>NC_135010.1:10207519-12707519 GCF_051020985.1 Nomia melanderi | reverse complement strand
AATTAATGACAAAGCTATTTTATTTAAATATTTCCTATGGCAATACAAAGTTTGAAGTACTGAATATTCAACTTCATAGGTTCGATGTGTCAAAGCAAGTCGAGTCACCTCTGCAAAGGGTTAATATATAAATATATCAAATATTTCTTTTAGATCTATAAGGAAATATTTTTCAAATGATTATCAAATAGTTATTCCATATAACGGAGTAATACTCTCCACGATATAGAATAGATATTAATTTGACATTGGAAACAGAATATTCTTCTTCAACTCTTAACACTAAAACTACCGAGTTAAATCGACTTCTTGAAATTCCTCTATAGAAACTCCAAGAGTCTATTGAGGTTTCAATTGACTTGGAATTCAGTTTATGTATTGCTAAGTCAGTTTCTCTACTCAATCCTCAGAGAAGCGTCAACTACCTTCTTAATAATTGCAAGAAGAAGGAACGCGGAGTGGGTCGTTTTGATTCGTCCGGTAGTTTCAGTGTTAAATTATTTAGTTGCTACTGTATACGGTTGCTTCGCGGTCAGATGGAAAGGAAATCGAGATGAATCGTTGACGGACGTTGATTTATGGAAACTGGTTCGTATCTCGATCCGAGGTAACGTTGACTTTTCGAAATCCCCGAGATTTGCTCGGATAATTAAGGCGGAGAACGCGGAAGGGACGCGGTTCTTCGGAATGGGAATGGAAACTTTCGAGCACACCCAATAGAAGGGTTCCGCGCGCGGAACTTCGGTCGGATCGTGAATTAAAGCGGGAACGAAATTACGTGCAAATTGCGACGACGCGTTGTTCGCATATTTCATGCGGCGACACGGAAATCAAGGCGATGTTTAGCCGTTCGTTAACCCGCGGAAGAGGACCGTACTGGCCTGCGTACTTACGTAGAACACGCGCGATAATTGCCGATACGATAGCAGGTCCACCTTTGAACTACAATCTTGATGAACAATGGCGTTTTCATAAAGGAAGAAATAAACTGCAAATGTTTATATGCTTATGTAGTGTTTGCAGTTTATTTCTTCTTTTATAAAAACACTATTGTTTATCAAGATTATGGTGCAATGTTTACATGCTTAAGCAGTGTTAGCTTCTGTGCGTAGAATTCTGTATAAACAAAGATAAGTCTGTACTTGTATATTTAATATATATAAATGTTATAGAAGCTATTTATAGTCTTTTAATTAATAAATAAATGACGTAGGTTCTCTCCGGTGATTAAAATCGCATTTTGCGCAGTGAAACAGATAATTCGTGCCGTTTCTACCGTAACATCTAGTGTATAAAACGGCACGAATCATCTGCGCTTTAAAATCTGTACTTTTGACTACTAGCGCCATCCGTGGGAAAACGCTCAAACTGGTAGCCAATTGTTACCGATCGAAGAATTCATAAGGTCGACGGTGGCGCCATCCGTGGGAAAATGCTCAAACTGGTAGCCAATTGTTATCGATTGATGAATTCATAAGGATGACAGTGGCGCCATCCGTGGGAAAATGCTCAAACTGGTAGCCAATTGTTACCGATAGGAGAATTCATAAAAATGACAGTGGCGCCATCCGTGGGAAAATGCTCAAACTGGTAGCCAATTGTTACCGATTGAAGAATTCATAATGGTGACAGTGGCGCCATCTATGGGAAACTACTAAGACTATTAATTTAATTAGTATTGTTCCTAGTAGGTGGCAGTGCATTTGTTTTCTATTTAAAATTTGGAAGGCAGTGTCGATAAAGTTTGGCTACCAGTTTGAGCATTTTGCCACGGATGGCGCCACTGTCGACCTTATGAATTCTTCAATCGGTAACAATTGGCTACCAGTTTGAGCGTTTTCCCACGGATGGCGCCAGTAGTCAAAAGTACAGATTTTAGAGAGCAGATGATTCGTGCCGTTATATGCACTATATGTTACGATAAAAACGGTATGAATTATCTGTGGCATACTTAAGTATGAAAAAGGAGCAAATGTAATACATTGTGCGGCTAGGTGGTTATGTTTTTCGACTTGTTAACAAAGTCGAATATTTTTGCTTGAGGTTAAAAAGAAGTTTATTGAAGGGAAGAAGATATAAATTGAGAAAGTCTTTGGTAGATAATTTATAGCACTGTTTGGAATCATTATTTACCATAAAATAGTGTCAACTTTTACAAATAGTCTCTGTATACGAAGAAGTCTTCTGGAAGACTACCGACTTGCAAATGCATTCTGATAATACAAACAACATAATAAGAGTGCGCTCGTCAAGGAACGATTAAGTTGTTAACAAATTGTGACGTGCATTAATGGACGGATTACTTATATAATCTATTTGTATTCAGTATTTAAATTTTTGATAACAAACATGAAAGAAGGACACAATGTTTCCAATGTAACTAAGGACGATTGCGTCCACGAGAATGGAGAGGTAATTTTATAAATGCAAATATTTTATGTTTATGTACAAGATAGTTTTATTGTAAATGATCATGTATTGCTGCCTTAGATAAATATTGTTCCACTATAGAAACATTAACGAGCCTCCTAACCTCTGAAGTATTATGAATTGCTTATATTAAATACTTTCTATCTTTAAGAACAATAATATGTAGTAAGTTATTTAAAAAAAAATAGATATAAATAAAAAAGAAACATTCATTTGATAAGTTTAGATAATTTACTATATACATAGGGTATAATGAATGTTAAATATTTTTTATTAGTAACATTGATATTTTATAGAAAATTAATGTAACATTGTACAACTGTGATAGGCCATTAGTACAAAGGATTCTCCTGCAAGACAGAAATTACGTGGATGGCTGAGTAGGTACTTGCGAATAAAAATGACAGATGGTCGAGTTTTAATAGGAGCATTTTTATGTACTGATCGTGATGCCAATGTGATATTAGGATCATGTACTGAATTCTTATCTGAGGATCACACAGAAGCAAGAACACTTGGTCTGGCAATGATACCTGGTAGACATATTGTATCAATACATCTTGATGCCTAAGCAACCAAAGTCTTTTAAATGATCTGCATATAATTTCACTATCCTTTATTCTCTTCAGTTATACAATCCTGTTATTATTTTAATAACTTTTATTATAAACATTTCTATTAAAATGATTGATAATTATATACATTTTAAACAAGTTTTGAACATTGAGCAGATAATGAAATTTCTCTCAAATTATTCAGTAGACTCCTTATTGTCTGAATTAGTTGCTGAAAGAATAAAAATAACAATAAATCATTCATTTATGTACTTATTTTTGAACTATCATGATATTACTTACAATTCCTAATGCACTGTTCTTGTATATCACAATACTCCTGTTCTAATGTTGCAATAAACTCAGATTCCTGTTGCATACTTTTGAAGACATCATCAATTTGTTTAGTCAGTGAGAAACACAAATTATCCATTCCAGAAAGGTAACTTAGATCCGACGCTGCTACTGCCATTTTTTGTACATATTGAACATACCCTGTTAGTTTCTAATAACAAATATATATATACATATTAGAATATTTACTATTAGATCAGAATGTATAAATAGAAACTTGTTATGTTTACTCTTACGTTTAACTGTTCCTTTTTAGTTTGTACTTCTGATCTTGTTTCAACTATCAAGTCCCAATGTTCATCATTAACATGAAATTCTAAAGTATCCTTTGTTAAAGAAATTAGTGAACATAATAAACTCCTAAAGAAAAACATAAATCATCGTTATGAATGTTACCATTGTAACCTTATATGATTGTAACAATAAAATACAAACTTATATTCATTACTTGTTCTCATTACTGCCATGTAAGCAATGTTCAGTGCTTGAGTTGCATTATTTATAGAATCTACTATTGACTGTTGTATCATATATTCAACAGTTAGTTTCTTAATATCTGGAGGTTCAAGATTTAATTTCTCTTCTACTGTAGGTCTTTTTGTTTCTGATTGATTATTAAATATAAAACTTGTAGCGTACTGTGCAATGAAAAAAAGTACATGAATTTATAAAATAACTTGCCACAATAGAATTTTCAAAATATTTACCAGTGCAGGAACAGCCCTCTTCAGCAATCTGCTGGCGATTTGGCGCAAAATCATAATTAATTATTTATTGAAACTTTATTGTATCGTTAACATATAATGTAACGTGTATATTGTTGATTTTATTACTACGAAATCGGAGACAAATACTCAGATACAGACACCAGTAAGTGTAATATATATATTGTTATAAATCAATGTGAAAAAGTCGAGTTATTATAATTTATTATTTATTTACAAACAGCAGAACTCCTCCACTCACATGTTCATCGTTAGTCATCAGATCAGAGCCATCTAGTAGTAATTTACCAAAATACTGCGAAAAATTTAAATTGCGCGTTTTAAAAGTGTCGCGGTATTTAAAAATATTGAATCTCATAAAATGTTTTGTAGCCAAGAAAATGTTAATAACTTAAAAGAAATATGTTTCATAAATTTATTGTAATTATTGTAAATACCAAATATATAGTACAATGATTGTTTATTAAATTGAAGGTATCATCAAATTGATCTTCAATTTTTTTTTCATTTTAACGTGATCAATACCAATGCTAATAATTGGAATACAAAAACAAGCGAAAGAAAAACATCTTAATAATAATAACGTGTACAGTATATAAATATCTATTTCCTTAAAATATATATACGAATTGTACATAATTAATAATAACACTGTCTTAAATAATACCGTAAGATAAATAAGATCAAATTGTGTCGACTATAGGAAGACTTTTGTAAGATATCTATGCCTTCTTTGCAATAATATAATCCAAAGACATTGCACTGATTTATATCAGTACTAATTTCATTAATATCTTACACATTGTTTTATTTTCCCAAAATTTAATAATAATAACACAATCGAGGACTTTAAATTACATATGTAATCATTGGAATGATTCGAAAGGATTATCGAATTCTTGAATAACATGATTAGAAACAGATTTAGCTCGCTTAGTACCATGAGTACATAGAATAAATAGTATACATTAAACAGTTACAAAATTCAGTATATTAGCATCATATTCTAAAATGAATTATACTATCGGTACAGTGGAACACACGTACGATTCATAGAAGTTAGGCATCTTGTAGTGAGGATGAATTAATCAGGAATGAACAATACAGAGTAAAACATTACATTCTTATTGATAAAGACATCACCTCGTATGTATGAATGTATGTATGTAAGTAATTATGACGCTCGATGTAGATGTTGATAAAAAAATCAGCTTTAAGCTATAGCGTACAGCATGTTTAGGAATATAGTATCAAGAAGTATCACAATTAAATATTGTATTCATACGAACTGAAATCTGACCAAGTAGAATATTTTGTCATTTGTAAATAATGACTTCAATAAGAAATGTTCTACTGCAAAATACAGTGCTGTTTGATTGTGTCGTAATTATCTGAAATTGTTTCGCAATTTACATCATGTTAAATACAATCCCGAATAGCTTTCAACTACTTGGCACTTAAAACATAAAATCCTTTATATAAACATTACGATTGTTTTCGTTTTCTGTATGTGAGACACTGTGAAGTATCGATTTTATTTACTTTCCTGTATGAAGAAATGAATAAATTGATTTCATAGACTCTCATACAAACGTATTTAATTAAATAGAACAACATTTCAATATTCACATTTGCGAAATAATTCGTTCAGCGACAATAATACAATTTCGTGACTTTGATTTAGGTTTCTTTAAATGCATCTCGTAATCCTGCCCTACAACATAGTAAATTGCCTAATTTATCAACCGAAGCGCAATCGGTCAATCATAAAAAGTCACACACTTTTAAATAAATTTCCTTTCCTTAAAGTTCTTGATGCGCCCCTTCTTGGGCACTATCGTGACTCGACGGAGTCTCTTTCTCTTCTGGTATCGAGTCTTCCGATGCATCTTCCTCTACTGGCTTTTCATTTTGTACTTCTTCATTGTCGGACACTGTACTTTCTTCCGTGAGCTTCTCTGTCTGAGAGTCGCTTGTTGATTTTGAATCAGTTTCAGCCTGCGATCCGTCATTCGTATCTGTGGCATTTTCATTTGCATTTTCCGTCTGATTCGTTGTTGCATCTTGTTTCGGTTTCCATGTCTTATTATTAATAAGAGCTTTATTAACAAGATACTTCATTTCTCTGTCGAGTACTGCCATTGTGTTTGTAATATCACGAATTTTGTACTTCACCGGTTCATGGAGAGGCGTTTCAGCATAAGACTTAACAACATTATCATAGTATTCCTATAAGAAAATTAATCCAAAGATTAAGACAGCGTTCCGGTTAATTAATGTAATCCTTAAATATAAGAAAAACAATTTACCTGAGTTTCGTTAATTACTTTTTCTAACATTTCAATCTCAACTTGAGTGAAAATATCACCTGTTTGACTTAAGTTACGCATATTACTTAAAACTTTTGTGCTAGCATTTAATATAGAAGTCATGCCTTTTAATACTTCTGGTCTTTTCGTATATTCATAGACACGTTCATACAAGTCCCTAGTTAATTTTTGAAGTTCTGCTAATTTTTCTTCGAACACTTCTGCGGACGCAGTGAATCCATCCTCGTATAACCAGTCAGATATTTCCGCACACGCTTTTAATATATTTTCTGTTTCTTCAGGGGTGGAAGCAACTTTGTATTCCTCGGAATCTAATTTCTGCTGTGCGTCAATTATAAATGTTTCCAAGTTATTTAAAGCCGTTTCACGTTTAGTTTTCTCAAAGTCGAATTCATCCAGACGGCGTAATCTGAAAATATGCGACATCCGTGCTATAATACAAATATAATAGAAAACTATTTATAATAATACTTATATTAATTTACTTTTCACGAGACTCGGTTAACTTATCTCCGGAAAGGATCTGAGGTCCCCATTTGACTTCCTCAGCCTTAATAGGTTCTTTGATTGTTACAATAGTAGACTTTTTCTCTTTCTCCGTCTTTTCAGTTTTGTTTGCCGTTTTATCCTCTGTAACTGCTGATTCATTCTTTTTCTTCGTCTTATCTTCTGATTCTTTTTGAATTTCAGGGTATTCCGGTTCTTCATGAACGGGTTTTACGTCTTCCTTCGAAGATTCTTCTGTTTTCGTTTCTTTATCTTTATCTTCTGAGCCTGAAATTTATAAGTCACATTCATTTCAATATTATATTTATAATCGTTTGACATATGGCCCAACAACAAAGGAAAATGAAGAAATTTTATTGCATTTATAAATGCTTGCAAAAAATGGTTCTACATTTTGCATGCTTTTTTCCCTTACTACGTCTACAAAAATATAAAAAAATTCATTCTAAAAAACATAAATAAAATTAATCACTTGGTAATGATTTCCGAATTCATAGTAATGAAATTAAAGTATCATTTTTTGCACAGCATCCAACACAAACCTGCAAAAAGTTTACTAATAGTTGAGCCAAGTATTGAGAAAGTACCCTCTTCTTCATCAGGAGCTGAACTCGTTTTTTCTGATACCAGTTCTACATTCAGCAAATTAAGTATGCCACTGTCATCCATAGCAAAATGAGCTTTAATTCCTTTACTTTCTCCTCCTTCCTTAGCATGTTTCTCTAAAGCTTCAGGTACACCAGACAAAGTTATAGTAGCAAAATCTATGTCGCCAATAACACTGAAATGGGAAGAATATTACGATAAACACGAATATTATACAGTAACTGATAAGTAAAGTCGAGTACTTACGCTACTTCATTAGAAGGTAAATAGTCCAATTCAGCATACTTAATATCAAATTGGAAATTTTCCGTGAATTTATTAAATGTGATTATTTTCTTTTGTGGATAAGGATTCATTTTACTGAACAGTGACTTTTTAACCTAAAAGAATGATGTTTATAGCCATCTAAACCTACTTTCTATGAAAATTGAAAGATTAAAGTATTCTTATAATTATAGCTCACTTGTTTCACTTTATTATCAACAATTCTATCAAAAGTGATTTGTATAGGGAAGAGTACTGCATCTTTAGTAACAAATTTCTTCACTTTGAAGCCTTTACTAAGGTCTGCAGCTTTATACACTGCTCCCAATACAGCTGCCTCATCAGTGTTGATATTTTTTGATAATTCTACTGTTAAATACTGGCTTAAATGTTCTTGTATCTTTGGCATTCTAGTGCCTGCTCCTACTAAGACTACCTGAGATATAATGTCCATTGTCAAACCTGAAAGTTTACATGAATTCAAAATAATTATTTAAAAGTTTGTAAACAACAATTTAATTCTGACTTTAAGATACCTGATGTTTTCAAAGCTTGCTTAATAGGATCTGTGACACGCTCAAATATATTAGAACAAAGTTGTTCTAATTTTTCTCTAGTTACTTGCACTCTGAAGTCATGTTCATCTACTAGTCCTTCAATCTGAGCATAGTGCTCTGTGTTTGCACTCAACACATTCTTAACACGGCCAGCCTCTTTAAAAAGTTTTGCCATAGCTCTTGGATTTGTAAATACTGAACTCGATGTTTTATTTAAAGCATCAAATTCTTTAGCTAAGTGATGTTGCAATCTAATTTGCACTTCTAGCCCTCCTAAAGTACGATCATAACCAACACCCAAGACAGTAACATGTGGATTAGTCTCAACAAATCCCTTCTCCTTTGTTTTTACATTCTGATAACTGACAACTGTTGCAGTTGTACTACTTGCCCCCATATCATAGAACATTACATAGTGAGCAGTGTCATTTATTTCTTTACTTCTGAAAATTCCATAATTCAATGCAACAGCAGTATAATCATTGATCAGCTGCAACACTTTGATCCCAGCAAGTTCTGCTGCTTGCATGAGAGCCCTTCTTTCCACCTGATTAAAAAATCCTGGGACAGTTATTACCGCTTCACTGATCTTTTGACCAGCTGAATTCTCTGCAAACTCTTTTCCCTTATGTAAAATTTGTGCAAGTAACTCCTCTGGTGTATAAGTAACATTTTCACTAAGTTTAAATGCAATTGTGTGTTGTTCATAATCAGGAATTATATCATAGTATGGAAATCTCTTCTTGTAATGTAGCACCATTGGATTTTCTATTGACTTTCCTAGAAGATCTAATATATAAGAAAAACTATTTTGAGGTGACCTAATTCCTACTACTTGAGCATCTTCTCCAAAAGTTCTTTCCCCATTTCGGAAAGCAATTGTAACTGGTGTTTTCCGCTTTGATTCTTTATTAAGAGCTATTTCCATAGGAACACCAGGCTATAACAAACATCATTGAATATTATCAATAAAACTAAGATTTAAAAATATTTATCAAAATTTTATATTAGATTGTAAACAATTTATATTTACCGAAACAATGGCAACTTTCATTGACTCACTTCCAATGTCAATACTCATAACAGCAACTCCATTGCCAGTATTAATAAAAATGGCAAGAGTAATTAATAATAACCATAAAATGGATGTCATTAGATTATTTAGATTCATCTAAAATTAAAAAAAAACATATGCAAATATTCCTGCATTTTTTTTTTGGAGATGTACAAACATCATTTTTACCTTTACTTAACAATAACAATAAATTAAACAACAATATATTATTCAGAAACAAAACAAAATAAAGTTTTTGTGAATGTCAACACTTCTTTTCATAATATTCTCTATACACGTTGAATTAAAAATTCGCAGATCTTTCGTTGACTAAAACGATTGTAAAAATTGTCTCTGGCGTTTCACATGTGATCTGTAAAAATTCTTATGGAAAAGAAAACACGCGTGCACAATTGATTTTTATAATTGACACTTAAATGGCAAGCAGAAGGAACGTTTGTAAAAGAATTTTCATTGATATAAAATATTCGAAAACGTGCAGTGTATTATCTTTCAATTACATGAGAATTCCTACGAAACTTGTCAAACTTGGTTAAAGTAGCCGGGAGTACGGGAAAAAGGTTACGAATAACGACGTTAATACTTTTCCACGGTACTTACTTTTTATGTATGTTCGAAATAAATCAGCCGGATAAAAGAGGGATGAACGTTTTTAAACCACTGAGCATGGGTACACGCTCGTTTCAATCTTTTTCAATGTAATAAAAAACACAACGTACTCTCCTGCAAACGTTTCGTCAAACCGAACACAGGCCATGTATTGTGTGGCACAACGCGATTGGTAAAATAAGATGGAAGAAACCGTTCATATTGGTCCGCGTTAGCAAATGAAAACCAATAATCTGTTATTTTACTCCCACTATCGCGAAGGTAGTATTTCAAACCATCGCTGCCTCGAAAAAAAATATCAACGATTGTAAAATATATGGACAAAATACGGACACGATAATTACATAAAGAAAAAAAGGGAATCGAATAAAGGCAATCGAAATTTATTTAGAAAATTGGAATACAATTATTTTCAGTCACACAATTATACCAATAAATGCAAAATTTATTGTATCTTTTAGCAGTATTCATTCTAACAATATGTTTGTTCATTTAAACTGTAAAACTTTTGCTCAACTATTCGTATGTGTATTTTTGTAGTAAGATAAAATGATCACAAAGCCTGTAATTTATTATTCTGTGATCTAATTGTATGTGGGCAGAATAATACTTTTATGTGTTTTATTATACATAAAGATTATTTGGATTTAAAATTAGTCATTATAGATAAGGTAAGTAAGCATTTCAATAACTAGTTTTATGTAAGTTATGTATAAATTAAGACAGAGAACTTTTTTTTTATAATATGAACCAATTCAGTTCATGCTCAATGCAATACTCAAATATTGAGTTTCTTTACAGTTCCTCAACTCGTCCGAATTTAAATGCAAGGGACCCTAGGAAGATAAATATGTTTTGCAAGAATAGACCTACACCAGGCCAATGATGTTTAGCCTCTGAAATAATACAATTAATAGAATTGGATACTCGTTTATAATGATTTAGAAATAAAATACTAAACCTGCAGCAACAAAGTCTGCGAACAAAATCCAACATGCTGCAATTACTGCAGCAAATCCCATTACAAATCCAATGAACAGCCAACCTCTTGCACCTCTATCTCCCAAGAATCCACCATTGTATGCATCCCCTCTGATCTCTGCATTTGTTACAGAGTTTATCCTAAATTAAAAGACAAATGATTACATTTGAACTATATTAAATTATGTAAGCAACATTACTATTAATTTACATAAAAAGGGAAATAGTTCCAAATACTCCACACAGATGATACGCATTTGACATTTCACTTGGATACTTAGCATGAGCATCAATGATGAACCACCATCCTACAAAGAACTAAAATAATAAAAGAAAAAGATTAGTTATCGAAATGTAAATACCATAATTGGACTATAAATTAAATGTGTTTGCAATACAGGTAAATGTTCTAAACATAATGCAATAAGAGTCTTGAAACAGTCTCATGAAGTTTCACTCAATTTTAATGTAAGAAGAAAGAGAAAGATAAAAGTTTTAGTTCAGTATCTTCTTTTGAAAACAAGTACTAAAAGATATGAACTTACAGAAAGATTTGTAAACTAATCAGAACTATTTAGTTACTGCAATAAAGAAATATGAACGAATAAGTCCTATATTAAAATTATATTACAAAAAATGTTATAAATCAACAACATTCATACGCAGAATAAAATAAAAATAATAGTGATGTAATGTCAGTGTCACAGTGCAAACTCTGCTGTTTACCAATGTTCCAGCCAGCATAGATGCGAGTACATTGCGTTTATCGCCTATTTCGAACCATACGCATGATAGTAATTGAAAGTTTTCAAGATAGGACGTCATTTCTTGATATTTTCGATGAAATCCACTGAATCTTACGTTCCTCGATTAGACAGCTAACCTAAATAATACGACATATCAACCACGAATATCATCGTACGAACTATACACAATACATTACAAAAAAAGTGAGTGATCTATGACAATTCTCCCATAGATCGTAAGCTCTCTTTCATTGTGAGTTCTTTCCCTACTTTACCGGTCGAACATTTAAATTAAACAATATATATTTACTTCATTAAGGCTGTAAATGCTTATTAAAATCAGTAAACCATTTCATTTAAAATTATGCTTTTGTTTATGCCCTTAAACATTAACATTTTGTAATCAGAAATTCTTATGGTAAAATTTACTCAACAACTATATTCAATATTAATGTGTATGAAATGGTAAACGAAAAAATGTTTATTATCGTCTTTGAGAAAAAATATTCGTTGTAATTATTGAATAGCCAGAAATAACGGATTAATTAATGAATAAATTTCCGATCTAATTGAATCTCACTGGTTCGCGCAATTTTCTGCGCAACGGAATGAAGTAGACAACAAAAGGGGGCTGTAGCGAGTCACGAGAGGGAGTGTACTAAGCTAAGCAGTGAGGAGCGGAGGTAAAAATCCTCAGTTCTCCGGTGATCTCCAGATGTGGAGGATTTTCCTGTTCCTCTGTCTGGGTTCAGATCACCCTGGACTCTCTTCATTGCTTGGAAGTCTTAACATACATATTCCTGTTGCTCACTTACACTCACACATTCCCTTCGCTTTCTAACACTAATTCAGTGAATAGTTCTTGAAGTATCTGTTGTCCATGAGAAGAGGACGCTATAATCAGTCTTAAATTTCTAGGTCGGTAAGGCAGTCAATCTAGGTCTACAAGGTGTTCAATCTATTCTTATATCTTGTTTGTGTGATAACCATAGAAAATTATATTTTGCGCGCGTAATAGTTCTGCATAAAATGTTTATCATATTCGAGATACAAAGGAGCACTTTTACTAAGAATTCTTGTTGGTAATCGAATTAAATTTTCATTTATAATTATTAGAACATGTTCATAATTATACTTGATACTTTACTTTAAGGGAATATTTCTATTCGAATGTATACATTGTAACGTGAATAGTTCGATATAAATAACATGTTGCTTTTAAAAATAGCATTAACAGTATTGGAAATTTAATAACACTTTTTGAATCCGAGTAAAATATCGATAGTTATCGATCGACCATTACACCCAATGATAACTATAGACAACTTCACGATAGTGTGCCGTTGAAGAAATGGCGGATTGTTTTTACGTGGGGGGAGTTGTAAAAATCTGAGCGCGAGACATGTGGGTGTTGTGACGATTCACGAAGGAGCAAGAAATTAAAGATTTCTTTCCGGCATGAACGACCCTTATTGGGAACCATTGGCTGACGTCTATATCGGGGAACAGACAGAGTTCCCTGACCCTGATAATTACATTTATTGTCTTTGCAGCAGAATATTTATTCGGTAAATACACCCGCGGTGCATGTGCTCGTTGTCTCTTCTAACGTCGAAGCTTCGCTCTTTCGTTCTATTTTTAATGGCAGTTTAATTCCCCTATAAAATAAAAAATCTTCACATTTATCGATCAGTGGTGTGACACATGACCTAACCTTGACACCCACTCAACTGCCTTGGGTCACGATATATTTTTTATTACATTTGAAAAATATAAATCTTCGTCCGTCGAGGTACAGAACGTTTCTATTTACTCGGGGAAACATCGTTCTTTCAAGCAATTAAAAATTAGTGGCTCGGTTCCTTTGTTGCTTTTACTATTCCACGAAATATCGTTGAAAACAAACACTTCGAGTTTGCATTTTTTGTCAAGTACCGAATTGTATAATTATGTTTATGTGAATAATTAATATAATGTGAAAGTGATACAACAATGTATTGTATGTAGAAGTTGTGTAGTGATTTTTGTAAGGTATATTTGTATACCTTGTTTAGATTTATCTTTAGTGAAAATCAATTAGGCACTCTTAATAATATTTTTTTTCTAAATCATTAGTTAATTAAATATTACAAAAAGATATTCATTCAAACTTTTTCTTTTATGTACTATTGTTATTAAGCTAAAAGAAACTATAATGTTTTGCTATATATGTTTTATTTGCCTGCTTTTTAGAAATCCAGAAATATATTCTGTTCCTGCTTTAGAGGATGCAAGTGCAGGTGAAGATGTTGAAGGTGATTGTGTTGGAGAAATGTTAGACCTTCATAAAAGGTCTACCATAGAAGCACAATCCATTGAGAAACATGATGTAAGATCGTCTTTTTTCGTGATCTAAAGTATTTGTTTAATTTCATCTAGTCTGACAGTATATATGTATCATGTAAATATATTACATCTCTATTTGAACAAGCACATATTTTTTCTTCCTTAAAATTAGGAAGAACCGGTGAGCTGTTACTGCAGTGCATCACACACAGACAACAATTATTCCACAGATGAACATGACTCCGTTCGTGACTCTGCTCATCGCCCTGCCACGCATTCCCTTACGCATAAATTGGGTCTGCACCAATCAGATTCCGGAGCAGACCTATCCGAATATCATGATCAACACGAGGCTAAAAGCATACAAAATCTTTTGGCATCTTACGGAAAGACTTTCCAAACCACAGAGACTGAATTGGAAGATGAATTTGAAAAAGTGAATGTACTTCCAGAGACTCAAGAAGACAAGCAATTAGAGCTGCAATCTGAATTAACAGACATTCACTCATCAGATCATCATCTTGCAGAAAATATTAAAGTTTTAAGTATTAATCCCTCCAGTTGTAACGAAAAGAAGTTTCATACAGAAAGCCCGTCATTTATTTTAGGAAGTAAAGATTCTGAAACACAAAATACTTCAAAAAATGTATCTACTAATGATGCTCAGACTTATAGGGAAAATGTTTCATATACATATAATTCTCATGCTTATCCATACTCTATGTATCGACAAACTAAGAGTGCAATGGACATTGCATGGGAGAAGTATTGGTCACAAAATGGTGAACAATTAATTTGGACATCATGGATCAGAAAGTATGCAGATTATATAAACCCAGAATACTTGCAACAAAATGCTCATTTAATAGATGAAAAAGTAGAAGCAAGAGAAACTATAGAGAAGTTTTCAGAACAGAACACATGTTTTCCTAGTCAAGCGCACAGAAATTGTGAACTTGGACGCTCAAATTTTGAAGGGATATTTAGTAAAACTACTAACGCAGACGGTCACGAAATTAAAGCAAAAGACACTTATAGCGTTAATTTTTCATTTGATGATATAAGCAAACAGGAGATCAATGATAAAGATGCAGAAGAAAATAGAAGGCGAATGACGAGTATCGAAACACCGCCTGAAACCGGAGATGGATGGAATCCGTTAAGTCCATTTAGTTTAGAGGAAAGCTATAATCAACAGTCCAATGCGGAAAACGAAAGACTTTTGACGAGATGTGATTCCATTAACGAGTCGATAGCAAAGACGAATGCGACCTCGGATTCCATGACTAACGTTACAAAAATGACCCTTACTAGTTCTAGCTGCGATTCTATTTCCATGCATTCATCTAGTCTTATCAGTTCTGTAACTAGTTCCATTGAAAGCAATATAACAAGCACCAGTTCTGATCAGGACCATGAGTATGCACCAGAAGATAACGATAGGTATTGGCAGCATTTGTGGAAAGAAAATTTTCAAATAGAGTACCACAGGCATTACGAATTATTCATAGAAAGTTATAAAAGGGAACATTCTGATATGGGTATCGAAAGTTACTGTGTAAAACACAAGAACGAAGAAAGCAACGGAAGTATAGATCCAGATTTTACGCAAGTAGAAATAGATAAACTGAATATATCCGAACACAAAAACGCCTCTAATAAGTTAACTTATTGCAAACGAGAAAAGACACGGAAGAAAAGATTGGTTATAGAATCTGTAGGAGCACTCGTACAGAATTTAGCAACAAAATCGGATAACAATGATAGTAGTCAGAATGAAAATAAAGAAGGTAATGAAAATGTAAGTTCATCCGAGAATAAACACAATGATCAGGCTGCACTTATACAAAATGAAAATAACTCCATTAGTTGTAATCACACTGGTAGCAATAATAGTATTCAACGAAATTATTCGAACGAAGGAGATGGAGACAAGCCTCATGACGATAAACCTATAACATTGAAAAGAAGGTACAGTAATATATTTGCCGAATAAATAATGAACAATAACAAGACAAATTTATCCTCTTTCAGCCATGAGACCGACTGCGATGATGTAGAAGAACGTCTGGAAACAGTGAAGAAAGCATTTTCATTAATGGGATACGCATTTAATGAAAACCGCAAGGAATTAAAATTAAAAGGAGAAGTAGTTTATAGGAAGAAAAATATCAGATCACAAAATAGGCAACTGAAAATGAAATTTCATGGGCCCAAGCATACAAACAAGCATATTTACTTTGATGATAATGGAATGGAAATTACTAACACTATAGATAAAGTAAATTGGTTTTTAAATAATATAAATTACAAAGATATTTATATAAGAAATAATACACCTTTTTTTTATTTACTTCAGGTCAAGCATTACTTGTCATATTGTCCAGCTTTATTATCATCGGAAACTGACTTACAGCCTCCTGAAGATGGTTCCTACAAAGCACAATTTACATCAAGTTCTGATGAAGAGTGCAATCCTAGTCTTAATATCAAGTTGCAAACGAGACGATTTGTATTTAGCAAGCCAAGCACAAGTTCAATCGAATCGGGAGCAGATAAAAGGCAAATCGACGACGCAAGCGATTCGTGGAATGTGTCTGATAAGCAAGATGATGTTTTTAAAAGTATCGAAGAAGATAACAATTTATATTTTGATCAAGATGAAAGCAGCTCTGCTAGATGTACATTAGAAAACCAGCCTGTGAAAGATAACGAAAAAGTTGATTTCGCAAATGTCAATATGGATGTAGATGAAAAATATAATCACAACGAAATACAAACTATGGAATTGTCTGATGAGGATAATGTGAAGAAAACACAGAAGAAGAAACGAAGGAAGCAATCTAAAAGAAATATAAGTCTCCCAGTAGAAATAGCTAATGACAAGGCTTTAATGAAGTATTGGCTAAAAAGATATCGATTATTTAGCAAGTTTGATCAAGGCATTAAGTTGGATCGTGGTAAGTTTTCGGACGCGTAACACATTTAAGATAGTTCATTAGCGTTTAAAATTTTTATGTTCAAATATTTATTGTAGAAAGCTGGTACTCTGTAACGCCGGAAAAAGTTGCTGAGTATATAGCTGAAAGGTGCAGATGTGATACAATAATCGATGCATTTTGTGGCGTAGGTGGAAATGCTATTCAATTTGCTTTCACTTGTGAAAGAGGTGCGTTTATACATACTTAAGTATTGATTACTAAATCCTAATATATAAGGTAAAATTGATAAACGCGTATTTATGTTATTTTCCAGTATTAGCAATAGACATAGATCCAGTTAAAATTGAATTTGCTCGAAACAACGCTCGAATCTACGGAGTCGATGACAGAATAGAATTTATTGTTGGAGATTTTCTTCAACTTGCACCAAAGTTAATCGCAGATGTTGTATTTCTAAGTCCTCCGTGGGGAGGGCCTAGTTATGCAAAGAATGAAACTTTTGATCTCAATAACGTTATGCAACCCATTGGTGGAACAAAAGTATTTGAAATAGCAAAAGAAATCACAGATCATGTGGCCTACTTTCTACCTAGAAATGTAGATACTATGCAGGTAATTTGTAAAGTTAGAAAATTTCACAATTTTCGATGAGTTCATAATATAATTGACATTATTTACCTTATGACATTACAATATGTATATATATATAATTTACAGCTTGCCATGTTAGCCGGAGTAGGTGGTGGTGTAGAAGTGGAACAGCACTTTCTTGACAGGAAGTTGATAGCATTAACGGCTTATTATGGGGAACTGCCCAGAGACTATTAGATGTGATATGATGTGTAATTTACGAGAAGATTCCCGTCGGTGGCTTGAAAGAAAAAGGAACTTCTCACATTTCTCGGATCACTAGCTGTAAATAATAACTCGTATCAATTTGCTTAGGCTACTCCGAAAGAAGCAGAATTTTTATTTTCATTTAATACCTTCTTACAAAATGCATATAAAAAGACATCGGTTGTATACTATAGTTTACCAATATATTTTTTAAATCTTTCTACTGAACCTTTTTTTTATGAGTAATGTGATTATAAATCGATCAGTTACCATTCTTACAATTTTTGCACTTAAGCAAATTGATATAGAAAACTGAAATCGTGGGAACGTATTTGTGAAGTTCAACAGTTAATATATGAACATTCTCGAAAATCCATAAATTCATTCTTCCATACTAATGATAAGTGTTATTTTTATCTGGTGACTAATCAAGTCAAAAAATACCAGAACGTTTCTTTTTTTCGTCAATCATGTAAAATATTATTTTAATCTTACTACGAATCACACGAAAGATTGTGATTTACATTTTACAACGGTTTCCACACTATTATTTTACAATTTTTATGTACACTTCTACTAATTTACTATTAATTATCAATAAATACATTTAAAATATTAAAAAATGTTCTAGTATATAACAATCTATGTTTACAATTTTAACAAAAATTAATATAAAAACAACTACAAAATTAATCGTTTTCAGCGTATAAAGTGTTACTTGAAGGAATAAAACTTATATAATTGTGAAATTGTTAATACGATTATGTAATTAAAAATTTTAATACATTTTTGTTCCTTTAAAATAACAATGGAAACTCGTTCCATTTTTTTTTTCAAGTAGAATTAGATTATTAATAGGTTCGTCACAAATACGATATAGAATTTCAAAAATAGTATCACAATCAGTATTTTTTCTTTTAAATTAAAAGATTAGGTCTAAATTTCTCTATCAAAAAGAAAACAAGTCAATTTCTATTATCTAAGTAACGCGTGACTAGCATTTCTTCATTTACTTTCGACGTGTAAATTTCTGATATTTTCAAAAGTATAGAAGTATCTTTTTCGTAATTCAATTTTTGTATATTTTCACGTATCAACATTAATTGTTGTTGCACCCGATTCCTCAGGTTCTGCTGGAATAGTTATACCACCGGTATCTATACTTTCTTCTTCTTCTCTTGGAATTTTCAAGAAACAATGCATTGTTTCCTCATCTTCTTGTTCTATCGTAGAATTACTTTTCGTCCCGTTTTCTCTCGTTGGCAGTGAACCTTCAAGATGTTTCGACGGTATTTGTATTGTGATTGTTTGTGATGTACCGTCCGCAGACGTTGAGGAAGACATTAAGTTTGCTTCTAAGGTATCTCCGACTTTGGAGAAGGCTCCTAAACAACTATAAATCAATTGTGCCGCTGCGATGTTACCAGGAAAAACCTCGACATTTTCAGCATCTGATGAAAAACAATCCAATATCAACACCCGTTGCAGGTACAATTAAATTTTTACTTTGGTAACATACCTTTCTTTTGCATATTCGCTTTGATCAATCCTTTTTCATGATCTCTTACATGCTGCATGTAACTTTCATTTTTAACGGTTTTAAACGGACACAAGTCGCATGTGAATAAACCAGATAGTAAGGGATGCCGAGACTTCAAATGGTTCTTGTAACTACTACTTTGTATTGCAGTATAAGAACAATGGGGACATTTATACGGTCTAAATCCTGCAATGATTAATTAAAAATGTAATAATAATATACGTATACACGCATATTATTTAATATTTTAACGCCTCGATGTTATAAAAATATACCTGTGTGTTGCATAATATGACGTCGCAACGTGTTATGATCTCCTGTCTTATATTCACAAAGATCGCAACTAAAGGGTTTATCACCTGTATGCTGGCGTAAATGCATTTGCAACATAGCTTTCCTAGCACTGGCATGCCCACAAACATTGCAAACGTATGGCCGTAACTTTGAGTGTACTGCTTGAATATGACTTTTCAAACATTTCGAGTTCGCGTAGGTTTTCCCGCACATATCACATTTTTTGGGAGTATACCAACGCGTTACCTCTAATGTTTCACGATCCAAATGCATTACTCTATGATTACGCAGCTGACTGGATTGCTTGAAACATTTACCGCATTCGGGACACTCATATTCTCGTGTTTCGCTATGCACTCTCATGTGAGTCAGAAGCTTCACCATCGTTGCACTTTTGTATGCTTTACATATCTTACAAGTAAACAAACCTATATCTAAAAGGAAAATTTTTATTTTATATCCGATACCTTTCAGTATATTCAGCTATTTAAATATTGAAATATTATATTAACCAATTTGATGTTTTTTCCATAAATGTAAACTACACTGCCTCCATTTGGTGAATTTCAAATCCCGACACACAGTACACTTGAATGCTGTGCCACTTTGTGATTCTGTATGACAAAGAGCATGTTGCTGCATCGTTTCTTCTGTAGCAAATTTGTAAGGGCATCCTCTATATGAACACCTTAAAAGATATTTGTTAGTAAATACAGTGATGTGATCAAATACATTAATGATTTATTTACTTTATATTTCTCTCCATCAATTCTATCATTTTTTTGTTGAGCATATATTCAGAACTTAAAGGTTTTTGAATTTTAACTTGGTGTTTTATATCATTATTTTCAGCACTCTGTCCTGTACACTCATCGAGTAAAGTAGAATCTTTTGAGTCATCTGTTATATTTTCCTTGCCACCTTTATTGGAACCTGTATCTGTTAATTGATGATCCTGAAACAAGCATCATCACTTAATATTTCACCACATGAACTAAATTTCTTTATAGTTAAATGTTTCGTGTAATTACATTTATCATATGTTCTTTACAATCTTCTATAGAGGGAAAGCAATTAGAGCATTCCCCACACATATACAACAGTTTTACTTCATCTGTACTTTTAGATTCTTCTTTTACCTGAAAATACATATTGAAGTATGAATATGAATATTATATACATGTAAGAGAAAAGAGAATTTAGTAACTCACTTCAATATCAACTTTCGGATTCACATGTGTTTTTTGGAAGTGCTGTAATAATTGTGTTTTGTCTTGGGTAGTGTAAGTACATATTTTACATTTGAATGCTGTTACAACTTCTACAAAATCATTAGCATTTACATTAGCATTTACATTTTGCTTCTCTACAATGAAATTCTTTTCATTTTGTCCCATAACAACTTCATACTGTTCTTGAGATTGTTCGTCAATATTTCTAATTACTAAATCTTCATTAGTAATGTACTGAGCTTCACAATTATCTACATCTTTAGGTAATAAAACTGTTTTTTCTTGTTGATCATTTTGATCTATAATTTGATTGAAATCTAATTCTTGTAATTCTCCATTTTGAAATGCATAGACTTGACCATCCAAGCAAACTAAAGAAATTGATTCTTCTTCTTTTTCTGTTTGAGCTTCATCTATTATATTGATTGCAGTTTGCTCTTCATTTGTAGATACTGTTTTTATTAAATCAATAGCTGGATCTGATACAGTTTGCAAAATATATCTGGTACCATTTATTTCATAACTTAAATATGAAGAATCTTCTATACCTGTTCCTTCATTCATTGTGATAATAATATTTAATTAACTCATATCTGTAGAAGTGTTTCATATTCAAATTAATATTAACATTTTGCCTGAAATGTAAATATACAATATATCCTTTGAGTGACAAAAAAAATATGAGATTCAATTTAACACATAATAGAGGTGTTTTAAATATTATTACAGATTAAACTTTAACACTACAATAAGAAAACGCAAGCTCGTACTATTAATAATGTTTAAAAACACTTTTTCATACAATTATTAAATGTATATAAAACGTCATATTGTGTGCCACTGAACTAAACAATTTCAATATTTATACCTCACTAGATTAAATATTACCTTTGTAATGTAAATATTTTACGAATCATACCAAAGATAAATATTCTGATAAAGACTATACAATAGAAAAAACACTCAGAGTCATATTTCAAAACGGCGGTATTCGTATAAATTAACGAAGAGGTTATCTTGAGGTCGATCAGTAACATGTCTTAAAAATGTAATTCTTTTAATCATTTTTCAAGCAAGTCTTTTAAATTTCAACTACGTGAAAGAGAATTTCCTACGAGCTGTCATCTTTTTGTGATTGAGTACGTTCACAGATGTTCAAATTCGAAAATCATATTTCGCGAATGCAAACTCGCGCGTTGTAAGCGTCTGGTTCGAGATTTCAAACAACCCTTTGAAGATAAAATTTAAATATTTAATGTAATGTCATAAGAGAAAAGAATTTTACTTACGAACAAAAAATTTCAGTCAAGTGATGAATAAGAATACTGAAAAAATGACATAAACGTTAAATTTTAACGAGTTATCCATGAGATCCGTGATATTCCACCATCTTGCGTCACGTGATACTGCGAAATTTAGCGTAATCAAATACATTTACAAGAAATACTTAACAGTTCATTCGGCAATCATTAAAAAAAATGCAAGTTCTGATCGTAGCTTTATTTATATAAACTTATTGTACTTTATTGAAGTAAAATTATCTAAGGAATCTCGTATTTAATTGATTTATCAATGCTTTATTGCCAATACTAGAAACTATAACATATAGATATATAAAATATTTTTTAAATAATTTGTACATATGTTGATTTTCATATAACTATAATAGATATAATTTTTTAATGCTTAAATAAATGTTTCACAGTTGTAAAATAGAAGTGAACTTACAATTTACATTAATTCCTTGCTGAATGTACATTAGGTGTTCTTTCAGCATTTTGTCTAGCAATTTCGGGAAAAAATTGAGAATTATACTTTTGTTTAATACCAGATTTAACAGGCGTTTCTGAGGCCACTACTGGCACTGGATCTCCTCTCATTTTAGCTAGTAGTGCCTCTGTTCTTAATTTTTCACTCTGCTCTCTTAATAATCTTTCTGCTCTTAATTTTTGTATATCTGTACTTGATTTTTCTTTGCTCTCTATTTCTTTACTGTGATGCTTATCTTTCTTGTGTTTCTTAGATTTTTTATGCTTATGTTTCTTTGATGATCTACTTTTGTAATCTGAATCACTATCTTCAGATTCTTGCTTCACCCTTTTTACAGAACTTGACTTTATTTTTAGTGGTTTCTCTCCAGAGCCAGCTCCCATGATGTTTAAATACTTTCTAATATCATGTATTGGATCTTCCAAAATTTTCTTTTTGGTGTGCACTTCTATATCTTTTTCTGTGTCTGTTATTCTTTTAGGCAATTCCTCATACCAGTTCTTTTTGCCTGTTGCTTCATTAGTGTCTTGACCAAGATAAGTAAGATACCCAATTTGCTTTTCATATTTCTCTTTTTCTTCTTTTTTTTCCTTCTCATGTTCTACATTAGGTTTATTATAATCAATAATTCCTTGTTCAAGATCAGCAAAGAAATTAACATGTTCCAATTTAGAAGTAGATGCATTAGTTGTCTCAGATGTGTTTTCTCTTCCATCGTATTTCGATCTAGCTTGATCTCTCAGAAAATTAATTCTTGCTTCAGTTTCCTGATGTATAAAATAAATAGTGAATAATGTTAAGTTATGTTTATTACACATATAAATGTATAAGTGGTTTCCTTTGACATTGTTTTATGCTTACAGCTTTTTGAGCTCTTTCTTGCTTGACTCTTTCTTCCTCTGCAGCTTTTGCTTCATCTTTACGGACACGAGCAATATTTTCTTTGGTACGTACGTGCCATCTATAGTATAATGTTTTGAAGGGATATGATACATTAAGATAATGTTATTTAAGTATTTATACAGACAGTTTAACTATACCTTTTCTTTGGCAGAATATTCATTCTTAATCAGATGTGAACACTTCTTTTAAGAGATACAAATTCTTTATTGTAAGTATGTCCGGTTAAGTACCTAAAATTTCATGCATTAAATTTGAATGTAATCATTATTTAATAAACAAGAAATTATACTACTTGTGTCGTATGTATGAACAATGTAATCAAATATGATCGAGTTTATGTATAATAATCCTTTTTCGACACTATTCCAAATATTTGACAAGTGTTAGTTATTTTGTTAGTGTAGTGGCAGCCATTTACGATTTACACACAGTTGCAGACTGCTTCAAAACAAACCGCCGCGTACGGCACATTTTACGTGATCTCAAAAATTTGTTAGTATTTATTATTTAAACGAGTAAGTAAAAATTTTTGTACCATAAATAATAGTTAAAATAGTAGTTTTATGTTAACGTAAAATCTAATTTCATAAAATTATAGTGTATTGAACTCCTAACCTTTACTTTTAATAACAAAGTATCTAGTAAAGTTTGAACTTTATGTTTGTTATTCATTAATTAGAATGTTTATTCCTGTATATTATTATTTTATTAATTGTTATATCTCTAATGAAATTCTTCATTGCAGATAATTAAATAACTTTTCACCATGGCTGCTACAATGCCAATAAATCCAAAACCATTCTTAAATGGTTTGACTGGAAAACCTGTGATGGTGAAATTGAAATGGGGCCATGAATACAAAGGTTACCTTGTCTCCGTTGATGGGTACATGAATTTACAATTAGCCAATACAGAAGAACATATAGATGGAAATTGTACTGGCAATCTTGGTGAAGTTTTAATCAGATGTAATAATGTTATGTATATACGAGGTGTCGAAGAAGAAGATGAAGAAGGAGAAATGAAAGATTAATATTTACTTATATTTATAATTCAAACTAGGTTAACATATTTTATATATAAGTAAAGTAAGAAAACATTGAAATAAAAGTACAATGCTTTTTTAAACCCATTAGAGTTTGTATTATATTCATGATAGTAACATATTTGTATAGGAATGACAAAATTGAAATGCATCAATGAGAATACATTGTTTAGAAAAGCAGACAAATTTAACTACATTTTGGAACATTTATTATAATAGGTTTTGGTCTTGATCTAAAAACTAATTTCTTGTTCACAATGGCTTTTACAATATATTCAGTTTTTATCTGAGAATCATTTGTCATTTTATCTGTTCCATTGTCTTTTTTTTCTAAAACTGCAAAAGGTTTTGGAAGTACAACTTCTTTCCCGTGTAATACATGAATTCCAATTATAAATATTGGTGTACCAGACTTTGTAAAGTGAAGATCTCCAATGTATTTATTTGTATTATCTGCAGAATCGAATTTTAAATCACCTTGTAATTCAATGATCGCCCATTCTTCAAGTTTGCCGTCTCTGTAAAAACCCCGAACAACTTATTAATTATACAAAAAGTTAAACATATTAAAAGTTAAGTAAATGTAAAAGAACCTTTTAATCGGTATAATCATATTGTTAATTTGGCGGCAAATGTTCCTATACGTGTGTGATACATGTGTGTAGAGTGTAGCGAATATAATGAATGTTTTCTAGAAAAAGTTACTAAAGAAAGTTTAAGTCAAATACACAGTGCAGGTTTTTTCTGACATACTCGAACTAAAAAAAATTTCGTTTATGTTTTTTACTTCTTTCTTCGTTAGTTACGATGAGTAATTAATTGATACAGAATATGGTGTGTCATTTATCAAATCAAGGTTGTTAGTAATTGATTGTTATTGCAGCTTAACATCTTGAATACCGACATGAGTTTTATGTTCACTAGCTTGAACATTTTAACGTAGATGGCGTTTTAGATCTTTTCAAAATATTCAAATTATAGATTCAATCTTAAACTGCATTAAAACATAAAAAAAGTATTGATTACATTCTGTACACTGGACAACTGCCAGCGTAGTATGATACAGAGGAATTTAGCAAAAAAATTGACACCGTTAGAAAAAATATTTAATAGTCATTTTTATAATTATTTATATAAATATCTCAAAATTTGGTAACTACGATTTGGTACAATTATTTTACTTGTAATTACGCGACTAAAGGAAGGAAACAATAAAATAATTCGGACCATGCAGTAGTGTCTGGTAATAAAATAGATAATAACATTCCATATCTGTATTTTATATAATTTTACTTGCATGTCAAAAAATACATAAATTGAAAATAACTCTCAAGTGATACTGATTTATAAAAGGCTCTTTTAAAAGATTCTGAAACGACAATGCAAGTACAGAATTAGAAACGCAATTTATGTAGCTGTATGTATAGCTATTTGTAATCGGAATAATATTCATGCAAGAATGTTTTCTTTTTTTTATTTTCCTTTATACCTATGTGCATTTTATATATTTACTGTAGATGTAGAAAGCATATATAGCATACTTTATTTCAAATATGAAAACAATTTATTGGGGCTGTTGCATTGGTCCTATGCTTTTATATATAAAAGTGCAGAGGAACAATCCCTTTGTTTAAAATGGTCATCCCCATTCTCATCTAATAATTCTAGGTAGATTACCTTATATGAGAAAGTTTCATTTATCGGACATATGTTCTTTTCGTCCGTAATACGTACATCTGCATATGCATATGCGAGAATTTTTGCACGAGAACGGTATTATAATACGAACTCGCATGTGCATATGTGAGAATCTTTATATCTACCAGTTAAATCCTAGCAGGACTTATATGTTTTTGTCATTACTATAAACATTTGATCTAAATATATTATATCTGACACATGATGTTAGAGGAATCAGTTTGAAAATATTAGATGTTGATTGTCATTTAGAGGACTACATTGGACCTTCTATCAAACTAATTTTTATTGTGAAATAATAAATGCTGCGTCCCAGACACAAAAGTGCCAATAGAAATGCACCTGAAATTTATTTAGAATTAATTAGAGTTCTTAAGATTAGAAATAGTTTACAATACCTACCAACATAAGCCACATAAATTCCGCCGCGAGTTTTTACATACGTATGTGTACCAACCTATAGGGTAAGTGAAAATAATCAAATTTATTTCAGAACATACATTAACAAACTACATATTTGGTACTTACATCCTTATACGACAAAAATACTTACGGTCACAGCTATCGCGATTATTAAGGCTATAATTCCAGCAATTACAAATGCAATAGCTCGACTTCTTGCGAAGTCAGGGCCAACGGAAGATATTTTTCGGCAATGTGGACATCGAGCCAATGCATTGTTTAATGTGTTAAACTAAGAACCAGAGCACGTATTAATTATTCATACACATATGAGATCTGTACAAGCTACTTACCAAGAATGTGTCATGACAATGAGCACAGCATACTCTACACATTCCAGGCATAGATAGAACAGGTGGTGTAATTGGGCTTGGAGCAAGATTAATAATACGTTTACAGTTTGGCCTTGGACATGCAATACGCTGTGAGGAGCTTTTACATATTAACAAACAATTACACGGACAACGAACATATTTCTTTCCTGGTGGTGCATTCCTTATGGGCTAAAAAAATGATTACACGTTCATTTTTAATATGCAGCTGTGTAGCACAAAAAAATTATTCACAAACGTACAGTAGCCTCATTGCACTGACAACATTTGACAACATGTTGATCTCTTTTACCAGATATTTCTATCATAGCCTGACAAACTCTGCAAGTAACCATAGGCATACCGCCTTGTAAAACTGACTGATACGATGGAGGTAGTTCATCGGGACCAATTGGAGATACTGTCGACTGACTTTCCTCTAATGGAAGATGTTAAAAACAAGCAATTGGATTAAACAATTCCTTAATGTATTCGCCAAGAGAGACAAAATTATTTACCTAAGAAATCGCTTCCGTGTGAACTATAAGTAACATTCTCGTTTTTTAGTAACGGCTGTCGTTCGCCCTCTTTGCCGTCCCCCATGTCGACCCGTTAATTGTCCGACAATTTATTTAAAGTGATGTTTGACAGTACTCCCGGTGCTCCGATGACAAGGATGACAAAATACAAATTTTTCTGACACCCTCCGTGGTTCTGGCTGTTTATAGAGTAGAAACCGTTTTACTAAACGGATACGTCGCGCAATAAGACATCGCGAACCTACAACAGATTGGTTTAGGAATTCTATAGTCGTTTCAGCGTCCCCCACACGTTGGCCACACTGTTACTCAAGAGATTAGTGATGTTGCTGGCGTGATTGCATTTTGAGATCGTTCTTCTCTGTTTTTTATTCCTGGATAGCAGAAACAATGATCGCATTTAATTAGTAATGATATCGTAAAAATCGACGATTTTTATGGGAACCAGTGTAATCTATTCAGGGGACATAGTACCAGTTTTATCAATCGCTGTACCAACACATTTCAACATTAGTTGATCGTTCCTGCTTAGAGTACGATTTACAAAGCTTACATACGATGAGTCACAGATTTGTTTTCGTATATCGGATCAATGAGTAATTAGAAGAAGTTTTGATATTATGTTCGTTTCCTGCTATTAAACGGGAAGTAGAACCATGCATTTGTGTATTCTCTACACAACATGATTCAACTAAATCTGTGAATCATATCACATGTATATATATGTATATAGATTATGTTGTATTAATTTTTATGAACATTTTGTAGTAACAGGAATCGATGAAACATTTATTTAGGAGATTTATGTGTAAATATCTAATATGGAGAAAATAACCCATTTGTGGAATGTCAATCAATTCATTACAAAATTAAATGGTTTACAGAAGAAAAACTTACAACCATATTACATGTAAGGTTTAAACAGTTTTTTAATACATAATCAGTACATATTTGATCGAATGAATTATCGGATTCACATTATTATAAACATTTTATGTCATTAAATTTTAGACAAAGGTGTAGAAGATTAAGCAAAGGGGTAAATATGCCAATGCAAAACTTTGGTCCTTCAGTGATGTGTCCTTACTGTGGATCACTTTGGAATACAATGGATTATAGTATTAGGATATCGAAAGGCAGACCAATTTCCAGATCTATTAGAAAGGTTATACGTTCCATAAACAACAATGACAAAAGTACATCTAAATTTCATAGAAGTTTAGCAAAGAAATGTTTAAGAAATAAGATGAATAAACTAATACTGAAATGTTCAGTTTGTTTGCAAACTACTAAGATGCCTCTTAATAAACCGCCAAGAGAAAAACTATTAAAACTTAGCACAAAAGATATCGAAACATCACAGAAACGTAAAAAGAAGAAGAGGAAGACGAAAGATAAGACTGCAGGTTTAAATATCTCTGGAATCTTAAATTCAAGCGTGGAAACTGTTACGGAAGGACTAAAAGAAACACCTGCAAAGAAAATTGGGACTGCTACAAGCTTTATTACATCGAGTCAAAAGATAAAAAAACTAAATCTAAATCGATTAAAAGATATCGTGAATCATGGTGCAACACCCACCAAAAGAAAGAGTTTGCACAGTTTCTTAACACAGCTTTGCTGATAATTTATTAAAATATTTTATAAAATCTCATGATTATCATAAAGTGTTACTTATAAGATAAAAAATACCTTGTATATTTCATTTACAAAAACTTCGTATCCTTTTATAATAACTCCCGTACCGTTTAACGCCTACAGTTCTCCCTAAAAGATAACACTTGTTTCTTTACATGAAATATTACACACCTTTTTAATCTGTTTTCACTTTAATAGCAAATAGGCTTCTACATCGCTGTCCATATAATAAAATAAATACACTATATAACACATGCATCAAGAGTGTAAGAGTCTCATGTACAAACTCTCATACCGACAGTTCTTCTATCACTCCAATGGAATCTCTTTCCGTACAACCTGGAACAAAGTTAAACAATTACATTCCCAGCCGATCACAGACAGTACCCACACCATGCAAGTTAATATGATAATCCCAAGGTAAAAGAAAGAAGAAAAAAAAAAAAGAAAAAGATAATAATAAACTACAGTTAATTCACAAGCAAGTACTTCGAGTGTAAAGGATATCCCGTGCGCGATTTCACTTTTTAGAGGCTGTCTGATGGGACACACGAGTTTTTGGTCGCGAAAGTCATGCGCGGAGGTCCACTTTCATGCGTTTCTTGTTAATTCGGTCAGTGTGCCGGCCGCAGGAGATGCAGGAGAGGAGTTGTTAGTCACCTGAATGCACGCCTCGAGATAATCCCGCTCGGACATTTCCTGGTCCTTCGCAGGGGGAACTTTTCCCCGGCGGCGCAGCTCTTGTTTGGCATCGTTCAAGTCAAAGATTGCCACGGGGTCCAGCTTGCCCTTCAGTACCAGGCCCGCCAAGTATTCAATGTAGTGCTGCCTGCGGGGAAAAGTACCCACAATTTTAGTCGTGCCGTGCACGATGCTACTACGTTTACCTCGGCCAGGTCCCTCCTGTAATGTTCCGGATTGCGACCGTACCAGTTCGGTGGTAGCTTCAAACCGGCGCGTCTTACGCACGTTTCAAGATCATCCACGTTTAGCAACGGGAGCGGCTCCAATTGGACTTTACGAATCTTTCGGACTAGGTACTCGATGTAATGTATCCTTGAACGTTGGAACGGGCTCATTAAGACACGAATGACACGATCGTGAAGGAGATCGTCGAAAGGGTTGAAAAACTTGCTGTGTAACTTTACACGTAACTTTGTTTTAAGATTCCTTCGGACTATCGCCGGCTGTCGAGTGGACTACCGTTTCGAAAAAGAACTCCGTCGAACATAAAAGTGTACAATGCTAATTATAACACCGTCGAAACGGGCCAGCTTACAAAAGGACACGGTCTACGTCCGAAATGGCGAAAACTCGACTACTTTTTCAGCCAGCCTTTGAAAGCGTTCTTTGGAAAGAACGGGCACGAAGCGGTTCTAAAGATAGCAAGAACGCTGGTTGTCTATGCCTAAGTGGCTCATTATACCCATTCCCTTCGCAAAGTATACATCGTCTCAATATCACGGTAATTGCGGAGGCAGTCATTTTTGTAATCTGCTTAATCGTAACGTTGCCGCGCCGCGGAGTAAGGCGGCTTTGATAGAGGCGGCTCATGCAAAGTTCTAGCCGGGAGGGGAGGAGATTACCTGCAGAGGCCGGCGTGTCCCTCAACGACGTCTGAATTGCACACCGCGTCCACAACACCGGTGGGAGTTTCTTTCTGCAACTGCACTTTGCACTTGCGATCCCCGACCGGGCCCTCCGTGTCGTACTCGATCCCATTATCTCTCAACAACTGCTGCAACTGCGCGGGCTCCTTATCGCGGAGATAAAACAGACAGTTCCGCGGATGATGAGCGTGCAGGCCCAGTTTCGCGCAGTACGGACTGACCGAGCATTTTGCCCCCATCATGAACGCCTTGCCGCAGCCGCAGCAGAATTCGTAGTTGCACTGGCTGCACGTGAAGTGCATGCAACCTGCACAAAATATGTCGGTTCTCTTTTTTAACCCTCTGCGCTCGGAAGGCGAGTCTCAGTCGGCGTTCGATTCGACGCGGTACAATTGTAAAATCTGATGTTTAACCCTTTGCACTCCGAAGCTTTTCACTAGAAATATTTCAACATTTTCTGAGGAGATGAAGACGATGTTTTGTAAAACCGACTCGACGAGAAATTTACCCGAATCGACGAATATTTCTCAGATTGATGCATTATATGAAGTGTAATATTAAATATCAAACTTTATAGCTTCACTGTGGGAAATGGTGACTGAGTCACCTCCCGAGTGCAAAGGGTTAAAGTGAATCGGAATATTTGGAGACGAAGCTTCTCATGGTTGCAGGGGTAAGAATGTCTCAGGATAATCTGAACCCTTAACGGACCAACGCCATATAAGCGACGTGACGCTTTTACTTACCGAATCTTAATGTTAACTGAGTTTTGTTTTCATCGCTGTTATTGTAATATTTACAACAAACGCGTTAAGTATTGTGTTAGGTCACTTCTATGAATGTATTCTCTAGCGATATAACTTGAAATACTTCCGGTCCGTTAAGGGTTAAAGTGCAATTTGAGGGTAACAGGTTCAAGAAGCCTTCAAACGTCCGTGAAAAGCTTATGTTTCATCTTTCAGTTTAAGATGGCGATCGAAAGAAGATTCTTAAACGATTTATGCGTCTATATACTGGCTTCGTATAAACCTGCGACTCCCAAGAAAGAAATCGTTTCTTCAAGAGCTCACCTCCTCGAGACAACGAGTACCGAAATTTGCACTGGGGACAGTCTATGCCATTATCCGCTAGGTGCTTGGCTAAGCCCGCGGCCTGATTATCCGGATCGTTCTCGTCTTTCCAAGCGGCAAATTGTTCGCACGTAATTCCTTCGTGCTGTTTCTCCCACTGAAAATGAAACCGCCGCTCGAGAAGATTTGTCTACGTCACGCCGTTGCATAATGCAGGCTTAATTTCCGTGGAATCCCCGACACCTGCGGGTACGTACCGGTCTCCGGCAAAAGGCGCAGGTGACCGATCGGCAATCAGGGCAAATTAGTCGCTTGTGATCCGGATCCGCGTAAAACCCGCTCGAGCACTGAAACCGACGATCCGCGCGTCAAGTAATATATCGATCGTAACAAGATCCCAACATACCTGAATGCACCACTTGAAATTAGGATCCTGCATCAGCGTTCTGTCCCTCAGCTTCCTTTGGAAGAGCTCGTGGATCGGCGGATCGAGGAGCGTCTTCAGCTGGATGTCCAGGTTGCTGAAGTACTCCAGAATCTCATCCTCGCCGGCGTCTTTCAAGTTAGGCTCCTTGCAGTACGGGCAGACCGCGTCCGTGATGTTCCTGTCGCTGATCTGGATCGTGAAGTAGTTCTTCGCGCACTCGTTGCAGCAACGATGCACGCACTTCAGCATGGAGATCATCTGAGAACGAAGATCACGTTCAGAGGTCTCTGGATGCTGCGGTTGAATTAAACTCAACTCGAAAGGAACGTTCGAGGGTTACACAGTTGGAGTTGCTATTCTTCGAGACTTTTATAAGTAACTAAAGAGACTTTGTTCCAGATTATCCAGTTATTTTGAATCTCCAAAATATTCAGTTTCGAGTTGAATCGGACTATTACCTACGGAATTCGCCTACCTCACTCATGGCGAAGCGACCGGTGCAAAGTTCGCATTCCTGCTGCAGAAAGGCGAGCGCCGACTCCACGCTGGAACACTCTTTGGCTGCGTGGAGGGCCTCCACGTCCCCGAACTTCAAGGCCAGCAAACTGGCAGCGACCTCCGCCTCGTCGTAGTTCGACGCTTTGCCCTCGGCCAGCAGACGACGAGCTATTCTCTGTGAATTCGAGAGGACGCGTCTTAATGTACATTCTCACGCAGACTCGGCACCGTAATCGAATCGAGGACTGAAGTTAATGCACGCTTTAACTTTCAGAGGGGCGGGCGTGTTTCGTCGGCGATACTCTGAATCTCGGAGGTCCCCACTTTGAACGAGTGACAACGAGAAGTGAAGATCTTCGACGGTTTCAAGGAGAGACTGATGCGCAAACAGAGCGATGCGAGAACAGGGCGGCATGCAAGAGAAAGAAGCCAGAGAGACTACACCAACGTCTAGAAACGAGCTCTTGAAATTTCGACGGCAACATCGACCGATAGTGACCGGAATATTAATTTACTTGTTAAGTATGAGCGACAGAGGATTGCGGGCCCGGCGATGCTGGAAATATTAAGAAACATTAATGCGTTAATAGGCGACGATGCGTCACGATTAGCGGAACCATAAGTATCCCAATGTTCCAGGACGCCTTCGTCCCGGTTGACGGAGGACCCGAGATATTAGATTACTCTCTTCTCCACGCTTTCTCATACAAACCTCGGTGCACGCTCGCGGCTCCTCTTCGGCTGTAGCTTCAGTGCCACTCACAACACCAAAGGTTAGTCACGGCAAGAAGAAAGGGGATGCTTACTTACCACCCGGACGGGTTCTATTCAAACGGTCTAACAAACTACAATCAAAACAGTGTTAAAGAATCTTTAAGGGACGCCTCGGATACATCTCTCGTTTCCGTTCGCTTCGCATTTCGAGCTGTTTGTAGACATTGGTCTGCCATCGGCAACGACCGGCATAGTGAGTCTGACGACCAACGTTTACTGACCTCCCTCTCCGTTTTGGGAGATCCACCTGTCCTCGTGTAGCCGCTTGTACTTTCCACGTACTCCCTTTCCGTGTTCTCTTCGCCCTCGAACCGACGTATACAACTGGCTACCAGGGAGAACCGTTTCTTCGGCGTGCCTCCCTGTTCCACACCCTTATCGCTGCCCGTGCTCGCTCTGCGGCACGCTTTCGCTCGTTTCTCGCTCGCGCGTTTCGATACTTTCACCCCGACCTTAGAATCCGATCTACTCTCCGCTTTGACGTCACTCGTTTCGAGCCTCTTTCTAGGTCTCGCGGTTTTTCCCTCGATCGTGCCGTTGGAATCCACCTTGCGCGGGCTGATCGCCACCGCGGACTTCGCGGCTTTCTCCTTCTTAACAGTCTGCACTGAATTTCTTACAGTTTTCTTAGCGTCGCCTAACTTCTTCGTTTCTTGGTCAGTCTTCTGGTTGCGGTTTAGATTCACGTCGTCGGCTATTAAAGTAACATCCTCGTCGGACGTCTCGTCGATATTGGCGTCCTCCAATGACTCCTCTTCCTCCGGAGGCAGATCCTCTATCTGACCGTTGGCGGCCATTTTGTCGGCGCGAGTGTCGCTGGAATCGGAATTCTCCTCTACGTCGCTGTACAGGTTCTCGGTGTCCTCGGTCTCGGAGTCCGATATTTTCGCCTTGATCGCGTTGATCGTCTCCTGCAGCCGGATCTCGGCGTCCGTCAGTTCGTCCATGCTGTCCAGAGTATGGTCGGAGAGATGCTTCGGCGTGCTGGATATCTCGGACTCCGCCGCGCTCTCGAACTCCGAGGAGCCGTCGACGTCCGAGTACTCTTCCACCTCTCGCGTGCAGCCCTCGCTGGAGTCTGAATCATCCTCTATATCATCTTTCGCTTCGTCCTCGATCGATCCAGGTGTTCCCGCGCTCTTCGCCGCGGAATTATTTCTCTCGTCGTTCCCATTTATACTCCTATCCGCCGTCAATCCCCTCGCGACGTCCCGTTTCTCGGCGGCTAAACCGGCATCGGCTTTATCGGAGCCAATATTTTGTCTCGGCTGTACCTTCGAAGCGTTTCCCGATGAACTAGTTTCGTCGGCAGTTCGCCGGCTCCCCGTGCTATTTAAACCGGCGGATGGTCCCTCGGAAGGTTGCGAACTTTTCGCAGATTGCGGACGCCGCCGCCCGGTGAACACCGGGATCCTCGAGAGGAACGAGCCCCTCGGCTTCTCGTTCCTCCCCTTCTCGGCCGCGTTCCTCTCCTTCGACGAGCCGCGCGTGATCGACTTTCTGATCTGCTCGCAGCCCCTCGATATGGTTTTCAGGATCGCCGATCTCTTCTCCGGCGCCGGGCCGATTAATCCCGGACTCCTGCGGACTTGCTTCTGACCGGCCGCAACCTTCGCTTTGCTCGCCGCCACGATGTTCGACGCGATCCTCGCGGCCCTGGTGTCTCCCTTCGCCGCGGTTTCCCTTTTCGCTGGTCTCTGGCTCGACGCGATCGATCTGCGGGCTATTTCCGTCGTCGCTTCTTTCGTTCGCGCGACGCACTTCGACGCGCCCTTCGGGCACACTTTGCCGAAGTTCCTGCGCGGTATCCCCGTAGGTTTCTTCACCACCTTCACCGGCGACCTCCGCCTGCCGATCTTCTTGCCGGGAGACTTCGATCTCTCCTTGATCGCGACCCTCAGAACACCGTTCGCCTCCGTTTCAACCGAGCTGTCATCGACGTCTTCCACCTTCTCTTCAACTGCGACCGTCTCCTTCGCCTCGATCCCAACTTCAGCCTTCGGTTCCATCGATTCCTGAACCTTCGCTTCAGCCGCGCTCTCCAAGCTGATTATCGGCGCGCAATCGTTCACCGCGATCATAGGCGACTCGGTTATGTTAATCTCTATGATCTCCGCCACTCCGGGCGCGACGTCGACGACGCTCTGACACTCGGCCATCTTGAAACCCTTCGCGTCGGGACTCGGTGCACTCGAAAGCTCGCCGTCGAACGCGTCGATCGCATCTTTACGCGGTTTCTCCGATTCGATCGCTTCAACTTCGGCGCACGTTACCTCCGGTGTATTGTTGTTGGAGTCTTTCGTCGAGGCCTCGGTAAATTGGCTCGCCGAATCCGGCTCGGCGGGGCTGACTCCGGCGACCGGAATGGATGCATTACGCGACGTATCGACAATATCATTAGGATCGTCGAGGGTTCCCGGCATTTCGCGAGCGTCTGTAGAATTCAGCTTGTTAACGGCGGATTCGGTGTCCGGGGTATGCGAGTTCGACGGCGGACCGATAATACGAGAGTCACTTGAAATAGTTAAAATTGTCGATTCGGTGGCCGCGAGTGCCTCGGGCCTTTTATTCGCGTCGATATCGTTCGGAATTGAAGTGGGATCCGGGGACGTTGCCGAAGCGTTTCGATCGGCCGAGGAATGCTCGTTCCCGGGGCGCCCCGCGCCGGCCCCCGCTGCTCTATTTAAATCATTCTTTATTCCGTCCGGATTGACGTCTTTCGTTACCTCATTGTCTCCGTCGTCGGACACCGATACAGCCAGCCCACTTTTCCCCGGTTTTTCGCCGGAGCTCGCCGACTTACTTACGGAAGTTATTGGACGGGTATCGATTTTGTCAGCTGGCTGAGGTATGTGGCATGCAACGGAGATAGGCTGCTCCACTTTTTCGCATACATGCAACGGGGACTTGGACATTTCTGGGGGAAGCGTTCCCGGTTCGTTAGGAACTTTGGGAGTCCTGGCCTCCTGAACAACGCCGGCCGCAGCTATAGAAATTTCCTGGGACGCGGGCTCCGGATCGTTAGAAGCTTTATGATCGCTGCCCGGGAGATCCTCGAGAACTGCCTCTTTAATGGCCTCTGGGTTTTCGGAAACTTCGGGGACTAAGGGTTTAGGGCCGACCGGAGTTTCTTGGGGAACTTTCGATGCTGGTTCAACGATGACTCCAGCGTTCGTCGAAACGATATCTGTAATTATCTCGCTGACTTCGTGACCTAGGGAATTTATTGCATCGTCAAGTTCTTTCGGGGAATCTACGGGATTCTGAACGGAAGGCTCTGAAATTTCGGAATCGAGCGCTTTGGGGTCTGGGGGAACTTGTTGCTGGGCGCTGGAATCTCGGGAAACTTCTACTGTAAGACCTTCGGGGTCTTTGGGAACTTCATCTGCAGTAAATTTGGAATTTTCTGAAATTTCTGTGACAACTTTAGGATCCCGGGGTATTTCGACGGGGTTGTTAGAGTTTGGAAGAATTTCGGGCTCTAATGCCTTTGACGTTTCTTCGCTTGGGCGTTCACTGTCTGTCGGAATTCCGTTCGCGATGATCTGTGAGTTTTCTACAGGTTTAGGCTCTAAGGTCTCCGGGCTAGCTTGAACATTCTTGGAAACTTCTTTTTTCAAGTCTTCCCGATGCTCGACAGCTTCACGAGCGTTTCGAGAAGTTTCTGATATTTCGGCGATAATATTCTCAGAATCTACAGAATTTTGGATAACAGCGTCCGTGGGAACGTCGGGAATCTCAACAGAAGCTTTGGAATCCTCGGGAGTTCCGTTCTCAATTATTCTCGAATCCTGATTACCTGCCGGCTGTTCGGGAACGGAGGATTTAGAAATAGAAAGTGAGTCGGGAGGTGTTACGAGCGAATTAGCGAAACCATTAGCGTCGGAGTGAACGTTCGCGGTAAGTGTGTTTTGCGTAGGATTCGCGTCGTCAGTGGCTGAACTGCAATCGATTAATTTCACACGGTTATCGTCGCTGCTCTGAACTTTCGGGGAATGCGTTCGCGGGTCGGATGATTCACGATCGGATGCCTCCGAGTCGCGTGCCAGCGAGGATGACGTTTCGTTCGGTAATGATTGCGGTGCGATGATTTCGTTATGACTGATTACATCATGAGCAGCGGCTAATTCATTGTTAGATCGAGCGCCGTCGGTATTATTCGAGGAAGAGACGTTCGCTTCCTTTAAAGATGATTCCTCGTTCATTATTTGTGCCTCGGGATGATGAGATGAATCGATTCTCAAACTTTTCACATCAACGCTCAAAGCATCACCTGCGGTTCGCCGGGTATCGTCCATTTTCGCGCGATCAGCGTCCTCCCCGGGCCTAACGCGGTCAATGGCGTCGCGCGCGGCGTCCGGCGGCCATTTTTGCGGACTTACTTTAGCTGCGTCGCTCCCAGATATCATCTCCTTTGTGTCCACGTCCCGGGGCTGCGTCAGTTTAGCGTGCCGATCCTTTGAGACCTCGTTACCGTGAAATTTCGCTTGCTCCGAGTTTTCAGGCGCCGGCGATATCCTTTCTTTTACGTTAGTTTGAACAACGCTACCGTCTCTCTCGCATCTACGTACCGTTTCGAGTTCTTGGAGCATTTTGATGGCGGCCGCGGTCGTTTCTGGTGTCGCAGCTACGGACTTCGTTGTCTCCGGCTCCGCGTTTCTCGTGTCCTCGGCAATCGTCTTCTCCGCTGGCAGCTCCGCGCCATTTTTATCGTTCTCCTTTTTGTTCTCATTCCTCTCGCGCGTTTCAAAGGACTCCGTATCTTTCCCCACTACTTCTTGCATTTTCTCTTCCAATTTCTTGGCCACCGAATCGAGCGCCGCCGCCTTCTTTGGGGATAACATCTGCATCGCCGACATGAATGGACCCAATAGTTGCTCCGGCAGCGATTTCACGGCTGATATTAATGCCTCCACAGTGGCCACTTGCGTCTCGTTACTTTTCTGCGGGATTTCTTGCGCAGTGTTGACCGAAGAACCGTTTTCCGGTCTCACGGACGACGGTTGTTGTTTCTCGCCGGTGGATTCGCTAGGTTGACCGAGAGATTCTTTGCTCTCCGACGTCTCTGTCTCGGAAATTGTCGTCTCCCGTGGCTGGCCAGGGTGCTCTTCGTTAATTATCGCGGAAGCTGTTTCATTCCGCAAGCTATCCTCGCTTCGCGATTGATTCTCGTTTGCCGAGCTTTCGGCTGCGCCAGTTTGCGGCGAATTTTCAGCTAAACCATGGTCTAACGCATGTGATTCTGTGGGGATACTCGTGCTTTCGGTCGAAAGAGAATCTTTATCTGCTACCATAGTGCTTTGACTGGGTTTAGAAGTCTCTCGGGATGCGGTTTCGTTTCCTTCAGCTGGCTGGAGAATTTTTTCGTCTCCCGACCGTGCTACTTCCAAAGTTAGCCTTCTCGTTTGTTCTGTATCCTCCTTCGAACTGTCCGCGTCTCGCGCGTTTAATTCTACTCCCAACGATGGTTTATCTGCTTCGACGTTTGTTCCACCTTTTTCCATCGTACCGTCCTTACTTTTGTCCTCGAGCTCGAGTTTCGCCTCTGGTAACTTCGCGGATCGATCCTCCTTTTCTTTATCACGATCGGGGATTACTTCTTTCGCTACCTTGGAATTCACATCTTCTAATGAATTTTTCGACGGACTCGAAATCTGTTTCTCTTCATTCTTAATTACACTTATCACTGGAGTATCGTGACTTTTCGGATCGACAGTCGCGTCTCTTCTCTCTTGCAGCTGAACGGATCGATCTTTCGATTCTTTAGCAGGGTCCGCAATCGTTTCGTCCAGTTTCTCGCTAATCCCATTTTCTTTTATCGAATTTTCCATCGCGTTCGAAGTCTGTTCCTGTTTTTTCTCGACGATAACTATCTCGGGAGCTTTCTCATCGTGGCGTTTAGGGTCGACAGGTGTGTCGGGTGTTTCGATTAGAGCATTGTCTTTTTTAGGAGATAAATCAGTTTCGTTTACGGTCGTTCGCGTCGTATCGTCGTTGGGGCCGATCGAGTCTCGTTTCTCCGGCGTTTCAAGGGCCTCGGCTACATCGAGGTCTTGTACGGCCCTTGGGACCAGATTGTTATCGATTAGAACGGTTCGTTGATCAGCGTTACTTTCATACAGATTATCAGTCTTATTACCGGGTGTGTTCAGGGGGTCTTTATCGTGTTGCCAGTTATCGGTCAGTTGTCTGAGGGCCGCCAGTTGCTTTTGAAAGTCGGCCTGCAACGCCACGAAATTTTCAACGATTGGTGATATTACCTGCTTCCGCGCTTCCGTGTCCGACACGTTGGGAACCTGTTCGGGAACACCCGTACCACCACCGACCGCACCTGCCGCATCTAGAACAACGACGCTCGATCACGTACACCGAATTCCCCGCGACTGGCGAACGATTCTCTAGCAACTAACCGTTCAGCGAGTAAACACGCTAGAAAGTGCACCCGTTAAAAGCGTTTGTCAGTGGAAATCAGCCGTTGGGAACCTTCAGGAAGTTGTCCGGAGTTGAAGGGGGAAGTTTGTTTGCGTCCGGTCGATGCACGGGACGCGGCCATTTTGAAAAATGCCCGTCTCCGCGAGCAGCGACGCGTTTGATTGGAAAATATATAATTCAACCGGATACTCTAGTCACGTTTCAATAATTGAATTCAGGAGACGCGCCGTCGCCGCCCGATAGAAAATTTAAACAGTCAATTTCGCCAATCGAACGCCGCGGTTCTACTTTCTTCGTTGGCAGAGCGTCGAAGTAGAATACGTGATCACACGGACTTAATTGATTTGGCCTCGGTTATTATTCAAACGGTCCCCCTTCTCGCTCTCAATGAAACTTCATTTTCCACGGGGAAGGAGGGGCACTACCGGGGGACAAGGGCATCGGCCTGATCAAAAGCGGTTCTCTGATACTACGCGGCGGGGAATTCTTCGCGGGAATTTCTTCTAAAGGTGAAATGTTCGCTGACCTTCCCGCGGTGCAGCCTCGTCATTTTCCACCCCAACCGGAGGACCCCAGATCCTCATCAAAAACGGCTTGAGCTGATTCTTTTGTAGCTCGAATAAAGCCGCGTCCTCGGCGCCGGCGTTATTCTCCAGCGCTTTCACAACTTCCGCCGTCGCGAAGTTACCTTTCTTCATTATTTCCTCGCACTGTGGAAGTCATTTGAAATTCCGCGTCAACGAAAACTTTCCGCCGCTCCGGGGCCATTTTCGCTGCTGCACTTGACTCGGCGGATTTCACTTATCGATACGATCAACGTCATTAATAAACGAGAATCCTTACGAATGAATATGTAATCACGTTGCATATGGAACTCGATCCGTTCGAGAAATCCGCATGAAAGTTACCGGTTAATTTCGAAATGAGTTCTTAACCCCTTGTACAATGATTTCTAGACTATTTAACAATCAATGTTGCATTACGGATGGAAACGAACTATTTTGTTATTATTAACACATTGAATGCCGTGGGGGTCACCGGTGACCCCCAACCAAATCGAATTACTGACAACATTTCTGTATTACAAATAATGCTTCTGAACGCGATGATCACATTCAATCAAATGATTTAATATCATATTTTTTCCATTTTGTGTATTTTGCTCTATGAAATCGTGCGACGTTCAACGTGTTAATATATTATCTTCAGATTAAATCTTCACTTGAAGTAGAATGCAAAATTCTCCTGCATTTCTTCTAAATTGTCGATAGTAAAATATTCCACGAGCTTAGCAGCGAAAGTAAATAGTACGAAGGGGTTGAAGACGACTGAAAATTTCGATGTCTGATCTTCGATCCGAGCGAAGCGACGTATCGTTTAAAGATCGAAGCGGCAATCCGCCGTTTCACTTGCAGCGATCGGCGAGGGGGTCTTACTTTCTGCTGCCTACGTTGAACGGCAACGGCGACGGAGTTCCACACGTCGCCCTTGGCCGATCTCAACGCCTCCTTCGCCTCGGCGGCGGTGATCGCGCCGACATTGTTTTCCTTCAGCTCTTTTCCCTGAGTAGTTGCCAGAACTTGCACGGTCTCAACCAAATGGGGCCACTGCGCCTTCAGCCAGTCAATGGGGTTGGCGGCGCCCTGCGATAAAGCCACCTGAACGTCGTCGGTGGAGTAACCGTGCCTCTCGGCTTCTCGCAGAAGTTCGACAATTTCTAAGCCTTGCCGCGTCAACGTTGAAACTCCTTGGGAACTAGGGCCTGCCTCGAGGAATCTAGGCTGGCTCGACTCCTGGAACACGAAATTAATTCAACGGTCGGCTAACTAACCCCTGAAAAATCCATACGGGAGCAGAGGGCGAGAGGGGGGCTAGAGGTCTGGGACACGTGATGTGTGCACAGGTGTTCGGAGGGGTTCGATCGTCGCAATGTCCAAGGGAACTGTCCGCGACAGTGTGCGTTACTTATACGTGTACGGGCGGCGTCTAATCTAATCAGCCTCGCCAGTCAAACCAGAGGACGCTCATTAACGTTCACTATCTACGGAAGCAATGGTGATCGGTAAATCCTGCCTACGTTCACACCGAGGCTACGGGGCTCCGAGTCAACGCCGATTACAGATTCACACGGTTAAAGCGGAGCGTGGATCGGACAAGGATCGGAGACCGTTTTGTTCTCGAGGAGCAGGCGGTGTTTACCCTGGAACGATAATAAAGGTGAGCCGAGTCGATCGAATTTCGCCGCGTGCGTTCCCTGCTGGCGCTAGCGATCAGCTGCTGGAGTAGCTGCTCCTGGGTGCGCGCGTACGGGTCCGGGCTGCCGGCGAACCTGCTCTGCTCCTGGAACAAACGCTCCCAATGGCTCCTTTCATTAAACCGTTCGTTAGCCGCCGCGTCGTTAAAAATTCAAAGGGCGCTCTTGGCTCGCGCGACGAACGAGCCTCGCCAATTTCTTAAAGGCCCGGCCAATAACGCGGTCCAAACGCGAGTTTCAAAATAACCGACGCTTTAACTGCGGACCTTCGCCGACTCGAAAAACTGTTGGAAAACTGACTCTAAATTCTCGACACTGCCAGCGAATGAATATTTTTGGAATATCCGAGCCCGTTCTCTTTCTACAACAGATTCCGATCGTCCGCGGCCGTTTTACCTCCATGTCGCTGTCCTCGTAGTACAACAGCCCTTTAGACCCCGACGTCGTCCTCGCGAATCCCGCGCTCCCCCTCGCCGGAAGGTAGTCGTAAGTCTGAAACACGTGTTCCTCGTCAGTGACGTCACCGGGAATCGTTTCTTGAAACAATTCCAACTCGCCGGTATTCGGCTGGGGTTATATAAAAATCAGTAGGATCGGTCGCCGGGAGTTTCCCGATTTCTAAGCGTCTCGTTCTTCGTTTCTTACTTGAGTCGAGATGTTCTGCGGCGGCGGGGACGTTCCGGTGGAGACCGAGTGTCTCTTTTGAATTTCTCCGAGCGACGCTGCGCGTTCCTCGCCATTTAGTTTCGAGACAACGTCCTGCGTGCTCCCGATGCCCGCCGATGTACCGTTCGCAGTCGATGACGACGCGTCTTTCGCTACCGGCGGGGGTTCCGGAAGCGTTCTCTTGGCGACGACCGCGGACGTTTCTTCCAGCGTCGCGGTATCTGTAAATTCAAGTCACTTTATTATTATCGTGCCGCCTTCGCCGCGCGGTGCTTATAGATACGCGCGCTCCGAGGCAAATATCGTGCAAGGCGTAGACGATGTCCGCTTTGGAACCTGACTCGAGGCTTTCAGCTTCGTTATTATTAGCAACGTCTCCAGTGTGATACAGATTTGTTCTTTCTCGAGATGTTAAGACGTTGACTGCTTGGAGCTTCAAAATCGCTTAAATACGATTACCATAAGAAAATCGAATAGAAACATTAACGCAAGATGATATTGTAGGTGTACCGTTACAGTCGTTAATTAATACAATTTTCCTTCGTTATGAAAGAGAGCTACAAACGCTCGAAACGCGGCAGTCAACGTGTTAATCACTATTCCGAGGGGAGCTCGAGGGATCACTTGTCACCCACGCTTCATTCAGGATCGATCAGAGAGAGAGAGAGAGTCACGTGTCCGTGAGGATCGAATGAACACCAGCCAAATGCACGGCCGTGATTGAAAGCAGCTCCTCTTGAATGAATAATAACGCGTCAGACATGGCGGAGCGAGAAGAAGGAAGCTTCTTCAAGTACGACCGTGCATTTGGTCTCCGTTGGACTTTCGTACGAAACAGTTCGCATGTCTCTTTATTATTCATCCAAGTGGTATACATCGACAACTGGGGCGGGGACAATTCATTCTCTTGTATTCTCTCGGTAGAAAAAAAAAACGACCGAAGATCGACGAGTAGAAACACGCCGTCGACACTCCGCGGGTTAGGGAGAAAGGGGGAGAGAGACACGTTCGGGCAAGAACGGGCAACGAGCACGGTCACTGTTGCGATTTGGTACCAAAGGAAAAGCTGATTTTGCGCCTTGCTCTACCTTTGTTCCTCGCCGAGCCACTGTCCCCGCTCTCTTCGCTGTTCGATATCTTTAGCAGGCTCGTCCGCTTCTCTAGGTCGGGGCTGGGGTTGCTCAGGTTGCTGGACGGCGTCGCCGAGTCGCTCTTCGGCGGCTCGCTGGCTGCCTCCTCGGCGTTGTCCTCGGTAGCGGGCGGAAGCGCGCTGCTCTTCGTCTTGCAGCAGACCACGCAGACGCGGTCCTTCTCGTTGTTCAAGAAGGTGCAGTGCTCGCAGGCCCATTCCTCCTTCGGGATCTCCATCACCTTCTGATCGTCGGGGACATTCGAGACGCTCTCGCGTTTCGCCTCCTTCTCCGCGACAGTTAGGCTCTTAGCTACTCGGTCATCCTTCTTCGCAGGCTCCTCGCTTCGTTTCTCCTCTGTTCTAGCTTCCACCTTCTTAGCTTCGAATTCCTGGTTCCTGCTGGCTGGCCTGGAAGTCTCCCTATCCGCGCTGTCCCGAAGTTTCCGCGGAGCCTCGCGGGACGGCGTTTTCCTCTGGTTATCGGACTCCAATGACTTGGAACTTCGTCTGGCAGACGTGTCCTCGAGCGAGGCTTCCCTCTTCGGCGCGTCCTTCAACGGCTCGCGATCGCGCGATGGATCTTGCTGGTTCCTCGCTTCGCCTAATCCTCTCTGATCCTCGTCTTTATCTAATCTATCCTCCTGGTACCTCCTGGCGGACGACTCTCGCGAAGCCGGCTTCCTCGGGACTTGCATGTCGCTGTCGACGGAGGATCTCCTGGAATCTCGTCGGGAGGATCTGTCGGTCTCGTCCAACGCGACGTCTCTTCTCGCGGAGGACGCTCGTCTGGGCATCGCCTCGTCGTCCCTCCTCGGCGCGGGCTCCGCCTTGTCGAAGTGATCGTCGGAGGAGCTGGTGACTTTCGATCGAGCCGGCAGCGTCGATTTTCTGTCGGACGACTCCTCGTCGGTGCTGCGTCTCCTGCGCTCCCTGTAGTTGCCGTTCTGCACGCGCTCGAGCCGAGGGTCTAGCTTCGACAGCCTGCGCTCGTCCTGATCGTACCTCCGTCGGGAGTTCAACGTGTTCTTCTGGAGGTCGTCGTAGTTCCTCGGGTGACGCTTGCTGAGACCTTCCGGCCATTCTTCGGTGCTCATCCGCTCTTCTGACAGCAGTCGTCTAAACAGAATAGAATTATGTGATGACGCTTTGAGATTCTGTTGCTCGGTGGTTTCTAGAGTAACTTACTCGCGACGGTTTCTGGATAATAAGCTCCTGTTGTCGTCTTCGTGGTAGCTCCTCTGTCTGCTCCTGGATATGCTGCCTCGTCTCGTTCCTCTGGAGCTGCGAGACAGCCGATCGTCGAAGTCCGACTCACCGGAGTCCTCGGAGCTAGCGTCTGACGGGGATCCTTGCGATATCCTGGACCGCGATCTCGACACCAAGGATTTCCTGGATTTCATGCTGGGCGATGGCGAAGGAGCTCTCGACCTTCTGCCGGATTTCACGCTTCTAGCTGGACTGTGCGGTCTCGAGAACGAGCCTGGGTAGTGTGGCGGCAGCATCTGCGATGGGGGGTAGCCCATTGGGTAGCCCCACATCGCTGGGTGGTTCAAGCTCATCGTGGAGCCTCCCATCGTCATGTCCCAAGGGTTGTTCGGGTACCACATCATGGGCATGCCGCCTGGGCCTAGGTGTGCCATGGATTGCGCCTGCGAAGTGATGATTTTTTATTGTAAAATCTAGCAATAGGTATCTAAGAGTCTAGGGACACAATGGTTCGAAGATTCAAAGATTCGAGAACTGAAATGTTTCAAATATTTCAAACAGTACAACTCCAAGTATCTAAGAATCTAGGCACACAATGGTCCGAAGGTTCAAAAATTCGAGAACTGGAATATTTCAAATATTTCAAGCAGTACAACTCCAAGTATCTAAGAATCTAGGAACACAATGGTTCAAAGATTCTGGAACTGGAATATTTCAAATATTGAAACAGATCAACTCCAAGTATCTAAGAATTCCATAAAATGGTTCAAAGATTCAAGAACTGAAATATTTCAAATATTTCAAGCAATTCAACTCCAAGTATCTAAGAGTCCAATACAATGGTTCAAAGATTCGAGAACCGGAATATTTGAAATATTGAAACAGTTGAACTCTTTGGAATATTTAAAGATTAAATTTCTACTCTGCCGAAGATGGATAGAAAACGCCGGAGCCACCGATATTTTCCGTTCCCATTTAGAGCACTTCAATTAACCGCCGCGTTTCCCAACGTCATAACGATCCGTTCGAAGGCCGATAACGTCACAGGCTATTCGAAAGTCGAATATACTTAACGTTAATTACCTGATGCATTCCAGGATTCCACATATGCGGCGAGGATAAATCGCAAACGCTCGCTGACTGTATCATCGATCTAGGGGGAGGCGGTGGCGGCACCGGCGGCGCCAGTCTGGGGCTGCCCATGCTCATCGGCCTTGTGTTCACCAGGTCCCTCGAAATCTCGTTGGAAGTGTGCCTCCTTCTGTTCGCATCTTGAGCGCGCATCGCTTCCTGGTATTTCCTGTATCTTTCCTGGGGGATTCGCAACTTTCTGTCCTTCTTTTCTTACACACGCCATTCTACGCCTATTCATAGCCGCTCAGACACGCTTGATCGTTATCCTCGCGCCTCGTGTTTCCGCGAGCGTTTCAATACTGGGAATACGAACATCTTTAGGAAGATCTCGATACCACGAGGAACACCGAAATTAAATAACTGAATCTCGAAGAACAATGTAAATCTTCCTCCTGAAAAGGATCTACGAAAGATACTATTCCAAAGAAGCTACTATGAAAGATAAGATAGTTTTCGTCAATGATTTTAGAATTTACTAAAGATTCCTGTTTTATTCGATAGACAGAGGTACTAATTTATTCCCAGATAGCCGACAAGAATGTCTAATCGTCTATGAAGTCGGCGGACGCGAAACGGGCGGGTTTACCTGGAGAGTGGACATCTTGTCGGTGCCCTGTCCGGATGCTTCAACGGCAGCGGCGTCTTTCGCGGACTGCATGGATTTCGACACCGTTTTCGCGTCGAGCGTCGCCGATACCGGCCTGCTCGGCAGCGTTCGCTTCAAGCTGCCGACTCTCTCGATCAAGGAGAGATTCGTGGGTCCCTGGCTTTGCGTCGATTTAGCCTAAGCGCGGAAACCTGAACTTTATTACACAGTCGAGCTGAGCCGAACACCGCTCGTAGTGTTGTTCCCGGCAACTGTGGAGTCTTGTGGTGGTATGTCGAGGTAAATGCGTAACACAAAGTAGAGAGAAAAAAAAAAACGAGTAAACGAGTGAAACATATAGAAACGATCGTCGAGATCAATGAGTGGATTTCGTGTGGTCCCGGCGAGCCTGTCGCAGCTGAAGCGTTGAATTAGACTGGCTGGCTGAATCGATAAATAAAAGAAAGCGTTAGTGAACAAAATTCAAATGGATCGACGAACAGGTGGGTGCAGAGATATTTCTAGCTGTGGTGAGTTCGTGGTCGACGACGATATTCCGCTGAAAATAATCGACGCGCGTGTCCGCGTCTGTGTACGCGGGTGTGCGTTCTGTTTGCGTGTCGCAGGATGCGTCGAACGCAGGACGATTGTACCGGTAACGGTACGGGAAACACGGAGTAGCGCATAGTGACGAAGAGAATGAACAAGATCGTGGACGAATTGGATCACCGTGTTCACCGTCTCCTGCCATATTCACCGACGATCCTCCGGTAGTGAATGATGCGTGAGTATCTCGGAAATAGTCGCGAGCCGATTACTACGTTCCTGTTCGTTTTTTCCCGCCCGTTACTTCGCCGGACGAATATGTGTGTGATAGAGTGGCAAAACAGGTTCAGTGAATACGGCAGTAGTGTTTTTGCGGTAACGTGGTGTATTCGACAAAACCAACGACAATATACAATCAAGTCTCCGCTCGTCGCCGAGCACCGTAACGGCTCCATCAAAAATTCGGTTTGCCAGTCACGCGTGTAACAATCATTCGTTGCCTCGGTGTGACGTTCCTCTATAAATCAACAATCTAGCTTGCCGATCCGAACCGTCGGGACACCGGACCGCGATCGCGCGGATACAACTGCTGCAAGAAACCATGCGAATGTAAATGCTCTCGGTAGTCACAAGGAACAGCACAAAATTCTACGACAATCAATCGATCCTTCACAAACAGGGGGATTTTCCAAAGTAAAAAGAATAGGGTTCCATGGATCTCTCGCAGAAACTAAAACCGATCGCTAGACTGCGAATGTTGATACAAAAAGCAGTGTTAAACTGCAATTTAGAGTACAAAACAAGAGAATACTTTGCTTTGTATACCCAATTCGAAACCTTCTCTATTTCCCAATTACACTTTCAACCCTTCGCAAACGAAGATTCTTATAAACCTTCAGATGAATCTAAATTATACAATTGCTCAAGCAACAGAAAAAATGAAACTACATAATCTTTGCTCGAGTAACTAACCCTTTGCACTCGGAAGGCACTCGATTTGACGCGTAAAACTATACAACCGGATATTTAACACTAGGTTTACGGAACGCGTCAATTTGACGCAGATTTTTGGTAAATGTTTCAATCGGTTTTCGTTGAACCAATTACACGAATACGAATCCTGATTGTCTATTTCTACAATTTCCAAAATCTAAATGAACGAATATCAACTTCTCCAGGAACAATAGAATGAACTGTACAATACCCATAAACCTAGTGTTAACGAAATTTGTACAATGCCTTGACACGTGAAATATTAGAATAAATTATCTTCGTTCCTCAATGTACTCAATTTCCCTTCGAGTTGATTTAGAATAGAATATCACCACCAAAAAATGTGAAATATTTTCAGAAACTTCCCAGTGCAAAGGGTTAAATCATAGTTTCATCCCGTTGAGACGTCGACATTCGTCTGCGAAGGGTTTCAGATTCGAAGTGAATTTATTCGCAGTCTACCGATCGCGGATCGTAGATCTGGTTCCCGTCGGTTCCGATCGAGCGCCTCGAATCCCTTCGATCCTTCGTAGGACAGGCTCGAGGATGCGCGCGGTAGCTAAGGCCGACCAGTCGTCCTGGAAGAAAGTACACGGAAGGGGATGAAAGCCTCAGGCGAGAACGCATCCTACCTGAGTCTTGCGGTTCCGCCTGGGCGGCGGGATCGGGGGCGGGTTCGACAAGTTCTCCCCCTTCGGCGGCAGCGGCGGCCGCGTTTTCGTCGCGAGATCCGTCAGGATCCTCCTTCGCACGTGGTGCTTCCGCTTCGGGTGCTTGTGGTTCATGTCGTCGCAGGCCTCGCAGTAGTTCCCCTTGCAGGTGTCGCAGCGGGCGAACACGTTCTCCGTGCCGCACAGCGCGCACTTGTTCGCGTTCGCGGCCGGCGCTGAGGACTTCTGGCTGTGGGTCTGGGTTTGCGGTCGGGTCGGGAATTCGATGATCTCGTAGTCCGGGTCACCACAGTCCCCGGAGAGCGACGGTGGTGGTATCTTCGGCGGGCTCGGCGGTCGTCGTTGCTTCTGTTGCTCCGCTTCCTTCTGTTGTTGAGCCTTCGAAGCAGTTTCGGTGAGATGTTGCTTTTGGTACTCGGTGTTTGGTCAGTGGAAGTTAGCAATGAAGGTGTAGATGTTTAGTTAAGTAGATTTGGAGTAGTGTCTTTGAGACTAGCTCGGATTTGTATTAGATTTGATGATGATTTTTGTTAGATTAGCTTTGGCGAGTGAGTGATAGTTCTGAATGTTTAACCCCTTGGCTGAGTTATATTTAATGTATAACTAATGTAATTGTTGAATTAGAATTCAGTGAGGTATAGTCTAACTTTGCTGCAACTATAGTCAACATTTTACGAGCGTCCAGGCGCCGACAGTACGCCAAAAATCAATTTTTCATGGTAGCCAAGGGGTTAAGGATATTAATTATCTCGATCCATGTTTCAGCTAGTTCCTCAACCTTGTTAGCGAATGATTAGCAGCGGTATAGTCTCGTAGACTGTGTTCATAACGTAAGTGACACGTACCATTACCCAGTGGGGCATGGACCTCGCCATGCGCAACCGGGTCGAGGGGTTCGAAATGGCCATCGGGCGCCATTTTTCAGCTCCCGGGTTCTGCAAGAAGGTTCATCGATAACGAGGCTCCACTCGGAAGTGTGTCAACGCAGTTAACTCTTAAATTCCCAAGCGGAACGCGTCAAAATTCCCCGGCGCGCCCGAGGATCAGCCGTCCGGCGAGGAAGAAACGCGTACGGTCGAATTTCCGAGCGGCGTGCGCGCCGTTCGCGATTCCCGAGGTGCGCGTGCGGCCATTGTTTATCGGTTGAGCGCGTTTTTACGCGCAGCGACGGATCGAGGTGCCGAGACAAGCTGGCAGCCGTCGGCTGCCAAGCGGCCGCGTGAATTCATGTCATCGCACCTTGGATTAGGTGGCCGAGCGATCCCGAGGATGCGCCGCCATATCGAGATCTCTCGGCGGAGCGGGTCCTCTCGGGAAAGCTCGACGTCACCGCGGACGAGGGAAACCGGGTCCGTTCCGGCGGGGAGGGAAAAATCGTGTTCCGCGTCTAGAAATAAAATCGAGCCGAATGGCACGCGACACTATATATTTCCCCGCCGGCCCACGAACGCGGGGAATCCGTAAATATCACGGGGCTGTGCTCGCGCATTCATTCAGCGTTTCCATCGGGATTACGTTAGCATTCCTCGAGGAAACGTTCCGCGTACGTCGGGACTTCACGCTCGCGCGATGCAATTTAAATTGCATTTTCGCCGCGCGACGAGGAAATCATCGCTCGTCCGAATAAAGGCGCGCCTCCATCTTGTTCCACGCGGTTGCGGGGGAACACCGTCGGTTGGAGAACTAATATTCTAGCCGCTCCAGCCGGCCGAGCTCCTCGCGCGCCGCAGTTCCACGCGCGTGAATTAGAAACCTCGAATTAGAGCCATACGTATCTTTAGAACGTTTACCCCTTCTGTTCTACGCCGGCGGTTACCGTCTCTTTTGTTCCACGCGGCTATTCTGTCCTGTTGCACGAGCAACAAAGCACCTGATTTCCAAGAATTATAAATTTAGAACCGCGGCCGCCATGGGGCCGCGCTATTCTCGCGCGATTAGGCGCCCCTTATCACGGGGATACGGGCCGCGCGCATGGGAGACCGAGCCGAGCGTTTCGCCGATTTACGCGCGCGGACGTGGTAATTTTAAGACCGGGCCCCGAACCGAGCTGCACTGTTTCTCGATGGAACCGCCGAAGTCTGCCGAAGTTGGAGGCATTCCAACGTCTAGCTGATAGAGACTGCGCTTCCGATTTTTCTCACTGGCTTGGCTAATGTCGTTTATCGGATCGCGTTGATTATGGTCGTCGACGCTTGAATCTAATTGCAATGAGACAAGCTCTAAGAATTTTAAAATAAAATAAATAGAATAGGTTTGATAAATGCTGTCTTAACTTAGTAATCTAGTTTAGGATTTGTACATTTATTTACGTTTCACTACTCGTAGCCTTGTAACCAAGACACCAGATCACGAAATTACACGAAACACTGAAGCCCCCATAGCAGTCAACGCGTTAATCGATGCGACATGAGGTTTCCGTCTAACAAGCGCCGAAAACTACAGGTTCCCGACGCGAGTCCTAGACGCTCGGGAGATTAATTATCCGCGGTTAATGAAATACGGCCGAACATCTCACTGACACGTCTCACAAAACACGCCTCCCCCCGCGAACTACACGGATCCTTACTTAACGAGACGGGGCTTTCAGCGGGCACCCCTGTAATTTTCTGGAAAAGAAGATTTCAGATGCTTTCGCCGCGATAACGTCACCGCGAGCGCGGCTCGCCGGCCGGGCATCGCGTGTCTCCGTAAACAAACTGGTCCCGCTTCCGCTTCGGGATCCGGCGCGGGACGCACGGCCCGCTTCCGTCACGCGGACCCGAGTTTCTCGCATGCGTCGATCGCGCGTCTCGCGGTGCGGGCCTTTCGTCGCGACGAAAGTAAAACCGGTGAAATCTACGTCGAACTGCGTTAAACTTTCGCAGATGAAGATTGTTTAACGCTGAAACTACCAGAGTGAGAATGTCCCATTGACTTCTTCACTTTCGAATGATTGAAGAGAACGGGTGTTTGAGAAATTAGTTGATTTAGCAATACGCAAACTGAATTGCAGATGAATTAATGATGGATGTTGGAGCTTCATCTACGTCGAACTACGTTGGATCTTCGGACGAAGATTGTTTAACGCTGAAACTACCAGAGCGAGAATGTCCCATTGACTTCTTCACTTTTGAATGATTGAAGAGAACGGATGTTTGAGAAATTAGTTGATTTAGCAATACGAAAATTGAACTGTAGATGAATTAATGATGGATGCACTGTTGGAGTTTCTATAGAGAAATTTCAGAAAGTCTGACTGCTTGGTAGCTTTAGTGTTGAAGTATGTAGAATCTTAGAAGTTGATTTAGCAATACGAAAATTGAATTGTAGATGAATTAATGATGGATGCACTGTTGGAGTTTCTATAGAGAAATTTCCAAAAGTCTAACTGCTTGGTAGCTTTAGTGTCGAAGCATGTAGAATCTTAGAAGTTGATTTAGCAATAAGCCAACTGAATTGTAGATGAATTAATGATGGAAACTGTTGGAGTTTCTATAGAGGAATTTCAGCAAGTTTAACTGCTTGGTAGCTTTAGTGTTGAAGCATGTAGAATCTTAGAAATTGATTTAGCAATACGCAAACTGAATTGTAGATGAATTAATGAAATCTTCTGCAAATTTCGGTAAATTAGATATTGAATGTTTGAACAACAGAGAATGAGGAAACTGTACTGGTTTCTTGCTGTTAGAATACTTGAATCATCTGTCTGCAAGTTAGTATTCGTCTGCATGGTTAATTGTTTAGGAAGTCGCTAAAGAAGTTCCACGAGATCTCCAGAGAACGGTAGGATCGGCGACGATCGTTTGAGCCGCTTCCGATCGGAACGACGACTCCGGACGTTCCGACGTCAGCGGTGTTTACGAACGTGCGGGCCGGAATTTACATCTAAGTCTACACGAAAATAACTTGATCCCGGAACAATAAATACAATCGCGAAAATATCGGGTATAATCCCACTCGATCGGAGATGATGATGATGATGCTGGGCGTCGAGGTTATTTCGAAGCCGAGGATTCCTCGGGTTTATAGTGGACATCATTGTATACCGACTAAAGCTTAGCGCGTTGTATATAAGTTTCTCGGAGTCTATTTTAATACGAAGTTGATAGAATGTTTAACACCGCGAATGCATCTGTTTAGTCTCCGGCGACTGGCCCACAAAGAATGCATCCATCTGCATAAGGATCTGCATTCTATTAGTAACACGGCCCATAAATTCGGGTTCACGCGCCGCTGAAAATACGCCCGCGAATATTAGGTCGGACCATAAACAATTTCCTCCGAAATTCGTATCCACTCGAAACCATCCGTCTCGCGGTCCAATTAAAACACCGAAGAAAGTCAGCCGTCGATGCCAATGAAAATACCTCGTAAAGACCATCGACATCTGAATCCCAACAATATCAAATCATCTGAATCCCAGAATACACGAGAAACATCTGAATCTAGAAATCCAGCTAAAATTCCAAGCACCCAGCTCTCGACTCCCAATTTCCTCGACAGCATCGCCGATCTATGGACACCTTTCCTAATTCCAAAGGTGTCTAGAGATCGTGGATTCTGTCGAGGAAGTCGGAAGTCGGTTGGAATTTTCGCTAGATTTCTAGATCCAAATGTTTTCCATATTCCCCGGAATTTAGATGATTCGATACTGTTGGGATTCAGATGTCGATGGTCTTTATGGGTGTGAGGTACTTTCATTGGCTTTTTATTTTACTGGTATTTTTATCCTCCGGAATTTAGATGATTCTGTTGGGATTCAGATGTCGATGGTCTTTACGATCTACGCGATTGCGTCAATCGTTAAGCCTGACGATCACGAGCACAGTCACTGATGAACAGAGGAAGGGGTCAACGAAGAAGCTCGTCCCAGATGGTGTACAGCAGGGCCGAGATATTTAATGGCGAGCGGATCCGCAACTTCCAGGCCGATGCACCACGAAACGAAACGAAACGAAACGAAACGCGGAACAAAAGGCGGCGGCACTCGGGGGCCCGTATCAGAGCGTTACCGGTCGGCCACGATGCGCCGGATAACGCACCCGTGAAAGGAAGATTCGCACTCACATTCATGTGGGGACCTCGGCGGAGGCGATTTCTCCGGTTTTCCTCGGGAACTGGTCGTCACGGTACTGGCTGCTTCCGACTGCTCGGCGGCGCTCGTCTACAAGGAGCTTGTTGCATCGCCACAGCCGAAATCTATTTCCGTAGCGTGGCTGCTGGACCGGTGCCACCGTTTTACACCGAAGTCTCCCCGTTCGCGTAAATATATCGGGACGCGGGGCCGCTAAACGCTGCTAGAGCTGGCACCGCTCGGCGGGCCGGAGGAGCTACTCGTCTTTTGAACGAGACGATATCGTTGTCATCGACATCTTTCTTCGACGCGCCACGAATCATCGTCTTAATCCCCGGTGAGGTTTTCACGAGTTACACCGGGACGTTTCAGGGGCAACGGATCGTTCGGGAGAGTCTTTGTTCGGGTTCATTCATCTTGATCGATGTTGAGCAGACCGACGCCTCTGCGGGACCGTATCGGTACCGTTTTCGTCGATTAATTATGGGATCACTATTATTATCGATGACACCGCTCGAGTGGACCCTCCAGAGGTTACGTAACGCCATCGTCGACCTCGTTGAATGCTGGGCGGATTCGTCGCATCCGATTCGTCTTATCTATGCTCTACTTGTGGATGATCGTTATTTAGCTGGTGACGATGCTGCTACCGATTAACCTTTTGTGGACGTTGCGTTTTGAGGACGTTCATTTTTGAAGGCTAAGCGAAATGATTGACTGGAGCAAGTAGCACGTTTCGTTTTTTATTAACACTAGGTTTACATTTATTGTACACTTCGTTCTATTATTCCTAGAAGAATTGATGCTCGTTATTTAGATTGTGGAAACTGGAGATTTGATAGTAGGTAATTGTTCCGTAAACATAGTGTCACGCGTTCCGTAAACCTAATGTTAACTAGTTGACATAGTTTAGCTTCTGTTGAAGGTTTTGTATATTTCGAAGAATCTTTATTAAGGGATAACAGTCAATTTTCTTGATGTAGGTGTTTTGTAGATTGAGGCAAAGAAATTTTGTTACGAAGCAAGTAAACTGCAAAGGCACAAGGAATAAGAACTATCGAGCGAAATTCACGCGGAAGTGTAAATAAAATACGACGAACGTCTACTTTAACACTTTGACTGCCAAGCGAACACTCGTCAAAACTCCCATGTACTCGAAACAGTTTTCTTCATTAACCAGAAACTAAGAAATCAAGATTCTTGGTAACAACTGCTCTACTATCTTTCTCATATCTCATCTAAAAAAATTCGGTTCCTTCGACACGTTACGAAGAAAATTCGTATTCAAGTTCACGTGAAGAATAGCGTCGCCCAAATTTCGGTGACGTGGCAGTCGAAGTGTTAATCGCGCGTCCCGGCGATCGCGTCTCTCGCGGCTATTAATTCGAGTGCGCGCCTCACGGTTAGCCCCACGGCGCGGCGCGTCATTCATAAAAACGGAATGGACGGTTCAACGAAAGTAAGAATCGCCCTCGTCAGCGGCGAGAGACGGGGATTCCTTTATTGGCGAGGAGGAAAAGAGTACGCCGGGGGAAAAAAACGTCGGATGCCAGAAAGGTGAACCATTCAGGCTGGAAGTTACACAGTCGTAAAACTAAATCCAGCAAGGTGTAATTATATGCGGACTGTTGCCGACTTATATTTGCATCTGTATTATATCCACGTTGCATCACCGCTTACAACTCGCTTCCCACGTGCGCGCGGTCGCGTACGGGCGTGGGCCACCGCTCCGCTGGCCGAGCACGCGAAAACTTCGACTTCTCCGCTCGTTCCGACGGTTTTTTCCTTCGCCCGGCGACTAGGAGGAACGCCGCGCGATTTACTAAATCGAGAGTGCACGCCGGGCTGCCTACGCGACCCGCGGTGGCTTGGATCCTTGGGAACGTGGAAAAATGAATTCTCCTTGCCGCAGTCTTGAGCAGTATTATCCTTCGTTCGTTGCTTATCGTGATAGAGTATCTTGTATCAAAGAACAGCGACACAGCACGGTAAACCTGTGGAACTCTAGAATTCTGGAGTAGTGGAACAGAATAGTAAAATTGTAAGATAGTAAGATTCTGAGATTGCCAAATAGAAGAATCATGAAAGATTGTAAAATCGTCAAATGGAGTCGAGGTAACAAAGACCGAGCCATTTAAACACGAAATATATTTATTACAAAATCGTAGGGTTTAACCCTCTTTGGCCGAATTTTTGTCCGCAAGTATAACAAAATCCATGCAGTACAAAATTAATAAATATCCACATATGAATACGAATTAACAATATATTCAATAGTTTCCATAATTTCATCAAACGAATATATTTCCTGAATTTCAAGTTACAATGACAAATCACGCCTGGGCGTATAAAAGTTGCAGTTAATTACTTTCATTACTTCTTTCGATTACTTCATTCTATTCACCACTTTAAGTGCAAAATGAAATAAATCAACAAGATGCCAATATACTGATATGACTTCAAAGTTACATGGGCCCACAGAGGGTTGAAAATGAAAAAAAAATGCAACGCACGCCGTGGCGACCGCGCGGAATGCAGCCAAGAAAGAAGAAGAGAGAGAGAGAGAGAGAAGTTCTCCCGCGTATCTCAACAATTCATTGAAATAATTTATTGGGACCGCCGTTGCCGCGCGCCAACCTGCTTTTCATCCGGATGGAAAAATGCCCGCACACCTACGGCGCGTATCGCCGCCCGTGCCCGCTCTCCCGGTCGGAATGATCTCATTCGAGATATCGGGGACCGATATCTCGGTATGCCGGGTGAAAACAACCATAAGCAGGTTGATGGAGCTGCGGACGCTTCCTCCCGTTGGGCGTAACGTTCATTAAGCGGGCATTTTTACGCCATCTCCGTCCGTGTAATTAGCAGTACCCTCGATTATTCATTGTTGACGAGCGTCCCGGGTCCGCTGCAACTCGAAAACGAATGTTTCCTTCTTCGGTCAGCGATTGTTGGTCGTTAACCCTTCGCAGGGCGGAATTCCTGCGACCCGAAATGAAATTTCGGAAGAGTTATCGGAGATACGCGAAGAATATTAGAGTTTGAAATTGGATGAACCGTGTTTCTCATCGATTTCTGATGTTTCTTCAGCTGTATCGTAGATTGTGGAGCACGAAGAGGGGGAAAAGAGTACAATGTTCGAATAACGAGGATCCGAGTAACGCGAGATTCGATCCGATCGCGAGATTACACGGAACCGAGGAGCGCAAGGCAGAGGCGACGCACGGTTTAAGAGTGATCGCCGCGAGGATATCCTAAAACGGTGTCCGACGATCTCGGCGAGCTCGCAACTCCGCTTTCTTTTTTCCCATCACGTATCGATCAGCCGCTCGAATGAAAGTAGTGAATCGGGACCGCGTTCCAGCGGGTCCGAGAAACCGGCGGGGCCTGGAACAATCGTAAGATCCATCGGAGTGTCTCCGCCCAAGTCTCCGCACCTTCCGACGCTGAAGAAACGAGCGGAAAAGGGAGAAGGCGGCTCTGGTCAGCTAACTTTCAATGAAATCGCTCGTCGAATCGTCTTGCCGTCGGAATCTGAAACAATCCCGAGATCTGTTGAAGTCTTCGGTTCCCGATGGAGAACGAGAAAAAATAAGAGAACAGCTTGGGTCAGCGATGTCTCAGATTAACACTAGAACTACCGAGCATTTAATACGATTGATATGTAATCTCTATAAAAATTGTAACAATAGATTATTTTCAGTTTCTTTGGATATACATCATAGTACCCAAGTAAAACTATTTATTTCCAAAATCATTTCAAATATTCTGTGAAACAAACAAATCGAAACCAGTCATTTTGACTGGTACGGTACTTCCAGTGTCAATCGGTAGCGAAATCGCTCTGTCGACACTTGGAACAATCCTAACACTCGTTAGACTATCTTCACCCAAGTATTCCCCCAATACAGAGGAACAGAAAAAAAGGAGGAACTCAGTCAGGTAAATTTCAATGAAATCGGTCGCGAAATCGCGCCGCCATCGGGACAGGTGACAAAGACAGAAGCTCGCCAGGTGAGCGCACGTAAAAGAGTAATACCCGCACCGTCCGTGGCCTGGGTTCTCCAACTATAGCGCCACCTGAGAGCCAGCACGGTCCCTCAAAATGGCCGTCCCTCTCACCTCAGACCTTCCCGGAACGTCGACGGAAGCAGGTGGCGATATTCAGGTTCGAGCAGCTCGCGTGGCCGCCTCGGTTGGTGGCGGAGACCCAATTCCAGCGGCGGACGTGCACGGGAAAACGGTGGCAACCGGGAAACGGCGGTTCGGTGCGCGAACGTCGGGCGATCGGCCGGTGGCCGTTTTGGTGTCGTTTCGCGGAACACGCTCGCGCGCTCGGGCAGGCTCGGCCGTCGGTTACCTGGCCGAGAACTGGCCGCGGGAGAAGTCAGACACGTCGGTGGATACCTGGCAGGTGGATCCGTTCCTAGAATTCGCCGCGGTTCCTCCCCCGGCCCCGTGTCCCGCGCGTCCGCGCGCCGCGCGTATCGGTACCCGCGGCGATCCTCTCGGCCCCTTGGTGATTTCAATGCTCGGTGCGGCCGTGTCCGGGAGGGAGACAGCGCGAGGAAGACGGAGGGAGATAGGCAGAGCCTGTCCGTGACACCGTGCGCGATTTTACGAAGTGTCGTGGTATCCCGTGGCCGTAGCGACCGGTAGAAAGTAAATCGGACCGTGGGACAGGCGATCCCGAAAACACGCAGAGATCGCCGGAGAGATGCCCGGAGCCGGCCGTCCAGGCTTCCCGTGGACCACGCCGGACGCAGGATTATGAGGACGTGAGTATGCGCCAGGATCAGATCGGCAACGACGTTATCCCCGACGGGAACGGAGATTCTCCGGCGAGAAAGGAAAATTCCTCGAACGTCGAACCGGTCGCTCTTCGATCCTCTTTACGAAATTCCGCTCCAATTGCCCGGAGATCCCTTCCAGCGCGGAGATACCCTATCTTAGAGGACGTGTCTAGATCGGCTCCGCTCGGGAACACACCGGGGAAGATTTATCCCGTGTTCCGGGACGGTACACGTGTTTGACAAATCTGATGCGCCTCGGGGAACTGGTTCCCCGTGCACGGCGCGGCGAGGATAATTCGAATCTCCGGATCTCGTGGCACCGTGCGGACGTGTACTGTTGCTAGATGGAGGGAACCGAGCGGCCGATTCGATCCGATCCGAACCGATCCGATCGAGTCCGGCCGTTGAATGGAATGTCTGCTATTCACCGGTACTTTCGCGCGTTAAGTAACAAGACAAACTGTCGCAAACGCGGGAACACGCCTTGTTCCGCGCGCGGAACAATGATGCCGTTAACCTGTTGTGTTTGCGTCCGCGGACATGAGCGGCAGGGGCAGGAGAGAGGAGGGGAAACGCAACACGCCCCGGCCGTTCCGCGTCCACGTTCGGTACGTACATACTTGGTACTCACCGATTCGCCTCGATAAAGTTTCTCGTTTCTTTAACGCGTGTCGATCTTCGTGTGTCTCTCCTCCGACCGTCGCGTCGGTCGCGCGGGCACGGGGGAGAGAGCGTGTGCGTGCGCGAGCCGAGCGTAAATACCTAGGAGAAGGTGGGCCAGAATGAGGACACCGGTATTCGAGCGGGCATTATCGAGTGATAAACGACGAGAGGAATGCGATAAATTATTTTCACATGCGCGACGTCGCCGATTCCTGATACCTCATTGTTCCTCGGTCGCTTTACGATCGGTTTCCTATTTTCCGGGGATTAGATCCGTTGACACGCTAACTTTGAAAGTTCTGCTTTAGAATATTTCTATTAATCAGTCGATTTTCTATGGAAATAAAGGGATCATCGATACTACGCGAACAGATCACACAGTATAAAAGCTTGCGCGATCGCACGCAATACTTCGCAACGGTTTCACCGGCGAAACTAGGATCCATCGTGAAATGTCGACAAATATCGAGTGGCTCTCGCTCGGAATTCATTAAAGGCGAAACGAGACGAGAGTTTTACAGTTAAAAACGGCGGTCAATGAGTCCCGGGCTAATGGGCGGGCGAAAACGCGCGGAACCCCGGGTTATTGCGTCTCGTCGGGATCGACGATGGCGGCCACGCGCGCCGGCCAGTGAATGAAAACCGACGGACAACCGTAATTGGAAGTGTCGCGTTTTACGGGGGGCCATTACGGTTTCCTCTCTCGTTGCGTAACGCGCCGCGATTAAAATGCGGCGGCCCGGGGTTCGCCGGTTTATTTTACGGCCGATGGACCGGGGGGCTCGCGTGCAATTACGAAAACTGGATAAAACGTCGACGGAAAAATTCGGGAACGCCCCGCGCGCGCGCGGCCGCCGCGATTTACGGCGACGCTCGCGGACGCCGAGCGTGGGACCACGGGGAATCGATCGGGGCCCCTCCCCCCGTTTCTTCGTTAGCCCCACGAATACCACGTGAATGAACGCTGTAGCCCGTATAAAGGCCGCCGTTCAGCGGCGACAACTTCCGGGTGCGCTGTGTCCCCCTTGATGTCGCTCCTGAAGAACCGACGTCGCCACGGTGGCTCCGCTTCAATTTGAAAGTCATTCCCCTGGTGGAATGTTTCCTTTTTTCACTCGATCTCGACGCGGGATTTTTTTAAAATTGTTACGTTGAGGCTGATGGAGATGATTTTTAACACTGGAACTACCGGACGGGTTGAGATGATTCGTTTTGGGTGTCTTTTGTTGCAATTGTAGAAAAGGAGACGATTTTCGGAGAAATTCGGTAAATTGATTTGAAGTACAAACTAGGCTCCAATATTGCACCAGGAATAATATTAGATATTTGAATGAATCTCAAAGAAACTACCCTACAATTATTAGATCTTTCACACATCGAAATTTTGCACTAAGGAAAATAAGAGATTTAAGAAATGTTACAGCATTTTTCATTTTCGCTAGGGATACTATAAAAATTAGTTACTGATAGATTGCAAAACCATATGGAGTGCTAAGGGTTAATAGATGTGTTCATAAATTTTATAAGGAAACAGAATAATCAGTTTTATTGTTTGGTAGTTCTAGTGAAGCATATTTAGTTGATACAGTATTTCAAGGGAAATAATGAAGTTTCGTATGTCGATTTGAATGTTCAATGTATTTTTCAGTAGATAATCGTAACAAGATTAAATTATACTTTCTAAATGAAAGAATCTAGTGTCCACTAACGATCAGTTTGGTTATTATCGTTGAAGTATTTCGGAGATACATTTGAAGTTGCTCGTCCTCAACGTCGCCAGAACGTTGTCCCGTGTCTCGCGAAATGCTTTCTCCGAACATGGCGGCGCGTGCTCGTTCTCCGGAAGAGGGACTTTCCGCGCGCGTTTCCTTCGGCGCGGATTTTGTCGTGGCTCGCGATGGAAATCGGTTGCGCCGGGTGGAAAGAGAGAAAAAAAGGAATCAGTGCGTGTCCGGCGACAGGTAGAGAGGCAGAGAGATAAACGAAGAAAGAAGTAACGCGGTTCGTTGATGCGTGAGAGGGACAATCCAGCGTTTATTATGGTATTGTTGTGCATGGTCGCTGACTGTGTGACGTAACCGTCGTCGCTGGTATCGTCGCTGGCGAACGGAACCCGCGAACTTATTGTCGTCGTCGTGGTCGTCGCGGGAAAAGGGAAACTCCGATCGGTATAACGGTGAAACCGAAGTAACAATTTCCAGAAAAAAAATGAGTCATCGATTATTTAGAAAGTTTTCACGTTACGTTCGAGTTCGCCTCGGGCAAACAACGGACGACGATACTCCTCTCCTGCCCCGGTTATTACGTAACTCCGCGATAGAAACGAAAAAAAACCAACCCCTCGACCAGTGATTCCTTCGCAGATTGCGCTGTTAATTACCGTGAAACAAGCAACACGTTCCTATTTATGAAAATCCGACGCGAGCTCCTCGTCGATGTTCCACATTGTGAAACGAGGTGACGCGAGACCCGGGGAACAAAAGGGAAACGCGTCTTTACATGGAAAACGGGCGTCGACGATTAACGGGGACGGTCGATTCGCGCAAAATCCACGGCGACCGCGCCGGGGCCCGCGAAATCTGTTGCAATTACCGTTCGCCCACTGCGAAAAGTATTGGCAACGCGATCCGTTGCAACAGCCAGGAAAGTGTTGGCGGCCGGCCGGTCACGTATACATATATTTTTTTAATAACGCCGATGCGTTTCCCTATCGGCCGAATCGCGATCGTATCGCGACCCGGCCTGCGCGTTTCTTTTTTCCCTCTTTTCCCTCTTTTCCCAGACATCCTGCGAGGGTAATTATTGAGAGTTAGGAAACGGACTCGGTCTGATTCGCGCGCGTTTTGCATTACGGTAATTACCCCGCCAATTAAACCACACGTTTCAACCGGGCCCGGCTGTATCGTTGAACTTGTGAAACTCTTTCTTCTCCCCACCTCCCCCGCGTTTTATCGCGGAAGTGGAGGGACATCAAAAGTCGAGCTGAGCTGCTCGCGGTCTAATCGAGCCCGCCCGCGGAAAAACCTTCCGCGGGATTACTCCGGGCGACTTGATTCCGATGCAAAGGCCAGATTTCATTTTCTCTTCCCCCTGCTCCTTTTTCGTACCGGGCACGTTCGCCGAAGAGCTTGTTCAACGGGGAGGACCGCGGATCTCGTACTTTAATTTTCGCGTTAAGTTAATTCCGCAATTAAAGGCGCTCCGTTGCGGCCGGCTCTTTATACGCGGAACGGAAGCTGCCGGCTAGATTGCCGGGAGTAATTTAAACTTTCGGTTAGCGTGCGACTGCTCGTTGCGGCTGTTGTCTTCTTCTCTTAATATTGTTGCAACCGTTGATGATTATCTCCGGGTTTTCACTTTTTTTTTAGTTGTTACCGGATAAAGGGGGATCGCGGAGAGGATCTGATAGCTTTATCTATCGAGGGAATTAGAATAGAGAACGAATAACCCATTAGGATAGGAAATTTAAGTGGACAGATGTCGAAGATCTAGGATCTTCAGTCGAAGAAAACAGATTTCTATTCCCATCGCCCGTCCAACCCGAAGAGTTCCATTCCATAATCCTTTCATTACCCCGGTAAAAAGCGGCGATCTATCGGAGCCACGGCGAACGGGAACGTCGGAATCTCTACTTTTCCCTGTCCGAAGCGAACAATCGAGATCGATGTCCCCCGATCGGTTAAACGATCGCGAATCCTCATTGCCACCGCAGCACGCCGCCGCCCCCGTGGTCGGGTCACTTTCTAACGCATTCCCCGCGCACTTGGCCGCACACGCGCGCGCATCTCGCTCGGCGATCCGCATTCTATCTCGACCGGCGAGCTCCGGACGCGTCGCTGAAAATTTACGATCCTCGGGAGTCTCGGGTCTTCTTCCTTGATCGACGACCGATCCCCTGACTCGGCTCGAGGAAAGGCGATTTCCGATGCGTCCCCGATTGTTCTGATTCGTTGCTGTTTGCCAAGGTCGCAGCTGGTGGCTACCAGAGCGAGGTGCAACGCCGACTGAGGACACAGACATCGAGCAGACCGAGAGGAAGCGAGAGAGAGAGAGAGAGAGAGAGAGAGGTGTAACAGGAGGATCGTCCCGTGAACCATGTACCGGCCGAACTTCTACGAGAGCACGTGTCTGAGGTGCGCCCAGACCGTCTACCAGGTGGACAGGGTGGGCCCGCTGAAGGACTTCACGTTCTTCCACGCGGGCTGCTTCAAGTGCGCGATCTGCGGCACGAAGCTGACCCTGAAGACCTACTACAACAACCAGCACACGATCAACGACAAGGAGGTCTACTGCAGCAGCCATGTGCCCAAACCGGGCCCGGGCACCTTGGACGGGTCCAGCGTGGGCATACGGAGCGCCCTCAACGTGCCCAGGAGCGGTTACGTCAACGAGCAGATCAGAGCCGGCGGTGCGTCACCGCGTGGAGTCTATCCACCTTGGTAAGGGGCCTTTTCATCAATGTCTATAGCGTTCGCGCCACGTACCCAGGGTCGAATTAGGTAACTTTCGAAGGAAGCATGGTTAATGTGATGTTGTTTGTGTAATTTTTATGGGCGAGTACAGTTAGAAAAGATTTAGCGGTGCGAGTAGATTGTTTATTGGAGGTTTGAGTGGAGATAGTCGAATGGTTGAAAAGGAAGGTGAAGTTTGAAATACGAGGTAGCTTCGTTTCGATGTATGATGGTTAATGTGGTGATACTTTCACCTCCAGAGTTTGAATGACGATCTTTGGATGATATTTTTAGGGTATTGAAGCTTGTTTATTGGAGATTTTGTAATTTGCTAAGTGGGGATGGTCGAATGGTTGAAGAGGAAGATCAAGTTTGAAATACGAGGTAGCTTTGTTTCAATGTATAATGGTTAAAGCGGTGATACTTTCATCTACAGAGTTTGAATGACGATCTTTGGATGATATCTTTAGGGTATCGAAGTAGGACCCCGCAGGGACCGTTGGTCACGGTGAGAGGCTCACGAGCGGAATTAGACTGTGTTAATTTTGTCCAGTGAGAAATTGATGGAGCCTCGACGAATGAATTAGCGTTAAGAGGTCAGCCAGTCCGATCCGTTGTTCCCGCAGCAAATAATATTTCGGTCCCTTTATTGGCCGGCACTTAGTCGATTAAACTCTAAATCGTTCGCGGATATCGGCCAGCCCGACGTAAATGTCAAGATCGGAGGCCTCGTTCCGCCGGGGAACCTGTTTATTCCGCTGAACGCCGGCTTCCTCTTTCCACGGATTTCTCATAACAGTCGGCGACCATTTCCGAAACAGGAAACACGGGGCTTCCATCCTTTCACTGTCGAAATCCTCCGTTCGTACGATTGTAACGAGCGTTCAGAAACAGACCGCGGGCGAGCCAACTTCAACCCTTTCCCCCGTTACGCTTATCCGGACGTGTTATCTGCTTAACACAATGATCCTTTGATACCGTTGTGTCTCGGTATCTCGCGGCCGCGATCGTAACAGCGCAAAAATCCTACGTTGAATGCAGCTGCGCGTCGTTTCTAGCAACGTTCCCTTCCAGCAGATACAAGGGGCTCGATTAAATAACCGTAATTGTCGCTGGGAAATTAATTGGACACGAATTACCGAGATAAAACCGATCGCATCTAGTTTATTCCTCTTCCGTCCGAAGAATCATTCCAAAGTGACCCAAGAATGTTCCCAGTGCTCCGAGAAACTGCAAAAAGTATCAAATATCAATGCGAACCACCGTGTTTCCTCTCGATCGCAGCGAAGCTCCATTAAACGCTCGTAATCGTGAGAAAATTAACTGAGCATAAACGAGTTGCTGAAACGAGTTCAATAGCTGGCGTTCCGTCGACCGTCTCTGTTCCTCTTTCGCCGTTCCCTGAATCGTTCGAAGATGATCCAAGAATGATCACGCCAGCCCGAGGAGCCGCGGAAAGTGTCGCGTTTCACGGCGCGAGAATCCGTATCTTCGAGTGATCGCGAGGGACATCCAATTAACCGCCGCGAATCCGCTTAATGGTTCCAAGGACGCGGCCATTGGTACGCAACCGGCAGCCGCGCGCCATTCGAACGGTTGCTAAAAGGCGGGAACGTAACCGGCGTTAGTTACGAAAAAGGGATCTCCCGCGGAACTTTTTTGTTTACGCCGGCACCGTGGCCGTCGTCGGGGTAGGAATTCTCACGGGTTACCTGTAATTTTCTTAATCGGATATAGCCGCGGTGGAACGACGCCAGACGTCGCGATAAAGCCGCGTTGAGCGTCGTTAAGATTCTATTCTCGTGCGTCCGCGCGCTCCTTATTTCATCCTTTTTTTCTCCCCTCCTCCGTTTTCCTTCTCGTTTTTTCTTTTTCTTTATGGGAATCGCCGGAACACGGGCGACGGCCGTGTTACGGGGAATTAACGCGAACGACTCTCCTTTACGTTTCCTGTATTTTAATGGGGTTCGAATGGTACCCCGGAAAGTCGATCGACCCGGCTCACGTTCGGTTTCACCACTTTCCCTTCGGTGTTAAATCGAGACCGCGGGACTGAGCGACGGCACGGACGACCGAGTCTCCGCGCCCGGCGATCCGGGTAACGATTTCGTTAATTGCGCGATCGGGCCTCGAAAGTGATCGACTTTTATCGCCGCGGTTAACTGCGATTTCGTTTTCATCCTACCGTCGCGACTTTTCCAATTGCCCGTTCCTCGGCTGAATTGTTTCACTGACTGACGGCCATTGTACGGTTCGATTGTTCCTAGCTACAATGAGTAGTTAACCGAGGGCTATTCTATAAACCTAGTTTCACGGGTATATATAGTTTAATACTTCGCCGAGTAAACATTCAAGACTCTTACGCGGTCGAGACAATTTCTATAACAAAGCGGGAACTAAAAAGTGATGCATCGTAACGATTGTTCGTTCGATTGGTTACTAAGAAAATTACCATTCAGGTGTATCCAAAGAACGGTGTCACCGGAATTCGGCTGGCAAAGTGTTAAGCAAACGAACGGAAGAGAAGAGAAGTTGAAGATTTCGAATTGAAAAGTACCATTCTCGGCGAATGTGGGTCAAGTTCTAACGCCGAACGAGGCTAGAAAGATCTCTAATTAGACAACCTTTTGCAGCTCTGATTCATCCGAGTGTCTTTTATTCAGTCAGCGACTCCTCAATTTGATTCTCGTCAAGCCGAACGAGGGACCGATTTAAGAAACCAGAAAATCCTCGAAAATTCGTGCTCGATCCGTCGCGGAGAGGGTCCGCGACGAGAATGGTCCCACGATAATTCCACACGTCCCTCACGTAACTCGGACGGAGTGCTCTACGTGTGTCCACGCCGCTGCACGTCGCATTTTTTCACGGACGGCGACAATTATTCCCCGCGAACACGCTCCGTTCTATATACGTGTCGCGCTCTCCGTTCGCGAGCCGGGGCTCGTTCATCTTCGTTACATAACACATCGCCGCGCTGGCCTTAATCCGCGGACGCTGTCGTACAAAGTCGGGACGGCGCGATTGTGCGCCGCGGAGAACCGCACTTGCTCTTCACCCGGAATGTCAATGGCTGACCCGATTTCGTTCGACTAACGCGAACGCGTTGTCTCGGAGAGATTCGAACGGGCCCGCGTTCCGTCGATCCTGCGTCGAAGCGTCCCTCTTCGACCGAGCGGACACCGGGAACGGGAACTCGGGACCAGTGCCGAGGGCTACCAGCACTTCGTTTAACGGACAGTTATTAACCGGCTGCTTAATGACTTACAATCCGAGACTACGCGATACAACTTCCCCGCGTCTTTTGTATCTTAATCCGTTCCCTCGAACAATGCTCCTTAAATAATAACTAGATCTTGTTACTCGATACGATTGAACAACACCGGACCACAATCGCCATTGTTATCGAAGGTTTAATTAAGAAATCTCCGTCCGTTCGACAGCTGTTACCGAATAACGCGTCAGTTCCCGGCGTTCCTTCTCTTCCAATTGCCCGACGCAACTCGACGTCTCGGTAATCGTTGAATCAGCTCCAATTCCTTGAATCGTTGATCAGGGATAATCGCGTTAATTGGCGCGGCGGACCGTTCGCTGCAGTGTCCCGGAATCCTCGGTATCCTAGAAATTCGTTTTTCACGGGGAACGTTCGAGTAACGAACGGGATTAGTTCGATCGGCACCGTTCATTGCTCGGGTTACAACTAATCCGTCGCCGCGTTTATGACGCGCGAGTTCCCCGGGGTCATCGTTAACGGCCCCGCCGATCGTGATTCATAAACTCGCGGATTTCGAGAGCGAGCCGCGCGCCGCCGGAGGACGATAAAATGGCGGCAATAAACCGGAGGAATTCTCGCGCGACGCGCTTTACGTAACGTCGCCGGCGCGCACGCGATCCGACGGAACTTTTCTCTCCTGTCCTTTAACACCGGATGTTTTCGGATTTATGTAACTGGCCTCCGGCCGGCTCGCGTTTAACGTCGGAAACGCGCGATCGCGGTGAAATCCGCTCGATAACGACTTTCGTTTCGTCCCCGCTTCCTCTTCCATCGACGCCATCGGCCGGGAATTCATCGGGACCGGATAGATTCTGGACGCTCCGCGGCCCGCTCGCTCGCGCGACGAAATCTCGGTTATTCGGTCCCGTTAATCCGCACTTTCTCCTCAATCGGACGACCTCCACCTCCAATTAATCCGGATTAACTATGCCTCGATACCCCGCCGCGTGCCGGCTCTTCCGGAGCGACGATGAAATCCAATTTATCCGCGTCCGCGTTATCTGCGCGCCCGAGCGAGCGTTGTCTATCTTATTACAACTACACGCGGCGTCTACTAACCGGCACTTTGTGTATGTTTATTAGCACTGTAACCAGTGAAATAATTGGCTGCAGGTAAACAAGTTGGACGATCGATTTTTCGTAGTAGAAAGAGAATGAAAAGGAAACGATCGTTGGAAAACCGATTAATCGGATAACACGGGATGGAAAATTAAATGCGAAGGAAAACGCGGGATTCTCGAGGAAATTCGAGAACCGGACAGTTGACCGGTTCGCGGATGGTCAGTGTTGATAATTGAAATGGAATTAGAGTGCGCAGGATGCGGGATTATTAGACTCGGCTTTCCACGAGTTAATAGGATTAAGAAGATTAATCCTCGGCTTCTTATGTATGGGCACGAGAGATTTCTTGTAAACCAGACTAAATATTAACCGGTTCCCTTACAACTCGCGAAGATGTGGAGCAGAATTTCACGCACACGAGCATTACTGAATTTTTGTGAATTCAAATTGAATATTACTCCTACGTTATCAATTATTATGCTATCTAGAATATTCCTTGAATTTTTATCTTTAACTCTTTGCACGGAGGTGACTCTCTCACCACTTGATTTCCTACAGTGAAGCTATAAAGTTTGATATTTATACTTCATACAATGCTCAATCTAAGAAATATTGACGTATAATAGCTTTGTCCGTCGATTCACGTGAATTTCTCGTCGAGTTGGTTTCACGAAATATCGTCTTCATCTCATCAGAAAATGTTGAAATATTTCTAGTGAAAAACTTCGGAGTTAATAAACTATGAAATAAGCTGTATCGATCGCAAGGAATAAATCGCAGGGGTCGAAGTTCCAATCTGAACGAAGAGAAAGAATCCGCGTCCCAGCGATACAATTATTTCTGCGTTTCCTCCCTCCGATCCAGCTCGTTTATTCCGGCACCTCTATTGTCCATTACCGCAGAGTGCCTAAAACACAGCAACAAAGGTGCTGGCAACGATGTAATTAGCTGGCCGCCCTCGAAACGAGAACGCGGGCCGTATATCTGGCAGCTCCCTTTCGTCCTCGCGAGCCACGCTTGATCGTTCCAGGGGCTAATTAAAATATTCTATTAAATTTTTCCGTGCGCGGCCGGTCGGGATGAAAGGCAGAGCCCCTATGCCTCCCGTTCGCTGTTGAAGCTGCCTCGACACGACAGCCCGGATCGTTTTCTCCGTGGCGCAGCACGCAAAAGGCGTGCGTGCACACGGATTACGCGTGCACCGGAGGAATTTCTTGCAGCCGGGTTTCGCGAGCTGCCTCCGGCTGACATAAGGAGCGCGCTCCACGGGAGAAAGAGAGAGAAAGAGAGAGAGGACGAAGAAGCGAAACAGCGGGAGAGAGAGGGAGGGAAAAGGAGAGAAGGCTTCGTCGCAAGTGAATGAACCCCGGGAGAGAACGAGCGAGAGGTGTAACACATTCATTTAACCGAGACGCCGAGGATTCTCATAAGCGATCCGCGGAGCGTTCTCGCGCTGGACCCACGCCTTCTCTCGTCGATTTTTATACGACGCCTCGATCAATCGGACGATTCGTCGGTCAACGCGTATGTCCCAGTCAAGTTTAACCCTTTGCGCACTAAAGTTGCAGCTGATGGAGCTAAATTATGTATTGGTTGTTGAAATCATTGAGAAAGAAATGTTGATCTCTTGAAAAATTAACCCTTTGCGGAGGAAGATTCTTTGAAATGTGCAAAATCTTCAACAGATGAAGCTAAATTATATCGGTTGTTGAGATCATTGGAAAAGCGCTGATCTCTTGCCTTGAGAAATTAACCCTTTGAGGAGGAAGATTCTTTGAAATGTGCAAAATTTTCAACAGATGAAGCTAGATTATATATAAATCATCATCGGGTCAAAGTTCTCTATTCTTGATTTCTTCTGTTTGCAATTATGAAAGAGTTTCTTAGCGAAATTGTGAAAATATCAGTACTAAACTGAGTTGCAAACTTATTAGTTTCAATAGATCTCTTGGAGTCTACAGAGGAATTTCAGAGAGTAACTACTCGGTATGTTTAGTGTTAAATCATTTGTCAGCGACTTAGTTCGAATATGAAAATTTTGTGTTACTGACGTATCAATATTCTTCTGTAAAGGGTAAAACGTACAGATGGAAGATGAGTTGATGTAGCGAGTAGATGCAAGAAGTCTTCTAGCTTGCAGGTTTCTAGTCTGATTACGAGCGATCGTATCGATGAATAGCGAATTAGCGATTGGAAGTGTTAGCGATCAGGAAGTACCAATGGCAAATTAGGTGAGAAAAGGTAACTGATCGATCAGACGCATTCCTCAGGCTAGCTATCGAAGGATCTCGTACTCGATGCTAACATGTGTCCTAGTTTGCAGGTCGATTTGGACACGTACGTTCCAGACTGTAGCTTCGCAGTGAACTGAAGAAAATTGATTTTGTTCGTTGTATTACGCTCTTACGAATGAGTTCATCAACCGAAGTGTTGACGTAGCCTACCTCTTTCGTTCCCCTTGAAAAGAATTCGTCCTGGCAGGGTTAACCGAGCCGCGATCAATTCCAGGCGAAGGATCGCGGCTGAATCATCGAGGAGAAAATGCGCGTTCTCGCGGCGACGCGACGAGCCGCGATTAAAAATCTAACCCAGTTCTCCGGCGGTGTTCCCGGAGCGGTTGCGTTTCCATTAAATACCGGAAGCCGCGTTAATGAAGCTACCGTTACGACGCATCGGCGCGTTCGATTTGGTAATAACGTTAGGCAACGCGTGTGCGTTTTAATGAATTGTTTCATCGGAATTGCGGGAACTGCGGTCGTCCACTTATCCTCATTCTTCGGTCAGCTTGTCTGGGCGTGCAGAAGACGGACGCTTGTTCCATTTGTTTGTGTCGTGGTTCGTTAATGACTTCATTATGCCGCGGATGAGTTGACGTAGGGAAATTGACGAGGATTTCTCTTGTACCAGAGACAGAATTCTAATCATCCTTTATTATTCTCTTCCAAATTCGATGAACTTAATATAGTCAGAATCTATCAAAGATTTCACAAAATAGCTTCCAAACGTCGAACTGATCAAATCAAAAAGCTCCTCGTTAACCAGTTAACTGTGTCTGATGAGTACACATCTTAGAACTTTTAATGGTGCTAACTTTTTCAACGATTATGTATTTCCTGAGACAAACATGTAATTCTTCGTTCTGCTTTAGTTTTTCGTTAGTATATATTTCAATCCTTTGCACTCTGCAGGCTCCAATATGGCACCATTTGTACTATTAAATATTTTAACGAATAAATTTAGAACTATCCTAAGATTATCTATACATCAAAATTTTGTACTAAGAAGGAAAATGAAACCTAAGAGGTGTTAGAATATAACATTCTTCATTTGTGCTAGGGATACTACAAAAACGGCTTGGAGTTAGATTAGAGAATCATCTGAAAATCATCTTTTATCGCAATGAGAGATTTTCCAAACTAAATTCCACACTTAACTCAAAGGTTCCTCCCGTGCCAAGAGCAGAATCTCGACGATAGGATATCGATCTTTAACCTACGACCGGTCGAATTTCAGCCAGCAATTACTCGGATTGACGGAAGTCTAGCCGTGTCTGTGCAGAGTGTGCCCGTTTAATTAAGTTTAATTGTAAGTCTAATTAAGTCCGAGACAGAGGACGCGGTAATCCGATATCGGGAAAGAGGCAGACCCGGGAATCCCGGCCCACCCCCGGTTATCTTGCGCGTTCGTTTCCGCGAGGCCGGGACTCCGGCGACGATCCCCAGGCCCCTGAAGACCCGTTGCATAATTTTGTTGCAGTTACGATAATGTAGACTCGCCTAATTATGCCAGGCACCTAAACGGACACGGTGCACCGCCGGCTACGAATTCGTCCCAGCGTGATTTCCATGGGAATGCCGGCGGAGGAGCGTCCTGGCCTTACAACCACCATTACGCCGGGGACGGCAGCTACCAGTACGGCAGATTCGACGCGAGCGCGCTTCACATCGCCCATGCCCTTAAGCAGACGGAACTTCAGAAGGGCTACAGCAAGGCACGCGAGAAGCCCATCGATTATTATCTGGTGAGTCATTCGGGCATAGCCGGTGAAATCATTCGTCACGGTGGCCCGCCATATTTGGAGCGGATTACCTATTCCCGCGCCGTGATCCTGCGATTCGCGGGCAACGCGGGTTAATTAGATCGATTTATTGAAATCGGTAATCTCACTTGTGTTTCTGTTCATTGAGGATGGAATGATTTTTTATTCTATGGTGTTTGTTATACTGTATTTATTTATACTGTGTTACTGTATTCGTTGCGATGTAAGTATCAAGCAGAACTGTAACTTCCTATGAAGCTATATTTACCAAAAAGAGTAATAGAAAATTCGTTGATAAGTGAATCTTCCAAGAAGTCTATCAAGAAAGTACTTTCTACTTTGAAACGACGCGCCGTTTACCGAAAAGAGCAGTAGAAAATTCGCATAACTGGGAAAATTCTCTGTAAAACCGTCGATCGGAACGATTCGGGGATCGCTGGAATAGTTGCCGACCGGTCGCCAGACATTCCAGCGGCAAAGATGTCAATCGAAGGTCCCAGCCACAATGAAATCCGGTATTTCGATCGTGGCCAGCGACGCGTGGAAATCGGCCGGCGCGATTAGCCGGGCGTGGAAAACACGGGGCAGGGACATTAGACGCGTTCGAAATGGGAAAACCCGTCGCGGTCCCCGAATTTCCGTTCGGTCGGAATGCGGGCCGGCCGGCCGGCATTCCGCGCGGCACCGGCGCGATGGCGGGTCTCGCGGATCGGCTTGTCAAGCGTGGAATGTGTACCGCGGGCGAAGACGGGCTCTACATGAAAATGAGATTGCCGCTTTTCCCATCGGGCCGGCCTAAGAAGAAGGCCGAGCCGCTAGTCGCTCCACTATCGGCCGCCGCGTTTTCTCTCAATCCGCTTTCGCGGCGCGGGACCCGGCAGAACGCGCGACGGTGGCTCTGTTATTTATAGTATTTCGTGAATGTCAGCCGTCCGCTGTGTACGGTCTTACGAAACGAAAGTAGCGTGGGCATCGCGCGGGGTCGTTTCCATCTACGTTTCTCCGCGTTGAAGAAAAAACGACGACGACGACGAAGAAGAAGGACAGGAAGAAGAAGATGGAGGGAAAATCTGTTGGTCCGATAGACGGCGACGCGATTTATCGGCTCGCCGTTGGGTTCCATCGCGGCTTCCCTCCGCGTCGAGCTCGAAACACCGTGTTCGATGCGGAGGACGACGGTTTTTCTTTTGCCGATCTCCGCGAATGATAACCGGCGGCCAGCGAATTTCGATTCTTCGTTTTTCGATCTGTATCCCGCATTCGAGTTTCATCGACGAGCGCTTCCGCGGATACGAGGCTGGAGTTGTAATTAATATCGGTTGCAAGTTTGACTCGGGTCTATAAAGATTTACCTCGTTATGCTCGAAGCTGCTCGAATCGGGTCCGGTGATTACGATCGGTCCCGAGGTAGTCTCGGAGTTGTTCGTACTTTCAATTTTTAATAGCGAGTCGCCGGGTAGAACCGAGCAAACGATCAAGCAGAACATTGGGTTTCTGGTGTAATCGACGGAGCAGCTCGGCGAATAAATTCCCACGATTATTATATCGGAGCCAGGGAGTTCCAGTTTTCTGGATTCTCAGCGGCATTGTGCGCCTTCCTCCGGTTTATTGTACGAACGATAATCATTTCCGAGAACGCGCGGGACCGTTAGCCGTTCGCGCGATAAATCGGCTACTTTCTACGACGCCGGGACCCTGCCCACGCGTTTTCCCAATTATCGGCCGCTCGTAAAAGAATCGATCTCTCCCGCTGCCGCGCGGCGATCTCTTCGATTCGCGGAATCGCGGATTCCTCGATCTCCGCCCGTAGATCCTCGCCTAGAGAGCCGCTCGACCGGGCGAAATTGTCCGAGAGCGGCTTCCATTCGCAAGAACCTGACGATCGCGGCACCGTTCGAGCGTGAACGATCGCAAAAATCGAAACGAACGAGAGAAGGATCCTCGCCCGGAGGATCGGCCGTGTTTCACTTGGCTCGGCCGAGTGCTGGACGCCCGAATGAATAACGACACGGTTGAATAATGAATTATTGTAACGAATATACCCGATTCCGAGACACACGTCCAGCGAAGCTGCGGGAAAAGGAGAATCAGCTGTCAGTGATCTAGATAGGGACTTAACGCGTCGGGAATGCTTCCTAATCTCGATTGAGCCAGTCAAGTCGTGACTATATTAATTATCGTATTCCATGGTAAAAGTTAACGCTTTGGAAACTCTTAACGTTCTCTGATGACATCTAGACGGTGTCTTAGGTCTAGATCTTGGCTAGGAAACTAACTCAACAAATCATATATAAATTACGAAACGGAGTTGTATTTCAATATTCCACAGATTGATAAGATGAGTACTATACTCCATAATTTTGCTTCGGTGCATACAATTTTACGCAAACCTTCGTTAGAGGAGACGATACTCTAAAGACGAAAGACTCTTGCTTTCCAGAAACTTTTCCGAATAATCCATCGCAGTCAGCTGTCACACAGATTCAATAATGAAAATTTGGAAGCCAAAAGTCGGCGTCGCTCCATGACCGACGAAGTCGCTCCGCGAGAATCCTTATCCGCGGCGAATCAACCCAAATGGCGACTGGTTATCCGACGCGAGGTTTCGCGCGGCCGGTGACTTTCCTGGGGCATCCGGCGAACAATGCGGCGAACGTCCTCGCGGAACATTATTCAAACTGTTACCACGGAAGAACGCGTTTCGCCGTTTTCTTTCTACCGTTCCCCGGGGAGCGCACGCGAAGGAAAGCTCGCGCGCGTAGCAAGAATCGCTTCCGCTTGCGGTACTCCACTGCACCTGATAGTTAATTAGAGGATCGCCGAGGCCGAGGCGAAGCAGCCGCGATAAACCGGAGAAAGAGGGAAAGAGTGGGCTCCGGCGTGTATCCTGTTAAAGAGCAATTGTGGCTCGCGTCTCACGCGAACAAACGATCCGCGGGCGATCGCGATCGAGCGCGTGGATCGCGGAACAGCCCCGATCTGTGTTATTCTTACTTTCTTTCATTCCGTTTTTGGCAGGGACTCCGATCCGCGATCACGCGTCGCGGAAATCCAGCCAGATGACTCCTTAGATCGCTCGTTCGATAAGGCGATTCCAACGAGCCGTCCGCGGTATAATTAGGCGATGACACAAGCAGTCATTAATAAATCTGACGCGTTCCCCGCGAAAGCGAAGCCGTTCGCCGCGTCCAGAGTTTTCCAAGTGAAAATAAAAACAGATGGCGTCGCTGTCATTACGCTTGATCGACACGCAACGGATAAACGCGCGCGCACGCCGGGTAAAAGTTTCGGTGGAATCGACATCACGAATCGTTTACCTCGGACGCTCCGGGAATTAAACATGGCGGGCCTCCGCTCGCGGGGAAACGCAAACAAGAGCCGGAGGAGCCTTGGTTAACCAGTCACGCGACGGAAAATCAAAGGGAATAGCTTCCCCGATGACGCGGGCAAACAGATTGACCGAATTAATCCTATTAGCGCGCTTTCTCGTCGTCTCGAAAGCGTACGGGGTACACTCGGTTGGCCGCTGGTTTGCGGCACGGGAATTCGCTGCGAGATTCGCTGCGCAAACAAACGGGCGGACGGCCGACGATCGCGAACCGAAAATTGGAAGCGTAAACGTCGGACGATGATGATTCCGACGGTCGTTAACGGATCTTCTTCTGGGGGATGGAGTCGCGATCGCACGCTTCGCGGGACGTTGCGTCTCAATTAGACGCAGTTCCACGATCCGAGGAAACTATCGGTGAAATTAGATCTTCGATGAACGCGTATTCTTGAGATTTCTCGCGTAAACCGACGCCGTTGGATTTAGCGGAACAACGGTGGCGACGTGGCTCGGTCATCGCGTTTCATGAGCTGAACAATTCCCGGCGAATGGATGGAAATGTCAATGCTCTCTAACATTGTCCTTATTCGCGGTTATTTCACGCAATAACGTGCACAGCCGTGACGTAACTGTAGCGCGCGGGCCTCTCCTCTGTTTGCGCTCACGCGACCGGCCGCGGCGGAAATCGCTTGCGCAATGAAACGTCGAATCCGAGGCGGTTCGAGGTCGCCGGTTTCCCGAGATTCCTGGATTTCCCGGCGCGCTTCTCTCGCCGTTTCCCGGCCGAACGACGTGGGACGGATTAGAACAATGGAGCGCGCTCCTTCGTCGACGATCGCTTCTTCAATTTGTCGCGGAACCAGTGTTTCCGGTGTCGGGGCAGAAAGAAAGCAGAGCCGCCGCGTGAAAGTAAACCCGATAAAAACTGGACGCGAACCGCCCTCGGACGGTTTAGGTGCGGCCTCCGCTTTTTGATAGATCGAAGAACGCGTCCCGGTTCGATTGTGCGTCGTCCGCGGTGAAACTCGTTTGGTCTAGATCGTGTGAATCATTTCTCGAACCGAGGTTCGAGGTTGTCGAGAGGAGAGTCATATTTTAATTCGAACATCGCGATGGAAGATCACAGTCCCACCACTATTGCAATCTTTCGTTTGCGTATTAGAATTTAATAGTATTTATTACACTATGACAATAACGAACATAATAAATATCCGTAATTATTATCACTTAAATCTATATTCTTGGTATAATTCTATTCTGAACGTATGAAATCTTCAACGTCCTGAGAATCAACTAATTAACAATGAAATTGCTTTTGTCGTCCATCATCGATTACAAAGCGTCGAGTTACGAATGTTACGCTATTTATATGAATACGATGTAACTGATAAAACCAATTACATATCCGTTTACGATTTCCAGGACCGAGACGAACAAACGCGCCTCGAGATGAAGCACCGCAAAGAGGAGGACGACCTCTACAGGAAATTCGCGCACCATCGCGAGGAGGAGGACAGGAGGATCCGCGAGGAGTTCCGAGTGCGTATCTCCAATTACCTCCCAGCGATCGCCTATCATTAGCGCTCTCGCTGATTAATTAATGCCGCTATATCGGGACCGTGCAATACTAACTAAGTCCGCGTTTCACCGGCGTTGCGCAGGACGAATGGGAGAAAGAGCTGGAGCAGCTGTCGGCCAGATGGGAACGCGAAAAAGGCGGAAGAGTTCGAACCCAGCAATTCCAGCAGGAGAAGGAGGACCTGGAGAAGAACATGACTCTGCGCAGGGACAAGAAGAAGGAGAGTCTCACGCGCAAAATAATGGAACACGAACGGTACTCGTTACCTAATTAAACCGACTCCATGCCGCGCTCGGATTACCTTCGTTAAAGCCGATGAAAGCGTTACAATGTTGCCCCGACTGACTGACACAATCCGCTGCGCTCCGCGCTTTCAACTTTGCAGTCACGGAACGATGAATTCTCTGTTTAATCTGGAACCGATTAACATCCTGCGCGCGGACCGGGTGTTCCGTGTTTCCCGCGTTAATTTAGGTAACGCGGGCAACTCTAATAGCACCAATTCGAAATCGACATTGCCGTTTAGTTAGAATGATCGGTTTATAATTCGGAATCTGAAGATTCATACTTCAAAGAATCCTCATCCGCAAAGCGTTAACGCGCCGCAAATCTTAACACATTGAGCGACTTAAGAGACATTTAAATCCTTCATTAGCTTGTATCTGATCAATGAGTAGCCAAAAAAAATATTCAAAACACTATACATTTTCGTAAAATACATTTTAATTGCACATTTGTCAAATCCAGAAATGGAAATCCAGAAATCCGCATTATTGCGGGCCGGCGCTCAAGCGACACACTCAATCCCGCGTTTTCACAGGCCGGCGCTCAATGTGTTAACGCGAGTACCTAGACAATCCAACAAATCCCGAAACAATCAACAATCGTTCACCGACGAAAGAACAATCCTTAAAAACGGCCAAGACCGGCGAAGCTCGACGCTAATGAAATCTGCATAATTCATTCGCCGGCGAACCGCGTCGAAACTTCCCCCGCGAGGCCGGTGACAGCGCATTAACGCAGCGTCTTGCGTAACACTCGGCAACCCGCAAATTTGCAAGGGTTCATCCGGCGGGCGGCAGGGTTACACGGTCGACGAGGTGCCGCGGTCGCGGTAATTAAAATCCGCCGCGAGATTGTTAGAAATTAAACCGCATTCGCCGGTCCGACCCCTCTCTCTCTCTCTCTCTCTCTCTCTCTCTCTGCAACCGAATTTCACCGCGATCCCCGTTAATTACGTATTCCCGTCGTTCGTGCGGGGCCGGGTCGAAGGGAACCGTGTCGAGGGGTTATTTATTCAAAGGCGACGCGGAACTTCCCGCTTTATGGGTGAATTTCGTAACGACCGGGGGGTCCCCGCCGCCGCCGCCGCGCGGTTCACGCGCGAGCCGCTCGTAACTCCTGATCAATTTCCAGGGCGGCGACCGCCGCGCTGGTGGAGAAACAGAGCTCCGAGATGCTGGAGCTGATCAATGAGGCGAGGAGCGAGTATATGCGCCAGGAGAGCCTGTATCTCGACGAGGGGGACGGTTATGCCCAGGAAGCGCCGCCTATGCCTTATCCGTCGCGCGCGCCGCCCCCGCAGCCCCCGGCCCTGGCCAAGTATCACATCTACAATGATCCTCTGGAGTTTGCTGACATGGATCAGATAGCTATTTCGGTAAGCCCGCGGCGTAGGTTCCCTTTTAACGGCGGATCTTCGCTGCAAATGTAATATCGGAGGAAGCCCCGGCCGACACGCCGCGCCACCCGCCCCGGTTACAGTGGTGGAATTTTAAAGGGCTCCTCGAATCGGCGTCGATATTTTCATATATCCGCGATACGGCTTTCCTTATCCCCCTTACGATTTCGCCGGCGCGAGCCGGCACGGCCGGTAATCGATTTACGATCCTTCCCGCGGAGGACGCGCGGCTTTCGGAACTACGGATCGGGGTTGGCTTTTCGAACAACGGGACTTTCTCTTGGGTTAACGCCACTGGGAACGAGCTTTTCGGTTTCTTTTCGATCTGGAATTGTCGGTGTTGGATAATGAGGTGATGAATGTGGACACTTAAATGTCCAATTTTTGTACAGTGGCTCGGAAGACAATACGGTCAAGACCAATTGATATTTCGATATTTGGAGATTCTGATGGAATAAAGGAGATTCTCTAAAGTTTCTTCGTTTTTGCTAGGTCAGCCTGCTTTTTATAGCTTCTGAATGTGTTGTCAATTTCAGATGTAACGTTGATTTTCTGAATTTCTGGAGTTAACCGCGTTGGCTTCCGAGCGTCCACGTCGATCGTACCGAATACTCGGTCGTTCCAGTGTTAACTTTCGGACAGAAGTAATCGTTATTATCGATATAGTGTCACGTTGAAGCGGTAAGAAGCTGAGTTAAAGTGAACACAACGGGTTTTCGAGTGATCGTCCAGTCGTTCCGAAGGATTTATTGTTCAAACATCCGCGCGAGGGCAACGTAGATTAGGTGCAGGGATTGACTAACCGATCTTCACACCCGTTTTTCGCTGGCGATAAATCAGGTGGCCCAGGAGGATCAGAAAACGTTCACGGACCTGGTGCGGCAGTTGGTGAGCAGATGCGGGTCGGATATAGAAAAGGCGAGGACGATATTCCGATGGATCACCGTGAAGAATCTGAACACCATGCAGTTCGACGAGAATCTGCGCGGCGACACGCCTATGGGGTTGCTGAGGGGGATCAAACACGGGACCGAGAGTTATCACGTTCTGTTCAAGCGACTGTGCAGGTACCGCTAACCGCGACCGGTGAAATTCCGAACCGCGAGGAAGGAGGCAGTATGTTTATTCTACGCGAAACTTTCCTGTTCACAGTTACGCGGGGCTGCATTGCGTAGTCATAAAGGGTTACAGCAAGTCTGCCGGCTACCAGCCGGGAGTGTGTTTCGAGGACAATAGATTCAGGAACAGCTGGAACGCGGTCTACGTGGCTGGCGCGTGGCGGTTCGTGCAGTGCAATTGGGGGGCGAGACATCTCGTCAATGCCAAAGAAGTTCCTCGACCTGGCCAACCGAAAGCCAAGAACGACAGTCTCAGGTGATTTTCCTGGCGCGTAACGTTAACCCCTTGGCCTATGATTTCTTTCTCAACTCTGATCGATACTACTTTGTCATTAATAATTTCTTAGAAAAAGAGAAAAATTCTAAGCATATGTTATGCCTATGTTTCCTTTTAAGTATAATAATCGGTTACAGAGGAATAATGTTTACTTTGAATTCGAATGCACTGAGTAATACATACATTTGTTGAATCACGTTGAAAATCTTCACCACGAGTCTCACTCGTTGTCGTAGGACAAGGGGTTAAGAATAATCAGCTAAGTTTATTATGTTGTAACGAATTTTACATTCTATATTTGTACATTTTAATGAACAATGTAAAAAGTTCTGGTGACGAAGAAAATTTTTACCGTGCGGACGTGAAAGTAAGATCGTCGAATCCAAAGAATTATGGAAGGTAATATAATGACACATTACGAATATGCCATAGATACGAGTACGATGACCACTACTTCTTGACGGACCCGAGGGAGTTCATCTACGAGTTCTTTCCACTCCAAGAGGAGTGGCAGTTGCTCAAACAGCCGATTTCACTGAAAGACTTCGAGGAGCTGCCTTTCGTCCGCTCGTTGTTCTTCAGGTGAACCGTCTCTCTCCTCTCGATAAGTTAACATCGAAAGATCGCCGAGTGTGAACATATCCGATGATTATTTGCTCAGTCCCAATATTGGTTGTTTGATTACATTCGACCAGAAATCAGACATTCGTGTGAATCCGCAGGTACGGCCTCTACTTTCCGGATACGAACACGAACGCCGTTATGTACACGGATTCTACGGGCGCCGCGACGGTCAGGATAGCGATGCCAGCCCACATGCAGTCGTCCCTGATTTTCCACTACAACCTGAAGTTCTACGACAACGACGGCGACGGTTACGACGGCGTGTCGCTGAAACGCTTCGTCATGCAGGTAATGACCGGGTAGATCGATCACGGTCCACGGCGAGGCGAGCATTCTTTCGTACAGTTAATTATCCGGCTGTTATTTACGCGAACTATAACAATCCAAAGGACCCGATGGTGTCTGGAAGCGGGGAAAATTGCTTAACGGTAGTTCCCCGCTAATTAATTGGCCGGAAGTGAAATTAATTAGCCAGCAGACGTTCACAAAGGGACCGTTTATACATTCATTCGCGCGGCAGCGTTTACTGTTTGCAATAATAATAACGTCCGCCAATATTGGTCCTTCGCGTGGTCTTGGCGCGCTGTTTGGATAGTCCCGGGTAGATTTTAGTCTCGAAGTTTCTCGGTTGTACCCGATTGTCCCCGAGAAGTAGTTTTCAATCCCGTCGAAACACCTTCGAATCCGCCTGTCGGTTGTTAAACGCTTAAAATTTCTCGCGTTCGCAGTCCGTCGTTGGCAACATAGTCGCGTTCCGCGTGCACGCGCCGTGTTCGGGCGCGTTCCTGTTGGACATCTTCGCGAACGCGGTGACGCCCAAGGAATATCTGACCGGCGAGCCCATGAAGTTCAAGAGCGTCTGTAAATTTAAAATCGCCTGCGAGGAGCTGCAGACGGTGATGGTACCACTGCCAGACTGCGCCAGCGGCGAATGGGGTCCGACAAAGGCTACCAGACTATTTGGACTTATACCAATTACTGACCAGGTACGTCAGTCGCACACCGAAATACCGAATTCCTCGGCTGGATCGGTTACGGCCTCTTCGACCGTTCCGCAAATCGACCTTCGAGGAACCGGGAAGTATTTCGCTGGAAATACTTAATTTCTAACTATACAAAGACGATACCTTTTTAATGAACTCGAAGAAAAATCACAAGTAGATTGAGACAAAGCTTTTTATCCGAATATTATACACAGGTCAATATTAAGTATCAAATTTTATAGTTTCACTTAATCAAGTGGTGACTGAGTCTCTCAGTGCAAAGGGTTAAAAATACAGGTGACACTGGAACTATCGAATAGGTCGAAATGACTGATTCCTAAATTCGTTCGCAAGGAAAAGGAAGATCCAAGTTTCAATTTTCATTCGAAGAACATTGCGATTAAACATTGTTCAATTAATCTTAGCACCTAGTTTCCATTTCTTATTAATTCTCTGTACATCTGTATCTTGTATTTCCCATGTACCATTTCAATTTTTCAACGAATAATCACAGGAGGCTCTAGTGTTCGCCGGCCGCGAGCTAGAGATCCAGTTCCGCATGTCCAGGCCGCTGACCGACTTCATGGCGACGCTGCACAAGAACGGCATCGAGGAGAAACGGCTGTCGAAGTACGTGACGCACTCGATCGCCGACGACGACGTGGTGACGTTCTCGATCAGCTTCCCGGAGGAGGGCCAATACGGGCTGGACATTTACACCAGGGAGTCGACCGGGCCGACGAACGTGCCGCACGACGTCACCGGCGAGAAACACTTGCTCACGCACTGCTGCAAGTATCTGATAAATTCCAGCAAACGGAACTAGGCGCGGCGCGCGTCGTTCTATTTACACACGGAACCATTTCGCTGGTACGATTTGTCCGGTGGACGAGCTTCGCGGGGAATCACAAGGTGCTGCATCCTCCTTCGACCACGCGAACGGTGCGCGTCCTTCGGTTGGCCCGCCGAGGGATCCACGAACGACGCGAAAGAACTAATCTACCGAAAGATTAACCTCCACTTGCCAGTAAATTACCTGTTAACTAAGGATCGCGCGGGGTGCTCCGCTGTAGCCGAGAAAGTAGGTCGAAGGTATCGACGTTTCACCGGAATTCCCGAGCGTGGGGTCGCTGCGATTTTATTTAACCATCCGTCCGCGCCGCACGCCTTTTCGCCGACTGTTTCGCAACGATACCGTTGGAGAAGATTTCCGTCGGAAAAGCTTGGAGCCCGCGATAGTCCGATTTCACGGGGAGCACAATGGGTAAGGTAACGTTGTAAATATTCAGAGGATCAAACGCTCGGAGAACACGCGGCGGCGACCCGACGATTCCGTGCCGGCGCGCTACCTCCGCGTTTCTACGTAGATTTAGCAACAATAAGCTTCTAATTGTTCGAGGATAATTATCGGGGAGAAGTATCTCTAAGTGGACGGGCGTGTTGCGTCGCGGGAAGGCGTAATGAGGTGCGCGACCGCGGCCGAAACCTACTTGCGTAAGCTGTATTTAATAGGAGAGCCTTTTATTTAACTCGCTGATGATTATTTTTTCCATGCCCATTGTCGTCCGTGCTTTTTCCGCGAGAAAGAAAGTTCGCAATTATAGTTAACTAGCCGTGGAGATCGCGCGGTGCTCCCTGACCGGATTAATCAAACTTTCCCGGCCCGGTTCCCGGTCCGAAGCAATTAATCCCAATTACGCCGTTCGGCCGTTTCCATTGAATCCCGGTGAATTGCGCGTTCCGCCGTTCGTTCCGCGTTTTCGAGTGGTGCCGCCGCGATTTTCCGTCGGGGCCGCGTGCTCGAATCGCGCGGGGTGCTTCTGTGTACACGCGAATCACACGCGCGGCCGTCTCGATTTTCGTCGTGCGGCGTTCTCGCGAGCGAAAGCCACGTAACGTGATTTCGTTCTTCGAGCTCGCTTACTTTCTTCCGTTAAGTCGTCCCACGCTCTTTTTGTATTTTTCTAACGGTTAAGCGTTCCGCTCTGCTCTCCCCGCCCTCGCCCCCCTTTCTCCACGTTTTTCCGCGAGGAACGACCGTCACCGCGAAATTCTGGTCGACTACGAGACGCGACGAGACGGCGGTGGTCCTCGCTCGCCGCCGGATTTCACGAAGAACACGCAGCGACTGGAGGGATTATTTATATTCATTTATGGTCTAGAGAGCTTTTGGAATCGCGAAAGTTTTGCGGTTACGGTGGTTTTCGATGTTCAGGTGCTATATGTTATTCTGTCGCGATTAGTTGCACGAGTCTAGGTACGTTCCGACGCGAGAAGCGTAGGTGTGCTGAATTCTTTGGACACGACGAGCGGATTTATTCCGCGGGGAATCACGTGTTGCAGAAGGAAATTGCGAGAATTGTTTGTCGTGTGCGGATTTTGAATTATTTATGTTTCTTTTACGGAGCGAACTCGTTCGGCAGTCCTACGCTTTCTACGGTATAACGCTCAGACCGAACAACAATTGTTTTCTAAGTATATAGATATATATATATATATGTTTGTTAATTATTGTAATATTAATAATTCTCTTCCCTTTGTTGTTACTCGAAAAATGATTACCACGCTTGCGAGAGGAGCTTCTGTCGATCCGCATTCCCGTTACCGTGGGATAAAGTATAACTCGAGCTTATTACCCTTTCTCATTGTTTCTCTTTCTCTAACGAGCATGTAAATGAATTTTTATACCCACTACAAACACGTAATAAGGACTCGTGTTCTTGTAAAGAAATCAATGGATTTAATAAAATTTAATTTTATGGAACCACCACTGATTTATAATTAACCACCTATCAAATATTTATTATAATTCGAAAAACATATATCACAAGGGAAAACACGAATTTATATTATTTTCCATTTATAAACTTGAAATTTTAATGAATGTTTGAAAAGTTCTAAAATCACTCACTGCGCAAGCGCAGAAAAAAGCGCGTGAGTTTAAATTTGGTACCGTCAGTCAATATCATTCACTACCTTTTTTCTGTGAGAATGAATTTTTATTTATTGTTTTGACCAAGCTAATTTGTTGTTGGTACGTTATTTTAGTTCATCCGTGCCGAATAGGAAACCAATAAGAAATTATCATGGTGTATTTAGGGAAATGAATATTCGCGATTTAAAAACTTTTGGACAAGGTTGTACTCGTCACCGTTGGTTGGCGCCACCGATCACTTTTCCGAACGCCGGCCGCATTCTTCGCGTCGCCATTGCCGGAGGAAGTTCCCTGCGATCCATCGTCCCTTCGATTCCCTTTATCAATATCGTGCGAGGTAAAAATCATCTCCCTTTATGCTAATTCGATTCATTTGAGCCTGGTTGTTATGTAGACACATTAATTTCCATAGGAAACAGTTGCCATTTCGTAATATCTTCGTCGAAGGATCGGTAGCACGACGGAGGCGTGCAGTGAATGTATTGCGTGGTATGTAATGCATTCTTCACTTCAATTTTTATTCAAATCTTCGCATTTTTCACGGCATCTGTCAATATTTATTGATAATCAAGCTGATATTAATTCAATACGGTATTAGTACCATTTCTATGATGCAATATTATGTCCTGGTATTGGACATAGATTTTTCAAGAGAACGAAGTCTATTTTTGTTAATATTGCTTTTAACGTCAGCTTTATGGCTCAGTAGAAGCAAAATATTTTAAGGCTTGACGTAGAACACTGTTAAATTTGAGATATAATTAATTAAGCTTCAGAAATTGAGCGACTTGGATTAGGAAGTGTAATACTATTAATATTGACTTATTTCGTTAGAATAATAACATTTACAGTTGTCTATAGTAATTAGTAAATCATACCAATATACTTCTTCGTGATAGAATCAATTATAGAGTGAAAAATGCGAAAATAATTGAACCGCAGTGAGGAAGCCATTTTGAATTGGCGGGACGGATCCGCTATTTCCCGCCAATAGGTTTAACACCTCTGCCTGCAGATGGCAGCACCATGTATTTTATTTCAAACCTTGGAATAATCCATTATTAATATCTTCAATCATTAATGAAAGTATTCATTAACTAGTTTCACTATACTACAGTCCCTTGAATTATAGAAAGTTATCAAATATACACGAAATATGTATCGTATATTTCGATGGAATTCACCAATGTGAAATGCATTTTTCATACATTCGCTTTATTATTATACAATTACGCTCAAGTAACTCTGAGTAATTCACTCACCCATTTATTAATAACGAATGAATAATGAATACATCTACATATTACATAATTGGCGTAAAGTATGCAGATAGTTTTCCAGCGAACAAAATTTCAGCCATATTAACCCCTTGCCCTGCAGTATCGTATCGGACTCGTGAAGATTTCAAATAAAATTTAACAAATATAAATGTCATTTAATTCTTCCAAGTCTGATTTGAATATTATTTTTCTGTTATTAATTATAATCATTCTAAGGAGACGTAGACATAGAATAAGGGTAGAATTTTCATTCTTCTGTAATGAACTATGAACAATATTTATATTTGGAAAACGATTGACGATTCAATGATTTCAGCAATCGATATATAATTTAGCTTCATCTGTTGAAGATTTTGCACATTTCAAAGAATATTCCTCCTTAAAGGGTTAACTTCTCAAGGCAAGAGATCAGCGCTTTTTCAATGAATTCAACAATCAGTATATAATTTAGCTTCACGTTTTGAAGGTTTTGCATATTTCGAGGAATCCTCGTCCGCGAGGGGTTAATGCTCCTTATTTCTGCGAGTATCGACACGAACGCACGAATCGCGCGGCCATTTTCTAATTTCGCGCAGCGCACAGCCGCAGGAACTACTTAAAATGCACTCGTAATCGGGCTCGCGGCTCGCTGGCCGACCGCATTACGCTATTTTCTCATAATCGTGAAAAGTTTCGCGGTCGTACGTTTATTAAACGCCGTTTCCGGGTTGCCGCGTCTCTGCCCGCCGTCCGGCAGCAATTTTTGCCGGGTAATTCCCGAGCACCCCTCGGTTAAGAAGTAACTAGGGTTGCTGATCCTCGAGTAACCACAGTTACATCCTATCCAGGGATTCCGTCACGCACTCTTTTGGCTTCCAGTCCTGTCCCTCGCAATCACGGGATACGAAAATTTAATTTCAAAAAGAGGAAAACACGTCCGTTCCAATTTCCCGGAAATATTCGTCAATGGGAGTTAAACAATTTCAATCTACCGATGCGTTAGGAGGATTCTAGTTATTTCGCAGTTGAATGTAGAGTTGTACTGAATTAAACCAATCCGAAATAATCAGATTTGTATAGTATTCGAAAGAAAGATGCATTTCGCAATCAGGGAACACCAAATAATTTGAAAAAGAGGGAAACGTCCGTTCCAATTTCCCGGAAATATTTGTCGATGGGAGTTAATATCAATCTACCCGTGCGTTAGGAGGATTCTAGTTATCTCGCAGTTGAATGTAGAGTTGAACTGAATTAAACCAATCCAAAATAATCACATTTATATAGTATACGACTAACGAACGCAATTATAGAATTAGAATTCACGTATGTCTGATCTAAACGAGCTGCAATATTCGTCAATAACATTGTACGGCTGCCTATAGGCACCTACACCGAAACGAAATTTTTCAAGCGCCTTTAGGCGTCAACGTTATCATTAAAATCAATCATACCGCAAACAATCGAAGACCTTTAGATAATAATGATTACATTCGACCAATTATCACACAGAGAACGAATAGTTTCGTTCAACTTATAAATTACTTCAATCATTCACCACTAGAAAATACTCGAGTCGTGAATGTTTAAATGGCTGCCGTATATAATAATCGTTATACTCGAATAACACGGAGCTCCCAGTATTCGGAGCCAGGGCAGCGGCCGGTCGAGGGCAGCTCGAAAAAATCAATTTCAACATTTACGGGCAATTAATGGAGTCGGAAGCGGAGCGGCGGAGTTTATCGATTCGTCGGATGTCCATGATATTAGGATCGCTTTTTGAAAGTATAACGACCGTGCGACGTAAACCGTACATTTTGTAGGGTCGTGTACCCTTTCATCCGCCCTCGGCCGTCATTGCCGCGCGAGCGCAGCGGAATTATACTTTATAAAACAGGGTCCTCGACGCCGAAAACCGACTGGCCCCGTACGCCATATAGAAATCCACCGTCCTCCGCGCGGATTTACGATGCATATTTATCAGCAGCTTCGGTTGCAACGCTCATATTCGTTGGCCCGTGAAACGGCCGATAGGATTGCACGCAGTCCCGATCGATGCACCCCTAAGAAAGTCCGGGCAGCCCTCGCGGAAATTAATTTAAGATGAACGAACACCGAGAAGTTTCAGTTTCGGACGAGTGCTCCGTTCGTCATTTTTCTCTTGTACTCCATTAGTTCGGAACGAATTATCAGTGATATTAAGATTCCTCCGGGTATCGTTCGGACTTAACCCTCTATAGACAGAATTTTGTTTCGTGATTATAACAAAATTTATGCAGTATGAAATTAAGAAATATCAACATACGGACACGAATTAACAGTGTATTCAATAGTTTTAATAATTTCATTGAAACGAATATATTTTGTAACTTTGACGTTACAATGACGTTGAACGTAAACGCCTGTGTGTACAAAAGTTTAAGTTGATTAATTATTTAATGTCGCTCGTCATTTTGCAATGAAAAATTAGATAAATCTATTTAACCCGGTGTATTGATGTGTGACTTTGAAGTTCAGGTTTGGAAGACTAAGTGGAAAAATGATCTAATTAGTCGAACAGCAAGAGATCTACACGTAGTTATCTTCTGTTCTATTAATTAAGCAGTTGATATATAATTTAGCTTCATATATTTCGAAGAATCTTCGTCCGCAAAGGGTTAATCTTCGAAATATCGAAGAGAAACATGTTCCTTTAGTTTCTTGTCTAGATAAGGTATCAGTAAGGACGCAATTATTTGTTTGCCAGGTGAGACTGCAAGGGAATCGATTTTATCTGAAATATTCATGCAACTCCCGGCTACTCTGCATCGCTATTACGCGGCCGATATCGCCGGGAACTAATTATTGAAATGGTCCAGCGCATTTTTCGCCAGAAATCCGCGGCAGAAACACGGAGGAATAGCGTCCGTCGGAGCCGCTAATTAAATAGCCACTTCCCGGCTGTCCGATTCGCGGCAACTTCCGGGACACGGAAGAAACTTTCCTTATTCGCGGAAAGAATGATTCCCGTAATTCAATCGGCGCGAGCGGCGCTCGCTCCGTGATTTATAGGACGCTAAGTGTCCTATTGTAATTGCAGATCCGGGGTATTTAGTATTGTCTTTACATTTCTGTAAGCCGGGGACAAATGAAAGAGCGATTCCGTGTCGCGGGAGCTTTAATTGCTGCGGAAACGCTGGGAGCTCGGTAGTTTAATAATTTCCCTGAAATTGAAAATTAAACCGGTGGAATATTAAACGGAGATCGAAGGTTTCGATAATTGCCGCTATAAAACATCGGCGGTCCCAGCGAAGGAATTAGCGTCACCTCGAGGTATTCGTTTCCACTAAATAAGCGTATAATTCGGCACACAGTCGGCGGCGCCGAATAAATCAGCGTTCCCAGGTGGCAAAGAAATATTCCTCAAGATCGAAGATTTACACCACCCGCGCCATTAAAATTCAGGGCCCGTGGAAGGGTTTAAATGACCACTCTCCCCGCGGGGCGCGGGGATAGTAATAGGCATTTTTCCAGGAAGGAACGTTTCAAGAAAAAATCCGGCTCGCGAACGCAAAAGGAAACAGCGAGGCACGAGCCCCCGTCGCATTCCGCGAAAAGAATAACGCGTGCTCGTGGCCTCATCCGGCACACCTCCGAATAATTGCGAGGCACGTTCCCTCGTCCAGTCTGCCTCCCTCTCTCTCTCTCTCTCTCTGTCTCTCTTTTACACGGTCGCGTTTATTTATCGTCGATTGTTGTCGCGTCGGCATCAGAGAGGCTCGCTTCGTTCCCGACCCGGCAACTTTTTCTTCGCTCGTCCCTCCATTAAAATTCGTAGAGTACTCCTCTTGGCCGGGGGAGTGGCACCCCCGCCTAACATCGTAGTCTACTCGGCTTTGCCCTCGGTTCACTGTTTTCAGACTAGTACAGTGTTTTATGTAGTTTTATAGTGGAATAAGTAAATAAGCTGTTGTACGTTATAAAAATATTTATAGAAATATAATATAGTTTGAGAGAATAGTTTGAATATAGGACTTTCGGTATATTAACCCTTTGCACTCGGAAGCTTTTCACTAGAAACACTCGACACTTTCGTATGAGAAAACATACCTAAATTAAGAAACACAGCTATATTATATAAATGTTCCACATATTGATGCATTATAAAACTTAATATTATATACAACACTTCGTAATTTAGTTACGTCAAATCAAATGGCGACTGAGAGTGCAAAGGTGAGTTTCTAAGGGTGAATTCAGCGATTGAAATTGCATTGCTCTCAGCACAAAAGAATCATACACTCGAAACATCTAATAATATCAATATCAATAACGTTATGACAAACCAATCTATCTTCTATCTATAAACAAAGCATAACAACCCCCAACAGACATAAACCCAGGAAACCTCGATCACCGCAAGAATTGGCAACAACGAACCATCATTAATTCCCCAGAACACAACATACAGTTGACAATCCGCAAGAAACACGTCAGAAATCGATTCCACCCCGGCGACGCGAAGTCATCGCCTTCGCCGGGACTATTTCTCGCGACTCTAATCTCAGGCCGTAGGGGTAGGATCTATAATGCATGCCGCGCGTCGACCAAGGGTATTTCCAATCCTACTCCGCTCCCGCCGAGATAGGGAAAGGGCGAGGAAAAAGAAGAAGGGTAGTTCCTCTCTCGGTCGGAGTATCGGGCATCGAAGTGGCGCGATGTTTTTCGAGGGTGGCGTGACCGCCGCGTCGCGTCGCGGCGTGAGTCACACGCGCGAAACGACTTCAACCCCCGTGGATCCGGCGTCGCCGGCGAGCGTCATTTATTCGTAATACGCGAGGCACGATACGCGCCGCCCGCCCTCGCTCGCCCCCTTTTCCGAGAGATAAGGGCGCGTTTTCACGCTCGACCAGCGACGCCGCGCGATGATACATGTCTACCCGCGGCGGCGACCCCCGGCCTCGTTCGCCCGCGGGACGAGCCGTTTCAGCCCGCGCTCGGATCGAACAGTGCATTATTTATCGGGGGAATCGGAGGTGAAAGTAATCCCGGCCCTGCTAGATCGTGGCTGATAGATGCTCCGTGAATCGGGGATGATAATTGGCCCTCGATACGGCGGAGCTCTCGATCGAACGATAGACGGGGGCGAGGAGGATCTTCGCTCGAGAGATTCGCTCGGTATCTGCGACTGCGATTGCAATTGGCGTAGGGGTGATCCGCGATGTTTAGGATCGAGGAGAGGGATGAATCTCGTTTGCTGGTTGATGCCGGATAATAGGTCAGATTGATTCTTTCTTGCATTCTCTTAAGATTATTGGGAAGGTTCTTGGGAATTACTGCAATTAGCGGGGAAATTGAATAGTCAATCGAAATTTAGATTTATTATTAACCCCTTGCCTTGTAACGTGTCAGACTCGTGGAGATTTTAAACAGAGTTTAACAAACGTAAATATTAAGTTTTGTGAATACAAATTGAATAGTACCCTTTTGTTACGAGTTATAGCTTAGAGAAAACATAGATGTAGAATGTGCCTAGGATTTTTGTCTTTTTTCAATAAATTTTTAATAACAAGGTAGTGTGTCGATCATAGTTGAGAAAGAAATCGTAGGTTAATAGATATTCAGCTTCAATATCAGTGAGACAATTATTGAGAAACTTGAAAACCGTGTTAGAAAACTGAGAACTGACTAAATTCATCCATTCCCCTAGAATTTGCGAAAACCAATTTGATTGATAGATGGTTCTAATGTTGAAAAATAGAGGAAGATATTTGACTATTATTTTATATAACGGTACAGTCTCCGTGCAATAAATTTCATGCTGAAGAAGTACCAACTCGTGGGGCATTCCACAAAGCACGAAGGGAACACCATTTTGTTGCAACCCCCATATGTATTCAGCTACATTTTCGTGATGCTTACGTTTTAATGCTTAAACGACCCCGAAGCCCGATTACTTAATAAATAATAGTTTCATACACGGCTCCCTCGGCGTTCACCCTCAGATCATCGTAAAAAATGCATACGGGTCATACAGATCCGCGTTCAGTATCGCGTAAGATAGGGACCTCCGAAATTAAGTCGCCTCGGCCCGGTATTCTGCGGTCGCGCGGGTCACCGAAGCAAATTCGGCACGTCCGATCGAAAACAATCCCGCGGAGCGATTGTTTTTTAACGCGCGGATGGTGCATCGAGTTCCGTCGATTCTGAACGCACGTTATTATTCAACGCGCTCAGCGCCACGCGAACTATATACGGTACACGAGAATTTCGGTAAGAGAATACTTTTAACATCGAAACATATAAAAGCAGAAACTTGAACGCGAGTTAATGTTTCATTTGAAAAATCAATACGGTTGATGAGCGAAATATAATCGAAATTTCCGTTAGTTCCCATTCTACGATGGTAATGGCTTTTCGGATGAGCAGTTGTTTATTATTGGGACAGCTATTTGCCTTTCCATTTGAATTATTCATCGCTCAACGTTTTAACGTTGTCCGCGACTTTCCCGATATCACCGTTTATTCAACAGGGAAATATTAATAATTGTTTACGCGGAAGGAATATGTTTTACGAACGCTCGCGTATTATAAATATTCCCTTTTCATTTCGGCCGCGCATCGGGTAATTCTCGCGATTCCCGGTCCGCCGTCGCCCTGAAATATTCAACGGATTTATTTAAGTTCACGCGCCGGGCCACACGCGCGCCGGAACTCTTTTCGACGGCCGATTTAGACAAACAACCGCTCTCGGACGGTTTTTCGAGTTGCTTTCACAAATATTTACGCGCCGCTTGTTCCGTCCCCCTGCTTCCAGCTTACGGGAGCATAAAGTAACCATTAGAACAAAAGCGATCGCGAGATGAGACCTCGCAGGTGAGTGTTATCATACAAAATGTACTTGGAACGTTAAGAAAACACTGCGCCCGAAGTAACAAGGATTGTTTCCGTTCCGATCGGTTGTTTGCTCGGGAAATCTTACAAACGTTTCGAGCAGCAATTTATCTAGAAGATACACATAAATGCTTGCACGCTCGAAAATTAGACGTTTAACGATAGTTCCTTCCGTAAAATGTCCCTGTTGTTTTATTAAGGGTTCATCCGTTAAGAGGAGTGTATAAATTTTACAATTCCCCGCGACGCAGCGTATTTTTATGGGAAACTCCGAGTGTACGCGTAACAGTGGACATTTTCTTAAAAGAATACATTTTAATCCCTTCTCCGTAGATTCTCCGTTTCCGGAATTACCATTCCATTTGCCGTACAAGCGTCCCGAGCCAGATAATGCGGCAAACTTCCAGCCGTAGCTATTCCTATCCCGTCTTCCGCTTCTCTCGCCCCGGAAGTTCCGTCGACGGGAAAGTATCCGCAGCTTACTACCCCGGGACAGATATAAATTCATACGTATGACAAAGTGGTGGGCCATTAGTCGTCTAACGCGGAATCTAAGCCCGGACCAGACGCGAATCTTTTCCATTTGCATGTCCGGGGCCGAGCTACCTATTTATTGTACGACGAAACTTTTCGTCGGCCAACCCCGCCGACTGCGCCAGACGGAGCTGCCACCCTTACTTCGCACGCATCCCCTTTTATCTCTGAACGCCTCGCGATGGCTGTTCGAATTTCTTTGAGAGCTGTCGCTCGATAAAGTTGATTGCGGATATCACGGCATATCGGAGTTTCGTATATTTGGAAATTTCTACGTCTCGAATTTTATACATTTAGGAATTGGCGAAGATACAATTGTTTAGAACTTTGTACGTTTAGAACTTCGGAGACATACAATTTTCTGCGTTTAGGATTTTATACATTTAGGAATGAATAAAGTTAGAAGAATTTTCAACGTTTAGAATTTTATATGTTTAGGAACTTGTGAAGTTACAATTTTCTAGTTTAGAACTTTGTACGTTTAAAACTTTGGAGCCATACAATTTTCTACGTCTAGGATTTTATACATTTACTTATAAAATCACTTAGCTTGATACGAATTTTCTACGTTTAGAATTTTGTCTAAATCTCGCTGTAGAATTTGTTTCGTATAAAATTAGATAAATTTAGAATTAATAACCCGAAGATCAACGAGTCACAGTACACATTACTTCCCGAAAAGTAGCAAGTCAACATTCGAATTTCCAAGAGCAAGCAAACCCACTTCCCGTGCAAAGCACTGAAGCTCGATCGATTTCCTAACTCCGCAGTATACGAAACAAGTGGCATATTACTGTAGCAAAGCAACTTCCCGACAAGCAGCAGTTACAATCGTAAACTCGGAACTTCGGGGACTAATGAACCTCTTGCTCTCGGAGTTCCCTTCGCAATAAAAATCTTCTCGACGTCCCAAGATGCGTCGCGTCGACAGCAATCTCCATCCCCATGTTTTCCACCCCATCGGCGGAGAGATCGATTCGATCGATAGCCGCGTCTCGAAAGAATCGAGGGACGGGGCATCCGGTGTTCGCCCACGAAATTTCCTGGATGCACGTTTCCCGGTTGTCGTCGCGCTTAGAAAAAGCCTCGGGCTCGCCGCGATTGGACCGCAAGATTGCACCTATCCCCGAAACGAACGGTGCGTGCGTTGGATCGCGCCGGACCCTTTGCCAGCCCCTAGCGGGCTCCTGTCCCGAATCGTTTCACTTTCTTCGCCCGTTTCTTGTTAGCCCCGGCCCGGAGCTCGGAACAGATGCTCCCGGATTTCGGCGATCGCGGCTGATAACGCGGCGAGGAGGAAATAGAAAACAAGAGTGGCCCACGGTCCTTTGTGTGGGAAAGCAGATGCGTTCCGAGAGAGGCATGCGATTAGGAAGGAGGTTTATAGGCTGCTACGGTTTCGTACGAAATATGTTCCACGCTCGCCATATTCGACTCTTAATTGCCGGCTGTGGCGAGACTTTCGGGGTTGTTGCGGTTGCCTGCTGCGTTGACCCGTTGCCTGTTTGAATATCGAATGAAATCGAATAATAAATAATCACCGATGAAATACGACGTTCGTTTATTTTTCTGGTAAATTATCGGTGGCGGTCGATCGCAGCTCTTGAGGCTAACCCTTCGCGATATGGAGTTAAGCCGATTCCATGTTAAATATCGCATCGAGATCCAGACGAGATAAGGCTTGTTCAATAAATACACCAAGGTTGTTCATTTCTCTGGCAAATGATCGGCGACATAAATTCGGTGGTCGCTACCGAGCGTAACCCTTCGAGGCAGAATTAAATCGGGCAAGATTTCATATTAAACGCCGTTCGGTTCTTCAAGGCCCGTCGGAGATAAGGGTATCTCTAATAAATATAACATGAAGCTCGTTTATTTCCCCGGCGGATTACAAACAGCATAAAGTATACCCGACGAAGGCGGCGGTAGAAGAAATTAGGGGTGTACCGCGCGCCCGCGCGCTCGCTCGCGCGCATCATTAAAACATTTCACGTTGGCCCGATCTTTATTTCCGAAGATAAAATATGGAATAGCTGGCGTATAACGAGTGCACGAAATCATTAGTGATTTAACGCGAGGCGCCGACCGTTCCAGCCGGGACGCGGGGCCGATTGGGATGCGGCTCGGCCGATCAATTTTTCCATCGTTACCCGAAATCGGACGTTTCGGGCGGGGGCTGTCTATGTAAAAACGGCCCGGCTCCCGAGGTCAGTGGTGTGGGGCGTGTTCGGAAAAAAGTGTAATACCGGGCGAAGGCGCTCGAAATACCAATTTAATAAAAACGTTGGCTAAAGATCAGCGAGCGAGAGATAGATAGAGAGAGAGGGAGATAGAGAGAGCGATCCCGCGTGAGCGGCTCTTTAAAAATTCTAAGACGCTCATTGGCCCGGTACGCGGCTCCGCTCCGGGGATGAGGAGGTCCATTTGGCTCGTCGTCGCGGCGGCATTATGCAAAAAACGAATCTTATTTTCCGCCTAATAGCGGGGTCCGCCGCGGGGAAAAGCGCGCCACGCCTTCCCGGTCACTATTATAGCGATATAATGTACAGAGACGGCCGAGACTTTTTTATGGCGGTGCGTGCGAAATTTATGTGCAATATGTGGCGCATCGTTCCCCGGCGAAAGGCGAGAGACCTCGAGGAAAGGGGCGGCGGCGGCGACGAGACGAGGCGGAGGGGCTGACGGGGGAAAAAAGAAGCGAGCCAGGGTGGAGAGGCTCGCGGGGGAAGTCACGGAACACACGCCGCATAATGTCGACGACAAGAACATTCCGACGAACAAAAAAAGCAGAGAAAAGAGAGAGAAAAAAAAGAGGAACGAGAGAAAGGGAGAAAAAGGAAGGGAGGGGAAAAGAAGGAAACGCGTCTGAAATATTACAACTGTCGAGATTTATGCAGCGGTAAATATGCTCTCGCGGTCGTGCCGCGTGTTTAATTGGATCCCCCTCCCCGCGCGCCGCGGACAGGATGCGTCGAACGATCCTCGGGTTTATCGATTGCCTCACGGATCCATTATAATCGCGTCACGTATCGATACGGAGTCGACGGGCGTGAACGTCGTACCGGTTTTCGGTCGATCGCGATCGACTTTTTCCCCTTCTTTTATTTATTAGATCGTAATGTCGTGCGTCCTCGGTATGCGGGGACGGGATTAGTATCTCGTTCCTCTTCGAAAATGTAACGAGTCGACGCGCCGGTTCGGTTTAGGCGGTGGGAATCGATTTCTGGTTTCGGTGTTTTCCGTCGCGCCGATCGCGGGCCTTCCAATTAATTTTATAATGCCCGAACGAGGCCGGCGGACGGCGTTGTTTGTCGCTGCGGAGATAAAAATGTTCGGTTGATAAGCGATTGTTTTTCGAAAAGATTGTCCGGCGATCTGGTCGCGTGGATCGTCGGTGATTCACGTGACTGGGGAAACGTTTGTGTCGTTCGCGTTTCCGGAACGCGTTAAGTGGCATCATAAATAAGGATCGTTTAACGAGTTACCGAGTATTATTGCCCCTTGTCTTACGATTTATTAATTAGCGGAAAGAAAGAGTTACTATTTTTGCATCGGGCTTACGTGTACCTCGACTGTTACCCGAGCCGCTCAGAAGCCGGCGCGGTGGATTCTTGGATGTTTCCTGAGTTTTGTACAATTTAATGGGACAAATAACAGTCTTTTTAGTTATTAAAGGCTTCGCTCGTTTCTTCGTTTTCTCTGAAAAACCCTGCTTCTTATAGCTTCTGGAGATGTAAATCATTTCAGGCGAAGCATCAATTCTCTCAATTCTCCTTTTCTGTACTTAACATTAGCTTTGAGGGACTGGCACATTAATAAGGAAATAAAATTTCATTTCGACTGAAAAGCGAATATTTATTAAACGCGACGTGAGAGCTTCGATGAGATGCAAGGATCATCGCAATCCAGATAGAATTATTCGATTGTCTTACTGTTATTTCACTGGTTCACGAGACTCACATGCTGCAAACTTTCGTTCCTCGCTCGAAAATCCGCTAATAGTAGACAGTCTTATTGCACGGCGAGCCAGCCGAGCTACCAGAATCATTTCGCATTCCCGGCGAATTCTTTCGGAAACGATGCACCCCCTCGGGCCGCCGGCCGGTCAGGTTATATAAGGATATTTCGTGATGGCTTCATCGCTCGCGTGTGCATTTTCTGCGTCTACCATCGGCCGGGGATGTTGTTGCACGAACAAAATAGCCCCGCACGCCACCGCGACGGCGGAAAGAGAGGCTCTTAATGCCGCGGCGGCTTTCGAGAACGCGAATTTTTCGCGGAAACTCTTGCGTGGCCGGCCGGGACTAGTTTTTCGTGGCTCGCTCCGCTAATCTCCCTAACAATGCTTATTAACAGTGCCACTCAACCGGCTGAAACGATCTGATACCCGGCCGATGTCTGTTTAACCCCTTGCCACATGATTTATTCCGAGGCGAACAGGTTACAGATCTCACGAGAGATTAGCTCCTTACTTTCGATGAATCAACCGGCGATTCCCCCGATTTTCCATTGAAACTTTCCATCGAAACTCGCGAGAACCTAGGATCACGATTCCCTTCTAAATAATGAATTGCTGATCATATCGGACTAATCGCCGCACATTACTAACCAAGACGCAACGATCAATCTTTTACATTCATCAATTACCAGCTTCCTTCACCCCGATCGGTTTCATAATAGTTTGATTAACGCGTCACTTTTCTCAAGAATCGATATTTTAGCGTCGCGTCGTAGCTAGGCTAATGTCCATTCTTTTTTATCCGTTCTACAGCGAATACTTAGCACAACGATTCAACGTTAATTTCTCAACGATCGGGGAACCGATACAATGAGCCTTAATTAAACGCGGATCAATGTACCTGGCCAGCTCGGGAATAACTCGATCGAGCGACGCTCGAATAATGGAAAGCACATTATTCTGTAAATGAACCGCGTAGGAAAAGATTCATTTCCGTCGGCTCTTCGTGTTGTTATATCCTGTAGACTCTCCTCGCCATCCGGCTGGCAGCGTTCCTCTCTCTCCCGCTTCGTACGCGAGCGCGACCCTCTCTAACCCTCTCTGCAAAGCGATTCCGAGCACTGGGATTGCGGGTCAGCTGTCATTTCCCAGGCAGAACAAACAGCCGTGGCGGCGATCGTCATGACCTCTCCCCCTAAACCTATTCACCGATGGTTAATTTCGGGGTTCCTGGAATATTTACTTGGTTACTATTTGCTGATTTATTTGCCATCGTTTCCCCTGCCCGTGGTCAACGCCGCCCTCCACCCCCGGCCGGTCCTGGTAAATCGTTAATCGCGTCGATCGCGTTCCGCCGCCGATCAACCGCGACCGACTTTCGCGTTCCACGGCTAATTGATATTCTCCGATGGGGGGGGGGGTGGTGTTGTGCAACGTGTTATTATACAGGGCATTCCGTTTTCATTCGACCGTGGAGGGGAGCCGAACTAGCTGGGGCTGGTTCGAGGGTGATCGGGATTCGACGTCGGAGTTTTTCGGGGAACGCGAGGGAGGGGTTGAGGCGCACGAGATTTTCGGCGTCCTCTTTTTTATAGGATTCTCGGTTGTTGGTGGATAGAATTAGTAAATTTTGAGATTGAGTAATCGAACCGCGATCGAAAAATCCCCGGCTCCGCGTTTTAATGTTTCGCCCCGGACCGGGGGATTTGTAATCTGTAATTTAAATATTTGCACGATCGATTCGCCGCTTCAAAATTTGCAGTTTGCAATTTGAATGTTTGACGGGCGGAAGCTCGCGTGGAACATCTGCAATGTACAACTTCAGCGTTTGAAGGATCCGACGGTAATTTGGCGTGGCGCGACTCGTAATTTCGATATTTGAAACATCGAATCGAGCTTCGAAACGCGACGAGGTTCGATGTAAAGCAGCGCGGCCTCGCGACAGAGTCGCGCGAGAGTCCGAAAATATTTGAAATATTCGCCGACAACAGAAACGAGGCGGATCGAGTGTATTTTCCAAGTTGCGCAGCTGCGGCGGACGGAACCGGTCGAAGCGGAAACTAGGCGAAGCCGCGTCTGCGGAACAATTATTTTTCGCGGCCACGCGCGGTCCAGTTTATTGTAAATCCCCGATGTTTATTCAACGATCTTTGTTTATCGAGCGTAGCCGCGTTATTCGCTTAACGTGCGCCGAATAAATTACCACAAAAATGCGCGCGCCGCGGCGGGGTGGGCGGTTTATGCGCATAAATATCGTATCCGGCCGGACTTCCAAGTGTTTACCCGATTACCCGGCTACGTGTCCGCGAAATTTATCCCGGATTCCGCGCGTCCGGCCGTTTTTACGAAAACAAGGCCCGCCCCGCTAAAAAGCCGGCGAAAGTTTTCGCCGCGATGCGCGCATACCGCGGCGAATTTAAATCGGGCCCGTGCCTCTTCGGACCGGGCATTATTGGCGGAGGACCGATCCGGGGCCCGCGACGAAAAACAATTATACACCGGTCTAGAGAGAATAACGGAGCCGAACCTCGTTATAGCTCGGATCGTCGAAAAAGTTCCGCGAACAAAAAGACCGCAAATCGAATTAAACGCTTTGTTTTTTCACGTGTATCGGGTTCCAGCTGGATCTTGTTGAATAAATTTCAAGTTTACGCGCTTGTTGATTAATACAGTGACTGCTGGCGGAGTTTTTGGTCATTTAAATTGGAAGCGAGAGTATTCGAGTGAACGGGAGCAATCGGATTCAACGGAAACAGTTAAATTTGTGAGCAGTAATGTAGTAATTCTTGATGGACCGAATTTATAGAAGTCATCTAGCGCGATACGTTCATCGTGGATAGTGCAACAGTAACTGAGAAGAATAATAAAATGAGGTATACGCTGTATTCGAGGCAGTAAGTAAAAGTGCGCTTATATGGCTCTGTTAAGGGTTAAATTTCTAAGAGAAGCAGTTATTAATGATTTGGTCAGTTCTTACATTATATCAGTTTGTATGTTCAATAGATATTTTCATATAATATCAATTTTCTAATTTGTAATTCTGAATCTAAAATCTCTATCAATCCTTGTTCACCATGATCAGCGTGTTAATTACAATTACAGTACTCTATTTACAAATAATAACCCTTCGCTAGAAACTTCTTCAAAGCTTCTATTTCTGTTCGGCAGTTTCTTGCCCTCTTATTCCCGGTCGACGTTGAAAACGAGCGCGTTATTCTAGCGGGGATAAAACGCAACAAAATTGTTCGTTAACGACGACGTTAATGGCTTCTTTCTACTTCGACTGGTTCCCAAGCCGTCTAGACCCGTAAACTTTCGACATAAATCAAACGTTCGGCCCCGGCGGAGGTGGATACACGGGGATCGCTCGTTCACGCGGATTTCGTGGTTATTACGAGGGATAAAGACCCGGTAATCTGATTATGAAATGACGGAAGAGGTATCGAAATTCATCTAATCCTCGTCGTCGGGAACTAGGTCCCACGTAGAGTAGGTGCCGCAGGTTTTTCGACGAGCATTTCGGTCGGCGCGCCCCTCGGAATTAGCGTTCGTAAATATTTCTCGTTTCGAGCAGCGAAGGTGGCGAAATTTATAACCCGGATAAAAGGACACGCGTCGAATAAAAGATAGAAATAATTCGTTACCTGCAGCTTGAATTATACGGCAGTTATTTGATCGAATAAACGTCCGGACGGGCCCTTGTGAAATATATCCAATAAAAAGGTATCTACACACGAAATATATTGAATCCAACGTAAAACCGTGGCTTTTCCCGCGAGGTAAAAGGCTATTACGCATGCAGGATAATTGTTGCGCCATTTTTATTGGCGATCGATCAGCGGGAGAGACGTCGGAGAGGTTTACAGGGATCCGTAAAATCGTACAGATTAATTCTGTACGTTTTCGAAAGGGGGAAAAAAAGGAGAAAGCTCGAATCACAGTCTCGTTCGGCGAGCGAAACGTTTTTCGCAGATTGCGGAAAAAGAGGAGTTCCAGCAATCCTCGCTGAAAGTATTAACTGCGAATAAGAAAATCTTCGTCCGGCCGGGGCCGCGCGAGCGAGCGGATCGTCCAATTTACGAAGTTCGCGCGTTCCGCGTTCATTATATCTCATGCAACTTCCGCCGCCGGTAATCGCCGATAGTAACACTCGATCGTGACAATATTTTACGAACTTCTTTAACTGTACGCCTCGCAATATCCAGCTGCTGCCCGGAATCTCTCCGATCGCGAGTTATGGGGGACGGAACAAGAAACGCTTCGCCCCTCTTGGTATCGTCTTTCCGGCGAGACGGGTAAAAACTCGGCGCGGATCTTTCGCCGCGGCGCGCCACTTTCAATTTGATTTTCGGTTTAATCGGCGGTGGCTCGACACCTTGTTCACGTGATGAACGAGAGCGTTGTTATAGAAGAATATTAGAAATGAAATATGGGAAAAATTGATACAGTTGCTTCGAATATATCTTTAGAAGTATCAGTCGTTCTCAATTTGATAATAGAAGATTAATGGTATTTAGCTTTCAAATTAGAAATTTTGCGAAATCTTTTATTTAGTTTAATGCTTCAAGTGTTCTAACATCAAATTGTATTAGAAATTTGCGAAATCTTTTATTTAGTTTAATGCTACAAGTATTCTAACATCAAATTGTACTGAATCTCAAGTTAAAAATTGGTTACTTTACAACTTCCAAGTTAAACATTTTTCGTACGTCTCAAAACATATCCAAAAATTGTCCAAGAACTTCAGTGCTCCAGTTACCCTAGCAGCAAACTATAGTAAAAAATACATAATCGTCGTCAAGCTTTGCATACCTCATTAAACGCTACAAAGACAACGTAATCTCGTTACGAAACAACTTTGGACTCACACTGGGAATCCTAATCCGTCCGAAGGATGCGCCGTCTCCTATATCAGCCGAAATATCGGCGTCGGCGTTAAAGACCGGTTAACCGATAATTCAACCGGCGAGCGACGCGACGTTTTATATCCCGCGCGTGTCCGCCGGACGCGCGCGCGAATAAATTGGACTGGGTCCCCGAGAAATGAACAAGGATAACCTTTTCTCCGTGCGGCCAGAAAAATTGAAATATTTACGATCGCCGGCGAGAGCTGTCGCGCCGGGCCGTGTCCTAAACAGGTTTGAACCGCGTCAGATCAGACGCGAGATAAAACAGCGTCGGTCACCGTGTTTTCGGGTGATCGCCGGGCATCCTCGCCGAGTCATTTCGCCCGGCGGCCACCACGGAAATACTGAATAGTTCGATTTGCGCCGGAAACCGGTTTTTATCCGACACGATCCTCTCCCTCCCCTCTTTCTTCCTCCTTCGCCCCTCGTTTCTCAAACGATCGTTCGATCCCGCAGGAATGATTCCCGACCGATTGATTCGGGAGGACGGCCGACAGCTCTTCGACTTTGACTGGGACCTGTCCGGTAATTAACCGCGGTCCTCGATTTTTTTCTTTTCCGCGGGATCCTTCTCTCTTCTTCGTCTTCTTCTTCGTCGTCGTCGTCGTCGTCTTCTTCTTCTTCTTCTTCCGCGGCCTCAGTGACTCACGCCGACGAAGACCTCTCTCCGTTTTCTCCGCCCACTTTCACCCTCCCCGCGGAATCGTCGAATATTAATAATAGATAATCGCGGGACGAGCGGCCGGCGAATTTATACGGCTCCCGGGATATTAATTTTCATCCATTTCGTGAGTTTCTTAATTTCTTCTTTGGCATTAAACGTCCGGCAGTAAATATCGACGCCGAATACGCGCGGAGGAACGGATCCTTTTTGTTCCATCGCGGCCGCGCGTCCGTTTAATGAAGTCTTGTTAGAAAAGTCCCGCGCGAAGTTAATAATCCGGCGATTAAAGGGCCGCGGTTATTTGTATTCGCCGGTGTTTGCTCTTTTTCGATCGGCCCGACGATATTGATTCGGTATTTTATTCGATCGCGCGCCCTTCGGCTGTTCCCGCGCGCGGCGGACATTTTGTCGGCGAATTTACGCGCACGGGAATTAACTGTTCGCGGACGGATGTTGATATTTCGGGAGATGAAATTTTCATGCTTGGGATACTGAGTCTCTAAGGAACGAGTTAATTACTTAACACTGGAACTGCCGAGCATTTAATACGATTAATGTGTAATCCTTACGGAAATTATGGTAATAGATTATTTTCAGTTTCTTCGGACGTTCATTGTAGTATTCGAGTGAAACTTATTTTCAAGATCGTTTCGAGTATCCAATGCTTTTGAGATGTCAATTTTGACCAGTACGGTAGTTCCAGTGTTGAACAGAAAAAGATCAGCACGTATTTCTCTCTTCTATTATTTCAGAAATCGACGTATAATTTAGCTCCATCTGCCGAAGGTTTTATATTTCAAAGAATCTTCGACCGTAAAGGGTTAAGTGGGATATTACCGAATGGGGTATTGATTTTATTGTCCGAAGAATTAGCTCACTTAACGATCAATTTTTTTCGAGATCTCGCCCGTGGAACGTGTCTGGCTCGATTGTAGTTTCTGGTTTCAGAGTGAACTCGAGATAAAATGCGAAAAATTCGCGTTATGGTGTTCGATGTTCGTCGCATGTTACAGGTGACCCGCGTTAAACAAAGAGGGATTATCGTTCCGTTGAAACATTATGTCCAACATCGAATTAACTTTGGTCGCGCGCACGTGTGCTACGCTCGAGTATTTATTTCGCCTGTTTCGCCGCAGTAGAGTCCATTACGAGTCAACACGTGCGAAACTCGAAGAGCTCTCGGATAAATGTTTCTCGCCGCTTCGAAATTTCGCCGCGTAAACAGTAAAATTACTGTATTTTTTCGACGAGTTCTGACGTCCTCGAACGCGAGTGTCGTGTTCCCGTTCGCGGGACAACATCCATTGTGGAAAAATAATCTTTCTGTCGCTGGGAATCAATTTTTCGGAGTTCTTAAGGAAATATAATTATTTCAGCAATTAGAAGTCAAGTATATACTCATAGCAAACATTATGAGTATTCTTTAAACAATAAACATATAAATTTCTCAAATATAGGTAATAATAAATATTAAAAGTAAATCGTATCTACTAATGATATACTTCGAACAACACCCTTAATTATTGTAAGTAACTCTACATAAGATAAATAACTCTATACAATTATCACTTTCCCACATTTCATTGTCACTAGAAAATCCGCTTACCTCCACTCGTACGAAACAAATTTTCGATTAGTAAACCGACGATCTTGTCCATTGTCCGTCCGTTCCTCGCGCCTCCGCCGAGCGTACACATCGCCGTTGCAGAGCGGAATCAAACGGGAGCAGGGCGCAACGGTCGATGCGGTGCTCTCCCCGTATTTAACGGGAGAACAATTTATTCCGGCCGGCATTGTGTTCGCGGTATTAAAAAGCGAACGCGTTAATAACGACTCGCGCGATCGGCGAGCATTGCAATTAAGTTAAGCACGGTCCGCGGCACAATAAATGTTTTTCATATTTATTTCCGCGCGCCCGCCGCCTCGCCCCTCGCCGATGAAGTAGAACGCATTGAAAAAATTGCCGCGGTCGCCGCCGGAATCGCGCGTAGCCGTGCGCAATTACGATGAAATTTCCACGGCGAACATTCCCAGGCCGTACGCGGGAATATTCAACGATTTGTAAAAAATTTTAAACCCTCACCCCTCCCCCCCCGTGTTCTGTAATTATTCGGAGCGCACCGGCTGCAGCTGGAAAATTCGAAAACACGGTTCCCCGCGCATCATTACAAAAAACGAAGCTCCTGACCCACAAATTTCCAGTGTACCCAATTGAAACGGACCAAACGTTCCCGCTTAATCGACTGGTTTCATGAATCGTTGTATCAAAAAAGAGTTTGCAAATATTGCAACGGTACATTCTCGTTGGAAATGGATTTAAGAGAACCTCTTTTAATTTCCGCACCGTTGTTTCAATGATTTACGAGATAAAACTCGATGTAGATCGAAAAGCGAGGGCACTGCGAAATTTTCTTACCGTTCGTCGGCGTGCTTCGTCGCTTCAGCTCCTTGGCAGTCGAAAAAAGGCCACGAGGGAACTTTCCTCGTGGAAAGTAGGTTACGGAGGGCCACACTATCCAACAACAAACTTGTTTTTTCGCTAGCTCCGAGCCATTTCGCCGGGCAGCTACCGGCTTAAGTGACAAGGTCCACGGTAACCATAGACCACGCTCGCAGAAAACGACTTTACGGTGTAAAGGAGCTGTATAGGTGCTCCGGGCCCCTTGGGTGGGCCCACAGATGCGTGAAGGGAAGAAAGGGAAAGGGCAACATTGTGCGCCACAACGAGCTCCATCGGCGTTGTGTACAAACAGGCCGGGCCACGGACTATAGCCGAAGGTCTCCTAACGGCGAATAAATATTCCCGACGACTCGCGAAACAATTTTCAACGGCCACCGAGGACGACCTTTCAGAGATCACGGAAAAAATTGCTCGGAGAAAGAGAATCGGTGGATCGGAAAATCTGAAAATAGAATGGCACGATTCTGCGGTGAAATATTGTGGGAAGGTGTGAAATCTTTGATCGGATAGTAGCTTCCTTTTCTCGAAATTCTATTAGCTTTCTGGTGGAAAGTTTGAAGTAGAAAATGGCGTCTATTGTCAGCGATCTTAACACTTGACTTGAAAAGAACTATAACTACAACCTCCTCCATTATCTTCCACTAAAGTCATTCAATTCGGTTAGAAACCGTGTTTTGTAAAAATAGAAACCGTGTTTGATAAATCGCAAATAGTCCCACTTCAAGACTTACTAAATAAAAGGTAAACAGAATCAAAGGCAATACGTTGCTAAGTGAAAAGGAGATCTCCCCATTGGCTAAGTGTTAACCTTTATAAATCCACTTGCACAACTGTAATTCGCGTGTTCCATATATTTCCCATATACGAAGTTTCTAAAAGTCCCAGATTAGGAGAACGAATCCCTGTTTCCCTGTCCATCGCGCAAACGAGAGGAGTAAATCTCTATTCAATTAATATTTCCCAAACCAGCCGTGAGGCGCGCGAATCTACATGAATATTCGCGGACGGGATTCATAAGTTTCAAGAATTCCGCAGCTCTCTCGAGGAGCGGAGCCTTTTAACAATATTCAAGACCGCGCGCATTCAGGGCCGTAGTATTCCACTACTTAGCGCCCCTATTGAATATTAATGCCCCATTCTACTGGAAGCTGTCCTCCCGACGAATTCCTTTGGCACTTCCTTCCGCTCTCGAAATACACACAGAGACTGCCGGATGTAAACAGTCTTTTCCCGAAAATTTTCGGCGGCCCTCGCAGGTAGCCCGGCCGGGAGCTGACCTAGAGTTCCGGGGGCGACGGTGAATCCTTCTTTCGGGACACGTTCCCGGCGACGACCACGGGCCCCCGCGGTTTGAAATCTTGAACGGGGCACGCTTAAATTCACAAACAAACGCGCGGACTTTCCGCGACGACATACCTCGCACACGTTTCGGTATTCCCTCTCGCGCCGCGCTCCTCCGAGGATTCCCTTTCGTGAAAATATCATAGGGGAGGGACCCGCGCGCTGCGACCAGGGTAGAAAAACGACGCGCCGTCATGGTTTACGTAGCTGGCTGCGAAATGGCACCGGAAGTGCCCGCCGCGTTCAACTCTCCCCCGGATAATGGAAACTGGAAAATTGCAATATAAATCGCGCGCACGTGATACGCACTTTTGTCCTCTCCTCCTGGGAAGTACGCTTATCTGGGAGTGCACCAGGCGAGCTGGTTAAAATTTGAAGGCGAAATGGCCCTTTCATTGAGACGCTTAGGAAGCTCGAAGAACGAAGGACGGATTGAATTTTTCATTCGATTCGAAATTCTTCGTTCCGCTTAAAACGTTTCGAGTCCCATTCCGTTTTACTCGAGCGCTGTTCAAACGTTATTATATGCTAATCGCGTCACAGCAAATACAAATGTCCGAACGCTCGCCCTCTTCCGTGTAATTTAAATATACGACGAAACCCTGACGATGCACTCGCCGGGCCCGACGCTCTTCCCGTGAGGCGGGTCGCCGTTACATTAGTCCTGATTGAAAGTACAACGCGAGGAGCATGACAGCCTCTGATCAGTCGGCCATTACGCGTCCGTCCGTTTCTAGACAGTGTAATATCCACGTAGCGGCCCTCCCCCCGGACCTCGCATACTCTTCCACAATTAACCGGCCGCGAAAAATCCGCGGAACTACGGGCCCCGTGATTGGACTCGGGATTTTACGCGTTTCCGACAAACCGCGAACACCGCGTATTCGAAAAATCCCGTTGAATCCCGGGTTTCAACGGCTGCCGGGTACATTAGGCGCGCCCGGCGCGCGAGCTCGGTAGATACTTTACAAGATTTCAAAGCATCGGGTTACAATTAGATTCGATTCCCGTGATTATCTCGCCGCCGCTCGGTTCCCTGGAAGAATGGCTCGCGATCGCCCCGGACCGCGTCGAGCCGCTCGAGCGAAGGCGCATCTGCCTTTTCATTCTTCCTCCCTCCGAGAAGGAAATGAAACTCCTCATCGCGCTCCAATTTGCCCGTGATCAGGCGATGCCTTTTCAACGGAGACAGCCGAGCGGGTTCTACTGGAATCATCATCCTAGATACCCATCCCTGTGTCTCCTGTTGCACGCCGTCGTCTGATAGAGGACACCCCAGCGTCTCCCGTCTCTGATCCCGTGTCGAGCGATTCGTCTCGGACACGGTGCTTCCTCTTAAGCCGGGGCCACAAGGGGTTACAATCTTTTTTTCCTCCTCGAGACTTACACGATTCCCCCGTTCCCTTCCCCTCCGCCCCGCAGCGAGCGCTCTCTTCTTTTTCACCGCTTTTTATTTACGTTCGGAGCATTTCCATCGCAGTGGGGGTGTCCAGCCTCGGACGGTCACAATGAGAGCTAAATTCGACGTCCTTCCTCTCTCGGGGTCGCTCCTCTCCACGGTCTCTCAGTCTCGCTCTCTCCGGCTGGCCGGAGGCCCTCGCCGAAGGAGATAGCCAGATACGGGCGCATAAAGGCGAAGGAATCTGCAACAATGAGGCAACAATGAGCCGAACGCGCACCCCGCTGCCTGTCAACCGGTGGACTTCTGCGTTTTGTGGGAACCGTTTCTATGTTTTCCCTAACAAATACCTGACCCGGCCGCCAGCGTTTCTCAAGCTCCCGTGACTGGCGAACCGTGACCAAATTTCTGTAATTTAATAGCCGCGGCTGCGATGGATCGCTATTAAACCGGGAAACTTCGCCGTGACGCGTGTAAGCGTCCAGGCGTAGGAACGAACTGCGCGTTGCATTATTTATGGTAGTCTGTCGTTCAGTCCACTGCCTTTGAGGTTCTGTTGACAAATAGCGGATAGTAAAAACCACGAGTTGTTGGAAATTTGTCAGTGACTTTGTTAGCGACTGTTCTCTTCGGAAGTTTAAATCTAAACAGTCTCATAGACACTTTCAAGCTCCAACAGACCCAAGTATCAAACACACCACCCAAAACCCCGACAACCCTCGAAACACCGATCTGACCGAAAATCGGGATTAAAAAACCGCCACTTCACGGGCTGCGGATCAACCGGGGAAAAAAGTCGAGGCAGCCGAGTGAAACTGGTTCGGCCCACCGTGGAAGATCCCGAAGAAGTCGAGAGACAGGCCGGGTCCACGTCTCTCATCTGCGGGCTACCGTCAGCCGGGAAGTCCCAGGACACCGGCCGATGTTTACTCCCTCGGGATGAGCGTCCCTGGGACTGTTTCTTAAAAGGCACAATATGGAATAATAGGATTACATAAACAACGGCAACAAGGCATTGTGGTCGGTTGGGTGGGTAGGTAGGAAGCGTGCACGTAGCGTAGGTAGAAAGATGGAGGGTCAGAAAGTGCGAGCGACAGAGAGAGAGACAGAGAGAGAGAGAGAGAGAGAGAAGAAGAGGACGAAGGTGCAGTTGGCGCAGGGGAGACATTTGCCAGATTGCGTTCGGGTATTGAGCCCGATACTTTGTGGATTTCGGACAATAAAACCACCAACACCACGACCGGCGAGCACTACCACCGCCGAACCGGGGACCATCGTGTGTATCGTCGCCGTCTTAGTCACCTACCCTTCGGTTTCATTCAAGTAGCGACACGCCGGTGCTTTCTATAGGGGCGCCAGCGACGGGATCGGCCATGGCCGCCACCCCACTAGGGAATTCCACGGTTAGACGCGTCCTCTTTCTCCCCTACCCGTTGGTCCCCGGTCTCGATGGCCGGTGCATTGTCAAAATATTGGCGTCGATCGGATCGCGGGAGCCTTTGTGCGTCGCCTCATGCCCCGGGACTGACTTTTTCCAAAGCCGCAGGACGCCCCACGATTTTCTGAAAGACTCCTCTCTCTCTCGCTCTCTTTCCCTCTCTCTGTCTGTCTGTCTCTCTTCGCCCGGTCGTTCGCTCTTTTTCCGCATCCTTCCGCAGCCATTCCCCCCACCGCGGCCGGCCGCCATTTTACGCTCGATCGTGTGTGTTACGCGCGCGGACGAGCGACGATTCCTCGCTTTCCATGGATTTTTGCGGCGACGGCGTCGCAGGTATCTGTTTACCCCGGCGTCGCGTGATCCGGAGGACCTTTGTCCCCGGGAAGCGATCGACACCGACGGTCGCTTCGAGGAGCCTTTCGATTCGCCGGGAACACGAATTTGTGATTCTCGAAGGGCCTTTGTCGACCCGGCTGCGGTTTCAACGGCGGATCGTGCGAGAAAGATAAATGGCGCCGGAGAATCTTCGAGTCCGATACTCGCGCTACCCTGTTCCTCGGCTGTGGGGTTCTTAACCCTTCGGCTACCGCAGAATTCCGCGTCGACGCGTATTTCTGAGAGAGTGCATTGAAACTGTGGAAACCGTGAATTGAACTGAATGGAACCAATCTAAAATAATCACGTTTATACGACGTATGATTATCGGAAGATGTAACTGTTGAATTAGAATTAGAATTATTGTCAATGAAATTTTACAGGCGCCAACAATACACCGAGAGCAGGTTTTTATAGCGTCTTTAGACGCCAACGGTAGCTAAGGGGGTAAGGTTATTGGAGTCGATGTTTTCTGGGTTATTTGAAATGGCTTATCGTGATCGCAGAGAATTCCTTTGGAATATATAATACCGTATAAAATATAGAACGACTGATAAGTTAAAGCGAATTGAAACTTGAAGCGGGTCGTTCGAAAGACACTCGCGAGGCGAATGATTTTAATACAAGAATATGGGACACGAAATTGCGTTTATTCGCACGCAAATCCCGAAGCACTCTATCCAGGACCATTCATACGCGGTGCGGATCCGTTGCCGGTTAGAACGTTTATAAAATACAGTTGAATGGTCCGCTAGTTGTAGGCCATCGATTTTATTTGGTATTTCATCCCGCGCGAGTTCTCCCTTTTTTCCCCTCCGAAATACGCTCCGCGATCCCGTCGCGATAATAAAATGGAACCTATACCGGGGAAAAAGTACGGCGGTTCGCGCGGCGTAATATATGGGTCAACAATTATCTGGGGGATCGAATAAACTAGTTCCATTGGATCGCAAAAACGGCGCACGTAAGATTTATCGATCCCCGCCGCATTGCATCAATCACGAGTGTCGTTAAAAGCTCGCATTCCGCCGTGCAATCGATAAAACTCCGGGCCGCTGCTTACCGGCCTATTACCCATCGATCCCGCTGCCATTGTCTCCGCGACCGCGGAATGCGAAACGCGACGCGAACGCTAATAACAACCTGCGACTATCAAACCGCGATACGTTCTTCCCCGAAAAACTCTCGTTCGCCGTTCGTAAATCGTTCGCCAAACAATTTTCAACCCTTCCGCGCCGTTCGACTGGTTCCTACCGGTTCCCCTGTTCCCTGCGAACGACTCCGAATTCCACGAAAGCTATCGGCGATCTAAAGATTCGTCAGGACCCGCGGGACAACGAGGAGCTTCGGCGTCGAGCGAACTTTCCATTGGCCGGGCTAGACGTTCAATAGCGCGGAGCTAGAGATTCCCTGACGCGATAAGTTTCGGCGCGGTCCCTGTAAGAGAGGAGCGCGACGATATTTAAAAGAGGAGCGACAACAATTACCTCGAAGGCAGAAAATAGGAAAGATCCTAAGCCGTCGTGGCCATGGCAACCGCGGCGAAGACGTTATCGCGATTTTCCAAGCCGGCCAGCCAGGTGGAATTCAAAAAGGCGAGAACGACGGCGAACCGGGAGGGGGGGGGGCGGCGGGGGCGGACGAGGGGGGCCATAGAAATCGCTTATCGTCTGATCGCGTACGAACGTCCCCGGGCGGACCGCAAACTGCCGGCCTTAATCGCAACACGGTTAGGAGCAGTTTCGCGCGAAACGCGGAACACGGGCCGAGGCTTTCGCGTGTTGACGTTTCTTATGCACACAACGCGGCCGACAACAAATATCAATTACCGGGACGAGCTTCTTCCCGCCGTTTCGGCTGATCCTGCGCCGGGGATCCGCGCGAGCATTCCACGCTTCGAGGTCCCGGCCGGCTTTGCCAGGCTTGTTCACCGCGAAATGAATACCAGACACGCGACCCGGCTATTTAAAATTCCGGCCTCCGTGAATTAAATATTCTCGTGACGGAGTAATGGAATTAAATGCATTCGGTTTTAAGGGGTGCATTATTGAGGGGTGGCGAGAGTTCTGTAGCTTCTGGGAACTGGTTTAGCGGATTTTCGGAGATTCTTGGGTATAAACGATCTTCGTTGGATTTTTGTTTATTACTGTAGGTATTCAGATATTGAACTAGATATGATGATCTTTAACCCTTTGCACTAGAGGCGAGTCTAGTCACCAAATGATTCGACACAGCAAAACTGTAAACTTTGATATTTAAAATAGTTCTCTTCCTCGATGCATGGAGATTTCTTAATTCAATCTAAGAAAATGTCATCTGTATCTCATTAGAAGATATTAAATATTTCCGGTGAACTTCTGGAGGGTTAAGTTAATTACAGTTGAAATTTCAACGGTTTCTGATAGGAGACGAGATTCTCCGACACTAAGTAATCGTAAGATAAGTGTAAATAAATAGATAACAATTTTATCCAGTCGAACTCAACTCTTAATACCTATATCGAACAAAACAGCGACCGAGTTAAACCACATTCGATTACCTGCCGCACGCGGCTGCCAAATGATAATTCCGCCACTCATCCGCAAAGAATCCTCAGCCAGCCGTCGTTGAACTGCATACAATTTCCGGCCTTTTATCCCCCGCGGCCGGCCCCGATCAAAATTCCGCGCGGAGTCGAGCCTCCCGCTCGTATTTGCTTTTCCGATCGAACAAAAGCGTTCTAAGTGCCGGGCAAGTGGCATTGTCCACGGCACCGAGCGTCGCCCGTCCTCGGAACAATGCGCGACGTCGGATCGACGATTCGAATCACGGCGCGCGATAACAGGCGTCGTTAAGGTAGCCGGCGCGTCCGATTCCGTCCAGCCACGGCCGGTGTTTTAATTATAATTAATTCGCCGCACGCGACATCGAGGCGCGGCGGGGACTATCAACGAGCACACCCTGCGGCCCATCTAATTGGCACCGTGAGAGAGACGACGACGACGGGCAGAGAGGAGTTACCGAGCGCGTGGCATTAAACGGGACCGGCTGCGGCCCTTTTTCCATCCGACGAAACCTCTTTAGGGCAATCATGAACTGGTCCCCGGCTCGTAAGCGGCCTTCGCTAAACGATTCACGCTGTTTGCCGCGAGTATTAGCCGCATTAAGCACCCACCGCGCCCGGCCGGTTCTCCCCCGTCCCCCTCCCGCCCACCCCTCGCGGCGGTTATTTGCATGAACATCTGACATACGGCCGATAAAACCGATCGCCGCCCCATCTGCCGCCCTTTTTACCCCATTCGCAGCCCCACGCGCGCACGCACGGGCGTCCCGCGGGCCTCCGATGAAACCGAGATCAGCCCCGAAAGTTAAACGCGCCGCGCGGATCGCTCGCATTCCAGAGTTCCGCTCGCATCGGATTTCGCGCGCACCGCGTCCGGCCTGTTTAACGATCTTCGACGTCCACCTTACGGGGACACGTGTCGCGCGAGCATTCTTTTCCCCTGTTTTTCGTCGAATCTCTCCGGTTTTTTGCCGGCCGGAGCGTGCGGTGTACGCCGCGGCAGCTGTACGAGCACGTGCGATTTTTATTTGATTAAGGGCCGCCGCTGAAGGGATTCCTCTGATTGCGGGTGGCACTTCTGGCGCACCTGTCGCGGATTCTTCGGCCGGCGAGCGGCGAAATTGGATATCGATTGAAACTTTCGGCGATTGCTTTCCATTAACGGCCGCCGTTATCTCGCCGGTATGCAGATTTGTTTATTGGAACAGTTATTTCCGGTGGAAGGCACTGTTTTAGAAGAGGAAATGGGATACGGGCGCGAGGAGAATAATCTTTCATCTCTCTCTTCCGTCGATACCCGATACAAGGAATTCCCAGAGCGAGTCTCCGAGAGCCCGGGACTCTTAGAGACACAGTGGACTCCCGACTTCGAATTCATCCTGTTCCCTGCCGCGGCCAGAGGTATCTCCGACAGCGCGAAATTACAAAATTACTCTATCAGCCTCTCCATGCCCACAAAAGGATCTCGCTCTTCCTCCGATTTCAATCGCACGCTCACAATGCGAGCAACCGAATGTCGTAGAAACTCGAAAACGTCGAGTGACGAAATTCCGAGGTGTCCCCGTTACCTTCGTTTGTTCGGTTCCGTTCATTATCGGCGCCGGCGTTAAGTAGACCGGCTGATCCGAGCGCTGTGGAGGCGACACCTCGGAAATAAAGGGTACGGAGCATTGTGGGTATTCTTTTCAACCGAGGAATCGGGCCCCGGCGTGTCGTCACGACTCGTTTGCCACGAATGTCGTCCGAGCGTCGCGTTTTGTCGTTTTCTTAAGTCCCGGGCCGCGTTTTGTCACGCTTCATACGCGTGTCCCCGCGGCGAACAATGCCGGAATACGCGGCCGTTCACCAAAGGAACGCTCTCGCGCATCCGTCACACTACGCGCTGAGGCTTACCCGGAGAAAGAGACAAAGGGGGCGAAAAGGGGGGATCGCTGGAAGAGAAATAAAAGGGAACGCCGTATTCTTTTGGCTCGATGAGCCTCATTGTGCGCGGCAATATTTTAACCCATTTCAGGCCGATTTACACGCGGCCCCCTCTTCCTCGTGTATCTTCTCTGCCCGATGAATGGCTGGAAATGACGGACGCGGATAGGCATCCCGCAAGGGCGCGCTTCCTCACGTGGGAAACCTTAAATGGCCGATGAAGTATGCGCCGTTACGAAATATTTGTACGCTCCGCGTGGAATTTCCGTGTTCCTCTTGTCCGGTGACACTGCTCCTGGGAGAGCCTGAATGCACCTTGATTATTGTCGCTCGATTGTGGGTATCAGGTGGTTTATGTACGGTGCCTCCTCGAATTTATCGAGGTGTTTCGGAATTTCGTCCGACAATAGACTCCCAGTGCGTTTAAATCGGCATCGGAACTGTACGCTTCAGGTACCGTGGCAGTTGCTCTGAATTATAGCAGCGCGTCGCGATATTAAGAACTCGGAACGGTGGAACCTTCGATGGAAGTATTTTCTCTGAAGGAGAGTCGAGAGAAAGTTCTAAATTTTGTATATAGATGTATAAATATAAATATAGATTACAATAGATTCTTATAACTATATATTAGATTACAATATCAAGAATTTGATATAATACCTAAAGCAGAGTCGAGAGTCTAGACCTGAAGTTCTAAATTTTATACATAGACATATAAATATAAATATAGATTACAATAGATTTCTTATAACTATACATTAGATTACAATATCGAGAATTTGATATAATACCTAAAACAAATCTAAATCAGTCGGAATGTTAACTCCACATTCACCGACTTACCAACAGTTCCTCACCCCGATTTCACGAAAGAAAAGATACCGTTCCCAATACGTCGGTGCCGCAAGCGGCCGAGCTTCCCAACGGAGACTTTTATCCAGCGACATCAGTGGATAATTGTTCCTAATAGACACTGAGAGCAAGCGAGCGGGGCGGCCCGGGCCTCAAGCAGCGCTCGCAAATGTTAAACAAGTAACAACCCTTCATGACGAAGCCCGCCCCACAGTCTGGTCCCTTTTTTCTCCCCCGACCCTTCAATTTAATCAGCCTCATTCAGTCTACCGCGAAACAACCTGCCACATGGTGGCCATTGTACCGCACACACTGGATATTATTAACGGCACACTCAGCGCGGATCGTTCCGTCGATCTCTCGTGTCTCTCCTCTCTTCTCCCCTCTCCCGCCCGCCGGCCCCTTTGTCTCGTACGCACGATGCGCGGCTATCACCGGCGCGAACAAACACCGGGAAACCGCCATACGCACCTCTCGTGGCTTCTTTGTCGCTGCATTAGCGCGGTTTATCCACGCCGCGTGGCCGAAATTTGTCGGTGCCACTTTCGACCCCCATCGACACACGGCCGTTACAGAATGTCCCGTCTTCGCGGCATCAATAAATTATCGTTAGCACGCAACGCTTCGGTGAGTCGTCGCCGGATCATAATTTTTCCAAAGGGTCGAGTATCATCGCCATATTGCGTCCCGGGCGAAGCCGCAGGACACTTCATTGTTCCCCCTCGCGCGGAATATTCCACGCTTTGTTTCCGGTAATTAGAACGAGTTGCCGTAGATTAACTTTCCCGGTAATTACGGGAATATTTGCAGTTTCCTTTTCACCTGAGACGCTCGTCGAAGCTGGAACGAAGCTTTCATTGGATTTCGCGTAAACTAATTGCCGGTGTTCCGTGGATTATGCGTTTGAAACGCATCGGATACGTGGCCTAGTAATAATTAGCGGCCGCCGTTTATGGAATTATGGGGCTACGGGGATGTAGTATTGGATCTTGAGTCGCGTTTCTCGCGGAGAAGTGTCGGCAGATGTGAATTCACACGGATCGGCGGGAATAAAAATTGATCCGGCGGTTCGCTCGGTCGAACGTTTTATTGGGCCGCGAATAAAACGACAACTTCATTAATCTTTATTGAAGTGTTAATTTTATTGCGGCCCGCGCGCCCGGCTGCGTTGTAAATGCATAAACGCCGCGCGGTCTAGTGATAATTAGAGTAACAGCGGGGTTTCATTGAATTTCATTCCGTATGTAAACTCGGTGCGATGGTTTCGCAACAAGAATCTTCAATCACGAATATAATTAACGGACATCTCTACGATTCTCGGGAACATCGAGTAACAACTTTATTATAACATCCAATCGGTGAATTACATTAAAGAAAATCCTACTATAACTCTATCGTTCTACAACCTAATCACAGAATTCTCTCATTTCGCAATGATTAATACCATAACAGGCTTCAATCAATTTTCAACCGATTTTCAAAATGAATACTTCCACTTGAATACTCTAATAACTACACAAAGCAATCAGAAACAATTCTATTCTCTCAATTTTTATATAAATTACATATTAATCATACGAACCGCTATTTCTAGACTTAACATTCCACTCGAAACTTCTCCGAAAGTCCTCCGAACAGGTTCGATCTCCGAACACAGCGTCTCGAGCTGTCGAAGCATTAATTTACATAACTAGAAACAGTTCGCGTGGTCAGATACTAAACGTAAAATTACACATTACGTCAGGAATACGTGTTTTTTTGTCCGACCAATTTCGAGTGCGCGCTCAGACGCTTGTCCCGGTCCTCCAGCGGCGATTCGGATCTAGCATTCCGGAACTCGGTCCCATCAAATTTAATGGCAGCAATAGAGGACACGGCACTTGTAAAATAAATTACGCCCGTTTTTTTCCCCCGCCCTCCGCCCCCCTCTCCTCGTCCCTCTTTCCTTTAACGACCCTCGCGTCTTAATGTTACAATAAACGTCCACCGGGCCGGTGACTGATTGATACTGACAATAGAAACCGGCGGCCGACCGAAATGATCGATATCATCTTGCGCGGACAATATGGCCGCGGTTTTACAACCGATCCCCGGTCCACGATCGTTTCTTTTATTTTTTCCAAGGACCACGCTCGTGTAGCCCGACGTGAAATTTTATAGATTTATAGGATTTTATGGTCCGACCCGTCGCACCGCGACGTATCGCGGCGTTCGGCGGCTTTAATGGCGGAAATTAAACATTCCCGCGGCTCGGCGGGGAGTAATTCAAATTAGAAAACGGCTAAATAGGTCCGCCGGCCGATCTGTATCTCGGTAATGCGATCCGCCGGTGTTATTAAAACGGTCGACGTTCTGAATTTTCCAGACACGCCGGATTGAACGTCCGAATTAATCAGATCTCGTCGCGCCGCGCGTCGAATAACGAATCGCATTCTAAATTGTGGATCGCCGCGCGTCGCTGCTGCTTTCGGCGGACGTTACACGGTGGCGCGACGAAACTTTCCGGATGAAATTAACGGAATTTTCGAAATCGTCCACGGCGGAGATTTTCATTTCGAAACGCGATTCGACGCGGGCACGGTTCCAGCAACTTTGTTGCTGATTAACGAGGCGCTCTTCAAATAAAACTGTTTTTCACTTGGGCGCAACGAAAATTACTTCCATTTTGTGAATTTAATTTGCAAACATGTCGGGCTCTCGCATAAACATCCGGCGTTCAATTATCGAACGGGACGGCGGATATAATTGGCGCTGCCTCGAATTTATGAATTCCTGTAAAAATTACCGTGAAATTTGTTCGCTAACGATACGTATGATTGAATTATAAATATTGTACGTCGCGCGGAATGAAAGTAAACTGGTTCGCTAATCAATTTTATATTACTCGGTTGAGGAACACGGTATATGGAGAACAAAAATTCACTGCGGATATGAACGTTCGCGTTTTTTTTCCTCTCTTGAAATGCGCCGATTCCGATTCAATTGGAGGACGAAAGGGACGTTGAGGTTTAAGACTATTCTATCGCGTTTTACAATCCGGGAGCTAGAATCGATTGAAAAATAAATAAGAACAATATATGAAGTTCGTTTTCCAAATTGAATCACTCTACGACACAGAAAATGGAATCGATGAAAGAACCATCTATTACAATAACAAACGATATTAACAGCATCGATAAAAACGTTAAGCTTCTTCGATAAATATTCTATCATTTCACAAAGTTAACGCAATATTAAAAAAACGTAGCCTCAAGACACAGCCAACAACCGCAGAGATCCGAATAGAACCGAGAAAACAGATTCCACCGATTTAATCCGCGCCGGCTGAAATATCGTTTTCATAACGGTTCGCGTCGCGCGACGACAGAATCACGTCTCAATCCTTCCGCGTCGAACCACTTCTCCCGACGTCTTCACAACAGAACCATCGATCAGGATCACGTTAGAGCGTATTCTTTCGGGGATCCCCGAATCGCCGTGGTAAATTGATTATTCGTCCGGGCCGATTAAAGGATAGTTTACTCGCGACGCCCGGTTAGAAGGCGAATCGCGGCGGTCAGCCGTGTATCGTTAATCATCCGAACCGCCGTAGTCATCCGCGTCATTATCATTATTGTCCGCAGGCACGAATAAATCGATGGCCAGCTCGATTCCGAGTGATCCGCGGCTATCGCATTCAATATTCCGCTCGGTGAATTAAATCAATCTCATAATCGGACTCGTTAAGGAGACTCTCCCAACATCAACGACGACGACGACGACGACGACAACGACGACAACGACGATGCGTCGTCCGAGTAGCTCGCCTCTTCGTCTCTGTTTAAATTCAATTAACCTTCGAACGTCGGCTCGGTTTTATTGCTTTCGTTTCACGGATCAATTAAAGCAGATCGAGCGCCTCCGCGGAGCCGAACTTCTCGTGAATCCGAAAGTCCGTAGAAATATAAATTTTCATGCGAACCGACGTTTATACTCCGTCCCCCCCTCCCCGCCCCTCTCCGTCGCCGTTCGCCGATGCTCGGGGAGCTTTCGAGGATTTTATTGGGCAAGAAATATATTTAATAATTCTTTAATTAAATGAATCTTGTTATACGACTCGCCGGGGGATTTTTAGTTTTATTTCGTGATGCACGGGATCTACTCGATCTTGTTTTTTTCCTCTCTTCCCGCCGGCGCACACGCGTAGGCTAGAGAGTCGTGTTTAAGTTCGTCGATCGTGTGTGCCCAATTAACGCGGTCGGTTTTGATAAAGCGCTGACAATCCTCGGTGATCTGAGGTTCGATAATACCGGGTAATTGCACGGCCACGTCGGAGAGAGGGTGGGGGGCGCAATTAAAACGTTGATCGTTACTATTTCCTTGTCGAAATAAGTCCGCCACACGATCGGGGGAACATTGTCGCACTCCGTACGACCGGAGAAACTCGAAGTTGCCCGTCTCACCGAGAGCGATTACGTATTCCGTGCGCGGAAAGGGGGAGGGAGGCGGTCGGAAAACTTTATATCGTTCGTGTCGTTCTAGATGCGCGATTGCATTAAACAGCGGGAATTAAAATAACAGTGTGGATATATAAAAATCTTCGACCCGCCGGCTAATATACACGTAACTTCGGCAATTACGGCGGCTCGCATGCGGCCACCGGCCGCGGAAACTTTTCCGAACGGTTTTCTAGTTAGCATTGCGTTCCCCTCGTACGTCAGCCGTGATTTTTTCTTCGCGGTGAAAACGTTTCGGATATTAACGGTGAGTTTTTCCAACGATTCCCTTATTCGCCGGTCCCGTTATTTAATCAGCGGGTAGTTCGCTAAGGATTTCTCAACTATTCCATTGAAACGTTCGATTATTAAGGTGTATAGCTCTCGGCCGGTGATTTTTGTAATTAAATATACAATTAAAGCTTGTCAAAACAGCGGGGAACAATGAACCGATAACTAGACCGTGAATGTTTGCTCAACGCGCGCAAACGGTTAATGAAAAAGAACTCCGATAAAGTCCCCGTTTTATTTGGGATTTAATGGCACGTTTAATTGAGGAATCGACTTTCCTTTCATCGGGACCGTTATAAAGTCGTTATAAAGCCGTTATAAAGTTAAAAGGTATACAAGTACGGGGGCATGCGCAATCAGTGGTCAATAGAATTCTATCGGAGCCGTGGTACCTATAAGAATTCTATCATATTCAACGTTCGAACGTAAAAATCATTTCCTGCGTCGAGAGCCGAACGTCTCATTACCCGCGTCGCGAGTCTTCATAAAAATAATTACTTTCATTACGTTTCGATAATCACGGAGTCCTATTATCGAATCACAGATCTCCATTAGCTGTTATTTAACATTCCGCTAAATATAAATGTATACGAAACATTGAGTAAAAATCAATTGTTTCGTTGCACCGATTGTCGTTTTACGAAAACGATAATTCATTCCGCGACCCGCGGGCCAATTAATGTTATTAAATTCTCGTGTTTCGCTGAAACTTTCCGTCGATAGTGTACACTCGGCGTACGTGCCTCGTAATCCTCGCGTAAACGTCCTGTTGGCGAAGGAGCGCACGTACCCCGTAACTGGCCGCGTTCTGAAGGGTTGAAACGCACCCGGTGGCTTTTCCGGCTGAATTCGCGGCTGGCGATCGAACGCGGTGAAGTTCAGCCGGTGGCAGCCAGTCAGCCGAGTCAGCCCAGCCAGTCCGTCGCACGCGAGTTCCTCGAAATTATGTATGCCAAAGGTTAGAGAGAAAAACCGGTGATTTGCAAGTCACGAGAACGATAAAGCGGTTAAGGAGCAGGTTAAATACTGCCGAGAAATCCTACGTAAATCTGTTTCCCCGCGGAGCTTTTCGGATTTAGAGTCTCGGCTCCCAGGGTTCATTAAAAATGATCGCTTCACTTTGAGAATGTACTCGGATTAAGGGATACCAAATAAGATTCTCCGGTTACGGTCGAACACTTTGAATTTAGAAGAGATTCAACGGGGATTCGGAATAGATTCGGGAATTTCCTCGGTATCGGAGTAGCTTCGTTGGACTATTAGTTGGACTATTAGATGCTGAGAAAGAACAATCGTTACGAAAAGTCTCTTCTCAAATGCTATGCCACAAAACAATCAACTGTATATCTAGACTGCCAATTCGTCAAGAAACTGAAGGCGTAGACGTTGAAACACGTTAGAGACGGTAGATAGAAAGATAACTTTCTGACGAAGAAAAACTGAAGAAACGAATCTATTAACATTAGAACTACCATACCAGTCAAAATGACTGGTTTCGATCTTTTTGTTTCGCAATTATTAATACCTTAAAAGCATTCAATTGAAATGATCTTGAAAGTAAATAGCTTCACTGGAATGTAATGAATGCCCGAAGAAACCGAACATAATCTATTACAACTTTTATATGAAATCCTCGGTAGTTCTAGTGTTAAAAAAGAATATTAGCTCCTCTATCTACATACTGATCCTAATAAGCAAAGATCTTAAAACAGAGGACGCCAACCCGACTCAAGGGACGAACGCTGATATACAGAGTGTTGAGGTCGAGCCGTAGAGGCATAAATCGGTTTCCCGGGAACCAGTTGACAAAATGGCGGGACTCGTAGCCCGGCCAGGTAGTCGAGGCCCGTGGCCTCGAGCGAGGAGAGGATACAAGGGGTGGGCCCCCGAGGCGTCCTCTTGTCAGGGCTGCCACGCGGAGAAGAGAGCAGCGTGGCTTGTTCTATAACTACTTTGACACGTTCCCCGCCGCTGTTGTCAGTGAGTTTCGCCTTAAAGAACCGCGGGATGTCGTGTACCTCGCAGCGGTGCATCGGCGTCCCGCGGCTCTTTCAGCCGAAACACTTCGAAACACTTTAAAACCGCTGTAGCGCTGCCTGGCGTCGCGTCCCGCGGCTCGCGGCCCGGCCCTGACGGATCGGATTCATGCGAATAACGTAAAACGCGGCGGGGCCCGTCGATCGACACGGGTTCTCGATCTTTATCGAGGTGCCGAGTCGATCGATCAACCGGAACATCCCCGGAACAGCGCTCCCTCGGTCCCGATCCTCTATTTTCTGAAAGCGTGTCCCGGTTACCCGGCCCGGATCCCGCCGACGACTGTTCGCTTAAAATTTAAACGCCCGCCGAGGGAAATTGTTTATACCCGGTGCGGCCGGTTCTTACAGGTTTTCGGGATCGGCGGCGGAAATATTTATAGCCGGGCCGTCGTCTAAGACTGTGGGAATCCGGTGAATTGTGTTCGTTGCGCCGGCGATATTATTTGAATAGGTGTAACGGCGCGCGTAAACCTCGCGCCGTATCGATTCCGGGCCAGCGAATCTCCGCGAGATTGAATTTGCGAGCGTAAATATTTCACGGGAATTTTCTTCATTAAGTACCGAACTCCCCCGGGCTTGTTTGTCGGGCCCGGGACTTCGAGCGAGACCTGTTCCGCCTGCGCCGAAAATTCGCTTGTTTACCGGTTGCGCGGATCTTTGCGTTTGTTGTTCGCGACGGTCAATAGTTCCCGATCGTTCTCTTTATTCTAATTCGCTTCGCTCGAACTTCACGTTCTCGTCTCGAGATAGGCATTCCGAACGGAATGAGAATGTAATTTTATTCGGCTGCTTTGTCGCTTCTTTCTCTGTACGAGTTTCCTCGTCGGACGCCGCGAATCCAACATGGCGACCGCGCGAAGGTGTGAACGCCGCCTAATGGCCGCAGCCCGGTTTCCCCAGGCGGACGCATTTTTTTCCCACGGAGGGATCGGAAACAATTTTACGACGATGAAGTAATTAGCGACAGTATCGGGAGGCTTAATCGTCGTGTACACGCGCGTCGCGCCCGTATACGCCGACGTATCCGCTTTATTAGGAGGGCAGATAAACCGCCGCCGGAAAATATTACGTTGCATTATCGATGTAACCGCGTCCTGGAACGTTTTATCGTTCATTACGCAACCGGCCGCCGCTGTCGATAGATTATCAGAGCCGTTTAATGAATACTATCCGATATCTTTCAATTGTTATCGTCGTCAATACGCCGGCCGGGCTGCTTGTTAGCGTGTTATATCGGTTTTGGGATGAACACTTCGGATTAAACGGAATAGCCGCCGCGATATGCAGTGATATCGGGCAGAATCGAATCGAGCGCTCTCTCCGGCGAATGAAAAACTGCCGGAATGATTATCGCGAAGAACCGGAATCCTTTGGCCCGGTTGTTCCATGAATATTCGATATCCTCGTACGGTATCTCGATTAATTTCGCCTTTATTAGTTTGCTCTCTTCTTGCACTCGTGCCGGTGTGCTCCCGCGGACGGCAAAAAGTTCCGGAACGAGATCGGGATGGGAGCAAGAACAATTTGGAAGTTGCTACGATATTATTAACGGGGACATTATCATTACCGGGCGGTTCAGTTACGATAGAGCCGGCACGCGGACAATGGTGAAAGACAATTGCGCAATCCGGGCGAACCCATTTGAATGCAACCGACACTGGCCTGTAAGACACCGTTTCGAAATTTCTGGCTCTGCCCGGAGCCGTTGCGCAACGCTTTTGGAATCCACGCCCACGCGAACAGTGCGCTTTGGACGGTTCGGTTCGGTTTGGAATTCGGAACGGCAGGCGATGCATTAGTCTTAATGGGAATTTGGAAAATCTCGGTATTTTTCTTAGCCAAGACTTCCTTTTAGAATTCATAGAAATTTGAAATTCTGGCTTCTCGTTCGATGGGACAGCAGTTTCCCTCGAATCTCGAGGATTCTGTGTTAGTGTAGAACGTGGCTGTGGAGAATTGTAACAATAAATATAGAAAATACAGTTCATCGAAAGAAAATGATTAAACAAAGGAAGATAGTTCGATAGTTCAACCTGCGGTCGTTGCCTGCGTCACACATTTCCACCTTTACATTAGCATAAAATTCAAACTAAAGAAATACTGCTCACTCTACAATCGCTAATCCAGCTAATAAAATCCCAAAAACTTAATTCCACGTGATCCCCCGATAAACGCTATCCGAAGGCAATGCGATCCGCAACAGACACGCGACAGCAATAAATACAGGCACCCCCGGATCCCCGGATCGCAGAAAATCCATCGCAGCAGTGGACCCCGCGCAATCTCCGAACAAATTCGCCGAAGATGCCGCGGAGCACCCTATGAACCCCGTGCAAGATAGGAATCAGTAATACTACATCCCCGCTGACATCCAGTATCTCCGAACAGGGCAGCGTGGAGGATTAATGGCGCGTCTCAGCGTGTCGCAGCCCACGAAACTGCGCCCCCTGGTCCATCGTGTGCAGCGGCGCTCGGCCTCGCCATTTTGACTCGCGCGCAACCCTCCGTCCAATGTAAATCCCGCACGTACAAATCTACATTGGCGGAGCGGAGATTTAAGGCAGCTCGTCGCGGCGTCGAGGGAGGATATCCCTCCCCTGCGTCCCCTATTCACCGTTCCCCCTTGGTTCACGCGGGAGCCGGCAAAATGGCCGCTCTCGACGGAGTCGGGCGGCCCGGCCGGCGGCCCTTATTCATGGTTTTTTGATCGGGGGCCAACAAAAGGGGCCGTAGAACGCGTTCGACCGCGGAGATACGGCTCGCGGATTTCCGTGGTGCCGGGGCAAAACATCGCAGACTGGTTTCCCCCGTTCCGCGGGACGTCTTCGATAAACCTTCGGAAGTTACGCGCCTCGACGGACAGCGAGCACGCCGGGCTGCACGGGCGCAGGCGAGTTTGCTTGTTGCCGGGGCAACTTCTCGGATAGCTAGCCCGGATAGCCGATAGATATTTACCGGATAGGTGGTTGTTCGGTCTTCGAGCGTCCCAGGTATTTACGAAATTACGGCCAAGTTTCGGGCTGCGTTCTCCGCCCGCCTCCCTCTAGCCTGGATCCTCTTGCTCTGGCCAGCGTCCAGGCGATCAGCAACGATCCCGGGAATCCGGCCCGGGCGAAGAGAAACGACGGACACCTCCGTTCTCGCGGCGGATTCATAATTCGGGGACTTGTTCGGTTCCGGGCGACACGGTGTCCTAACGATCGACCCCGGCCACCGGCGTGTCCGCGGCCGAATATTTCTCCCATTCCCCGGGCCACTTTTAAGGAGCCAGACGCGACCCGGCCGAAGCCTTCAAACAGGCCCGCGGCGGATAAACACGGCCTCGTTAGCGAATATCGCTGATGGAACAGCGTCCGCCGGATAACTGGTTCCCACGATGCCAGGGCCAATTTAAGGGAAGCGGAGGTGGACGCGAGGGACTTGCGAATATTCGGGAGCTTGCTCTACCGTGACTCGTTTGTGGGATCGACGGTGTGGGGGATTGATCTTCGGTTTAACTCCGTCTGCTCCGATTGTACTCTACAATTTCTCATTACAAATTCGATACAGGTCTGTAAACTTCTCCAAAAATTCTCCTATTAACACTAAAACTACCAGAGAAATTCATTTCTCCTATTAACACTAAAACTACCTAAAGAAATTCATTTAGCACTACGCAAATTGAATTGTAGATCAATGAAAGTCTGAACAGATGCATGTTTATAGCGAAATTTTCAAAAGTCAAGCGAAGTGCTCGGAATTGATCTACTCTTTAATTCCATTCCCTCCAATTGAACCTTCGAACTTCTGACAGTTCCAAGCATCTGCCAAGTCCTTCGAAAATCCTGTGATTAATTAATACACACCAGTGCATGAACATGAAGCTTATCTACAATCCCTCGCCAAAAGATGCGTCGAACGCCGAGTGCTCCAGTTTCTACAGATTCTGGCAGCGTTCCTCGAATTCTTTCTACGTTCCGTTTCCCGGCGTTCCGCGGGATCGAAGGGAAGAACAATCGCGACCTGCGGAGAGGCGCCCGAAGAAATGTCATTCGCCGGCTATTAAAGGTGCCTTCCTCCCGCCGGCGGCGCAGGTATGCACGGGTTGCACGGCAGTCGCAGCGGCATCCGGGGAGCCCGTTTATTCGCCCGTGTGCCCGTTGCACGCAACATTGACGGCGATGAAACGGAACACACAGGGGCGGTCTGCAGGCGGTCTTTCCAGCACGAAAGCTCCGCCTGCGAGCGCCGTTCCGCGGTGCATGCACGTGAAACGTCACCTTCTCGCCGCTCGTCTCCGCTTCGCGCATCTGCCGGTCTCAGGTATCCCGGCGGCGATCGCCACTCGCCACGTGTCGCGGATGCGTCGTTGGTATGCGGCGGAGGCGCGAGAGAATCCGATCGGACCCGCGATCTTTTGATGTCCCGGCTGCCTCGCCTCGCGGAGACGCATTCTTGCTGGTGATACTGCTTCGAGATTCACTTGATTGTTGCAGATGAACGTCGGGTATGGATAGAAGAGTCTGTGGGTAGTTTGACGTTGTATTGTTCGACGTTCAGATTATTGTAGATTCGTAGATTCCATGCTACCGAGTCGATTGTTAATTTCAGACCACTTGACTCTCTTCGTAGATGTACCTGGTAGAAATGCCGGGAATTGAAGAAGAATTACTTTAGCCTGCAAAGTGTTTCATTAAGTCGCAGATAGAACGAAGAGATTGTCGCTGATGCTGTCAGTGAATATAAGCAGTCGCTGCATTATGATAGCGTGCTGTTTGCATAGTTAAGTCGCTATCAGCTCGAGGATCTCGCGAGTATCATAGCACTGGATCACGGAAACGTTGGAAGCTTCGTAATTGGTACGGCGGCTGACGCGCAGTCCTGATTTTTCGGGGGAGTTCTCATTGTTCATCCTCGGAACGCAGCGCCGGGAAAAATGCATCAAGACGTCAAAGTCTTCGAATGGTCTTTCGATGAACCATTAATTATCCGGAGCCCCGTTTCCCCAGCACCGTTAAAAACCGTAGCAGACCGGCGAGCGTGACGACCGGTGGACTTTCCATCGGATACCATCGGGTTATATGCTAATGCCCACCCGAGCATCCACGACACGATACAGTTTTCGTCGTTAACCCGCCGGGTGACCCGCGAGTGAAAGTGCAGACAGCGTCCGTTCGTCGTCTGCTCCCATCCAGCCGTCTGATCGATCGATCCCGTTCGCCGTGAGACGGAAATCCTTACGAGACCCGGCCAAACGAACGATCCCATAGAATGGCTAATGAACGAGCCGATCTTTCGACGTGTGTACGCCTTGTTCGCTCTCGGTGACGTCAAAACTCAAGCAACGCGTGAATTCTTCGGTTCAACCCTTTGCGGACGAAGACACTTTGAAATGTAGTCCTCGACAGATGAAGTTAAATCAAATATCAATTACTTAATTAAAACTTTGCACTCGGCAGACTCTCTCACCACTTGATTTCCTACGGTGAAGCTGTAAAGTTTGATATTTAATATTATACTTCATATGATGCATCAAACTCGTAATGCATCAAATTTCTCGTCGAGTTGGTTTTACAAAGTATCGTCTTCATCTCATTAGAAAATGTTGAAATATTTCTAGTGAAAAACTTCGGAGTGCAAAGGGTTAATAGGAAAACGGGTTAATGAATGACGACATTCGTCCTCAAAGGGTTAACCCTTAAATGTGTCAGACTCTCGAAGATTTTCAACAGAATTTACCATACGTGAATGTTACTTGATTCTCTCGGAATTAAATATTATTCTTCTCATCAATCGTTACAGTTCAGACTAAATGTAGACATGGAATACGATTCGAATTCTCCACCTTTTTCAATGGATAGTTGATGAAAAGGTGGGTGTAATCGATCGTAGCTGCGAAATAAATCATAGCGCAAGGGGTTGAACGAAGATTCCCCTTTGGATAGTTCGGCAAATATGCAGGAAAGATTTCCACACTGGGAATAATGGGTTAATAAAGGATTACATCCTCTTCGGGGGAAATTCGGTCGTTCGAGGTAGACACGGGATATTAAAGGGGATGCGTCGAACGTTCATTACGCGCGAGAAGTTCGCGCCGCTCCACTTTAACCCCGGGCGCACGTCAGCTGTAAAACGTATGGGGTTTTACGGGGATCCTGCTCGCGAGATGAGAGCGTAACGCGTGATACCGAGTCGCGGTATCCTTCATTTTGACGCGCTCGTTAGGGAGTAAAAAAACGGGGATGATAATTTGCAATGTTGGAGGAACAAGATAACGAAGTTCAGCGGGAGTAAAAAGTCGAAATGTTTTGCGGCGAGGTAGAAATGCGCAATAAAGCGCGAATGGAGGGGGATCGAGATGAAATTTCGGGAGAATTCGCTGTTGCGAGGTCCGGGGAAAATGTGTATCGTGGACGTCGGTTCGGAGGATCACTTTTATTACAGTCGAAAGATTATTTCCGCTGAAAAACCGGGCGGAAGTGAACGATTCCAGAGGCAGATAAGTCTCCTAGCGAGGCGTAGCCTTTCTCCGGCGAAGAATAGCGAAAGAACAAACAGGTTTGTCGGTTCTGTACCTGCATCCCTAATTCCTCCACATTTGTACCTACGAGAGTACGATTCCCTAAAAAGAAAGGGCTCTATTGTGCCTGAGAATAGGAGAAAGGATTACATTCTAATGGTAATTTCGGTTTCCAAAGCGACAAAGAACGTTCACTTCCTTCGCGAGAGTATTTAAATGAAGTTAATGTATTCCAACTATAATTCATCCCCGCTCTATAGTATAACAACACATTGCATCCACGGTATATATAATTCATTCGAAATATTCGAAATATCCATTCACGAAGCTCACCTTTCTTTCGTTTTCCACCGAAAAACCCGTGTATTACTAATTCCGACGTGCCCATCAATCAATCATAACTAAACAACGATATCGAACAATAAACGAATCGAATGAAAATTGCAGTCAATAAAACGTTCTGTACACTTTCCACCTGAATTACAACTGCAATTCAAACTCTCCGCAAGCGAATAACAGTCCAACAAATGAACCAGCAGTAATTCCTTTTATTATTGTCAATCCCAATTCTAATCACTCCATCGATATAATATTTTTGTTCCCCGAAATCGCGTAGAATGTGACCCATTATTTGTTCATAGTTACGAACGAACTCTCGGCGGTGCGTCTCGTCGCGCGGCCATGTTGCGTCTCGGCCGGTTGACCGTTCGTAACGAAGTTCTGGCCGCGCCACGAAAAACCAGCCGCCATAACGAGTAATGATTTACGCGTGAATATATTTTCCCCCCGTTGTTGTACGGGATGGGCGGGCCGGCTTTTCAGCCGGATCTTCCCTCATTTAATAACGCTCATTGCCGATGAACGGATATCGTGGGCAACGATCCCGTCGGTGTTCAACGGGGGAAAGTGTGCCAAGCGGACGGGCAGCCCGCCTCTTCCGTGGGCTGTAAATCTAACGAAACCGTACGCCACGGCTGGACCACCTGTAACCGGGCGGTTCACCGTTCACGTTGATAATATCAATCTGTTAAACGGTCCTACGGCCACGGCTCCGCGGCTGATCCCCGTGGAATAGAAGCTTTCGATAGGAGACCGTGGAACGACGAACTCCGGGAATTACGTGAACGTTACAGTCGACTCAGATTTCCTACCATTGTTGCCGAGGATTGCGGAGATTTCGGCATTGATTTCCTTTGTTGGTGCCTTTCAAATATTGAGTATTATTTAATATTTATTAAATCGATACCGTCTCAGATTCTGGTAGAATGGAATTAGTCAACGTGCTTCTCCTTTGCGGAGGAAATAGGTGATTCGAGTACCTTTGATCGTTCGTCGTTCGACAAAATCTACCGAGCGGTTCTTTGACTTTTTGAAATTCCTTTGTGGAAACCCCAGGAGTGCGTTTATTGAGACTTTAATTGAGATACAGTCTTCCTATTGGTAGATTTCTTTGATCGTTTCTTGAAGAAATTCTCTTTGTAATGATTGGAGAAGAGAGGTCAGGAATGAATCATTTTGACTCGTAGTTGTAGGTGAAATGTAATTTTCGTAGGTATGATGTAATTGTTTATGCTCGTTTAAAGATTCGTTGGTAGTTTTAATGAGGAGATGCAAGTTTCAACGAGCGATGCGTCCCGCAGTTAATCCGGCGAATGTTTAGCCAGGCTGATCGAGTATTCCAATTGGGACGCGCGGCGGTTAATCTTTGACCAGGGGAACGAGGAAGTGATATCACCTTGACGAGTCGTAAATACGTAATGAAATGTGGATGTCCGGTGATACCTGTGACCGCCACCATTCGTCATTGTACCGCGGCATCGAATTTACAGTCCTACATATGCTCGACCGCCGCGTGATTCATCATCTTACGTGTGACGGGTGAGTAACCCGTCGCCGGGCGACCTCGTTTTATCTTTTTCCCCGGTATTTACTTACCTTTCATATTAAGTAACGATTACTCTGATTTCATCGGATATTTATAGTACTTCGTTGAGAAGATTCTTATTCAATCTTCGAAATCGGGGAGGGCAGTTCGTGGTCCGCAGAGTAGATGGCGCCAATGGTCTCGTAATAGTTCGAAACTACCCCTGTACGCTCGAGGACCTTATACTTAGAGATCCATGGATCAAATTTTCACTCATTCACAAAACGCACGACTCATTTAGAACTCTAATTCCTGTTCACGTTGCAACGAAATCGAACGTTTCCTCAGCTGGGCCAACAAAATCATCAATCCCAACGAAACCTCGCACCCCGACTCATTCTCACCTAGAAAACCGTTCAAACAACCTCGCATTTCCAACGTACCATCCACTAACGATTCTAGATCCCCAAGCAAGCTAACCCTTGACTGCCAATGCATCTAGATCACGGTCGCACGAACATTAGGCGTGAATCGCCTCCATCAACCATACTGACTTTTGCTCCAAAAATCCCCATTAACACCGCGCCACTAACAATCCCCCGGAAACGCAAGCAACCAGCCGAACGCCTCGGCACCTCTCGAGGATCAGCCACCTCGAACTCCAACATCTCACCCCAGTCCATCTCGTCATCCCCAGAACCAGGATCAAACCCCCTACTTCCCTCGACGCGTCGCGGGTTCCAGGAAAGACCATCCTCCGTCGGCGCGACGGCCCGAAACGGAAGTGTCGCGAGCAAATCGCGGCCCCTCGCTTTGTGCGAGCCAGCGGCGAACAAATCAGGGGGTTGTCTGTTTGCGAAGCGTTCTTTTGTCGTCCCTTGCGCTGCTGTTCGCGGCGCGGCGGCGGCGGCGGCTATTAAGCGCCGACAACCCCGTTGAAGAAGAGGAAGACGAAGAGCCGCGGCGGGCAGGAGGTCGGAGTAGGACGACGAGCAAGAAGAAGAAGAGCGTGGCGGGCTGTTAAGGGAACTGGTGGGGAGCCAGGCAGCCAGGGAGAGAGGAGCCGCTTGATAAATGCGCGCCCGTACGCCTAGGGAACCAGTTTGGTGTTTACCTAGTAAGTAGTGTTGTCAGTCAGCTGGTTTGTTGCATCTTCGCGAGCCGCCTGTGGCGTGGAACTCCGACTCGCTCGCTCGCTCGCACGGTCTCTCGCTGGTTCTCGGTGGTGCGTGCCCCTACCAAGGCGTCCCGAGAAGCGTTACCACGGTGTGTATAGCGTCGAACGAGGGAATTTCGCTTGTGTGGTGGGGATAGTATCCCCTACCAGTGCCGTGGCTGGAATCGCTGGCTGGTGGGGGTGGAAGTGGTGGGGCGACGGTTGCACGCCGGCAGTCATGCAGGGTGCGTGACCGTCGATTGAATAGGGACTCCGGCTGAGAGTCAGTTGCTCTCCGGCGTCCGTGGTGGCATGTCGTCGCGCTCCGACCGTTGTACGACCGCCCGTAGCCCGCGCAAGTAGTTTCTCACGAGGGGAACCCGAGCGAAAGGGAGTCCGAGGAAGCCAGCGAGCAGAAGAAGGACACTGTCTCCTCCCGTCGCATCCTCTCCAACGCAGCGCGTCGGTTATGAGCGATCAGTGTTTACGCGAAATTCACAGACACCGTCGGACGAGATCGTCTCCGGCCTCAGTGTGGATCTAAGTGGTTTTCCTCGGTAATCCGAGCCTGGCTGCGTCCTAAGAGTTCCTAGATCTCGAGTAGCGTCGCGGAACTTTAGTTCTCCACCGTGTGAAAAAAAGAGAAAGAAAGGAAACATCGAAGGGATTTGTTGTGCTGGTTTCGAACCGAAGTGTGTTGGTGACTATGAGTGCGTGACGTACGATTTCGTGTTGCTCCTCTTCCCCCTTCATCCCCCCGGGCAACCCCTAAAGACCGGCGGGGTTCGAGTATCGCGGGCCGAGTATCGAGGGTCGAGGAGAGAACGTGACACGTCCCCCGCGAGCGGCGAGATGGCCAGAATGGAGGCGTCACGTTGCTCGGTAACTGTGCTGGGGATCGTCTGGTGTCTGCTGGCCCTTAACGGCGTGCCGGCGCGCGGTCGCAGCATCACCAGTCTCGAGGCACCGAGCGGCTGCGAGTGGAAAAAGGACGGCGAGGACGGCGAGAAGGAGCTGGCCTGCAGGGTACGGACGATCGCGAACGTGCCCGGCTTAATTGGCAATCTCTCGGCCATTCAAGTGGACTCGATCAGCTCGCTCGCGTTGGAGTGCAGCGACTTCGAGAGCCAGATCGACGGGCCGCACGTTTTCCTGTCGCCGCTGCCGCGGCTGGAAAAGCTGCGGCTCGATTACTGCAAGTTCCGCTATCTGCCCGGCGGTGTGTTCGCGTCCGCCCACAACCTGCGCAGCCTGTCCCTCAGGACGCACAACGGCGACTGGTCCGCGATGACGCTCGAGCTGCACAGGGACTCGCTGCGCGGCCTGTCCAATCTCCAACACCTCGACCTGGCGGATAACAATCTGTGGACCCTGCCGTCGGAGCTGTTCTGCCCGGTGCGCGGCCTGGCCAGCCTGAATCTGACGCGCAACAAGTTACAGGACATCGTCTCGCTGGAGTTCTCCGACACGGCCGAGCCCTGCACGCCCGTGCTCGAGATGCTCGATCTGAGCAGCAACGATCTCACCGCGCTGCCGGACCGCACGCTCAGCAACCTCAGGAGCCTGACCGTGCTCAAGCTGCAGGAGAACGTGATCGCCGCGGTGGGCGATCACGCGCTGGCCGGGCTGACCGCGCTTCGCTCGCTGAACGTGTCCAGCAATAGACTGGTCGCCCTGCCGCCGGAGCTTTTCTCGAAAACTAAAGAACTCAGGGAATTGATACTGAGCAACAACTCGCTGGCAGTGCTGGCGCCGGGATTGTTGGACAATTTGGACGAGCTGCAGTATCTGGATCTTAGCAGTAACGAGCTGACGAATCGCTGGGTGAACAGAGACACGTTCTCCAGGCTGGTGCGCCTGGTTATCCTCGATTTATCCTTCAACAGGCTCACCAGGATCGACGGCCACGTGTTCAAGGGATTGTACAGTCTTCAGATACTGAAGCTGGAGAACAATGATATAGAGACGCTGACCGACGGTTGCTTCGGATCCTTGACGAACCTACACTCGCTGGCGCTGTCGAACAACCGGATCGCGAGGTTCGATCCGGCGCACACGATCGGCCTGACCGCGCTCGGCCAGCTGTTCCTGGACTCGAACAAATTGAGGACGGTGCACCGTCACGTGTTCGATAACCTGACCGACCTGCAGGACCTCTCTCTCCGCGGGAACAATCTGACGGAGGTACCGTACGCGGTCCGCGCGCTGCGATCCCTGAAGACCCTCGACCTCGGCAGCAACCACGTGTCCCGAATCGAGAACGACTCGTTCGCCGGGCTGAGCGAGCTGTACGGTCTGCGGCTGGTGGACAACAAGCTCGAGAACGTGACCCGCGAGGCGTTCGCCGCGCTGCCCTCGCTGCAGGTGCTGAACCTGGCGAACAATTACATACGTCACGTGGAGCAGAGCGCGTTCGCGGGGAACCCGGCGTTGCGGGCGATCCGATTGGACGGTAACCAGCTGACCGAGATCCGCGGCGCGTTCACCAGCCTCTCGTCCCTGGTCTGGCTGAACGTGTCCGACAACAAGCTGCTGTGGTTCGACTACAGCCATCTGCCGGGCAGCATAGAGTGGCTGGACATCCACGCGAATCAGATAAGCGAGCTCGGGAATTATTACATGGAGCGGAACACGCTGCGTATAAAGATGCTGGACGCGAGCTACAACCAAATCAAGGAGATCGCGGACGCGAACGTGCCGGACACCGTGGAAACCCTGTTCCTCAACGACAACAAGATACGCTCGGTGGCCGCGGGTACCTTCCTGCAGAAGAAGAACCTGGAGAAAGTGGGCTTGTACGGGAACGAGATAAGGAATCTCGAGGTGGCAGCGCTCGCGCTGCAGACCGTGCCCGAGGACAGAGAGCTGCCGGAGTTCTACATCGGGAACAATCCCATCCTCTGCGACTGCACCATGGAATGGCTGCCGAGGATCAACGAGATGGCACGTCTCAGGCAGCACCCGCGAGTCATGGACCTGGACTCGGTCACCTGCGACATGGTGCACGCTCGCGCGACGCCGAAACGGCCTCTGCTCTCGCTGAAGCCCAAGGATTTCCTCTGCCGATACGAGGCGCATTGCTTCGCCCTCTGCCACTGCTGCGACTTCGACGCGTGCGACTGCGAGATGACCTGCCCGGACAACTGCTCCTGCTACCACGATCACAGCTGGTCGAGCAACGTGGTCGACTGCTCGAACGCGGGCTACAAACGCGTGCCGGATCGGATTCCGATGGACGCCACCGAGATCTACTTAGACGGCAACGAGCTCGGCGACCTGGGCAATCACGAGTTCATCGGCAAACGCCGGCTGAAGGAGCTGTTCCTGAACAACAGCGGGATCACGGCGATCCATAATTGCACGTTCAACGGCGCCAGCGCGCTGAGCGTTCTCCACTTGGAGGACAACTCGCTGCGTGAGCTGAAGGGCTCCGAGTTCGACCAGCTCGAGGACATGTCCGAGCTGTACCTGGATCACAACGCGATCGCCACCGTCGGCAACGCGACCTTCCACAAGATGAAGAACCTCGAGGTACTGCGGCTGGACAGCAATCGGATCGTCGACTTCCACCCGTGGGAGGCGCTGCCCAGCGTCGGGGACACCACGAAGGTCGCCCTGGAAGGGAACGCCTGGAGCTGCGAGTGCGGCAACGCCGCGAAGCTGCGGGGCTGGATCGCCGAGCACCGCGGCGACCCCGAGAAGATGTATTGCCGGGACGGCGTCGAGACGCTCGCGCAGGCCATGAAGCGTTGCGGCGACCCGTCCACGGAGGCCGTCAGCCGTGGCATTCAAGAGATCCCCCTGCTCGGCGGCAACTTCGTTCCGCTTTTAGCCGGCGCCTTGGTAGCCGTCATCGCGATCTGCCTGTTCGTCGCGCTGGCGTTCGCCTTCCGGCAAGACGTCCGCCTGTGGGCGCACGCAAGATACGGCCTGCGTCTCGGCAAGATGACCGCTCCGCCCGACGAAGAGAGGGACCGTCTCTACGACGGCTACATAGTCTACAGCGAGCGCGACGAGGACTTCGTGTCCAGGTTCCTAGCCGCGGAACTGGAGCAGTCCGGCCTGGCTCTCTGTCTCCACTGGCGAGACTTGCCCCCAGCCAGGCCCCAGGAAGCCGTTCCTCCAGCAGCCGCAGCTGCCAGGCGCATAGTCATCATCTTCTCGCCAGTGTTCCTGGCGAACGAGTGGCAGCACGCGGAGTTCCGCGCCGCCCTGAGGACAGCGTTGGAGAACATCAGACCCAGCTCCAGGAAGAGGCGAGTCGTCGTGCTGCTAGCCACCGAGGCGCCGGCTCGCGACCCCGAGCTCCAGCTGCTGCTGCAGACGTGCACCGTGGTGATGTGGGGCGAGAAGAGGTTCTGGGAGAAGCTGCGTTTCGCGATGCCCGACTCGGTCGGCAAACGGCGCGACAGCAAGAAGGTGAACGACCGAAATCGCACGCCGGCTCGCTACACCGCGGCACCGTCCGCCGGCGACGTCTGGACCAAGCCCAACGGCGTTTTGGTCGCGCCGGTGCACGCACCCACACCGACGCCCACGCAGTCGACCTATGTCAGCTCGGCGTCCAGCAGGACCGAGGACGAGGACAGCGGCGCGGAACACCAGCACCAGCACCAGCACAGCGGCGGCTACAGCGCGCTGCACGCCGGAAACGCGAGGCCGGCCAGCCTCTCCTCCAGGGGCAGCCATCTTTACAGCACCATACCGGAACCGCCGGTGCCCACCGCGCCTCCCGGCGAGGCGCTCACGCACCCGACCAATCCACGTACTTACTTCGTCTAGTACAGGCGTGCTTCGCTGCTGATGTCCTCGTCGCCGTCGTTGAGGAGGTGCGCCGTGTACCGGGCCAGCGGCCGGACACCTCCGACGCAGGCCGACGCCGTTGCTGAAATCCGATCGAGGACGCGGCAGGGACGCGCGTAGGTATTTGTACAGTTTGATCCGCGACGAACCGACCGTTTGTCTGTTTGCTCTTCCACTGGAGCCCCCGCGGGACTCGCACGCGGAGGATCCCTCGCGTTTGCGGAGGGCCGCCGTTTCTCGGGGCTGCCTGCGGGGGATCGGAATGCACCGCGAGAGAGTCTTTCGAGAGTGGACGCGCGGAGTTTATCGATTTGCCCGGGACTCTATGAGCGTTTCGCACCCGATACACGCTGTCGGTTTGCCGGGAATCCTTCGCTTGTCTTTCGCTCTCGACGGAGACCGAGATCGAACCGGTGTTCGCGTTCGTGCGTTGGGAACCGAAGGAGATTCGATAAGAACCAAAGGCAGATCGGGATCGACGGTGTGTATCGAGTACTACACGCGGCCTGTTACACGTTTTTCCGGTGGAGACTGTAGATTTCTATGCAACTATGTACAGTTCTTACTGCGGGAAACGCGACACGCTGCGTGTGACGCTCGTGTTGGCCTTAAGATGTTGATACACTGGCGAGTTGTTTGGGGTACTTTCTCTGTCAGCGACTCGGACATGTAGCTGGAATCTGTAAGGGAATTCGATGATCTTCGATGTGTTTGCATGGGAGTCGCTGTTGGGGAAGTATCGCAGGTTTGTCGATAGTCCGCATGGTTGCAGAGACAGGTTTATTTAATTGTTTCAACGCGATTTCGTCGCGCGTGCTGAGGTTTTCGGGAGACGGTCGATGGCGTCCCGCGGACACGAGTCTCGATCGTCCTGTTTCGCGAATGATGGAGTGAAAACTTTCGTTGCCCATTATTCGCGGGCCGCTGCGTGCGAGGTAATTGTTTAATGGGCTGCTCGGAGGGGCACGATGTTCCGAGTGATCGGAGCATTGTTCCGATCGAGCATCGTTCTGTCGTTCGGTACTTTCCGCGAAACGGATACATGCATATTACATTAACGCGTGTGTTTGATGGCCGATTGAAACTTCGCTCCGTTCCAATCACGCACGCCGGCCGTTGATATCGATCTGTCGATTCGGGACGAGCGGAATCGGTGAAAGACACGTCTATACGGATATAGAGTTTTGTATGTCCTTCCTTCGGCAATCGTTCGATCGCTCGGGAAAATTCGTATTTAATCGTACGAACTCGGAGAATCTTATTCAGAATTCTATTCGGTGGTTCTCTTATCTTTCGCAACGTGGCGACACTCAAATTAACACTAATTCATGTAAAAATTGTGACAGTAGATTATTTTCAGTTTCTTCAGACGTTCATTATAGTATTCAAATGGAACTATTTATTTTCACGATCATTTCAAATATTGAATGCTTTTAAGATATCAATTCAACAGTCATTTTGACTGGTACGGTAGTTCTAGTGTTAAAATCATGAAGCATAGAACACTTTATCTTACTAGCACTCTAGTTTCTTCGCTCGATCGCAAACAAAACGGTGAATCAAGAATTTCTCTAATGAAACCTCTCCTAATATCAGAACTACCAAGTATTTAACACGATTAACTCGAATCCCTATAAAAATTAACATCTTTCGGTTTCTTCAGATTCACTATAGTATTCGAACAATTTCCAAGATCACTTCAAACATTCAATGCTTCTAAGATAACAATTCTAAAAACAATCGAAGTCAGCCAGTTTCGACTAGTGTCAAAACTAATCAACAGCTTTCAGTTTCTTCAGATTCACTATAGTATTCAAATGCAACAATCCCTAGATCACTTCAAACATTCAATGCTTCTAACACACCAACAACTCTAAAAACAGTCGAAACCGACCAGTTTCCGACCAACAATTCAAAACCAATGAATACCTTGAAACGATACTCGCGTCCGAGTGAACCTCCATCGACCCTCGAAAGGATCAGCCGCGTAGGTCGGTGATCGAGTCATTATTTTTACGTACTATCCGGCGAGGACGACCTTACTTCTCCCACGGTGAATGTATATTCTGTAAACTATCGAAGCGGAGTGGTAACATTAGGGAAAATGGCAGTCAATGAGGACACAGTTTCGATGATTATTCTCGTCGCGCATACACGCGGACACGTTAGTCGCTCGCTCCTTCGATTCGCACGGGCCACGACTGTCCCCGCGTGATTTTCCGGCGACGTCGGCCTAGCTTCGTGGATCCCCATCGGTCACGGAGTGTCGTGACGCTCGAGGGTTTCGATCACCGTCGGGGAACAACCATTCCGCGGCCGTGCCGCCTCGTGAAATTCACCGAGGCCCCGATCGATCGTAACGGCCGGCAGTTTCGCCTCCTCGTATCGTTATTTATTCTTTTCCCTGCCCCTGTTCCGCGCGCCGACCAGACGGAATTTCACGACGCGCGCACCCCGGCCGACCGACCGACCCGTTCCTCACCTTCCATTTTAGAGATTATGCACGCGAGCGACGCGACCCCGCTGTGATTGTTTTCGCGCAACAAAGGAACAAAGTTCTTCTGTCGCGCGAGAGGTTAACACGTTAAGCGCCACGGAAATCTTTTCCGTAGAGTTTTTCGTTTGTAGGAAAGCGGGAGCTATTGACACTAGAACTACCGTGTTAACACTTTGCACTCGAAAATTTCGCAATGGAAACATTTTCTGACGAGATATAGGTCATATTGTTTGAAACTAAGCAACAGAGGTGTTTTATTGAAATATTTCACGTAGCAAGCTTTAATTTGAAATATTAAATATTCAGGTTCATAGTTTTGTATCGAATCATGTGAGTCACCTCGAGTGCAAAGGTTAATACGATTAACATTCAATTCCAAAAACTGTAACAGATTATTTTCAGTTTCAGTACTCAAAGTATTTATTTTCAAAATCATTTCGAATATTCAATGCTTCGAAGATATCGATAATTGCTAAACAAAAAAATCGGAACGTGATTTAGTACAGTACTTGCAATTATTTGGCACAATCTTTGCGTTACACTACTATCAATTTAGTTACGTTACTAAAGATTTTCATTTCGGTTATCTTGCATGTTATTTCCTAGTCATTCAGAAGCGTCAGTCACCAATGACACGATGCTTAACGTGTTAAGAGAACTTCACGTCTTCCTCCAAAATGCGCATCGACGGCGCAACGGGATCGCGTCGCTCGCGCGCACAGGCGGTTAGACCGAATTCTATTCTATTCTACCGATCTCGGTAGCTCACGAGTCACCGGCGCGTTTTTCTTCTATCGAAACAGTCCCCGCGGCTTGTCGCAAAATTCCCGTTCCAATTAAACCGCGGGCTAACTTGTTTTCGGTGACACCGGCGCTGAAAATAATTGGAGGGTCGTCTTTGAATCGTGTTATCCTCGAGCGGTGTGTCGATCGTCCCGCCAAGGAGTTTAACGAGACTCTCGAGCACCCTACAATTATTTCGAGGATAGTCCCTTTTTCGAATTGTGCTTTGCGATTCGATCGAGTATCGTGCATTAGGTTCGCCGAACAGTCTTCTCGCGTTTCGAAATGAAGTTCCACCGAGAACTTCGCTAGAATCAATTGAATTCCGTCGAACGACGACCGATTCATCAGAGAGATTTCTATTTTCTTTTAGTTCGTCTATTCGCAATGTTTATCAGTACTTCGTAGCGTTAGCCTCGTTATAAATTACACCGGGAGGAGCGTAGCGATGAGATTTCTAGACGAACGGGGAATATTTCCTCCATAGAAACGCCCTCGTTTCGTTTTCCGTCGATTCGGAGCGCGCTCGCAAGGGCCCCCGGGCCGAGCGCGAAAGAATCGCAGTATTGTAAGTTATTTAGCGATTAATTTCCCCCGAACGACGCGAATTCACTCGCGCAGCATTTAATCCCGGACGCGCGCTGTTGCCCCGAAGTTTGGATTTGCCCGTTAACGAGAGAAAAAATCGTTTCCGGGACCTCGTTGTCCCGCGCTCGAAATCGACCGCGGCGATTGCGCGGGAATTGGTCACAAAAGGCTCCGGCCGGTCCGCTGTATTTGCGTTTAATTAATATTTTCATTTACCATTAACCTCTCGCTCGACATGTCGCCCGCGACTTCGGGAAACATCGCCGGCGATCGGACCTTTTCAGCGGTCCGTTCGGCCGTGCGCCGAACGAAAGGGAACATTCCCGCGGTTATTCCTTCTTGATGAACGAACTATCCCGGCGTTACGCTAGAAACGCGCCCGAATTAATATCGTTCGATCGTGACGCGCAGACGGGGGCAACGCCCGCTGCGAGACGTCCGGCGAAATTAATTAAAGCCCATAAAATTCCGTTTCATCGGATGATGGAAACACGCCGATCGCGATTCAATTCGGTTCGTATAATTTACCGATCTGCTCGCTCGCGGCGGATTATTTCCGTTGGATTTTTCCCGGGCGCCTCGACGATCCGGCAATGGAACGCTAGATTCACGGAGAATTTTCACTATACTTCGTTCTATTCTAGGTAAATGGATGTTTAGACCTCGGAATTAGAACTTCGGCGATTCTGTAATTACAGTTCGAGACGATCGATACGATTTTTCATCGAACGCTTGTAGAATTCATCCATCGATTCACACTCAGTACACTTTGCTCTATTGTTCCCAGGAAACTAGATGTTTGTAGATCTCGGAAATTAGAGCTCTGGGAATTACGATATAATTCGCGTTTATGGTATGATTCGTTCGGTATCGATACGAACTTTTATCGAACGCTTATAGAATTCAGTATCCATCGATTCACCGACATTTTCAGTACACTTTGCTCTATTGTTCCCAGGAAACTAGATGTTTCTAGATCTCGGAAATTAGAACTTTGAGAATGACGATATATGATTCGTTCGGTATCGATACGAATTTGTATCGAACGCTTCTAGAATTCAGTATCCGTTCCACCGATCTCCGATAAATTAGTCCATCGATTCACCGACACTTTCAGTACACTTTGCTCTATCGTTCCCAGGAAACTAGATGTTTGTAGATCTCGGAAATTAGAACTCTGGGAATCACGATATAATTCGCGTTTATAGTATGATTCGTTCGGTATCGACGCGAACTTTTATCGAACGCTTATAGAATTCCGTATCCGTCGGATCGACGGTTTCCGTGAGTCTAGTGTTGACTCGTCGAGGAGAGGCCTCGGTTTTGCGTTTTTTCCCGATAAACCCGACACGCCGACGGGCGCAACCAGCGGCCGAGGACAGTCGAGCCGACCGCCGTAACCCGTCTCGCCGATAAGAAACACGAGATCAGACGAGAATGATACGCCGCTGCGTGAACTCCGGATCCCGGGGTGAACTTTCCTTCGTACTAATCGTATATACACACATATACATATATTTTTTTCCAGCCCGGGGGATGGAACGACTGCGTCCTTAGTTCTCATTCCTGTCGTTCGTTCGTCAATTCGTGATAGAGAGAGTGCGAGAGTGTGTCCGTTAGAAAGAGATTCATCTTTTGCAGTCGTGTTAGTTTTACGTAGACACATTACGTTGAAATTCGTTTCTAACAGAAGATAATTAGTCCAGTGGGACCAGGATTAACCGAATTGATACGTTTCATTCTCATTGTCCGGAGTTTTCGTTCGAATTAGATTCTAGCAGTTTCACGAATGCCTTTAGAGGAATTCGAATCTTCATTTAGACTGTTAATTGTCCAGTCGAATGGGGTAATCGAGGTTCCACTGTACTTGATTTGAATGGCATTGATTAGTTTTCTTTGAGTTTTCAATGGATTTGATGGGACAATGCGACTGCAGAGGGTCGACGAAGCGGAAAGAGAGTATCGGCTAGTGTATGAACTAGGCACAAGAGAAACAGTGAGAGAGAGAGAGAAAGAGAAAGAGAGAGTAAGAGAGAGAGTGTGTGTTAGTAGATAGAAATGAGAGAAAAGACAGAAGTCTCTAGCGAGACCTCGTTCCTAAGATTCACGACTGTCTTTGGTTAAAGCAACGGTCGCCAAACGCTTATTAGTCTGTAAGTGAGAGAATCCTCTGTGTAAATACTGTGTATTATATTCTAACGTTGTAAATAACTCACGCACACTTTGTCGAGCACACCGGGGACGGGTCAGCCGCACTTGTAAATCGTCGCGCGTACCGACGAGAGCGACCGCGACGTTAACGTTTCTTTTAATCCGCCGACAGTTACGATTCGATTGAGAGGAACGCGCGACGCGAATGGACGCTGTCGGGTAATGTTAAGAGCGCAATTATATTCGATTCTTATGATACAGTATTTTCTTAATATCACGACGATACAGGTTTTACTTCCTGCGTTTCCGTTCGACGACGACGTCGGACGATTCGTTCGACCGACGAGGAGTTACGTTACGTATCTGACGGATAACGATCGATCGCTCGTCGGTACGCTCGACGAGGTAGGCACCGGTCGCGTTTCGTGCGCGTCCCCGGGAAACTTCGCGGTCTCTGCGACTTGAAATTGATTGTACTGTATTATTATTGTAAATAGGCTCATCGGATCACGCATTATTGTATCCACGATCTGTTACGTGATTATTAAATTAACTGCCACTTTCCATTTCATGCGACGAACCATGAGAAATAAACACGTTTGTTTTGTAAAACGCAGAACGTTCATCTTTGCTCCTGCGACGGATCCTGCCGAAATCCCGTCTCGCCAGATTAAACGCGCGAATCCCCGTTGCAAGATCATTTTAGAACCAACTGCTCTCATATCCTGAAAGATACCTCTACAATACAAACTCCAATTGATCCTTTGCTCGAAAGTTTTTCACTAGAAATATGCAACACTTTCCGATAGGATACAGACGATCTTCGAAACTAATTAATGAGAAACATATATGAATTAAGAAGGAAAGTTATTTTCAATATTCCGCGTATCGATCCATACAAAGCTTAACACTAGGTTTACGAACGTTTATTGTCCGGTTTATTCTATTCCTAGAAAAATTGACCATTTAGATCTTGGAAATTAGGGATTCAAAATTAGGTATTCTTGTAACTGCATCAACCAAAACCGACATAAGCGTTTGCCAAGTAAACCTAGTGTTAATATTATATATATATTAGACTTCATAATTTCGCTGTATCAAATGAAGTGGTGACTGAGAGTCACCTCTCGAGTGCAAAGGGTACACTCCAGTGTGCACTCCAGTTTCTTAATTTATCAGAAATTTAATCGTTCCTAACAGATAAACATCGCTGACGTCCCGCTATCGCGACGTTCTCCAAAGAGACGACGACACCGTTCGGTAACGAAAAAACGAGGGGGAAGAAGGACGGAGAACAATAATTCAAAAAGGGAAAGGCGTTTCACTCGGAGGCAGCTCAGATTAGTTCAGCCTCTAATTGCCGCCGCGACCGGAGGACCGGTTGCCACTCGTACAATAAATTTCCTAGGCGTGTTCTCGTGTGACCGGTGCATCGATAATGGCGGCGGGCCGCGCGTAAACGCGTTCACACCACCGCGGCCGGGGCTTCTATCGCGCTGATACGTAATCGGACAGTTATTATTCTCCGGTTAAGATAAAATTTTCATTGCCAGTTATTGGGAATTCGACTCCCGCGTGGCGGACGAATAAATTATTCCCCGGGCGGAGCCGAAGACGCGCTAACGGCGGCGGCGTCGCGCGCGCGCGCGCCCGCCGACTGCTAACGACCATCGATTCGTTATCAGGAATCGATCAAGTGAATCATTACGCGGTTGTATATTCCCGGCGGAAGCGTATCGTTCCCCGCCGCGCTGTATCTTGCCGGAACGGTAATATCTGTGTGTTATTCTTCCTCCTCGCCGATTCGGGGAATCGAATTGAATTTTACTATCGAACGATTCGCGGAATTGAATCGTTATCTTTATCTCCGCGCTGATTTAACGCGGCTCAGAGTGCTACGGACGTCGAGCGTTCTACGCGCTCGGCCGTTTCTCGTGGGATTCTTTGATCTCGACAGGCCGGCGACTATAAAATTCTTGTTACACCGGTGTAACATCGATAACGGTTTTCTATGCGCACCGATACACTGGATCATTCTACTTCGCGCACCCAACACTTCGCTGAGCTCTTCCCTATTTAGAGCTTGACGACATTCAATTCGTTTTATAAGTAGCATTTAACTTCTTTGTTTTACTTAAACTCAACACTTTCTATGTATCAATCTATACTCCACTAAATGCCATAAGAAACCCTTAATTATAAGCCAGCGACTATAAAATTCTTGTTACACCGGTGTAACATCGATAACGGTTTTCTATGCGCACCGATACACTGGATCATTCTACTTCGCGCACCTAACACTTCACTGAGCTCTTCATTTCCCTATTTACAGCTTGACGACATTCATGTAATACCAACGTTCAATTCGTTGTATAAATAGCATTTAACTTCTACTTTCTTTTACCTAAACTCAACACTTTCTATGTACCAATCTATACAAGCCACAACGACGCCAAAAAACAAACTCCACTGAATTCCATTACAATCAACCCTTAATTATAAGCCAGTGACTATCCGCGTATTCGTCTCCGTGAACTCTTCAAACCTCGCGTCAACGCGTATTTCTAAGAAAGTATTGAAACCACTGGACTAAATTACTCTAAACTAATCACACTCACGTAACACGCGACGGAAGACACAATCGTCGAATTACGTCAGATCTAAGCTCCGTCACAATCATCCTCAATAACCGTTCACAGTCCAGCGAAACCAAGTTTTCGAGGCGTCCGCATCCCGAAGGGGTTGAAAGTCTCGCTGAACGTTCCCGGTCTCGGATCAAAAACGCCGTTAACGGGTCGCATCCGTTTAATCTCTCCGATCGTAGCCAAACGGTTGCAGTCCGCGGTCCGGCGAGCAGACTTCCTCCCCGGCCGGGGGACGCCGTCCAGACGGTTCGCGTTAATCCGAAACACTCTTCATTTTTCCTGGCCGACGGCGGCCGTAACTTAAACCGGGCAACGTTTTCCCACGCGCGCGCTATATAACGTCGACATTGAGCGAGGAAGACGGGGCGCCGGGGGCGGGGAGGAAAAATGTGGAAAGAGAGAGAGAGAAGCGCAGCGTGGAAAGACGACGCGGAAGAAGCGGGGCGGCGCGCGGAGATAAGCGAAACGCGGAATAATTTATCGCGTTACCCGTATCGCGGAAAACTGCGACGCTTCTGGGAATAAAATGTTAAATACGGCGCGTACATGTGCCCGCCGCCAGCCAAGAACACTTTTATCACGCTGGTCCACCGACCGAGAATAGACCTTTCCACGGGGCTAGCGGTCGTGATAACAACCGACCGTTTCCCACACCCCTCGCTCCCTTGCTCGCTCGCTGGAGGAGAATTATCGTCGCGCGAATCGAGCGTGGACGAAAATATCAACCGTGGACGACGCTCTTAGGGGCAGTTAGCTGCTCCTGCGAGATCCTTTTGTGCGGGCATTTAGAGAATGGAGTTTGAGAAATGTAGGGACAGTTTGGAGCTTGGATGTTTGGACCGAGGGTGGGAGGCTTTGAGACGACGACTGTTTTAGGGGTTGTTCGCGAGCGCGTCCGCGACGAGGTTAGTCGTTACTTCGATCTTCGACTTTGCGTTTCACGCTCGGACCCTACGACTTCTTACAGTGATAGGGTAATAAGGTTGTTGAACTGGTTTCTTTAGTTTCGCCAAAAGAAATATAATTTCACACTTAAAAGTACAACGTTGAAGCAATACAGTGATTCTAACAATTTCATCAACAGAGGTTGATTTTGGACGCTTGTTTTTACGTTTGTTGTTGAGATTGGGTGCTCGTTGATTATGGGAGCCGATGTTAACTGACGCTCAAGGAAAATTCGGCATATTTATAGGAAAAAGGAGCATCTACCGAGCGACCTCTTTTGTTTCTCACGCGATAGTGACGGTGAGTGTCTTACTGTCATTTTTGGGCGCGTAATAGGGGTGGTTATGGTATTGATTATTGCGAGATAGGTGTGATTGTAGGTTTTGATTATATTATTGAATTTGATCATTGAGTCATGGAGATTTGATGGTTATTGATAGGGGATGTTTATAGGCAGGTAGCTTCGTTGAATGGGGGAATTTGTTAGGTTTCTGTCTATTTTATGAAAATGGATGATCGATCTAGGAATGTTCTATACAATCTGATAAAACGTTCTCGAGAGGCCGATCTATCAGAGAAATCAATTGCCACGGATCCCCTTGCAGTCCCTCTTAATCCCCCGTATCCCGGCTAACGCCGATTGATACTCGCATTAATCTAGCGAGCCGAGGATCCATTTAATAACGAGCGAGAGACGTAGGGCATGGTGAAAATATAAAAAGGATTCGTGATTCGTCGGCGTTATAAGCCAAGTCACGTCCACCGAGCGAAGATTCGGGCTCGTAAGTTACGTTCCAGGCTTGCAGGGGTTGTCGGGGGTCGTCTTCTTGGGAAAGGACGGGTCCCGACCCCGGCGAAGTAAACTCGCGAGTAAACTGCCATCGCGATAATTGAGTTTTACTATTAACGGAACGTCTGGCCTCTCGGACTGTCGTGATAACCGAGTTTTATTCTCGAACGGACACCTGGCTTAACTATCGTCATTATCGGGACTAATGATGAATCCCGCGATGCTCTCGAACAGTCGGCGCATTATTCACTAATGAAGAATACCAGCCAGATTAATTAGTAATAATGTTACCCTTAAATAAACATCTAGCTTCGAGCTATCGCGATAATTGAGTTTTATTCTCAAACGCACACCTGCTTGAACTATCATTATTCGACTAATGATGAATCTTGGAACGCTCTCCAGCGGTCGACGAATTATTCACTAATGAAGAACACTCGCCAGATGGACTACTAATAATTTTACTCTTAAACAAACATCCACCTTAAACCATCGCGATAATTGAATTCCGTTCTGAAATGGACACCTAGCTTAACTGTCATCGTTATCGAAGCCAATAATGAATTTCACAATACTCTCCGACGTTCTAGCTCGGACAGTCCAATATTCATTACGAAAAATACTCTCCGCTATTAATAGCTTCAACTCTTCAAGGATTTCCTTATTAGAAACCCATCGACTCAAAATATCATTTCCCACGTTCCCACATTTCCCTTATCAGACAGAAATAAATCATCACAAATTTACACTCCGTTTCTCTCTTATCAAAAGAAAGCAACCCTAAACCCATACTTCCACACTTCACATCTCCCTAATCCGACACTAATTTCCCACTAATCCACGATCTCCGAGAAATATTAGTCCATCGATTCACCGACACTCAGTACTTTGCTCTATTGTTCCTAAACTAGATGTTCGTAGATCTCAGAAATTAGAACTCTGGGAATCACGATATAATTCGAGTCTATAGCATGATTCGTTCAGTAACTCGAGTTCAGTATCCGTTCCACCGATCTCCAAAAATATCAGTAACCCGACACTAGAACCGAAAAACAGGAAACACCCGTTTCGTCGATGTAGAACAATGCTTCGCGTAATCCGCGTGACCTAATGGATTGATTAGGAAAGCAACGTGGGCGGTTCGAAACAGAAAATCGGAAAGCCGCGCGGAATTAAGCGCGCGCCAACGTACGCCGCCGTCTGCGAGTCAAATATTTGAATAGCCAGTTGGCAGCGAGGGGCGGCCGAGGGGTGGAATACTAGAAAAGAGCCGCGGGTTTAATGACATTACGTCTTCGGGATGCTCTCCGGCAAATTACATTTCGCCGGTCGGTTGGCCCGCGCCGGCCATCGCGGCCAAATGGAATAATAATAAGAGCCGCGGCGATATTGGCCGGAATTGTAGGTCATGCAGACGCGTTTAATAATCAAAGTAGCCCGTCCGTGGCGTCGGGAACGCGCTAAATGGATCGATAATTTACTGCTTTCCGGCGGTGCGCCGCTGGAAAAGCGGACCATCGGAATACGCGCGCGGGGGGCGGGGCGTGTTGGGTCTCCTCGCGCTGCCTCGCCATGGAAACATCGGGTAATTATCAGTGAAAGCGCTGTTCTTATTTGGGAACGCGCTCGCTGGGTCGTGCTCCGAAAATTGGAATTGAATTTCGTGTAAGTGACATTGATTGCCCCTCCCGTGCCCGTTGTTTCTTTCCTAATTGTTAATTATGTGTTGATCGTGGAGTAATTGCCGGCGGAAGCGTCGGTAAAATGTGTTCTGATAATCGAATTCGGTGTAAATGGAATTTTCACGTTTCGATGACTGAGTCGCGGATGATTCGATTAAACACTAAGCAGCCTCTGTTTCGTCTGTTATTGAAGGAATTGCTATATAATTTAGCTCCAGCCGAAGCTTTTGTGCTTCGAAAGAATCTTCCTCCGGGCTAATTATCTAACCATCGAGCAATTAGCATTGAAAGCGCCAGCTTCTCTGGTAATTCTTAATTGCGCGTTAATTGCGCTAAGCGCGGCGATGAGTGTTCCATTGTGTTTTCAACGAGTCGATACAGGTTCGAGTGCAACTTCGAAGATAGGAGGTTGATAGGTTTCAGAAAAGAAAATTGCTTATTGTTACACTTGACATAGTTACAGTCACAAAGGAATATTTTCAGGAACACGTTAATTGCGCTAAGCGCGGCGGTGAGTGTTTCATTGTGTTTTCAACGAGTTGATATAGGTTCGAGTGTAACTTCGAAGATAGAAGGTTGATAGGGTCCAAGTCGATCCAATAAGGAAATTGCTTATTATCACACTTGACATAGTTACAAAGGAATATTTTCAGGAACACGTCGCCCTTTCGGATTCCAGTATCCGGACTCTTTTGCGAACCGCGGAGAGCCGAGTTTCATACCTTTTGTTGGCATTGCAAATGAATGTCAAATAAAACATCAGCCACGAATAATTGACTTTCAAATACGCGCTCCGCCGGCGGTAAAAAGTTCCGGCAGAATTACTCGAACATTACCGGAAACAGTTCTTCCCGAAGGTTTCCCATTAAGGGCGCCCATTACAAACAGAGCCGGGAAAGCAAAGAAACTTCCCGTTCCTCGGTCCCGGCGTCGGCCGGAGCGAAGGTTAACATCGCAACCGCATCGATGAATCGCGCCGAGCCCGAGACAAAGCACCTGGGAACCGGAGAGTTCCCCGGTTCCGCTTAATAGAATCGATCAAAGCCGATAAAATTGCTTATCGCGCCGGTGAACGGGGACGGGGGACCGGGAATAAAGAAGCAGCAGCGGGGTTTATCTTGGAATCATTCGACGGGAGACGCTCGCCGCATCGATACCTGCTGACGGTGGCCCGGCTAATCGTCGAAAGATGATAGCTGCAGGTACTTGGAACCTGGTTCACACTTCGAGCCCGTAATCTTCGTTTCGAGCCTTTCACACCTTATTATGTGAAAACATGTTAATAACTCGGTAATCCACTTAACCCTTTGCACTCGAAAGTTTTTCACTAGAAATATTCAACACTGTTGAAATATAGACGATGTTTGTTGCGACTAATGTGAATAATTTAATAGATACATTAAAGGACAAAAGTACTTTATTTTGATATTTCACATAGTGATGCGTTGTACGAAGTTTAGTGTGAAACATCAAACTTTGTAATTTTACTGTATGACTCTTTAACCCTTAGCAGTCCTCGAGATTCGACATTCTATTTTATTGCAACCTCTACCTGTTTCAACAATTTTTTCTATATTTGTAGTACAATTGTAACATTCAAAGGAACATTTCAGTGGCTCCCAAATATTCTTGTATAAAGAAATAGAGCGTCATGAACCTCAAAGTGAGAAACCAAGGGTTTAAATCTACAAAACCTTCTGCAGATAAATTAGATATTGAATGCTTAAACAGTAGAGAATAAAGCTACCTACTGATTTATTGCTGTTCGAGTAGTCGAATCATTTGTTCGAGATATTCCACGAACGTTCGATCTCAATAGAATGACATTCGTCTATAAAGGGTTAAACAACCCTTACCTTTCAATCTTTCCTCAATGTTCAAAATAACATATAGACCATTCTCCTGTAGAACTCTCTCATTAGAAACTAATAACTAAAAACTAATAACTAACTCTAACCATGATTTCCTCCGTTCCCTATTCTTATCACAAGGAAACAATCTCGACGAATCCTCTACCTTATCGGAACAACAGTAAACCCTACGTACCTCAGCGCTCGAAATCCCTGATTCCTCAAACATCCGCGATCTCCGAGGATATTAGCGAATCGACGTTAGAAGGGAAAAAGGAAACAGCCTTTGGTTAATGGAGGCCGGTCGTACTCCGGAGATCCATCGATTTGCTCGTTTCACCCGAGGACGGGGATGGAGGCCGATAAAATAAAAAGTCGCTCGATCGCCGCTCGAAGGGAAACTACTCACTTAAGATAGGCTATCTGGCGAGTAGCGGGAGAGAGCGTCGGGATCCGCAAGCTCGCGGGAGAACGTCGGCCGAGCACGTCATCGTTCTAATTAATTCCAACGCCCCACGCCCGATTGATCAAGATATTGTGGCCGGCGCAATTAGCGGCCAGTCGTTCGACAGTTGATCGATGCAACGGCGCCTCCGCTCGCCCCGTCCGGGGAACGGTGAGAGGAGAGAAAGAAAAAAAAGGGGAAACAGGAACGGTCCGGCTAGGCGCGCGTATCCCGAACGGGAATCGACGGGTCGGGACGGGTCGGGACGGGTAGCCGCCTCTGCAGCGGGAAATAAATGACCCACGAAATTGTGGCGTACGGTTCGTACCCGGTGTTTCGATAACGCTCCGCTACACCGCGGCGCGCTACCGTGAATAAGTATTTGAACGTTTCCGCGTCGGATTCGCGCGGAAGCGGAGGAACTTTTTAATGCGGATCGGTCGGGTCGTTAATCTATCGTCGGAGTCGCTGTCACGGCGATTCGTTTGGGGTGAGAGGTTATTGAGTGCGCCTCGGCGCTCTAGGGTTGAATGAAATGTTCCGGTGAAATGCGAATGTTAACCCGTTGCCCTACAACGAGTGGGACTCGTGGATATTTTCGACTTGGTTCGACGAATGTGTGTTACTCGGTTCATTCGAATAAAGTAAATATTATTACTGTGTAATTGACTGTTATACTTGAAAGGAAATATAGGCATAAGTTTAGAATTTTTCTCTTTTTCTAATGAATTATTAATGATAAAGTAGTATCGAGCAGAGTGAGAAAGGAATCATAGGTCAAGGGGTTAAACGAGGGTTGATATTGACCCTTGGCACTCCAGGTTGTTTTGTAATCAGCAACTAATTTTTATAGTATTCCTAGCGAAAATGAGAAATATTTCTTCGATCTTTTATTTTCCTTAGTACAAAATTTGGATCTATGGGAAATCCAATAATTTTAGGGTAGTTTAAGATTCATTGAAATATTTAATATTATAACTGCAATATTGGAGCCTACAGAGTTTAAAAGGTTAATGATAGGACGATCTACAGACTATTAGCTATTCATAGAAATTGAAATTTAACTATTCTATATCTATTCGATAATGCAACGCCATCACTAAATTTAGGGTAACTCGAGTTAAACAGCGCTACTTAACCTTAATAACTTAAGTTTATTTTACTATTCATTCCATTGGTTCTACAGAAAATTATAGCTTCGAGGTTAGTCTTGTAATTTCTACTCATATAATTGTACGTATCAAAGGCGATTCAAACTGCTAGTAAACAATGTTTAAATAATTCAGTATAAGTGAAATTACGTGACTAGCGTTCTATTTCCATAGATGTCTACTTTTCTAGTATCTACAATGTTTATGTTTCATTTGTATTTCAATGGAGCAGTTCCCATGAATTCTCAACGATCGTGTATCGATCGTACACATCGATCCCTCCGGACAGGCTGATTCAATTTCCCTTCTCTGATCGCGGGCCAATCCACTTGTCCCTTCGCGGAAACGAATTTCGTAAAGGTCGAGCACAAGGAGGACGATAATGCGGCTCGGGATACTCCCGAGGCTGATGATATCGAGTAACATTGTTCCGTAAAGTTAATAGTAAACGCGGGCTCTGTATCGAAGGCACGCTGGCAAATTAGGCTGCATTAGGCTCTTGTCTCTGGGCGATTCTTCTTAATGAGTCATCATATTCCACGATGAATCAACTGTATCAAGAATTGTGCTCCCGATACTGTCGCTAATGACGATCTAAGAATACTTCACATTACCACAATATCAAGCTAATTAATCCCTCCGTATTTACTTTTGCTGCGACGCTCGTATCAAATGTTTTTATCAGCAGCTTCAGAAAAACGCAAAGAAATCCACTTCACTGTAAGTACAAACTTCCTTTAACGTAATATACTGATAACAACAAATCAGTTTTCCGCTTTCATCCATGCGCATTAAACATGTTTATCAAACCGGTCCCGAAATTTTCATATACAAAACCTCCCAGACAAACCATAATTACCACGCTCAAATATAATTAACCCTTCGCAGACGAAGATTCTTCGAAATGCACAAAACCTTCAACAGATGCTAAATTCTCTATCAATTGCATAATTGACAGAACAAAAGAAATCTCCTGCTCGAGTAATTAAATCATTCTTTTGCGACGTAGTCTTGAAATATGAAAATTTCATCTCGGAACGTCGACGTTCGTCCGCAAAAGGTTAATCCGCTGAAAACAACGTTGACACGTCCGTTATTCCCACAGGAAACATTCCTTCCAGCAGAAAAAATGAATAATTACAATTTTGTAATTATTGAAATAAAACGAATGAACAAATGAATGAAAACACATTCGACTGTAGCAACGAGAACCGTCGAAAACAAACCAATAGCCGAACAGCCTTCAGCCGACGCGTTCCGTCGAGCCATCGTTCACAGAAACTCGTCGAGGATCATTTCTCACGGTTCCGGGCGATTCGTTAATCGGCGACGGCCGCCGTCGCGTTTATCGATGACGCGATTTTAAAGCGCGTAATATATTTTGACAGCCGGCGGCCCGTGTACACCGTCGAATTCGTAATTGCGGCGTATATTCCGCGCGTCGGAATTCCTCGGGGGAAAACAGGCTCGGTCGGTCGGTCTGTCGGGGAACGTTTTTCGAAGAGTCACGGCCCGCGCGTCACGGCCCGGAATTACGGAGTTATTCTGTATTAAGTGGCCATTCTATGACCCTCCTCCGGCATACCTTATTAGGACTGATTACGCCATAACGGCCGTCAACTCGATCTCTCGGTGTCTCGCTCGCTCGCGCGCTCTTTGTCTCTCTTCGTCGACGCGCCACGCTTTCGGGACCCGTCCGTCCGTCCGTCTGTTCGTCCGTCCGACGGTTCGGAATCCTGACGAGCGGAGAAACTGCACCGTAACAGACGCGTCGTGAAAGGATCTTATCGGCGGTATCGTGTTTTCGGATGAAAGGTGTGAAACGGCCCTCCCGCGTCCCCCGGGACGGTCCCTCGGGTCGCGCGCGCCACGGGAACCGGATTATCCCGGGCGTCGTACGGAGCCTGTTGACCAAACACTGCCTCCTTCGAGGAGTATTCAATCAGAGCTGATGAAATTATTGCGTAAGTTATGTATCGCGAGATACTGTGGTCAGGATGAGTCTGAGACTGTTATTGTTCGGGGATACGGAAAGGGGAGGCGGTCGTAACGCGGAGGATTGTATGGGGAATTGATTAGTGTTGGGTAAGAATTTGTGATTCGGTTGGAATCGAGGAATTTTCTGTGGAATTCGCTTGGATTAATTGGGAATTGTATAGAGAATTCTGTTATGGCTAAAAGTGACAGTGGGACACTTGCTGTCGCTGTCGCGTGAGAAATATTAACACTAGGTTTAGGGAACGCGTCGAATTGACGCATATTGGATTTTAGACTTTGCGTTTCACGCTCGGACCCTACGAATTCTTACAGTGATAGGGTAATAAGGTTGTTGAACTGGTTTGTTTGTTTCACCGGAAAAAAATATAATTTCACGCTTAACCCTCAGCACTCTTAGTTCTGTGACATGTCAGCAACTCTTACCAATTTTGATAGTCCTACTGAAAATTAACAATGTTATAACATTTCTTAGACCTTTAATTCCTCTCTGAGTACAAACTTTGTATATTTGGAACATCTGATAATCTTAAGGCAGTTTTCCTTGAAATTCATTAAAATATTTAATGTTAGAACTGGTGCGATATTGGAGCCTACAGAGTTCAGAGTTAAAAGTACAATGTTGAAGTAATACAGTGATTCTAACAATTTCATCGACACAGAGGTTGATTTTGGATGCTTGTTTCTACTTGGGATGTACAATAAACTGTAAATTAAGATTTAGTACGTTGAGAAAGGAATCAGGTAATAGTTGTTTAGAATGTTTAGAATATAGTGGAATGGGATCAGGTGAAATAGAGAAGTATAAGGGATCCCGTAACGTTCGAGAGACCACCATGTAGTTTTCTAAATAGACCACGTGGAAATCCATCCAGCGAGATTACGCGAGGCGAACAAACGAGCCGCGTCTCTTTATAACATTACCGTAGATTACATCTGTAATTATGTAGTGTATTACGAAGAGTCAGCGCGGAGAATATTTCGAAGTTCATTTCCTCCGGTAAATTCATTTCCACGGAGGCCGGCGATTCATTTGACAAGATAGTTTTTGCGGGCGGCATCAGCACGTCCGGAAATAAGAGAGGCACGACCGCCGGTTCGTTCCTTGATTAAAGCAAGGAAAATACGGTCACCGAAAAGCAGTATTTTTATATATATTTGGAAACGTTCGCCGGTACTTTAGGCGGCGGCGGCGGCGGCGGCGGCGGCGGCGCGACCGGCACAAAGGGGACGGACGGGTAATCCCGGGGAAAATAATAACTACATCACGGGAAAAATGTACGAATTGGAGGGCCGCGGGAACGGCCGAGGGTAACGGAGACCGGGAACAAAGGGGATTATTAAACATTCGCGTGTACTCTTTGCTTTATCAGTGTAACAATGTGCGGAATGATCACTTTTCATTTGCAAAGGGTCCCGTTATATTCACCGCGGACTTGCGTTCCATTGGGACCGTATTAATCCACGGTAACCAACCGGAGTTTCCAGGACCTGAAAATGTAATAATTCCCCGAACGAATTTAACAATTCCCAAATAGTGGCGGAAAAATCTATACCGGTTCCGCTTGGCAGACGTGGAACGACGACGACGACGACGACGACGACGACGACGACGACGGAGGAGAAGGTCGAGTAACAATTTAACCGAAGGAAAAGGTTTCATCGATCTTCCGATAATAAAAGGTTTAATGAACAATATAATTGCTTCTCGGCTCCGTGTCTTTCCCGTTTTGTTCCGTCTTTTAGGGAAATCGAAACTGAACCTTTTCGATTTCAGTTCTATTGATTTATTGAAAATAAACAGTGGGATGATAATGATTACTGTATTAATATTTTCTATATTATTAGTAGTGTATTATTATTATTATTGGTATTATAATTAGTACATCATTATTATTACTAGTAGTACCACTTCATTATCATTATCGTTATTATTATTATTATAATTAGTACCTCATAATTATTATTACTAGTAGTACTATTTCATTATCATTATTATTGTTAGTATTATAATTAGTACCTCATAATTATTATTACTAGTAGTACTGCTTCATTATTATCATTATTATATTTGTATTATTAATATTAATTATTATCATATCACCAGGTATATTAAACAAAAATTCAAAATTAATAAGGAAAAATGTATCCACCGTCTTATTGGCGGTTCCGAAGAACAGTCTGAGCGAGTCTGGCCGATATCTACGAGAACGCCGTCGCGTATTTAATTTGGCAAAAGCATTTTCACAGTTCCCCGGCCGCCGTTTTCCACCGTGAAATATTATGAGTGTCACTTGGTAGCTCGGATACAATGGACCGAGAGGTTCCCATAAAAACGGGGTCTTCAATAACCCCCCAACCCCCGTATCCGGTGCCCCCCGGCCGCGCCTCGTACGACGGGGGCGCGAGCGGAGAAAATCAATATTGAATATAAACAAGAGCACACGGGGTACATTCGAATCGATTCTGATTCTAATAAGCCAATTTTAATAATGCCGCCGCTTTCCCTCGGATTTTCGGGACAGGGAAATTCGATTAACGGAACGATCGAGCGTAATTACATTTCGCGGTACGCGGCCGCGCGGACGCGCGCTCGCGCCAACGCACACTCCGTTAATAATTCTTGATTTTCTTAACTTCAGCATGGTAATTAGAACGGTTGAGTTAATTCTCGCTCGCGGTAACGAGAAATTCACTTCGCTCTTTCTTTTCGACTTTTCATTCTTTACTTTCACCCTTCCCCCCGGCGAATTGGGGATGTTTTTCGCGTATCTGTTGGTAGTCTCTTAACATGTTCTTTGAACTTTTAATGTTACTCGTTAGTTTCAATGTTGAACGGTTGTATTAGTATTTAGCATATTATCTACCAGTTATTCAATACTATATTGAAAGTGAATTATTCATTAATTTGTATTACAGACTTATAACTAAATCATAATCAATGTCCAAGCTTTTATTGATCAAAGTTTCACTAATAGAAATTATAGTCTAGAATTAGCGGATCATAACGAGTAACGTAATTTAACACTAGGTCTACGGAACGCGTCAAATTGACGCATATTGGATTTTAGAAATATTATTTTGCAAATGTTTCAAATCGAATCTCCAGTTTCCACAATCTAAATAAACGAGCTTCTTTAGAAATAATGGAATGAATAAACGCCCGTAAACCTAGTGTCAATTATTAGTTAAAATCTACGGGTTGAACGAACTTATTAAGTCGCTTTTTAATATAAAATTGCGAGTTACTGAAAATCTTATTCGTAAATACGCGGTGGATGATTTGTCAGCGGAATTTTGTGTTTTTCAAACGGCGAGGAATTCGCTGTAGCCTCGCGGAGGACAATTGCAAGTCGGCTGGGCGTTCCAGCCGTCCTCCCGCATTTGTTAATACACCGAGACGTTAATGGCATTATACGTTAGCAAGCCATTCGTAGAATCGCGCGAGGATTTTACGTACGTGCGCTTGCTTCCGTCTAAGGGGGGCCGGGCACGAGGGGCGTTAATAAAGATGAGTGACGATGCTTAATTAGTATTAGCCGGCAAGATAGCCTGTGCTGCTCGTGCAGCACTACGTTAATCGAGGCTGTACAGTGCCGTGGAAAGGAGGGGGGAGGATTTAGGTGTCTCGAACCAGTGTTTCTACTCTGCATACAAGATAGAGCCGTTCGAACGCTTGAAAAATCCTGATTAGATTACATCGATTTCGTTGACACAGCCGAATCGAAGTGGACACGTTTTTTAACTTGATTTAGTAGCTGAAAAAGTAGCTGTAAGTATTCGAATGTTGATCGTTGTACGTTGATCTTGGGATTTGTCGAGAAAAGATGCTTGGTGGATGATTAATCCATTACTCATTTATAAAATAGTGTGATACAGTAGTTTCAATATTTTTCTTCTCAAGTTCTATCTATTCCAAATTTGTTATTCGCAAATTACCATAATTTCTGAATTTATTATTCGCAAACTATTGTATCCAAATTTGTCATTTGGAAATTTCTATCACTTGGAAAGCTTATCAATTGTAAATTTCGGTCACTTGGAAAATTCTAACTTAATCCATCACTCATTTATAAAATAGTATAATACAGTATTTTCAATATTTTTCTTCTCTAGTTCTATCTGAAAATATCTATTCCAAAGTTGTTATTCGCAAATTAGCATAATTTCCAAATTTATTATTCACAAACTGTTGCATCCAAATTTGTCATTTAGAAATGTCTATCACTCGGAAAGCTTATCAATTGTAAACTTCGGTCACTCTGAAAATTCTATCATTCCGAAATTCCCATCGCAAGGTTTCCATTCATCAATCCCCATTAAAAAATCCCGCAATTTCCAACTTCCCATCTCGCGGAAACCCCCAGCAAAGGTCAAAGAATTCGCAACGCAATTTCCCTGACTAAATTGCGATCTGATCGTCCCACCAGCCTCCGTGTCCCCGCCGCGGGAGGCGACCGTGAAATGACGCGGGAGGCAAGGGAAACAGTTTCGAGAAAGGGGATGAAGAAAAAGCGGACGGCGACGCTTAATTCGCAGAAAGGCCACTTATTAGCCGAGGCCGTTTGCGAGCGGTGCGCGAGAGAGACGCGAGCAGCACTCGTGAACGTCGCGACTCCTGCTATCGCTCCAATTGTCGGAGACAAAGGGTGGCGCAAAGGGCGCCTAACGTAAAGGTGAAGGGCGTGCTGGATGCTCTTCGAATGAAACGGCCCATTTGCCACGAGGGACGGGGGCAGGGTGGTAGTAAGGGTGAAAGCGAAGGGTAAATATGCAAGAGCCCTCGGCTGGCAGCCTGTTAGAGAGTCAGAGACCGGCGGGGGGAGGGGGGGCGCTAGTATGGCGGAACTTACTTCGGAGGCTTACCGTGCCGCAGCCCGTGTTATTACAGGCAACCCTAACTTCTCGCGAAGAAATATCACCCCTGCACACTCTTTCGACGATCGGGGGTGGCTGCTGAAAATTCCCATCGACGTTGCAACGGTGAACCGCCGTTCCCATCGATTAATTTATTATTAACCCCCGTCGAAAGGGGACTCGAGGAAATCCGATAAATCGCGAGTGCCGTTAGTCGAGTTGCGTTTAGGTTCGGTTTTGAATTAAATGTACGTACGAACGTTATGGTTATTAAAGAAACGTTCAGAGGAAACCGATGAAACCGATGGACTGTAGGAAGAACGCTGATTAAACTAATTATCCTTACAGTGTACCACTTTTATGCGATCCTCGGGATCCGCCGGGCAACTAACGATCGGAATGCCTATGGAAATCGTGGATATTAACGATATCCTCCGTTCCCGGATCGTTGAAATACAACTGCCAAGCGGGCTTCCTTTTCCTTCGATTCCGACCTGGGAAGTCCGGCTAATTTATCGGCCGGATCGCGCGAAACCCTCCCCTTCGCTGGTGCTCGCGCACTCGAGCGCGCGCGCGCGTACCCCTTGTCCAATTATATCCCGGCCGAAACGAGGGGGAGACCTTATAAATACGAAATTTCCGAGTCGCCGTCGGTATTTCGCGGAAATTCCGCCGTTCGAAATTATCGTGGACGGAATTTCGTAAGGGAACCCGATGTAAATATGGCGGCGGGGGGCATTCTTAACGTGCCGGCCGCTGTAAGGCGCGCCGGATCGGGGCCGTTTTTCAGCGCGCGTTCCCCGGCCGGCGCCGAATCCCGGTGTATCAGAAAACAATAAACCGTTCGCCGATAATTAAATTTTCTTGGGATTATTGATTTCGGATAATAAAAGCCGGGGACCGGCGGATATTCGATGCAACGACCGGAGGCCAAGCAAATTTACCCCCGACCGTTCGGCGGACTAGACGCACGGAAGTAATTAGTCCGGAAAATATTCGAATTTCGGTAATACCGGTTTCTCCGGAGACTCGAAAGATAAATTCCGCGATGATTCGTCGGGTACGCGGAAGATTTATTCGTGTTATCATAGTTTAACCCCTTGGCCTGTGATTTCTTTCTCAACTCTGATACGGCTACTTTGTCATTAATAATTTATTGGAAAAAGAGAAAGATTCTAAGCATATGTTATAGCTATATTTCCTTTTAACACTAGAACTACCGTTCCAGTCAGAATGACTGGTTTCGATTTTCTTGTATCGCAGTTATTGATAATTTACAAACGTTGAATATTCGAAATAATTTCGAAAATGAATAGTTTCACTTGAATATTATCACGAGTATCCGAAGAAACTGGAAAAATCTGTTATTACAATTTTTATACGGATTACGTGTCAACCATATTAAATGCTCGGTAGTTCTAGGGTTAAGTATAATAATTGATTACAGAGGAATAATATTTACTTTGAATTCGAATGAACTGAGTAATATATATATTTGTTGAATCGATATATATTTGTTGAATTGCATATTACGATATTTTTCAAAACAATTTGGAAAATTGACATTTCCCTGACAATTGCCTGTCGACGTGTAGAACACGTCGCTTCGTTCCTGTAGAAGCATCTCGACGTGCGTACGTCTTTCCACCGCGGGTGGTTAATTGAGATTCGATTGATTAGTCTGATGGAGTTACCGGATGCTACGGAGTTAGTCAACGAGTATGTTGGCGTATTTTATTTCCAAATTCGACGAGTGAATTGTAACGATGTTACACGAGGTTTCGGTTGGATAGCTGAAATTAGGCAGTCGATGTGTTAACGAGGCTTAATTGAAATTCCGCGGTCGGGGATAATGATGTTGCTGTCCCTCCGCGGTCACTTTTGACCCGCAGCTCCGCTCGGGGCCACTTCCATCGACAAAGAGATCGATTGTGCTGGTTATAATTTGCTCCTCTCCTCGTGGATCAGATGACGCCACGTCCCGCGAGCGTTTCGATATTCCACGATGACCTTGATTGTTTCATAAACACCGTGGACGCCCGAGGAAAGAGTTGCTCCCTAATTTCTGTGGCTGTTACGGGGCGATCGTTAACTCGGGGAGGGAGTGATCGACGATGAAATTAAGATAATATACGGAGGAATAAGGAAATGAGTCATCGGACTGGGACGCGTCAGGATAGGAACGGATAAGTCATCCTGACGTTTGACGGAGGATTCATCATCCCCGAGCATAAAAGAGTCGGCGTCATTCATAAATAGTATGGGGTAGATCGACGAGTATTTTCCCATAGCAGGGAATCCCGGGCTTTCATGGGCGAGACATAGAAATTCGAAGCACATAATGCATTCACAATGTGTCTATTTAAATTCCAGATGCTTTAAGTGGCATCTACGTTTTAGTCGCTCGGAAGCCAACGCGGTTAACACTAGAACTACCAGTTAAAATGAAATCAGTTTTTCTGTTTCGTAATTTTGAATTTTCGAAGTGATTTTGGGAATTGTTTTATTTAAATACTATAGTGAGTCTGAAGAAACTGAAAGTTGTTAGTTTTTATAGGGATTCGAGTTAGTCGTGTTAAATGCTCGGTAGTTCTGATATCAGGAGAGGTTTTATTAGAGAAATTTTTGATTCGAGCGAAGAAACTGAAGAATTTCTAGTAAGTTGGAATGTTCTATGCTTCATGATTTTAACATTAGAACTACCGTACCAGTCAAAATGACTGGTTTCAGTTTTCCTGTTCCGTAATTATTGATATCTTCAAAGCATTTAATGTTCGAAATGATTCTGAAAATAAATAGTTTCACTTGAATACTATAATGAATGTCTGAAGAAACCGAGAATAATCTATTGCTACAATATTCGTTATAATAAACGTTAATTTCTACCGAACAAAAACCGCAGCAAACAATACCTCGAAGTAAACAACGCATCGCGAAGCCCCCTAAACTTCCCCATCATCTCAACCATCGGATTCATACCAACGCAGAAACCCCATTGAACCATCTCGCCCAGGGTTCCTAGGCACCAAGGATCGAACGAATAAATTAGAGTGAAATGACGCAGCAAGAGAGGCTCCTCATGTCTGATGAAATCACCGAAACTCCATTTCCCGCGAATCAAACGGACCGGGCTCTAGCGCACAGAAGAAGAGTCGCCCGAGGATAAAACGCATCCGGGAAAAGAGGAATAGCGAGAAAAAAAAGGGAGGGAAGAGTGACTCGATGGAGTCGGTGTATCCACTCGAGGAGGATCCTGGAGAGAATGGGAGCCGAAAAGCCGGGTGGCGTGGCGGACCCCCATAACCCATGTCTAATCCGACTTCGTCTCGCCCGCTCACGGGCGCCTCTCCCATGGAGAGTTTGTCCTTTCGCTGTTCACGCCAGCCGGGCCTGCGGAGGTCTCGCAGTCGGTCACAGATCGCTGGCGCAGCCAGTTTTCACGAGGCGACGGTTTCCTCGCGGATCTGCGCGGAATGGCTGGCCCCTTCAGCGACGAGCAGCTGCTCTCTTCGACTGCCTCCGCGCCCCGTCTCCGTCACACCTATTCGATGCCATTGGTAGACGTTGCTCGTCGACGGACTCTGGCTCTAGGTGATCTACGAGGATACTCGTTCGCGGAGATTTACTCGTCGCCAGCGCTACGGGGTTAGCCTTGTTAAAGACACCCTGTACCGGCGTGTACTGAGTAATTGGTCCCCGGATGGTAATTAATTGATACCTACTTTTAATAGGAGCGTTGCGTTTCTTTCAATTTTGCGGGAGTGAACCTGGGTCTTGGAGCTTATGGATCTTTTTCGTTTTGCTCGGAGGGTGTTGCGATGGGGTGGTTTTGGTAGTGTGTTGGATATTGTCTACTTCTAGTTCTTGTAATGAGACGTTGAAGTGTTTCTTTTGTAAGTAGATCTATTTAGATATCTGGGAACTATCTTATCTAAGCGAAAGATCTATTTAGTCTCAACTTCGTAGCACTTGAGATTAGTACTTCTAACAATTTTGATTTGATTCTCCAAGCGATTGCTACAAAGAACAGAATTACAACGCAAAGCTTGCGATCCTCAAAAGAGCCAGCAATAAACATCTAAACTATTTGAATTTTTTAGCTACCCGGGAACTACCTTATCTAAGCAAAAGATCAATTTAGTCTCAACTTAGTAGCACTTGTGATTAGTACTCCTAAGTTTTGGTAAATTTGATTCTCCAAACGATTGCTACAAAGATCAGAATCACACAGAATCATCACATCGTGTAAGCTTCGTGGTGAACATTATAAACAGAATAGAATACATTATTATCAATAATATTATATTATAATTGTTATAATAATATAACAAGTACTATTCACCTTTGAATTCAAATGAAATATTATTCCTTCGTCACTAAGTGATCACTGACAAAATTGTCGTACCGATCGCAGTTGAAAAGTAAATCACAGGGCAAGGGGTGAAAGGTCTACGGAGGCCGGACTTACCGGAATCCACTGGCAAGGTTAAACCGTGGCTAAAGGTTCCCCGCGCTAATCCTACCTGCGACGTACCGTTGCTCCTTTCGAACGCGATCAACGTCCCAACTACAGTTCTGTACACAACGCGGCGGTCGTTCGCTCGGCGCGGCGATCAGGTGCGTCAGGTAAACCAGACATCTCGTCGTGCATACTGATTCCCCGTGTACGCGTCGTTCGCGAATCCGGTGTCGATAATTCTAGTGGTCGATCTCGTCAGGCATCAGCCTGCGAACAGGTGGACGCTGTCAGCGAGCGACGAGCCCGTGGCCGTGTGCCAACCTCGAAGAGGGCTTGGGTGTTCCGGAAGAGAACAGAATTGACGGAGGATTCTGGGAGTGTCCGAAGGGATAGGCTGAGAATTCTTCGAGTTCCTCTGGAATTCTTCTAACATCTGAATCGTAGAAATTTCAGTTCTTTCTTCGTGATTTCTTAGTATCTAAGCGTTTTCCTTATTATCTAAGCATTCGACGTATAATTCTGTCTTTATCTATTGACCTATTGACCTTTATCTATTGATATTGACCCTTAGCACTCTAGGTTGCTAATCTATCAGCAACTGCTAATTTTTATAGTATTCCTAGCGAAAGTGACAAATGCTATATTTCTTCGATCTTTTATTTTCCTTAGTACTAAATTTGGATGTACAGAAAATCGAGTAATTTTAGGAATAATAATAATTATTATTATTATAGTAGTAATACTACAGAGTTCAAAGGGTTAATCCTTCTCGACGAGTGTCAATTATATACAGCAAAATTATAAAGACTATACAATAAGCTTCGTAAAACGCATTGTGTAGAATACACAAATAAAGTAGCTTTGTTACGTAAGTTATCGGTCAAGTTATGTCTCTTAATATTTCCGAGCGGAAAAGTTCCGAGTGCAAAGGGTAGAACAAGCAGCAACGCGGACAATAATTCAGTGCCAAGATTAGAGATTAGATTAACATGTTTTTCGCAGTTGTTTCGCGAGCAGCAAGCGCGGGAGCTGACGCTGGATAGCCGAAGTCTCAGGGAAATAAATAAATATGAATTACGAGGGCCCGTTGTCGGGAGCCGTTCTACGAAAGCGCGATTCTACGTAAAGATCCACGCTCCGGCAACGGGGTAACAGCTCGGGCTCTCGATTCAATGTACTAGCAAGTATTTCGAAACTTCCCGTGGCGCGGCGCGGCGCGGAGCGGCGGGGTGATATTGCTTCGAGGAACGAGAGCGGAGAAAATCAGCCGGGAGTCGGGCCGCTGTGTCCCACGCGGCGCGAAACGTGTTAATAATTCCCGTGGATTCGTCGAGATTATTCCGGGCTTTGTTTCAGCCGGCGTCTTAATTGAATCGCGCGCCCGCGCGAGTCGGCGGACCGATTGCGATTTTTAATAAAGCGTGGAACAAGCGAAAACCGCCTGGCCCCCGGCCGGCCGGCTTGCTTTTCGCGCTGTTGAAGGAACAATATCCGAAACGGCGCGTCTCGCCGCGGATTAATTATGAAATGCTCTTTTTAATCCGCGCGTTAGCTACCTGCTACCCCACCACGTATTTTTACATCTTTACATCTTCTCTTGGAGGATCAGACGATTTTCTTGGAATTTCCGGAAACCATTATGGTTCTACGTTTCTTACTGTTTCGTGTGAATTTTTAATTTGATTAGTGTATGATTTTAAATTCACGTGAAATTGGAAGAAATGGAGATCCATAGTGATTTTAGGGATTTTCAGGAAAATCGTCGAATTTGATTATTATGTGATACAATATTTGTGTGGGAATAATGTTGATGTTGAAGAATTATGGATCTCTATTTTTTAGTTTCATGTGAATTTTTAATTTGATTATTATGTGATACAAGATTTGTGTAGAAATACTGTTGATACTGAAGCATTATGGATCTCTATTTTTTACTGTTTCATGTAATTTTTAATTTGATTAGAGTATGATACAAGATTTGTGTAGGAATACTATGTGATATTGAAGCATTATGGATCTCTATTTTTTAGTTTCATATATATTTATTATAGATTATTAATATATTACCATAGATTTATTTAGAAATACTGTATGATATTGAAGCATTATAGATTTCTTTTTTTTACAGTTTCATATGAATTTTTTATTTTATTATTATATGATACAACATTTGTGTAGAAACACTGTATGATATCGAAGCATTATCTCTATCTTTACAGTTCCATATAATTTTCAATTCGATTATCTGACACAACATTCATATAGGAATACTTGTGACATTGAAGCATGAACAAAGGCACACTTGTTACCAGCTAACGCAATGGTTAACAGGGGCACGTATTAATTGTCCGTTTCTCCGTTCGTTCGTTTTTCTCTCCTTTTCTTCTAACGGAGGTAGCTAGCCAGTCGATTCGCGGAGAAAGGACTCCGCCGTGCCATACGTCATAATTAAACAAAGTCCTGGGACAGGACCACCCGGCCTGCCCGGGCCACCCCTATCAATTAGCCTCTATTAAATCAAAACCAACGGCGGAACCAGCGGCTTCGGCTTTCCAGCGTGTTTATGAACTCCCTGGGCCCGATCATAGACTGCCTCCCTCTATCCGGGGATCAGCGCCGTTCGGTTTAAGTAATTAGACGGTTCACGATGCCTCGCCTTCTCACGGATGTGGGCTGCCTCGACGGACGGAGCCGCGCCGCTGCGCTCGCTACGACAATGGAGAACGAGCCCGGTTCGTCGCCGCTGGGACGATTGAATCTTGAACATTGTTGTCCCGGGAATTGGCCGAATTGATAGATCGTTCGGGGATTTTATTGTGGGACTTGCGTGCTCGTGATTCCGGCCGCGATTAGAGTCTCCTATCTGTGAACGGGGTGGTTGCGGAGCGACGCTTCATCTTGATTCGATGCAAAGTTGAATTCGTCTAACTTTCTGATAAAGTGTTCGTGCGCTTCGAGGAATCTCGAACAGTTCGATTCTTTTGAGGTTCTATCAACCCTTTGCACTCGAGAGGTGACCCTCGGTCACCTTTTGATTTGATGCAGCGAAATTATAAAATTCGGTATTTAATATTGAACTATGTGTGATGCATCGGTGCGTGAAATATTGGGTAAAAAAGCTTTGTTTATAAATTTACCTGTGATTTTTTGAATTCATTTCAAAAATCATTTTTGTCCAGTTAGGTATTTCTAACCAAATACTTCGAAATAAATCGAAATAATACGAAATAAGTCATAAGGCAAGGGGTTAAGTATAACAATCGATTACAGAGGAATATTTACTTTGAAGGGGTCAAGGGGTTAACCGAGTTCAATCGACTTCCCGAAATCCCTTTACAGAAACCCCTAAACTCGACCTAATTTTCATCCAGTGTTAGATTAACACTAAAACGAGAGGGGTCAAATGACCCATGCCTGATGTCTTCTTGCAATTATTAGGTAACAAATGTTTCTCTGAGAAATTATTAAAGAAATCCATTTAGCACTATGCAAACTCAATTGTAAATCAATGAAAGTCTAAACAGATGCACTCTTGGAGTTTCTGTAGCGAAATTTTCAAAACTCAATCTCCATACAGTTACAAGCGAAACCATAAAGCAACGGGTTAGAAGCCGAGGAATTGAAAATTTCCATTGAATTGAAAATTCAAGAGACCAATCCAAAGCTCCTCTTGCCTTCAAACGCGATTTCCATCCAGAGGCGACTGTTCCTAGGGAGACGTGAACTCCCGGGTACACGGCGCGCAACAATAACTCGGCGACCCTTAAAAAATGGAGGCTCCCCCCTGAATAATTCAGCGTGTCGAGCCAAGGTGCAGATTTCAATGCGTCACCGTCTTGTGCCGGTCACCGTGCGGATTCCCCGAGGGCCGACGTAACGTTGTCACGGTGCCCGAATTTCGAAGCGATTCACCACCTCCACGGAGCCGCGCCGACAATGATCCAGATGCACGCGTGCAACTGACGTTCCTTCCTTTCTGGCGTAGGTAGAGGGTGGTTTCGTTCGTACGGCGGAAAGAGAGACAAAGAGGGAGAGCGTAGGCCGTGGTATCCGGTTAAATTGGTCACGGACCGGAACACGTGTTCCCTGCGATCCCTGACGAATCGGTTCTCGTTTTTCCCACAGAAAGAGAGTGCCGGCCGGTCGCGCGTTGCGCCGCGAGAGATCCCGGAGAAGAAGAAGCCGCGGTTTCCAACGAAATCCATCGGTGAACGGCTATACGTCCCCAGCGTGTGGACAAAGCGTGCTCCAAGCTCGGCAAATATTGCCCGAGCGTTGCCGTAACACGGCAAATATTTTTTTCCTCTTCAGTGTGAGCGACGGCTAGCTCCGCGGAGATCAAGTGACTGTACGTCGCGTATTTGTTTTACGGATTCTCTACTTAACTTTCGCCGGGATGCTTCGGACTTGGCTGGAGATTTTCTGGGGAAAGTGAAGTTTGGGGAAGTGGGTAATTGGGATATTGGGAAATTGGGAATTTTTTGTTTGACGATTAAGGTCGTATATTCTGTGGAAATAGGTAGGGAAATTATGGGATCAAAGTTTGATGGAAGTTTGAGGTTTGGAGATTTTGTGAGGCAAGAATTGAAGTTTGGGAAATTGGCAAATTGGTAAATTGGGAATTTTTTGTTTGATGATTAGGATCGTATATTCTGTGGAAATAGATGGAGAAATTACGTGATGAGAGTTTGAGGTTTGGCTGCAGATTTTGTGAGGCAAACGAAGTTTAGGAAATTGGAAAAATGAAAATTAGATAATTTAAAATTGGAAATGTTTTCCTTTGATGATTAAGATCATACACGATCTGAGATTTGGGATAGTTAGGGAAATTATGTGATGAGAATCTACGTATCTTCGGAATACAGATAAATTACTTTACTATCAACCTCTGAACAACGAAAAAGGAAGAAGAAGATTAAAGATCGATCAGTTCCCGATAGACATATCGTCCCAGCAAACATGCTAATTTACGATCACTCTTCCTGCCCCGCTAACCCAAAAATTCCAGCATCCCATCGATTTGAAAATTTCCAATTTATCTTTCTCAGGTCTTCGCCACGACGTATGGGGAGCAAAGTTAAACGAAGTAAATTTTCCTGAGATCCACGAGCCTCGACAAGAGTAAGTAGCGCGATCAATCATCATTTCCATAATTCTGTATGGCCGAAGATTAGTTTCATTCGGCGAGAATTTACCTTTAACCCTTTGCGCTTGAGAGGTGAACCTAAAGTTCCGCTTAGAAAAGAGCAATTACATATAATAGAGTGCAAATTAGAATATCTCGAGCAATGACACAATCAACTTAATTAAATCGCGCAGAATATATACTCTCAGACATATTCATCTCACTCGCAGCTTTTCTAGAACATTTTTTAGATTCTACATATATATCTATATATCTTATATATTAAATATTATTTAAATATAGATTAAATCTTCATTTTGTATATTTTCTAAATATATAAAGTATCTTCATTTTGTATATTTTCTAAATATATAAAGTATCTTCATTTTGTATATTTTCTAGATATATAAGATACCTTGATTTCGTATATTTTCTAGATATATGAGATATCTTCATTTTGTATATTTTCTAGATATACAAGATAGCTTCATTTTGTATATTTTCTAGATGTATATTAAATCTTCATTTTGTATATTTCCTAGATATACAAGACATCTTCATTTTATATTTTTCTCAGCAAAATCATGCGGCACTCAACGTGTCAACACGTTGAATTGCATATTAATCGTATTAAATGCTCGGTAGTTCTACCGTTAAACATTTACTCAAACCACACACAATCTGATCGTCGAGCACACAAGTTCATTCTACATCGATTCCCACGACAAAAGAACGCAGAATATCCATCGGAGAAACGTCCGAGTGCAAAGGGTTCGCATCGAAGCGGCCGGTCGCGTTAAGTATCGCAATGGCGTCGTTGTTCGCCGTTTACCTCTGCCACGGCTCGCTTCTTCCGGCCGTGTCCCCTTGTCTTAGGAGGAGAACGGTCCCGTGTTTCATCGGGTCGCGTCACGTCGCCGAGTTTTAATTATTCCGAGGAACCGGGCAACGCGCGGCAACTGCTAACGAGATGGCCCGATAACGTAAATTAGATGGCGCGCCGGATCGCTTATTAAAGGACAGGCTTATTAGAAAGCTCGTCAGTTTTTATCGGAATACGGATTGGAAACGTGCTGCGGAATACATTTCTCGCCGGGGCAAGCTGCTCCCCTCCCCCCCCGGTCGGTTCTTTTGCGCCTTTTTCCATCGCCGCCGAAACAAAGTTGATTACGGACGACGAGGTCGGCCGCCGATACGTTTCCCATCGCGGCGTGTGCGCGGAGCTGTGTAATGAAATCGAGAACTCGATTAACCGTGCTCGCCTTTATGTCGCGACGCAATGTTAGCCGTGATCGAATCCTCGTAAACTTTTTAAGAACGTTGCGAGCGGTTTGACGAATCGGGCGCCGAAAGTTGATCTTTTAACCCTTTGCACTCGGAAGTTTCCCAGTAGAAATTTTTAGCAATAGTTTACGAGACAAAGACGATATTCTTCGTAACTAACTCGAAGAGAAATCACAAGTACATTGAGGAACAAAGCTGTTTTATTCTAATATCAAGTTAATTATTCTAATATCAAATTAACAATACCATAATATCTATAATCAAGTGGTGACTGAGCGTCACCTCTCGAGTGCAAAGGGTTAATAGTTCATTGCTGTCGATCCCTCAGGAACATAAATTTCGTGTAGGAAAGGGAAAATTATTTCAATTTCTATTGTTTTGCTTTATTCGAGTAAAAAGAATTTTACAGTTTGAAATATATGATATCTGTGATGCAAATTAGATATTGCAGAGCCAACGGAGTGTAAAGGGTTAATAATAATATTCTAAGTCTCTTTAACCCCTTGCCGTATTTACTTTCGCCACTAAGCTCATGTACCATTTTACTATCGACAATTTGGAAGAAATGCAACAAAATTGTCCATTCTACTTTAAGTGGACATTTTATTTGAAGATAATACAATGATAATAGTATGAATAACATCGATTGTTGTTAAATTAGTCTAGAAATTTTCATCACGGGTCTCGTCATTGTACGGCAAGGAGTTAAATCAAAGATATCTCTTAATGATTACATACTCACAAATCCATGTCACGAGGCAGTTACACGGACGTCACGTGTACCACTCAAATTTTCCAACCATTTCACTTGATCGAAACAATACCGGTACCGTAGCGAACCCGGGCGCAGGGTGCGCGAGCAGTGAATTAGGGAGACACTACCATCCGATCGAATGATAGATGACGCGTCCCGTGCAAGAGGAAACGCCGATTTGGCGTGTGAGAAGTCACAGGAGCGGAGGGGAACATTGAGGCAAAGTACGGGTACAGAAACCTCTGCGAAAAAAGAATAAAATAGCTAACCTTTATTTTCAGTATGGAATAAAGATACATTGAAAGAGTATTGTAATGTTTCAATGGGAGGAATTGAATTTTGGTAAAAGGGTTGGTTAACCCTTTGCACTCGGAAGTTTCTCATAAGAAATATTTAATATTTAGCAATTACTATACCTTACAACAAAGATTGCCATAGAACACGTCTCTAATTTTGTTTTCTTAAATTATCATTAACGAAGTAGTCGTGTCATAGTTGATCAATAAAAAGACCAAGGGATTAACATTGCCTCTAATTCTGTCTCTTCAATAAATGATCAATAACGAAGCAAACCTGTCGATCATAGCCAAGAAATAAATAGAGCAAGGAATTCACATTGCCTCTAATTCTGTTTCCTTAAATTACCATTAACGAATTAGTCGGAATCTTTTCTCCAGCGCGCGTAGCGTCCGGCGTTCTCCCATCGATCGGAGAATGAGTTTGAAGGGTCGATCGGTTTCGCGGCGGCCGCGTCAAGATGTCGGTTGCGATTCGCGGGGAATTTACGGCGGTCCCGGCGTAATTGCTCCGTGACGAGAACAGATATCGCGGGAACGGCGAGTCGGGCCGGAAGTATAGGCTTTTATTTGACAAGCGGGTGCAGCGGGTTTTCAGCGGAAACGAACGGTGATCCGGTCCGACGGGCGGAATGCTTAACTGCCGGATCGATTTACTGTCGGCGAATCGGCCGGCCGGCCGGTCGACCGACCGGCCAGCAGCGCGGGCGGGTATTCAGATAAATATTTCTTAGAACGGGATAATGGTGGCACCGGCGCAACGCGGCGGTCGCGGAAACCGACCGGTTGATCCCGTAATTTACGATCGTGGCCCGGCGCCACCGCGATTTCCCGGGGACAGATACTCCGCGGCAATTAAACGCACGGTGAATCGCGCCTGATAACGTCCGTCATTGTTCGGAATAAAACGATTTTAACCCTTGGAACTCCAGACGGTTTTGTAATCTATCAGTAACTGCAAGTTTTATAGTGTCCCTAGCGAAAATGAGAAACGCTATAACATTTCTATCTTTTATTTTCCTTCTTAGTGCAAAAGTTGGATGTGTGGAGAACGTAATGACTGTAGGGCAGTTTCTTTAAGATTCATTAAAATATTAAATATTAAAATATTTACGAATTTTAATAGTACTTGCTTTAAGGATTTGGAATAGTAGAATTGTAATGCGGAAGAATGTGATATTAAAATATTTAATATCGGCACTGGTGCGATATTGGAGCCTGCAGAGTTCAAAGGGTTAAGAGTTCACTGGAAGTACAGAGCATTTGATACGATTAGTATGTAATTCCTATAAAAACTGTAACAGATTATTTTCAGTTTCTTCAGACATTCATTATAGTACTCAAATGAAGCTATTTATTTTCAAAATCATTTCGAACATTCAACGCTTCGAAGATATCAACAATTGCTAAACAAAAAAATCGAAACCAGTCATTTTGACTGGTACGGTAGTTCCAGCGTTAAAGAAATTGATCTGGGGAGCATTTAATAGACCCCGAAAATTCCCCGGTTCACTGAAAAAGTCGCTTTGACGTCGTGGAACTTCCATGGGTGCATCGCGTTCAGTGGATCGTTGCGGTCTCGTGCTTTTCAGCTGGATTCCCTCGACCGCAGGATTAACTTCGTATCCGAAAACAGTAATGGCGACACGTTCAATTGAAAAGAAGCTTATGGAAATCTCCAAAGAAACAGTTCTAGTTAAAAGAGTACGATACTTCTTTTTAATATACTACAGATACTAATCTGCGGACAAACGTCGACATTTGACGAGATCAAACTTCCATATTCAAAAGACTGAGTCGTACAAATGACTTAACTACTCAAATGCCAAGTTAATCATTCACTATCTAATTTAGTAGAATCTACCGATGGTTTAGTATATTTCAAAGAATTTCCCCATAAGCCGTTAACACTAATTAAAAAATTGTCGAATGAAGTGTTTAATAAGTTGAGAATACTGCACAGCAAGAATTGTGTCAAATAATTTATAATCGTTCCTATTTGTCACGTCGTGGTACGTTCCCTTGTAAAAACACGTGGTACGATTAGAGTCAGATCAAACCGTTCCTCGTTCGTCCCCCGAACACCGAATCACCTGACATCTGCGTCAAACGTGTTTCGGTCGACGGGGAGTTTCGAGAAAATCCGAATTTCCGCGGCGCGTAGCCGTGTCCTCTGTTGTTAGTTCAACGGGTTCCAGGTTCCAGGATCCGTCGAACGGTCGCAGGGACGCTCCTTTGTCGCGCTCGCCGCGGATCCAAGGGACTTCACGCGCGTTTAAGCGGCGGCCAGTCGCGCAGCTTGCCTCCCTTCTCTCTTCGGCGTGGACCCATTGCAACGAGAGCGTTAATCGTCACGCTTTCGAGCTCCTCGGCCGGACCGCGATTTGTCTCGCTTATCCGCCGGTAGCCGGCCTTCGGGTTTTTCAGCCGGTTTCCGAGATCAGCCGCTTTCATCCTGCGCCGGGCAACGGGATCCCTCCGCGTTCCATGGAAACCCGGCTGAAATTCCAAAATCGTGCGAAACGAACCACGGTCGTTGATGTTTTCGACGAGTTTCCGAGCCACTTTTGATGGCTCGAGGAGCTTTCAAGGTTAGTGGAAATTTTTCTGAGGTGTATATTTTTTTTGTTGGCTGGTTTGTGGGGATTCTATTGTGTTGTTCGGTATTTTATGAGGGTGGGTAGTTTTGGGATCATTGAGTGTGTCATCTTTTGCTTGAGAATAGTTAACTTGTAAGGGAGGTTCTTAATTGGCGCGCGTCGATTAACCCTTTGCACTCGAAAGTTTTTCACTGGAAACGTTTCACGTTTTTTGACGAGGTATGGACGACATTGTTTGAAACATTCACAGATGAATTAAGTGAGGAAGCTATTTTATTTAAATATTCACTATAACAGTACAAAGTTTAATTTAAAATACTAAATATTCGACTTCATAGTTTTGCTGCGTCAAATCAAGTGGTGACTGAGTCACCTCTCGAGTGCAAAGGGTTAATGAAGCTTACGTGACACAGTTCTGAAGGAAATATTTGAGGGTTGAGGGTTGAAAGTATATTTTCTACATCTCTGAAACCTGAGGGTAAAGAAAAGAAATTTTTGTTCGAATTCTACATCTACATCTCACATAAGTTTCATCAAAACGTATAATCCTACACTAGGGAATCAGTAGTAATTAAATGAATTTCCATAAGTTGATCTAAAGAAACCTGAAAACATTTTATATTCCAAGTCTGAACGATTCAATCTACAATAATTTCAGTAAATACAAGATACAAATTTCAACCCCTTAAATTTCTAATTATCCATGAAACCACTAGAACCATCAGACAATTGAATCAATCAACATTGTTCTATAAAAACTGAACACATATTTGTCGAGATTCTGTTTGCCTCAAGAATTCCTGGGAGAAGCAACGGCACCGTCGCAAAAAACACAAAAGAAAGAGGCAAGAGCGAGTCGTTCCGACTCGTGTAGTGTTTCTAGCGTTAATCACAAGGGTGGATTCTCGGAACAATAAACAACCGTTCAGCCGGTATCCAGTTCATCGTCGGTTTCCGTCGTTCCTCCAGCGCGGCCCTCGTAACACCTCCGCGAAACGGTTCACGCGTACCTGAAGCGCCCCGTTCCGCGTCGCGGCGACGTCTTAATGGACCGTCAAGTTTATTCTGCTCGTCGGCCCCGGAAGCGGCGCTGGACCTCTAGGTGTTGCTAATGGGGCCCGAAGCTTCGCGACCCAGTTTATCTCGTTCGATTTTTCGCCGACGATAAAAAAGCTTCCGGATCAAAGGCGCGCGGGAAACGCGGTTAAAAAAAAAAAAACGAGGAGCGTGTGAACGAGGGTGAGAAGGTGGCGAACGAAATAGGGGGAATTGGCGGCGAACGCGTCGACCGTCCCATCGCATGTTCGGCTCGAGTGGAATTCGTTTTCCCTGGAAACAAGTGTTAGAATTAGCAGTTGAGATCTAACGATTCCTTTGTTCGACTAATGGCTGCGATTGTCGCGTGAAATATTATAAATGAAATAGTGCTGTAGCGAAATATTTGCATTCCGAGAGTTTTCTAATAAAAATAACATTTTCTGGTGAAGTGTAGTCAACATTTTTTGGAACTAACAAGAAATCTTAGGCCTAGAAAGAACTATAACTACAATCTCCTCCATTATCTTCAATTGAACTTATTCAGTGAATTCAGTGAATTAATATTGAATAATATATTTCATAATTTTGCTGTAGAATCGAGGCGACTGAGAGACGATTATAGTGTTAAATATTTGTACGTTACTTCGTTAGTAATATTTGAAGCTAAATGTTGTGAAGAGAATGTTAACCCTTTGCACTCGGAAGTTTCTCACTAGAAATATTTCAACATTTTCTGATGAGATAAAGACGATATTTTGTGCAACTTATTTGATATATAATATTTTTCAAATTAATGAAATTAATGAATATTGTTCAATGCGCACGGTTCAAAGCAAGAAAGTATTTTATTATCAATATATTATCTTGAAAGAAAATTAGTACATAAAGTGCAGTGGACAATTTCTTTGCGTTCTTACTGAACTGCTGAAACATTTTGCACGAGTTTAGTAGCAAAAGTAAATAATACAAGGGTTTAAAGTGCTCAATTTCTCTTTGCACTTAACCTCATTGGCTTCCGAGCGACTCACACGAACGACGTGAACATATCGATTTTACAACAATTACGATAATCAAGCAATAAACTTTAAGCAACAATGTAAAAGCAGAGGCGCAGACTAACGAAAAAGATAAAGAAAGAGAGCGCGCCGAGGAGAGGAGCAAAATGAAATCGACGTCGTCTCCGACGTCGCGTTTCCGGCACGCCGAGCGGATCGATGCGTAGGAGGAACACGGCGGCGGCGGCGGCGGGAAACGAGGGGGAAAAGCTCCGCGGAAGAAACGTCGAGGTGGCTGTGACGAACCAGCCACTCTTGAAATACTTGTTCCAGTTTAACGGTGGCTCGTCGCGTGACAAAGAAGCAACATTTGCGCAGCAATTTCATCCTGCATTAAAGCTTCCCGTATAAACTGCCTCGCCTCCTTTTCCCAGCGATTCGCGAATGTCGCCTGAAAATTTACACGCGTCCCTTCCGCCCCCGCGCTAATGGAACCGACCCGCGCGCGCATCAAACGCGTATCCATTTTTCTCTTTATCCCACCTGGGGGAAGTTTTAATTCAATTAAGAACACTCGGCGCGCGGACATCCGTACGGATATATCCGTCCGCGCCCGACACTTCCACTCCTGGAATTAAAACCGTTCCGTTTAAACTGCCCGCGATATTTTTATTGGCCGACGACGATTATCTAAATACCGAGCGTATCGCGAGACGCGAGGTAACATGTCGAAATGCAAAACGAGGAGTTCGAGCTCCGCCGGGTTCGCTCCTGCGTAGGAGTTCGAACCCGATAATTGAAATCTTTTGTTTAAACAGCCGACGGGGCGCTCGCTGGAGGCTGACGATTCGTTTAATAACAAATTTCGGGACCGCGGTAAAAAGCGACGCGAACCCGCCTGGTCCAGCCCGCAAAAACCGTTCGCCGAGACGAAACGGGACAACGGAGTTCCATTTCGCGCGATTAATGTATATCGGGCTGCGTCGCGTTTCTTGCGCAGGTGCCGCGGGGCGGGGGGTATCTAAAAATCGAGAGGACCGGCGAAGAAAGCGTCCTAAGAACCGGGTAAAAACGCGTGACGTCCCTGCGATCAACCTATGCCGCAGGGGACCACCCGCACGCAACCTGCGTCGATTTCTTTCTTTTGCCTCCCACCGTCTCCTCCCCTCCCCCGTTCCCCACCTCCTTTTCTTGCGTCTCCGCTCTCCGCGGTGCTCGCCTCGTCTTTCTTCTCGGCGAACCGTTGCACGCCGCGGCGTGCAGCGAACGGAAATCGAAGTAATCGATGATGTTTCAGTTCGATGTTACCGTGCGAGGACGCCGTTCGTTCGCAGGTAAATGATGCAGCGTGTGAAATGATTCTTGGGAATGCTGGGAGATTAGTATGTCTTTTATACGGTGAGTTGATTAGTTGAGAGGATGTTTGTTGTTTGTTTCGCGGATGATGATGATGGGTTTTTGTGTGGATGAGGAGGATGGGGATGATGGTATTTATAGGTTGACTGCGAGTTTTGAAAGTTGAGAGTTGGAAGATTCAGAGTTTGAGAGCTTCGGAGTTGGCAGGTTGAACGCTCGGATGTGTGAAGATTTGGAAACTTGAGGGAATTTGAGAATTTGGATGGTTGGAAGGGTGGGAATTTTAGAGGTGGGGAACTTGAAAGGTTAAGTGTTTGGAATTTGGAGGGGTGAAGGGTTAAACATTTGAGAATCTGAGAACTTGAGGACGTACAAATTTGAGAATTCGGAAGCGTGGAAAGTTGGGAATTTGAGAATTTGGAAGCTTGGAAGGTTGGGAATTTCAGAATTTGGAAACTTGAACTTTAAACATTTGAGAATTTGGAAGTTCGAAATGTTAAACATTTGAAAATTTTGAAGTTCGAAAGGTTTAACATCTGAGAATCTAAAAACTTGGAAGCATACAAATTTGAAAATTTGGAAACTTGGAGAGATACAAATTTGACAATTAGAAAACTTGGAAACTTCAATACTTATAAACTTATAAACTTAGAAACTTAAATACTTAGAAACTCAGGAACTCGACAATTTAAAAACGAGAAAACATGTAAGTTAAAAATCTAGAAACTTTCGAGGACCATCAAGCATCCAACGGCTTCCACCGAAATTTCAATTTCCGTTCGAAGTAGTGCCATTCCGACCGCCTTGTGCGTCCCTTTCCCGGTGAATCTCATCCCGCTCTCGTCCCCTGTTCTTCTACCCGAGGCCAGAAGCGTGGCCCGCGGATTTACGAGTCGACCGGACCTTACAAATGGACACCCTCCGGTTTTCCAGGGCAAGGTGTCGCACGTGGTCCCAGGAGTCGTCTTTCGGCCGCGCGCCACCCGCGCGCCGAACCTACGAGATAATAGGAAGCGGTAATAATATATTGCATCGTAAAACTGGACGGAACAGGGCCGAGCCATGCTTTTTTCCCCCATGTCCGCGCGGTACTCGCGATTCTCTCGGATCGTATATTCCCGGGAACTTTAATTCACCGGTTAAGACGGATATTTCGTCATTCCAGAACGAAAACTGAATTCCCTTGTTTCCCCAGCGAATGAAGACGTTCGTTCTTGTTATTATTGGAAGGATAACCGTTTAAGTACCCTTAAATCTTTATGGATTAGTCGACGAAAGCGAGTAAACGGAAGTTCGTTGAAACCGTCGAAGTCGTTATTGGATCTCAAATAAAATGGTAGTTCCTTTCCGCCGACGAGCTCCAATATTTATTTTTCTAACGCGACAGTAATAACAGTAGCGGCACCGACGGGGGTAGTTTGTTTTCTTTCCGAAACAGAAGGTTTCCACTTGATTCGCGTCGACGTGTTCCAGCGGAGGCACACCGGCGGGCTTCACTTTTGACTGCGCTGCGACGCGACCCGGGATAGGGGTGAAGCGGAGGAAACTGGAAAATAAGCCATTACTCTAATTGTCGACGCCGGTGCGTGGCGGATAAAAAACAAAGGGGAAATTCCGTGATTCCCGGTAACCCTCCCCGTTGGAAAACGTTGAACCCGAGCCGTTCGCCGGCGAAGTTTCGACGGGGGATGAAATATGATTACAGGATTTGTCAAAAACAGCTGTGCCACGGGACATTTGTTGGCCGGGCGTGAAATGAAAGTCCACGGAATTGTAACCGGATGGCGCGCGATCGAGTTCGGTATCGAAATATTTTCGATGGCATTCTCGGCCGCCATGTTTACGGATTTGAACCACGCCCGGGAGAATTGTTCACAGTTCGATTGCGTGTACATTGGTCAATAGAATTCATTGTTTCTTTTTATTTATGAACTCCATGGTGTTCTAAATAGCTTGTAGCTTTATGATAAGATCTGTAGGGATCTATGATGACTCGGATATCTCTCGAAGCTGTCACCAAACGTTAATCCAGTGTAAAAATTCATACCCAATTCGAATTCCCTCGTCTCCGCCATCTTCATTCCCAGCATTCCTCGATCACCTGACAGGTGGCATTATGTTCCTCACTAAACCCACATTCTTACGTTCCTTTTACTGACGAGAAAAAATTCAATCTCGATCCGGATGGATTTAAGCCGTATTAGAGAAGAACCGTGGCATCATCGTCTATGTCGTCAGAAATGTCTGCTTTCCAATGGATAAATGCGTTCTAAATCGTGTTAGAAATACCAGTAGACAGAAATATTCTTCAAGACCATATTCCTGATAAGTGTCTCCACCAAACAGAAGGACAGAATGATCTAATTTACAATAATTCAAAATTATTAACTCTTAACAGAGCAATGATGTACAAACGCGTGTTATCTGTTACGGTAGTTTTTGGCGGTAGAACTTGAAATACTTCACGACCATTAATTGAAAACAAACAAATTTTTGTTTGTAGAGACTATAACTGTTTATTGAGTTAACCAGTATATTCATTAACTAAAATTACCGAGTTTACTATTAAGTTTCCGACATTTCTCTATAGAAACTCTAAAAGTGCATCTATTCAGACTGCAATAGATTCACAATTATTGCGTATTGTTGCATTTCTCAGAGCACCTATACCATTTCAATAACTGCAAAAGAGAAATCAGGAATAAAATTCCTTAAAATATCTAATATCAGAACTGGTGCAATGGAGCCCACAGAGTTCAAAGGGTAAAACAGGAAGAAACACTTCAGGAAATCTCGAAGGAAACTCTAAATCAAACGAGGATCGCTCGATGTCCTCCCGATCGGTGAATCCCTAGAAAAACCAGTGCCACGGGGGAAGTCCCGATTCCATCGGCGACAGTGTTTCCCGGTGTCCGCTTAGGAGTCCTCGCGCGGCGCATCCCTCGGACGTAAACGGCAGGAAAACTCATTATACTAATCCGGGCTTCCTAATTGTGAGCGGAAAGACGCGGGGAGGCCGGCTCCTTTTGAGGGGCCGTTTCTGTGGGCTTTTGTGGTAATGTCTTTTGACTCCTCGCCGCACGCTCCGGACCACCCCAACTGTGAATACATTTGCGCCGGGGTTGCTCCTTTGAAAACCTGCAGGTTACGTGACGGGCTTAGATATTTTCTTTCCGTTGATCCTAATTATTCCGGTCACCGACACCGCACTCTTCCCCGTTCCGTTGTACGTCGGAGCAGCACGGCCACGGCAACCCCTTCCCGTAAGGGCCACCTTGGGCCACGTAATCGAAATTTATCACGCGGCGGCCGGTCCCCGAGTAAATCTTAACAAAGGACAGACCGAGGAACTTCCATTTTCGTCCGGGGAATATCAACGACGGGGACCCTACGCGACGGAGACGCCGCTAACGACGACTTTATCGATAAATTTCCGGTTAATGGGTAAATACGGCTGATATTGGCTGGCCCCGTCCCTCTTCTTTTTCTGCTTGATTGGTTGAGAGGGTTGAAAATGCTCCGCGATCGGGGATCTTGTAGGTGTTGGGTCTGTAGGAATGTTTTTGTAACTGTGGAGACTGTTGAAGTTGTATTCAGAATATAGTGAAGATAGATTCGCATTTTTTTTTCCAATAGCAATGTATCTTTTGCCAATATCAATACAAGTTTCTCTGTCATCCCTCTTTAACTATATGATCTAATATAGCAAAATTATAAAATACACGTAATATTCAAATAAAACACCTTCTGTTCTTAACACTAGAACTACCGAGCATTTAATACGATTAATACACAATTCCCATAAAAATGGTAACAATAAATTATTTTCAGTTTCTTCAGACATTCACTATAGTACTCAAATAAAGCTATTTATTTTCAAAATCATTTCGAATATTCAATGCTTCGAAGATATCAATAATTTCTAAACAAAAGAATCGAAACCAGTCATTATGACTAGTACAGTAGTTCTAGTGTTAATTTATTCTTCTCATTAAAGAGTATCTATCTCGGAAAATATCGAGTATACTGAGGAAATTAGTTCAGATCTGAGAAACTAGTTGAAACTGGTATAGACGTTTATTGAAACGATGACAATTTTTATATATTTTTTCGTTGTCAACACAAACTACGTCTTTTTTTCAATATCTTTTTTTTCGCTTTTATTCAAAACAACGCATACACGCTCGCTCACCCATACATATGCACTCGCATCCATGAAGTTTTACATCAATATTAACCTACACGTCTACACTAGGAATGAAAAATTACGTTCATTCCCTTATAAATACTTCAACTTGATTTTATAAGCGACAAACTGGGTAACATCCGATTCTCCCTAAATCCCTACTGAAGCCCACTCGCATTCGCAGGGTTACGGTATTTACCTTTTTCCCGTAAGACTCCGAGGCAGGCAATCGGCGCTCCCCAGTTTCTCTGAATGAACGCGCACAGGGCCGCATTGTCGCGATTACCCGTAACTTAGTAATAACTCCCCGGGCTCGTTGCGCCGGTAATGGCAGTTTCGCGATCGCGACCCGGAGGAAGTAAACGATCAGCTAAAACAGATTGAGGGTACTTTCCGAGGCTGCGTTTCTATTACCCGTGGAATCAGCGTATCGGGAACCCGGAGGCGTATAATTCAAGGTTCGGTACGCCGGGTAAAAAGGGGGAAAAAGGACAACAACGGCGCAACGCGGCGCGGCGCGGCCGTCCGAGTCTCTCGTCAGGAATCGTGCTCGCATCGTAATCTACATTCTGCGCTCGCAATCAACCGCTCGACGGCTCGTTTCGCGAACGACAGCCGCCGAGCGTGCACGTCAATAAGAATTGCGCGGGGACGCGCAAGAAGTCCAGGAAATACCTGTCGCCGCGTACAGTCTGACCTACAAGAGCGCACGCTCTCCTCGCTTCTCCTCGAAAATTAATATGTCGTATCTTGAAAAATTCAATGCGGATCGAAAGTGCGGACCTACATCTCGAGTTCCCCGCCTGAACGTACGGTCTCCTATCGAATTGACCTTTGGAGGGATTCGAACGGTTTCTACTGAATTTTCATTAGCCGGGGCCAAGTCAAACATGATCTCTTGACTGAAGTTACGTTCTTTGTGCTTCGAAGATTCGATATTCCGTTTGATTCATTGTTCTTTGCAGTTGTTCGATTGAAACTGGGAAAGTTCGAAGGGGTTGTACGTTATATTGTTACTTGGAGTTTTGATGGTTTATTTGAGTGATTGTTCTTTGTAATGAATTGAGAGATTAGAATATTCCATAAGGTTAGGCGTCTTCGGGTTTACGTAAAGCTTCGGTGTTTCATTTCAAAGGTTGTTCAATTAACAGATATATATCTATCTATCTATCTATCAATATCTATCATATCTATCTATCTATCAATCAATATCTATCAATATCTATCATATCTATCTATCTATCTATTTATCTATCAATATCTATCATATCTATCTATCTATTCATCAATATCTATCAATATCTATCTATCTATTTATCAATATCTATCAATATCTATCAATATCTATCATATCTATCTATCTATCTATCTATCAATCAATCTATATATATATATCTTATTTTGAGTTATTATTCTCTGCAATTGCCACATTGCCAAACACACACTCGTCTCCACACCTCTCATCCCAGTTCCTTTCCCAAGCATCGAATGAACGTTATCACGCGCACTCTTTGAGACAGACTGTATCTCCCGGCGGTCTCCCAGCAATTACACCCGAAGTCTCTCCGGCGGCCGCTGGGACGGGCAATTCGCGAGATTGCCGCAGTTTTTCCGGCGCGTTCGTCGATACGCGTCGATGCGCGTGCCGCTTCCTCGACCGCTCGAGGATCTCCCCGACGATGGTCCGGTTTACCATTTCAACGACGGCGGTGGCCTACGAACAAGACGGGAACACGGATCCGACGCGCACCGCCTCGCAGCCGGTCAATTTCAGCGCGAGCTTCGTTTCGGAAGCCGATCACGAACCGTCCACCGGCGAACCGCCAAGCCGAACCACTTAGAAAACCAAATAATCTCGAACCACCGTGTACCGTACGCTTACGATACACGCTTAACGCGTCGGCGACTCGTCCGACGGAACGAAGATTAAAACGATGTTCCTCCGTCGTTAATCCCGTTGACTTAATCCAACGTTAATACTCGTCTCCGGCCGGGGAACACGTTCGCCGAGGTAACGAGCTTCTATAAAAGTGAAAAGTACTCGACGGCGGTCGAGTTAGATTCGAATCTATTTATAGCGATACGCTTCAACCCTCCTCGATCGGCGACTAGAACGGCCTGCGGGTTCGTCGTGGTTGGTCCGGCGCGGCGAAAATAAAAAAGAAAAAGGAAATTGCTGTAATGGCCGCGCCACTGAAAGCCGTACAGCGGAAAGCGAGCGAGAGAGAGAGAGAGAGGGAGAGGGAATGGTCAACGATCAGCATCTCTTCCCTCGGAGCGTTCCGCTGCGAGTATCCTCCGCGCCAACCCCTTTCTCGCCGCGCGCGGATCCTGCGCCGGTCCCGCGTGTCGTCCGCGACGAAAGTTCCACGTTTCCCGCGGCCCGATCGATTTCAATGGACTTTCGGCCGCGCGGGGTGGCAAGCTTGTACTTTGCCGCGGACGTTACGTGTATTAACGGGCACAAAAGACTAATATTAGACGACCGTAATGGCCGTTCCCCGCGAGGAAACAATGCCGGACCGGCGAGAGCCATGGGAACCGGCTGCCTCCGCGCGAGAGGGGTGCTGATAAAAATACGGGACATTGTGGGATTGCTCGGTGTTCGTTGGAGACGATTTTTATGGGATCGTCGCATAAGTTGTTAGATTCGATGCGTTAGAGTTTGGCATAGATCGACTCACGATATTTTGAATCGTAGTCTTGTACGCTCGACGAAAGCGTCATGAGAAAGGGTCATAAAACACGGTCAGTTTTGCGACGTTTTTTTTTCCCAAAACGGTCAAGAACATATGTTTACCCTTCCAGGGCTTATTGTAATCACGCTCTGTGCGTTTAGTTCTGAACGAGCATTCCAAACGAACGGTTGCTAAATTTACACGAATACATATACTCTGTTTTCCACTTTTTAATTTATAGATAAGCTCTTTTGGAAGCCAGACCTGCTAATTATTCAACACGATGAGGGTTATCAATTTTTCAATATCCGGGATAGAGAAGTTAGCTCGAATTGGTATCAGTCGTGTTTATAGAAGACACCGTGTACCGTGTGTTTACGACTGCGAACACCGAGAGTGTATCGTGTTACGAGGATGGTCAGCTTGTTCCCTTCGTCTTATCTCTGCCTGCTCGACAGTCTTCGCTCGAGACATTCTTATTCGAGCGGTTCGGAGGATAGTAAATGTAACGAGAGAGGATGATTGCCTCGCCGTAATGAATAGGAGGCTCGCGAAAGGGAGCAATTTGCTTTCATAAAAACAAAACCTGATTACGTCTAACAATATCATCCTCCGAATCCCCTGAATTCATCGAATCCCTTCGATTCTCTGAATCTAGCGCCGTAAAACGACTTGCCTCCGTACATACGATCTCGCGATAATTCCACGAAACGCGTCCATCCATCACGAAAACACCGCTCGAGGTCAATGAGAGCAAGACAGATCTCACGGTCGAGGCTCCAATAAAATCCCATTAAATATCAAGACCGATACGCATTATCCCGATGCGTCCATCGATGATTTATTATACTTAACGATATAAGGAAAGTATGCGACTGTTTGGATCGAGCATATAAAACAGTTGTATATACACATAATAATCGTTATGCAACTATAGACGTACGCAGGTGTTTAATAATGAACTAAAAGCGCAAATAAATTGGACTAGATCTCTCTAATTACGTATGATTGGTCGATGTGGGCAAATTCTTTTTCCACGATCGCGGAACGGTCGCTCAGCCGCGAAACGGAGCCGCGCATCTGCCCGCGCGCGGAAACCGATCGGAAAACCGTCCCGACGGCTCCCAGCGGAGAGCGGGTCCGCCCGGAGACGCTCGGGAAGCTCGGCGGCGGGTCCGCGGCAACATTGATTCGTCCATTATTCATTCCGTGGCATTTTCGATGATGGATCGCCGAAGGCGTCGCGCCTGGAATGGCACACTTCGTGCGTATCAAGCGACGCCGGGCGCAACGTTTCGCTCTTTGTTGCTTCCACTCCGGCCCGCCGTCCTCTTTCTCCCCTCTCGTTATCCTCCCCTCGTTTTTTTTCGCCCGCCTTTTTCCTCGTCGACGATCCGATCGGAAATTATGCGGAGCAGAGCAAAACGGTCTCGCGGCGGAGGGAGCGAAAGGGCTGCGGGTGAACGGAGAGGGGAAGCCAGAGGGGGATGGAGCGTTCAGCGGGGAGGAGGATCGAGAGAGAACGACGGGGTAAGATGAGAACACCGCGCAACTACGGGTCCTCCTGCACGAGTATCCATAATGACAGATTACCGTCGCATTAATTCCTTGTTTAACCAACAAACAACCTACCCGGCATGCCGTTTAAGTAATAAAATATGGCGGACGTGGCCCCGAGCACCTAACGAGTCCGCCCCTCCACCGACAGGCTCGCCGCACAACGACAGCGTTGCAACGTATTCGCGATCCTCCACCCTGTTACCATTGCGCTCGTTCCTCTCGCTCTCGCCGTCGACCGCCATTTTCGTGAGAGGTCCGTCACGATTTCCTCCCCCCCCTTCCCAACGGTTACTACACATTTCGCGGTTTTTTTTCCAACCCCGGCGCGGCGTTCTTTCCGGCCCATTTTTTATGCGTTCGATTTAAACCGACAATTTGTGGTCATTGTGATCGTTCCTCGGCTTGCACTTAGCGTGTCCTCGGTTTATTTAAAGAGTTTATACGTGCTTATTTGCGAGACATTGTGAAACACGCGAGCGGCGGGAGTAAATATCCTGTTCCCTCGGCGGGCCCCGATCCGGGCCGGCGGTTTTTACGAGGAATTTTATGATTCCCCGCAAATTTGTGGTTCGGCTTTTAGCGGACGGCCGCGTCGATGCGGTGTCTCGCCTTGGATCGTATCGATGGCTTCGCGGCGACTTTTCCCTCGTTTCTAGAGCTCGCGGATCGGAGACACGGAAGGACGTCTGTCGCCTAACATTGTAAACGCTATCTTCTAGAATTATCGTAATATGATTAACCCTTTGCACTCGAGAGGTGACTCTTAGTCATCAGTTGATTTCATACAGTAAAACTATAAAATTTGATATTTAATATTATGCTTCGTATAATGCATCAATTTGAGAAATATTGAAATAAAATAGCCTTGTTTCCAATGACGATTGTAAGATTAACCCTAAGCACTCTGTAGGCTCCAATATTGCACCAGTTATAATATTTTAATGACTTAAAGAAACTACCCTAATATTTTAGATTTTCTATTATTAATTATTAGATTTTTATTAACCCCTTGCACTCGAGAATATTTTTCTCAAAAAATATTCATTATTTTCTGATGAAATATCAATGACATGTTTTACAACTAACATAAAGAAATACCTTGTATAAATTAAGTAACAGAACTAGTTTGTTTCGATGTTCCATGTGTCGACACATTATACAAAATTCGATAGTGAATTCTAAATTCGAATTGCATTATTATTATTGTACATAGCTGAATGGCACCGCATTAGGTAGCATTATTAATAACACAGAAATATTTTCAAATCATCGTTTCATTGAATGAACTGTAGTAACTCGATTAGCTAGGGAGTCACCGGTGACCCCCAGGGCAGTCAACGTAACCGGTTAACCTACTACACCCCACGGCAAATCAAGCGCAACTAACCTCTCCGATACAAAGGATTACCGAATCCCCAAGTCCTCGGAAGACGATCCGAGTGCCAAGAAACTTTCCAACCCGCCTTGCCCCATTTCCCTTACACCCCGAACGCGCCGATGACGCAACGGTTAGCTCCCCCTAGCTCCCCCGATCCGTAGAGGAGACCGGAGTCCCGAATCCGAGATTATCCCGGCTCTCGCGCAGCGGAATCCGCGTCTCCGTTTCCCGGGGAGGGATCAAAGGGTAGAGGGATCCTGATTAAGACGGAATTAGCCGGCGACGTTCGCGCGGCCGTCCGTCGCTGGTCTGCCGCGACGGGCGCACCTGCCGTTTCACGGATAGACCCGCGCTGGTTCCCGGCCGGCGCGACGTCAGGGTCACGGGCGTCACGGTTGGGGCCGGTTTGGCGATGGAGGTCGAAAGGGGCGCGGGAGGGGAGGGCCGGGAGCACGAGCACGGGCCGAGGAACACCGGGAACCGGTGGCTAGACCAGCGAGGAGGAGGCGCGCGGCGGGGCGAGGGACGAGGCGAAGGAGAGGCCGGGTTATTACCGGCTTGTTAGGCGGGAGAAGGCAGCTGCTCTCCATTTAAGTTCGAACAATTAAATTGTCTGGTCTCGATCCGACCACCTTGGTCATATACCCGCTCGTCCGCTCGCGTTCTGGCCGGCGCGTAATAAGATGACCGATTGACTGGCTCACGAAATGCATTATTTCCTGCATTTAGACGGCGACCCGAGCGAACCGCAATTAGCCGAGGGACAAAACGAACCGATCGACTCGACGGTGTATACGACGAGGGCCACGGGCAACGATGATTAGTTTTGTGTCCTTTCTAACGAGCCCACGCCACCTCGACGCGCACCGCTCCGTTTGCCCCCGGCGGCGCCGACGGAAAACCCTACGGACACCTCTCGGCGACGTCTTAATCAGTTTCCGATATGGTAATCTCTTAGGGCGAGCTTGTCCCTTCAGTTTTACCTTCTGGGACGATACCGATGACGCGTTCCGCGGGGGCTGATGCGCGATTAGGCGTGTTTCTGATTAGGTAATTAGGGGCTGCTCGCGAGGTGTTTCTGGGGTTCTTTTTGGGTGGACAGGTTTTCCTTTGGATGACGTGAATTTTGGGGGGAGTTTGATTGTATGTTGCTGACTGTTTGCCTGGGTTTTAGGGTGTTTGACTGGGAAATTGAAGAGTGGAGGGTTTTAGAGCTATGAATTGTCAAGGGTTTTTGAACTACTCAACTGACTTTTCCTCTATAGAAACTCCGAGAGATCTATCGAGACTCAAGTCGAATTACAATTAGGTTACACGTCAGAGAGATCAAACATCTCATTTTGAATAATTGCAAAAGACACCAGGGATACATCTCGACGCTGCTAGTTCAATGTTAAATCACACGGAAATCTGCAATATTTCACAATGAGATGTCAACGACGTTCAACACTAACAAACGAAAGAACGTACGTAAATTAAGAATCACAGCTATTTTATTTCAATAAGTCGCATCTCGATACATCGTACGAAGCACAGTGTTACGCATAAGATTATAACTTTTCCATATGTTATTTACTGTCATATATACTGTCATTTTTATGCGCGTAACGCTACGAGTATTCAAATCGAATGCAGAACCATCAACTCGAAACAGCCACCCCATTGCAAGCAACAAACGTTCCCATGCAAGACAAGGGTTGCCTCGTAGGAATTTCTCCTCGGAGCCCACCCTGTTACGTTGGCGCAAGGGTTGGAGGAGGCATGGGAGGACCGTATATAATAATACAGGTCGGGGATCGGTTTTCTCGGCGGACATTAATAGTACTTATCTGCCGTACGGCGCACACCACACGTGGTAATTATCGTCCAATCTCGGAAGGACCACCGGGTCTCTACGATATAACTCTTCCCAGTTTGCTACTTGAAGGCGTGCGCGAGTGTTCGTTTTTCGACGGTGCTCGCCGCGCTCTTCTCCTCTCCCTCGTTCTTTTTTTGAACCTCCTCCGCTCCCTTTCCTCCCCCTCTTTTCGGCCCGCGCGTTCCCCTACTCCGGCCGCCCGCCCGCCTCACGAGGCCCGGGCCCCGTCGAGGATTTAAATTTAATTTAACGCTTTCACGTACCGTCACGATAACGAGCCACTGACAGCCGATTATAATAATCATCGTAGGAGCGCGTGTATTTTCGTCGGGGACCACGCAACCGACTTCGGCCCTGAAAAAGAGCTGTAAACCCGCCAGATTAACCCGTCAACGGTGTTCCCCGTGTATCCGACGTGGTTCCTCGGTGAACGGCGGATTTCACTCGGTTCCCGTGCGCGTGTGTACAGGGTGGACTGGAATTTATGGTATTAATAAAGGTGGATGAAGAAGATAGGTGAAGTGGAAGGATGAAAGGAATCGCGTTCGAAGCTTTGTCTTTGAGGCAGTTTTTGGAGAATGATTTCACTACTTTTCTGTGTATATACAGGGTGGATCGATGGTTGTGGCATTAACACATTGAGCGCCGGCTAAATTTTAGCTACTAAAAACGCGAGCGGAGTAGGGAGATTTAACCCTTTGCACTTGGAAGGTGACTCAGTCACCTGATTTGATACGGGGAAACTATAGAATCTGATATTTAATATTGAACTGTGTATAATGCCTCGATACGCGAAATGTTAGAATAAAATTGCTTTGTTCCTCGATATACTGGCGATTTCTGAAAATTTGAAAATTTCATATTTAATATTATACCACGTATAAGGCATTAATTTCAGAAATATTGAAATAAAATAGCTTTGTTCCTCGATATACTGGCGATTTCTGAAAATTGAAAATTTGAAAATTTGACATTTAATATTGTACCACGTATAATGGTATTTTTGTTGGACAATTTTGTTGCATTTCTTCTGAATTGTCGATAGTAAAATGGCACATGAGCTAATGAAAATAAATAGTACAACAAGAGATTAACACTAGTTTCACCGACCTATTTTCATCGTATCATCTTCAAATAAAATTTCCACTTTAAGTATAATCTACAATTTCGTTGCATTTCTTCCGAATTGTCGATAGTAAAATGGCACACGAGCTTAACGGCGAAAATAAACAGTACAAGGGATTAACACTACCGACCTATCTCCGCCATCAATCCGACCCACGCGCGAAATCGCGGGTTCCCCTTAAAAGACAACTTAAACACCGACATAATTACTCACAACGATCTCATAAACGAAACCATAAAGTGCACGGCTAAAACGCCGTAAAGGCAGAAAGGGAAACGTAAACTCTCCCCGTAATTTCCCCGGCGAAGTTGAAAATAGGTGAAACGGTCGGGAAGGCGTCAGAAATTTCAGACCACCCCGTATACACGCGAGCTTGTTTGAACGCAACAGTTTTCGTTACGGGGTTCCCCGGGCACGGGGGATAATTAAATGTACTCGGCCGGATAATTGATATTTCGCGGGGCTCCCGGCTAGCCTCGCGAGAGAGAGCCTCCTCTCGATCCGCCCGTTTCGTGATCCTTTTCCTGGATCCTCCGGCGGCCGGATCGTTTCAACCGGCGGCCAACGGAGAGAGATCCGACTCGGATTGGCCGCTCGAAGTTTCCGTGGCAGTTCGTTTCTCCGATCACGCGACCGCCGATCGTAAATGTTACTCCGCCGGCCGGGTAGACTCTCCGCAGGCTCGCGAAATTGTTTCTTCGGTTTTCATCGTGCCGGATGAAAATATCGGCCGCTCTCGGGGACCTGCACGCGAATGGTATTATTGGGACATCGTCTCGTGAAGGAAATACGATGTTTCGCGAGCAAGTACCTTTGCGGCCTTGTATCGGCTCCTTACGGTTTCGTTGGTGCATTCGTTAGTGTTTATCGTTAACGCTGGATTTACGGATTAGTTTGACGGATATTGAATTCTTTGAATATTGTTTCGTAAGAAATTCACCCTTTGCGGCCTTGTATCGGCTCCTTACGATTTCGTTGGTGCATTCGTTAGTGTTTATCGTTAACGCTGGATTTACGGATTAGTTTGACGGATATTGAATTCTTTGAATATTATTTCGTAAGAAATTAACCCTTTGCGGACGGAGATTCTTTGAAATATACGAAACCTTCAGCAGACGAAGTTAACCCTTTGCACTTGAGAGGTGACTCTCAGTCACTTGATCTGATTTGCAAAATTATAAAGTCTTATATATAATATTAAGCTTTGTATGATGCATCAATATATGGAATATTGAAATAGAATAACTTTCCTTCTTGATTTATATGTGTTTCCTCGTTAATTAGTTTCAAAGAACATCGTCTGTATCTCATCGAAGGATATTGAATATTTCTAGTAAAAAACTTTAGAATAATCATGGTATTTTATATGTAGATTTAGTATAAACCATACAAATACCTAACAAGAACACTGTTTCATTTAAACCTCGAACATCGAAATAAAATAGTTCTGCCACTCAATTCATTTAAGGTATTTCTCCATGTTAATTCCAAAAATATCATTGACATTTCATCAGAAAATTTATTGAGAAAAATATTCTCGAGTGCAAAGGGTTAAGAGATCACTGAGGAATGTTTCATTTCAGTGTTCACCCTTCATCTCTTTCCAATACTTCTTATTTCCTAATACAATAACCACATAGAATCGTCAGCGACACTCAACAATATCCACACACCTTTATCAAGCACAAAACCCGAAAAAACCGAAAAACTCTATACGCGTAATTTCTAATACTAACCGTCAAACACACCGGTGATCCCAAACTTGGAACAATGGCGCGTGTACATTCAAAATCCCGTGTTTCCCACGAACGGAATGATTGAAAGGTACGCGGAGGGGTTCCGAAAACCTAGATTCCGCGCGCGTATCCGGTTTATTTCGTTATTTTACGGAAGAGCGGTCGGAAATGAAAAAAAGAGAGGAGGCGGTGCGCGAGCCGGCCGATACACGGAATTGAAATTATTACGTGTAATGCATTCGCTTCGCGGGAAGTTCGAGGGGTCCGTTTTTACCCGGCGATCCTTCAGGATTGTTTCCCACCGGCTTTGTTCCGCGCCGGGATGCTTTCCGTTCGCGTGCTCGTGAAATTAGCATCGAATATTCCGCGGAGGAAATTACGTCGAATTAAGTTTCCGTTTTTAATCCACGTCGGAGCGAGAGAAAGCGCGCGGACGCGGCGTGTCCCGTTTGAAAAACACCGAGTTGATCTCTGTAACGACGCGGCTGCGCGGACAATGACAGTAATTCCGCTTTATAACGCGGCCGCCGCGCGAACTCGATATTGTTTTGTGCAGGACGTCCTCATAAAATTTCAAATTGTACCTCTGTTATTCCCCGATGATGGGATCGGAACGTGCGCCAGGTGAAATCGAAAGAGGCTGTGTACGTGTGTGTGTGTGTGTGTGTGTGTGTTTTTAAGTCTTCAATTCGATCGACCGCGTATCACGCCGTCGGTCTACATTAATAGAATATCGGCGGTTAATTAGCCGGCGAAGTTTACAGTTCGATTCCGTTGCGTCGGTCAGCCTATCGGTACCATGCGTCGACCGGGGGATACTGAATTGTTTATGAAGTAAGGGAAACTCGAGTCTACATTATAATCACAGGAAATGAAGTCATTAGACACTCGATCCATCTGCAGGCTGCGGGATGCATAAACTGGTATATTAAAACGGAACGTGCGCGAGAAACATTGCCTCCGCTGTAATCGACGGGAACATTATATTCCAATTATTATAATTAAAAACTGATTCGAAAATCTGTGAGCAGATAACGTTCGAGCTTCGGACGATGCGTTCCGATCATTATAATTAAGAACTGGTTGAAAAATCTGCTCAAAGATAACGAGTGAAGTTCGAATATTATGTGCTGATCGTTATAATTAAAAACTGGTTGAAAAATCTGCTCGGATAACATTCGAAACTCGAATATTACGTTCCAATTATTATAATTAAAAACTGATTCAAATTCTAGCTCAAAAGTAATATCCGAAACTCGATTATTATGTTCTAATTATTGTAATTAAAGACTGATTCGAATCTCAGCACGGAGAAAACATTCGAAATTCGACCATTACGTTCCAATTATTGTAATTGAAAACTGATTCAAATCTCTGCTCGGAGAAAACATTCAAAATTCGAATATTATGTTCCAATCATTATAATTAAAAACAAATTGAAATCTCAGCTCAAACAAAACATTCAAAATTCGAACACTACATTTTAATCATTACAATTAAAAACTGATTCAAATTTTAGCTCAAAGAAAACATCCGAAACTTGAACATTACATTCCAATTATTATAATTAAAACCTGATTTAAATCTCAACTCACAGATAACATTCAAAATTCGAACATTACGTTCCAGTCATTATAATTAAAAACAAATTGAAATCTCAGCTCAAACAAAACATTCAAAACTCGAACACTACATTCTAACAATTACAATTAAAAACAGATTCAAACTCTCAAGAGTAACATTCAAAATTCCAGCTCTCCCTTCGAAGTTACCTCCTTCGCTAAACACCGTAAACAAAGAAAAAAACGACATAATTCTCCGCAACAAGGTCCGAGGCAACCCTCGAAACGACCTTACGGCCTTTTTCTGAAAAAATCGAATACCGTGACAACAGTGACTGCAACGACCGTGAAACAGAAAAAGAAAAGAAACAGAAACCGTCGACTTTCTTTCGGGATTACACCCCTTCTCAGCCGTCGGAGACCGGCGCGGTGGCGTGCTTAAGAGTACTGCATCCGGTGAGTCAGTCGGCCTCCCATAATTGAGACCGGGACGGCAAAAACGTGGCCGGGAACGGTTTCTACGAGGAACAATATTTGAGTGGACGGCTGGAAAATCTGTTCGCCAAATAACCGGGGGAAGCGCGAGCTCGGTCGCCGGTGTACAAAGGAAAAAATTAGTATGTCCGTAAACTTTCGTTGTTGACGAGCTGGCCCGCGGTAACAGGAATAATAAAAGTTGCAGACCGGCCGGGACTAATGGGGGTGGAAAGGCGGAAGAGGGAGAGAGAGAGAGAGGATGCTTGTTTAGGACGGAAGTGCTCGCGTTTCCTCAAACTCGTCGGGAATCACTGACCGATCGTCGAAAGTTTCGACTGGCTGGCAACGCAAACGCGACGGTTGCACCCGAAAACCGCGGGGCCCCCATAAAGCGGCGTAATGGACGGTCTTAAAATCATTTTCCCGTCAGCCCGGCTAAACGTCGTATTTAACGGTGATATACGGCCGCGCCCCGGCCAGATGTAATGCACTGAAACAGTAATAATTGACTGGGGACACGTGCGCGCCGGCGTTTTGTTGCCGGCTCCGTGGGACGGGGAAACGTTCGATCGCGCACTAATTTCGGTTCGAGAGATAAGATGTTGATCTATGGCCGTGTTATCGGCGGCTATTTTCGTTGGTTTTCGCTTCGAATGGAGTGCGCTTAATTGGAAGGTTATTCTAATTTGGGTCGTCTTTGTTGAAGGTTTGGGTAGTTTCGAAGCTTTAGACTTGTAGTTGAGAGATTTAGATTTTCACTGTGAGTTTTCTCTTTGTTACAAAGAGCTTCTCTAAGTGTAGAAGTAATTGATTTATGAGTCATCGAGTGTTCCTGGAATTTACGCGATAGTTTCCTGCAATGCGACGTCGATGTTCGATTCGAAGCTTTAGACTTGTTAAGAGATTTAGATTTTCTGTGAGAGTTTTTTCTTTGTTACAAAGAGCTTTTCTGAGCGTAGAATGTCACGCGTTAGACAGTAATTTTAGACTTTTTAATCGATTGGAAGATTTAAATTTTCAGTGAGAGTTTTCGTTTTGTTACATCCTGAAGCTTGACATAATACTAATTCTTTCAGCGATGAATTCTTTATTTTCTCACATAAACATGTAATTCTTTGTTTCGCTTTGATCATTCATTAAAATACACTCTACATTCGCCCTTCGACGAGTACACGCTCCATTTTATTTTACTGCGCGCAGAACGAGAGGTTTCTCCAACTAAATTCCACAGTTAACACTAGATTCACGGACGTGTATTCTACACTTTATTCCATTGTTTCCAGAAAGTTACGTTCGTTCATGTAACTCACGAAAGCCGTAGCTTCGAAACCGAAGTATTGCGTATTCGTACAATTGCACGAATCGAAATACACTTAACACTAGATTTACGGAACCCGTCAGTTTGACGGATACCGAATTCTTTCAACATTATTTAGTAACAGTTTAACCGGTTAATAGCCTCAATAACCCAACATCAGTAATTCAACACTTCCAAACGCCCGACACCTAAAAGATCATCCAAAACGATCGCGTCGCTAAGAGATCCCCCACGTAGCACGATAACCCGTCGATTCCTCGCTCGTGGACAATTATCCCCAGAACTTTCTCTACAATACGTAAACGTGTCTCTGTGATGCATTCGTCGGATGCCAGCCGCGTCACGCACGCGACGGAGCTTAACGAACGCATCAGCCGAACGGAAGAATTAGAAGGCCGCGAGCGCACGGCCTCACGGGTCGTTCCATTAGCCGTCCGCCGTGAACCGCGCAACATTCCACGTGTTTATCGACATATCCCATTAATGGGCGAGTCTCTGTCGAGCGAGCGAGTCGCTCTTCTTTCTCCGTCGCTCGCGGAGAGGCCACTTAAAGGAGCCGAGAAGTGGAGTACCGCTCTCCGCTCGCAAGGTGCAAGGATACACGAAAGACGATGATCGGCCCGGCAGCTGTTGACGCTTCCCCCGGATCCGACGGGGCCCGGGGAAGCGTTAACGACGCGGCCGACGTAACAACGTCGAGCGACAGGAAGGGGAGAGCGCGGCGGAGGCGCGATCCACTCGAAGGCACGAGAACTTTCAGGCGGTTCGACGAAAAGTTGACTCGTTAAATATGAACACCGGAAGACAACGCGAGAGCGCTGTCCCCGGCGGCTCTATTTCTGTGTCCTCCACGGAGTCAGGGGGTCGGGGGACCGGCGATGGGAAAAACACGCCGGCCACTTCTCCGGTATCAGTTAACGTTCACGGGTTTTAATGGGCACGGTTGTCGGGATGATAGCGGATCGACGAGTCTTCTGTTCGGTAGTGTCGGGGAGATGGATGTTGCCTCGGGAATACTCCGAGGTGAACATCTGTATCTTTTAGGCTGAAGAGGATTGTTGGTGGTTCGATCGGCGCGAGCTCGGATGGGAATGGCGCGGTTATTCGGGTGTTTTGGAATGGTTAGTGGAATTTGTAGGGGAACTATTAATCTGAAGGGAGCTATTAATCTGTCGATGAAGGTATGGGAAATTGTGCATGTGCTGTTGAGGAATGTTTGAACTTTTCCCAGGAAGAATAAACTGGTATCTTAGAGAAAGGGGAGGTTCGAGATGAAATGCACGCGAGTGAAGAGAAAGGAAGCGATCGACTTCTTTTCCACTTCGTTTTCTGAATTATTACTGGGTACTGAGAGGAGAGGAAGTTCGAGGTAGTTTACGGTAAACGGAGAATGAGGAGACTAAGTACATGTGTAACTTCACTCGTTGCAACGCTTGTTCGATTAGCTAATAGTATTAACCTCAAACTTGAACCTTTTAGCTACTGTACTATGGTGATTTCAGTGTATTTTTGAAATATAGATTCTTTCTCTGTCATCGATAGTTGGCGTTATAATCTAATCTAATTGCACAGTGGACAATTCTATCTATTTCTAATCTTGCACGTAGTTGGAAGGTTAAAATCTACTTCGATCCACTGCTAGAATCTCACCACCTAAGAAACAGAAGATCGACAACTATCTATTCGTTCCAAAAATAAGCTATTATGAAGAAACATCAAAAGCAAGAACCTTCGAATCTACAACTAAAGCACAATTCTACCATTTCTTGACTGTAACCCCCGAAAACCCTCAACTTCAATCACCATCTACAATCTGACCACCCAAAGAAAATCAACGACAGTACTCCATAAACTCCGAAAAGTCAGCTATTATAACCCTCAGAAGCACGAAACTCGGAATCTCCACCCAAAGCGCAACACCCTAAGCACCATCCACTAGGAATCTCTGAAAACCCTCAACTTCAATCACCGTCTAAAACCTGACCACCCGATAAACAGAAAATCATCGACAGTGCTCCATTAACTCCGAAAAGTCAGCTATTATAACCCTCGGAAGCACGAAACTCGGAATCTCCACGTAAAGCACAATTCCCCGAGCACCATCCACGGGGAAACCCCGAAAACCCTCAACTTCAATCAGGCAGCGCCCAACTAACTCGGCCCGCACGCGTACAGCAGCGCATCCATCGGAAGGGGAAGATAGAAGTTCCAGCTCTGGAAGTCGGACACGCTGGATTCCTAGGGGGGGATGGGGGGTGGGGCACGATAAGAACCCTCCTCGGTTCTCTTGATCCGTGGGGTCGTCGGTTGTATCGGCATCTCGTCGGCCTCAAGTGGGCCAATGTGAACGGGGCTTTGTGCGACGGCATAACGAGCGCGAAGAGGAGAAGTAGAGGCAGAAGAAGCAGAAGAAGAAGAAGAGGAGGAGAAGCCTCTCCCATGGCCCCGTGTAATCTGGTCTTCGGGTAATTGTACGTTATACGTCCGGGCGAGCTAGCGAGAGTTTGCGAAAAATCGCGGCTCATTCGGGCACGGCGCTCTCGCTCCCTCTCCTCTTTCCTCGTTTCTCTGCCTCGATCCACGGCGAGCCGGCCGAAGAGGTGGATCGGCTGGGAAGAAGAAAATGACCGGGGGAAAGGAGAGGACGCGACGAACCGAGCGCCGGAGAGAGAAGAGGGAAAGAGGATCGCTGGCGAATAGGGGAAGAAAGGGAGCGAAGCGAGCGAGCGAGCGACCGAGAGGAAGAGAGTGTGTGAGAATGCTATCAGCGGACTCCTCTCGACCTGAGGACCACACCGCGAGACCACCGTGCGTGCCTTCGGCCCTCTTCGCCGATATATCCGCGATCAAACATCGGGGCGAGTCGGTAAATACGTGAGTTACTACGATCGGACCAATTTCCTTGGCCGACCGGTGCCCCGGCCGACAAATTAGAACAGTTACGCGGAACGTCACGTCGGAATTCCGCTCCGTGCCGTAGGAACTGCGCGACCTTACGGGGGGAGGGAGGGAGGAGGTTCGCGAGACACGAAATTATCGATGCACGGCGCTCGGTGTTTCGCGGCGAACTGTGGCTTTCGTTGAGCAGGGAGACCGGTGACTCGGTTACGCGATGATGCGGACGGAGAGGATATTTAGGAGTTCCCGGCGGATCGCCCGGGGTTCAATTGATTCCGATATGGGGGTTGAGTCGGAGTTGGCTTGCTTCGTTGAGGAATCTGGATTTCGTTGAGGGTTTCGAGTTCGGGAAGCTGCGTTCGGGAAAGTTTATGAACGAGTTTCCTCGAGCGTCGTTCTCGATGTCTTCTTTGGGTTTTAACCTCTTGTCTTGTGATATGTCACACGTGGTAGATTTTAACAATGGAAGGTGCGTGAGTTACTGGGTCTCTTTGAATTCGAATTTAACCCTTTGCACTCGGATGTTTTTTACTGAAAATATTCAAGATTTTCCGACGAGATACAGACGACGTTGAACCTAATATAACGATAATTCACAGATAAATTAAGCAAGATATTTTACTTAAATATTTCACGTAACAATACAAAGTTTAATTTAAAGTAGTAAATATTTAACTGCTCGAATGCAAAGGGTTAACCCTTTGAAGATTCTTTGAAACAGAAAACCGTCGGCAGGAAGCTAAATTATAGATTGCTTAGATAATTGGAAAAGGGAAACTTCGTACTGATCTGCTGTTCTAGTGATTAAATCATTTGTTTGCAACTTAGTCTTCTAAATATGGAACTTTGATTTCGCCGAAATATCGACGTGCGTCCAGAAAGGGTTAAGCGACAAATCTATGTTTAAATATTTCCTATAGGTTGAAGGGAGAATATCTAGTTCATTGATTTTAAAGTACCAAAAATACGTAGGTCGTATTTTCTAGTGAACGTGTTAAATTTTCAGCAACGAGGAAACGGGTAATAATAAAAAGCACATAGTACGATATTGAATAATTAGTGACCGGTAGTGATCAGTTATTCTCAGATAATAGAGAAGTATTTGCGATCCGTGATAGCGTTCATTATCTACGATAAAGATTAATAAACCACAGCCTATTACATCTGGATAACTGTCTGTTCTCCAAAATAACAAGAATAAATAATCGATAAATCACTGAACGATTCCATCTATAAATTTGTGAAGGTTATTCTCGCTACCTCCAAAGAATCCATTGTTCCTCTACACGTTACCTTATTTTACGGACATCTGGTCTCGTCAAAATGTCGACGTTCGTCCACAAAGGATTAATATTATTCTATTAACAATTACACTCTATAACAAAGATTTATATAGAATATGCCTCTAAATCTTTCTCTCAATAAATTATTAACCCTTTGCAGTGAAGCTATAAAATTTGATATTTAATATTATACCTCATACAATGCATCAATTTGGGAAATATTCACTTAAAATAGCTTTGTCCGTCAATTCACGTGAATTTCTCGTCGAATTAGTTTCACAAAATATCGTCTTCATCAGAAAATATTGAAATATTTCTAGTGAAAAACTTCCGAGTGCAAAGGGTTAACATTCTCTTCACAGCATTTAGCTTCGAATATTAATGACGAAGTAACAAGTGCAAATATTCAACGCTTTGCAGTCGTCTCTCAGTCGCCTCGGCTTGCTACAGCAAAATCATGAAGTATATTATTCAATATTAATTAACACTTAGCCAACCGAATGGAGAGATCTCCGACTTTTCACTTAGCAACGTATTGCCTTTTATTCAGTTTATCTTTTCTTTTGTTATCTAGTAAATCTTGAAGTGGAATTATTTGCAACTCATGAAATACGGTTCTTGTTCTTACAAAACACAGTTTCTAACCGAATTCACTGAATGAGTTCGATTGAAGATAATGGAGGAGATTGTAGTTACAGTTCTTTTTAGGCCTAAGTGTTAAGATTTCTCGTTAGTTCAATATTAATTAAGATATCTCGTTAGTTCGAAGAAATGTCGACTATACGGAGCGCAAAGGGTTAACAACAAAGTAGTATCATACTCGAGAAACATCACTTATCTTATGCATTATCTCTTTCATCCCTCGTCTATCGTATACGACTTCATTGGCTTTTAGTATAAATTTCAGCCCGTAGTTTTCGATGGAATTTCTTTCAGCGAACTCCAACGCCGAACGAATTGCACCTATCAAGGGGTATCCCGTGTCAAGGGATAATCGCGTTATTCAGGCGTTATGTCGCAAAGTATGCTTGTCGCCGCGGAGGTAGACGCTGGCGGTACACTTAAGTAGCGTGGAAAGCGACACCCTCGAGGGTGCAAGCCTCGGAATGTGTTTTTCGTCGGGCCGGGTCCGCGCCCGCTTTGAAACGCCTGCCCCCGTTAATAGGTTTAGACCGTTAACGTGTAACACGGTGTCCAAAAAGTACACGGGATCCTCCACAGGATCCTGACTTCCGACGTTCGAGTGCGCTACCGTTCCCACCCCCCGTTGCTTTTACGATCCCGCTATATTTCCTTCGCCAGGCTCGCTCGCTCGCACGCTTGGATTCTCGCTAAATATTTACTCTCCCCTGTCACGAATATATTCCCCGATACCGTGAGCGCACTTCAAAATCCGGTTGAATACGGAATCAACGTCAAACGAATTAACTTTGAACAAACCCTCGAACGAACCCTTTGAACCGGCATACGGAGAAGTTGCGCCGACTTGGCGATGAATATGCCTGATAAAAGATACTGCGATTCGAGTGTCGTCTTCGAATTTCCACCCTTATATGGCAACGAGAGATACAAGGGAAGTATTATTAAATGGGAAACGAAGAATGCGCTGAGATCTGAGAGATTCAAGCATTAGAGTTCCGGATAATCAGCGACGCAACAAAACCACCCTTAGGAGAAGGAAGAAGAAGAACCTCAGGATTCTGCGGGTTCGAGGGGCGGAATAAACCGTGCAGCGCGGGTGGTAAAATATGATGCCTCGCGCCTTAGAATAATTTATCACTCGCGCGTTTCCATCCGGATCGAACGCATCAGGCTCGCCCCGGAAACCGGGGAGCTGCGAGCTTTCGATGGCGCGTTCGGTTAACCGGAGACACGTTTCGCTCGGGCTCTCGTCACGTCATTAAGCCCCGGTCGCGCGGCGTGTACCGGCGTTAATGCCCGCGGCCGGCGAAGAAGGGCGCGCGAGAGAGAGGAAGGGAGCGGCAGGAGGAGACGGGAGTAAAATGGAGGAAGAGGGACGGAGTGAGAGGAGAAGAGGAAGGAACGGAGGAGGATAAATAGAGATATAGGAAGAGCAAGGGAGCGTGAAACGGAAAGGACGAAAGCGAGAAATCGGGGAAGCGACAAAACAAAGCAAGAGATTAAGAAAGAAAGTAAGAAAGCAACAAAACAACAAAGCAAGAAATTAACAGAGCAAGAAATGAGGCAAGCAATAAAATAACAGAGCAAGAAATTAACAAAGCAAGAAAGTAAGAAAGCAACAAAACAACAAAGCAAGGGGGTAAGAAAGCAATGGAACAACAAAGCAAGAAAGTAAGAAATCAAGTTAGCAACAGAACAACAGAGCAACAAAGCAAGAAAGTAAGAAATCAAGTTAGCAACAGAACAACAGAGCAACAAAGCAAGAAAGTAAGAAATCAAGTTAGCAACAGAACAACAGAGCAACAAAGCAAGAAAGTAAGAAATCAAGTTAGCAACAGAACAACAGAGCAACAAAGCAAGGCAGCTGTAAAGCAACGATGCAACAAAGCAACAAAGCAACGAAGCAATAAAGCAACAAATCAAGGCAGCAATAAAGCAACGAAACAACGAAGCAACACACAAACAAAGCAACAAAGAAAGAAATAGAGAAGCATCAAGTAAGCTGAAAGCAATAGAAAAAGAGGCGAACAGAGAAAGAGATCAAAGGGAGCAACAGAGCAAGAAAGAAAAAGTCGGCGGAAAAGAGAGAAAGAGAGATTGGCCCGCGGGCAGCGTGGCCTCGCCGCGATTTATCGGTTTATGGGCGCCGTCGATCGGAACCGATCCGGCACGGCTGAAAGGGTCGCAGGGTCGGGACCATCCGCGGAGACCACGACCACGAACGAGGAGCGCGGCAGTTCGCGTCGGCCCTTCTCCCGTTCGGCGGTCTGTCGCGGTCGCTCGCTCGCTCGCTCGCCCTTGGGGTTAAGTGGCACTCTCCGCTGACTTTTATAATTATTTTCTACGGAGGCGAGATCGTTAATCAGTAATTGGACGAGCGCGCGGCCGGGTTCCCGCGCCGGGAAACGAGACGCGGCTTATTACGCCGTTGAAAGAGTTCGGGGCCCGACGGTACAACCCGATCGGTGGTCCCGTTTACGTTTCCTTCTAACGGTGGCTTCGTTTTCGGCCCGTGTAACTGGAGTTGATCGATTGGACGGCTCTAATGGGTTTAGCTGCCGCGATGATTTGGGGATTTAAGTGTCGGGGATCGGCATTGAGACGTTGCTGCGCTGGTTATCGGTGACTGATGATGCACAGAATGCGAGCACCACTTTGGTATTGTATATTTTAACGCGACCACTTCGATGTGTGATGATTATTATAATAAGGTTAAGAGAGGTGAAGTAGAGATGCTATTTGTAACTGGAACAATTGTTTCTGTTTCAGATCGTCTTGGTGTGGATCATTTTGGTGACAATGGAGAAGTAAGTAAAATTGAGTAGATGACGCGTTGAAGAGAAGTTTGAAGGTGTTCATGTGTTTATAATGGAATTCTAATTCGATATATTTAGCGAGACAGGGTGGCTCTATTTCTTTCTTTGTTGTTTCGTTGCTTTGTTGCTGCCTTGCTTTGTTGCTCTGTTGTTCTGTTGCTAACTTGATTTCTTGCCCTGTTGTTTCGTTGTTTTCTTACTTTCTTGCTTTGTTAATTTCTTGCTCTGTTGTTCTATTGCTTTTTTACTTTCTTGCTTTGTTAATTTCTTGCTCTGTTGTTCTATTGCTTTCTTACTTTCTTGCTTTGTTCTAATGCTTCATTGCTTTATTGCTGCCTTGCTTTGTTAGAAGTATTCTTTCTCCTAGAGTAACGTTCAGAGATAAATCATCATATCGATGCAGGATTCAACTTCATAGAACAATGGATCGTTGAATCTACATGTTACATACCTTGTTCCTCCACTTTGCGAACCCGATTTATTAGTGGGACACCAATAGGCGGCGTTGCAGAAGAAAAGCAGCCGAGAAAAATGCCGCGAGCTCGATATTTCACGCGTGCAGTTATCCGGGGCGACGTTTAATCCCGGGCTTTCCCGAAATTTATACAACTAAATAAGTTCCAGTTCTTCGTCTCTCCGTGAACGGCCGGCTGTAAATACGCGAACGCTACCCGGCGAGAAGGAACGAGTTTCGTTAACACCTTGCTGCAAGAACTGGATAACTTCGAGTACACAAATTTCTTGAAATCGTTCGCGCTGACTCAGAACCGGCTGACTCAAGCTTACGGAACGGAAAAAGGTGAAACTTACAGAGCCTTCGGACTGACTTCACGCGTTGTTTGACCACGAAGTCACGATTGCTAGCGAGCTGCGTGCTTCTATTCCGAATGCCTCTCAATATTTTCAGGAAACTTTCGAAATACAAACTTAACGACCACAGTGTTCTGTCTACAGCGACGCTCACTGCCGAAGCAATAATATTTTAGTAATGAACACGCGATGTCTCGTTCCGAAGAAAAAGAAATTTCTATCTTAACATTATGTTTGACGTTTATCTATTCCTAGAAAACTATGTTCGTTATACAAATCTCGAAAATTGCAGCTTCAAGAGTATGCCTATTAATATTCTCAAATTCCAAAATCTTAAACTCTGACTAAACAACCCTAAAAAGATTCAATATCAAATTCAGGTTTCCGTGAATCTAGTGTTAACCCTTTGAACTCTGTAGGCTCCATTGCACCAGTTGTAATATTAAATATTTTAATGAATCTTAAAGAAACATCCAAATTTTGAATTGAAGGATGATAAAAGATTTGATAGACATTGTGAGGAACGAAGATATTTTATTTCAGTATTTCCAGATTGCACCATTGTAATATTAAATATTGCACCAGTTGTAACATTAAATATTGCACCAGCTAAAATATTAAATATTCCAACGAATCTTAAACAAACTACCCTAAAATTATTCGATTCCCCACATCCAAATTGAATCGAAGAAAAACAAAAGATCAAAGAAATCTTACTATTTCTCATTTTCACTAATACTATAAAAATCAGCAGTCTCTGATAGATCACAAAGCAACCTATATTACCAATGCTCAAAACAACAATAACAAACAATACCACCATCAACAACAAAACCCATCAAAAAGAAACCCTCCAACCCCCCCGAGCAAAGCAGCGGACCACAATTCCCAAAGAGCCCTCTGCAAAACCGAAAGCCGAGCTCTGAAAACGCGGCGCAATTCGCGGTGCCACGCACCGGCAAATTAAGCGAGCCCATAAAAACCGGTTCGATATCCTGCCGTTAAAGCGCGCGCATACTTATCTGCCGCGCGGCTCGCCGGTACCCGCGATTCCGGTCCGCGCACGTACGATTGCAAATCAACGCTCGCTCGCTCGGTCGCTCGCTCGCGGGATCTCGCCGGGCGTTTTCCGCACACGTACAACACGCGTTTCCTTTTACGTGCCCCGTTACGTCGCCTCCTCCCCTCCTCCCCTCCATCCTCCACCCGAGCATGTACACACAGTAACCTGCATATCCTCTTCCCTCCCTCTGCCGCAATTCCTCCCTCCATCCGTCTCGCCGCGTCCCTATCTCCGTCCGCTTTCCCGCGCGCACCGCCAATCTTAATACCGTCATTTTTCGGATTCACCGATAATTCCGGCCGGCAGATAGTCTCACGGAGATAAGGCTCGCCACCACGCAGGTGCCTCGGGTGATCCCGCGCAGCGCCGGCGGGGTTGAGGGCGGCCCGGGACGCTCCCGCGCGCACGGGGAGAGCAGAGGAAGATAGGACGAGAGTAGAATCCTCCGGGCGAGGGGTCGACGGCGGGAGGGGAGGTGGCCGGAGGATCCGAGAAGACAACAAGCGCGCCGTATAGCTCCGTATCCCTTTGTTCGACGCGTGGCAAGATAAATTCAGCTAATAAATGACCGGGGGCTATTTACCGTGGCGGTAGCGCCTCGTTATCCGGCTCGGGCCCGTATATATACGCGGAGCGAGCTCGCCCCGCCGCGCCGGCAGCGGCACACACTCGCCCCGTGTTTTGCAGCATTTTGAGCACGGCTCAGTATCGGTAAGAGGCCGATAAATCTTGGCCCGCCGCGGCGCGCCGTAGTCATCCCCCGGCTCCTCCGCGAGCCTGCCACGGGTGTCCTCTCTATCTTTTCCGCTGTGTCCCTCTTCCCTCGCCGCGCGCCCCTCCACCCGCGGAATCTTCTTACTACTAAGAGAACCGTGGAGACCTCCGTAATGGAGAGTTTGAGTGCACGCTGCCTCGGTACACGCTTTTCTACGGGGCACCGTGCGCCGCTCGCTGTGTTGGGCTTCGATGGCTGCGTGTGTGGGTGTAACGGTCACCGCGCACACGGGTGATTGGGACGGTTCCGTGTGGAGTACAGTTAGGTTCCGTAGTTACGAGGGCGGGTGGGTCCTCGTCGTGAGGACTTAGCCGCTATCGCGGAATCGGCGTCCGTCTTAATTATCGCCCTCGGTGTCCTACGCTCCGCCGCGCGACACTCGTGGCTTCCTTAATTTCTGACCGTTCCGTGCTTGTAGCTTTCTTCATGGTGTCTTTCTTCGGGCGGCAGGGAGATCGGTGGGGATTTCTGGTCCGTCTTCAGTGCTTGACCTTAGAGGACGTTGCTTCTTTAATTTCTGACCGTTCCGTGCTTGTATCTTTCTTCGGGCGGCAGGGAGATCGGTGGGGATTTCTGGTCCGTCTTCAGTGCTTGACCTTAGAGGACGTTGGTTCCTTAATTTCTGACCGTTCCGTGCTTGTAGCTTTCTTCATGGTGTCTTTCTTCGGGCGGCAGGGAGATCGGTGGGGATTTCTGGTCCGTCTTCAGTGCTTGACCTTAGAGGACGTTGCTTCTTCAATTTCTGACCGTTCCGTGCTTGTATTTTTCTTCATGGTGTCTTTCTTAATGTGGAAGGGAGATCGGTGAGGATTTCTGGACCGTCTTCAGTGCTTGACCTTAGAGGACGTTGCTCTAGCTTGCGCGTGGAAAGTGGAGCTTGAAGGTGGGAGGGATGATGGACGTGGAAGAATGGTTTTATTGGGAAGATGAGTATAATTATAAGGTTTTTTTTATTTATATTTATTTATAGTCGCATCAACACTTGGGTATTGGAACCAGGAACCCGTTAGGTGGACGGATATTGAATTCTTTGAACATTTGTTTTTTTATTTATATTTATTTATAGTTTCAACACTTTGGTCATTAGCGACTAACAGAGTTTACAAGTTGTTCATTAGAGTTAACCTATGTAACGTAGCTAATAATTTTATGATACAGATTTTTAATATGGTATTCCGATCACTTTCAAAAATTTTAGGCTTTGTTCCATCTTCTCTGGGTTTCCAATAGTTTCTTCTAGTGATGTCTTCGAACATTGTTTCGTAACATATTAACCCTTTGAAGGCGAAGTTTCTTTGAAATATACGAAACCTACAGCTGAAGTTTGTTTGCGACTCTTCCAAATATGGAAATTTCATCTCGAAATGTCGACACTCGTCCGCAGAGGGTTGAGTCGATTTTCTCCCAACAGCAGTATGTAATGGCTATCAATTGTAACGTTGCTGTGGCGAAAGGTGATCGAGTTCTGAGACGATCGATCGGTTCGCCGGGTTTCATGCAGGGTTGGTTGAATTCTTTGGTATTCGGTTTAGAAGAGGAGTACTGCTTGTATCGAGTTACTAAATAACGAATGGTGGCCGCTCGGTTCGGCTCTTTTATTCGAATATTTGAAGATCAACAGGTAGATTTCCGCGACAAACAACCGCGCGCAACAATTGCGCTCGCCGTTTTCGCGCTCCCCCGCGATCTAAACCGTCTCGCGTAAGGGGTCAACCATTCACCGGTTAAGTACTCGAGGCCCTGCAATTTAGTGGCAGCGTTTCGGTCGTGTGCAACAGAGTGGCGGAGTGAAATACCATCGGCGTGACACCTGCCCATTAACCGGTGCGCACCATTCGCAATCGGAGAATTCCTGCGTTTAGGTAATTCGAGCCGCGGAACAGAGTCTGCGGCTTAAATATCCCGTGTCGGGCGGTTTGAGCTGGCCGTTCCCGGGACCGCGAACCGCCGCAAGTATTTATCCAAATTACACGGCCGGGGAATGCTTTGGACACTGAGTCCTGGCGACTCGGGCCTCTTTCGATCGTTTGAAACTGCGAAATTATCATTTTTCGAGCCTTCAATCGTTGGAACTCGGCCCTGGCGTGACTCGAGCCTCTTTTGACCGTCTGAGACGTTGAGGTTCCCTTTTTTTGAACCTTCAGTTGTTGCACCTGTGTTCTCGAGTGATTTGAATGCTTTTGAATCATTTGAAACTTCTAAATTTTTTCATTCGAACTTTCAATCGTAGCAAGGTTGATGTTCTCGCGACTTGATCCTCTTTAGATTACCCAAACCCTCGAAATTATCATCTTTTGAACCTTCAATCGTTGGACCTAGGTCCTCGAGAGGTTTGAATGCTTTTGAATCGCTCGAAACCTCTAAATTTTGTCATTTGAGCTTCCAATCGTATCGCTGAGGGGATCCAATTAATGATAAAACTATCAAGTAGATGTCCTCTTGATCCTCTTTAGATCATCCAAATCTTCGAAACGAATTTCTCAAACCTTCAATCGTCGAATCTAGGTCTCCAACTACTCCAAACCCCTTCGATCATTTGGAACTTGACAATATTTCTCCTCGAAACTTTCAATCGTGATCCAAAGAGGATCCAACGCGCTAAAAGTGTAGAAGTCAGATCGAGCGTCGTTTTAATAATTCGCGCGAGGAACCGATACCAGCGGAGGCCGCGGAAAATAAAGATGTAGCCAGAGCCGGCCATTTTTCCTCGTTAATTGAAGGAAGCAAGCCCTTTTGCCTGGTAGATCACGATAAGCTCCGAGATCCACCAACCAAACAGCTCGGGGGAAGAGGGACAGAGAGAGACAGACACCGGGACCGTGTAAAGGAGCGACTCCTCGCTTCTTCGTTTCGCCTTCCTCCGGCGTGTACAGGCTGCTTCCTGTCTGGTAACCATTTCTCTTTCCACCGTCCGCGGAACACATCCTCTGCCTCGGTGCATTGTGCGCGATAATGTCGAAGAAGGGAGAAAATTATCTATTATACTCCCGGGCCTAACTGGCTGATTCCTTGATCGAACTTCCCTCTTAGTTAGCTTTTTAGCCGGTGTCCTGTGAATAATGAGGCTGTTTACCAAGTATACTGCCTCCTCGGATTCTCCAATTCCTCAAATATTCTTCGATCATTAACCATAAAGTTCTCAACCCTTCTACTCTAACATAAAACCATGTTCGATGCTCCATCTACTTCTCGTACACCTCCCAATAACAATGGTTCATTTCATCCTTACTATTTAGAAAACTATGTTCGTCTATGTAAACCTCGAGAATTGCAGCGCCAAGAAATTGCACTATATATTCGCATAATTCAATGAAAATCAACTTAGCCTCCTACTGAATAACCCTTGTCTCACTCACACACTTTCTAGAACATTCTTTCATTACCATGCATTAACTTCACATATATTTGAAATACTCTAGATTTAAAACAAACGAACATTATTAACATATAGAGAAAATCAATATAATATAGAATATTCCAATGCTTTGAACACTCATTCAAAACGCGCTCACACAGTCGCGTCATTACACACATTCATCACTCATTAATATACCTATTCACACTCAAATACATCCATTCTCACACTATGTTCGTCTATATCAACCTCAAGAATTGCAGCTTCAAGAAATTGCACTATACATTCGCACAATTCAATGAAAATCCACTTAGCCTCCTACCAAACAACAAAATACTCAATATCCATCGAACTCACTCCATAAATCTGCTCAACACGCTCAAACTATGTTCGTCTATATCAACCTCAAGAATTGCAGCTTCAAGAAATTGCACTATACATTCGCACAATTCAATGAAAATCCACTTAGCCTCCTACTAAACAACAAAATACTCAATATCCATCAAACTCACCATAAATCTGCTCAACACGCTCAAAACCGTGACCGGAGGTAAAAAATCGAGCAAAAAGCTTCAAGTTACAGCGTCACGTTGGTAAGCCAATTAACTACTCACGGGAATCTACAAAGCGTCCAGTCGCCTTCGGAAATATACAGTTGCACGTCGAAGAAGCATCCCTTATCCGTCCGAGGCTCGCTGGAAGCGTTGTTCGGGAACGGTCACCATCGATTTCACGGCGCGCTTTATCGCCGAAGTCCCCGGGCCCGTCTCCCCGTTTATCATTAAGCAAATTTGCAGGGCGGCGTTATCGCCGGCCACCGAGGAAACACAAAACGTTTAATCCAAGTCCCCGATCTTACCGTTCGCCGTTGACCGGCGCTTTATCAGCGCGAGAAGCCACGGACTCGAAGGACGCGCGCCTCTATCTCTATCTCTATCTATCTCTCTCTCTCTTTGCGTTGGAAACTAGCCCCGAAAGATACGGAACCCGACGCTGAGAACCGCCGCCGAGTCGGTTTATCTAAATCCACTTGCCAGGCATCGCGACTCGCAGTCGAATCCCGCGAGCCTCTTCCCGGATGCTTCCCGAATTTTTGCAAATTCCATCCGCCTCGCCCTATCACGACTCGAGGCGGCCCGCCCCGTCGCGGGGATATTGTCCTGTTGGTAAAAGGCTCGCCGTGCTGGAACAAGGGACTACGTAGCTTATGCTTCTAGTATTCTGTTCGGAGCTAATACGATTCTTTCGTTTCGTTTCACTTTAATGGAGTTCCATTGTATGATACTTCGGAATGGTAACGTTCTATCTGATTCCCTGTCCCGTGGATTTTAGTCGGCTCAGGTACTTACGTTCGTGAACGTGACTCGGGATGGAGAGTTTAGGAGCGAAATTGATGAAGATTTTTTCGTTGGATCGGTCGGTGAAGGTAGAAGGCTGATGTGAAATTGCTTTCGAAGTTTATTGGGAATGTTCTATTGAATGGGGAAATGTGTTTCTGAATATTGGGTATTGAGCTTCTTGGTGAATTGTTGATGCTTCGCAATGAAACTTGTAATGAAATTTAATCTTCTGTTTCTGAATTCTAGATATTAACCCTTTGAACTCTAGGCTACAATGTATAATATAATATTAAATGTTTTGATGAATCTTAAAGAAACTACCCTAAGATTATTCGATTTTCCAGGCATCCAAATTTTGTACTAACAAAGCGAGCAAGATATTCGAAGTTATTTAAAAGATACGCCTTTGCACTCGAAAACTTTTCACTGGAAATTTTCAATATTTTTCGACGAGATACAGACGACATCGTTTGAAACTAATTTAACGATAATTCATAGATAAATTAAGCAACAAAGCTATTTCTCAGTGAATTGTTGATATTGCTTCGCAATGAAACTTATTGGGAAAGTTCCATTCCGCGGAAGAATCCAATCTTCTATTTCTGAATTTTAGATATTAACCTCCTCGGTGAGTTGTTGATATTGCTTCGCACTGAACTTTATCAGAAAATTTTTCCTCGACGTAAGAAACTAAATCTTCCATGACAAAATACTGAATATCCTAATGAAAAACTAAAGCGAAACGAAGAAGAATCACATGTTTGTCTTCAAAAATAAATAATCGTTGAAAAAGTAAGCACCGATAAGAGTTTTAAGATGACGCGTATACTAGTCGAACACAGTTAACTGGTTAAGATTGTTTATAAGATTTTATAATGTCGGCACATCAAAAGCAAATGGCGACGCGAGAGTCACCTCTCGAGTGCAAAGAGTCAAGACCGCGTGGCACTCATTACTGCCCACCTCCCGGCCGGTCATAACCGTTCGAAATCAATTGATCGAACGTAAAATAAGCCGCAGGCATCCGCGCGATTCCCTGTTTTTACCATCCCCTATAAAACGATATACGGGGTCCGTTCCGCCTCGCGCGGGGATGGGCTCGCCGCCGACGATGCAAATGCGGGACGTCGTGCGCGGCGTAATGAGACGAATTAATCGGCCTAATTGAGGCTGATGGGCGAACGAGCCCGTTAATTAGACGGTTTCTCGGCGTGCGCCGCGCCGCGGTGATTCCTCGGCCCGAAACTGCCGGCCGATCGGTTCGCGACCGGTCCTTTTGTTCGTACGCGCGCGGACGGCACGTGGCGCAGCTTCTAATCCGTTCCCGACGTGCGATACCGCGTCCCGGCTGGGATTAGATCGATCCCTCGAAGAGCGACCAGTTTTGTTCGACTGCCAACAACATCTGTCTCGGCTGTAGCGTTTGTCTTTGTTGGGAGGAGTGCGGATTAGATTAATAATATAACGTACTTCGCAAATAATAACATGAGAGAATTAGTGCTGTAAGAGCGAGCTTTGAGTTAGAGTCTTGAAAGTTGTGCAGCTTGAGCTCTAAAGGCTGACTTTCAATCGTAGCAGGTTGATGTCCTCGCGACTTGATCCTCTTTAGATCATCCAAACCTTCGAAATTACCATTTTTTAAACCTTCAATCGTTGGGATTAGGTTCTCGAGTAGTTTGAATCCTTTTGAATCGTTCGAAACCTCTAAATTTTGTCATTTGAACTTTCAATCGTTGCGCTGAGGGGATCTAATTAATGATAAGGGTATCAAGTAGATGTCTTCGCGGCTTGATCCTCTTTAAATCATCCAAACCTTCGAAATTATTATTCTTTGAACCTTCAATCGTTGGAAGTTCCCTTTTTTTGAACCATCAATTATTGGACTTAGGTTCTCGAGTGATTTGAATGCTTTTGAATCATTTGAAACTTCTAAATTTTTTCATTTGAACTTTTAATCGTAGCAGGTTGATGTCCTCGCGACTTGATCCTCTTTAGATCATCCAAACCTTCGAAATTATCATTTTTCGAACCTTCAATCGTAGGGCTTAGGTCCTCCAGTGGATCCCTCGAAGAGGAACCAGTTTTGTTCGACTGCCAATATCTGTCGATTCGAGTAATAAATGTAATTGAATCATTCTTTTGTGACTTAGTCTTCGAAATATCTAAATATATTAAAATCGAAGATTTTATCAAAATCAAGGTGTTTATATTGAAGACTGAACCTCGAGTTCGAAGTTTTCAGTATCAGTATATCAACTGAGGGTTCGAGTCTTCGATTGTCTTCGAGCAGTTCGAGTTACAAAATCTCGAACGCCGTCTGAATCTAAATTCCAGAACTCAGAGTTTAAGGTTGAGCCTTCTAGCTTCAAAGACTCAAACAAAGAAGAGATGTTGAAGAAGATTCTCGCGGGTAACTCGTATTGTCCTGTTTTTCTGAAAAGATGTCGCGATTACGTCTCCTAACAGTGTTGAACGCGATTTTTCTATTTGCCACATGTACACCGAGCGGAAAATTATTTCCACCCTCGAGACACAACGGGACGCAACGCGACAGAGCGAGAACCCGGAGATTCGCGGGGATAAGATAGCGGCGGAACTCGAATATTCTTGTTCGCGAAGTTTCGCGCGACTCGGGAATATAATTTGATATTATCTCGCCGCTGAAACACGCTCGGGAATCTTGGGTATCTTGGAAACCTCGAGGCTTTCGGATGCTTCTCCCTTTTTCTGCTCTCCAGCTGGACACTGGTTACCGGCGCGAGCCGCTTGTAATGAAGGATTTATCGCTGACAGACCGAATGGTCCTCGAGTTTGGACTCCGGGAAGATTGGATTAGAATTTTTAAGGCACCGGCTGCAGCCTGGACGTTGCTTCTTTAATTCCTGGCGTTGAGTGAATCGAATTTACTGAGAGAATATAAAGTTAACACTCTCGTGGGCAGGTTTATCGTTGAGATTTCGAAATGAGGATATCCAGAGTGTTTGGTTTTAACACTAGAAAGTTTCTCTTTAACCACATGATCTAATATAGCAAAATTAGAAAATATATGTGATATTCAAATGAAACTATTATTGAAGTTGTGTTGAGAATATAGTGAAGATACATTGATATTGGCAACAGAGAATCTAAATTTCTCTGTCATCCCTCTTTAATCATATGATTTAATATAGCAAAATTATAAAATATATGTAACATTCAAATAAAACACCTTCCGTTCTTAACACTAGAACTACCGAGCATTTAATACGATTGAATTGTAATCGCTATGAATATTATAGTAACAGATTATTTTCGGTTTCTTCAGACATTCGTTATAGTATTCAAGTGAAACTATTTTCAAAATCATTTCAATGCTTCGAAGATATCAATAATTGCCAATAATTCCCAAAGTCTGCAACCATCGATTCTTCTAAGACCAACATATTAATTTCTCAAATAAACATCCATAAACCTAGTGTCAAGTTTGTACAACACGTTAAAGCACGTTCAATTCCCGACGTTCGTGGCATTCGAGTTCGCAAAAGTATATTTTAATCATGAATTTTCAAATTCCAATCCCCTAAGTCTGCAACCATCGATTCTTCTCAGACCAACATATTAATTTCTCCAACAAACATCCATAAACCTAGTGTCAAGTTTGCACAACACTTCGAATACACGTTCAATCCCCGACGTTCGTGGCATTCGAGGCTGATTTCCATGAAAATGTCCCGGTAAATGAATCGAGTGACTCCTCGAGCGCTAATCCTGGGAATAGTACTCCAATTTCATTGCGTACCGGCATAGTTGTGCCGCAGCATCAAACGGGTCTCTTTCGGGGGAAATCCGAGTCATTCGATATCGGGCCGCCTTTCATCGGCCGGCGACAAGGGATTTCCGTTTTTGAGCGACATCCGTGGACCGTGTAATTCGGCCCCGTAAAAAAGCCGAATTCCCCATTCGTCCCGATTATGCGATTCAAAGGGGGCACACGCTCCATTCAATCCGGAACGTTTTCCCGCCGCCGACCCTCCGCGTCCCGGTTAAAATGCCACGCTTTAAGCCGCGTTTCTTCTTTGTTTTTTCCCTCTCGAAATTATCATTAGCCCGGATAGGGAAATAAATATTCATTCGGGAACTCGCCTCGTTTCGCGGATCAAAGAGCGATCGCCGGTTCAGGGAGTAACTTTTCATTGCGCATGCGGAAGGAAAAAAGCGAGGTTGACAGGGATAAATAAACGAGAGTCGCAGGATGGCTTTCTCGTTGGATTTTGACCAGTTAACGTTTGACGAGTATACGTCATCTTAACGCATTGTGCGCTTTTAACCGTTCGGATGCTAAACTTTTGTGGATATTTACCAGAAATGCGGAAGTGATTGGGTGTGTGCAAAAAAATGAATAAGAGTAGTTGTCTAATGAGATCACAAATATTGTGTTGTTACAAAAAAATAAGAATAACATTTATTCAAATAAATTTACTTTGATTTATTCCTTGAAGAACATAATAAGAAAATTACAATTGGTCAATTTTGGCACAACACAAGAAAAGAAAAATTTAAGTATTTTAAATGAAACTTTGTATTGTCATGTGAAACATTTAAATAATATAGCTTTGTCGCTTAATTTATCGATGAATTATCGTTAAATTAGTTTGAAACGATGTCGTCTGTATCTCGTCGAAAAATAAATTTCCAGTGGAAAGTTTCACTTCATTTATACACAATGAACTGAAATGAAATTTTCGACGTATCTTTCAAATAACTTCGAACACCTTGCTCTCGCAGTATTCCAAATTATCCTGCATTTCAAAATTTGAAATTGGCTAATGCAAGTGCCAGCAACAAAACCTCCCCCGCTAAATAACAAAGACCTCATATTAACCTTCGAAAGGGTTAGAAATAATCGGACAATCTATATTGCCCTGCATTTCAAAACTTGAAATGCCTAACGCAAGTGCCAGCAAGTATTAACTCGTGACCGGTCAATGTAACCAACGAACCACAATTAACAAAACTTCCCTGAATAACAAAGATCCCGCATTAATCTTCGAAAGGATTGGAAATAATCGGACAACCCGACGCTCGCAAGTCCGGGACCGTTTCCGGGAATCAGGGGATTCGATTAACAACCCTTAATCCGGCCAAGTTTCTTTCAGCCGGCATCAACAAAGGCCAGCGAGAAAAGGGGCGGGGAATCGAGTTAATCCGGGAAAAAGGTAATCCGGCGTCAAATACACTTGTTCCTCGTCGCGGCCCGCTAGACAGCGCAACGCGGCGCACCGGGGACGCGGCGTTCAGCTATTTCCCGTCGGTCATCCGGCGGGATTTTAATCCGAGGCGGAGGGCGCGAGCGCGGCCTACCAAAAGGAAAAATGGTCCCCGTAACGCCGGAACTTTCCAGACTGTCGGGAATCGGAGGGGGGGAGATGAGTTCGAGACAGTTTCCGCGAAAGCCGATACCCTGCGAGGATGGAATTATAGTACGCGATTTCGTGTCTCGCGTTCGCGCACAACCCCCGGCGTCCACCCTTCGACGTGGATCCTCTTTCTAATTGAATTAAAGTTCCTTCTGTTACGTGCGCTCCGTAGCCGTTCAAAGGAATCCCCGCGATCAACTTTTTCCGCGGGCCCGGAAGTTCGCGAATTGCCGCGGAAGACGGCCCTCCGCGGATCCGCCTCCCCTCGTTTCGCTCGCCGGACTTTTTCCCGGGTTCTTTCTCCGCGGACGGATAGACGGACAGCTTGGAACAGGTTTCTCGATTATCGCGGGGGTGGTTCGACGCTTACACCCTTGATTCAGGATTTCATTTCGCGGTTGGAATTGTTTGTCGTTGATGCACCGGGAGGAAACATTGGATGGTGTATACTGTATAAATTGTTGGTGAGAATAATAATGTTGCAGTTGCATTGCGTATCGGCTGATTTTCAGAAAATTGAATTGTGATGGGAATTTTCGCTGAAGTCAACTTATATCGTACATAGGAAAACTCGAACCCTTCAGATGATGTAATTAGTCGAGCAGCGATGGATCGCAGATACCATTTTTTCTATTAATCGATTGATATAGTTGACTTTTATTTCTGTTTGTTTTATTTCGGGATGTACTTTAGTTTCGGATATAGATGATGGTCTGTTACATTCGACAGTTTCATGATTGTTCCGTGTATTTAGTGTTCTAGTTTACTGTTAATCGAACGTTGTTCTGAGATATAAAGTAGGCACGTTTGATGAAGATTCGTTTCGAATTTCAATTGTGAAGGAATTCGAAGAGTGGAATTATCCTAGGAACATCTCAATTACAATGGCTCTTGGAAGGGGGATGAAAATTTGTTTGTCATTAGTGGTAGGATTTCCGCGTGGAACGAAATCTCCACGTGAACGTTCGCTTCCCCGATGACTCGGATATCCTCCTCCGTTAATATTAAAATGAGAGCGTTATGAGAATTAATTATACTTCATGTTCCATCGGGCTCCTCGCAGGCGTGTTTAACATAAATGCATAAATATCCGCAGTCTAATTATTGGCGGACTGCGGATTTTATGTGTTCAATAAGGTAAACGATCCCGCGAGCGGTCGGTTGCTTGTTTTATTTAATTGGAACCGACGTACGGGGCGACGCGGTGTACGTTCACCGAAACGCTCAAACGCTGCGGCCGCTTTACTTATTATTTCCGTATCAATTTATTAACGTTAAATTTCGATGATACCCCGCCGATACGGGAACAGTCCGATAGGTCGACGGCACCGGTGCTCTATCGAATAACTAATTCACACGTGACTCCCGTCGCTCTAAATCTGTCCATTAATCCGTTAACTGTGAAATTTAATTTGAAGGATCTTTTATTCTGCCTGTAGTATGAAACATTAACCCTTTGCACTCGAAAGTTTTTTACTGGACATATGCAACACTTTCTAGGATACAGACGATCCTTGAAACTAATTGATGAGAAAACATGTATGAATTAAGAAGGGAATATATTTTATTGCAATATTCTTGGATGGATTAACGAGCAATATTCGGAGATAGACGATGAATTCTTAATATTTCGAAATAGATTAACCTTTTGCACTAGAAAGTTTTTCACTAGAAATCTAGATGCGTGGACAATCGAACAATTTTAGGGTAGTTTCTTTGATTTCTTAAAATACTCAATACTACGACTGGTGCAATATTGGAGCCTACAGAGTTCAAAGGGTTAACACTAAAGCTACCGAGCAGTCGAATTGACTTTTCAAAGTTCCTTTATAGAAACTCCAAGAGTCTATTGAGACTTCCATTGCTGTACAATTCAGTTTTCATATTCCTAAATCGATTTCCGTAACAATTTCTCAGAGAACATGTTTAATAATTGAAAAAAGACATCGGAAATAGGTCATTTGACCCGTCAGGTAGTTTGTGTTAAATTATCGCATCCGTGTGATTTTAGTAATTACAAGAGAGAAATCAGGAATGTAGCTCGAACGTTGAAGCAATCGAAATGAAAATCATCGGGAATGAAAACCATCGTGAAGTCGCGGCGTTAACGTAATTGGGAATTCGGCGTTTCCGGGATATGAAATCAAGGCAGCCCGACGTTCCCGCGGAACTCCGTTAATCAAGACTTTCCGCGATGCGTGTAGCCCGTGTTAATTAACGCGAGCCTCACTGTAGCGAATTGCCGGGTATATCGGTGAAGATTTTATTATAAATAAAAAGCGCGATTACCGTAAGTGAACCGTAAACGAGCGGGACGACGCGCGTGCGGTCGTGAACGCGGACGAAAGGAGCGTATCGTCGGGGCGTGAAACGATATTTGACGTAATAAAATCGTCGGGACACGTCGACGGTAACCGGGGAATATACGTTTCCGTCACGGGTCACGAAAAAATGCTAATTCGCGGCCCCGGCCGAACGATTCGACGGGTTTTAACACGCGATCGCTAATTCGTCCTTTTATTTTCCTCCTTCTTCCGTTCGCGCCGCGTTTTTCGCTTTCGTTTCGTTCGGCTTTTTTTGTTCGATTTCTTTTTCTTTCTTTTCTCTTTTCAACCGCGACACGTCGCTACGCCTTAACGACCGTAATATGCTAATACGGGGGACATTTGGAAGGGAAACTTGTACGACACTCGGACGGGGCCGTTTATATACGTTTTATCTGAGTTCACCTTACGTGGGACTTTTCAGCGGGAATTGTTTTCGCCAGGCCTAACGGCGTCGGCAAAAACGGAATATACGTCGGGAGGGTTACGACGTGAAAGAGGCCGCGTCGTAAATTACACGCGGCGATGGCCGTCGAGCGTTAATTGAGGACGCAGGGCAGAGGGGGTGGATTAATTGAATTTCATCCCCGTATCGACGAGCGGCGAACGTTCGCCGGATCGAAGCGGAACGCTTAAAAACCGACTTTACGCTTCTGAATAATGAAGTTGTGATTCCGTCGGGGATCGGTTGTTGTAAGGGCCGCGGAACGGTTTAACGGCGCTCGGAATGGAACGATAACGAAGGTGAAAGGAATATTTATCCGACGATTATTTGATCGTTGCGACGACGATTTTATTGTGTCACGTTATGGGACATCGGTGTTTGTATTTCTCTTATGGAGAACGAGGAGCTGGGAGGGTGACGGTTTAACCCTTCGCGAGAGGTGACTCTCGCCACTTGATTTGACACGGTGGAACTGTAGAATGTGATAATGTTAAATTTTGGAACAATGGAATTAAACAGCGTTGTTCCTTAACCCTTAGCACTCCAGATGGTTTTGCAATCTGTAAGCAACTGCAACTAATTTTCAAAAATGCTAACATTCCTTCTTTTATTTTCCTTCTCAGCAGAAAATTTGGATGCGTGGAAAATCTGATAATTTTAGGGTAGTTTCTTTGATTCATTGAAATGTTCAATATTACAACTGCTGCAATATTGGAGCCTACAGAGTTCAAAGGGTTAACACTAAAGCTACCGAGCAGTTGAATTGACTTTTCAAAGTTCCTTTATAGAAACTCCAAGACTGAGTCTATTGAGACTTCCATTGCTGTACAATTCAGTTTTCATATTGCTAAATCGATTTCTGTAACAATTTCTCAGAAAACATGTTTAATAATTGAAAAAAAACATCAGAAATAGGTCATTTGATCCGTCAGGTAGTTTCAGTGTTAAATTCAAAGGGTTAATATACTCGTGTTTCTCCTTCGAGTTAATTTCAAAGAATATCATCTTCGCCTTATCAAAAAATGTTAAATATTTCTAGTAAGAAACTTCCGTGTGCAAAGGGTTAAGATAAAGCAATCGTATTTGAAAGCTTTCTTCGAGAAAGTCCGAATTAGTCTCAAACATCGTCTTCGTAAAGAAATGTTAAATACTTCTACTAAGAAACATCTCAGTGCAAACAGTTAATACAACGTTTCATTCTTCCATTCTATTATTCCAAACAATTGCAGTATTATATAAACAACTTCAATACACCCAGTAAACCATACTACCGATTCTTCAAAATCATAACGATCTTCCTCAAAAACATCCCCTTCCAAAAAGACCCAATACAAACCCTTTCAATTGCACAATCCTAATTTACCACATTATTCCACTACTACCCGCAGCATAGCCGGGAACTCCATACTTCGAAAAGCCCGACGGCTCACGGAGCGACCTCTCATTCGTAGAAAATGGAACGTAAACTGTTTCGATTCCATTATTCCGCGGATTCGCCGGTTCCGCCCGAAGGGGCTCGCCGTCCCGAAAATTACAAGTAACCATCTGCATCCGAACAGAAGAAGAAGCAACCCCGCGTCCCCATTCGCTCCCGACAAAGCCCGCGGACTCGCGGGGCACGAGTTGCCGCATTGTTACCCGATACCCGTCTTCCAGCGAGTACCTGTTCCTACGAGTTCCCGTCGATACGGGGACAGACACACGATACAGGGCGTTTCACAATATTGTCGTTATTAGGTCCCGCGATCTCTTCCTGGGGAAGCTACCCTTAAGACGAAGCGGAGCTCTGTGGGCCGGGAACCCTCGTCACCGCAAAACTCGACTGAAAATCGAATTCTCATGGCATCGGATGACAATTCGGCCGCTCCAGGCCGGGACACAGATAAACCCAACTACACGCGAGCAGAATAGAGCTAGTACGTGTTTCCATCCCTCTTGTCGCCTGTCCGCGGACGGGAGAGAGAGAGATAAACGGACGCTGAAGAGGGTTGCGGCGCGCGGGGCGAGGGGGAGAAGAGGAGACACCGATGTCGCCCCAGTGTTCCAGAGATGTTATCATCGCGGAGGAGGTTACACCACGACAGGGACGTACGCGATGAAAAGGTGCCCGAGACTAACCAGACCCTAACAATCGTGTCGCGCATTCTTCTCCCGGCGATCCGCTCGGTCCGATAGTTTCGACAGAGTTGCAATTTGCTCGATGCGGTCGCCGCGGCCTTTCTCCCTCTCTCTCTCTCTCCCTCTTTCGCTCGGTCCTGCCTCGTCACCCTTAAAGGATCCTACACACCGGCTACCACGACAATGAGATTCTTATCGGATCGGTACGGTTTCCCTTCCCGTCTCTTTCTCGTTTTCTCCGTCGCTCGCTGCTGCTTCGCCGATCCGTACGCGCGTTCCCTTATGCAGCTGCGCCACTACGCATCGGCAATTGTATTTCTCTATCGGAGAACACATGGACCGTACTTTCCCTCTACGCGAGAGGCAGGGAGCGACGAATTCCGGGGATTTCGGGTAATAAGCTTCTTTTCCGTACCGTATCGAGTCCTCGGGGACTCTCGTAACCCGATGGGCCACGGTTTATGCAAATCCCGAATCTCGTCGGGCATTCGGGGAAATTACTTGTTATGAAACGGTGAAAACAGCTATTCGGAGAGCGATTCGATTAGAGGTTTATTCGCTCTGGGATTTTGTTTTAGAGTGTCGAGCTTGACAAGGAAGGACGAAGTTTTTGGTTTAATCCTTTGAACTCTGTAGGCTCTAATGTTGCAGCAGTTGTAATATTAACCCTTTGCATTAGACGAATTTTCACTGATACTCAATATTTCCTAATGAGCTGCGGTTGACGTTTTCCGAAATTGATTTGACGAGAAGTCGCACATTGAAGAAGAAAACTATTTTTTTTCAATATTTCATATCAATGCATTATACAAAGTTGAATATTAAACCTCTAACTTTACAATTTAGCTGTGTCAAATCAATTATTGGCGACTGAGAAGCCCCTCCGTGGTGCAAAGGGTTAAATGTTTCAATGAATTTTAAGAAAACTACCTTAAGATTATTAGATCTTCCAAATATACAAAGTTTGTACTGAGAATTAACCCTTTGCACTCGGAAGTTTTTCACTAGAAATATTTGAACATTTTCTGATGAGATACAGACGATATTTTGTGAAACTCGAAGAGATATTATACGTATATTGAGGAACAAAGCTGCTTTGTTTCAATATTTTTTAAATTTATGAGTTATACGAGGTGTAATATTAAATATTAAATTTTATAGTTTTACTGTATGAAATTAGGTGACTCCTGATTATTACTTTTTAACCCTTGGAAGTTTTCCACTAGAAATATTTGAACATTTTCTGATGAGATAAAATCGATATTTTGTGAAACAAAATCGAGTGCAAAGGGTTAAAGGTCTAAGAAATGTTACAGCATTGTTAATTTCCAGTAGGACTACTATCCAAATTAATAGGAGTTGACATATCACTATGTGGAGTGCTAAGTGTTAATCGTAACATTGTAACATCCTCGATACATTCTTACTTTCATTTATCGTCCAATTCTAATCAGTCCCTTTGTTTCTCTATCCAAATTTCACAACTCCACGTTTTCCACTGGAACCGCACCCGAAGCTACGAAAAGAACAGACCAGCGATTCGCCGAGCATCGGCTCGCTTCGAAGTAGGTGGCCGCTCCGAAAGTTGCCGATAGCGTCTGTGCATCGCGAACAACGGAGCCCTGTCGTAGCGAGATAAAGATTCCATCGGAAGGGATAAGAATAAAATTTTCAATAAGCCGGGGAATCGAGGGAATCGGGTGCGAAAGGCGTCGAAAAGGTGTTCGATGGGGACCGTGACAATTCGAGAAACAGAAGGGAAGCTTAATTCGTAGAACAAAGGACTCGAAAAAACGGGGAGGAACTATCTCGTTAAACCCCGCAACGTGCATTCCACCCCTGGAAGATAACCTTTTTACAGGGAGCAGCTTAAATCCGAGTTTCTTCGGAGAAACGAAAGCCTCTGATAACGCCATAATTACCGAAGCAATGAAGCATTTTAATCCCAGCCGCGATTAACCCCTTGTTTTACAGCTACGAGCGAGACTCATGAAGATTTCCAACTTGATTCAACAAATGTATATATTACTCACTTCATTCGAACTCGAAATAAATATTATTCCTCTGTAATCAACTGTTACACTTAAGCATTTGCACCCTGAAATTCTTCACCAGAAATATTTCAACATTTTCCGATGAAGACGATATTTCGTAAAACCAACTCGAGAAATTCACGCGAATCGACGGACGCTATTTCAAACCGAGAACCAGCAAACAGAAAACCAGTGAAAAAGACAGCAAAAGAGAGCCCTAATAGAAAGCAAGGGGGGGAGAAAGAAAGAAAAGGGATCGCGAGCAGTACTCGGTCGCCGAAAGCGTCTTCAACTTCTCGTCCCACCGTCCGGTTCCACGGCGAGGGGCAAAAGAAACGGTCTCACAATGGACCGGCTGTCTCGCCGGCGACTCGGCCCATTATTTATTAAAGATCCATTCTTTTTATCAGGGGATAGTTTCCGGCCCCCGTGTCTTTGAGCGACGCGCGTACCAGAAACGGGGAAACTTCGGCTCAACCGTGGGGGAAGGGATCGCAAGCGAGCGTCCTCGTCGTCCCCCCGTTTTTCCGCGCCGGCACGGACGGACGCGGACGGACGAGGAATCGTCGTCCCGATCGCCGATAGCGATCTTATTGTCGCGGCGCCCGTGTGGAGGAGGCTTAAGGGTCGGGATCTCCTCTCCCTCTTTTTCTCCCCATTCCGCTCGGACCCTTCCCCGGCGAGCGCGCGGAGTAAATTACAAAGCTGATTGTCAATAACCCGTTACAAGGTACCCGGCGACGTCCCGCGCGAGTTTCTTACGCGATCATTGAAAACGCTCTCGACCTCTCGCCGGTCCCGCGGGATCTCTTACCGGCCGGCGCGATGATAGATTCCGCAAACCGTTTCCTCGGACGGAGCCCGCTCGGCTTCGAGACCGGTGACGAGCTCGACCGAACTTCGCGCGATGAATTAAAGATGAACCGCTAGTCTCGCCGGTTCGGCCATTATTTTCGGAGCGGCTGTTCAACCCCTTTGCCTATGATTTCTTCCTCGACTCTGATCGATGCTACTTTGTCGTTAATAAGTTATTGGAGAAAGAGGAAAATTCTATATTTCCTTTTAACTCTGCATTCGGGAGATGACTCTCTCACCACTTGATTTCCTACAGTGAAGCTATGAAGTTTGATATTTAATATTATACTTCGTGTAATGCATCGATCTGAGGAATATTCACGTAAAATAGCTTTGTCCGTCGATTCGCGTGAATTTCTCGTCGAGTTCGTTTTACGAAATATCGTCGTCGTCTCATCGGAAAATGTTGAAATATTTCTAGTGAAGAACTTCAGGGTGCAAAGGGTTAAGTGTAATAGTTGATTACAGAGTAATAATATTTACTTTGAATTCGAATGAACTGAGTAATATATATATATATATTTCTTGAATCAAATTATTATTATTGTTGTTATTATTATTATTATTATCATCATCATCATTATTATTCTTATTATTACTATTTAATCTATTTCTCTTACCCTCTCTTTTCTATTCATTTCTTCCTCTATTCTTCTTACCACTCTCTCGATTTCTCTTTCCAATCTCTCTCTTACCTTTCTTTTCTACCCATTCCTTTCTCTATTCTTCTTATCACTCTCTCGATTTCTCTTTTCAATCTCTCTCTCTCTCTTATCCATTCTTTCCTACTCATTTCTCCCTATCCTCCTTATCGCTCTCATTCGATTTCTCACTTCCTCCTCCTCGTATGACTCATATTTTCTCTTCCCATTTCCACTCCACCCTTCCGCCTGCCTCTCTCTTTTTCGATCCTCCACTCCCCATGCCGGGCGCACCGCACGAGCCCGAAGCGTCGAGCAAAAGTATCGCGTGTTGGCGGTGCGGCCGCGTTGAAATGAAACTCGCGCGACCATCGCATCGCATCGGATCGGCACCGCGCCGACACGGCCACGGACGAGTTCATCCGTCACGAAACGATCGAGCCGGTAATTCCTGCTCACGAAATTGAAGTTACGAAGGGCACCGGGCCCCGGCCACGATGAAATTTCAACCTCTTAATTGGAGAACGATTTTTGATAGAGATATAAAACCAACGCGGCCACGCTCGCTCGCTCGCGCGCGCGCGCGCGCGATTCCAAGGCGGTAACCAGAGATTCCGGGGCTTTCCAATTATTCCGAGCACCGTATTTTCCCAGCCGCGATGCTTCGCACCGTGTAAATCATTTTTATGGTGATTGTGCCCGGGAAAAAATTGGCGGGGGGGCCTTCTATGTTTAGCCGCGGGAACACGGGGCCGAGCCGCGCAGGTAACTCGCCTCTTTTTGGCGTCCAGGAGAGAGCTCGGAATTGACGGGGCCTCCATCCCGAACGCTAACGGACTCCCGAGATGCATCGGAACGGGGACGACCGGTAATTCCCGGTCGGTTTCAATTTCTTTCTTCTGCGAATGTTTATGCGCCGGAGAAACGACCGGTGTTCTTTTATTGAATACGCGTTGTTTCTATTTCCATTGCATAAACCGATGCATTAAGTCCGACAGAGAGTTCTCTCCGGTGTCGTCTTGAATTTCCGAAGGTGAGTTTACGACCAGAGAAATGGAATCCATAAATTATCAGGAAACGAGTGATTGCGAATGATAGGGATTGTGTACAGTGAATATATATCGATACAGTTCAGAAGCAAAATATGACGAACATTTCCATGAGCTTGACTCACACGTATAAGCGAAAATTGATGTAATCATGTAATATCTTCACATCTAATAGTAGGATTTCAATGAAATTTGGAAAATAGGTATCGCATAGTATTTCGAAGACGTAGATGAAATTTAAAAAAAAATTCAATTTTTAATTTAGTTTTCTATTACTCTTTTTAATGTATAACATGGACCAAACAATAATCGTTAATTCTTGAAAGTTTCAAAAGTCCATGTAGTAAGAGAAAAGCGTAATAATGTTTAGGAATATTTTATTATTCAGTTTCCTATATAGTAATTTTATTGACTCTAATATTCTTTTAATCTATGGTATTTTGAAAACACTAAGAAAACGTATAAGAAGTTAAACTTTTCTTTTTATGCACTGCACAAGCACAACATTAAAAAATTACGACTGCCCAAAAATTAGCGACTAACATTAGTTTTACTAACACTTAGCGTACGTTCCGCATAAAAGGTATTAACACCCATCCCGTGTGTTAACAGCATCTCTCGATAGAAAAGCCGGCGTCGCGCGTAGGTTTGAATTCTACGCGCGCGTTTTCGCGCGTACGCGTGAGTACGGCCGCGAACCGGTGACCCCAGCACGCTCGCGGGCCCACGGCACGTATAAATTGGGATGTGGAGCGTAACTGTCGGCCGGGAACTGGTTCCGCGGGAATCAATGGGCCTCCCGCTATCTGATTCACGCCGTCTAGGCGGCGTGTGTCACCTACCGTACGGATAACCGGACGCGTTAATGGTGTCCCACGGTGCCCCCGCCGACCGCCGGCTGATTTACGGGCCGGCCGGGCCCCTTCTTTTCGCCGCGACACCTAGCCGAGGAATTAACGCGGTCCACGTGCACGCCCGGATCGGGGAACGCCTTTTCTTCGACCTGTTGGGAACATCGTCGTCTCGATGCCTTGAGATGGGTCTGCTTTCTCTGAGGTTTTTCGTGAGTTTCTTCTGGTTCTTTTTGTTTGTTACGGTTAAGGGGGCTTGGGTAGGTTTCGTTCGAGGATTTCGAGGTTGCTTCTTGGATTTTTTAGGTATTTTGGTTGCTTTGGAATTCTTTGGAATTGTTGGTGCTGCTATTAGTGCAATTTATTGATCCTTTGCACTCGAGAGATGAATCTTAGTTACGTGATTTAAAGCACGATAATTAAATCGGATATTTAACCCCTTGTCCTACGGTTGGTTCTTGGATTTTTTAGGTATTTTGGTTGCTTTGGAATTCTTTGGAATTGTTGGTGCTGTTATTAGTGCAATTTATTGATCCTTTGCACTCGAGAGATGAATCTTAGTTACGTGATTTAACGCAGGAAAATAAAATCGGATTTTAACCCCTTGTTCTACGGTTGGTTCTTGGATTTTTTAGGTATTTTGGTTAGTTTGGAATTCTTTGGAATTATTGGTGCTGTTGTTAGTGCAATCTATCCCTTTGCACTTGAGAGATGAATCTCAGTTACGTCATCTAACGCAGTAAATTAAAATCGTGTATTTTACCCCTTGTCCTGCAACGAGTGAGACTCGTGAAGATTTTCAACTTGATTCAAGTACATCCATTCATAATACATAATAATTATTCACGTAATTATGCAGTAAAAGGAGAACAGTCACTTGAAAACTGAATAAGGTCAGCGAGTCTCGTGGAAGTATGTCCGACAAAGTACAAAAATTTGAACGGTCCAATGAAATTGTTGAAGACGTCCGTCCCCCGAGGGTTAATTAATTCCCGAGCGATCCCCGGGGACAATTACACCGCGACGGGCTCCTCGATCGACTAAAACGGCCGGCCCGCCGACCGTGGAATGCGTCGCGTTTCATTTTCTTCCGGCGGACGGGAGATCCTCGGATGCCGTGAGAATTACGACGCGTTCCCGGATCCAGGATCGATATATGGGTCACGGATGATTTTAAACGAATAGAGTCAAACGCTGAAAGGGATAACGAGTGACGCGAGTGTGATTAATCTGGGGTATACGAGGACGATGAAATACGGGGGCGTGGTGTCGACGAATTCGCACGTGAATTTCGTGATAACCCTTTGATATCTAAATGAGGCGATTAATAACTATATTAAATCTACAAAGTGTAATTACTGTATTACATAGTGAAATAATCAGTCATACAGAAACGCGACGGAACGAGAGAAATGGGACAGAACTTCAAATGAGAAATGAAAAAAACTGAAATCAAAACTGAATGATGAATGAAATGAAAGAGACTTCAACTGAAAAATGAAAAAAACTGAAATCAAAACTGAATGATTTTCAAAATTGAAAATCAACTGAAAGAAGTGAGCTCGACGTGTTGACAAGTTGATATTCAAATGAAGCGATCGATAACAATATTAAATATACAAAGTGTAATTACCATGCTACATAATAAAATAATCGATAATAATCATAATAATAATCAATAATAATCAGTAAATTATACAGAAACGCGATAGAACGAGAGAAATGGAAGAGAAACAGAGGAAAGAGAGGAAAGAGATCCAGAACTTCAACCGGAAAGCTAGAATCTAGACTCAGTTAAATAGGAGAAGACAAAATTACGACCTAATTACACAACTAACACCAGAAAAAAAGTCGAACGTCACACGTCGCCAACTAGGCAACGGTTTAAAGCTGAAAAATCGGTGAAAAGTGAATTTTAAAGTGCGCTCGACGCGTTAACAAGTTGAACAGCGCTCGACGCGTCGAGGGGTTAATCAGTCTCCCGCCCCGCTACGCCGCGGAACGGTCGGATATATCGGTCGTCCCCGGTTAAGTAACTTTTAATTAAGACGTTCGCGCGTACGTTAATTGTCGCGGACGCGAGAGATCGATCGTTCGCGGGAACACCGGATAATTCTCGCGTCGGAATCGCGGCGGGCGTAATTGAAACCGATCGGGAATACCGGAACAGAGACGATTCGTCGGGGAAAATTGGAAAGATAATTGAAGGGGCAGGTGGACGGGGCCGTCGTCGACGTTCCGGAATTCGGGGGAACCGGAAGTCTCGTCGCGACGACTTCGCGAGGAACTTTAACCCTCACCTTCAACCTCCGTCCCTTTCTTTCACGATTTTATCATTCGTATTCTGCTGCTTTGATAGAACTATCGATCATTCAATGCGATTCATATGTAATCCCTATGAAAAATGTGACGGATTATTATCGATTTCTTCGGACATTCATCATAGTTTCAAGTGAAACTATTTGTTTCTAAGATCATTTCGAATGTTCAATGCTTTTGAGATATCAATACTTAAATGAAACAATTGAAACCAGTCATTTTGATTGCTACAGTCGTTCTAGTGTATCATTCGTATTGTGCTGCTTTGATAGAATTGTCAAACATTCAACACGATTCATATGTAATTCCTATAAAAAATGTGACAATAGATTATTATTCTTCGGACATTCATCATAGTGTTCAAGTGAAACTATTTGTTTCCAAGAGCATTTCGAATGTTCAATAATGCTTTTAAGGTATCAATACTTGGACGAAACATTTTGTTATAATCATGAACAAAAATTCCCATAGAGAGTTAACGTACCTCCCACATCAGAACCAACTACAATCCGAACTCACCAAATCCTAACACCATCATCCTCTTGCTACCAGCTACAAACTACCTTCTCAAACGACGCTCCCAATATTTGTCCCTCGGAAACGCTTGTTGCCACGAGGAGGAAAGCAGAAGGAAAATCGAAAGAAAAAGGTTCCGAGGCTTTCGCCAGGGCTCGACGAGCGCATCGTTAGATTCCCGCTCATTAGACCCCGAACGACGATTCCATAACGCTTTCGCATATCGACGCGATCGATACCGTCGCGAAATTAACCGGATCGAGGACGAGTTAACTCGTCAGCCGGCCGGCCTTCTCGTTCCTCGATTTATTTACCCGGCGAGGACCGTTCGAATTTAATCGCCCCATAATACCCGTGGCACCGGTAATTACATCTTCCTTACGTTCACCGTGATATAATTCGCTCCGGAATTTTACGGTTCCTAAGGAAAGTAGCCGTATTTCGGTACGATATAAAACTGGGGTAACTTTAATTACCGGCGTTTATCCCGACTTCCCTCCCCGCCTCCCGCTCGCAATAATTATCCCCGGTGTTACTTTCTACACTTTCCACGTTACGTTCTCCGCGCGTCCGTCCCCGACCCCGTGTAATATTCAGTCTCCCGTTCCCCGGGTTTTGTTTGTCATATTTCAGACTTCATACTCTAAGTAAACCGTACCGCGGTTCGGCCGGCCGCTAATTAACGTGCTCGGCGCGCAGATAAATCGTCGCTCGGCATTGATAGCGGAGGAATTATAAAAATGTACACTTTAAGCCGTTATTTAAATTTCGTAAAAATACCTGGCGGTCTCCCTCGTTATCGCGTTGCTCGTTGTTGTACGCGATAATGATGGAATTATGAATATTATGAACCTGTGCTCGAATTAAGAGAGAATGATATGTTTTCTATATATTTCTTAACCCTTCGACGAAGATACTTTGGGATATGCAAAGTCTTCGAGAATCGAAGTTAAATTAAATATCGGTTACTTAATTAATAGGAAACAAGGAAACTACGAGCTGATCTGTTGCTGTCAGAAACATCATTTCTCTGCGACTTAGTCTTCCAAATAGAAACTTACGCAACCATGAAAATTATCATAGACACTTACATCATTTTTACGTGGAAACTTACGCGACTAAACTATTACGCAACTACATCAAACTTATGTAACTACAACAGAAAGCCTCGCAAATTGTCAATGTCTATTACAGATATTTACCTATTCCATTAACTAAATAAGAAAAAGATTAGAAGGCAAGGAAGAAAATCGTATACGAATTCCAATCGATCTCACAGACAATTTTACTCGTCAACCCTTAACTGCGTTCGACGAGTATACACGTCATCTTAACCCTTTGGAAGATTCTCTGAAACGTATAAATCGCTCACGAACAGTCGCGTCATTCGTCTATCGCACACGCATTAATCACTGATTAATACATCTATTCTCACACTCGACTACACCCATTCCCACATTATTGATACCTCAGTTTTACGGTGTAAAACTGTATGTTTTCAGTGATAATCGTTGAACAACGAGAATCGGGAGCGCCGCGGAAAACGGACAGCCGGTAGATTATAAAGTTTTATTACTTAGTTTTAGTATCCGGTTAAAATACACGTGTACCCTCGCGCCGATGGTTTATTAGCCGAATGAATTATAATACGCGCGACACAGATACGGCCGATTTCTTTCGTGGACGGGCGCCGGGTCCGGGGGATCGTTTTTTGTTCCGTCGAACCGCCGAGAGGAAAAACAAGCCGTGAAATCGCGTCGATTTTCAACGGACAGCGGCCGGTCGTACGGTTTCGATGATAATTAATGGTGCCAACGCCGATACCGTCCGGCGGGGATTTATATGACGTTTAATAGGCAGAAAACGAGGGGTGGAGTACGACGGTAGCGATTACGCCGGGAATAATAAGAGTTTAACAGGGAATCGCGTGTAATAGTTCTTTTATCTTTTTGGCAGCCGTGTTTCATTGCCTCGTTAAAACGCACCGGCCACTCGAAGAAGACGTTAAAGGTCTCGCCATCTCGTAAAGATAAAAAATGGATTTATATATGTCGCCCGTTCCGCCTTAGATGCCCGGCGTTTTCGAATCGCGCGGCGCGTTACGGCACGGTAATCGATGCGCGGCCGATCGCTCGACAATAATCGTTGTTTAAAGGGATTTTTAATGTCCCCGTGGTCACCGTCGTTGGTGGCCACCCTGCCGGCCGACGAATTAATCCTTTGTACTTTAATTCCAATCTGTTTTCAATGAAACGTCTCGAGATTGCCGTTTCAATTCTGAAAATTACGTTAGTTTCGTAATGGTGTAATGTTTATGTGTTTTTGTTCTGTTTGTTCTAGGTTTCCGATGGTACTGCTGAGTATTAGCCCTTTGCACTCGGATATTTCGTACTAGGAATATTTAATATTTCTTTATGAAGACCATGTTCTTTCAGACTAGTTCGAAGAGATATTATACGTATATTGAGGAACAAAGCTGTTTTATTTCAATATTTCTGAAATTTATGCATACGTGGTATAATATTAAATTTCAAATTTTCAGAAATCGCCAGTATATCGAGGAACAAAGCTATTTTATTTTAATATTTCGGAAATTGATGCATTATACGTGGTATAATATTAAATATCAAATTTTCAAATTTTCAATTTTCAGAAATCGTCAATTCAGAAATCGTAACATTTCACGTTCTATAGTTTTACTGTGTCAAATCAAGTGACTGAGAGTCACCTCTCGAGTGCAAAGGGTTAGATAATTTTCTAATTCTTCAGGAGAAGCAGAAGATTTCCAAAGGAAAAGGTATATTTATATAATTTTTACTCTAAGCTTTCGATGCAAGCTACAGAACCGAATTTTTAAGGTTATAGATATATTTAGGAAACACTGATGTCGCATTGCAGGAAACTATCGTGTAAGTTTCAGGAACATTCGATGACTCTTAAATCAATTACTGTCTAACGCGTGGCATTCTACGTTTAGAAAAGCTCTTCGTAACAAAACGAAAACTCTCACAGAAAATCTAAATCTCTTAACCACAAGTCTAAGGCTTCGAATCGAAGAAGTATCCAAACCTTCAACAAACTAAGACGACCCAAATTAGAATAACCTAATTAAGCATACTCGAAGCGAAATTAACGAAAATAGACAGCCGATAACACAGCCATAGATCAACATCTTATCTCTCGAACCAAAATTAGTGCAGGATCGAACGTTTCGTCGTCCCATGGAACCGGCAACAAAATGCCAGCGCGCACCTGTCCCCAGTCAACAATACTCGCATCGAAAACTGATTATTCGGGCTCATCTCTTCCTAATAGGATTATGCAAATTATCCTATAATACTATCAAGCACAATCACATCTACGCGAACGAATAAAAATCAAAAGGTCGAATAGAATGAAACAAAAGCGAAATCTCGCTGAATCTCCGCCGAGTAAAAAGATGATTTTAAAAAGCAGATGATGGCCGGCAGAGGTTGAATAAATAAACGATCAGATTCGCGGAAGATTACCGGCGAAGTTCGCGCGTTAATCCGGTCGGAACGTATGGAATATTAAAAGCGGTTCGCCCCGTTTTTACTTCGGTGTTGCGGCTATCGGTTCCATCCCCGTCGATCTGATAACAAACACGGATCGCATCGGGCTTGCACGCGCGCGATTCATTATTGTGAAGATATCAAACGTTTGAATTATCCGGCGTTCTCCGGTATATATATATAATTCAATTATATAAGTTGATATCACATTTTGTATATTTAATATGTCTTCGTATATATTAAATCTTCATTTTGTATATTTCTATATATATATATATATATATATACGCGTTTTCACCCGTTGTGTTCGATTAGAAGAAATACGTATTAAATATTTCCTTCAGAACTGTCTCACGTAAGCTTCATTAACCCTTTGCACAGAGGCGTCTCTCAGTCATCACTTGATTTGACGCAGCGAAACTATGAAGTCGAATATTTAGTATTCTAAATTAAACTTTGTACTGTTATAGGGACTATTTAAATAAAGTAGCATCGTCGCTTAATTTATCTATGAATTATCGTTGAATCAGTTTCAAACAATATCACCTATACCTCGTTAGAAAGTGTTGAATATTTCCATTGAGAGACTTTCGAGTGCAAAGGGTTAATTAATAACATTCGACCCTTTTGAATTCAAATGAAATATTATTCCTCTATTAGCAATTACTATACCTTACAACAAAGATTGCCGTAGAACATGTCTCTAATTTTGTTTTCTTAAATTATCAATAATGAAGTATATATATATATATATATATATACGCCGGCAATCGACGTCCATGAATAATTAACGCGGTCGGTCTTCAATGGAGAAGTTTCCCCGGGCGAAGATTAAAAAATGGGAAAGTGGCCGGTTTTAAAGCGGCGCGGTTCGGAAGTTGCGTCGGCTCCGCGGCCGGGCCGATGGGCGGGCGAAAAAGAAATGTGGGGCGCGTTTAATGGAGCTGAAAAGAGGATAATAGCGCGGCAGAAGTTTCGCCTGACAGACGCAGACGTATCCTTAAATATTCATGCGACTTAATATCGCCCCGCTATAAAGCGATGCAAACGAGCGAGATACTTCGCGTCTCCGACATAGTTTTGCTTGCTGCCAAACATCCGGCTATTGAAGTTTGTGGGACACGAATGTCTTTCGGGATTTACTTGTGTTTTATTTATATTGTAGGTACACGTAGTTCTCTAGAAACAATAGAATAAATGTCCGCATCTAGTGTTAAGAGACATAAAAAGTTCCTATAACCTAGAAACTTCCCCTCACCCCTCCAAAAGTACAAAACTCCTCCAAATAATCTAACAAACACCTCTCACTATCAACAGTCCCCACAATCCAAACAAAATTACATCCCATCGTTCATTAAATCTCAAATCGTCCAACAAAACCACAACCCAAACAGAAACCGTTCCCATCTCCCAAGGACGCAATAAACACCGCAACCCTCAAAAAAGAATCCACACGATCCTCCTCGAGTTTCGCGAGAAAAATTCGGCCGCGGTCCATCGGCAACAATGCGTCCGAATTTAGTGCCACCTATCAATTACATTTCCACGTCGCGCTAATTGGATTTAGTAGCGAGGCCCAGGGCCGGTCGCAGCGGATCCGACGCGGAACAATAAATATACAGGTATTTTCATTATCGAACGTCGACAGCGAGCCCCGCTCGTAAAGTCTTCGCGGAACGAGCCACGATGATTTACTGTGTTTTTTCTCTCTCATTCTCTCTCTCTCTCCCTTTCTCTCTCTCCTCGGCCGCTCCCCGGCTCGGCCGTCCGTCGGGCCGGTTGTTTTCACGGCGAAACAACGGCTTGTAAATTTGCCTAACAATGCGGACGGATATTTCGTCTATATCCCGGGCTTTTAGAGCAAGAAAACGCGGAGCGGCGAGGGCCGGTACGGCCACGCCCCCCTCATTCTTCCCGAAACCGCTGTCATTCCTCCAGCTGGCTTCGACCTTCGATAACCACGACTTCTCCACCCATCCGTGGCCTGTATTTCTAATTACAGGCCGCCGCGTCTCTCCTCGGCCTCTTCCACGGTGCACGAATCGAGCGGACCGGGCCAACGGAAATTATAGATTTCTAGCGCCACTTAATTCCTCCTCGGCGGGCCTGAGTGCCGGGAGGACCTAGGGATGCCTGACGGACAAACCGGGGTAAACAGAAATTAGGCGGGATTTGTGCGAGCAAATATCTGTATAGAGATCCGAGTCACGTTAATTATGCTCGGTTATTTGGGCATGAGCTTTTCCTTCGGAAAGTGGACAGGTGAACGGGCTTTAGGGTTGAGGGAGTCGAGGAACGAAGATTCCTAGTGGACGATTGCTTCGTTTGTCTATGATAGTTTTTCGCAGTAAAGGTGAATAGGAACAATTATTAACCGTTTACACTCGGAAGTTTCTTACTAGAAATATTTCACATTTTTTGACGAGGCAAAGACGACATTCTTTGAGATTAACTCGAAGAGAAATTACACGTACATCGAGGAACAAAGCTATTTTATTCTAATATTTCACGTATCAAGGCATTATATAAAATTCAGCATTCAATATCAGATTCTATAGTTTTACTGTATCAAATCAGGTGGTGACTGAGAGTCAAAGGGTTAACCCTTCGCACTCCAAAAATTTGTCACTGGAAATATAGATATAGATGACATTTTTTAAAACTTAACGAGGAATCTATTCACAAAATAAGGGGAACAATAGTATTTTATTTCCACATTTCATGTATCGACTCAAGACTTAATGTTAAACTCGAAATTTTACAATTTTGGACCAATCGAGTGGTGAATGTGAGGCACCTTTGGAGGGCAAAGGGTTAATTAGCATCAGAATCCTTATATTACTCTGTTGTCCATTTATTTATGTTACTAACACTAGAACTACCAGTCAAAATGACTGGTTTCGATTTTGTTTAGCAATTATTGATACCTCCGAAGAATATTCGAAATGATTTTGAAAATAAACAGTTTCATTTCAGTACAATAATGAACATCTGAAGAAATTTAAAATAATCTATCGTCACAATTTTTACAGAAATTGCATATTGATCGTATTAAATGCTCGGCAGTTCCAGTGTTAAATATGTCTAGCCCACAGCAGTCATCTCGCAGTCGCAATTTCGTTCAACCAACTCTGCACTGAACTCTTTAACACTGTGTCGCGACCAATTAAACGAGCAGTATTAAAACTGGAAAATCGATACGCGTGTTAATAATCGCAACACGAAGGAATAAACCATTCTGACCCATCCGTTAGTTCTAATGTTAGATATGTCTAGTCTACAGCAGTCTCGCATGTCGCAAATTCGTTCAACCAACTCTGCACTGAACTCTTTAACACCGTGTCGCGACCAATTAAACGAGCGGTTTTAAAACTGGAAAATCGATACGCGTGTTAATAATCGCAACACGAAGGAATGAACCATTCCGACCCGTCCGTTAGTTGTAGTGTTACATATTTAAACGTGGCGGTGTATACAATATTGATTACTACCCCCGTTTCAACTTGATTTATACGATGCAAAAGTAACAGATAACGCGACCGGCATCGCAGCACGGGTATCGGTGGTTGTAAATGAAACAAGCTCCGTTTTCACGGAGAATCGTAGATAGAAAGTTAATTGACACCAGTTGTTTTGGTAAACGAGGGCTGCCGACCAAATGTCGGCTAAGATTAGAGGGCGAACGGAGCCGCTAACGAACCGGCGTTATTAATGCGCGCGGACGGGGAGGTTAGGTTAACGATCGGTATCGCCGCACGGGCGCCGAGATAAAATTCGTTGGAGGGCCCGGGCGATTTTTCTTAAAGGCCGCGATTTATCTTGGCCATTGAGCGGCGACCGTGAATGCCGGGACGATATCAAAGGGGAAACGCGAATCACACGGATGAATGGAAACGATCGCGGCCGGACGATCCATGAATCGCGGCGTTGTGCTCGCTCGCGTGTCTGATACGCGCTGTTCGCCGTTCTACTAATATTTCCATGCGATTCCTCCGCCGGGGATCGGGTACGCCTTTGTTGTCCGTATCTTACGAGCGAGCATTAGCTGAATAGAGGATTTTTTTCGACCGTCGGGCAGATCGAAATGGTAGTTACTTTTTAATATTACGTGATCGTTGTGCATAACGGGAAATGAATTTTCGGTTTCGATTGTTGTACTTGGATGTTTGATTTAACGCTTTGCACTCGCAAGGTGACTGTTAGTCATTATTAATCAGTTAAGTGTGGAGTTTAGTTTGAAATTCAGGCCAAATGCACTTAAAATATATCCTAACGAAGAACTAAAGCGAAACGAAGAAGAATTACGTGTTTGTCTCAAAAAATATAATCCATCGTTGAAAAAGTTACATTACAATGGTGCTATGTTTAATATTACAACTGGTGCAATATTTAATATTACAATGGTGCAATATTTAATATTACAACTGGTGCAATATTTAACATTACAACTGATGCAATATTTAATATTACAATGGCGCAATTTAGAAATACTGAAATAAAATAGCTTTGTTCCTCAATGTACGTGTGACTCCTCCAACGTACGTTTATCTCATCAGAAAATGTTCAAATATTTCTAGTGAGAAATTTCCGGTTTCAGTCGCCATTTGATTAGGCCCATGAGAATGATAAAATTTAGAATTCAATATTAAATTTGTATATAATGCATCAACACATGGACCATCGAAATAAAATAGTAGTAGAAAAATATTCTCGAGTGCAAAGGGTTAACATCGAGCCAACACTGCAAAGGAAGCCGTAGGTCACGCGATTGTCAAACTCAGCTCCCCGAACACCCTTAAACCCAGCATCCTCCTCCGAAGGCATACCATCGGGGCTCTCCTCGAAGAAACCGTCGCGCTGCCGCTGCGTCGCCGTGGAAGAACGGCGAACCGCGCGTCATAATCTCCGATCGATTAACACGAGCGAACACCGGCGCTACTCCGACGCCAGATGCGATACAAACGAGGGACACAATGTACACGGACGGGCGGAGTAATTATACGCGAGATTAATGAGCGGCCTGTTTGCTCCGGGACGGTCCCGAAGTTCGCGTACACACGGAACTCGGGCGAAAGCGGGCCGGAGGAGGGGCGGAACAGGTTACCGAAACGACGGAACGTCCGAAATCGCTTAAAAATATTGTCCGGCCACGCCTAGATCGTTCCCGAGAGTCGTTTAACCGTTTCGATGCTAAACAACTTTCGTGGACATTCACCGAAAGTGCGGAAGCGATTGGGTGTGTACGCGAGACAATTAATAAGAGCATCTGATGAGATCGCGAATATTGTGTTATTACAGAAAATATCAGGAAATGACGTTTATTCGGATAAAGTTACTTTGATTTATTTCTTGAAGAATATGGTGAGAAAATTATAATCGATACAGAATTGTTAAAATTGCAGTATTTCTCATATTCAAACAGGAAGCAAAACACTGAAACAAGTGGCTATAAAACCAACATAACAAAAACGCAAAAGATTCTTAATCAAAACACAAATAATAAACAGAAAAAGAAACATAAATCATTCCCAATGACACATATCTTCTCCGTATATCTTTGATATGCAAAATAATCTCTATTATATCAATTAATTAATTATCTACAATATACGTAAATGTTTAATATTACAGAATCATTCTACAGTTTTGCTGTGTCAAATCATTTACGACTGAGAGGCGCCTCTGTAGTGCCAAGGGTTAAATTACGTGTATCACATCTTTAAGAAAAATTACAATTTAATCATCAAAAACCTCATTCCAATGTACTCTGATAGAGAACAGGATTTTCCGTAAAATTCAGCCGAGCCTAAGAGGTGAAACCTGAATTCCACGGTTAACCGGCTAAAAGTTCGACCTTCGGCCCGTAGGGCGTGCACTATAAGTAGCCCCCGTCCGACCGTCGTTTTTATTCCCGTTCTCCGTTCGTCTTTCCTCCCCTTTTTTCTCTGTTTTTTCGTTAATTGCGGTCCGATGCTCGGAAGAGCGAGAGAAACGCTTGGCGAGCGAGCGAGCGAGCGAGAGAGCGAGGGTTGCACGGGTCGGACCGGAACACGGACGCGAACCGCCGCCACACGCTTCTCACCTGTTGCGAGCGCGTATAAATATTGCCGGGGCCGGTTGTGTTGCCTACGATTCGCCTAGTTCCATAAACCACCGAGATAATCATCGTTGTCTGTCGCGCGCCCATTGAAACGGGCGCCGTTTGTTTTCGTCGCTTAAACGACGGGGAGAAGCGGCCCACGGGCCGGAAATTAATACGCCCCCGTGCGTGGAAAGGGGTTCGCCGGGTCGTCTCCCTTTTTTTTCCACCCTGTTTCGAGCCTCCTGCTTTGCTTCCTCTTTCGGAGCTAACAGGCGAGTTAGGGAACGAGAAATAAAGGAAGGAATCGATTATCTGTCGGTGAATTACGATTATTTGATTTCGTTTCTCCTCGGTGTTCCTACTGCGGTCTTCTGCTCGTCTGTTGCTCTCTGTCTGGGTTGGGTTTGTGGAAATTAGGTTGGAACGTGTATATGTTGTTTGATTGTTTGGTTGAGTGATAATGATTTAACACTTTGAACTCTAGGCAACAATATTGCAGTTCTGATATTAGATATTTTAATTTTAAGAACGCTACTTTGAGATTATTGGATCTTCTAGATATAGTTTGTAGTGAGAAGGGAATTAAAGGTTCGTGTATGAACCGTGTATGAACAACTCGCAGAAGTATCAAAGAATAGTAGTATCAACGCGTAGAAATATCAAAGCATAGTAGTATCAAAGCATAATAGTATCAACGCGTAGAAATATCAAAGCATAGTAGTATCAACGCGTAGAAATATCAAAGCATAGTAGTATCAACGCATAGTAGTATCAACGCGCAGAAATATCAAAGCACAGTAGTATCAACGCATAGTGATATCAGTGCGCAGAGATATCAAAGCATAATAATATCAGATATATATTAGAATATCAGTATTAGTATAATATCAGTAATATTAGAATCAAGTTAAGCTTTACGATGACATGTATACTCGTCGAACACAGTTAACTGGTTAAGGGGTGAATTTTGTTGATAAGGGTGTCGTACGGACAAATCCCGCGATTGAACGAAGCAATTTAAAATAGGACGAGAAGCTGAGCTCACGATGAATAATGAAGGATACAGTTTTGGCTAGTACGGAATAATACAGCGCGCGCGATGTGTCTTGCGTCAAACGGAGACAGCCTATGTACTGCTAATCAGCTAATGTATGCTGACGGAAGTCGGTCCGAGGCGAAAATTTGTCTTTCGGTAAAAAATAAACAACCTCGAACGAATATTTGTGAAACCGTACGTCATCCTCCCACAGTTGGTTTTCTTGTTTCCTTAAAATTCTGGTTGACGTCTTACAATCCTAAATACAGCGTCGGATATTACCGTCTAGAATGCACGGTGGACGTATGCCTTCTGTAGCTATTAGCTCGGAAATAGCTGCAACCTGAGGATCGAGCATAAAAACGGAGGAGCCAATTAATTATTCGAACACTTCTATCCCGCGATTGTTGTGCTAAGAACAATTATCGACAAATAGAATACAGAGATATTTCGGTAAACTCTCATACCATCCTTCCTTTTAATACTCTCATTAAATCGAGCAATTATTCGTCTCAATTCCCCGCGAATTAACCCTGAAATTTCTACATCGTAAGAAACATATTACCAGAGCAAACAATTACTTAACCTGAAACCTCCGCATTAACCCTCAGATTTCTGCATTGTTACAGGCATGTAGTACAGTAGCATCAACGCGCAGAAATATCAAAGCATAGTAGTGTCAACGCTTAGAAATACCAAGCACAGTAGTATCAACGCGTAGAAATTTCAACGCGTAGAAATATCAAAGCATAGTAGTATCAACGCATAGAAATACCAAGCATAGTAGTATCAACGCGTAGAAATATCAAAGCATAGTAGTATCAATGCGTGGAAATATCAAAGCATAGTAGTATCAACGCGTAGAAATATCAGAGCATAGTAGTATCAACGCGTGGAAATATCAAAGCATAGTAGTATCAACGCTTAGAAATACCAAGCATAGTAGTATCAACGCGTAGAAATATCAGAGCATAGTAGTATCAACGCGTGGAAATATCAAAGCATAGTAGTATCAACGCGTAGAAATATCAACGCCTAGAAATATCAAAGCATAGAAATTTCAACGCGCAGAAATATCAACGCGTAGAAATATCAGAGCATAGTAGTATTAACGCGTGGAAATATCAAAGCATAGTAGTATCAACGCGTAGAAATATCAACGCCTAAAAATATCAAAGCATAGAAATTTCAACGCGCAGAAATATCAACGCCTAGAAATATCAAAGCATAGTAGAATCAACGCATAGTAGTATCAACGCTTAGAAATACCAAGCACAGTATCATCAACGCTTAGAAATACCAAGCATAGTATCATCAACACACAAAGATATCAAAGCACACATCAACACGTCAAAAAACCAACCACGTCTCACTCCCAATATCACCCTCTCAAACTGATCTATAAACGAAAACTCTAAATCTCCTTCTAATCTATCAAAACCCCGTCACTAGCAAAAAGGAAATTAAAACGACTCCACATTCCCATCAACAACTCCCGTTTAAACCTGGAATCCGTCCGAAACGCATAACTCTCCCTTTCAAAAACGCCTGGCGGACGGTCCGCCCCGAAAACAAATCTCTCCGGCGGCGTAACATCTTCCTCCAGCCTCGGAAATTCACTCCTGACCCGAATCCTCCCATTTATCCCCTGTCCGGGCGTCCCGTTGGTCCGGCCTAGGCTCGGCGTCCGGCTCCGGTGTATCAGATTTCCGATGGCCGTGGCGTACGTACGCGGCCGAAGGGTAGATTAGATTTTAATAATGCAATTTGGGTTTACGGCGGTTGCGGAGGAACGCCGGGGCCACGGGGGGCGGGCCGCGGCGGGGCGGAACGGCGGGAGGGGGTGCGGCGGCGCCGGTTCGACTGTAAAACGAGCCGGTTTTCGCCCCGAGGAGGCAAACCAGCAACGGGGACCCGGTAATTGTTGGAATTTGATTGGGGGCCTCGCCGCCGCGACCGGAGCCGTAACCGCGGCTCCTCCGCAGGCACTCCGCTCGCGTCCGCTGCGAGTTCAAATGTCCCTGGGCTGTTCGCGGAGCTGCGCGAACGCCCGGTTTCCTGGCGAAATTGATAATGGAATCGGGGGACGGCGAGGGGAACGACGAGGAACGATAACGGGGAGTGGAAGGAATATTCGATGGGGATGACGGTTCGGAGGGGTTTGGTCTGTGGTGGTTCTGGTGTAAGGATTTGCGGGATTTTGATTTGTTGCTTAGGTTGTTGACTTTATATGGTTTTGTGGGTGAGCTTGGGGCGTGTGCCTGTGGGTGTTGGGTGATTAGTGGTTTGTTGGTTTGGGGGTTTGGTGGTGTTGTAGTTTATTGTTTTGGTATTTTAGTGTTTTAGTATTTTACTGTTTTACTGTTTTACTGTTTTAGTATTTTACTGTTTTACTATTTTACTATTTCACTATTTTACTATTTCACTATTTCACCATTGCACCATTTCACACTCTCACTATTTTCCTATCCAATCACCATACTTTCCCATTATTCCTCTATTTCACTATTAACACATTGCGTACTGGTAACGAGAAATCTCGTTTCTATACGAAGACTCTTATCTATATAACTCTGCTAATTAACACAGCATTTAAAGAACTATTAAATTTGACTAGAACTAATTGTCCATTTAAAATATATTACACAACAATATTATACCTGATCTTTTTATAGATAGTGATATAAGTGAATCTCACTGAAAATCCGCACAGTTAAATTTTCTGATAATTAGCCACTACGCAATATATTAACATTAACAACGCAAACAATTCTCATTCGTTACAATCACAAGAACATCGAAGGCTCTCAAAGAGTACACTCAGATTCCTTATCCGCCGAGCGCTCCACAAATTCTCCACCTGCCCACGATTATCAACTATCCCAATCGATGACTGGAATAATTTAATAACAGACGTCTTACTGTACAGACTGTACGCGAACGACTCCGATTCGCCGCTTACCTAACAAACAGGAACCGGGCCACTGGCTGAGCCGACTCCTTCCGAAATGAAACGCTGAAAATCCGGCCGGATAAATGGGAAAACTCGAATATTCCGTCGCGCGTTAAAACGTGCTCTGCGAACGTAACGCCGGCTTTTTTCATTCCGGCCGCGGAGCAGTGTCCCGCGACGCGCGCCGCTATTTTCCCGGGCACTTCTCTAATTTTCCTCGCGCTCCATTTCCGGAACCCGATCTCTTTCCCCCCTCATCCATCGCGCTTCTTCGTGCGAGTTACGATTCCGCGTTCCGCTCTTCTTGTTTTTATTTTTTTTTTTGGTGAGGTTTCTTGTTCTTCTCTTTTTTATTATTCGTTCGGTTGCCTTTGTATTTCTCGCTGCGGTTTCGATGGTCGCGATTGGACCACGCTGTCCGAGGGGATCGATGAGTTACGGGAACGTAACCGCGGTTCGTTAATTGGGTTGCGTTCGAACGATTCTCATTGTAGCGAGCTGCGTTTTTGTTCGCTTCGTTTGCGCCCGATGGATTCGACGTACGAACGAAGATACACGCGGTCGGCGCTAGAACGAATGGGGCGAAATGATTTGTTTCGTTTACAGTTATTGGAAAGATAGGGATGCTTATTGGAAAAGAGAACTTACAAATATTGAAAAGGGTCGGTTCGATTGCTCGGTAGATGTAGGGCGAAAGGACGCGTGGATATGTGAGCGTGTGGAAGTATTAACGCGTAGAAATATTAAAGCTTAATAGTATCAACGTGTAGAAGTTTCAACGCGTAGAAATATTAACGCGTAGAAATATCAAAGCACAGTAGTATCAACGCTTAGAAATACCAAGCATAGTAGTATCAACGCTTAGAAATACCAAGCATAGTAGTATCAACGCTTAGAAATACCAAGCATAGTAGTATCAACGCTTAGAAATACCAAGCATAGTAGTATCAACGCGTAGAAATTTCAACGCGTAGAAATATCAAAGCATAGTAGTATCAACGCTTAGAAATACCAAGGATAGTAGTATCTACGCTTAGAAATATCAAAGCATAGTAGTATCAACGCTTAGAAATATCAAAGCATAGTAGTATCAACGCGTAGAAATTTCAACGCGTAGAAATATCAAAGCATAGTAGTATCAACGCGTAGAAATATCAAAGCATAGTAGTATCAACGCTTAGAAATATCAACGCGTAGAAATGTCAAAGCATAGTAGTATCAACGCATAGTAGTATCAACGCTTAGAAATACCAAGCATAGTAGCATCAACGCGTAGAAATACCAAGCACAACAGTATCAACGCACAAAAAACCAAACATACCTCGGAACTTCCAACATCAGGCGCAAAACAACTGAAAACTCCAGTATCGTGCGCAAGAAATATCGTCTAGAGGGACGTCTCAAATTCGCCGACAGCGTTGTTCCTTTTTGCCAACTATTTGTTCGAAAACAAAGAAACGTGGGGCGCGTCTCGCGGAGTTTCGCGCGCCCAGCCCATCGCATCGCCGGCATCAATATCGAGTTAACGAGTCCGTGGACGTTTTTCATGGGAAGTCGAACGGTCCGCCGGGCCGTTCGCAGTTCGCCGTGGAGATTATCATATTTTAATAATTCCGGGATAATTTAGTGGCGGCTCGTTAAGGCAGGAAAGAAATAAATGGAAGTGGAAGTTTCGGGGATGCATAATACGAAGCAAGCACGCGACGATCGTAAACCGAAACGGATCCCCGAGAGAGTGGGCCTAGACGGGGCCCAGCGCGAGACTCTCGAAAATTCGGCCACGGGCCATAAATCAAACGACGATCGCCGGAAGCGGGCCGTGATTCCGCGCCGGCCGTCGATCATGTTACGCGGGGCCGTGGCCGAGTAATAACGAGGCCGGGCCCCTAAATCCGCGGCGCGCGATTTCATTTCGCAGCGATCGATTGGCTCATCGCGAATTCCATCGTTCTACGATTACCGGAATGGGAACCGTGCCGTAATAAACCTTCCCGAACGAAATTAACCCTTTAACACTAAACCCACCGGACAGGTAAGATGATTGACTCATTCCTGATTTCTTTTTGCGGTTGTTGAGATAATAGATACCTCCGAGATATTATTAAAGAAATTGATTTAGCGACAGGCAAGCTGAATTGTAAATTAATTATTCTGGGCAGACGCGCTCTGTAAGTTTCTATGGAATTTGGGAAAGTTTATTTACTGTATGTTTAGTATTAAAGTGTAAATTTGTAGGATATTAATCTAAATTTTATATCAAATGTTTAAACGGAAATATGAAAATTTGATTAAAACGCGTCGACATTCGTCTGCAAGGGGTTAATCCTTCGAGGATTTAATATTATAAATATTGTTTTTAATTAATATTAATTATTAACTGTAATATTTTTAGATTTAAATATTATAATTAATAGGTTGTTTGTTATGAGTATTAATACGCTGTTCGTGCTGTTACCGTTAAGTTGACTTCTGGATAAGCAAACAGCAGTCGCAGATTTCGGTGTGCTCGAAATAGTTAAGTCATCTGGTCCGCTACTTTTACATAAACGAAATCGACGTCGTCCCGAATAAACCGCGACATTAAAGCAGCTTTATTTATTCGTTATGAATAATTTAAACAACGCGGGCCGTTCCACGCTCCGCGATAAATACTGCAGCGGAGAGGAGTTAATAATGTGTCATTATTTTGGAACGTCCGTGGACTGAAAGCTTATTGTGCGCTCCAATTAGAGATAATTTAAATGATTCATTGTTCCGGGTGTACGGTGAATATTGCGGCGAGTGCGCGGGCACAATTTTATTCGACTTTGATTAAAGATACGCAGAGTCCGTTCGGAATCCTTCTCCGCGGCTCTTCCTCGGAATTCTTCGGGATAATCAGGAAAGTGTTTGTTCATTGTGTCTGATTATTTGCTTCGGTCAATAGACAAATCAGGAAATGCGAATTGGATTTTATAATCATTTGGTAAATGTTTACGTTAACTCTGATGGATCGTGTTCATTCGGAGCCTATTTTTAACCCTTTGCGAATGAAGACTCTTTAAAGTATACAAAGATTGCAACATATGAAGATAAATACATCGAATGCTTGAACAATAGAAATAAAGGAAGCTACGCTGATCTGTTGCTATTCGAGTAATTAAATCATTCGTTTGCAACTTAGTATTCCAAATGTGAACATCTCATCTCGCCAGTATGTCGACGTTCGTCTGCAAAGGGTTGAACCTTTGATTACCAAAATCTAGATTAAGAAACACCAATGTTTCTAGAAAGAATAGAACAAACGAATTCAACGTGATAAAATATAACGAACAAAGTACTGCAACACGATAAAGTATAACGAACAAATTTGATTTCGGTTGCAACGACTGTCAATGTTTCTAAAAATTAGTTTCTTCTATTAAGTATAATGAGCACAGTAATGCGACGCGATAAAGTATAACGAACAAACTTCATTCCGATTGCAACAATCGTCAGTATTTTTAGGAACAATAGAACAAACGAACGCGATAAATTATAACGAACAAACTTCATTCCGATTGCAACGATCGTCAGTATTTCTAGGAACAATAGAACAAACGAACGCGATAAATTATAACGAACAAACTTCATTCCGATTGCAACGATCGTCAGTATTTCTAGGAACAATAGAACAAAGTAATGCAACGCGATGAAGTATAACGAACAAACGAATGTGATAAAGTATAACGAACAAACTCCATTCCGATCGCAACGATCGTCAATGTTTCTACGAACAACAGAACAAACGGCCGCAACGCGATAAAGTATAACGAACAAACGACTGCGATAAAGTATAACGAGCAAAGTAACGCAACGCGATAAAGTATAACGAACAAATTTTATTCCGGCCGCAACGATCGGCCGCCAATCGCACCCGCAGAACCATTGTCTTCCCGTGCCAAAATAAGGAATCGCCTTGACCGGTTTCCCCAGTCTCTATCTTCCTATTCCGCTGCGAATTGATTGGCGAATATCGATTCGCGGCCGAAACGAAAATAAATTTTAAAAGCTCGGCCGAGAATACCCCGGATCAAACTCGCCTGGATATACACTCTGTCCGGCGATACGGCTCCCACTAAAAATGCACGCGCGCCGCTGCAATTACACAACTCGAAAACCGACCTCGTTCGGGTATTTCCGTTCCGAAGCCTATCCACGTTCGAACGAACGATTCGATTAACCGCACGAACGAGCATAACCGGGGAACAACTTAGTCGATTATAATACAATTAACTTAAAATACCATCGGGTTCGGACGCTTCGCTATTGAAATCATTTCCTCCGCCCTCTTTTCGCGCTGGAACCACCCCATATTTAACCCTTCGCTACAGTAGTTTTTCATTGGGAATGATCAATATTTTCTAATGAGACGCTGATGACTCCTGAATTGACTTGACGAGAAATCTCGGATATATTCGAGAACTAATTTCTTCCGATATTTCATTTATGCGAAATATTAACGTTATGCGTTACAAAACCGTCGGCAGATGAAACTAAATTACAGATCAATTGCTTAAATAATGAAAAAAGGGAACTACGTACTAATCTCTTGCTGTTTCAGTGGCTAAATCATTTGTTATTTAGCGTGCCACTTATTCTTCCATATCAAAGGTAAATGGTATTAGAAACAATCATTAATCAAAAATAATTAAATCAAACATAAATCATTTGCGGACGAAGGTTCTTAGAAATATAGAAAATCGTCAGTAGAAGAAACTAAATTACATATCGATTGCCTAGATAATTTGAAAAGGGAAACTACGTAATCTCCTGCTGTTTTTAATTAAATCATTCGTTAGTGACTTAGCGTTGCAAATATGAGCATCTGATCTCGATAAAATATCGACATTCGCCAAACCATAGCTTCCCATAAAGAACGCAACTTCCAAATCCTCTCCTAAACGCGAACATAATGATACTCTCGCGAAAGCGTAATTGCAGCCCCGAAACAAGCCATCTAAACCAGTTGCTCCGTCCCATTTCCTCGGACGATTAAAAAAACAAACAAACCGCTTTGTCATCGTTGCCCGAGTAGCGCAGCGAAGAGTGATCTGAAAAAGCAACGAGTTCTCACAAGACGGGAACGAGAGGAAGAAAGAAAAGTCGTCGGGAAGGGGTAGATGGATCCGAGGGACGGTTCAGCGGGGAGGGGGAAGATAGAGAGGCGCAAGTGCGGTAGCAGCGAACGGTCAGATAATTTATTATAGCATTACTCACTGGCGGACACCTGAATGGCCGATGGGGAGGGCGCGTATGTGTGGCTGGGCCCGTGTGTCCGGTGCCTCCTTCTCGCGTAGTTGATATTATTTAGCCCCGTCGCGGCGATGCGACGGCGAGGGGGGCGGAGGGAGGTGGCAGAGAATGCACCTTAGCCGCGGCTGCGGGTCCCGCAACGCATAGATCATCCGGGGGCCCCCGGTATACCGGTTCCCGGTGTCACGCGCGTATACAGCCGTTCGGCACCGCGAATTTCCAGAGGGAGAGGGGGAGAGATGAGGGAAGCTACTCTTTGACCTCGCGGACCCATCTTCATCTATAGTTTAGAGCAAACGTGGACGTGCGATGTGACTAGGGGTTTTCTGTTTTTGTAGTAAATTGTTAATGTAAAGTAGTTGAGGGCATGGTTATGTGTATGATAGGAAGGGTTGACACGTTGAAGGTTTCTAGAGAGAGGGAGAGCTGAGGGAAGCTACTCTTTGACCTCGTGGACCCATATTCATCTATAGTTTAGAGCAAACGTGGACGTGGAATGTATAGAAAATGGTAAAGTAGTTGTTTATATGATAGGAAGGGTTGACATGTTGAAGGTTTCTAGAAAAAGGGAGAGCTGAGAGGAGGCTACTCTTTGACCTCGTGGGCCAATATTCATTTGTAGTTTAGAGCAAACGTGGACGTGCAATGTGACTAGGAGTTTTCTGTTTTTGTAATAAATTGTTAATGGTAAAGTAGTTGTAGAGGTCAGGGTTGTGATATGTATCATAGGAAAGGGGTTGACATGTTGAAGGTTTCTAGAGAGAGGGAGAGCTGAGAGGAAGCTGCTCTTTGACCTCGCGGACCCATCTTCATCTATAGTTTAGAGCAAATAGTTTAGAGCTAGTTGAGATCATGGTTATGTATATGACAGGAAGGGTTGATACGTTGAAGGTTTCTAGAGAGAGGGAGAGGGAGAGCTGAGAGGAGGCTACTCTTTGACTCTCTCCATCTGGTCTGACAGCAGCGATAGTCTAGAGACATTCGTTGTTCTTTACTATAGTTGTACAATTGTGAAATGGAATTTTGAGACCTGCTCTTGTTACTGACTATTGTTACCAAGAATCGAGTAGTTAATAGCTTATTGCCTGTAGACTTCAAAGCGAGCATCAACGTGCTTCAACTCAATTACACCTGACAAAAGGAGTAAAGCTCCTAGCACAAGGTCATCAAACTCCCTGCAACATCAACACCCAACAAACATTTAACCCAAAACCCACCTCGATCACCAGCAATTCAAAGATCCTCCCAAGCGAAAGCCACCCCGATCGATCCAGCGGCGGTCCGAGCCAGCGAGCGCAACGAGGCGTAAAAGTGCCGCGAATTAACTGTCCGCGCAGTAGGGGTGTGCAATGGAGGGTCGTTGACAAACAGCTCTCATCGCGGGTCCGCCGCGAAAATGACTCCGGATGCGCGGGAGAGAGTCCGGAGAGCCGAGCGTGCGGCCCGTTTACAAACGACGGGACACACACACACACACACACACACAGAGAGAGAGAGAGAGAAAGCGAGAACCGTCGGCGTCGGTTTATACGCGCGGCCCGGCACACCGCGGGGGCTAGCCGTGTGCACACGTTCCCTCCCGACGTAACAATGAAGCAACAGGTTGCCGCCCCACCCAAACATCTATGACAGATTGTGCAACCTTGATGGCCCGTATAACCCGCCCTGTCAGCCCTTCACACCCACTGGCCGTTTTATGGCGGCGTGGGTTACCTGGCCCGGCGCGCGAGGGTTGAGGACGAGGGAACCGGGAGAGGGTTGAGAGACGCTCGAACGAACGGACGGACGGGACGGGACGGATAGACGGACAGACGGACAGGATTTTTTACGAGGCCCTTTTAAAAACAAATAGAAAACCGGGACGTCGATCGTAAAACTTTCCGTCGAAACGCGCCGGCGAACACCCACTCTCGGCAACAACCACCGCTCCGGACTTGCTTATTCACGACACGCGGCGCTATATGCGTTTCTTCTGTCGGTTTTTATTATCTATCCTCTCCTTCCCCCCTTTTATCTTTCTCTCGTCGAGCCCCTACTCTTCTTAGTGTATGTTTCTTTCCCCCCGTTTTTTCGTTCTTTCTTTCATACCACCCGTTCGTCGCCGTGGTCGTTTTCTCGCCGGCCCCCCTCGTTCCTGTTGCTCCTCTTTCTTTGCTCCTCGCACACGTTCTCCAATATAATAATTCACTTTTTACTGCGCCCCGTAATACGCTCGCCGTACTGGACCCCCGTTTTTTTGATTCGCCCTTTAGTGGCGTAAAATTGATTATCGGATATATATATATATATATATATATATATATATATATATGTGTGTGTATTTATTTATTATATGTGTGTATATATATAGGACGAGACGACTGGGCCGGCTCGTGATTATACGCGAGGGGAAAATATTATTCCGTGAAGAGTTAACGCTGCGCGCGCTCGCGCGGCTGATCTTTTTTTCGGTTTAATTGGGACCGCTCGAATCGTCGGACTATGTAATTTGTTGCGCGTTAAGGTCCCCCGTGCTTGAATTAATTGGCTGAGGCTGCAGTCGTGTCTGGACCACGGGACAATCGTGCCTTGCGAATTTAGATTTCGCTTTACCGCGATTAGATCGTGAGAGATTAGTCTTTCAGGTTAATATTACCGAGCGATTAAGTGGATTTACTCGTAAATTACCACAGCGCGTTCATTATACTTCCAATTTGTTTATATTTATTAGAATTAATTGGAAGAGGCTATTAGATTGTGGTGATCAGATCCCGGAAAGTTAGTCTTTATACTATAAATATCCCAAAATTAACACTACCGAGCGATCAAGCTAATTCCTCGCAAATTACAACAGCGCGTTCATCGAAGTTCCACTTCGTTTATATTTATTAGAATTAATTGCAAGAAGCTTATGTGAACGAGACAATCGTCTCTCACGAGTTTGGATATCAGATTGCGATCAGATCACGGAAACTTAGTCTTTACACTATAAATATCCCAAAATTAACACTACCGAGCGATCAAGCTAATTCCTCTCAAATTACAACAGCGCGTTCATCGAAATTCCAATTCGTTTATACCGCGGCCCGCGAAATCAATTTATTTAATCATTCCGGCGGAGACGGTCCGTCCGCGCCTTCCAATAATTGCACAAGAAGAAATCCAAAACGGGTGATTCCGGTCGGGCAGAAATATCGCCGCGATGAAAATATATCGTTCCCTTCCCGCGGAATCGAAATTTCCTCCGGGTAATCGAAAGGAAACACCGATTTAAATCCTCGCCCGCCTACCGCGGAACGGCGCCCTTTAAATTCATCTGAAATTTCCACTGTCCTGTAAATTTCACACCCTCCCGCTTTTCATAAACGCGTAAAACCCGCCGTAACGTTCAGCCCGGCGGCCGAATGTTTTCTTCCCCGTAAATTCCGCGGATACGATCGTGAACCGACCTCCGGAGATACCTCGGATTCTAGTCGTAGGCGACACACCCCGTACATGACAATAAAATTTTAATATCGAACTAAAATTAAACGCGCGCGAGCGCGCACGCCGGTGTTTAATGATCATTCGCCACCTGCTTCGCGCCGGTGTAACCGTGGAAATCTCGCGATAAAAACCTGGAACGTTGATAGTACCGCGCCTAATAGAATCGGCAAATACCCGGTGGGCAAACAGATTAGACTTCGTGGAAGTCGCCGACGTCGTCGACGTCGTCCGGTTTGGTTAAAGGATCGACGCGACGCGACGCGAGGCGAGGCGAGGCGACGTGACGCGCGCAACGGCTGGCAAGCAAATACGTTATAAAATTAATCGAGTACACAGGCGGGCGTGCGATAATAAAAGTTTAGCCTTCGTCGAGCCGCTCTATAAAACTGACGGAAAAAATCGGTCGACGCGTGTATACACTGCGGGTCAAAAGTTCGGGACCGATGCGGCGGTCGAGAGAACTTCTGTCGATTAACCCTTTGCGCTCGAAAGTTTTTCGCTAGAAATATTCGACACTCTTTGATAATATATAGACGATGCTTGCGACTAGTGTAAATAATTTAATCGATAAATTAGAGGACGAAACTATTTTACTTTGATATTTCACATGGTGACGCGTTATACAGAGTTTAGTTAAACGTCAAACTTTATAATTTTACTGTGTCGAACCAAGTGGTGACTGAGAGTCGCCTCCCGAGTGCAAAGAGTTAACACTAGTGCTAGTTAAAATGACTGGTTTCCTTGTTTCACTATTATTGATATCTTCGAAGCATCGAATATTCGAAATGATTTTGAAAATAAATAGTTTCACTTGAATACTATAACGAGTGTATGAAGAAACCGAAAATAATCTATTGTTACGATTTTTATAGGGACTGCATATCAATCGTATTAAACTCTTGGTACTTATAGTAGAACATTATAACAGAGAAAAGCAAGAAGTAAAAAGAAACAAAAAGAGAAAAGGAAGAAAAGTATAATATGGGATTTTTATTTATTTTGTTTTGTGTTTGAGACATGTCGTAAATTAATACTGTTCAATGTGTATACGATATTTTCAACACTAGGACTAGTCAAAATGATTTACTCCGTCTATTTTTGTAATTACTACAAAGGTAACAGATACAATTACAATACAATTAAGTTTTTAATGAAATTTAATATTCATACTATCTACAAATAAATAAACTTGATATCATAACGTAACAGTGGAAATTCAGCGAAGTAATATTCATTTTGTAATAAAGTTATTATCATTTAAAACGTGTTTGTATTGTGTATCCATGAAAACATATGACGGCGTGAAAAAAACATTTTTATGACCTACACAATGTTATCATCGGATTCCAACAATAATTTCGATTCGTTTTATTCGATACAGTTCCGAGACACGATTCTCCATTAACGTTACCATTTTTTACGAGTACTATAAAAGTATGTTTATTTTTACACAAAATATTCTGTTATATACTTCTAACTCAGGATTTACAAGGCTTTTGTTTCAACTTCGAAACATAATTATTAATTCCCATTGAAATACATAACAGTTGTATTTCCACAAGAAAAATATCCATACGAAGAATCCATAAATAAAAATTAGCATTGCATATTTTTTACCAATGTTACATCTACAGACTATATTTTTACAGTATACGCGACGAGTGTGAAATATGATTTTACGTATCAAGTGGTCCAAACTTTTGACCGACAGTGTACGTGTGCTCCACCACCGGCAACGAGTCGCGCGTGTGCATGTCGGCACGGGACGCGCCGTCTTGCACTCGTTGCCACGCCGCGCCGCGGACACGCATTCCGTCTCTTTATTGAGTTCACTGCACCATGAAATTGACTACTTTCACCTTCGGCCGTATAATGTTTAATCAAACTGCACGAATTATCGGAATTTCCTCTTAGACACAGCGCTCGCGTCGCGCTGCTTTAGTTACGCGTCGGCGGCTTCTAATACGGGACACGGCTGATTATATGTGTTTTAATCCCGACGATTCGGCGGGGTTTTTCTTGCTCCCTGCGCTAGCTCCCCGGCTTATTAACCCCTATGCACTCGGAAGTTTTTCACTGGAAATATTTGAACATTTTCTGATGAGATAAACACAGTGTTTCGTGAAACTAAGTCGATGAGGAGTCACACGTACGTTGAGGAGCAAAGATATTTTATTTTAGTATTTCCAAATTGCAGTATTGTGATATTGAATATTGCACCGGTTGTAACATTAAATATTGCACTAGTTGTAATATTAAATATTGCACTAGTTGTAATATTAAATATTGCACCAGTTGTAATATTAAACGTAGCAGTAATTGCAATATTAAATATTTTAATGAATCTTAAAGAAACTACCCCAAAATTATTTTTCAAATTATATTTTTGATCTCATTAGATCTTATTAATTGTTTCGCATACACACCCAATCACTTCCGCATTTTGGTAAATATCCACAAAAGTTCAGCATCCGAACGGTTAATATTTAACCATCTCAATTCCTGAGTTCGTTGATTACAATTCATAAAGCGTATAAATATGGAAACAAGGGTTCGTAAGTGTCCCACGGTCCGTCGGGATTGCTGTCGTCAACAGGTCCGTTCAAAAGTTTCATCCCGAATCGAACAGCTGGGGGGGGTGGCGGTGAAACTGGGTCAGCGGGCCTTTCCCAGCTGACTCTCGCGGCGATTCCCATCGGCGACCGGTTATTGATGTCGCGAAAACGACAGAAGCGTCGAACGTGGCCTGACGCGTTCGTCCGATCGTCCGATCCGCGGTGACGTCGTGATCGTCGAACCGTGAATCCTTGCCGAATCGGCTCCCAGGAGCTCGGGACAGTTTAATGAAACAGGACGTCGTGCCTCGGCGAACACGCGCTGCCGGAATTACTGTCCCATTTTTAGGGGATGCTGTTGCCGACTTTTAATGCAATCATTTCGTACAAGCCTCCGCGGTCGTGTCGTTTAGGGAACGATTCGCAGCGTGGTGCACGCTTTTTTGGATTAATCGGAAGTTCGCCGGTTTCATGTGGTTTCGGAGGTAGGATCTAGGTTTCGGGGCTAGTGTGTATTTATGGAATTGGTGGTACTGTTATTGGTATCTATTTATGAAATTGGTGTTGTTTATGAAATATTTCTAATAGTTATTTACAGTTTTTGGAATATTTGTGAGATTTAATTGTAGTGTTTGAAATATTTGTAACACCTAATTATAGTACTTTCAATATTTATAACACCTAATTACAGTAGTTTCAATATTTATAACACCTAATCATAGTACTTTCAATATTTATAACACCTAATTATAGTATTCTCAATATTTGCAACACCTAATCATAATATTTTCAATATTTACAACCCGTAATCATAATACTTTCAATATTTCTACCACCCAATTATACTATCCGAAACGCCTATAACACCAAATCATCCCATTTAAAACATTCACAGCACCTCATTATACCACCTAAAATATTTCCACTTTCTACTTATACCATTTGCAACATCTATAACACCTAATAATACTACCCTTAAATATTCACGATACCAAATAATACCTGCAATATTCACAACGCGCATAACCGCTTCATTAGAAGTGCATCAGCAATCGTTCGAAAACGAAGCGGGGTTAAATAATTCCGCTGCCTAAAACCGATCGATATCATCCCCTCCCGCCGCCGCTTCGAGTATCTCTGTTCGAATTTCAATATTAATTTCATCTGAGATTATCTGTCCCCCGGTGTCCGTCAAGAATGATACATTATACTGCATCCGAATGAATAATACATCGCGCTGCAGTGACACATTTAACTCGGACGCCGGCGAACAAGATAAAAATCCCCAATTGACACGGAAAGGCGCGTCGCGACGCAATATGGACGTCGCTGCCGGGGGGAGCATACTTTCCTCTTCATCCCCTTCCCTCCGGTGTGCCGAAACGTCGCCGTTTGGATCATTGCCCCCTTCTCGAACGCGGAAAAAGAGCGCCGCCGAGTTTTCCTTCGCCTTTGTGTACCTGGGAATTTAATAAACGACACACAGAGAAAAAGAGGGAGAGTTTGTAGAGAGAGAGAGAGTCTCCGCTCAGCTTATTAGCCACGTACGCTCGTTTAACCCGCGTCCGGCTGAGCTAGGCTGGAACGGCCAAGTTTCGAGACTTTTCCCGTTAATACCGCGGCCCCGGGAGTTTCCGGTGTACATGCACACGGGGAAAGTCGCGAGCCACCGATACTCGATCCGGTTCAACACTGGGTTTACGGAACGTGTGAGATTGTTCAATTGTTCAACGAACAGTTTTACGTAAAATGGAATAGAGTATTTTAATCGTGAGTTTGTGAGATTTGAAAGATCGAACAAAATGCTCAAGGTTTCGAACGAAACAACTCGCCATTGACTTACAATGGTTCGTCGCGATTACTCCTTGAAAGTGATAATGAAATGAGATGATAAAGGAGACGCAATTTACAGGAGAAATACTGTACTAATAAACTGAAATATTATCAGATTTTAGAAATATTTTGTAAATGTTTACGCCGATTTTGATTGATCACACTGACGTGTACCCCAATTACCTATCAAATCTCCAGTTTCCACCTAAATAAACGAGCATCAATTCTTTTGGGAATAATAGGATGAAGTGGAAAACTTAACCCTCTATGGGCCGAATTTTTCTTCACGATTATAACAAAATCTATGCAGTAGAAAATTAATAAATATCCACATATAATGATAATTTCATCGAACGAATATATTTCGTAACTTTCCAGTTACAAGTTAGTAAAAGTTAATAAAAGTTAATCGATTACCTCGTTTTATTCACCACTTTGATATTATTAAATTATACATTTTTAATATTTTATTATTACACCTTCATTCAACTAAACACCACCGTATCATGTGGCATTGTTTATAATACAGGAATGTTTTCAAATAATCGTCATTTAATCGAGTAAACTACAGTAATTGAATTTGGTTGTTCACCGGTGACCCCCACGGTATCCACGGTGTTAACTTCTAACCACTACAGAAACTTAGTCGCTGGAACTATTACATAGTTCTCGCATGGAAACTTATACAACCATTAAAACTATTACATAGTTCTTGCATAGAAACTTACGCAACCACGAAAATTAACATAGACGCTTAGATCATTTTTACGTGGAAACTTACGCGACCAAACTGTTACGCAACTGTGTCAAACTTATGTAACTACAACAAAAAGCCTCGACAGACTGTCAACGTTTATTACAGATATTTCCCTATTCCAGTGACTAAATAAGAAAAAGATTAGAAAGCAAGGAGGAAAATCGTACACGAATTCTAATAGATCTCAGACAATTTTACTCAACCCTTAACCAGTTAACTGCGTTCGACGAGTACACACGTCATCTTAACCCTCTGTGGACGAAGATTCTTTGAAACGTATCACAAACAGTCGCGTCATTCGTCTATCGCACACGCATTAATCACTCATTAATACATCTATTCTCACACTCGAATACATCCATTCCCACATTATTGATACCTCAGTTCTATGGCGTAAAACTATATGTTTTCAGTGATAATCGTTGAACAACGAGAATCGGGAGCGCCGCGGAAAACGGATAGCCGGTAGATTATAAAGCTTTATTACTTAGTTTTAGCATTCGGTTAAAATACACGCGTACCTTGCGCCGATGGTTTGTTAGTCGAATGAATTATAATACACAGATACGGCCGACTTTCGTGCACGGACACCGGTCGGGGGATCGTTTCTGTTTCGTCGAATCGAGAGGAAAAACTGAATTATCTACCAATTGCGTAATTAATAGAAAAAGAAACTTCGTTGGCCTCTTATTTGAATTCAAAGGGATCGAGTAATGTTGATGCTCGTTCGATTGTTGAAAATCGGCGCCACGTGTCCGACATACTGTAAAACAAGGGGTTGAACCCCCATGGCAGCGGAAACACCGCGTTCGCTTCTCGCTTCTTAAAATCGCGTATCCTCGGTTATTTCCGTGCGCTTTACGGCCTCGCGAGGACAGCTCCCTAAGCGTCCCATTGACGTTTTAATGATCCATTGACGGATGCCATTACGGGACACGTCGACAACCCCATTCGCCTGTACACGGGGGAAGTTAACGGTCGAGGCTGTACTTTTACGCGCGTCGCCGAAACGTCGGGCGGGACGGTTAAATTCTTGTAACGAACGTCCCCCGCGAGCATTCGTTACGATCAAGTTGAATTTAATAAATACGGGACGCTGTTAATTCTTTTTAAATCGACAGGAAATATTAGCCTCGCCGTTATCGACGTTCCCCGTGAATCGCGAACGTGGATTTACTGTAAATAGAATCGTTTTCATCATCTGTGCACGTTGTTCGCGATAGTGCCTCCCAGATCACAATTCTAGGCTTGTCGCGCTGCGTATTTATGTATGTGTTCTATTTTGGATATTGTCAACCGTTCACTTGAATTTTATGCAGGACGGACCATGGTGAAACGGATCAGTTTAGGTTCTACAGCGAAAAACTGATAGTTTGAACTTAGAATCAATAGTTTTCTTTATAGATTTCTTATTGACACGTTCGTGGTGTGACATTCATTGATGCAAAATGACATGAATGATAAAATATTGAAATTTGTAAGCCACATTGTCATGAATTTAATTCTATACCTTGAATTCAATTAATAATTAATTAATTTGTACGAGGGTTCTTGCAGCGCGTGACTAACAATAATATCAATTTATATTTGATTATTAACTTTTATGTAATAATATATTTAATGACAAAATTTTACAGTTTGTAATGACAAATTTTGGCCAGAGCCCTCGAGTGCTAAGGGTTAATTTTCAGTAGGACTACTATCAAAATTGATAGTTGCTGACATATCACGAAACTATGTGGAGTGCTAAGGGTTAATGTAATACTTTGTTTATTGCATCAATTTGAGATATATTGCAATAAAATAGCTTTGTTCCACAATATACGCATATCTCTTCAAGTTTCACAAAATATCGTCTGTATCTCATCAGGAAATGTTAAAATATCTGTAGTGAAAAACTTCCGAGTGCAAAGGGTTAAAAAGTAATAATCGAGTCACCCCAAAAGGGTTAAAATACATCGAACCTGAACAGTAAACTCTCTAAATTGCCGCACAAAAAATCCTCGGGAATTTATACGACGACTAAAACATTTCTAGTATAAAACTTCCGTGCAAAGGGTTAAAAAGTAATAATCAAGAGTCACCCCTAAAGGGTTAAAATACATCGAGTCCAAAGAGTAAACCCTCCGAAGTGCCGCGCGAAAAATCCTCGGGAATTTATACTACGATCCCGGTCCCTCGAACAAATCGACCCCTCGGAAGGGTTAATCGCTCGCCGTAACCCGGGCGCACCCTCTCGAAAAGCATCAGCGTCCCCTTCGGCGGCTCCTTATCGCGGGCCGCGTAGGAAACGCTCGAAAACTCGCGGAACTTCTCTCCCCGGGCGCACTTAAGAATCTAATAAACGGTATCGCGACGGCTCTGGAAAGGCTGCGCGCGTTTAGATCGTCGGCCAACAGGCGGCGAGCGGCTTATTGGCGGACCTCCGGACCCGCCGACTGGATCACGGAGTTCGAGCAGTTCCGCGGCACGGAACGCTGTGCGAAGGGATGAGAAAAAGGGTCGAGAGGGGCGGACGATGCGAGGCTGGATGGCTGGAACCTCCGAGGTCGATGGGGAAGGGGTTAGATTGGTCTAACGCAGTGATGCACAACCTTCCTGGCTAGAAAAGCTCGTGTAACAGCGGAAAGTTACCGTCTAAGCAGTTTCCGGGGTGGGTTTCGTAAACGGGAACTAATTTAAATTTAAATTCAACCGTGAAGCCGGAGGGGTCAGTGTATTCTAGTTTTTGAGGATCGCGCATTGGTTAGGTTGCTGGTTCCGAGGTTGAAGTTGACTCTTTGAGGAGACGTTGGATTTATGGTTGCGATGGAAAAGCGTATGGATGGTTTATTGAGATTGATGAATGAATTTGATGGTATTTGTGTATTAACCTTTTGGGAACGAAGATTTTTGGGAACAGGAAATCTTCATTAGATGAAGTTAATACTAGAACTGCCGAGCATTTAATACGATTAATATGCAATTCCCATAAAAATTGTGACACTAGATTATTTTCAATGATCTATTCTCTATTTTCTCAAATGAAGCTATTTATTTTCGAAATCATTTCGAATATTCAGTGCTTCGAAGATCAACAAATTGTAAAATTTCGTATTTAACACTTGAGTAATCTGTCGATCCGTCAAATGTGGAAATAAAACACCATTGTTCCCTTTATTCTGTGAATAGATTCCTCGTTAAGTTTTAAAATATGTCATCTATATCTCATAGAAATAAATTGAATATTTCTAGTGACAAATGTTTGGAGTGCAAAGGGTTAAGATACATTAACAATATATCTCCCTATATACACCGACGTAAGTCAATTTCACTAAAAATTCCCATCCCCATTTTCAGAAAATTACCCGGTACGCAATAAGAGCGCAGGATACACCCGCGATGCGGCGTTGCGCGGAAATTTCGAAAACTTCCGAAAGAGCGAGCATTTTGAATGCTCGAGCGTTCATAATCACGGTCCGGCCGCGTCTTGTTCGAGCCAGGGGGTTTCGAGAACGCGTCTCCTCGGAGGTTCTTCCGGGTTTCGCGAGAGGGAAAACAGGAAAAAGGGAGGAACGGTCTTTCCGCGAGCCTTCAAAGAGGTTTTTCGAGCCGGCCGCGCCTGAAAGGAGAAACGGCCGCCTCGAAATAACCTCCGGGAAACGGTTGTTGCGCGTTCCCCGGTGAAAGGACTCGCGGGAAACGCGGCGCGCGTCCTCGACGGTTAATTTCGCGAACAATATCGACGCGCGAGGGGACGAGGCTCGCGCGGCCGCTGTTTTTTCCTTAGCCACGCCGCTGGCCGGCTTTTATTTCGCGGAGGATGCTTGACCCAGTGGGAGACGCGCCGCGTTTCCGTTCTAATTCGCGGCCGCGATCGGGGAACGCGGGGCGATAGAAAGTTTTTAAATGGCGGGACCGCGAGGGTGGACGCTCGCCGGAGGGTCAGTAACGCGGGCCGAGTATTGATCCGTGTGGCACCGGCCCAATTACAATATTTTATTGAACTATACTGCGACACTCGTCGACGTGTCTTGGTCGGTTAGGGGATGCGAGCTTCGCGATTGATTAGCTCGGTAAATGGTCGTGACCAGCGTATGTGCTCGTTTCGTTTCTGGCTTTTGGGGATTTTCTGGGACTAGCGTAGAAAAGTGACTGTGTTTCTGCTGGAATTGGTGATGTCTTTGTCTAGAATTTTTATTTTTTCCGTTTTGTGTAGTTTGCTCTATGGAATCGTGTGGCATTCAACGTGTTAACCAGTTAACTATGGAATTTTGGGGATTTTCTGGGACTAGCGTAGAAAAATGACTAGTGTTTCTCGTGTTGGAATTATTGATGTCTTGGGAGAATTGAATGTTCCAGATGATTTTGAAGATAAGTTCGATACTAGTATGAATATTCAGAGGATTTGAGAATATTAGAATTTTTAGGGGGATTGCGTGTTAATTGTATTAAATGCTCGGTAGTTATTTAATTTTGTTAGTTAGGAGCTTTGTCTTTGAATTGTTGTAATATTTGTAGAAATGTGGAGAGATTTTTTATTGGGATGTTTAAGTTATATATTGAGTATTATAATATATATCAAATTCTTCAAAATTTTAATGTAACATTTAGATTTATTAGGCACAAATGCGATGTTTTAGTGGAACTAAAAATTATTAAATGCTCGGTAGTCCTATTAATTTTGTTAGTTAGGAGCTTTGTCTTAGAATTGTGCAATATTTGTAGAAATATGGATAAATTTGTGATTGGTCAGTATGTTCAAATTATATATTGAATATTATTATGTTATATCAATATATTATAATTAATACATACCAAATTCTTCAGAATTTTAAACTCAATGTTACAATTAATTACGTCGCAATTACAAATTCAATATTCCAACGGATCTAGAAATTCTGACTTAAGAATTCGTTTAATTCAATGAAAGTGCAGGTGCAAGAATGTTCAGCGCACAGGTCCTTTGAACCCTTTGACGAGGACCATTAGCGACATCACGGTTTGTTGCGAATTAATCCCTTCCCCGAGCATCGATCAAATTCTACAGGGGACACGCATTAACCCCTGTTATTAATCACGCCGCTCTTGCCCCAAATCTCAAATTCACGTGAACTGGTGTACACAGGCTCCTACCACACACACACACATACACACAAACACACACCAGCATTAATATAATACTTCCTGGTTAGGATTTGGCTTGACGTCGGGTTGACTACCCAGGAACTTTCCACTTACAACTTAGCCCGAGGATTATGTGGTCGAGAGTAACTTATTATTCTTGCTTACCACTGCGTGAACGTGTCTAAGACACTGCCTGCTCGTCATCTAGTTCCTTAGAATAGTCTCTGTTGGTAGAACAACTACTTAGCCGAGCCATCTGACTGTATAATTCATTCACAGATTAGCGAACCTCTTGATCATCAATGAATCGTTGAAATCGAATACGGTCGAACATGTTTTTTATATTTTTCTGTGCGATTTATTTTGTGCGATGAATTCCAACGATGTTTTTCAAGCGACGAAAGCGACTTTGAACCAGTTCAAAACAAGAAGATACGTATTTTGGACTACGAGTAGCAGTGAATTACGCGAGAATTTCTCCATGTATGAGATATTAAATTTTTTTAGAATGATGCCATGTGTAATTTAATTATTTACTTTGTTTGAAAGCACTTTCTCACTATCTGCCGCAGAAAAACAGGTTTGACTGTATACGTCCAGTGAAAAAAATCAAAAGCATCAAAAGGAACATTTTAGCTACTGTACGCCACTATGAATTCACTCAGTTTTTCTATAAAAATGTTTAACCCTTTACACTCGAGAGGCACTCGTCGCTTTTGATGCAGCAAAGTTTGATGTACAATATTAAAGTTCGTTTCATGTAATTATCCATGAAACATTCAAATAGAATAATTCTATCCCTTGATTCCTTGAATCAGACTATTCGAAGTTTATACTACCATTTAACGAATTACCATACAGTTTAATGATTCATCTATCAACATTTATCGTCTTACGCTCAATCGCAATTCGCATCGAGGATCGATAGAAATTCGACCGAACGATCGCTCGTAAGAATTCATTTTAAGCTCTCAATTAAAAATCGAGGATTTATATACAACGTCCCAGTCGACGATTGAAGTGTTAACCGTGAAATCCTCCGAACAGAGAAATTCCATCGAGGAATAAAAGAACGGTCGCACGCGAAGCGTGCCGCAGAGCATGCCGGGATCAAACGGGCGTCGAGTCCTCAGCTTTGTTTTCGCTTCGATTTTCTGGCCGGCCGAGGGTGAGTCACGCGCGGACCGCGCAGGGAAATGCGAACCGTGATTTATGAATCGTTTTCGTCGGATACTGCAATTTTCCAGACGATACGATACAACGGGCCGGATTGAGTGATTCATTCGCCGGTTGTCGCGGCCCGCCATTCATCTGCTCCCTCTTAATACGAATTTTCGAACGTGAAATATGGGGCAAAAATTCGCGGAGCAACAACCGACAAGTTCAAGCTACAGTAAAAAGGAGGCATTCCGTATAAAATCTACATTCATGATTCTCGGTGACCCAAACTTTCATTATTACAAATATTAAGTGACAAGAAGCTATAAAAATTTTTAATATAACCTTCCAGTAACTCCGAATCAGTTTTAATATCAGCTACTGAAGAAACTGAAAGCAACCTATTGTTATAATTTTTATAAAGATCACATATTAATCGTAGTAAATGCTCGGTAGTTCCAGTGTAACAGTCAAAATGACTGGTTTCGATTTTGTTTAGCAATTATCGATATCTTCGAAGCATTGAATATTCGAAGTGATTTTGAAAAAAATAGTTCCACTCGAGTACTATACCGAATGTCCGAAGAAACCGAAAATAATCTATCGTTACAATTTTTATAGAGATTGCATGCCAATCGTATTAAACGCTTGGGTTCTAGTAATTAAGCGATCGATACATCACCCCCATCTATCGAAGATTGTACACATTTCAATCCTCGAAGGGTTAAAATCAAGAACAAGCATAATGTATCATAGAAAACAAATTAACCTCCCACAGCCAATAAATAAACCACAGACGAGAATCCAAGGGGATGTAAATGCCGAAATTTTATCCGACTCACGTAGTAACCGGTCGGATCACGGCTGGAAATCGAGATCCTCGGTTCTCGGCCTCGCGAGGGCTGAAGTATGCCTCGCCATTATCATCGATGTTGCAGTTCAATTTCTCCGAGGTTCAGGAGCATGATCGCCGCGCGGGGGCGCGGGGGGAGGGCGGTCTGTCCGGCGGTAAGTGAAAGAGGGGTGCTCTGTGGTTAGGGTGTGACGAACGAGTGTACGTGTCAGCACTGCAAACCACCCTCATTTAATTTGCTGAGAGCCGGTGTATATCACCGGCGTTCCGTTCACCCCCTCCGAACGCCGGAAAAACTTTTCCACCCCTAACCGTACGGGAATCTCTTCGCCGGTTGATTACAATAAAGACTCCGCTCCCGGCGTCGGGCGATTTCGCCTCGCGAGTCTCGTTACGTCTTCCTCGAGCACGCGTGGGTCTTCCGCTTCCGGTCTCGATTTTTCGCGGGCGCGCCGATCGATACTGATGGGGAAGGATGGAGGAAGGCTTCTTCGGTTTGGTTATGGAGTATGAGAGGGATTGTTCGTGAATGCTTTAACCCTTTGCTCTCCAGATTGTTTTGTAATTTATCAGCAACTGCGACTAATTCTTATAGTATTAGTATACAGTATAGTATACAGTACGATAATGAGTAATTAGTGACTGGCAGTGATCAGTTATTCTCAGATAATAGAGAAGTGTTTGCGATCTGTAACAACGTTCATTATCCGCGATAAAGATTAATAAACCACAACCTATTAGATCTGGATGACTGACTGTTCTCCAAAGTAGCAAGAATAATTAATCGATAAATCACCGAACGATTCCGTCTATGAATTAGTGAAGGTTATTCTCGCCACCCCCGAGGAATCCATTGTTCCTCTAGTACACGTTGCCTTATTTCACGTCGAGAAGATACAGAGACCTACATTGGACTTAAATTACATTTCCAATAGCGTATATCGCGCGACCCACTAACGAAAGATGGAACACGAGGCTGCAAACTAGCGAAATATTAGCGTAACTCTTCTAAGAGAGCTCGCAATAGAAATCAACACTGGACCACGAATTTCCAAAGAAACTCTCGATATAAGAAACACCGTAAAATCTTTAACCCTTTGCACTCCAGAAGTTTTTCACCGGAAATATTCAATATTTCCTAATGAGTTACAGACGACATTTTCTTAGATTGGATTAAGAAATGTCACATGCATTGAACAAGAGAACTATTTTCTTTCGGTATTTCGTACATTGATGCATTATACAAAGTTTGATATTAAACATCAAGGTCATTTTCTTAGATTGAATTAAGAAATCTCACATGCATCGAGGAAGAGAACTATTTTCTTTCGGTATTTCGTACATTGATGCATTATACAAAGTTTAATATTAAACATCAAGGTCATTTTCTTAGATTGAGTTAAGAAATCTCACATGTATCGAGGAAAACTATTTTCTTTCAATATTTCGTATATTGATGCATCACACAAAGTTTAATATTGAATATAGAAGTTTACAATTTTGCTGTGTCAAATCATTTGGTGACTCAAATTGACTCACTCCAGAATTTTTATTTTGCAAGCGTTCAAATTAAGAAGGCGCGTTTGAAAGATTTTTAATCGAATCTCTGTATCCGCGCAGATACAAGACTAGCGACCCTCCGAATCGCAAGAAACACGTTCTCGCAATTTCCATAGGAAGTTCGACATTAGTCACTCTAATTGCTCGGTAGTTTTACCGTTAATTCCGCCGATCAAGCGGGATTACTCTCGGAAAAGGGATTCGAGGCTCGTAAACGCGGGGATGATCGCGCCCTTACATTTTACACGGTCCGCGTCCCGCGTTCAGGCGGCAATATAAAAAGTTAGTTATTCAGTAGTTGCCCGAGGGTGCACTTTCCAGCTGGAATATTAATATTATCGTGTAAACAGTAAAAAAATTCGATTCGACCGTCCAAGAAGGAAACCAGGTTACAACCGCAGGAGATTAGCCCGCTCAATATTCGGGCAATAAAAAGTTCGGCGCGCCGAATGAAGCGTAAAAATCTTGTTCGCCGTTGTTCGCCGAATACGCTCGCGGATTCGGAGCACGTAATAAAACAGAATTCCGCCGTGATTATTCTAATATAGTTAACCGAATAGAACTCTAACTAACCTATTGCACTCTGCACGCAACTACCACTCGATTAGATGCAACAAAATTAGAAACTTCTGTATATAATCAATCTCCCTATTAACACTAGAACTACCGAGCATTTACTACGATTAATATGTAATCTTTATAAAAATTGTAATAGATTATTTTCAGTTTCCTCAGACATTCATTGTAATATTCAAGTGAAATTACCTTTGATATCGTAAATGCATTCAATATTTGAAATGATTTTGAAAACTTCAAACCGAATCCTGTGAGAAGAAAAGAAATATTTTTCTAATTCGTGTCAAATCAAATGAATCCCATGAAAAGAAAATCAGCGCAAATATCATCGAAACTTCGCCTTCGGTGCGAATGTAACAGTGTCTATTTATATTCCTGCAAATTTTCTGGAAAATGGTTCCCCTTTGTCGGAGAACGTCGAGTATCCAAAGGCTCGTTCCGAAACGCCGACCGAAGGAAACGAGCAAAGTAGCTCGAGAGGGTTCGAAAAAGACCGTGAAGCTTCCACGTGCTCGCGGCCGGTGGAATATTCGGTTCCCGGGCGTAATTAGCGGCGGAAAATGTCGAAACTGGCGTGGTTCCCTCGTCGGTTCCCTCGTCGGCGCGCGATAATCCGGCGTCCCCCGCGGTTTCGCATGTTCAGACGGAAAAACGGCGCTGGTGGCGCGCAACATCTGATAGAAAGCGGGCCGAAATTTCATTACGCGAGATATCGTTTAGCGCGGAAAGTCGGCGGGCTCGCGTCGAATGAAATTTCCGGCGGTATTCTCTCGCGCCCGCCCCGGCCCGAGGGGACGCGTGCCAAACACGGCGACTCGCGAAACGCGATTAGCGGCGGCGACGCCGGCCGACGGCCGCTTTTAATCTATTAATACGATCGTATCGGCGATTCCGATAATTACTAAACTCGCCCCCGTGGAACTTTACCGCTCGGCGTTCCGTTTAAATCGCGACGAACGGGCCGCGGATAAATAAACCGGTGGGCAAGGGTATCGCCGCTCGAAATTGCCGGCCCCGATACGAAAAATAAATTAAACCTCCGCCGATCGACGGATTCCGCTCGATGAAAAACCACCGGCCGGATATATACCGGCATACGTTTTTCCCTCTCCACTTTCATTTTTCCCCGGTTTCCTCTCTCTCTCTCTCTCTCTCTCTGTCGTTCGGTTTTTCCCCGTTTTGACCCAAATCTGTAATCGACTCGGCGAGCCGCGCTGGAATAATTTCGCCGGGAATTACAACGGATATTATGTTTCCGAACGGCCGATGCTCGGTATGACCGGTCTAATTTCATTTGCAGCGCCGCTTATCAATTTCAATGAACTGCGCGCCGGCTGTGCGTGCGCCGCGCGTTCCGCTCGTTTCGACGCGGACGCGCGGATTCGACGTTCCATTGACGCGCACCAACTCGCGCGGAGGTCGACGGCAAATAGGTCGACCCGAAAAATTGGCGAATCTGCGGCGGGATCCTTCTGCGGGCTCTGACGTGAACTTCGGATTGTTCTGCAGGTTTGTTGGATGACGATTTTCATTGAATTTTATTAAGCTAACGGAGTTTTTTAGTATATATTTTATAATCACCATATGTTTAGCTCTATACCTAACAATTTCCATCTGAATCATTTTTTCGTATCACTCGTATTGTCCAAGTTATCGAGTTTCGTTCAGAAAACGACCGTTTGGACAAGACCCGTAAGTTCGACTACCCCCATAATGAAAATTGAAGGTTACCAATGTATTACCAAGTAGTCCCTGCCATACAATATGATTTTCACGTGAAAAATAACAATTTTCTGCTAATAGATTCCGTTTCTCCATTCATATAACGCTCGCATCGAATCGCAAAGTATCCATTGTTGTTCGACAAACTTCATAATATTCCTATAACGTGGAAGAAAATATAATCACCATATGTTTAGGTCTATACCTAACAATTTTCATCCGAATCATTTTTTCGTATCACTCATATTCTCCAAGTTATCGAGTTTCGTTCAGAAAACGACCGTTTAACAAGACGCGTAAGTTCGACTACCCCATCCATTGTTGCTTGACAAACTTCATAATATCCCTATAACGTGGAAGAAAATATAATCACCATATGTTTAGGTCTATACCTAACAATTTCCATCCGAATCATTTTTTCGTATCACTCATATTCTCGAAGTTATCGAGTTTCGTTCAGAAAACGGCCGCGCCGGGATAAAACGAGGAAGAAGTCGCGGCGAACGCATCGGCGTCGCTGCGGAGAGGAGAAAAGGAAACGCGACGTTTTATGTGGCGCGGGTAAAACGCGCGGAACGCGGCGAAAAAGAATACCCGGCGCAAAAGTATCAATTTGAAAGGCGGTAACTCGGTCCTGGTATCTTAACTGCTCGGGGCTCGGTCAACTTAAAACTGATAGCTTCATATCCTGGCGCGGCGCGCGGCCCGGCCGCTACTTTAACGTGACACGCTCGATATTAATGCCCGTTTCCACGACTGCGACGTTACCGGCGGCGGGATCGCCATAATTTCGCGAAATTGCTCGCCACCGGGACGTTTATAACGCGGCCGAACACGTAACCGGTGGGCCCGTGCGTCTTTCGGATAGCGCCGCTGCGATAACGTCGTGATCATTAACCTCTACAATGCGACGGCTGGGTCGGAAGCGACCCGGCTGACCGGAAGCGAGTCTTCGTTGGAGAATATCGCGTTGGACGCGTGGAGAATTTTTACGGAATTTGGCAAGTGAATATTATTCGATTTTTTTGAAAGGAAATTTAATTGTAATTAAGCGTGAATACTATTCGATTCTTTTGAAAGATTAAATGTTCTTTTGTTATTATTTATTATAGTTTGGACAGGGGCACATCGATAGCAATTTGAGTTGGTGTAGTTAATGCAATTAACCCTTCGCACTCGAGAGGTGACTCCTTCACCACTTGATTCGATACAACAGAACTCTAAAGTTGAATATTCAATATTTCAAATGAAACTTCGCATTGCTACGTGAAATATTTCAATAAAACACCTTTGTCACTTAAATTACCTATGAATATCATTAAATTAGTTTCAAACAGTATCACCAATATCTCGTCAAAAAGCATTGAATATTTTGTGATTATATTGAAAAACTTTCGAGTGCAAGGGTTAAATCACTTCAAAATGCATCCCTCCACACAGAACGACCAACAAAGTGCACACATCGTAAAACAGGTAAAACCAAAATTCATCTCAGACATCACCAAATTTCGGAATATCCAGGGCAAGCGGTTAACCGCATTATCGTCTAAGTGACTCAATCGCAGGTAATCTCCGCCCACGCGATTCCATCGTGAATCGGCGACGACCCCGAGAACAATGAAGTTCCTTACACGCCAATTACCCGGCGAGACGAATGTAAAGATATTCCGTTGACAGGGGAATTAATGGGGACGTTAACGACACTTTGAAACCTACACCGCGGTTAACTCGGGCACGTCACGCGTAATAAATGCCCGAGCGTCCTCTCGAAGAATTGAACGGGCGTCGCCGATGAGAAGACACTCCGCGCGTGATCCATTCACGCGAATCGCCTCGAAAAATTCAATAAAACGGCGCCGCCTGTCGCTTAACGACGTTAAAACGAACGTCGATGTAAACGGGAGCACGGTATGAACAGTGGGTCGCTTAATGGCGGCCGCGGAAGCAGTAAAAGACAATATTGCCGGAACCTCGCGGAAGGTTGTTATTCCTCCAACGGACTCGCTGTATTTTGCTTCGTTTTAAGTCGTTAGTGTCGACTCGTAAAACGCGCCGCTCACATACCTACGTACGGCAACCCCCGTGCTACCCCGTTTAATCTCTTTCGCTGTTATCAGAGCTGCATATTTAATGCACTTAGAAACCTAGGTCTGTATTCATAACTCGCCGTTAGCGCTGATAGTGCGCCCGTACAGGCCGGCTAAAAAGCGTTAGAAAGTTAAGAACGCCGCTGAAAGTGAATTTTCGTATGGAACGGCCGGCTTGAATATCGCCCTATTTTTATCCGGGCTTCCTGTCGCTTAAATCCCCCATTATACACTTTCCTTGATCGCCGACGATTTTAAGTATAGAATGCCAAGGGAAATGCTCGATGTTCCTTTGGAAATTTACGTTTATTCCTGAACGTTGAGCATTAACCCTTTGCCCTACGAGTGAGACTCGCGAAGATTTTCAACGTGATTCAACGAATATGTATTTCTTAGTACATTCGAATTCAAAGGAAATATTATTTCTTAATCAATTATTATACTTACGCGATAATTATAACAATAGGTTGACTTCAGTGAAAATTGCCATCACAATTCAGTTTTCTGAAAATTAGCCGGTACACAATGCGTTAACTTGGATATTTGGAAACATTGGAACTACGGGGTTTAGGATTTTATAACCTGGGAACCTTGGCACTTGGGAGCTTGGAAACTTGAAGACTTGAAGACTTGCAGGCTTGGAGACTTGGAGATTTGGAGACTTGATAACTCGGAGACTTGGGAACTTGGGAACTTGGAAATTTTATAACTTTGAAACTTTGAAACCTTGAAACTTGGAAAGTTGATAACTTGTAAATTTGGGAACTTGGTAACTTGGAAACTTGGAAACATCGAAAACTTGGAGACTTGGTAACTTGGAAACTTGGAAACTTGGAAACTTGGAAGCTTGATAACTTGATAACTTAGTAACTTGGAAACTTGAAAAAATTGAAAAATTGAAAACTTGGAGACTTGGTAACTTGGAAACTTGGAAACTCGAAAACTTGGAGACTTGGTAACTTCAAGAATTCATCTTTTCACATAAACATGTAATTCTTTGTTTCGCTTCGACCTTTCATTAAAATATACTCCATATTTTTCCAACTAAATTCCACGGTTAACCGGTTAACGTCGGAAGAGTATCGCGCACGTTTCAAGGATATAACGAATTACATTCGTATTCGCCGAGTTCGAAGCTGGGAATCTTCGTTGGAAATCTTTCTCGATGCTACGGGGGGTGAAAGGTTAACTCGAGTTTTTTTCCTCGTACGGAGTACCTTGAGCGTTGCAAATATGTAACGCGGGCACCGGGTACTTTGAAATTAACTTGTTCCTCTTATTGTGTGAAATTTATTAAAATTCCCAGCGAACGTCCAGACAACGACGCGAGTTTCCATGGAAACCCGTTGCTCCACATTTCCGGGTCATCTTGAAATCGGCCGACGAGGAAGTCGCCGAAAGCGATTCGGAAATGGGTGAAACGTTCGAGATACTTTCGCGATTCCTGCAGGATCCTCCAGCTAAATCTCTGCGGGAATACACAGCAACGGGGAAATATTCGTGCGAACATCTTTTCGAATCGAGGTTCGACAATGGGAACCCTTGAACCCGTTCGAAATGTCCCGAAATATTCTGCAACCTTTCAATCATGGATCGTGCTCGTATTTCGTGATTAAAATCCTTCGGTTAATTTACTAGAAATTAATCTCTAACGTTCTCAAATTAAAAAATAAATCAATACATTATGGTTTGAATTTAAATATCATTTGCATACTTAGATGTATAGAAATATTTTAACATTTTCTGATGAGATAAAAACATTTTGCAAAACTCGAAGAGAAATCGCACGTACATCGAGGAATAAGGCTGTTTTATTTCAATATTTTTCAAATTGATGCAATAAACAATGTATAATATTAACCATTAGTACTCCACATAGTTTTGTGGTATGTCAGCAACTACCAATTTTGATAGCAGTCCTATTGAAAATTAACAATGTTATAACATTTCTTAGACATTTAATTCCCTTCTCAGTACAAATTTAAAAATTTAATATTTCTTTAAATGATGTGGTAGTTCGCAAAATTACAACGATAGGTTCAACCCTTAGCACTCCAGATGGTTTTGCAATTTATCAGCAACTGTAACTAATTTTTATGGTATCTCCGGTGAAAATGAAAAATGCTATAACATTCCTTCCTTTTATTTTCCTTCTCAGTAGAAAATTTGGATACATAGAAAATCGAATAATTTTAGGGTAGTTTCTTTGATTCGTTAAAATATTTGATATTATAACGTGCAATATTGGAGCCTACAGAGTTCAAAGGGTTAAATAAAAACTAAATTTCTCGTTTCCAGTACGCAATGTGTTAAGATAACTTCCATAAAATTCATTAAAATATTTCACATTAGAACTGGTGCAATATTGGATCCTACAGAGTTCAAATTTCATAATTTCTCTGCATGAAATCATACAGAGGGTCACCTCCGTGTCAAGGGTCAACCGTAGACGAGCTCCGCACCGAAGAAAGTCATGCGGGACGTGTTAAAAACACTCGAAAGGGTGTTTGTAGCTACGCGGGGGAGGCCGGTGCCTAACGGGCAAAGTTCAACCGAGAGTTCGGAAGTTCCCGAATTCAGTGGCCCCGCGGTTCACTGGGATATTACGCCGGGAAATTATGAGCCGGAGATGCTGCCCGGGAAAACTGGTATATCGAGACTCCCGGGAGAGTATATCGGTTTTCATAAAAGGACACGCGACCTGGCCCCGCGCGGTTTTTCCGCGGGAATTCAACAACTTCCTCCGCTGGGTAACCGATAGCGCGCGCGCGCGCGCGCGTTCAACTTAAAACCGATAGTTTCATATGCGACGCGCGGCTACGCGGGAACCGAAAGAAGTCGTATTTCCTTTCGCACGAATGGATAATTAACCTCTTGAACTGAAACGACGGGTCTCGTTCTCGCGTGCACTCAGTGTGAAGCTGGATTCCAGAAATTATTTCGCGAATGCTGTATGGTAATTAAGATAATTCTCTGATTTTAACCCCTTGCACTCGAGAGGTGACCGAGAGTCGCCGTTTTATTTGATATAACAAAATTACGAAGTGTTCTGTATAATATTAACACATTGTTGACCGGGAATTCCATGCAGAAGCTATCTCGTGTCACCGGTTGTTATTTCGTAATGAAATATGGAAGTGAAACAATCCAAATGAACTTCAGTACGCTTTACTTACGTATAATGAATTGAAATATAATTTTGAATATTTTGCTTTTGCAATATTCTATAGTGCCCTGTGTTTCAACAATTGAAATAGCTAATGCAAGTGCAAACGCAAATTGACTCGTGACTGGTAAATAGAAGATAAACCAGAAATAGCTTTGTTTCTTAATTGACGTATGTTTTCTCATTAGTTCGTTTCAAATAGTGTCGACTATGTCTCAGAAAAGCGTCGAATGTTTCTAATGGAAAGCTTCCGAGTGCAAAGGGTTAATTTACATTTAAGGATCTGCTGGGAAATGTTAATAATTTACTTTTGATTCGTTGAAGTCAATGTTTAAAGAGTCATTCTGATTTTTTGAGATTTAACTACGAAATGGTAATTTTTCGTGAAACGATGGTTAACACTTTGAACTGAAATTGTGAGTCAGTTTTACGTGCTCTCAGTGTGAAACTGGATTTCAGAAATTATTTCGCGAATGCTGTAAGGTAATTAAGAATTTTCTGATTTTAATTTACGTTCCGAGTGTATTGCTGTAGAGAAGTTATTAAGGATCTAATGGGAAATGTTAATAACTTACTTTTGATTCGTTAAAGTCAATATTTTAATAACTAAGAATACTATTTATTTCATTAAAATTGACAAAATTCAGAGAATACCTAAAAGTCGATAATATTGATTTGAGAAACACGTTTTAAAATTCAGAATTGTTCTCCAGTTTTTTAATCAATCATCTAGAATCTTGTTCCTCTAATTTCCACAAATTAGAATTTCGAAGAATTCTATAAAAAAAATTAATATTTCCCAAATTCCCTTAATTCAAAGAAGATTCGAATTTACTGCTCAATTAAACAAATAACCACACTCACTGTACGCTTTTATCAAAAATCCCCGTCTACTATCAATAAACAATTTCTCTAAGAATTTTCATGATCCAAAAAGAAAGCGTCAACGTTGTATTCTCATATACGATCGTTAAGCTCGTTCCGATCTCGCGGCGACGGTCTCGAGGTGGGGCGTGCTCCAAAAAAGATCGGGAAATGCAGCCTCGGAAAGAATTTCTTCGAGGCGGTTGCGCGTGGCCGTAGCAATTTCATAAATTAGGCGCGCATACCGGGCGAGCGTGATTTTATGAGAAACGTATGTTCTTGCTATATAAGCGCGTCCATGAATAATGTATACGCGATGAACTAATTCCGAACCATTGAACCGGTACACCCCCGGCAAGACCAATCACCGGCGACTCTAATTGCCCGTGCATCATCGATTCGCGCAAAAACACTCGCGATTCTGCGAGTGACGCCCGGTTGTTTCTGTCACGCGGCCTGGAAGCGACACCGGGTGAAACGGTAAAGCCGCTTTCACACGACGGTACTGTGACACACGTGTCACCAAACACACACGAATCTATATCGAATAAAAATATTCAATTCTATATCTGTTTAACCGGTTAACCCTCTGTGGGCCGGAGAACCATCGAACAATCGAATCAATCGACTGCCACTGTTCTATAAAAACTGAACACATATTTTTTGAGATTTTCTTTGCCTTAACCGTTTCAGTGCTGAGTTCTGTTTATCAGTTTCAATTGTAATTTTCTTACTCTGTTCTTCAAGAAATAAATCGAAGTTATTCTAATAAATTTACTTCGATTTATTTCTTGAAGAATACAGTAAAATAAAGTTATTCAAATAAATTTACTTTGATTTATTTCTTGAAGAACATAGTAAAAAAAAATCAAAGTTATTCAAATAAATTTAATTTTATTTTCTGATATTTTTTTGTAACACAATATTTGTGATCTCATTGGATACTCTTATTAATTTTGCATACACACCCAATCACTTCCGCTTTGGTAAACATCCACAAAAGTTGTTCAGCATCTGAATGGTTAAGTGTATGTAATGACTGCTGCAGTATATGTATCGCCGTGTGAGAGCAGCCTAATCTCCGTCGAATCGAACCGCTCTCCAGCGTCGATCCAGCAGAAGAACCTGCACGCACAGAGCACCTACTCGTTTCAGCATCCATTAACGCACTCGTTTTCAAACCTTTTTGTGTCCGTCACGCGCCGCAAGAACCATCGTACAAATTAACTCTGAACATTGTTAATTGGGCGCTAAGAAAGATCACTCGGCCGCCAGCAGTGTCTCGCAATTGTTTTTCATTTACATGTTTCGCGTCGCTCCAACGAGCGCGGTTATTGGCGGCACTAACTTCCCTTCCGCCGCAGCGAAGCTGAATTTTTAAGGTCGAAATGAAAAATTGATTCAATAGTGTGCTACTTGCGCCCACCGCGCAGAACTACGAATCGTTCTCAGCGTAAACTTTGCGTGAGTCCCGCTCATTTAATCGCTTAATCGCTATTTTCTCTGCGCGAAGCGAGAAGCTTTTGTCACTGCGAATCGAATGGTAATAGTTCTATCTTGATGGGAAAGTGGAGCGAGGCTCATACTTGAGTTGAGCGTTGGAACATTTTTAACACGTTGCGTACCGGTAACGAGAAATCTCGTTTTTATACAGAGATTCTTAGCTATGTAACTTTGATAATTACCACGGAATTTTAGGAAATATTAAATTTGATTAGAACTAATTGTCCATTTAAAATATATTACATATCAATATCTGAGTTTTTCTATGTATAGCGATATAGGTTGACTTCAGTGAAAATTGCCATCACAATTCAGTTTTCTGAAAATTAGCCGGTACACGATGTGTTAACTTGGATGTTTGGAAACATTGGAACTGCAGGGTTTAGAATTTTGAAACCTGGGAACCTTGGCACTTGGGAGATTGGAAACTTGGAATCTGAGACTTGGAGACTTGGAGACTTGGAGACTTAGAGACTTAGAGACTTAGAGATTTGAAGACTTGAAGACTTGCAGGCTTGGAGACTTGGAGATTTGGAGACTTGATAACTTGGGAACTTGGGAACTTGGAAACTCCAGAACTTTGAAACTTCGAAACCTTGAAACTTGGAAAGTTGATAACTTGGAAATTTGGAAGCTTCATAACTTGGTAACTTGGAAACTTGGAAAAATTGAAAACTTAGAGACTTGGTAATTTGGAAACTTAAAAACTTGGAGATTTAGTAACTTGGAAACTTGGAAAAATTGAAAACTTAGAGACTTGGTAATTTGGAACCTTAAAAACTTGGAGACTTGGTAACTTGGAAACTCCAGAACTTTGGAACTTTGAAACCTTGAAACTTGGAAATTTGATAGCTTGGAAACTTGATAATTTGGAAATTTGGAAATTTGAAACTTAGTAACTTATGGACTTAAAAACTCAGAAGCTCAAAAATTCATAAACCCGATATCCCAATAACTCAAAACATTCGAAACCATATAAAAATTCCTCCGTCAACAAACCTCTCGAAAAGACCACACATCACTGGCAGCCTGTTTCCTATATTAAGAAACAAGGCGAACAGATTGCACGCCGACAGCCAGCAACCTGCCGTCGAATTGTTCCCCGAAATCTGTTCTTAATAACAAGTTTCCCGAGGGACACCTGAGTAACTCTCTCCCCTCGCAGCTCGCCGGGACGGTGTCTGACGGGGAGGAGTCCCGGCGGACGAGCCAGGCGTTTGATTCGCCATCGATCAAGCCGCAGCGATAATCGCGTCAGTGTTCCACGACGGGGAATCGCTGGATCGACGAAAATGGAAATCCATCTTGCGGAAATCGGGAATGCAGGCGCGGCGTTAGACGGTTCGCGGGCTGAAGGAACGCTGTTCGACCGGCAACGTCTGCTTGTAGCTAGCAGCCACGGCTGAACTCTGACTCAGACGTTTCATTGATTCGATTCGGTGTATTCGCGTCGAATTAGCCGGGGATTCCTGTCTCGGAGCCCCTAAACCGCGCGAAAGATTGGATCGAGGCGACGTTAACGATCGGATCTGCTCCCTTCATTTAATTAGCCACGCGGAATTGGCTCGTTTCAGATTTTTACGCCGTCTCTGTCGGTCTGAGAGCCAGTCGACAGGAATCTCTGCTTATGACTTTGATTTACGTCTTGTTCCTGTGATCCTAACATTTTCAAAATTACAAGTGAAACATTAACAAAACTACTCGTGCAATAAATCAAATATATTAATAATTCTTTATAGGTTACTTCATGAAAATATATGTAATAATTTTCTAGGTAAATTTCAAAAGATTAGACTAACTCTTTAGATATCGGCTAACACTAGAACTACCGTACCAGTCAGAATGATATTGACATTGATATGACTTTGATATTTCTGCGCATTGATACTACTACGCATTGATACTACTATGCTTTGATATTTCTGCGCAGTGATACCACTATGCTTTGGCGAAGACTCTTCAAAGTAGACAAAGCTTGGAACATTTGAATCTAAATTGTACATCGAATGCTTAAACAGTAAAAAGGGAACTATACTGATCACTTGCCATTCAAGTAATTAAGTCATTCGTTTGCTACTTAGTATTCCAAATATGAGCATTTCATCTGATCGAAATGTCGACATGCGTCCGCAAAGGGTTAAAGCAAACTGAATTCTAAATTAGAGGATAGCAATTATTTTTGTTTAGCAATTATTGATATCTTCGAAGCATTGAATATTCGAAACAATTTTGAAAATAGTTTCATTCGAGTACCATAATGAATACCCGAAGAAACTGAAAATAATCTGTTACAATTTTCATAGGAATCTCATATTAATCGTATTAAATCGGTAGTTCTAGTATTAACGAACGAAAACTAAGTTATCAAGCTTTCTCGTTAGATCCTTAATCATTTCTTCTCTACAGTAATACACGCGGTATGTAAATTGAACGAAAATTATCACCTCGGCGGGGCAGGAATTTCGTTAAACGACTTTATCGGTCCCCGATCGGCAATCCTCGCCGTCTTGATTCAACCTATAAACGTTATGCGGCCGCGGCACGAGCGAGCAGCGGCGCAAGATAAAATTCCGCGTGCAACACAGTCTGCACTTTCTTCTTAACTCGATGAACCTCTCAACGTGGGAGGCAAGTTTCCATTTAATTCCAGGTCCGCGAATTAGTGTATGAAAATGTAATAACTACGCGAGGCCGGGAACCGTTCGGCGGAAAAAGAAAAGGCCGGCCGCGAGGGAAAAAGAAACGAAGAGGGAAACGCGAATAAATCCGCGGTCGTTCGTCGCTCGCGTTCGAGGCGAACAGGTTGAATCCAATTTGATAACGTTACGCGATGTAATAAGTTTAAATGAACTTACCGGCCCCCGGGAAACTTGATTACGCGCACTTAGCCGGGCGTTTAGTCTCGTTGTTTGCGAAAATGATTAAAGTTACGAGTTTCCCTTTAACCTCTTCCCTTCGGCCGCGAACGGCCGAACGCTCGCGTGCGTGCCGCCGGGAATTTTCGGTGAAACGATCGCTCCAGATCCGGAGAGCCGGCGTGTATCATTTCCGCGGGATCTGCCGGGATTTATCGGCGAACCTATTATCGTTAAACATAATAATTTACTATATTTTATGGACTTCACTGGGAAATTTCTACTCGCTCCCTTGGCGAACCAACGATTAAACCTTTGCGAACGAATATCGACGTTTCGATGAGATGAAATTTTCGTATTTGGAAGTCTAAGTCGTAAGCGCGTGGTTTTCTGTTTTTCTATTGTTCGAGTAATTGATGTATAATTTAGCTTCATTGATGGTTTTGTGTATTTTCGAGACTCTTCGTATCCATTTATTTATCGGTGAACCTATTATCGTTGAACATAATAATTTACTATATTTTATGGATCTCTGGGAAATTTCTCCTCGTTCCCTTGGTAAACCAACGATTAACCCTTTGCGAACGAATATCGACACTTCGAGATGAAATTTTCATATTTGGAAGTCTAAGTCGTGAACAAATGATTTAATTACTAGAATAGCGAGAGATTAGCACGTTGTTTTCTATTTTTCTATTGTTCGAGTAATTGATATATATATTTTAGATTCATCTGTTGATAGTTTTGTATATTTCCGAGAATTTTCGCCTGCAAAGGGTTAAACAATAATAATTTCTCAATGTAAATTCTATCGCAGTAATTATATCAGTAATACTGAAATCCCTGATCCGATTAATTGAGATTAATTTCGGTTAATCCCGTCATCCTAAATAATCAAGGGAGATCTATCTGGATAATCATGAACGATCTGCTAATAACTGATTCCATGGTTTGATAATAGTAATGAACCGTAATGACACTGATAACGATGAGCTATAGACGGTCGTTTAAGCGTCACGGGTCTTCAAAATCTCCGTCGAAAGTGGCGAGACTTATAATTCGTTTTACTTCGGAATACTTAACCCTTTGACGTATTTATTTTCGGCAAATATTTTACTATCGGCAATTTAGAAGAAATGTAGCAAAATTGTTCTACTTCAAGCGGAAATTTTATTCGAAGATGATACATTGATAATAGCGAAACAATTATGTGCTTTGATCCGTGGATAATGAACAACATTAATTTGATAATAATCAAATGTGAGACTCGTGACGAAGATTTCTAGACTAATTATTATCAAATTGTTATTTTTATTACCTGCTTAGAAATGGAAAAATTTACAATTTTTTTACGTAAAACTAGAAAAGCGTAATTAACCCCGTACAATGACGAATGAATCTCGCGATGAAGATTTCTAGACTAATTATTATCAAATTATATTAATACAGTGACATCCAGCTGAATGTCACTGTATTATGTAGCATTATTTATAATATAGAAACGTTTTCACATAATCGTCATTGAGTGAACTACAGTAATTCGATTTGATTGTTCTCCGGTGACCCCCATGGCAGTCAACGTGTTAAAAAATTCGAAAGTGGCGTCGATTCTCACGGCGAGTAGAATCCTTGAACCGGACCCCGGACTCGGAAGAATCGTATCTTTCTCGGGAACGAGATAAACCGCGCGCGACTTCTGCCGCGTCGACAAGCGGCTTTTGTTCCCCGCGTTGCGTGCACGTCCGCGGAAAATCGCGCCGAGTGCCGCTGCTCCCCCGCAACGTCGGGACGGGCTGCGGTCCGCTGGAATTTGCGGGGCAATCGCGCGTGGATTTCCCCGAATTTTCTGATGGATTATAATCCGCGGATTACCGATCAGTTGCCAATTGAACACGAGCGAATCGCGTGCACCGTTTAACTTCGGATCGGACGAGGCTCGAACGGTAGTCGGAGAATTCGAGGGCACTCGAAACGGTGAACACAGCGCGATCGCTTTTTTTTCTTTGTACGAACATTTTGGTAGCACGGTTCGGTTCCTGTTCTCGGGAATGCTCGATCGTTTGGGATCCCGATGAACTACGGAGATCCGGGATTATTCTATGGTTCGCTATCAGTCGATGCGGACGCTGTTGCGTGCGGTAACACGTTGCACTCGAGATTTATATTTCAGTTGGAAGTTTGAACGTGTTGAACTTGCACTCTTGGGAACGTGAGAGTTTGGGAACGTGAGAACTTGGGAACTTGGGAACTTGGCGACTTGAGGACTTGGGAATTTGGGAATTTGGGAACTTGGAGACTTGGGAATTTGGGAATTTGGGAACTTGGACACTTGGAGACTTGGAAATGTGGAGACTTGGTAATTTGGAAACTTGACAGCTTGGAAACTTGGTAATTTGGAAACTTGACAGCTTGGAAACTTGACAGCTTGGAAACTTGAAAACTTGATGACTTGGAGACTTGGAGACTTGGAGACATGGTAATTTGGAAACTTGACAGCTTGGAAACTTGGGAACTTAAAAACTTCATAACTTGGAGACTTGGAGACTTGGTAATTTGGAAACTTGATAGCTTGGAAATTTGGTAGCTTGGATACTTGGAAACTTGAAAGCTTGAAGACTTAGGAACTTGGGAACTTGATAACTTGGAGACTTGGAGACTTGGTAATTTGGAAACTTGATAGCTTGGAAACTCGATAGCTTGGAAACTTGATAACTTGGAGACTTATGAACTTGGGAACTTGGGAACTTGGGAACTTAGGAACTTGTAGACTTGGAAACTTGCTAACTTGGGAATATGATAATTGAGAACTTGGAGACTTGGAGACTTGGGAACTTGGGAACTTGGGAACTTTATGAACTGTTAACAAGGTTTCTTCAGAAGTTAACAAGACCCATCCATTCCGCGCGCCTAGATAAATCGAAAAAACCTCTGGCTGTTTTAAGCATCCTCTAAAACTCGAGCACGACAAGGAGAAATAAGGTACGATCGTCAATAGCCTAGGGTACACTCTATTGATTTATTTTACGATGATCGTAAAATGTATCGACCAGGTTGGCGTTCCGGTTATCCAGAAAAAATAACTGACGTGTGAAGCGAGGAGAAGAGCACAAGTAAACCGAATAGAATCCATCAGAGTAGAAGCAAGCAAGCAAACAAGAGTAAAAACACCACAAAACAGAACACAGTAGAACCAACGAAAAACAGAAACCTCAGACCGTAACAAAACGAGAAAACCAGACGAAACCACAGAAATAAACAGCACAAAGAAAAACCCCGAATAAACAAAAATCAAGCAGAAAACCTTAAAGCAGAAGGGAAACAGAGAAGAAATCGAATACGAGAAAACCAGACTTAACCATAGAAATAAACAGCACAAAGGAAAAACCACAAAAAACAAACAAAAATCAAGCAGAAAACCTCAAAGCAGAAACAGAGAAGAAATCGAATACGAGAAGTGTAGAAGTGAGGAGTACGAACGTGAAAAGACGAAACGAAAAAAGAACCGAAAAAAAAGAAAGGTGAGTCCACAACAGTGAGGAAGAAACGAGGCAAAGTGCAGCGTGCATAAGAGAAGAAGAGGAAAGGAGGTATCGTTCGAGAAGCGCGTTCGCCCTCTCACGGACGAGTCCGAAAGATATATTGTCGCGCGTATATTTACGAGGAGCCGGAGTTATAAATCACGGGTTCGTCTGCTTACCGGAGAAACGACCGGGCGGGAAGAGGGTGGATTCGCCGCGGCCCGCTCGCGAGCGTTTTCGCGCGCACGTTCGATATTACGTTCGCGTGTGTGCGCACCGTTACCGGCCAATGTCGGCGTAATGGTTTTTCGATAATTGTGTAACTGTTTCGCATTGCTGGCCGGTGAAACACGGCGCTGTAAACGCTTTAGCCCTCCCTTCCTCCCTCCTCTTCCTCCCCCTCCCACCCTTTTAACGATCGGCCGGCGTGACACGATCCCCGTGGCCTCTTACTCGGTTTCCTCCCGATATACCTACTCTACCTGCCGGGCCCGTGCATGGATTTCCATTCCGTCTCTCCCCGTGTGACGCATGCACAACGCCGAACGCGGACGGAATGAGAATCGCCTTGGCACGCTTACGGTCACGCCCGTTACAACGATTTTCCGCCGCGCCGATTATCATCTGGCCGGATCGCTCCGGTTTTTCCACGCCGATCCGGATCGATCGGCTCTCTCGATGCCGTACGCCGGTTGCGACAGGGAATCCGGCGATTTCATTGGGAGCGAATTAGGCGTGCGACGTTTAGTCAGGAGTTTATTAACCCTTTGCGGACGAATGTCGACGAGATGAAGTTTTCATGTTTGGAAGTCTGAGTGAATGAATGATTTAATTAATGGAATCGTGAGGGATTGGCACGTGGTTTCCTATTTTTCTATTGTTCGAGTGATTGCTGTGTAATTTAGCTTCATCTGTTGAGGGTTTTGTATATTTTTGAGAATCTTCGTCCCTTTGCACTCAAGAGGTGACTCGAGAGGTGAGAGTGTCAAATGATTTGACACAGCAAAACTGCAAACTTTGATGTTTAATATCCAACTTTGTATAATGCGTCGATGTACGAAATATTGAAAGAAAATAATTCTCTTCCTCGATGCATGTGAGATTTCTTAATTCACTCTAAGAAAATGTCATCTGCATCTCATTAGAAAATATTGAATATCACTGGTGAAAAGCTTCTAGAGTGCAAAGGGTTAATATTATACATATAATGCACCAATCTGAGAAATATTGACATAAAATAGCGTTGTCCGTCAATTCACGTGAATTTCTCGTCGAGTTGATTTCACAAAATATCTTCATCTCATCAAAAAACGTTGCAATATTTCTAGTAAGAAACATCCGAGTGCAACGGGTTAAATTAACACTACGTAACGCGTCAATTCGACGCAGATTGAATTTCATAAACATTATTTGTTAAATGTTCCAATCGGTTTTCGTCGATCCAATTACACGAATACGAATCCCGATTGTCTATCTCTACACTACAATTTCCAAAATCTAAATGAACGAATATCAACTTCCCCGGGAACAATAGAATAAACTACAATAAATGCCCGTAAAGCTAGTGTTAACGAGCCTCGCGGTGCGCGGCCGTTCCCGCGGTTTCTTCGGCGTATCGATGAGCCCCGCGATAGTTTATTGGCGGCGAGTTCGTCAGGTATTCGAGGCATTCGAGGCCTGGTTTCTGTGCCGTTCCGATTTCCGCTCGCAAGCTGCGTTCTTAGCGAGGGGAAACCGTCTCGATGTTTCGCCAGCGTCGCGGCCGACTTCATCAGGAATCGATTGACACACGGGCAACCGGTGAATGACGGTATCAGCCTGCTATTCGACCCCCGGCTGAAGATAATGGATCGGTGTCGAAACGTTGCGACATATTTTCCATGGGAACCTGTCTTAACGTCCGTGTTTAACCTTTCTTTTGTTAACCGACCGGCGTTGACGTCAACTCAGTTAGATAACTAGATCTGCGTTCTCCGAAAACAGATCGACATTGGCTCGTAAACAAAGGTTTGATTCTTTATTGCGAAGGTAAATAGTGTTTGAAGTAATCACTGTGTAGCGAGTGAATGTTTGAACGAGATGCGCGCCGAATGAGAGAACGAATGGGATAGAGCGAGGTGAACGATGCGAAAGATTGGTTGTGTGAAGGAAAGAATGTTAGTGAGTTGATAAATACGAGTGACAACGAGCATTAGTTGTTAGTTGAGCGGCGACAGATAAAACAGTACGTTTACAAAGAGATTGCGACAGCTGATCATCTCCTAGTAGAATTCGCGTTACTTGTTTAACACTAGAACTACCGAGCATTTAATACAATTAATATGTAATCCTTATAAAAATTGTAATAGATTATTTTCAGTTTCCTCAGACATTCATTGTAATATTCAAGTGACATTACCTATTTTCAAAATCATTTGAAATATTGAGTGCTTCGGAGATATCAATAATAGCGAAACAAGAAAACCGGAACCAGTCATTTTGACTGTTACACTAGAACTACCGAGCATTTACTACGATTAATATGTAATCTTTATAAAAATTGTAACAATAGATTATTTTCAGTTTCTTCAGACATTCATTGTAATATTCAAATGAAATTACCTATTTTCAAAATCATTTCAAATATTGAGTGCTTTTAAGATATCAATAATAGCGAAACAAAAAGATCATTTTGACTGGTACGGTAGTTCCAGTGTTATTTACTTATTCAATGTTCCGATTCGATATCAATCTTCTCAGCAATCGCCTCCGAGCGATTCAGAAGCCGTCAGCAAGCTTGCTAGTCGCTCCGCTGAAAGGTCCAAAACGAAGCCGTCGAAAATTCCTTTAAATCAGCCAGCGCGCCGGTTCAACGGTCAAGAAGTCGAAGGCAACAAAGGGACGGGGGCAAGTCGTAATTATAACTCGAAGGAGATCGGCCGCGTGTCCGCGCTGGCGCAACAATAGCCAAAGAGTCCTTAGAGCTCGTCAAAGCCGTGGCTCGTCGTCCGAGGAATTATCGAGGCGCAGGCTCGTAAATCGAGCCGCGTTTGCAACCCGACTGGCCACAGAGTAAATAAAACGTTTCCCCGGCAGACTGTGTAACTCTTTTCGCTCCTCTGCCGATAAATATTTACGGCCTGCGGGCCGCGCGACGAGCTTTCATTGTGCTTCGCCGAAGTCGGAACGGATCTCCTTAAAATCGTCCCCGAGCCCCGCGCCGCCGAGCGGCGATCGTTATACGACGCAGTAAATCTTAATTCCTCCGCGCATTTCTCAGGCATACATCATCGACGCCGGTTTCCGGCTTATCTTTACTGCCGCGGTGTAAAACGCCTCTTATAAAGGTGTTCCCCGCGACGCGACGTTCGACTTCCACGCGCGCTTCCTCGTTTTCGGCGACGACGCTTAGGTGTATCTGGATGCGAAGGCACGTTGCGCTTTTGAGTGGTCGGATATTGGGGGATGATGGGTTGATGTTTGTACTGAGTTGCGTTGAGGAAGATTCATCAATTCTGGGAATTGTTTAGAATTTATGGAACATTCTTGAGAGGACTGGTAGATCGATGTGACCGATTTCGTTTGGAATAGACACGATTTTGTGTATATTAAGTGATGTTGATATAGGAATTGGATGGAATATATGCGACATTTTGAGATTAGAACGAGTAGGAATCACTTGTTGAGCTTTGGAACTTTGGAACCTTGAAACTTGGAAACTTGATAACTTGGCAATTTGGGAACTTGGAAACTTGGAGACTTGGTAACTTGGAGGCTTGGTAACTTGGAAGCTCGATAACTTGATAACTTGGAAACTTGAAAACTTAGAGACTTGGTAACTTGATAACTTGGAAACTTGAAAGCTTAGAGACTTGGTAACTTGATAACTTGGAAACTTGAAAACTTAGAGACTTGGTAACTTGGAAACTTGGAAACTTGGAAGCTTGGAAGCTTGATAACTTGGTAACTTGGAAAGTTGGAAACTTGAAAACTTGGAAACTTGGAAACTTGGAAACTTTAGAACTTCAGAACCTTGAAACTTGGTAACTCAGAAACTCGAAAACTCAGAAGCTCCAAAATCTATAAACTTAATATCTCAATAACTTAACAATTTAGATACCATTGAACAAGACACTTGTTCTCAATTTCTTCTGAAACTATAATTTCTCACATACCTAAACAGATTATCAAAATGTTGAAGTTTCAAAGCTTCAAGAAGAATTAAATGACAATATAATGAAATCAAACAAATGATAAAAGTTTGAAAATTACAAATATACTTAAAGAACTAAGATGATGACAGAAAATCGCTTTTCCCGATAAATGAACGCGCAGATTGGAAAAGCCAGAAATGTTTATTAAACCCTCACGGTCACTTCGATCGACGTCTACTCGAGGAAGGACCGTGTAAAAAGTTCCCTGGTAGAACGGAGACTCTTCTCTCTTCTTTTTGATTCGTCGGTTAACCGAGGAAAGTGATTACGAGCAGTTTCTCTCCTTCCGACTTTCTTATTTCCCTCGGAACAGTTTTACAAGCCCGAGACATGTTCGGTGAGACTATAAATCCACCGCGGTAGTTTCGATTTCTTCTCGCTAGCTAGCTGCCGATAGGAAATTCTCGCTTGTAAATCAGCCGAAGTAACGCCGCGTAATTGTTTCTCGACCACAAGGAAACTATCTGTTCGATAACCATGGCGACCGTGCCGTTTGGCCCATTAGCTAGCAGTGATTCGAAGAAAATACGTTCACACCTTTCACAGGAGATCCAAGTCTAACTGTAAAATAATCGAATAGTTCTTCTACGAAACCACTGTCGAAACTGAAAAATTTCCATCTATTCTCATATTTTATTAGTATTATCTATACGATTTAGATGTAACTGTAAAACAATTGAATAGTTCTACAAAACACCAACTGCCAAAACTGAAAAATTTCCATCTATTCTCATATTTTATTATTATTATCTATACGATTTAAATGCAACTCTTCTATAAATGATTATTAATAACACTAGTAATCCCTGGTAACGATATTCAAACGTAACAAAACATTCAACGTTCATATTAATAAAATTTTCAAATTAATTCCCTTCTCAGTACAAGCTTTGTATATTTAGATCTAATAATCTTACGGTAGTTTTGTTCAAATTCCTTAAAATATGTAATATCACTGGTGCAATATTGTAGCCTACAGAGTTGAAAGTGTTAATTGACTCTCGTTTTCCCGAGAAACTCGGAGCTGTCGCTACAATCTCACCCACGAGCACTCTTCAATTTGTTCGTTCTCGGCAGAAATATTTTCCCAGATCCGAATCGGCACGGTTTCGCCGTGGTTACTGGTTTCGTTAATTTCCGGAGCAGAAAGTGTCCTGAATTATCCTCGCTCCTCGTCGCGGCTGGCTCCATTGTTCTCGGCAAACGAACGGGCACCGGCCGTAAATACGAATAAGCTCGTGGTGAGACATGCAAGTGCAGAAATCACGATCGATCTATCGCCGCGGCTTATCGGGTCCGTTATCGAGACTCTAATTGCGGCTTGCGCAAGATTACCCGCGGAGCCGCTTGTTAACTAATGTCGCACGAAATGCCTGGCTCGTAATAATGCCAACGCTGTAAATCATGCCACGCGAATTTTGCCTGTCGATCGCAGGACCGACGGACCGAACTGTCATCGAGCTGAAATTTTCAGCTGGCCGTATTATATTCCAGGAGAAAATTCCTATTGGAAAGATCGCGTTTCGAAACGGAGAAGGTCCCGGAAATCGAATATAATTCAAATTGGACGCCTTATCTAGAATCGATATTGTAAATCAAAAATATTAATGGATCTAAATATTCAACTACCAATTATACATTGCATCTGATACTAAGAAATATTTGCTTTATAAAAACGGCGCTTCGGAAATCAAAACTGTCGGGTTGGAATTTTCAATTGATAACATTATATGCATAAATCAAGAATATCAATGGATCTAAATATTCAACTACCAATTATACATTGCATCTGATACAAAGAAATATTTCCTTTACAAAAACAGTGATTCAAACATCCTAACTGTCATCAGATTAAATTTTCAATCAACCGTATTACATTCGTCAAGAAAAATTCCTGGAAAGATCATGTTTCGAAATAACGTCCCTGAAATCGAACACAATTCAAATCAAACTCCTTATCTACACTCGGCACTATAAATCACCACTATCAACGGATCTAAACACTCAACTACCAATTATCTACACTGCATCCGCTACAAAATACCTCCCTTACAAACACAACGCTGCAAACTTCAAAAACCTGCACGAATAGCTAAACTAAAACAGAACCATAAAATCTCCCCATCCCTCGAAACGGAATTTTCCCTTGAAATTCATAATCCTTCGAATCGGTTTCGCTCGAAACTATCCGGGGACAATTCCATCGGCACAGATTTTAAGAATGGCCGTCGAGTCGCGTCGAAAAACGAGCGAATTTTTGCGTGGAATCGGAGAGGACACTGTCCACCGTGACAAGGAACCCTTTCTCACGGCGTGGACCGGTTCACGCTGCAAAAAGCATGGGTTCTCCGTGTGTATCCACCTACTCCGGTGCTCTGCAGCAGCGGGTAGTAGATCATCCCCCCGGAGATCAGCCCTTAGACAGTTAACTTGTTAAAAGCCGACTGGTTCCGCGAGCAGCTCAGGAAATCCTGCGACAGAAAAACGCTCGTCCCTCTCTCTCTCTCTCTCTCTCTCTGTCCTAACGATCCCGGTTCGAATGGGTTTCGAACACACACGTAACCCAGTTCCATTCGCCGTCTTTCTCTTTGGCAGCGCGCCCCGGCTCTCCATTATCTGCCGATAAAAAACGCGGGGGAACCGGTCGCCGGAGGTCTTAATAACCGGCGAGGTGGACGGGAAATTGCGAGTGACTATAAAAACTATTTATCATACCGGTGGACGCGGTGTTATACTTTTTCGCCGGAGACCATTAGCCGGCAAGGTCAGAAGCTGCAGTCTACGATATGGGCGCACGCGGCGCGCGCGGTGTCTTACGTTGTTTGGTCACGGAATCGGATAACGATCGGCGAACAGAGGAATGTCGGGGGAACGGGTGTACGGGAGTGTTTCCGGATGAAAGATGCGAGGCGTACGATAGGTCTGATCGAATGTCTTTGAAGTTAACACTAGGTTTACGGCGTTTGTTGTACTGTTTATTCTATTGTTCCTGGGGAGGTTGATATTCGTTCAGTTGGATTTTGGAAATTGTTTGTAACATTCAATCTGCGTCGAATCGACGCGTTCCGTAAACCTAGTGTTAATTTAACCCTTTGCACTCGGATGTTCCTTACTAGAAATAGTTTGAAACTTTGAATCGAAATTTCCAGATTCTGAAACTTTCCAAATTGAAATTTTAATACTACACTCAAACCAACACAACAGTTACCTGACCAACCATGTAACCCTCAAATCAACGCTATACTTCCTAATTTAAAACTTTGAATCGAAATTTCCAGATTCCGAAACGTTCCAAATTCAAATTTCAATACTACAGTCCCCAAACCAACACAACAATCCCCTAACCAACCCTATACACCCCAAAACAACGCAACAATCCCCCAACCAAGCGTGCAACGCTCAAAGCAACGCCACACTTTCCAACGAGAGGTTCCCAAGAAACAATACTCGCGTCGCGCAACAAAATCATTGTTCCCCCAGACACGCGCGACGACCGCGGTCCCATCGCGAGGCGAAAACAGATCGCGCGGAGATCCGCGCAAACTTCGGCCGCGCTTGCACACTCGGGGGCGATTATTCGATGGCCCATTGAAATCACACGTGACGCGCCCGATCGATCGGCGAATTTCAATAATACCCCGGCGCAACAATGGTAATGTCGATAACATTGACGATGGGTGTTTCGGGGCCGGTCGCCTCGTCCGCCGTTCGGATCCGCGAACGATGGCGGCGGACGAGGAGGCCGGCGAGCTCCGCGCCGGGGAGTTCGGCCGATACGAGCAAAAAACCGGCGGTTATTTGCTGCGCGCCGGTGCAACGTGGCCGCGGCGGCGATATTAAACCCACATGATTTACAAGCGTGAAATTTGATTCGCTGGCGAGGAAACAACAGGCAATAATCAATTTCGCCCGAGCAACAAAAGATACGGCGTTTCATTATAAATTATTGGCAGCCCGTAACCCAAGGCGGACACCGACAGGTCCCGGCACGAAAACCATGGGCCCGTGTAGCGGCAGCGCGCGGCCACGAACATGAATTGTGATATTCCCGATGAAAGGTGCGTGTTGTTGCTCGCGCGAGGGCTGCCAGTCGAACCCACTTTGCGTCGCGGCTCGCTGCGGATCGCGCGGGACTTCCATCTAAATGAATCGGCCTCGCTCACCCGCGTAGAAATAGATCGGGCCGGCGGGTTATTTCCATCGGCGGAAAATTGAGAAACATTCGATCCGAATTTTCAACGGTTCTGTCACCTTTTTTGTCGATACTGGCATCTGTTCCGAGCGGTGCGCCTGGGAATATCGAGCTCTGGTATCTCTAGAATCGTCGTGTGAACTGCCTCTAGCAGCTAAAAACTGAGCAATGTCTGTTTGATGTCCTACTGCTAAGAAATTTCAACTTTGTAATGCATTCCCATGGAGCAGCTGGACCTCGAAAGTAAAATTAATTAAATGTTGCGTTCTTTGTAACGAAAATTCTGCAAGCGTAAACGAACTGAAGAGATCTACGTAGTCATACGAGTCAGAAAGTACACTGAAAAGGTACACTGAAAAAAGGATACAGCTCGGCTCGACGAGTTACGAGGATGATCGAGGGATCACAATGTAACAGAATGACTTCAAAATTCCGAGTGAACCGCTAATTCGCCGGGCAACACGGGAGAGCGGTGAGCATGCAGGCGGGAATGATTCGGCGAGTTAAACATCGGCATTCCCTCCCTGTTGCGCTCTCCGTTGCTCTCCCGTCCCGTCCTGATGAACGGTTGACGATTTTCAACAGCGCAACGGGGCACCGAGTGTCAGAATCACTTTCTACCAATCACCGGCCCGACAGGGGAAGTGCTGACTGCGCGCTTGATACGATGAATGCGATCATTGTTGTTCCGTTCCCGTCCCGGTTCGGCCCGGCCGACGTATTCGTTCGCGGAACGGCAATTTCGCGTTCGGCAAACCTCTACCCGACACCGGAGCAACGTATAGTAGGCCTCTGGTGTCTTCGCTGACTATATGAGAGCTAACATGTGTAGGGCCAAGGTAAATTTCTTGCTGCGCCTATGTACTGGAGGAAGGTGATTTCATGTCTAATGAGATGGAGATGTGGGAATCTTTTGCTGTATGTTTTGTTTATGATTGGTTAGGTGTGATGGTTTTGGAGATGGTTGACTAATGATCGAAAGTATCAGGAATTAGGGAGTGAAAGCAATAGGGTGAGAGAAAATTATGAATTCGAGTTCCTCAGTTTAGCAACTCTAGAGATGAGTTGATGTCTAATGAGACGATAGAGATGTGGGAATCTTCCGGTATATGTTTTGAAGATAGTTGACTAATGATCGAAAGTATGAAAATTTAGGAAGTAGAAGCAATAGATGGGTGAGAGAAAATTATGAATACGAGTTCCTCAGTTTAGCTTCTAAGTGATCTAGCAACTCTAGAGATGACTTGATATCTAGCGAAACGCTGCAGAGGTATAGCGATCTTCCTCTATGTGCTTCGCTTATAGTTTTGATTACCTACGCGTAACCATATTGACGAATGGCAAATTAATATCATAAATGAGGTGAGAGCTGATTAATTAGACCCTTCTACAGACATATCTTAGCCTAACCATCAAGTGATCCTAAAGCAGTCAACGCAGCACCGCGAGCAGATGTTTTCTCTTGCACTTTGCACTTTTAGCTTGTAAACAGTCGATCGAGACGTGAGAAACGCACGCTACATCGCGATAAAAGTGATAATCAAAGAGTTCCACGAGTATTTTTCGCGCGATCCGCGGGATCCAGCCTTGACCCGGTGCTCCTTTTTCCAGGGATCGCGGAGATTCGCGTGCACTCGCGTCCCCCCCTCCCCTCCGCGTGTCTCCCGCCGAGGCAAATTGGGTCGAACGGAAATCAGATTACCCCGGGACCCGGCCGGAAAGCGTCGAGATTCCTCGAACACGCGCTTTTGTCGCGCGACGACTCTGTTCCGGTGAATGAAACTCGTTTAAAGTTTCATTTTCGCCGACGTTGGACCTCGGTTTTCGGATTCTGACGTTATCGCGGGCGGAAAGTCGATGGGAATTCCAGCTTTTGATTCGCGGGCAACAGGATGATTAGCGGATTTCAAGGGAATATCGGCGGAACGTTGAGACTCCGGCTTTGGAACTGGTATTGACGGAGAGTTGCGGCGATTTGACGGATTAACGCGGTTACTGCGGCAAGTTTGAAGCCCGAGGAATTTCAGTTTTGCTGATTGCGAGTGGGTAATACATTCTTTTCATCAAAATAGTAGAGTTTCTTTCTAGGAACGTAGCAATTTTTAGATTCTCTTAGTTTCATTGAATGTAACTTAGAATATTTACATGTAGACTTAAAAACGCGATCTTATCTAATTTAAGTATCTAATGATATGTATTCTATCTTTTCTTAACAATTTCCCTTCAGCAACATTTACTAACTACCCACACAAAAGCCGAAGCATCGATTTATTCCTCAGGAAAAGGAACCACATTAATCCCGAAAAATATCAACACGTATTTTCAACCGTTGCTGTATATCTCTCTCCGTCCTCCTCCAAAAAAAAACGAATCCGATCGCCCAGGAAGTTTCATCTTCCCAAACCATTCGCCCGATTCCTCGAGCAATCTCTGCTATCAACGCGCAGCCAACGAAAAAAAAATCGGAAAAGGGAAAAAGAGAAACGACGTGTCCCAGTTCCACGGAATCGACCAGTATTTATAATCCAGCAACGATCAGGAATTAATAGAGATCGTCGCCGTAGAACCGGGGCTAGTGTAATCACGTTTCTCGTTCCGCTCGGAATCGGCCGTGTGAAATTGCCGACGAGAGAGACGGAGATCGACCAGGAGAGAGAGAACCGAAGAATGTTCCAAACTGAGATACTCTGTCTTCAAACCATCGTGTCCCCTATTTCCCATAAACCCACAAACTACATAACAACATCACCAATCACCTTCCCCACGATACCTCACACCTCAATACATCGAATCAATCAACTCCAAACGCCAAAAACCAACAAAAACCCAAACTCCATGCAAGGCCAAATTCTCGATCTCCGAACTTCACCCATTTCCGAAATAATTATCTCAATCCTCCCTCGAGCTGCCAGTCTTAACGACCAGCGATCTCTCAGTCGAAAATTAACCAATTTCCGCGGGAGTTAATTAATTCAGCCAGAAATCGCGGGGATGCTGCGGGATCGGTGTCGGGCCGCGTGCGTTTGTCAACAAAGAGGCCGGCGATTAATTAACCAAAGTGGTCGCGGCGGGAGGAACAGAGACGGAGCGGGAGAGGAAGACGGGCCGAGCGAGCGGCGCAATGGCGACGGCATTGTTGCAGTCCGCGGCGGCCATTGTCGGAGCGGTCCGCGCGCGCGAGCCGCCCGAGGTCCACGTCGGTGTGCCGGTTTCCGCGTCGCGGCCCCCGATACAAACTTCGCGGGCCACCGCGGTCGGACCGCCTCTTTCGACGGGTCCCGCGACCATTGTCGCCCGGCCGGCGAGCATTGTAAACGTCGCTATCAATTACGATTCCCCGATTTATCGGTCGGCGTAAAGGCCGACGTTTTACGGCCCCGGGGGCCCCGGCGCGGCCCCTCCGGACCGATTATCGGGCCGGATCGGCGATCGTAAACGGCAATTTGTGCCCAATTATCCGCCGCGATTCCCCGCCGGCCGGCGCGGACTTTTATTGCGATTACCACGGCCGGCGATCGGGATCTAACCGGGATCGCCTGTCATCCGGATGACAGGCTGATTTTCGACTCACTTTCGCGGGATGTATGGCTGGATTGAGATATTTCGTTGATCCCGCGGCTTTAGTGGAGGACTCGACTCGTTCCGTTGGTTCTTTTGTTGGTGAGCTTTCGTTTGTTTGATTGGACCTCTCCTGCGTTGCCGGGAATGTTTGGGATTTTCGTGTGGAGGATGGTTTGGAGTTTGGAGGGCTTGGATTTGTTGGAAGTTGTTAGTGGGAGATGCTGTTTCGAGGCGGTGTTATTGTTCTGTGGATGGTAGTGGAATTGTGTGAGCAATGTTGTTGTTTTTTGGGAAGTACTGTAGAGTTCGAAAGTGATACTAGAATTTTTTGAGGAATAGTATAGTTTGATAGACAATACTGTAGGCTCTGAAGCGATACTAGAATTCTTTAAGGAATAGTATAGTTCGATAGACAATAGTGTATGCTCTAAAGCGATACTAGAATTCTTTAAGGAATAGTATAGTTCGCTAGGTAATACTGTAGACTCTAAAGCGCTGTAGAGTTCCAAAGTGATACTATAATTTTTTAAGGAATAGTATAGTTCCATAGGCAATACTGTAGGCTCTGAAGCGATAATAGAATTCTTTAAGGAATAGTATAGTTCGCTAAGCAATACTGTAGAGTTCCAAAGTGATACTGTAATTTTTTAAGGAATAGAATATTTCGATAGGCAATACTGTAGGCTCCAAAGTGATACTATAACTCTTTAAGGAATAGTATAGTTCGCTAGGCAATACTGTAGACTACATTGTAGAGTCCCAAGCGATACTATAATTCTCCAAGCACTAGCTCACAAGCAACAACATACTTCCCCAAGCAACACTTGAAGCCCCGAAACCAATATCATATTCCCAACAACCTTCTTTCCAAGCTAACCAAAAACATCATTCTCAACAATTACAAAACCCTTGAAAAACGAGTAAAATTGTTCTACTAATATACACCAAACGCAACGAACCACCCATCAGCCAAGAGACTGAATTCCATCCTTAACCAGTTAAATGTACTCAATAGTTTCAATAATTTCATCAAACGAGTATATTCCGTAACTTTCAAGCGACAATGCCGTTCTTTCACGCCTGAGCGTATAAAAGTTGAAGTTAACTTACTTAATTCTGCTCGCCACTTCGAGTGCAGAATGAAATAAATCAACAAGATTCCAATACACGTGACTTCAAAGTTACAAGTGCCTACACAGGGTGAACCGGTTAATCGAACGTACTCCGCTACGAAGCTACTATCTGCAGCTACACCTGCGACCAACTCGATCTTTTCCATGCGGCAAATTTCCGACGCGCAGGGGATCCGATTAGCGGAGATCCCGTTTCGTCAGCGGTAATGGTAGCTCATTGTTGCCCCGGCCAGATAACTTCGAAGGCCGGATCTATATTTACCCGCGGTGTTTCGCTTGATCACCACCCCTTGTCCGGCGGCGAGAGCGTGAAGATAACAACCCCGGGATCCGATCCATCCGCGGGAAAGAAATGAATCCATTTTTATTTATGGAAATCGGCTCCGCCGTAAATAGACCGGTACCTGTGTCGGTCGGCGTGTATAAATCACGTCGCGAGCCAAGGTGGCGGGACGTGTTACTCCTTTTTTTTTCCACCGTCGTTTTTTCTTTCACTTCGATTTTTCACGCGATGAATACGATCATTGTTGTTCGGGCCGTGGTTGATTGTACGAGCGTGCGAGCGAGCGAGCACTCTGACCGCGGGACGGAGAAATTCCGGCGCGAGAGACGCCAACGCGGATAGGCACGGCGTTGATAAGCGCCAGTCATCCTCGATGTATTAATATTGCGTCGACATCGACGTCAGTATTAACCTGCCGCCGGGACACCCGGAATATTTTAACCGTGGCACACGTGCAAACACGCGCCCGTGCATCTAGATCAATCCGACGGCTTCTGCGAGCCAGAGATTGATAATTATTCTGTTGAGGAAATTGCTCCGGGTACGCGACGCTCGGCCGCGTCACGGATTTTGCTTTTGATTGATTTATTTAGGAATTCGACGCGCCCGGAGCGGGATGTAATGGTTTGTGGCAGATTGTTTCAGTGTAGTTTCTGATTTTTGAGGGTTCTGAGGTTCGTGGGAAATTGCGGAGTTTGTTTTGGAGTGTAGACATTTCTATGTTTATAAGTTTATAAGTTTTTGGGGATTCAGTTTTCAGATTTCTGATGTTCGAATTGTTGAACCTTCGGATTTATAAATTTTCGTATTCTCGTGTTCTCGGATCTTCAAATTTTCAAATTCTCATGTCCTCAGATCTTCAAATTTTCAAATTCCTAAAGGTTCATATCCTCAGATCTTCAAATTTCCGAACTTCCAAAGTTTCACATTCTCAGATCTTCAAATTTCCATATTCCCAAAGGTTCACATGCTCAGATCTTCAAATTTCCAAATTCTCAAAGTTTCATGTCCTCAAATCTTCAAATTCTCAAATTCCAAAGGTTCATATTCTCAGATCTTCAAATTTTCAAACTTCCAAAGGTTCGTATCTTCAGATCTTCAAATTTCCAAACTCCCAAAGTTTCATATCCTCAGACCATCAAATTCTCAAATTCTCAAAGCTTCATATCCTCAGATCTTCAAATTCTCAAAGCTTCATATCTTCAGGTCTTCAAATTCTCAAAGCTTCATATCCTCAGGTCTTCAAATTCTCAAAGCTTCATGTCCTCAGGTCTTCAAATTCTCGAAGTTTCATATCCTCGGGTCTTCAAATTTCAAAATTCCCGAAAGTTTATATCCTCAGATCTTCAAATTCTCAAACTCCCAAAAATTCACATCCTCAGATCTTCAAGTTCTCAAACTCCCAAATCTTCCCATCCTCAGATCTTCAAATTCTCAAACCCCGAAACGTCCAAACATTCGTCCACCAATTACAAACACAATGCCATCCCAAATCCGTCCCAGTCCCAATTCGTTAAACCCATGTTACTCAAGCATCCGCGCGACATTCTAAACTTGGAATACCAAACGACGGAGGACCGGATGCATCCGAAAAAATCCGATGAAAACAGGAAACGACATTCGTTCCTAGGAAAGTTCGTTATCAGAGATAATCCACTTTCAAAGTTAGCCGGGCACGAACGCGTTATACACTATTTACAAGAAGTAGAAACGGCGAGTCGTAAACAGACACGACGTCGGATTCCTATTCCGCGGCACGCGCGGCCAATATTCGAACGCGATTATCCGTAGAACGAGGCGCGGTGTGAGCAAATTTTACTGTGCATTTTCGATTTATTTTTTCGCCGGTATTATTATTTTATCGCGCGTTGTTTACCGCGAGCGCATAAAATCCCGCGAGCGGATCGTTATATTTGCGTTTCACGGGGCAATGTTGTTTCCGATACGATATTTCCTAGATTTAAATAACGTCCGTGCAATGGTCGATTCGAATTGCATTTCGGTGTGCGCGCGACGCGGGAATTCTTTCGTTTGACGAAGGGAACGTAAGGAAAGAGAGGACGTCGAAAATGAACGGGAGTTAAATAAAAATTCCTCCGAGCCGTTCCCTTCGCCCTTAAAACGAGCGTGTGTCACGGGAAGCCAATATGGCGTGTATTCAGTTTCCGGATGGTTAATGGCGCAGATATGAATTTTTCAGTCGACCGGATTTCACAACGGCTGGATACGTCGACTGTCGTTCGTCGTCCCGTCGCCAAACACGCGTTGCAAAACTAAATTTACCGGCCGCGAACAACGGAAACATCGTTCGATGGCGTCTGCTCGCTGCCAGATACTGAATATCGAAATATTTTGGATATTGAATCTCGCGGACACGTCGACGCCTTTTTCTCTTCCGCGTCCTCTGTGAAATTCGAAACATATTCCGTGTATTACAAATATTTCCTATAAACACTAGGTCAACAATTTTCACTGGAGCTCTGCTGAAATTCGAACTAAACCGTTCGAAAGTGGATTTTAAATTGAAAAATAGTTTTCGTTCGATAGGAAAATAGAGGTACGCGTAGTGAATGTAAGTTTTTCAGATTTTTTATTTATGTTCGATTGTTTCGTGTGTTTTTGTTGGGTTCTCCTCTAACGCGAGATAGACATTTGAAGTTTCTAAATTTTGGGGATTCAAAGTTTTCAAATCTCAGACGTTCGAATTGTTGAATCTTCCTAAATTTTTAGATTTCTAAATTTTCATATTCTCATGTTTTCAGGTCTTCAAGTTTCCAAATTCTCGAAGTTTCATATCCTCGGGTCTTCAAATTTCCAAATTCTCAAAGTTTCACATCTTCAGGTCTTCAAATTTCCAAATTCTCAAAGTTTCACATCTTCAGGTCTTCAAATTTCCAAATTCTCGTGTTCTCAGGTCTTCAAATTCTCAAACTCTCAAAGTTTCACATCTTCAGGTCTTCAAATTTCCAAATTCTCGTGTTCTCAGGTCTTCAAATTCTCAAACTCTCAAAGGTTCACATTCTCAGATCTTCAAATTCTCAAATTCCCAAAAGCTCACATCCTCAGGTCTTCGAATTTCCAAATTCCCAAAGGTTCACGTGCTCAGATCTTCAAATTTCCAAACTCCCAAAGGTTCACATCGTCAGATCTCCAAATTGCCAAACTCCCAAAGGTTTTTTATTTATGTTCGATTGTTTCGTGTATTTTGTTAGTTTCTCGTCCAACGCGAGATAAACATTTGATTAGCATTATCCTCAGCTGGCGAAATATACTCGGGGACATTTCGTTCGACGTCGCAATAAATTGTCGAGCCAGCCGAGCCGCGAAACTTGTCGAAACAGGTGCGATCCTCGGCATCTCGCGAACGACCGAGCAATTCGATTCTCTCGGCGAGTCGCATCCGCGATAGTTTACGAAACGTAGCCTTCCGTGTCCAAAGTTAACGTTCGAGACGGACGAAGTTTGCAAACTAAGTTTCCATATTCTTACCGGGGCGCGATCGCAATTTCTGCGACCCTGGCCGAGCGAGGCCGTGGCATTGTTCGGAAAACAGATGCGAATGGTTTCTACTACTGCTGCGTTCGGTTTCGTTGAAGACGATGCGGGTATTTCTCGAAATTTCACTTATCTGTAATGTCCAATATAATTAAATGTGGAGAAATTAGGTGAGATTCGATAATAAAGCTTCGAAAATTCGTTTTCTTTGAGGATGATGAGGATAGTTCTGTAGATTTTACTTATCTGTAATGTCCAAAGTAATCAAATATGAAGAAATTAGGTAACTTTCGATAACGAAGCTTCCAAAATTCGTTTTCTTTGAAGACGATGAGGATAGTTCTGTAAATTTTACTTATCTGTAAAGACCAATGTAATAAAATATGAAGAAATTAGGTAACTTTCGATAATAAAGCTTCCAAAATTCGTTTTCCATGGAAATGGTGCGGATATTTCTACAGATTTTATTCATTTTTGATGTGAAATGTAATCAAATACGGAGAAATTAGGTGACATTTGGTAATGAAGCTTCAAAAATTTATTTCCGTTGAGAATGATGAGGATTAATATAATGAAATGCGGAGAAATCGAGTAATATCCGATAACAAAGTTTTCAAACTGCTTACTAATGCAATTCACTGAAATTTCATTCAGCAGTCACTGAGATAATGAATCATTAATCTGCATTTTTCTGTCCTCTGCAAATCAAGTATTTCACATAGAATAATTATTGTCATATTTTTATATTTATCGAATAACGGATTCCTTTTGAAATGATTTGTTTTGAAGATGTATTCAAATTTGAAACAAGTGGTCAATGGAATTGATCCTTTGACCCCTTTCGAGTTCTGGGTTAAACTAGAAATGGATATCCGCGCTAACATCCGGCGTTCAGCGATGAATAATAAAAGAATTCTCATTTTTGTCTGCTACGTATTATTCATATATTATAAATAATTCATGACACCCTGTGTCCTCTCTGCTGGTCCTCCACTTCCTCGAAACTCGTACATATCTGAACTTTGATTATCCACGTCGAGGAACAGCCTTTCGAGCTTCCATACGAGACAATTGTTTCATCAAGGACCCGGACCAGTTATCAGTACAATTCGAGCATTAATCAGCGGCACAGTTAGGCCGCGTGAACAGTAATTTCCTGCAGTGTCGATTAAACAGTGACGGGACTGTACGAAAGGGGAAAGACGTTCGCCAGTGTCTAATCGGTGGGTAAACAGCTAGCTGTAAATCATTTGATTAACAGCAGATTTGTGGAAATATGTTGTGCACTTCATTTTATTGCGCATAGAGGGGTAAGGGTTTGTTCTGTTTGTTTTGGGAATTAGATCAACGGGAAAGAGAAAGTTCGGATTCAGGTTGTTCAAGAATTCAAATTTTGAAACTTTCAAACTGTTGAACTCTCGAACTCCCGAACTCTCGAACTCTCGAACTCTCGAACTCTCGAACTCTCGAACTCTCAAACTCTCAAACTCTCGAACTTTGAAAGCCTCAAACTTTGAAACTTCCAAACTTTGAAACTCTCAAACTTTCAAACTCTCAAACTTTGAAACTCTCAAACTTTTGAACTCTTGAACTCTCAAACTCTCAAACTCTCAAACTCTCAAGCTCTTAAACTCCCAAACTCTCAAACTCCCAAACTCCCAAACCCTCAAACTCCCAAACCCTCAAACCCCCAAACTCTCAAACCAATACTCTTTCCCAAAACACCCAAGCCTACACAGAACACTACCAACCACCACCTCTCAAAAATTCCTCAAACTCCAAAGCAATTCCTTCAAAACACTCAAGCCTCGCGCTCCCAACCGCGACCCTAAAATCCATCAACCCCACCCGCACACCTCGAAAACAATTTCCCCTCAATCAACATCTGAACCACCCAAATTCGAGCACGCGAATTCACGCGCGAAAGAATCGCAGTCGCCGAAAGATAGCGGTCAAACGCAGAGGAGCCCGATCGAGAGCAAGCAGGGGATGTAATGGAACGCAGCGTACACATCCAGATAGGTATTTCCCCTTCGATTCCATTTCCCACCCTGCCTCATCGGAATAGGATCGCGCTAATGTAACCGCCGGGCTGCCGACGCCGCTCCTGCGCGGCGAGACCGTCGAACGAGCGGAAGAAGGACAGCGAGGAGGAGCGCGAGCAGAAAAAAGCCGCAGGGAAAAAGAAGGACAGCTCGGGGGGTGGCGAAAAACGAAGGGGAAAAAAATGTAATTACACCGGAGAATGATAATGAAGTTTACATTTTAATAACCCGCCGTGTCGCCAGATGGTCTCGAATGCAATATTAATACAGCCCCCTCGCGTTTACAGCTACTGTGCGCCCGCCGAAGGTCCGGCGGACGCGTGTTGCCCGCGCGCGCAGGTGTCCGCGCGGTCTCGTACGTGTGCGCCGGTGTTTCTGCAACGAGTGGCCTTCCCGTGTCGCAGGGTCGCGCATCGCGGTGGCGTGCACGTACACGCGCACGGACACTCGCACGCGACGCGAGGAAGAAGGCGGAGAGAATGCGCGAGGCGTTATTGCATTTCGCGAAGAATGCAGTCCACGGCATCATAATATATTTGCGCGGCGTCGGACCGACGACCCGGGGCTGCCGCGCGTCAACGCACCCTCGTCCGACGACACGAATCTAATTTATAACTTACGAGTCTCCGTCCCGCCAACGATCGGCCGTCCGTCGCTGCTCCTTCGTCTCCTCTCGCTCCTTCGTCCCGCGGACTTTCAATTTGCAACTGTATCCGCGGCGACGGACGCGAATCACCGCCTCGTAACCGGAGACAGATTTACGGATGCGTCCGGCAACGATACTCTGACCGGCTCTGTTATCCCGCGGCCGAGTCACGCGATCGACGCGAACCCCGCGCTGCCTGGGTTATAGGCGATGATATTCGAAAGCGATACAGGCGGATTAATAGGAGCCATTTATCTGTGCTTTCGTTTCTCTCTTTGTTGCTCGAGGGGATTGGTTTCGAGAGTGTTTTTTTAGGTTGCATTGTTGATTTCGGTGTGGAGTTTGATGAATTGATTTTTAACGGGAGTTTCTGTTTGTTGCAGATCAAGTCTCTCCGGGTGCTCGGGGTAAGTTATTCAAGGCGTCGGTAATTTAGGGGATGCCGGAAGTTTCCCAGAGGAACGCGAGGCTTATGAGAACGCGAGTTACGGGGTTTACGGGGGAAGTTCGGTGATCCGGGAGGGAAGATCGGTTTCTCGTAACGTTGTTGCTCGGTAACGGAATTATCCGGGCGGTTTTTCTCGCGCGGCCGACGCGTCTAACGAGAACGGACGATCCTCTTTCGAGGCTGTGTTCCCGGGGCCGTCCATAACTTAGATCTCGAGGCGGCGGTGTCGCCGGTAGACCGGGGAAATTAACGAGACGATTTCCCGGGCAGCGTCGCTCCGACCGAAAAGTATCTCGCAGCGGCCCACGCGGCCCTCGAATATTATCTGCCGATCGCCGCGCACGGTTTAGCCGGCGTTTACGGTAACGAGCTGGAATCGCGATGGCATCCGGCGATACCGGTGAGCCATCGAAAACGTGGCAACCATTAATGAGGACAGTGTGGACTGTCCCTCAAACGAGGGTGTACAATCGCCGCAGGATCTTCGAGTGTGCTCGGTTTTCAAACCTATCGGCTGTTCGGATCTCGCTGCGGGGGAGGAGGGAGGGAGAAAAATGGGGATGGAGGTGAGCTGCACGCGATGATCCCCTAACTAGATCCGCCCGCGTAGGTGTACCTGCAAGATTTTCCAGTAATTATCGAATCCCGGCGGAGGAGCGAGTGAGAGGAATCGGAGGAGAGAGTGAGAGGGAAGGAGGGTGAGGGAGAATGAGGGGAGATTGAGAGTGGAGAATGAGAGAGGCAAGGGAGAGAGTAGTAGTGTGTTGAAGGAGAGAGAAAGTGAGAGAATAAGGGGAGATTGAGAGAGTGAGAAAGAGATGAGGGAAGATGAGGGAGAATGAGGGAGAGATTGAAGGTGGAGAGAATAAGAGAGGCAAGGGAGAGAGTAGTAGTGTGTTGAAGGAAAGAGAAAGTGAGAGAAAAAGGAAGAGAATGAGGGAGAGTAAGGGAGAGATTGAAAGTGAAGAATAAGAAAGACAAGCAAGAGAGTAGAGTCTGCAAAGGAGAGAGAAATTGAGAGTAAAAGGGAAAGATTGAGAGAGTGAGAAAAAGATAAGGGAAGATGAGGGAGAATAAGGGAGAGATTGAAAGTAAAGAATAAGAAAGACAAGCAAGAGAGTAGAGTGTGCAAAGAGAGAAACTGAGAGTATAAGGGAGAGATTGAGAGAGTAAGAAAAAGATACGTAAGAAAAAATGAGGGAGAATAAGAGAGAGATTGAAGATGGAGAGAATAAGAGAGGCAAGCGATAGAGTAGTAGTGTGCAAAGGAGAGAGAAACTGAGAGTAAGAGGGAGAGAATGAGAGAGTAAGAAAAAGATGAGTAATAGAAAATAAGGGAGAATAAGGGAGAGATTGAAGGTGAAGGGAATAAGAGAGACAATCAAGCAAGAGAGTAGAGTGTGCAAAGAGAGAAACTGAGAGTAAGGGGGAGAGAGAGAGAGTCAGAAAAAAATAAGTAAGAGAAGCTGAGGGAGAATAAGGGATAGATTGAAAGTGAAGGAGAGAATAAAAGAGACAAACAAGACAGAAAGAGAGAGAGGGAGTTAAGCGAAGACGAGGAGCAAGAAAACGCTAGTTGCGAAAGTAAATGGCTGACGACAAGAAGTAAGTGCCCGGAATGATTAGAGAGCAGCGGCAGAAGATACCGTTCATTAAGTCATTTTGCGCAGTCGAACCATCCGCCCACTCGAAGAGAGGGGCTCGCCCCGACGCTCCGGCGAGTAGAGCCCGGGCTGCCAACTCCATTTTGGTAAAAAGTAGCATTAGCTTCGGGTAGCCCTGACCCCGGCCGAGACGGGAAGCGTGCGAGAGGGAGGTTCGACCCTCGCGAGCCACCCTCTCCTTCGCTCTCCGCGTGGCCTGGATCGGCGCTGTCATAAGTTTCGCGGAGGGTAAATAAGGCGGTGTATAATGGAAGCTACTGGGTGGACGTTACCTAACACGTTCTTCTGCCGATAGTCGGTTAACGTGCAATTACTAGGCAATAGTCCAACGCAACCTTTTCAACGTCGAATAAGGCTTGAATGATTAACCCCTCGCGCTCCTGTGTCGGGTGACTCGACGTCAGGTTCATTCGCAGACGTGGTTCTTTGCGAAGATGTTTTTTAGATTCTATTGTTATGTTATTTTTAATCTTAGGTAGGATCGTTTACACTATTTATTTTTTCAAATGTGTTTCTGAGAGAATATAATAGTTATCGAGGAGAAAATGCAAGAAAAATTCAGACTAGAAAGGGTTAACCCTTTGAACTCTATAGGCTCCAATATTGCATCAGTTCTAATATCAAATATTTTAATGAATCAAAGAAACTACTTTAAAATTATTCGATTTTCCACGCATCCAAAGTTTGTACTGAGAAGGAAAATAAGAAGGAATAGCATTTTTCATTTTCACTAGAGATACTTAGTTTCGCGACAAATTCTAGACGAGACCTGATCTTGCTTAAATGTCTTTAACCCTTTGAACTCTGTAGGCTCCATTGCACCAGTTACAATATTAAACATTTTAATGAATCTTAAAGAAACTACCCTAAAATTATTCAATTTTCCACACATCCGAATTTTGTGCTAACTTCTGAGTGGATATTTCCGAAAGTGAAGCTTCTCAAGGTGAAGTTTGAAGTTAAACGTTGAATAGTTTGATTGATGAATGTAAAAAGCAAGCGCAACAAGAATCCAAACAAAGAGCGATGTCCCATCGAAGTAACGCGTCGAACGTTCAATTTGCGAACGCAGCCGAAGTGCACTTCGGAGGACAGGAAGCTGTAATAAAAATCAATACCGCTTTAAAGTGAAACTTTGCTAGTTAAACCGTACAGCGATGTCCAAGTAGCAGAGGAATATTTGTTTCCCGTCTTTCATCGTCTGCAACGTTCAGAGTCGCGAACTGTGAACAACGGTGATCCAGAGTCCGCGGATCAGCCTGCAGCGGTCCGAACGCTGCGTTTCCATCGCGACTCCGCGCCATTTTCCGCGTGAACTCGCGCGAATGCGTTTAAAGCCGTTCCAGTACGGCCGCTTTCCGGGCTGGCTTGATGGTAATTAACCTTCTCCCTTCCTGTCCCTTTTCCGGCGTCGTCCGTCTCTCTTTCTTCGACGGAAAGTTTAGTAAACTCCGGCTTAAACGTTTACTGCAATTTTGTAATCCGGAGTGACTCGCCGTGTCCCGCTCTCTGCAGCTTCAGCTACCAGCTGGACGCTGCAGGTTAAATTATTATCGTTAATTCAGTTTACCCGGGCAACTACGAGCCGGCAGTATCGCGTGGAAATACACCGTCAGAGGGATTTAAGACGAAGACACTCCGGGGCAATTGCTTTCGACGGGTATGACTGTTAACGAGCGTGTTCCCCGTGCGCGCCGCCTCTCGTAACAATGAATAATTGCTACGGACCTTTGTGCGCCACGTGTCCCGCCGACGGAAATGCGCAGCGACCGTTGTTCACGGTTTCGTTCAATCGGGACTACCAATGAAGCTTTGGGGTTTAACTGGCTTTCGGAACACGTGATTTCGCCCTTTTTATCGCGAGCCTTTGGATTATCTGAGTGGCTTATATCGTTTGTGCTATCAGTTTGAAGTTTCTTTGAATCTTTGAACGTTTGGGGTTTTGAATGTTTGAATGTCGGAATATTCAAATATTCAAATATTCAAATATTCAAACAGGTAAATATTCAAATATTCAAATGTCCAAACCTCCAGATATCTAAATCTGCAAACATTCAAATGTTCAAACATTCAGACATTCAAACATACAAACGTTCAAACATTTAAACATTTAAACATTCAAACATTCAAACATTCAAACGTTCAAACATTCAAACATCCAAATATTCAGATATCCAAACCTCCAAACATTCAAACCTTCAAATATTTAAACGTTCATATATTCAAATATTCAAATATTCAAACCTTCAAATATTTAAACGTTCAAATATTCAAATATTCAAATATTCAAACCTTTAAACATTCAAGCATTCAAACATTCAAACATCTAAATATTCAAACAGCTACATATCCAAATATTCAAATATCTAAATCTGCAAACATTCAAACGTTCAAACATACAAACGTTCAAACGTACAAACGTTCAAACGTTCAAACATTCAAATGTTCAAACACTCAAACATTCATACATCCAAATATTCAAACAGCTACATATCTAATTATTCAAATATCCAAACCTTCGGATATCCAAATCTCCAAACATTCAAACATGCAAATATTCAAATGTCCAAACCTTCAGATATCCAAATACTCAAACCTTCACACATTCAAACACCCAAACACCCGAACACTCACTATCCCAATTAACCACCCACCGCTTCAACACCCCATAAACCCCACTCCCACCCCGAAAGTCCCAAAACCACAAAAGAATCCTCCGCTCCACATACCAACACCATCAAACCGTCCAATTCCCGGTACCGCGCGACAATTACTCAAAGATCCTGTTCCCGTCACCGGCGAAGCCTCCGCCTCGATCGGCTGTCACATCCCGGCCATCCCCGAGCCGCTCGACGATCTCCCGTGTGAAAGCCACACGGCCGGATCGATCTGTTGAAAGCGCAGGCATCAGAGGCGCGGCGGGGCTCGCGAGTTGACGTCCATTATCATATTCCTCGCGTATCATATCGAATTTATGGCTAATAAAGGCCGATCGAATAACAGGCTCGCGGGGCCCAGGGCCAGGGATCGTTCCCGGCCCGTCTCCGTTCCCCGCGGAGGGCCGACGAGGATCGCGCGCGGAGGATAGAGAGGCAGCGCCTCGCGCAGCCAGCCCCTTTCTTCCTTTTCGCCCGTTCGATTCCGGCGATGTTCGAGCCAGCATCCGAGTAGTTGGCTGGCTTTAGAGTCATGCCAGTTGGCAGTAGTGGCAATTGATATGCACGCCGTTGATATATGGGTGCATATTTCACTAGGTTGCCAGAGAGCCGCGAGAGAGCTCTCCGGTTTGTTATCTCGCGCGCTGCTCGCTCGTTTCCACCCGGGACCTTCTCTCCCTTCTCTCTTTGTCCTCTCCCCCTCCCGCCCCTCTGCCGTTCAGGCTACCTCGCTAGCAACGACGCTCTCTCCGTCTTCCTATCCCGCAGCCCTTCACCCTTTCGCCCGGCCGCAGGAGATCGGCTACCAATACGCGCGATGAATTATGCTTGTCCTTTGTTAAGGCCCTTGACGTGTCTTTGATTGGAAGCACCGCGCTTCCGAGAAAACCTGCCGTCGCCCCCCGCGCGGCCACCTTCCACGGCCAACGTACGAGAGACCTCTGACCCCGGGGAGACCGTCGCGACCCCCTTCGAATAACGTCCGCGCGCGGACAAACGAAATTTACCATCCGACCGGTCGCGAGGGGTCTCCGGCTACGCTTATCCGCTCATCGGACAGACTGACGCGCACCGCGCGGGGATCGGTGTACTGGGTGTCCGATTTTAATCTGCGAGCTGGGAATCCTCGGTGGGACGCGTGGAACATTCGCGAGCAATTGCGGTTTCGTTGGGCTATTTGGATCTGGGGAGCGACTTTTGGAGTTTTATTGGAATTAGTGCGATGGATGTTTTCATGGATGTTTGCTGGATCGGATGGGGGATTTTTAATGATTGAAGGGAGATGGTGGGAATCAGGTTGACGCGTTTGGTAGGTTTAGTGTTGAGGTTTTGTGTTATTGGAAGAAGCTTTTGGTTGATCTTGCTACTAGATAGGATTCCTTCAAGGATAACAGGTATCGTCTGTTGTCTTTTTAATAATTTGCCAAAATAAGAAATCAGAGATGGCTCATTTTGGTCAGTAGTCTTAATATTAACAATATTTTATATTATTGAAAGAAGAAACTTTCATTTAACCTTGCCACTATCTAGGATTTCTTCAAATTTCCAAAGGTTACTGCAACAGCTCCTTTTCACCACGTTTTCTCGAATCGCCTGTTATCTTTTGAATAATTTGGCAAAAGAAGAAATTAGAAATAACTCATTTTGACCAGTAGTCTTAATATTAACAATATTTTATGTTATTGTTAGAAAAAACTTTCATTTAACCTTGCCACTATCTATGATTCCTTAAAACTTCCAGAGATTACTGCAACAGTTTTCCCAAATCATCTGTTATCTTTTCAATTGCGGAAGGAAGAAATCAGAGATGGCTCATTTTGACCAATAGTCTTAATATTAACAGTATTATGATACTATTAAACAAAGAAACTTTCATTTAAGCTTGCTACTATCTAGGTTTCCTTCAAATTTCCGCAGATTAGTGCAACAGCTCCTTCCCACCGCGTTTCCCGAAGCATTCCCGAGTACAGATCGAATCCGCACACCCCTTATATTCATCGTAGATTCTGCCCGGTCGAACGATGGAATTTCGAAGCTGCTTCCGCGAGCTTTCCCATATTTGTCCTCTAAATACCGGATGATATAAATCGCGAAACGCAAGAAACCCGCTCGATATGTGCGCGGCGCGCGCGCGCCACCGTATTTCCGCATTGTTCGGGCCTGTATATCGAGGACAGGTCGAAGGCGAGCTGAAAACCCGCGTTGATCTAAGATCGCCAGCTTATAAAGCGGATTACTCGGCCGAGTTTCTATTGAATAAATTCATGAGTAGCCGCGGCCACAATCGGCTATAAATTCCGCGGACACTGGATTTTTCCTCGCTCGCGTTTTGCTCATAACGTGTCTATTGTTTGGACGTAAAGCGGCTCGTCAATCGGATTCGACGAGGAGCTGCGCCTCTGTGCATGGTGATTAATAAACGGGACATGATTATTAGCTTCTCGGTGTATAATAACGATCGAGGATCGCGAAGATTTCTAGCTCGATTCGACGAAGATCGGTCTTACTTGTTGCACATAAATTTCAAGTGAGAGACTATTGTTCTATCGTTAATATCTTATTACTTCATTCTCTCTTCTATTTCTTTCCAGTTTTGGAACTGAGAATGTTGAAAATTCAAGGATTATTAATAATAAAATGGGTCTCGGTGTATAACAATCGAGGCTCGCGAAGATCGAATTATATTGTTCTCTGATTAATATCTTACTACTTCATTCTCTCTTCCATTTTTATATTCTCCAGTTTTGGAACTGAGAATGTTGAAGATTCATGAATTATTAATAATAAAATGAGTCTCGGTGTATAACAATCGAGGCTCGCGAAGATTCCTAGCTCGATTCGACGAAGATCTGTTTTGCTTGTTGCGCATAAATTCAAGTGAAAGAGCATTGTTCTATGATTAATATCTTATTACTTCATTCTCTCTGTTATTTCTTTCTGTTCTCCAGTTTTGGAACTGAGAATGTTGAAAGTTTAAGGATTATTAATAATAAAATGAATCTCGGTGTATAACAACCGAGGCTCGCGAAGATTCCTAGCTCGATTCGACGAAGTCTTATTGTTGCACATAAATTCAAGTGAAAGAGCATTGTTCTATCATTAACTCGTTGCGTACTGGTAACGAGAAATCTGGTTCTTTTATAAAGACACTTAGCTCTGCAATTTTGCTAATTACTATAGTACTTAGAAAAATATGAAATTTTATTCAAGTTGATTTTCTATTTAAAATATATTACATAACAATATATCTGAATTTTTGTATGTGTAGTGATATAAGTTGATCTCATTGAAAATTGCCATCCAAGTTCAGTTTTCTGAAAATTAGGTACACAATGTGTTACAATGTAAAAATATCTTATTACATTCTCTCTTTTTTCTATTCTCCAGTTTTGAGAATATTAAAAATTCAAGAATGATTAATAATAAAATATATAAGCATTCGCGTAATTGTATAGCAAGAGAACAATGAAACAATCATTACCATTAATTCCTATTATCACCCGAAATCTCGGTCTCGTATCTCATTCGAATTGATTCTCTCCCGCCGCTAATCGATACAGTATTCCTATTTTTACATTCCCTATCCGGCGCGATGCTCGCGCGCCTCTTTTTCTCGTCCGTCCCGTCCGTTAATGAACCCGATGCGTCCAATAAAGATCCTATTATTATTACATTGACCGGGGGCCCGATAAATAGCCCGGGCAAAAATGATCGGGTCCGAATATCGAATTCTCGTTAATTCAAGTCATTTGCGGATGACGGCCGGGTCGGCTCGAATATTTCGTCTACGATAACTGCCTCGTTCGAAGGAGAATCACTGCCGGACACAGCGGCGCGGGCACTAAACTCCGCCTGTTTATCGTCCCGAACTTCTTTAAATGCAAGGAAGCCCGTTTCCGCGAAACGTTTAATATTCCCGCGGCAATATCTCTTGCCGCGTATCGTGGATACGACGTCGTCATTAATTTTGATTGACCGCCCATTCCGTTCTTTATCCGCTGGAAACTGAAACGACTCCTGAACTTCCGAGCCGGCGGGGACCCGGGGGCCCGCATTTTACACGGCCCGCCGCGGAAATAACCGAACTTTTTGCGAATTGATGGGACTACACCGGCGACATCCGACCGGGAATTTTATCATCGAAGGGATAAATCTTCCATCGAGGACCGTGATAAAGTTTTACGACCCACGGATCGTTAGAAATCGAGTTACCGGGCGGCTCCAGTGAAAGCGGCCTCCGATCTGCGCGGAAAATTCAACTGTAACGCGCGTACTGGGTGATCGTTCGGTGTGTATTCCTTTTTTTTAGATGCAGGCTGTGGCAGTTCGATTGGTCGAGTTGATTTCATTCGGAAATAATTTAGGTGTTCGTTGGAGGATTAATGGTTTGTTTAAGATTGTAGGAATAGGCTGTGACGTTCAGTTGTTCAATTTGATTTAATTTTGAAATAATTCAGGTATTCTTTGGAAGATTAATAATTTCTTTAAGATTGAAGAAGTAGATTGTGACGTTCAGTTGTTCAATTTGATTTAATTTGGAAATAATTCAAATATTCATTGGAGTGTTAATAATTTCTTAATGATTGAAGAAGTGGATTGTGACGTTCAGTTGTTCGATTTGATTTAATTTTGAAATAATTCAGATATTCTTTGGGGATTAATAATTTCTTGATAACTGAAGAAATAGATTCTGATGTTCAGTTGTTAAATTTGATTTAATTTGGAAACAATTCAGGTATTCATTGAGTATTAATATCTTCTTCATACTTGAAGTTTCAATAATCTACAACAACAGAACAACAAAAGCTTCCAAAAACCTGCAACCAGCAATTCTCAAATCCACAAATACCCCATAAAATCTCAATGCCACCAGAGACCACCTCAAAAATCTCTAATCCCCACAAACCAGAGAACGACCCAATCTCCGAATTCCCATAAACTTCCCATCGACCGCAACCCTACAAAGAATCCCCTACATCCCCAAATTCCAAAAACCTCGTTCTCTCCCTCAACAACCAAAACCATCCCGAGTGCAAAATAAGACGGGCGTTTAATTAAAAACGAGAAAAACGAAGAAAGCCCGTCTCCGTCGGCGACGAATCCCGCTGTTTACCCGTCGCTCGAGATAATCTATTCAGAGGCGTCGAGGGTGGCTGGGTCGGGGAACCGTTTCCAAAATTCTAAGGCGAACGGGTAGCCCGGCCGATATTCCGGGCACGACACAAGAGCCCGTCGGGCTGACGTCGGTAGCCTTTAACCGGCGCGAAATTAAAAAGCTGTCCGAAGGTTAAAACGACCGGCTCGAAATAAAGCAGTGTATCGCGTGCGACGTTAGATAATACGGTACCAGGCAGAAACGATATATTAAATTCCTTCCATTTTCTTTTCTCTCTCTCTGTCCCTCTTTTTGCCACCCCGTTCCTACGTTTCCTCGCGCAGCCCTTTCCTTTTTCCCTTAACGAAGATTAAGCTATGCCGTTCCGTGGCTCTACCCGCTTGAAATTATGTATCTCGCGTTACGCTGCTTCGCATTACGGATCTGTTGCCTTGGCAGTTTTTATAGTGGATACATAAAACAGGGAACGGAGAGCTCGCCGGCGAGCGTTCCGCGTCTTCTAGGTATTCATCGGCGACGTGTAACGCTGAAATACGGAAACGTATTATCATTACGGGCTCGACGAACATAGAACGGCAATTATAATTAGGTCGGCGCACGATGATAAGCTCCCTTCTGGGAACGCGTGACCGTTGATAAAACGCTGGTGACATTTTTACCCGTGATCACGAACTTCGGCTGTACAATGACGTGCCCCGTGGAAATAAAACGCCGCTCTCCGCGGAGGAACACGGCCGGCTTTTTCGGAGATTTCGCGGCGTTTATCGGATCGGGCACGAATCGGAGGGGCTCTGGGATTCCTTTCGATGAGACTTTTTAGCGCTGAGGAATGTTGACGGTTCGGGGAGATCGGAGATTTGTGGGTGGAATACCGAGGTGAGTGAGGTAACTGTGGTGATGGGAAGAAATTAGTTGATTGGGAGTATTAATGTTACATATTGTAGGTGTTCAGCTATAGATTTTAAAGGTAATTGAATTTTATCCTCTAAACTTAGCACTGAAGAGACACCAAGAATCCACATTAAATAACGTTCCCAATGATAAACGTGATCATTTCTCTACAATCTTTGAAATTTATAGTTGCAGACCTATAATTTGTAACGTTGATACTAGCAATCTGTAAGCTAGCTCAACTTCATCCCCTAAACTTAGCACTGAAGATACAACAAGCATCCACATTAAATAACGTTCCCAATTAATAATAAATATCATCATTCTTCTGCAATTTTGGAGATTGGGAGTATCAACGTTACAAATTATAAATCTGCAACCATAAATTTGAAAGATAGCTCAACTTCATCCCCTAAACTTAGCACTGAAGAGACACCAAGGATCCATATTGCATAACGTTCCCAATCGATGATAAACATTATCGCTCCTCTGCAATCTTTGAAATTTATAGTTGCAGATCTATAATTTGTAACGTTGATACTAGCAATCTCTAATCTAGTTCAACTTCATCCCCTAAACTTAGCACTGAAAAGACACCAAGCATCCACATTAAATAACGTTCCCAATGATAAACATGATCATTCCTCCGCAATTGAAAGACAAATCTCGAAGTTATCGCGTGAAAAGGAAAAGCCGTCGTTCGAGTACGACTTTGACGTGGTTTCCGGGAGCAGCGGCGCATCGAGGCGGGAAAAGGTTCGCAACCTTGGGGGCCCAGTCGTTGGAGAACGATAGCGGTCGCGCAGAAGTCACTTATCGGATGAAGGCCTGTTCCCGAAGTAGGTAGGAAGAAGTCGGCTAGGAGAGTGCGGTTTGATGTGGTGTTTAAACCACGGCTGAAGGTACGTCCATTAAATCAATGGCGGGAGCCCCTCTGGCCTCTTTTCCCCGGCGAAAGGAAAGTTCAAAAGACGTTTTTGCCACGGGGAATACGCGCCGGGCAAATACGGTACACATCGGCCGTGTTTTATGAACCGGCAGGAAGATAGGATTTCCGTGGCGCTGATTTAGTTTCCTGCCGCTCGGAACCTACCTTTTCGATTTACAAGTACAAAGGTCACTGGGGGTGAACGGAGAAGACAGGACTTTGAAGGTCCAGATTTTTAGCGGAATATCAGGTGATTTTGGAGAATCCATAGAAATATCTTTAATCTTTCGAAAGCTTCTATTTTATTGAATTATATACTGTGTATTAATTATATTTTAAAGGCCAGACAGATTTTTAGCAAAATATTACGTGATTTTAAAGAGTAGATCGAAATATCTTTGATTTTTCAAAAGCTTCTATTTTATTGAATTATGTTCTGTTTATTAATTATATTTTAAAGGTCCGAGAGATTTCGAGCAGCATATCACGTGATTTTAAACAGTCGATCGAAATATCTTTGATCTTTCAAAAGCTTCTATTTTATGGAATTGTATACTGTTTATTAATTATATTTTAAAGGTCCGAAGATTTTTAGCAGAATATCACGTGATTTTAAAGAATCCATCGAAATATCTTTAATCTTTCAAATGCTTCTGTTTTATCGAATTATATACTGTTTATTAATTATATTATTATTTATATTTGATTACCTATTGCCTGTTCATTGCATTGTTGTTTCTATTGAATTAGCTATTGCTTATTTATTATTTGTACGTTACTATCGGTTACTTCGACAATACCCCGTCGTTTTCCTCCGTTTGCAAGTGTCAAAGGTGATAGCCAAGACGATGCATTTATAGATAACGGTCCGCTTTAGGGACACCGAACAGACAGCTACATTACGCAGAAAATACAGAGCCCGTTCTTAAAGGATTAATCACAAAAGAGTAGACTACGTCTCCTGATAAATGGAACGCCATGACAAAAGACGGCGCTCCATTTATCCCAGAAATATGAAGATGCTCCGAGGAATAGGAAAAACATTTCTCACATTAAGAAACACCGTCGGAGTGTTTTTCCAACGGAATCCCTCCCGCGCTCCGATTCGACTAATCCCGCGTCGCCATTGAAATCCTTCAGAAATCACAATTTCGCATCGACCGAACCTTCGAATCGATTCGCGACCGGTTCCGTCGAAGAAAATCTCGAATAATCACCGGTTACCTCTGAAACGCAAGAAACGCGGAAGACGGAGGACTCCGATCGACCGTCTTACCATGACGTAATAACTCGTCATTATACGGATGAATCGTGAAGCAGGAGCCTTTGCATCGAAAGCAACCATGGAGAAACAAAGAGACACCGGATAGAGGAAGTCGTAGAAAGGATATCAAAGTCGGACGCCATGCTACGAAGGATCCCATCGATGGGTATCGATTTTTGAAGACCGTAGCCCCCTTTTCGTTATAAATCCGACCGAGTCAACGAGCAGAAACGAGGAGAAGGCCTGAAAGGATACCCGGGAAACTTTTCAAACGAGCAATCAGTTAATGCCCGAGTATCAGAATGTCATGTGACGAGTCATCTCGCTGGCAACGTCGTTTCCTCGCTGGAGGAAACAAAGGGTCGCTGTCTTCTTCGTGAAAACTGGCCGGCCGGATACCGGGAAGCCGAATGGAATCGAGGAAAGACGGGAGACGGGACGGTTCGGAATAGTTGTAACCGTTCATCCCTTTAAGCTCCGTATCAGCGTCCCACCGGAAGTCCATTAATAGGCTTCTCGATGACCCCGTATCAAAAGACGCTTGGATCGCGTTACCCGAGACGACTCGTTTCGCGATTGCTTTTAGCATCGGAGAAGTTACCGAGGATGCTTTGACTTGTAGATTGTCGGGATTGTTGGCGTGGATATTATGCTGCTGTTGAGAATAGAGATTGAACGTTGGTGTCGATAGGGGCTGGAGTCGATGGAGATGTGGAAGATTGTCTCTGTTTTTGTGATTAGTAAGTTTGATCTTTTGCAGTTGAGAGGTGACTAATTGACTTGATATAGTAAAATTAGAGTGTTATATATTGTATTAAGTTTTGTGTAATGCATCGATATGTGAAGTATTTATGGGAGATAGCTTTGTTTCTTAAGTTACGTATGTTTTCTTATTAGTTCGTTTGAAATAGTGTCGTCCCATCGGAAAATATCGAATATTTCTAGTGAAGAGCTTCTGAATCGGAAGGGTTAATAAGTTTCCTGTTGTGAAGGCATAGTACAGAGTTAATTGTGGATTGTTAATAGAACTACCAAGCAGTCGAATGGAGTTGACCTAATTCCCCGATGGAAACCATGAAACCATCTATCGAGATTTCGAATATACAATTCAGTTTACTCGATATCAACCCTTTGCCGATGAATATACTTCGAAACGTACGAACCTTTAGCAGTTGAAGCTAAATTACATGTCAACCGCTTAAACAATAGAAAAAACAGAGACTACGTGCTGATCTCTTAGTAATTAAGTAACTAAATCGTCTGTTTTTTTAAACCAATTCCTTTAACACGTTGAATGCCATGGGGGTCACCGGTGACCCTCACTTTCTTGATCTTTTATTTTTCTTAGTACAAAATTCGGATATATGGAAAATTGAACAATTTTAGGGTAGCTTCTCTAAGAATCAGTAAAATATTTAATATCACAACTGGTGCAATATTAGAGCCTACAGAGTTCAAAGGGTTAACCCTTGGCAGTCAATTATATTTTATTGCAACCTCTACCTCTTTCAACAATTTTTCTATATTTATTTGTAGTACCACAATTGTACCACTTAAAGGTAACATTTCAGTGACTCCCAAATATTGAATAAATAAATGCGTCATATTAAGCTGTAATCGAATGAACTAACGTCGACGTGAACCTCAAAGTGAGAAACCAAGTACTTCCTCCATTTTGTACATCTTGCACCATGAAATCGTGCATTCAACGTGTCAATAACATTCCAAAGAATGTCCTCTCTAAAACTCCAATAATCGGTGTCTTTGATCGAAACCAGCGTCAAATAATCACCGGAGATAATTGTCCGCGCGCAGCCATCCGTCAACCGGGTTCCCAATGATCGAACGCAGCCGACGCTATCCACGTAATCCGGCCACGATCAATCAATTACGATTCTTATCCAGTTAGCCCGAAGGAGCAGCGCGGCACCGCGCCGCGCCGGGATTGCCGAAGAAGGCTGCAATCATTATCGGGAAGTAGAACAATCGCGTTTTATCGCACGGGTGGCGATGCCTGATAAATCATCGGGAAGGATGCCGGGGCCGGCAATTTGCCACCAGACTGTCATTACGCCGGCCGTTGCGCTGCATGAATCACCGTGCTTCATTCCGCGCCGGGCCAACGTGTATCGTCCGCGCTGAAAGAGGGGGCGGCAGGCGGGAGGGGAAGGTGGACGGTCGTATAGAAGCCGGCCGAAAAAAAGATTGAAAGTTTAAGCGAGCGGAGGGTCGGTCGATCAGCTGAGCAACAATTTGTCGCGATGTGGGCGGCTGGAATCTTACATATCCCTCGAATGCCGGCCATCCGGCGGTCCGTGTTGGTGGCGACACGTGCGGACGCTCGTGTGCTGCGCACACACGCGACGGAGGAAGACGGGACCGGGGAAAATACACGGACACGGGCGCGCACACGGACGCGGGAACCGATTTGTCCGGTCGGATCGGAGAGAGAAACCGGAGTGGATGTCTCCGCCGCTGGCTTTTCGCCATACGCCCACGCGGCTCCTCCTCGCTCCTCGCTCTTTTTCCTCGTATTCCTCTCCCACTGTCTCCGACTGTTCTCCAAACATGTCCCGAACTTAGAACAACGTCGCCACGCTAATCCCACGGATATCCAAGCAGACGCGCGCGACTGCTAGTCGCTCTTCTCCCGTGTCCCCTTGGCCAGCTGCGGAGAGACTCGTACGCTTACCGTCGGCCCCCGGTTCTCCGCGTTCTTTACGCCGCGTACTCACGCGGATTAAACGGAGGGAAAAAACGGGAACTCGTCTAAACCCGGATCACCGGGCAGACTCGTTCGCTCCACCCGCGGGAATGATGGTTTAATTGGATTGCGCTCTGGCGTTGGCTGATGCTGCGAAGATGCGTGATCGGGTGGACGCTGTTTGTTGGGGGTGGAGGTGGAGTGTCGGTGGCTGAGATCTAATTTCGGATGGGCGAAGTCGAATATTCGGAGTGTAAGAGTTCAGTCGGTTGAGTTCAAGAGTGCGAGGTCAGTTGTTCAAGTTCAGTTGTTCAAGTTTGAGGACTCTGGTTCGAATATTTAAGTTTGAGTTCGATTATTCGATTATTCCATTATTTAACCAGGATTTAACCAAGACCTGACCAAGCTCAATTATTCAATTATTTCATTATTCGATCATTCGATCATTCGATTGTTCAACTATTCAATTATTGGATTATTCGATCATTCGATCATTCGACCGTTCAACTCTTCAAGTATTGGATTATTCGATCATTCGATCATTCGGCTGTTCAACTCTTCAATTATTGGATTATTCGATCATTCGATCATTCGACTGCTCAACTATTCAATTATTGGATTATTCGATCATTCGATCATTTGATTATGCGACTGTTCAACTATTCAACTATTCAATTATTGGATTATTCGGTCATTCGATCATTCGACTGTTCAACTATTCAACTATTCAACCATTCAACTATTCAACTATTCAACTATTCAACTATTCAACTATTCAACTATTCAACTATTCAACTATTCAACTATTCAACTATTCAACTATTCAACCATTAAACCATTAAACCATTCAACCATTCAACCATTCAACCACTCAATCACTCAACCATTCCACCACTCAACCATTCAACCATTCAACCACTCAACCATCAACCATTCAACCATTAATTCCCCAATTCCCAGCACCCAATCTCCAAACCCATTCCCACCTCTCCCCATCTCTCAAACCTCCAAACCAAAAACTCCATCTCTCACCCAAAAATCATCTACTCCACAAAGCCTTCGCGCAAGCATCCCATCCTCTCCACCTCATCCCCAATCCCATTTCAATCTCGATCTCCCATAACACGGAGCGTAACCGAGCAGTCCTCGATCGCCGCGTCGAAAGCGAGACCGTCCCGTCGCCGTCGCGCTTTTTAACGACGCGCCGACGCATCCTCGAGGGGTTGTAATTCACGGGGTGTAACCCGCCGCCGGTCCGAGGATGAGAATACCCCCGTGGAATACTGGCGCGGAAGTATGCAGACTTTCGTGCGGCCCGGCAGCTCCCGCGGTATGCTTTTGAAGTCGACGTTGTCCCACCTACTGTTTTAACGACTCCGACCCATTTTATGCAAGCTACCGGCGGCGTCGGTGTCGACGGGTGGGAGGGGGTGGGACGGCGGGACCGCTGATATTACACCGGCTGCGAGAGTTACGTCTTTGATGTCGCGCCATGAACGTTTCCCCGCTGCCAGCCGTTTTAGTAATTCTTCGTCGCCGTCCGCGGAAACTGCTCCTCGTGTCTGCTAATTGAGTCTTCAAGCCTGTTATTCCGTGGAGAGCCCTATCCCCCTTTCCTCTACCGCTCGATTTCCCTTCCCGTTCGGTCCCGACGCTTTCGCAGCGACGATCGGGCAAACCCGGTTACCAGTGTCGCGGATCTGTTCGGTTGTTCGCGGAATTCTTGCGCGATCACTTTTAACCTTTTAGGCACGAGTCTGGCGGATGGCAAAAACCGTTCATGATTTCCACTACATTACTTGGGAATATAGTGCTAAACGAATGAATTATAATTTCTTTATGTAGGGCTACTAAAATAGAAACTAAGTCCGTAGTCAGGTTAAATATATTTGTTACGCGATGTGGCTCTAACGAGGAACGGCGACTAACTTTTCCTCGACGCTTTTCCAAGAAGGAAACCTCTTCAGAGGAGGGTGTACGTGACCCTCGGTCATAAATTAGTCAATGGGCCTGGTCTATCTCTCAGGCCCCCAAGTATTGACGCGAAAAAGGGCGAACCGTCTGCATTTATATATTCTCCAAATTGGTGCTATCCACGGAAACCACTATGGTAGCGTTCCGTAAAGATAGAGGGTCTCGGAAGCGACTATAGTGGCGTATCTAAAAGGTTAAAGACAAGCCGGGCGCCGACAGCAGCGATTTAACACCTGCTCCATGGGTCAGCGAACAGACTGCGTTTCCAATTTTGAATGTACTTATTCCGTGCACGATGGTAACGCGATTTGGTCGCCGGATGATGAAGGATTGTGGGTGGGATAATATTGTTCAGTGTTTCCTGGTGTTTGAATTTTTATAGTAGAACCGTTTTGGTGTTATGGTAGAATGTTGCATCGCGTGTTTCGAAGAAAGTATTGAGACTATGGAAACATTGAATTGGAGTAAGTTACGTCGCGCGATTTTTATCGTTTAATTGCTAGCCGTGTATTAACACGTTGATCGCCGCACAATTTCATAGAGCCAACTACACAAAACGGAAAAAGTATGGTATTCAATCATTCGATTGAATTGTATTATTATTATTAAGGCCAGAATGCTCGAGGTGTTGCTAATTGCTTTTTTATATGTCAGCTTCGACAGCTGGTCATTTATGACATCGGATCTAAGGATTGTATGTCTGTCTGTCTGTCTCAATATCTCTCTATATATATAAAAATACAGAGATAGGGCGGTGTCCTTAGTGACGAATCAGAAGGCTAGAATGCTCGAGGTGTTGCTAATTGCTTTTTTATATGTTAGCTTCGACAGCTGGTCATTCATGACGTCGGATCTAAGGATTGCATGTAAAATAAATAATAAAATGCATCCAAAATTTGCTTATCACTGTGCTTAGACATGTCATAATTGGTCATGCTATAAACCTTTACCGATAGCTATGTCTAAACTAAATAAACCGTGCCGGAACAATAAGAATCCTAACGTCATCCTCCAACAATCATGATCAAATATCCAGCGAACGTATTACCAAGAACACAAAGAGACTCCCAGCACGCGCAGATCGATGCCCCACTCGACGACTTAGCGCCGAGAGCCTAAATTTCCCCAGACGTCTCCATCCCCGCCCAGGAATAACCGTTCTTGGCACCGAAAATAATTGCCGGCGTCAAAATTTGACGGTCACGCCGTGAGATACGCCTCGTCATCCGTCGTCGTCGTCGTCGTCGTCGTCGTCGCCGTAAGCCTCGCGGATTATCCGCGCGCGCGGATAGTTTCTAGCTCCTTCCAGAGTACATTCGCGGCTTTTTCTTGTCCGGTTCGGGTATAAATTAGCGTCCCCTAATCCGCGCGACTGCGCCGCGCCGAAAACCCGAAGGAATTATTCCCCGAGCGTTGCTCTTGGTTAGGAGATCCCGGATTACCGTCGGCTGCGTCCTCCTTTTTGTTTCGCTCGACGGTCCCGTCGAGTCCTTTCTTTTTTTTTTTCTCTCCCTGTTTCCTCCGACGCCGACGCCGCCGGTCGTTACGGCGACGATGATCAATCGAGCGTTACTCCCACGCTCGGTTTACAGATTTCGAAAACAGCGGCAGGCTCGCCGTTAAGCGGCGCGATTACGTCCGAGCGGCCCGGTAATGAAATTATGTCGGGTTAATTATTCCGATTCACCGTCCGGCGGACGTGCGCGCGTAATCGCGCGGCAACGGCACGGTTTACGGGCCGGCTTATCGCGTTCGATCGACTGATCGCGGATCGCGTGCGTACGATCCATTGATTCGACCAACTTTTTCGATCGTGGGCTTGACAGTTGCGGTGGAACTGTCGTTTGCAACGACGCTCGAGATTCGGGTTTGGCGCAGTTTGTTGGGGATTATTCGTTATTGGTTTGTGGGTTGTGGGATTGGTATGAAGAATGGCGAAGCGTTTGTTGATTCTGGATGTTTGTGGTGATTAATGGATGTTGATGTAGATATCTGTGACGTGTTATTCAGATTTCTGTTAATTTTTTATGTTATTGATAATATGGAAATATTCTTGTTAATAGTGTTATGGATTAAGTATTTCGATCTGAGATGTAAGAACTATTATACAGAATGTGGAGGTAGCTATGAAGAATGGTGAAGCGTTTGTTGATTCTGGATGTTTGTGGTAATTGATGGTTATTGCTGTAGATATCTGTGACGTGAGATTTCTGTTAATATTTCTATGTTATTGATAATATGGAAGTATTTATGTTAATAGTATTAATGGCTGAGTATTTCGATCTGAGTTGCAAGAATTACTATACAGGGTGATGACGTAGATATGAAGAATGGTGAAGAGTTTGTTGATTCTGGATATTTGTGGTGATTAATGGTTATTGATGTAGATATCTGTGACGTGTTATTGAGATTTGTATTAATGTTTCTGTATTATTGATAATATGGAAATATTCATGTTAATAGTATTAATGGCTGAGTATTTCGGTCTGAGTTGCAAGAATTATTATAGATCTGTCTGACATCTAATACTAATATTTGAATTAATGTTTCCATTAATATCTCAATAAATCCTTGCCTTGCAATAACGTGTCAGTCACATGATGTAGATTTTAAACAGAATCAAGCATGAATATTATTCGACCCTTTTGAATTCAAATGTAATATTATTCTTCTATTACCAATTGCTCTCTCTGTTTTCTTAATAAATTATCACTAACGAAGTACTCGTATCGATCACAGTTGAGCAATAAAAAGACCAAGGAATTAACATTGCCTCTCTGTTTCCTTAATAAATTATCAATAACAAAGTACTCGTACGGATCACAGCTGACAAATAAATAGTCCAAGGAACTAACATTTCCATTGATATCTCGACACCGTTAATAACGCAGAGGTATTAATATTACTATCACCAGCAGACCGTTCCGATCTAAGATGCGAGAAAGCCAGCACGGTACAACGAACCTTACTCCGTCAGTTCCCATTTCGCGAAACAAATCGCCGTCGGGTCCGCGAGATTTTCGCCAAGTAAACTTTGACACGCAACGCCTCCGCAGGGAAAAAGTCCGCCGAGCGGCGCGGAGAAGTAATCGGGAATTCTTTCGATAAACAACATGCAGCCCGGCCGGACGATCCGCCATCGCGACGCTGCTCCGGCGTGACGCACAATCTAAAAACCGTGCGCCAAGTTCCCTCGATAATTTTCCAACGCGCGCACGACACAAAAAAAAAAGAGCGGGCGGCCAGCACGGAACGAGAAACGAAAGACAATGAACGAAGAGGATCACGCGAGCCGTGACAGTGAGCGATCGCGTCGATGCAACGGCATCGATGCGTCGCGATTCCTCGTCGCGATAGAAACGGTCCTCGATAAAACGCGGCCGCTTCCGAGCGGAATAATATTTTTCGTGCCCCGCGACGACGACGATCGCGACACGCGATTGCGAATTGCCACGGGCATCCCGGCGGACATTGCGTCGGGCCCAACGGAATAATAGAGTTATTATCCGTCGACGGCGTCATAACGGTGATCTTCCTGTCGATCTCTAGGAGTTTATGGACTTTTCTTCGTTTCTTAGACTTAACAGTAGAAGCTTGTTTATTTTTCTAGAAGGTAGTCTTATTTTTTAGGTTTCGACGTAGGTGCACTCTTCAGATTTGCTGAAGGATTTTCTGTTTTTGGATTCTGATAAGTGTGCTGAGAGTCACCTCTCGAGTGCAAAGGGTAAAGTATCAAATTTTAGTTTTACTGTATAAAATCAATTGAGTGTGAGACACCTCTCTAGTGCAAAGGGTTAAAAACAAACTAGACAATTCTCTGATAAATTACTACAAAAACTGGTTCAGCAATACTCAACCCCAATTCTAAACCAATAGAAATCTCAATAACACAGTTCCCACAGAAAACTATCAAAAAGTCAGACTGTCCTTTATTTCTGTCAATTGATCCCAAAACCTCCCATCATCCCAAAAAATATCCGAACCCACCAACAGGCCCCCAAAACCCGGAAAAGTCTACCAAGCCGCATCAGCTCGACTTCAAACAATTACCGACTCACCGAAAGTTCCACCCAGAAGTCCCTGCACACCGTTGCAACGCACACAGCGAAACGCCCCGTCAGCCGAAAAAACACAAATAAAACCCTACCAACCGATCCGACAGAGAGCATCGGAGCATCGCGCGAATAAATGCTCGCGGATCATGAATAGACAACCAGTAACGCAGGCGTCGGTCCCAATGTCGGCGTCATAACGATCCGTAAAATCCACGCTGGAATCTCCGTGCACCGTCGTTCCCGCGCACGTACTCCGAGGAAAGTGTACCGACCATTCGTACGGGAGTAATGCGCAAAGTGCACTCCCCCGGTGGCGTGGAGCGCGATACCGTTCGACCGTTGGAAAGAGAATCCGAGAATGATCCATCACGAGTATCGCGGAGGAACCGGCGCGCAGACGGAACAATGCAAATAAGCCAATTACGTCAATCCTGAGAAATGGTTGACTAAAGTCGAGGGAAAAGGAGCACGCCAGGGAACGTAGGGAACGCCGAGGAACGGAGAACGCCGGCGAGCAAGAGAAAGAGGACGCGGATCGGTGGAGGTGGAAACCGATACCGTCGAGAGAGCCCGTGGGCAAGCAGCGCGCAGCGGAATGCATGCGCGATGCATTAGGTAATGATATCGGCATTATGGCCGAGCCACGGAACCAACGAAATGACGAACGGGCCCGGGGATTGGAACCGGGGCCCATCGAGGCCCCATCGAAGGAGGACCACGGGGTAATTATACAAGCAAACAAGGGGCGGTCCTACCGAGATTATAGGGTTCCTCGCGCTCCAACCCACCCCCCCGGCGGACCGGACCCCTCTGTTTCCCCGTAATTACAGGGCCAAACTGCTCTCTCTTCGTGGCCTGCCCTCCGCTCGCCCGCCTCGCTCGTTCCCTCCCGCTATCTCACGAAACCTCTCGGCGAGATGCCACCCGCTAGCCTCCTTTTTCCGTCTTCCCCGGCTTCGCGATCGGCGAGCCGTTGCTTTCTTTTCCCTGTCGATACACTTCGATCGGGGAATCTACCGAGTAACGGGTTCGAGCTCGGCTCGAGTTCGATCGATTTATTGGCCAGCGTTCTGAAGGAGGAATGTTTGAAGGGAGTGTGTGATAGATTGAGATGATGGGTTCTTTGGTGACTTGGGGTTATTTGTGGAGATTCTGGAATAGTGGAATGATGTTCGAGAGGGTTGTTATTGTTCTGTTATTTGTGGAATATTGTATGTTGGGAAGTTAGAGTTTCAATGGGAATTTGGTTTAGATTCGATAGTTTGATTGATGTTTTGTTAGTTTGAGGGTTGAATTGTGTGGGATTTGAAGGTTTCAATGCGTTGAATCTGAGGTTATTTTAGAGTTAAATAAATGACAAAATATGAATAAAATATAAGAATTTTATACGATATAAGCGTTTCAATGCGAGAATTTCCAGGTTGATATCTAAGACTTAAACAATCAAGGAAACATTAGTAAAATATAAAAATTCTATACGTTCCAAACGTTTCAATATGAGAACTTCCACGTTGAAATCTAAGACTTACACAATCAACAAAGCATTAGTGAAATATAAGAATTACATACAATACAAACGTTTCAATACGAGAATTTCCACGTTGAAATATATTACCTAATATTCAAGCAACTGTCAAAATCAAAAGTATCACTTTGGAACTCTACAGTATTGCCTAGCGAACTATACTATTCATTAAAGAATTATAGTATCACTTTGGAACTCTACAATATTGCCTAGCGAACTATACTATTCATTAAAGAATTATAGTATCACTTTGGAACTCTATAGTATTGCCTAGCGAACTATACTATTCCCTAAAAAAATTATAGTATCACTTTGGAACTCTACAGTATTGCCTAGCGAACTATACTATTCCCTAAAAAAATTATAGTATCACTTTGGAACTCTACAGTACTTCCCAAAGAACAATAACATTCCTCACACAATTATGTATGTCATTGCTTGTGAGCTATAGTGCTTGGGACTCTACAATGTAGTATACAGTATTGCCCAGCGACTGATTAATCAACGTATCCTCCTGCATCCATCCCAAACAAAAGTTCCCATAGCACGTTCGCTGCCATCGCTACCGAAACGCTTTTCCTTCGCACTCGCGGCTCGTCGATCTCCCGCGCCGTGCCCCGGTGATCAGGCTGATCGAGTTGATTAGAATCGGTCGGATTACGATTCGCCGGACGATGAATGATTTTCGGAGGATTCGCCGGATCGGCGGAGAGCAACATCCGCCGGTGGTAGATTGCGGGCCACCGCGGGTTTGTTTTAAACGGGCGCGCGAGCGAGCGGACGTACGTACAGGAATTCAATTTGTTCCGCCGTCGCAATTACAGAGCCAAATTGTTCTTCGTGGCATCCCGGCCCCCGTGCGTCTTTCGTCCCTCCTTGGAAATACCGCCGGCCACTGCGGGCTCTTTTTCATCCCCCTCCCGCGCGCGGCCGCCACGGTTTCAATTCATCAACCGGCTGGAAAACTTTGTCAAGTAACCGGCAACGCAAAAAGTTAGATGAACCACGGACGCTGGCTGTATCGTTGCCGCGGTTTTTTCGGCTATGGCGATTGCTGCTCCCCCGAGTCTCCAAAAATTAGTTTCTGCACTCCGATTTGGGGATGCTGAATTTCGTGCTGTTCATTGCGTCGATTCGGTAGATACTTGATATTGATTATTTAGAGTAATCGTGAGATTAACCCCTTGTCCTACGAGTTGTATATAACAGTTTGTAATTTTGTTGTATCAAATGAGATGGTGATTAACCCTTTACACTCGGGAGGTGACTGTTAGTCACCATTTGATTCAATAAAACAAAATTACAAAGTGTTATATATAATATTAAGTTTCAGATAATGCATCAATATGTGAAATATTTATATAAAATATCTTTGTTTCTTAATGTACGTGTGCTTTCTCATTCCGAGTGCAAAGGGTTAAGGGTCATCTCTCCAGTGCAAAGAGTTTCAAAATGATTCAACAAATATATATTACTTAGTTCATTCGAATTCAAAGTAAATATTATTCCTCAATCAACTGTTATACTTAAAAGGAAATATAGGCATAACTATGCTTAGAATTATTTTTTCCAATAAATTATTAGTGACAAAGTAGACGTATCGATCAGAGTCGAGATAAAAATAGTCCAAGGGGTTAATCGTTGGGATTCTTCTTGCACCTTGGAATTCTGAACTTTATCTCCATTCATCTAGATTTCTAATTAGGTAATTGATACTAGACTTATTATAGAAAAATTCAAAGAGGACCAGTCAAACTCTTCCGCAATTATAAGATACAACTCTACAAGAATCTTCACCAAATATCCTCGAAAACGAAAGCAAAATCTACATACCTTCCAAAATCTGCCAAACATCTCAATAATCCCCATAACAATCCCAGAACGAGAATCTCGCCACCTTTACATTGTAAACGCAGGTGAAAATTCCGAAGCATAAAGTCGCGACGCGGAATCGGCAGCGGAGCGGAGCCAGCTGGTACGAGCGTGCACGGTTTGGCGAAATTTTTCTGTTACAGAGCGGTCGTCGTTCGCGTTTTTTACTAAATGATAGGTTCCCCCGTGGAGACCCGTTCATCCCGGTTCCCGAAAATTGCCGAAATTAACCGGTTCGCGACGGGCCCCGGCGAAGTGACGATGTTCTCTGATGATAAACTTTCGGCAGATTATACGGGGGCAACAAAGTAGCCAGCCGGGCCCGGCGACGAGGGTCCGCGGTTTAATTGCTTTTAATTCGCCGGGCCGAGAATTTACGCGGTCCGCGGCGCGCCGCTGTCGGGTATATTAATTTCGAGCCGCGTAATGCAAGCTTTACGATCATTGCATAATGGATCGGCCGATAAACGGGGCGCGGTTGATTTACGGCGGCCGTAATAAAGCGCGCGTCGTTTTATCGTTCGCGGAACGGGGTGGACAGCTGCGAGCTGAGAGTAGAATTTCGGGGAATGCGGGAAAGAAACGCGGCGGCGGACGTTTCCGCGCGTAAAAACCGCTAGACCCGTTGCGTCTGTACGTCTTGATTAAGTATTCATCCGCTGGTAAAGCGGGGGACACTTGTTGCTCATAAATAGTGGAGGGCGCGACCGGCCGCGTCTCGAGGACTTTTCAGCGAGCCTCCGCTCGAGGCTTCATTGTGTCGCGCTGAAATATGGATGACGCCGCGCTGTGTTCGAATACTATCGTTTCATTCGAGTAACGAACTTTCGGATAATGTGAGACGATGGATCGAGGATATTTGTGTCAGTCTTTACGCTTGGTTTCTTGATAGAAATATTTAACGTGTTTTGACGAGGCGTGGATGATCTTTGAAATTATATAATGAGACATATGTAGCCCTATGATTTATTTTTCAACTGTCGACACCATGAACTTTGTTAGTAATAATTTCATTGGAGTAACGAACTTTCGGATAATGTGAGACGATGGATCAAGGATATTTGTGTCAACCTTTACGCTCGGTTTCTCGATAGAAGTATTTAACCCTTTGCACTCGAGCGGCGCCCTTCGATCGCCGTTTGATTCGACCGAACAAAATGATCAAATTTAGAATTCAATATCAACTTTGATATAACGTATCGACATGGAACATCGGAATAAAATAGTTCTGTCGCTTAATTTATACAAGTATTTATTTATGTTAGTTGTAAAACATAGTGATATCTTATAAAGAAGATAATGAACATTCGTTGAGAAAAATATTCTCGAGTGCAAAGGATTAACATGTTTTGATGAGGCGCGGACGGTATTCTTTGAAGCTAAGTAATGAGACACAAGTAAGTTGACCCTTTGAACTCTGTAGGCTCCAATATTGCACCAGTTATAATATTAAGTATTTAATCGATCAAAGAAACTACCCTAAAATTATTCGATTTTCCACGCATCCAAATTTTCTACTGAGAAGGAAAGTAAAAGATCGAAGGAATGTTATAGCATTTTTCATTTTCACTAGAAGTACCATAAAAATTAGTTGCAGTTGTTGACTGTCGACGCCACGAACTTTGTTAGTAATAATTTATTAAAAAAAGAGAAAAATTCTATGCATATTCTGTAACTATATTTGATTGATCACAGAATGTTTCATTTGGATTCACAGAGATTAATATTTATGTTCATTAAGTTCTATTTCAAATGTTCACCATTTTGGTCCAATGTTTAAGGTATCGACGCATCATACGAAGTTTAATACACACAAGATTTCGTGATTTCATATAAAGCCAAGCGACAGAGTCACCCGCCTGCCGCAGAAGGTTAAGAAATTGATAGGAGACGTAGAAGGAAGTAATTTACCAAGAATTTTGATTGAAACCTAGCGTATCCGATTATTAGCGTAGCTACCGATCAGCTTTCGAGTTAACGCGTGTAACCAGCACGAGAACCGCGACGCCGTATAATTGTTTCCACTTCAATTTCGCGCAGAGGAACAATGGGGAGTTCTACAATAGAGAAAGTACAATTTATAGGACAAAGAGTATCACCGGGAATGTCGCGTAAATTCCGAAAGAATTTCCGTCGCGGCTCCTTTCTCCGCGTCCGCCCCGAGTGCATCGCCCCGAGGAATTTTTCATAATTCCCCTCCGTTCCCGCCGTCGGGGAGGAAAAGCGTACACGCGTAATTTAATAAACATAATTGAACGCGAACGATTCCGCGAGTTTCCCTTTTTTCCTCTCTCTCTCTTCGCGTCGAACTATCCCCGAGCGTCTTAAAAGGAATCTAATGAACGGAATAACATAAAATTGTCCGGTCGATCGACTCGCGTCCCGGGTATAAAAATTCCTCTTCCCCCCGGGGGGAATTCAAAAGGACACTAGGAGCAGGTTCACGGCGCTGGAATCGTAAAATATGGAGAGTGTAGAACCAGGAACCAGTCCGATGCTTCCACTCCTCTTCAGTTAGACGCATTTAGTTAGTTTCCATTCCAGAAATGTCGTTGCTCCGGCTGTTTAGCATGTACGACATCGTACGGATAAATAAAGGGGGGAAAAAAAGAAGCAGCGACGGGCTGAGAGAAAAAGGGTGGGGAAGAGCAGGAGGGGGAGGAAGGAGCAAGAGAAGGAGGCCGCATTTACGTCAAAGTGCACGTAGCGAAAAGGAGCCTGACGATACTTTATTCATGCAAGCATACGACTTCTTATCCCTTTTACGTACCGAGTGCTGCTCTTATGAAATACAAGCCCCTCTTTATCGGCGGCGCAACAATGTGCAGCTCCTGCGAGGTTCCTCGCGCCGGGAGTGCCGCGAATTATCGTTTCGCGAAAATGCAAATGTCCGCGCGCCGCGACTTTAGCCCCTCGCGGACGAATGTCGACGTTTCGGAGTTTTCGTGTTTTGAAGATAAAGTCGTGAACAAATAATTTAATTGCTCGAACATCAAGATAGCACATAGTTTCTGTTTTTTCAATTCTGGTTTCGATTAACTTGTAATTTACTTTGCCTGTGACTGAACCAATTTCTTATCTTTGCGATAATTGTGAAAGAAGTCACTTTGAGTAGTTTTCGTGTTAAATAGAGGAAACTAGGTTAAACCTTTGAATTCTATTAACTCCTTGTCATATAACGAGTGAGTTTCATAATGAAGATTTCTAGACTAGTTTAACAATAATCAAGTTGTTCGTTATCCACGGATCAAAACAACTATTTCCAAATGAAACTATTATCTATATCTATTATCTATTAAAAACTATCTATCATCTATTAAACTATTAACTATATCTATTATCTTCAAATGAAACTATTACCTATATCTATTATCTATATCTAATATTTATTAAAAACTATCTATCATCTATTAAACTACTAACTATATCTATTACCTTCAAATGAAACTTCCACTAAAATGGAAAATTTTGCATTTCTTCCAAATTGCCGACAGTAGAATATTACACAAGCTTAGCAAAAGTAAATACTCCAAGAGGTTAAATTATAATTATTACAGCAACGATATTGATCGGTCCAATATTATATGCACGAATATTACCTAAAAAGTCACTGGAACAGTAAGATTAATCTCACCGACGATAATCGGGTCTCCGGTGTTCCTCACTTCCGGTAACTCCGAGCGCATCAATCGAAGGAGTCGGTCCGCGCGGAATTGATGGCGGGACACGGGTTACATTCGCGAATCCGGTCGGGTCTATTTGAAGTTCAATAACAAGGACAAACTTCTTCGAAATCCGGCACCTTCACGGTTTCTGCTGAGACTCCGGGCGAGCCAGAGGTCGGGGCCGACCCAGTTTCAGCCGTTCGCCCCGCTGAAAGCGAGCCGGTCACGAAACCGTCGGAGCGATTTAAATATTTTATATGCAGGGCAAACATATCCGAGGAGTGCGTTGATTCAGCTAATTGGCCGACCCACATATCGAAGACGGGAAGAATGAATCGTAATGGGCAGCTGGGACACCGATCGTCTAAGTTCATCGACTTCCATCGCATCGACGATGGTCTCTTAACCCCTTGAACTCTGTAGGCTACAATATTGCACCAGTTCTAATATTAGATATTTCAATGAATCAAAGAAACTACCCTAAAATTATTAGATTTTCCACACATCCGAATTTTGTACTGAGAAGGAAAATAAAAGATTTTTCATTTTCATTAAAGATACTATGAAAATTAGTTGCAGTTGCTGATAGATTACAAAACCATCTAGTGCTAAGGGTTAATTCCATGATGATTCGATGTTTTGTTATGGGAACTGCTGGAGAGGTTGTAAAATGTATTTTGCAATAATCGAGTTGCTGAGAAGATACAGTCCAGAACAAGCATTGAGAAAATTAATAATGCTTCTAAAATTATTATACATATTCAGAAGCTAGAAAGGACGTGACCTAGAAACAAAGAAAATCCTTGAATAACTAAGAACAACCTATCCCACAATAACCTCCAAAACTCGAAAATATCGAAAAATCGACAGCTTCTGTCGACCCATGCAGATACTCCAAATTCCACAACTGAACACATAACAATCAGAATTCCCGAAAAATCGCGGACAGCATACGAACCCGTCACACCCCGCGCCGATCATACACAAAACCGGCTCGACTCGCATTTCACGCGTGGCTGCCCGGGAAATCCAGCCGGCCGCGTTGCCGCGCATCGCTTTGCACCCCCGAAACGCTTAATTTCCCCGATCAGAGTCGCAATTCCCGGGGATTCCCGTTGCGAAAGCGATCGCGGTCGAGGAAGAAGGACATAAAGCAGGGAAAAACGGCGCGGAACAAAAGGAGCGCGTACGTTTTACGGCGGACGATAAATATCGGCGAGGTCCGCCGTGAATATTCGTCTTGGCACGGTTAGCTGGCAAGTAACGAAGCCGGGGAACGTTTATTTTTGCGCCTCGCGGGCCAATAATTCACTGGGCTCGGTCGGCCACCGTTTAGACGGCGGCGGTATCCTTCCGTTGAAATCCCGATCTCGATCGATCCGCGCTGCGCTGCGCTATTCTGCGCTGTGCTGGTTTTCCATTAGAAAATCCCCGGCCGATATTAATAACGATACGATATTTGTACGGCGGACGGCGCGGGGGCGGTCGCGAGAAGGGGCGCGGTCGCATTTGCAGATTGCGTCCCGACGTCGGTACGACGGGCCGGAACGGGGAGGGAAAGTTGCGTGTAAAGTAGGAAAAATACGGCGGGGCGGAAGGAAACACGCGAGACGCCGAGACACAAGCCGTTCCGCCGAGGACTCTCTCGCGTCGGACGCCGGAAGAGGACCGTGGAGACCGGACGGTACCTTTGAGCGCGGGGCTTTAATATAAAACCTAATGTAACGGGCGAGATAAGGAAATTTGAAAGGAAAATGGTAACGAGCCGGAGAGGGCTGGGGAGTACGGTGCAGCGACGCGCTTTTTTAATCCCCCGGGGATGGCCCACGGGATCCCGCCTCCTAAAGTCGCAGTTGCGCCGCCTGGACGCGTACGACGGTTGCTCAAGTGTTCCGGATCACTGCTACAGTTTAGAGGTCCTTCCGCGATGGGAGTCTTTTGTTTCCTTATCGTTGTGATTCTTCCTTTTGCACTGCGGAGGAGAGTTTCGCGTTGCATGGAGTTGGGTTCGGTTTATTGGGGTGGTTGTTAGGGGTTGATGGAAGTTTTGGAAACTATGATCTTATTGCCGAATATTTATTTAGAAATAAACTCTCAGTCAAATGATTTGACACAGCAAAACTGTAAAGTTTGATATTTGATATTAATGCATAATGCATCAGTGTACGAAATACTGACAGGAAATAGTTCTCTTCCTCGATGCATCTGAGATTTCTTGATTCGATGTAAGAAAATGTCATCTGTATCTCATTAGAAAATATTGAATAGTTCCGGTGGAAACCTTCTGGAGTGCAAAGATTAAAGTATGTAGTACGGTGCTTTACAAAAACTGAAAAATGGAGCGCGGTTGAGCGTTTGCTCCGAAACTGCGCGAACGACGTTGAGAAAAAGAACGCTCACGTCCACCAAATCGATGGCTCTCGGAAAAACAACTGACAGAGGACTGCAATTGATACCTTGCAGTCATTAACACTTTGACTGCCACGTAGACACTCATCAAAACTCCCATGTACTCGAAACAGCTTTCTCCATTAACCAGAAACTGAGAAATCAAGATTCTTCTTAATAATTGCTCACATCCAGAAATAGATCCAAAAATCCGCATTATCAAGCGATAGACTCAGAATCCCCCGTTTTCACGTTGCTCAATGCGTTAACTCGGACTTAGTTTTCATTCTACTATCCCCACACTAATCACCAAAAACATCTACACCACAAAACTCATTCAGAAACGATCGCGAAAGACAAACGCTGCAGAGAATCCACAGAGAAAACAGGGCTGGCGTTGAAAAAACCGATTGCTCCTCGCAGCGCCGAAACTGGTCGGCACGGAGTCTCGCCGTTGAATTCCCGAATTACAAGTCTCTCATTTGAATAAACGCCGACACGGGGCACCGGTCTTTGTTTTACGAGCAAACGGAATAGCGCCGGCTGAAACGCTAACACGAGCGACGGAGGCGTTAGACGTTGTGAAACGTTGAAATATAAATATAACGAAATACAAAAAAAAAAAGGACACACACAGAGAGAGAGAGAGAGAGAGCGAAAGGTGGAAAAAGAAGCCGAGGAGACGAGAGCACACGGGACGGGCGGAGCGTAGCGCGACCGATCTCACCGGGCCCGTCCCACAGCAACGACAAAGTATTTCTGTCAGGATAATGCGGCACGTGGGTGGATCATTTTGTACACAGGTATCAGACGCACGGTTTTACCTCTTCGTCTCGTTCGCGGAGGGAGCGCAGGTTCAAAAACCGCATATCGGGAATACGATTCACCTTGTGTCCCGGCGGATCGGCGGGGGCGTGAAGGGGGTTGGAGGAACGCGCCGGCGAGATCCGTGTGATTTCGGGAAAGCTGGATCCCGGGGATGCCGGCGAGGGATCGGATACACTGCACGGATACCCGGTGACAATGAGATTACCGGTGGATGCCGGGGATCCGGGCTTCATGATTATTTCGCTTCGGTTTAGGGGGTTACGCGCTGACTCGTTTGTTACTCGGACGGGGAAGAATCGGGGGGCGATAGAAATTTGATGGAGACTGGTTGATCGGGCCTTTCCGGGGTTCCGATGTCTGTAGGGATTTGTCGGGAGATTTAACTTTGTGTGGCATTCATTGACACGGGTGCGTTGACTTTCTGAAATTTTAGAGGTGAAGAGTTTGGGGGTTCGTTTGTTTTGTTGTTTGGGGGTGTTGAAGAGATTTTAGTTGTTTCTTGGATGTTGAGTGGTGATTGAGATTGGGGATATTGGGAATGACAATGGAATGTAATAAGTAATATGATAGGTAATATGATTGTGATCGGTTGTATGATGTATGAACGTGATCGAAAGGATCAGCGTAATAGAATATGTAATTGGTGATATCTAGTGTTCATTTATTCATTGTATACTTCGTAACTTTAGATAGATTTATTCAGTTTGATGTAGTACACCTTTTTATACAGTTTTATATAGTGTTATTCAGTTTGATATAGTACACCTTTTTATATAGTTTTATATAGTTTTATTCAGTTTGATATAGTACACCTTTCTATATAGTTTTATATAGTTTTATGCAGTTTTATGTAGTTTTATATAGTACTTATTACATCTTATTATTCTAGACTGTCCCATAAGTTTCTTTCATAGTCTAATTGTAACATTGAACAGAAATTTTGGAAACACTGCCAGACTTCTAGGAAAGAAAAGAAGTAAAAATCAGTATGATCGAAAGCTAGAATAGATCTCACGTAAAAAAACATCAACTATCCTGCATTACCTCAATAAAACAAAAGGTACTTTCGAGACAACCTATTTCCTCGAAACAATACGTCTCATTTTGCCGAAAATCTCCAAAAAATCTGTAACAAAGCTGGTCAACCAATTAGCGACGAATTCGTCGAACGATTCGAATACGTCCGTATTCCCAGACCCGAACGAGTCAACATCTCCATACAGCTTTCTATTATCGCGCCTCCCGGTCGTGATCTATCAATCTGGGGCCCGATCCGGCGCGGCGCGGCGCGGCGCGGCCGGCGCGCTTCCCTTATAATAACAGCCCCGGCCAATTTGCATGCGAAGCTCCGCATTATGGAAAGTGCGGCTCGCCGAGACGTAAACGGATAAGAAACCGAACCGTTCCGCACCGAAAACGCTGCGGTCCGATCGGAATTCACCCGGTAGCCCGTTCATTTTCGTTACGGTCCTTGTTCCGCGGCCCGATCCTCCCCCTCATCCCCGGTTAGACGGATTCCAACGGCCGGAACGCTCCCGTGCTGCCCCGGGACGCGGCCGACGCCGGGGATAATTTATCGATATTTCATTACGCGCCGCGAATTTTTATATACAAACGCGAATACCGATTTTTATGGATCCGCGTAAATTACGGAGCACTTGGGCCGGGGCAACGGTTCGTTTCTTTTATTATGGGCTTCATTACGAGGGCCGCGGTGTGAAAAGGGGCACAGTAAATTTCGGCGCAGCGGACGCCGGCCGTACGGTCAGTTGGATTTCGCTGGATTGTGTTAACCCTTTGCACTCGAAAGTGTTTCACCGGGAATATTCGACGTTCACCGGGGAGGTGCGGACGAGATTCGTTGGAACTAATTTTATGATTCACGGGTCAATTGAGCGACAAGGGTATTTTGTTTTCAATGTTTCATGTAGCTATACAGAGTTTTGTTTGGGATACTGAATATTAGAGTTTGTAGTTTTGCTGTGTTGAAAAGTGGTGACTGACAGTCTTCTTGAGTGCAAAGGGTTAATTCTTATCGAATGCTCTATTCACGACTCTAAGTTGCAGTTGATTTCGGTAGATATGTGAAAATTGCGATGTCCTTTGCGGACGAATGTCGACATTCTGGATGAAATTTCCATGTTTCGAAGAGTAAGTAACAAAAGAATGATTTAATTAGTAGCAAGAGAACAGCACGCAATTTCCTTTTGTTCTATCAATTATACAATTGATATATAATTCAGCTTCATCTGTTGAAGGTTTGGTACGTTTCGAAGAATCTTCGCAAAGGGTTAATTGCTGGTGCTCAACTGACAATTGCGCATACATTTACAGCGAGTTTCGACTGGATTCGTCTTACCTCCCACGTGACGTACGACCGCAAAGTACTGTTGTCACGTGAGAGGTGACTTACGACCGGCAAGGGTTAAGCACTTGCTGAGAGACTGCTGTGAAGGATTTTCGAATGTAAGCATTTGGTTCTATCGATACAAACTTCGCAAGAAGGAATATCCAGAAACTCACGAAAATATTCTACACTTACTAACGAACCTAATTAATGTTGAACGCCGCGCGATTTCAGAGCAAAATACATAAAACAGAAAAAATATCGAATCCATTGAATTGCATTATTATTACATGTTCATCTAGCTAATTACTTCTAATATAGAAATTTCTTCGTATAACCAACATTTAATTGAAAGAACTATACAAATTCCATTTGATTATGGTCACCAATGACGGCATCCAAGCAAAATTACCTCCAGATTTCAGAGCAAAATACACAAAACAGAAAAAGTACAATATAAAATCCATTGAATTGCATTATTATTATTACATATTCATCTAGCTACTTATAACGTATAAATTACTCCTAATATAGAAATCTCTTCACACAACCAACATTTAACTAAAAGAACTATCCAAATTCCATTTGATTACAGTCACCGGTAACCTCCAAGCAAAATTACCTCCATAATCCATCAAAACAGTCACCACCAAAAAACCAAAACTCTCAGTTTTCCACGTGACACTCGCAACTCATTCCCCATTCGTCGCTTTCCCTCAATCCCGAAACTCGAATCTCAGTGAAAACGGCCCCAGCCGCAGAAACTCGTCAATTTCCCCGGCGTTCCTTGGGAAAGCGCGCGCGCGGCTGGAACCGCGCCGGAGCTTTACGACGCGACGGGTTGCGCGGAAAGGCATTTATTATTTGCGGTCTTAGGGGCGATCCTCGTTATCCTCGTTACCGGGGCGAGCCGCGCGCCTCGGCAAGAAGCCGTCGAGCGGCGAGCGCGAGGAGGACGGGGGACGGAAGCAAGAAGAGGAGGAGAGAGACGGGCCCGATCGGGCCCCAGCGAGCCGAGGGACGCGCTCGAGAGGGGACGAGAAAACAATAAGACGAAACGAGAAGGTGAGGCGGAGGGCCGAGGAACGGGGGGGGGGGGGGTCAGGGAGCGAGAGAGGGAAAAATGCGGAGGAGAACGAGAGAGGAGAGGAGCAGATAGGCACTGGCGGCGGAGTAATAACGGACTGCTCACCATGATTATAGAGCACGAGGCAGCCGGTACGTTGCTTAAATCAACAGAGAACAGAGCCGGAGGTTTCACCTGCCGAATCAATTTTTACCTCGTTTCGAGTCCGACCGTGCCCCATCCCGCCTCGCCCCTGCCCGGCTTCCCCCGGCGCGCATTATACGGGGCCGTGACCGGTTTCCCTGCGTACCGATCGCTTTTTCCACGGATCGTAATACTGGAATCAGTTTTCCTGCATCGTCTGTTGGTTTTTCGTTGGTTCGCGAAACAGTTGGATGGTTTGTTGAACTGCTCTTGCTGGTTTGGGAATGTTTGGTTGAAATTAGAAGATTCGGGGGATTTTGTGGGGTAAGTCGTTTATGGGAGGTTTTGGAGGTATTGTTTGACAGGAGAATTGATTGTAAAGGGATTTGATTGGAGAGAATTATATTTAGTTTGAATTCGAATTAACTAAGTAATATATATATTTGTTCAGGAGTCTCACACGTTGTTGTGGGATAAGGGGTTAAGCCAATAAGGTTGTCTAGAAAACAGAAATTGAGAAAATTTACCCTTTACACTGGAGGGATGACCCTTAACCCTTTGCAATCGGAAGTTTTTCACTAGAAATATTCAACAGTTTCCAATGAGTTATATACGACGTCCTTTAAGACGAATTAAATGAGGGAAGATACATAAGTTAAGAAGCAAAGTTATTGTTTCAATATTTCAAATATTCATGAATTGTAAGAAGATTAATATTATATGTAAAACTTTATGATTTTGGTATATCAAATTGTATGACTGAGAGTCTCGAGTGCAAACTAATTCCTTAGACGAAGGATTGAAGCAATTAACCATAAGTTATCAATACAATATATCTCAAAATATCTTAACAATTGCTTAATTCGATAGAAACAGCATTGAGTTTCAAGTTAGACGCATTTCCATCAATCCATAATTTCGATCACGAATCCAAAGTGAAAGGTACACTCAATTATTCGATACTAAACTACCCAAGATCACCGATACCAAACCGAATAAACACACGAACGAAAGAATTCTCTCAGCGGAATACCCACAAAGATCCAGAAGCATCCACTATTCCTCTCAGAATTCCTCCGAGGCAGCAATTCCATCAGGGAAAATCGGAAAGCGGCGCGATCCGTCGATGCCGTGCAGCCGGCTCGCGCGCCGGTAAACGAGATATACATCTTTTTAATCTAATTAGCCGCTGTTCCTCCGCGTCTCTTCCACATCAAGCTCGTCCCGTTTCCCCCGCGGCGTCGGCCGCGCAGCGAAAAAGTGCATCGGCGTTTCATTTCCATTAAAACGCGTGGAAGCTTCTTTCCCGCGGAGCGGATGAAATAGAACGCGAGCGTGCGGCGTCGTCGAAACTGAGAGGGATCGAGAGAGAAATCAAAGGGGAACGAAACGAAAGAAACGCAGAAGGAAACGGGAGGTTGAAAGTTATAGGAGGCGCGCAGGATGAGCGCTGTCCTCGGCGCGTTCTCCATTTCCGGCCGCGCGCTGATCTCCCACCGGCGTTGCTCCGCGGAGTGGTTCTCGCAACATTATCCGGAAGCTTCGACAACCGTCCCCGGGCATTCTCGAATTTACGAACGAGGCTGCATTATTCAAGCGCGGCAGAGGTGGGTGGCTGGATACGAGGCGCGGTTTCCTTATTTCCCGAGCGTCATCGGAAAAGGAGATCGACAGTTTGCTTCCCTCGTCTTCTACTGCTGCTGCTGCTGGTACTGCTGCTGCTGTTAGGTTGTATCCGTGCGTTACGTGCACCTACGGAGAGAGGAGACAACGGTCAGGTTTATGCGAGAACATGAAACCAGCCGTGGGCCGGATATCGACGACTTTACAGGGCGATCTCCGTACGAGGACCGTGGCTTCCAAGATGTCCGTCCTGGACAGAGTACTCTGCCTCGCGTGTTTCGCTTCTCTGTTGGCTTCTTTCGTTTCGATGCTGCTTGTCTCTGTTGCTTTTGTCCTGGGTTCTCTCTGTTGGTTTCGATGTCTGTCTGTTGCTATCTCGTGTTCTATGTGCGGTTACTCTCTTTGTCTCGGTTTTCCGTTTTAGACTCTGTTAGCTTCTTTCGCTGCTTTTCTTGTACTGTTACGTGGATTTTTTGCGTTGGGTCTTTTTTTGTTCGCTCTTGATCTCTCTCTTGTTTTGTTTATTAGGCTCTGGTAGACTCTGTGGATTTTCTCTTTTATTCTCTTTTTCTTGTTCACTCGCTGTTGGTTTCTTTGTAATTCTCTTTTTATTCTTCAATCTCTCTTATTTTCCCTCTATTTCTCATTTGCTCCTTCACTCTCTCACTCTCTCTTATTTTCTTTATTATTCTCTCTTATTCTCTGTTACACTCTCTAGATTTTCTCTCTAATTCTCTTTTTCTCTATCACACTCTCTCTTATTATCTCTCTAATTCTCTTCTTCTCCTTCACTCCCTCTTATTTTCTCACTTTTTCTCCTTCACTCTCTCACTCTCTCGTATTTTCTCTCTTCTCTTTTTCTCCTTCACTCTCACTCTCTTATCTTCTCATCTTCCATCACACTCTCTACATTCTCTCTTATTTTCTCTTTCTCCTCCACTCTCACTCTCTTCTTCTCCATCACACTCTCTATCTTCTCCCTAATACTCCCTGTCCTTTCCCAATCTCAATCTCTCTCACTCTTCTCTTATTCTCTGTTTCGCTCTATACCTCTTTCTTCCTTTCATACTATCTCTCTCTTCTACTCTCTCACACTCTATCCCGCTTCTCTGATTTCTCCCCCGCTTCTCCCGGTTGTCTCCGGCCTGTCGCCCGCGCAGCCATGAATTTCGTCTATTCGCGGCGGTTTATGACCTCTTTCCGTTCCCGGAACAACGGTGCTTTTCACGTGCTCCGGAGGACCGAAGTGTCCGCGGACTGGCCCCCCTCAAGTACCTACTTGACTTCGGTTCGTGGCACCGTCATCGTACGGCGGATGGCCGTACCACGTTTACACGCTGACCCACCCCACGCGAGCCCGCCATTTCGCGAGAAAGTAATAAGATTACGGGCACGCCGGGTCGTCTAACCTCGATGATGTTACGGAAATACGATCGTGGAGGGAAATAATACGCCGGACCCTCTTTCGCGGGGGGATTATCGTGCTGGTAATTCTCGGCCGGCTTCCGAGAAGATTCTGTGTGTATTTATTGTTAGTTTTTTTAGTTTTATTTTATTGTTATTTAGTAATAAGTAATAGGCAGTGGATGAAATATATTTGCAAAGTGAGAATTTGTTGAAACGAATGCGCAGAGAGGATTGAGAGGAAGTGAATCTTTTCTTTTGGGAGTTTTCGGAAATGGAAGATAAATTAGAAAATATATAAAATAATGAATTAATTGGTGGATAGAAAATAGATCGAAAATGTGTATTATTTTGGAAGTTCACTGGTCAACAGAAACTCGTCTGCAGAGAATGCTCACGCAGAGAGGATTGAGTGGAAATGAATCTTTTCTTTTGGGAGTTTTCGGAAATTGAATAAATTATAAAATAAATAAAATAATGAATTAATCGATAGATAGAAAATAGATGGAAAGTGTGTATTATTTTAGAGGAAGTTCACTGGTCAACAGAAACTCGTCCGCGCAGAATGCTTTGAAATTTGGTGTTTTTAACTTGCTCGTTAATGGATTCCGTGAAACACAGTTTGGTGATTAGTGCGTCCTGCGGGAGAGTTCGATTCATTTTGTCCGAATGAACGGCGGTGTTGGGAATAGAGGAGCTATAAAGTTGGTTAAAATATCCGCGTGCAACCGGCGCGCAGAATTATTTATCAAAGTAGTGTAATACGCGGTTAATTCATAATGCACGTCGTATCCAGTAGTTCCTCGTATTACGCTGCACAATTACCGCGGAGCGCATGTGCGTTTCGTTAAGTGCATTAAATTAATATCACAATTAAAGACGTCGCTTCTTTGAAACACGTTGCTGTTTAATTATCTAGAACCATTCATCCATTCGGAAGAGTAATTATATTTCTTCCTACTGCGTTGCTCTCCGATTAATTAAACAATTAATCGTCCCCAATTACCGGTGCAATTTATCAATCTACTTTGCCTACCGCAAAGTAATTATCTTTCTAGTTTCAATTGCCACGAATGAAATCGTTCGAAATTTTTACCCTTAGCGCTCCAGATGGTTTTGTAAGCTATCAGCGACTGCTAATTTTTATATTCTAGCGAAAATCACAAAAGACGTTTCTTGACGCTATCCACTTTGTTTGCTTTGGATTTCTGATACTTGATTCTGCTTTGTTTTTAGCAGACTAACCCTTAGCACTTCAGATGGCTTTGTAATTTATCAGCAACTGCTAATTTTTATGATGTCTCTAGTGAAAATGAAAAATGCTGTACATTCCTCCGATCTTTTATTTTCTTTAGTACAAAATTTGGATGCGTGGAAAATCGAATAATTTTAGGGTAGTTTCTTTAAGATTCATTAAAATATCTAATATTATTCCTGGTGCAATATTGGAGCCTCCAGAGTTCAAAGGGTTAAATTCGGTGCTGAGAAATTAGGTGTAGGAACGGTTTGCGATGGGTTTTCTATGTTTCGTTTGTTAAAATAAAGAAGTATATATATTTCTAATTACACAACGCGATTCGGAGAGATTCTAAATCCTATATTCTAAAAATTTAGGCGTTGAAACTGTTTGCGACGAGTATTCCACCGTTAAACTTCGTTTTCCGCGCGGAACTAATTAAAATAATAAACTATACAAGATTCTGTTTAACTTCATTAAAATTCACTACTACTTAAGATTCATTAAAACATTTAATATCATAACTGGTGCAGTATCGGAGCCTTACAGAGTTCAAAGGGCTAAAACAACCGAGAGAAAAGTGAATATTATCGAAGACGTTCCATCGCGCCGCTTCATTGTTGTTATCTCGTATTATTCGAAACGTGAGCGTACCCAGAAGGATCCACTGCCTACACAGAATATTCATTCTATTTCACTGTCAAAATCGTGCAAGCAATCCTCTGATCTCGAGGGAACCCAGACGAGCCTCTCGACCCTCGAGGTCAATTAATCAAATGCGCTCGAACGGTCCCGAGACAGCTGCGACGAAGAAACCGCTCGAGACTTCCGTTGATCGTAGCTTCGCAACGAAATCGCGGCCGCCGGCTGCAGCGAAATTCGCAATTCGCGCTTACGATACCGTCGAATCAAGTTGTCCGGCGCACGTGCGGAATAGGCTCACGTGTGCGGAGAAAACGTTCGCGCGGCGCTGACGGCGAAAACGACGGCGCTAACGGCCGTTTAACGCGGCCACGTCGGCTCGACGGGATCTGGCGAGTGGACAGTGGATTTTATGCAACGCAAGAAATACTGGGACATGTGCGGAGTAAAGCAATATCCATGGAATTTCGGAATACTGTTGATTAATCTATTAGAATTCATTTCAATTCGTTGGAACTGTTAATTCGCTTACATTACTGAATTTACAATTGGGACTCTTAATTCAATGTCTGTCAATTACTGTACGTTACTTAATTATCTAGTGAGATGCTTCTTTCGCCATTTGCTATAAATTATTCAATTCTCAATTTACTAGAACTCTTAATTCGCCATTTACTATTTACTATAAATTACTCAATTTTCGATTGTCACTCTTAATTCACCATAATATATACTATACATCACTGAATTTCCAATTCGCATCTACAAACGTCCCATAAATACACAAAAAAAATCCTCTTAATCTCACACTTCTGTAATGTTTCCCATAATCGACTAACAATTACCACTAACACTCCAAACAATAAAAAGAATCTAAAATTCACCAATCGATAAAACCACATTAAAGTCCAATTTCATCTGAAAATAATATAAAAACACTTGCATCCCTTTACTCCTGAAATTGCAATCACGAGCCGAATAAACCATTATCAGACATCTGGTCGAATCACCGTCGGAAATTTTTATTTTGCGCAAGGATCCGGTGTCCACCGATAACCAGCTGGCCCGCGAAATTCGCCGTCATACCGGGAATTTTCGCTTCCGGCCACGGGAGGCGGAGGCCGAGCGGAAACCGGGTGTCCCGCGCGCGAGCGTTAATGCGTTATTAATAATCGATCCCGACGGCGCGCGCGGCACACGGCCGTGATAATAGCGTCGCGCGTAACCGTCCCGATGAATTTTGCAGCCGTGTTTGCGCCCCGGCAAATCCACTCGGATCGCCGATGCGAATCAAATTTGGATCGCGCGGGCTAATTTGCCGCGGATACCGGCGCGTCGTTATTCGACGATTCACTGTGACCCGCGGATACCATCGGTGATCGACGGTTATTAGGTAACTCGATGTTTAGTGATCTGCCTTGCTCGATCGGAGAAACGTTCTTACTGCTGCTTGATTGTTTTTTGATAAATGTTCGTGGAGATTGTTGTAAAATGGAAGTGATAGGAGAGGAAGCGCTCGAAGATATGAGGTGATAGGATTTTGGGAAGGAAAGGATTTTTGGTGGGTAGATAAGTTTGAGTGGTGATAGCAACGTTTTGGATTACTTTTGTGGATCAAGGATTGGAAATTATAGGAAAAAAATTAAACTTCGATTAATTGATAGTAATTTTTGGGTCTTCGATCGGTTTCTTCAATTCTGGGCTTGATGCATTGAATCTTTAATTATTGAAGATATCCACGAATCAACGTAGAACCTAAGAACCATCAATTCTCCAGATTCTTGATCTATTACTTTATATTTTTGAATCCCAATTCCTTTCCATCCCGAAATCTCAAACCCCCAATCACTCAATATCACGAATCAACATAAAAACCAATTCTCCAACCTACCAACTCTCCGAATCTTCAAACTTTCGAATCCCAATTACTTTCCAACTCGTCAACTCTCCAATCACTCAACATCACGAATCAGCATAAAACCCGAAAACCATCATCCCCAATTCTCCAATCTCCTAACTCTCCGAATCTTGAAACTTTCGAATCCCAATTACTTTTCCCTCAACATCACGAATCAACATAAAACCATCATCCCCAATTCTCCAACCTCCCATCTCTCCAAATCTTCAAATCTCCAAATCCCAACTACTTTCCAGATCCTCAAATCTCCAATCACTCAACATCACGTATCAACATAAAACCCAAAAACCATCCCCAATTCTCCAACCCCCATCTCCCCAAATCCTCAAACCTCCAAATCCCAACTACTTTCGACTCACCACCGCGAATCAACATAAACTCCAAAACTCATCCTCACCTCCCGACTCCTAAGCCTGAGAATTAGTTTACCCTTTAACAATTCAACTCGTCATACTCCTTCGCTCCCTTTTCCGGCGACAAAAGCGCGGAACAACGAGCCCCGAATCTCCGCGGAGACAACACAAAAGGAGCGCGTTCTCGCGTGTGTGTCTCGGGAACGGCTCCTCCACAAAGGACGTTATTAATTCCTTGATTAGAAGCGGCCGGGACAAAAAGCTCGTAGGCCTGAAAAGCGTTCTCCGGGGTTACCTAAAGGGACAGGGGCTCGTGACGCTCGCCGCGGAATAAGATCCTCGTCGCTGGACGGCCGAGCGCAGCCCGCCGTGAAATGCATTACGTATGCATCGCGCTATCACGGCCAGGAATCCGAGGCCAGACATTCGCTAATTCGCGAGCGAGCAACCGAGCCTCGGGATTTCTTCGGGCGGAAACTGGTCCACGCCGGAAGACGAATACGCCGGAGCGTTATGAATCCCGGGGACGTGCCGGGACGCGGCCATTTTTGCGCTTTCTCATTCGACTTTTCAGCCTTTATTGAAAATCGCCGACTCCTCTCGGGAACGTGGGACGGGATTAATCGACGAGATCGATCGCCTCGATGTAGCCGATGTAAGGAGGCAGCCTAATTAGTCGGCGATTTGACGTGGAAGTCTCCTTCGCGTCTAATACAGTGTCTCCCAACCTTTTTCGAGCGATTCAACGATCTTCGCGCGTTTCTGTGTGATGGTGGATCATTGATGATGGTGAGTCGAGGTCTGATGAATTTTTATTAACTTGTTATTGTACGAGTTCGGATGACAATGCTGTTAACGCTAGGTTTACATTTATTGTATACTTTATTCTATCGTTCCTGAAAGAATTGATGCTCGTTTATAGATTGTGGAAACTGATTTGATAGTAGGTAATTGGGGTGTATGTCAGTGTGGTCGCATCAATCAGAATCGGCGTAAACATTTACAAAATGTTTCTAAAATTCTAAAATTTCCCCGGGGAATTTCGATTTGCAAACGTTGAGAAACACTGTCGTAGACGTTCCGCATCCGACAACGATCGACTTATTGGCTCGGGGATGATTTAGCAGCCGATGTCTCAAGAAATCGGATTGCCGGTAATCTTCGGAAATCTCTATTGAAATCGGGACGATCGTTAGCCGGGGCATTTGCGCTAAGGAGGATCGATACCACGCCTATGGATCGGTTAAGTGGATGCAGCTAGGGATGAAGTGGCCTGTGTCTAGCGAAATCCTGTAAATCAAGATCAAAGGGAGGACTTCCATAGATTTCTGCAAGTAACTCGAACCACGGGGATTCGGGCACCGGCTAACAATTAATCAGATTAGCATCCATTATACCGGGCGTGCGTGAGCCTACATTTCCGGTGGAATCGGAACGGGGTTAACCCCCTGCCCTATTACAATGTGTGAGACTCGTGATGATTTTCAACGTGATTCAACAAATACAGGGTGGAAATTATAAAGCGTTACAGTCGAATATCGAAAATATTGATTATACGCAAAAATGTTTCAGAAAGTTGTTCAATAACATCACGTGGTGGAACTTTTTTTTTGGTGGACACTCCAAGGTGAGGTGTAGGTCTTTCTTTTTTTAAATGGGATGACACGTTTTTTATCTACGGTCAAATAGTGCGTTTCAAGACGAATTCAACGAACTATGACTCAAGGTCATTCAAGGTCGAACTTGTAGGAAAATGAAGAAAAGGTGTGAGCGTTTTATTTGTACTAAATCCAATATAATCGTATTAAGTGCTCGGTAGTGTTAACCTCTTGCCTAATAACGTGTCAAACGTGGCGCAGCTTTCGAAGAGAATACCTATTAGTAGTCATAGTTATAATAAAATAACTATTACTAGTCATAGTTATAATAGAATAACTATTACTATGACTAGTAATAGTTATTCTTAGTAGTAGTTATTCTATTATAACTATTACTAGTCATAGTAATAGTTATAGAATATAGTTCAATGTTAGCCTCTAGAAACGTGATTATACAGAATTATCAACAGAACTTCATAATCATCTCATCACTCTAACCTCTCGCCTAATACCGTATCAAACACGTACAGCTTAGAATTGAACGTACGTCTCCTCGATTCTTTTGAATTCAAATGAAATACCCTTCCAGTATCAGTCAGTAACAAATATCTTCATAGAATACATCTATCGCCGTCTACCATTTTCGAGTAAATTACTGATAACGAACTGTTCTGCCAACTACGCCCGAGGAATACATCGCAAGGCAAAGGCTTAAAAACAACCCTTCAGCCGGAAACTGCATCCTCCAGGCAGAACCACTGCTAGACACTCCGGAATCCCAATAACTCACTGGTACCCTCTATCAACGCGAGCGTACGGACCGCAGACCACAATTTTACAATTGTCTCGTCAACCAGTAACTCACTTTTCCCTTCTACAGCGCGTCCGCCCGCTCCTCGGCCCCAGGTTTTCGTGAAACCCAATCGAGAGCCGGGCTTGCAAATAGCTTTTCCCATTTCGCGAGTACGCGCCGCTGTAAAGCAAACACACGTCCCGCGAACGGTAACAATGCGACCCGGTATGACGAGGTTAATCGTGCGACACGCGAGAACCGGCGACCGCCGATCGATCCCATTACATTTATAATTGTCCGGCAATGCGAATCGGAGGCGAGGCCGATAGGTCGCGCAATATCGCGCCGGTAGGGGACGATCCCGGCCCGGCTGCCGGGGAATCTCTGCCGGCCGGCGATCCGGTTAGATATCGGCCCGAAATCAAACTAATTGCGGTGGGACCGCTCTCTCGCGATAGATCTCGGCTTGTAATCGCGCGGCGTATTAAATATGCATCGCGGACGTCCCTGGCCGCGGCTGGACAATTTTATTGACTCGCCGATATTAATAGTTGAGCTGCGGAGGATCGGGAATCGGGCGTCGATCGGTCTAACATTCGAAGGAATGAGGGAATCATGGGAGAAACTGTCTTATGATGCTGCTGGATATCGTGCTTGAGAACTTGGTTGATAAAGTAATTAACGCTTCGCCAACCGACTGGAGATCCCACGCGTTTTTATGAATAATGGAATTGTTTGTTTTTAGGGGCATTGCTGAATATTTTGGAGTAATGATTTAATGCGGTCTAACAATACTCTATATTATGAATCATTCAAACAATGCTATAGTTACTGCAGATTTGAAAATTGGAGCTCGTCCTAGATATTTGAACCACGAATAATCAAATCATCTATTTCTAGAGGCATTGCTCTTCATTTCAGGAGAATTGTAATGATTTAATTCGGCATAACAATACCCTATATAAAGAATCATTCAAACAATGCTATAATTTAAGATTTGAAAATTGGAGCTCGTCCTAGATGTTTGAACCGTAAATAACCAAAATATCTATTTCTAAAAGCATTGTTTTACATTTCGTAACAATGGTAAGATTTAATTCAACATAACCATACTCTATACAATGAATCACTCAAACAATGCTACAATTTCTAATATTCGAGAATTGGAGCTCGTCCTAGATATTTAAACCATAAATAACCAAAATATCTATTTCTAAAAGCATTGTTTTACATTTCGTAACAATGGTAAGATTTAATTCAACATAACCATACTCTATACAATGAATCACTCAAACAACGCTACAATTTCTAATATTCGAGAATCGGAGCTCGTCCTAGATGTTCGAACCGCGAATAATCAAATCATCTATTTCTAGAGACATTGCTTTACATTTCGTAACGATCCGAATGATTTAATACCGCCGTTGATTTAGGATACACCAGTTGCCGTCGAGTGTTCCGTTGGCTCTGGTACCGCGAGAATGGTACCAGTGTATAGGGGGTGGCCAAAAAAAAAAAAGAACGAAACATCTGGCCATGTACGAATATCACACGGCCTCGTAAATCCCGCGGCTTAACCGTCCACTTCGAGAGCTATAAAGCAACGCTATGCAGAGTAAAAAGCATCGGCGGAGTGGCAGCGCGATAAACTGTCGAGATGTTTTCACCGCCTTCGTGCCACGCGCGTCCCCCCTGTTTCATACTTTTGATAAATCCTGTATCCTCCTTCTTCCTCTTCTCTCTCTCTCTCTCTCTCTCTCTCTTCATTTTTCTATTTTCTTTTCTTATTTTTAATAAAAACGACACCTCCCCGCCGCGACGTTGGGTCACGAACATCCCCTTCGCGGCGATATTTATGCTCTTACGTCACGAGAGAAATATCGTGCGACGGGAATCTCGCGCACCGACGCGTGTCCGCCACGCACCGGCGATAATAATTAATACGCGATACGTTCGCTCGATGTGATAATCGACGACGAGATATCTTCCCTTCAGTGGGAGGAACGATGACGATCGCAGCTTCGAAGCGGGAACAGTTTCCGACGAATTCTCGAGCAATGGTCGAACGGCGTTCGGGGAAAGATGTTGAGCGAATATTTGTATAACGAGAATTTCTACGAGCTTCTGAAAGTATAACGAAGACTTTTTTGCATAACGCATTCCAGCGTTGTATAATTAGGAGAACATGCCTTTCGTTATTTTAACAAGTGAAACAAGGGGAGCGAAGCTTACAGCGGTCGTCGCAATTTTCCACGCATGATATTTTGGAATTTAGAATTACCGCGTATCACGCGTCGAGTAATTAGAAGTATGTATAGTGCATTATTTTAATACGTCTCGCGCGGGAACGAAGTTTAACGGTGCAACAGTTTCAACGTTTAAATTTTTAGAATCTAGGATTTAGAATCTTCTCGTGCATCGCGTCGTGTAATTAGAAATGTATATATTCCATTATTTTAACAAGTGAAACAGAAAACCAAGTTTAACGTTGCAATACCCAACCGTTCCCACATCTAATTTCTTAGCACCCAGTTTAACCCTTTGAACTCTGTAAGCTCCAATATTACACCAAGAATAACATTACATATTTTAATGAATCTCAAAGAAACTACCCTATTATTAAATTTCTCGCACATCCAAATTTTGCACTAAGGAAAATAAAAGATCCGAGAAATGTAGCATTTTTCATTTTCGCTAGGGATACTATAAAAATTCGTCGCTGATAGCTTACAAAACCATCTGGACTACTAAGGGTTAAGACTTCGAACGATTTCACTGGTGACAATTGAAACTATAAAGATAATTACTTCGCGGTAGACGAAGTAGATTGATAAACTGTAGAAGAAATATAATTACTCTGAACAACTAAGGTTTAAAGTCCATTTAGAAATTCCTCGCGCAACATATTCTACAGTGACAAACATCTACATCCCATAATTCCAACAAGCGAAGCGCAGAGAGCAACGCTGAACGTTGCAATATTCGTCGCTGACGTTTTCCATGCGTAATTTTTCCGAACTTCGAATTCCCCCGCGCAACGGCCGTCGTATTAACCGCGTCGGCCCACCGCGCTCGTATTAAAATTCCCCGCGAAATTGCGAAAAAACAAGCCGGAATTTTCGGGTCGCCGAAATTCCCCGGGAAGACCAAGTACCCGGGCAGCGTGCGTTTAAAGCCCCGATATACGTAGCCAGGGGCTGTGTGCAGTCGAATCCGGGGTACGCACGCGCGCGTCCACGGGAACGGTTACAGGCGCGCCGTTTTTGTCCGTGCGTTAATTAAACTCTAACTTCGGCGACCGAGTGTATGGGCCAGACGTAATTTTCCAGCGCGCGACCCTCCAGCTTTGATCCTCCAGCGCTCCGCTCGCCGCGGGCGGCGTATTTCCGGTCAGTTTTCGGCTGCGAGCATTTTCCGAAATTCCGGACGTGTCATTAGCCTATCGATCGCCATTTCGCTGAGGCCGAAGTTGTTCTTCAAACGTTTTTGTACCTTCGACACGCCGGTGTTTGGAAACGTTTATTTCGTGGCGATTAGATTTTTCAGTGGCAATTGTCACGTTCGCGGGGGAACCTTGGAAATGATTGATTGGTGTGTCAGTTGAAAGGTTGTTCGATGGAAATGGTCTGATTTTACGAGTTGTTTTTCGATGTAGGATGCTTTTAGATACCGACGGTTCGTCTATTAATTGCTCTATCAAAGATTGTTAGATGGAAACAGTTCAATTTTCTGGAATTTTGAACTCGAGAGGTGACTTGCCATTTGATTTCATACAGTGAAACTATGAAATTTGATATTTAATATTATACCTTGTACAATGCATGTGATTTCTCTTCGAGTTTCAAAAAATATCTTCATCTCGTCGGAAAATATAAAAATATTTCTAGTGGAAAACTTCCGAGTGGGGTTAACCCTTTTATTTTTCGCAACTAACACAATTGATTATCTGATATAAAATAAGAGACAGAACTATTTTAATTCGATGTTTTGATACATTACACAAGGTTTAATATTGAATAGAAAATTTTATAAATTTGCTGCGAATCAGGTGGCGACTGTAAGGCGCCCCTCGAGTGTAAAGGGTTAATAACCAGAAACGATTCAATTACTCTTTCATTCACTTTTCTCACCGAAGAATGCAATGATTCGAAAATATCCCACTAATCGCAATCGTCCAAGACCTAACCAAATGGATCTCCAATATCTTCCCGCTACATTGCACACCTGAAAAGTTCAGCTTCACGGAAAATTGTCGAAAAATTCCAGGACACCTCATTAGCTGCATCGATCGCCGGTCTCCGGAGACTGTCCGCGGCGAATCTTCTTTCTCCCTTTGAATTACCCAGCAGAGTGTCTCGCGAACCGTCCGCGGGATTAAACCAGCGGGCTGCTCATAAATAACAATGGAATTTCTGGCGCGAGCTGCGGGGACGGGTTAATCAGGTTTTATCAGCGGCGCTTTTCAATTTCGAAACGCGCCGGGCGAATCATTGACGAGTGCGGCCGACCGGCCCGGGAAACAATTCGAATAATTTAGTTTCGATTAATGTCCGCGTTAATTCGCGGGGGAGCCTATTAACACGTTAGCCGCGGTGTTTCCGGCGCATTAGTAATAAAACGCCGGGGATTTTAATCTTGGAACGGGCCGGCCGAGCCGCGGACGCGCTCGATTGAGATTCATGGATGTAAATGAAAAAAGGCCGCGGATAATGATGCCCGTAATCCGTTCGGCTGCGAATGATTTCGGGCTCGTTCGAGCTTTCATGAATATTGATCCGCCGATTACGATGTTAATTGGTTTTCGGTGCCGCGGAGCTCCGCCATCTTGGACTTTCTAGCCAGTCGGGAGCCGGCCGCGAGTGTCACGGCGATCTTCCCGTAAAAATGGCGACCGGGAGCCTTGACTTTCGGACGGCCGACTTTGACGCGTTGTTCGGAGTTTGTTTCAGAAACAGTGTGTAGATGTATTTTAACACATTGTTTACTGGCAACGAGAAATCTCTTTTATATAAAGATACTTAGCTATGCAATTTTGCTAATTACTGTAGTACTTAGAGAAATATGAAATTTGATTTGGATTGATTATCTGTTTAAGATATATTGCATAACAGTATTTATATCTGAGTTTTTATATGTGTAGATTATGTAAAAGGATATTAGATTATATAAATAGATTATATAAATAGATTATTATAAATAGATCGTCCGTACAACATGCAAATCGAAGTCGAGGAGTCCATCAAGTAGAGAGACCGGTTCAGTTCGATTCGGTTGAGATTAACAGCGAGAAACTAATAATTAAAACTTGGAAACAATATTTTGTAGATTTCTTATTAATAGACACCCAGCTTAGATTTCCAAGATCACATTCGATACGTCACATTGGATACGTTAATCGGTTCGAATGATTATCGGAGAACATGACACGATGAATCGAGGTCTAGAGCCACCGTGCTCTAAATAACTCACCGACCTCTATTTTCACGACGACCGCTAACACGACAGTTGTTTCTCCGAAGAATTACTAAAGAAATCGATCAACGGACACGTCAACCAGAAGTAAATCGAGATCCCGGTCTCGGAGTTTCCATAAAAAATCGCTCGAGAGGTGAATTCGATTGCCCGGTAGTCCCAGAGTTAAACGATTCGTGGGCCGGCTGTCAGCGGGCAGCCGGGACGACAAGATGGCGCAACCTTTCGTCTCGGTTCCTTCGTTTTTTCCCGCCTCGTCTCGCTTTGAACTGGACACGCACCGTCGCGTCGCGTTCACGGAATAAAAGGGTAGGCCGTAATCGATTAGCCTGGATGTTGAGGAGCCGGCTCGGGCAATTTCGCGGCGGGATGTGTACGGATATAGATAGACGGGTCAACCTCCGCGGCGGCGAGGTCATCTTGCACCATCGGACGCCGGGTCAAATGCAAACAGGCCATCGCGGGACCCGCTGCGTCTCGCGCGGCTTTCTAATTTCTCGGTCCGGATAAAAATACCGGATCCGCTGGAAAGTTCTGTCATCGTCCGCGGATGATTATTCGATGTCTCGACGTGTCGTACGCGTCGCGGGCTCCGTTGAATGACGACTGTTGACCCCGTGCCTCTTTACGGTGTTTGTTGTCGGCCGCTCGGACGCGTAAAAATGGCGGTCACTCGTGCTTAACGCGCTGCGCGCCGGCGAGTGCGGGACTTTTAGGTTAAATGCTAGTCCTACGTTAACACTAGAACTACCAAGCAGAAATTGAATTATTGAAACTATTGAAGCTTCGATTGATTTACAATTCAGCTTCCGTATTGCTTAATCAGTTTCTTTGATCAGTTAGAGAATCTGTTGTTTTTAATAATCAAAAAGGAAATCAGGAATGGATAATTTTGTCGAGTTCGGTAGTTAATGTAACGTTTTAGATATATAACAAATTCAAAGTAAAATTACTAAATCGAATTTCTTAGTCTTTCTCGCAAGAAATTTCGGTTTGATCGATGTTTTCGACGCTCGCGTTTAATAGCCGAAATCCAACGTGTCAAGTGATCGCTCGTTTGAATCGCAAAATCGAATCTACAGCTGAGAATTCTAATAACAGTCGTTAGATACGAGTTCATAGATTCCTCCGAAAGTACACCGGAAGAGCTTCGGAATATTAACGATTCCGGTGGCCCGCCGGAATCATTTAAGTTCCCTCGAAAACCGTTTACGCGGCGATCGCTTATCTACGGTCGACTGCCTGCCCGTAACAATGACCATTAGCGGCGTAATTGCCATGTATTCAAAATTTAGTCTAAGCCCGTATAACCGTAACGCCGGGCGTAAGTCAAGTCTGAATTACCGCCGTCGGACAGGACTTCCCGGGTCGAATCGTGGAAAATCCAGCCGTAAAATGTCCGCGGTCTCTCCGGCGGTATCTACAGATCGAATCTACTAGGATCGGGAGAATGTTGCGACATTCCTATCGCAATCTATCGATCAATCCGCCGCTACCAGCGACAATTAATCACTGTTATGGCGCGGGCCGCGTACGATCAATCGGTGTTACAATTTCCCCGGGATCGCGGGTCGCGCTGTCAAGATTCCAAGATGCATTCCCCGTTGAGTTCCTCATGCCGATGCGACGTGGCCGAATATCCCGTTCACGAAAACAAATTCGAACGTGTCCGGGATCGATAAAGGGGGCAGGGACGGAGGGAAGCGGGGGGGGGGGGGCCGATGATCGCCGCTGTCCAGGCCGTTGAAACGAAACGATCGGGAAGGGTGAGCGGGCAACATTTCTCAGGCGGGCCGACTCTGGGCCATAATCAATCCGTTGGATGTTGAAAAGAGGCGCGAGCTATCTCGCCCTGGGATCCGGCGTGGTTGCCGTGTCCGCCGGGTACACTGGCCCACGTGAGACTGAAACGTGTCCGTTTTTGAGAGCAGGACTTTGCTTGGTTTACCGCTGTTGTACGGTTCGTGCAAGAAGTTCGCTGTGCATCAACCCTTTGCACTCGGAAGTTTTTTATTAGAAATATTTTGACACTTTCTGATGAGATAAAATCGATGTTTGAAGCTAAGTCGACGGGAAATCACGCGTACATTGAGGAACAAAGGTATTTTATTTGAATATTTCTCAACCTGATGCATTATAGGAAATTAAATACCAAATTTTATAGTTTTACTGTATGAAATCAAGTGGTGAGTGAGTCACCTCCTGAGTGCAATGGGTTAAAGAGGATCGGCTAACTTAGCGACCTTTTCTAGGGGATATCTAGATTGAAGCTGAAATAATTTTTCGTGAGTTGTATTATTTAGAGGATAGCTAGTTTGACGTCTGCTAAGTAGATCTAATCTAGCGATTGTCTAGTATCAGTGATTTCGATAGTCGGTACCTGTCGTTTGCAAGATTCTAGAAGTCATAAGATAAAATTGTCTAGCAACTAAATCTAATCTAGTAACTATCTAACTAATCTCAATGATTTCGACTCTTTAGAATAGTCGACGTAGTAACTATTGCTAGCTACAAATGCTTCAGAAATCAATTTGCTAGCTATATGTAATCCAGCAACTATCTAACTATCCAATGATTTCGCTAGCACACGGTATCTATCATTCGCAACAAGACTCCAGAAGTCAACGATAGTTTTACTTCGAAACTGAAAATTTCCCAACTGGATCTAATCTAGCAACGCAACTATCTCAATAATTTCGACTCAAAAACACTGTCAACGCAACTACTAGCTACAAGTACTCCGGTAATCAATTTGCCAACTCTAATCTACCAACTAACCGTACAATCAACGATCTCGCTAACACTCTCAAATAGCCAACGCAGTCTGCCCTCGTTAGAGACGCTAAAGATCAACTCCGGCTAGTTCCACAAATGACCGCACACTTTGCGCGGGTAGCTAACCCGCCGGGTCCAGAAAGCGGAGGAAGAATCCCGGAAGATCCTCTCCAACTGCCGCGAACTTTTCCCATTTTTCCGGAACCGTAAAATTAACAATCGCGAGCGAGTCGGGTCGAAACGAGCCAGACCGGGCACAGTGTTCCCCTTTTATTTACCGAACTGTCCGTCAGAGAGGTTCCAGCGGAACGCTCGACGGAACGGAAAACGTCCGCCGGTCGGTGAAATCGTGACGCTGGAAAAACCGGCGCAATATTTTTACGCGGGATACACCGCGACGCACACGTCGGGGAGTAATAACAACAGGTCGGTCGGCTGGTCGGTCGAGTTTTGTTTAAACGCGGAATTGTAATTGTTCCGCGTCATCGGCCGCGAACGACTCCTCTCCCCGCCATGTTTGTTTGCGGCCGGACGCGGTGTCTACGTTTTCTGGAGCGAAAGTCGGGGGCGGGTTTGATTTTTTTCGATGGAACCGTCGCGTTAACGGGGAAGCGGATAAGGAAGGTAAACGAACGAATTAATTGACTCGGGTATTGATGCTCGTTGGTAAACGGCTGTCTAATCAGTGTTTCAGCAGCTGCGGGTTTTATGTTTCTTGTGTCTTTGATCTTTGCGGGGGAAATTTATTATGGGTTTCTTATTTTGGTTAGGAATCGACTGTTGATTGTATAGTCGTGTATTTTAATTGTTTAGATTGAAAATTTAACTAGATTGATACAACTCTATGCTTGACAATATCTAGAGACTGTTATGATTATACTTTATTGAAAGCTTTAACCCTTTGCACTCGAGAGGCCTTTCACTCGCCGTTTGATTTGACCGAGCAAAATGATAAAATGTAAGATTCAATATTAAATATTATATTATATTATATTATTACAAATAATATTATAATATTATATAATGTATCAACACATGGAACATCAAAATGAAACAGTTCTATCACTTAATTTATGCAAGGTATTTCTTCGTGTTAGTTGCAAAAAATATCATCAGAAAATAATGAATATTTAAAAAATATTCCCGAGTGCAAAGGGTTAATGGAGGGTCTAAAGACAAATTTTATAGGCCCTGCAGATAATTAAAAACGTATCAATTCCTTTAAGAGCTTACTCAGTACAATTATAAATCCCCGGCAGTTCAAACAGGTCCGACGAACTCGATCCGCGTCGAGGTATAAATTATCCTCCCGAGTGCCGCGAAAGTCAAACGAACCCCGATCGTTCCCGATATTTCAAAAATCCGTCTTCGCGTTTTAATCACCGGGAGTCGGGATTCGCCGACGTCGATCGTGAATGTACACGAGCCGGGGGTAGGGTTGGACGCTCGGGTTGATCAAACAGCTAAATAAAATTCATCCCCGGCGCGCCCGGAAGAAGCTGGCCGAAGGTAACTGCCCGGAAAGTTTCGCCGTGGCTCTGTAAATCCGGCCGCGGGGCAAAGATCCTCGCTATTTCCATCCAATTAGCGCGTAATCCCTTTCTATTACCGAAAGCTTGGCTTCGCCGGGCCGATCGAGGGTCGCGGGGAATCGATCGACGGACGAACGAGACGAAGGGCTGCCGCTGTTGATCCTGAGAGTGGCGGAGAGACGAGTTCGGATAGGGGATGCCGCTAGCAGAGCGAGATAAGTCAAAGGAAAAGGCAGCGTCGTCGAAAGAGGCTTCTTTAGGGATTTCTTCCTTAGGGAATCGGTTTAACCCTTTGTACTCGAGAGGTGACCACCTCATTTGATGTAAGTTATAACGTTGCTGTTTCTATGTCTAGATCTACTATGAACCATACAGATTGCTGACAAGAAAAAGAATATTGCTTCTGAGGAACTGAATAATATTTACATTTGTTAAACCATTAGATATTGTAAGGCAAGTGGTTAATTTTGATATCAATGAAGCGTGCTTGCAATTGGTAGAAGAGAAGAACAGTTAATTTATCTATCTATCCATTTTCATAGATCTACTATACAAATAACAGACAATAATAATAATAAATAAACATAGTCTCAAATCATCTACAACAGCTACTCAAATCTAAATTTGAAACTCTACAGTAAAGAAAGTGAAATCCATTATTAACCCTTTGAACACCAGTTATATCAAATATTTTAAGGAATCAAAGAAACTACCCTAAAATTATTCGATTTACCTAGTTTCGCCAGGAATACTATAAAAATTAGTTGCAGTTGCTGATGAATTAGAAAACCATCTGGAGTACTAAGGGTTGGAAATCTAAAAACAAAGCAGAATCAAGTACGAAAAATCCAGAGTAAACAAAGTGGCTAGCGTGAAGAAACGTCTTTCCTAATTTTCGCTAGGAGTACTATAAAAATTAGTTGCAGTTGCTGATAAATCTCAAAGCCATCCGGAGTGCCAAGAGTCAAAAGTGCACCGAAAACAAAGCAGAACCAAGTACCAGAAATCCAGAGTAAACAAAGTGGCTAGCGTGAAGAAACGTCGCGTTGAAATCAGCGGAGTGTTCCGACGAGTCGCAACAAGTCGGAGAAGGAGCGCGGATCCGTGTAAAAAGGGCGAGAGAGCGGGACAGAGAAAAATCCCGTAACGAAAAGAAAAGGGAGAGAGAGCGGCGGAGAGTCCGGAGGAGCCATAATCGATCCGGCGTGCGCTGAAAGAAAGGAGGCGCGAGCTATCTCGCGCTCGTGAGTCGAAAAGGAGCCGGGGGTGGAGGGGCCGGTGTCCGGGGAAGGCTTCGGGGATGGTGTTTGCGGCCTCCTCTCGCAGCGGGAAGTCCGAAGTTCGTGCAGAAGGGACTAACGTCGGCGTCGTTCCCGGTTAACTAGATGCCAGCCGAGATTCCACCGGTGAAGGGTTGGACGGACGGACCTGGCGGAGGTAATCATAAAGCTACGAGCCTGGCCAGAGGAAGAAGAAGGTGGACGAGAGGGAAGAAAGAAGAAGAACAAGGGGAGAAACGAGGGACGAACGAGAGGTGGCGAACCGAGGAGGACAGAGAGATGGCCGCGGGGCTGCCAGCGCGGCCTGGAAGCGTGTCAGTAAATTTAACCTAACCGAATGCCAGGGCATAAACCCCTCTTCTTCTTCTTCTTCTTCTTCTTCTTCGTCTTCTTGTTCTTCTCCGTTTTTTTCTCGTTCGCCGTCTTCCTTCCCCGCTTCTGCATCGAAGTGGGCCCCGCCGATCATCGGTACGTCGATCGTTCGGAACGTTCACCGTTACCACGGGAATTTTCTGGTGGGCTGAGTCGGTGTACCCAGGATTCTTTCGGGGAATTAAGGGGCCTTTCTACTGCGATCGCGCTGGAGATCGGTTTTTCTCTTTCTCTCGCGTTTGTGTGTGATCGGCGAGTATATTCGTAGGGTTTGGGTACGTGTGAGGGACCCCCTATGAAACTGCTGTAACTTTCGATGGGATGGATAGTTTTGTTAGGAAAAATTCAAGGGTGTTCTTGAGATGTGTAGTTATTAGCCTGCGAAGTTTGAAATTGATGTGATTTACCGTTGTTTTTATAAAAATAGATCAGCTGTGATTGATGTAGAGATGAGTATCTTCGTAGGGTTTGGGTACGTGTAAGGGACCCCCTATGAAACTGCTGTAACTTTCGATGGGATGGATAGTTTTGTTAGGAAAAATTCAAGGGTGTTCTTGAGATGTGTAGTTATTAGCCTGCGAAGTTTGAAATTGATATGATTTACAGTTGTTTTTATAAAAATAGATCAGCTGTACGATTGATCTAGAGACGTTTGGATTCTTTCGGTTAATTCAGCGTTGAGATTAGATGTCCCGAGATTTTCCAAAGGACACGTTGCTAAGATGTAAGCGACGGGTTCGTGAGAACGAATCTTAGGAGACCAGAATCAATTCCGCGGGAGGGATATTTTTAAAAGAGCCTCCGAGGAAAAAGGAACGAGACGGAAGGTGATTCGGCCGGCAGGCAAGGCGAGCGAGCAAGGCGGGCAGGCTCGACTGATGTTTTTCCAACGGAGGATTTATAGACTGAACAATTTAACAAAGGTCCATTGTTAATTCAGCGGACGGTGTTAGCCCGGCCGGCGGATAATTTATTCAGGCAATCGGAATCCAGCCGAACGGAGGAATCTACGCATACTACCCGGGCCCGCGACTACGTTGCCCGTCGATACGCATACCACCTTCGTCTCTTTAACTGCCGTCCTTCCTCTAACTTTTAGGCTGAGGTCACAGCAACGTCGAGACGACGGTCGTCAACGTTGACGGTCATTACTAACGCTTTACCAACCGAACAGCTATTAACAAACTTATCGGTGACTCGGGATCTTCCGTTTCGGAGCGGTTCAACAGTTTTCCTCGAACAACAGTCTCTAAAAGGACGATTAGCTCGTGTTACCCAGCGCAGCTTGTTAATCCAAGATTATGAATGCTATTAAAAACTATGCTTATTAAGGAACTACTTCTAATACTCGGAATTACCATTAAAAGACTATTTTAAACGTCAGATGCTTCTAAAGGAAGAGACTATCCAGATACAACTCCGAACAGACCTCTAGTTTACAATCAAACATGAAACTATTCCAGAAATGAATTTATAATCATTCAACACTAATGCTACCATGAAGTTAATTCTATGAAGAGTGCATCTATCGAAACTTTCATTTACAATGCAGTAGTTCCAGTGGTAACTCTACAAAAGCACGAAGCTTGTTTCGCTAGGTCTATTCCTCATTTTCTAATGAAACATCAATGACAGCTGTTATGGCTATGCAACTTCGCTAATACGTACCATAGTACATACTTCAATAAACATACACTTTTCCAAACCGTGTTATTTATTTCTACAAATAAATATTCAACATAAACAAATCATAGGGGGTTAACGTTCGAAATCCACCGGTCAGAGTTCGATATCGAAGCTGATCCGAGGAACACTATATGCAGAGAACAAAAGCAACCGAACAGTCTACGTAACAGCTTGGGGCCACGGAGCTCTAACGTTGCCGAGGCTCGCCCCCGGATGCCTCGTAACGTATCGCGCCCCGAGCAACCCGAATTACACACTCCCTCGGCCACGAAGCAGGGGACCAGGTCCGAGGCTCCTCCGTTCTCGCTTCGGCGATCCTTATCGGCAGCTCGGATGCCTCGTCGGCGACCTACGACGCTTGCCAGCGCTGCTCTCCGAGAGTATCTCTCTCTCTTCCTCTCTCTCTCTTTCTCTGTTCACCTTTCCTCTCGGACGTTTTTTCCTCTCGCCGGCCGCGAAGGTCGGAGGTTGAACACTGTTCGATCGACAGCTGCCACGAAGTCACCTCCACCTCCGACGTGGGTGAGATTCCACGGCGAGTCACTCGTTATTTGTTGGTTACTTTTGGTCGCCGGGCGGAACGTCCCGATGCCTGTCGATATCTCGCGGCGCCGTCTACCCCGGAGGAGAATTTCTCGCGAGACCTGTAAGCTCGGGCTTCGTTAATTCGTTAACCGCGGACGGATCGACGGGCGCGCCGTGAAATGCGCGCTGCGAGCCGCCTTGAGGCCTGCTCGCCAGGAAACGTGGGAATAACGGTCCTCCCGAGCGTTATTTTTTCATGCGCTGTGCAACTGTGGGCTGTGGCGGGTGGTTTTGGGTTTTGTAGTTTTAACCCTTTGCACTCGGAAGTTTTTCATTGGAAATGTTTTGACGTTTGATGAGATAGAGAGGATTTGTGAAGGCAACTCGAGAAATCACATATTGAGGGACAAAGCTGTTTTGTTTGAATATTTCTCAGATTTTGTATGAAGTTTGATATTAACCCTTTGCACTCGAAAGTTTTTCACTGGAAATTCAACATTTTCCGACGAGATGTAGACAACATCGTTTGAAACTAAGGTAATTTAAGGATTCTTTGAAGTGTACGAAACCTTTGGCAGATTAACCCTTTGCACTCGGAAGTTTTTCATTAGAAATATTTTAATATTTTCTGATGAGGCATAGACGACATTGTTTGAAACTAAGGTAACGATAATTCACAGATAAATTAAGCAATCAAGCTATTTTACTTAAATATTTCACATAGCAGTGCAAAGTTTAATTTAAAATACTAAATGTTCAACTTCATAGTTTTGCTGTATCAAATCAAGTGGTGGTTTATATAAAGACACTTAGCTATGCAACTTCGCTAATTACCACAGCATTGGAAAAAATATAAAATTTAATTCGAATTGATTATCTACTTAAAATATATTACATAACAGTATATCTGAGTGTTTCTATGTATAGTGATATAAGTTGACCTCAGTGAAAATTGCCATCCGTTTTCAAAATTGCAATTCAGTTTTCCGAAAATAGCCGGTACGCAATTTACCCTATGCACTCGAAAGTTTTTCAATGGAAATATTCAACATTCTAACGAGATATAGGTCACATTGTTTGAAACTAATTCAATAACTCATAGATACATTAAGCAACAGAGGTGTTTTATTTAAATATTCCACATAGCAACGCAAACTTTAATTTGAAATATTAAATATTCAACTTCATAGTTGCTGTAATTCTGTTATTAATTCGTTAATAATTCAAGTATCAACAAACCCACACTCCTCCCACCACAATTAAAACCACCCCTCACCCTCATATCCGAATTTCGCGAGAGCTCAGCGGCAGCAACGCGAAATAAAGAACGCACTCGCGTCACAAACGCTAGCAATTCCCGCCCTTTAAAAACTCACAACCCCGTCCCGCGCCGCAACAAATCGTCGCCAATTAATACGGGCACGGTTGCACGGCCGATCGGGAAGTTTCAATTGAAACGAACGCGACTCGTTGCGCCATTGTGCCGAAATACTGAATCGGAGTATACATTGTCTCGCGTCCAGGTGCGCGGGGAGCGGGGGAGCGGCTCGATATCGGCGGCCCGGCGTAGGCTAAGTTATTGCGCGAGACTTAATTGGATGCAAAAGAAGTTACAAAGTTCGCCGGGGACCGTGGGCCCGTCTCGAACACGATCTCACGGCTCTCCCCGGCCGTTGTTCCCTCTTTCTCCGCGGTCTTCCGCCGGTCCTCGTCCATCGCCTCGCCGATTCGGCTCCCCTAATCTGCCGAGCGTCGTACAAATAACTGCTCTACACGCGGACAAGTCCGACGTGTTAGTGCAGGTGGAGTGTAGGTTATGAAGAGTTGAAACAATCTGTTACGCGCCTAGAAATGACGGTATTAACGCTTTGCGTCCGCGTCTCGTAGAAATTTATTCGCTTGGCGCCGGCAGCAATTCGGATCACTTCGCTTGTCAAGAAAAACTTGTAACTTATTGTTACCTAAACAAAACTCCGACAATGCGAGCGATACTAGTGCTGTCGGCCACTGGGCGATACTTTGTGCACGACACCACTGTGTCGCCGGACGGCAGTAGGTTTATTAATAATTCTAGTATCAACAAGCCTACACTCCCACTACCATTGAAACCAGTTTCTTGAATTTCTCAGAGAAACACCTGTTATCTTTAATAATTGCAAAAAGAAGAAATGGAATCATTTTGACCCATCAGTCACCACATGACTCGATGCAACACGACTATGACGTTGAATACTTTGATCAATCACTATCGTTCAAAATCTCTTCAAAATCTCACCGTGTATTGATGGCTCATTAGACGGTGTGCATCAAGTATGGCTCGTCGAATGGTTTGGTAATTGGAAAGCATTGCCAGTTGAGAATGAATTTACTTATTCAGCACTTCGAGAAACGAGACGCGAACCTACACAAGACGAAACACCGAAAACCAACGTTCATTTTCAAATGCGAAACATCAACGGAAGGATTCAGGGTAGCGCCGGAAATCCCCCGAAGCTGTCTACTCTACATTCACTCCTCAAATCTGCTCACACCGGAGTCTGACGTACCAATTCCACGAGCCCATTCCAACATTAAATTCCGCGTGCGCGCGTCCCGGAAACCACGCACCCCTTTCGCTGGCACGTTTCCTCCCCCAAAAAAAGCAGGCTACGCATCGCCAGGAATATTCTCGTTACCGTTGCAACGAAAAACACGCGGCTAAATCCACGTCCCTCCCGCCGTCTGCTGTCCCGTCGCCGTTGGTCCCCGCTTTATTTTTTTATTTACTTCGTCGCTACCGCGTTTCCGGTAGAATAAATACCGTTACAGAACAAGTGCATTGTAGTGTAATCAATGGTATACACTGTCTAACGTGATTTTACTGTGAGCCACCGGTACACGCCGGCGTGAACTTGTATGTACATTCCAAAGAATCTTCGTCATCAAAGGGTTAATTGCCAGACGTCGCGATTATGATTTTTCATTGTACTACCTAAAAATGAGCCTATCGGCTGGTAGAGTCAAATGAAGTTCATTTCTCTCTTTTCCTTGTAATTTGTTATTTTTGTTATTACCTGCTTAGAAATGGAAAAATTTACAATTTTTTTACATGAAACTAGAAAAGCGTAATTAACCCAGTACAATGACGAGTGAGACTGATGAAGATTTCTAGACTAATTTGACAGCAATCGATGTTATTCATTACACAAAGCAAACAACTGTTTTGCTATTATCATCGTATTATCTTCAAATAAAATTTTCACTTAGAATGGACAATTTTCGATAGTAAAATACGCGAGATTAGTAGCAAAAATAAATATTACGCCAAGGAGTTAACAGTTTTGCTATTATCATTGTATCATCTTCAAATAAAATGTCCACTCGAAGTATGGACAATTTTGCATTTCTTCCAAATTATCGATAGTAAAATACACGAGCTTAGGAGCAAAAATAAATACTACGCCAAGGGGTTAACCAGAATTCCACCGTCGATCTCAAAATGACCGTCAACGTAACATCGTCCCAGTAAATCATCCAAGTCAATCACTATCATTCAAACATCCCCGACACTGTAACCAATCCGAGACGCTCGCGCTCGTTTTCGAAGAATAATGTCGCGCAAAAACCGTGCAACCGGCTCTCGCAGGCACGGCGAACGGTCCGGAGAACGGGGTGAAGAAGAGATGGAGGGGTCGGGCGCGTGTAACCGGTAACCCGGCTCTGTCCACTTATTAGCCGCTTAATGGACCACGATGTACGGGCCACGAATGTATGCTGTCTTCCTGCGGGGACCATCAAAAGAGGCGGGAGCGTCCCGTTTATTTAGCAAACACGCCAAACCGCAAACCCTATTTCTTCGGCCGGTTTAAAGGGATTAAAAAACACCGAACCTACAGAGAGAGAAAGAGAGAGAAAGAGAGAGGGTGGGAGGGAAACGGAGAAAGGTTGATACGGGGGCGAGGAGAAGGGGGGAGAAGGGGGAAGGGCTCAATTACGAGCCGGGACGGAAATCGATAGGCCTCCTCGGGCTCTCTCGCGGGAAGTAATTAAAAGCGCGCGAAATTTGTGGCCAGGTTCTTTTCACTCGCGGCCCCACCGCCGCCCCCTCGGCCATCCCCTATCTCCGATCTTTTCATTGTTGATCTTTATCGGCCGGCATCGACGGACGACGAAATATACGCGAGGATTCCCCGGTAATTGCGATCCGCCTGCGTATCGATGGTCGATATAATTGTTTCCGGTCCCGGCCGGGGATCGATTCCGCCGAAACCCCGAGCGAGTTAGGAGGCTCTCCGGGGAATTAACCGTTTCGTTTGACATCGCGCTGAAGGTGGGCGTCTGCGGCATTAATTTGGTAATTGGGGATTTAATTGTTGTTTGAGGCATTCCGCGAGGTGACTGGATTCTCGATTCTCGTTCGGGATGCTGGGAATTATTAACTATTTGCACTTGGAAGTTAGAAGTATTTGACGGTAGAACTCAGACAGTAGACTCGAGTGCAAAAGGTTAAAGACTATGCTTTTCAGAAAATTACTAGGCACTATCATTAAAAGACTATTTAACAGATGCTCCTGCAAGGCACTATCGATGGTTGATATCGATTCCTCCGAAACCCCGAATGAGTTAAGAAGCTCCCGGGGAATTAAACGTTTCGTTTGACATTCTGCCGAAGGTGAGCGTCTACAGCATTAATTTAGTAATTGGGTATTTAATTATTCTTTGAGGTATTTCGGTGACTGGTAAGTGAATTCTAGACCTCGTTGACGTTGGAGGGAAAATCGAGGTGTATACATGTGATACCCGTGACATTCGCAATATCTAGAATATCTATAGCAATTTCTGTATTAACACGTCAACATAAATTCCATCTGAAGCCACGTTTTTAGTGTCAATAAAATAATACAATTATTTCATTCCGAAAGACACCATCAAACTCCCAGGAATCAACCGATCGGCAAGAATCTATCCATCGATTCCAAAGCGTCAACGCGTTAACAATCGACAAAACAATTTCCACCGTACAATAACAATCATATTACACCTTAAACAACGCACTTATCTCGAATTCCGAGTACCAATCAGCATCGCAGCTCGACTCGCACGGCCGCCGAATGAATAATTCATCCGTCGTTAATCCGATCATACACAAAACTCTCCATTTCGCGTAAAAGAGGAGCGAAGCACCGCGGCGGTTCGAAACCAGCGAAATGTTCGGTCCGCCGAGGGAAAGTTTAAAAGGGGGAGACGCGCGCGGGCAATATCAGGAAACCCGGTGGCCCGTGAACAGGTCTCCGGCGTGCGCGTTTCAGTTTCAAAACCCGATACACAATATCGCAAGGAAGTTACCGTGCCAGTTATTGGCACCGTTCTCGGCCGTCCCGCCATTATTACGAGCGTCCAGTCGGAATTCATGAATGTTCCATGGGCTCGGCCCGACCCCGTCTCCGTCCAAGGTCTCGTATTTCCCGAAAGTTCGACGCCGGCAGCCGCAGCCAATCCCCTGACCGGGCCGGCAGCCGGCCCTACCACTTTTCCCGATCGCCGGAGCCAGTATTTCAATTATGTACACAACGAAACCCCGGGCCCGGGAACTATTCGCATCGTCGCTTTAAGATTAGAGGATTCCTCTAAGTTCATCGCGGGGGGATAGTAGGTCAGTTATCGGCACCTCTGGACCGTTCTTGGCCGCGGAGTTGCGAACATAGTTGCGGAACCTGCAGACTCCGGGGCTCGCGCAATAATTTAGGGTACGCTGGGTACTGATGCTGATGGGACTCTAACTTTCTCTGTCTCTCTCCCTTGCTCTTCAATTGTGAACCTCTGTCTTCCTTTCTTCCTCTATCTTTTCTCTCTCTTGCTCTCTGTCTCTCTTTTGTTCTTCACTTGTGAATCTCTGTCTTCCTTCCTCTCTCTCTCTTTCTCTCTCTCTTACTCTCTGTCACTCTCTTGCTCTTCACTTGTGAATCTCTATCTTTCTTCCTTCCTCTCTCTCCTCTCTCTCTCTCTCTTTCTCTCTGTCACTCTCTTGCTCTTCACTTATGAATCTCTATCTTCTTTCCTTTCTCTCTTTTCCTTCTCAGTCTCTCTCTCTCTCTCTCTCTTACTCTTCACTTGTAAAATTCCATCTTCCTTTCTTCCTCTTCCTCTCTCTCTCTCTTGCTCTTCATTTGTGCATCTCTATCTTTCTTCCTTCCCCTTCCTTCTCAGTCTCTCTCTCTTGCTCTTCACTTGTGAAATTCCATCTTCCTTCCTTCCTCCTCCTTCCTCTCTCTTTCTCTCTTTCCCTCTTTCCCTCTCCCTCTCTCTCTGTTGCTCTTCATTTGTGCATGTCTATCCTCCTGCCTACCTCTTCTCTCTCTCTCTACTTTCCTTCCTCTTCCTCTCTCTTTCTCTCTTCCCCTTTCTGTTGTTCTCTCTTCCTCTCTCCCTCTCTCTCTCTCGTAGTTTTAACATGACCTGGAGAACAATATGCGCTGACCGCTTCGAATCTTATCCCTGATGGTCGGCTTAATGTACACCGGCTCGCGTATATCGATCCCGCTGATCGAGCTCGTCGGAATGCGCGCCCGGTAATCTCGTAAATTCGTGAGAAAGTTAATTAAACGAGCCTCGGACCACGGCCGGCTGCGGAACGCGCAAGGTCACGTGGTCTGAGGAAGGATTAATGTCGCCTAAACCTGCCGAGCAAGTTAGGGGATGGAGTAGACTTGAATACGAGTGGACTGGTGATTATTCGATTGGATCCTGATGCGGGTGTATAGATGTTTCGAGACTGATTTAAGATGTTTGACGAGAGTATCTTTGTGATTAGGAATCTTGTTTCATTGAATGAGAAAGGTGTTCCGTTTGAAAATAACATATTTTGAAAAATAAAGCTCTTTTATCTATTAATTGCTAACCCTTTGCAGGTGAATGCCGACATTTCGAGAGATAAAACATATTTGGAACACCAAGTCGCAAACAGATGATTTAATTACTCAAACAGCAGATCGGTGAGTAGTTTCTTCTATTATTTAAGCAATCAATATATAATTTAGCTTCATTTACTAAAGATTCTATATATATCAAAGAATCTTCTTCCTCAAAACAGCTATCCTCGAAACAAACATAGAAATTATAGCAAGCGATCACTCAATATATTCAAGCAATCAATACATAATTTAATTCATCTACTAAATATTCTATATATATCAAAGAATCTTCTTCCGCGAAAGAGTCCTCGAAATAAACACAGAAATTAGAGCAAGCAATCAATCAATATATTCAAGCAATCAATATATAATTTAGCTTCATCTAAATATTCTATATATATCGAAGAATCTTCTTCCTCAAAAGAGCAATCCTCGAACCAAACCTAGACATTAGACGAGCACAGAATCCTCTTCTCAAGATCGCCAGCAAGTTTCGGTTTACATAAATCCCTCGCGTCGATCTGCACGCCCGGTCGCACATCCCGAATGCCCAAAGAAATATAACCGTCCGCGGATAACGACGTCGCTCTAATTACGAAACTTTCTGGAACTCGAAGAAACCGGAAGCACCGGCGAACGGAAAAACCCGATTTATTTTCCTCTTGATGGTTCATAATGAAGCGCGGCGTGCAGCATTCCGATAAGTTAATTCCAAAGCATCCCGCGTTTCCGCGGGATATTTTCCGGGCGTTTTCCTATTCCGGAAGTTCGTTAAAAAGCGCGAGCGGCCATTAATTTTAATTCGTTCCTGCCCGGGAGTCAAAGGGCGCGGAGAGAGCAAGATTTTTTTCGCCTCCACTGCCGCCGCCGCCTCCGCCCCGCCGACCTCGCCGAAGTTGCTTCTGAAATCCGGTTAACCGTGATCCGCGGCGGTAATTAACTATCCAGCGAAATTCATTGTCGGAGAGGCCGCTCGCGGAAGCTCCGCATCGGTCCCGCGAGACGCGTAAGGCTGCGTTTACATCGCGGCTTGAATGCCTGCGATGAGATCATCGATCAACGCGTTAACAAAAGATATTCAAGGTAACTTTCTTTACTTTTAGAGCTATGGTGATCTCATGCTTTCAACTGTTCAGTCTTTATAACGAAAGTAATTAGTAATACAAAGCCTAGAGTCCTCTAAACTTTGAAGATCTAACTTAGAAGCTATCTTTGAAGTTTCAGAGCTTAATCTTCACACGTTGCCAAATAAACACTGAAACTCTGATACAAGCGGAACAGTTTGCTTAACTGTGTTCGACGAATATACACGTCATAAAGCTTGACACGATACTAATTCTTTCATAAATTCTTTACTTTTTCCCAGAAACACGTAATTCTTCGTTTGATCTTTCATTAAAATCCACTCTACTTGCATCCGTCCTTCGACGAGTACAAGCTCCATTTTTCGATTTTATTGCTCGCAAAACGAGAGATTTTTCCAACCGAATTCCACAGTCAACTATTTGATAGAACAAACCTAGAGAATCAATGTTGTCTGTAACAACTGCACTACTGTTTCTCTATTTAACTCACGTAAGAAAATTCTGTTCACTCCTGAATTCCACAGTACAATGGAACATGTTTCCACGCTTGATTCTCGTCGAGGTTCTTATCGAGCATCGAAGCTGCGATGTAAACGCAGCCTAATTCGACTTACAAGCCGGCGGACGGCCATATTTGGCCGGACCTTTTTCCGAACGCGGCGCGCGCTCGAAACGGAACCGGTTTACGCATTAATCATTATCGCATCCGCCTCTAATGACGAACAGGAGCGACGCGACGCGCAGCCGAGGAATAAATTGGCCCGCGACCGCATTAACTTTGTTGTCAATTAGATTGTCCGACGACGTTCCAATTTCCTCGCGACATCGCTGGGGCGCCGCGCCGGTTTTGTGACGGTGATTTCTATGAAAACGTCGCCGTCACGCTTTCAATTTCATTTTCGTGCTACATCGGGGGATCTGCTTATCTCTCCTCGTTGCTCTCGGGAGGGATCTCTCTCCCTTAGGTTTTTCCATTTCTTTCCCCTTGTTTGGACTGTGTCGTGACGAGATCCTCCGTCGAGATTTCTTAAGATGCTGCAGTGAAATTGAAACGATAGTTTCTCTGTTATTAGTGCTTTGGGTTTTACGGGAATTATATCTGTCTGTCTTCTTGGGAATTGTGGTTGGCGATAGTAAGCGGTATAGATAGAAAATAGTAAGGAAGAGCAGGCTGTAGTAAATAATAAGGGAAAATAATAAATGATAGTAAGTACTGGCAGGTAATAGTAAGTTGTAGTAATAATAAATAAAAACAGTAAATAATAGCTAGTAAGGGAAGGTAATGGTAAATAATAAAAGTAGTAAATGATAGCAAGTAATAGCAAGTAGTAGCAAGTAGTAGCAAGTAGTAGCAAGTAGTAGCAAGTAGTAGCAAGTAGTAGCAAGTAATAGCAAGTAATAGCAAGTAATAGCAAGTAATAGCAAGTAATAGTATGTTACAGTAATAATAAATAGAAACAGTAAACAATATCAAGTCATAGCAAGTAGTAGCAAGTAGTAGCAAGTAATAGCAAGTAATAGTAGGTTACAGTAATAATAAATAAAAACAGTAGATAATAGCAAGTAATAGAAGGTAATAGTAAGTTATAGGAATAATAAATAAAAACAGAAAATAATAGCAAGTAATAGAAGGTAATAGTAAGTTATGGGAATAATAAATCAAAACAGTAAATAATAGCAAGTAATAGAAGTTAATAGTAAGTTAAGGTAAAACTAGTAAACGATAGCAAGTAATAGAAGTTAATAGTAAATAATAAAAGTAGTAAACGATAGCAAATAATAGCAAGTAACAGTAAATAATACAAAATAACAGTAAATACTACTAAAAATAACAAATAATACTAAATAACAGTAAACACTAATAAAAAATAACAAATAATACTAAATACCAGTAAACACTACTAAAAACAACAAACAACACCACGCAATCCCATCGCAAACGAAGCGACAACAGCCACAAAAGGGAACCACCGCGTCAAAGACCTAATACCCCCAATGATCTCGATTCCGAGGAACGCTTCTCCCGATGATCGCCTCTCGGCCGATCCCGCGGCGATGACGCGATCGCGTCGAAAGCCAAGACCCCTTGCGGTCCCGGGGTTTCCGTGGAACGTCACGCCAATCTGTCCCAATTTAAACAACGTTCGCGGTTGCCGTTGCAGTTAATAAATAACGCCGAAGTGGCACCGCGCTGCGCCGGGGCCCCGGGCGGCGCACGCATACCTCTCTAAAGTGAGGTTAATTTCGCGGTCAGTTAGCAGGCAACCATGGGCTCGTTGCCTCTCATTGTCAGCCGGCCAACTTTATTGACAGCGAGAAAGAATCGGGGCCGAAGCCCTGCGCGCTGTTTGCCCCCGCGATGCGCTCGACATTGTTACGCGCGCTGCCCCGGCCTCCCGATATATATTTAGCCGACGATTAAAAGTCCGAACGCCGTCGTCGACGGGGAATCTGTACGATTCGGGCAGCTGGCGGAACGTTCTCCGGGGTCCCGGGATCAAGACACACTATTTCTCGCCGCTGAAAACGCAGACGCTACCGCGTGACAACGCGATTACCAGGAATAGGGGAGTCGCCATTGTCTTCTGGGTCCTTACGATTTCTTTACGAGACTTCATACTTCGCGTAATGCGTGTCTTAGGCGGCTGAAGAATCTCGTATAAATAGAACGTTTCTAGAGGAGCGTCTCCTCTAAAGTTAGCTATGATGTAGCTGGTGTGCCTCTGTTCCTCGATTAAACTGTTACCATTGTTGTCCCGTTATCAAGATACTAAATACTACCTTAACACGTTCTTGTTAATTTTTTTAAGACTTAAGGATGTATGGAGCGTATACGACCCTCACTTTTACAATTAAAATTAAATAAACGCAATATACATGATGTTGAAATACCTTTGACTCTACACTAAATTTTGAAGTTCTTCGTTTTTCAATGAGAATTCATTTTCGGCCTGAACGGAAAATTCGGCGGGGATCGTATACGCCCTACGCGCACGGGACGTGTCAACCCCTTGTACAATGAGGATTGAGACTCGTGATGAAGATTTCTAAACTAATTTAACCCCTTGTCCTACAACAACGAGTGAGACTCGTGTTGAATCAAAGCGAACTATTTTGCTATTATCAATGTATCATCTTCAAATAAAATTTCTACTTCAAGTAGAATGCAAAATTTTGTATTTCTTACAAATCGTTGATAGTAAAATATTAGACGAGCTTAGTAACGAAAGTAAATATTACGCCAAGGGGTTAACAAACAGTTTTGCTATTATCATTGTATTATCTTCAAATAAAATTTCTACTTGAAGTAGAATGGAAAATTTTGTATTCCTTACAACTTATCGATAGTAAAATATTACACGAGCTTAGTAACAAAAATAAATATTCAAGGGGTTAACAAAGTGACGTTCGTACATCTCAGTAATTACAACTACTAATCAGAAATCAACGAACGCACTTAGCCTATTGGACGACGCTCCATCCCCGATGATCGCATCGAGTTTACCAAAGTTCCAGCGACGATTCGTCCCGCAAAAAGACACGCCACGGGCAATTCCCCGAAGGAAGACGCGAGAATTCGGGGCTGGGGCGGACACAATCCAGCACGATAATTCAATAACTAGCGCGTAAGCGACGAGAGACAGAGCGAGCGCGAGCGAGCGCGCGCGGCTGGACGGTTCCCGTGTTAATTAGAAAGGCCCGTGGCGTGGGCTCTCTTAACGATCACAATGCGCGCTGTCAGAGATAGAAACGTCCGACCGTGGACGTCGACTAATCCATCAAGCGAGCCGAGTGGGCAGCTCGCGCGCGGCGATTAGCGAGCGACGCGGAGGACTCGTCGGAAACGCGGAACGCGCCGCGGCGTTGCTCTCGGTCCCGGCATCGTTCTTTAATCGAGGAAAGTGTTACGGCCACGCTACCAGGCCCGGTTGATATGCATAACGAGGTCATTTGGTTAAACGCAGACAAAACAAGGGAGCAGTTGCCCGCGCTTTCCGCGCTGGAACCGCTTAACAAGAAACTCGCGCTGCTTTGCATCGAAATCGTCCCGGGTTCGTGCTCCCCGCGGCTCGGGCGAGGGGATCCCCCTTGGGGAAAGCGGGACAGGACGCTTCTCCCTTCGTTGTGGCCGTTCCTTCCCTTTCCGCGCGCTCTCCGATCGCTTTCGCTCTTTCGCGGCCGTCCGTCGATCGTCTGGATCGCGTCGATCCCTTGCTCTTCGAGTTCTCTCTTAAGTTCTTTCACAATTGCTGCAAGAATGCAGATACTTGTTTAAAAAATGAGCTGATTCTAATGCCAAATGCTTAGCCGTCTGATGCTAAACCAATTTTCACACTAATTTCTCCGAGAATTATCCTCGATCTCCGTAACAATTATAAAAAGAATGAATCAGGAATGCGTCATTTTGACCTCTCAGGTAGCTCTAGCGTTAAAAACTAAAAAACTCTTGATGCTGGAGTTTCGTGTTTGGAATAGGGTTGCAGCTATGGAACTGATTGCTGAGTCGTTAATAGATTGATGTAGCTATTAAGCTATGATTACTAAGACACTGTTATTATTATTAAAAGAATGGTTACTAAGCTACTGTTACCAGCCTAGTGTTATCAAAAAGACTCCACAATCACCGAAGAGAGATTCCCCAGGCAAACCACTCAGCTCCGCTAGAAGCAATAAAACCCACCCCAGCGATCTCGCGCAGTTCCTCCGGAGCGCGAACGGACAGATTACAGAAGGTCGGTAAACAAGAAGATTCCGGAACGAAGCGAAAGTCACGCAACTTCCGCTATACAGCGATCCGCGCGAAGATCGGCGGGCGAAGTTTCGCGATCAGTTCAGATCTCTTCGCAAATTTCGCTGTCAGCCCTTGAAAACCCCCGGCGATCCCGTCCCGCCAAACGGCAATGCATTTTGATAGCCCATTGTTAAAGGAATGACAGGGAAACGAGACGAGGGGGTGGGTGCGTGGGGTCGAAAGAACGAGGGAAGGGAACGGGGGGGGGGGGGGCAGACCGCGGAGAGAGACCATCGAAAAGTTTCGAGGAGGGCGTTTCGGAATGGAGACATAACGGCGGAGTTTGCCTTATTCATGAGTTCCATGGTATCCAGGCCTGGTATAACTGATGGAAGACGGGGTTGTAAGGCCACGATGGCCATGTACCGAAGTTGTATCAACGAACGGCCTCTCAGTCCTCACCGCGTAACGATGATAATATGCTACGTGCCTCGTGTCGGAAACGACAACTACCCGAACTGAATACACAGCCTCCTGTAATCATATATATCCTCCTCCTCCTCCTCCTTCTCCTGCTCCGACCACCTCCTCCTTCGCCTGGTACTCCCCTCCCGCCCTCCTCCTACGCCTGTTCAACTCCCCACACCCCGGAACCCGTTCGTCCGGCCGAGCCACCCAGTAGATGCCTCGACACCCACTTCGTACGAATCTTCACGATGCCACGACCTTTTACGAGGCCACGATGTGTCGTCTTATTCTGTTGCTGCTTCTTCTACCGATTCCGTTCTCCCTCGTTATTCCCTCCTACTTCTGCTTTTTCTTCGACCTTCGTTTTTTCTGCTACTTCTCGGTTTTCTGTCGTTCCTTTTGCTCCTCCGGCTTTGGGCTCCCCCTTTTGTTACTCTTTTGCTCTTGTTCTGCTTTCTTTTGTAGTTCATGAATTTTTATTGGGAGCTCGGCGGCTGAGCGATCGGAGTTTTACAGTGATAGCGAGGTGGAGGCGATAGTTGCTTAGCGAACGTTGTTTAGAGCAATGGTAGCTTAGTGGTCGTCGTTTAATAGGGATATCAGAGTGATGATAGTATCTTAGTTATCATCGTTTGATACTAACACTAGGCTAGTAGCAATGGTAGCTTAGTAATCATCGTTTAACAGTAGTATCAGAGTGGTAATAGTATCTTAATTATCAACGTTTGATACTAACACTAGGCTAGTAGCAATGGTAGCTTAGTAATCATCGTTTAACAGTAGTATCAGAGTGGTAATAGTATCTTAATTATCAACGTTTGATACTAACACTAGGCTAGTAGCAATGGTACCTTAGTAATCATCGTTTAACAGTAGTATCAGAGTGGTAATAGTATCTTAGTTATCATCATTTGATACTAACACTAGGCTAGTGGTAACTATAGCTTAGTAATCATTCTTTTAATAATAATAACAGTATCTTAGTGCTCATAGCTTTATAGCTATATCAATCTATTAACAACGGTTCAGTAATCATAGTTTAATAGTGATACTAAGCTAGTAGAGATCTTAGCTTAGTGAACGTAGTTTAATAGTAATGCTAGGCTAGTAGCAATGGTAGCTTAGTAATCATCGTTTAACAGTAATATCAAAGTAATAATAGTATCTTACTCATCATCGTTTAATACTAACACCAGGCTAGTAACAGTAGCATAGTAACCATTCTTTTAATAATAGTAACAGTATCCTAATAATCACAGCTTAATAGCTACATAAATCTATTAACAGTTCAATAATCACTTCCACAACTGCAACCATACTCCAAACACCAACCTCCATCATCAATAACAACCTAGCAACAGTAACAAATCTAAAATCAAAAAGTATCCCAACAAATCGCTGAATCCGACACTTCGTGTCCTTTTCCTGTTTATTTTCCTCTCGTCTTCCGCGCTTTTCTTCCTCTCCAATTTCCTTCGTTCCCCTTGTTCGCCTCTCCTCTTTCAGTTCCTGTTGTCCTTCTTCCATCTACACGGCTCTCCTCGCGCTTCGCTCCGTGTCCACGCGACAGCGAGCTCGTTCACCGTGATCCCCATTCGTTAGCACTCGAGGCCGCCGCAGCGGGTATACGTCCCGGCGGACGTGCGGGATCGATCGGCGTCGATTAGACCGAGAAATTGCTCTCGCAGAATACGAGCGGAGCATTCTTACCCTTGCAACGGGGCACCGACCACTTCGGGGCTGAGCCGGCCAATTACACGCGTGCGGATTCGCCGAATCGGGACTCTTAACTCCTTTCGGGGTCACCTGGGTCGAAAACTATCCCACTTTATTCGGCTTCTCGTGCATAGTCCACGGTGCAGTTTAATATTTTGTTTAAACTCTTCCGCGCAGTTTAAAATTTTATTTGACCGGTTAACCGTGGAATTCAGTTGGAAAAACCTCTCGTTCCGCGCTCGATGAATGAAAAAAATGGAGCGTGCACTCGTCGAAGGATGAATGCACGTAGAGTAGATTTTAACTTGCCCTACAGACTCGTGATTTTCAATATGATTCAACGAATATATATTCCATGGCGTTAGTTAATTTTTCTTTATAAGACACTACTATTGACGCTGATATTATAATATCAAAGCAAAATGTAACGGTAAGATGAAGTTCCTTCTGTATACTCGGGGATTGGAGATTGGAGGATCGAAAAATGCAGCCCCAGTTCCAATCGAAGCTGCGAATAAGCTTCCTGCAACTTTGACGAAGTTGCGAACGAAAACATTCCCACGACCGTTGCATAAGAGCTTCACTCAGCCATCGGGAACAATGTTTTCCCGTTCTAAAATCGGAAGTCGCATTTTTAGCCGAGGTCCCAGCAAATCCGTTCTCCGAGTTCCCGGTAATTTCGTGTGTTCATTCATTCTTAAACACTCCGATCGGCTATCGACAGTTCATACTACTTCTGGACGTTCGCAGATAACTGCCTTAACCCCTGTTATGAAGATCTCACTTTCAGTTATTAAAGACACCGTATAAAATTCATCATCGATGTTCACATCTGTTCCGGCATGGTTCCTGTTCTGTTCTGGTTGAGACACAGCTAGCGTGTCTAAACACAGTAATAAGGAAATTTTGGAAGCATTTTATTGCTAACTGCAATTTTTACATCCGATGTCATAAATGACCAACTGTCGAAGCTGACATATAAAAAAACGGCAGCTCAACCACCTAAACTCCGAGCGCACTGCCACGGATAAGGACACCATATATATATAGTATTTTATATTTATTGGAAACTTGGAAACTTGGAAACTTGGCAACTTGGAAATATGGAAATTTTGAAGCTCTGAAGCTTGACAGCTTGGAAACTTGGCAAATTGGCAAATTGTCAAATTGGCAACTTGGCAACTTGGCAACTTGGCAACTTGGAAATATGGAAACTTGGAAACTCTGAAGCTTGACAGCTTGAAAACTTGGCAAGTTGGAAATATAAAAACTTGGAAACTTTGGAGCTTGACAGCTTGGGAACTCGGAAACTTGGAAAATTGGCAACTTAGCAACTTGGAAATATGGAAATTTGGAAACTCTGAAGCTTGACAGCTTGGACACTTGGCAAATTGGCAACTTGGCAACTTGGAAATATGGAAATTTTGAAACTCTGAAGCTTGACAGCTTGGAAACTTGGCAACTTGCCAGAATTCTAACATTTCTCAATGATTTCCCTAAAACCTCTTTTCTACAAACATCACTATACTCTAGTCTCCTTAGAATTCTCTCCATTATTCCTACAGTATATACATAGTATTTTATATTTATATATATATAGAGAGAGACAGACATGTAGAGAAACACAAGTTCATCACTAATCACGCTGCACTCACTGAACAACACACACACTTTAACTTTGTATACACATACACATTCCTTTCACTCGATATTCAACAAATACTACTTTCGATACTTTCGAACGAGAGAAGAAGCCTTTTTCCATCACAACTATTTCACACAAGGTTAATTCCATCATTTCATCGTTCAATCTCCCACCATTCAAAATAACACTTGAAACGTCACAGGTTAACACAGGCGACTAACCTTCGAAAAGGCTGTGAAATCTATTTTCCGAGTTTCAAAGCACACGACCTATCCGTTCGGAACGAGGTTCGTAGGTGAGCCTCGCGCAATCGTGACGCGGTTCCAAGCTGTGGACGTCCCGGCCGCGTGGCATTACTGCTTAATGTCACGTACCGATTCCCTTACCGATGCGTGACTAAGAACGAAGCCGGTCCGTCCTAAAAATCCCCGCGACCGGCCCGGCATACGAATCGGCCGACTGTTATTTCCTCGTGAGTTACACGCTCGCGAGCCGATTTTTCCCCCGAGAGGAGCGAGAGAGAACTGGAAGTGAGAAAAGAGGAGGGACAGCGAGAGGCAGGAAAATTTCATGCGATCAAAGGCACCCGATACCGCGGCCTTCTCTCCTGCTTTCGGAATATTCAAACCCCCGGGTCACATGCATACTTCATTCGCCGCCCCGAGAAATCCGTTTATTATTGAACCCTCGCAGCTTTCGGAATCGCTGGAATTAATCTGCTCGCCGGCCGTGAATCGCGGCCCGTGTTTGATGTACCGCGGCTGCGAAAAAATACGAGAGAGAGAGGGAGAGGAATGCGGGGAAAAATACGGACGATGGAATTTTATTGGAAATCGGAAGTTTCCAGCTTTCGTCGCGTTCCTTTCTCGGAAGCTTTCGTTTCCGTCTTTGTTTCGCATTCTCGGAATGGCCGGGACGGCGGGCCGAGCGTTCGGTTTACGGGGGATCGCGTCGCGATGGGGGTGTAGTGGAGCGATCGCCGGATTCCCGGGTAATTCATGCATAATCTTGACCCAATTCGGTGCCAGCCTGCACGTAATTCGACGTAATACGCGTTTAAAGCGGCGTAACCGTGATTTAGGTACACTTAACTTCGCGCCGTAATGAAGCCACGTTTGAGCCGGGCTTTGGGTTCGACGTGATTTGTTGCGCACGCCGTTGTAATCGAGAGTGATGAACTTTCCACTCGTTATTCCTCCAATTTGGATTACGTCGGCCGTGCGTCTTCGTTACTCCGCCGCGGTTTCGCCGGAGGCTGATGTCGCGATGCGGGTTTTTTCGGTTTAACCCTTTCGGAGGGATCTCTGGAGGTTACTTATGGGGAAATTGTTTGTAGAGGATGGTTATGGTGTTCGACACTTTAGTTTTGTCGTTTCTTGATATTTAACGCGTTAATTTTTGTAAGAAAAGATTTTTAAGGGACACATGGTCAAGAATAGCTGTTTACGTTGGAAAGCACCGAAAACATCAAGTAACGATATCAAAATATATAAAATTAAAGAAACTTGAATATAACTTAATTTTTTAGCTGAAATATCAATACAGTTCATAAGCAAAATATGACCGAAATTTCCGTGGCACAGAACGCGTTAACTACCGAGCAATTAGAGTTCTCAAATTTTCTATACAAATTAGATGTTTCTTGAGATTCGAAGGGTTGTCTAGGCGCTTCTGTTCATCAGTATCAATTATAATTTTCTTACTGTATCCTTCAATAAATAAATCAAAGTAAATTTATTTGAATAAATGTTATTTCTTGATATTTTTTGTAATAACAGAATATTCGTGATGTCATTAGTATAGTTCATATAACCGAATTATTAAGGTTATCGATATATTTATAAAACATCGACGTCGCATTGCAGGAAACTATCGTATAAATTTCAGGAACATTGATGACTCATAAATCAATTACTGTCTAACGCGTGACATTCTTAGAAAAGCTCTTTGTAACAAAGAGAAAGCTCTCACTGAAAATCTAAATCTCTTAACTGCAAATCTAAAGCTTCGAATCGAACTATCCAAACCTTCAACAAACTAAGACGACCCAAATTAGAATAACCTAATTAAGCGTACTCCATTCGAAGCGAAAACACTTCCGCAATTTGCTAAGTATCCACAAAACACTTCCGCATTTCTGGTAAATATCCACAAAAATTGTTTAGCCGTTCGCACAATGACAACTCCAGGACACCCTGGATAGACGGTGTTTATTATAAAACAAGTTAACCGACCCGTGTTTGCCGTGACTAACGAGAAAGACGAAAAACAACGAGAAAAAGTCAGGGAGGCAGGACAAAAATACGCGAAAAATGGTTCCCCGAGTATCGCGGTACGATCGGTCGCGCTCGTTGCGTGAAATCTGTCCCGCCCGCCGGGGTAAATAGATATACACCGGCGTTCGCTCGATTTTAAATGTAAACAGGCCAAAAATCACCGGGAACCGAGCGCCCGCCCCTTTCCCGGCTGCAGCGAGCGGCGCTCTTTGCGATGAAGTTCGCGAACGGATACGCGGCCTAAATAACGCGGCCCCTTTGGCCGCGTGTACAGTGCCTAATTCCCCGGCGACCCGGTAAATATGTGCTCCTAATTACCATTGATATTAATTGTGTGTTTACCCCGGGCGAATCGCGTTTGCCGAAACGAGACGCGCGTCCCGAGGAATCAAAAATTGGCGCGACAGACTGGTGCTGTCTGGAGGCATTTTTCAATGATTTTGTTGTTGTTGGAATAATGGAGAGAATTATGAGGAGAATAGAGTATAGTGATGTTTGTAGAAACGTGGTTTTAGGGAAATCATTGAGAAATGTTAGAGTTACGGCAAATTGCCAAGTTTCCAAGCTATTAAGCTTCAGAGCTTGAAATTTCCATATTTCCAAGTTGACAAATTTCCAAGCTGTCAAGCTTCAGAGTTTCCAAGTTTCCAAGTTTCCAAGCTGTCAAGCAGCTGAGTTTCCAAATTCCCATATTCCCAAGTTTCCATGTTGCCCATTTGCCAAGTTTCCAAGTTTCCATGTTACCCATTTGCCAAGTTTCCAAGTTTCCAAGCTGTCAAGCTTCAAAGTTTCCAAGTTTCCAAGCTGTTAAGCTTCAAAGTTTCCAAGTTTCCAAGTTTCCAAGCTTCAGAGTTTCCAAGTTTCCAAGCTTCAAGCTTTAAGCTTCAAGTTTTCAAGTTTCCCAATTTCCGAGTCTCCAAATCCCCAAGTTCCCAAGTTTCTAAATTAAGTTATTTCTATTACTGTGTTATTATTTGAATTATTATTCATCAGTATTTTTATTGCTATCTATTAATGTTTCTATTGCAACCTGTCATTACTTCTACTATTTCTAATATTTCTATCGCAGTCTATTATTATTCCCATTACTATCTACTACCTCTATTACTATCATCATCCCTATCACTATCTCCCACTATCCCCAAATATTCCAACATTCCCACCTCCATTCACAACCTTAGTAAATATTTATTTCCAAAAATAAACGCAACAAAGTTTGAAAACTAAGTGTATATTTATCAGTATATAAAAACTGAAAACGGAACTTCGATGGTTGAGCGTTTGCCACTGCCGAACGACGCGGAGAGAGAAAAGACGCTGAAAAAAAATGGCCGCCGTCAGGAAAAGCAACCGACTCCTGCGAGGGAGAGGACTGCACCAACGGATACTTTGTAGCCCTTAAAAATATATTTCACGCTCGCTCCGAACACACAGAATCGTCGCAGCGTTCGAACCTCGAGATCGGGAACACTTTTAGATCACGGTTATTTCAGTTCCGTCGTTAACGTATTCTCGGGAACTCAGCAAATCCGGCGGGGTGTCCCGTAGAAAATCCCTCGGGAAGATTACGGACGATGATGCAGCCCGGTTTCTTCAATTAGCTGTCTAGAACGGTGCCAGGTGTCTCGGACGTCCAGGATTAACGCGCGCGCCGTTTCTTTTTCGAAACGTCCAGACCTGTTGGTCCGCGACAGGTCGGCGTCCCCTCGTATTAAGCCGTCGACGTGTCCGCCCGTCTTGGTTTTTTCGAGATGCAGATCCAACGGGGTTTAATCGATTCGCGCAAGACGCCACGGCCGGGATCTTCCGCTACCGAACCGTCGAACGTCGAGGCAATAAAAAAGTTTCAGCGTAACGGGGCTCGGTCACGATCGGCTGCAAGACAATCGAAACTAAATTCGATTCCAGCACCACCACCACCGCCGCCGCCGCCGCCGCCATCATGACTATCGTCAGCAACCCCTGCCTCGTTTGCAAAGTTCCTCGTGGCCAACGCTGGCAAGGTGCATTTATTTTCATGTAAATAAGCCTCTCGCTTGGTAGCACCATGAAAAGGGGACGTCAATCAAAGCGATAAGTATGCGGGCTACTTCAAAGCGAACACTGGGCAAGTTAATGCGGCCAGGTTCGTAAGTCGACCGGCGCATTGTTAAAACGCCACGGCACCGAAAGAGAGAATGTTTATTGTGCGAGGGTGGACACGTTGCTATTCGGGAACGAGGCTCTGTCAAAATTTCCGTGCACGATCGTTCGGGGGAATTATTAGTTGCGTTGTGATGGTTTATTGGGTGATTGGAGGCATTGTTTCGGTTTTGGGGATTTTTTATTGTTGGGAGTAATGATGGTAATTGGAATGTTAGTTGTATTATTGATGGTGTTGTTGAGAGCATTATTGGGAAGAATGGTAACAGCGATGTTAATAGTGTTATTGGTAGCTTTGGGGATAATAATATTAACGGCGATATTAATAGTATTATTGATAGTTTTGTTGGTAATAATATTAACAGCAATATTGATAGTATTATTGATAGCTTTGGTGATAATAATATTAACAGCAATATTGATAGTATTATTGATAGCTTTGGTGATAATAATATTAACAGCAATATTGATAGTATTATTGATAGCTTTGTTGATAATAATATTAGCAGCAATATTGATAGTATTATTGATAGCTTTGTTGACAATAATATTATCAGCAAAATTAACAGTATTATTAATAGCATTACTGACAATAATATTACCAGTAATACTACTAGTATCATCAACAACAACATCAACAACAATAACACTAACAGCCCCAAAATTTTCCCAAAAATTACCAAAACCCTTCGCACCAATCACCTACAAAACGATTAAAAACACAACGTTCCAATTTCGGAGAACATCCTCCAAATTTCATTTCGCTAAAGACATTCCCACGAACACTCGATACCCAAAAACACCGCGATACATATCTCTCCGATGAAAATGGCCGACAGAGAGGTCCCGATATGTTTCCCCATAGTAACCATCACGTGTTGCGCAACGACATAGCCCGGTTACAAGCGTCGAAATCGCGTCCTTTTTTTCGCGAGCAATCGAACGAATCCGCGAAAAGGGAACGTATTTTCCCGGCCCGAAAATTCGGCGAGAAAATCGCTCGGCAGAGGGGCGGGCGCGCGGCGGGGAGGGAGGGACGGATTCGAAAAACCTTTCGGCGAGCCAACCGTGAATTTTTCCGCTAATAGAACCACTTTATTCGCACTTGGAACCGTTCTCATCTGAATATGAAAGAGGCGTGCCTTTCACGCGGCGCGACTGAAGCCTGAAAAACGCCGATGAAAACACTCTGGCCCGCCTCCGCGCTTAACAAAGGATGTTTCCCGCTTCCTTCGTCCCCCGTCCGTCCCACCCCCCGTCGATGCACGCAATTTCCTCGGAGGTGGTTGCCGGTTTGTTAAAACTTTAATCTTTCCCCGCGTTCCCGCGAAACCTGGAAACGGAGGGAATTCCTAAGTATCGCGCCGCTTCTTTTTATTCCGCTCCGCCCACGGTTTCTCCCCCGTCTCCCGCGGGTTCCAGCGACAACATTGAACTTCCGGTGGATAGTCGGGCTACCAGCTCACTGTTGATTGCTTTGGAAACGTTGTCTCTTTGCAGCTGTCGGGAAATCGCGACTTTCGGCGGGAACTTTCTTAACCCATTCGCTGCCAAGCCTATATTGTATGAAGCTATTCCCATTGGAATTTATGTTTCGAGTGGTATTGTTTACCAGAGTTCCGTTATTTCTTGGTGAAAGCACATATATTAGGAATAGCAACGATGAAGAATAATTCAAATAATAACACAGTAATGGAATAACTTCTGGATTTAGAAACTTAGGGAATTGGGAACTTGGGGACTTGGGGTCTTGGGGATTTGGAGACTCGGAAATTGGGAAACTTGAAAACTTGAAGCTTGATGCTTGGAAACTTTGAAGCTTGACAGCCTGGAAACTTGGAAACTTGGAAATTTTGAAGCTTGACAGCTTGGAAACTTGGAAACTTGGAAAATCTGAAGCTTGAGAGCTTGGCAACTTGGAAACTCTGAAGCTTGACAGCTTGGAAACTTGGCACCTTGGAAATATGGAAACTTGGAAACTCTGGAGCTTGACAGCTTGGAAACTTGGAAACTTGGCAAATTGGCAACATGGAAGCTTGACAGCTTGGACACTTGGCAAATTGGCAACTTGGCAACTTGGAAATATGGAAACTTAGAAACTCTCAAGCTTGACAGCTTGAAAACTTGGCACCTTGGAAATACAGAAACTTGGAAACTCTAAAGCTTGACAGCTTGGAAACTTGGCAACTTGGAAATACAGAAACTTAGTACACTCGTCCTTGGCAGCGAACGGGTTAATCTCCCGGGGATGTTCGGTGAGCGCCGGCGCGTCCGGACGAAGACATTACCGGAATTCCCGTTGAATGAACGCGTTGTTTCAATCCCGCGGCGGAAAAAAAGAAGGGGAAACGAACGACCGTAGAATTATTACGACAACCGGGAGGAGGAGACCGCGAGATTTCGAGCGTGCTCCGCGGCACCGGCGAACAGACTTATCGCGAAATCGTGATTCCCCGAACACGTTTGCCGGTCTCGCAATCGTTTTGCACATAATGGCGACCGCAAAGACACTGCGAAATAATGCGAAAACTCATGCAGAACGGCTTACGAATGTATTGTCTGACAAATATAGCACGGGCCGGACCATAGAACACCGTTGTTATATTTACATATCATGCACGTCGATTGCATTGTGCCGTACCGGAGTGCTCGATGTTAATTTATAGCCGTTGACTTTATGATCGTTCGCTAGCGAGCGAGGAGGAAAGGTCTATCCTCGCCAGCGATGCGTGCAAACGGGTCCATTTACTTCTCAGGCTTCGCTGAAAGGTCTCTTCTGAAAGAATCGGAACAGGAACAATGCAATTATCGATCTGGCCGACTATAATCTTTGTTCTACGCTTGCAACCTCTTAGCTGGTTCTTCGAAGTTCGTTAACTCGGCCACGTCTGCTTCCTTGGGCACGGAGCAAGTGTTTTGTAGTTTTCCGGCCGCTTCGGTTAGGGTAATTGAAGTTCAACTTGTTCTCAACGGAATGAAGTAGGATTAAATTTGGTTCGTTGGCAGGAATGAGGAAGTAGCTTTTAGTAATTGTTTAACACCAGATCCACGACATCGAATTTCTTAAAGTGTTAATAGGAGAAAAGGAGAATACTAAATAATTTCGCGACTTGCTCTTCTAAATACAATCGCATCTGGTTAATACTTCCAATGAAAAATATCGAGTGCAGTGTTAATCCAGTAATCACAATGTAATCCCAACCACACTGCGAACGCCGATCAGTATCAGTAACAATCCAGCAACAGTAATCCAGGTATCAAATATAAAATGAAAAAGTGACGCGCGACGAATCGATGAAAAACCAAAAGAGCAAACGACAGAATCTCTCGCGCGGCGTCCCAAAGTTCCACGCGAAGTGGCGAATTTATACGGGTCCCGGCTCCATAAATCGTCGAATGAGAGGGATGACGTCCGCAGGGGTGGGCCGCTATTAGCCAAATGTGTCGTTCGTTTCCGGCCCGTCACCGTATCCGGGCGGAATTTTAATTATTCCGAACCGCGGGGGGGGGCGAGCCTGCGCCGTCGCGTCAACGCGCCGCGGCCGCGCTGCGACGAATTATCGCGTCGAATTACACGAACGGTTTGTCGCGGGATTTCTCTGTAACCGTCAAACGGCGGGGGCGGGTAAACAGGGATCACCGGCGGTCGACGATTTTAATTAAAATCACCGGAAAACATTCCCGTCCCGACGGAGAGGCGGCGGCGGAGCTTATCAATCGAAAAATCGGCCGCGTCGAATGAAAAACGGATCGAGAGCTCGTGAAATCCGATGACAACCGTTGGTCACGGTGCTACCGACGGGAATTAGCCCTCTTGATACACCCGGTGAATTTCGGGACTCGACCGGTTCCCAGAGGAAGCTACGACGATGGGCAAAATGGCGGATCGCGGACCGTTGGCTTACTGAATTGAGACGGTTTGAGGATTCCGTTTGAATTTTTCGTGCATCTACTGATTTTATGGGGAATGTTATTTTAGATATTAAATGGGATTTGTGAATATTGTAGTTGGTAAATTGTGGTTGCACAATAAGTCGCGTTGATCTAATTTTGAGTACTAGAGTTACCAGAAAGTGAGACTTAATAGTTCACTACTGTTTCTAAACAAAAAGGTTGACTAAATAAAACTCAGTAGTTCACTCTTTCCGTTTCTAAACAAAAAGCTTCACTAAATGAAACTAATACTTTACAGTTTCCATTCCTAAACAAAAATGTTCACTAATTAAAATTCAATAGTTCACTGTTTCCACTTCTAAACAAAAAGCTTCACTAAATGAAACTCAATAGTTCACTACTGTTTCTGAACAAAAATCTTCACTAGATGAAACTCAATAGTTCACTGTTTCCGTTTCTAAACAAAAAGGTTCACTAAATGAAACTCAATAGTTCACTACTGTTTCTAAACAAAAAACTTCACTAAATGAAACTTAATAATTCACTACTGTTTCCATTTCTAAACAACAACGTTCACTAAATAAAACCAATAGTTCACAGTTTCCATTCCTAAACAAAAATCTTCACTAATTAAAACTCAACCACCCTCTAACCCAAAAAATCCAATACTTCCCACACCGATTTCCAAACAAAACTACTCCAATCCCCAAAATTCCTCAGCACACCTACAGTCAATTAAAAACCGTCGAAAAATCGGTACCCGAACGAACGCTAATCAGCATCCACTGCATAAACAACGCGCCACATGATCGACTATCTTAAGATCTCCGGGAAGATCTCCGCATTAAAATAACATTCGCGCGGCGTGGCAAAGTTTCGCCGAAAATTTCCTTAGCGCTGAGAGCGTGGGCGGACACTTTTGTGAGCAAGCGGCGCGTTAAGGCTGTGTTGGCGCGCACACGTGCTGACAACCGCGCGTGCACCCACACACAAACCAAACACACACATACACACACACATAATAATACACACAGAGACTCGCTGGGATTCATACGAGGAACGAGCGCGAGCTATCTAGGCTGAACCTTTCGAGGTTGACTTCTTGAGACACTGGAGCGGAAACACGAGACGTATAGCATGGGCTCCACGAGGCGAGTTAATCCCTTGAGACAACTGGGAGCTACGCCGCGTGGAATGGGAATGCCGAGGGAAACCCGCCGGTGTATTCTCACTCGGTACTCGACAATGTTATTATTACGCTCCCACCGTTCGCATTACGCGGATAATTTATGTCGCTCTTTACGCGGAGCGGAACGCGGCCGCGCAACTTGTCCCGCCGCCGTGTATAAGCCCGTCCGTGCGTAATAAATGCATATAATACTCTCTATGACTGTAATCATTCAACGCCGGTGATAAACAGCTGGCTGCTCGACCGCCGGACGGGGCTCGGGCTTCATCTTCTTCCGGCCGCTTTTAACTAACCGATCCGACTCCGTGATTTCGAATCTGTTGCCGAGTCGGAGTCGTGGATATGTGGATTTTTCTGGTTCCTTTCGATTTTTAGATTGTTAAGCAATTGATGTATTATTCATTTTCTCTATTAAGCTCGTGTAATATTTGATTATTGGGAACTTGGGGGCTTTTAAGTAAGGCTTTTAACTAACCGATCCTCCTGCGTGATTTCGGCGAAACGATCTGTTGCTGATTTTTGAGACGTGGATCTACGGATTTTTCTCGTTCCTTTCGATTTTTAGATTGTTAAATAATTGATGTATTATTCATTTTCTCTACTGAGCTCGTGTAATATTTGATTATTGGGAATTTGGGAGGGAAGCAGGTAAATGAAGATTGCGCTGAAAGTTTAGATGATGAGAAAAAAAAATGGACGGGATTTTAGCATGACTAGAATGAAACCACTAGATAAATACTACATAAGTAAATAAATGATGAATAGAAAAAATAGATAGTCAAATAAACGGACTAGATAGGTGAATAAAATAAAATATAATATAAAATAAAATAACATAAAATAGAATAGTCAAATGAATAGATAAATAAATAGTTAAATAAATAAAATAAATTAACATGTGGCTAGTATCACATTCCCCAATTTCCCTGCACCAAATCAAGAGTGCAAACCGTCAAAAAAACCAGAATCTCTAAAACTCCCGAAATCCTTCAACAAAACCCACCTCTGTTATCTGCGCATCGATATCCATAGGTAGCCGTCGATCGCAGCAGGTTCCTGCCTCAACGCGGCCGCGTCGTAATTAAAACGACAACGACGCCCCGTTGCCGGTACAATACTCCGTTCCGGAATCGCCGATACATATCGATGGCCGCGTACAAACACCGAACGAGCGCGTTCCGTTTGATAACCGCGCGGCCATCGGACGCTACATTAAAGACAGGCGTCGATACGATCGCGGTATCGCCTCCCATCGGCATTAACGAACCGCCGTGCCGCCGTCGTCGTCGTCGTCGTCGTCGTCGTCGTCGTCGTCGTCGTCGCCAGCACAGGGGACGCAATAAAAAGCTCGCGTTACCGGGGAACAAACGGTTGATAGAGAAACCGTGCGCCTAACAGAAAACGAGGAAAAAGTGGCCGGCAAGGGGGGTGGCGCGGAGGGGAGGAAAAGAAGGAGGAAAGCCCACGACCAGTTTTCAGTATCGCATTAGCTCGATCAGGAATGCCCGTATCTCCTTTCCATCGGACTGCTGTCAGCGTGGCTCTATCCCGATGAATGTTTAATGTGAATTTAAGACTCGTACCCGCCGGCTCTGAACGTCCACCCCTCTTCCTCTCCGCCGCCCCCTCCCCGTTCCTCCGCCGCGGAGAAGTCGTCAGGGCTGCGCCGGTCGTTGTCACGTTTTGGTGGTTTCGGTATAAATTCGCTCGTGGCCGCGGTCATAGTCACGCGAACACGGCGGTAGCTAAGAGGACACGAGGACAGGTCCCCCGGGCCCCTCGGGACACCGGGACACGAGGGGCGGGGGCCGGGGGATGAATTTACATTCAACATGGGGGAATTATGCGGCTACGAAAACCGCCGGGTAGACTCTGCCTCTTGTGTCGGATCGCTTTGGATGGAGTTTTGAGGTATTGGATGAGGACTTTGGAGATATGAGGGGTTAATGGCGGTGCTGTTTATTAGAGGATCGATGGTGCATTGATCTTGGAGAGTGGTGTTTGAGGAGTTTGTAGGTATTGAGGATGATGGTGTTTGGATTGATCGGATCGTTTTGGATGGAGTTTTGAGGTACGTTGGATGAGGACTTTGGAGGAATGAGGGTTTAATGGTGGTGCTGTTTATTAGAGGATTGATGGTGAATTGATATTGAAGAGTGGTGTTTGAGGAGGTAATTTGTAGACGGTAGTGAGGATGATGATGGAGTTGCTGGTAGATTGGAAAATCAGGTGGAGTGCTAAGGGTTAATTAGCTGCGACTGTACAGGTTTTGGAGATACGAAGGGTAGTATAAAGGAAACTCATTATTTCGACGAACTACTCGTTCAGTTGGTTGCCGGTTAAGTAGAAGAAGTAAGAAAGAGTGTAAGAACTGATACTCATCGAGTTAGAGGCTAGCCAGGACACGTCGAAACGACGGGGGCGGGTGTCAACGTCTGACGGCCGCTATTTACGATCCTGTTGACGCCTAAGCACATGAAATAATATCGCGTGGTGCCAACCCGACTCAAGAATTATTGTGCCGGCCGCAAATAGACGGTCCGCCGGTCACGTGTGTACATGTGTGCTCGCGCGCGCGAGTGCGTGAGCAGACAGAATGAATTCGCTCGTGCGAACTGGATCAAAGGGACGAATATAAACGAAGGTGAGGGAGGGCCCGTCTGATCTGCGACGACGGCGGAACTTTAATTATCTGTATTTACGATTGGGCTTCATTGAATACGCTTTGGGGAGGATTGACTGTTACTTTGTACGCGAGGGACGGTGGTGGGAGGAACCGGGGATTGTCCGGTTTTAGGGTCTAACTTGGCTCGTGTTGGGATAGTTGTAGGACGGGATTCCAACGCCTGCAGGGTCGTTAGTTCTTCGTAATGAATGTTTAATCTATTACTTCTGGATTTAGAAACTGGGGAAATTGGGAGATTGGGGGCTTAAGGATTTAGGGACTCGGAAATACGGAAATTTGGAAGCTTGGAGCTTGAAGCTTGACGACTTGGAGCTTGAAGCTTGAAGCTTGACAACTTGGAAACCTGATAGCTTGGAAATATGGAAACTTGGAAACTCTGAAGCTTAACAGCTTCGAAACTAGGCAATTTGGCAACTTGGCAACTTGGAAATATAGAAACTTGGAAACTCTGAAGCTTGGAAACTTGGAAACTTGGCAAGTTGGAAATATGAAAATTTGGAAACTCTGAAAGTTGATAGCTTGGAAACTTGGCAACTTGGAAACTTAGAAATTTGTGTGGAAAATCAAATAATTCTAGGGTAGTTTCTTTAAGATTCATTGAAATATGTAACATTATAACTATTGCAATATTGGAGCCTACAGAGTTCAAAGGGTTAAAATATTTCCAGTGAAAAACTCCCAAGTGCAAAGGATTAAAACAGTTAAAGGTTGGAATAAAATAGAATGTCGAGTCTGTCTCGACACAGGGTTGCCAAGGGTTAAAGGACAGAGACGGGAACGCGGGGGAGTGAACGAGCACCGACAAACGGTGTAAGAAATTCAATTGGCAGGTATAATATCGCGGCAGAAGCCAGAGGAGCAATCAAAAAATGCCCCGGGCGATGGCTAAACGATCCAACCAACGAGTATCTCCATCCGAAGCCGCGCTCCGCTCCTCTTTTCGCGTTCTTTGCGCCGGGGCTGGCTCGTGATATTTGTCGCCGCGTATACTCCCGTCTTCATATCGTACTCCCCCGTGATAGCTCGCATCTCGTTATTACACGCTTCAGTCGTCACGGACGTAAGCGTTACCAGCATCGCGGGCCGGCTTCTGACGGCGAGCCACGAATAATATATGAACGAACGCCGGTGTCTTTTGCCCCGCGCAGCCATATCGTGAATTACTTTCCCCCGAGGATGCTGTTACTCGCGCTCGGATGGAATCACTGTGACGTAGTCCGACGCGATTTAATATCACGATCGAGTTGATTCCCAGGGAAAACGGCAACTGTCGTCGTTTCGGGTGGGAACGAGGGTTGATTGAGGAGTTCCGACCTCACCCTAACGAATTTTGTACAGGGAAATGTCTCGGCGGAAGGGAGGAGAATGGATTTGTAACTCTGCGCTATTCATTTCTTGCGTAATTATCTTCGATGCGAATGACGGTGTTCGAAGGTTTATTAAGTTTACGGATTCATGCTTTCGAGAGGGTGTTCTTTCTGCGAATAGTGGAGGAGGGCGGGATGGGAAGTTGATTGAAACTTGGTTTTGATGTTGCCAAGTTGCCAAGTTGCCAAGTTGCCAAGTTGCCGAGTTGCCAAGTTGCCAAGTTGCCAAGTTTCTAAGTTTCTAAGTTTCTAAGTTGCCAAGTTGCCAAGTTTCTTAGTTTCTAAGTTACAAAGCTGTCAAGCTTCAGAGTTTCCAAGTTTCTATATTTCCAACTTGCCAATTTTTCAAGCTGTTAAGCTTCAGAGTCTCCAAATTTCCATATTTCCAAGTTGCCAATTTGCCAAGTGTCCAAGCTATCAAGCTTCAGAGTTTCCAAATATTGTGCTAACAATTAACAATTTGCTTAACAATTTTTTCTATATTTATTTCTAGTATCAAAATTGTACCATTTAAAGGTAACATTTCAGTGACTCCCAAATATTGAATAAATAAATCGAGCGTCATATCAAGCTGTCATTGAATCAACTAACGACGTGAACCTCAAAGTGAGAAACTAGAGCACTTCGGAGCGCAAAGGGTCAAAGAATTACCATCGTTGACCCCTTGACCTACGATGTATTTTTCAATTATAATTGACACTACTTTGCCATTAATAATTGATTGAAAAGAGAGACAAACTTTAGGTGCATTTTATGCCTACGTTTGCTTTAAATTATAATTGATAACAAAAGGATATTTCATTTATATTCACGATAATTGACTAATATTTATATTTAACTTCTGAAGTCTACCTCGCGAAGTCTCGTAACGAAAACTTGGAATGTAACGAATAATCGTTCGATTCTTTTAAATTAGAATTATTTTCCTATCAACGGCTATTCAGAATGAATATAATTGTAGATAGTTATTGTTCAGTGAATCATTCGAATAGTTCTAAGAATTGAGGAAGACATTAAATAGTAAGAGGTTGAATGGTACCTAGTAAATTCAAACCAGTAGAATGCTTGCCAATCGACTATTCTGTTTGCAAGTAGTTAATATACTTGTTAGTTGTATTCCATTCGTTCTCTCGATAGTTTACTCCGAACGGCTATAACATTTGCATGAAGCGGAGAATGTATAAGAACACTGATGGAAGAACAGACTGTAATATAGGATTACGGACAATCAACGGGGAAAAGTAATAGAACCGAAGTACCTCGTCAAGTTGTTCTTTCGCCGGATTAAAGGATAATTCCCGTTGAATCGGCTGATTTAGTTACTCTTGTTTCCAAATTACAGTGATCTTTTCCGACGTGCTGTCCGCCTATCTCCCCATCAAATACTCGAAAGGATGATCCTCCCATCGCGGGCACGATTATTGGTTTCTTATTACCCGCAGATCGTTATCGGTGCCCCTAGATATGAAACGTCGGCCGTAAGTAGTTCAGTGGAACCAGTTTACTGGCTCAGTCGAAAGGAATTCCGGGACACAAAAATGGGTACAGCCCGGGGAACAGGATTATACGTTCGCGCGAACGGCCCGTAAGTGCTTCCACGTGCTGCGAACTGGTATACCAATGAAAGCTTTTCAAACAGACTTTACTTTCGCAAATACATATCAGCCCGTTCAACATCTGCGACTTCCGGGCCCGTATTTATTCAGATCTTTTGATCCGGTTCTAGCGACGCTCGAGTTTGTCAGCTTGTCAGGAATCTCTTGCGTACAAAGCGGGAGAATGAAAAATCTTTCCACCTCGCCGAAAACATAGGTTCGAGGGAAATAAACGGGAATTTAGAGACGCAGGGAATGAACTTCGATATCTAAACGTAAGTTTTCAACGAATAATTCTATTGTTTAAGGGACTGGAGATTAATCTGTAGCTTTCTTCTTCTATGGGATTCAAGAGGAGGACTTGACGATTTGGAAACTTGGGAATTTGGGAATTTGGGAACTTGACAACTGGGAAATTTAAGAACTTGGGAACTGGAAAGCTTGAAAATATGGAAACTGGCAAACTTGGAAACTTGACAGCTTGGCAACTTGGCAAATTGAAAATTTTGAAACTTGGGAACTGGCAAACTTGAAAATTTGGAAACTTGACAACATGGTAAATTGAAAATTTGGAAATTTGGAAACTGGCAAACTTGACAACTTGGAAACTAGGAAGCTTCGAAACTTGACAACTTGGAAACTGGCAAAGTTGACAACTTAGAAACTTGGCAGATTGAAAATTTGGAAACTTGGTAACTTGGAAACTGGCAAACTTGGAAACTTGGAAACTTGACAACTTGGGAACTTAGAAACTTGGAAACTGGCAAACTTGACAACTTGGAAACTTGGAAACTGGCAAACTTGACAACTTGGAAACTTGGTAACTTCGTAACTTGGAAACTGGCAAACTTTACAACTTGACAACTTGAAAATCTGGAAACTCAGAAACCTAGGAACTAACAAACACAGAAGCAACAATCAAATTACCCAAACAACAAAAGCTCCCTGCACAATTCCTCCCTCCCCACCCAAACCTCCCACAACCAATCCAATCCCTCACTCAAAAACCTCTCAACAACAAAACCCTCGCAAAGATTAACCCTAACTTCTCCGCGTGACAGCGAAAAATCCTCATTTCACACGGAGCTCCTCTCCATCATCCCCTAAGTCTACAATCGTACTAGCTGCTGCTCTTTCGAAATAAATAAACACTCCCGTCGTTCCGCCCACGTTGATCCGTGTCTAGCTATTTTTTCCTTCGGCTTGCCGGTGCTAAGGACAACTGTTCGAACGTGACACGTACAGCATAATAGCCCGTTGTAAAATTGATCCTTGAAATACATCAGCGGCGCGGCGCTCGTGGGGAGCCGAGCGCTAATCGCGGCTCGAGGAGTTCCCGCGTGTCCCATGGAACGCACGAAAATAGTAACGCTCGTTTTCGTCGGGGACCGCAGCGATGCCTCTTCGTGCCTGGAACGCCGACAAATCGCTCGCAACGTGTTGTTAATCGCGCGAGGCAGCGCGGCCGAAATTTAGGGCCGTCCCAGAAATATCTCGACTCTCTGTTTTCGGGGTCGACCCGGTTTAATCGCCGTCCAACCCCGTTCCGAGTCCCGCGTGAAAACGGGCCCTCTTAATTGCGCCTCGCGCGGAATGCCGGGTAATTAAGAAAGGTGCGCGCCGGCCAAACTGCCGGAAAAATCTTTGGGTGACAGCTCGTCGACTGCGACACCGTTTTAGGGTGAATCATGGAGTCATTGAGATCTGGGAGATATACTGAGGGTAGAGTATCGAGCTATTCTTTTACAATTAATCGAAGCAAACGACTATTTTGCTATTATTAACCCTCTATAGGCCGAATTTTTGTTCGTGATTGTAACAAAACCTATGCAGTATAAAATTAATACATATACACGTACGAATACGAGTTAACAATCTATTCAATAGCTTCCATACTTTCATCAAACGAATATATCTTCTAACTCTCAAATTACAACGACATGCAGTACAAAATTACAAACCTATGCAGTACAAAATTAATGCATATCATAATCATTTCATCACTTTAACACTAGAACTACGGTACCAGTCAGAATGACTGGTTTCGATTTTGTTTAGCAATTATTGATATCTTCAAAGAATATTCGAAATGATTTTGAAAATGAATCTGTTACAATTTTTATAGGAATTGCATATTAAACGTATTAAATACTAGGTAGTTCTAGTGTTAATGGACTTGTAATTGCAATAGTGCGATTGACGTGATACGATCAGTAATGCTTTTCTTGTTATAATTGAGATATAATAGTATATTAATTGCCGTGTGATGATTATAGTAGTATGTAGCGTTTATCGTATAGTTGTAATATATTACGTCGCTTGTCCTGTAATTGTAGTAATTATGAGTTGTCATAATTCTCGTCGGTTGTTTTATGCTTGACTTCAAACGATTCGTAATTGCAGCAGTGTAATTGGAGTAGTGAAATTAATAATTGTAATAGTATCTTGTCGTTTGTGTTGTAATTATGATAGTACATCGGCAGATTCTAATTACAGTAATATATTATAGCATTTATCTTATAGTCGTAATATGCTATCATTTGTCTGATAATTGTAATATTTATAATAAGCAATCGTCATTCGTCATAAGAAATTTCATTCGCAGATGATACATTCATAGCAAAATAGTTTGATCCGTGTAACGAACAACATCGATCGTTAAATTAGTCTAGAAATCTTCATCGCGAGTCTCACTCGTCATCGTACGGCAAGAGGTTAAAGAAGCAAGCGTAAGGGTCACGGCATAGGATCGCTGAACGTCGGTGCTCCGAGAAGTCGCGATAACGGCGGGTTGCCTTCAAAGATTTTCCTCCGACGCTTTTTCGCGGCGCTCACCTTCCTTAATTGACCCGCATACCGTAGTCCACGCGAGGGATAATTAAAGGACCTTCCCTACTTTCGGAATCTCTTTCCTCGAGGAAAAGTGTAAGCCGGAAGTTCGCGTCTCTCGCGGTGCCCTGTTGATTCACTATTCATATCCTCGAGGCGGTGGCTGGAAGAACGTTTCAGTTCACGGAGAAATTGTCGATCCGGGGTCACGATCGGTACACGTTCCTCGGTAGACCGAACTTCTTTCGGGATTCAGAGACGGGAGAGAAGAATTAACGAGGTGGCACCGTTTGAATATAGAAGTGTCAGCTTTGCGTCACTTCCTTCGGCTCTTTGGAAAGACATTTGTCTCCGTGTATCTCATCTTTCGGGTTTTTAGGGAAGCCGTTCCTCTTCGGATTAAGATATCTCGGGAAATATGAACCGTCTTTAGTCACTTCCGCTCTTATCGTGGATTTCTGTGTGTCAGAGGAATGGAATTATTGAATTCTATTCATTCCGGGATTCTGGAACTGTCGTTCCTCCGAGTGAAACGATTAATTGACACTAGAACTACCGAGCATTTAATACGATTAACCCTTTGCACTCGAAAGTTTTTCACTTGAAGTACTCTATGCTTCCTAATTAGACGGAGACGAGATTCTTTAAAACGAATTCAACAAGAAATACATAAATTAGTTACCAAAGCTATTTTCTTTCAATATTTCACGTATTTGATGCAGTGCACAAAGGTTAATGGTAAACACCAAAGTATATAATTTTGCTGCGTCGAATCATCTGGCGACTAGGAGTCGCCTATCGAGTGCAAAGGGTTAATTTACCCAACATTCCCCATTTCCCAGAAACTAAACCAACCTCCCAACGTCCCAGCAGAAACTAACAAAAGCATTCCATCGGAAAACCAAAGAAACCCGAAGTCTCGATTTCCGAAAGAAAGGGCGTCATTAAAGGCCACCAAAAGAATTCTCACAGCGCACGTGCGTCACTTCCTTTACGGCTTTTTAATTAGCCTTGTTCCCCGAAGCTAACGACCACGCGCACCTCTGGAAGCCCCATAGCTTAGCGTCCCTCGGAACAGTCACCATGAATACGTCGAATCGGTCGCGCCGGCATCATCCTGCGACTATTTTTGAACCGGGCACCCGGCGCGCGCAATATGGCGCCTATTTATTTTCCCGCTAAAAGTAGTCCCTCCTCGTTCCTCCCTCACCCGCTCCTCTTCCTCCCCCGTTTAAGTTCAAGGTGATCGGTGACTCGAGGGCCCGCGGGGGCCGTAATTTATTGGTTCGCACTTTCGGAGGTCGTGACCGGGCCCACGGCGGCGCATCGGTTCTTATTTGAAAACGGGAGCTTTGATGTTCGTTTATACACTACGCGCGCATGCCCATCGGGCACGGCTAGCGAAGACCTCGCTATTTCACTACCTGCGACGCTACGATAACAGACCGTGACGTTTCTGGCGACTGGTTTAGTGGCTGTTACGTCGTTAGGTCTGTTTAACTTTCCACGGGTCCTTTCTGACCTGTCCGTGTCCCTCGCTTTTGAATAAATAATTGCTTTTTCCACGTCCCGGCCGGCCGGCGAATTTATTTGCGCTACGGGCAACTGCTAATTGGCCGGCGCCATTATCGTTTGTTTGCTCCTCTCGACCCTTCCCTCGATTTCAATTGGATCGACCATTCGCGCGAGGAAACTTGCTTTCGAGATGATTGTAAGAAATGATTTTCACTTGAAAAATATTCATTTTCGAACTTCTGTTTCTCTATTTGTATGACACTGTTGCAAACAGCTGTAGCCGTTCCGTTAACGGTTCTATAGCCGTTATAGCTATAGCCGTTCCGTTAACTTGAAGGTTTCGAAATGATTGGAAGAAATGATTTTCGTTTGAAAAATATTAATTTTTGGGAACTTTTCTCTATCTGTATGACACTGTTGCATTAGTGTAGCCGTTCATTTACTGTGCTAATGCATTAATTTGTTTATTCTTCATTATACTGAACAATGACGTGACAGTTTGTCTGAATTCTTGTCACTCGTACTTTATGTTTGAAAGATGGGAAGGATTGGTGTATGAAGAATGAAAGAATGTGAGTGTTGCTAAATTGAGTGCCAGGAGAGGAGAGTCAGTTGTTAGTTGACCAGCGAAAAACAGAATAACGCATGTAGAAGAGATTGCGACACTATTGAAGTTTGTCCAGGAAATGGCCGTTTGTACTGACGTCTCGATTGAGAGGTTTAACGAATTGCTGAGTTAGAATGATTAACTACACTTTGATTCCGAATATGTAGACTCTAGAATCTATAATAGAGCTGATAGAACAGATATCACTCCTATCTGTACACACATTATCGCGTTGTATCTATTCATTTTGCAGCGTTAATCGCTTCAGCGACCGAATGAATAACGCATCCATTAGACCGTCGCGCATTTAACAAGCTAATCATGTACCTTGCCAAAGTACACCAATCAACGATCCATATTTAATTCCGCGAACCGCGATCTTCCATCGGAAGGTATCCCATTAAGAGATCGTTGGGATTACGATCGTTTCAGCGCGAAGGCTTCAAGGGAACCGTGCGGGTTTTTAATTAATTAGCGCCGAACAAGAAACTAAGTAGCCAGAAAACAATTTCTCCTCGGTAATCGGCTTATCGGCCGCCGCTATCCGCCCGCGTATCCACGCAATCCACGCTTTCCTCTAATTAAATAGAATAATGCTACGCGTGGGAGCCCGGCCCGCAATTAACTGTATTTAAACTTAACTAGATGATTCCGTCATTAGACGCCGCGCCGGTGAGCGCACTTTGCGAAACGGAATTTACAGAAATCGCTGCGCCATTAACGGGCTGCTCGCGCTGAAACGCTGCGCTCGATGCTAGCGGGACGGGGCTCCCGGTTTCCTCGGAGTCCTGCGCCGGAAAACCACCCCCGTTCACCCCCGCGGAACTTTAATACGCGATCACCGCGCGACGACGAACTTTCCGGGTATCAGGAATTCATTTGTCCCGCGCGAACTTCGGGACACGATTATTTTCTGTTAAACCGTTCGCGTCATGCGCCTACTTTAACCCTTTGCACTCGAGAGGTGACTATCATTCATCGCGTGATTCTTACAGTAAAACTATAAAATTTGATATTTAATATTATACTTCATATAACGCATCAATTTGACAAATATTGAAATAAAATAGCATTGAGCTTAGTAGCGAAAGTAAATATTACGCCAAGGGGTTAACAAACAGTTTTACTATTATCATTGTATTATCTTCAAATGAAATTTCCACCTCAAATAGAATGGAAAATTTTGTATTTCTTCCAAATTGTCGATAGTAAAATATTACACGAGCTTAGTAACGAAAGTAAATAGTAAATAATAATAAATGATAATTTCTGTTCATATGTTAATATTTATTAATGTCATACTGCATCAGTTTTGTTATAATCACGAAATAAAATTCGGCCACAGAGGGTTAACTGGTTTAGAATATAATGAACCGTTGTAAATAAGACGCTCGACAAAAAAGGATCAAACGTGATCTGTGGCATTCGAAGAATATTTACCTACTGTTAATAAAAAAAACAGCGGACTCGCGGAATATTCCGCGGTCGGATGCAAATGAGTTAACCGCGCGACTGGTTTGCAATATTTATCTTGACCCAGACTCGATCCGAGCCTGCCGCGGGATCATGGGAGTTCCGGCGGCGTTATCATTCCGTTAACAACTCGAAGACACGGTGTTCCCGATTTTATACCGGCAATTAATGTTTCACCGCGCGACGCGCACCTACCGTGATAACGGAGACACACTCGTTCGAATCCGTCGGAATGCCCGGCCCGTGTCGAGATAATGTTACGAGATGTCGAGCGACGCGCGGGGATATTATAGTTACGGGGTTGTACGCTGATAGACTAATTGCTTCGGGTTCGTTGAGGATTTCGGGGGCTGCAGGTTGGCTTATGGGAAAGTTTATTCGGTTGTGGAGCGATTATTTTGGAAGTTGGAGATAGGTAGTTCCACTGTGATTAGATCAGTTTTATAGTGGTGGAACTGGAGTTTTTGAATTGAAGGGTTCTCAAGAGTTGAGTTTCGAATTTTAGTTCTGTGAGACTACCCTTCATCCCTTAGAATACCAACGTAGTTATTCATCTATAATTAGAGAATTTTACAGCAAAGAAACTGCATGTTTACAACAGAAGGTTCCTAAAGCCAAGTTCGCAATGGGAATAGCTTCATACTGTGTTATTATTTGTTAATAGTGTCACACTATGTTATTATTTGAATTATTATTCATCGTTGTTTTTGTTGCTATCTGTTATTAATGTTTCCAAGTTTCTATATTTCCAAGTTGCCAAGTTTCCAAGCTGTCAAGCTTCAGAGTTTCCAAGTTTCCAAGTTTTCAAGCTTCAGAGTTTCCAAGTTTCCAAGTTTCCAAGCTGTCAAGCTTCAGAGTTTCCAAGTTTTCAAGCTTCAAGCTTCAAGCTTCAAGTTTTCAAGTTTCCCAATTTCCGAGTCCCCAAATCCCCAATTTCCCAAGTTTCTAAATCCAGAAGTTATTTCTATCACTATGTTACTATTTGAATTATAACAATACCACTCAAAATATAAATGGCAATGGGAATAGCTTCACATAATATAACCTTAACAGCGAATGAGTTAATGAATCCAAGCGAAACAAAGAATCACATATTTACCTGAAAAAATCAAGAATTAGTATCATATCACGCTTTACGATGACATATAAACTCATCAAACACAGTTAACTGGTTAACTTTCAAGACGCAATATCTCATCACGTGTCCTCTCGGCGCAGCGGTTGGTCATGCAAGTTCAATCTTTTTATAGAATGTCAATGAAGAACAGAAGGTAAATCGGTCGCCATTACTCGCTACGTGTATTCTCCACGTACGTGCACCGCCCTGCAGTCTTTTGGGGATTGCGGGAAGTGCATTAAGTTTTCAGTGGCACGGGGAGGACCGCAATATCCAGTCGCTATTCTGATCCGCTTTGCGGATCGCGTGTTACAAGGACACCGGCTGCTAGCCGTATAATCGAAGACGGCCGGGAGAAAGTTTTCGGGGGCGCAGCGTGGCTTTCGTCGCCGCGGGGGGGGGAGGCGAACGGGTTGACAAATGAGGCCCGGTGACGTAGCTTCACGCTGCGAACCCCGCTAATTGGACGCGTATTATTAACAAGATGGCGTGAAACCCATCCCAGCCACGGACAGATACGCTTCCCCTAATTACCCGACAGTTTTTGCCCGGGCCGATGAAGAGCCGCGGTTAAACTGAATCCATTAGCGATAAATCACCGTCCGCAGCGATAACAATCAGAGACGAACGTCCTTTACGGTTATACGAATTTATTGCCATCGAGATAGGGACCGGCGACACCTGTACGCGGTCCGCCCTTGTTTCTGTCGACCGGCGAGCATTTTCTTCGCGGTTTTTGCTTCTGATACGCGAGTTCGACGGGAGATGAGTATATGTGAGTTACTTAATATTAGAACTACATTTAGTAGGATTAATATGCAATTCCTATAAAAATTGTAACAGATCTTCAGTTTCTTTAGACATTCGTTATAGTACTCTAGTGAAACTATTTTCAAAATCATTTCGAATATTCAATGCTTCGAAGATTTGAATAATTGCCGAATAAAAATATCGAAACCAGTCATTTTGACTGTTACACTAGAACTACATTTAATACGATTAGTATGCAATTCCTATAAAAATTGTAACAGATTATTTTCAGTTTCTTCAGACATTCATTAAATCTTTGTTCCCGATTAGCTGTTTATTACATTGCGAGAGCTTAGAGCTTTACTACGTCGTGCCCTAATTCTCGCAGTAACCAGATAGTACAAACTATTGTTGATATCACTGTTACACTGTACCTAATTACTTATAAAACATTTCCACCGGAACCATCGCGCCGTAATTGTCCACGGGCAATTCAAAAGCGACCGCGGCAACAGCGAAGGTGCGAGCGTTGTTCGCAAATGAAATTTACAAGCGTGAAACGGTACAAAACGTATTCTAAACTGCGCCGGACCTTTTTGCCCCGTAACCGGCGTCGCCCCATTAATCGCGTCCCGAGTGCTCGTTTCCTCTCAATGCGAGCCTTAATTGCGAGCAGATTATAGATGTTCATGCAAATTTCTGCTTTCATAGGGCCGCTCGCAACACCCCGTTCGCCGGGGAAAAATCTTATTGCGCCGATTGAGCGGTTTGATCGTGTGAATGGTAGTTTCCGGCGCATCCGCGCGTACTGGGTTAACCCTTTGCGTACGACTGTCGACATTTGAGACGAAGTTTTCATATTTGGAAGACTAAGTTGCAGACAAACGATGCAGTTACTCGAACAGCCGGAGATCGTCGCGTAGCTTCCTTTTTCCATATTAACACTAGATTTACAGAACCAGTCAATCTGACGGATACCGAATTTTCTAAACATTATTTAGTAACAGTTTGAGTCGATTTTGACCAATTATGCGAGTACGCGTTGCAATACTTTGCTTTCGAAGCTATAATTTTCGCAATTTATGTAAACGAACGTGTAGTTATCTGGGAACGATAGAATAAAGTATAGAATAAACATCAATGTAGTGTTAACACGTTAAGCGTCATGACAGTCAGTGGCTGACGCTTCTGAATGACTAGAAAACAATCGTAACATACGAGACAACCGATGTGAAATGAAAATGTTTAATAAGACAACTAAGTTGATAGTGTAACGCAAACGCAACGCCAAACGATTCATAATTATTCCTACTTTTCTTTGCTGCAAAAGGCAAACTCTATGGGAAAACGCTTAAGATTTCCGTGGCGCTTAACGTGTTAAACCGGCCGTCCGCTCGTTGGGTGCCTGACTAATCTCCGTTATCGCGCAACATCTTTGATTCCGTTGGACGATGCCACTTATCGATGAAATAAATGATTCACTATGGTGTTCCTTCGATTTCGCCGGCAGAGGGGAAAAAAGGGGTGGATGAACCGGTAATCCACAACGAAGCCGGAAGACAAGGGATAAAGAATAAACGGATCGCATCGGCGGATTATCATTACCGCGGACGGCCGGAAATGAAGCGATTAATATTGTAGAATCGATGGGCCGGCCGGCAATTTGTCGTCGGACGCGTCGATCGGCTAAACGACCGTTCCAATATGAAAACGATCGGTGAAATTTTCATGAGCGCTGTGTATATGTTGCGAGAAAAAGGCGACGCCAGCTGGGGCTTGGTAGTTGAGTCCGGAAAATAAACATTGAGGAAATTAACATTTTGCACTTGGATAAACTATGAAATCTGATATTTAATGGAGAACTTTAATCCTTTGAACTCTGTAGGCTCCAATATTGCATCAGTTATAATATTAAATATTTTAATGAATCTCAAAGAAACTACCCTAAAATTATTAGATTTTCCACACTATAATACTATAAAAAATACTGTAAAAATTAACAGTTACTGATAGATTACAAAACAACCTGGAGTGCTAAGGGTTAACCCTTTGAACTCTGTAGTAATATTAAATATTTTAGAATTCAATATCAATATTGATATAACGTATCGACACATGGAACATCGAAATAAAATAATTCTGTCGCTTAATTCATACAAGTATCTCTTTATATTAGCTGTAAAAAAATAAAAAAAATAAAAATGAACATTCGTCGAGAAAAATATTCTCGAGTGCAAAGGGTTAACCCTTTGAACTCTGTAGGCTCGAATATTACACCAATATTAAATTATATATTTATAATTATTATATCAAATTTGATATTGAATTCTGAAATAATGTATCGACACATGGAACATCGAAATAAAATAGTTCTGTCGCTTAATTCATACAAGTATCTCTTCACGTTAGTTCTAAAAAAATAAAAAAAAATAAAAATGAACATTTGTCGAGAAAAATATTCTCGAGTGCAAAGAGTTAATTAGCTGTCTCAAAGGGCTCGAGACTACTGGCTCCGTCCTCCGCGCATTCGCGTCCTCCATCTTGGTTCCGAGAGCGAAGTATGCGCGCGAAATTTTCGCGACGGAAGAGGACCCTCGGCCCCGGTCACGTCTAATAAACGTTCATCCATCCCTGTCCCGTGTTCCCAGCATTCCGGCGAAGTTCGCGCGGATTCCGGGAGCGCTGACGGCTCTCCGGGAATCGGGGAGGAAAGAAAGAAACTGGACGGAAGAGACCGGACCGAAAAAAAGTCGAGTCTAACCGCTTTCCCCGAAATTCTAATTTATCAATTAGAGCGGAAGGATGAAATACGACTGGAACCCGTGACGATTTCAGGCTGCGGATCACATGGACGAGGACTCGGGCTGCAGACCCTCATATTTCAACGGTCGCGTTATTAATTTTGATAGTGAGCTTTGTCTCGTTAATTATTAATGTGGCGGATATGTATCAATCGACGTTTGGCATTTGTAAATGTCTTCGTCATGTTGAAGGGAAAATTGAAAGCTTCGAAATCTCGGGAAGACGCAACCCCTTGCCTTACGATTTATTTCTCAACTGTGATCAGTACAATAACTTTGTCATTAATAATGTATTGGAGAAAGAGAAAAATTGTATGCACATTCTATGTCCGTCTTTGCTCTAAAATGTACTTGATAACGGAAACATATTTCATTTGCATTCACAAGACTTGAGTAATATTTATTCTCGCTAAATTCTATTTACAATCTTCATCGCGTGTTTCACACGGTATTGTAAGCCAAGTGGTTTCGAGTTTCTCAATGCAACAAATTAGTAATGCAGCGAAAGTAAATAGTACGCCAAAGGTTCCGTACATCTCAAAGAATCTTCGTCCGCAGAGGGTCAATAAATTCCCGACAGATTAACACTAGGTTTACGGAACGCGTCAATTTGACGCAGATTGAATTTTATAAACATTATTTGGTAAATGTTTCAATCGGTTCTCGTTGATCCTGTTGCAGGAATATGAATCCTGATTATCTATTTATCTTTTTTGTCTACATCTACAATTTCCAAAATCTAAACGAACGAATATCAACTTCCCCAGAAACAATGGAATAAACTGTACAATAAATGCCCGTAAACCCAGCGTTAAACGGAAAGTATTTCAGCCAATCAGTTCCCACCCGTGATAATTACATGGATTATAATTCATCTCGCGACGGGAGACCGCGAGGGGTCACCGGAAGAACGTTTTTACGACAATGTACGGACTCCTCGTCGGCGACACGAGGGGATTAAAAGGAGAAAAAGGGTTACACGTTTCAGGTAAACGGCTGGCGGAGGGAGGAGAGACGCGAAGGAAGAGGGTCTCGCGCCGACAGAAATCGTCTGAAGTCCTCCGACCGAGAGGGGCTGATTCGTGTCGGTCATTTGGGGTGTGAAAGTAAAGATAAGGCCTGACTCGCCCGCCCGGCCACGGCCCGGGATCGTAAATTTTTACGACAACCGCGCCGTGTCAATGTTTCACGAAATTCCTGAAAACCCGCCGGCGAAAAATCAAACGAGGCATCTCGGGGATTTCGACGCTTCCGCGGCCCGTACCTCGATCGTTATCGCCCGCCGCGCTATTATCTCGTTTATTATGCGGCCGGTCGGTCTATTACGTCTGTGTAGACGAGTTATCGGCCCCCTGAATTTCTTATTCTTACCTCGCGCCGATTCGGAGAGAGGAAACGGATGAAATTAACAGTGGGACTAGCCGAATCGGAATGACTCATTCGCGAGTCCTTTTTTGGGAATTATGGAAGCTTATGTTGCTGGAACGTCTGTATAGAATTGATACTGGAACTAAGTTAGAATGGTCCGTGTGAGAATTGATATTTTGTGTTGAGGTTGTGAAGAAAGATGAATGTGCTTCAGGTAATTGATTAATTAATCGGTGGATCGTTGTAATTCTTCAGAGCTAAGTCGCTAGAATCAGAATCTCTAGATCTACGAAACGTCGCTGTAAACTATAAGTCCCAATTCAGAAGCTACTAATAAGCTGAAGTTACTAAGCTACTAATTGCTAAATATAGAGTCCACCGAGTCCCAGAACAAACGAAGAACCGTCGGTGATTTTCACTTGTTAAACGCCATGTCAATCACCGATGATTAACGCGTCTAAATTACTCGAGAACAATCGTAACACGCATGGTAATCGACGTGAAATCAAAATGTTTAACCCTTTGCGGAAGATTCTTCGAAACATACAAAACCTTCAACACAAGCTGAATACATCAATTGCTTAATTAATAGAAAGAAAGAGAACCACGTGCTCTCTTACTGTTCGAAATTAGATCATTTTCCCACTTAGTCTTCCAAATCTGAACATTTCAAAAAACGTAGCAAAGTCGAAAGCACTGTAACGCAAAGATCGCAACGCCAAATAATGAATAATTACTTCTCCTTGCTAAAGAGGATAACCGCAGAGAAAAACGGTAAAGATTTCCATGGCGCTTAAGATGTTAATCGCTTTAACCCGGACGCACCTCGATTATCTGGAAGACAGATCTAATAAGGCGTTGTACGAGGCCACAAAGGCCCAGGTCCGGAATCAATTTCATTTTTCAATTTCGCCCGGTCAGCGGAGGGAAAAGCCCAAGCTTCGAGGCGAGGAAACGTACCATTTTGCGTCTTTACCCGGCATAGACGCGGGTAGGAGGATCAGGAGCTTTGCTCTATGATTACGTCCGCTAGTTCGAGGAGCCGGACAGACAATAACGCAACCCGACCCGACCTAACCCAAATAACTTCATCTTGCCCAATAATATCGGCCTGGCCTGATATCTCCATCGTCGGAGATGACGCAATCCCTCCGACCGAAATCTACTAGGTGCCACTAGAAAAGGTACACGTCGGAAATGAGATTTTCATCGGGGATCGGGTATATAGGCGCTGTTCGCGCGTGCGCGGCAGGTAGATAGATATGTACGCGGTGTGCACGGCGTGCACACAGACACGTACATACACTGAATAACGTCGTCGCTTCCTTTTTAACGTATCATCCGCGTGGCCGATAAAGCCCGCATCGAGACGCGGCCGGTATCCGGTGCTTATTTCCAGAGAAATATCGGCAGACGCGGCATCCGCGGGGAACCGATCGCTTTTCCAGCCGCGGATTTCCGAGGAATTGCACAGGGATAAACGCGTCGCCGACTTCCGGCGATTCCTCGATCCTGTGGACCGAATCAGATTCGACTGTTCGCGTAACGAACGTTGAAGGTTTATGTGTTGAGCAGTTGCTCGCGAAATGATTCTCATTCGAAACGTAAGAGTTTCGTGACTACTGTTTATTTATGTGACGGAATCGAAACGAAAAGTTCGTAAGAAAGTTCGTAATATTCCTGTAATGTAAAGAAAACATGAGTCGCTCCGGTTTTCATCGATTGCACCTGTCTTCTCGCGGGAGACGCCTCGGAATTGCAGCAGTTTGTTGGTCGAACATCCTCCGAGCGAATTGGTTCGTTTGATTCGAGGTAATTAGGAATCGGGCGATTTCGACGAATCGGGTGTCTCAGTTTCAGTTTCTCGCTTGTAACACGAAGGTTCTGGAGGTTTTTGAACATTTCCTTCGCTGATATTCAAGCTAAATGCGTATTAATAAGAAATCTGTGAAAACGAATGTTGGTTCTAAGTTCCAACTATTAGTTTCGCTGTTCCAAACAGATTCGCCTCGGTCTGTCACAATACACGAGTCATTACAGATCGCGCAGGAGACCGTTAACGTAAGCTCGTTACAGGGAACGCGTAAATCACGTTTTCCAGGGAACTTACGAAAGATGGCACGTTGGAATTATGGACACGGTCTTTCATCGTTCCTTTGATATTTAATTCAACGTTCAAGAACTAAGTACTTTTTATTCCACGTTGTTGCGTCGAGTACTACGGAGAAACGATCTTTTCCCGAGCAGTCCTCTTTGTCTAAGGATCCCGATCGTCCTCCGGTCGCCACGTTGAAAAACGCTTCTGCCCGTAAACACCTGTGCGCTTAAATACATCGTCCGCCGGATCGGCGATCGATCGATCACTCGGCCCACGGAGCGGAGGGGAATGAAATTAAAGAAGACGGTAAGAGCCGGTCACCGGGCAAGAAATTTCAAGACAAGCCCCGGCCGGCCGGCCGGTCCGCGCTGCGGTCAGGTGTAAAAAATAAAGCAGAGAGGAGGGCTGGCCGGCCGCGTCGCGTCGTGAGCGCGTAAAAAAGCGAGAACACCGATGCCGAGCGTTACAAAACAATACCCTTCCAGCAAAACTCGAAACGTCGCGTCGAGCCGCGTCGCGTCGCGTCGCCGCCGCGCGACCACCGCCATGGGGCTCTCGCCGTCGTCCCCATGCTTGAAAAAGGAGGAACGTCCTGGCCCGGGGAACATGGCAACAATTTATTAAGGTATCCTTTTCCAACGCGCCTGACAAGTCCCGGACAAATTGAGCGTGCGTTAACTCGATGGATGAATACATTCCAGTTGATGCGACCGGGGGACTCGGCCAGCGGTTCTCAACCTCGCGCGCTCGCTGTTTATACGGACTCCGTTGTTTCGGGTTATTAGCGGAGCTCCGGTGTTTATGGCCGATAGTTTGGACAGTGTCGCGGGGAATGATACTGTTGTTCATTGGGGATTAAGGGTGAAGCTTCGACTATTAGCACGGTAAGCAGAAAATCTTGACTGTCTCAGAGTTTGTAGGGAAAAAATGCGGGAAGAATGATTAATTATTTGACAATCCTTGCGTTACAGTATTGATTGATTAGTGGCGTTAAAGATTTTCATTTTTTCAGTGACATGGCGCTTAGTGTTAACGTTATAGAATATAAAAATTGAAATGTAGGTCAATCGGAAGCTCACTGAATTTTAGAAGGCGAAGAAATAGAAATTTAGTAGTTTCAGTATTGATCGAGGGTGTTCTACGGCGATGAATCTTTGAATCGAGCTGATAAAAGAATAACACTCCCCACTGCGAACTCTGCGATTCCGTTAATACCGAAAGGTAACTCTCGAGATGTGAACGGTACCACGAATCCCACAGATGTTCGCTAACTAATTCGGTAAGAAGATAAACCGGCGTGTTTATTGTAGAATGGAAATCAGCGTCAGCGCTTCCTGGACACGTCTCACGCTTCATTCGAGTAGTTTAGATGATCCGTAACGATACGGAAATTGTCGGGCTGAAATTTCGAAACGCGGGACATGCCCGGCGTGTTCCAGTCGTTTCTGGACGTCGCGCGTGTGATTACAAGGTTACACACGCGGCACAGTTCCGTGCGGAGCCAACTGGCGACACTTACTTAGCTGCACCGAAAGCGTTACAAGCGTCCGACCAGCTCGTAAACCTGTCTCTGTATCTCGAACGGCCTTCCTAGATTCCACGTGCTCGCGCACCGCCGCGCCGATACCGATTCCTTCCTTCTAATCGCGCTGTATCCGCATCTATTTAAACGCGAGCCGTCAACGCTCGCCGCGCCGCGCCGCGTCAGCGAGCAGCTCTCCCGCGTGGGCGTAATTAACGGGCGAGCTTCGAACGATAACGGAGAAAATTATGTCAAATTAAGAGCCGTCGCAATAACTGTCCGAAAACTGTCGGCCGGGCGTTTTAATGAATTAGCGATCTCCCCGGGGGAGATAGAATCTTAATATCGGGCCCGGTCCCGAGTAACGCCGTTTTAAAGCGGCATTTATTTTACGAGCACGCGGACTCGAGGCCGTACCCGGTTTTTCTCTCGCCCGCCAGGTGCGTTTTAATCGTTAAGAGTACACTCCGACTCGCGATCACCACGGGCTTCGTGGATTTTACGGATTCCCCGCGCCAATCAGGGACAAATGAAACGTTTAAGAATAGCACTTCGCGCGATAACCGATCGCTGCAATATCTTTAAATACCCGCTGCTCCACGCTATTATCGGGTTGTCGAGTTTATTTTGTAACTGACTGTGATCGTGCACACTCTCGATCCGTTGTTTAAAGGCAACAGTTATTAATGTTGCACCTTGCTTTCGCGGAACGGTTGAAACAGGAGAAACGCTCTTTAGCCCTTTGCACAAGTTTTTCATTAGAAATATTTTCACTCCGATGAGATCGGATATTTTATGAAACTACCGACAAGAAATCATACTTAACTTTACCCTTGAATGTAATTTTGTTTAAATATTTCTGAAGTTTAACATCAAGTCCCAAATTTTATAGTTACTGTACGTCTCCTCTCGAATTCAAAGGATTACCCGACGATCATAAATACTTCTTTTAATATACATCGACGCTGGATTCAAGCACGTTTATTCGCTCCAAGTCAAAACTCAAAATCTAACGGTTTCCATAAGTTACGGCGTATCGCCATCTGCCTGCAGGCGAACCAGCAACAAGCCAACGGAGAGCACGACACCATCGAAACCCACGAGCAACCCTAACACTTCTAGCCACCCAGCCGCAGCGGTCTCCGGTTTAATCAAGCCCTTAAGGATAACACCCGCGATAAATCCCGTGTCTCTTTAACACGGGAGGCGGCGACGGAAAAACGGAGAACCGTGGGCAGGCGGCGAGCGTCGGGGATCGGCGTCCACGGACATGTGGCTGGTTAGGCCGGGCGCAATCGGTGAAAAACATCTGTCCTTCGCGTGAGTCCCGCGTCGAAGCCGGGGCGCGAGGGTTCCATATTTATTCCGGTGATTCCCTTTCGACGAGGAGCCTAAAAATTGAATGCCGCCATAAATCATCGCCGATAAGAGAACGAGTTCTTAATGTGAGGACATCACCGCTACCAGAGCCCCGAAACTCTCGCCTCGTCCTCCTCCAGCCCCCGGCCCTCTGACCGACGTCTTTCTAACCCCTTTTCTCGGCCAGCCCTCGCCCTGCCCTCTCCCCCCTGGCAGGCTCTATCGGCTCGCAGCATCTACTACACCTCGTCCCCACCGCGGGCCTGTGTTCCCTGTGTATCCTCCGCCGCGGGATCAGATAAAAAAGCCGAGCGAGAGGGTGGGAAACGAAGTGGAAAGGAAAGGACCACGGCTTAGTTTGTCACCATCGTTTAAAGGTGAGGCAGGTGGGGCGGGGAACGTGGCCGGAGGGAGGAAGGGGCCCGCGACGATTTATTGGACTTGTCTCGGAGAAGAATCAAGACTCGTTGCGCGCTTGCCACGAGACCAGTCCTCCGCCAGAAAGCCAATTAAATCGGTCGACAGTCCCAAAAGATTCTGAGTCCTCCCGGCTCCTACATCTCTTCTTCTTCTTCTTCTTCTTCTTCTTCTTCTTCTTCTGCTGCTTCTTCTTCCCGATGATCGTCTCTCTTCTTCTTCTTCTTTGTCCTCGTGGTCGTCGTTCTTCCTCCCTCCAGCGTCCGCTGACCTTTAATCCCCTCGCGCGCTTCCTTTCTCGCCAACTTAAATCGGACGTCTTATCTCCCGACCCGATACGACATGCCTCGCGACTAATGTCCGGCCAGCCGGCACTGAAGAGAGGATTTCGCGCGGCTCCGGAACAGCCAGCGAGGAGGATAACTGTCCGGTAGTTTTTTAGGGGATTCATCATTGCGAGAGTGATCTAGCTTGTCGGATTACGGGAATTGGGGATTGATTTTCTTGTCGCTTTGTTTGCGCGGATGCGGGGATCGCTGGGTTCTGGCTTGAACGGGTTGAGGACGTCGGGAAATTAACCTGCGATCGAATTTGTTAAGTTTGTTAGAACTATTGCATTGATGAGACAGTAATTTCGGTTAGATGGCGTTATGTTCGTTTTGTTATTCTTCTGTCAGTGACATAATTTTCTTTCGAGATTTGGTAGTTTGTTTGTTAAGCCATATTAGAGATCTTCGCTTCGTGTCTAATATTGTAAAGCAAAGGGTTAACTGAAAGTGATACGCTTCTTTCGAAAGGAGATGACGAGACGAAGGATACCTTGAGTTTTCAGTGGCCTATCTCGATCGGGTAAATTACCTGAGCTGTTCCTTCGCTCCCGCTGGAAGATGCACTTCGGTCAACGAGGATCGTTCCGTAACTGTTAGCGGTTTTCGAGCGGATTCCGGATGAGGCTAACGGTTGTTCGCTGCCGCAAACCGCGCTCCGTCCGCCGGACATCTGACAAGTATTCAAATAGAATCCACGATTCCCAAGGAATGCGCGTTAAGAAGTTTCTGGATCGGTGGCCCTCTTGCGCGGAGCGGGCACGCGTTTGTATGGGCTGTTATTACCGGGCCGAACGAATTGGGGCGGAGCAGTTAGCGAAACTCCTCGGCTAACGGGAGACCTAGCCACCAGCGAAATTCGTATCCGTGAATAGGGATCTCGAAAAATCGCTCTGCCTCGTTATATCGATGTGCTTCGGGGAAACTGATTTGCCTAAAGAGGCGTACGGTTCACCCCTCGTTCTTCTTGAGCGAGTGTTCCCTTTAACGTTCCCACTGGCGAGTAATCGCTCGTGGAAACTACTCCGAGTTGAATTGAGCAGAAACTGATCAAGATTCTTTATAAACCTTAAAAAGGTGGTTTCAATGCTCGGTGGTTCTAGTGTTAACCCCTTGGCCTGTGATTTCTTCCTCAACTGATAGATGTGGCTACTTTGTCAATAATAATTTATTAGAAAAGAGAAAGATTCTAAGCATATGTTATTTCCTTTTAACACTAGAACTACCGTACCAGTCAAAATAACTGGTTTCGATTTTCTTGCTTTGCAGTTATTGATACTTTACAAGCGTTGAATATTCGAAATAATTTCGAAAATGAACAGTTTCACTTGAATATTATGAAGAATATCCGAAGAAACTGGAAAAATCTGTTATTACAATGTTTACATGTCAACCATATTAACTGCTCGGTAGTTCTAGGGTTAGTGCTATATATATTTGTCGAATCATGTTGAAAATCTTGAGTCTAACTCGTAGGACAAGGGGTTAAATCTGTATCCTCAACGACTGACCCTAGACCAATCCCTCAAGCAACCACCACATCTCTATCCCCACAAAACAAGTGTTCACCGATAACGCAAAACTCACTGACCCATCAGCAACAAAACAAACACCACAATCCCCACAACTCCACCAAAGCCACCACAAACTCCGTCACATCTGAGATCCAAAGGGCCAAAGGCACGCCAGACTCTAAAATGATCAGGCTCCCGGTTGATAGAGGATATCAGCGCGCCCGCCATCAGGCCGGAGGGTGACCCTTGAAATCAGTTGCAGGCAGGCTGGTTCCTCAATTTTTCAAGACCCGAGCACGGCCTCAAAGAGGTCCAACCTTTTCACTAGACGTCGGAGACACTTCGCCGAGGAAGGTGCGTAGATTTTTTTCGCGGGGGTCGTTTCGGCGCATTCCTTTGCTTGCGTGGCAGCGGAGATCGGGACAAGGCGGGGGGTGGCTTTGAATGCGAGACCGCGGAATAATTTATATGGAAAGTGAGAGAGAGACGCTTCTTGAGGAAGCATTGTGCTTGGACTTGAATTAAACATCACCCCCCTCCTTGACTGCGAGGCTCTGCTGGCTGTGCCTCTTGGCGATGTCGTGACTAGGAGCTCCGGGATAAAGGGGGATCAATAGGGGCGCAGGAAGTAGGGCTGCTACTATACAAACTGGCAAGGTATTCCGTGTACCTGCAACTACGCTACACTCTCTCTCTCTCTCTCTCTCTCGCTCGCTCTCCGTCTATCCCCCATGGGCCGCGCGGGCCGCGTAACGAGACGGAAACCGTAGGCTTGGGGCTGCATATCAGAGGTATTACATCAATTGCTAACTACTGTCGTCTTCCTCGTCCTCTAACCCTTTCGCCGCTGATGCACCGTTCGTAGTTTCGAATTCAGCCGGATAATATCCGCTCCCCTCGCGCTGGATCTCGCTGTTTGATCTGCAGTCGCACGGGGCTGGTTGCATCAATTGCTAACTACCGTCGTCTTTTTCGGCCTGCCAGCCGAAGAGACAATGCCGCGCGCGAGGTTCACGGTTGTGCCGTACACACGCGCCGGTTTCATTCGTAAGGGATTCCGTTCGGATTATGTTTCATGTCCCGGGGATTGTAGTCCGGTTGAAATTCGAGCTTTTCACCCCTTGGTCGCTTTTCGAAATTGTACCGAGGTTCGTTTCGCTTGCTTCATGGCGAAGGCGAGCTGAAAGGAACGTTGATGTTTTGTTGCGAATCGGAAGACGGGAGTTATTTGTTAGATTGATAGTCGGTGGTTTATTGTGGATTATAATTGACGCTGGAACAGTCGAAGATAACAGGACGCGCGCGGCAATTTGAAAGTATTATTTCGAAATTTAACGAGCCAATTATCCGCGATGATATTTTCAGGCACGACGTTGCCCGTCGGGCCCTCTAGTTTAATTATTCTGTCTATTTACATCGCAGATTACCACTTCGGTAACGAACGAGCCTCGCTTCTAACGAAGAATTGCCCGGCGAGTCCTTTTCCTGCCCTTAACTCGAGTGTAAACGCGACTGTAATTAAGAAATACGCGCCCGGTATAATTACCGCGGGCAAACTGTACCTAACAGCGTATACCCGTAGTACGTAATGACGTGTAATTATTGCCATTAGCTATAATTGAGAGGAAAACAGTGGCCAGGGGCTTTAACTAGTATTTCACGCATGTGCCTAGACCCGAGGCCTTCTCTATCAGCCCCATTGTTCCCGCACGCGAATCCTTTTGATCCTTTGATTATTTATCGAGCCCTCTTATCCAATTATCGTGCGGCAAAGAAAACGCCCGGCAGCCGTCCGATATTTGTACAGTAATTAATTTCAACGCGCGAGCCCTTCGCGATTAAACGACACCGGTGATTTACAGTTTTTTGATTTCTGTTGCGTTGAACCACGATAAAAGGTGAAATACGGCCAGAGAGAGAGAGAGAGGAAAAACACTGACCAGCTTTCCCGGCGGCCAGTTCTCCGCGGTACATAAACTGAACGCGCCTGATGAACCGGCGCAACGCGACCGCACGAGAAATGCATTTTTCACGTTAATAAGAGATAACTCCGCCGAGCGCGAACGCGCGGCGCGCACGTGTTTGATTTGCATTTTACTTTCTTCGAACGAAAACCCCTTATCATTTGAAAGGGGCTCCCCCTCCGGGGGCAGCGAACGAGAGCCACGAAGGCAGTAACCAGCTGGACACTTATCGTTGACCCGAATAACAACGGATTTACGTTGTATGCCTGCCCGTAATAATGGCTCTCGGCCGGGACACGATTTTCTGCGATGCTTAAAAGGCACGTGGCACAATGTGCGCAACGACCACGTCATGTGGCACCCGCGCGGTGTAACTTACGAGAAAACGCGGCTGGAAATTAGCTGGCCGGCTCCGCAAAACCACGTGAATTCCCCGGCGATCGGGCCATCTGCCTGTTTTATAACAAATCAAAAAAGCGAGGGGGAGGCGGACGGGGGAACCAGTGCAGCTTGACGGTGTCTTGGATTACCCGTTCTGTCTCGAACTGGAGAGGATCGAGGTGGACGATCGCCTCGTGTCCGTGGAGCTGATACCTTTTTTGTGTGGGAGTATGGATACGTGGATGTTGGGGTGTTGGGGTATAGAGATATGGAGGTGCGGGATGTAGGAGTATAGAGATTTAGAGATGTAGAGATGTAGAGGTATAGAAATATGGAGATATAGAGATATATAATAGAAATAGAGGAATGTAGGAATATGGGAATATAGGAATATAGGAATATAGGAATATAGGAATATAGGAATATAGGAATATAGAAATGTAGAGATATAGAGATATAGAAATATAGAGATATATAATAGAAATATAGGAATATGGGGATATAGGAATATAGGAATATAGAAATGTAGAGATATAGAGATATAGAGATATAGAAATATAGAGATATATAATAGAAATATAGTAATATAGGAATATAGGAATATAGAAATATAGAAGTATAGAAATATAGAAATATAGAAATATAGAAATATAGAAATATAGAAATATAGAAATATAGAAATATAGAAATATAGAAATATAGAAATATAGAAATATAGAAATATAGAAATATAGAAATATAGAAATATAGAAATATAGAAATATAGAAATATAGAAATATAGAAATATAGAAATATAGAAATATAGAAATATAGAAATATAGAAATATAGAAATATAGAAATATAGAAATATAGAAATATAGAAATATAGAAATATAGAAATATAGAAATATAGAAATATAGAAATATAGAAATATAGAAATATAGAAATATAGAAATATAGAAATATAGAAATATAGAAATATAGAAATATAGAAATATAGAAATATAGAAAAATATAAATATAGGAATATACTGATATAAAAATATAGAAAAATATAAATATAGGAATATACTGATATAAAAATATAGAAATACAGAAATATAGAAAAATATAAATATAGTAATATACCGATACAAAAATACAGAAATATAGTTACACAGCGATATAAAAATGTCGCGACACAGAAACAAAGGTCACAAGAACTCCCCATTCTAAACAGAAAACTATCGATCCATCTACAACTTTATCCAACTTAGTAAAACCTTCTACCACAACATTAACGCGTATCCACCAACATTTTTCCCCGAGCAACCCAGTAACAGAACTAGTTTGTACACGAGTGCTTTAAACTATCGATCCACCCTCAATTCCCATTCTCCCTCGTCCAGCCCATAAATTCCCTCCCGAATGAAAATCACGGAATCAAATAGTTATCTTTGCATTCAATTTAGATCCGTCCCCATTAATTTCCCTCTTATCGTTCCACGCAAGCACGACGGCATCGCGAAAATTTCGGAAAACCCAGTCAATTACGACATCAAACAAGATCTCCACCCCCGGCTACTTTCCATCCCTTCGCCGGCTAAAAACCTCACGGAAACCACGGACCGTAACGATCTAATGAGTCTAACGAAATATCAACAGCCTCTCCGTCGACCCAGAGACAGCGCCGTGAGACCCTCGCGGTTTTCCACGATTTTTCGTCCGCCCCGGGCCCAGAGCTGCCTCTTTGTGCGCGATCGTCATCGGCAACCTGTTCAAATACCACGAAGAAAGCCGACGGTGTCGTTCCAGGAAACTAATCCTCCGTTGGCCTGCGGGAACGGCGCGGCCGTCACTTTTCGCCGAGAGTCCCTCCTGCGAGGATAGCGAAGGGCCATCCTGAAATAATATTTGAGGGATTCCTCGCTCGATGTTCCTTGTCCGAGAGGCCAGGAACAAATGACCAACAAATACGTGTGTACACAAGCCTGCGTTAAGGGCCTCGTGCACCTTGAAACTTGTGGCATCGCTAAAACTGATAGGTCTTTCAAAGTTTCACGATGTATATTGCACACTGAATTAAAAGTGGAAAACAATCGAAGTGTTAAGCTAAATAATATAATTGACCACTTTACTGACCATTCACCACTTGATTTCATGCAGTAAACCTATAAAATTTGATATTTAATATTATACCTTACATAATGCACCAATTTGAGAAATATTGAAATAAAATAGCTTTCCTCGATGCACCTGTGATTTCTCTTCAACTTAGTTTCACAAAATATCGTCTTCACCTCATCAGAAAATGTTGAAATATTTCTAATGAAAAACTTCCGAGTGCAAAGGGTTAATCTGCCAAAGGTTTCGTACATTTCAAAGAATCCTCGTCCGCAGAAAATTGATAAAGTTTTCTACTTTGTCCCCCAAGTTATCCTTTACTATTTGATCGACGTTACAGTTGAGATTCTTGTACCTACTGCAACGAACAAGTAAGTCCATAATTGTTCGTCGCAGATGGATATTGAGTTTTCTGATAATGCACGGTTTATACGGGGACCCATACGTTCGAGCGTCGACAGGCCGAGGCAGCTGGCCCCTAGCAGCTCCTTTTCTTCATTTGCATCCCTGTCCACGGCCGCGGCGCTCCGTATCGATCCCGGGGCCCAGCGAATCGCTCAGGTGCGACAGAATGGAAATAATAACGAGCAGGTGCCGGGCTAATTAAATTTCGCGCTTAACGCGCCACCCCTCGTGCCGCGTAGCCGGGGCAATCCCGACATTTTTCGGCCATATGTCTCGGCACGCGATATTTTACCCCGGCATCGTGTTACGACTTTTTCCAGTTCGCCCCGGTAACGACAGATTGAAACGCACGGGCATCAGCTGCTCGGGAAGCACGTGATTAAGCGGCGAGAGGAACGAAGGCCGCCTCTTTCTCGCGATAATGCGCGTGATTCGGTTCGACTCCGGGAATATCAGTTTTTTCGGCCGATCGACGATCGATCGGACATTCTGGGATTGTAGGTTTGTTCGGATGTGAAGAGAGGATCGAAAGACTGTTGTGATTTCGTTGTGATGTTTGATTGTACGAACTGATGTTTAGCTGATGCTCGTTATGGGACGCGTAATTTGGTTAGGGTAATTGGATCAGTGTTTCGGGAGACCCTTTGTTCGGTTTCAGTGGTTTTAGTTGTTTCAGTGAATGGTTGTGGAGGAAATCGAGGGATGTAGAATGGTAAAACGTTAGATATCTGCAATTATTCTAGAGTGTAGTAGGTGGTGATGGTTTAACTGCCTGCAATCATTGAACAATGGAGCAGAATGCTAAAATTTTAGGTACCTGCAATCTTTGAACAGTGATGGAGAATGGTAAAACGTTAGATATCTGCAATTATTTAAGAGTGTAGGGGATGCTGACGGTTTAGCTACCTGCAATTATTGAAGAGTGTAGTAGAATGCTAAAATTTTACCTGCAATCTTTGAACAGTGCGGTAGAATGATGACGCTTTAGCTACCAATCTTTGAACAGTGCAGTAGATTGCTAAAACATTAGCTACCTGCAATCATTGAACAGTGTAGTAGAATGTTAACACATTAGCTACCTGCAATCATTGAATGGTAGAATGCTAGTTTAGCTACCTGCAATCTTTGAACAGTCCAGTAGAATGCTAACACGTCAGATACCTGCAATCATTGAACGATATAGTAGAAAGCTGAAACATTAGCTACCCGCAATCATTGAGAGCAGTAGAATGCTAACACTTGAGCTACCTACAATCACTAAACGATTTATTCAACATCAGATATCAATGCCTAATGATTTCTTAATAGAACTTTGGACTATTATTTATTATTCAAGGACTATTATTCAAAGAACTTTAATACAATAAAAATACCACCCTAAAAATACCAGTCTACAACAAAAACATTCAATCACCATACCTCAAACTACTCAACAAGATCAAATCCAAAAGAACGTTTCCAGCAGGGACTACACTGAAATTCCAACCTCCATCAAGTTGAAAACCAAAGCAGTCGGTTACTAAGAACCTCGCATCCTCTCCGAGACGCGTTTTCTCCCCGTTCGCGGTCCCGAACCCGGAAGTCGCGGGTTAAGTCGAGCGAAGAACGCGCGCGAGCGGAGGGAGGGGGAATGAAGAATCACGAAGTCGCGGCTCGTTCGCTCGCGCGCGCCCGCCCGCGCGCGCACGGAGGAATATAAATTTATGGAAGATAAAGTTTGACGACGGGCGATGGGAAGCGGCGGCCCGGCAATGGTTTCAATGCGCCCCGGAGGCGTTTTACTTTTCGAAGAACTTTGTTTTCCCACCGAAATTCCGGCCGGCAGCTGCAACAACAGCATCGAGGACTATGCCTATCCTTTCACTGGAACTTTACCTTTATAAAACCGAGTCGAAGTTCGAGGACAAAGTCTGCGCGGAATAACAGGAAGATATAGAATCCGTGGAGTTCGCGTGTACCCGGCTACAATATATAGTTTTCCTTCGTTTTTTTCCTTTCTTTTTCCTTTCTTCTTCTCTCTTGCTCACTCTCTGTCTGTCTCTCTCTTTCTTTTTTCTCTTCAGCCTCCCTTCGTGGCAACCTTGGTCGGCAGAAATTTCGAAAGTTTACTTTCGCTGACGGCGATGGAAGAGAAACGTAATCCACCGCGGCGAACAAACGGCGGATACACGAATGGCCGGAGAATTTAAACGAGTCCGGCCAACTGGGTCGCTTTTGAAGAGGTGTTCTCGCTGTCGGACGATTAAAAATTCGACTGTTTCTTGTTTTTCTTCGCTAAAACGCTCATCAACACTCTCGCCCCTTATCGTATCGTTTACTTTCTTTAGTCCTGTCGACAATTTCGGAACAGGAATTTTATTTCCACATTTCACGCATCGACGGATTACTGAAGACTTAATGTTAAATACGAAATTTTACAATTTTGCACCAATCGAGTGACTGAGAGGCTTTGGAGTGCAAAGGGTTAATAATACTCTTCTCGAATCTTCAATTTCTACGAACTATATAGACAAGCATGTAGTCTTCTAGGAGCGATAGAATGAAGTCCAGATCAAGTCCTCGAATCAAGTGCCAAAGAAACAAAAGAGAGGCACCTTCGGAGTGCAAATGGTTAATCATCAAATTACACGATCCATATAAAAGAATATCGGAATCTCCAAGGAGGCGTCAATAATAATCTACGCTGTTAATCAGACTTAGCAGCCCGGTTGAAGCTTCGTTGGTTCGTATGGCGAGCATGTTTCATTTCTGAGTGCTCGAAAGGACGCGGCGGGTAAACACGGAGAACTCGAAAGTCAATTTGCTCTTCTTTGTGTCGGATCTCGTATAATGTGAGCCGAGGAGAGGCCCACGCTTATAAATTCTCCGGCAATCGTGGAAAGATCTTTTGTTTGTCCCCGGCGTTCCACGGCGCCGGCCACGGTGCGTTATCCGGCGAAAGGAACGGTGATTACCGCGGCGCAACCGCGGCCGCGATAAACAAGGAAATTTCAGCCGGTCGATACATAGAATGATTATTTGAGAAGCTCTTCTCATAATGCCGGGAACATTTGCCCGGCCGCGGCCAAATATTTGCCGCGAGCCACGGGGACGATTTTAACATCTCAAAGCACACACGCCCGGCACTGACGAGCGAACGAGCGTTTTTTATTTGGAGAAACCTTGTAGCCATTGTGTGCCCAAGAATAGTCCACGCACGCCGGCCCGACGTACAATGCATAGAGAGCCAACGACCGGCCATTGTTTCTATTGTTTGTCTACGCGGCCCGCCGCGTTGTCTACGGATCTTTAATTTAAAACGCGAATTTCCATACGGTTTCGTGGTTCCTGCGTCGGGCGCACTTTCTTACCGGCGCGGCTCACCTATCGCGCAAATGTGCTTCTGCTATTACGTGAGTTAATAAACGTCTGGAAATGTAGTCCTCGAATTTGTATGGATATTCGAATAAATATATTATTCGAGGCTAGCTTTGGATTAAGTCTAGATTTTAACTCTTAACTTAAACTCTGTTTGAATAATTTTTTCTATATTTATTTGTAGTACAATGGTACCATTTAAAGGTAACGTTTCAATGACTCCTAAATATTGAATAAATGAATATAGCGTCGTATTAAGTTGTAATTGAATGAACTAATGTGAACCTCAAAGTGAGAAACCCTTTATCGCAAAGGGTTAATATTGTTATTCTATTATTAACCCTTTGCACTCGGAGGCGACTCAGTCATTGATTTGACGCGAAACTATAGAATCTAATATTTAACACTACCTGCATGTCGAATTCAGGTGACAGTATTTTCTCCATCGACTTAAAAATTCTAGTATTAGACACTGAATACTTAAATCCTAAAGAATAAGGAAACTGTACTGATTTCTCGCTGTTCGAATTGTTAAATCATTTGTTAACTTGCTATTCCAAACATGGAAGTTTCAGCAAAATGCCGACATTCGTCCGCGAAGGGTTAAATACAGAAGGAACAGTGAGGCAATCGTTACTAAGAATTTTCACCCATCGAACCTACACACAGAACCACTAACAAACTAATCCAACCAATCGAACTAATCAAAGTCGCGAGAAATAAGGCAGGAAATGACCAGCCCCGAACGCGCATCCGACACAGCTCCCCCAACAGGGCCGCCGCCGAATCAACCGACGCGCCCCGAGACGAATTCTTCGAGCATTTACCGTATCGTTAAACACCTATTCTCCGCGTGTCTATAGGCGACAATCAAACCGCCAATTCCTAAATCGGCCATAAACCGGCGTCTACCGATAGGGCCCGCGCGCGGCGCACACACCGGGTCCGCGTGCAACAAAGCCTCGTCCCGGAAGATTCGCTGGAAATCGGGACGGAACAATCGGCACAATCAGCGAGGGCGAGCGTGTGCGTCCCCCCCGGTGCCGTCCCTGCCGTCAACCCCGGAAGATCGCGTGGAAAGTGCGAAAAGTTCGCTCTCCGCGGCCAGGTTCGGACAATTATCTCGCCGGGGGTCGTTCTGTCGACTTGCGCGCGGGTCACGTGAGTACCGAGCTGTCGGTGAGTACAAGGGAGAGAGAGAAAGCTGGAGAACCGAGGGTGGAACCGGCCGAAGGGCGGAGGGGGAGCCGGGGAACGGTAGGCGCGAGGCCGCTCCGCGCTGGATCATAAATTATCGGCCGGCAACAATGGGAAGAGGAATCCTCCGCCTATCCGCGCGGCGACACGGTGCCCCCTAAACCCCAAATATTTACACTGGCCGGTGGCGAAACTCGAAAGTAATAGATTCGAGATGACTTTTCATTTAGACCGGGCACAAAAGGCGGACGGGGTCGACTCCGCGGCCAGCCACCCGCTGGCCTGCGGCCCGCGCGCCGCCGGGACAATGTCCTTTCTCTTTTGGCAGCGAGCTCCGAAAGGACCCGTACGATCGCCACGGACCGTCCGGAGGGGGCGAGACGCGTCGCTTTGTGGGCCGCCGTTTGTCACCGGCCGGACGCAAATTGTTATTGCCTCCGCTAATTTCTGGATGGGGCGAGCGGATTTTTCGGGATCTGCTGCCGGAGCCGCGTGTCCTCCGGGTCTGCTAATCGCGTTTACTTTTGAATTCAGTGGGCAGGGGGATGTTCGATCGGGGCTTCGGTGGATATTTCGATGGTGATTTGTGGGATTCTTTGAATGCTGTTGTGGCTTGGATTGTGGGCTTTTAGGGTTTGTTGGTTGTTTTGGGAGATTCGGGGGTGGAAGATGCAGTTGATGATGGACAGGGTGTTTAATGTTGGAATGGAGGATATAGAGGTAGAATATCTATTTCTCGTAAGAAATGTGTGAGGGTTGAAGAGAATAATGGAAATATTGCTTGTAAAGCAGGGTGAATGTTGAATATTGGAATGTTAAATTCCTGGGAATTTTTAAATATGTAATTTTGATTTAGATTGTAGCTTTTAGCCTTTGCTAGTTGTTTTGGGCAATTGTCCGGGGTTGAAGCTTCAGTTAATGATGAACAGGGTGTTTAATGTTGGAATGGAGGATCTAGAGGTAGAACATCTATTTCTCGTAAGAAATGTATGGGGGTTGAAGGAAATAATGGAAATATTGCTTGTAAGACAGGGTGAATGTTGAATATTCGAATGTTAAATTCGTGGGATTCTTTAAATATGTGATTCTAGTTTAGATTGTAGCTTTTAGCTTTTGCTAGTTGTTTTAGGCGATTGTCAGGGGTTGAAGCTTCAGTAGAATGACGAACATAGGGTGTCTAATGTTGTAATGAAGAACCTAGAGGTAGAACATCTATTTCTCGTGAAAATTGTACGGGGGTTGAAGAGGATAATGGAAATATTGCTCGTAAGTTGTGTAATATGCAGCTGGGTGTCCGTGAAGCAAAGGGACGAAAGGAAACTGCGAATCCGTGCCCTATCTGCAGCGTCACGCAACAGCGCGCTGTTTCAACATGCGTTTCGTTGCGCCGTTTCAGCAGGAGGCCACCCCCGCTTCGGTTATAAGCGAATCCGAGCGACTCCGTGTACAGGGGTTGATCAGCGCTCGGGGGTCGAACAGTATTAGCTGGGAATCGGCCACGAATTGCGGATGAAATTCATTCATGGCGAGGATAACGCCTCGTGGTATGCTGATAGCCTGCCGGTGGTCCGTGGAACGATGATGGGAAGTGTTCAGGGATGTGATCGTGCTAAGAAGCGAGGATGCGAGGAATTTCGGGATGGGGTGGGATTAACGTAATTTAGGGCTAGCTTCCACGTCGGTGGTAAGGGTTTTTCAGTGGTGCGCGGTACACTGCGGAATATTGTTCGCACTTTTGTAATTAATTGCTGGTATGGCTTTGTGATCTTTCGAAAGGGAATGGCGAACGTTTTAGTTGGAATAGGTGTTTCTAATGATATGAAAGATAGTGATTTTAACGTATATTGAGAGGTATTATCGTTGAGTTTATTTAGAAGTTAATAGAGCTACTGATTTGGTCGTTAGTTTGAAAAATGAAGAAGTTAGTAACGTAGGATTTAGTTTAGGAAATATAGAACTTATTAATGTAGAATTTACTAGTTTGGAAAATGTAGAACTTACTAATGTAAGATTTACTAGCTTCGAAACTATAGAATTTATTAATGCAGAATTTACTAGTTTAGAAAATATAGAACTTACTAATATAAAATTTGCCAGTGTCGAAAACACAGAACTCATTAACGCAGAATTTCCTAGTTCAGAAAACGCAGAACTTACTAACGTAAGATTTACCAGTTTCGAAAACATAGAAGTTAGCAACGCAGGATCGACTATTTTAAAAAACATAGAACCTACTAACACGAAGTTTCCCAATTTAAAAATCTACCAATCCAGAATTCACTTCGGAAAACTTCACCAATTTGCAACTCGCTGCTTCGTAAAACACAGGACTTACCAGTTCAAGCTCTACTTTCATTTCCCCCGCAAACCGCCGCGCACCACAAGCCCTACCAATAACAGATCGTGTAGCCTCTGTTTCGCAATCTCCCCGGCTATCCCGCTCGTATTTAAAATTCACCGTCGTACGAACGCGTCTCGGTGTCCCGTATTATCTCCGCGTATCGTCCCGTTAAACGTTCAATTTCGCGCAACAAGCGTAACTAACGCTACACCGGTTTCTACTTAACGGGCGAAAACTCTTTTTGCCGTGGAAACACGTGCGGGAATCCCGAATCGGTGAAGAAGCGAACGAACGAAAACTGGAGCAGCTCGATGCGCGGAACGTCGTTCCTCGGCTGCGGATAATTGTTATCGCTCGTCAATTTCCCGGCCGTCACCGGCTTTGAAACGCCGAAAGTATTCCTATAGGTCACCGTTGATTCCGTTCACGGGCGAGCGTCATTTTTCACCGCGGAATCGAACGGACGCGATCGATCAAAGGGATCCGTCGCCGGCTAGAACGCTCCGTGTCCCCGGCGTTCCGTCGTCTTAACTACGTTTAGAGGAAGTTGATCACAAACAGCGTTGATTTTCGAACTAGGGCCGAGCGGGTTCCATAAAGTACTCACTGCCGCTCTCTGTGTCGCCGCCTACGGACACAGGGATCAAAAGGACTAGGCTAAAGGACGACAGACCCGGTACCATCTCTGTGCACCCAACATTCCCGCCAAAGACGCTTTGTGATCCGCCGGCGTTTGTGCGAAAGAGAAACGCTAATTATTATCACTCGCTAATTTCCCGGCGCCGGCGGCGGTTAATTGTGAAAAGTCTCGAAGGGATTGTACGTCGCGACGCGTGTATATTCTGCGTTGACCGTTTGCTTTGTGGTTTCTTGGCTGCGACCGTTTAACCCATTGCCAGTCAAATATATTAAGAGATTGCCTGTTTGGTACAATCTTGGTTGGAAATGTATCGTAATATAAAATAAATTGAAAGTGCAAATGAAATTACACGTTTTATGCTAAATGGATTACTACAGGATTTGTCATTGTTGTAAAAGAATAAGGAATATTGTATAGAATGCCTAAAATTCTCATTTTCGACTTAGAGCCTCTGGAGTGCAAAGGGTTAATTATCATAGTTCTAGTGTCAAAGGTCTATCGAGTCTCTCTTCCTCATAACATAATCCCACTTTTCTATTTTTATTCTAAAATAATATGAAGATTCGTTCAAATGTCATTTACAAAACCGTCAACAGATGAAGCTAAATTACGTCAACAGATGAAGCTACAGGCTAATCTCTTGCTATCCGAGTAATTAAATCATTCGTCTGCGACTTAGTCCTCCAAATACGAACGTTTCATCCGAAATATCGATATTCACCCACAAAAGGTAAAAATAGTCTCTATAATAAGTATCTCAGAATGTCCTCAGACTTCTACAGAACTCGCAGCAATGACAAATCAAGCCTAATCGTAAAAGATCCACACAGGCCACGTTGGCAGAGACTCCCATCGCCGGCGCAGCGTTAAACGAAAACGACAAATCTGTCGCACGCCCCGCGTGATCTGCTAACAGTCCCAATCAGCGAGAGAAAAATGACCCGCAGACGACAGTCGAGTCCGGCCGGCTATCACTGACAAACGAGAGACACGAGGGCCGACTCGTTCCCGGCGGCCGACTCTCGATCATTCCCGCTTAATTTCCTCCCGCGATCCTATTACAAACTTTCGGTACGGACGATCTGGAACGGGGCCCGCCCCATGTTAATCCCTCGCCGATGCGAGCGTTAATCACGTCGAATCGGCGTGTTCCGGCCCCGAGTCGCGCGCCGCGCTCGGTATGCGTTACGACTTCCTGAAAGGTGATCGAGACTTTGACACGCAACACACGATCTCGGGGGCGCGTGGTGAGGAGCAGAAAAAAAGAACCCCTGGGAGAAAGGGGGGGATAGATGGCGAAGAACAAGAAGAAATCGGTATTAGAGTCTCGGCCGTCGTAGACATCGGAACAGCTGTCCTTGACACTGAACATACTGCGGTATGCGGCGCACGCTTCCGGTCGAACGAGATCGAGCGACGCGGAGGTGTGAGGGCAGCTGTGACTTTCTGCCCGGAGGGGAGCAACTTCTGACCCTGCGGCCGGGGTGTCATCGTCGATAGCTTTTTCGCAGCGGGAGAAACACCGTCGACACGTCCTGACATTCCCCAGCCCGCTTTTGTGCCAGTCGCGAAGCGGATTCGGTGTACATGCGTTTAACAGCTGAATATGTATAATTGACGAAAGCGTATTGCCAAGATACAAATGAGACTGTCAATTTTTCTAGGAACAATAGATTACAATAAACGTCAGTAAACCTAGTGTTAACCCTTTGCACTCGGAAGCTTTTCACTGGAAACATTCGACACTTTCCTGTGAGACGTAGATGACATTTGAAACGAACTAATGAGAAAATATACGTACATTAACACTAGGTTTACGGAACGCGTCAAACTGACGCGTATTGGATTTTAGAAATATTATTTAGAATCGTGTATAAACAGCTGTCCGATAAGGGTTGATTGGTAGTACAATAGATTTTGCATTCTTTTCTACTATTTTTGCAAGTTTGGACTGTTGAATCTCATGCATGGTCCGCGGTCTACTTATGAGGTAGTTAAGTCTAGTTAGTTCAGAGATAATGAAACGGGGTATTAGATATGAGGTAGACATTTATGAGCCGAACATGGCGATTATTACACAGTTATTAAGTACTAGGGTATCTCGCTAGTAACAGCTTTAATCTACTAGCACACCCCGCGTCACGTGTTGAGGTCGCGCTTCGACGGCTTCTTCCCTATCATCGGGGCGACTTGATATCGTTATTGTCGAGCACCGATTCATCGCTGATCTAGATTCTTAAGTTAATTAGCGGAAGCTCTAGGTATCCGACCTGGCAAATTCGGAGCAAGAGCATAACGTTTGCACCCTTCGAAGTCGGGAACGTTTCACAGTTCCATTAAGAACAGTTGGGAATATTCTACTCCGATCACACTTAGCGCTGGAGGATCGATGAAACTTCATTACCCCTTCGAACCCTGATCACCACTAACATTCGAATAGAAAAACGATCTCTAAACTTCAGATTCTTATGCATTATACGAAAAGATCCGCAGTGAATCACCTTAACACGTTGCTACCAGCGTTTATTTCGGTGAGGATCTCCTGGATTGTAATATTTTATTCAATCCTGCGACGAGTTCCTAAATATAAACCGCTTACAACTTTAAGTAACAATATCTATAAGCACCCTTTGCACTCGAAAGTTCTTCACTAGAAATATTCACTATTCTCCGAAGAGATACAGACGATGTTCTTTGAAACTAATAAGAAAACATATATAAATTCTGCAAATCAAATCAAGTCTAACTTCATTTGCTTCATGTAAAATCTAAAATTGCACAAACATCTAGATACTAAAGCTGAAACTATTTCCAGGTCCTCGTCATCGAAGCAGCTCGCAGTACCTCAACGAAGCAGCCTAACCCATTAAACAAACAACTTCCTTCAAGGTAAAAAAGTCAAAAAAGAACTGAATAGAACATCGTACAACAGAAGTATACAATTTTCCGTCCGCCATTTTGTAGGTGTCGCGCCATGTTGTCGCGTCAGCGGCACTCCGCGCTGGGACGCGTTACGAGAAAACGTAACGGATCCCTTCGCACTGAAAAGTATCGTCTGTCGCAGCGGCGGTGTGTCCTCGGAAGGAAGGAAATCCGTATAGACCCGATGTATTTTATCGAGAGCCGGAGACAACGCCGAAGATCCCGGGCGGCGGTGCGGACGGATCGAATTCCTGCGGAGGAAGTGTTTGAACAGGACGCCTGTACATCCAGCGCGGCCCGTTGCTAATGGCTCCGTGCACCGGCGCCGAAACAGCAACGCTCGTACACGGATACGCCGTCGTCGAGTATTAATGCGATAACTAACAATAACAGGGCGCAGTCTCGGCCGCGCCGCACACATCGGGTCCTCCGCTATGTGTTTTGTGATCCGGCGATGCCCCGGGCACGCAGGCCTCCCTTTATAGGTCCGGGACACAACGCTCGGGAACTTTGATCGTCGTGTTACACTGTGGCGAACCGCCGATAGACTCCGGCCTCGGATAATCCCTTTCCGAGCAGGGTACTGAAGGGTACTTCACCTCGGGGCTGGCTCGCCCTCGCTCAACGGTCCCTCATCGGCGTTCTTTCTCGCCCTGGCACGCCGGGAACACCCGTTACACGCAGGGATTTCGGCCTCATTACCGTAATAGCCGCGACGCGTGTTTCGTTCGTACGGGCGATGTCACTTGATCAAAGGAGGACGTCTAGCTTCTATCGTTTCACTTGGCCTCCGAGCTGCTCGAGGAATTAGGGGTTAACCGTCTCTACGAAGGCTTATCCGTGCGATTATCCTCTAACACTGGAACTACCGAGCAGTTCAATTGTCTTTTGAAGTTGTTCTGTAAACGGTGCGATTATCGAGACTTTGGTTTGTCAGTTCGCGTAAACCTGTTTCTCTAGTTTCTCAGAGAAACATGTTGTCTGTTGAATATATAGAAAATGAAATTAGGAATGAGCGTTCTAGGGTTCCTTTCTGCTACTCCCAAGTTCTCTAAACGACAGTCCGGTGAAGGACCGATTCAGACCGATTCACGACGTTTCCGCGGTCGAGGAGCGTTCCGATAATTAAACCGCGCCATTCATGAAATATTACTTCTCACGGCCGACGCGCAGCTCCGACAACTTCCTCGTCTAATGAATCTGTCCCCGCGCGTTCTCGCGTTCCCCGGGATTCCATTTTTCTCGCGCGGGGACGGCCGTTATCGCGGCGAAACTCGCCGGGACGGTATCGCGCGGCCGAACTTCCCGCGGAGAGGCGACGGGCGGGGCGGCGAGGGATTTTTCGTAATAAAATTATGAATTCGCCGGCAGTCCCGGGGAAAAAACTTTCCCCCCGGCTTATCGTTCGCCGGGATCGCGCGATGGCGGCGAAGTTTCGGCCGTCGCGGGGAGTTCGCCGGGCGGATTCCTGCGCGACCGGAGGATCCTTCGCCGTGGACCGCCGGTGCCCGCGGGAAGAATTCCCATTGACGAAGGTTTTAAGCGAAGGGGAGGTTTGATCGTCGCGTTACACACGGTCCAACCACCGATCGAGAGGCCGCGGATAATCCCTTTCCCGAGGAGAGGATGGAGCCGGGTCCTTCTGGAGAGTCTCACCTCGAGGCAGGCAGGTGCTCCGCACCCTTTTGCGCCGCGCCGGCTCACGTGAACGCGGTGAAGACGGTCCCTGTCGGTGACATTGTTGACCCTGCGCCACATGGCGTTCCGCATATGGCGCCCGCTCGCCGGAGTCGGTTATTTTTACACAGTCCGCGGACGAAATTCGGGTAAGGTGGCTGGGCTGCTGACAGATTGGAGGCTGGAATGGGACAAGCTGCGTTCGATTCACTCGATACTCGCCGGCCTCGTTAACACCTTGACGTGCAATGACGACATCAGACTCGCGATGAAGATTTCTAGAGCAATTTAACCAGTTAACTGTGGAATTTAGTTGGAAAAACCTCTCGCGCGCAATAAAATAAAATGGAGCATGTACTCGTCGAAGGACGAATGCACGTAGAGTACATTTTAACGAAAGATCAAAGCGAAGCGAAGAATTAGACGTTTAAACAATGAAGAATTCGCTGAAAGAATCAGTATCGCGTCAAGCTTTATGACGTGTACACTCGTCAAACACAGTTAACTGGTTAACGAGTCAGTGTCGTATTACCCGCGGATCAAACAACTATTTCACTGTTATCAGTGTATCATCTTCAAATGAAAATTCCGCTGTTAGAATGGAAAATCTCGCCGCATTCCTTCCAAATCGACAGTAAAACGTTACACGAGCTCGGTAACGGAACGGCACGCCAAGGGGTTAAGATCTCCGGCGAGCGAGCGCGACGCGTGCGGTGGAACGCGAGAAGATGAACCGCGCGGATGTTGCGTGAAACCGAATACGGGGGAGAGCGTAACCGGTAATTACGTTTTATAATTCCCGTGTGACCGGGCATTGATTGAGGATCACTGGCACGCGATCCTCTAATTACCTCTCGCTGCGAAACTTTCCACGAGCGGTGCTTAAATCTCTATCGCCGTAACTTCTGGCGCTTTGATGTCATCGGTCAACCCTCATCAGCCATCGCGAATTCCGTTTTTCCGAGGGAGCGTGCTTTCGGGAGGCGAGCGAGGCGTGCCGGGCGGCAGTGGACCGGCGATGGAAAAAAGTACTTCGAGATGAAGTTAAGGAGATGTCCCTTTACGTATGCCGTGTGCGATTTCCTGATGCGTCGCCGGCTCCCGCTTGGCTCCCGCTTGGTTCCCGCTTGGCTCCGGCCGCTGCCGGGCCTCCGGAAAAAGGATTAATATACGGGGACGGGGTAAAGTCAATCGCGCGAAGTCCTGCGTAAAGTGCACTTTGTTCATGGAAATCGACGTAGTTTAATCAGAAAACTGCGGCGCGGCGCGGCGGGGCGCGCGGGGCTAACGTAAGTACCCTCTATCGGCGGAGCGTAGGGGCATTTAAGTAGATGGAGGGTATAGACCCCTGTCTACTCCATTTGCTTTCAGCCCGAGGGACCTCCCCGATATATATCCCAATATTCCCGGTAACAATGATGAATCACTGCGGAGCACCTCTTGCGCAAGAAGTTGCACATCCAGTGCGCTTGTAACCGTCCCTCTCCCCCAACCCGCTCCTCCGTCCCGCTTTCTCTCTGTCTTTCTCGACTGTCTCCCTCGGGCTCCGGCGTTCCTCGTTCTCGTTCTGCCTCTCTCGGCCCGAACACTCCTCTCCGGGCGCCGGCGGACTCGCTTTGACCGTAATAACGCGTTCCAGCGCGGTTACGTAAGGCTTGACGTAACAATCGGATAAATAAGCGCGCGACCCGGCGTTAATGCACCGCTTCGAAAAGCCCGGGATCTCGCAATCCGGCGGCGAGACGCGCCGAAAAACGCCGAGCAATCTCGCGGGTAAGCCGAGATTGCGTCGCCGACGATGGGAGCGCAGTTTTAAGCATTATGGAGATTCGGCTCGCGGTTTGCTCGCCGAGATACACGCGAGCGACTACCACCTACGGAGGTTCGCGGAAAATATTCTCCGGAGCGTTTTTGAATTTCTGTTGCGGCGACTAGGCGGAATGCGCGAAACGCGAGCGTCGCTCGCGTGTACCGCGGTACCGCGTTGTTACACGCGGAATGATGATCGAGAAATTTATGTCCGAGGGTGCGTTTATAGCGGAGCCGCGATGGAACAGAGCCGAGCGCTGATCGGACGATAAAATATCTTCCGCGCGTTCGCCGCGGAGCTACTGGAAGCTGTTGAAGCTGAAGAATTATTATCTCCAGGCCGAAGTGATGTATCACGATAGTAATACGCCGTAAACGTAAATGTTGTGCATTGCGTTGCTGCTCCTAGGGTCTATCGCTTCATTGCCGCTTTCGTCGAGCGCTGTTAGTGTACCTTACATTTCGCTGGAATCTTTTGTAACTGTAATTTAGAGTGTGTTCGATGTAATAGTTCCTGAGTGTCGAGAGCGAAAGAAACGAGTGTTAGTAATATTCTTGTTGTCGTTACTCAGGTTCAGTCATGATAGCGCTGATGGTTTTAACACAAACTACCGATCAATTGAAATTCCTGTAGAAACTCTAAGAGTCGATCTATTCGAAGTTTAATTGATTTACAATTCAGCTTGCATATTACTAAATCAATTTCTTCAATAGATTCTCGGAGAAACATCTGTTATCTTAACCCTTTGCACTCGGAAGTCTTTCACTAGAAATATTTTAACTTCTGATGAGATAAGATCGATGTTTTGTGAAACTAAGTCGACGAGAAATCAGGAGTACATTGAGGAACGAAGCTATTTTATTTGAATATTTCTCGAAATGATGCATTATAGGAAATATAATATTAACCCTTCGAACTCTGCAGGCTCCAATATTGCACCAGTTCTAATATTAAATATTTTAATGGACTTGAAGAGAACTACCTTAAGATTATTAGATCTTAAAATATTTGATATTAGAACTGGTGCAATGTCGGAGCCTACAGAGTTCAACGTGTTAACACTAAAACTACCAGACGGGTCAAATGACCCATGTCTTTCTGCAATTATTAGAAACATAACAAATGTTTCTCCAAGGAATTATTAAAGAAATTCATTTAGCACTACGCAAATTGAATTGTAAATCAATTAAAGTCTGAACAGATGCACTCTTGGAGTTTCTATAGCGAAATTTTCAAACTTGAACTGCTCGGTAGTTTTAGTGTTAAACATGTTCGACACTGGTTATCTTGAATGTTACAATTATTTTCAAATAAGTCATCGGCTGTGTCGATTATCGTATCGACAGTTGAGCATAGCGGTTCTCCCTCTGCATCGAAAGTCCTCGATGCGAGTACGTATATGTATTTACCTACCTTATTTTCGGAGCGGCGCGCTGCCGGGCCGTTTATTTCATCGAGGTTTTTATCGATCCATGAAAACGCTGCACGGTACGGCTGGCCGCGTCTTCCGTCGCTGCCTCCCGAAGTAAACATAAATTGTTTTCCTACGCAGAGCCATAAAACGGCGGAGGACGCTCCGAGCGGTAATGTCTAGCGGTGGGTCGCCGATGGCCCCGGAATGGTACCGTGCGCGGCGAAACCCATATTCGCCGGGAACGCAGACGAATCGGCATGGAGTTCAGCCGCGCGGGCATAAGCCAATCAGCCTAATAGAATCTCCCCTGTTGCCTATCGAATGATTCATAGTGCGTCGCATGGGAAGCGAATTTATTAATAAGAGGCAGAGCCGGCTACGCCACCAGACCGGCTCCGAACTGATTCGTCATTATTACATGGGTTCTGACCCAGCCGATCTTACCGTCCAACGCTAATTGGTCGCCGTGAACGCGTTCCAGCCGCTGATTTATCGCGCCAATAAATAGCCGCGTCGCTCTTTCGCCGCGGCCCCCTTTTCAGCGTCCGGCTCCGACTGGAAATGAAGATTTAACGAAAGGATGAGAGAGAAAGGACTGCGATGCCCTCTCCGGAGAGGAACGCTCGCCTCGCTGCGCGGTACGCTGCGAACGGAGACAACGCTAAAACTGCCGAAGTCGAAGTGACCCACTTCTGATTTCTTCTTTCTGCGATTAACCCTTAACTCGAGAGACTCTCACTCGCCGCTTGATTTCATACAGTGAAACTATAAAATTTGATATTTAATATTATATTTCATGTAACGCATCAATTTGACGAATATTCGAATAAAATAGCATTGTTCCTCAATGTATGTGTGACTCACTTCTGATTTCTTCTTTCTGCGATTAACCCTTAACTCGAGAGACTCTCACTCGCCGCTTGATTTCATACAGTGAAACTATAAAATGTGATATTTAATATTATATTTCATATAACGCATCATTTCGAGAAATATTCAGATAAAATAGCTTTGTTCCTCAATGTACTCCTGATTTCTCGTCGACTTTCACAAAATAACGATCTCATCTCATCAGAAAATGTTAAATATTTCTGACGAGATACTTCCGAGCGCAAAGGGTTAATTCGGAATCAGTGAAACAGACTTGACTCCCGACGCCGCGACGGTTCGACCTCCACGGTGACCCAGTTCGCAACTGAGCCGCGTTAATTCCGAAAACATCGCCATCGACGGCCTCCCCGGATGGGAGAATCCACAGGTTCTCGCGTAAAATCCGTAAAACTCGCCGGCGCCCGCGAACCGGCGTCCACCTCGCGCTAAATCATGCTTCGGCCCGAATTGGGATTAACTCCCCTAATTCGTCGACTCCGGTCGCTAACCGAGGGGCGAATAATATTAACCCTTTGAACTCTGTAGGCTCCAATATCGCACCAGTTCTAATATCAAATATTTCAATGAATTTGAAGAGAACTACCTTAAGATTATTAGATCTTCCGAATACACGAAGTTTGTACTGAGAAGGGAACCCTTTGCACTCGGAAGTTTTTCACTAGAAATATTTTCATATTTTCTAATGAGACACAGACGATATTTTTGTAAATTAACTTAAAGAAAAATCGCAAGTGAATTGAGAAACAAAGCTGTCTTGTCCCAATATTTTACACACCGATGCATTATACACGGTTCAACGTTGAATATCAAATTTTATAGTTTTGCTACGTGAAATCAAGTGGTGACTCTCAGTGGGTGAAAGTTAACGTTGTTCAGCGGGGTCGAGAGAGCCCTCCCTGAGAAACGGCGAGCGATCAGCATACCGGGGCGAGAGAGCCGCGGCGCGTGTTTGTAATCGTCGCTGACAAGATACTTTATGCATATTCGTCACGGGCTGAATAATTGATAAATCGCCGTACCGCCGGGAGATAAACGGCCCCGTGTATCTCGCGGTGCTCGCGAACGCTGCCTCGGCTTCCATTGCGGCGCGAGCCTGCGCGCGGAACCGCTCCGCAGCTCGCCGCGATAAAGATGTTATGAAGAATCGCGCGGTTGAAATATTGTAACAGCGTTCCTTATCGCGAATGCATGACTAAATAGTTTGCGGTCTCAATTTGTTTGATGGAGCACTCCTCGCTTGAGATACGGATGATGTGTTTGTTTCTCCGACGCAATCGGTAATGGATGACGATGTTTTATGGTTATTTGAATTGGAGAATGGAAATAGAGATACGAGAGTTGATTCGAAGATGAGTAGATTTTCTATGGGTATTTCTCTTAACGAGTCGTATGGGTGTTTTATTAGTAATTTAGAAGCCTTTTTAGGATCAGTGCAATTGGCATATGTGGATCGCAGCGCCATCTGTTAGGGGGTGCGGGAACCTGCTTGAGAATCTGTCGGTAAGATGTACTATGAATTTTAAAAATTGGGGCAAGTAAATGTGAATTGCATAGATCAATTTATTTATCAATTTATAAAAATTGTAACAATAGATTATTCTCAGTTTCTTCAGACATTCATTATAGTACTGAAATGAAACTATTTTCAAAATCATTTTGAATATTCAATGCTTCAAAGATATCAATAATTGCTAAAAAAATGGAAACCAGTCATTTTGACTGCTGCGTAGTTCTAGTGTTAAATTATGAAAAATAAATAAATTGTATCAACATATACAAGATTAGATCCTTCGAATCTCAAGAAACGTATTGTTCTGTTTACAAAAATCTAGAGATAAGTTTTTCCAATTGTTCGATAGTTTTAGTGTTAATTCTGATCCGAATTTTACTCGAACGGGATAGGTTACATAGCGGACACAGTGTAATGTTTCGAAGTATAATTTTTATTCGTATGCGAACAAAAATGATCCATTGAGATATGTCGCCGGCATCATTTAGATTACAACATACACGCACGTTTACATGGTTTCATTGCCGTCCATTACATGATATAAAAATTGTCGTTACATCGTTTTGCAGTAAATAGGTATTGAGTTTTACATTCCACCCTTAAATCACGAAGCAAGCGCGTTTCCATAATATATACAAAATATTCCTCGGTTACTGCAAGATCCGTTTATAATCGCTAGATATTATTCGAAGAGATATGAATGACGAAAACTTCCAAGCGAGACTGACGACGACTTGAAATTTCTCCATTCATCGCAGCTCGAGTTTCCGTCGCCGCGGCGATCGATTCAATTAATTCGTTCGATTAACCCTTTGCACTCGGAAGCTTTCCACTGGATACACTCGACACTTTACAATTACACAGACGACATTATTTCAACCGAATTAATGACAAAATACGTAGATTAACATTTAAGCGACCTTCTCCATTATCTTCGATTATACTCATTCAATTAATTTAGTTAAAAACTATGTTTTGTAAAAACAAGAACCGTATTTGATGAATTGCAAATAATCAGTCAAGACTTACTAAATAACAAAGGAAAAGATAAACAGAGTAAAAGGCAATACGTTGCTAAATGAAAAATGGGAGATCTCCCCATTCGGTTGGCTAAGTGTTAATACATGCGGAAAACGTAAAAGTATCTCCATGTATAGTATTAAACAAACACTTTAACTTCATTATTTTAGATAAAAGTAGATAGTTACCTTTCGCGTATTGAAAGTATTTCTATTTCCAATGGAAACTCTCGAAAATACGTTGAACAATAATGAAACGAGTCGAATGTAACTGGTACAAGTTGAAATGAACAAAATGGCCCGCAGACAATGTGTTAATATCATACACTTTGCAGTTTTGTTATATCAGATCAAACGGTGAGCGAGAATCATCTCTCGAGTGCAAAGGGTTAATTTTCCCCCATTCGTGCGTCTGTTTTTAGTCGTCCAGTGTAAAAATTTTCGCGACCGTCTCCTCGCTACGCCGCCTAGATATTACAATAGTTTGTTTGTTTGTTTTGTTTTTCTTTTACATCTTCGTCGATGCGCACGTGTCTCCGAAAAATAAATACTGGGTTCGATTCTTTACAAAATATATATTACAATATTGCACTTAGGGTAAATGTACACACGATAAAACGCGTAAAAAATATACAATGAGTTCCCCTATCGAGAGGCACTAACGACAAGGAACACAGTTAGTCTCGCATACGTAGATTATGCTCAACTGTTCGTCCGTACGCGTTCACGTTTAATTTTGCACTCTGAAAAGGGTCCGGTCCGTTTTACTAATTACACGTGAAGCGTTTTAATATCTCGATTGCTGCTAAACAACGGAACCATAACGACCGCGGGATACGCGTGTAACGATACACTCGCAGGCGTGTCCAACCCGAATGATTAGCCAATGATCAACCCCTTGCTCTACGATACGCGAAGATTTCAAACAGAATTTAACCCTCTGTGGGCCGAATTTTTGTTCGTGATTATAACAAAATCTATGCGGTACAAAATTAATAAATATCCACGTATGAATACGAGTTAACAATGTACTCAATAGTTTCAATAATTTCATCGAACGAATATATTTTGTAACTTTCAAGTTATAACGACGTTAAACTTTCATGCCTGAGCGTATAAAAGTTTAATTTTACTCGCCACTTTGAGTGCAAAATGAAATAAACCAACAAGATTCCAATACACTGACACGTGACTTCAAAGTTGTATGGGCCTACAGAGGGTTAACATAGATTATCAATCGTTACACCTTCAAGTACACGTTGGCGTAGAATAACACTGGAATTTTCTCTTATTTCCGATAAATTAACACGTTAAGTGCATCTCGACCTGTAGCAACGAAAAACAGTAACTATTAATCATTCAGCGTAACAATCTCTGCGTCATACTATTATCAGCTTGCATTATTAAACATTTTCATAATTCAGCGTCATCAGCGATTGAGCGCTTAACGCGTTAATAACGAATCGACCTCAGCGGAGAAAGAAATAGAGCAAGGGGTTAACATTGCCGGGGAATTATAGAATTTTAAAATGACACACCATACAGCTTCACGACCGACAAAAGCGAGAGATTACGTAAATCCGTTGAAACACTCGTTACACCCCAAGACAATTATCCCCTTTCCTCGGCGCGGCCGGAACAAGCCAAAGGGTTGGACACCCCATGCTCCGCCGTGTATTCGGAACTAATTAGGTCTACTCTCCCGTGTATCCGATAATTCGATACCCCGGCTGAATGTCACGTAATATCAAATAGAATGGTGGTGCGTACGCTAAAAACGAATCGAATTGCCCCGCGAGAACGACTCCTCAATTCTCCGCCCTCCCCCTCTAAACCGTATTTTTTTTTAATACTGATCGATCGCGTTAGTAAATTGTACACGTTTCACGAGATTGAACGATTCGCAAGAGAGTATGTGCTTCGATTGATACAATTAGTGGACAGGAATCATATACAAACGTGGCTCCGCAACTGTCCTCTTCACTTTCGATCCGGTAAAGACGTATCGAAAATATAATACGCGAGACGTTGAAGATATGACAAAGATAATTCCCCATTTGCACAACAATCGCGGGCAGCCCTAATTACATACATGCACCTCAGCGTGTTCCACGCGAACACATGTCCGACGACACGAAACACGTTTACACGCAGGAACGCATACATACGATCGGTAGTTTTGTTTCCTTTTCTTTCTTTCTTTCTTTTACGCTAATTTAATCAATCGTCGTCCCCTATGATTACAATGAGATTTATCGAAAGAGTACTAAATTAGTAAGGCGAGAAACTCACGAGATTCTACGGAAAATACGGTTTTCACACTTATTTAAAAACTATCGCGGTTCAAACGAACGGGCACACCGTACTACGGAACGTCAGGAGAAACATTCGGACAAATTTATTCGTTCTTCGCTAATAGGAGTACAACCACTCGTCGGTTGGCACATTGTCATGAAATTTCTTTTTTTTCTCGAGTACGCTTGCCGCGATTTCCTTGTTCTCTTCTACTAATGGAGGAAAATGAATAATTAAACACCTCTCGTTTATGCTCGATCGACGGTGATCCTCGTGCGACTGCTAGGTGCCATTGTTTCGTACGCGTAAAATATATATTTATGTATAATATATATTTATATATATATATATATATATATATATATATAAATTAATGTGATTTAATTCTAATCATTTAGACGTATTGTTCACTTGTATCTTATTACTCGTCGGTGTGTGCTCGTATTTACAATTGGATCGACTCGTGCGGACACTTATCGACGTTCGTTAATTAGTCCGAATAGTGGATGGAATGAGAGTATTGTCGATTAAAAATTAGGATACCACGGATTCCCACGAGATTCCGATTTCATGTTCGGTTTTCCACTATTCTTGTTTTTAAAAGGATGATACCTAGGATTATCAGGCGCGCGCGCGCCTCCGCGACGCGTTCACCGTGAAATATCTAATTAGCAATCGTGTGCACAATTATAACGTGGGAACTTGTGTCGTTTAGTTTTCTTTTTTTTCAGAACTATCCGTTAACGTTTCCCTTTCGCGAAACAAGGAGAAATAAAGAATAAATAACGTAATCTCAGAACGTTCCCTTACGTTTACCAGTGTTTCCTTTTTTCCATTTTTTTCGTGTTCTGCGAGAGATTCATTTAAATGTAACTGGATAGCTTTAGATGATTATTTGATATAGTTCGTAAGATTCGAAGCGTCAAGCCATGCTATAAGCAAAGTTATTGCGATGTGCTTGTATCTCGAAGGTCTCTATACACTGAAATTGAAGAATCGATTTAATATTAGCGTGTACGTGTACTGTACTTAATATTCTATTACCGTGTTCTGAATCGTCACGAAATGAACGGATAAGAATGATTTAAGTTACTTGACAAACGATACTCGTTAGGTGAAGCACTAAGCGACAAGCACATACAATAGACTTTCAATAGCCAGATCGTAGGAAAATACATTTTCGAAGTTTGTCTATAATGGAACTTAATGATTGGAAAGATTGTAAATTCTTATACGTGAGATACACTCCATGCTCGTTATAAAGGCCACTTAAAAGACAGGATTGTAAGCTTTTGTACATGTACAACTGAGTGCATGTAAATCATCGTTATAGTAGATAGAATATAGTGGAATAGTTTGTTGTATGCTATGTAACGAGTAAAAACATTTGCAAATTTTTTTATCTCTTGCGGATATAATGAAACATGTAATTGATAGTTATCCTCGTCTATGTGAATGAATAAAGAGTAATTTTAACCGGTGTCTGAAACAAATGGAAAGTAACATTGATTTAGTGTAGATTGAAACGTCTATATCATTAAATACTTAACTTCTTAATTGATTTTTTATAATTTTACACATAGGCAGACAAAGTCTTGATATAATCTTACATCGTTTTGTATGTAATGTCAAGAGATTCTCGTTAGTCTATTATGTTATTCGTATTATTAAAAATTAATTTTGTTCCTTAACTGTTTGTAATTTACTGTACCTAGTATTCGAAATATAGTAAAGATTAATCAGTTTTATTTTATCAAGTTATACAGACTTGCCTTATGTCCAGTATCGTTAAAGTTTAGGAAGTGCGTGTCATAATACTATACATTAAATAATGTATACTACTTACTGATTTCTTTTATGACAAAGTATAGTTGTATCAGTCACATTCTAAATCAGAGATCAGCTGAAATTTACCATTACCCATTCAAAGATATACACATTGTGGCACATAAATTTTAACTATCCACATTATATTCATTGGTGTGTCTGCCATTTTTAAATACATGTTATAAGTATATATTGAACTTTTGGAATCAATATTTTCCTGCTTATCTGCGATAATATATATATATGTATATATATGTATATGTATATATATACATATATATGTAGATCTGAGCATATATACCGAGTATTTTTCAAAATATTTCACATTTTTGCAAGGTTCCAACGTATGTACCAAAGACAGTTCAAAGTACATTATAGTTACTGTGCAATAATACTCACTATAGCATACCTTTTATACACATATGAGTGATTATAAAGTATATGTAACGAAAAAAACATTAAAAACAAATATGACCCAAGTTTAAAAAGAATGAAAATTTCTTGTAACAGAAATATAATATCTTTTTCTGAACTTAATAAAACAAAAGTCATTTTAAAATAAAAATTGTTTTTATAAAAACAATAAATAATTAATAAAAGCTTCAATTATAGTAATAATTTTGTCTTGCTCTGAATTTCATAAGAATACTTTAGAAATTATATATCCTAATATTTTTAGGTGAAAATAGAGTATATTTATATATATATGTATACATATATATATATATATATGTGGTGAGTGTATATATGTATATATATATTTATATATATTTATATCAAATTTATGTCAGATATTGTATTTCAACATATTACTTTTAACTTCTTTCATTCAGTAGCAGAATATCTTTGCATTCCTCATTTATTACATAATTAAATTATTGAAACATATTTTTTTATAGTTTTGTGGGAAGCTCTTGCCTTTATATATCTTAAATATATTAAACAGATATCACATCTCTCAGCACATTAATTTCACATACAATAAAATGTAACAAAAGAAATAAACGCTATGTAAATTTAAATAACTAAAGGGTCAAACTTGATGCTATTACTTAATAAATTTTCATTGAGACAGATCTTTAACATTTATCTACAATAATTAAAAAAACATATATATCTTCGAACTGTGTTTTAAAGTGAAATAAAATTCATGAAAAGTTTACTTCATTAAAACCTATACAAATAATAGTTAGATGTTCAGCATAAAAAATATTGTTTGTTGTTTATAATAATAAAAATAGTATTTGAGATTCATTCTTTTAAATCTGGCTACCTCCTTCTACATTCTTCATTATAATTCACAAAATCACAATGAAGAAAATTGAACTAACATTTGCTGGAACGTTGTTGTTCCAACAGTAGTAGACATTTGACTAATACTGTTGAATAAAGCTTCTGCCTGCAAATTTTCTGGCAACCTAGTAAGAAATTGTGCTCCGTGTACAAAATCCATTTTTAATAATTCTTCCTGATATAAGTGTAACACACCAAGTGCTGTTCTAAAAAGGAACTCATCTCCATCTCTGAGAAATACATCCCAGATTCTACATGCAACATCCAGAGGCATTGCTTTCGCATATATGGTGTACAACCAATCCAACAGATATAAATCTGGACTAAGACCAGCTTCTGTGAAATGAGAAAAGACTTTTGGCAGCTTATGTGCAAGTGCACTAGAATATACCTTGTAATAAATTTCCATTTGTTTTTGGTCTAACGTAAAAGCAGCCCTGTGACAAGGATGATTTAATAAATTAGCAAAGCAAATAAAGGCATCTGGAGGTTCCATGTTTAATGATAATATAGCACCCACAAAACTCATACCTTGCACGTAACCTACATCAGGCCTATACACAGCATAGGCTGCTAAAATACCTTGAAGACTATCAGATAATGGTCCGCCTTCTTGAAAGACACATAAGGTAGGAAAGGTACGAGATACATCTAATTTGATTGCAGCTAGCGTGTCGCTTACAGGATTCATCATTGCTCTGTCCAAACATATGTTGTATAGATGTGTTGTTATATTTAAATCATTTGGAATTGCCAACTTCCACACTTTACCACGAACACTGGGTGGTAGACCACGCCACCACAATTCACGTACTTTTTTTGTATTCTTAACACTTTCAAATTTAGTAAGTACTTGTGCATTCCAAGTGTGTGAATCTTCTGCCAATCGTTCTTCTTCTTTCAATTGCAATTCCCTTTGTTGTTTGCGCTCTTTCTCTTCTCTCAATTCTCGCTTTCTCGCTGCCTCTAGAATAGCATTATATTGCTTACGATGACGTTCCTCCTCAACCGCATTCTTCGCTGGTAGATTCGCTGGTCTGGGCTGTTGAATTAGGGCTAAACTTCCTCCTACCTTATCTACATTTCTCGATGGACTACTTGTCGGCGTAGACTGTTGAGAATCTTTGTTCTTCCATGAGAAAACATTCTTTGAAAAAATTGTATTCAATCCCCAACGCTTAGATTTTTCAATTTTCTCTGGAACTTGTTCATCGGAACTCAAGAAACTACCAGTGGGAGAAACTTCACTAAGGGAAGACACAGTACTACTACAAGAACGTGGTAAACTGTTTCTAGGGCTACTATTTGCACTGCCACTCTCAAATCTGATATACTTATCTTCCTCAGCTTTGGAAATTCCATTTAAGGATTCTTCTTTTTGGTCACAAGGAGAATTTGAATGTTGAGATTTACAATCCAACTGTGCATCATTAGAAACATTCACCTCTTCTAAAGAATATAATTGTTTCGTAGTAGGATTATAAGCTAAGGACATACTCTCCAATGCATGATTTAAACTAGTTCCTGCAACTCCCACAGAAACCACATTGCCAGCATCATACCATTTATTTTCACGAATATGGACGCATAGTGCTTTAGTTTTTACAACAGGCACTGAAGCCACATCACATGCCAAAGCTTCATTAATGTTAACACTATTACAGGATATAGAATCTCCATTCAATGACACCAACTGTTGTTTCCCAATTTTTGGAATAATATTATTAGCAATGTAACAGTTGGAATCTTTCCCAGATACTTTCAGTACCTGGTAATTATTGGATGTGTTCCCATAACGGGACACAATACATGGAGACACATTCTGTGATGAAATTGAATGACTATTTCCATTTAAGTGTTGAGACACAGGACTCTTCATGACTGGTGTACCGTTTCTAACCTTATTAGCACACGAAATATTTCTTTAACAAGGGCACACCAATCGTAGATCACTTGTTCATATATAGTGATTATAAACTTGTATATAAGCATATTTTCTCATCACTTTTCGATGACGCTATAAATGCGTGTTGTCGATGCTTTTACTTATATCCTCTGCGTGACGAGACAACACCCTCGTATAAAATGTGTTAACTTTTAGCATACTTATTGTAGCATAGGAATTTATGGATTCAAAAATGTTTCGAATAACCACTGCCTCCAAAGTTTTGCTTTGTCATGTGCGATGAATAGAATTAAATTTAACAATTGCCTTTTTTTTCCGAACTGTCTTCTAACCGAAGAGATGCATTCAGTGTTTTCGATGGTACATTTCTTGCATTGAACTTATTATGTTAAAAAGCATCAAAGAATAGCGTTTTTATCTCAAGTGAAAGAAACAACAGTAAATATTGGCATAATGAAATACAATTTCATTGATAAACATCTAACTTACTGATACTATGTGATGCTGTGAGAGAAATTGTACACTGAATCGGAACTGACAGATACGTATATGTGGTAATATGGCAACGGAACCTTTGCATCTATATTTTTCTATTTACAAATATGATAAAAATATTCTATGACATTTCCGTCAACATTCTAGTAGAACAAAAATACTTTAATTACTGGTAAAACAGTAAATTGTGGAAAATAGAAAACTTGTTTTACGTGTGGTCACTATGATCTTTACCACTGCGACAATAATGAGATCACGTGATCAGTTGACTGGACCTTGTTGAATTAATAATAAATTATTATTTCTTAATGGTTACGTTATATCACTGTTATTATTAATATATGCGTATATCACAAATACTCGAAGAATAAATAATGTAAAAATAAATATATGTACATATATATACATAAAACCAGCGTCGTAATTTGAAAATTTGTATTTCTACATTCAACAAACATAACACTTCATTTTGCAATAGTGAAATTTAAATATTGAAAAAGAGAAAAACTTTATTCTCGAATATAACATTTTTATCAAATGACAGAAATATCATCCAGATATCGAGCAATTATCTTTCTATGTTGATTGGATGTTCGTTATCTTTTAGTTACTGCGTATTTTCTTTTTAAAATTAAATAAAGAAATAATGATAATTTCACGTATAATAGATAATTTCAGATTTAATATTGATCATACAAACCTAACAATTTATGATTAGACGTAATGAGTGTTTAAAAAATAGTGAGATTAATATAACTTTGTAATTGAAAATGGTACTTTAAGTTAGAGCAAAAATTCCTAGAACGTTTGTGTCAAACAGCTGATTGCAGAAATTGATGGAAACGAAAATTCGTATTAATTGAAAGCTACTGAAAAGTAGGTTAAAAAAGGTCAAATATCAGTCGTGTCATTGTCGAATTTCAATAAACAATTGTGATTACTCCATTGAAATATAATTGTTAAGTGTGAATTCTTAAACATAACAGATGTTTGTTGTAAGAAATGTCACAAATTGATATTCAGGATTTATTTGATAAAAGCAGGTAAAGCAACCACCTATAAACAATATATTTAAGTACTGTTTCATTAATAATTCTATTAAACCACAGTTTGTTTAATAATAAACAATACTGTGCAAGTATAATAATAAATAAGATCAATGTTATATGACATACAATTTTTTGCTATTAACATATGGATACTGTATAAATATATAAAATATTTTTAAAAAGAAACGCCAGCAGAATAAAGTCTTTAAAGAATATATTAACTTAACCAGTTACATATTATAAAGAATTTATTGCATTTATTATCTATAACAACCTACATTTCATAAAGTAAGTTCTAAATATATTCTTGTTATATATGTCACCAGTTTCACAAGAGTATAAGTATAAAAAGTAGATTCACCATTTGCAAGTAACTATATTACTAATTGATAAGCTAGTTAATTCTTAATATGACCTTTATGTTCATAATATTTTGATATGTTATTACTAAAATACATAAAATGTATTTTTTAAACTGGTCTGTGTACAAATATTATATTTAAATTAAATGTATTATCTAGGTTTCCTAGTGGTTGGCGGCTACTATCAATATTATTATATACTCCAGTGGGTCTTCTACTTGTGTCAGTACGATTATTAACTGCATTACAACTTTGGCTTCTTGCATCATTATTACCTGATTGTAATACTCTTCGAGTATTCTTACACCGTGGGTTTAGTTTTGTTTTTGGCATTGTGGTAAAAATTCCTGAAGATGAAATTAACGATCAACAATCAAGAATTATTATTGCCAATAATGTCTCGGTTTTGGATCACTTTGCTTTATACAAAATTACACAAGCATTAACTCCTAGTATATGGGAATTACCCACTGCTCTTGGCAATGCGATAGGGCTACAAGTAATGGATATGAGCAGTAAAGAAGCTCTAATCGTCAGCATAAAACAATTTCTTTTAACTTCGAAAAGCAACATTGTACTCCAGCCTGAATTTGGTATAACCAATAGTCGAGTAGCCTTATTGAAGTTCAATTCATGGCCATTTACCATAGAACCATCAGTTCAACCAATTGCCATTAAAGCATGGAGACCAGAATTCATACCTATTCGTGTTACCTCATTGGCATCTACATGGTGGGCTGATGTCTTTTGGTTTATGTTTGTTCCTTACACAGTTTTCACATTTAAGTACCTGAAAGTCATGAGAAACACAGATAGCGAAGTACTAGTACGAGAAATAGAGAAAGATATAGCAACTACTCTTGGACTTAAAACAAGTTCTCATACTGTGTCAGATAAAGCAGAATTTGAGAAACGCTGCATTATGGAGAAAACACAAAGCAGAAGACTCAATAGAAGAAGTTCACCAAATTCGCAAGTCATACATAACATTGAGATACAAAGAATGGTACAACAAGTCAGTGAAGTGCTTCCATTGGTCCCTCATAATGTGATTCTCAGAGATCTATGTATGTAGATATATAGTTGTTGTTGGTTTGCGGACAATGTATTTTATATTTTAATAATGTGGTTGAAAATGGTTTTTTTCCAGTGAAAACACGCAATGTCGACATTACCATTGCCAATATTCTGGACGGCATAGTTACTTATACCCCAGAATTAAGTCAAACAAGTGTTGCACCTTCAGCATCCTGCAATCAAGTGCAAACAAGTATGGTCAAGGATAATAGTAACTTAGGAACTTCTTCCTTTCAGGAAAGAAAGGCTAAGATGATAAGAGAAGCTAGGGAAAGGTATATCCAAAAACATGGACTTAAAAATTGCTGACATTCTTACTACAGTTTTATTGTGATTATTGTATCTCTATTGAAAACAAGTATGTAATGTTTTGCTGTATGTATATTTACTATTACATATTATGAATATAATATTATTTCTAAAATACAATCGTATATTCTTACAACTACCTATCCCTTTTATATATACATTTCATAATGCTATTGTGTACAATAAACTTTGGAAGACTGTGTTTTCAATAGTTTCATATATATATATATATCTTATTGTCATTATTTATTATACTGTAAACAAACTAAACTTCATTTATACGTCGTTAATACGGAAAAATAAATTTAACTGCTATAACCTAAGAATGTTTTTAATATTTTGATTAAATAAAAATATAATAAATATAAACGTAATATAAATAAGTCATCATTAATATACACAAGCTAAGTATATCATTTATATACACTACAATGTATTATTTCGCAGTATTTTTATGATATGCATTACTATACTAAATAAAAAATTGGAAGACATGTAATTTCATAAGTAATGTATTGTTTTGATTCAATACAATACTATGATTTAATTCTAAAATATCTTATACAAAAAAATATTTCAAGCCCTTTCTTCTTCTTTAATATTTCTACAAAAATATATGAGTCAGTTCGAGTATTTCAATTGAAACATTACTGTTTAATATTTCCAATGCATATATATTTAATATCAACATAATCATCAGTTCCATGTTTAGATCCCTCTCGACCTATGCCTGATTCTTTTACCCCACCAAAGGCAGCCTCTGCACAAGAAATTAATCCCTCGTTTACACCAACCATCCCAACTTCTAATGCTTTAGCTACTCTAAATATTTGTGATACATCACGCGAATAAAAATAACCAGCCAAACCAACAGGTGTATCATTGGCTTTTTGTATAACTTCATCTTCAGTATCAAACTTATTAATAACTGCTACTGGACCAAAAATTTCTTTGTTGTATATTTCCATTTCCTTAGTTACATTTGTAATAAGAGTAGGAGCATAAAACAGTGGTCCTATTTGAGGTAATGGTGTACCACCACAATGTACTTTTGCTCCCTTTTCAACTGCATCACTAACTAATCCATGTACAATATTTAATTGATTTTCTTTAGTAAGAGGTCCATGAGTAACATCTTTCTTACTACCGTCACCCAATTTAATATCACTTTTAATCTTTGCTAAAAATTCTTCAATAAATTGATCAAATACACCAGCTTGTACAAAGAATCTATTTGCAGAAACACATGTTTGACCAGTATTACGGAATTTACTTGCCATAGCACCTGTTATAGCTAAATCTAAATTTGCAGAATCAAAAACAATAAATGGTGCATTACCACCTAATTCAAGACTAAGTCGTTTCATAGTTGAAGCACATTGTTTATACAAAATTTTTCCAACTGGTGTTGAACCAGTAAATGATAAAACTCTTACTTCAGGATTTTCACATAGCTCTTTACCCACAGCTGCAGAATTTTTTTGACTTGTTGTAAGAACATTGAAGGTTCCATGTGGAAATCCTGCTTTCTCTGCAAGCTCGGCTATTGCTAAAGCAGTGAGCGGTGTATCTTCAGATGGTTTCACTACACATGTACACCCAACAGATAAGGCAGCTCCTGCTTTACGCGTAATCATAGCGTGAGGAAAGTTCCATGGTGTAATTAAAGCAGCTACACCTACTGGTTGCTTCAATAAAAATAAATGTCTATTAGGATCTCCTCCTTGCAACACTTCTCCATCAACTCTTCTAGCTTCTTCTGAGAACCATTCAACAAAAGAATTTCCATATCTAATTTCAGCCCTAGATTCAGCCAGGGATTTTCCATTTTCTTTAGTTAAAATCTGTGCCAAATCTTCAGAATATTTCACCATTAAATTATACCAGTTTCTAAGCAAATCACTTCGTTCTTTTGCACCTGTCGCATGAAAAGATTTAAAAGCTTTAGATGCTACTTCAATAGCTGTCTTTGTGTCCTCAACATCCATGTCAGGTATACAGTTTATAACAGATTTGTCTACTGGATTATAAACAGGAAATGTTTGTTTGCTGTTTGCTCCCACCCACTTTCCATTTATATATGCAAGATCTTTTAACAGATGCATTGTTCTAGTTAATATCAATGCATGATACGAAGTGCACTTTTGTAATGTAGATACATTGCGATACATGGTGTCGGCAAGAAATGATAGTCTGTAACATAAAAATTTACATGTGTAAAGCTTTTATTAATATAATATTAAATGAAAATTAAAAAAATTAGACACAAAACATTCTTATACTTGTTGAGCAAAATGTCTAAATGATGTACATTTTCAATCAATGTAATTACTATAGAAGAGTGTCAATAATACACATAGGTAGGTACTGTCAAATCATGTCACATAATACTTACCTCAAGACTAAAGAATATCAAGGAGAGAATTCTTGTATTTTCGACTCTACAACACGTTCGTTTATAAATGGTTATTACTAACACGTTGACGTTATCAATGCATGTTATCAATTTTATTGACAAATTGATCTTATATAACCTATTGCTGCTTTACTTCGATTAAGGGTTTATATGTGTTTCCAGTGTATTCGTTGTCACACGGTGGTAGTGTGTATTACCGGCGCGCCGGCGTCTTTCAGTCAATAAAATTGTTATCGGACATATTTGTTTATTCCAATGTCATAGTTATAAAAATAATAAATCTACAATTATTATTATAATCATGAGTACAAATACAAAAAGAACTATTTACGTAGGTACGTAACTATTTATTGGTTTACTTATAACCTAGATCAATATACCATGTGTGTTTATTTTTGTATGTTACATAGTAATGTTTATTATGAATTTTTTAGGAGGTCTAGCCGAAGAAGTTGACGAGAAAATATTACACGCAGCATTTATACCTTTTGGTGAAATTGTTGACGTCCAAATACCGCTAGATTATGAATCAGAGAAACACAGAGGATTTGCTTTCATTGAATTTGAAAGTGCTGAGGATGCAGCAGCAGCAATTGATAACATGGTATATGTATAAAACGATCTACGTATTTCTGTGAGTCATTTAAAAACATGTTTTTGTACAGAAGAACTTAAATTCAATTGTTTTTGCTTTTACTTTTAGATATAAAATATTATTATATTATAAAAATCTTTAACATTGAATCTTTATTATTATTATATTTCTAATTTAGTTTGTGAAAGAAACACTTATCTAATCATTGCTATATCGATCATTTTAATCTCTAAAACATTTTGATCCTTATATTAATGAAATCTTATCATTGATAAATAGAATGATTCTGAGCTGTTTGGAAGAACAATAAGAGTAAATATTGCAAAACCACAAAAGATAAAAGAGGGTTCCTCGAAACCTGTCTGGGCTGATGATACCTGGTTGCAAGAACATGCGGGTGAAACCCTCAAAAGTGATGATAATACTAAGTCAACTGAAGCAGTACAATCCAAGAAAGGAAAACAAAATCCTCAAGTTTATTTTGATATCAGTGTTGGAAAACAAGAAATAGGAAGAATTATCATGATGTTGAGGGCTGATGTGGTACCAAAGACTGCTGAAAATTTTCGTGCGTTATGTACTCATGAAAAGGGATATGGCTATCAAGGAAGCACTTTTCATAGAATTATTCCAGATTTTGTATCCTTTGTCTATACATTTTTATATCTAAAAAGTAAATTTATATAAACACAGTATATTCCTTATATAGTTTTAGATGTGTCAAGGAGGAGACTTCACTAACCACAATGGAACAGGTGGTAAATCAATTTATGGAAATAAATTTGATGATGAGAATTTTGAATTGAAACATACAGGACCTGGTACTTTGTCTATGGCAAATTTAGGACCAAATACTAATGGATCTCAGTTCTTCATATGCACAGCTCGCACAGATTGGTTAGATGGGAAACATGTTGTATTTGGACATGTTCTTAGTGGTTTAGATGTTTTAAAAAAAGTTGAAAAATTTGGAGCAAAATCTGGTGTGCCTACACAGAAAGTAGTTATAACAACTTGTGGAGAGCTAACTTAAGTAGTATTAAAAGCAACTTAACATGTATTTTTTTAAATTCACTCTAATGTTGTGAATTTTGTATTGAAGATACAAAGTTGTTAATGTTAATAAATTTTCAAAAAGATATAGGTAATGATATGACCTAAAACTCAAAGTACAATAACAAAGTATATTTTATTACATATTTGTATTATATAAATTATATTATCAATTTTTCTGTATTTTTTAACTTATGTACAAACCAATAATAAAATATCGTAGCTTTAAAAATAGAAAATTTAGGTGACTTTTACAAATTTTACAAAGTTATCAATACACACAATTTACATAAATTCATATTAACATATTAATCTCAAATGTCAATCTTAAGAATATATTACATGCTTTTGAAATTATTCCTTTTTTCAATTTACTTTTTCATCAATGATGACAAAAGTTTTAAAAATATATTATGGATTAACTAATTATAATATATGAATTATAAATATCATGTTTTAGTTTTAATTATAATTGTAAATTACACGAAGTTTTTGTACAAAAGACATTGTTTTAAGCTAGAGGTACTTGTGATAAAATATAATGAGCTGATTACATTTATATAATGTTGCACTTTAATATTCTCCTTGAAGTGATAAAGTATGTGCAATGTCATGCTTTATAATCGGGTTTCGAAAAATATATTAACAATACCGATTTAATATTCACACTTCCCTCCGTGATTTTGAAGAAGTAACTGCCAACTATTTGGTAACTTCTTTCTTTCTATTCATTGTAATTTATCGTAATGTGGCGTACTACAATGAATCAAGCGGCATTTAATCTTAATAATGTTAATGCATCTGTCATGAAATGTAATCGATTGCAAGGAAAAACGGCAATTGTAACAGCTTCAACAGATGGGTGAGAAATTATTAGATATAATTTATTATTAATTTATAATAATTATTTATTTTAATTATTGGTTTCGTAAATCATAGAACTTAACCTCCTCCATTATACTATTTACTATATAATGTACATTTTTATTACAGAATTGGTTTTGCAATTGCAAAACGTTTGGCTCAAGAAGGAGCCAAGGTAATGATTAGCAGTCGTAAAGAATCAAATGTAAAGAGAGCTCTAGAACAGCTTAAGTCTGAGGGACTACAAGTATCTGGTACTATATGTCATGTTGCCAAGAAAGATGATAGAAGAAATCTTTTTAATAAGGTAAACTAGAATTTTAGATAATCATATCTTATGTTTTAATTTTGATTGGTCATATTTTATTAAAATTATTACAGACAAAAGAAGAATTCGGTGGTTTAGATATTCTAATATCTAATGCAGCTGTAAATCCAGCATTTTCTACACTTTTCGATACTCCTGAGGAAGCATGGGATAAAATTTTTGATGTCAATGTTAAAAGCACTTTCCTTTTGATGCAAGAATCTTTACCACTATTAAGGGACAGTAAATCACCTTCAATGATCCTTATATCTTCAATAGCAGCATATCAACAAGTTACAGTGAGCACAAGAATTTTGTAAGATTTTGTAATTTATTACTGTTATAAAATCTAAATTTACATACATATTTTGTCTTAGGCATTAGGTGCTTATGCTGTAAGTAAAACAGCATTACTAGGTCTTAACAACATTGCTGCTGCAACTCTTGCATCTGAAGGAATTCGTGTCAATTGCATAGCACCTGGTATAATAGATACAAAATTTTCTAAAGTAGTATGTATTAATTTACATATTCAGTATGCCATACTATTGTTTAACAACAATTACATGTATAAAATACAAATATTTTACAGCTTGTTGAAGGGGATACAGGTGAGGTAACTGTGTCCACAATACCAATGCAAAGATTTGGTTTACCAAATGACATAGCTGGTGCAGCAGCATTTTTAGCAAGTGATGATGCTAATTATATTACCGGTGAAACTATCGTTATTGCAGGTGGATTACAGGCTAGACTATAAATACATTTGTAAATACGAAAATTTCAAATACCATGTATTATTTTGTACTAAAAATACTTTATTCTTTTTACATTTGTAATTTTCAATAAATGCCCTATTTGATAAATACGTTTGAACTTACTGACCATACTAATGGTGCAATTTTCATCTTTCATAATTACTAATTTAATGTTAATAGTTCAAAAAATATGTATTCGCGTTTGAAGTAACCAACATATCATCATTTTTTTTTAAATTCTTTACTTTTCATATTTATATAAAAATGTTAAAGTGAAATTTAATGTTTATTTTCATCTCTTAATATGATTGTGCAGTTATTACTGCGCATACTTTATATTACGCGACTATTAGAAGACACACCTTTATTTTCTGCTTGCTCACAGGTGACGCCAATGTCAGCTAATGCAAATGGCAGATGAAAATATGGTTCACCGCGCAGTACAACCAAACGAAAATTATCAAAACCGTGATGAAAATGAATGGAAAAACGAAGAGAATGAGGAAAACATTAACGATACTGGTAAATGTTATTTTCTCTAGAAAAGAATTATATCGCAAATCAGTGTTTCCAATCTCGTTCAATGTTTTGAATAGTCAGAACACATATATTTTTAGTTAGCTTTATTTATGACAATTTTTTGGAATATTTAAAAATATTTGTTTATGATACCAAATACTTACGTTGTAATCGTAGAATTCGAGGCAATAAACGCCCAACTGGATCTGCTGAATTCAGCTTTGGATAACCTTGAGCAAAAAAACGATGATATACGCGCAGGATTAATTGCTTTATTGCAATCAAATAAAGAAGCAAGAAAACAATTTCAAGAATGTCAAAATGTAGAGAATCCGGACTCATAATGTTTCATCTTAGAGGTACATAACCTATTCATATAAATTATGCATTATTTACGTTTTTTTTAGCGGTATAAAGTATTGTAAGTTGTAAATAACTATTATGTATATTTTTTTGCAGATTGTCTAATGTAAATATATTTTATAACGAGACAGTTAGATGTATTACAGTCGTACATATTCCTTGGTACAATGTAATATATTGTTGCAATGTTTAAGAATTAAACATTCCTATTGGAGGTAATTCAGTAGCATATAGAATTGCTCTTATTGTAATGTATTATAGAGCACACATGAAAAAGAATATGTAAACATACATTTATGTACAGTTATATTATTATTTATATTATGTTATCATTGTTTCAATGATTACATTATGCATTAACAGAAGATATTAATAGATCTTTAAATATTTCTGAATCAAACTGTTGAATTAAAAACACATTGGGCTTGTTTGTCAATAAATGATCAAGTACTACTTGACCTCTTGTTCTATTACCATTTAATTCAATATCAGCATGATATTCTACAACATTTTTGGCAATTTCTGGTTTTAACAAAATTCCAGCTAAAATTGCATCACACATAATGTATGTAGGAAAATGTTTTTTCATTTTCCTTTTACATCCTTCTTCAATGTCATTCATGAGTTTCATGCAGGGTGTATCTATTTGACCTAGTACATTTTTTCTCCAGTCCTACAATACATTAAATTTATATTATGGGTATTGTAACACCTTTTGTATATATCAGTGATATACATACATGTGGAATACAAGACTTCAAACATGTTTCCCATGGTAATAACCATAAAGGTTTCTTGTTATTGTTAAATACTATATGGACACTTTCTGGATCCATATAAAAGTTAAATTCTGCTTGCGGTGTAATATTACCCTGTGCTGATAATAAATGTTCTCTATAATTGTTTTTTGTATAATTCATATAATACGAAAAATGTAAATAGTTTAAAATAAAATATACCCGTTACATTTCCTCCCATGATGTAAAAATCCTTTATATGGTTAAGAAATTGTGGATACATTTTTATAGCTAATGCTACATTTGTTAGAGGACCCAAACATACAAGACTAATTTGATTTGGGTTCTCTGACATAATTCTATGCATAGCACACACAGCATGTTCTGTTTGCAATTTATTTGTATCTACTTCATCATTATATACATCTCCAAAACCATCACTACCATGGTACTGGTCTTTCACTGCTTCTTCAGTATGCCATGTAATAAGTATGGGTTCGTGTGCTCCTTGAAAAACTGGTATCTGTAAGTTGACACATGAAAAGTTGAATGTATTTTCAAACAAAGTTACATATTATCCTCGAATAAAACTTACGTCTGTTGCCTCACAAACATTTAATGTCCTAAACACATTTTTAACTACATTCTCTACTGTAGTGTTTCCATTAACACAAGTAATTGCTTTGATTTGAATTTCTTTTTTCTTATGAGCAGTAATAAGTATTATTAGTGCTAATGCATCATCTATACCAGCATCACAATCAATAATAAAACAGTTTTCTGTCATTTTGATTGGAACTATTTGAACTGTTCTCTTATAATATAATTTCTATTTGACTAGATATGTAGCCAATTAAATCTAGAATAATCTAGATATAAGAAATATCTAACTGGTTGAAAATAGTACACTAAACTAAAGATACATCAAAGATGGACGAAGTGTAATCGTTTAATAAGATAAACATAATTCTTCAGTAAGATAATAAAATCCATAATAAAAGATTGCTGTTATCAATCACGCGTTTGATAGTATAAGAATGATAATTATTTCGTTTGTACGGTCACGGATATTTCTCAAAAAGATAAATATTAATCGTGTTAAGTTTGTTTATTGTATACATCTAACGATTCATAATTTATAAGACAATTAGATTGATCGGAATTCTATAGAAAAAGTAAAATGCTAAATAACATATCTTTGTAACTGATTTTCCTTTGCAATGTTTGAGTTCAAATTTTTATCGCAATAGACGTATAGGAATATGTATCGACGTTCAAGGAGTGTAACGAGGTAAGTGAAATGCTACATTAATTCATTCATTGGATATTTTGAGATTTGTAGTAATTTAGCAAAATTATTTGTTATATATTCGGAAACTTGCGGGAATAGATCGATATCTGTGTAGCCTTCTAGTGGCAAATCGTGGAAGCATTACTGTGACATGACAATTGACAATAATAGTATGAGAATCTTATGTGAATTGTAGTCAGTGGTTCTGCTTGCAATTTATTCTCTATGGAGATGAATTAATTATTAAAAATTGAGAAAACAGTTTGTTTTCATGCTTTAAATTACAAATAGTACGTAAAAATGGATGAAGCAAAATTTTTGAAACGGTAGGCATTTGATCGTACGAACACGATAATAATCATCAAATATTTGTCATGATAATTTAACATGAAATTTAATGTCGTCTTATGTCTGTATTAAATACTGTATAATGTTAAAATATAATGAGTATGTTTTTAATATTTAGGAAAGTGAGATCTGGTACTTTGGATGTACATCCGACAGAAAAAGCTTTGGTTGTTAATTATGATGTGGAAGCATTAATCTTGGGTGAATTAGGAGACCCTATGTTGGGTGATCGCAAAGTAATACTCTAAATAATTTGTCATTCATTACTCTTACCTGATACATTTTGTGTGACAATGTTATATTAAAATGTTTTTATAATTATAAACTGATTTTATTTATAGGAATGTCAAAAAATAATTCGGTTGAAGAGCTTGAATGCAGATACTAATGTATCACTTCTAGCTAAGGAAGTGATAGAAAAGTGTTCTTTAATCCATGAGTCAAAATTGAGAGAGGTAGAACAATTGATTTATTATCTTCAGAATCGAAAAACAAATGATACTTCTACAAGTAGGTTTATTTGCATTTAAAAAATATTGTTAAACATTTCCAATATGTTTTTGTTATTTTACATATTTTAACATAGGTAATGATAATAATTCTCAACCTTCAAGACCAGCATCGTCGAATTCAATATCTGCTGATAATGGGGAAATAGAACGTGCTATTATTAGTAATGTTGATAGTTACATTGAATTATTGTACGAGGAAATACCAGGGAAAATTAAGGGTTCATCACTGATTCTACAGTTGGCAAGAGTACCTGATAATCTCCACGAATTGACAAAAAATGGTATTAAATATTTTATATATTGATCTACATAAACATTAATTATCAATAATCAATATTTATCCTGTTAGAATCGTTGTTGAGTGCTTTAGCCAGAGTGTTGAGAGAGGATTGGAGGCGTAGTATAGAATTGTCTACAAATATTGTCTACATTTTCTTCTGTTTTTCAACATACAGTCAATTTCACAATATTGTCCTTGAATACAGAGTGAGTATATTAAGAACAATTGGAAAATATTAACATACTTAACTATTGATTTCTACTCATAGATTGGATCATTATGTATGGATATAATTGACTTTGAACTATGCCGATACGATCAGTGGAAGGAAGATATGGAGAAACGTAGACGTCACTTCGAGAATACCACTGGTTTAACATTCTTCTCAAGTGTAAATGACAACTATGACAAAAAGACTAAAATCATTGATGACATTTGGAATACTGATGGTCCTCTAGATTATGAAACTAAAAAACGATCTACTGACATTTCTGTAACTGAAAATGATATCAAAAAATTAAAAGAGGAACTTGAAAAGAGTCGCAAAAAGTTCAAAAGCTTAATAAAAAAGCAAGAGCAATTACTACGAGGTCGGTAATTGTACATATCTTTAATATGCTGAAAATATTATAATGCAATTTATGTTATAGTGGCCTTTTATTTATTATTAAACATCGCTGAGAATATGGAAGTTGAAAGAAAAATGCGCAAAAAGAATATAATTGGCATGTTGATCAAGACATTGGATAGGACAAATACAGATTTATTAATATTAGTCATTGCATTCTTGAAGAAATTATCCATATTTCGAGAGAATAAAGATCTTATGGTAAAAATCTAGTTCTAACATTTTAAGTACTATTTAATAAGGATACACACGTAATTTATTATTATTTTAGGCAGAGGGAAATATTATTGAAAAAGTACCAAGACTTTTACAAAATAACAATCCTGATTTGGTTTTGAGTACTTTAAAACTGTTGTTCAATCTTTCCTTTGATACAAAACTTAGGGCAAGAATGATAAGAGTCGGTTTATTACCAAAGTTAATAAAACTTCTTGGACAAAGTGATGTTAAAAATAAAACAATCATTTTGGGATCATTGTATCATACCAGTATGGATGATAAAGTAAAGGCAATGTTTACAAATACTGAATGCATTCAAATGGTGAGCATTGTAGAATTTTCTAGTACATACCATTTATAGACAATTTTGCATCTAGTAAATATAAACTCTTTTAAGGTAACAAATATGATTTTGAACTCCGAGGATGATCAACCAAAATTAGAATTAGTAGCTCTTGGAATAAATTTAGCTGTTAATAGCAAAAATGCCCAACTTATGGTAGAGAATAATCGTTTACAAGGTCTTATAAAAAAAGCATTTAGAAATCAAGATCCTCTTATAATGAAAATGATACGAAATATTTCCCAACATGATTCTACTAAAGAGAGCTTTGTTGTAAGTTATTTTACTTTGTAAGGCATGCCATTTTTTAAATAAAAATAAATTTATGGTAATTGACAACAAAAATATTAGGAATTTGTGGGTGATTTTGCTATGGCCTTAAATCAGTCGGACTCTCAAGATTTCGTGCTAGAAGTTGTTGGCGTGTTAGGCAATTTAGAATTACCTGACTTGGATTATTCACAAATACTTCATCTGTGCGATTTGATACCGTGGATACGTAATAATCTTGTTCCAGGTATATTTTCCGAAATCAAATCTTATTATTTTAATTCTCATCTCAAATTAATTTCTGTTTTCTTCTTTTTTTGGTTTTAATAGGTAAAGCGCCTGATGATTTAGTACTTGAGATTGTTATATTTCTGGGTACAGCAGCTTATGATGAAGATTGTGCACGATTGTTATGTAAAGCAGACATACTACTTTCTCTTATTGAACTCCTTAAAGGTATGTATAAATTAAGAATGCGAACTAAAAGTTAATTATTAACAAGTAATATTTTTACAGCTAAACAAGAAGACGATGAAATGGTTTTACAAATAATATATGTTTTTTATCAAATATCTAAACACGATTCTACAAGAGATTACTTAATACGCGAGACTGGTAATGGTAATAGTCAAATTCTCTGCTTTATCCTTTTAATTACTAAAGTATAAAGTTGGTAATGCGCTTTGAAAATAGGAAACAATTTACACTTCGTATACTGAAATGTGAATATTATTTGTAGAAGCGCCTGGGTATTTGATAGATCTTATGCATGATAAAAATCCAGCAATTAGGAAAGTGTGTGACGCGTGTTTGGATGTTATTGCCGTAAGTATATTATACATGTAAATACTTTTTCAATAAAAGTCTGCCTACGAAGGAAAATGAATTGAAATTGACTATAAAATTTTAGATGTGCGATAAAAATTGGGCAGCTCGTATAAAAGTGGAAAAATTCAGATCACACAATCAGCAATGGCTAGAAATGGTCGAATCTATAACAAACGATACTACTAATCATTTGTTACCAGAAGAAGATGATAGTCTTTCACCGTTTACGAATGGTGATCTCTTAAAACACACAATGTTATTTCCTTCTGGTAAATAATTTTTAGTATACATATATTTATTACCAATTTGTACGTGAAACTATCATAATTCGTTAAATCTATAATAGGTAATGTATCATCGTTTAGTGCAGACGACAGATTTTCAATAATGAAAAATTCTTCAGAATCTTCTGAAAATCAAAGTCGACCGGTTAGTAGGTAAGTCTTTTTATACAGTTATTTAAACTTACATGATTACTTTGACTAAGTAATATATATATGGCAATAAAAATTAATTCATATTTTATATTCGTATGTTAGGTTCAAAGATTTTGATGAGTTAGGCGAACTTATGGCTCGTTCGAAATCTCGTATGTCTGTTGGTTCCGGGATCGAAGATCTCTATTATAATTCCAAAGTGAAATTTGCCGAATCGGACAGTTCGCACGTGTTAATATGAAAACTAAATCAAGTCTTAATGGATTATCGGCTAGCGATGATAAGAACTTCAATTCTTGTTTAAGATCGTATTATCTTTCCATATAAATGTGCATAATGATGCATGTAATAGTTGCTTCGTTTGTTTGAGTTTTAATTATAATTATAAAAATTTATTGAAGCATTTCAATATCTTAACTTTCATTTGAACTTTGCGTTGATCGTGCAAATAAACATAATGGCAACACTTACATGGATCACTTTCTATTTAATTATTTACAGGAAGATACTAAAAAGCTTTAAAAAGTATAAGTGATAAGATACTTCGATCTCATAGAATTAACAAAACAGCAAACTAGACGTGTGCGGCAACCTTTATAAGAATCACTTTGTATTTATTTATTTATTTATTTGCAAAGGAATTTTTAGGAAGCTTTAATAATTATGTACACGGATAAGTTATTTTGATCTCATAATGCAGTATATCTTAAGCTTTATTTATTATAAGTTAAATTAATTTACATGCGAACGCTCAATTTAGATTGATTTCTAGTCTCGTAATTTTACAAAACAATTAATATAATTAATAATGTGATGATCTTTTCCACTTTGTAAGTTTAGTATGTGCAATAATGTGACACCACGACTAATTTTAGCATAATTTTCGTAATAATGTAATAGTACATAAATGCTTTCGCGGCACAGCATTTATTAAGCATTTACTTAGTCAAAGAAAAATAATTTAAAAACCCCATAGTCAAAGTTAATTTATACAATCTATTTTATACTATAATACCAGAAAGCCTTTAGCGAGTGCTTCGTTTCAGTTTAATTATTGAATACACATTCCAACACACTTAACTTTTGCTTACTTCTTTGCAAAAAATATCGATGTAAAGTGATGTTATATTAAATCAAATGTTACTCACGATCGTTTATTATTCTCTATATCATAATAAATGATAACGTAAATTGCAAAATATAATTTATTTCGTCTCATATAAAAATTTTATTTGTCTCGTTGAACAGTTTACAAGAAAGAAAAAAAATGTATGATCATTGAATATTCTTTGGTTTATTATTTGAACTCAGACTTTTTCGTATAATAGAATTAGCGGCTGGTCTAAATACAATGGTGTAACTATTATCACCGTCAGTATAAAACGTGTGTTCCTTTAAATCCCAGCTAACTGGACTATCTGAAAATCCCTGTACATGTAAAGCACACCATGGCATAGTGTTTCGCATCAATACATATTCTTTTATGGCCTTATATAAACATGTTACTTGCTGCCTTGTAAAAAACCCAGTCCATTGTAAATATTTTACTTGACCAACATCTACAGAAGGTGATGGACAGACATATGTATTTACATAGTCATCTGATTTAGTATTTTTCCTGAAACAATTACTTTGTTACAATAGAATTTTCATTAATTTCTTTTAATGATCTTCTAATATATTTCATACATACAATTCACCGGAAATACTAAGAACTCCAAGCCACTCAAAAAATTTATCGTTATCACTGTCTTCTGAAATTATTGGTATTCTCAGAGAATACTCAGTTTTTTGCATAAAAGTTTGACGACAAAGCAGGACGTTGTATTGATGCTCATAAAACCATGCTGCTACCGATGATGGGCATAGATTTTCATCTTCAAAAGTAAAATAAGTCGCTTAAAGAACTTTATGCAGAGGTAAAACTAAATTCAAGAAAAATAAAAATACTTTACCTGGTGGATTCCAAGAAATTATTACATCGAATTTATGCTTAAAACGTTCCTTTAACGATGTTCGAACACGCTCATAATTCTTCTTGCCAGGCGTAAAGCTTTCAGATTTTAAATCAATTGTCACGACTTTGATTTTGCGTTACCGGTAAAAAAAAATAAACGAAAAATAAAAATAGTAAAATGTAAACTTTATTCATAAATATACAATAAAATTTACGTTAATAAATATCTACTGTTAAAAATCGTTCTTGCAAAACTGTTTCTCAACGCGAATAATGATAAGATACAACTATTAAATTACATAATTTCTAATATGCACAAAATTATTAAATTATTATTTATTGGTTTCCTTTATACAACTTTATTGTATAGAATGATGTAAAAAAAATATATATCCTCCTAAATTGTTGACAATAATTTAATCACTTTTTGAATGTCAATTATGCAAATGATAAACTTGGACTTGTATCCAAATTTGTATTAGTGTTCTTTAATTCTTCTCTAAAAAGATTTAACTCTGCAGATGACACTCCTTGCCAGTTTTCTAATTCGGATAGCCGTCGTAAGTTATCACAATTTTCCATCAATAGCTGTATAGTTTTCATCGATAAATCATGACTGTACAATATTTTGAGCTCCTCTAACTTATTCATTGGATTCTGCAAAAGTATTCTTCTCATTGCTTCGTCTCCGATACCAGTCGATGAGCCCAATTGTATAAATTTAATATTTATACAATGAGAAAGCAAAAACTCTAGGTGCATATTTGTACATTCTGCTACACACTTAATTCTTTCTAACAATCGAAAAGGCGACACTGCAAGCTTTCTTGGATATGTTTGCGCGCGTTCTAAGAACTCACAATTATAAAACATTAGGCTTCTTATATCTGGGCAATACTGACTGATAGATATCAGTGCATTCAAATCAATTTCTTCTACATGCTCTAAATGTAGACTTATAATCGTATTACCTTTAATTTCCAACAGTGTCTTTATTCCATGGGTATAAAAATCACAAGATAAGAGCTTTAATTCTTTTAAACAATCAAGAGTAGCGAGAATTGTTAAATCGACAATTCTTTCGTCGCGTAATAAACAAAGGCTCGTAATATATGGACACATGTCAACTAAAAGATATAAATGTTGCATACTGAAATTTCGACTTTCAAACGTTCTTATGTGAAAAGAACTTTTTACATCGGTTTCTTTTTCATTGATAAGCTCTAAAACGAATCCAAATTCATCGCATCTGCCGATATCTTGAATATTCAAATGCTCTAAGAAGAGTTTTGAATAACCAGGTATACTCATAGAAGTTCTACATAATTTGACTCGTGTTAAATATTTACATGAAAGTAAAGGAGCAACGCTTCTGTCTGTAACAGACCTAGATGCAGTTGCATCTAGCTTTCGCAGTTTTTTACAATGTTGAGCTAGGGCCATTATAATATTATCTGTACAGTCAAAACATAAAACGAAGCATACTAAATTCGGCATAACAGAAACTCCATTAATAATCATTTTTTCAATGTCTGATGTTCTCCAACCAGCTGAACCTGAGCCCAAGTCTAAAACTTCGAGGCCAACCATGTCATGCAACTTATTGTAAAGCACATGTCTCATAATTTTAGGCCAAACAGAGAATTCGATCGTTCTTAAATGTGCATCTATAGCTACTTCTGTTAAATGAAGAGCAACCGTCATTTCCGATAAGAAAGCTGTGGTTAAAGCAAAGTCATTGTATGTACCTCTAGTTTCTTTAACTAAATTTACAACTGCAGTCAACACAGCTACAGACATTTTATTGTATAAATTTTGTGGTACATTCGAGCTTAATAAATTTTTCATGAATTTTACCATCGAATGTAATTTAGTACTTCCATATTCCGGATTTGTTTTAGAAATGGTGCAAACCAGCTTTGTCATGTATCTACCAAAAGCAATTACAAATTCCCCAATGGAATATAATGCTAGATCTACTAGCATAGGGACCTGGTGCTTTTTTGGCATTTTGATGTTTTTTATTTAACTCCTTAGGACTTACCATAACGTGTATGTACTTTACGGTCAAAAAACGAGACCTTTCCTTCTAAACCAAGTGTTTGAAAGTCTTCAGTTAATAATGTCAGTATTAAATGACCAGTAGGAGTAATAGCAATTGCATTATCCAAGTCTATTTTGTTTCCAATTGTCAATAGGCTCAGTTCTCCTAAAACATTTATCAACATATACATGATACTCATATTTAAACATATTACCTGCTACTTATTCATTGTACTATAGAAAATTATGATGCCATTATTCCTTACTTTAAAATCTTGGCATTAATCCATAACGATTTCCATTTATAAAGTAACGATAAAGATGATTATTTCTACTATATTTAATTATGCCATTAAAATTATTTATTATATAAACAATAAAGGTCAATTATTTTTATTGTATTTAATTAACTTGTCAATTCTATTTGAATATATTCTATTCATATTCTATCGGATAATTAATAATAATTCTATTATATTGTGTGTTTACCTTTTTTAACAAATGCCTCAATGAATTCTTTGTTTATTAAGTCAGATACGTTCACTGCATTGATGCGATAATAATCACTATCTTCTAAAACGCAAGTTTGCAATTCATCCGGAATTCTGACGGTGTCAGGAAGCACCAAAGATACCTGGCACAAAGCCAAAAGTAATTGCGAATTATGTAAAGATTCCTCAAAACATAACCTACGTAAAATTTGAATTAATTTAAATCAATTTTTTACACACAGAATGATTGAAGAAGTGTGTCCCAACTATGTCCAGTACATCTGTTCTTTTGAAATCTCTCTTTTCTAAAAGAGTAGAAAAATGATGTTGAGGAGGCTTAAAGTCCCATACTTCTGGGCTAAGCATTTTAAGAACAAATGAGTAGTTTTTACGATAGACAGACTTTCATTTTCACTTCACAGTACAAAATCAGTCACTCACACTATCCATTGCGCAGCTTTTAAAGTTTATTTTGTAGAATTTATTCCACGTGCTGTTAAGTATTTCTCAAATAAATACAACTTTAGTGGCAAAGTATTCCACAAGCCTCGGTAGCGCAGTAGGCAGCGCGTAAGTCTCATAATCTTAAGGTCGTGAGTTCGATCCTCACCCGGGGCAATTTCTTTTTATGTTATTACATAAAATGTCCAAATTAAATATATATATATAATTTTTAATTTTTGCTCACAAATGTTCATTGCGTCGCGAAATTTCAAAAGCAGATAAATAGGGTTGCTAATTTTTAGAAAAAGAAATACGTCATAAGTGTGTATACCTACATATAATATAATATTTAATTTACATATTTAAAAGTCTTATATTCTTACAATGAATAATACATGAAGATATAAATTAGTTAATTAAAATCATTATTTTCGTCTTCTTCTAGTTTCGTTTGGATTTTTCTTCATCCAATATTTAAAAGATCCTCCTGACCTTATACCTAGCATTGCTGATTTAGAATATACGTCACGCATAATAAATGGAGAGTAGCCCGCTATATAATCATCTTGTAAAGGATCATTTTTAGTGCGAGCTAATCTTGTTTGTCTTTGGTCAGGTAGTGGCTGATCTTCACAAAGAATAGGATTGTTTGCATGTTTTCCACCTTTTGGCATTGGCAAAGAAAACTAAACAAATTGTTTCAATTATTAGATAATTATCATTAACTTAGAAATCAGATAAGAAAAGATGACAAGAGGAGAGCTTACTCTTTTGCCTTTCTTCGATATTGGTTTTCGGAAATTAATATGAATTTGTTGATTTCCTTCTCCATCTAAAGTAATTGCAACCTTCTTTAATGTTTTATTACCACAACTAGGACAAAAAACTTTCGTCATGATGCTGGTAGTCTTATAACATGCGTAACATCTGAAGATGAAAGTTTTCATTTGTTTAATTACTCTTCCATCCAATGCAACCACGTTCAATCCAATCTGTTTTAGAACATTTTGCATAGCAAAATCCATTGTTAAACATGCAACAGTTGCAGGTTTCTCTTCTAAAAGTTCTGAATCAATTTCCTTTTTCACAATAGATATGTTTTCTGTAATTAAAAAAAGATTTTACACATCTTTCAGAAGTATCTTGTATATGAAATATTTTAAAGAATATTGAAAAAATGTACTAGGTGTAATCCATCCACTATCATCATCATCATCTTCATCTTCATCTTCATTTTCATCTTCATCTTTATCTTCATCTTCATGTCCATCTTCATGTTCATCTTCATGTTCATCTTCATGTTCATCTTCATGTTCATCTTTATCTACATCTTCATTTTTATTTTCATTTTCATCCTCATGTCCATCTTCGTCATTTTCATATTCATCATATTTAGTACTGCCTTGCTCATCATCAGATGGCCCAAAACATCGAGGAAGAATAGTATTAACTTCGTGTTCTGATAGTTCACAGGTTAACTTTGAAAATTTAGAAGATAAATCTTCTTTCTTCTAAAAAAAGTTTTGAAAGTCACATCTAATTTTAACAATTTTAAGGAGAGAAAAGTGATATATTTACTTGTTTCTCTGGCATATAAAAACCAGCTAAAGGAGTATGAAGATCAGTAGCTTCCTGTGCATGATAATCTACTGTTTTTGATACTGGTGGAACAGTTTTTAAGTGATCTGTTCCTAATTTTTCCTTTTCCAATTGATATGTTAATGCAATTACTTTTATATCAGTTGCTGATAAACTTGTGTAATCACCAGTTCTCTTAGCGAATTCTGTGACTATAAATGTAACATTGAAATTGTTATATCTTAAATTTATATATTAAAGTATTCTTTAAGTATATACAAATTACATTATATTACCAAATTTTATGTTCTCAGCATGTGCAGTTTGTACTATTAAATCATATGGCAAAACAGCTAATCTTCTTAACTGCCTTTTATTTGTCACTTCATTTATCACATCTTGTTCTGTTATTATATTAACTCCGATATCCTAAAAATATTATTTTTTATTATCACATTGCTATAAACTGCAAAATACTTTTTAAATATCAAAATGTAAATAGAATATGTGAACGTTACAGTTATTTAGAGATTTACCTGTAAGGCTGCATTTTTTATAAATCCGCTAGTATCAACAATTAAATATTGCACTTTCTGATTTTCGTTCATGTTTACTAATTTCCACGAGAAAATTGTTTAATAGCATATATGCACGTGGTCCTACGACAATAAAATATTTATCAACGTTATAGCGAGTATCTATGAATGTCATACTCACATAACAGCTGTTGCATGCATATAAATATGTTCGTTTTCAATATACTCATTCATGAAAACATGCCTTGAAGTTGTAGCATCATAATAGTGTGGGAGCTACGATCTTCTTTGATAGATAATGTGTTAATAGTTTGCTCGCAGATTACGAATTTTATTTTTCATTTGTAAATGTTTAAAAGTTTACCTAATAAATTAATATATTTGAACGTAAACAAAAGATAATAAAGATCATAAACTTCTGTTATTATTTATAAAACATCCATATGTTTACCAACATTGAAACAAGAGACTTTTAAACATTACTGACAAAGTGTAAGTTCAGTTTACTTAATCATGTAGGTCAAATTTTAAAATTATGTACAATTATTAAAATTGAAGTATATATTTTTACATCTTGTGTAAATGGGAATTATAGAAACATTGTAATAAAATTTTTACCTTTTTAGATCTTATCAAGAGATAAATAAGTATTGGTTATAGTATTGGACTTTGTAAAGGGGAATTCCCTCAGTAACAGTTTCTTTAATCCAGTACATAATGAACGTACAAGTCAAATATCACTGTCTTCTCACAGAATTTTTATCTGTTGCTCAGTTATATATCAATGACACTGTATTATTAACACTTAAAGATTATTATGAGCATCATATAAATTCAAAACGTAAATTAAGTCAAATTAAAGATTTAAAGGCATTAATAAAGGTATTAGAAAAACGAGATATTCTTAATATCAATAATATTGAACCTCTTCTTTATATATCAAATAACTTTTTACATGAATTACATATATTAAATTCTATAAAAGATTATCAACTTTTCCTTGAAAACACACAGTGCTCCAAATTTTGTGACATGTATCAAGATGACAATGGTGAGTCCTTAGTTTCATAAGTTATATAATATATTTTAATCATAGCGCTTTTTTCAATAGAACCCGAACACAAAGAATCATTAAAAGAAGTTGATATACAATCTGAAAGTACTGAATCTGAATGGAGATCAGCATTGCAATCATCAACATCAACATCAACACTTTATTCTCATCCGGAACAAGATACACTGCTTCAACAGAAGGGTAAAACATACATTTTCTATGGTATATATTATTAACCATTATACAAATTGATGAATGCTATATGTTTTTTTTTTATTTAAAGTTTTGTCACAAATTTGTGAAAGAATTGGACGTTCTTGGAGGGACACAGCTAGATACTTAGGTATTCCAGAGTATCAAATTGAAATCATTCAACATAAATATCCTTCTGACATGAGAGAACAAAGTTATCAAGTAAGATGTATAATTGATTTATTTTATACGATTCTTTACATTAATATTAATATAAATAATGTTTTAGGCATTAAATCTATGTATATCCAAGTATTCTACTGACAATTGGAAACTGAGTTTAATACATGCATTAGAAAAAGCACGACGCAGAGATCTCAAAGAACTGGTTGAAAAATTAGTTTTAAAATAAATTGGAAGAAAAATAATTTAATTCTTGTAAGTTTATTTAAAAAAAAAATTATCATTTATATGAATTAACGTCTATGGTATCATTTATTTCAGGATAATTAAAAGTAAAAAGGTATATATATATATGTATATATTGCAGAGGCAGGAAATTGTGTTTTTTATAAACTTTTTAAGAAAAACTTAAATATAACTCTTTATTAAAGAATATCGAGAATATTATGTAAATAGTGCTATCATTTTTAAGTAGGTTGCTGTACTTCATTTTCTCATATTTTTCACAATTGCTAACTTACTTCCGTAGGTTTTTGAATAAAATTGCTTATAGAAAATTTTATTATTTATATCGATGGTATGTATTACACATGAGAAAGAACATGTATGAAAAAAAACTACTTATCATTTTTTATAATTGTATGCTTTATAGTATAAAGTTTATACTCTTCTTTGAAAAATACAGCAGCCTGTGTAGTTTTCACAATCTAGTTCTAAATTACATGTTTCATTAATGTAAATTTTTATATTAATACAATATACATCTATATCAGTGCATATTTATTAGTATTTGTTCATTTACTTTCATTAAGAAGATACTTAGCTACAATGAGGATGTAGTTTTTTAAAAAATTTTACGCTGAATTTTTATTTAACCATTTTGACCAATTCAATTTTGTATTTCTTTATGATTAATGCATTTCTTGTCCAGTTTGACATTTTTTAATGAATAATGATGACATTAATGTCACATTAATGTGACATTAATGTAACATCAACAGTTTTTAGATCATATAAGCATTTTTTGTTTGACTGGTTACTTTGACCATAATATCTTTATGTATTTGATATCCTATAGGTACTTTTGATGTGATTTTTAATCTCTCCCTTAATTTACGCCTGTAAGAAAGGATATAATTAAGTAATTAATTAATTAATTAAGTAATTAGTAAATATTTGACCCAACTTACCCAATTTCCAAGACACTGTCTTCACTATTGGCATTCGCTGTCCATACTCCAATTTTATCTCCTTTTGTTCTCACATTAACTACAGCTCCACAGACATCATCAGAGTACCCATTAAAGGCTTCACCAATCATACATAAAAGAGTTTCTAACCAAAAGTGATCTAAATCTGAGACCCTCTGTTTTTTATCTAAGTTTATAAGCCACCTTCCACCAGCTTTATTAGCATCATCTTCCCACATAGGTCTAATCCCTTGCTTGAACAAGCTGTAGTCACAACCTTGTTTCAATTCGGATGCAGGTTTTATGTGGTTGTATATACTGCCAATACAACAGATATTAAATTATAAATCTGAACAATAAACATTAACAAATATTTATAATACCTCCAAAAATCTTCCGCTGTATCGAAACTCGTGATTTTTCTCTGACTCTCTTCCCATGATTTACTCTTATCCGGTTCATAATACCAAAGCGTCCATGTATGTTGAAGTGGATGTTTGATTAAAACTTCTGGTGGGAATTCATCGAAATTCGTTACTTCTTGCTCCTTTCGTTCAACTTCCTGAAAATTAATTACATATGTAATTTTTTATCCAGCTTTCTTAACCTCTACCCTACTAACATGCACATATAAATATGTGTGTCACTTTCTAATTTCATAAAATAATTTCATATACAGAATATTTGTAAGGCATTTATATTTGCACTAAGTACGTATCTTTAATATTAAATAAGATATATTACAATATTCTCATCGAGTAACATAATATGCCCTTTTTAAATTTGTTAGACAGTTTTTACCATGCATGGGAACTGATGGGAGGGGTAAAAGGTGTCGAACGACCATGCTGTTTTAATGAAAACCTATACAAGTTTTTTTCCAGTATTTACAATAAAAGTGTATTTAGACAAAGTGTTTTATTTACTTTTAAGATGTTTTTGGTATGATAAAATATATTACAAAGTAATACCTCAATTTCTTCTGTATTAGTCGTAGCCATGTCACACCAACTACATGCACAATATGTTCGCCGAGTTAACTAACAAGAGGGGCATCTATCGGTGAAATTTTTTACGCCAAAAGTCCTTTCCCTAAGATAGAAACGCGAAATTGCGTCGGCGCACCGGGATATTATCCAGAAGTTTAATAAATAAATTGAAAAACAAAGTAACGATTACATTTGTATTATTACGATATAACCAATATATATATGTATATATATTTATATATAGAAACGTCGTGAACACACAAATAAGGAACGTAATCTTGAAAATACTAGACTTTTGTATCTATCTTTCACTTTTCTCTCTGATAGATGGACAAAAAATATTTTACCGGCGCGGGAATTTTTTAAAAGTAACACATTATTTTATCCATGACCACATGGCCATTCACTTTTGTTTCATTTCAATACTTCTCTTACATGAGATTGTTTTGTTCAAATATTTTTGACTTCCTATTGTTTTAAACATCCAAAGAAGTATGTGTAACTTGCGCGTTTGCTAAAGTTACAATTCAAATTTTTTATCTTATCATTGTAAAAAAACATTGAAGAATTCAATAAACTGTAAAAATTGTTCACATATACGCATTACACATAATTTACAATTCCATAGATAGTAGAAATTATAATGCGAATATGATTTTCTGAAAATTCTGAAACATGATAAATCAGCTGTTATACGTAAGGCGATGTGTTTAAAATGATTTTTATTTTTCAATTTCTAATGCAGTCATATTTTCGGTTTGTCTATGCTGTAATATCATAATTAATCTTAATATATTTAGTTTTACTTAAAATTTGAAATTTAACGATTGCATTCAAAATTAGGTACAAAAGTTTCAAGTGCAGAGACAGTTAACGTTAGTAGAGAGTAGTACAATTAATCACAAATAAATTCGAGTTATAACTCCATTTCGTTAGTTTACAAATTTATATAAGAATAATGAAATAGGGGTTGGTAACCCTGTTATGCATCGCAACAACCAGTAGCTTCTACTGACCACCCTCGTTGCTTTACTTAAATGATGTATTTACATTATAAGTTAAAAAGTTGAAGAGTATTCATTAAAAATTAAGAACAGTTTTATCCACATTATGAAACGCTCGGTAAAGACTTATTTCTCTATTTTCCATAGTTATACAATAGTTATCGCAATACATTTACATTTATTTCTGTTAAGGGTACTATTAGGGAAGGTTAGTTTGACAGCGGTTGTTGGGAATGCGTTCGTGTATTTTATATACGACTAAAGTGATTTAGCGAAAATAATATTAAATTAACATTCTTAAATAATAACTTTTTGTGACGGTAATTTAATTTTAATAGATCCTTACACTTTTCGATCATAATTTTTCATTTTACAGATAACTGAAGAAAATGGAGAGACAAAAAGATCTTTCGCCAAACAAGAATGTGTTACTTTTGGATATAATGGTTCCTATCCTGCTTATACTACAGCATCTTCATCCCCTTCAACTGTCACGCAACCTTTACCCGGTCAACCCCCATTACCTCCTATGCCACCTCCATCCAGTGGAGTACCGCCGCCTCCTCATGTTTTTGGACCAGTGCCTTCTCAAGTTACACCAATTCAAGCATGGACACATCCTCCTGCACCATGGCAATGGATAACACCTCAAACATCACCCCTACCACCTCCACCTCCACGTGATATGACCACAAATTCGTTTCAAAGAGAAATGCCTCTAAGAGGTAATTATATGAGACGTGAAAGGTTTAATCACAATAGAAGCAATATATATGTTCAAAGAAATAACTTCCATCGTAAAAATAAAAGGCTTGCACGGTTTGGACAGTCTCAGGGTCAATTTGATCAGGCAGCATATTTCGGTGCAACATTGAGTAGTAGTCTTGGTTTGGAATGGCAAAGAAACAATTATGCTACATCTGCAAGTGATGCTATTATGAATCATATGCCTGTTCCTCTTCCTAATCATCCTTTACCTTCCCTACCTCCAGGAATTCTAACAAACCGACATGGAGAAGAAACTTCAGATCAGGATGTTAAAATTGTTTTGGTAAATGTTAGAAAGTTGAATTAACAGAGCTTCTTGAAGTCTTTGAAACATCTTGAATAACATAACTTAACTTGGTTGTTTTAGGAAGAAGTTGTAGTTAAAAAGAATAAGCAAAGGAAACCTATGTCACAAAGTTACCCTAGTCGACCATGGAATCGAGAAGATGCAGAAAGAGCTTTGAAGACTGAGAATGAATACAACAAAACGGTGAAAGCTCAGAGTCTCATAATCAAATTCCCAGATCCTGATTTGAATAAAGATATCGTTAGGGAATTTCATCCTGGCATACAAAACATACATTTTCAAAGTCCTAGTGGTCCTAGATACTGTTTCATACAAATGGCAGAGAGTGTTGATATCGATGAAGCTATAAAAGAATTGGAGAAAATTCCGTTTGGAGTTGGACATTTAAAAGTTGAACGAAAATCCCTAAGGGATGAAGATAATCCAATGCCCGAGGAAATAGACCCTTATACATTATATATAGGGAATTTACCAGAATCCGTTAATGTTAATGAAGTAAAAAGTAAATTTCCCACAGCTGCTAGAGTAGACGTAGGCTATGCACAGAAAATGAGAAATACACGGTAAATTATATTCGTCATATTCAATGTAATGCAATAATTTTATATACTTATATCTTATATTTGTATTACCTTTCAGTTACGCTTTTATAAGGTATAATAGTGTAGATGAATCTATATTTGCTTATAAGCAAGCACATGATTTAATGTGGGATACCAGAAGTATTATTGTTAGATTTAGAAGGCAGCGTGGTAATACTTGTCTTCCTGGTGAACCTAAACCAAATGTTAAGAAAGTGAAAGAAGAGCCAAATAGTAATTCTCAAGTAAAAAATGAACAGAAGGTTAATCACACTGATAAAACCTTGATAAATGTAGAAAGTAACGTAGGAAATAGATTACAAGACAGTTCCAGTCAGACACAGAATAAGGTCATATCTCAGGTACCAGAACAAAATACGAATTTGCAATCCTCTTCATCTTCTTCATCTGTGCCAGCATCAATAGCATCAGCTAAATCAGCGCAATCACAACAACAACAGCCATGGGTAAAAATATATACATATATTTTACATTTTTCAGCCATTTTACATTTATGTGAAATTTTAAAAGTAATTATTAATTTCAGACCAGTCAACCACCTCAAATACCTCCAGCGTCGGAAGCACCTCCACCGTGTCCAGCTGAGACAGAATCAGTTTCCGAGACTATAATGCTTACGGAAATCAAGGAAGAACCAGAAGATTACGAGGAGATGGATATGTCCTGTCATATTCGATCCGATGACGACATAGACGATGATGTAGATGATGACGACGACGACGATGAAGAGGAAGAAGAAGAAGATGATTCCGATGACAACGAGGATAATGACGACGACTTTGAGGAAGATGAAGGAGAAGAAGTGGATACAAACGGAAGATTATCGTTCACCGAGAAACAAGAAGAAATAAGGAAAGATTCTGAGCCAGCTGATGTGCGTAGAATATATTTAATTATTTGCCATAGAAGTTGATTAAGCTTCAGAAATCTAACTTATACTAATTTTCATTTCAGCATCTCGATCAAATGTTCAGCGAATTGGAGAACATGGCTGGTGATATCGGATTTTAATACACACCAACGAGGATTACCTATTTCCATAATTATTAGTATTCTATTTTTTAAAAATTTAATTTCGTACATGATGTGTAAATATCCCTAGTTGTAAACTATAACGAGTGAGACTGCATTTATTTAAGTATGATGTTAGCAATTGAGTCGTATTTAAATACTTTTATATCCATATGTTTCCATCTCATAAATTTTTGTTCTTAAAATATACTTGTACGAAATTCTTTAAACCAGTTGCGAATATGAATCAATTTTCTCTGTATATTTACTTCGTATTCGATTGATTTCTTCCAATTCTTATATTAAACAACTTTCGCCATTTATTAAACTATTTTTTATAAATTATATTCTGTTATGATTTTATACTTTCTAATTATATAAAAGTTTACTTAAAATTGAACCCTATCCTTTTTAACAATATCAATTATGTGCTTGCATAATGTTTCCAGGTCAAAATTTTCGAGTACTTAAATTTTGATATTGCACGTTCACACGAATATACTAGAAAGACATTTTTTATGTAAAATAAATTAATGATTTGTCATTTATATATAAAGTAAAAGGTGTTTCATTGTTTCCGATAAGTTTAAATTAACTTGGGATGATTCTGCGTTACTTTGTTGACTAGAATTACGAAACAGTGTTCATTACTCGATTTGAAAATTAAACATGTTTCCGGTATTCGGGGATGCCATCTAGTTCCGAGCATTTCGGCGGTAAGAAAGCGCGGGTAACGTTACCGGTCTGAAGAATTCTTTCAAGTGACGGTAGTTGTTTGAATCAACTAGTTTACGCGCATTGGTAATCAAGAAAAAGTGAACCGGCAAAATGTTTGAAGCACGTTTAATACAAAGTGCGATCTTGAAGAAAGTGTTGGATGCAATAAAGGATCTTTTAACCGAAGCAACCTTCGAATGTTCCGATTCAGGAATCCAAGTTCAGGCTATGGACAATGCCCACGTTTCCTTGGTATCACTTAATCTCAGAAGTGATGGTTTTGATAAATATAGATGCGATAGGAATTTGTCAATGGGCATGAGTGTTGCATGGTAAGGCTCAATAGAAATTTCAATAGTGCTATCTAGTATATGCAAATTATTTATAAAATACTATAGAAGATAAATGTTTATAATGACAAAGCTCTCTTTTCCTGTATAAATTAATTAGATTAACCTTTAACAATAGCTAAAAGTAAGCAAACTTCTTCCCTAGCATGTCCAAAATTTTACGATGTGCTGGTTCAGAAGATACTGTCACTTTGCGAGCTGTGGATAATCCAGAAAACATTATGTTCATATTCGAATCACCGAACAAAGAGAAGCTTGCCGAATATGAGATGAAGCTTATAAACATGGACCAAGAACATCTTGGTATTCCTGTATGTTTTCTTTTGTACATAATAATTCAGTACTTCTTTAGCAAAATATATATGAATTCGATTATATTATCTAACGATAATGGTATTTTTATAGGAAACTTCATACTCGTGTGTTGTAAAAATGCCATCCCAAGAATTTTCCCGTATTTGTAGAGATTTAAGTCAATTTGGAGAATCAATAACATTTGCATGCTCTAAGGAAGGCATAAAGTTTAGTGCTTCTGGAGACTATGGACAAGGTATAACATTTTTGTATTAAATAATTCGATATAATAACAACACTTACCTCAACTGTATAGTATTTTCTTTGTCTCTGTAACATCTTATAATCAAGATTCTTCAACTGTGGAAGTTACATAGCAACTGATTGAAATTAAGCAGTGTCCTAGAAATTGTTTTGTTGCTTGACCTTGTTGTTGTAAAGACGAGGTCATATGTATGTGTATATAAACATACATACATATACATATACATATGTATTTACATAATGGAGCCTGTTTATATTCTCATATTTAAAGGAATTGTACCTTTCTCTAATGAAACTGATTTAAAAATGCAAATGAATTAGAAGAAGTATATATTACAAAGTGTAAAAATATATCTATACAATTGACATTATAATGTTATTAGTATATTCACATAAGATATTTCTTTTTTCCAGCTACTATCAAGTTAGCACAAACAGCGGACGCGGATAATGAAGAAGAAGCAGTAGTTGTTAATATGCAAGAACCTGTGAAATTAACATTCTCATGCCGTTACCTTAACTGTTTTATAAAAGCCGGACCACTTTGTGCACAAGTACAACTATCCATGTCCAATGATGTACCCCTAGTATGCGAATACAAAATTGGCGATATTGGACATATCAGATACTATTTGGCTCCGAAAATTGATGACGATGAAGAAAATTAAGACTCCTAGGAACATACTTCGGTACATAAACTATATCATAGTTAATGCAGCAGTGTATCATAGTATCGAATCATTTTATATAAGTATTTCGATCTTGTCGTTTTTTTTTTGTTATTTATCACGGTATTAGACGTTTAAGTATTTTCGAAAATTTTACTTTAAACGAAATGGTATGAGTTACACGTATGAAAGAGAGAAGGTATATTTTGATATCCATTGTTTGAGGAACGATTAAGGATAGTTAAAAAATACTTTGAAGGTTATATATTTAAATTTTACATTTAAAAGTCATTTGGCTCGTCACAGTGTTAGCGCAACGTAGAATTGACACTAAGATTCATAGTAAGAAAGACACGATCATGATTAGCATGGTAATGCGGTGTCAATCTTGTAAGATTTATATTGTTACCGTTTCATAAACTGTGACAATATTTTGATAATATTGCGATCTTTTTTTTTTTTTAAATATGTAAGAAGAACTCAATATATTTCCAAAACATTTGATAAATTTTGAATTACGTGTTATCCTTATATCCTAGCCTAATTGAAAGTTCAAGTTTGTTTTCTTACTTAACTTTTATCTTATCTCTTATACCTTTTTGTGTATAAGCTAGTTTAATATAAAAATACATAATTAGCTTACGAGCTGAGGGAATAAGAGGGCTACCATGGATGGAATAGCCTAGAAGTATACAGTTAAATCTTACACAATTTGGATCTTGTATAGTCACTAAGTAATTAAATATTAATCAATAGATGTTGATTTAAACTATGAATTATTTTTACACGCACGTACTGCGAAGACCTGTATATCGTCGTCGTTCCTATTCATACATGTTTAAATCAAATTTCTAATTAAAATAAATACTTTTTTTCATATCTTCTATGTTAAAACGAATTAAAGTCGCAACAGAACAAGACATTTTGGCAATAGTAATCAGCCTCTTTGGTTTTAAAGCCCTGATATTGCTTTTCGTGTTATCAACGGAACAGCACTGAAATTTAAAACTAAAATAATCTTTCAAATAATGCGTTGACAAATACGTATTCAAATTAAATACATACATTTATCGAATGTGGCGCGCGAACGGAAATATTTCAAGAGTTGTTCATTGAAACTTTTCAAGAAATATCGCCTATGCTTTCAATTTTCAATATTCAAAGAATACGTCGCGCGCGCGCGCACGCGCGCTCTTCAATAGCCTTTTTTTTCTTTTTAACTTTTTTGGACCAATTTGACACACTTACGCAGAGTCGCGAATCTATATAGATTTGCTCCGTTAGTATGCGAGCATAATTTGAAAAGTATTATTTAGGATGTTACGTGACGCTCATTTTATAAATGTGGTACAAACGAAGAAACAGAATGTTGTACATTTGAGAAATTATAAAGACTTAAGCATTTGTGTTGCCGTTACTCCCGTATAAGCTGGGATGTACATACTTATCATGCAATGTCCTTAAATGCCTTAGTAAATTACTTTTCACGTTGAAGCCTTTTTTACAATAGGAACAAAGAAAAGGCTTTTCCCCCGTATGTGTTCTTTGGTGGATTACCATCGACGCATGACTTGGGAATTCTTTTTGACATATGTTGCACAATTTCTGATGACTGTGAACTCTTTTTGGTTTAGGTGGCGCCGAGTTGTTCATCAAAGCTAATTGCTCCTCCGTGTGTTCCGTTTGTATATGACGTACCCATTCCTGAGGCGTTGAATACATATTACCACAAAGGTCACATTTTAACGGTGGAAAATCTTTGCTGTCGTCATCCACGTCACCCTGAAAACAGTGATCCACATTTAACCACAGTTTCACACATACAAATACTTATTAACACTTTTAAACATTTACCTTCCGTTTTTTCCTCCGATTTTCGGTCATGTCGGCGTGTGTAAATTCAATGTGTCTGACCCAATCCGACGGCCGGTTAAACGTTTGACTACACATGTCACACGTTAACGGTGTATACTCTTCTTCTTCGTCCGCGCTATGTACGATCTCCTGTAAAGAACAGAACTCTGACATCGACCGTATCTTCTACAATGTAATCATAATCTAATATATCACGTACAGGTTTAATATCAATTTCGTGGTCTATCGTCAACGATTCAGACGGATCGATGGTCTCCTCCCAGATCGGTTCGTCTTTCACTAAAAGCTCCAAGTTCAACTCCGTCTGAAATACACATAGAAAAAGGTGAACCACCGCGTAAAACGACAACACGTTCACGGGTCGCCTTACATTTTCGCCGTCCTCGCTCTTAGATTTATTGGATTCTACGTCGCTATTGCTACTCGTTTTTTTTTTCTTCCCGTTCGCCTCCATGTTCTCCTTATTCTTGTTCTGCTCGTTATTCTTGTTCTCCTCCAACACCTTCTTGGTCTCCGGTTCGGTGTTCTTCTCCTCGACCTTCTCGACGCTCTTTCTCTCTGAGGTAGGTTTCTGTGGTTGTTGAACACTGTTCTGCACCGACGTTGTCTGCTGTACATTCTCGACGATCTTCTCGGCCGTCGGTTGAACTAGTTTAATCTTCTGAATCTGCCCCGTCAACGGCGGCTGTTCCCGCTTCTCCCGGTCGACCTTCTGATTGTTCGACAGGATGTTCTCCTTTTTGCTGCCGGTGTTCGACCGCCATAAACCGCGGACGCGCAGGATGTCGCCGGCCTTTAACACGCCTTCCAGCTGATCGTTTGTGACGGTCGCCTCTCCGCTGTACATGTACTGGATCAGGATCTTCAGCGTGCGGTAACCGATTTCCGTAGGCAACACCTGAAACGATAACGGTACGTCAGTGATCATCAGAGTATTACTGAAAAGTGTCGCCGCCAATGTTCAACGTAATCATTCATCTGTCTCGTCAACAGGAACTCGGGCATCAAGAATTCCAACGCGTTATACGTACCACGATTATAGGAGCGTTCGTGTTCGCCCCGAAGTGGCATGTTTGGAAAATGTGACTGAGATACGACGAGCAGGCGGCGAGAACGAATCGATGGGCAGCCACGTGCCGACCGCAGGATGTCGCCAATAAAACATCCGCGAAGGATTCTGAGTGCAGCAACGTCGCAACAGAGCTGTGCAGATGCGCGCCATAGCTGTGCCACTTGAGTTGATAATTATCCGAAGCAGCGATAGCCATTTTTTCTGTGCCACATGAAAGAGAGAGAAAAAAAGGGAATGATCAATTTAATATTTCCCACGTCCCCGTTTAGGTTCTCTTGCGTCCTTATAGAGCCTGTTGCGTCGCCCGCGTTCTCGTCGCATTCGTGCGATTCCTGCGTCGCGTATCGATCGAAACGATAAATATTCCAAAAGAATAAACAACGAAAGAACAACCGTCGGTAATTATATCCGCGTCGCCGACGAACGATCCGTCGCTGACGAAGGGAACTCTCCGTAGATCGATGGCAAATAATCGACGCGTACGATCACCGACGAGCCAATAGGATTTTCCGATTCGTCCGGTGCGAATTTTGAAAACGATCGACAGAATCCCCGTCGGCCTCGATCGAATTCACCCCGCAGCGTTGAGCGTTCCCTATTTAAATATTCCTCGCGACTCTCCGGGGCGATCCATCCGACGACAACGGCGACTGTCAGGTCGAACTGTCAACGTTCGAGTTCGAACGCGGCCGAGGTTCACGTCGGCACCGAACGCGATACGACGATTACGCACCGTCTCCTCCGCCACCCTGATTATTCACACCCTCGCCTCGATCTAGCGACGTTCGTCCGACGACGACGGGCAGCGTACACAAAACATCCTCGGCCCTGTGCACCAGAAAATAATCACGGTTGGGAATGACGTTTCTCACGGCGTGACACACCGACGTGCGGTCGCACAATTACGAAGGCCGAACAGGCTAGGATCTCGGATCGTTGCCGCGTTTCCACGTATTCCATCGATTCCCAAAGTTCGACCGTGTCGTGCGGGCACACGGCCGTGGGATTGCACGATATTGCCCGTTGCGTCGCACGAACGTCAACCGACGGGGCCGGAGTCGGGCGAGAAAATCTGGCGTTGCGTCCGAGGCGGTGCTTGGCTCCTCTTCCCCTTCGGAATGTTGCCTCCCGACGAGAACCGGGACGCAGCCGTTGTCAACGTGGGTTACCTGACGACATCGGTCAGAAGCTCGGGAAGCCGCGTCACTCTGGTGTTATAACCCCTTCGCGTCTATTTAGTCGCACGATAATTCCTGGACAGGATCCCGCGTCGCCACGGTGTGTCTCGCACGCGTCGTTGGTGTTTTGAAAGGCGCTTCGCGCGGATACGGGACACGGGGCAGATATGAGCATCGAACCGCCGCGTAGGGGCCTAAAAATCGATATTTCGGTCTTTGCTCCATCCTCTCCGGCGGTGCAGCCGTGCTCGCTCGCTTTCGCGGCTAGGTAGGGTGCCCCCCTGTTCATCATCGATTTTCCCGGCTACCAATCGCACGCATCCATTTATCGCATCGATCGCCCGAGCTGATTTCAGCGTTTGCGTCCGTCCGTCCATCCGCCCGCTCCACGATTCATGCCCGTGCACCCCGCCGTACCCCACCTCGCACCACGTCGACGTGCCAACCCGCCCCTCGAGCCACCCGGCCACCACGTTCATCCTCCCACCCCGACGAAACCTCCAGCTACTACCTTTAACACGTTGAGTGCCGCGTGGACCATCGGTGTGCCACGTTCGACTTTCCTCTTGGACTGTTTTCAGAATTTTCTCGCGGAAACGGACGCTGCGCATGCATCACGCTCTGCCCCCTTAAAGTTAGCCTCGTCGGTTGTACTTCGAATCGACGATGCTAGATTACGAACGAGCGTCGCGTGGACCTGTCCGTTCGACTTTTCTTCTCAGGTTTAACCCCTTCAGTCTAGGGTTATGACTCTATCCTGAGTCATATGATCGTTCCAATGAATTGGGACAATTTTTACGATTTCATAGAGCGCGATACACAAAATGGTAGATATAATATTAAACCATTTGTATTAAACAAATGTTCTCAAATCAACGGTTGTTAACCGGTTGGTCACCGGTGACCCCCATAGCATTCAACGTGTTAATATATATTACCTTGCATCTAGGCAGCTAGACTTGTTTCGCTTGATGTATATTTTGCTAATTAATGCAATCAGCTACGCTCGAGTGCGAATCACGTCCTGCGGGTATGGTATACCTGAAATGCATTCGGTGGATGGTGTTTAAGGGGTTAACTGGTAGACGTCCTAATGGAAGTGGATATTTGATATCATAGCGCATTAATAGCACTTGATTATCTTTGAAATGATAAATATTTTGGATCGCGCGAATCTCCGCGCTCGACGTGGAACTGAACGCAACCCTTCACTGTCCTTTTCGCAACCGACGCCGGACGCGATGTCTCGTTCGCTTTATCCGCGTCTGATACCAGGCGTGCCTGTTGATATCTCGATTGCTAATAAAAATCACGTTTCCCCCGGACCTTTATAATAATCCACGGTATTAGAAAACCGAGGAAAATAATTAAATTAATAAACTTCTTTTTTTTTCTATTTCTTATCTCACGAAAATCGCGTTGACAATATTCCGTCGAATCGACGCGAAGACCTAGGGATCCATCTTGGATTAAACGGATACAGTTACGATTATTTTTCGTCGCGGTTCATCTGCGCGGGAGACACTCCGTCTGGTCGCCGCCGGCGATGTATATTGATTTCGAGAAATTCGAGTAACCTTTGCTTTTTTAATTATGGTGACCAGTCGCGACGGATGGAGTATCGTCTCGATCGAAGTTTAGTCCGTTTGCGCATCTTCCGTCGCGTTTTTCTTTCTCTCCTTCTCTCTCTTGGGGAAAAGATGCGCGAACGTGTAAACCGACGGAATTAAAACTCTTACCTATCGCGTTACGATTCGTACGGATAAATGCCATTTTTCGTGTATAGTTCGTTAAAGTGAAATATCACGGTGACACGAGTGGCATCGAACGAAACGCGTAGTAGACTCGCTTAAAACCCCTTGGCGAATGGTTCGTTAACCCGGATGGTCCGATCTATAGATCTGTATAGGCAACATTACGTGGTTCGTTTGTACGTGCAGTAAAATTTTAGGATCGCAACTGCCCTGTTCGCGGACGTACCCGAAGATGGCGTTCATAGTGGGATTCTTCGATTTTCAAGAATTCGTTCGATGTGTGCATACGTACGTGTGACGATGTACTGCATTGCGTCGACGACCCATTTTGCAATGGGAGCGATAAGTTGCACACCCTCCTACCGTTAAATAATCAATCCCATGTCTCTCAGCAAACCGCGGACCCTTACGTGCAGGAGCAATGGATTACTTCGATCATTACTAATATTCCTTCGTTCGTCTTATGTACGCGTCTTATGTACTTCGAATGAATTATTCCTTTAAGAACGATTCATAATTTCCCTTACACCTTCCATCGATTTTTATCGACTTTACGTAAGGTGTATAAAGGCCGGAAATGTAGTTCTTGCATAATAAGGATCACAACGTTTTTTCCGTTATCGAATTTACCGAGGGAAACGGCGATTTTGAGGTTGACACTGTTGGCGATGAAAAGCGATGCGAGTTGAATGGAATGTATTTAATATTTAAAGTATTAGGAGTTGACAGTGGAGGACTAACTGATATACTTTAGCATAGAAACGAGGAATTCTGAAAATTTATATGATACAGTTTGTTATATAAAGTCATTTGTTTCTTGGTGATTCAGTGTAACTTTATATGTAGTTTAAAAGTAATCGTTTGTTTGGATTGACTGAGTAAATAGATATTTTTTCAAAGGAAAGTGTTCACGGATGAAATTGAAATTGGTTTTAGGTCACGTGGCAACGAGATCACGTGGCGCTTCTACATATCCCGTCAGAGGGAACCACAGATAATCTCGGGCAAACACCACGGGCAATAATCCTTTCCCGTAAATATATACGTTATTGTCATCGAACTGAGGTCGATCCAGTGAAACGATGCAACGGCTTCCTAAAGCGTAATGTGCATCGCGACTATAAAGGTTATATCGGTAGCGCACAAGTGTGATTTGTGTGTCACATCGGGGTGACCTAGTTTACAGATAAATTTTCGCCCCTAATTTTCTTCGGCTATGACCCTGCAGTGAGTGAGTGTTCTTGAAGTCGGTGGCCTCCGCGAGACAGTGACTGTGCTGTCTCGAATGTGAGTTCATGTCTGTTTATAGAATGCGGAAGAAAACAAATAGTCCTCTTTGATCTCGTTAAAATGTGGATTCCTGTGAAATATGAATGTCTTCACCTCACCAACGAACGAAGCAATTAGGTTAAGTTGACAAGGGGCACAAATTCTTTCCAAGCACTATACCAACATGCTATAGGCAATTTATACATGGTAATACCGTAATTGATTTTTATTCATTACTAACATTTTTATTGCCACACGAATACGCTTGCATGCGAAAAGTCTTGGGTATCCAAGATTTACACACTTTCAAATCACATCACTATGTTGATGTAAATGAATAAATACGAAAAGTTAGTTTTGTTATTTTTGGAACATGTTACAGTTCAATGAAAACTCTGATAGGCCAAGATGAAATATGGTTGTTTAAGTTCTCACGTGGTGATACTAAACGAACATTATATGGCCCTAATTGATAATTCTTTAGAAGCTGGGCATTACGTACTTGTATATATAGACAATATATAAGTCAGTTTATTTCTACAAAATGCCACACGTTACCCGGAAGTGGGAACTTTTCCCGGGCAGAAACCGATTTTGTTGTGATGGCAGGGTGATGATGGCACCCCAAACCGGGGTCTTTTACGTGACTGTGTGTCTCATTGCTGGAACTAGTGGTTTATTCTTTGTATTTGAGTAAAATCATTTTGGCTTAAGTAATAGTTTTAAATGTTACGGTTGATTCGATTGTAATGATATTCTTTTCATTTCTAGTTGTCCCTTCTTAGCGGTTCACATAACACCGGCTATACCAGTTGTTGGAGGTTTATTATTTATTTTTGTAATGTCTGCTTTATTAAGAACAAGTTTTAGTGATCCTGGAGTTATTCCAAGAGCAACTACTGATGAAGCTGCCTACATTGAAAAACAAATTGGTATACAAGAGACCATTTATAATATTAGAAATTCAATTTATAATATTTATTAATTATAATATCAAAATTTAAATGACCATATTTTCTTCCATGTTGGATAAAGAGGTACCAAACAATGGTAACTCCAAAATACATAGACCTCCGCCTAGAACAAAAGAGGTATTAGTCAAAGGACAGCCAGTAAAATTGAAATATTGTTTCACTTGCAAAATATTCAGACCACCAAGAGCTTCGCATTGTAGTTTGTGCGATAATTGTGTAGGTATGTATATCAATCAGTTATGAAAATTGTTCATTATGAAAATTACTTTTACGTGAGACTGGAACAAACAATTGCATGATTATCTTCCTTAGAGAGATTCGATCATCATTGTCCATGGGTTGGTAACTGTGTGGGCAGAAGAAATTATAGATACTTCTATGCTTTTATTGTCTCCTTGGCATTTCTTTGCGTTTTTATACTAGCTTGTGCTATTACACATTTAATAATGCGTAAGTAAATTAATTGAAAAAAATTCAAAACGAATAGGAGAAGTTCTAATTCCAGATTTAATTCATTATAGTGACAAGAGATGGGAGGCCATTTTTAGAAGCTGTTAGGCTATCTCCCGGAAGTGTTGTAGTAGGAGTCATTTGCTTTTTCTCTGTTTGGAGTATTTTGGGCCTCGCTGGTTTTCATACACACTTAACTACCAGCAATCAAACAACCAATGAAGATGTAAGCATTTTACACAGAGATTTAATTCAAATCTTTGAAAGATATTAACGTGAATTCACTTTTATTATAGATCAAAGGATCATTTTCCATTAAAGTAGGACAAGGAAGTTCTAATCCTTATAGTCAAGGAAATATTTGTGGAAATTGTTTTTATGTATTGTGTGGGCCTGCGCCACCTAGTTTAATAGGTAATACTTGAGATTACTTAGTATTTTATGTATTTTCCAATGACTACTATCTGCATTGGAAATATCAACATTTATAGATCGAAGAGGTATTGTAACACCTGAATACCGAGCAGAACAAGAAAGGGTTAGCGATGATAGCGTCATTACTAACAGCAAGACATATAATACTGTGGAGATTGTACAACCACAGGTAATTAAATATTCAGTGTCTTACTCAAATTTAATTCAAATCAAACATCCATGTTACCAATTTCTCATGTACTGTTTATTATTCTTTATTTATAGACCAATGGTACAACTGTTCAGACAAATCCCAGTACTGAACTCACAGGTTCCATGAACAACCTTGTCACTGGTCAACATTCACCGCAAATAGAATCGATAAACGGTGAGTTAAGTCTCCTAAGGCATACCGCTTGTTACCCCGAGGAACTACCAGAGTATTCACACCAGTACATTAATGATACTTATGCTACTGCGTATCCTCTACAGCATTGTTTCCAAGATTCTGTGAAACATATAAAATACGAGACAGATAGGGGAAATCCCGAATTTCAGATATATCCGTGCAGATGTGAGGAAAACTTACAGAAGTATCCTCACAGATGTAGGGAAGAATATCATAGATGTTCGGATAATAATTTAATGTATGATCAGTGTATTAACGACCAAAAGTTTACCATTGATCTTCAGAAATATCCTCAAAGATATCCTGAGGATCCAACACGTTATAACATTGATGATAGGTTAGGCTATCCCGACTTGCAAAAATTTCCGCAATGTTATTCGGAAGATCTATCACGAATTCCTCAGTCTCAGCATGTTCTTAAGTACAACAATTTGAGGTGCACCGTTCATGGTTTAAAATATCCGATATCAAAGAATCTTTTACCAACTGTAGTAATGTCGCGTATATTAGGGGCTGGGGGGATGCCAATTATGGCTCAAAATGCGATAGGATTTGATGTTAACAGATTTGGTGCAAGACCGTTGACCAATAATTTTACTTATGCGGAAAATACTTTGTGCCCGAGTGATGGCACCGAAGAGGGTCTTTTAAATCGGAGATTTATCATGAGTTCTATGAGTGATAACGACGATATTTAACATTCTCTACAACATTCATATTTTTTAAAGTAATAATATCCCATTTATTAGGAAGCAATTGAATAAACGGCCATAGCATCACTTATTGAGATATAATTTGTTCAGCGTGTTAGAATCAAAATAATATAGGTTCTAATTTCGTCCATTTATTATGAAAAAAGACTTATAATTAGACTGCGAAATTTTATTCAAATTTATATTTTCATGGATTAATCTACAAAAGTGAGAATCAAATAAGAAATATATTTTCTTCATTATTAAGTAAACCGTTAGGTTTAAAATAAAAATTTCGCGAAATTTCAAATTGTTTTTATATTGTTTGTTGCAATTATATAGTATAGAAATACATAAAATTCGCAGTCTAGTTATATAAACATTTTAATCTGTAAATAAATATTAGTAAAAATGAAAATAAAATCTATATGAAAGATTATTGATATCATTAATAAATACTATAATAATTGTTCATGTTACTTCATATTATAACTCAGAAACTTTTATGAATAGAAAGTATGGTCAAGTTGAATTTAATTGTTGTTGAACAGAGATTTATTTATTTTTCGATTGTTCGATTTGATGATATGCACATAGATGTTTTGTTTTCTTTAAAAGAAAAAAAAAAGGAGAAATTGATACATATTCTTGTTGACTGACCAGAGGACTGATATATTAATTACTCTCATTACAATTTTTAATGCCTTTTAGTGACGTATTTATTAAAAAGATATGAATATAATTATTTACTTTTTATATTGTACTTAAATTAATTGATAAATTGTCTTTTAAGCATATTCAGTTGCAAAAGCTTTTATGCTATAAGCATTGATGTTATAAAGGATATAGGTCTAACTGTATACATATATGTATACATATTGAATAATGTAGTATGTACATATATATATATATACATATACACATATATATATATATATATGTATATATTCTTGAGTGTATAGGATAAATTTAAGTTCTTTATTTTCCTCCATTTCTACATGATTCAATAAATTGTATTTCTTTGTTGTTTAAAATTACGTCCTGTTATCGAGGGCTCAGAGCATACTGTTTGGTAAGTTGATTTTTTTTATTCCAACTGTCCGTCATTGTGTGTACGCTTAATAAGAATGAACTGATATTTATTAATAGTTTTTAATAAACACATTAAATTTGACATGTATTTTCCACACTTTTTTATGAAACTAATTTTAATACGTGATGTCAAGTTCAAGGGTTTATGGATTGTGACTAATTGAAACAATTTGTAATTATATGGGTATTCACTGTGGTCACTGGGATTTCGAAATCCTTGCATATAAACATACATATCCACCTACACACAAATGTGTGTGCACTCAATGTCGTGTACACAGTATTCCCCCGCAACTTCGCAAAACATGGGAAATGCGGTAGGACTATTGAGGGCAATGAGAGCTATTTCATGTTTGCTCTCATACGCTGACACTCATCGTTGTTTTCCATGATATGGTAAGAATAAAAATGGGATGCTAAGAGGGTCACCAAAACGCGAAGTTACAGAGGAATATTGTAATTTATTGAGGATTATATTGCTATAGTATCGGACACTGTACAACTATATTTATTTCAGTTACATTTTTATATTTTACTCATACACCTGTACAAATAGGAGTCACGTTAATATGACATCAATGACTGGGACATTTTAATTTTATAAGTTAGTTTTAGTGTATTATTCACATAGAAAAGGATACACTGCGAATACTGCACTTTTGCAATGAGTTGTATAATACAATAATAGTTTCTGTCGCTAAAGAGCATTTATAACGGCTTGTCAGTGGACGTTGATTATTGAAGTTATTATTTCTGCATATTTTAAGCAGAATCTATGTACAATGTACACCAAAGGCAATCAGAATCACAGAATAAACATTGAAAGTTTAATTTCTTTTTAGGTAGTACCACTAACAGCGTGAGCCAACTTGTTACCAATGAAGTACCACTAGCATCGCTTAATATTGCCCCAATTGATATTGATGAGATCGCCCCGCTGCCTTCCCGACAGAGTGTTGTGGTTACTTCCACGTTGGACACGTCCTCTATACCATCGGTAACTGTAACAACACCCTTGTCTGCATCTAAACTTAGATTATTACAAGACACGACCATGATAGAGTCCGCTTTAGACTTAGATTCGTTGGAAGACGCCAGTGTGGGTAGAGGAAGTCAAGCAGGTCTTATAAAAATGGGGGCAGTATAATGATTGAATTTATACCTTTTAACCAGATAGATTCCATAGACTTTTAAAAGTCACTGACGCTTATCAAAGGAATAGTGCAGATCATATCAGCATTCGAAATGATTTTGAATTAAAATCAAACGTTCGTTCCAGGTTGATGAAATTGTCTATAACGTTTTAATTGTACATAGGATAAACCATATGATGGATTATAATTTGATTACAATTTTGAATTACGTCCCATCTATAGAAATGTTATAACGCTCGTGATTATATTCGTAGCTTCTCTTCTTCGGTGGAATGTTATTTATTACAGAATTGTACATGTATCTGTGAAAATGCATAGTACAGTTAGGTATTTAATACATGAAACCATTTTATAAATCTAATTTGTATGTTATTATAAACTTATATTGATTAAGGGGATGTATTATATTGAAACATTGTTTCTCTTAATCTGCACTATTCATATGATACATTTAGCATTGTCGATTCCATTCCAATCATTCACGTCCTTTCTCCTTCATTCTAAAACTAGGGAATAAGAATATTCTATTCGCAGTGTAGTAGATATGTATAAAAAAAAATGTGAAAAATTTGAAGATTTATTATATTATGATATACATACTAAATGAAAGATACGTGGGTCAAGGAAGATTTTACTACTTAATCATTTTAATGTCAATTTACGTATAGAGTTTTTTAATTTATTATACTTCAATTTCTTATTTTTGAACGTACCTTATACGGGAATAAGAAAATTCTTTGCTAATCAGAGTAAAATTTGCACTTAACTAAATCACTATATAAAACGAAATTGTGAATAAGCATTAATTTGTTGATAGAGGAAAAGTAGCTAATATGTATATGTGTGCACAAATTAAGGCATTAAAAAACATTTGTATGCATTTAAATAGTATATCAAAACTACGATGCAGAGGTAGAGGTAGAGTTCTAAAAGAAAAGTTGAATTTTGCAAATTTTATTGTAAATTAGCATTGGAAATACGTGAAGTATTATTTCATTTAATTTTTCATACCGATAACAAGAAAATGGATTATGTTCTTTATTAAATTTGCTATGTACAGTGTAAAGAGAATTTTGTAAATACAAAGTTTTTCATAAAACTTAGTAATAGTTTTTTCAAGTATTTAAAGGATTTGTTAAGGCGATGCGGATTGTACCAAGCATTTTAAAACATAGAAGTACCACTGCCTGGTTTATCAGTAACTTGTGTATTTATATTGCATGGCACCATTTGATTCAGAGTAATCAGGTCATAGACATTGTTTATAGGATTAATTATTGAAAATGAAACGAAAGAACACTGCTAGTTGTTTTATCTATTAAGAGATGCCATTATATTGACTTTGGAAGTACTGTCTTTTTGTACATAATATGCGTGTATGATACTAAATGTATATATTGTGTAGATGTTATTATGATAAGATAATATACTACAAGTTAAAAATATCTTGACATGTTAAGTCATATTAAAACCTATTCAAAAATACATTAAGCATAAATCGATCATAATGCATGTAATATTTAGCATATTGAGAGAAACCGAGATTATGTGTTATCTTTAATAGATAAAGGTATTTTTATTGATACTCGTCTTACAATCATTGTAATAACACCTGTACAAAAATATTTAATTGCAACAGAAAATATTAAAATTAAAGTTCTAACATACTTCTGCTTTTCTTGAGCGATGATAATGTCAATGTATACATCGTATAACGTGTAATTTCTAATATAATACTTTTACATAATAATTTACAAACAGCGTGATTCGATGATTTATTATTTTTGTCTGTTAATATTTTTCTCTTGTTTAAATAGCATCATAACAATATAGAAAATATACACATTTTATACAGTAATATCATTACAGTAAAATATAAATTTTGATTTTATATTAATTTTATGTTTCAATATAATTTGTGTATTACAATAGCAATTATTAGAATTATAATTGCAATACTGATACCTGTGATGTAAATTTTATTTTGTTGATTATCACATAAATCTTTGCCGAAATCTACGGGTTTCACATCCACTTCACTTTGACTGTAGAACTCCATAGGATCTGCGCGGCAAATTTGTAATATCTTTCATGATTACAGTGTACATTTAATTTATAATACATTTACGTTTAAATGCTTACCAACTTGGAGTTCTATATCTTTTTGAACAGTGTTTTCTTGAACTTCTAAATCTAAAAGCTCTTGTAGCGATACAAGTGCTTCTTGCGGACCTTCACCGGGGAAGAGGTAGTCTGATAATGTTACTTTGCTTTCTGGTAATTCTATCAGCACTCTTCTTGGAGGTTCGTGCAATGTTATATTTTCTGTAGAAAAAGGAGCAATCGCACAATTTTATGACATGCTTAATTAGTTCAAAATTTTATATTACAAGAAGAATATGAACCTTCTGGAGAACCATTTTCTTCGTCGATTAAACTATCCCAATGCATTTCAAGTCTACTCGCCAGTGATCTTATTATATCCTCTTTCACTGCTGCATTAGCTTCTTCAACATTTGCTTTTTGATGAACAAATGTTCTACTTACTAACTGCCCAACCAGACGTATCGACGCGTTGCAAGCAGTTACCCTCACATTCGAACTAGTATCGTTAACTTGCTATTAATCCACAAAATAAACTGTGTTACATCTATTTAACGAGCGACAACATAATTTTAATATATTTCAGTAAGAAGTTATTTCTTTTCAAAAAGATGTGTAATAATATTGCTCAAAATCAGAAATTATATCCTGATGGTATTTTATAGCAGATACAAATACTTACACATGGAATGTATAAGCTAATGTGAATTGGTTTGTCATTAGCATTTTTATCATTATTCTTACATCCTTTTTCTTCTTTTTTGTTTTTAGTAATTATGTCTAATGTATCATTTGGGGATTTTACTTCTCCTTCAATAGCAATCAAAGAAGATTCAATGGTGTCTGACATACTTTTCAAAATATCCTATAAATTTGTTGTATACATTTTTAGTTCTGTTTATATACTGTTAAAATAATATACTTTATATGTAATACCTGTAATTGTTTTTTAAGAGTTTCAGGATCTTTATTTGCAGCAATAAGAAATAAACGGTCGAAATCTATAACAGCCTCTAATTGATGCCATTTTGTAGATTTTCCTTGAAACTTCCACTCTGCTGGTTTTATCATTCCAGTCTTACTGATTTCTACAGATTTACATATATATCTGAAAATATCAGATATATGCCAGTAACAACATAATAATTATAATTCATTACATATATATATACATACTTCTGTGTTATGCTATTTAAGTTTAAAATAAGATGCTCTTCATTATTATTTCCACAAAGATATTTGTTTTGGGATAAGTTTTTATGTATAGCCATTAAAATAGATCTAAGCTTTTGTACATTTATATTATCATTAATAACATCATTAGGACCCACAATAAATGCTCCAAGAACTTGCATTCCACCAGGTAACATCCTGGTAACCTTTAAAAAATTACAACATATTATTTTATATTATCATCTTTGCTAATAACAGTAATTTACACAGAATTATCATAAAAATATGAGTGATAAAACCATACATGTTTAGCATGATCAGCAACCCAACTCTCAGGTATATCTTTCACAGATTTTATATAATTATTAACATTGGTTTGTTCGACGTTTGCTTTAGAACTAATCGCTGTTTCCTCCACAACATTTTTGTCAAGCGGAAGTGGAGTTTTTGCCAGGTGTACAATATAATCTTTTTGACCAGCGCTCTGTAATTAAAATTGATCACATTAATGTTAATCCTCAACTGTATGTTTGTGTATCCTAACCCTTTACTTTTAAGCATGAATTAAAGAATAAGTATTGCATCGCATAATAATTGTACAACAAATATTAAGAAAGTCGTTATTAAATAATAACTCCTTCATTTACATGCGCATATTCTGATCAGCAATTGCATATGCTAAGCAAGTGAAAACAGGAAGATGACGTGAAATTGGAACATACAAAAATCGAACCTGTCCCAAAATTAGTCCTATCGTATATTCATCTGGTTTCGCTAACGATGTCAAGTAATTGTGGAGACGTTCTTCAGCGTACACAATACGCCCCATTATTTTTTACACCGCGGAGAACCTGCAAAATCTGATTATAATTTTTCACGTCGTCGACACTGCTCACTTTAATGAACTGGTACACGTTATACGAATTGTCACCAGCTGATCTCACTTGTTAGTAGCAAGTTTAGGCACGAGGTGTCCTTTAATAGAAGCATTTTATAGTCATGGATTGCATTTTACAAATGCAGATGAACTTGTAATAAATAATTGTCGGTGAAATAAGGGTTCTAATTGAATATTCTAATTATCCACCAAGTACAATTATCTTACGAACATTTGTTACCCAAGACAACCTGACTTATCGACCGCCAATAATACAAGGATTATGGCGCCCTCTTTATCCAGCACAAAATTCGCGCAACAAGTTGAACTGCAGTATCGACATTAGTGCTTTTTAAAATTCGAACACCACTAATGTAAGAAATTATTTTATAATTTTAAGATAATTCAAGCTTTTTAGAATTGAGTAATCAGCAGAGGTAACAGAGTGGGAAGATAAAAAGTCATGTAAAATGTTGTAGCCTTAAGAACGTCATGTTTTAGATTTATAATTATATATCCAAGTGTTTTATGTATAATTTCTAACGTAAGACTAAAAAATGTACATGCGCAAATGGCCTGAATAGTTCTAGTCCGTTAATATTCGTTGATAAAAGAAATCAAAGTTCCTATAATTTTATCGAGCAAAAACTGTTAAACAATGCATTGTTACAAGGCATACATAGATAGGCATACATATTATAATATTAAGAACGATAGATATAAATGCGTTAAAGATAAGATTTAGAATTAGAACGGGAGGTCGGTGGAATTGAATTTCCACCCACCTCCCAGGGTCCCACGCAGCAACCTCCACGTGGTGGACCTGGAAATCAGCAGCATCGCCGATAACGTAATTCGTATCGAGGATGGTGCTAGGCTAATGGCTGCGAAATTGTAGAAAATTTATTAACATATTGTACGCCGGCTAAATTTCAGCTACAAAAAACATGAGCGTCGGTGATTGTATTGAAATATTGTTAAACATCAATCATACTGTAATTTATAATTTATGGAAAAAAATAAGGAATTAGATTTTGTAGTTTTACTTTGGATTTGTGTTATACATATGTAAAATGTTACATTAACGTAGGATTAACAATTAAATAATAGACTAAACAACCCCCACCATCGCGGGGCTGGCGAAGTTAATGAAAACATCAAGGTTCCTATAATATCGTCGAGTGCAAACGGTGAAACAAGGAATTGTTTGTAATGTTGACATCAAGGAGGTCGGCACTATGGTGGGGATCTTTGACTATATAAGGACGGTCTTGACAGCACAGAGCTCAGTTCGTCGCGAGCTCCCAAACTGGGAGGATCGCCTGGCCTACCCTGGCCTACCCTGGCCTACCCTGGCCTACCCTGGCCTACCCTGGCCTACCCTGGCCTACCCTGGCCTACCCTGGCCTACCCTGGACCTCTCTGGTCTACCCTGGCCTACCTTCGGCTACCTTCGGCTACCCTGGACCTCTCTGGCCTACCCTGGCCTACCTTCGGCTACCTTCGGCTACCTTCGGCTACCCTGGACCTCTCTGGTCTACCCTGGCCTACCTTCGGCTACCTTCGGCTACCCTGGACCTCTCTGGTCTACACTGGCCTACCTTCGGCTACCTTCGGCTACCTTCGGCTACCCTGGACCTCTCTGGCCTACCCTGGCCTACCCTGGCCTACCCTGGCCTACCCTGGCCTACCCTGGCCTACCCTGGCCTACCCTGGCCTACCCTGGCCTACCCTGGCCTACCTTGGGCTACCCTGGCCTACCTTGGGCTACCCTGGCCTACCTTGGGCTACCCTGGACCTCTGTGGGCATCAGTGGTCTACTCCTACCTTCACTCCAGGGCACTGGTGACCAGTACTGACTACCACTGATCAGTAGAGACTAATGCAGATCCATGGTGGCCAGTACTGATGGATGCCAATGGTCCTCGGGTCCTCCTAAGCTATGTACCGATTGCGAACAGCGATCGGTGAGTCGCATGCTCTTTTTTTTTTTAACTCCAGTCACCGATCATGTCGTAGGACGAATGGTCCGTAACGGCACCGGTGACTGGTGGTACCATTTTAGTAGTTTTTGAGTTTGTGAGTGCAGTGACCTCGGATATGCCTCTCGAGGCATACCCGAGAGTAGTAACATTTTTTGGTTTATTTCTTAGATAGGATAGGGTTTTCTTGTACGTCGCGTCTAACGTAAACTATATTAGCAACAATGCTTTGACTTTTTATCACATTATAAGTAACTTTGTAGTTTCGTATATAAGATATAAGACAACCTTCAACATTGAATATTAAGATAATATGACTGAGAACCTAGTGGTACATTAATTGTAACAATAGGTTCAGTCTAATTTTCGATTCCTACAGTTCGACTAACATACAGTCGATTGAAATGATTGATTATTCGCGTTAAAGTTAACTTAATCGGTGAAATATCACAGTAAATATCGTACAAGAAAACATTTCGCGACGGGTAGGTCTCTGAATCGAAGCAACTACTTGTAAAACATTCTTCTGATATTAGAAACAGATGCTTCGATAAAGGGATCACCTGAGGATTTTTGAAAATATGTTAAAAGTTTAAAATAGAATCAGTCATACTGCTATTTCACTTAGAGTCTCATTTTCTATTAAATTTAGATTTCTCTTATTGTTTTATTGAATATTACAGTAGTAGTACACTAGTACACTCTTCATTTCTAAAGTTAGAGAATATAATTTTTAATTTTGAGTCAATTAAAGTAATTGTTGAGAACCAAAGAACATTAGTCCGTTAGAAAAATCAGAAACTAACATGATTTTATAGCTAGGATTTTCAGGATATTGTTTCCATGCTCGTTGCTCGATCTCTCTCACGTGCCCAGGTGCTACTTGGGAGAGTGAGAGCAATGGGCATGATGAAATTGTTATTATTTAAACATGTGAGCGATTGGCAATGCTAACGTATCATGCCCGACGTATTATCCACTTGTGTGTGTGTGGTTAGGAAGTGGAAATGCGTCGGGCTTTTTAATATCATAAATGCTCTTTATACGTATATATTCCAGTTACTGAAAATGAAATAAATAAATTATTTGTGGAATATATGCACACTTTTCCTTATTCCCTTACTCAGTAGAGTACGAATGTTAACATATTAGAATACTTTGATCGTCCATACGTTGCCAAATGACATAAAGAACAGTAGAATTAAATTAATTTCAATGAATTGTTCATGCCAAGTAAAATATTTTCTCAAAGATCGTTAGCCATTGCCAGTCGATTTCAGGAATTGATAAATTAGAGTATGAGTGTGGTTGTTAGCGAACGTCCCGGGACGTTCTCTCTAGTCGTTAGGTTCTTTCATCAGAGACAGTCGTGGAATGATGTGTGTTTGTGAGAATGAGTCTTTTGCCCCTTTTTAAATATAGCTATAGGTAGGCAGGTAGCATACTCTCTGGAATGAATGTTAGATTTAAGTAGGCAGGGGCCGGTGCTGGCCGTCGTTTCTGCACGACGGTCAGTTACCGGGGAACTTGAAAAATCGGTTCAAAGTTGATAGCAAAACGGAGCATGCCGTTTGCTGATCAATCTTGATCTCGACTTTCCAAGTTCCACATAGATACCGCGGTCGCGATCGGTATTAGGCGCGATTAGGCGAAACGTTCGAACTTGCTCGATTGCACTGTCGAATGGTCGATGGCTGTTCCCGAGCCATTGGCCATTCGCTATCGAGCAAGCGCAGGGTTTCAGAAATGGCGGACGGCCGAAGAAACGAAGAGGCGTATGCCGAAGAGGCCCCGACAAAATGTCGCTCAAGAGGGCAACTATTAATGGCGCGCCATCTTAGCATGTAGATGGAGCGTCATTTTATGTTACTACTTTGTCACTGCACTCACTTTAGCTTCAGTAGAAATGGTGGTGGTAGTAGTAGAAGTAGTTGTAGTTGTATTGGGCTGGCCATAGCCGCCCCAACGTCCAGCAATGAGCATTTCGCGATTTTTAATTAGCGTTGCGAGACCAACACTACGGTTTGCATTAGAGTTGCGAATGATATAATCGCGATTTCGATTAGAATTGATTTTTATACTTGTCTTTTGAAATTTCCTTAAAAGTAACTTTGCGTATGACAAACACTGATCGCGTTTGAGTTTGATACTATCAAATATAAAGTTCGATTATGTTAATTAACACGAAGTTCTCTTAATTTTGATGTAGAGTTGCGATTAATTGAATAAACGCGTTTGAGAGTACGCACTTTATTAGATATAATTTTCATTTATTAATGTAGCGTTGCGAAATCAGTAGATCGCGGTTTTCTTAGTGTCGCGACAATAATTTTTCGCGTTGTCTTAGAGTTGCGTTATATTGAGTGCTCAAACATATGCTGGAACCATAAGAACCACAAAGCAGTTTGCGTTACTGCGAACTGTGGTTCTTTGCAGTCAAAATGGCTGCCCCATGTTCTTAAATATAGCGTTGCGTATAATAAACCTGGTGCACGCGAGTTATTCATTTTATATTAAATAAATTAGAGTTGCGATTGATACTGAATCCCTCGCGTTTTTATTTTATTGCGAGATTTGTAAAGTAGCGTTGCGATTAATCATACTTTTCGCGTTTCTTATTGAGATCTTTGCATATTTTATTAATCAGCGTGGCGAAACAGTAATGCACCTCTCGCGTTTATTATTGAAATATTTGTAAATTCCCTAAATTAGTGTTGCGACAGAAATGGTCCACTCTCGCGATTTTTATAGCACATATAATATACAGAGTGGACAGTCCCATTTTTTAAACAACCCTCCTTATATTCAGCTTCATTTAATTGAACAAAATTTACTGTCTAATCATGTGAGTTTCTGTTTCAGAGGAATTTGAGAGGGATACGAGATGGCATTCTATGATAAAAGTGGTATACATTTTAATTTTTCTTTTCATTTAATTTATTTAACCCTTTGAGTTTCTGTTTCAGGGAATATTATAAATATAATGGTAAGGAAAAATTGTATCCCTCTTCTTAGATTCAATTTCTTAAATTATATTCATCTACTAATCGAATAAGTCAGTTTCTGTTGCAGAGAGGAATGTTTAATGCAATATTAATCTAATTTTATTTTAACATTGACACACTATGAACTTATTGTACATATTTACAATTCCCCTGTAACCATTTTACAAATGCGTATTCTATTTCAGAATAGACTCAAGAAAGAAGACAGCCGCCGATGGATTAGTATAATGTTAACTGCGATAGAAATAAGTGCGTTTAGAATAAGTGCGTTAAATATAAGCGCGTTAACAATAAGTGCGTTAAACACAAGACTTCGATGTAGAAAGGGAGGTCGATGGAATTGAATGTCCATCCACCTCCCAGGGTCTCCTCGCAGCAACCTCCACGTGGTAGACCTGGAAACTGGCAGCATCGCCGATAGAGTAGTTCCTATCGAGGATGGTGCTAGGCCAATGGCTGCGAAATTTTGTTGAATATGTCGAGTAGTTATTCGTTAGATTCATTCGCTTTCGCCTGTTTCTCGTTTTACTCCGGTTCACTTAGCCATGCATGCAAGTGAATCGGCCGCGAGTCAGGCCAGTCAGCGCTGCAGTGTTGTAACTCGATGTGACCGATTCAAAGGGTTATGATGGTGGGGTCCGGTTTGTACCCCGTGGGAAGGGATGCTAGTTGTCCTGTGCCCATCAAAGCCAGAATCGTCACGGAGATCCCAGCAATGGGTGAACGTTGGCGCCGGTGGAGATCATCCTCTGTCCTGGAGATGAGGAAGCATCGGACCTCAACACTGTAGTTCTGCCTGTCTTGCTCGCGGTTTGCTCGCGCACCCTTCTTTTTAATCAGGGACTTCTTCTCTGATTTCTCTAATTGTCGAATCGAGGACTTCCTCCTCGATTCTCTCCCTTTGCTTTTGGCCCGATAATTGCTCGACATATATGCCACCGATATACAATTGTATAAATCTAAGCTAAGTTAGTATTAAGCATGCGAAAGAAGACGTCGATCATCCGCCGTGGGATTATTATAATATTAAATGCGATAGACATAAGTGCGTTAAAGATAAGACTTAGATTTAGAACGGGAGGTCGGTGGAATTGAATTTCCACCTACCTCCCAGGGTCCCTCGCAGCAACCTCCACGCGGTGGACCTGGAAACTAGCAGTATCGCCGATAGTGGTGGCCATCGAGGATATTGCTAGGCTAATTGGCTGCGACACTGTATAAAATATGTCGAGTAGTTATTCTTTAGAGTCATTCTCTTATTCCGCCCGTTTTTCCATTTATTCCGATTCACTTAGCCATGTATGCAAGTGAATCGGCCGTGTTTCGGCCAGTCAGCGCTACAGTGTCGTAAGTCGATGTGATCGATTCGAAAGGTCATGATGGTGGACTCAGGACCGGTACCATGTTACCGGTACGAGTCTGTGGGTACGGAAATTTTATATATAGTCCCGAGCCCATCGAAGCCATAATTGTCACGGAGATCCTCTCCTTCGTAATACGCTCGCGCCCTTTAGGGCAGAGTGTTGGGGAGAAATGGGGGAACGCTGGCGCCGGCCGAGATCATCCTCTGATTGATTAGATGAGGGATCATCGGAACTCGGCACTGTAGTTCTGCCTGTCCTGACCACGGTTTGCTTCGCGCCACCGTGATTTTGCCTTTTTTAATCAGAGACTTCTTCTCTGATTTCTCATTTTCGAATCAAGAACTTCCTTCTTGATTCGCCCCCTTTGCTTCTTGTCCCAATAATTGCTCGACATATTCGCGAATGATGTACAGTTTCATAAGTCTAAATTAAGTTAGAAGTATGATTGTATTCCCGATACAATCATACAAGTATAAAACGTGCCGAGTAATTAATCATTATTTTAATTCACTCGTTTCGCTTGTCTCTCCTTACTCCGATTCACTTTGCCATGTATGCAAATGATAATTACTCGGCATTCTGCGACTAAATTATAGTTCAAGCTATTTGTTAAGGCTAATCTAAGTTAGAATTAAGCGTGCGAAAGAATACATCGATCATCCGCCGTGGGATACTTCATCGTTTCGCCGAGGGATCATTATAATTTTAAGAACGATAGATATAAATTGCGTTAAAGATAAGATTTAGGATTAGAACGGGAGGTCGGTGGAATTGAATTTCCACCTACCTCCCAGGGTCCCTCGCAGCAACCTCCACGTGGTAGACCTGGAAACTAGCAGCATCGCCGATAGAGTAGTTCCTATCGAGGATGCTGCTAGGCCAATGGCTGCGAAATTTTGTTGAATATGTCGAGTAGTTATACTTTAGAGTCATTCTCTTATTCCGCCTGTTTCTCCATTTATTCCGATTCACTTTGCCATGTATGCAAGTGATCGGCCGTCTGTCAAATCAGTCAGTTCCACTGTGCTTGAGATCGATGTCCGAGTTGAAAGATTACCGGTGGTGCGCACCGTAGGGCGATGGTGCTCGCGCCATCGTCCATCGCGGCAGTCAGTGTCGGAATCCTACTTCGAATTCTTCGGAATTCGCAAGTTAATGGGAATCCGGCACTGGCCCGTGACCATCCTCTGATCCGTAGGCGAGGGCATCATGATTCAGTGCAGTGGTTCTGACTGATTTGACAGCGGTTTGCTTCTTGTCGCGATAATTGCTCGACATTCTGCGACTAAATTATAGTTCAAGCTATTTGTTAAGGCTAAGATAAGTTAGAAGTAAGATTGCGAATGAAGACGTATCGTCCGCCGTGGGATACTTCGTCAGCTCAACAAAGAAGACAGCCGCCGTGGGATTACAATTAAGTGTATCGATAAATGCGCTTAGAATAAGATTTGGAATGAGAATGGGTGGTGGATGATTGTAGAATTTAAGATATTCATTAAGGCTAAGGTAAGTTAGAATTAAGCGTGCGAAAGAAGACGTCGATCATCCGCCGTGGGATACTTCATCGTTTCGCCGTTCGATTATTATAATATTGAGAACGATAGATATAAATGCGTTAAAGATAAGCTTTAGAATTAGAACGGGAGGTCGGTGGAATTGAATTTCCACCTACCTCCTAGGGTCCCTCGCAGCAACCTCCACGCGGTAGACCTGGAAACTAGCAGCATCGCCGATAGAGTAGTTCCTATCGAGGATACTGCTAGGCCAATGGCTGCGAAATGGTCTAAATATGTCGAGTAGTTATTCTTTAACTTGATTCTGCGATTTTTAACTGAATTCGCCCGTTTCTCAATTTGCTCCGATTCACTTAGCCATGTACGCAAGTGAATCGGCCGCGTCAGATCAGTCAGCGCTGCAGTGTCGTAACTCGGTGCGACCGATTCGAAAGATTATGATGGTGGGTTCCGGTAGGTTCCCGTGGGGAGGGACACAAGTTGTCCTGTGCCCATCAAAGCCAGAATCGTCACGGAGATCCCAGCAATGGGTGAACGTTGGCGCCGGTGGAGATCATCCTCTGATCCGTAGATGAGGAAGCACCGGACCTCGACACTGCAGTTCTGCCTGCTCTGCTCGCGGTTTGCTCGCGTCACCCTGATTTTGCCTATTTTCAGTCAGAGACTTCTTCTCTGATTTCTCATGCTCGAATCAAGGGCTTCTTCCTTGATTCGCCCCCTCTGTTTCTCGCTTCGATAATTCCTCGACATATCTGCGACCAATGCGTAGTTTGATAAGGCTAAGCTAAGGTAGAATTAAGATTGCATCCCCTAATTGTCTCGCGTCATCTCATTCTCGAGTCGAGGACTTCTTCCTCGATTCATTCCCCTTACTGCGATGATTGTAGAATTTAAGATATGCGTTGAAGTTAAGCTAAGTTAGAATTACGAAAGAAGACGTCGATCATCCACCGAGGGACACTTCATCGTTTCGAGCGATTATTATATTAAGAGCGATAGATATAAGTGCGTTAATTGCTCGTTGCGCCCAATGCTCGAATCAAGGACTTCTTCCTTGGTTCGATTCCTATACTGCGATGATTCTATAATAAAATTTATGCGTTGCGACTAAACTGCGTTAGAATTAAGCGTGCGAAAGAAGACGTCGATCATCCGCCGTGGGATACTTCATCATTTCACCGTTCGATTATTATAATATTGAAAACGATAGATATTAAGTGCGTTAGAGATAAGATTTAGAATTAGAACGGGAGGTCGGTGGAATTGAGTTTCCACCTACCTCCCAGGGTCCCTCGCAGCAACCTCCACGTGGTAGACCTGGAAACTAGCAGCATCGCCGATAGAGTAGTTCCTATCGAGGATACTGCTAGGCCAATGGCTGCGAATTGTGTAAAATATGCCGAGTAGTTATTCTTTAGCTTGATTCTCTGATTCCGCCTGTTTCAATGTATCCGGTTCACTTGGCCATGCTTGCAAGTGCATCGGGCCGTGTGACGCCAGTCAGTTCTGCAGTTCCGAGTCTCGGTGCTCTGACTCGAAGTAAGATCATGACGGACCACCGTGGGCCGTATGGTGCTCGCGCCGACGGCTCACGGTACTGCTCTTCCGAGGATCCTACTTCTTTGTAAACCGCCCCTAGTCCTGTGCTATGCCACGGGGCCGGGCGTGGAGAAGTTAACGGGAACCTAAGATGAGCACGTGTCCGTCCGCTGATCCGAAAAGGGCAGAGCACCGTTACTCGGGACTGTGGTTCTGACTGGTTGATCGCGGTTTGCTCGCGTCACCCTCCTTTTTAAATCAGAGACTTCTTCTCTGATTTTTCCAATCGTCGAATCAAGGACTTCCTCCTTGATTCGCACCCTTTGCTTCTTGGTCCGATAATTGCTCGGCATATCTGCGACCGATGCGTAGTTTTATACTGCGAAAGTAAGTTAGAATTAAGACCGTATCCCCAATTTTGCTCTTGCTGAATCAGAGACTTCTTCTCTGATTCGTCTCGCGCTTGAATCAAGGACTTCTTCCTTGCTTCACTCCCTATACTGCGATGACTGCGTAATAAAAATAATGCGTTGCGACTGAACTGCGTTAGAATTAAGCGTGCGAAGGAAGACGTCGACCATCCTCCGTGGGATCCTCCATCATTTCAGACTCGAGAAAGAAGAGCCGCCGTGGGATTATTTTAATGCGCGTTAGTAATAAGTGCGATAATAATAAATACGTTTAATATTAAGGTTTAGAATAAGAACGGGAGGTCGGTGGAATTGAATTTCCACCTACCTCCCAGGGTCCCTAGCAGCAACCTCCACGTGGTAGACCTGGAAACTAGCAGCATCGCCGATATTGCGCTTATCGAGGATGCTGCTAGGCCAATGGCTGCGAAATTTTGTTGAATATGTCGAGTAGTTATTCGTTAGATTCATTCGCTTTCGCCTGTTTCTCGTTTTACTCCGGTTCACTTAGCCATGCATGCAAGTGAATCGGCCGCGAGTCAGGCCAGTCAGCGCTGCAGTGTTGTAACTCGATGTGACCGATTCAAAGGGTTATGATGGTGGGGTCCGGTTTGTACCCCGTGGGAAGGGATGCTAGTTGTCCTGTGCCCATCAAAGCCAGAATCGTCACGGAGATCCCAGCAATGGGTGAACGTTGGCGCCGGTGGAGATCATCCTCTGTCCTGGAGATGAGGAAGCATCGGACCTCAACACTGTAGTTCTGCCTGTCTTGCTCGCGGTTTGCTCGCGTCACCCTTCTTTTTAATCAGGGACTTCTTCTCTGATTTCTCTAATTGTCGAATCGAGGACTTCCTCCTCGATTCTCTCCCTTTGTTTTTGGCCCGATAATTGCTCGACATATATGCCACCGATATACAATTGTATAAATCTAAGCTAAGTTAGTGTTAAGCATGCGTCAATCATCCGCCGTGGGACACTTCATCGTTTCGCCGAGGGATTATTATAATATTAAATGCGATAGACATAAGTGCGTTAAAGATAAGACTTAGATTTAGAACGGGAGGTCGGTGGAATTGAATTTCCACCCACCTCCCAGGGTCCCTCGCAGCAACCTCCACGCGGTGGACCTGGAAACTAGCAGCATCGCCGATAGAGTAGTTCCTATCGAGGATACTGCTAGGCCAATGGCTGCGAAATGGTCTAGATATGTCGAGTAGTTATTCTTTAGCTTGATTCTCTGATCTTTAACCGATTTCGCCCGTTTCTCAATTTGCTCCGATTCACTTAGCCATGTACGCAAGTGAATCGGCCGCGTCAGATCAGTCAGCGCTGCAGTGTCGTAACTCGGTGCGACCGATTCGAAAGATTATGATGGTGGGTTCCGGTAGGTTCCCGTGGGGAGGGACACAAGTTGTCCTGTGCCCATCGAAGCCAGAATCGTCACGGAGATCCCAGCAATGGGTGAACGTTGGCGCCGGTGGAGATCATCCTCTGATCCGTAGATGAGGAAGCATCGGACCTCGACACTGCAGTTCTGCCTGCTCTGCTCGCGGTTTGCTCGCGTCACCCTGATTTTGCCTATTTTCAGTCAGAGACTTCTTCTCTGATTTCTCGTCTTCGAACCAAGGGCTTCTCCTTTGATTCGCCCCCTCTGTTTCTTGCTTCGATATTTCCTCGACATATCTGCGACCAGTGCGTAGTTTCATAAGGCTAAACTAAGGTAGAATTAAGATTGCATCCCCTAATTGTCTCGCGTCATCTCATTCTCGAGTCCCCTTATTGCGATGATTGTAGAATTTAAGGTGTGCGTTAAAGCTAAGCTAAGTTAGAATTAAGCGTGCGAAAGAATACATCGATCATCCGCCGTGGGATACTTCATCGTTTCGCCGGGGGATTATTATAAGTTTACGAACGATAGACATAAGTGCGTTAAAGATAAGACTTAGATTTAGAACGGGAGGTCGGTGGAACTGAATGTCCACCCACCTCCCAGGGTCCCTCGCAGCAACCTCCACGTGGTGGACCTGGAAACTAGCAGCATCTCCAATAAAGTTATTCCGATCGAGGATGCTGCTAGGCTAATGGCTGCGAAATTGTACGATCCATGTAAAAATCTGACAAGTAATTGTAACAAATAGTAATTGACTTTATCTTCAATCTACATTACCGCCATATTGGCTACGCATAGTGACCAGTGACGTCATCTATCTATAAAACGCGATAGCAATTGATGTGTCTTGATACTTTCACAATAATTAATCCACCTGGTGCTGACCTGTTTATTTATTGTTCTTTATTCGATATATTATCATTTACAATGTCCACTAAATTATAATGTTGAAATATTTTTATCAACTTCTATGACGACTTGTTTCTGACTATTTACAAAAAGAGTATCACGAGTATTAACAAAAGGATTTTAAAATTTATAGTTAAACGATTTCTAATAACAAATAGAAATTGACTTTATCTACAATCTACATTACCGCCATATTGGCTACACATAGTGACCACTGACGTCATCTATCTATAAAACGCGATAACAATTGATTAGTCTTCATACTTTCACAATAAATAATCCACCTGGTGCTGGCCTGTTTATTTATCGTTCTTTATTCATTTACAATGTCCACTAAATTATAATGTTGAAATATTTTTATCGACTTCTATGACGAATCGTTTATAACTGATGATTTACAAAAAGAATTTCACGAGTATTAACAAAAGAATTTAAGAAATGTATAGTTAAACTATTTATAATAACAAATAGTAATTGACTTTATCTACAAGTAGATACCGACATTACCAACACATTGGCTACAGACTTTGTGTTTGTCGTTCCTTATGTCTGTCTTTGTCTTACTCATTGCAAGGATAGGGTGAAACATCTGACAAAACCTTTACCGTTAGATGGCGAGTCTGCCGTATACCCCTGAAATTTTCTATCTTTGTCATACTCATTGCTAGGATAAGGATAACGCTCAATTTTTCCACTCTATCTTGTCTCTCGTCGATGGTTGTGCTGTGATGAAAGTTTTCAGTATCATCGGCACACATAACAGACCACGATGGCGTGTGCGGTAAATCAGAGTTGTTGAGGATTTATGGAATAATAGACGGTGTAAATAAAAGATATTTTTGAATGGAGAATTCACGGAGATATAGCTGAAATGTATACCCGTATGAAGAAATAAGAATTGTTGTGTAGAAAACTTGGTTTACAAATGAAGTATTTAGTTGATGTAGCATAGTCGGTGAACTGGTATACTTGACTGTGATTGTTGAAAGATTTGAAATAATAATGGAGTGCATAGTAGCGAATGTGGATCACATGCGATTTGATATTGAAATTGCTCTCGACGAACAGTATGGAGCACTTCCTTTACCATTTACTGGAATGGACAGTACGTAATTGTTTCTTAAATTTAGAAGAATGCGTTCGTTTTTAGGTTATACAACAGAAAACATGAAAGTTTATGCGACATAAACTTGACAAAATTGTTCGGTTTAAGTATAATCCAATGAAATTAAATAAACGACACTGTATTGTGTTCAGAATGTTTAACGATATCCTCGACTTTTTAATTTTACGTCTATTGTATTTACCTTTCAACTCTTGGGTTTTACCTAAATGCTGTCTTAATGTCGTTTATAGAATCCACTGCTGCAGTATGTCAGTTTTATCCAAGAGGCACCTGCATTAAAGGAGCTTCTTGTCCGTTTAGGCATGTCAGAGGGGATCGTACAATTGTTTGTAAACATTGGTTGAGAGGTCTTTGTAAAAAGGGTGATCAGTGTGAATTTTTACATGAATATGACATGACCAAAATGCCAGAATGTTACTTCTATTCTAGATTTAGTAAGTGCCCTATGTATGGATCGTACGTTATGTTTCTTCTAAGAATATAATTTACCATTCACACAGTTATATCTTTCAAGATATCAAGTATCTTCTTTTCATTGGTATTACCAAGTTTTCTTAAAAGAAATGTGTTAAAATCAGTTATGAATTATTAGATGCCTGTCACAATAAGGAATGCCCATTCTTACACATTGACCCGGAAACTAAAGTCAGAGATTGTCCTTGGTATGATCGTGGATTTTGTAGGCATGGACCGTTGTGTAGACACAGACATGTGAGACGTGTTCTTTGTATGGCATATTTAGCTGGGTTCTGTCCTGAGGGATCAAATTGTAAATTCATGCAGTAAGTTCAATGCTGTCTTGATCTTGAAAATTTATTTTACTCGCATTTATCAATGTTTTGTACATTATTTTTTTGATACTTTTAGTCCAAGATTTGAATTACCAGCTGTACAAGATATGCAACCAAAAGAAGGGAAGAAAGTAATGATCACGTGTCATTTCTGTGGAGAAGGTGGCCATAAAGCTATTTATTGCAATAAAATGCCACCAGATGTACGGGAAGCTCAAGTTAGACAAGAAATAGAAGGTAATTCTCATGCGGCACATCATATGAATATGCACAATGGACCACCTTCCCGAGGACCACAAAAACCTTTGGAAGAAGTCACGTGTTACAAATGTGGGACAAAAGGTCATTATGCCAACAAATGTCCAAAGGGTCACTTAGCTTTCTTAAGTCATGCAGGAGGCAGTGGAAGTGGAAATCAGAATCAAAATTATCGCAGATGATTTCATTTACTTTATTTGTACAACATTAATATTGTAATTTTATTTTATTTTAATAAGATCACTTACCTGTAAAAATTTCTATATCACATAGTAAACTAAGTTTAATACAACTGATTTGACATTACTTATTAATACATACGCTCCAGCACCTACATATGAGATAAAATAAGAGTATTAACAGAATGAAACTAAAGTTATTTAAATTCTATGGACATTGGAGGCTAGAATATCAGAAGATACTATAACAAATTTAAGTATTTATTTAAAGAATTAAACGTGTTCCTAAGTAGGTAGTTATTACATCTCGTAAATGTATTTAAAGGGTGTTTGCTAAGTTATTAAATACGCTATTCTTACAATTGCATCGATTTCCGACAGAGGATGTTATAAAAACATATACTCGTTTACAGCTAATTCTTTCATACGTGACGGTAAACATGGGAAGACGTACTTCGCCATTCGTATATATATTGGCATTATAAGACTATTAGAGTTCAAAATTTTGACCGCTAAAATATTAACAATAATTATATCTTGCATAATTACTATTCGAAGTATAAAATTCCTTCGGTTAATGAGCGTGCACCAAATATTTAAATTTAAACGTAATTTCTTTTTCATTTGTATATATGCATTTACCTACTACTTGTTTATTTTAGAATATCAAGATACGATTAAAATTGAATGTTCTGCATTAAAAAAAACAAAAAGAATAGGAAATTACCGAAACAAAAATACTGTATTACATTTTATATCCAAAAAAGCAAGTACTGTTTCTTTTAAATTAAAAAAAGAAAAAAGAAAATATTCTAATTTCACAAGCTTCTTTTTATCATGTTGTATTATACTCAATAACTTCAACATAATTAGCGGGAAAAAGCCCGTACGTTCCGTCAGGTCCGAGACCTTGCCACCATCCCTCGTCAATGGCGTCTATATGTGTAATAATGTCACCAGGATCGAAAGTAATTTCTGTATCATCAGCCGCTTGATAATCGTACAAGGCTCTCGCTTTCATTCCTTCGTTGTTTGCATCGAAATATAAGTACTGTCCGTCCATTTGACTGTATAATTCGTTCTCTTCGGTAACTGCTTCCTTCGTCACTGGTGGTTGTTCAGACTCTTCTTGTGGCTCAGTTGTTTTAGATTCTATAGATTGACTTTGAGTCGGAGGTGTATTTGAAGCGGTATTTGTAGTTGCTTCTAAGTTGTGTGCTTTATTTACTTCAGTCTTTATTTCTTCCTGTGCTTTAGTTTGAGGTATTTCCTTCTGTTGACCCTCTTCTAGCGCTTTCTTAGCTGCCTCCACGTGGCTATTCTTTTGTACATATTGTTGTTGTACCGAGGTAGACTTCATCTGACCCGCAGCCGAGTTCTGCTCGAAAACTGCTCGCGCGTTTATTGTTCTTTGAGCAATTAATTGTTGCGTTTCTTTACTTCTCTGACGTCGCAACTCTTCACTTCGCGATTTATGATCGTCCTCAAGCTCGTTACTATAATGTTGACTTGCTGCCATTTGATTGCGTTTATTATGCGCCTCCTCCGCCCGTTGTTCTGCCAGTTTTTGTCGTGCTATTGAATTTTCTTTGGCAGTGACCTATAATAGAATTGAAATTGTATCAGTAATACATTTTATAATAAACATCGGAGATTTGAAATTTGTAGTACTCACTTGTTGTTCTCTAAGCATCGCTTCTTTCTCTTCTCTTTTTCTAACTTCTTCTTCAAGTCTCAAACGTTCTTTCTCAGACTTAATACGTTCCTGCTCCAATCTCTTCTTTTCTTCCAGTTCTTCTTTTTGCCAAAACTGGTCACGTTCGATTGCATTTATCTCTTGCTCTGGGATCACTCTGTTAAGTATATTCTCATTAAAATAGAAATCAAATGCCTACATAGTAAAGCTAAGATATGTTGTACACACCTTCGATACGTGGTACCAACTGGACCTGTATTACCTTCATTTTCACCTCTGGGTTCATTAAATTTATACGCAGATGCAGTTGCTCTAGCCAGTTTCTCCATAATGAAATCTACTTCTACATCATCTTCATTGCGTGCGGTAAGCGTTATATGAGCACCTTTCAGTAATTTTTCTACATCTCTAATATGATTTGCACATGTCCCCTTTCTAACTATAGGAGCACCTTCTCCTTGCTAAAATATGAATACTTCAATATTAGTTTAAAACTGTACTATAAACAAACATATAAAATTCAGTTACATGATATCTTACCCAGTTTATTAACAGACATTTTGGCAGACTTGTTTTAGTGTCTATTACTCGACAAAAGGCATACATGATATGACTACCATTTAAATGGTCAATCATCTCCTCCAATCCACCACTTCCAGTTCCAACAACTTTTAAATTGTTAGTTTGTCCTTCATATCCGTATACAGCCCTGTTTAAAATTTATAATAAAGATACACTTAAAGATAAAAGGAAGAAAACAGAGTACAACAATATTGATATAAACAACATTGTTAGTAGTCATACATTCTATATAAAGTACCTAACAAGATCAATATACATTAAGATAAACTTAAAAGTATATTTCTTATTGATTAGAAAGCAATATTCACTCTACAATTTGAAAATCTGTTTTAATGTTTCATTGTGTGTACTGAAACCTGTACTATCTGAACTTTATGACAGTAACTGATAATTGTACATCTAGGGCTATTTATATAAAACCACTAAGGTTCGAGAAATAACATCTAAATATGGAAATACAATTTATTTTTGGTATTTAGCCGATCGAGTGCATCAATTGTATAACATTGGTGCATAGCCGGGACGACAAAATATAACAGCGAAGGAAGAGAGATGCAAGCCTACCAGTTAGTAGACGATTTATCGTCGACTACGCTGTGCCAGGCAGCCACCAAGGCGTCTTTATTTTTCGTTAAATTAATTGACATGTTCCCCGAGCAATTCATAGGAGATCAAGAGTAACAACGAATCCGATCAGGTTGCTACTGGCGAATTAATGTCACAGACGCATCTTCTCGTTTCGCCTTTTTGATTAAATGTCAACGCCCTTTTGGTACCAACCGCAAAGCGGCAATCTTACTGTACAAGCAACGCATTCTAATCGTTTTATATATAATTCAATGATCTTTCACTTTATTGTTATAAATCTATACGAGACTCGGTGTATGTGAAAATATGTTTTAATAAAAGTTTATTGAAAAGACATCCTTGATGATATTCTTGAAGGCTATCGTGCAAAGAACGATTGGTGGTGTTCTTAGAACCGATGGACGTGTCCAATCAACAGGGGTAACACAAGCAAATGAAATGTTTGATATAATAGAAATATTTTATAGAACATAATATTATCAAATTTCGTTTTCATTACGTATTGTCTTTTATTTATAATTTCATTAGTAGCCGCGTAACGTTTGACCGTGTATTTAAATAAAATAATATTTAAAACAAAATTGAATGAATGAATTAAATGATGTACCAAAAATAACACTATCAGTACTTATTCAGCAACGTGCGCGCTGACTTTTCCAAACAAGTTGTCATAGTAGCGACTTTCTACCGGTTGTTGAAATTGTAAATCTTCAGTCTCAATACACTTTCATAAACATTATGTTATTTAAATAACACAATTGGAAAATATACATAAATATCGAACGTTTTCATTGAGCAAGAATGGTGAGTTTACTTCTTTTCGTTTGGCGGGTTAACCTTCACTTTTTTAATGAAATAAATAACTTCATTTCGAAATATTTTGTTTCAGTTATTCTATTCGTTTTTTAAGTCCCTGGTTGGCAAGGACGTTGTTGTAGAATTAAAAAATGATCTCAGGTACTGTATCAACTAGTAAGTGATATTTCAAAGACACTTCTATGAGAATTATTTAATAAAATATTTTCGTTTTTAGCATTTGCGGTACTTTACACTCTGTCGATCAGTATCTAAATATAAAATTAACAGATATAAGTGTAACTGATCCAGATAAATATCCTCACATGGTTTGTAATTTTTATGATTGCTAAAATGCTATTAGAGAGGTGATTATAACATAAAATGTATTTCAGTTGTCAGTAAAAAATTGTTTCATTCGAGGATCGGTGGTTCGTTATGTACAATTACCAGGAGATGAAGTGGATACCCAATTGCTACAAGATGCTGCACGCAAAGAAGCAGCAGTTCCAGCAAGATAGTTTATAGAGTTCTTAGGTTTAAAGGAATCATTGATTTATTTATTATGAAAATTCATAAAAAGGCATAATAAGTATGTAAATTGAATTTCAATATAAATATTAAAGTACATCATTTTTAAATTTGCAAAACATCTGTTACATTGTATCGTATTACATGCGTATACCTCATATAAAGAAAAGAAACTTGTTGCAATCAATATTTTCATATATCTTTTGTCCATTCTACCAATGACTTGTCAAACCAGATGTATTTACCTTTTATCTCTGTATTTTCTGGTAGCAATGCACAAAAGGTAGGAGCTACAGCACCTTCATCTGGCGTTAAATTTCCCTTATGGCTACTCATGTCTGTATCTACATAGCCAGGGTGCACCGAATTTACAACAAGATCTTCACGTGGGTCAGAATTGAACATAGCTTGATGAATTCTAGTTAAGGCACAAACTCCTACTTTGCTTACAACATATGTAGAATTTGCCCAACCTTTCTCCAAATGATTACCTGCCTTTGTAGCACTGAAAATTTGTGATTTTAAGTATAATAAAAATCTGTTTGAACTCAAATATCTTTTAACAATTTAACTTACTCAACGAATTCATGCATGATGTCATCCAATTTTTCTTCTGTAAGGTTTGGATCAGACAAGCGTTTTTTCAATGATTCACCGGGAATCAGTGACAAACGGCCACAAGAGCTCGAAACATGTACCACCCGTGCATGAGGTTTCAGTAACGGATAAAGTATGTTACATACCTTCCTTAAACTAAAGTAATTAACTTTCAATGTCTCTTCAGCTTGTACAGAAAATGGTTCTGTAGCTGCTACCTATATATTTAAAACAATATTGAACAAATACATTCAAAAAATAAAAAAAAGTATATATAAAAAATTACAATCACCTTGAATGCAATAGCAGCATTGTTTACTAGAATATCGAGTCCTCCATGCGTATTTTTTAAATAATCACGAAAAGTGTTGATGCTGTTATCATCGGTAATATCAAGTTGATGGAACTTCGGTGTTAAACCGTCCTTTTCTAATTCTTTTACTGCGTTTGTTCCCCGGGTGACATCGCGAGCAGTTAAATAAACAATTCCATCAAACTGTTTACAAAGTGTTTTTACAATAGCAAATCCAATTCCTTTATTTCCTCCGGTTACCTATATATTCGATTTAATGGAATATTATAATATATGTTAAACAAGTTCTAAACGAGTAAAAATATTACGACGTAGAATTTGCAATATACTTACAACAGCTATTCGCGCCATTTATATTTCCTTTATAATAAATTGATTCCAAATTGAAATTAACTGACCGTAATATAACGTGGCTGCTATTTTGTCTTGTAACGTTCTAGCGAGCCTACTGGTTCAACTGAAGGTTATCGGAATTCAGAATGTATACTTATCAGTATATTTATTTGTCGTCATGCTGCAATTTTGAATTTTTATCACAGTTTACCGATAATATTGATAATAGGTGATAAAAATTTAATAATTTAGGTTCTGCGATAGAACTAATGTTATAACTTCTTTTCTTTTTTCTATGATTTATTTGTACATTTAGAAAAATTAACAATTAAAAAAAATTTTATTTTCCTATGTATTAACAGCATATATTTAACAATTACAGTTCAATTGTAAATCACTGTATATGATAATTCACAATTTATTAGAATATTAAAAAGTAGAAAAAAAATAACATTATTTGTATTCATTAAGTTATTATTTCCAATTTGGCGCATCTATATTGCCTTGTTTGAGTGTTTCTAACAAGGACAAAGGCATATCGTTTATTGATTAATTGAAGCAATGAATTCAATGTTACATACCCTAAACCCATGCTTTTTGCTTGTGCAAAAGAAAAATCGCCTATCGTTATATATCCCATGATCTCTCTACTGCAAGAACTTCTTACATTAACACAATTTGGAAGGTACAACTGTGACATTTTTTTGTACTGTTTGCAGACAGCTTCACGACTTATTTCTAATAAATTTTTCCTCTTGTTTTCATAATTTACGACTTGAAAGTCATTCTTTAACATTTGGCTCAATTTATTGGTTAATGATTTTTTATGTCGTTTCCTTTGCTTCTTTAAACGTTTTAAAAGTACTAAATGGTTTTTTCTTAATTGTTTCCTAGTAGTTTCATTTGGATCAGGATTCAGCTTTTCTATAGGTCCTGACCAAGATTTTTTATTTGTATAATTTCCTAAATCCTTATCCGATGGCATACATATTATCGCAAATCTTTTAGGACATCCCTTTTGTGAAACTGATACTTTAACACGAATCAAACAATTTCTATTTTCAAATGAATTTTCTAAATTAATATCTGGTTTGAATCTATTTGATTTATTATGTTTACTTTTAACTTCTCTGGCTGCTAAATTTTCTCGTAACAATTCAAGTAGTGTACGATCTCTTAATACAAAAAAGTTTTCAACATTTGTCCACTCCTTCATTAAGATATTCCATTCACAATAGAAAGGGGTAGAGATTCCAAGTTTTATAAAATTTACACGTCTATTTGGTGGATAGCGTAAATATTTCTCTATTAATTCCGTTTTGGTACTTAATGCTTCTCTTGCATAAGCAGGTGTGTCTGGATCATTGATGTCTGGTGATTTTATATTTCCATACTCGAACGCGATAGACTTTGATTCCCGGAGTGCACCTACTCTCACACAACGAAATATACAAGAAAGCCAGAATGGCATTGCCCAACCTGCTGGTAAAATGATGTCTATCGCAGAACCTAAACCTGTTAATATAGTTATATTAATGTCAAACGTTTTATATTTCACATATTAATTAAGATGCAACATGTAAGTACCTGTATTCCCAATTCCTGGTTTCTGAATTAAAAGTATGGGTATCCTGGCCATGATCTCCTCATTAAAATACTTATCATTATTTATGCCAGGAACTAAACATTCACTTCTAAGCTTATTAATAGCACTAGTTGTTACATATGTTTTAGTAACTTTCTGCCGTATTTCTTGGTCCCAAATTGGACTGGAATTAGCATTTGTAGGTGGCATTGGCATTAATTCAATCATCTTTGAAATGGTGTTATGGGGTTTTGTTCTTTTTTCAGGCAGGCAAAATCTTGGATCTAAAACTGTAAATCCAAGAACAATATTCGGTGGCAATTGACTAGGTGACTGTAGTGTTTTTAATACCTCCCATAATTGATTCTGAATATTTAAAGATTCAATGTTATCTTCATTGCTATAATATTCTTTATGCCATAATTTATCAGTGTTCTGACATTCTTCCTCATACTCCATTCTATTTTCTTCCACTTCCATTGTATTTGTTGAATACAATTTATCATTAATATTCGGCATCCGCAGAGTTTGCGTCAGGACGTTTAACGTTAACGGTCCATAAAAACGAAATCTATTCAACTTATTTTTATGAATGCTCATTTTACAGTTTCCATCATTTACATATGAACTAAACTTTGTAGTATGACTATTTGTAGGAACAGGATCCGTATCACTTGGTTTAAAGTCAAAACTCAGTACAATTTCATCAACAAAATCATCGAGAAACGATGGATGTACCCAAATCCATATTGTTTTTAAATTTGAACTATTACTCGGCCTCCACAGGAAGTGCACGTGACCAATCGGAAATTGTGGATAACCATTTTGTTTAAAAAACATTACAGTCCCTTCCCTTGTACCAGAAATAAAAATTTTTGCTGCAAACGTCAACTCTAATGGATTGCAATGCTTTTTTAAGGTCTCCTTTAGAATGTCATCGGGTCCATAGATTTCAATGCACGTGTAGTACGAAATATCCTGCATTAAACAATGTTTAGCAACGGCGCGATAATTTGCCTTGAAGCATCTGTCGTTTGCGTGACTCGCGATTCTGTAGCCCCATTTCTCTACCATGTGAAAGCGTTTCGCGTGCCAAATGTGGGTCTCCAGCCAGACTTTACTTCTTTGTCTTCTATTATACTCCAACAGTAAATTCCTTGGCCGTCTACGGTATCTACGCGACGGTCTCTTACTTTTTGGCGGCAAACCAGATTTCGTCATTTGATTCAAATGTGCCTCCCGCAATCGGCGCGGTAAGCGCTTTACGTTGTGCGACATTACGCGCCTGCGCATGTAGACGGGCAGCTTTTGAAAGACAAGTTTCGTTTGTTGATGATTCTCTGCGAACGTTTGAATATATGTATACTAGTACAGTCGTGGGAAATGTAATTTTACAAATAACAAAATCCTACAGTTATTCGACATTCGAAAGGTAACCGATACTACGATTTAAATGACATTGAAAGTAAGATATCATTGGACCTACCTATGGCATGTGTCATCGCAGCAATTTCGCTAGCTCTCGCGGAAACAAGCTTCATAATGTGAACCTCGTTCGGCAATTTTTCCGATCCTCCTAAATATTCATCGAACTGTTCCTTTCCCGCCATATTTCACAAGCGATTTTGAATCTTTGTTTACACTATAGTAACCCGGAGTCCCTTGGTACGCTGCTCCTCGTAAGTAGATGTTATAAAATAAACTAGGATTGAAATTTTACTGGTAGATACCCGCGACGATCGATCTAGTAATTATTACTCGTATAAATCAGAAATCATTCGACATTTTATTGACATTATTTCGATTATCTACTTGAACGTATCCACGTGTTATGATTCGCTAGAAGCGCGAATAAAAAGTAACATAGATACACTTCCAGATTTCAAACTACGCCAACTATGTTTTATACACTCCCATAGAGGGCCACCTGCGGTTCAATGAAAACCAGCCTGAAGTATCGAGCGTATATATCATAGAAACCTCGTTTAAAATTATTATTTATTATTCCAACTTCAAATAGGATCTCGTTAAATATTTTTATCAAAGATAATCGAATATAAATGCATCACGATACCCATAGGTCGAGATACGTGGACAGTATTACAACGAAGAGGCTCGGGCCAATAAGAGGAACGGCAGTGTAAAGGTTACACCGAAATACAAGAGTACCATTGGTCGAGCGTATCAGCGCGTACACGCGATATCAAAACGTAATAAAGCTACGGTATCTCGTAGAGTTCACTATTGGTCTACGATCTATATATTCGGGACCGTCGATGATGCTCAATTTGCCTGCAGTTTGCCACTTAAATGTCCAGCGGGATCTCTCTGCTAATGTCAAGACCCGCGCCGTGAAATAGTCGCCATCTTTGCGACCGAGTCGCATCCCTCGGTTTGGGCCGACGTATGTTGCGCGCAGCTTTATGTAGTGTCGGGTAGAAAAAAAATCGTTGAAAGTTGGTGACGAAAGGGGCAAAAGCGGTTCAGCGAGACCGGATAACGTTTCGAGTCTGCGACGAGTAGTGTGGCCCAGCGCGAAAGTGGGCGGAACGCGTGGGGCTTAACGTTCTCCTGTGCCTCGCTAGAGCACCCAGCCAGCGGTAGTAGGTAGCACGTCAGATTACAGGGAATATATATCTCGGCCAGTTTTTTTTTCCGACAAGTGACACACCGTAGGAGCCGTCGCCGTTGACGTCTTTTCCGCGCAGTGATAACAGGGCAACCTCGGGACTCGTCGTCGTCGGCCAGCCCGTCTTTACCGGCGTATGCCATTCTAAACGTGTGCGGAAACCAAACCGTAACATATCATATATACATCGGTCGACGAGAAAAAATGAGTTGTCAACGGAACGCTGGCAAGATCACGGTGCCAGACGAGTTGCGGGATATTCTGCTAGAGTTCACGATCAGCTACTTATTGGAGCAACCGGTGGATATTATCGACTATGCCGTCGGTTTTTTCACGCAACTACGGGAAAGCCGTCACCTACAGTTGATTCAGCCCACTGCGCAGACCTGCTCCTCTACGCCGGACGAGTCTGTCGATGAAGGTGAGAGCGAGCGAGGAATTTTTCATTCGGGACGCGACTTCCCATCGCGTCCAGTAGTCGTCCCGCAACCGACCGATATACATATAACCTGCCCGCTCTCTGTAGCTAGAAGCGCGCCGTTCGCGGTACTGTTTCGATTTAGACATTCGACTCCTCAGTCCGCTTCGTGTAACCCGACCGGTGCCCGTACGATTCTCGCGGTTTTACGTGAAAACAACAATTGCATACGTGACTATCAATGGATATCGGTACGGTCGTCATTCTTTTTTTCTACGCGTCGTTGGACGTTACACTTCGAATTTTCAAACGAGATATATCGATCACTACGATATTAACAGATTTCTAAACGATCGTCTCGTAGAACTCTGAAGATTATTCAACGAACGACTTGGTCGAATTTTACGAGATATGTCGATCGCTTTTTATAATATTAACAGATTTCTAACGATCGTCGGTCTCGTAGGATTCTGAAGATCATTCAACGAACGACTTGGTCGAATTTTAAAACTCGAGATATATCGATCGCTTTAATAATATTAACAGATTTCTAACGATCGTCGGTCTCGTAGAATTCCGAAGGTTGTCCAACGAACGACTTCGTCGAATTTCGTTTTAAGCCGGATTCTCAAGGTTATTTCTAACATTACAGAACCGCCGGTCGGAAGGTTCGCATCGAGGAGGAAGAGTATCTTCGCGGAGACGTATAATCCTGAAGAAGATGAGGAAGACGATGGAGCCAAGGTATGTTTTATAGATCACTTGATTCTATGGTGTTTCCCATTTTATTTGTCAACGATTCACTCCGTTCGTTGTCGACCGCTTCCGGATCTCGATCTCGTTACGCGAGGATCCGTCGATCCTGATCCTCGAACGGGGAGTGCGTGTATCGAACCGATCGATCGATCGATCGATCGATGGAGGAACGAGAATCGACTCTCGACATTGAGAATACAAACGGTCCGTTAACCTGTTTACCGAAGAGTTCGTTTATAGAAAGCTCATTCTCGAACGTGGCGTTACGAAGTTGCCAGGACGAGTTAACTCGTCGCTACCGTTGCGAACGCGAGTCACCGGTGAAAATAATCGAGCATGTAGCGTGGATCGACTACTTTGGATCCTGAACTTGGTCATTTTCGTTTCACCTTTATCTCCATTTTTAGATAGCTTCAAGATCGTTGATAGGTTAAGTATGAATCCCTTTCGTAACCGTTAGAACTGGAATGCATGCGACGATGATTGAATGAAATGAATTTAACGCTAGAACCACTGAGCATAAATTGTCTTTTTGAAATTGTTTTGTAGAAACCGGAAGAGTGGAATTATTGAGTTGGTTCGCAATTCTGCTTGTGTATTGCTGAACCTGTTTCTAGTACATTTTCTGAGAAGCACCTATTTGAATAATTGGAAGAAATGAAATCAGGAATGGGTCATTTTTGACCCATCTGGTAGTTCTAATAGTATTCCTACCGAAGGTGTCTTTTGACACCTGAAATTTTCACTTAAAATTATTTTACCAGCTAAGTCATTTATCAATTGAATTTTAGACTTTTCCTATAATTAATTTTATAATCATTACTGAACAAGTCTAACAGTCACTTCAGAATACACTAAACTCTAAAAATAATTTTAATTTAACCATCCTAAAGGTGTCTTCTGACACCTCCGGTAGAAACAGTGTCAAATACCACAAAAAAATCTAAGCACACACATATATACATACAAAAATACATACATAAATCCATATATATATATCCGTAGCAGCGGTTTAATGAAAGCGAAACACTGAAGTACCTCCCGGACATAAAGGGTCGAACGGAATAGAAGGCAACGTCGGAAGTACCGTCGCAGCGGCGATAAACTTTAATAACACGGCTGTAATCTTGAATATTCGACGACGAGCTGGCACTCGCGCACCGCGGAAGCGTCCTCCAGCCGACGAGTTCACTCGTCGCTTCTAATTTAACGGGTTAAGGACGGTTTCTTGGGCGCGCACCGTTTATACCTATCCCGGTAAATATGTCGATTATCGAAGGGACCGAAAAGCCCTTTATTCCGGTACATTGGAAGACGACAAGGATAGGGTTAACGTGTTTCACACACGATTACATGCGCGTACATACACGCAACACGGAGTATACACGAGCTCCGCTAGTGCGCTCGCACGTGTCCATATATATATATGTATATATATATATATATATATACACATATATACATACACATATATATATATGTGGAGGGGGATGCTACGTGCACGAGTACGTTGGTGTGCGTATAAAAGCTAAATATGGATGCTTTATGACTCGTTGGAATAATAACACGGCCGATCGGTTCGCTAGAGAACGCACGCGGCTCGCAAGGAGACGTCGCACGCGGAAAGCTCGAAAGTTGAGATCGGTCCCCGAACGTGTGCTCGCTCGCACACCGTGCACGTAAGCGCGTCGAACGGCCGAGCGTCGCGTGCCTGTATCGGAGAGACACGTTAGAAAACGGTCATCTTACTCTCTCTCTCTTTTTCTCTCTCTCTCTCTCTCTCTCTCTCTGTTGCGCGCGCGTGTTCTCTTGCTCTTTTTTTTTATATCCTTCCCTATCGAGACACCGGCGTATTCAGGCTGCGCGGGTGACGAAACGGGATGATTTACTTTGCTCGACGATGCGAACGATGTACCTTTGTGACGTCAGAGCGCGTGTTCGATAACCTGGTACCGACGTGACTTACATATGTATACGGGTACACACGCGCGCACGCGAGCTCGTGTTCGTGAATGAGCTAGACAGAGAGGCAGAAGAGCGACCGGGGGAAAGAGAGAGAGAGATAGACTGTACGTGTATGCGCGTGTCTCCGTCGTGTGTGTGTACACCGACGAGAGGTAGAAGGGAGAGACGAGCGTGGTTCGTTCGGATCGGGATCGTACTGCTCGAAAGCATTTCAAAAGACAACGACGATCACGATTATCGGGAATCTGAACCGTTAAAACTGATCGGAAGAGCGGCGGCAGCGTGTAAGGCGATCCATTAGAAACGCGAATGATCCGATCATTATTCTACATAGAATAATGGCGCATCCAGGGGGGTGAAGCTGCTGCTCGCCGCGACCCGTTTCGAGCAGTCGCGATTCTTACGGTCCGACTCGACGAAGGTTACCGTTACGTTTCGCCGACCGCGCGAGCCGGTCGTATCGTGTGTCCCGGAGTGCATGCACTACTAATCATATGCGAAGGAGACGTATCGGTTCCACTTCAAGGAGCATCGACGACCTTGATCACTCCGGGGGGAAAAAATAGCTCCTAGATCTTCGTCCGGCTGGTGCCGCGTAGGATCGGGACGCCACGAGTCGGCCGGTTCTATTTCACCCGTTAAGGCACTGTCGACCAACGTTCCTTTTTCTGCCGTGCCCGATATTGGAAATGCGCGATGGAATAATGAAACGGTGTATGTTTTGTAGCGTGAATTTATTATAAGGGCGTCGAGGAACGTGTCTGGCTCTTTTAAGCTCTTCAATGCGAATTACTTGAATTCCTGAAAGTCGGCGTTCGATTTTCTTTAGATTTATGGCCTTGCCTGGGGAAAAGTCTCTTGACATTTTGTGGTAGAATCCAGATATGGCTGCCTTTGGACTAAAGACGTTGGGCATTTTTGATCTTGCTGGCTTAGCATAAAGTAATAATTCAACACCCACCTTTCTAAAATTCTGAAATTTTAAATGTCTTCATATATTTCATAATGCTTATGCAAAAATATTGTAATGTTGAAAATTATATATATATGTTACATAGGGGGCATAAGAACTTTAGAAAGGCTTAGGTGAGGCATGGCGCAAAAAAGGTTGGAAAACAGTAACAGATTATTCTGTTTCTTCAGATGTTCATTACAGCATTCAAATGACACTATTTATTTTCAAGATCACTGAACACTGAATGCTCTTAACACTAGAACCACCGAGCATTTAATACGATTAATATGCAATTATTAAAAATTGTAACAATAGATTATTTTCAATTTCTTCAGACATTCATTATAGTATTGAAATGAAACTATTTTCAAAAGCATTTCGAATATTCAATGCTTTAGAGATATCAATAATTGTTAAAAAAATCGAAACCAGTTATTTTGAGTGGTATGGTAGTTCTAGTGTTACTTAGCCAACCGAATGGACTTTTATTCTGTTTATTTTTTCTTTTGTCGTTTAGTAAGTCTTGAAGTTGTATTATTCGCAATTCATCAAATACGGTTCTTATTTTTACAAAACAAAGTTTTTAACACTAGGTTTACGGAACGCGTCAATTTGACGCAGATTGAATTTTATAAACATTATTTGGTCAATGTTTCAATCGGTTTTCGTTGTCTATTTCTACATCTACAATTTCCAAAATCTAAACGAACGAATATCAACTTCCCCAGGAATAGAATAAACTGTACAATAAATGTCCGTAAACCTAGTATTAACCAAATCAATTGAATGTTAATTAATTCTTTTTAGGCGGTCGCCTAAGTGTTAAGGTATCAACAACTGCGATACAGAAGAATCGAAACTAGTCCATAGTTCTAGTGTTAAAGATAGACGATCAGGTAACACGGCGAGATTGCATCGATCAGAGCCAAGTTAAGTGTTTACCGAACAATGTTTATAAAATCCAGTATGCGTCAGACCGCCGCGTTCCGTAAGCCTAGCGTTAAATTAGAAGAGGGATCGACGCGAAGAAATTGGAGGGTGCAGTTTCCTCGAGGGTCGGCAACTAGGACTGGGTTCAACGGTTGCGTCTCTGCGTCGAGCGGCGTGAATCCGCGAGCGAGCTTCGCGTCTGCGGAATCTGTCCATTGATACACGCTGGAAGTCGCGTTACCGAAAACACCGCGTAAACTAGAGTAATATCCGCGGGACGCGCGATTTACGGTGTCTCTCGGAGCACGCGGGAGCCATTGCTACGCTCGGCGGAGCCGTAAAAAAGCCGACGAGGAAAGTTTCCGCGGACACGTGCCGCGTTTGAACTTGCTCCGGTGAGATCTTCGCGGTCTACTTCTGGAGTTAGATGAATTATGTCGGCACGATTGATTCTACCAAACGCATTCTACCAAATATAGCAACCGATAAGCCCTCGGAAGTGTCGAACGGTCGTGAAGCGGTGTGAAGTGACGTAGAATGGAATTTTAGCTGCGACTATTAAAAGCTTCTGAATTTTAGTTTCGATATTTTTGTTTAGCTATTGGTATCTTCGCAGCGTTGAATATTCGAAATGATTTTGGAATAGTTTCACTAGAGTATGAGTGTCTGAAGAAACCGGAAATAATCTGTTGTTTCAATATTCGTAGCCGTTACATTTCAAGACGCAAACGAGTGAGTTAATTACTCGATATTTACAGATCTGCAGAGTTTCCTTCTTTTCTATTGATTAAGCGATTGATAAATTATTTAGATTCGTCTGTTGAAGGTTTTGTACGTTCCTAAGAACCTTCGTCTACAAAGGGTTAACCAGTCGAAATGGTTTCGATTTTTTTAGCAATTATTGATATCTCTGAAGCATTGAATATTCGAAATGATTTCGAAAATAAATAGTTTCATTTCAGTACTATAATGAATGTCTGAAGAAACTGAAAATAATCTATCGTTACAATTTTTATAGGAATTGCATGTTAATCGTATTAAATGCTCGGTAGTTCTAGTGTTAAGAACTAGCATTGCCGGTTAATCCTCCTCTGCTCCATTGCTGGTCGTGCATTAACTGGAGGAGATTACGAGAATAGACGTGTTATTAGCCCTTAACGGAAGTATTTCAAGTTTACTGAAAGATACCGTAGTATAGATAACAAGTGGTAAGAAATTCGTAGAAGCGACGTAGTATAATACTTAATGCGTTAACGAATATTACGGTAACATTGATAAAAATAATGAAATGATTTCTGCTTATACGGCATTGCTGCGTTAACACGTTGACTGGAACGAACCTCCACAGTTTCGTCGCTTATTCTTTTGTAGCAGAGATAAAGAGGAACAGTTACTTGTTATGTATCGCAGTGCTCACGTTACACTGTTATCTAGTAACTTACGTTACGAAATATTTCCAATCGACAGTAGTAGTCGACAAATTATAATTATTGCCAAGTAATTTGGAATCATCGGTGACCACCGTGGCAGACAACGTGTTAATTGTCGCAGGCCTGGCAAGTTTTCTAAGTGTTAGATGACTCGATGGACAGCACAGGAATCTGTCGCTAGGGGTTTTCGTTATGGTTTCCATTGGTTGTAACCGTATCGACGAATAACAAGTTACTGTCAAAACTAAGATAAGACAAGATGAAAGCTGATCCACGAGATCCGCATGCCTCCGTCGAGTCTCGACTGTATAAGCTACCCCAAAGTCTCCGAGAGCAACTGATCCCAAAAGGGATGATTTTCAGTCGATGAAAAATTCGTCGTGTTCAATGTCTCTTCCGGTTTCCTTGCCACCCTGGTTTCTCAGTCTTCAACCCTAATCGAACCACGATGTGACTTTGAGTCACGTTTGAACTTTTTACTTAACACTTTGCTTTATTGCTGCTAGGATAGGCTCGCAAAAGGGTTTTTTATATCTAAATGCCTACAATTTGGTATATAATTCAGCTGTATCTGCCGAAGGTCTTATTTCGAAGAATCTTCGTCAAAGGGTTGAAACGAGCGGAGCCTCTCCGTCGGATTATGCCGCGACGGCGGCGTTATCGCGCGATTAGGATGCAGATGCATCAATCGAGACGCTCGTTCCGAGAACGGGAACGCGTCCCACGCGAGCTGTAGGTCAGTGAGGAGCGTTCGCGTCCGTAACCGGCGGCAGGTGTTCGCCGGAGACGAGCAAATAGACCAAAGGCTGAAACCCGACGCCGCTCGATCAGCCGTTGCCCGCGGAACCGGAGAAGAAAATCCGCTGGTAACGGTAACCGGGAATCGACGGTTTCAACCTGCTCGCCGGACGCGGACGAGTTAACTCGACGCGAATGCTGGCGCGACGGCAACGGCCGCCCTACATTCTTCTAGCTTTTCGTTCGTGATACTGGCATTTTTGGTACTTCGTTTTGGTTTAGATACTGAGATTTGTGGTACTGAGATTTGTGATAGATACTTCATTTTGATTTGTGATACTGAGATTTGATTTGTAATACTGAGATTTCTGATACTTCATTTTGATTTGTGATACTGAGATTTGTGATAGATACTTCATTCTGATTTGTGATACTGAGATTTGATTTGTAATACTGAGATTTCTGATAGATACTTCATTTTGATTTGTGATACTGAGATTTGATTTGTAACACTGAGATTTGTGATAGATACTTCATTTTGTTTTGTGATATTTCATTTTGATTTGTGATATTTCATTTTGATTTATGATACTTCATTTAGATTTGTAATACTGAGATTTGTGATACTTCATTTTGATTCGTGATGTTGAGATTTATATATTAATCGACTTAATTAGTTGATCCTTAAGGAGTTCAATCATTTCATACTTTCCGAATACAACTGTTCTATCCTTTTATTTCTGATACTAACAATTCTATTCTAAAAGTATCAAATGATTGAACTCCTCAAGAATCAGTTAACACTAGAACTATCAGACCGGTCAAAATGACTTATTCCTCATTTCTATCACAATTACTGCAAGCATACAGATGCTTCTCCGAAGAATGATCAGAATAGAAGATTGATCAATATACAGATGAAAATGTAATTGATATCTTAATTAACGGAGTTTGTACGGTTTCTATACAAGAATGTTTAACCCTTTGCGGACGAATGTCGGCATCTTACTGAGATCAAACTTCCATGTTTGGAATACTCAGTAGTGAACAAATAATTTAACTATTCGAACAGCAAGAAATTAGTACACAATTTCCTTATTCTCTACGATTTAAGCATTCAGTGTTTAATTTAGCAGAATTCGCAAAAGGTTTTGTCTACTTTCAACAATCTTCGTCCGCAAAGGGTTAGAAATCAATTCAAGCGTTGGTAGTTCTAGCGTTAACAAAACGTAAGTAACTTTCGTGCATCGTAGATTCCAAAGGGGGCGTCAACGTTTCAACTCGTCCGTCGGTTGACCTAACTTTATAGACTTGATATTTCTCGGGTTTCGTCGTTCTACCCTCCACGTTCGTCGGAGACGTTTTCTAATTACGCCCACTCCGGTAGAATCTTTGTAATGAATTCGATTCGCCTCCAATCTCACGAAAAATCATCCGAGCGAGGCGCCGGAGTCGGAGTAGAAAGGTCAGAGAACGCGAAACACGACTCGGATTTGTTTATATACCTGCGGCGCCGTTCTCTAAAAAAAGCGAACCGCGACGCGAAACATCTGTAGATTCGAGTCGGCTGGAATGTTCCTTTTTCCCCCGGCTCCGTTCGGGGATTTTGAGTGCACCGATGTAATAACGCGACCGTCCATCCGCAAACACCAGTGGTCCCCGTTTGGGGACCGTTTAACGCGATCGCTTCCTTTGCTGACGCGTCTCTCGCGATTTTTTAACGCGTTGCGTACTGGTAACGAGGTATCTCGTTTTCATATGAAGACACTTAGCTGTGCAACTTCGCTAATTACAGCATTGAAAAAAATATGAAATTCGAATTGATTATCTGTTTAACCCCTTGCACTTCAAAAATTTGTCACTAGAAATATTCAATTTATTTCGTTGAGATAGATGACATTTTTTTAAACTGACTGAACGAGGAATCTATTCGCAAAATAAGGGGAACAATGGTATTTCAAGACTTAATGTTAAATGCGAAATTTTTTTTCGTTGACCGTCGAATTAACCCTTTGCGCTCGGAGGTTTCTCACTAGAAATATTCGACATTTTCTGATGAGATACAGATGACATTATTTGAAACTAATTTAATAATTCACAGATAAATTGAGCAACAAAGCTATTTTATTTGAATGCTCCACGTGTATATCACTCATACTTCCTGAATTCTGAAGTTCTGTTCGGAGAACGGTCGTTTGGCACTGTGCGTCATAGCTGAAATGTTAACCTTTTGCACTCGAGAGGCGACTCACAGTCGTAAGCTGATTTAATACAGTAATATTATAAACTTTAATGTTTACTATTAACCTTTGCATACTGCGTGAATACGCGAAATATCGAAGGAAAACAGCTCTGTCGCCTAATTTATGTGTCATTCCTTGATAAGTTAACCCTTTGAACTCTGTAGGCTCCAATATTGCATCAGTTATAACATCAAATATTTTAATGAATCAAAGAAACTGCCCTACAATTATCAGATTTTCCACAAATCCAAATTTTGCACTAAGGAAAACGAAAGATCTGCGAAATGTTATAGCAGTTTTCATTTTCTATAGATACTATAAAAATTAGTTGCAGTTGCATAGATTGCAAAACCATCTGGACTACTAAAGGTCAACACATCGCGTTAATTAGAAAAATGGCCGATTTTTCAATGAGATCAACTCATAAATTCATGATACATCACTCTATGCAAACTATTCTAATATCTCATTACTTCTTCATAAATATCAAACAAATAATCTAATACCATTCAATACCTTTCTAAATGACATGGTAATTAGCAAAGTTACGAAGGTTTAAATAAAACCGAGATCTCCCGTTTCCCGTACGCAATGCGTTAATAAAGTATCTCGTCTCCATCTAATTGGAGAATATCGAATATCTCGAGTGGAAGACTTTCGAGTGCAAAGGTTAAGCAGTCCATATATAATTCCGCTTCAGCCGAGGGTTCCGTTTCAAAGAATCTCCGCGCTCGAAGGGTTGGCGGACGCGGAATTGAGAGTTACCCTTTGTCCTCGCGGCGATACGAAGTAACAATCGTAAGATAGGCCGCGATGGCGACGGTAACGAGAAGCGGACACGATTATCGCGGTTAACGGGAAACTCGAGCAATAATGCAAGCGGAGCGGCATAATAAAACGCGCGAGGGTGAGAGCCGCGCGACTGCGGTGACGCGCGGATAATGCCGCGACGCGCCCGGTGACGGGTCCACGCGAGCGAGCGAACGGATGACAATAAAGAACAAATATCGAGCGTGTAAAATAATATCGCGCGGCGGCCGCGGGAAGCGAGTCGCGTAACGAGTAATTAACGAAACACACCGCGCGCCGGCTGGTCTCGCATTATTCCGGGGGAATTACGATCATCGCGCGGCACGCGTCGATATTAGAAATTAATTGCAGCCCGCGATCGATCGGGAACGTTAGGCGCGAGCACGTCTCTCCGTTATATAAAAAGAAAGGGTTCCCGATTGAACGCGCGTGAGTAGGTTGCACGGCACGGCAAGTTTGAAAAATTAAAAAAAAAATAAAGAATAAGAAAAATCGAAGTCCTCGGTTCTGCGTTCGACTCGCTTAGCGAATCTTGGTTCTTTGGAAGAAATTAGAAACGGAGGATCGGTTAGAGTTTTGATGGTGCAATTTCTGTTTGACACTAGAACTATTTGATACGATTAATATGCAATTCCTATAAAAATTGTAACAATAGATTATTTTCAGTGCAAAAGGTTAACATTTCAGCTATGACGCACAGTGCCGAACGATCGTTCTTTGAACAGAAGTTCAGAATTCAGGAAGTGTGAGTGATAAAACGCAAATGCTTCAGACGTTCTTAAAGATTTTCATTTCGCATCGGTTCTTTTGATGTTACGATTGTTTTCTAGTCGTTCGGAAGCGTCGGTCCAGTGACTGACACGGCACTTAGTGTGTTAAACAATAGAAGAAATAGAATCAACGTCCTGATCTCTTGCCGTTTGAGCAATCGAATCATTCATTCGCGACTTGGCGTTCCAAATATGAAAATTTGAGAGGTGACTTGGTTTGACACAGTAAAACTATAGAATCTGATATTTAACACTAGAACTACCGTGCCAGTCAAAATGACTGGTTTCGATTTTTTTGTTCAGCAATTATTGATCGAAGCATTGAATATTCGAAATGATTTTGAATAAATAGCTTCATTTGAGTACTATAATGAATGTCTGAGGAAACTGAGAATGCTTCGAAGATATCAATAATTGCTAAAAAAATCGAAACCAGTCGATTAAATTATGAAAAATGACTAAATTGTATCTACAGATACAAGATTAGGTCCTTCGAATCTCAAGAAACGTATTGTTCTGATTACAAAAATCTAGAGTAGTATAATATCGTCTTTGTGATAAGGGTTAAAAAACCTACCCTAAAATTATTCGATCCTCATCCGAATTTTGCACTGAGAAGGAAAATAAAATATCAAAGAAATGTTACAGCATTTCTAATTTTCGCTATACAATAAAAATTAGTCGCAGTTGCCGATCGATGGCAAAACAACCCGAAGCGCCAAGGGTTAGTACGCGACTCGTGTAACTCGCAATTTGCGGATTAACCGTATCCCCGAAATGACGTGAGTCACCGCGATTAGCGGATAGATGTACGCGCATATATTATGCGCGACGGTGGCGGCCGTCTAAATAGAGAAATATTTATTCGCAAATTCAACCGCGCTGCCCCTGAGCCGGCGGGTGTCCCGTTTTATTCGGCTGATGTGCCAATTCGAAAGTGCCGTCTACTTCCCGGATCGGAAATCTATAAACGTGAAACGACGTTGTTTACGCGTCCTGCCCGATAAACAACGATTAGCGTGCTGTAACCGGGCGAACGGGGACGAAAGAAACTCGAGCAAGGCGCGCAACAAGTTCCATTTCCCATTGCTCGGACCACGTTGCGCCGAACGTCCGTTCGGTAATTAGTAACGTTGTTAACGAACGAGCGCAACCGTGTTCCTGGTTATACGAAATCGTCCAGAATATCGTAACACGAACACGTTCGAACTGCTAGTATCGATATCGACTAATCAAGGTTTACCCTTTTCCTCGTTATTAGTAATTAATGGGAAAACTAGCGAATAAGTCGCTATGACTCGTTCGTGGTTCCATTTTGCGATTATTAAGAGACGACAGAGGAATTGAATAATTGAAGAGATTGATTGACCGATACGCAAACTGGATTGTAAATCAATTGAAGTTTATAGAGATGCAATCTCTAGTTTCTATGGAGGAATTTGAGTAAGTCAATTGAACCCTTTGCACTCGAGAGTTTCTTATTAGAAATATTCATTATTTTTTGATGAAGCAAAGAAAAAAATATTTCACGAGGCATTATACGAAGTTCAACATTAACCCTTAGCACTCAGACAAAAATTTGTCTAAGAACAGTAGAACAAACTGTACAGTAATTATCAGTAAATCTAGCGTTGATCACTTGCTTAACACATTGCGTATCGGTAACGAGAAATCTCGTTTTTATATAGACACTTAGCTATGCAACTTTGCTAATTACCACAGCATTGAAAAAATATAAAATTTAATTCGAATTGATTATCTATTTAAAATATATTACATAACAACATGATATCCGAGTTTTTCTATGTGTAGTGATATAAGTTGATCTCAGTGAAAATTGCCATCCGCAAAATTCAGTTTTCTGAAAATTACACAATGCGTTAACAACGAACTCAAAGACTCGGCAGGATGTCGAGGAATTTTGCATTCTACTAAAACCAGCGCCGGAAGGAAATACGTCAGATGCTGGTGTCGCGCGATACGTCGGAAAGAATCGCGGAGGCAAGCAGAAACGACGACGCAGGTCTCGCGGAACCTGCTTATTACGCGCGTTGCTGACGCCAATGCGTAAACGACCGAAGGTTGCGAAGGGCCAGCAGAAAATCTGAGCAGCCCCGCTGAATAATTCACCGGGCGAAACCGATCGTTTTATTCCTGGCCGAGGAACGTGAAAGTAATCGTCGATCTAATTGCGATCGATCCTCGCTACGTCTGCGGCTGTTTAAGCCTTTAACCCTTAGCACTCGAGATGGTTTTGTAATTTATCAACTGCAACTAATTTTTATGCTATCTCCAGTGAAAATGAAAAATGTTATAACATTCCTTTTATTTTCCTCAGCACAAAATTTGGATGCGTGGAAAATTGAGTAACTTCAGGGTGGTTTCTTTGATTTATTAAAATATTTGATAACTGGTACAATATTGGAGCCTACAGAGTTCAAAGGGTTAAAGATATTTAACAACATTCAACCCGGCGGTCCACAAATAAAGCATTCTTCTACGTACTACTTTGCTGCATTTTTACCTTCACAATACTTTTAAGAACTCACACAACTACTCAGACTCTGATGATCGTTACTGATAACGTGAAAAGTACCGAAGTAAATAATCGCTGCCAAATGAATAAACAACTTATCATTTTATATACGCCGAACATAGATTCTTCAAAAAAATGCGCCGGGTTTCGTCTAGAATTTCTGAAACTAAGTATCGATAGTATCAGCACCAGCTAAAGTCGCTTTATCAAAAAATGTTCCCCGGCCTTACAAAGTCCACAACATCGCCTTTACGACGAAGGCTAAATATAATAGATTGTAGTATAATTTAAAACTAAACATTAACATATATATTAACCTAATTAGGTATACGAGTATGGCAATGTAGATCATATCTCGCCCAGAATTTCTCGAAACAAAGTATCGACACCATCAGCAACAGCTACAATAATCAGCCTCAACCATCTATCCATCGTTCGCTAACGATCCGACGTTTCGATTGCAGATGGTGCATCCGAAGAGCGACGAGCAACGGCAGAGGCTCAGCGACAGCGTCAAGAATATTTTTCTGTTTCGGGCCCTAGACGAGGTAAGTTTAAACATAGTATACGGTACACCGCGCCGCGCCGCCGCTTCTGCTGACGATGATGCCTCCGCCGACGTCTCCGTCTCCGGTTCGGCCGTAATTGAAACGGGAATACGGACGGAGCGGCGAGAGGAGTTCGCGCCAACTCGTGGAAATGCCAATGAGTACGTGTAATCTGCTCAACTGGGATTCCGAATCGGAGGGAGCTTATCCAAGGGAGCCTGGGCTCTGAGAGTAGATACAAATATAAACCTCTAATGACCGCGGGCCGGCTACTCTCTCGCGTTACTTTCAATATACTCGCGCGCGCGAGCGAGTTCGGCCTGAAAGCTTCAATTTTCCCCCGTTAAAGTGGAGATATTATTCGATTAGCTAATTACGCGAGCGAAATTCACCGCGGCGGGCCTGTCGGAGCTGGGCTACGTGTTTCCACCTGACGTTCTAGCCAGCGCACGACACGACACGACGGTTTAAGAATAAACCGTTTAAGATCGGAGATTTCGCTGTTCGCGCGGCTATTTATAAAAGATTCAATTTCAAATTCTGTCCCGACGTTCCAGAATCCGTGCGGTTCCGATTGGAAACGCGGCTTTCCTTACGATCGCTGGTACGTGTCTCGCGGGGCACCGGGGGGCCGACGGGAAATATCTTCGAGGAATTCGATTGCACGTTTCGGTGACCTGGCAGTCGGTTGATTGGACGTGTTTTAACCTATTGCCCTGGGATTTCGTAATTATGGTTGATTGAGACGTATTCTTCGTTCATTTGAAAAATAGAGAATTCTGTACTTGTTTTATGTCTACGTTTATTTGGGAGCTGTAGAATTAACCTTTGAACTCGAGGACTTTAAGCCATTTAAAATTTGCGAACTGTGAAATTTTGTCTTTGAATGTATTCTAAGATTTGTATCTATAATCTATGGAAAACAATAATTTATTTATATTCATTTATATGTATTTATTTATACGTTAATATGCTCTATTAAAATTCCTTCGGATTGCTGGTAATATTAGAGAAGCTTCGAGCGCAAAGGGTTAATAATAGAAATTAATATTCGATTCGGACTCGGAAGAATTGATATTTAGATTTGCTGAATTCTGTTCGAGATCTTTGTACGAGTCCGATATTGAAGATACTTCGAAACGATAATTTGATACTTTATTTGAAAGTCTTCGATGAAGTTAGAATAAATGTCAATTACTTGATTAACAGGAAAAAGGAAACTACCGAGAGTAATTAAACCACTTCTCCGCGTAGTTTTCCACGTACAAACACTTCATCTCCAAACGTCGCATTCGTCCGCAAAGGGTTAACTCCGTGTCAGACTCGCGGAAGATTTCAAGCAGAACAAAAATAATATCCAATTCGTTCGAATGCAAATTACATATTCCTTATCAACGATTATACCTTACAGCACGCGTTAACGTAGAACAAGACTGAAATTCCCTTATTTCCGCTGAATTATTAATAACAAGGTAGTTAGGTCGGTCGTAGTTCAGAAATAAGTCATAGGGCAAGGGGTTAATCTGCGAGCAAAGGACTGGACCGCGATCGTTGCGGTCTTCGGGAACCAACGTGCACTCAGTTTCCATTGATATTCCAAAGAGAGCAGAAAATTGTTTCTTCCCGAGGAATCGACGTTTCCATTTATCTCTCAGCCGAATGCGAGTGTCGAAGTCTATTCCAGTCGACGGAGACCTAACGCGGCCGACGCACGCGGAATCCGGAATATCTCCTCGAAGTGTGTTAAGGATACTCCCGAAGAGCCAGAACGTTAGCGGGTTGAGCGTTTCCGCGTAGAGCCGCGGCGATGGCCGGCGCGTCCTTGGTCGCGCTAGAAAACGGCGGCGTCGGTCGGTATTCGCGGCACGCGTACACACGCATCCCACGGATTCTTTTCGCAGGAACAAATGGCGGACGTGTTGGACGCGATGTTCGAGAAGACGGTGCAGCCGGGCGAATACATTATCCGGCAAGGCGACGACGGCGACAACTTCTACGTCATCGAGAGGTAAATTCTTTTGTGCTCCGCGGCATAGAGCTTCAGCGGACCGTGAATCTGATTACTGAACATTGTAACCGATTTTACAGAGGAAAGTTCGAGGTGTACGTGAAGAATCAGCAAACCGGCCTGGAGTCCATGATACACGTGTACGATAACCGCGGCGCGTTCGGCGAGCTCGCGCTGCTCTACAACATGCCCAGAGCGGCCACCATCAAGGCCATCACGCCCGGCACGCTGTGGGCGATGGACAGGCAAACGTTCCGGCGCATACTGCTGAAATCGGCGTACAAGAAGTGCAAGATGTACGAGGACCTCATCAACAGAGTGCCGATGCTGAAGTCCGTCGAGGCAAGTGTCGCGGACAACGGCGGGACGGTGTCGCGCGCTCGGAACGACCGGGGGGAACGCTTCGGGACGCAACGGGAAGCTAATCGTTCGCCGGGACACCGGCCGCTCCAACGGATCCGCGCGAGTTAGAGGCAATTGGCTAGGTGGGGTCGGCTCGACCTGTATTAGAAAACCGTCGGTTCGCCTGCGACTCGCCCGAAAGTTTGTGTGCTCACCTCGTGAGACAGAAATTGCCGGGATCGACGGTAATCGCCGAGATGAATTTAATGCTCGCCGTCTAACGCCGGTGTATTCGGTCGGGGGAGTTTCTCTTTGTTCGCCGCTTTATTGGATCGGAGTCGGCTCCACCCTGCCGGTTACGTAACGAGGATTTCGCCTTGTCCTCGGAGAATTAAGTGCATGCGATCGCTAATTCGGTTTGCCGATATTTCGAGGGTAATGGGAGTATCGGGCGGGTGTCTGTGAAGTACGGTTCGAACGAAAGTTTACTCGGTGCTGATTGTGAAGTTGGGGGGAGTTGCGGAAGGTTTAGCCCGACGTGTTACTTTATTGAGATATTCTGTCACTCCAGCCGTACGAGCGCATGAACCTGGCGAACGCTTTACTACCGAGACAGTATTCAGACGGCGAGCAGATAATCAGGCAGGGCGACACCGCCGACGGGATGTACTTCGTCGAAGACGGCGTCGTGAGGATCACCATAGTCGGAGACCACGGTCGCGAGATTGAGGTACGTCGATCGGTTTTCATTCTCCATCGCGGCGGCGTAGCTGCGGCACGACCGGTGACCTAGATACCTCGTAATGACTTGGTACCGCCGTCGTGGCTGGCTAGCAGACCGCCACGCTAATTACACTGTCAATTGTATAGATGTCATTTGGTATTCTATTTGCCGGCACAGATTAATAGAGTCCCCGCTGGTGGGTACTTAGGCGAGCTGGCGCTCGTCACACATAAACCTCGCGCTGCTTCGGCCTACGCTGTGGGCGACGTAAAGCTGGCCTGTAAGTTATCCTTTGATACTTCGCGTCGGTAGCGTCGGATTGTCGATTACCGTGCTGGCGAACAGCTGTGACAACTGAGAGCTTAGCGGTGAACCGTTGTGTCCTGCGAAGTATCGGCAATCCGATGCCATCGAGACGCATCCGGTAGAAATCAGTTCTCATGTTGTTTCTCTCGACGAGTATGAATGGTGTTCTGTATTCGACGAGCGACTGACGAGCGTGTGAAGTGGGCTGCACGACGATACGCACCGGTGCTTAAGAAGGAATTTTTTCAGTTTTGGACGTTGAAGCTTTCGAACGCTTACTTGGGCCTTGCATGGAACTCATGAAGCGTAATATCGACGATTACGAGGATCAGCTAGTCAAAATCTTTGGCAGCAAAGCTAACGTAACCGATATCCGATGAACTGTCCGCAAGTAGTGATACGTTTGCACTGCTGTACTGAAAGGAGCCCGCTGAACGACTTTGGTACAGTAATGTAAGATGAACACAAAGAAAAAAAAAAACTCGTACCACCCACTTTAAAATGAATCTCATCCGCGTGTTTCAAGTAATCATCTCAAGTCGACTTTCGTAATGACTGTTCACTTAGACGTGTACCAGTAAGGATCGTCGTTTAATAGTTACCAAGTTTGTACCTCTGACACACACAACATACACACAACATACAGCATACATGCACAGATGCATACATATATACATGCATTGATACATACATATATACATACACATACGTACATACAAACATATACTGAAAGGAACGACAGGACGCTAACCGATCACGTAGACGGCTTCTCCCTAGCCGCTCGTACACAATTCACGTCACACGGTACTGATGGAACACAACACACACATACTCTTTTTCTCTCTCTTTCTCTATCTCTTTCTTTCTCTCTTTCTCTCTCTCTCACTGTCACTCTTACTCTGTCTCTGTCTCTATCTCTAAAGACTGCATCGGATCAACAAGTATTACCCTATCTTGTCGTGTGCTCGATCGCATCGCGGCAGACGCGATACTTGAAACCTATATTAATTGGAGAACAGAGGAGGAAGGGTTGTGTCCATACGATCGTACTACGGAAGGAAAGGGAAAGAAATACTTCGGGATCGATGCAACGTATCGAGGCGATTCAGGATTCGAATGTCGGGGAATTATGTACATTTCATTCCCATTCTATCTGTTCTTATACCTAGACACATTACTCGGGGAGCCTGTGTAATTACCGGCTAAACGACGGCGTTCCCGTTAATTCGATTAATTAAATTATTTTGGACACGGTCCCTTCCGGTTCACCGGGGGGAACGTCAATACTGTTACAGTATCGTTGCGTTATGTTTTTTTTCTTCTTTTTCTTCGTACAGTCGAAGAAGAGTTTTTATTGATATGTATATATATATATATTATATATATCATATATATATATATGTATGCATATATGTATTATACGTACGTATATGCGTTTTATATATTATAGCTTATTGTGGAAATATTAGCTTAATTAACAGCGGGAAGATTTCTAGAACGGAGATGCACGTTTTAAATGATCCCGATGGTCGTTGTGTTTCTACGATGATAATTCCGTGGCCGAGTACGGCGGTACGGCTAGGCGAATTTTACGGTGCATAGGGCAAAGAGCACGACAGGCAAGTTAGAGCAATTACTAGCGTATCTATGTTACTAATTTGTAAAACAGAGGAACAGTAACTATTTTCTACGAGAACGTGGCATTTAAGTTAGATTTTTCGAGTAAATGTTGAAACGACAGCAAACGGAAGACAACAGAAACCATAGGCGGCGGCGTGGGGTTTGGGGGTTTATGGGTTATTTATGGGGGGCGTGGATATTGTCATAGTTTCTCGGAATATCCGCTGTCCCGTCTAATCTCCGTCTAACGATGCCCGAGAGTAGAAAGCCAACCATCTCTGTTACATTTAAAACAGGACGATTATTCCTAACTCCCATGTTCCTAAGTTAACGAGGTTGCTCTTTGCTAAGTTAACGCGAAAGTATTACGATGAATAATAATTATACTATACATATGGATATGTATACATATAATAATATTTGTGTAGCGCACAATTAACGACAACCGTTTTTATTTAAATCGTTCATAGAACGCGCACAACCAGGCTGCGCCGAACCATTCAATCGATTCTCCGTATATTATTTATATTTGTTATCGCCTATGTGATTGTTTGTTAACGAAAACAACCAAAAAAAGAAAAAACAGAAAAGAAAAGAAAAGAAAGAAAGCGTAAGAAGTTACGAAAAATAGAAAACGCTTTGCTGTGGCGCACATCGCTATATACATAAAATATATATATTATATATTTTCAACAAATGAAATGAAGAAACAAAAACCGACGGAACAGCACACACGTGTCACCACGGTTCGTTACACCGGTACACACCGTTTCTCTCGTGCGTTTATCGTTACCGTTTCATGGATAACCCGGTGAACAACCGACCGGTACCATTCGCGAATACAAAACGAACATACACAAACACACACACACATACATACAAAAGCGAAGCAGCTCTACTTCTCGAAACGTGGACACGTTCGTGTGCCCGGCCATGCTTTCTCAACGGAGCCGTCGACAACGGTAACAGGAAGAATGGACGAACCGGAGAGCGACATTTTTCTAAACCCTTCGTAATCTTTGCCTCTTCGAATCTTTTTACTCGAGGAAGAATGGCTGGACACACTCGGGTCTTCGGCGATGTTCATGTGTGTCTTATCGGTGAATCCTGGTAACAGAACTCGACCAAAAGAAACCTATGAACCTATTTTTGTTACACGTGTTTACGATACACGTTATACACGCGCGATATACGTCTAGCATCGTGATAAAACGACGACGAAGAGGATAAAGAGGAGGAGGAGGAGGAGGAGGAGGTGGAGGAGGAAGAGGAATGGATTGAGAAAAGGAAAAATTTCGAAGGTCGCGCGAACAACGTGCGTATTGCTAGTCACTCTTTCACGGCCGCGCGGACGGTCGCGCGCCATTTTCTCTTCGCGACGACCGCCGACGCGGTCCGGTGTAATTTTTATTACTACGGAACTATGTATTTTACTGTGCGACTGAGACTCGATTATATAAACGGTAAGCTTTCTAAATAATATCACAATCACGGGGGAAGGAGGAGGAGGAGACTAGTGCGTACGTTATACGGGGAAACGGAGCAAACCAGCGACAGGGTTCTGCCGGCGAAACGGGCGAGCGATGTTCTGTCGGTGTTAACGGATCTACAAATCGTCGAAGATTGTTTCTGTTGTGTATTAACCGTTTGCTCGAGAAGTTTTTCACCGGAAATATTCAATATTTTCGAATGAGATGCGAGGAAGAGAACTGTTTTCTTTCAATATTTCGTATATTGATGCATTGCACGAAGTTTAACCCTCTATAGGCTCGTGTAACTTTGAAGTCACGTGTCAGTATAGTGGCATCTTGTTGATTTATCTCATTTTGCACTCAAAGTGTGAATAAAATGAAGTAATCTTAAAAAATTGAGTTACGAAATATATTCGTTTGATGAAATTATTAAAACTGTTGAATATATTGTTAATCCGTATTCATATATGGATATTTACTAATTTTGTACTACATAGATTTTGTTATAATCGTGACAAAAAATTCGGTTCATTGAGGATTAATATTAAATATCAAAGTTTACAGTTTTGCTGTGTCAAATCATTTGGTGACTCACATGATTTGATTTCATACAGTGAAGCTATAAAATTTGATATTTAACAGGTTGGATGCTATGGGGGTGGACGGTGACTCGAATCGAATTATTATAGTTCAATTAAACTATTGTATGAAAACAGTTCTATATTATAAATAATACTAATACGGTGACATTCAGTTAGAACAGTAATGCAATTAAATGATTTAATATTATACATTTTCTGTTTTCCACTAACGTGCGTTCAACGTGTCAATATACTTCGTATGCATTAATTTAAGAAATGAGATATAACAGCTTCCTCTTAAAATTTCCCCATAAAATTTACGAAAATCTTTATCTCATCAACTGTTGAAACATTTCTGAAAAACATCCGAGTGCAAAGGGTTAATGCAATATTCTCACCGCGTCTTAGCTTCTTTTCTTTAAATGAACACTGATGCGCCGAGTATATATAATGACCATTTTATTGCAACGTTTATGAATTCTGTCTTTATTCAATGTATCGCGAAACGCTTTCGAAGTCCCTGAAACCGACAGCACGTACCTCGCTCGTTACTGATCGAAGGGGCGCTAACGATTCGCGGTATTTGTCAGCGAAGGTTGCGTTGTCGATCATTTTTCAAGGCCACCGTCATTGACGCGTAACGAACCTATTCTCGCTGATTTTCTTTTTTAATGGATGAACTCTCTCACACACAAACACGTACACGCACACAGACAAGATAGAGACAACAGAGTACCGCAGCGTGGAACGTCCAGTCAGAATTCTAACGACCGTGCCATGTTTTTAATTTCATCCTCCGTTTGTCGTTCCCTTCTCTCTCTCTCTCTCTCTCTCTCTCTCTGCTTTCTTTATTTCCGCGTTCCGTTCCCTGCCGATCGTCGAGCGTTCACGAATTCTGCGAATCTTTCAGCCGCGGTCTTTCAGTCTTCCACCGTGTCTCTCCAGGCTGTGATATTATTTTCGGCAGAGTGTTTCATTCCTTTCACGTAGGTCCATGTACGCGACAGAACATGTCTCTTATTACGAACAGCTTCCGAAAACACTAAAGCAGAAACCGACATGAAAGACGTAGAAGCGGAAAGAATAACGAAAACCAAGAGGAGAAAAAAAAATAGAAGAACGGGGGGAAAACCCTGGAAACCGAATACCGTTGGAATTGAAAACGCTCCGGGGGTGCGAGATCGATCGGACGTTAATTGACTGTCGATTGCATCGTTACCGACGATTAGTAGCCTCCGATCAGCGACTCGAACGTAAACGTTTAATTAGAGAAAAGGAAAACGGGAAAACGAAGCAAAAAAACGAGAAGAGGGAAGAAATAATAGACGAATAAGAGGAAGGAAATCGGGCAATTATGAGAGAGAACAGATACACGGCGTGTATCTATGATCTATATATATATATATATATACATATATATACATATGTATACATATATCACACACACAGAGACATACACATACACGCACGTATATATACATATATATGTATACAGCGGAAGACTATTCTCGCACACCGAATTGAAAAGTATATTTAGACGGAGTACTTATTTGTGCGGAGCCAACATTCGATGAATTAAGTGTAAACGCTTAAGTAGAGTTGACCCAGTTCAAGTTATATTGTATGTATCTCTAACCAAGTGTGCGGTTCCTTACATGTGTTGTGTGTTGCCCAATTCGTCTGTGTAACGCGTGTCTGTTACGAAGTGTGTTCATGTGGCTGTACGCGAGCGAACCCGTATTGTTGTCTGCGTGTATGCGTCACTGTGTGTACGTATGTATATGTGTGTATGCGCGTGTGTGTATGTATGGCTACGTATATATGTATATACGTGTTCCAACGTATAGTGTGCTGTGGGTGCGCGTGTATGTGTACGTGACGACCGAGCCAGTAATTTATTACTTGATTTGCATGCGCGCGGTCGTCGGCGAAATTTTCGTCCGAGCGGCTCTACGATTCGCGTCATCGTCATTGAAAGTAATCAGCGATTAAATCAACCGAAGAAACCGTCGCGAGAATGAATCCGCGCCGCGGGGGGAGGGACGCGCGCAAGCCAGACCTTCGATTCGCCGCGTTTCGACACGGTTCGCGGAGGATTCGTATTGGCACGGGCTTCGCTTCCGGCGAACTTAGCCCTTTGCGGTTCGATGCAACCTCGAGCTGCTTGCTAACCGGAAAGCGGAGGATTCGGGTGTTCGAAGAAAGATTGATGCTTTTTTTTTTTAATGTTGGGCTACTTGGTAGTTAGTACGATTTAGTGATTGTGGAAATTATAGTCGATATGTTCGAATTTCTGATGTTCAGTGTAACTTACAAGCGAAACTATGTTAGTGATAATTTCATTCGGAAATTGGAGAAGAGATCATTTTGCTACGTAGTTCCAATGTAACCCTTTGCACTCGAGAAGTCATTCGATAAACTATAAAGTACCTTTGTTTCTTAACACGTTGAATGCCATGGGTCACCGGTGACCCAAATCGAATTACTACAGTTCACTCAATGAAACCATGATTATTAACACTTCTATATTATAAATAATGCCAGCTAAGGTGACAATCAGCTAGATTACCTGCAATAATACAAATGATTCAATATATATAAATCACGCAGCATTCGTTAATTTACGTATGTTCTTATTAGTTAAATAACGTCGCCTATTTCATCTGAAAGTCCAGAATTCGGTGTTTAACCCTTTGAACTCTGTAGGCTCCAATATTGCACCAGTTATAAATCAAATATTTTAATGAATCAAAGAAGCTACCCGAAAATTATTAGATTTTCCACGCATCCAAATAAAAGATCGAAGGAATGTTATAGCATTTCTAATTTTCGCTAGGAATACTATAAAAATTAGTCGCAGTTGCTGATCGATTACAAAACAACCTGGAGTGCTAAGGGTTAAAAAACCACCCTAAAATTATTCGATCCTCCGTATCCGAATTTCGCACTGAGAAGGAAACTAAAAGATCGAAATGTCATAGCATTTATAATTTTCGTAATACTATGAAAATTAGTTGCTGATAGATTACAAAACAACCTGAAGTGCCAAGGGTTAAAGGTTCAAAGAATTCCCGTCCGCAAGGGGTTAACACGCCGAAACAATCAAACATGTATACCGATTCCGAAGCGCGTACACAGCAATTACACGTCGAGCCGTCGGAAGATCGGTTCGCACCGACACGAACCCGCGGACCGGTGAACGCCAGGTGTGTTTCCGGTCGCATTCCGCGGCCGATCCCGGAGAGGCCGGCTCTCGTTTCTCGGCAATCTAGTCCATTAGCGATGCGACGAAATATTTCTGGCCGCGTGTGAACGCGGCGGGGTCAGGCCGACGGGCTGCCGCGACGGCGAATCGCGTGACAGCCGGGCATAGGCGCGACGCCCGCTCGCTAGCATTTCGTGCAAATCATTCGAGCCGCGACACCGAGCCGGATTCCAATCGGGGAAGCTTCAACCGATCGTTGATCGATGGTTGGCCTCGGTCCGCCGCGCCGGCGAGCGTGTGCATTCTACGTGCCCGTTTTAGAGAAGCATCGCTAAGGTACACGTGTCACGCGTCTCTGGCAAGAACGCCAGCGAAACGGACGCGAGTCCGATCGGTCAGTTCTCATCCGTTCCTATTTCATTTTAGAGAGCAACTCGTCGGTGTCCATCGGATCACAGGGTGAAACGGATCGAAAGGATCCAGTCCATGTTGTTTGTAACTGTATCTCTCGTGTCTTGCTTATTACTTGTGAAAAGATTTAATGTTAGAACTACCGAACGGGACGAAATGATTCCTGATTTCTTTTTGCGATTAACCAATTTGCAATTTGGAGCCTACAGAGTTCAAAGGGTTAAAACTAGAACTAGTTCTTTTATTTCCCTTCTCAGTACGAAATTTGGATGTGTGGAAAGTCCAATAATTTTGGGGTAGTTTCTTTAAGATTCATTGAAATATTTAATATTATAACTGGTGCACGGAGCCTGCGGAGTTCAAAGGGTTAATTTGAAATATGAAATATTCAACTTCAGTTTCGTATCGAGTCAAGTTTGCATTGCTACGTGAAATATTTAAATAAAACACCTCTGTTGCTTAATTTATCTATGAATTCTCGTTAAATTAGTTTCAAACAATATGACCTATAGGAAACGTGGAATATTTCCATTGAGAAACTTTCGAGTGCAAAGGGTTAATAGCTAAGACTACCGGTATTCTTGCCTGAGACGCTAACACGTTTAGAGTAATAATACTGTCTCGAGAGGATTTCTAACGAACGGATACTATGTTCACAGTGACCAGATAGTATCGAACTAGTTGTTGCTACCAAGTTGGCACTAGGTTCACGGGCATTTATTACACTTCATTCTATTATTAAAAGAATCGATGCGTTTATTCAGATTGTTGAAACTGGAGATTCGGTGATTTGATGAATGATGAATGAAAATAATATTTCTAAAATCCAATATGCGTCGATTCGACGCGTTCCGTAAGCCTAGTGTCGGTATCCACTCGCGAGGAATGCTCGCGCGACGGTGCCACTGTAAATGGACACCGGAGGAACGCTTTCGGAGGTATTCGATCGAATGATAATGTCCAGAATCGTAACGACGCGGTCGCTCCGCCACCCCCGGGGGCAGAAGATGCACCGCCGTAAACTCGTCTCGTTCCTGGTACACGATTTCCGTTCTCCATCTGTACCAATGTCGACGTCCACGAAACGCCCGGCGGGCGAGCGTCGCCGCGCGATCGTTCGGAGGATAATCGTTAACACGCGCGGTGCCGTCGCACAGCTCGCTGGGTGTTCATTGAATCTCATTAAACGATAGAATGTATATGTTAACGAATGAGCGCGTTGGAAGTGCAGTCGCGCGGGTCGCTCGGGGTCTTTGCGCATTTCGTCCATGGTTTTTAGTTCTGTCACGCCGAACATGGGAAGAAACGACGCTGCGTCGATGAACGGGATATTATCGGTTAATATTGATCACAGTGTTGACTCTATTGTAATGTTATAATTATGACGTTATAGTGTTGGTATTGTCACTAGAATTAGATCAGAATGATCCATTGCTGAATTGTTCTTTTACAGTTATTGGGAGATGATTGATTGTTCTCTAAGAAATTTCTAATGAAGTTGTTATAGTGATATGTAAACTGAGTTTTGAGTGGTCGAAGTCTCGATGGAGGCACTCTTGGTTCTGTAGAAAGGTTTTGGAAAGTCAACTTGCTTGGTAGTGTTATAATTATAATGTTATAGTATTGATATTATAATTATAGTATTATAGTATTGATATTATAATTATAATGTCAGAATTCATATTATAATCGTAACGTTACAACATTACTATTATAATGTTACAATGTCTTGGTTGCTTGGTAGTTCTAGTGTTATAATTATAATGTTATAGTATTGATATTATAATTATAATGTCATAGAACTCATATTATAATCGTAACGTTACAACATTACTATTATAATGTTACAATGTCTTGGTTTTTTGGTAGTTCTAGTGTTATAATTATAATGTTATACTATTGATATTATAATTGTAATATTATAGTATTGATATTATAATTATAATGTCGTAGAATTCATATTATAATCGTAACGTTGCAACATTAATATTATAACATTACAATGTCTTGGTTGCTTAGTAGTTCTAGTGTTATAATTATAATGTTATAGTATTGATATCATAATTATAATGTTATAGTATTGATATTATAATTATAATATTACAGTATTGATACTATAATTGTAATATTATAGTATTGATATTACAATTATAATATTACATTACTGATATCATAATTACAATATCACATAATTCATATTATAATCGTAACGTTACATCAATATTATAACACTACAACGTCGATTAAACCGCGGCGCAAGGACACCCCGACACCCACGGATCGCCACGTTAATACAGTGCCGACGGCATAAAGCCGTCGACGGGCCGCGAACTGATAACCCATTAACCGTTGCTTTTGTTATTCTCCATTGTCGCTCGCGAGCGGCAAACGAATTTCAGATGGTCTCGTCGAAATAGAACACGCGGCGAGTTAATGGGTTAATAGAACAGCGATGATGTAACGCGGCGCACCGTCGGCGATTCGTCTGCAGCTGGGAGGCGTATCGCACGCAGGCCAGGGGAATTAACGATGCCTGATATCGGAACCAGAACAAGCGGAACAGGTGCTCCCGGTTTCCGTATATCCTCGCCCCGTAGAGCCCACTTTCGGATCCGAGACGTACACCGACCGGAGAATCGTTCCTTGCTCGTTCAATGAATGTTTAGAGAATACAACGGGAACGGGCTGTTCGCGTATTATTCCGTCTTCTATCAACAATTCAGGCAACCCTCCTAACGATAAGAAACGGTTCCAACCAACACGGTTCCTCTAACACCATAAGATCGTGACCTTTCTAACACTACTACAGATAACACGATTTCGTCGAACATTTCAAAACTATCCCTTAGAATAATGGAAGTCATCTACCGTGTTAGAGGGTTACCTGTATTACTGAAAATCTGATAGACGTCACCCGTTTCCGGCGAATAGATTAAACGAAAGTCCGAGGCGAGCGCGTAAAGAATGCTCGACGTCCTTGTAGAGACGAGGGGATGCGTCGAAGGAACACGAGGAAGACTGGCTTAGATAGCTTTCATTTAAACGATCGTCCTTGAAATTCGGGCGCAGGCCGGCGGCGTGAACTTCGGGGGTGCCCGCGCGAGACTGTTGCGCGGCCGAAGTCCGTCGATCGTCTTGTTAATGGAATTGCACCGTGTATTAGCTCGGGGAGTAGGGGAGGGGCTGTCCGCGAGGACGACGCCGAATAGAATAAAGGCAATTACGCTATTGTAACACACAATCAGGGTATCGAGTGGTCGACAAGCCGTGGACACGCTCGGACATCGTCGCGACAGCCGGGGACGTGCCGTCGCGAGAGATCCGCGACTCTTCGACCAGGCTTCGAGCTTAGCGGGATCGTTGCGGGGCGGCTTCGAGTGTTTGCGGACGTGCGGAGTGTTTCTCGAAATCCTCTCTGTCCGCCAGCGCGATCCGTTCTCTCGGAAATAAACGCGTTATCGTTTCATCGGCGAACGTGTGAAAGTGAGCTTTCACACGCGACGCTCGAGATTCGTCGCGCGCCGAACCGATTTCGCGAGGATTGCACTCGGTTTCCGGATACGTTCACTCTCATCGGCCGATTCGGATCGCGCGCGTTCAGACGGATTTCGATGGAGAATTCTCGTCGGACGTTACAACCGTTGACCGACTTCCGCGTGTCCATTGTAATCGCGAGAATGATTCCATCGAGATCGATTCGCGGCTCTGTCCCTGTTCCGTTCCACGATGATCAAAGCCGCATCGATTCCGCACGTACGAGCGGAGCTGGTGCTATTGCTCGCCGGCGCGCGGTCCACGAGAGATGTATGTACGTTTTAAGCTGGTTAGATTTTATACACGTATACGCTTGCGTAAAAATGTCCTCTATCTCTTTCTCTTCTTTTTCTCTCTCTCTCACTCTTTCTTTCTTTCTCTCTCTTTCTCTCTCGAGCTACAAAAAAAACGTGTAAACTATAAAAAAACAGATACCGCGAAACAAACAAACAAAAAAAAATGATGAAGATGATGATGATGAAGATGATGATGATGATGATGATGATGAAGAAGATAGTAACTATTCTAACGTACTTAACGTTTTTTCCGTTTCACGATGTGTTGTAGCGTAAAAAAAAAACAGACGTGCACATACGTATATATACATATAGATATATTATATATACACAGAATTATATATTAGATATGTCGATATACATATTATATGTCGAGACTCGTTTCCAGCTGGTCTGATCGGGTATTACTTTAATAATTATAAATTGCGTTAACCTGGCAGCGATGCGATTGCGAGTAAAACAGGAGTTATGCGAGAAAGTGGCGCGTGCAATCTCACGTATAGTTTTATTGTATAGCGTACACTGTCATGTCGACGACAGTTTAGTGAATCCGTAGTCCATTGGCAATGAGAGCGGTGAAACGGTGCCGGAGGTGGTTTTGGTGCTTTCGTTGTTCGACACGTACATAGGCACGTTTTATACGCGCGATTACATGGGACCGGTAAACGGGATGAATTAAGCGTCGGTTCATTAACGGGGGATCCTTGATTAAAATCAGTCGGCGCACGCCGAACGTTCGTTTGTCTGGCCGAATTACGGGAATCGGTGTTCCAATTGTCCTCCATTGCGAATCGCCTTTCTGTTTCCGTGCAAGCACCACCGACACGTCAGGAAATATCGGCTTCGATCGGCTGGTATCACTTCCGGTCCATTTGCGTTTCCGTCGTGCGCGGGCTGCGGATTTTATGCATTTTTAGTGTCCATGGATTTGAGAAACTTGAATATATTCGATGATACGAGTAGTTTAACACGTTGAATGCCATGGGTCACCGGTGACCCGAATCGAATTACTATAGGTCACTCGAAACGATTGTTTGAACATTTCTATAAATGATGCTAACTAATGCAGTGATATTCAATTATATGAACGTGCAATACTAATACAATTCAATCAAATGATTTTTTCATTTTGTGTATTTTGATGTAGAAATCGTTCGGCGTTCAGTGTGTTAACCGAGGTGTTTACCTTTGAAACTTAATTTTGATTACCATTATGATCTCCATGAATCAGTCCAGCTTTAAGTGCATAAATATCCGCGGTCTAGATTCGTACTAGTCTTGGTAGGAGCGATCGGTTCAGAGGCACAAGTTTTCCGGCACACGTGAACGTAGGCGAGTGGTAATCGAATCGGTGCGCATCATGGATACTAATTCATCCCCGTTTCCGTATCGAATGAACAGTCTTCTCCGTTTGGTTCTCTCATAAGGCAATTGCCAGTTGGAAGTGGTGCGTCGATGGTGGTCGATGTTGATCGCACTGAAAAGCGAAATTTTCCGGGGACACGTACAACAAGCGAGGTATCTACGCGGTGTGCTTTACCCGTACTCGATTAGACAATGATACGTAGCTACATGCTTCTTATACAGCATCACTGCCGGATTAAGTAGCGGTGTTACTATCTTTTCCGATGAGCCTTACCTAATTTGACGATTTATGAAGTTTCGGCGCAGAGAGATCGCGAGACCTGTACTTTTTAGTTGATCGTACAAATTCGTTGACTATATGTTCACGAAACAGTCACTACTCTGACATCTTGCTCTCGTATACTTACTCAAAATGGTGTCCATGATGGTGCGTACCACGTATATATTCGGCGGATGCGAATCATCCGCCCCATTACCATTGTGACGAAACGTTACTTGTCTGTTTATTTGCCCGAGGCGAGTTCGTATTCGAGAAGCGAGAAACATTAGACGTACAGTGTACTATGAATAGATAGTATAATGAAAATTAATATATAATAAATGAATGGACCTGTACACCTATCACGCATTACTCCGTATTAGTATCCACTTTGTTTTTCCATTCCGTCCCCCTTTCGGCGAGCACAGCGACCGCTTCTCTGATCGAGTCGTCGTAATCAGAGATTGCAAAGATTTTGCGCGTCGTTTCTTGTATTCCAGTTACATTAATGAAGCTTTTGTTTTGTAAAGTCAATTTATTTTTCTTACAATATTTACATTATTGCTTTCCTGAAACTTTTGACCTCGCCCGTTCCCCAGTTATAGATAAAAACGTTATGGCTTTTAATAGAGACCAGTTAATTTGTTCTCTTTCTGGTTTGTTCATTTCCATATAGTCCTTTTTGATTTTCTCGCTTATAGATACACTTATTCCATTATAGCCTTCCTTATTCTCTAGCAACGATGTCACAATAGGCTCTGTAGATATTGCTTCAGATCCAACGATCATCTTGAACCAACGTGCTGTTGTCTTAGGATGCAGTATGTATATATTTTCTGTTACTGATGATGACAGACGTAAGGAACATTGTGTTTAATATTCTAGCGAGTGGGAAAATAATATTACTACTAAGGTATGAACATACCATTTTTTAATTGGATGCAAGACATTATAGAAACGGCCAAATGCTGTTGAATGATCATCTTTTTTATATGTTTAGATCTCGCCGAAACTGTACTGTCTTCTATTACGTAAGTATCAGCTGTAGGCAACATGGTAATTATATGTGATATCTAATATAAAATAGTAAATACAGTTAGCTATGATCGGAAGATGTTTTTAGTGTATATCTAAAATATCTAAATACTCACCGTATTGATTAATTCATATGTAGTAGTAGTTACTGTTTTTTCATCACACCAATCTTCCCATTTCCATTCTAACACATCAAAGGTAGAATTTACATATGCCCAGCTTACTATATTGACACCAATGTGAAATGCCAATACTGTTTTTGGACTCTACCAGTAATGTATAAAATTACATAATTGTAAAACCATAATATTAATTGTTTGTGGTATGACATGACAATAATTATATATTTTTGCAGAGCATTGCTTGGAACTTGATTATAAAGATTTTATAGATAATATATCTTTACCTCAGTCCATTTTACTTTAGGTGTTATACTATACTTTTCATTGACTCTGTTTTTAACTGTTGTGCTAGGATTTCTCACCTCCAAAGGTTCATTTTTATTACAATGCGGTGTTATTATTTTAATATGTGCTTCCTCAAAGTATCTAAGATAAGAAGGTCAATTATTATAAAATAATTAAAAACTGAATTTTAACAAACTGACGTGTTACTAAATTATTTTCATTTGTACTCACTTCTCCTGGTTTCCATTTTCTGCTGTACATTTCTCATTTTCCAAATTCTTATAATTATTATCTCTTAGAATTTTCTGTTCTAATGAGTCAGAGTATATTTGAGATAAAGGAAACCTTAAGTGCTATGTAAGTAAATTTTTCTCTCTTACATTGTATATTATAAATAAAAATCAAATAGAATATGAGATAAATTGGCCACTCTTACCTTTTGTATTTTAACGCTACAAAGCGTGTTAGACATGGATTTTAACATTTTGTATTAGTAAATTCTGTAATTGTGCTAGAAGAAGAATGAATTTAATACATAAATATAACATTTAAAACTTTTTATTTACTTACTTATATGACTTATATATCAAACTCTTCTAGCCTATCTAACAAATGTCAAATATGTTAGTTCACTTTTTTATCACTAGACAGTTATAATGTTCTCATCTTATTAATTGTAGGTTAGAGTTTTCGAACTGACTCTCCTCACACTAGTAACTCGTAAATAATAATCCCAGAAGAGCCCTAGAACGATATAGGAACAAGAGAAGATCTCTCGCTAGGGATTTTGATTATAGTTTTAATTACTTAAATGTGACATATTGATCAATAGCAAATTAGTATCAAAAATGAGATGAAGGAAGGTGAAACCCGCATTTCTTTCATAGTTTTTCTGGTGAATAACACGAATGGTGTTCAATACGAACAGGTGAAAGTAGATATGGAGAGAGTAACTCTCCGTGAGGAGAAAGTCACTATAGAACTTGCAAGCTTCCAATTCGACAGCCCTGATTTACCATGTTATACGAATAACACGCGTTACCTATCTTGTTGTTTGTGTATACTTTAGCGCGCAACGATGAAATTCAAAATATTTAGAGGTAGCGTTTCATAAGAGAAGTTTAAAGTTACTTTGTTAAAAATGCACAAGAATTCAATGAGTCGTAGGTCATCTACGAATCCAGTTAGAATATCCACGCTCGACAGGGAAGAAAAAAGTCTAACACGGAATGATTCAAGGAGGCCTCAAACGTTAAAACCAAAGGTTTCTATATCCTCTGCTGAAAATTCTCAGATTCCCAGAGCTCGACTTCGAACTTCATCATGTGACAGAACAAGTACTAGAGGTAAGTACCAAGGTAAACGAAGATTATCTCTTTCGTTAAATGTTACCAAGTTGAAGATTTATATACAGAGTGTCTCGCAGTTTTGCCGAAAAAACCTGGGTCACCCTGTATTGTGAATTTATATGTAATGAATCTACAATTGCTAAAATTCTTTTTATATAGGTAAAACACCTCTTCGTCATGGAACAGCGACTCCAATGACACCGGGTAAAAGTGCAGGGAAACATACTGCTTTCAGTTCAATTGGAAACATTAACAGATTTCACTCAGCTCTTCCAGTAGGACGTAGATCTTTATCTGCTGATCGTGTTAGCAGCCTGGGTGCTAAGGGTTCTAAAAAAGATACAAGACCTTTGACAGATAAAACTTATCAGGCTTATATGCTCAATAAAATAGATACATATTTTAATACGAATAAACTTACTTTAATGCTTAATAGCAATGGAAGCATAAAACCTGTTACTTTGAAAATGTTTGTAGAAATTTCTGCTTATTTAGTTAAAACGGTGGACATTAAATCAATTCTAACAATTAATAATTATGTGGAGGAATTGCCAAAAATTGCCAAAAAGTTACATTATCCTGGAGTTATTACTAAATCATGGTTAAAAACTGCTAATGCTATGCACTCGTGGCCTAATGTTTTACGATGGATATGCTGGTTGGTGGAAATTTGTGAAGTGAGAGAAATAGCTTTTGAGAATTATAATTTAGATAACTTGCCTTTCGTAGGTGATGAAAGGCAGGCTAATATGTATAAAAAAACTTTCTTCTCTATGCTCGATTTCTATAATGCTTGGAATGATGTAAAACTTGAGGAAGAAGCAGCAATGGTTGAGAAATATTTGCAAGAACTTGAAGATCAACATGGGGTTAGTGAAGAAGAATTAAATATTGCACGGTCTGAATTGGAGGAAGAAGCAGCTAAATTCCAAGCTGTTGAAGAGGAAGCATGTAAGATTGATGAAGAAGTTGAATGCTTACATAGAAAGCTCATGGATTTACAAAATGATGAGAAAAAGCAATTAGCTGATATTAGAGCAAAAGAGGATTATATAAAAACAATTATCTCTGATACAGAGCAAAAGAAAGCTGATTGCAATATTTTGTGTGAACAAATTCGTTTGCAAAAGGTACATCACGACGAATTAGTTTCAGCAATTAAACAGCAACCAATGTCTAAAACAGAAAAGGATAAAGTACTAGAAGAGTGCAAAAAAATACAGGATTATATGCAGCATTTTGATGAACATTTACAGGATATAGAAAAAGAAATATTTACAATGGACATTAATTTAGCATCAGTTAATCATAACTTAACAAAGGTAATTTTAACGTATAATAAAGAAATATTGATGCACCTCAATGGTGACATGGGCATTGATTTAGAAGAATTAAAAATGCCAGAAACTGGGATTTTGGATCCCCAAATTATGGAAATATTGCAGAATAAAGCTGATTTGATGAATCAATTCAAAGAACTAATGCAGAAACAAATTACTGAAAAAGAACATACAATAGAACTAGATTCCAGTCAGCTGGAAGATCTTCAGGAGAAGATGAGAATTTTGAAAGATGAGAGTAGCGATGTTGCCAATGAGATTAAAGAGAAGAAAAGTCGTATTAATAAAATTAAAACAGACTTTAAGAATGAAGAAGCAAAATTAAAGGAACAAATAAAAGTGTTACAAAATGATATTAAGGAACTACAAAATTCCATACCAGACAGACAAGCAATTACTGAAGAATTGAATGAAACAACAGATAAATTAGCTGCAGTACAGAGAAGGAAGGCATACATTGAAGAATCTGCAAAATTATTTTTTGATCAATTTTATGAAATTTTAGGTGAACACAGAAGCGAAATTTTTAATATATTATTAAAACTTAATAAATAGTGTAATTAGATAACAGAATCGTTTAATTACACTACATAATTTAAATGTAAACAGAATTCTATGTACAAATGTTTATATCTACAAAGGATTTATATTTGTTTTAAATTTAGTAATATAATGTATGATAATTCGTAAATAAAACTTTATTACAAATGTAACAAAGTTCTGTTTCTGTTAAACAAAAACAATTACTTTCCATGCCCTACTTTATGTAATTTACATTTAAGAAATAATTCACTTATCAAGCCAAAGAAGGTATGCCTGTTAAAATCGAAATTTGATACTAGCTACGTTAGTGGGTTACTTCTAAACGCGCGTTTATATGATTTGACCGCTTCAATGTGCGAAAAGTTAATCAGTTGAAAATAATATTTTACATGTAGCATTGAATTTACATTCAAAACGAATAAAGAACATATAATTTAAATGAAACCGTAAATGACGGTTAAATCTAATAGTGCACATTGTATATATACATACATGTGCTTGTCTATGCTGTTTACGAATTCGTAATTCACTACATGTTACTCGGACAAAATGATTTCTTTAAATTACTTAATCATGTAAGATGATATAATATTTTGAGAGTTATGACAAATATGTTGGTAAACAGCATACCTTATTACGATGAGTTTTCCGATATCCAATAAATGTGAATTCAACCAAGTGTCAGGTTAGACGAATCCTAACTGTCAAAAATCGGTTTATTTTCGGTATATTTAGGAAAAATTAAAATTGTTTTTTTTTAAATCTTTTAGCATAATGAGCAGCAAGACAAATGCTACATGCAAAACTGTTGCCACTAAATCTGACAAAAATACAATAGAGAATAAACAACTTCCGGTAATTTTTAATTTGGAAGATTATTTATATACGGATCTAATACTCTGCAGAAATTAATTATGTTTATATACTTATAGTCTACTTCTAAAGTACCTCCAGACGGTGTGGTCTTAATTGACAATTGTAATACCTTGATTGAAGTTACTGTCCAAGCAACAGGGCGTAAACGTACATCAACAATGGTCAGCAGTGGTCATAAAGGAGTAGAAGAGAAAAGGAAGCCTGGTAACAGTGGAGACTCTCATCTAAGCTGGGGTAGAGTGCTAAGGGAACAAAACAAAGCAACTATGAAACAAAGTTTACAACATTTTGCAGTACGTGCTCCTACTTCAAAGTCATCGAAGCATGTATCTGATGCTAAAGACTCGAAGAAGCAATCTGTAAGTTACTGAAAGCATGAAGTTAGTGTGCAAGTTGTTTGTTTCATGCATATAAATTTGATAAGGCATTGTATGTTTCATTTATTTATTGTATACAGCATAAACATTTGGACGAAATTCCTGTTAAACAATCAGTTTCGCAGAAGAAACTAGAAGAGCAGATAAAAGTCACACCACGTACACCACATCCATCCACCACATCGCTTCCAAGCTCTGTGGATTCTATTTTAGTCTATGATAGAGGGGCACAATGTGGTGGAATATTTGATTCTAACGATGACAGATTCGGAGCATTTAATCCAGTTCGTACATTAGGATTTTTAATGAAAGAGTTAGAGGACTTGGTAAAAGATGACAAAGCTAGTAAGATATTAACTGATATGGAACAAGTGTTGCTTAGAATATCAACAGAATTTGAAAAACCATTTGTCATGGTGCGTTTATTGGAAACTACTAGAGAAAGGTTAAGATAATGTATATTAACAGAGTATTTGTTTATAGGATTCAGAAGCCATAGCACTTCGAACGAAATTGGAAGCAAGCACACTCCAGTTGGAGGAAACAAGCAGGAAAATGAATGCCGCATGCGAAACGTTGCGCAACGAACGTGACTCCTTGAAACGGTATATTATTTTAACAAAAGAAACAACTAAAAATATCGACAGAATTGAATATTGAATCTAATTTGAAAGGTTTTTTTTATTTCGAATAGACAAGTTCATAAACAAATCATACTGTTGAACGAAGCTCGGGAAAGGCAATTAGACTTAGAAACGACTGTGAAAACATTGAAACAAGAATTGGAGGAAGCAACGAAGACGATACAAACTAGAGAGAAGACCATAACCGAATTAAAAGAAGGGATGAAGGGTCACGAATTTTCTCAAAAAATCATATCGGATTTGAGAACGAATCTCGCTGAACAAACTGAGCTTGCAAGACAAAGGCATTTAGAAGTGCAATACCTTACACTAGAGAAAGATAAATTGTCAGTTTTATGCACGTTCAAGGATTCATTGTTGGTTGAACTTCGGAATTCGATTAAGTTAGTCTGATTTCAATTGATTCAATTCAAATATGTCTTAATGGATTTACGTAGTAAACAACTTTGACATATTACAGGGAGTTGCAAAATCAGATTGGAGACCAACTGAGTAGTTTAAATATGTACGTTCACGAAGAAAGTACTAATCCTCAAATTTCATTGGTACACGGGGGTATTGCGTGTTCCTCGCCAACTTCTACATCTACCCGAGAATCTAATTCGCCTACTTCTTGGCACGATATATCAGATGTTTCTTTGTCTACTGTTGGTCACGAACCACCGAAAAATATAGACCAGAGATTTATGCGAAAACCAGAAAAAATAACGACCGCCTCAGAAAGCCATATTGGGAATTTGGCGAAAAAGCGAACTAAGAATGTCAAAGAATCTCAGACTAAAGATTCTGTTAATTTGGAATTCGTTAGTTTACCTTGCGGCGAATCCTCGCTCACATTGCTGCCTTCTTACAACGATTTTGGCTACACAGAAAATAGTCAGATAGGTATATCTGCATGAAACGTCTTGTGTATGTGTGTGTGTGTTCTAGATATGCTGTAGTGATGTTGTACATATAATATTATATTTCCAGTGGATAAAGGGAAAGAAGATGTAATGTTGATTCATAAACGAGGCGATAATTTACGTAATTTCAAGAGTTTAAGTTCGCCCCCAGAAAAGTTGTCTGAGACTAAAGCCCGCACAGAAGATCCTTTGGATACTCAAAAGTCTTTAACGTTGCATAAAAAGCAAAATTTAGAAAAAAAGTCTGGCGTAATTCATGGGTCTAACGTAATAAAAAGTAATTCACCTCATAATTTGTTGGGTTCTAGTATATCGGAACAATTCCATAATATATTCCATGATATCAGAGTTCAAAGTAGGATGCCGGTGAATGTACCAAGCCCACCAAGGAATTATCCACATCCTGATTGGAGCGATAGCACCCTACCAAGTATTAGTACTGCTTCTGAATTGAACGTGATACCGTCAAATGAGACATGAAAGTGCCTTAATATTTTGTTGCAGCAGAATTTCAGCTTCTTCGTCCAATGAAATTGTTATTCATCTATAGAAACGCAGTTTCAGGAAACATAAAAATTGAATTATATTTTCTGATCTCAATGATTTAACAATATAATTTTAAGTAATAAGTATTAAGTATATACAGTATAAATTGTATCAATTTTTGGCTTAAAGTGTATTTTTCTATTTAATATATCTACCTTTGATCTTTGTAAATCCGAGTAAAGTTTGTACACAAGAATATATAATTTAAAAAAATATTATTTATAAACATGTGATGTAATTATTGGTAATAGAAAGGACCTCAAGTATTATGCGTAACACCTTCTATGTTACATGTATCGTACAGAAATCCATTCAACAAGAATTTAGCGAAGCAATGGATGTTAGTGGCGAAAGTACTATACGTATGTAGGTACATGTTACATTGGTGCATTGTCGTGTTGGTTTCTATTTGTATAGGTTAAAAATGTAATATTAGAAACGTCTACGAAAGTGTTCAATAAATTGAATCGATAATTTTGATAAATAAAGGTAATACGTTTGATGCCTCTTTTTTTTAATAGACAATATACATACTCGTTAATTCGACTACCTTCACATTAAGAAATAGCAAGGATACAATATAAATATGACATGAAAAACCAGGTGTATATATATATATTTTTTATCACATATGTATATATACAAGTAAAGTATAATACTTATATTTTGTAAGTCTTAATAGGATTAAAAGGGAACATTTCAGTACACGTAAAACATTCATCAATTTTGCATAAAGACGTCTTGAAATACATATACATGTTTCCCAGTAAGCGTGTACAATGTGTACTTCTCTCTTCCCTCCCATCGCGAAAAATTCGATCCCCGTGATTATTTTTCCTGTTTCCAGCGACCGAGAAACGTTGATCCGCTAACAACTATCATAATACGAACACAGTCCTAGCATTCGATGCGCGTAAAATAAGTTAATGTCAACTTCGAGACGAAAAAGACTGTCTTCGCATTGAAAATGACTTCGATGAAAATTGCGTTAAAACTTGAAGTATTAAAAACCTTTATTTAAATACGCGTCCTATTCGACGGGGGAACCTTCCTCGACCAATTTCCAACGTATTTTCATTTATTCTTACCTTTCTGTTTTACAGCCATGAAAAATATTAATTTCGACCCGTAGAATTTTGATTTTTCACACCATTCCCTTCACGCCCGTCCAACGGAGATCGTAAAATACGTTAAAGTTCGAAGACGGCGAGAAACGATTGTGCCCTCGAAGAAAATTCCCTCGTATTCGCGCGATATATCGAAAGATTAAAGTTCCCTTGTTGGATACGTATACTTTCACGTACAGGTCGGTACGGTTTTCCTTACGACATACTCGAGGCTGTCTTAAAAACATAAACTATCATTTGATTCCTTAATGCTCGTCGATGGTCTCCTTAATTAATTTTAGAAAATCTTCTTCTTACCGGAATCATAATACAAAAGTCTTCTTGTTTCTTTCTTCTTTTTCTTCTTCTTCTTCTTCCTCTTTTTTTTTCTCTTTTTTTTTAATTCTACGAACAAGTTTAGAAATCGAAGATCGACAGGCGGCGCCAATTATCGAATGAAATCGCGAACCGCGCGAAAATTAGATACATCGATATCTATCGAATGTTCCGGTGTAACCGTTTCGGATGGTGTACAAAGGGAAAACGAAAGTTCCTGGCTGCCGTGGTTCGAAACAATTTCCTCCGTGTCGACGTACAGAAATACTCGCGTTCGTATGTATATACTTCATTATTTGTCGTATGAAATTACCACTGTCTCGGCAATAATCTACGATACACCGCGAATCACAAAATCTTTCGTTACTTTACGTATCGTTATCGTAATGGCTCTGAGGTATTACGTACGTTCATGGTTTAAGAAACTCGGCAATTATTCGAGCGTCATTCGAATCCATCCCCCGGGTAAATCTATATCATATATATCTCCGAAAAAACTTGTCCAACAGGTAAAAACGGAAATTCCATTTTTTTTCTCATTGAAATTCACGGTTCCGTGACTCCCGTGCGGATTTTGGATTTCGATGACCGTCGTATCGATCGCCAATTAATCCAGCGTTCAGCCATTTCTTTTTAAATCTAGATCTCGAACTGTGATTGGCGCTTTTCTAATTGGCCACCGATGCTGTTTACATGGAAGGTCGTCTCGCGTGCTGTTCACCTTTCAAACATCAAAGTAACGGTAACGTATAACAAGATTTCTCATATTTCTTTTAAACAATCAATCGTTTCAACGCGCGGTTAATGATACACGTGACAATTTCAAGCCGGAAGTTAACCCTCGGATGACAGACGTTTCTAAGAACCGCGTGGCTCGCGATACCTGGCTCCGTTTACGTCCTTATCCATCTTCTTTCTGTAAATATGTTTTAATACGTACTTCTTCGAGATACACCAGTCTTCCTATCAGATACAATATAGAGCCTATATAATTACGGTTACGGTAAATAGAGAACTCGGATATAGATTTTCAAAATCAAGCTCGAAACGGACCCAGGTACCAACCAGACGCGTTCAACAAGTTCACGGTTTATTTTCAAGCGAAATTAAATATCGTTTGCGAGAGAGGCCCCTTCGTAAACATAACCTTTTTTTTTCTATTCGATCGGAGGGCTGTGACGTGAATCTAGTCTTCAATTGAACGATACAAACGAATAGACACACTTCAACCGTGCAAGTAACAATAAAGATCTATGACAACCGAGGTGATTCGAGTGTTTTGAAATTCGATACAGCACGTTTAACAACCTTCCCGCGTTACGTCTAGAAGTATACTCGTGTCGCGCGTGTGTGATGTGTGTATATATTATATACAGCTATCTTAGATACATATGTACAATTGTTTTCCTTACGAATTAAACGGATCAGTATTCGAGACTCGTATTTTGGTACCGATCGGTGTTGTTTCACGCTTTCTTTTTCTTGTTATTCTTTTTCCTCTTCTTCTTCTTCTTCTTCTCTTTCTGCTTCTCTTTCTTCTTTTTCCTCTTCTCTCCTCTTCTCCATTTTTTTCTTCTGCTGCTTCTTCTGTTCTTTTTGATTTTCAAGTGAGCTCAATCACGCGAAATAAATCATCGTACGACAGACGGGAGCACAGTGACGTTTAGCATCCGGACAGACATATCTTGAGTCGCGATCAACTCGCTTTTGACTATTTCTCCGCCATCTTGGCCGTTACCGTTTCGAACCGAACTGCACCAAAATGATTTGTGTGTGACGTTTGATTTTTGTTTCTCTTCTGTTTCCATTCTTTTATAACCCACCCCCCCCCGTCCCTCCCATTTTTTTTTCGTTCACTTTTCCCCCACCCACCCAATCTTATTCTTTTTACTGTACACGTATCGGCGACTCGCGAAACGAATGACAGCGAAAGAAAAAACATGATTCTATCACACGGATGAGCTTGAGAAGTCGACGTGTTGTAATACAATTACGATATATATATATGCGTTCTCTCACTAGCGTGAAGACTGTCGTGTCGTTTTTACGATTTGCGCGTTAACGCTGGCACTACCGAGCAGTCAAATCGCGTTAGTACTCCGCGGGTATGTAGGTATGTAGGTGAACGGTTCGTCTCATAGAAATTTCGAAGAGTTAATCGAGATCTCCATTGACTTTTTATTTTATTTCAGACTGGACACTGGGTGAACGGATCGATTCGAAAGATTTCTCCAGGAAGCATTCGTTTTATGAAGTTGGATTTGAATTGCAAAGTAAAGAATCCGAAATTGGAACAGTTTTGACTTGACTGGTAGGTCTAGCGTTAATCGGATTGGACAGACGATCGTCGTTATCAATGGTGAATCGGTAAATCGGTGTGCTGTTGGTGGTGTGAGTCGATTGAAAATGAATCCCTAGCCGACTTTGTTTAAATATAAACTACTTAGATAGTTCTCAACTATTTACGAGATACGCTCGAGTATAGCTCAGATATCGGAAGTGATAGCGGGCTGTTGTTGTAAAAATAAAAATTTAACATTTGTCTTCATCTTGAGGTTGCGTATGGAAGGACATGTTGTTTATTGTTTATTGTACGTTATTATACTGCTTCTGTTCGGTGTAAAAATATAAAGCATTTCGATTACAGACTTCGTATGTATGGGCGTCGCCATTGTTACCGAGTAATCGGCAGTTAGTACGATAATCTCTTTCTCTCGATATCTTCCTTGATGCAGGGTTGCACGAATGATAATCGTAATCTCGGATCAACCGGGAACGGAACGGGAAAAGGAAGAGAAATAAAAGCGAACCGCGCGGCAACCTGTTAACCGGTGTAGACGGGTTATCCCCGTCATCGGTAATCGACGTCGTCTCGTACGGCGAACGTATTTCGCGTTCACCATATTTCATTTACTTATTTACTTATTTATTTATTTATTTATTTATTTATTTATTTATTTATTTAATTATTTATTTATCTAATTAATCTTGCATTCAACTGTAACGTATAATATCTGCAACAGTATAAACTATATATTGTATTCACGTTTCACTGCGGTGAAATCTTCGTCGGATCGATTATATTCTTTGTTAATTATGTCTATGTGCGTGCTCGTGGTCGAATAATCGGCCGGTTAACAGGTCGAACGGGATCGTGGCTGGATTAGAATGGCATCGTTGCGTTTCGCGGCGCGGAATCGTTCGGAAGCGCGCGGCGATACCTTTAATCCGAAGTTCCGCGAACTTGATCGTTTCTTTTCTAACGATAACGTCTCCCCCCTCGCCGGGGGATCCCGAGCGACGGCGGCGTTAATTTATGGAAAAGGAACGACAGACGATTGTTGTAAAATCGACGGAATGTTAATGCCCGTCCGGTAATCCGTGTTATTAACATTTTCGCAGCTGGTAATTGCGTCGGTTCCCGACAAACGCTCGGAAAGGAACGAGTCGAATGCTGACGAACGCGCCGCGGGCTCCGGCGATCAACGGAAGGATACGAGGTATGAAATTTGCTTTTAAAATATCATACTCACGGCAACTTGTTATTTCGGATGGGAATAAGCTGGCGGCTCGTTGAACACGGGCAAATAATATGTCCCAATGGCGTTTTTAAATACAAACTACGAAGGGCGACGTAATTTCGCGTCAGCAGCTGCGAAAGCGTTAAGATTCAACAGCCTCCAGCGGTTTCTGATCTTTGCGGAGCATCTGCCGAGGACGAGGTCCTCGCGACGTTCGAATCACTGGGAGCCATTACGTCCAATTGCTACAGTGTTTTCATGGAAACTAGAAACATGATCGACAGCGATACGAATCGGCGTTTTCTAAAATTGCTCCGAGTCCCGAATGATCTTGGGCAGTCAGCGATCTCCGTTTATCCGAACGAAATCTTGAATCCCCCATTAACCGGACCAGTTCCCATATATCAGTGGTCCTTGCTCCATCGGCGCCATAAACTCAACAATCAGGACCACTGGAACTGTATTCGCGTGCACTTATTGGATAATCGTCTCGGTGAAACCCTGTCCTCCAGTGTTCGGATAAACGTAGCTCCGCGTTATAACTCAATACCCGCGGTTCGGCTTAAAGGTTATCTGGATAGCTCGCCGCCTCGTAACCCCTTCGCTACGAAAGGTTGCTGCAATAACATCCGACTGTCTCCGCGGATTTGGAGACCGTAATACTATCGTGTACGTCGTGGCTTTAAAAAATAGTCCTCGAGCCCGAGGTATGAAGTTCTACTTGGATCCCGCTAGATCGAAGACCACCCCCAGCGTAATAGAAAATAATACACTTTCCCCCTGATCGAATTCGATTGTAGCGAAAGGGTCAAACGCGTCTTCCGAATCAGTTGCAACGTTGGATGACGGTGGAGAGAGGACGGGGATGTGACCGGCTCGGTGGGTTAAGGGTTGTCGCGCTGGGACAGGGACGATGGCGGCATGCCGGTGCAACCCAACTTCAAGAAACAGTCTCTGGCTCTCTCGTTCAACTAACAATGGCCCAGGCTATGGAGTTAATAATTGCTTTTCACGTGGCAATGATAACAATATGCGTGTATAACAAATGTACTTAGTAAACGGTCTCACTTGTGCTATTACTGCTCCCCGGCGATAAAAATCAGATATCATTGTTCAACTGCTGGCTCGTATAACAAGGGCTGAGGGTAGTGTTTGTTTGGCTGATTTCTGCGAGTTTTACAACACTATACACTTCCTGGCAGCGCGCCGCGGTCAGAAACGGCGCGCTGGCCCGCGAACAGCCCGGACCGGTCACGGTCCGTAAGGCGCGCGACAAGACGCGCCGGATTCAACTATTATTTTTCACCTAAGATTCCCCATCGGGGCAGAAACTCTCTCCCTCCCACCCCCCGTTCGTTCAATTATTTATCTTTAATTCTTTCTCCCCCGCCTACTGTAAAATTAACGAACCTGTGGTCCTGTTACGTATGTACACACTAGTGATTCCCATTTCTCCTCGTGTCAGCGCTCGTTTTCGGTATAATCCTCTGCGTTCCTCTCCTTCGTTTCTGTTCTCTGTTCTCTTGTTTTTTTTTGCTCGTTCTCTCTTCCCCGTCTTCACCTGTTCTCTAAACTTCCAGCTCGCGTATACCAAGAGAGATCCGCGACGCGACTACCGTCGACGGTTCCCGTTAACGGAAAGAGAGCGTCCCGATGATAAGTGTCGCGTCCTCGTGATCCGCGTCCTCTTCGAGGTCCCTCCTCAATTTCTCTTCTCGCTTGATCCGAAATCGTATACATTTTTTTCCCCTTAATTATTTACGCTATTCGCCGATGGTTCTCGCGTTTCTTCGTTTTGCGGAACGCGTGTCCCGAGACGCTTCGCGCGGACTTCTCGGTGTTCGTCCTCGAAGAGGAGAACCGGCGCGTGTACTCGCGGGACGGCGATCTCGCTCGATAGCCGGTCGCGGTGTCGGCGAGTTATCGAATCTCGTGGAAATCTCGTGTATCGTTGATCGCATCGTAGAGCTCCCGATCGAATCGTTTCTCGAAACACGGCGAAGACTGAGCCGCGACCCGCGGACTCGGGAGACATCCGGGGAACATCTCCCCCGTGAAGCTCCGGACGAGAACCTTGGGAAAGAAAGTGGACAAAAAGCTCGCGTGTAAGTCTCGGAATGGACGGCCAAACGAAAATTAGCAGTTACTTGGCGCGCGAGCGTTTAAAACAAGCGTATCTAGTCAGAAATATTCCTCTATTAAGTCCGACAATAAAATTCGTCGCTAATCTTCGTTCCAGCGATCCATCCTTAACGATAATCAGTCGATGTGTATATTTAAAGCGCGCTCGCCCGTTCTTTCACTCTCATTCTCTCCCTTTTTCTCTCTCGCTCGCATTCTCTCATCTATTTCTCTCTCTCTCTCTCTCTGTCTCTCTGTCTCTCTCTCTCGTTCTTCTTACCGTACTAGTATTACAATAACATTTTGATTAAATGACGCGTGTCGTAACGCGCGCAATCTCACGAGGGAAACCATCTTAATTATCGGAAAAAGGTGATGAACAGTGCGCCGCACGGGAAACCCGATCGAACCGAGGCCGAAACGGGAACGGATCCTCTATGGAAAATCGATGGCTCCTTCCCCGATAACTACGTCGCCTCGATCTCACGCTGTGCGACCGGTGAAATTAGTCCCTAAGTTTTTGTTCTTCGGAAATCGCGCGTACGGGATGATTAATGAACCGTCTCCCCTTTGCGTACGATGCTCGTTCGATCCGCGACCGGAAATCGGCGGAACGGTCCCGGCGAACGTTCATCCGTGAAATATCAATCAACCTCGGGCATTTCTGAACGACAAACACTCGTGTCCCGTCGATGAGAAACTCGCAAATCTATTTCTTCGAATTGTTCGAAAGCCTCCCAAGAAACTTAGGATTCAACGTACTAGGTTCACGGATATCCAATTTACTCTATCGTCCCTCGAAAACTTGATGTGTCCACGCGAATCTCAGAAATCAGAGATTCAGAACTAAACAATTACAACCCCCATTCGTATAAAGTATCAATGAAAATCGTAAACATACACGATCGCTAGCCAGCCCGAAACTAGAGGCTGATCGACGAGCCGAGGACGGCGAGCCGGACCGTCTCGCTCTGGTAGCCGCGCGGAAGGCGAAAGAAGGATGGAAATCTTTAATCATCTCGTAGAAGCGAACGGTCGGTGTCCCCGGGCGAGGCTCGATTATCGTTCCTCGGCGAAGCCACGTCGCGACGTCGGATAATAACGATTATGCGAAATGATTACCTGAAACGCGCGCGGCAGCGGACCTGGCCAGCCCCCCCGATGCTCGTCGTGTCCGTGTATATGTCCGTGTGTACGTTCGTCTATGTGTCTCTCCGTGTGTGTATATATCATATGTATATATATAATCCAACGTATCAAAAATATTCCGCGAATCTTTGGAAAGCAGGCTTCGTAATTAGTTACGCGGCGGCTAGCCGAAGCAACGGTTCATATTCTAATTAAAAAAGTGGAAGCGTGGCTCGACGTGGAACCGTTTTCCGTCTCGCCTCGCCTCGTGGAACGGTAGAAAGGAGAGGGGAACAGGGAGGGGAACCGTGGAACCGGGGGAAACAAGAAAACCGGGTGGGAAACGATGTAACCTGCGTCGCGCCCTCCCCGCGAGAGGATCCTCGGGTTTCCCGCGTGGACTCGTCTTATCGATACTTATGTCGGAACGGGTTCGAAACAGTCATTAAAATCGTACGTATAATTATTCGTGGTTCATCCCGTCTCTCGCTCCGCTGTCTCCCTGTCACGCAGCCCCACACACGCAAGCACACACACGCACACGTGTCGCACGCACTCTGTTCCTCCCCTATAAGTCACACTGAATTACGTATTCTTTGGTAGAGCGTGGAAGATGCTTGCAAACTTCAGAGCACCCGCGCGACGAACCTCGCGCTCCTGCTTTGTATTTACGGCAGAACCCGCTGAAACGACGAAATGCTTACGAATTTCCCGTGAAACCTTCCGACGGTCCAACTCGAGTTGGTGTTCTCTGGTTATATCGGTTTCTTACGGGACATCCGAGTTCCATAGATATTAGAGGACTCGATCGGTTTGCAGAGGCTCTTACCGTATACACAACGCAGTTAATCGGCGTGGTAACGAAAACACGAACGGAACAAACTCGTTTCACCGTGATCTCGAACTATCCCCTTCGCCTCTGTCTTCGATTCTCTCTCCCCTGTGTCTCTCAGTTGCCATCGGGCACCCTTAATAATACGTATATTTGATTTAGCGTCTTTTGTTTCCCACCCACCCCTTTCGTATCGTTCCCACATTGACATCGTTTCGACTTATAAAAATTGGACCTGAATTTTTTGTTTCTTTTCTTCTCCCTCTTTTTCTCTCTCTCTCACACACACGCACATACACTCTCTCTCTTTCTTGCTTGCTTTATCTATTTCTATTTTATACAACGTTTTTCCCTCTAGCTTCACCTCGCACCCCGATTTCATCCCGCGAAATCATTGTCGCCCAACGAGCGAATCCCCGGCACTACGTTTTATTTAATCGACCAATTAGTTATTGACGCTTTTACCGTTCGCGCGCGCCGATCACAATTTGTTTTTCCTCCCCCGCCCCCGTACCCCCCGCCCTCCCTCTCTATATCACTAGACGATCAACAGAAATCAACGCTCGCGGAACTGAACGCGACGAACCCGCGGCGGGGACGAATCAATGGCACCGGCAACCCTTTGGCCGATGGGACGGGGTTAATCGGGGCGTCGCGGGAGAAATTAAAAGGTTTCCGGCGACGCGTCACGCGAAGTGCGCGAAATTGCCGATACACGTGATTCGGTGAAATTCGCTCGCGTTCAACGGTAATTTACTTCTGTGTCGCCCGGCCGGGCTAAAAGAACTGGCGTCGCTTCGTTATTTACTGTGATCGCCTCGACGGAATTAATGGCACTGCGTTGCGCGTGTATTTTTACAGTGGAATCGTCGCGAACGATTTTTACCTCGGCTTCCTTAACACCTTGGCTACCGTTGGCGACTAAAGGCGCTTTAAAACTTCGCTTTTACACTATTTTCGCCTGTAGGCATCCGTAAACTGTTGCTAACGCGATTATTTATGAACTGTTTGATTATTTGCAAACTGTTACTAATGTGAAAAATGTGATTATTTTAGATTGATTGAATTTAGTCGAATTCAGCGATTCCACAGCTTCAATGCGCATCCTTAGAAACGTTGACGCGAAATCCTGCCGTAGCCGAGGGGTTAATGCAATCGGAATCTTCGAGGAAAATAAACGAAAGTTTCCCGACGAGGGTATCCCGTAATTATCTGCTTGAAAATGCGTCCAGTTTGCGGGACGACTCGATAACGTCCCACGCGCCGATCAGGAAAAACGGGACGCGCGCGAGGAAAATATGCGTAAGATTATCGCGAGTGCCATCAGCGACGCGATTCACCCTGATTAAACGAAAGGGTAGCATCCCGTCCCATCGACCGGTTCGTTGCGCTTCGCAGTTCACACGCACGTACGCCTACGCGACGAATTAATCGTTACGTTTATCCTCGCGCGGGAAATCGCTGCCGACCGGGGAACTTGCTTATCCAGCGATTGATCCGCGTAGAAACGATTGATCTTTGATTCGATTTAAACGGTCCGCCGTTAATTAACGACCGATTCCGCGGCGTTAACGGTCTCGCGCGAGAAAACTCCTTAACGACGGGGCGAACGGGGCGCCGTTTGTTTTGTCATGTGAAACGGGATTCGCGGGAGTCCCATTAATTCGCATGGCCGCGCTCTAGTGCCCGTCGAGCGGATCGCTCCGCCGATTCCCGACGAGCGAAACCGAGCCAAAGACGTGCAGGTCGCGGGCGGTTCGTTCGTTCGTTCGATCGATTGATTCCCGCGGTGTTCCATTAAATAAAATTCGAACGTCAACGAGCGCGCTCGCCGCTCGAAGGGCCGTGGAAGGCATTCGACGCGTTTAACTCCGAGTCGGCGGTGTTTAAACGCGCTCGCACAATTTTAGCACTAACCGTGTTTCCCTCTCACCTGTTGCTTCCTCTTATTCGATCCCTTCGGACCAGAATTAACTCTCTAAGTGGGGAAATTCATCGCTTCTGCTCGCAACCGACGGCGACGAGCTTCCCGCGAACAAAGGAATAGGAAATAAAAGGAGGTGAATTGCGGCGCGGCCGCGGAATACAATTCGAAACGCGTGTACGCCGAACACAGTCGAGTGCCGTCAGAATCGCGGATGTGTCTTTTGTTTTCAAGTGCTCGATTCAGGCGAAATCAGCAAGTGTTTCGATAAATATTTGTAGATTCGTGGAACACCCTGTATAATCACGATCAAATCAAGTTTCCTCCAACAACTCTTCCTCTTAGAGAAGTTCGTAGACTCGAAACGGAAGATATCTCCTCCAAGCTTATTTTCAAAACTCATCAAAAACCTGCAAACTCAAAGTTCATAACATCTACAAGCCAAGTGTCCCAAAATCAACCTCTTGCCAAACTTCCCAGTTTCAAAAAACTCCAATTCGCCTGATCCCTAAGGAACAAAACAGAATACACGTAAATCCATCAACTTTGATCGTCTACGATAATCACACCCGTCGCGAAGATAGCTGAAGAGACTCCAGCCGATCCCCTATCTCCAGCAAACATTCTCGCAGCTCGGTCGCACGGTTCGCCGGCCGGTTCCAACCGGTCGAACGGTGCGCCTATCAGTCAGTTTTTCCCCTGCGAGTCCCCTTCAGGTTCACGTGCCCCTGGGCGTCGCTTAGACACCCAGCTCTTGCTCGAAAACCGTGGCTCGAGGTCCCGGGCACGGAGCTACTACCTTTTCGCGGAGCACAAAAACGGTCGGCCGCCGATTCGAAGGTCGGCAGGCGTTTCATTGGCAGGTAGCAGCCACGGAGAGCCGTGGTGGCCGTGCGAGAGGCGAGACAGCATCGAAGAGAGAGAGAGTGAGAGAGGCGGCGAGCCTCTCTCCTCGCCTCGAACCGTTCGAGAGTGTCCTGGGAGAGGAGCTCGAGAGACTACCGGGGCCCCTCGGCGAAAACAAAGCGTCCGTATCGATCAAGCCGGGCCTGATTGACTCGCACGCCGTATCAGTTCGGCTAATAATCGTCCAAGGACAGGGCCTAAGCCAAGATTGTCGCCGCTGCCGCGTCACGCGGCCCCTCTCGGCTCTCGGTTTTTCGATTCCGGCCCCCCTCTGTCTGCTGCCCCTCCGCCCCCTTCCGTAATCCCGGCCCGGGCGAGAAATATCGACTCGCCGGGCAACGCGATTTTCAGTCGCCTTCGCCTCAAGACCAGACGAGTCCTTGAACTACCGGGTAACGATGTTTCAGACCGTTCGCAATCCGTCGCTCCGATTTCGTCGGGATTCGGGGTGTCCCGATGGCTCAGGCTCCTTGGGGATTAGAAATTGCCTCGTTAAGCGTTAGAACTTTGAGTGACTCGAGTTTGAGGAAGCGAACGATTAGGTGCGAATATTGGAGAGTTAGGGTACTCGTTGAGTATGGATGCTTTTGGTCTTCGCAGCTTCGATAGAGAGTGTCCTTATAAATTGAAGAATGTTAGGTGTCGGAATTGTTGATATAGAAGGTCTTTCGAAAGATCGTTTAGAAGAATCGAGTGAACGATTAGAGAATATTGTTGGATAATTAGGGTATTCATTGAATATGGATGCTTTTAGTCTTCGCAGCTTCGATCATGTCCTTAGAAATTGAAGAATGTTAGGTGTCGGAATTGTTGATATTCGAAGGTCTTTCGAAAGATCGTTTAGAAGAATCGAGTGAACGATTAGAGAATATTGTTGGAGAATTAGGGCACTCATTGAGTATGGATAAAAGTTTAACGCTTCTATCGACGTTCTTACGAACTCAAAGAAGAAACTTAATTCTTGCGGTAACTGACTTTGAAAGTACATCTTCTATGAGAAAATCGTTTGACAAGATCGGGTAAACGTCAAGGAGCCAAGATCCACCAAGATGATCTACTTCTTCGTATCCCCAAGGTCATAGTAGTCTGCGCAGGCGACCCTGACCGATAGCTTCCCTTCTCTCGCCGAACTTTCGATCGGTGGGAAAAGGAGGATCGTTGAAATCCCGTTGAAACCTTAAGCGAGGCCATTAGTGGGTCGATAATAGTTAATCAGCGGGCCGGTGATAGCGTTTTGACCGTAATCGGCGGCCAGCGTCGGGGGTGATTAACGAAATTGCATGAATAATTCAATCGTAACCGTCCGAGCCGGCGTTCCCGACGATAAGGGTTGCTTCTTGCGATTCGTGTGCAACGGGGGTGTAAACAGTGGGCCGGGAAGGGCGTAGGGACGAGAGCGGGGGACAGTTCTTCCGCTGGAACTTGTTACGGTTCTCTCTCTCCCTTCTCCCTCTCTCTCTCTCTCTCTCTTTTTCGCCTCCTCCGGGCGGACGGGAGGCGCATAAAGAACCTTCGCATAATATTCGCCGAGGTTTCGCTTGTCGTCGGATTAAACCCTATCGGCTTGTTCGTATCAGCCGTTCCATGTCGCGACGAACAACCCCCCAGCAACAGGTTATAAACGATCCTCGAAAACGAACCTCGAAACGTGCAACTCCCCTGGACCGGGCTCCGCTCGAAATTCCGAGGAGAAACGCCGTCCGCTCGCCTCGGAGCCGCGATAAAGTTCATCGCGTGCGATCCAGAAACTCCAACTTCGCCTCCCGAACTTGATATAATCGTGGAATATTTTCTGCCGGATCGAAGAACATTTTCTTCCGTTTCTTCGGATTAGCATTCGGCTGGTCGCATGTATTTTACTCCCCGAATTCAGCGCCGATAAACTCTTGAAACAGTTTCAACTCTCGATGAGACGAGGACGATGGCGCGATGTAGTCGAAACTCGGAAGTGATCCGAAGATCTCGAGGTTCGACCGTTCGGGGCTCAAACGAAACGTGGAACGATCCCAATCGGAAGCTCCGGATCGGAAAGCACGGTCCGCGGACGTAACGGTCGAAACTGGCGGAAGCCGGTGTATCCCCGTCGTTTCGACGACGCAGTCCCTTGCACGGGGGGCGGACGGTGTCCGCCCGGTGTAATGCCGTTGACGGTGAAACTGGAGTTCTGTCCGGGCCGGTCCGGTGAAACCGGGTGCCGGTGATTCCGACGTAACCCTTTATCCGCAGTCGCTCTACATACAAGTCGCCGAGCGGTCCCGTGGGGTGGAACGAGGGCCAGGGGGGCCGGGACGGCGGAGGGGACGGAGCGCGACGGAGTAGGGGGAGCGAGGGGCAGAAAGTACAGGAGCGGATGCTGCTTAGAGCACTTTCTAATTGAGCAACAACGCTTAGAAAGCTTATGCTGGGGCGGGGCGGGGCGGGCGCGGCGCGTGTACGTGACCGGTGTCGCCCGGTAATGGGCCGGCTTAACCCGTTTCGAATTCGGTGCCGCGTTAATTTATGCAATTGGAACGATCGCGTTTCCAAACAAACTTATCCCGCCCGGCCGAAGATCGAATTAAGGCTAACTTCGTTCGGGCGTCGGTTTAGCGCGCGGCCACTTTCGAAACGCAAATCCAACGAGAGGATCCGAGGGGGAGACCGGCGAGGCGGCGGCGGAGGAAGAGGAGACGGCGGAGGAGAGGCGGGACGGGATGACGGAGAGGATGGGATGGGATGAGATGGGACGGGACGGGACGGGATGGCGTGGCACGGAATAGGACGTGGAACGGGGAGCGGCCGCGGCAGTAGGAAGAGGTGGTGGCCGGGAGGGTGGAAGTTTAGCGCGACGCGGGGGAGAGCGTACCGTATATAGCGCGCGCGTCGTATACGCGACGATCTGGATTCGGCGGTCGGTTGTTTAGATGTTCTCCGTTATGCGTTGCATAATCCCCGGGCCCCTGGCCGGGCAACAGCAAGAAAGGGAAAAGAAGGAAAGAAAAGAGGGAACGGGAGAAAGAAAGAAAAGAAAGGGAAGAAAAGAAAGAAAGAAAGAAAGAAGAAGCTGTGGCGAGGCGGAGGACGGGGGCGGGGGACAAGAAAGAAAAACAAAGTTCGAGCAGGAAGTGGCTCGCGTAAAAAGAAAAGCCCCCGGTAGCTCGTCCGTGGCGAGCTGCTCTGTGGAGTGGAGTAGTAGGCCAAGTGGAAGTTCCTCTCCGAGTTGCTCCTCTCTTCCGTGAGAGAAGGATGCCCACCTTTTATTTCGTCCGAGGGAGTAACTGTCAGCCGGTATTTCGCGTCGGGGCAAAATAAAGTATAAAGGGTGTTCGGTGCGTCGTATATACCCCTCTCTACCATGCACCGGCCAGACCCTGCACGGACCAACTTTCCCCTACCTCCTGGATCGGTCTCTGCGTAGATTCTTCTCCTTCCATCAACATCTTTCTCCGATCCTCTCTCTCGCTCTGCCTCCCCTGTGATTTAACTCTGTCCTCTTCCAACGTTCCTCGTCCGTCGCGTATCGTCCTCTCTCTCGATCGTTCCTTTTAGAGCTGTTCGTCTCCTTTCGCAGCATCCACCGCTCGTTCACTTCTACCTTTCTCTGTCCCCCCGTACTCCTTCTTCCTTCCACTCTCTTCTTCTTCTTCTTCTTCTTCTTCGACCACGGACACACACTCTCCCGCTGCTTTAGCCTTGCAGACGCTTCTGGCAGACGAGGCGCGTTTTGTTCTCAACTTCCTTAATTTCACCTTCCGGGGATCCCGCTGGATGCTCCGCAGCCTGTTTCTTCGCGCGTCTCCTCTCGTCCGCGAACTACCGCCACCGGAGACGAGTCGCCCCCACCCGCCCCCCGTTGCTCCCGATCCCGTGCAGATAAGGAACCACCGGTCTACTCCAGTTTCGGTGTAAGTTCATTTCCCCGGCGTCTACCGCCTAGTTCCTCTCGATCCCGCCTCCGCCGGCTGATCACAGTGATCAGCTGCGGGACAAGGCCTCTCTCTACGGTCCCCGGGGACAATTATCCGCCGGGGGAAGCGCACGCATTCGTATTTAGGGAGACCGATCCGCGTGTGGTTCGTGGGCCGCAGCCCGGGCACGTTATCCGCGGCGCGGATAATAAGCGGCTCGATCGCGAGCGCCGATCGCGCGGCTGCGCTCGGACCGGTGGCTCGCGCCTGCGAGTCCCCGTTGCGATCGATAATCACGCGAAATGACAGGGGGCCCCCGGTTGCGAAAGCGAACGCGAAAAAGCGTTTCTCAGGACCGACCCAGTTGCGGCCCCGCGTGTAATTTCAACGGTCCCGCCGACCGAAAAAGGCGCTCCCCGCCCACCGGCTCCGTCATTACGCCAATTACTCGCGACCGAATCGGTCGATCGAGGCTCGCGGGACATTCCACGCGGAAACGGCTCGCTCCGGCGAGCGAATCTCGCCCGAAACAACCCGCTTTTTCCTCGTCGCCGCCGCCGCCGCCGCCGCGTGTTTACGTCCCGCGGCTCGGAATTATGAATTATTTTTACGCGGCGACTAAGACCACGCCGATTCCTTTCATCGGTGGCCCTCGCCTCCTCAAGGAGACTCGGGTAACCCGATTAGCACCTCCGCCGCCTCCCGATGCACCGGTAGATGCAATCAGCGCATCGGAATGTTTTTTTCGAGGTGGATGCTGTTCTCCTCTTCCTTTCTCATCCTCTTTCTTCCTCTGCTTCTCTCGAGCCGCCAACCTCCCCTCCCCCCGCCGGCCGCTGTTCCCCTCGAACCATCCCTGCCCCCCCTCCCACGGCCCGTTCCCCGTGTCGAAAAGGAATTTCGCGTCACGTGACCACGACACAAGAGAAACCAGTACGTAGACACCGCGAGAGGAGAGGCTTCTCGTTACTCCTGAGCCGCTCGTAAGAGCCGTCGCGACGATCGTCGTGCCAAGTTCATGAACCTTGAACCCTTCTTTAAGTCCGTCGACTCGTTTCGAGAGGCCCGCGTGACTGGCGATCCCCGCCGAGGATGATTAGCTTTCGACCGTAGGTCTCGTCTTCGTCCTCTCCTATGCTTTTCCCTTGTCTTCGCGTCGCCTCGTAGGTTTCCGTGGATCCTCCTTTGTTGTTCGGTGATACGCTGCCTGCCGGAATCGAGTGCCCGAAATCCCTGTAACCTGACTCAAACCTTGAGATCTTCTGGAGGGTTAGGTCCACAATGGGCTAACGCGTCCTCTATCCTTCTCTCTCCCCCCCTCTCTCTCTATCTCTCTCTCTCTCTCTCTCTCTCTCTGGCGCGGCCAGAGTCGTCGATCGGCGGGACCGTAGTCGACCGGATGACTCACGGAGTCTGCTGGAAAACAGAGATCACCGGTGCATGATCGATCCTCCTGCCGCGCGACCGTGGCGGAACAGACGGTCGGACAGACGGACAGAGAAAGGGAGACGTGACCGCGAAAACACGAATAGCATAGGAATGTCACGAAAACAATGTCGGCCACCTGACCCTACCAGCAGCGCCCTACCAGCCGACGTGTCCCGTCGGGGTCCAACCGTCTGTTTCTTTCCTTCATCCTTCCCCCCCCGCCGCTTCTCTTCCTTCCTTCCTTCCTTCCTGCGCTCCTACCGTCATACCGTCTTTCTCTCGCGTCGATTACAAGTTTCCTCGAGCAGCGGCGAACGTCACGGAGCCGGCCGGCAGACCCCCGACGAGACTGCGAGATTGAGAAACGCTGTCGAAGAACGAGACGGGCCGACTCAAGGCCGCACCGTGGTCCCACTCCTCCCCCGCCAGCCGAGAGTCCGAGTCAAGGGCGTTCCCCCACCACCTGCCGAGTTATGAGTCGGGGAGACCCAGCAGCAGCGTTCTCTCTTCGGCCCGTCTCCGTCCTTGTCCCCCTGCGCCAGAGGCCCCCTGCCCCTTCCGAGCGGCTGGCCGGCCGGCCAGCCGAGTCTTTCTTCTCTCCGGGCCGATCCCCGAGTCCGTCCTTTTCTTATTATCGGCTCGCTCTGGTGTGTTTATCGCGTAATTTTTCTCGAATCCCGGCCGCTTTTTCATTTGCGCCGCGACAGGGTTGCGCCACCCCGGCTGGAACCAGCCCCCGTTTTCGTCGGCCGCCTCGCGAGCGGCCAGGCCTCGGCCCGTTCTCGGCTGCCCTCTCCGTCGCACCTGGACCGATCCGTATATTTATCAGGCAGTTCTCTCCTCGTTACTCTTTCTCGGAAGGACCTCCTTGTTCGGGACGTTCCCCTCGGACCCGTCACCCTTCCCCCGTCCCCCATGGTCGCGCACCGCGTGTCCTCTCCACGTTCGCCCGCCGGGTTTCGGCCCGCAGCGGACCCCGCTCGGGCTGCTCGTTCTCGTTCCCTCTTCCGATCGCGCGCATTTATCGGCAGCCAGCAGCCTGGCCAGCAAAAGAACGAGCCGAGCCTTCTCTCCGTCCTTTTTTTTTTTTTTCCCTTCCCTGCCGTAGCCACGTCCCGGCGTTTTCGGGGCGTCGTGACGCGGACCCAGGGTTCAACGGGTTCGCGGCGCTCGTGGGATATGCAGTTTCTGCTGCAGCGCCGGCTGGCTCTCACGAATCGATATTCCCCGTAGCGAGTTTCTTTCACTGTCGAGCTACTGCTGTTCTTTCGAGAGATTCGCGGTTCGATTATCGTTGATTTACTGGCTGGGTGTGGTGCTCTACGTTGATGATTCTTTAGCAGGATCCCACGCGGCGCCGTTCGCCGGGGACAAAAAGGTTCTGCGAATCTCGAGAAACGCGATCGAAAGACGCGACAACCGGACCGAGAAAAACGGGCCTGAAAGAGAGACAGAGAGAGAGAGAGAGAGGTTGTTCGGTCCCGATCGATCCGCTTTTCGAGCGGGCCCCGATCGCCGATATCGCCGGCGAGCAAAGCGGGCCCGCTCGGTCGCTGGATTCTTCTCGTCCCCGGGCAACATTCTTCATCTCCGTGGAGTCCCAACGGGTTTTCGGGCATGCATGATGATCCATCATTCTTCGCGCCGTTCCAATGCCCCGTCGTCCCGTTCTTGTCCTTCGAGGCTTACGTTTTGCGCCGCGCCGCGCCGCGCCGCGCCGTGCCGCGCAGCGCAGCGCCGTGCAGCAACCGAGAGCGAGAGCCAGCCAGCTTCGCGTCTTTTCGAGGCCTCTCGATGAACCCCGGCTTCTCGTTAATCTCTCCACGCTGCACGCTATTATACGCGTGCGCCTCTTTTTCAAAAATCGGCTCGCCGTTCTCCGTTCCATTCGATGGAAACGTTCAATGAAACTCTCGCGACTCGAATAAGCTGATCTTTCAACTTAGCATTGATATCCGATCGAATGTTACCATCTCGTTGATTCCTCTGTTGTCGAAGTTCTTCATTATTCCGCGAACGGGTCCCGAAAACCGGTAACCCGGTTACATTTCCGTCGGAGCGTTCCAGCGATCCAGTATTTCAAGATCCGCCGAAAAACCGCCCGGGAATCCGGTCGCGCATCGATGCCGCTCGATATCGTTCCCCGCGGTGCTAATGTTATCAATTAAATGCGCGGCGATCGGCGCATAATCTGCCGGTGTATCGAAATTCAGATCGACGGGGACGGGCCCGTGGCCGGCGTCGAGATGTTAATCGTCGGTGGGCGATGAAGTCCGTTCGGTAACATCGGTAAAGGCACCGGTAATTACCGGCTCGATACGTATGTATTTCCTCGGGTGTCTCCCCGCCGTCCCCCGGGGCAGCCCTGTTTTCGTGCCGACCCGTAAATTTCGGTGCACTCATTCTTGCATCACCTCCATTGCGAACGGTCGCTCGCTCGCTCGCTCGCTCGCGCGCGCGCAACACCACTTCGGCGGCGGCGGTGGCGGCGGCGGCGGCGGCGGGCCCCGGGACTCCATTCAAGGACACAATATTCAGAAACCGAAAGTGCGATCACGCGAAAATCTAACGTCTCGCCGAACCGGTCTAACCGGATTCGGTGTGCGGCGCTGCTTAAGACGGCACACGGCGGTATCGGTGAGCCGCGTAAACTCGTTCCTCGTCATTTTTGGCAATAACAACATTAACGCAACGAGCCGAACTGGCCGTGCAGAAGACGACCCGTTGTGTGTTGTGCACCTCTCTCTTTCCCCTCCCCCCTCCGCCGCGCGTGTAGTAGCTGTTCTACGATAAGACGGCCGGGTTGCTCGATTGCAACCCGACTGCCGTTGCTCATTTTTGGCAATAACGACATCCACGCGACAGGCTTAAGTAGCTGTACAGGATGACCATATGTTGTACACGTCTCTCTCTCATTTCGATCGTGTAGCTCTCCTACGATCGAACGCGTCGCCGAGACTGAAATCCGATTGTCCTTGGTCATCTTTGGTAATAACAAGATTAACAGGCCTATGTACCTGTGCAGACCCTATGTTGTCTTTCTTTATCTTCTTACTCTTGTAGTAGCTCTCCCAGGATGAAACGAGTTGCTTCATCGAAACCCATCGTTTTCGGTAGTACATCAAACCAACAACTGTTTATACGATGACCCTGTGTTGTGCACTTTCTTTATCTTTCTCCGGTAGTAGCTGTCAGATAAGGCGAACGCGTTACTGAAACCCAATTGCCACATTTTCGTGAATATCGATATTAACGCATACCAAGTAAAAGACGAAGCAGTGTCTTCGGACTCCCTCTCTCTTTTTTCGATCATGTAGCAGCTCTCCTGGCGTAAAACGAACGCGTTGCCCGGCCGAAACCCGACGGTCACGTTATCGCGGCGATTCCGGGCATCGGCGACCGTGTCAGAGGTCGATCCGCCATGCCCGCAGAGTGTATCGTCTTCTCGATCGTCATCGGTGCTCTTATCTACTTCAGACTTCGCTCTTGCAACCGCGTGCTCTTTCGTTTATCTGCTTCCCCTCCCGCCAGCGTTCCTCCTCCGTTCGTCTCTCTCTCTCTCTCTCTCTCTCTCTCTCTCTCTCTCGTGGTTAGATAATGACGAGAAGGTTGACGCCGTCGGATCGTCATTCGCGCGGCGAACGTCGCTCCCCTGTCGATTCCTCGATCGATCGACGCGTATTCGCACCGGGTCTCCGCATTCGTGTCGGACCTTTTTCCGCGTCCTTTCCTCTCCGTTTTGTACTAATTATCCGAGCGTATAATAAACACGTTTCCCGGCGTGCTCATTAACCACGCGTTATCCTATCGCGGCGGAGTGAGGCCAAACGATTGAACCAACCGCGAATATCCTATCTTCCCGATAAGACCGACTACACGATCCCGTTCAGCCTGATTAAACGTTATCGCGCGCAGCTGAACTCGTTTTTTCCTTCTTTCCCCTTGATCGCTGTTTTTCTTTCGTCTCGTCGTAACAGGTGTTGTTCGATCGATCGGAACGATCGATCACGCTCGCAAGAGAATACGCGGTGAAAACAAACGTCGCTTTCGACTGGTCTAGTTTCGCGCGATCGGCTCTCGTTTCGTCGGCGATCCTCGCGGTCGCAATATTTCCTTAAACGCGAGAGATCGGCTGTGTAAAATGCAAATCGGATTCGAGGAAACCAGCGTGTCACCTTCCCTGCACCGTGCGTTACCATTTCAACTACCAACGCACGCGAAAGTCATTCCATTTCCTTTACGCAACATGCAAATTACGCTACGAACGTGACCATGAACGCGTTAACACTAAACGTACCGGTTACCATACTCAATTAAAAATTTTGCTTCCTCCATCCATTCAACTTTATATCAGTTCTCGTATTGTCCGATTAACGCTAGGTTTACGGAACGCGTCAAATTGACGCATACTGGATTTTAGAAATATTATTTTGTAAATGTTTACGCCGATTTAATCTCCGATCTCGAACAAATCTCCAGTTTCCACAATCTAAATAAACGAGCATCGATTCTTTTAGGAATACAATGAAGTGTACAATAAATTCCCCTTAAACCTAGTGTTAATCAGTTCCATTGTTCTTTCCTTCTTTCTCCTTTCGCTAAGATAAATCTCTCGTTCCATTTGTTTACCATTTTATAACCAGTTATTGCATTGTCTATAATAGGTGTTACAGAGTGCTCGTACGTTTGGCGTTAAGCGCAGGCACTCGATTGATCGTTAAGAGATTCACAGGATGTTCCACGATCTCTAGGGACATTTCGGCTGGAAGATCCCAGTCGCAGCGGCGCTCGTTTCGATTTCCCTTTCGAGCACCGCGTACTTCACGCAGACGGGCCGCTGCTTTTGCTGCTGCTGCTGCGGCAGCAGCAGCGCTCGATGGTCGTGAAGTTGGAAAGTCAAGTGCAGTCGCGCAGCTCCTCGCAGACGGCAGAGTTTCTCAAACTCGTTACGCGCCGCGGAATCGCTCGAACTTTCCGATCGATCGACGCGCGGCGTCGCGCGCGTGTGTCCGCCGCGTACGTCCGTCAATTAAACTGTCCTCCGCGCGGTCGGCTCGTTAAACGGCTATCACGGAATTCGGCAGGCGATTGTCTCCTTAAAACCCCGTCAAACCCCTCTGTCTCGAATCTTAGAGACCGACACTGGAAACCAATTCCGATCTAAATCGCTGGTATCGATTATACACTCGTCTCCGAAGATTAATCGTTCCCCGGAAATTTTGATTCTTCGCTCTATGAAGCTTCCGTACGTCATTCTTATCAATCACTTTAGAAATTTCCTTCAATTTTCAACTCGGAGCTCGAGTTACCCAAACGTGTCGATGTTACTAGAACCACCGGACGAATGAAAATAACCTATTCCTGACTTTCTCGCAATTATTCACAAATCAACACGTTGAGTGCGCACGATTTTGCAGGAAAATATGCAAATGATACCGTAGCATCGACTTATTGCAGGTTCTTGTCAAATGTCGCTGCAGGTGGTATTACTTATAATATAGATCTTTCAAATAATAGTTCAATCGAATGAATCATACTAATTCGATTCGGTTGAGGTCACCGGTGACCCCACGGAATTATTCCAGCAACTGAACAATACGTGAATTGATTGTCAATCGAAGTCTCAGTACACTATCAGAGTTCCCCTTCAATTTCAAGAAGCTAAGACTAGTTCTGACACGTTCCCAACGCGAACGAAGTCCCCAAGATCCTCCGCATTGTCTTCCGGCGCGCGAAACTGGAGAACCCCTGCGCCCCGACGAAAGCAAATGGCTCCTGCGCCCGCATGGCCAGCGGAGATTTTAATGTGCGATCTCGCGTGACGGAGTCCCGGCATCAAAACGTAATCCACGCTCGCGTCCCGGTGCCCGACGATTAAAATGCGCCGGCCGATCGCGAGTCACTTGCCGCAATTATTAATTAAGCCCCGCCGCGCTGCCGGCCCCAGATTTCAATTGCAGATCGGTAACAATTAACGATTATAACAAATGATTCGTGAACGGGCCCCGACCGTTACATATTAATTGTGCCCGGTGGACGCGCGCGATCGGATCGCATTCCGTGCGTCCGCGCGCGCGTATTAGTGCCGCCGCGCCGGCAAATAATCCAAATCGAGACCGCGGCGTTCTGACAAGCGGCCGGCACCGACGCGACGGCCAGAACTGGTTGCACGCGTCCCGCGGATCCACGGCGCGCACGATTTCGCACGGGATTTACGACGCGACGGGAGAGGATCTCTCCGCGGAACCTCGATCTTTCCATGCTCGATAATCGTCCTTCCTCGGAGAGGAAAAATCGGACCGCCTCGCGCTGGGGCTACCGAATGCGTCGAACGATCGGTTAAATTTCTTCTGTAATTATGGAAAGTGGATGCTCGAGAAACGAATCGAGTGATCGGTTCAGCGATATGCAAACTTGTAAATTAATTGGATTTGATCTCTTGGAGTTCTTATAATTTCAGAACGCGAATTTTGAATGCTCGAGAATTTTCATCGGCTTGTATTGCTGATTGTTCGACGGTTGTGATGAAATCATTGTCAATGGTACCGCTGAGGAAACTGGGGCATTTCTAAAAGTTGTTTCTGCAGATTCGATTATTCCACGGATTCGCGTGGCGATAGGTAAATGATCTGTAGAAATTTAAGATGGAAGATCGTCTCGATCGTTTCAATTTAGAGGGGGTCGTAGGATCGAGGTATCGGGATAGATTATTGGAGCTCTTTCTGTCTCGAATCCCGCGGAACGGCGGCTAAAACAACAAACAGGAGGAAACGGAAAGAGAGAACACCGGGAAATGATAATGCAACGAAAGAGAATAGAAAAAAAACAAAACGGAATAGGGGTTTGTCTCTCGACGCCCAAGCGCCTCAGGTTTTATTTCGCAAGTTTTATTCGTATAAAAAAAAAAAAATAGAGGAGACGGTGAAAATGAGAAAAACAGAGAACACGCTCGGGGCCGCGCGCGGGACTCTCGCGATCGTTCGCTCGTCTTGCGCGCGACTTCGATTAATTACGATCTACGCGGCGCGCGGTTCGATCCTCGCTTTGGCAACCTAAGTGTCTGCACTGGTCGAAATCCGATCAAAAGAATACATCGAATAATTACAATCGAAACAATTCGAAGAGAATCCAAAGTGACGTTTCGAAATTTCCACGGGAGAATGAAACCGTGTAGAAAGGTTGCCAACGCGAGGGTCAACGCTTCATTTACCGGCAGATTATTGATAGGTTTTTTAATGACTGTCTTATACCAGAGGGAAATCTAAAAACGTTCTTGAAACGATAGTCTTAATGAAAGTAATCAGATTACGTTACCCCGAATGATTGATTGAATCCGGATCGCAATCGTATTAACGGTGAAACGCTTATTAACCCTTTCGAGACTGTTCAGGCTGATTAACAAGCGATCTACTGGAATTTCTCGCTTCGTCGTGAACGGACCTTCATTAATTTCAGGAACGCACGGCGCTGCTACAATTTCTCAACGTCGAAAGATCGGTCGACCGTGAAGCGGCCGTGTGGTAACATCATCGGTTTTCGAAAAACTGGTCTCGAAAATCCGTCTCGAAACGGTTAAGGGATCTTTACGGGCTGATCGTGAATGTTCAATGAACTGTTCGACAACTGCCGGTAAATAATGCGTTAAGACGCATCGCGGAGCTGCGTCGGGATTAGCGAGGGATCGAGGGTGGCAAGGTGAGCAGGGTGCTGGGAGAACAGGGGGGTGTCCCGGCGACGGATCGAAACGGAACAGGAATTTCTGATGGTATCTTCGGGAGAGTCGGGTTCGAGACACCGAGCCCGAACCCCTCGCCTTCGCTCGTCAGTCACAAAATATGAGGACGAAAGAGTTTCGTCTTTCCTCCATCTCTTTCTCTCTCTTTCTCTCTCTCGCTCTCACTCTCGCGTGGTTTCCGCCCCCCTTTCGCTCGCTCCCTAAATTTCCACTAATTAAGAACGTCCGTCGCGCGGTGGTGTTTCACGTTTGATCGGACAGCAACGAGACCTGGACCTAGACTCGACCGAGTTAACAAAAGTAAAACAAAAGGAAGAACAAGGACAAGGTAAAACAAACGTAACGGGAGCGTCGTGAACCGAGGAATCGGAGATCGAGCTTAAACGATCGAAAAAAGCGAAATGAGAGTGCGCGAGAAAATAAGGTTTCATTCAAATTTTATTGCGATCTTGTTCTCTCTTTTTCCGTCGTCTTCTGATTTTCGTGAAATCGTTGCGCAAAGGTGTACGCGCGTACTCGTCCCGTTTCGCCGTTCGTCACAGTACATCGAAGACTGATTTAAAGCGTCGAATTCCTCACGGTCTCGCGAACTGTACAGGGAGAGGGAACGGAAAAAGAGAACGGGCTGCGCTGGATACGTCGAAACGAAAATCCGTCGATCCGCGGGAACACGCGGAATCCGTGCGATTTAAGGACCGAAAGGAAAAAAGAACAGAGGGGAATAAAGGAACACAAAGAGGTCAGTCTTGGCTCAGTGATTCGCTGCTCTCGTGTATATTATAAATCGTAAAAATAAAAGGGATCCTCGCGCCCGGCCGTGTTTCGCCGGGTGATCGCCTCGCGCGCGTACGCGTGTGTGCGTCTCGCATCCTCGTAACTCCCTTTTTAATCTGTTTTTTGTTTCTTCCTTCGTTCCCGTTCCCACGCTAACATCGGTTCCTCAGTCCTCCCGCAACCCTTCTACATTTTACGATCGTCCGCGAGTTGTCGGATGAGTAACATATACATATATCCATATAAAAAAGAAAGAATCTATATATATATATATAAATAAATCGCGACCTACGCGTGCGTTGAAACGGCTAAGTACACGCGAGAACCTGATTCCGCGGGGACCTCGAGGATTACAAAATGGCGGGGGTAGAGACGCGCACGGACGTCCGTCGAGTTTGAAAATTCAGAGAATGAACAAAGGGGGGAAGCGCTCGAGCGAAAGAGAAGAGCGGAGATGATCGATAAGAGAAACGCGACTTCCGGTTGTCTCTCGGCGCGTCCTAAAAGCGATCTCGCCCGACGAAACTCTCGCAACGGTTTCCAACGCATCGTGTCACGATCCTAAGTGTACGTATGCGCATCTGTAACGTTTATTGCACCTGCATCAGCATCGGAAACATCATTTTCTCTCTCACTCTCTCTCTCTTTCTTGCACACGCACAGCACACACACACACACACACACACACACGCTCTGTCTCTCTTAAAGCTAAATTTTGAAAGCGAGATCTCTCGAAGGGTGTCGGGGCATGGTAGGGAAGATCGATGGTGTACGAACGAGAAACCAGACACACCTAGCAGCTTCGTTCAAGGTTGATCGCCGTGTATAAATTAACAATAAAGAAGACGAAAAGAACAAAAATAAAAAAGAAACACGCGAACGAGAAGGAAGCGTCGCGAAGGGTTCCTCGTTACCGGGGGAATGCAGGAAGACGAAAAAAGGGGGCGAGTATGAAGGGAAACAGGGAGAACACGAACGCGGAACAGGGAAGGGCGCAACTAGAGAGTAATCAAGGGGTGAAAAAAAAAAGAAATCCGGAGAGAGAGATCTATCCGGGTCGCGTCATCCAGTCGCGAGGCTTGTCAGCCCTGAGTCTTGTATAAGGGAGGGTAGAGAGAAAATATATAATATTAATAATAATAATAATAATAATAATAATAATAATAATAATAATAGCAATGAAGATAATAATAAAAAAAAGAAGGGTAGAAAGAAAACAATAATTTACATAATCGTTAGGTAAAATATATATATATATATGTATATGTATATATATATAGAGCTTAAACCTAATTCTATGTTGAGCATTCGGTGGACGACACGGATGACGCGGCCCGCCTGCGCGACTCTCCTCGTCTCTGAAAGCACACAACCGAGTAAAAAGTATTCATGATTTCCGGGGGATGACGTGATAAAAATTACAAAATTACAAAATTACAAAATAATAATTAATAATAATAATAATTAATTAATTAAAATTAATAATTAATAATTAATAATAATAATAATAATAATAATAAAACAAACTTGGAGAAACACAAGATCGCCTCGCACGGTGTTCCTCGTCCATTCCGTTTTACGTATACAGACGCACGTCGGCGGAAGTTCCGTCGCCGAGAAACGTTGCGAGCCGTTCGCGCGTTCGATCGATCTCACCGATCGATCGAGCGTGCTTGGACTTCCCTCCTGTCACGATCGAACGTGCAACAAGCGATAAATAATAATAATAATAATAATAATATTTATAATAATAATAATAATAATAATAATAATAATAATAATAATAATAGTAATAAAAAAAGAAGGATCGAGGAAAGAGAAAAAGAATATGTATATAATATATATAATATATAATATATAATAAATGCATCGGTAGTCGTTGAACAAGAAAAAACAGTCGGTTTAACAAGTTGGCCAAGAGGCGGCCGGACGACGTCGGCAATCGCGAAATAGTTATTCGATCGACGCTGCGAACGCACGTTTTTTCTTTTTTTCCCCCCCTTCCCTACTCTCTTACTCACTCTCTCCCTCTCTCTCTATGTATTACTCTATCTCTACCCTTCTCTCTCTCTCTCTCTCTCACTCTCTCTCTTTCTCTTTCTTCTCCTTTTTTCCTTTTGCGCCTCCTTTGCCTCTCCTGCGAGAGAGCAGCAGCTCCGTGCCAGTTCCTCGATCCATCGATCGTCGAGCGGCGTCGGCGTCGGCCGCAACGGGCACAGCGTCAACCCCGTAAGAATATCTCGAACGGATAAATCATTCGAGAAAAAGGGAAAAAAAAGGAAGAAAAATAAAAGAACAACGGTTGAACGGCCGATAACCACGGGGCGAGAGACGATCCACGGCGTCGGCTTAAATGTTAATCGTTAATCTCGCAAACACTGTACACTATTACAATAGAAAAATCGCTTCTTATAAATAAAACGTATGATAATAAACATCGTATACATGGGCGCGTCGTTAGAACGTTAACATCACCCCGCGGATCATCCGGATCGTCCCGCGACTCCTCCGCGATCTTCATCTCCCGTTTCCAACCCCCCTCGCCGCGATTCGGTTTCTCGCGCTCACCCCTCTTTTTTCTCTTTCTTCTCTCTATCATCACTTTTTCTTTTGTTTTCCATCTTTTACTTCGATCTCTCGCCTTCTCTCCCCCGTTTCTTTAGTATTCTTTTTATCATTTCCTATCTGACTTTTCCGCTTTCCCTTTCCTCTTTTCTTCGCCGCTTTTTTTTCTAATTTTCCCATCTTTAGTTTTTCCTTTCGCGCGCTTTCCCTTTCTCCACGGTATCTCCAATTTTTCTCATCATTCGCTAATTTCTCTCGCTTCGTCTACCCTTCGAGTTTTCGATATCTTTTTTTTTCAATTTTCCTCATCTTTTTCTCCGATTTGTCGAATCACGTCGCGCCTCCTTTCGTACATCACCGAATCGATATCACAGTGCGCTTGGCCGCGTGTCCGCGGCGATTTTCCCGCTCGTGGAAACATTCGCGTGCGTGCGTGCGTGCGTGCGTGCGTGCGTGTCTTGTCGATCGAAATGGCACCACAGAACGCACTGACGTCGTCCGACCACCCGAAACCAGTTTTCGCGCGGCAGTTCGCAACGAGTTCCGCGGGGCCGGGGCACGTTCTACACACGGAACATAAAAACGTAAAAAATATAAACGCGTCCCTGTTTGCAGTAGTCGGGCCAGATCAGCTGGCCAATGAAATTCTTCTCTTCGATTTTTGCAAATTCTTTTGCAAAATCTATAAAATATATATATATATATATTTATATATATATATGTATATGTATAATATTTATATAAACATGTGACACGTTCGGTTGCATATATACATTCATATACACGACACGAACGATTATAAACAGTATGTAAAAAAAAAAAGAAAAAGAAAAAAAAACCAATTCTTATTCCGCGGGCACACACTATAAATATAGTCCGTTATATTCTATAGTATGCAGTATGCAAACGTACGTATATACGCGTCGTATGTATCATATCACACGGTCGATTTTGTGACTGCGAGATTAAGAGTATGATAACAAAGCATTAAGCACTGGTACTCGATTAAAATCCGTTCAAAGAATATAGAAGGAAAACGGTTGCCAACGGTGTCGGGCGTGTAGAGTACGGTTTCGACTAATTAAAAAAAAAAAGTACAACAATAGAATAGACAAGAAACTCTATTAAAAAAAAAAGAGAAAAATAGGAAGAACTAACCACTGCATTTTATGCAAAACATCTCTTTCTCTCCCGCACTTTCTCTCGCTCTCTCACTCTCTCACTCTCACTCTGTCGCGAGGAGACTTAATAATAGTTAATAATTAATAGACGTAATAGTGATGATAATAATAATAAAAATAATAATAAGATATGAGATGATATATCGTGAACGACGAGCTAGAACAATAAACAAGATTCGTATCTACACACTCTTTACAACGACAGATTCGCTCGTTCTCTTCTCTCCTCCCCCTCCCGCCCCCGCCAGTTAAATCCCCCGGCAGTTGATCGAGCGGACGTAAAAACCGCGACGCGTGTGTCAAGAGTATTTTAGTTTCGAATTGAATTCTGGGGCCGGGACACGGCTCCGCATAAATATACCTTTTATTATTTCACCGGTGCTTCGGATAAGTCCACCCTCGACCACTTCCTACCCCCCTCGCCGAGCCCGTGGCAATGTTTTCATTGTAATTTTCGTTCTGACCACTCCCCGCAGGTTTCGTGATCCAAGGAATTTCATGTTTGCGCGCGTTGCTACTAGAAACGTCTGCGAATCCTTGTTTCTCGCGAGAAAGACGCGAGTAACGTTTTGTCTAGACAACCGATCTCGTACGTTAACACTGGAGTTATTTAATTTATTTCGCAATTATTGACGTCGCAACAGCGTCAGATACCTGAAATGATTTTAAACGAGGTTCACTTGATAAACGTCGATCGTTAATTTTTAGGACTAGATATTAATCATATAAACGCTTCGTAGTGCGTTAATGAAACGAAAATTGCATAGAATTGCATAGAATTATATAAAATGAAACGAATGCACAAAGTAGAGAAATGTTTCTAAAAATTTCAGAACGCTTTGTTTCGAATATTTAATATCAAACTCGTTGAAACGACAATTTTGAATGCTTCCAGCCCTTAGCTCCTCAACCCTTGTTTCTATAAATGTCACTTTAGGAAATGTTTATCTGACGCAAAAAAATCCGCTGTCTAGTTACGTCGCAAGAAACGCCGATGGAAGAAGTCTCGAGGAGATTTGACGTTCGCGTGGGTTCGAGGGGAAATGAAAAATTCTTGGCGCGTTCCGCGCGCGTAGGTGCGTGGCCGTTGATCGTCGTGACGCGCGGAACAAGCGTTCCGCGTTCCGCGACAGGTCTCCCTCGCGAAATTCCGATTCGATTCGTATACGAGTTCTCGCGAAGAAATGATTGTCTCGGGGGAACGGAACGCGGCGACGATCGCCGATCGGCGCATAACGGAGCCAATTAACAGTGTCATTGGCGAGTCGTGTTGCGTCTCGTCGCGGAAACTCCGCGTTGAATTATTGCGCGCGTGTTTAAGGTTCCTCGGGTAGAATTCATGAAAACTGAAATTCAGAAATTCCGTTATTTCGATAATAACCCCTCGCCTCGTAACATAAATAAAATTTGCAAGTATAATCAACGAATCACTTTGTATTAGAATTGAACAATAACTCTCCAAGTATTTAAAGTATCCAATGAATTGTCTGACAGTAAAATATCCTTGATCCGAAAATCGAATGATATATCTGTGATCAATTAATAATCTTCGGAATACTTTATCCAGAAAATAATTAACAGTGATTATAAAGGGTGCAATTTGAAAAGCTAGTCCCAGAACAGGGGGTTAAGGATCGATCGATTGAAATTCGCCGAGGAAAGAGAAAGAGAGACATCGGAAACCGTTGGAATATTAACACGCTTAAACAGCCGAGAACAAGAGGAACGCCGACTTCCGGTGTCCCCGTTGGTGGTCCGAAGCACCGTCTCCGTTTCGATGTTCCTCGGCGAGAGCGCGGGAAAGAAAGAAGAAAACGAACGAACAAAAAGTGTACAACGTCGACGAGGAACGATCGACGACGACGACGAACAACCACAGGGTCGCTCGTCGGTCCTCCTTTCCGCGGTTTCCGGCGCACCTGCACGTCTTGTTACGCACAACCCCCCACCCCGCCCCAACCGGAATTGGCTCTGAGTTTCGCATTTTCTCCCCCGTATCGAATAATCCTCTTGCTTTTTCGTTCGCGCGGTCCCGCGAACGCGATATAAGTAAACCTCTGATAATTAAATAATGAGTCGATTAACGTGACGCCTGACGACACGATCCCCCCTCTCACCAAGTTCCTACCCCTTAATTTATCATCCCGTTTTTCGTTTGTTCCTCCCGTCGGTTTTCCATCGTGGTCTTCGTCCACTTTCGCCGTTTTCATTTTTTTTTCATTTTCTCTCACTCTCTCTCTCTCTCATACACACACAGAGACACATGCATTCCATTCCTCATCATTTTCCACGCACGTTTCTTGCTACCCCCCGCCCCCCACCCCTTCCACTTGCATCGGAGTATCGATAATTGCAGTTCTTGAATATAATTATTAATATACCTTCCTAAAATACGGTCAAATCACTGCCGCGAGCAGCAATTCCGAGGCACTACGAACAGGCCACAGAGAATATGGCCGCACAATTATTTCAATCTTCAGATCATCTCTGTGTCTAATTACGATAAAAGACTAACTGTAGAACGCCTAATATATGTATAATCGTAATTATCTATACGCGTACGTATACACGGATAGTATATACGCATACGCATACGCGTATATATTTTATGTATCTCGTCATCTATAGGTATAGATCATCAATAATATGTATATATATATATATGTACATATAATAATCATAATATATATACATATATATATATACACATATATATATACATATATATTATGTGTAATGTACAATAATTAGAGAGATCACACGTCTTAATATAGAAATTTAAAAGACTATTCTCTAGTACGTTGAAATTTCCTCGTATCCCTTTTTTTTCTCTCCTCCTCGTCCCCTCATTCTTTCTTCACTCTCTCTCGTCTCGTCTACGTTTCGTTTCGTTTCTTCTCTTTTTCCCTCTCAAGTATTGCCACGAAATGAGATCCCCCCACCCCTTCCCTCACCCACTCGGTCTGCTCGCGATTCTTCGTGTACCGGGCTGTTCCGCGACGATGATGTTCATTATTATTATTATTATTCATTATTATTAAATTCCGAATGAGCGGACTTCGACGAGGGTCCTTCGAAAGTCTTTCCCTCCTAACCTCAACTTCCCCGTTCCACCCCGCCCCCTCCACTCCTCCCTCCAACCCCTTCGCGTTCTCTGCTCGTCCGTTCGTCATTTTTTTCTTCTTTTATTGAGCTACTCTCTATCGACTATACCCTACTGATTTTTTTAATCCTTTGCTGCTACCCTAACGGTGTCTCAGCCTTCTTCCACGTTCCCTCCTCGTCCCGATTTCACGTGTTTCCTTTTTTCTCCATTCCCCTCCTCACGCATTCGCTCTCCGCTCCTCCTTATCGTCACGCCTCTTATCCTCTATCATTTACGTATCAGCACCAATCTGATTTTAAAACCGATTCAAAATATCATCGTTATAATTAATAGAATAATATATATATATATATATATTTATATGTATATATATATATATACATACATTATGTGTGTGTTTGTATCACGCGTGTACACGTATATGTGTATATGTATATATATATATATATATGTATATCTATATATATTTATATATATATATATATCTTCCACATATACGTGTACACAGGCATATATTTAACCTGTCGTATAAATATACATTCAAATATTACTATAGTATACAAGAGTCGTAACCTCTCCCGTGTCCCGCGCTAACTTTTATATATCGCCACCGTCAACTTGTCGTACCGAAAGCTATGGCTCAGCACACGCGGCCCGATGCCGCGCGTTCGTCCTCGTAAATCCCTACCTAATCTCTCTTCTTCTTCTTCGTTTTCTTCCTCCCCGTCCCTTCTGGCCCCCTCTGGATCCGCAGATCTCCCCTCCCCTCGCCGTCGCTTTTTCTCCTCGTCTTTCTACCCCCGAACCTTCACCCGACTCACCCTACCACACGTTCTCCTCTTTTTCTTTATCTTCGCTTTCGTTTCACTCTCTCCCTCCCTCTCTCTCTCTTCGAGGTCCTCCGCATCTTCCCCTCTTCTTCCCGTTCACCTCTTCGTTCCTCGTTTTTCTCTTACTCTTCTTTTCGTTCCCGTATCCCTCGGCGAAACCTACCCACTCGCGTCCCAACCCTGTGCACGCATTCGCATCTCCCTTTCGCACGGATTCACGCGCCACTCACGCATATTTCAATCTGCCCGTCTCTTTCTCTCTCTATCTCTCGTACACATGCACTCTCATTCTCTCTCTCTCTCTCTCTCTCTCTTACACGTGGCGTTTCGGTTTTTCTGTTTCATTCGTTCTGCTTGTTTGTTCGTCGGAACGGCTTTACATATTTACAGACATTCTTCTCGTGGTCGTGTGTTCACCTCCCATCTAGAGGTATCTTTCTCTCATCGGGTGTCTTCCCCATTCTTCTTCGTCTTCTTCTTCTCCTTCTTCTTCTTCTGCTTCTACATCTTCTTCTTTCTTCTTGTCCCTTCATTTTGCTTCTTTAAACATAGGCAAGTTAAATATCGTATCACAATCGTTTGTCAATTTTCCTCTGCTCCTCCCCTGTGTGTCTCCTCTTCGGCAAGTGTCGCAGTCTGCTCGCATCTCGGGAGCGTGTCGCGTCCCCGGACGAGCTCGGGCTTGTCCCCGAACCACCGAAACCCTCTCGAGCTTGCCCGAATCGTTCGTCCTCGCGTGAGACGAGAACTCTCGCGGAGAAGCTGTGCCGTGCGTTGACGAACGGTCGGCGCCTGGGAGGACTCAAGAGCGCGACTGTGGACTGCCGGTGCATTGAAAGCCGATTCGTTTTCATCTTGACGCGAACGAATTAGTATGACCAATTACAATGTGCGACGGTTTCAGCGGCTAGCGAGCTAGAGCTGAAAATAAGTATGAAAATGGACGTGTTCGACCGATTGGATCCCCGTCTCCCCGAAGCGCCGTTCGCTCGTCAACGCACCGTACACGCGCGTCGATGACACGGTCACAATTCGTCGCAATATAAAAAAATACGTATCGAGGGTAATAGACGGGGCAACTCTTCGTTGGCTTTGATACGCACCTGTTCTTCGGCCGGTCGGCCGACGAGCTCGACGGAACCACGGGCAACGATATCCTGTCCCGCCGTCCTTCCTCGTCCAGCGTCAGCTCGCAGGACCGCGGCCGTTAATCGTTCGATCTATCGCATTCCTAACCGGCGGCCGGGTCCACCCAGAACGAGAAATCGACCGATCGTCCGCTTACCGTCCGCCGATCCCCTTTCCGTCGCTCCTCGCGAAGTTCGAGGCCAAACCTGCAGGCAGTCACGGTCACCGTTTCACGGGGACACGAGCGAGATGTCGCGTCGCGAGGACGGCAGAGGAGAGTCTCGTTCTTATCTCTCGCGAAAGGATCTCGAGCGATCGGCCGAATCTCGTCCCGGGTGGCAGCGGCGCGCATCCTTCCACGCGGAAGAGTATTCGCCGGGCGACGTCGGGGGGGCGATCGAGAGGGACGATAACGGTTATCGGTGGACAGGGTCCGGCGAGCTGCGGCGACCGGGAACGGGTCGCGGCTGGAAGACGAAAGACGGGGGGGACGTGTGCGTCGAGAACGGTAACCACGCAAATGAAACGCCCCTACACAACGATTTATTATTGCACACCGTCGAGGTGTCCGCCTCGACGCGGAAGGAAGAAGACAACGAAGAAGACGCGAAACGCCGGGGGCGACCGTCGAGCTCCCGGGACTATCTGCCGCGAGAACGTTGCTGCTCGGCACTCGGCGCCGCGCGAACGCGGAAAGCAGCGGGGGGACCGCGGAAAGGTAACGAAAAGAAAGACCCTATTAAATGCACGGTGAATGTCACGGGTAGTGTTGCTGGATCGGCTGCTGGCTGGTGGTGGCGCATCGGTGGGACGCGGCGACGCTCGACGCCGTCCCGGCGTCGGCCTGTAACGCGTGACCGAAGCATCGCTGAAACCTCAGCGGTATTCCTGCTTGCTAGTAGGCGGCAGGATGGACGGTTAGTCACTGGGGCGGCAGGCCGGTTGGCGGCTTGAACTCGCCGGCGACGGACACGCCGTTCGCCTGGCCGGGGAACTGCGCCGTCGACACCGGCGGCTGATGGTTGAACGCGGGCGCGTAACACTGCGGGAAGTACAGCTCCGGCTTGACCACCGTCGGCGTCAGGCCCCTTGGAACGGGGACCGGGCCCAGACCGGCCGGCGTGCCCGGCGGTTTGGTGTCGCTGCTCGAGTTCCGGCGCACCTTCGCCGCGTGCGGGTTCATGTGGTTGTCGATGTGCTTCTTGACCTCGGGCTCCGTCGCGAAACGCCGCCTGCAGTTCGGCATCGGGCAGCAGAACGGCCTGTCGCCCTGATGGGTGCGCGTGTGCTGGTCCAGTATCGCCTTCTGACGGAAGTCCTTGCCGCACTGCTGGCACTTGTACGGCTTCTCGCCGGTGTGGATGCGCAGATGCTGGTTGAGGATGGTGCGCTGGCGGAAGTTCCGGCCGCAGTAGACGCAGCCGTACGGCTTTTCGTTCGTGTGGATGCGCAGGTGTTGGGTCAGGTGGGACTGCTGCCTGAACCTCTTGCCGCATTCCGGGCAAGGATACGGCCGGGACTCGATGTGTATGCAGCCGTGCTGCAGCAGGGTCGACTTCTGCTTGAACTCCTTCTGGCATATCGGGCAGCGCACGTAGAGCGGCATGCCCGCGGAACGGCCGTGCTGTATCACGTCCGGCAGGCAGCTCTTGCTGCCGCCCTGCTGCTTGATGTACTGTAGGGCGCCGAAGCTGCCGGTCCCGCCCGCGCCGAATACCGCGTGGTTGCCGCCCTTCGGGTCCTTGAAGTACGCCGGGTACTGGATCGAGTTCGCGTCCGGCGCCGGGCTGAACGCGCCCGACTGCGTGTCCGTGTCGCCGAACGTCGACGCCACCTCCTCCTTGCCCTCCTCCGGCGGGAACGGGACGTCCTGCGGCCAGAGTGTCGGCGTCATCCCGTTCTTGAAGATCAGATGCGGTGACACGTCTGCAACACGAAACAATAGGGGACACGGTTCATCATTCGGCTGATCAGCGAACCACCGGCGCGTCTCTTGGAGGATCGTTTCGTTTCGCGGTTCGTCTCGGTTTTGTTAGTCGGCCGGCCGCGATGGTACCGTGCCGGCGGCGTACGGGGAACGCGGCGGATCCTTGGAAACCGGAAGCCGGATTCTCCTCGCGTCTGCGATGGTTGGTACCGGGTTCGTTAATCGAGCGGCAGGCGCGATAGAGACAGAGATAGACAGCGAGAGGCAAAGACGGAGAGACAGAGATCCAACGCGAGCGGAATCGTAACGCGATCAAGTCGGGTTCGCCTGAGATCCACCTCCTCCACCTTCGCGAGACAGGACGCGTTTTAATGGGAAGACTACGGAGAAGTTAGGGGTGAGAGACGTTAGCAGCGGATGCCGGGATCGAGACTCTGTACGTGTTAACGGTTCCCGTGTACGCGACGCGAGCAGCTTCGACGAAGATTAGAAAACGGACGAGGGATCGGAGAAGATCGAAGGTTGGAGAGAAAGACGGGGCAAAGGTAGGCTCCTCTATCTCACAGCTCACCAGGACTCTCGCGTCCAGCTCAACCGTTCTGATTCTTCGCTCGAGAACAACTCTCCACGATCGGTTCGTCGCCGATCGTTCTTATATTTTGATCTGCGGATCTCTCGCGAACCAGCGACCGCGGACAGGCGGGTCTGTCCGCGTCGCTGTGGATCGAGCTAGGACAAAATGCGGGAGAACTGAAACGGGATCGAAGAGAAGAGATAAACGAAAGCGGGGATGATCGTTAGTTGCGAAGCGAAGTATGCTCGAAGGAAGAAATGACAATGAAGAGAGCAAAAGAAAGAGAGAAAGAGAAAGAGAGAGAGAGAGAGAGAGAGAGTAGACGATGACGGTGGCGACAGGTGAAAGAGAACACGACGGCGACAGTAGTCCGCGATCTCAGTGACACATCTAATGATGACGGTGAAGAAGATGGTTATAAATACGATGGTGGTCGTCGGTGGCGGTGGTGAATTACAAGTAAAAAACGGTAAGAAACCGGTGAATGGGGTCAGTGTGGTTGTGGTGGACGCCCTCTGGGAGTCTGGGAGGCAGAGAGAAATGCTCGCCTTGGTGTGTGCGGACGTGCTGATTCAGGATCGCCTTCTGACGGAAGTGTTTTCCGCACTCCGGACATTGGTATGGCTTCTCACCCGAGTGGATGCGCAGATGCTGGTTGAGGATCGCACGCTGCCGGAACGTACGCTCGCAGTACACGCACGCATACGGCTTCTCGTTCGCGTGTATGCGCAGATGCTGCGTTAGATGCGATTGTTGCCGGAACCGCTTCCCGCACTCCGGGCACCCGTATGGCCGACTGTCCGTATGGATCCGCTCGTGTTGCAGCAGTGTCGACTTCTGCTTAAAATCTTTGCCGCACGTCAGACACTTGAACAGCCGTAGATCGCTGTTCGCCCCTTTCCCGGACTTGCCGCTCTGCTGGACGATGTCCGGCAGCCCGGTGGACATGTTCGGCGCGCCGGGGCTAGCGTATTGGTGGGCGTCCAGGCTGGGCCCGCCGTCGCCCTGGCCGAGGGACGTCAGCATCACGCCCGGCTGCTTCAGGTAGTGCAACGCGGAGAAACCGCCAGGCGTGAGCATGTGCGGCGGCACGCTCGGCGACGGATGCGGCCGTGCCTCTTTGAAATAGTGCTGCGGGTACTGCTGCAGCTCCCCGGCGCCCGGGAAGCAATCGCCGCGGTCGACCTCGTGCGGCGTCAGTTGCTGTTGCGGCGAGTGGTCTTGCTGCTGTTGCGTCTGCTGCTGTTGTTGCTGTTGCTGTTGCTGTTGCTGCTGCTGTTGGACCTGTTGCTGTTGCTGCTGCTGCTGCTGCTGCTGCTGTTGGACCTGCTGTTGCGTTTGCTGCTGCTGCTGCTGCTGTTGTTGCTGTTGCTGCGACGTCGCCTGGCTCGATTGTATATCGTCGTCGGGTGGGGTTAAGGCTTGAGGCTCGGGCGGCGCCGAGGGGTACGGCGAGGGCACGGGAGAGGCCAACGAAGGCGGGGGACCGCTTTCTCCCTCGACTGGGGGACCACAGGCCTGCTGTGGACTGCCGGACGAGGAGGAGCCCTGCTGTTGCTGTTGTTGCTGTTGCTGCGGATACAGTCCCCCGTCCTGGAGAGATCCCGGCCCCGGGCCCCATTGCCCCTGGGGTCTCTCCATGTTGTCCTTGTATAATACGTAGGGCGCGCCAGTATCTGGAATCAGACAAGTCGAACGAACCTTTATCGATGCGTGGCCCCGTGGAAAAGCGAACAACGCGTCGCCCGAACCGCCTCGCGCCGTTGCCAACGGCCAGGATCGCCCCCGCGAGACTCTCTCTCGGCCTAGATCATTTCGCATCGCGCGGTTTCTCGATCAAACGGATTTTCGTATCGATCATCGAGAATCTACTCTTTCTATCCCAGCTCACGGGACGTTAACGTCAACTCGGACCCTGGTACCGCTACCCTAGATCGTTCGCGGAACCATCAACATCAGCGACCGCTCGACAGATCCGTCTAACCCGATGGATCGGTAACGGAAGCCCGGCTCTATCGTCAGGCTCGAGCACTCCGGCTAACGATCGCTGCATACGATGCTGTACGAGTTAATAGTACCCGCGAAGCTTGATACCTACACAATCCATTTGTAATGGGAACCGCGGCGAGGGGGGCGCCGGGCGGAAGGGGAGCGGACGGAAGGTCGATGTTTATTCGTACTTCGCGAGTCAGCCGACCGGAAGAGCGACAAACCCCGGCTGAATCGGCTTTTTAATCGGCTAATCGGGGAGCCGGGCTGCTTCGGGCCGACGAGCGACGACTCCCGGACCTCGACGCGAAACATTGTATCGGGATCGCGCGCTCGCGGCCGTGTACACTTTCTACCCGCGTTCAATCGACCACGTTCCTGGTCACGCATGGTCAGATACGTCCGGGCCCGAGCGTTCGCAAGTTCAACGGCTGTTATGCAGGTCGGATGCACGCGGGGATACATGTTCGCGCGAATGATTTATGAAGTGTTCCGCCGTATCTGCGACGTCGAATCTCTCGTTTTCTTTCTCTCTCTCCGCCTGGCCTTCCGCGCCAACGAAAAAAGAGGTTCCCTCCGCGACTTCTCTCTTTCTCTCTCTCTCTATCTCTCTCTTTCTCCCTTTCTTTTCCTCCTTTCGTCTTCGCGTTCCGCGCGGTCGTGGGCGGCGTCCGCGTTCGGGCATTAGAAAAAACGTGGAAAAGTCGACGGCTCTCGCATAGTTTGTCTCTACAGGGTGTTGCGGTTCTCGGGAGGAACTGAGGGAATGGTTTTGTAGGGAAATTCGGTGAATGTTGGAGCAGTATTTAATGTATTTAACCATCTATAGGCCCGTGTGACTTTGGAGTCACGTATGTATTGGCATCTCGATTTTCGTTTCGCATAGCAAAGCAATTCAATCAAACTTACGCTCAGTAAGTTGAAGGTTATGATATCTGAATGGCAAGGTATATTGGTTTTGATACAATTATTACACCTTCAACAGACGAAGCTAAATTATATCAATTGCTTAATTAATAGAACGAGGAAGCTACGAGCTGATCTCTTGCGGTTCGAGCAATTAAATCACTCCTTCGCGAATTAGTCCTCCAAATCTGAACATTTCATTGAAGTGTCATTCGCAATGGGTTCGAACTATCGAATGTATGAGAAAGATTCAGCCTGTAGAGGGTCGAGGTTTCTAACAAGTAGAAATGACCGATGAACAGCCTCGCGAATCTTCATTCGAACCAGACACCCTAGTCGCAGCTGTCAGAGCAAGTTCAGCCAAGAATAAATTGTATCCCAGTTTTCCGCTTGCTTTCACGAGGCGGATCCATCGATTTTTCATTTGCCGGCGATTCCCCGAAACGAGGGGCCGGACGGGTTTCTCTTGGCAAGTGGCGAGCACACACCGGCAAAAAAGCGTAGCGCGCGCGCCAAGATCCGAGATTAATGAAAGAAGATGATACTGTTTCACTAACGACACGACGGGAACGACGTGCCCCGCGAGTCGCCGGCGTTCCATTTTGGTTCACCAGTTCCGAAATAATATTCTCCGTTGCCCCCCGCGTCCGTCGTATACATCAGCGACAATTAAAGTCTCGGTTTCTTTGTTCCCCAGGGACAACGGTAGCGACGATCGCGCGACAAAAGATCCCGCGCCGGAGTAATCCTACCAGCGGCTCGGCCCCGTTCCGGGCCGGCACTCGAAACAGCGAGCCCGCGGACAAGGAATCTCTCGGCGGGCCGAGTAATTGAATCGATAGAGCAGTCATCTGACAAACGATGAACCTCTGTTCGAGTGTCGGCGAATAGCCGAGCCATTAGCCTCCTCCCCGCGGTCCGCGGGAGAAGACAGAAGACCCCGAGTTACGCCAGCCGATCCTCGCTCGTCAACGATATCACATTCGTCGCCGTCGACGCCGGATTCGCGCGTTAACGGCAGTCCGAACAGGAATGTGTCCGGAGGTAAGTGAGTTAGCCGATCGTCACTTATCGCGGGGGGATCCTAGAGGATCGGATGTTCTTTACGGAGGATCGAGTGATAATAGCAATTCCGATAGGTGGTCACTTTGACTATGAAACTGCGGAGATACCGTTCTATAGCCCGAGGAGCGAGTCCTCCTAGAGCGCGGAGTTAGCTCTGAACTATCCAACCCGGCTTCATTGGATTCGACGCGGTTCATAGAGCGTTTCAACCGATTTTTCTGGCAATAGCCGACGCGTTTCTTCCGCGGAATTCTTCCTATAAAATGTTCTTGCGACGAATACACGCGAAAATTCTGTTGGATTTAGTAAGTATGAGATCGCTGAAGGAAGCAATTGGCCGTGGCAAATTAATATCACGGTTCCTGTTTAAGGAAACCGTCTCGCGAGCGATTTAATTGCTGATTCGGTGGACACGTCGAGAGACAGGATCGGGGCTCGTTACGGCATCGGCGACACGCGCGCGCGTCTGTCGTAATCACGGCTATCGCTCGCGGAGCGCGGCCGTCACGAGGAAAAACAACGGTGCCGGCGCGCTCGCGCGCGGATCTCCGCTCGGCTCGGATTCAGCGCCGGCACGCGGCGCATCTCATGATTATGGAGCCCCCATTATGCAACGTTACACAAAGTATTCCGTTTTATCGGCTTAATTACCCGCCGGCTCTTTTATTCCCATTCTTTCGTTTATCCGCGCCCGGTCAACGCTACCGGCGCACTCGCGCTCGCGCTCGCGCGCCGCCGCAACTTCTTTCAGGCCGGTTTTGTTTTCGCGTCCGGCCCGTGACGCATCGGCGAACTATCTTCGCTCTCCTACGTTTATTAATATCGAGCACGCTTTCTCGCGCAAGTACATTCATCGCGCGCGCCCCTTCGCGGACGCGCTCTCCCCTTTGACCCCTTTGTTCCGTCCCTTTCGAGGACGAAAGCGTTTTACAGCTATTTCTCGCGTTCGCCGGCCACTCGGCCGACAGTGATCAACTTCTCGAGGACTCGGTGTTTTAATATTTGGAAACGATCGAGGCTGTTGATCGCTTCGACTCGTGTTTTCGTCGTTCTCGGATCATTCGAAAAATGCCGTGTCACGGGAAGTTCCAGGTTGACCTGTGATCGAGATTTCGTAAGATTTTCCCTCCCCCAGTCCGTTGCCGAATCGAGCTGGAACAGTGAGTCACTCGATCGAATGGAGGATGGGGAACCGTATCGAGTGCAGTGTTGTGTTGGAGGAGAACGCTGGAAGAAACTTGACTCGAGAATGTCTCTGCAACAAGGGGACTTATCAAGCAATTTTATGCGCTTAATCTTGGAATGATTCGAATAATTTTATTGTCCCATTCTGAATGGAACGTTCGACAATTTCGCGGACTCAGCGTAGCGTTGATCCTTCGACAGACAATTTTACAAGCCACACCTGAGTCTAGCTTACAGTCGAGTCTATCTAGCTCCAGATCTGACTTCTGTATACCTCCTAGACGATTCTATAATTCAAACTGGAATCTACCGGTCGGTTGACAAATCATTCCGCAACGATTCGTAATACGTAAGCGTCGCTCGTTCACGGTTTCACGCGTCGAGCGCGAATAATTCGATTCTCCCGGCTCGCAGGGCCGCTGGAAACGCGGCTTTTTCATCGTCCGTATCAACCGGAGGGAGCGACTTCGCCGTTTGCCACGCTCGATTGTTATATGTGCCTTCTGATACGGCTGCTTGGCGAGTGATGTACGGTCGTCGTTCACGGTGGCCGGCTGCTCGGCGATCGCTCCTTTGATTCGCGGACCCCGGGATTCTGGGTAGTAGGCACGCTTCGCGAAACAATCGTCGTTCCTCGTGTCTAATTGGATACAAGGAATCAATTTTACTAGATTTCTAGTTGGCAACAACGCCGAGGAAAGGAAACATGCCTTCTTATCTGACTTAAACCTGCTCTCCAAACGATCGGCGATCGTTCTTACAATTGGCGAGCCTCGAAGCCGTCGAAAAATCAATTCCAGTTCAACATTACCGAGTCATTTATCTCTAACTACCAAGAATTCCCAAGAAGTCTATACGCGAACTCAAGATAGCATCGACACGATTATTAGCGAATCTTAGAAATTTCTATCTTCCCAACCGACAGCAACGAGTCTATACAACTACCAACAACACAAAGAATAAAACCGTTCTTCCTTTACCAGCGTTAACCGAACAAGAAAGCCGAATCTCCGAAAAAAAAAGATCGATCGAAGCGAGTATCAGTCGAACAATTTAATTAGCCCGAGTATCTGGCCCTCGTGGACCGATGGTTCCGATGAATCCGGCTGAAAGAAGCGGATCCGGATGCGAGGGAAATATTCCGGCGAGCCGGGGATTCGCGGGTAGTCTCTTTCCACCGACTTCCTCCTCGAGCGGGCAACGAAAATAATTTTTCCAAACGCGATCGTTGATCCGTGGCTGGAGAGCCGGCTCGCGACTCGCGCATAGAACGGCGCGTCATCCAACGGCTTGGCATCGGCGCTGAAAGAATCGAACGAGAAGCCAGAGAGAAAAAGAGAGAGAGAGAGAGGAGGATCAGCGTGTCACGATTCGTTTCATTATTTTTTCTCTCGTTTCCCCCTTCCACGGATTTCCTTTTACTTCCTTATCGCGCGACGTCAGGATTGATCGGCCGCATCTACATAATATTATCGCTTATTTATTCCGTCGGCTGCCGCTGGAACGGGCTCCCGTATCATTAATTACGCTGATGAGTTCTGTGACGCGCGGCTGCGAGCGGCGGACCAATGCGTCGATGCACGATGTACGGCGTGTATATCTGCTCCCCGGTATCTCTCGTTCTTTCTTCCCCCCTTTCCTTTCTCTCTTTCTTCTCTTTCTTCGTTCCTTTCCAGTGATCAATAAACAACGACCCGCGCCAAGGAGACCCGGAGCCGGAAACTGGAATCCCGTGATCTCGTCTTTTTCGCGACATTCAAATGACTCCTCGAATTAAATCGATACGTCCCGACACTTTCGACGATCGGAGACGTGACGTAACGGCCTGTCTCTCTCGCGTCGGTTTCTTTCAACTACCGGACGAACCTCTGCACGGAGAGGGGGGAGGGAGGAGAGATCACGCGAGATGCACATCGCGATCGTTCAGTGTCGTGTTTTTCGCTCGATATGAATGGACAATGATAATTCGGTAAAAAGTGACCGCACAGAAGAAATTAGAGATAATACTGAATTGCTCCGCGAGCTGTGTATTGTTCCGTATGGAACAGCGGAACGTTAGATCTTGATCACCGCAGCCTCCGAGCAAGTGGAAACCACTGGATCGTTCCAGAACTTCCTCTCGTTTGATTAATCGCGCGACGGAGGAAAAGTATTTCGTGTTTCGCGTCCTGCAACGAATGATACACGATTCGCTCTGATCTATTATCTTCCTGGAAGCTCGCGACGTCTTCCCGAAATTCCTGCCAGAAACATCTAGGCCAATCTGATACAAGCTGCCGACGTCGATCGATCGGGTCTCGTCTGAACGATTTCCGAATTAGAAATCTTTTTCAAAGATGCGTTCAACTATTCAGCTGACAGAATGTTTAACCCTTTTCAGCTGTCAGAGTGTTTAAAACTTTCATGTTTGTAATACTAAGTTCCAAACAAATGATTCAACTGCTCAAACAGCAAGAAACCAGTACACAATTTCCCTATTCCATATTATTTAGGCATTCGATGTGTGATTTGGCAGAATCTACAAAAGGTACACAAAATCTCTCTTTGTATAGTTCAGAGAATCTTCGTCCGCAAAGGGTTAACTTTGCGAGAACGATAGAGGTTTCGAGGACCTAGCGGTTTAGCATTTGAAAATGAGTTAATCATTTCGACCAGCGTGTTCATCATCTAGGCCAATCCGATGCAACACAGATCGAACGATTTTCGAGTTAGAAACCCTTTCCTCTCGTTTCCTGCGTTCGTTTTTCAAGGTGCAGACGGAAGGTCGGCTCGAATCGCGGAGTAGCTCGCGCTCCCCGGAGTCGGACACAAGTGGCCGGATTACGAAGGCTCATTCTACTCACCTTGAGAATGAAAAAAGTGCTTACGATCGTGCGTGCCGCCCGGGCACACCGCCTTTCGTAGCCCGCGAAGGCTCTTTTTGCGCAGCGGAGTTTCGCAACGCGGCTCGGCTCCATCGGAGGCGTTAATGCGAACGAGGTGTCGAAAACTGGAGCGAGCCTCGCGGCGAATCGAATTTCGTACGCGGAAACGCGGTTTCCTTCGATAAACCTCGTACTTCCCGATGTTCAATGCGTAGACGCAAGTAGCTATCTATCAAAACATCGACGAACGATCGTCTGAAATTTAGATCGTTATTCGAACGGTGGACTCGGTTCGCTCTGATTTTCGAGAAACCGAAGAGCTCCTCGATCCGAGCGATACCGCGCGAAGAAAGGAGCAATAAATTTCGCGGCGTCCGAGTTTCGTGTAGTTTCGGTACGTTTCTTTTGTATTTATGGCCGAGAACGAAAGCGCTGTTTCATTGTTGCGCTACGATTTTTCATACTTGATGCAAGTAGGATCGGCCTTATACAGTCGGCCGGGCGGTTCGAACATTCTTTAATGCCGGCGCTATTTATACTTCGTACGGTCATTCTCCGCGATCTGGATCCAGGAATGAATTAGTTCCCGACGATCGTTTTAGTCCTCGCGGTGTCGAGAAGCGGAATTACTCTCTGGACAGACAGTTTCCTTATATAATCCGCACAGTATTAATCACTCACTTTCGAAAATCAATCTTCCTGTCATTTCAATTTCGTTTATCCGTACAACCATTACCTACCGGAATCCAAAAGCTAATCCACCGATTAGCTCCATCTAATCACAATCAAACACCTGTTTCCAAAATCGAAGAACATTCTCTCGCATCTACAATATCACTTCCTCTTCCATAACACTTCTCTTACATAAACCTCTGCATATCCGATCCACGTCCCATCCAAACTCGCAGAAAACCCTTCGAGCCTCCATTCCCAGAAACCCTCCAGAAACTCAGCATCTCGACTAAAACCCATTCTTGTCCGATTCCCTCTTTCGCGATTCCCACAGGCGTGTCTCCGCTTCCCGGCCGGGCATACCAGTTTTTCAGTTAATTCCCCGGTTCCCGTTCGCGACAGGGGCGTCGGTCGGGCATCATTCATGCGTGCACGGTCGCCTAACGGAAACGGGTTCTATTTTTCCGAATTGGCTGATAACCGAAACGAGTTTGCCGGCTAACCAAGCCATCCGGCCAGTTAGCCAGTTAACCAAAGCCGATCCGAGCGGAGCGGAGCCGATCCGGTCGGCCATTCGATAGATAGTCTTACTATTTAAATGACATTGGCAGCGAGCGCGGCCGTGCAATTTTAAACTGAAGGCGGCGGCCTGCCTCTAGCCGGCCGACCGGCCAGCCAGTCAGCCAGTCAGCCAGCCGGCCGGCCGGCCGCGGCGAAGGTTGATATACAGATTTCGCGGTGAAGGTCGGTTTACAATATCCGGTATCCGAGGCTCACGGTATTCCGCGGTGGCCGGTGCACACACGTATCTATCCGTGCTTTCTCTCCGAGGCTCGCGCGCGTGCACGCCCCCGTCCCGTCCCGCAGCTCCGCTCCGGCGATACATCAGTACCCGCGCAAAAATAATTGCTCCCGTCCGACGGAAAGTACAAATTTATCGGTCCTCCTTTTTCCCTGCTCTCCTCCGCCGCTCCTACGTGTGCGGCTCTCCTTCTTTCTCGCGTCGTTCCCATCGGCGCTCGATATCGTCGTCCCGGCAGCGAAACGCCGACGGTAATCGGCGCTGGCTCCGGCTGACTGGCCCTCTCCCGATCCGTCCACGCACGCGAGCACGCACGTACGCTCCTCCGTCGAACGGGAATCGTTACCATCGAGGAGCAAAACTCTCGTTTCCGTTTCCCTTCTCAGGGGGACAAGTTTACGAGCCTTTTATAATTATTCCCGCGCCGCAAAAAATTCGCGAGACCAGCGGCGCACCGAAGAATGGGAGAAATGGGGAGAGAAGAGAAACGATCTCTCTGGATGCTTGTTTTCCGCTGTAGCCGGGATTCTCGCGTTGCTAGAGGTGTTTTCGATTGTTTCGTTTAGAACGAGGAGTCTGGGCTCTCCCCTGGGATGCTTTGCTTTTGGAGTGTAGAGAGTGAATTTTGTATCGGTGTTTGTATGCATTGGAATTTTTAGGTGATCGAGGTCTACGTGACACTTGCTTCGAAATTTTGAGTTATCCTTCGATTTACTAGATTAACACGATCTTCTCTATGTTGCCACTGAGATTAACGTCGAACCTCTGCTCGCGCGAGACTGTCGATTTTTATGCGGATCCGTGGACTTTCGTTTTGCGAGGTTTATGGGTGTTGAATGGAGTTTGATTGTCAACGTTTGGTAGATTGTTTGGTTTCATTTTGGAGTTGAAGTTTCGGATAGATTGAATTTTAGTGGAATTTTTAGTTGAACTTTAGAATTAGAGATTGAAGTGTATATAGAATGATAGTTTGACTTGAATGTTGCATCGAGTGCTTTTAATTCAGGCATAGGAAATTAATTACTGGTTACTGTAATTGTCAGTGATTAGTCAGTTATCTGAACCCTATTTGCGCGTGTGTACGTATTGGTTAAATCGTGAGCATTTTGAGAAAGATCATGTGGTTCAATGTTGGACTCGAAGTTTCAGATAGAATTCAACAGAAAATTTGATTCGATTACCACGATCTCTATCAGAAGACATTACACTCTATCACTAAATTACTCCACTACTCCTAGATACTTCACACTCTAACAATCGCGAACCTCCATTCAAACACGCTACACCCGAAACTCATCTCCGATCAATCACTCGTCCCAGTTCCATCGAAACTCTGAATCGCACTCCATCTCTCAATCGTCGTCCGGTTACGCAAGAGTTCGCGAAACGCGACGATAAGAAGAATCTCCGCCGGAGGAGAGGGGAGGCGATCGCGTTACCGAAAGCCGCGACGCGATTTTCGACGACGCGGAATCCGGCCGATTCGCCGGCGCGTAAAAATAAATGCGCGTCTCGTAAATTTAATTGCGTGACGGCCGCCGCTCGGGTACACGGGTGCAGCGGCGAGAGGCGTGCGATTCGGTCCGAGAGAGTTCGAGCGAACGAGCGAGCGAGCGAGTGAAATGAGAGGGGGGTGGGGAGAGAAAGAGTGGAGGAGATATTTTTCACGTAGGTGGACAAACGCGGCGGTGCGGCCGAGAAACAGGATTTCGGCACCGGGCATGGCCGACGCGAGTCTCGTCCGGCGGCGTCGTCGTCGGCGTTGTCGTCGTCGTCGTTTCCTTTAACGTTGTTTTGACACGTATTTTTCGCGGTCCGTTTTAGAGGTCAGTCGTGTTACGACACATTCCTGTCGGCTGAATCGGCCGCGCTGAAAGGAACTGACCGAAATGCGATCTGATTAAACGGACGTTTCTTAAATGAACGTTTGTGCGGCGCGGCGGAGTATTGTACGCGTTGATCGTAATGCAATGCAGTAATCTCTCGTGCACGAGGATTCGTTGAACGGGAATGAACGCTTTAACAGTAGGTTGACGGATATTGAATTTTTTAAATATTATATAGTGACGGTTTAAGTCGGTTTGGTTCGGCAATTACGCGAATACGCATTGCAATGGTCTGGTTTAACACTAGAACACTAGAATGACCGTACCAGTCAGAATGACTGGTTTCGATCTTTTTAGCAATTATTGGTATCTTCGAAGCATTGAATATTCGAAATGATTTTGAAAATAGTTCCACTAGAGTACTATAATGAATGTCTGAAGAAACGGAAAATAATGTATTGTTACAATTCATTATAGACTGTTTTCAAAATCATTTCGAATATTCAATGCTTCGAACGTATCAGTAATTGCTAAACAAAAAAATTGAAAGTAGTCATTCTGACTGCTAGTTCTAGTGTCAACTCGTTGCACTCGAAAGTTTTTCACTGGAAATATTCAACATTTTCTGAGACAGATGACATTGTTTGAAACTAATTTAATAATTCACTGATAAATTAAGCGACAAAGCTATTTTGAATATTCCACGTAGCAATGCAAAGTTTGATTTAAAATATTAAATATTCAACTTCATGGTTTTGCTGTACCAAATCAATGACTGAGAGTCACCTCTCGAGTTAACCCTTTGCGCTCGGACGTTTCTCGTTAGAAATATTTCACATTTAACAAGGCAAAGACGATATTCTTTGAAACTAACCCAATGGGAAATCACATTGAGGACAAAGCTATTTTATTTCAATATTTCACGCATCGAGGCGTTATACGAAGTTCAACATTAAATATCAGATTTTATAATTTTACTGCGTCAAATCAATGACTGAGAGTCGCCTCTCGAGTGCAAAGGGTTCACTGGAAACGTGCCAGTCGAAATGACTGGTTTCCTTGTTTCGCAATTATTGATATTAGAAACATTGGTTATTCGAAACGATTTCGAAAATAGACATTTTCACTTGAATACTATGAGTATTCGAGGAAACTGAGAATCTATCGTCACAATTTTTATAGGGTTCATACATCAATCGTATTAATGAACCTACCGAGCAATTAAATTGACTTTTTGAAATTCCTCTATTTTTTATTTTTTTATAATGCAATTTCAAGAGTGGATCTATCAACTTTAATCGATTTACAATTCAGTTTGCGTATTGTTAAATAAATTTCTTGAGTAATTTCTAAGAGAAACATCAGTTATCTTTCTAATAATTGCAAAAAGAAGAAATCAATGGGTCATTTTGACCCGTCTGGTAGGTTTAGTGTTAAATGCTCGATAGTTCCAGTGTTAATGCGGCTCTTTTCAGTCGAGAGACATCGTCATTAATAGAAGCGAATTCTTCAACGTGGAAAGGAGAAATCGATGATACGTAATCCGATGGAAAGAAAACTCTGTGTTTTGTTTGGAGTATTTCTTGAGAATTCAAAACCGTCTGTGGCGATTATACTGCGGTTGATATGATTATAAAGTTTCTTTAGTATTTTTAATATCATCTTTCTGAATGAATGAATAGTAAATGAGAATAAATATCGCGGAGTTTAAGTATCACACGATTGAAACATTAGTCTAATTGCTGCTCTCGGCGTTCTTAGGATTTGCGGTTCTTGTCGGGATAAAGTCCAGCGATGTACTATCAAACATATGGAGTTTATACTATAAAACATGGTTTCCTTGTCTTTTACAATTTAAGGATTCCAGCTAATTCAGCTTTATATAGAAAGATTCTCAACGATTCCAGAAATGTTCCACGAAGGATTAGACTGAACACGTCGAAGTCTTAAACACTAAAACAGAGTCTACATCAATCTCTGGTTCGAATTAAATCCATTCACAGCTTTCCGTTTCAAACATCAAAGCTCCCAGCATCACAAATGTGTTAGATTCAAAGGTAGCAGTGGAAAGCAACTTTCGCTGTAATTAACTAAAATTCATCGTAACCTCAATCTAATCACAATTCACCATGAAAATTATAAAATTCACGAAATTTTCTATATATCTCACTCATGTACAATCAAGTTACATTTCAACTTTGACCTCAAAGAGCACGATGAGATCCTAGTTGTACGCCTGGAACAGTACCTGTTGTACGAGAATCGCGTTTTTTCTAAGAGACAGCCGAAAAGAGAGTCGCGCGCGCGCGCGCTCGCCGGGGAATCCCTTCGATCTCCCTCCCCCTCCCTTTCGCCCGTTCTCTCGCGCGCGATCCCCCCTCCGGCCCCTCCCCCTCCCCGGTTGAATGACGTTTTGGCGTGCAACCGGTTTGCCAGCGAAGGAATTTCTACGAAATTAAACGTCCCCGATAAAAATATGGCCGGGCTTCGGCTGTCTCGCCGATAAATTAGAAGGCTTCGTTCTAGATCGTCGTATAAATAAATATCGGGCCGGTCGCCGGTCGCCGTAAATACGCGACGCGGACCGCGGTGCCGCGTCTCGCGAATTCCCGGTGAAAACGCGACGGAATGGAAAGGAAGCTTCCATTGGACACGGCCGTGTCGCCGGCTGGGAAACCTTCCGGGGGAAAGAGTCTTTTCGCTGCGCGGAACTGGACGTGCGCGATTTCGCGACGAATCGGCTCCAGATTTTTCAGCCTCTCCGCGAGCATCCGATTTGTCGGATTCGCGCGTTTCGACGTTTTGGAGGATTTGGGAACTGGAGTTGATGTTGATCTTGTGTTTTCGAGTTTTCGAGGTTTCGAGGATATTTGGAGGAGGTTTTGGAGTTTGAAACGAATTAGGGTTTTGTTTGGTTCGATTGATCTTAGGTTTTGAAATGTTGAATTGAGATTTGATCTGATTGATTCTAGGCTTCGATATTTTGAACTAGGATTTTATTTGGTTCAATTGATCCTAGATTTCGATATATTCAATTAGGGTTTTATTTGGTTCGATTGATTTCGGGTTTTTAAATGTTGAATTAAGATTTGATGTGGATCAATTGATTCTAGGTTTCGATATTCCGAATTAGGATTTTATCTGTCAATTCGAGATTTCGAAATTTCCACGATTATAGTTCGAACCATCGTCGATTTTCCGAAATATCGCGTGAGAACGGAGACTCGCGTAGTATAATGGCACGGTGGAATTCCGGCCGTGTTTAATTTTTAGGAAGTATCGTAAGGCTACAGAGCTACATTGCGGAAGATTAATTAATTAATTTTTTCCTATAGGATACGGCTTGCTTCGCGGCGTAAGCCTTGTTCGCGATAATTAAAAAAGAAACTCGAAAGGCGAGATCCAGCGTGATACCTGTCGGACTTTCAATTTTTGAGTTAAATAAAGCTAGAATCTAATTAGCCGGGTATTAACGGAAGCATAAACTGTATCTCGTACGGTAGATCGAGGGAAGATCGGTGGTTGATCGAAGATCGAGTACAACGAGATTTCAACAGGGGACTGTGTCCGTCCATCAGATACGCAGTTTCGAGTAACGCAGTTCTTTTTCCTCTAGCGAAAGAGGGTCCGCTAATTGGAAGACGCTATTTCTGGAGGCGCGAGTCCGTTCGAACTCGTTTCGAAATCCTGAAAAGGGTCCGCGACTAAATCCGAAAACAAGAGCACCATAAGCGACGCGTATGCTCGATCTCGTCCCGATCATCAGAGGGAAACACCATTCTTCGTCTACGATTTCCGATGAATGAAAAGTTTCTTTGGAAAGAAAAGAATCCATTCCTCCAACAAAGAATCTTTTATTCAAGAGACGAAGAACAGTTTCAACTATCGGAGGAAAACATTTCTGACAACATTCCTCTCTCCGGCTATAACTTTAAACTCAACAGAGTGAATCTCGTTATATCGTTCGAGTTCTCTTTATTTCAGCTTAACACTTTGTCTATCGAAAGCCTATCAATAAAACCAACTTCCACTGCTTTCCTTCGAATAACGAGCTATCGAATGAAAACAAAAAAGAGAAAAGAACAGAAGGATCCTTGTATTTAACAAGTAGACTCCCAGATTCACGATTACAATTTTTATTATCATTCAAGGTTTCCTAAAAAATTACTATTACTCCTCTATCACTAGACTACTGATTTTCATGCGTTTATAGCAAAATTTGAAAGTGCGGAATTGCACAGAATGCGTACGACACAAAAAGGTACGTAAAATATTTAAAATTTAACTCTTTCCGGACGAATGTCGGCATTTCGGTGAGATGAAATGTTCAGATTTGGAGGACTAGGTCATGGACAAATGATCTAATTAGTCGAAGAGCAAGATATCAGCACGTTTAATTTTTCTCTATTAATTAACCCTTTGAACTCTATAGGCTACGATAATGCACCAGTTCTAATATTAAATATTTCAATGAATTTAAAGAAAACTACCTTAAGATTATTAGATCTTCCAAATATACGCGTTCCGTAAACCTAGCGTTAAGAAACATAAATATTAATTTTTGTGAATACAAATTGAATAGCACTCTTCTACTGCGAATTGCTATAGCTTAGAGCGAACACAGATGTAGAGTATACCTAGGATTTTGACCTTTTCCAATAAATCTTTAATAACAAAGTAGGTGAAGAAATCGTAGGTCAAGGGGTTAACACGAACACCGCACGATTTCACGAAGCAGAATACAGGAAACGGAGAAAGATATAATATCGAATGATCGAATTAAATAGCGTTATTGTCATAGCAAGTCCACCGCGACGAGAACACCGATTTCGTCGTCGAAAAAAGGGAACAGTACGAAAGAGAGGCGTCGATAGCTCATCTGGACCGAGAGCCGGGCATTATCACGGCAAGTGAAAGTCCGCGGCGCGTCGTTATTCACGGCGAAATGCGTTCCACTTTTTTTTCTCGGCCGTGGTTTTCGAAGGGAGCCGGTTCCCTCCTCCGGGAACGAACGGATCGGTCGTTAGGGATCGAACAGGAAGATAGGGAAAAAAGGTCGTCTCCATCTGGCCGGCGGGATCTCGCCTCGCGCGGCGCGCCGCGTGTTGGCGCGTAGACAAAACAACGAGCGGCCGGCGATTTTATTGGCGAGGAAAGCCGGTAACACGCCATTAGGCCGCGCGTTATTGGAACAACGCGCTGACGGCCGCGCCGTAAAGAACCGCTGTTTTCCTTCGCGTTCTTCTGCTCGATCGACGCTTACGTATTCCGATAAGTTCCAACGACTCCGCTTTTATTAACCCTTCGCCGGCTTTCCCGTTGATTTTTATTGCGGCCGTCGGTGAATAGATGAAATCGGCACGCCGCTGTGTTGCCACCGAGATAAACGTCGAACCTCTGCTCGCGCGAGACTGCCGATCATTTTTATGCGGATCCGGGGACTTTCGTTTCGTGAGGTTTATGCGCGTTGAATGGAGTTTGATTGTCGACGTTTGGAGATCGTTTGGTTTCGTTTTTAGTCGAAGTTTCGGATAGATCGGATTTTAGTGGAATTTTTAGTTGAAGTTTAGAATTAGAGATTGAAATGTATATAGAATGATGGTTTGAATGATGCATCGAGTGCTTTTAATTCAGGTATGGGAAATTTATGGGTGTTGAATGGAGTTTGATTGTCAACGTTTGAAGATAGTTTGGTTTCGTTTTGGAGTCGAAGTTTCGGGTGGAAGGTTGGATTTTAGTGGAATTTTTAGTTGAACTTTGGAATTAGAGATTGAAGTGTTGTATATAGAATGATTGATTTGAATGTTGCATTGAGAGCTTTTAATTCAGGTATGGGAAATTAATTACTGGTTACTGTAATTGTTAGTGATTAGTGAGTTATCTGAAATCTATTTGCGTGTGTGGACGTATTGGCTTGATTGTCAAAGTTTAGAGATAGATCGTTTGGTTTAATTTTGGACTGGAAGTTTCAGATAGATCGAATTTCAGTGAAATTTTTAGTTGAACTTTATAATTAAGGATTGAAGTGTTGATTTGAATGTTGTATCGAGTACTTTTAATTCAGGTATAGGAAATTAATTACTGCTTACTATAATTGTCAGTGATTAGTCAGTTATCTGAACCCTATTTGCACATGTGTACGCATTGGTCTGATCGTGAACGTTTTGAGACAGATCATTCAGTTCAATTTTGGACTCGAAGTTTCAAATAGAATTCAACTGAAAACTTCACTCGAATGTTGCATTGAGCTTTCAACTCAGTGGATGGTAAACAATCACTGGTTACTATGATCATTAGTGATTACTCAGCGATCGTTACCCGAAACTTATTTAATTCCGTGCATTCGTTAGTTCTTCCCACCGTCGCCGAATGTTCCTCGGAACAAAGGATCTCCATCCCAATCGGCACTAAAAGCAAGACACTGCTCTCAACAATCACCGATGCAATATTGAACTTGACCCGCGGCCAGCCGCGAATTTCCTACGATTCGTCCCGAGGCCTCGAGGCTCGACCGTCCAATTCATCTCGTTAACCGCGCAACATCTATTCGCCGAAAGACCGACCTTCGCTGTCGTCCCCGCGAGAAACCTCCGCTCGATCATCTCGCACCTTCAGGATTAACATTAAACCTCAAAGCCTCTACCAATCGGATTTCCCTGTAATCCAATGAAAATAACGGACCGATTGAAAATTATCTCGTTTATCGAGAAATAAAAGGAGCCGCGTCACATCTGAAACTCGTTCAACGCGGTTTTCCATCGTTTATTCCTTCGTTCCGCTGTCCCCTCGTTCGTTTTTCGTTTATTCCCGCCCGATCGCGATTGACGTCGCTTCATTAGCGGTGATTTCGAATTTATAAGGCGCAATTGGCAACGATAACGCGATGATCGCCGGGGATCCGGCGCGCCGGTGTTAACCGTGACTCGATTAAACGGAAACCGATCGAGAGACAAGGAGGGAGGGGGAAAATACAACGCGAAACGAACTCGGAAAAACGCTCGGAAAATGGGGGACGGTTTTGCCGTTAATACGAGAGGGGTGGGGGGGCAATTTGCGAAATCAATGGAACCGGAGGAAATATTAATAAGGGGGACGGTTCCACGGGACAGCTCGTTAAAGAGTCATCCGGTTTGCGCCGGTTCGGCCGCGACGACGATTTTCGCGAGATCGATCGAAACAACGGACGCGCGGCCGTGGTAGACAAATAATCGCATTGTTTCGTGTCGTCGCCGGGTCGATGGACGTGTCCGAGACCTCGCGGACGGGTTGTTGACTCGCGGCTCAGCGTGCTGGCCGCGATCGACACCTACCGAACGTTTTATTCACGCTAGGAGCGGCGAGCTACCGAAAATAATTTGCGCCGCGATCTATGGTAATGACTTTCTCAAGGTTTCCTGCGGCTTTGTTCTGTCCTCTTATAAGAGATTTCTGTGGAGGAATATTTTTAGCTTGGTAATTGTGTAATCATTATCTTGGTTTTTTATAGTTATGTGTTTGAAATGTTAGGTGTATAGAATGTTTGGTATTAGTATTTTGGAAGTTAGTATTTCAAAATTGAGATAGTTGGAAGCTTGGTGTTTCGACAATGGTAGGCAGAGTTCTGTGGTTCTAAATTTCTAGGGGAAGGCGAAATTTCAAGTACTTCAGTTTTGAGAGGAATTTGAAATTTCAATGGCAATTCTAGATTTCAGGAGCAACTCGAGGTTTCAGTAGCAATTCAAATTTTCAACAGAAATTCAAGATTTTAAAAGCAAGTAAAGGTTTCAGTAGCAATTCAAATTTTCAATAGCAATTCAAGATTCCAAGAGCAACTCAAGGTTTCAGTAGCAATTCAAATTTTCAACAGAAATTCAAGATTTTAAGAGCAACTCAAGGTTTCAATAGCAATTCAAAATTTCACTAGTATTCCAAATTTCAACACTACCTCCAAGTTCCAACAATTCCTTCGAACAGCACTGAATCCCCTTGCCGATCTCTCCATCCAAGAAATTAATTACCAACAACAAAGACATCAGAATAACCTTAAACTGTAACACCAAGGGAATACTCCCTCAAACCTATCTTCCAAAACTTTCAATTCCGAATCCAACTGAACTCGTCGTAGGTCAGTAACGATTATCCAAGAATCGACGGACTCGTTCGATCTTCCTTTTCCGCGAGTTTTCACGGCTCGGGATCGAGGCGTCCCATGGAAAACATCGCGGCCGCGATAAGGCCGCGCCGCTATCGCGCCACTTGGTAGAAGTTTACGTTCACGCACGATACCCCTTCGCCGATTTATCGCCGGTCTACCGAGTCAGTGAGCGACAATAAAGTTTTTCCTTCTATCCGTGCCCCCTTCCTCGCGGCGAGTAATCGCGTGTATCCAGGAGGGCCGCTTTCTCGCCGCAGAGTGCACTAAACGCGACTCTCCAGCCGCCACTCTCGCGTCCCAACGAAGTTTTCGAAAATCCCCTGGTCCCGCTGTACCCGGCCTTTTATTTTATTCTCGACGACGACGACGACGGCGCTACCACGACGGAAACCGAGAGCCTGGAATCTTTCCTTGGCCCGCAAACTGTTCGCGGGCAACTGTGAACACGTAGCTACAGACGAACTCTGTTGTTCTGAGGTTTTTAACCCCTTGCCTTATAACAACGTGTCAGACTTGTGAAGATTTGAAACGGAATTTAACAAACATAAGTATTACTTAATTTTTCTGAATACAAATTGAATGGTACTCTGCTATTGCGAATTATTATAGCTTAGAGCAAACATAGATGCAGAGTATACCTAGGATTTTTGTCCTTTTCCAATGAATTTTGAATAACGAAGTAGGTGTGTATCGATTTTTGTGAATACAAATTGAATAGCACTCTTCTATTGCGAATTAGCTTAGAGCAAACATAGACGTAGAGTATACCTAGGGTTTTAAAAAAAAGATATAATATTGAATTATTGAATTAAATTGTGTTATTGTGAATGTCTCAAGAAACTGAGAATAATCTATTGTTACAATTTTTATAGGAATTGCATATTAATCGTATTAAATGCTCGGTAGTTCTAGTTTTAAAAATGGTACTGAGAGATATTCGTGAAATATTAATATATATTTATGGTATTAGTACAATTAATTAGGTTTATAGATATGTATTGTGGTTTATTCTGTTCTTAGAACAATTGATGCTTCGATCTTGGAAATTGGTTTGACGGTAGATAATTAAAATACATATTCGTGTGATTGAGTAAATTTATAACGTAACGTGTTTCGTAAACCCAGTATTAATGATTTATTTTAGTGATAATGATTCATTTCAGTATTTTTCTGAAATTTAAAGGTGTTTCCGATAGAATTAGTATGTTCTTATGGAAAAGATGATGTGGACGAGTGTGAAAAGAAGTTGAATGAGAGTTAATCCCGTGTAACCCAATTCTCCCGTCGTACGTGAGAAAGAAGGGAATTTTCAATCGTGAGATTGACGATTAATTCCTAGCCACTCTATTATGAATAAAACGGTCCGCGACTTTGACGTTACAATGGAGTATTATACCGACTCGTGACAAAGAAACGAAGGAGGAATTAATTAATTGCAATGAACATAGGCATATTCAAGCTTCTTTTATCTCCGAGATAAGTAGAACAAGCCCTCAAAGTCAGACCACTTACTTGCGCGGAGTATTACGATTAAGAGGTTTTTCTGGTCTAGACGCGCCATTTTCCTTTCGATTCTTCTCTTTTCACCGGATTCGCGAATTTTTAATGCGTCCTTTGTAACTAAGACAACCGGTCTACGCGATGCACACGTCATTCTTGTCCTTACTCAATTTTAGAATAGAGAAGATTTTCATGAAAAATATACTTCAGTCAAGAATATCAATCCTCTGCACTCCAGAGGCGCTAAGTCACCAAATGATTCGACACAGCGAAACTGTAAAATTCGATAATTAATATTAAACTTTGTATAATCCATCAATGTACGAAATATTGAAAATAGTTCTCTTCCTCGATGCATTTCTTAATTCAATCTAAGAAAATGTCATCTGTATCTCATTAGGGAATATTTATTATTGCAAAGGGTTAACAAAGATCAGCTTCCCGCTGTAACAAGAACGATACAATAATCATAGTAATAAAACTGACTCGACCGATCGAAGAAATCGATTCTTCCAGAAATTCGAACGCAAATGTACATAGATGGCTGTAGTCCGTGCTCTATTGACAGCAAAGAGAGAAATTTTCTCGTTCGATGGATCCAGGGATCTTCTCTTTGTATCGGGAAACACTTGAGCAAACACTTGCATCGTCGGACGTACGCGAAAAAGTCTTGAGATTCCAATAGCTTTTGAAATCGTCTTATACTCGTCGTGTTCTCTATCGGAAGTTGATCTAATTATTCTTGTCAAGAGGATCCTGACACTTCTCAATTTTTGTCATCCATTGTACCGTCGTACTCAAGAATTTTTAATTATTTGTATTTGAATATCGGCATTCTCCTCTGGGATTCGGAAGACAGAATGAAAGAAAATTCCATTGACGTCTGCGATGTAATTAAAATAATGTTAGTGCTTAGAAAATTGCGACTATTCTGTCCTTTAAATGTACTTCCTCCCATCTTCGGATTCAATAGCACAACAGCATTGTTTCGATCGTTCGTTTCAAGAATAATTTACCCGGTACACGGACCACGGTCCGCTGGTTCGTTAACGAGTACGCTAATTCGAATTTTTAATATAACCGAAGCATCTCTCTTCCGCCGAGTCTCTTTCAGAGATCGAAGATAAATCTGGAAACATCGTGGCTCGTTAGACGCGAGAACTATGCTTCCCTTTATCAGCTGAAAAGCCAGCACTGTCTCAGACGAGGTTCCTCGTTTCAAAATTCTACTTTCCCATCGTTCGAATTCGACAAATTCGAGAATTCTCTTTGTACGCGGTCTTATACTTCAACAAGTGTACTTATCCAGGGATCTAGATATCAATCGAAAATCTTTGAAAAATCTGGAAAATCCTCATGATAAAGAATGTTCGTCGATAGACTCGAATCGTCGCTTCCATCAAGAACACAATGTACTAATTTGATCCATCAAACAGATCTACCCATCGATACAGACTCAACATCGATTTCCCTGAACAACACAGTTTCCCATTGATCCCACGACAACCTCGTCTAATTCCGATCGTCCCCGACAAACGAGGATCCACCGATCAACCGAAAACGTGTCGAAAAGTCCGAAAGAAAAGACTACGTAGCATTCGTTCTCCAATCAACCAAAAATCATTGCAACACCAGAAAACCCTCCGTCAAACAGATCTCCATGGATACAGACCCGATATCGATCATTTCCCTGAACAACACAGTTTCCCATTGATTCCACGACAACCTCGTCTAACCCCGAACATTCCCGACAAAGGAGGATCCACCGATCAACCGAAAACACGTCGAAAAATCCGAAGAAAATACGTAGCATTCATTCTCCAGTCCTCCAAAAATCATTGAAAACCCTCCGTCAAACAGATCTTCATCGATTTCCCTGAACAACACAGTTTCCTATCGATTCCACGACAACCTCATCTAATCCCGATCGTCCCTGGCAAACGAGGATCCACCGATCAACCGAAAACGCGTCGAAAAATCGGAAAGAAAATCGGTACGAGTAGGGACACGCCGTTCACCGGTACAAGCGGCCGAGAGTTACTTATCACTTTCATCGGGCCACTCGGCCCCGTCACAGGACAATCGGCTTATGAATTATTCGCGACATAATTACGCCGGTGTTCAACGGTGTACACCTGCAGCCGATTGAACGGCGCTGCGCGACGGGACGGAGGGGCGGCAGGAGGGAGGGAGGGGGGGTCGAAGGGGAGAGCCGTCCGCGCGAGGCAGCTCTCGATGCCCTTTTCTCTCTCCGCGGCGAACGATTACGTTACGGCCGTCAAGTTCATTGAATGGTAAACGCGCCGCGATAATTGCCTGCGCCGGTTAGTAGTAGGCGAAGTGGACCTCGCCTGGATGGAATTCGAAGGATTAGAAAGCGTCGAACGGAACGAAAAATGCAACCTTGTCCGCCGGTGGGGGAAACTGGCACGGTTGTTCTGGCGAAAAAGAGAGAGAGACGGTGCGATCGAGGGGAAAAAGAGGAGCGACACGAAACCGGTGAACAAGAGTGAAAGATAGAGAGAGAGAGAGAGAAAAATAGAAAGAGAGAAAGAACACAACGAAACGAGAGAAAAAAAAAACGAAGCCAGACACGGAATGTTCGATTCGTTCGATTCGTTTGTCATTAAGACAGTTCTCTGATTCAAATAATCTGTTGAATATTACGAATCGCGAGTTGTTCGCTCGGTGGCATCGTAAACTTAATGGGCGCAATTTCTCCGGGAATTTTTATATTCTTTTAATTAGCGATTAACTTCCTACGGAATTATTCCCGGAGATTAATCCTCCGAGGGGATTCGTACCGCGAGTTGTTCGCCGAGGAATGCGCTTATAATGCGAGCGATCGGATTGTTCGAGGCGGGGTGGCTCGGGGGGAGGGGAGGATTCGAGAACACGCTATCCCCGGCTCGAAAATATCGAGTTTGATCGTTTGTACGGGTTGTTTCGCTCGTCTCCGCTGGAACAAAGGGAACTAACGGACACGGCGAAACGCGGGCCCATTGTTCCGTCTGCCGTGGACCGGGATTTCTTTACGGGAACGCGTGTGATTAACATTGATTATAGAAAATAGCCGTGGCGTACGGATCTTCGTCTTATTCTGCTTCTTCTGGGGCGGTCGGGGGGACGCATTGTTCGCGGACGGGCCGATCGAGCGGTTTTAACGACGGACAAGTGAGCGTTTAATGCGGTTCATGCGGAATTCTTATTAAAAGTTCTCGCGATGGACTCTTTTCGAGTTCCCTTCGTGCGGCGATCGTAGCGTTCGAGTGGAACTATTTGTTGAATTGCTCGGGTAATTAACGCTTTTACGATAATGGCCATTAGGTGAGACGAATGGAACCTGTCGTTTCGAGAGAGAGTTCTAGTGTTAACCCTTTACTCGAGAGGTGACTCGGTCACCAAATGATTCGACACAGCGAAACTGTAAACTTCGATATTTATTAAACTTTGTATAATGTACGAAATATTGAAAGAAAATATTCTTCCTCGATGCATGTGATTTCTTAATTCAATTTCCGGTGAAAAACCTCTGGAGCAAAGGGTTAACAAAGATCAGCTTCTCGCTGTAATAAGAACGATACAATAATCATAGTAACAACGACCTTCCTTCCGCTTGTTATCTACATCGAACGATTTCTTAGCGACAAGTAAGCTGGAAATACTTCCAATCCAAGTATTAACCCTTTACTCGAGAGGTGACTCACCACTTGGTTTCATGTAGTGAAACTATAAAATTTGATATTCAGTGTTCAACTGTATATAATGCATCGGTGTGAGTTGGGATAAAAAGCTTTGTTTCTGAATTCACTTGCAATTTTTCTTTGAGTTAATTTTAAAAAATCTGTGCCTAGTTAGAAAAAGTTAAATATTTCTATCGAAATACTTCCGAGTGCAAAGGGTTAATAAATAATTCTAATATCATTTGTCTTTGTCACGTTACGATAAGTAATTCTGTACGAAACACTAGGTTTGTGGACGTTTATTGTACGGTTCATTATATTGTTTCTAGAATTGTTCATTTGGATCTTGGAAATTAAAGATTTGAAGATCCTGTTATGATATTAGCGAACGTCGACCAAGCGATGTTTATAAAATTCGACACCAGAAATCGACTCGTTCCGCAAACCTAGTGTTAATTAATGCCGATTCATTAATGCCCCGATTCTTTTATCGATGTTTTCTCCGACCGATGTAAATACATTTATAAGTGAAATTAGCCGCCGCGAATATGAATATCAGCCGGCTAATTTGCGCTAAATTGAAACGAACGAAAAGTCCGTTACGATCGTATCGCGCCGGGAGAAAATGAAGATCTTCCGAACCTGTCTTCGTTGTTTTGCCGCGTGAGGTTTCTAGCGCGATCGCCGCGAAGATTGTGCAAAAGTTATTTGTGTTACCGAAACGGACGGTTTACGTATTGCGAGCCGCGGATCGAAAACGAATCGATTAACGCGCGAACGGTCGGCGGTTCTGTCCGGGGAACGTTGCACGGATTATTGGAGCGATTCTCTGCGTGACAATGTGCTCCTCGGTTGACACCGGGTTTATTGGGCTCCGTGAATTTCATAATAATTCGGAACGTCATTTAAACGTGTAACTCTGTACGTGTAAATTAATCAGCATTTAGTAGATTTAATGTAAACACGAGAGTCGTGAATCTGACAATAATTGGAAACTGGCGAAAGTCTGCGATTTCGATTGTTCGATCCTTGAATCGCTAATTCGGAAGATGTATGAACATTTATTTCCCTAGGAACAATAAAATCCACGAATCCAGTATTAACACTTTGCCACGTCACGAATTCGGGTGACATTTTTTACAGAAACTTGGACATTTTGATGACGTATCGAACAAACCGAATTTTGTTGGATACATGAAACATAAGAAAGATAGTGGAGCAATTATTAAGAATTTTAATTTCTCAGTTTCTGGTTAGTGAGAACTGTTTCGAGTACATGGTAGTTTCGATGAGCGTTTACACGGCAGACAAAGGGTTGAAGAAGAGAAGCGTGTATTTCGGAAAAGCACGCCGATCAATTGATCACCCGCTAATCCCAACAACACTCGATCGCACGGCAACGAGCAAAAAGCCGAGCACACAAATCGGCGAGGGAGCGTCGCAAAGAAGATCCGCGCGATTCCGGAAAGAATAAAGCCGCCCAAAAGGCGACAGGATTTTCGAATTCGATTTGCGCGGCGATTCACGGGGATCCGGTTCTATTCCCGGCTCTCCGGTGGCAGCGCGAGAAACGTTCCATTTGACACAGTGAGCGAGCCTCGGATATCGTTGAGCGACTCGAGGAAAGGGGGGGAAAAGGGAAGAAAAGAAGAATGAAAAACGAGGAGCAAAACAAAAGAAACCGGGGGAAAAAATAGTAGAGCGTCCCGAAGCTTCACAAAGGGCTGCAGCGAAAAAGAAAGAGAGAGTGGGGAAAGGGAGCAAAACGAGGAGCGTATAAGAACAGCGAGACCGTAAGACCAAGAGGACCAAAACGAAGAACCAGAAGAAGAAGAAGAAGAAGAAGAAGAAGAAGAAGAAGACGAAGAACACGAAGAAGAAGGCGAGTAGCAAGCACAAGCGTCTCCGAATTCGATTTTATGCTCGACAAAGAGGGCAGAGAGGCGAGTTTTCGCCGGGATTGTGTACACTGTAACACGCTCGCGTGAAGGGCCGCGTTGAAGAGGTGGGGTTAGCCGTTCCTGAGGATATCATTGATTTTTCGGAAATGACTGGGCCGATTACGCGAGCGGAAGCCGTCTTTACGATTTGTTTTGGCGGCGGGAGAGCGGTGCCGCTCCGACGGGGGGCAAGGGGGCGAACGGGACGAGGGACAGGGATAGACCGAGGAAGACGGGGAACGGAACGGAACGGAACGGAACGGGCCAGAGAGAAACGGGGGTGGAGGGGTGGTAAAAAGGGGAACCGTCGAGGGGAATACCGTGGAGCGGAGGGAATCGGCGAGAACGGGACAGGGATGGAGGAACTGGTGCGAGCTGGACGGACGGAGGGACACGGAGAGAGGAACGGAGAGAGAAGGAAATGGCTGGTGGTTACGCATGCGCGCTTTTTTCGTCAGACAGCATTTTTAAAGATTTTTCCTCCCGTAGCAGCTTGCAGATTTAAGTCGCCAGGTCGATCCCGTCGATTCCCGAATGCCCCGAACCGCCTGCACTTCGTTACGACGCCGCGCCGCCCATTGCAACCGCCTCCAATATACGTTCACCTTTTTTTCTCCTTTCCGACCTGCTTTTTTTTGCTCTTCTTTCTCTTCTCTCGCTTTGCAACACGCTTCTCTCTCTTTCACTCTTTTCGTTGAATTTCTCTCTCCCTTGTTCCTAGTCCCTTTAATTCCCTTATCAAAAATCGTTCCGACCGTGGGAGCTCGCGCCGGAAGGGAAAGCGGAGAAGAAAGAGGGTATCCCGTGAGCCTCGCTCGCGTGTGTCGCGTTCGAGAGGGTTTGTTCGCTCGCACGTGAACCGGGGGAAACGCGACGGGAAAAGGCGCCTCTTCCTGCGACGGCGGGCTGCACGTCGATTGATTCGTCCGAACGAACGACCGGCCGACTGGAAAGGTCGCGTCTCTACTTACGTTTCGGGGACAGGTGTGGTCGCGCACGTAATTCGCGATCTTTGAATGACCGTTTCGACCGCTCGGTTTCCCTGTGTACCTGTTGGCAGTGCGTTTGCTAAACGGAGGAGTCCCGGATTTTACGAGTTGCGATGGTACTCGCGGTACTCTGTGCGATTTGACTGGATTCTTTTATGTCGCTTTGACTGCCGCGTCACCAGAATTCGGGTGACATATTTTACAGAATGGACGTTAATTTCTTTCATGACGCATCGAACGAACCGAGTTTGTTGGGTATATTAGATGCAAGAAAGATAGTGGAGCAATTGTTAAGAATCTTGATTTCTCAGTTTCTGGTTATTAGAAAGAACTATGGGAGTTTTCATGAGTGTTTACGTGGCAGTCAAAGTGCGAAGTTCGATGTTTTCGAAGAGTTGCATTCGGATAACGTTCTGATTCGACGAGAATGATTAACACTAGGTTTACATTTATACTTCATTCTATTGTTCCTAAAGAATTGATGCTTTATTTAGGTGGGAACTGGAGATTTGATAGGTAATTGGGGTATGTGTCAGTGTGATCAATCCAAAGCGTAAACATTTACAAAATAATATCTCTAAAATCCAATATGCGTCAACTTGACGCGTTCCGTAAACCTAGTGTTAACACGTTGACTGCCATGGGGGTCCGGTGACCAAATCGAATTATAGTTCACTCAATGACGATTATGTGAAAACATTTCTATATTATAAATAATGCTACATAACACAGTGACATTCAGCTGGATGAACGTGGAATAGTAATGCAATTCGATCGAATGATTTAATATTGTATTCTTTCCATTCGGCGTATTTTCCTCTGTGAAATCGTGCGGCGTGTTAATTAGAATGTTCTTCTGACACGTTGAACCAATGAAAAAGTGGATACTGAGTGATTCGACGGTTTCCCGAGGATTCCTCGAACAGCTCGAGAGCAAGGAAATCGGCGTGACTCGAGCGGCTCGAGGGAATATTTCATCGAATCGCGATAGATACAATCAAAAATAGACTTTCTCGTACAGTCCGACTTCATTAGTCCGCTTATCTTATCTCCCGCGGCTCGTTATATTTACTCGCGTTTAGCGACTCGTTCGAACTAGCTTCTTTTAGTATCAACAACGACGCCGATAAATATGCAAGTATACGATCGCCGGCGAGCAGGCCGGGGAGGAAAAAAGCCGAACGCGTCCGTAAACCGTGCAGTTTAAATCTGCGTGAACACCTTCGATTCTGAACACTCCTCGAGCGCGTCGCGCGAGGAGGCGCTACGGACGTCGAACAATTCGGATCAAAGCCGAGGATGAGAGACGACGTTAAATCCGTCCGGTTTTTCGATAATTGGCAGCGTCCGCGGCAGCGTCTTAACGAAGATCCAATTAAGCCACGGGACGCATAGGAACGCGTACTTAGGGGGTGTCGGGACGGCGAAATTTACGAGGCGCGCCGGTCGCGCGGAACCGCGAAATAAACCGGACAGCGTCGCCGTGTCTCCTCGCTCGAAAGTCCGCGCGCCGTTTAATTGACCGGAGTGAAAGCGACTTTGTGGGCTCAAAGCGAACGCGCTGCCTCGATACGCGTCGAACGAAACGAATCACGGGATGCTGTGCCGAGGAAACCCACCCTCCGTCGTCGGACGGGTCTAAGGTGTCTTAGAGAGATTTCTTATCGTTTATTATAGGACTTCCTGGCGTGAACAGTTGAACTTTGTATTGATTGTACGTTGAATCTTTCTGTTGTTTGGAGTACAGATTTTAAGCCTTTGCATTAATATTTCAATGTTTTCTGATGAGATGAAGCCGATGTTTTGTGAAACTCGACGAAAAATCACATGTACATTGATAAACAAAGCTATTTTATTTCAATATTTCTCAAATTGACGTATTATTCGTAGTATAATATTGAATATCAAATTTAATATCAATCAAACAGTTGAACTTTGTATTGATTCTTGTACACGTTGAATCTTTCTATTGTTTGGAGTACAGATTTTAAGCCTTTGCACTCTGAAGTTTCTCACTAGAAATATTTCAACATTTTTTGATGAGATAAACACGATATTTTGTGAATCTCGACGAAAAATCACATGTACATTGATAAACAAAGCTATTTTATTTCAATATTTCTCAAATTGACGTATTATTCGTAGTATAATATTGAATATCAAATTTAATATCAATCAAACAGTTGAACTTTGTATTGATTATACGTTGAATCTTTCTGTTGTTTGGAGTACAGATTTTAAGCCACTCCGAAGTTTCTCACTAGAAACATTTCAACATTTTCTGATGAGATGAACACATTTTGTGAAACTCGACGAAAAAACACGTACATTGAGAAACAAAGCTGTTTTATTTCAATATTTCTCAAATTGACGCATTATACGTGGTATAATATTAAATATCAAATTTCATAGTTTCACTGTATGGAATCAAGTGGTGTGTCACCTCTCCAGTGCAAAGGGTTAATCTTCGAAACAAGGGAACGTCATTCTGTCGAAATGTCGACATTCGTCCTCAAAGGGTTAACCGTGTAATATTCTTTTGGTATTCCAACCCCTTAATTCCAATCCGGTGTTAATTCAGAGAGGTCTTCGGAAAGATAACGAACATCTGATCGATCGAGTACACTTTGTTTCATTATTCCCACGCGAGATTTCAGACACGCTGACCGATATATCCCGCGTCCGTAGAATATAAAAACCGAACCGAATCCGGCGATAATCGTTTCACGTTTAATCGGACGGTATAAATCGATCGTTATTCGGCGAAGTGGGTCCGCTAGACCGGAGAAAGGAACGCCGTCCCGCCTCGGAGATTCTATTCTCTTTCCGGCGGCGTCTAAATCTCGCTCGGCTAAGTCGCGAACGGGCCGAAATTTCGCGCGGCCGGGATCGAGCCGCAATAAACTGACCTTAATCTTCTCATAAAGTTTTCATGAGCGTTAAACCGCCGGCATCCGAGGTGTGCCGGTACGTGTTGCTCGAATCTCGATGGAAACCGGCGCGGCGTTTCTGCCGCGGAAATGAAAAAAAAAAAACGAGGAATCGCGGACGGGGACGAGTTATCTCGTCGCGAACGTCGAACGAGACGCGTCAGGGGGGTGGGGGGGATCGGGGGGGGGGGGTATAATCGCGATAAAATTTTTCTGCCGAGGATCCACCTGGGTAAATGCGATTACCGCGATGGATTGGGAACTTTATGCTCTTGTAGTATCTTTGACGCCGGGAAATTTGGTAGGGTAATGTGTTTAATAAAGTATAGCGAGGATTTTATCGTCCTCGGGACACTATGGAATCCCCGGCAGGATAATAAAGCTTCCTTTTGGCCCCGGTCTGCCGAGTTATTACAGAAACAAACAGATTTTTCGCGAATGACCGCTTACTGCAGCTGTTGCGAGTGTTTAGAGAATGTTTAGTATTTAGGGGATGGATTCTAGACATTGTTTAACCCCTTGCGTACTATTTACTTTCGTTACTCATGTAGCGTTTTACTATCGACAATTTGGAAGAAATGCAACAAAATTGTCCATTCTAAGTGGAAATTTTATTTGAAGATAATACACTAATACACGTTAACACTATAACTACCGAGCATTTAACACGATTAACACGCAATCCCTATAAAAATTGTAATAATTGATAATCATCAATTCCTTGAGACATTCAATATACTAGTGAAATGAACCTATGTACTTTCAAGATCATTTCGAATATTCAATGCATTTAAGACATCAATAATTGCTAAACAAGAAAATCGAAACCAGTCATTTTGATTGGTAGTTCTAGTATTAACGATTGAAATTCGACGTTTCCATAGCTATCAATCAATAATTACGAAATAAAAGCGTAGAGACCAGTCATTTTTACGGTAGTTTTACTGTTAAGAAAGTGGAGCACTTCTCCGACTTGTCCCGCATAAATACTCTCGCATTTTGTATAAGATTGTCAGGTCTGAACGAATCCCGCCCGCTTAGACCGGATAATATAAATCCATCTTAAAGAGGGTGGCAGAGGAAAAGAAGCAACAGCGGGGGAGTAGCTCTCGCCGCGGCGGAACTAGGAAAAAGGTTCATTGACGCGTCGCCCGGATGAGTGAAAGCATCGGTTTGTCCATTCAATTAGCCATTCTCTCCCCCGTCGCGTCCGCGGTAATGCTCACCGCTCGCCGCCGCATTCCCGATAGAAATGAGTTATTGCGGAGCGGGGGTGCGAGCGAAGCTCTGAATCGTCCGCGTCGCTCGTAGAGCAGCGACGCGCGAAACGTTGCGTTGCCAGCCTCGACGAGAGCCGAATAAATCGAACGATCGGAACGCGAGCGAGCGGAGGATCGTTCCGTGACAATGTTTCCTTTGATGGATGAAAGGATAGATTGAAACATCCGATCCTAGACGATCGAGCATTCTCATTACAACTGGAACATTGAATTCGACTGTGGATTAACAGAAGTAAAAATGACTGGTTTCGATTTGTTTCGTGGTTAATGTCTTAGAAGTATTGAATGTTTGAAATGATTTTGGAAATAAATAGTTTTGAGTACTATGATGAATGTCTGGAGAAACTGAGAATAATCTATTGTTACAATTTTTATCGAGATTACGTATCAATCGTATTAAATGCTCGGTAGTTCTAGTGTCAAATTACTCCAAAGATTCGATTCCTTTCTCATATTACGTCATATAATAGATAAGGAAATATAGATTGATGCTCGTATTTGATATTTGGAAGTAGATTTATAGCAAACAGAAATCTACACCTAGGAAATAAATGAAAGTTTGATTTTGCTCAGTTAGATTTTTATAATATAATTAATTAGAATCTAACTCTTTCTATCTTAATAATTTTCTACGCCAGTTTTATTCAAAGCTCTATCCACAAGTACCTAAAGTTCCAAACTCTAAAAAGTTCCATAACAAACTGGACTTTGTATCTAAAAACCCATGGGACTCGAACTGTTAACATTTCGACTGTCAAGCGAACACTCGTCGGAACAGTTTGCTTAATAAAGCAGAAATTGGAAAGTCAAGATCCTTCGTAACGATCACTTCACTATCTTCCCTATATCTCATGCATCCAATAAAACTTCGTTCGTTCGATACGTCACCGAGCAAATGAATGTTTAAGTTTCTGTTAACATACCGTTAACAGACAATTTTCCTCAGAAGCTATTCGATATCACCGGTTATTCCGTAATGAAATATGAACGTGGAACAATCGAAACATACTTCAATATATTTGCGCATACCGAATTCAAATGAAACTTTGGTTGTCTCTATATTCTCCCATATTAACTTCTAATATTCCGCTTTTGCAATATTCTACACTGTCCTACGTTCCAAAAAATTCAAACTAATAATACAAATGCAAACACGGGTTCACTATAACCGTCAACAATACAACCCTTAACACTAGATTTACGGAATCCGTCAATTCGACGAATATTGAATTTTTTAAACATTATTTAGTAATAGTTTAAGTCAATCTTGATTGACAGTGAGGAGGGTGCGAGGGTGAGAAAGACAGAGCGAATGGGGGTGTGTTAAAAGCGAGTGGGAACGCGTGCGAGGACATTTCGGCGAGAGACAGCGGAGAACATTTTCGTGCGTGATAGAGAGTCGTGTGGCCTTCGTGGTATTAAGTTGTATTTTTACGTGTTGTCCACATTGTTTCCTAATTCTCTTTTTACTGAAGATCCACCTTTTCAATATCTATAATAGTAGCCTCACTATAAACTTGGCTCATCCGGGATCACTATAATGTTTTTCATTACAAATACCCATTACTTTCTGAATAAATATTAACGACATTTTTCGCAACGCGATTGCTTATCTTATATAAATTAAGGGACAGAAATATTTTATTACGATGTTTTATGCGTTGATACGTTACACATGGTTTAATATTGAAAATTTTATAAGTTCGCTGCGTCGAATCAGCTGGCGACTGAAAGGCGCCTCTCGAGTGCAAAGGGTTAATCTCAAATTAAAGTTCGCATCGCTACGTGAAATGTTCAGATAAAACACCTCTGTCGCTTAATTTATCTATGAATTATCGTTGAATCAGTTTCAAACAATACGACCTGTATCTCGTCGGAAAATGTTGAATATTTCCGTTGAAAAACTTCTGAGTGTCAACACTTGAACGTGGGGGGTGAGTCCAACCGAAAGAGCATCGAAGCCCGGGAACAACGGTCGTCCGCGATTTTCCCGCGGAGCGGCTCGAAAGGATAAACGGTCGGATGAAGGTGTTTCGGTCGCTCCTCTCCGTTCCATTGAGCCGGCCGCGTAACGCGCGCACGATCCCCGGGTTCCCTCGGTTAACATACCGGAGACGGCGGTTGCAACTCATTCCCATTCCGAATCGACGGAGGATCGGTTATTTTGTCGCGTCCTTGTCGCGGCCACGGCGATGCCGCGCGCTCGCCTCGCCGCGCCTCGCCCTCGCGCTCCTCCTCTCCGCCCCTCTCGCCACGGCCTCGCTTAAGATTCCTCGGGAACGCGGCTGATTTAATCGTACGCGGATAACAATACCCGCGGCTGCACGCGACTGGGCATATTGAACTTTCGCGTCGTGAGAAGAAATAGAAATGGCCGTTTAGCCGATAACGCCTCCGCGCGCGAGACACCCTTTTCCTCTCTTTTTCCATCCTCTTTTTTTCCACGCCTCGCCTCGCCTCGCCTCGGCTCGTCGAGGGAGGATACCGAGCCGAAGCTTAATCGCTCTATAACACCTGCGTGCCGATGAAATATCCGAGCCCGCGGAACGGCTAGCCGGCCGCTCGCTTCTTTCGACGGTTTATTAACGTTTCGAAATTGAACGCGCTGCGCTGGCGTTCCTTTTCTGGGAGCCCGCCGCGAACCGCTAATTGAGATTCGGGAAATTTGTGCTGCCCGTGATGTTCAACGTGGCCGTTCACTTTTTGCGAACGTTCGGCGACATTGTTCGACGGCGTGCGCGCGAGTAGCCGGTTCCCGATTGGATGCGGCGGGCTTCGCGCGGGCAGTGGGAGAGAGTTATTGCGGACGTTGTTTCTGTTCGAGTGCGAAGTTGAAGGTTGATATTTGTGGTGGATGTGGGTCTTTGATAGGTTCTGCGGGTGTTCTGTGGGTTAGTGTAATTTGTGTTTGATTCCTTGAGCTTGAATTGTAGGAGTGTTGCTTGGAAATTGGTTGGAAATTCTTTGAATTCTTGTGTGACTCGTTTCTCAATTATAATCGATGCAATTAGTTTGCCAGTAGTAACTTATTGAAGGATGACAATTTTAGGTATATTTGCTCTAATAATTATTGATAACAATAATATTGAATGTTCCATTCCAAAGAATTGAACATTATCCTTAGATTCTCTCTAACCCCTTGGCCAATGATTCATTTCTCAATTATAATCAATGCAACTACTTTGCCAGTAGTAACTTATTGAAGGATGACAATTTTAGGTATATTGTATACGTTTGCTCTAATAATTATTGATAACAATAATATAGAATGTTCCATTCAAAAGAATTGAGTATTATCCTTAGATTCCCTTTAACCCCTCGGCCTATGATTTCTTTCTCAACTCTAACCGATACGGCTACGTCATTAACAATTTATTGGAAAAAGAGAAAAATTCTAATCATGTGATACCTACATTTCCTTTTAACTATAACAGTTGATTATAGAGAATTTACCTCGAATTCGAATGAACCGAGTACTATATATTCGTTGAATCACGTTGAAAATCTTCGCGAGTCTCGTACGCCAAGGGGTTAAAACCACCACGAGTCTGACACACAGAGCAAAAGATGACCACAATTCCTTATTCCACTACAGAAGAACCACGCAAATCGTATTACCGATTCAATCCAAACACCGAGCACAGACAACAAAGAAACACAACCCGCTACCAAAGCATCGCGCGTCGATTCTAATTAAAATCGTTCCCCGGTATCCGAAAAATGCGGCGCAGGAGGTCGACACATTTGCCCGCGAAGAAAGAGCATAATAACGCGAAACTGGACCGCGGACGTACCCGCGAATTCACAATTTCGGGCGCTGATTAATATAGAAGAACCCTGGCCGGGATTCAACTCGCCGCGTTAAAAGTCTCATTTCGCGTGACATTAAACTCCGCGAAAAACCTCTGTCCCGCCGGTCCCGTCGAGCCGGACGGGGGGGAACGGCGGCTAATTAAGAACGGAGGATTGAAAACTCGAAACCGGGATGCGCGTCGAAAGGGGAGCGGAAAATTCGGCGAAACTCGGGGGTGGGGGGAGGAGAATTTTTTCGGCCGTCGCGCGCGTCGAATCACCGCGAGACGGTCGAGCGTGTCGCCGAGGCCTAATTAATGAGGATGACACCGCGGAAGACGACGGGGCCGGCTCATTGACACGCCGACACCGAATTCTGTGCGAGCTTCTGGGGTCGTCGCACCGGCCGTATCGAACTTTCGCGTTACTCGGAGAAATGGGAAAGCCTTCGGCCCCCATCGATACGGTTTCTTTATGGGGATCCACTTGGACGACCGATCACCGATAAGCATCCACTCTTGGAATACCGAAGTCACTTTCCTCGTCACTTTTCCAAACGAATCGAACACTCGCGATGCATCGACACTTTTCGAGGACTGTCGCGACGGTCGCGCGAATCTGGATCACTGTACCGGTCACTTGCGATCGACGATTCCCGTGGGAACTTTAGGCACACGCGTGTTTAACTCTCGCTCGACAGTTCTTCACTAGAAATCAGTCAGTTCTTCACTGACATTCGATGATGAGATAGAGACGATATTTTGAGATTAACTCGAAGAGAAATTACAAGTAGAAAGCTAGTTTGTTTCAATATTTCTGAAATTGATGCGTTATACGTGTGATATTAACACGTTAGGCGCCATGGAAATCTTAAGCGTTTTCCTATAGAGTTTGTCTTTTGTAGCAAAGGAAAGTAGGAATAATTATGAATTGTTTCGCGTTGCAACGTTTGCGTTATTATCAACTTCGTTGCCTTGTTAAACATTTTTATTGCACATCGGTTGTCTTGTATGTTACGATTGGTTTTTGGTCGTTCTGAAGCGTCAGTCACCAGTGACTGACATGGCGCTTAACGTGTTAAATATCAAATTTAATAGTTTTATTGTAGGAAATCAAGTGAGTTCGTCTCCACTTATTACATAAATATGTACACTAATTTTGTGTATTAGTAATTTCGTACAAAGTGGTAGATTCTCAAACAACCTGGAATATGTAATTCAATCTATCGACGTGTACATGTCGTCGGCAATTATTAGTAACAAATGTTCCTCTGAGGAATTATTAACACTAGATTTACGGAACGCGTCAAACTGACGCATACTGGATTTTAGAAATATTATTTTGTAAATGTTTACGCTGATTTTGATTGACGCGATCGCACTGACATGTAGCCCAATTACCTACTATCGAATTTCCAGTTTCCACAATCTAAATAAACGGGCAATTCTTTTAGGAATAATAGAATGAAGTGTACAATAAATGCCCGTAAATCTAGTGTTACAGAAATTCATTTAGCACTACGCAAATCGAATTGTCAATCAATGAAAGTCTGAACAGATACTCTTGGAGTTTATAGCGAAATTTTCCAAAGTCGATTGAAGTGCTCGGTTTTGGTGTTAACACACTATCGGCGGGTAACATAAAAAAAAATTAATAAATTTAGGACTACTCACTGGTCAGGCTCTACGAAAATCAACGAAAAACATCATTCCTGCCCAAAAATTAGTGACAATGAAAAAAATCAAGCACTAGTAAGTGTTTTACTAACACTCAGCGTACGATCTGCATAAAAGGTATTAATACCCTTCCCGCCGATAGTGTGTGAATCATCAGTTCCAATGAATCTCGATTATCTTGAGGATACTGAAACACCCGCAGAGATCACTGTTTATAGATCACTGTTACTGCGTGTCTTCTGAAAGTTTGCAGAGAAGCGAAGGTTATTGTATCGCGGATTGTTTCGATTTTCGTCGATGAAGCTTCTTTTCGCATTGGTTCGAGAGAATGTTATCGGCGGCGAGTTATCGAGTTCGGCGCGCGAGAAATGGAGGAGTCTAGGCCCGAGCCAAGAAACACAGGTCCGATCGACCGCCGCACGCGGCAACACGCCGGGACGAGGCGATTATTTACAAGGAATCATTCATAAGTCCCTTTTAATGTCGGCGCGGTCCGCGCCGGGGCTAAGTTTAGCGATAAAGCGGCGCCAGAATGCGTCCATTGTTCGGAGCTTTCGCGAAAGCTCGGCCGAGGACCGCGTGGCATCAACGGCGCGCGGCAGCGAGCAACAGATCTCCTAATGGCTCGAAATATTCTCGATAACGGCGAAGTAAATGTCACGAGTCGATCGGGATTCTCGCGTTTCTTTCTCAGCCGAGCGACACGAATGACGGACGGACGGACGGACGGACGGTGTTCTATTCAGGAAACCGTCGGGTTGTATTATATACGTTCCCAGCGATCCTCGGAACCGCGCGCGGGGCAGCGATTCAACGGAACGGCAATTAAACAGGAATTGATTTCTTCGCTCGAGAATTTTAATTAGTCGCAATTGAAATATTAGCGTCTTTAAATTCATTCGTGGCTCCCGTGTTTTCCGTCGCGAGCGCATAAAATCCACGGTTTAATTATGACATTTTACGCGGGAGAGGGACCCGAGGCTCGTCCGAGCCGGTAATTATTTGTCGGTAATGCTTGAAATTCATTCGCGTCTTTAATCGCCGAACGATCCGGTTATCGGGAGCGTCGACGGAGTCGGAGCGCACCGCTCGAATCCGCGGACGTGTCTGCGCGTTGCTCGCCGGTTCTACTTATCGCGATCGCGAATGTATCGGATAAGTTTCCGGAGACTTCCACTGTATGAAACCGGAGCGGTATGAAGTTCTCTTGGATACTTTCGACTGAATTTTCTTGGGGACCATTGCTTTTCGGGAGTATTGGAACTTCATCTTGGAATGTCGGACACGTTGTTTCTCGGATAGTAGCTGTGAGAAATTGTTCGCTGCTCAACGTTGATCGATTCATTGCTGTTCTATTGGTAAAAGCTATTACCAATTTCTAAATCAACATTTCTCTATAACAATAGCTTCCTTTTTAATATATATTCAATTTACACAGCTACTAACTCGAAGAATTAAAAAGTTCCAATGCTTCGAAGCATTCTGAAACTCGAAGACCTCAAAGCCTTCGAAAATCTCTAAGTACCATAAGATTCAAAGAATCAAATCATTTCTGTTCGATAGTGTAAAAGATAGCTATTACCAATTTCTAAATCAGCATTTCTCCATAACAATAGCTTCCTTTTTAATATATATTCAATGTACATAACTACTAACTCGAAGAATTAAAAAAGTTCCAACGTCTCGAAGCATTCCGAAACTCGAAAACCTCAAAGCCTCCAAAAATCTCGAAGTATCATATCTTCAAAGAATCAAATCAAATCTTCCCCAATCCCCTAGCTAATAAAGATGCTGCTCATAAAGATCTTAAGCATTCTTACGCACGAGCGAACCTCCTGGAACCGAGAAATCCTCCCGATCCTCGCGACGCGAAAAAAGTAGATTTCACGGTTCGCCGTGGAAGCGTCGATTGTTCTTGGCAGAGTCCGCGGAAGGATCGTCGAGCAGGCGTCGCGTCGTTGTCGTCTGTGGTGGTGGTTGTAAAAAGCGCGCGAGGGTAGAAGCGCAGTATTGGCAGGACCGCGCGCGGCAGTACTCAGGAGTTAAAATCACTCGTGGCGCTCGCGGAAAACATTCATTTGCAAGAGCAAACATTCGTCGCTATTTATCGAGTGTCAGAGGGAATACCTGCGGCCCATTTTCGTATCGAGCGCCGAAGGGACCCGGGTGGTGCGGCGCCGCGGAAGGAAAAGAGACGAAAAAACACGAATCGGGCGCAACAAAAACATAACTTTTCCGCGATGGCGGCGGCGAAGGGTGCTCGAGGAACGAGTGGGTCCTTCTCTAGTATTCCATCGGTGTTATATAGCTCGTCAGATCGAATGTTTGTTTTCAGAAAAATAGACAGAAACGAGACGCGGTGCCGCGCCGCGCCGCGTCGCGCCTGTAGCACGCATTCACGAAGCCGAAACGTCGCCCCGTGTTTCGCGTATTTCAATTTTTCTTTTTTTTCGTTCACTCCTCTCTCCGGGCTTTGTCCCGTCCTTTATTATCCCGTCCCGTAGACACTTTGTTTTTCAACACTTCGCTCGTCGCGCGGCCCGCGTTGTTTCACGGGCGGACGCGGGCGGCATCGTCATCGGCAACGGGATCGACCGCGATACTTCGCGCCTTATCCGCGACGAAGATGGGAGACCCTTCGATCGACGATCGATCGCGACCGGCATGGGAACCGGGAAAAACGGGACGAATGGATGTTTTTCTGGGATGTGTGGAGAGAATACAATTCCGAGCTGGGAGTATGCTGGAACCACCAATAATGCGAGCGTTAAAGTATTGGGGAGTAACTGTGGGAGATTCTTTGTGAGAATGTAACACGGAGTTAAAGTTGGATAGTGGTAGAAAGGGAAGTTAACGCGAGACTTAACCCTTTGCGAAGATTCTTTGAAATATACAAAATATTCAGCAGATGAAGCTAAAGTGTATATCAGTTACTGAAATGATAGGAAGAAGAGAGACTACGTGCTGATCTCTTGTTCGAGTAATTAAATTATTTGTTTATGACTTAATCTTCGAAACATGAAAACTTCATCTGAAATGTCGACATTCGTCCGCAATGGGTTAACGAGAGATCGGTATGGAATTTTTTAATTGCGTTGTGTAATTCTTTCCCCTAACGAAGAATGCAAGGACATTGTGCTTAGTGAACGAAGATGATGGATACTAAGGAATCATGAAGTCAGTTATTAAGAGGATGACTTGTTCCTAAGATACCAGTTGATCGATCCTCAAAGTTCATTCTTCGATTTTCTCTGAAGGATATCTTTAAGAATCATGTTCTGATAGTGTCCAGCGAGTAGACCTCTAACTTAGGAGCAAGAGAAGATCATCCTTGCATCCGACAGCGAGCAAGATCGGCTTATCGGAATCGTAACGCAATACGGAAAGCTGCGAGATTGTCGGCAAGGGAATTCTAACATTCAATCCGGCGAGGTTAAACGAGATCGCGGAGGCGATAGGACGGCGATCTTGGCATAGCCGTCGCGGACAGAGGTTAAATCAACGCACCGCGTTTAACTCTTGGGTTTCTAAACCTGGTACCCCAAAACACGTCTATACAAAGCAACCATTCATTGAATCAAGACACCTAGAAAAAACCATCCCTTAACCCTTTGCACTCGAGAGGTGCCTCTCAGTCACCACTAGATTTGATATAGCAAAATTATAATCTTTTGTATAACACTGTGCTGCGTACAACGTATCGAAATGCGACATATTGAAATAAAATAGCTATGATTCTTAATTTACGTACGTTCTTTCGTTTGTTAGTGTTAAAGAACGTCCTTTATATCTCATTGAGAAATATTGACAGTTTTTCACTAGAAATCTGCGAGTGCAAAGGGTTAACTAAAGACACTCATGCCAAGAATCATCTACTGATCGCTAATTTTCGCACGCCATCCCCTCAATCGCATTTCACTCCATTCAACTCTTAGATTCCAACACCTACCACCCTAAAACACGTCTATACAAAGGCACCATCCCCTAAATCAAGACACCTACTCCAAAAATCATCCTCCGATCGATGATTTTCACACGCTGTCCGTTCAATCGCTTTTCACTCCGCTCAACCCACAGATTCCAACACCTAACACCCGAAAACACATCTATACAAAGCAACCATCCCCTAAATTAAAACACCTAGACGAAAAACCATCCCCCAACTAAACACATTTATGCCAAGAATCATTTTCCCATCGTCAATTTTCTTCCTCCATCCCCTCAATCGCATTTCACTCAGCTCAACCCTTAGATTCCAACACCTATCACCCTAAAACACGTCTAGCTAACAGAACCATCCCCTAAATCAAGACACCTACTCCAAAAATCATCGTCCGATCGCTAATTTTCACACGCCATCCCTCAATCGCATTTCCCTCCGTTCAACCCTTACATTCCCAAAGCAACCACCCCCTAAATCAAGACAGCCACTCGAAAAATCATGCTCCGATCGATGATTTTCACATGCTGTCCGTTCAGTCGCGTCGATTCCTCCGGTCCGGCTGATACGGAGCAACGTTCGCGCTCTTATCGCCAGAAGTCACACGATAAACCCGTCGGCGTTTATTCTCCAAATAATCGCGGCGCCCCGCGGGCCGCGCGGCCGGCCAGTTATTGAATAAAAACTCGGGGAATGCTAATCTGGCCGGGCCACACGCCGCGGACGTAGCCGGACCCCGGGATCTCTCTCTCGATCGATCCGCGTTCGATCCCCGCTGTCCGGCCTCTATCCGGCCGCGGCGGATCGCGGAAAACTCGAGGGTCGAGTTTATCGTCCGGTTAATAATTGCATGCAAATCGGAGCGCGGCGAGTCGCGCTCGCTCGCACGGAGCTGCCTTCCACGCTTCGCGGCCCCGATAAGCCGAGCATCGCCGCGGACCGTCGGGAATAATCTCGCCGATCCGCGGCTCGGGAGAGGGGAACACGAAAATACGGGCGCGGAGGGCGGCGGGGGGCGGCGGTAGCGGCGAACGCGCGCGGGAAAACGAACATCGAGATCGTGGCTCGAGATTCAATTCGGCCGATCTCGTGTTCGCAGGCGGCACCGAAGAAAGTGCTCGTCGACGGCGAGATCTCCGATACAGGGCAACGGGGATCATTCGCTGTGTTTTCCTTAGCGTTTCTGTTATTTACGAGTGTGCGAATAGTGGAATGCCATTGAAACCGAGATCGGAGATAGAAACCGATAGAGTTGCATTCTTTTCGAAGATTAAGAGTTTCATAACCCTTGTAGCGAAGAGCACTCGGTTCTAGTGAGATGAGGCAAGAGCTGTCGCTGTCTTTATCGGTCTAATTGGTTAACCGTCGATAGCATGGTAACACTAGGCTTAAAGACACTCCTATTGCTATTAGAAAAATATTCCCTCAGATCTTGGAAACTACAGGATGATCATTTCATTTGTTTCGAGACATTTCGCAGCCTGCGAATAAAACGTTGTAACTGTTATTTACGAAAGCCAACTCCAGACATCGCACAAAGCTTCTAAAACACGATTAGACCGGAGGTTCCCCTAACCGCGTCGATCAGGATCGCAAACGTTTACCGAATAATATTGACGGAGCTCCCGTCGAATTAACATGTCCCCGGAACGGCGGCGTTAACATCGGAAATGCACGCGAACGGATGAGAAGTGGCCAATTAGACCTGCATTCCTCGAGCGCGGTAACTGGCCGGCACCGCGGGATAGGTGTGTACCTCGGAAATAAGCGGAGTTCCAAAGTCCGATCATTCGTGGGTGTTCCCCGGTGTCGTTGGTCCTAGCCGGGTAGTGTCCGGTTGCCGTTGGCCGCGGATGAAAGGAGAAAAATCGAATGAACGGGGGGCGAGAGGGGGGCGAGGGTGAGGGAGCTCACGTCGAGATCGCGGCCCGAGATTCTAGCGGGATGATCTCGTGTTTGCACGCACTGTCGCAGAGAGTAGGTAGGTGTACCTCGGGAATGAGCAAAGTTCCACAGACCGATCATTCGTGGGTGTTCCCCGGTGTCGTTCGGCGCTGGCCGGTCGGGCCGGTAGTGTCTGGTTGTAGCTGGCCGCGGCTAAACGAAAACCAATCGTTCCCGCTCGTGTCCCGATCGACTCCGATAACGATCCGGGATCACCGGCAGCAGCAGCAGCCGGCGCCCGATATCATCCCCGCCGTGTCAACCCGGCGAGAATGATCCTGTTTCGATGACGACGCCGGAGAGGAGGAATATATCGCGATAAACCTACAGCGGGATAGATAACGTTCGCTGCTTGCCGCTCGATACAGCTGTGCGCGGCTCGTGTCTGCCCTTTCTCTCCCCCGTTCCTTGTGTACTCGCTTTTTTCTCTGTTCTTCCTTCCCCCGGGTTTTTTCCGTTCGCCCGTTTCATTCGTTCGTTCGTTTGAAGCTAGATTACAATTCGACGCTTCATAGAACGGAAACAAGTGAATCACTGGCCCGGCCGCCGCGTTTTATCCCGTTTCCGCGTGCGATTTTCACTTGGTCCTCCGCGCGACGTCCGAGGACGAGGCAGCCTGTCAGACGTTCCATCCCGGCGAGAGGACCCGCGAAATTTCGTCCGCTTCGCGCGTCACCGGAGCGTGCGGTCGGACTATTCCTCAGAAATTTCCAACGGAGACCTTGAACCTCGAACAACCGCGAACGGGGAAGCGGGTTCCGGTTACGCGATACTCGAACGTCGAGATTCAACTTTGATCTTCGAGATCCTCCGAAATCCGACGATCTTCTGGTATAGTTCCCTAGATCCCGTCGAGTGGAGATTCCCTTCTGACTTCTAACTAGAGTAACACAATCTCACGATAGCGAACCGATCACTGTCCACACAGTCTAACGATCGAACACCCAACGATCTACACTCCGAACGATCTTACCGATCGACGTTTAGACGTAAACGCAGCGTCGAAAGGGAGAGAGCGAGATCTCCGTCGAGAGCATCGCGTTTCCTCTATCCTCTAAAGTTAGCCGGTCCACTGGCGATCGGGGATCGCGTGTCGCGGCGCGAGGGGGCCCGTTGGTTTCCGCGGGATCCACGGCGACGGGTCGTGGGCAGCTCACGATCCCACGAGGGCCGTTCTCTCTCGGTCAGGAGCGGCACGATCATCGGCACGGCACAAGTTCTCCGTCAGCGAAACGTTCACCTTGACCAGGCCGGGCAGCCGCGATCGGCGAGGCGCGGCGGCGGCGGTTTACACGCGAGACTCGGCCGTAGCCGGCTGGGAGGGTCGGGCAACGTTCAAACGATCTTGCTCAGTCCGGGACGATCGGCGAGCGAAGGACTCCCGGCGGCTGGTTCTCGATTGATACGCGACGACGACGCGGACGCGCGCCCGGAGAAAGAGACCGTGTAACCGTCGAAAAAATGCCCGGTTGCTGGCCGACGCGTCGCGCCGCGCCGCGCCGCGCCTCGCCGGATCGAACGAGCGAGCGGTTTCGTCACTCTGCACTGGCGAGACGATAATTTCAGAGGCGATTAGATGACCCAACACCGACGATAGCTAACGAGACCGTATTTTGCGGATCAGCACGCTCTGCTCGCCTCTCGCTCGCGCCCGGTTCCCGCGTTAGCGGCCCTCTCTGTCTTTTCCGTCTCCTCTATCTGCCTCCTCCCACTACTCTGTCTCTGTCGCCCCTCTACCACGCGGCATGCCTCTTTCTTCCGCGTGCACGGACTCTTTCCTCCGCGAATCTCGAAGATTCATCGCGGCGTACGGGACTATTCGATTAACCTAGGTCCGAGGCGTACCCTAACTTCAACGCTACGGCTATCGGAAGTTTGCGGAAACTAACGGCTGGTTCATTGAGACTTCAACTGACCTGCTCGAGTATCATTCTATCGATCTCCACGGGGATCTCTGAGAATTGTTAGAGACAGATAGCCCCGCTTAGCAGCGACGTTAACCTATCGGATAGTTTGCTCGACGCTCCGATCGGAACACGGATCGAAAGTATTCCGACCGAAGGACACCGCGGATCCTCTAAATCCAAGCTGTCGCAAGAATTCCGCGGGTGCACAGAGACGCGCGCGAGTTTAGAAGCGGGCACGTGTCTAGCCAGCGGCGTGTTTTAATCGGTGCCGGGGAGAGCACTTCTGCTAGTAGTAGATGCCGGCTACGGCTGCCTCTGTCTGTCTGGCTGTTCGCCGCTGGTAGCCGGCCGGCCGGCCTACGGTGTGCGTGCGTGCGTGTGTGTGTGCATTGTGTGTAGGAGGGGCGCCGTGGAGCGAGAGGAACAACGCAGACGGAGGAACGGAGAGGGCAAGACGCCGAACGGGACAGAAGAAGGGAGAGGAACACGGTGAAAGGGACTGGAAAGGAGAAAGAAACACGGAGAAAGGCGCGGGGACGGTCGCGGACACGAGAGAGAGAGAAAGCTAGAAAATACGAGAGAGCGAGAGGTAGAAGACAGAGAGAGAGAGAGTGGTAGGGCGGGAAAATTCGAAAGCGCGCGTACGGGAGCGCGCGCTCCGCGATGACGTCCGCGGCGTCGTGTCGTTTTGGCGAAACGTGGACGACGCACAGGTGGCTGCGTGCGTGATTTCGGGATGATGACGGACGGGGGTTGGCGCGCGGGACGGCCGGAGGGGCGGCGAGTTTGGCGGGTAAGTCGGGTCGAACTGTCGCGGCGTTTTGATCACGGATCATCCCCCTCCGGACCGGTCCTCCCCACACGTACACACACACGTACCACCCTCGCGTAATCCATTCTCGTGTTCATTTCTTTTTCTACTCCGTCGTCGTTGTAGCCGTTGATGTTCGTTGTCGGTGTTGTTGTTTGTTGTTACTCACCGGAGTTGTAATATTCCTTAAAGTAGCGTGTCGCCGCACGCTGGACGATCGAGTAATACAAGTTCACGTACGACGTCGACTGGTTCTGTGCGGAGAGCGCCATTTACACTGATTTTTTGGTCGCGCGTGTTTCACCGTGTATATTAGCAAATGATGCTTGTGTATGTTACATACACACACACCTAATATCTATGTATATATATAAATATATATATATAAATTGTGTATAATGTATATATATATATATATTTATTCGAATTCCTTTTTTTCCCTCAGAATCCCGTCCCCTTCCTCCTCCTCATCCACCTCCTCCTCCTCCTCCTCCTCCTCGTCTTGTTGCTGCTCCTCCTCCACGGGTTTCTTTTTATAGATTAGAACCGCGCGCGTATACGTGCACACACGCCGGCGGCTGAACACACGCGCGTTTTCTAGGTGTGTAATCGTCGTGTCTGGTGGCGGCGTATGTAGATTCGATACGGCGCGCACGTTCGCGTGATCACGACAGTCGGGCGGGCGGGCAGGCAAAGATGACGCGGCGGCCGAACGACGACGAACGCGCGAAACCCGTCGTCGCTGTCCTCTTCTCCCGGTTAGTGTGCACGTCCGAATTCGTGAAACGTGCACTCCTCCTCGCGTCGTTCCCTCCTCCTCCCTTTCTTTCTTCCGCCCCTTTCCGCCGGCTCCCTCCGTTTTTCCACTGGTCTCCGCGCGCGTTTTCCCGCACACGTTCCTCTTCCTCCCCCGGCTGTTCCGCGGCGGTCGTTCCCTCGAAGATGAAATCCCTCGTCCCGTCGCGCGCGCGGTTTCCACCGCGGTGTTGTGTCCGTCGCGGTTTCGCGCGCGGCTCCGTGACGATCGACTATCGCCGGACCGAACGGAAAATCCACTTCCTCCCTCGTGCTCTTTTCTAATCCACCGGTTCCTCCTTCGTCGTTCCGATTCTCCGTTCGTCGCACCCCCGGTCTTCGTGTTCCTCTTCGGCGCGGCGTTCACATCCCCCAGCGATCGTATACAAAACGAAACGGTTCCGCGTGCAACGTGTTCCGTACCCGCGTGCGTACTCCGCCGTGTGTGTACGTCGTCGTCGTCGTCGTCGTCGTCGTCGTCGTCGTCGTCGTCGTCGTCGGCTTGTAACGCGCGTGTATCGTCCCTCTCTCTCTCTCTCTCACTCTCTCTCTATCTCTCCGGTGTTCCTCCGTCGGTTCCCCTTGTTTTCTTCCCTCCGACTTCGAACTGTTTATATCCCTTTCACGTTTCGACTTGCTCTCGCCGCTTGGTTCCCTTCGTTACTCGTTCCGTCCCCGAGAAAACAGAGACCTGCGTTGTATATATATAATACACGTATGTGTGTGCGGACAGCGTGCGCGGCGGCAGAGAGAGGGTGGAAAAAAAAATGATAGAAACGGACGAATTTCGATGAATTCCCCACGTTCGTCGTCGTCGACGGTGTCGTTTCCCCGGTGTACGGCCTTCGAGCAGCGAGACGGTCTCGCGTGCCGGCAAGAGGCCCGCGACTTTAATCCTCGGCACACTCGCTTTCGGGTTACCCGCGCCGGTAGACACAAACTCGGTAGACTCGGCCTGAGCCCCCCCGAGTAACTTCGCCAAGACCGAGACACTGGCGAGCTGCAGCGTTGCCACACTTCCGTCGCCGCCGCCGCCGCGGTGCGCGCTCGCGGAGTGGGGATTTTCTGGACTGGTTCGTTCGTTCGTTCGTTCGTTCGTTCGCTCGCTCGCTCTGTTCGTCCGTTCGTTCGTTCGTTCGTTCGTTCGTTCGCTCGTTCGTTCGTTCGTCCGTTCGGCGGGTTTGGGATGGTAGAGAGACGCGCACCGCCGTGCCGGGAGAGAGAGGACGAGCGAGAGGAGAAGGTGCCGGCGTCGGGCACCGAGTGGTGATGGCGGCAGGGGCGGATTCACGCGACTCTCGGGCTCCTCTCTTGCCGCCGCGCGCGCGGACCGGCCCGGCTCCGCGCGCTCCGGCGCGCTCTCCTCTCTCTAGTCTCTAGCCTCTGCACCGGGATCATCGAGAGGGAGAACCCTACCGGCGCCGGTTTAGACCCCCTTTCCTTCGATCATCCTAAGCTCCTCGCTCCAGCGAGCGCTACCCCTAGCCGATCCCGCGTGCACCGCGCTACCAAATCAGGCCTGTCAACCGGTTCAACCTTGACTCCAAACATCACCGTCCCCTCTAACCCAACGCTACATGGTAGCAAACTTAGGGGATGATCTCCGAAAACGCACACTGCCATCCTACTCATCACCCCTAAACGATCGACATACTCGAACCGTGCAACGGTAATCCCAGTGTCCTCCGGGGTACCAAGCGTGCACCAGAGATCGGCCGAGAAATCGCGAAAGGATCCAGGGGCGGTGAAACTTCCGCCCCTGGCGTACGGAGCGGAGGGTGGTGGCGGCGGGGCCGGTGGTGGTGGCGATGGCAGGCGCTCGGTGGTGGTGGCGGCGGTGGTGGTGGCGGGTGACCGCGCCGGAGGGAGAACGAGACACGGGAGGAGAGGACGCGCACCGCGTGCAGCGGTCCGGGGTGGGGGTACGGTGGCAGCGCGGCTGAGTCGGCCGCTGGAGAAAGGAGGAGGGCCGGCTCCGAAAGGAGGACGGAGCGAGAGAGAGGCAGACACCGAGAGGAGTCGGAGCGAGGATGTTGTGTCCGTAGGGTGGCCGGTGGTAGGGGTTTGATACCGTGTCGAGAGGGGACAGCGCGGTCCGGTGGGAGAAGTTTCGGCGGAGAGGAGGCTGGAGGTTGGTGGGGGTTCCTCCAGTCGCCTTTCCTCCCCCTGGTCCCTCGGCCGGTCTCACGGCCTCTCCGCAACCCCTTCTCTCCCCCCAGCACGCCCTCCGCGCGCTCCTCCCGCTGCGCCTCGTCCCTGGCCCCTGGCTCTCGCCGATGTACCCCTCGATGCGCGCTGCGCCGTGATGCATCGCGCTGCCGGCCGCCTCTGCGAGTCACAAGGTATGCTCGTGCCACGAATACGAACTGCCTCTCCCAAATCAATATCAGTCGTCGAAAAAAAAAGCGACTCGGCACCTATAATTGCCGAACTTCCGCGATAACCGTCTCTTCTCTCTCGCCGGCTGCGCTCGCTCGCCCGCCTGCACCCCGCGCGTAGACTGGCCGCGCGTTCGCTCGCTCGCTCGCACGCTAGCACGCTCGCTCGCTTTGCGTCGCAGCCACCGCGGAACGATGGCTACGACGTCGGCGACGACACGCTACGCTCTGCCACTCTCTCTCTCCACCCCCTCGGCCGGGGGACGTCGTTGTTGCGTTAGGTTGGGCTCACGCGGCTAGGTTGATTAGGGCCTCCCCCCGGTGTCGCGGCACACACCACCCGCGTCACGCACGTTTCCCGCCACCCAATGTCCGCGCACGATGATTTTCACTGACTATGCCGCTGGCCACGTGCACCGCCGCGCCGCGACACCAGTGAACGAGCGTGCGAGCGAGCGAGCGAGCGAGCTCGTTCACCTCGCGACCACCCGCTCGAAGGTTACGCCTGCTTGAAAACAAAGCGAGGAGGTGTGTTTCACTCGGATCGAGCTGCTCGATCGACCGGTGAGAAATGATCTCGTTGCACGGTTGCTCTTTGCTGGTCAAGCCGGTGTTTCGGCTGCTGAACTTTCTGATGCGTGCTTTACGGTTTCATGTGTGTTTCGAATTTGTTTTCGGAGACTTCGTGAATTGTGGAAGGAGATTGTATTGTAGGTGTTGAGGAGAACTTAATCTTTACTATGGTAACTTATGTTGGTACAGGTTGTTTTCTTGATAGTAGAATCTTATGTTTATTGTTGGGTAATTAACCCTTTGCACTCCGAAGTTTTTCACGAGAAATATTTCAGCAGTTTCCGATGAGACGAAGACGATATTTTGTAAAACCAACTCGACGAGAAATTCACGTGAATCGACGGACAAAGCGATTTTACGTCAATATTTCTCAGACTGATGCATTATATGAAGTATAATATTAAATATGAAACTTTATAGCTTCACCGTAGGAAATCAAGTGGTGAGAGGGTCACCTCCCCAGTGCAAAGGGTTAAGTTTATATTGGACAAGATTGAAGTTCAGTTTCGATCGGTAGGATTCGTTATTTTCGAGTCACAGCTGACTTTCTATCTCAGACTCGAGGCACCGACTTTTTCTCGCTCGGTCGCCTAGGGTCATCCTGCCTCTCCCCTCCGAATAGATGATTATATAAATCCGCTTGAAACCGAGAGCTCGCGCCTAATTTGCGCGTTAAAGCTGAAGCCGTTCTGTTAGACGGTCCGTGCAGCGTCGAGCGACGAAGATGCTCGTTCGTTGGACTTTATTCGTCGACCGTGATGCCGTTAAATGCGTCCAGTTGCAATCACCGCGCTTCGTTCGAAGTTCGAAGTATCTATTCTTTACCGTTGACTCTCGCGTTGTCGTCTTCTTATTTCTAGAGCAAACAGTTTCCTTCGCTAAAGCATGGTAGCCGTTCTTGGTCTTCGATTAACGCGTTCTCCGGTGCATTCGCGACGACCACGATCTCGTATTTCGAGCGGAGGTCAGCTTCGTTTCTAGCAGGTTGTTTGAACTTTGATACAGCGAATGGTTGTATCAAAGTCGTACGGGGTTGCTGGTTTATTTGAAATTTAAAAAATCAGGACTAAACAGTTTCTTGAAGTTACTGAAGTTTCTAGAACTATGACTCGAAAAATTACGAACTGTTCTGATCTCTTAGCAATTATCGTGTCGAACTTCGCTAAGTAAACATTGTATATTAACACGAATGCCATGGGGTCACCGGTGACCCCCAACCAAATCGTTACTATATTTCATTTGAAAACGTTTCTATATCATAAATAACGCTAACTAATGTGAGACATTCAGCTAGATGAACCTGCAGTAATAACGATGCAATTCAATCAAATGATTTAAGCCTTTGCACTCCGAGCAATTTTTGATATAACCTCTCAGCAACTCCGAATCAGTTTTAATATGAACTATCAGCTACGACCCTGCTTTGTCATTAGAAAAGCGCGTGTATTTTAAAGTTATGTTTGACCAAAAACGAAGTTATAAATGTACCTTACAATGTCGCCGTAATGGCGACAACGGAGTACAAACGGTTAATATCATATTTTTTCCATTTCGAGTATTCTGTACCATGAAATCGTGCGGCATTCAACGTTTTAAAATATAAGCAGATGAAATTCGATCAATTTGAACGGAGATGTTGGGATCGCGAAATAAAATAGCTCCGGAACCTTGTGCCGAAGAGTCACGGCTATAGCCAAGGTAAAATCGTGCAGTCCCTCGCACGGTCCGCGTCGTGTCGGCTCGGCGAATCGCTTCGATCGGCCCGGCGGTGGTTTCGGTCGCGAAAACAATTCCCGGTAAAAGGGAGTAGTCGGACTGCCTCGTCCCGGACGTTTTCCTGTTTACATTGGGATCCGAGTATCGCGAGCAGCGGTGGAACGATTATGCCCCGTACCGTTCCCCGGTGCTCTCGACAATGCACCGTTGTGCGGAGCCGCGCGAGTTATCGCCCGCGGTGAAACCGGCGCGGCGCGCCGCGGCGGACCGATAACGCGGCCGCGGCCGCGCGATCGAGGGCTCGATCGTGATCCGGTCGAATTCTCTTTCGATACTTATCCAGTCGATTGTTTGAGTCTGCTAATTCGGACGTATGGTGGTCCAGTTGGCGAGTAATTCAGAGCTTGGGAACTTTGAAATATTGGAACGTGGAAGTTTGAAAGTTTGGGGGCTTGGAACTTTGAAGCTTTGGAGTTTTAGAGTTTTAGAGTTTTAGAGTTTTGGAGATTTGGAAGTTTGGAAGTTTGGAAGATTGGAACTTTGGGAGATTGGAAGTTTAAAACTTTGGGGCTTTGGAACATTGAGCTTTGGAGCTTTGTAACTTTGGAGCTTCGGAACATTGGAGCTGTGGAGCTTTGGAACTTTGGAGCTTTGGAACTTTGAAACTTTCGAACATTGAAACTTTAGAACATTGGAACATTCGAACATTGAATGTTTGAAATATTGGAACATTGGAGCTTTGGAGCTTTGGAACACTGGAGCAAAGAAGCTTAGAGCTTTGGAACATTGGAACTTTGGAACATTGGAACTTTGGAACTTTGAAACTTTAGAACCTTGGAACATTGGAACATTGAAAGTTTGAAATATTGGAACATTGAAGGTTTGAAGCTTTGGAACTTTGGAACTTTAGAACTTTGGAACGTCGAAACTTTGGAACATTGGAAGTTCCAAACTGTAGAACTTTGGAACATTAGAAGTTCCAAACTTTAGAACTTTGGAAAGTTGAAACCTCGAAACATTGGAAGATCCAAACTGTAGAACTTTGGAGCATTGGAAGTTCCAAACTTGAAAACTTCAGAACTTCGGAGCTTCCCAACTCCCGAACTCCAGAACCGCGAAGCGTCCAAACTCCATAATCCTCTCATCCGCCACCTCAAGGCCCTCCGAATGTACCCCACCGCACGGCGAATCGCATCGTAGCAAAGAAGCGCAAGTAACCGAATCGCTCGAAGAGTCGTCGCCGGCCGTCAAGCAAACCAGCCATCCCCGTCGTAGCTCACGGGGGAATCTCCGCTTTGGCTTGGTGCCCCGTTCACCGCCGATTCCCATTACGTACAGATATTTCGGTGCGAAAGAGGGAAAGAGCGTCGCTTGTCGCGCGTCCGCGCTCGGGCTCGCTCTCCGCTCGGGCGCTCCGCTCCGGCTCGCGCGGGGGCTAGAGCAGCCCGAAAAAAGACGAGGAGGAAGAATGGAAAGCACCGGGGCAACGTGCCGGCCCGAAGTTCTCGGCCACGAAACGAATTTAACGATCGCTCTCGCACATGGAAAGAGAACGAGCGAGCGAGAGCGAAACGGGCCGTCGTGACGGCGTAGGAGGGAGCGTCGGAACACCGTCGGCGGAACAGAGACGGCGTCCGCCGGTGCGATGAAGCCGGGAACACTGGGACGACGAAGAGGAAGAGGGACGGCGCGAGAGTGAGACGAGCCCGCAGGAGGAATGCCGTCGGTGGCTAGATGGCTGTGCGCGCCGTCCCAAAGACGACGAGGAGAGGCAACGGAGAAAAGTGCGCGTTAGCGGCGCGGCCTGTGCAGCCGTGGGCTGCCTATATTTATCCGAGGATGCAATATTTGGCTGCGTCTTCTAGAGACTCGACCGGCCACATTCGTCCCAACTTTCAGCGCGCGGATGGGCGCATGAACGAACGCAGCCCTCCGAGCCTACAGCTGTCTCTCTTCATTCTTCGTTCCTCTCACTCACTCACTCTCTGTCTCTCTTCTCTCCACCCGTATCTTTTTCTCTTTCCCGCTTTTTTCTCCTCGTTTCTTTCTCTCCTCCTGTTCCCCTCTGATCGTTCCCGCCTCCTCTTTCGCCCCGGTTCTTTCCTCCCTTTCCTTCTGTTCCCTTCTCTCTCGGTTTTCGTGTTCCCCCTCCGCCCCACCCTCGGCCCTCGTCGCTCTCCTAGTCCCCTCTCTCTCTGGCCGGCTCGTTCTTCTGCTTTATCACAATGAGCGACCGCGTGTGCGTGTCCGTGTCGTTAGGCAGTAGCTGTCGGTGCAGGCGTGGTTGGTTCCTTGCCCTCTGTCGCGTATTTATATCTAGCGAGTAGAGCGAATGCATTGCGGCTCGCTTCTTGTTTGCCGGGCACCGATTCCGCCTCTCCGTCTCGCCGGTTCTTTCGCTCGCCGCGCCTCTCGCTCGCTCGCCCGCTCGCTCGCTCGCGCTCCCGAGGGAGATCTCGCTTTCCCTCTCGCTCGCTCGGCCGCTCGCTCGACTCGACTCGACTCGCTCGCCGATGCCGCGCCAAACCTGCTCCGAGCAACGTTAACGCCTAGCGCCGGCTAATCACCGGGATACGCTGATTTTTCCCGCCGATCGGGCTTGCCTGTCCGCTGCGATTTTTTCGCTCGCAGCGATCTCCGAATTGGCGACGTGGACGTGCGCGTTTCACGGGGACGCGACTTTTGTAACGTGACTGTTATCGTGGTGCAGGTTGTAACGATTAGAAATGTGTCTATTGAGAGGACATCTTTTGTGCGAGAGACGCGTTAAGGAGTTTGGAAAGTATAAGGTACCCTATCGATGGTGGTACCTTATCGATTCTTTAGGATCCATGGGAACTTTGAGATCCTTGAGATTCCTCAGAAATTTGGAAAATTCACTTTCAGAGTCTGTTTAACCACTTGCACTGGAAATGAAGTTAGAGATTCGACAAAGTCTCGCGCGATGAATTTTGTTTCTACCTATTTCACGCAGTTGTGGACATTAATTTCGTTAATTTGTATAGAGTGATACGTTCCGGAACAGTCTAATATGAGTAATGCGACGAGATTATCAATGTGTTGAAACAGAAACGTCTCCACTAGCACGTCTTTCCAACGCATCATTTCATTTGAGGCAAACTTAAGGACCTAGAATTACTTCAGAAACTTCACCTCGATCATCTAATTCAGACAAGTTACCCCAAGCCTAAAGAACTCAAAAGAACGTAAAAGTACCAAAAAGAACACCGAAAAACGTCATACTCGAAGCACATTAGAATCCGATCCCCAGCATTCCCGTATCCCATTGCTCAACTGCGAGGCATCACGGTTATCCGCGTAAGGTGTCGCCCGCTTGCCGGTCGCGACATAATCCATACAGGCGGCGAATCAAACGAGCGTCGTTCCACGGTCAATTCCGCGGTCGTAACAATTATCACGGTCCCCCATCGACCCGCGGCTCGAAACTTCGCCGCGCAGCTCGCTCGCTCTGGCAAAAAGCGTGGCCGGCGAAACGGCGCGCGATATCAGGCCCCGCGGGTCCCATTACTGCGTCGTTCGTCGCGTATTAGCCATTCGCTTTTTGTTCCATCCGGGTCCTACATGCCCCGTTAAATCCGCTCCAGAAAGAGATCGCGTTCCGCGTCGCCTGAGCTGCTATCCCGCGGCCTGCCGCCTCTACGACGACGACGACGACGACGACGACGGCGCGTCGGCTCCGCGCGCGCGGCTAGCGGTTCGCGTGACGAGTTATAATTTCCAACAGTGTAGCCGCGGCGGAGTTCGGAATCTCTCGATTTTAACGCCACCGGCCGCCGTAATTTTACGACATCCGGCGTGCGCGCCGCGCGATCGTCGGCCGAGCCCGCCCCATCGTCGGCGAAACGTTCCCTCCGCCTCGCCCCGCGCTCCGCTCCGGTTTAGGAGCGACTCGCCGCTCGTCGTCCGATTACAAATAACGTGTAACCGCGCGATTACGCGTTTACGACCGATACGCTCGAGCGGATTCCCCGGCTCCCGGTTCTCCTCTGTCCGCTCGTCTCGTTCTCTTTTTCCATTTCGTCTCGTTCCTTTCCTCCTCCTCCTCCTCTTCCCTCCTCCTCCCCCATCCTCTTTCCCTACTTTTTCCTCGGTTGTTTTCGTCCGTTTGCTTTCGCGAAAGATGGAAAGGATCGCGCCGCCGCGGAAACGCGCTCTTTTTCCGCCGGCCGATTAATAACGCTTTTCCTACGGACGCAGCTGCACGCCTCTCTTCCGTATCGAGCGGATTCGCTCCGACCCGCGAGCGCGTTACCGCGAGGTCGCGCGGGCTTTAATATAAATTCCCCGTGCCAGCGGGGAAATTACGCCCGCGATAACGAGCCCGATAACGCCCGCGGGAGCCGGCGTCGCGTGGAGAACGCCGGCTGCCGATCTTCGCCGATTCTCGCCGGTTCTTTCGAACGCGGCGAACCTTTGGCTCAGGTTTTACTGGCGTACCTGTGGCTATCTGTAGATGTCTCTTTGTTTCCTTTTGCTCGTTTTCGCCTCGACGAATGTTTAGATCGTTATGTAATAGATTGTTCCTCGCGGTTTTCCTTGGATCGACAAGTTGAAATCATTGCAGAGTTTCGCGTGGAAATTCTTTTAGGAACTCGTCGCGCGAGTCGAGCTGTCGGCTTTAATAGAACTGAACCGAATCCTTGACTCGACGAATCGCCGATTCCGCTGTCGCTAAACCGCGGCGCGCAGACTTTAGAAAGCACGCGGGTAATTGTTCCTTCGACTTCTGCTCGAGACTCCCGCGGAGAGCTGGGGTGCCACGGTGGCTCGAAAGAATCGGCTTCGCGTGAATTAACCCCTCGATGGGGGCGCGAGAACCCAATTCTGACGCCGGCTGAAACGGAGCGATTGAATTCGCGCGGTTATCGAAGTTATTACTCTATTAGCGGGCGTTAGTGGAAATATATTCTCCAGCAGATCGTCTTGTCAGAATGTATCTTGAGTTGTCGATGGTAATAGGTCTGTAAATAAGAATCTCAATGTTGAGAAGCCAATTTTATATTGTGTAGAATGAAGATTCACACAGATCTATGAGGACTTAGCTAATTAACACTAGGTTTACAGGCATTTATTGTACACTTCATTCTACTATTCCTAAAAGAATTGATGCTCGTTTATTTAGATTGTGGAAACTGGAGATTCGATAGTAGGTAATTGGAGTACATGTCAGTGTGATCATGATTAAACATTTACAAAATTGTAAGGTGTCAGGAAAAATTCGACAGACTTAGGCCAGTATTCAGAGTCTTAATATTTCAGTTAGCCTTAATGAATAGAAAAATACTCGGCTCACGACTGCACGAAAAATGAATACATAAAAACGCAATAAAACGAGAATACGTTCTCCGTCGACGCGACTGATCCCGACCACGGCTCGACGAGAAGTCCCCGATGTCCCATAACGTCTCAAGCATGTTTTTTCTCCCCCAAAATTACCGATGCGCATTTCAGAATTCAAACGGGCGTCGGCACCTCTTACAAAATAATATTTCTAAAATCCAATATGCAATCTGACGCGTTCCGTAAACCTAGTGTTAACGAACTTGCCTAAATGAACGATAAGTCTCAGAAATTTGCTCATAAAGATTCATTTCCCATGTGTCCATGTTGCACAGAGGTCTAAAGAGGATTCAGATGCTCGAAAAATGAAGGAATCTTTGGAAACGCGAGTCTTTCGAAAGCAACCGGGCCGACAGCGATCGGTCCTCCGTCATCGCAACGCTCTCCGTCATCGTTCGCTTCCGTCGCGGCGGCGCGGCGTTTCTGGTGCTTCTCGGAAGCACGGTATATTCCCCATTAATGAGCCAGCCGACTTTTACCTCCTCGCGTCGCTATTTACGACCGAAACTCCGGTTTCCTTCGGCCTCGGTGCCGCCGCGTCGCGTCGCGTCGCGTCGCGTCGCGTTGCGGCCGATCTCTCCCTCATCCCCGGCGAGAGATCGACGTATTATTCTCGATTAGCCGGCAATTAAGCAGCCGCATACTCGCGCTCGCTCGCTTACTACCAGATAAACGCAGGGGGCAATGGCTCCCGCGGTCCGGGAGACACGATCGTAAACATCCCGTCGGATTTCCGATCAGTGGTCGAGAAACATCGTGTCTTTGCGTGGCTGTGTGTGATACACCTATTCCACTTAGAATTCAGAGTTCCTCGGTGAACTAGTGGCATAGATCATAGGTGTCCCAGCTTTTGGCTTGTTTCGTGTTGAGAGTAAGGAATTGCCTTGGGACATATGATAATCGTGAAACTATGTTGTAGGTCTGTTGTATTACTGATCAGTAGTTGCACTGGGCAATAGAAAGATTCCTCAATGGAATGTGTATATAGTCTGTTCAAAGACGAGCAAGTGGACATAAACAAAACACTGACTAGCAGAGCAATAGCGCACGTGGTCGTCTCAGTTAGCTACCCAAGGTTAGCTACCCAATTTAGCTACTTAGCTACTTAGCTACTTAGCTACTTAGCTATTTAGCTACCACGTATTTTTGCGTGTCTGTTTGTGATCCACCTATTGCACTTAGAATTCAGAGTTCCTCGCTGAACTAGTGGCATAGATCATAGGTGTCCCAGCTTTTGGCTTGTTTCGTGTTGAGAGTAAGGATTTGCGTTGGGACATATGATAATGAAACTATATCTTAGGTCTGTTGTGTTACTGATCGGTAGTTGTACTGGGCAATAGAAAGATTCATCAATAGAATGTGCCAACTACGGCTAGCTAAGCAGAGCAATAACTCACGTGGTCATCTCAGTTAGCTACTCGACTTAGCTACTTAGATACTTAGTTACTTAGCTACCCATTGTTCAAACTTCTCACAGCGAACACGTATTTCAAACATCAACCCTTCGCACTCGGAAGTTTCTCACTAGAAATATTCAACAGTTTCCAACGAGTTACCGATGACATCCTTCAAGACGAACCGAATGAGGGAATGTACATAAGTTAACCCTCTGTAGACCCATGTAACTTTAAAGTCACATATCAGTATATTGGCATCTTGTTGATTTATTTCATTTAGCACTCGAAGTGGCGAATAAAATTAAGTAATCAGTTAACTTCAACTTTTATACGCTCACGCGTGAAAGTTTGTCATTGTAACATTGAAAGTTACAAAATATATTCGTTTGATGAAAGTATTGAAACTATCGAATACATTGCTAATTCGCATTCCTATGTGGACATTTATTAATTTTGTTACAATCATGAACAAAAATTCGGCCCACAGAGGGTTAAGAAGCAAAGTTATTGTTTCAATATTTCAAACATTCACGGATTCTAAGAAGCTTAACATCATATGCAAGACTTTTCGTTTCTGGTATATCAATTTGGCGACTGAGAGTCACCTCTCGACTGCAAAGGGTTAATACTCATCGAAACAATCTCTATAATTAACAAGTACCCTAAACAAAACGACGATCTCCTGTTAGTACCCAGTCCACCAGCAACAGCTCGCGTTCCCCCTACGATCTTGCATACCGAAAGCCACCCCCTCGCCGCTCGCTTCGTTATCAACGATTCCTCAAGAAACACCGCCGCGGAAAGTAATATCGTTTTCCCGGTGTATGCCCTCTCCTCGTTGCGGCCGATAAGTCGTGACTCCGGACAATCGCCTTAGCCGATGACAGAACCGAAGAGAGAGGAGAGGATGGAGAAAACCATCTTCGACGGACAGAGACGCGAAGGAAAAGAGAAAACGAGAAGCGGACGAGAGAAAGAGAGAGAGAGAGAGGGAGAGAGGGAAAAAAGAGGAAAATAGAAGAAGAAATGACAAGCTGTCGGGGCTCGTAGGAAAAGACGACGGAAGGGAATCGTGCCTCTTTAAAGTATCGGGAGCAATCTCCCTCTCCGCCGCCTCTCCTCTCCTCCCCCGTTTCCAACCCCGGTTGCCACTGTTACAATTTCAAACAGTCCTGCGTTTCATTTATTTTTTATCGGGGAGAGAAGTTTGTTGACCTTGCAGTGCGAAACGCCAGGAATACATTGGAGGAGGCACGAAAGTGGGGTAGAGTAGACGATGGTGGTGGCGGTGGCGGGTGGTGGCGAAGCTGTCCTCTCTCTCTCTCTCTCTTTCTCTTTCTCTCTCTCTCTTTCTGTCTCTCTGTCTCTCGTTCCGAGGGGAAGGGGGTGGAGTAGAGAGCGGAGGGTTGCGCGCGGCGGCGAGGGGTTGCTCTTGCTCCTCCGGCGTTTCGGAGTGGGACGAATCGGACGGCGAGCAAGTTATTTCGCGCGAAATCTGCATTGGCCGAATTCGGGGCTCTCGCGCGCGCCGAGGCCTCGCCGCGAGAAGACGACGAGGCGCGAATATTCGTGAGCGCTGCGCCGCGACGCAAGCCACGCGCTCACACCGTGTCGTACCGTCTTATCGCGGCGACACGATGGGAAGGTTTTGTCGATGATGGTATTCGAGGAGGTTGCAGGGAGAATCAATGATAGGACGATCGAGATGGTTTAATTCTGGCATTTGAGGGTTTTGTATGAATTTGTAAGATTACTAACTTTGTTCTTGTTGTTTTGGGTTGACGTGTTTTTGGATCTTGTTTTGGTAGTTTCTGATTCGTGGGATTGAGAGTAGAGGCGGATTGTTGCTAGGGTGTTCTGATTGTTATATTTGTATGGTAATTAACCCTTGGTACTCCAAGTTGTTTTGTAATTCATCTGCAACCAATTTTTATAGTATTCCTAGCGAAAGTTAGAAATGCTATGACATTCTTTCGATCTTTTATTTTCTTTGTTAGTACAAAATTTGGATGTGTGGAAGATCGAACAATTTTAGGGTAGTTTCTTTAAGATTCATTAAAATATTTAAGCCTTTGCGGAAGATTGTTGAAAGTATACGAAACCCTTTGCAAGTTCTGCTGAATTAAACACTGAATGCTTAAATCATAGAGAATAAGGAATCTGTAAAATTTCTTGCTGTTTGAATAGTTAAATCATTTGTTCACAACTGAGTATTCCAAACATTCCAGACATTCGTCCGCAAAGGGTTAATATTATAATTGGTGCAATATTGGAGCCCACAGAGTTCAAAGGGTTAATAAACTACGAAGGCTTTCGAGTTTACCAAGCATGAAACATTGAAAACGAATGATCTCATTTTGATTTGTGATATTTCGAGCTGATAGTACTGTCGACAAATATAATACGAGATCGATATCGAATCACTCGCATTCCAATACGAATACCTCTCCTCATACAAGAAGTATCAAGATCAACGATCGATCAAGCAGCGAAAATCCGTGCGAAATTTCGAGCAGGTCCGAGGAATCAAACCGTCTTTATCCGACGACGCCAGCGTTTCCTTTGTACCGCGGCGAGCGGAGTTAGCCGACGGGCAAGAGGACGCTTTAAGGAGCTGCCAGGAAAACAGACAGAAATCGCGAGCCTCTCTCGCTCCGGCCGCGTCTCGCCCTTTCCCGTTCTCTCAGAACAGAAAATCGTCGAGAGTCTCAGAAGTGGCGGCCGAGTGCGACTGCGTGTCGCTTGTTTGGCTATTAGCGAGGCTGCGCGACTGTTTACCGTGTTTCTTCGTTTGAATTAAAGGAGAGGAGTTTCCCGGCGCGGCCGGAAGACATCGCGCGTCACCTGTAAATGGAAATGTCCGGCGCGCGGCGCGCGATTATTCGACGGAAAGTCCTCGATCCCGCCGGGGACCGGCGAAAAGAGCGGAGCGAATATAAACGGAACAGGACGACGACGACGCGCGCGTCGGTTGGCAATGATTGATCATCGTCATACATGCATCGAATAAATATTCTCGAACGAGGAAACTTGTTATATATAACGAGCAGCCTACGGCTATGTTTACGAACATTTTAAACCGCGAGCAGCGAATTTCAAAACGAAACACAATTAACCCAGGATGTCGTCATACCAATGACATCGAAGTTTATGAAATTATAAATTGTTTGATTATTCGAGTAACCAGAGATCATTACTTATTTTCTCCAGTTTTTATTTCGGTATATTTCGCTACACTGAGAGTTTCGACTAGCTTAAAGTCTTCGAAAGGGAAAGAAATATACAGGGTGGGGAAATAACTCTTAGCACCTCAACTTCGAAATTATAAGTTGCATAGAAATATTTGCTGAAATAGAATTACGAAGGGGTCATCCAGTGGCCATAATGGTTTTCTGCAGGTGGAGGTACTTTTGAAGGTCACCTCCATTTTTTGAACACTAGGCTTACGGGCATTTATTGTGCAGTTTATTCTATTGTTCCTGGGGAAGTTGATATTCGTTCATTTAGATTTTGGAAATTGTAGATGTAGAAATAGACAACGAAAACCGATTGAAACATTTACCAAATAATGTTTATAAAATTCAATCTGGTGTTAAATGGATCGGTATTTTTTTGCTGTCGTATCATGATAGAGGATCTTAAAACGAATTCAGCGACCTATTACACAAGGTCATTCAAGGTCATAGAAAGTAGAGAAAGGCGATAATACTCACGGTTTTGGTAGTAAATGATACACACGTTTACAGTAGGTGTTCGAAATGATGATCATCACTGTCGTTGGATTGGGCGCGGCGATCTAATATCATCAGCTCGTTCAGCAGACTTAACACCTCTAGATTCCTTTCTGTGAGGAACACTGAAAGATGAAGTGTACAAAGTACCAACTACACCTTACGATATGCAACAGCGAATTGCAGCCTGTGCGTCAATAGGTTCTGACGCTGTGAGACTTGCAAATCAGTCGATCGTAAAAAGAATGCAATGTTGCACTGACAGTGATAGTCATCATTTCGACCACCTACTATAAACATATGTTTCATACCAAAACCGTAAGTATTATCGCCTTTCTCTACTTTCTATGACCTTCAGTGACCTTATATAATAAAAATATGGAGGTGACCTTCAAATGAACGAACCTCCACTTGCAAGAAAACTCATATCGCTACTGGATGGTCCCCTTCGTACAATTTTATTTCAGCAAATGTTTCTGTGAAACTTATAATTTCGAAGATATCTGTAGTAATAGTTATTGACCTGTATAATTTCGCTACACTGAGAGTTTCGACTAATTTCGAAAGTCTTCGAAAGGGAAAGAAATATATATTGAGACGTTTGTTGTGGCTAATGTAGATATAATTTTATTTCAGCAAATATTTCTGTGAAACTTATAATTTCGAAGATATCTGAGGTGCTAAGGGTTATTGCCATCCCTGTATAATTCCGCTACACTACTGATAATTTCGATTAATTTCGAAAGTCTTCGAAAGGAAAAGAAATATATATTGAAACGTTTCTTGTGGCTAAAGTAGATACAATTTTATTTCAGCAAATATTTCTGTGAAACTTATAATTTCGAAGATATCTGTGGTAATAGTTATTGCCTTGTATGATTTCGCTACACTGAGAGTCTCAACTAGCTTCGAAAGTCTTCGAAAGAGAAAGAAATATATATTGAAACGTTTGTTGTGGCTAAAGTAGAAACTGTAGAAGCCTTCTACATATAGAACAGTATCCTGAAACACGTCTGAGATCGCGCAAAAGGAAATAATCGGAGGGAACACGGGGACAAAAGGAGGACGACGAAGCTCGCAGAGAAATCGCCGCGGACGGCTAAACGCGGCGATCCGTCGTAATCTACGGGACGTCTCGACGAATTCCGCGGCATTAATTAACGGAGATTAGCGCGGCGACAATGTTTCGCGAATATGATTGCAACCGGCCAGTAAATTAAATCTGCTCCTCGCGTCGGGAATGTTTTCCGCGAGCCGTGGACGATGAATCAAACTAATTAAATCATTCGCCCACGCGGCACAATTATCTCGTTTTAAGGCGTGCGTCTGGGACCGGCCGGCCGGGCCGGCGGGCCCCGCCGGGGCCACGGACACGCGATTCGCGTTTTATCGGCGACGAGGAAAATGGAAGAATCCGAGCGGCGTCTCGCGAGCACAACAGCCGCTTTTCGAAGAAGGCGCGGGGCTACTGTTCGACTCGTTTTCGTGATTGTGCGTCACGTGTTGTTGCCGGTTTTATAAGTCGCGTTTAATATTCATATATAATGATTCAGTTTCGTATAAGGAACACGATGTTTCGTTGCTTCGATGGAATTTTACCGTCTCCGCTGGAGCTTTCCAGATAAGAAACTGTTCCATCGAGTCTGATTGCGAAAGATCTATGAGAGTTTCATCTCAAATCTGCTAGATGAACGTACAGTTGAATGATTAACACTTTGCTGTGGTCACCGATAACTTAACTAAATCGAATTATTCACTCGATTAAACGATGATTATTTGAAACGATGATTATTAGTTTTCGCTGTCAACACAAACTTCGACTTTTTAATATCTTTTCCTTTTCGCATTTATTCAAAACAACGCATACGCTACACCTATACATATACACGCGCATCCATGAAGTTTACGTCAATATTAACACATCGAACGCCGGCTGAATTTCAGCTACTAAAAACGCGAGCGTCGATGATTATATTGATACATTTTTAAACATTAAACCAAAATTTCTAACTTACCGAAGAGAATAAGGAATTCGATTTTGTTAATTTTACTTTGGATTTGTGTTATATCTAAAATGCTACGTGAACGTAGGATTAGCAATTAAACGATAGACTAAAAATCCATTATCAATGTAACCTACGCGTCTACAGTATATTACAAATAATGCCACTTAATGCGACACTCAGCTAGATGAACACGTAATAATAATAATAATAATAATGCAATGAAGTCAAATGATTTGATATTATATTCTTTCCATTTTGTGTATTTTCTTCTATGGAATTAAACAGAGTTGCTATCAAAGAAATCGCGAAGCTACTAATGAAAAGCACGCTTGAAGTTTCTAATCCAACAAAACCAGAGTACCGAGATACAAGCTAACACCTAACTCTCTACCAGGTCGAAGGTAGCAGCCGAACGAAGCGTCCAACAAACCAGAGAATCCACGTCCGAGCACGCATCGCCGCGAGGAACTTCAGCAGCAGCAGCATCGGCAGGGGTGAGTTTTAGTAGAAAAACTTCAGATTCCCGGTTGTCTTTGGGTCAGTCGGGCCTCGGAGTAAAAATTGAAAGCATCCGTGCAGCCTGAAAAGCGAGAAACCTAACCACGGGTTACGTTGGCTGGCGTGTTCGGGTTCTCGCGTGTCTGCGTCTCGTCTGGCCACGTGTATCTTAGCCGGCTCGGTTCTTTCGCGAGTTTTTTGACTTCGCGAGCGAGCGGAGCGAACGTGGCGAGCAAGCGAGCGAGCGAACGAGCGAGCGAGCCGGGGGAACTGTTTTGCCTGCCTCGAACCGAATTTAGAGCGAGTGTGGTAGTGAAAAGAGGCGGTGGCCCGGTTCGAAAAGAGAATGAGCGAGAGGGGGCCAGAAAAAAAACGAACGAAGAGAGAGGGAGAGAATGAGAGAGAGAGAGAGAGAGAGAGAGAGGTCTCTCGCAGCCGCGAAATCGCGGCCGAGCCCCGGCATAGGAGATTCGTTATGCGTTGCGCCGGATGAAAGATACGCCCTACGACGAAACGAAGGAAAATTATGAGCGCGCGCTAACGCGAAGTAATATTTAATGCGGCAGAAAATTCTGGCCGCGAGACTCGGCCCAGCGTTTCGCTACCGTGATTCCCCAACCCTTTTTCTTCCTCGCGCTGCTCTCCGCCGACGGCCCTCTCTCTCTCCCTCCCCCCGCCGCGTTTCGCGTTTCTTCTCCTCCCGTTTCTCGTTTTTCCCCTGGCTTCACATCGCGTCGGCACACCCGAAGAATTGTGCCCGTAATTAATGGCCGTTAATATGTTTAACAAAGGCAATTAATATCCTCGAGTAAACGGACGTAGCTGGACGGAGTCGCTCGCATCCTTTTGCCGCGGCCAGGGGGAAACGGCGGAACCGGGAGATTCATTAGAAACAGCCCGCTCGAAGTGTAAATCGCGACGAACCAGACGATTGACGCGTTGCGATAATTAACACGTAATAATACACTGTTAATATTCTCTTCTGCAATTGCATCTTGGAATATTCATGGTTTCGTTTCTCTCTCTCTCTCTCCCTCACTTTGTTTCTTCCCCCCCGCCCCCTCCCTGCCCCTCCGGTTGCATCCCGCTCCTCTTTTCCTCCTTTGAATTTTTTGCTCCGTTCCAGTACTGGTTGCATAATACCGCTCATTAACTTCGCAATCAGATTGAACCGCGTTGGCCAGCGTCCGTGGCTGGCCGCGTTTACGTATTCCAACATTGTGTCTATTTTCCCGCGCGCTCTCGCTGCGCGATTATGATGATCGCACCCGCGAACCGCCCGACTACTCTCATTGTAGTTCCTTGTTCCCGATCTGTTCGCGATACCTTAATCACCGGCTAATTATCGTTCGGCGATCTGGAAGAGAAAATCGTTCCGAGCGCGCGCGAGCGCGCGGTTGCACCGAACGATCAACGATCCCGGTCCCGTCGCGATCCGATCTCGCGGAAAAAACGCCGCTACCAGCGGATCGAACGGAACAAAGCGGACGGAATGCGGCGGATAGTATTGCCAGGTGTACGAGTTGCTCGCAAGTCGAAGCGTGCGACTCTATCTTTCGAATTCGTTGAGATTCGATGAAAACGTTCGATCGGTGCGTTCGATTTTCCTCGTCTCGCGAGGTTGTTTACGAACGAACGGTTCCCTTTCTCTTTCTGTTTTCCTCGCGAACGAGTTGCCCGGGTCCGTTGTTTTCACCGGTGATCTCCGGGGCGAATAATAAACAGAGGTTAATGGAAAATATATCGCGCGGCGGCCGGCGAAAAGAAAACCGCCGGGGAAACGGAGCGCCGCGCGCGCGTAAGAGGCGGGCGAGGATCGGCCGCGGGACTGTTGCCAGACCCAAACCGTGTTAAATTAAACCGCAGGAGCATGGGGAGGTATTCTCATACCCTAGAAAGCTAAATTCGTGCGGAATAGTCCGATATAAATAATTTTTAACTCCGCCGCGCTGGGAACGCCGGGGATCGAGAGGGGTTGCGAAAGCGAGAGCCGGCGACGCGCTCGCGGCTCGTCGCGATCCTCCGAACCGGCGGCCGTGGAACTATTCCGGACGGCGGTTTCGTGAAACATTCTGTCATCGTGCCCTCGGAAACGATCAAAATTTCGCAAATTCCAACAAAACCAAACTCGTCGTTAGCAATTCAAATGATCCGCGAACGGGTCCGAGGGGCCGCGCCGGGCCGACGTGAAACGGAACGGAGTGTTCGCGAGACAACGGCGACTATCCGTCACATTCCTATTCGAATCCCGAACTCGGCGACAAAACGACTACGCCCAGCGTTCGAGCGGGGCGCGCAAGAAATTCGAGGGCATAATTAAATCGCATCGGCGATCAACGTTCGTCCGTCGCGGGAAGGACGGCGAGGAGAAAGGGAGACGAAAGGAACGTCTAGAAGGAGACGACGCTGCGGGAGGAGGCGGGAAATCGGCGATGGTGGGACAGGCGAGAGAAAGAGAGAGAGAGAGTGTGAGAGGAAGAGAGAGTAAGAGAGCGAGGGATCGGACGGTCGCCGGAGGGGAGAGGAGGGCTCGCTCCCCGTGGCGAGCGAGAAAGAGAAGAAGTAGCTGTCGTGGCTTCGCGTGCATAATTGCCGTGATTATGGGTGTGTCAGTTCGGCCCGTCTAGGTGCATACACGCATTCGGCTTTAAATGCAGCTGATCCGGGTGCGTGTAACGGCGCTGCGAGCGGCTGCAACGGAAACGCTGGCAACCGCGCAACGGCGCAAGACCGATGCGCAGCATCATTATCTGGAGCGCTGCTTAGCGAGCAGCGTCATCCATGTTGCTCGTTAACTCGCGCGCGCATCTCGTATGAATAAAACTCTTCTTTAATTATCGCGTGAGGGGGACCACTGGCGAGGAGGAGCGCGGGGATAGGTGGAGGGGAGAGGAAGTCCGCGACGTTCCAGCGTCGGATCCTTCCCGCGCGGCTCCTCGGCCCGCCGCGCGCGGAACCGGCGCGGCGACTCCATTGGCACACTTCGGGACGACGCTCGCGCGACCACGATTGTGTCCCGGCCACCCTTTTTTCACCTGGTTCTCCGGTTGCGTCGCGCCGGTTACCAGGCGCCGGTGCACACCTCGCCTGCGCGGTCGCCGGCGCGCCCGCGTACTCGTTTTCCCGCCCCGGAACGCTCGCATTTGAATCGCCGCCTCGCCTCGTGTAACTGAGTTCGGCGCGCTTTGCCGGACGCTCCTACCCGTCTATCCTTCGCGCATGGAATTCTTTACACTTGGCTACACACGGAGCTGGCCGGCGGATTAGGAGCAACAATGTGTGGAAACAGGATGCGAGAGGTTTTCTGCAGGAATCGGTTTTGCTGCGAACCGGGAAGTATGGACGGTGTCCGGGTGTCTGGCGGTTAGGGGATGTACTGATGACGTCTCGTTGCGTTCGTCTTTCGAGGCTTTCTTGCCGTGTTTGTTGCGATCATCGTTAGCGATTTTCTTTGATACGTGATTAACGATCTTGCTGAGGTAGTCTTCAAGTGGGTAGAATGATATCGTCGGTAGAATACTACCAAGGTTTTTCTTAGCTTATCTGATCTTGAGCGACAGGTAGACTGGCCGTCTGATTCTACGCGTCGTGCCATCGATTATCGTTGTTCCTTGAAACAGATCTACACGGAGTTTCTACGTAGGAATACAAATATCCGCGCGCGGATCTCTCTACTTGTCTCCTTTGGTACTGGTGGTAGCAGAAGTCTCGTGGTTGCTGAGATGCGGCGATTGATAAAGTTTGGTAGCTAAGATCCAACGATAGCTAGGATTCAGAGGTGGCTATGATTGGGTGGTAACTAAGATCCACCTGTAGCTACGCAATAGTAGCTAAGATTCCATGCCAGCAAGTCCTAGCGGTAGCTAAGGTCCAACGGTAGCTAGGATTCAGAGGTGGCTATGATTGGGTAGCTAAGATGCAGTTGTAACTAGAATGCAATAGTAGCTAAGATTCAATGCTAGCTAACTCCTAGCGGTAGCTAAGATCCAACGGAAGCTAGGATTCAGAGGTGGCTATGATTAGGTGGTAGCTAAGATCCACTAGTAGCTACGCAGTAGTAGCTAAGATTCAATGATAGCTAAAATGCAATAGTAGCTAAGATCCACCCGTAGCTATTCGCGTTACAATCTCCCGTACATGTCGAATTCGTTACACCGAGACACTTCGAATTCACCGTTCGTCTATCGGCAAAGTGAATCTTGACGCTTAATCACTTCGCGATCTCAACGACGGAGGTCCCACACGACGACGCCGAGTTATTCATCGTTATCGCTGTCGTCAGTGTCGGGGCGCTCGCCCGCCGCGTAGAATGCAACGGATCGCGAGGACTCAATAAATTTTTCATTCTACCCGCGACCAGACGAAACTCTCGTCGGTAGATAGAAACTTGGAATTCATTTCCCTTGCTAAAGGAGAGTCACGAGTAATCGAGATTTGCATAAAGACCCGCAGTCTGCGGCCGCGCGAGGGGGGGGGGCGGAGCGGGGGGAAAGAAGCCCGGCAAGAAAGGAAGACGGATAGAAGGGCGAGCGGGAGCCGGCGGCGCGGAAGATCAGCTTCGGGACCGTGACTTCGTTCCACGTTGTTTACGTTCGGAAAAATGTCCGCTCGCCCGGAGGAAGTGGCCAGGGTCCGGCGATTTGGCATGGTCGCGGACGAATTCGGTGCCCTGTGATTTACGACAGCGCCGCGATTATTTGGCCCGGGCCCGGAGGAGAGAGCCGGTGTCTCTCGGAGCGACGCGCGTTCCTGTGCTCCAATTTCGGTGCGGGCCGGCCGAGTGGCGCAGCTCGGCTCCGCAGTGCTCCGGGGCAGCGTCCACTGGCCGGCACGGGGGAAAAAAGGAAACGGCGGGAGAGGAAAATGGCCCGGCGCGCGGGGGAGGAACGGTAACCGCGTTTACACATTTTCCGAGACGGTAATACGCCCGAAATCGATACGACCGGTAATTACGTAGAAAGCTCTCTCTCTCTCTCTCTCTCTCTCTTAGTGCGTGTCGTCGTTGGAGCTAGAATCTGCAGACTGAGCGGCTATTGTTCGAGGACACGTGTCTGCGGATGGATAGTAACGTGGGACAGGTCTTGGAACAGTTGGAAGCAGTTTTGGTTGTTTTATAGGTGACCTTTGGATTCATTGATGTACGGCTTTCGTTTGTTTTAACCCCTTGGCCTACGAGTGAGACTCGTGAAGATTTTCAACACTCAACAAATATATATATTAGTTCATCTGAATTCGAAGTAAATATTATTCCTCTATAATCAACTATTATACTTAACACTTTGGCTGCCATGTCAGCCGAATTCGGGTGACACCATGGTTTCACCAAGAAAATGAATGTTCAAGATTACGTTAAAAATGACGTGGCAGTCAAAGTGTTAAAGAACCGGATTTCAAGTGTACTCACTAGAAAATACGCTAGCGTAGATAACGAACTTCACAGAAGTAACCTGATACGATACTTAACGTGTTGTAAATATTGCAACGATGATAGTGCGGAAAATAATATTGTTGCCGTTATAAGACATTGGACTCTAAAAATAGTTAATGCTCAATTGTTGGGGCTGTATATTTCATTATTATGTATTATCGATTGATGCGATTTTAGAACCGGCGCTTTGAACGACCTGAAGATGTAGTGGTTCAGTTCTATTGTACTGATTGTCTATGCAAGTCATTTGAATATCTGATCTATCTTGATCTAGATTAGCTGGGATTATCGTTTTTACCGTATTTCCATTTCAATGGAGAATAAACACGTATCCGCGGATAATTGTCTGTCAGCCTGTACTAGGCTTAACTATCGGTGTCCTGCTGCATCGGGCTCGCGATGGTCGGATTATTATTTTCACGTGAAAACCGAGGCGCCAATGTATGGGGACCTGCCGGGGACTTGATTACCCGACATTTTCTCTAATGATCGGCCACGCGCGTTCCGGCGCACCGCCTCCCCTCCGCCCCGGCGACTGTAGCCACTTCGAGGAACTTGCGTAACTTCGATAATTACAAATCTATCCCATTATTATTATGATTATTATTATCATTACCGTCCCGGTCGTCGTCACACGCCGCGCCGCGGGGACGCGTGCAGGCGAACCCGGCGAAAGAAACGCCACTTATCCCGCTTCGCGCGCGAGACGTATTCGCACTTTCATATTTTTCAACGATCCTCGGAAAATCACGGTGAGACGGACATCCGCGTGTACACTGCTGCTCGAAAGTTTGGGATTCTATCGATAGAGATGAAGAGAAGCTCCTGGAGAGGCGATCGATCTTTTGGATCCCACTTTCGATACTCGAAGTGTTTCGAAGCAGTCAATTTTTCAGATCTCCAACTTGAATCTTTGAATCTTCTAAGTTTCCGAGTCGTCAATTATTGAAGTTCAATTATTGAATTATTCAATGGTACGAGTTTGATTATCCGATCTTTCAATTTTCAATTCAATGAAATCGAAGATCGGAGATATCTGCTGTCGATAGTTTGGATCCCATTTTCGATACTCGAAGTGTTTTCTAGCATTCGATTTTTAAAATCTCCAACTTGAATCTTTGAATCTTCCAAGTTCTTGAGACTTCGAGTCGTCAATTATTGAAGTTCAATTATTGAATTATTCAATGGTACAAGTTTGATTATCCGATCTTTCAATTTTCAATTCAATGAAATCGAAGATCGTAGATATCCGCTGTCGATCGTTGTCAAAGATACCAGCTGCCAGTGGACGGTCACTGGGAAGCGATTAGAAACTTTTGACCAATAGTGTATGCGCAGCGGTGGTGAACGCTGGTCCGGCGTATAAATAATTGCGATCTTGTTAGACGAGTGCCAATCCTTTTTCCCCGTTCTCGAAAGAGAAAATTCGCTGCCCCCCGCCGCGCCGCGGCGCGCCCCGTTATCGAAAGACTCGCTTAATCGCGCGAAATTGAAGTTTTCCCCTCGAATTACATCGATAAGTATAGCTCGGCCGATTCGACGCCGGATAATCGATCTCTCCGCCGATTAATCCCGTTTCCCGTCCGGCCCAGTTTTGCCCCCGCCGCCCCTGCGTATCTATACATCTTGGCTCGCGTCGATTGACACGCAGCGGGCGCTATCGATCGCTCGTTACCGCTAATCACCGGTGCATCGTCCTGTCGGAATGATTCTTCGCGCGGCGGCGCGCAAAAACCAAAGCTGCTCCGGGAGACTATGGGAAAAAAGCGGACCCTCCGATCCTTGATTCTGCAACGTCGCGACACACGGGACGGCCGGGACGGGCAGGATGCGCGAGTGCCACGCGGATAATTTAGATCGGCGCGCAGCGCTCGCCGCGCTCGCCGCGCTGGCCGCGCTGGCCGCCGATCTCTTTCCCAATTAAATCGAGTCCGAGCAATTACCGGCGACAGGATGTTTCGGGACGGCGATAAGAGAGCCGACTTTCTAATCGCGATCGGGACGCTTGGGGTTAGCCCGCGGCCGGCTAGCCGCGCCGGAAACCGCTGCTCTCGCGCGCCGAGTCCGTCGAACCGGACCCGGCAGAAATAGATCCGCGCGCGGATCTCTCTACTTGTCCCCCTTGGTACTGGTGGTAGCAGAAGTCTCGTGGTGGATAAGATGTGACGGTTGCTAAAGCTTGATAGCTAAGTCCTAGCGGTAGCTAAGATCCAACGGTAGCTATGATTAGTAGCTAAGATCCACCTGTAGTTACGCAATAGTAGCTAAGATTCAATGCTAACTAAGTCCTAGTGACAGCTAAGATCCAACGGTAGCTAGGATTTAGAGGTAGCTGTGATTAGTAGCTAAGATTCAATGCTAGCTAAGTCCTAGCGGTAGGTAAGATCCAACGGTAGCTAGGATTCAGAGGTGGCTAAGATTAGGTGGTAGCTAAGATCCATCTGTAGCTACACAATAGTAGCTAAGATTCAATGCTAGCTACGCAATAGTAGCTAAAATTCAATGCTAGCTACGCAATAGTAGCTAAGACTCAATGCTAGCTAAGTCCTAGAAGTAGCTAAGATCCACCTGTAGCTAGGACGAAATAGTACCTAAGGTTCAATGCTAGCTAGGTCCTAGAAGTAGCTAAGATTCAATGGTAGCTAAGTCCTAGCGTAACTATGATCCAACGGTAGCTGGGATTTAGAGGTAGCTAAGTTTGTGTGGTAGCTAAGATCCACCTGTAGCTAGAACCCAATAATAAGTTTCATTGACATCTAACTTCCATTAACATCTGAATCGCGGTAGCTAAAGATTCGAAAGAACACTGGAAGATCGAAACGCAGCGTTGGTCAAGCGCGAATGATTAGCAATCACACCGTAATATCGTAGCGTGAAGAAAGAGAGATTTATCCTAACGGGCGTGCACCGTTTCGCGCGATCAAGGAACGCACCTCCGAAGGGCGACGCCAAGGGAGAAGAAGAAGCAGAAGAAGCAGAAGAAGAAGAAGAAGAAGAAGAAGAAGAAGAAGAAGAAGAAGAAGAAGAAGAAGAAGTAGAAGAAGACGAAGAAGAAGGAGGCCTGTTTCGAAAAGGCTGTCACTCAGTTTACGCGATCCGGAGTTCGCAAACCGGTTCGCGGAGGGACTCGCGGTGGCGGCGCTCCCCGGGTTTTCGTTCCCTCGGAGCGGAGCGGAGAGATCGAACGCCGGCACCAGCAACACCAGCAGCACTGGCACCGGCACCGGCAGCATCTCGCCAGCGTAACGGAAGCCGCAATAGCCGCACGGATTCTTGTTTTCGCGTTGCTTCTTCCATTTTTTCTCTGTCCATCCCTCTCTTTGCCCACCCACCTGCCCCCCTCGCCCTCCCACTGATCCTCCTGCTGCTACTCGCCAACCGGTGGCCCCTTCGTCCCGCGAGCGAGCGAGCTGGCCCGGTTCTCTCTCCGTTCTCTCGGTCTCTTTCTCTCTTTCTCCCCTTTCTCTCTCTCTCTCTCTCTCTCTCTCTGTCTCTCCCTGTCTCTCCCTCTTCGTACCCGGGTTTCTATATCCTATCTCTCTCCCGCCGTACGTCTCTATCTCTATCGCTTTCGTTTCCTCTTTTTCCTCTTTTTATTATTATTTTTCCTCGTGTTGCTTCTCTTTGCCGCGCGCAAGCTCGTGCATATACGCATCGTCGGGCGTAGCTCTCTGCTTCTGGTGGTGCTGCCTGCCTGCCTGCCTGCCTGCCTGCTGCTGCTGCTGCTGCTGCTGCTGGGTGCTGCTGCTGCTGCTGCTGCCCGCTCCCTGATAAAATCCCACAAAAATCGAGAAGCCGTTAGCTCTCCGGCTAGCTATGGTAACCGAGAGGTGGAACCGGTGCTCAATATAGATTCAGGGAGCAGCCTTTACACGGAGTGCACTCGACGCGCGGCCTCTCCCGCTCGTTGTTAATGCTAAATGAATTTTAATCCTCGATTTTTTCGGACGGCCGACGGCCGCCGGCCGCGGGACCGCCCTTTCGACCTCGCCCTCCTTCCGCCGGGACACCCCTCCGCCAGCCGAGAATATACTCCGGTAATTAAAATATTGACTAATCCGCGACTACCCGATCGAATGCCGTCCCCGCCCAACGCCTACGTTTTTCCTTGCGCGTCGTTACCGTTCCCGACGTCCGCTTCGTCTATTTTCTTCGCGCATCCTTGGAGTCCCGTTCAAGAATTCGGATTCCTTAACCTTTACGCTCTTGCGCATTGTCGATCAGATTTGAATGGAATCTCCTCGCTTTTACTAGGTTCGATCTATTAGAGGCAGCGAGTGTCCATTGGGAAACGGTTCCGAGGTTGCGCGCTCGACAGACGCAGCACGTAACGAGCTGTTCGTAACGCTAATGAATCTAATCGTCTGTAATACGAATACGCGATAACCAATAATCGCTCAGCGAATGGATAAATCGCGAGGCCCTCGCTCTCTATTTTCGCCGGGAGGTTTCGCCGACCAAATAAGTCTCGCCTCTGCGTGAAATTCGGGATATCTCGACGCGGGAACGCGTCGCGAGCGACTTATCCGAGGGAAGATACGTCGCGGAAGGCTCGCGTAGCGGCGACGTCGGAGCGGAGTGAGGCAGGAGCGGAAGACGAGGAAGAAGGAGAAGGAGGCGGGCGAGAGAAGGAGCTGCCAATAGTTTCGTGCGCCGGTATTCCCGCTCTACAAAGTTAATTACGTGGCTGATGCTCGTTAGCGAAAAAATCCGAAGGCGATAAATCATAGTGATAACTGAACATACATTTCTGCTCTGCTAAGCGTAAGTGGCTGGCGTATATCTTTGGAAAAAAGTTCGCGCGCGTCCGAAGACATTAACGGGGCCCGACGCCGCTCCGTGCCCGTCTTGATCGCCGCTGTTACGCGAAATCGCTATTGTGCTCGGTTGGACGGACGAAAGGAGGTTGCTCGAGGTGGAGGAGAGAGATGGGTGGATATGGAAAGATGTAGAAAGGCGTTGGAAGATGTAGAAAGATGTGGAAGGATACCGAAGGGTACCGAAGGGCATGGCTAAATAATTATAATTAAGATTAAGATTGATAATGAGACGGTCGTTGCGGAAAGACGGGGAAAAATGTGGGAAGATACGAGGCGATGGGGAAGGTATAGCTAAACAATTATAATTAAGATTAAGATAAGGAAGATGGAGCGTTTCGGGGGACGTGGAAAAATGTTGATAGATGTGGAGGATGTGGGGAGACGTGGGGAGATGTAGAAAGATAGAGGAAAATGTAGGTAGATATAGGAAGATATGGATAGATATGGAAAGATAGAGGAAGATAGTGGCAGATAGAGACAGATAGTGAAAGATAGAGAAAGATAAAGAAAGATGTAGAAAGATATGAGAAGATATAGAAATATATAGAAAGATAGAGAAAAATATAGATAAATATAGAAAGATATAGATAGATAAAGAAAGATCTAGAAAAATAGAGAAGGATAAAGAAAGATATAGAGAGATATGGGAAGATATAGAAATATATAGATATATATAGAAAGATAGAGAAAAATATAAATAAATATAGAAATATATAGATAGATATAGGAAGATATAGAAAGATATAGAAAGATATAGAAAGATATAGAAAGATATAGAAAGATATAGAAAGATAAAGAAAGATAGCGAAAGATAAAGAAAGATAAGGAAAGATAAAGAAAGATAAGGAAAGATAAGGAAAGATAAGGAAAGATAAAGAAAGATAAAGAAAAATATAGATAGATATAGAAGAATATAGAAAGATATAGATAGATAGTGAAAGATAGAGGAAAATATAGAAAGTTGCAGAAGGATACAGCCACCCAATTACAATCAAGCTGAACACAAGAAAAGAGAAGCGTCAAAGACAGCAGGCGCGAACAATAGCTTCCAAGTAGCGATCGGATCGCACCGCGGTCCCGATGCCGCGTGCTCGTTGATATTCTAAGCGCAAGCTCCCGCGGGATTGTACGCTTGTTCGCGGGGGCCCGTCTCCGCTCGAAGGAGATCGCGCGAGGGGCAACGAGGCGGCATCAATTACCTGGCCACCACCGGAAAGCCCCCAAGTTATAACAGTTTACTCGGCCGCCTGAACCACTGAATTCGCGATAAGTTGCGCGGCGGCCGACAATTTGCGTTACAGCCGGGGCTCGGGCGCTCCCGCGCGCTACCTCCACGCACGCCGGAGTCCGGCCGCGTGTGCGCGCGCGCCTGTGTGCATGCACAAAGCCACCGTTATAATATGCCGGAGCACCGAGTCTGAATGGGCGTCAGAGAATTCATGGCCGTACACTCCGTCTACCCTGACCAAGAAAAAGCTCCCGGTCCGAACGCGTGCCCGTCATACCATCGCCGCTCCCGCCCCCCTCCCCGCAGGTGGCGTAGGTAGCTAGTTTAAATGATCGCGTCTGCTTCCGAGTAATGAACGCTCCGCCGTTCATTTCCGACAATACCTATGGTTACCCGCGCGCGCTCGCCAGAAGCCGCCGCCTAGCGTATCGGCGCTTAAACGGATCGCGGCGCGATAACGAAAGAACGTGGAAGCGGTATCCGCGAAACTTTTCCAGCTTGATATCCTGGACTATCGAGGAAGTGGGTCTCGGTTTAATCGGTTGATACTAAGCGGATTGAAAACAAAATGATTAGCACGGTTGCCTCCGACGGTATCCCGAGGAATTTAGATATCTTCGAGCCCAGTGTTATCTTAATAACCGCAACTTCGCGGACATCAACTTCCCCGAACATCCTCCATGGATACCCGTTTCCTCTATCCAACCTCGTTCACGCGCGGGAGTCCTACAGTCCCAAAGCGGAAGTCCCCGGAGGGAACGATATTCACCCGGCTCGTCACACCTGTCCGATTCGCTCTGCCCAATGAGCGACGAGAAAAACTGCCACTTAGTTCGCGCGAAAAAGAGGGAGTCTGCTCCGCCGCGCGGGTCCTCTTAATCGGCGGTCCTCGCCTCTGCAACCTTCTCTCTCCGAGTGGAAATCTATTTCGAAGCGACGCTATCCCCGTCCGCCGCGTCTCCGTATCCTCTCCGTTCGGGATCTAGAATGTCGTTCGGTAAGTCACGATTCTCTAATTTTCCCCGTGGAAACTCGACGACAACGTTGCAACCGAGAGTCCGGCGGACGGTGTCGTTAGCCGAGATCTCGACGATTACGGGCGGTTCCCTCCCCCTCCCGGTGGCCGCGAGGGGCGACGCGCCGGAGTGGTCGCGGGCCTCCTCGCGGCGCTGCCTCGCAGATGACGGATGGGGACAGTTGTTGCATCGCAGTCGCTGCCAAGAATATCTCTCCGCGCCACCCTCCTCCCTCCGCCTCTGTCTCTCTCCCTCCCTCTCTCTATCTCCCTTGTCACTCCGGTGTCCCCCTCCGAGCAGGTTCTCCTCCTCCGCTGTCTTTCGGCCGGCTTTTCTCCTTTAACCCTCCAACCAGCGAGAAGACTTTCCGTATCGCCGTTGGACTCTGGGAGTAGCCTGTCTAATCTCCTCTCTCCGGCGAGTAATTATACACTCGCGCGATCCCCCGGCCGAACGTGGATGTGGGTAAATGATTCTACATACGTCGATCGGATCGTTATGTACCTGCGATGCCTTCCGGTTCTCCGGCTGGGTATCGTTAGCGGACGGCCGTGCGTCGTTCGTTCCGCCGATCCTCCGATGGGGTGAATTAGCGGGACGATTCGATTCGGATCGCTCGTTCCGATCGAGTCGAGAAGAGAGGAGTATGGATTGCCGGACACGGGTATCCAGTTTTCGATTCCGATAGAGATGGGAATAACTTTAGTCGCGGGGCGGGGTGGAAACTTTCACCTTTAAAGATCCGATCCCACGGAACCTGGGCGGGAAAAATCGTCCGGCGAGCACCATTAACAACTCGCCGAATAAAAGGACGACGACTCGCGAGCGGCGTATCGCCGCGCGGAGATCGACGCGGAGAAATACAGCCTAGAAACTCATAGATGATAAATAATCTCGGTACGCAGCAAGAAGGCGCGATCGAGCGGCTGGCTCACGGAGAAAGGAGGATCACCGAGATCCCGCGTCTCCGAATCTACATTCCGATCTATCCGTTCCGCGTCCGGCGAGCCGATCGTCCCCGTCCGCGGACCGGACCGCGTCAACCTTATATCCCCTGGGACGCCCGAAGATCTGGACGCGTTCGACGCGGCGTGATCGGGCCGCGCTCGGACACGGCTGATCAGTAACGGCCGTGACTACTTCATCGAATCGATGATTATCACGACGACCAACGGGGCGGGCGGGGAACAAGGAAGAAGAGGGACACGCAGACGAGCAACAAGGCGAACCAGAATAAGAACACCAAGACGAAGAAGAGGAAGAAGAAGAAGAGGAGAGCGACGAGCAGGCTCGTAGAAAAATCGGCGAATCTGAACCTACGGCAATCGTCGCGTCTCTAAATTCGGCCGGTCTTATTTTAAGCGTCAGCGCGTCAGAATCCAACCCCCTAGAACCAGTCCGAATGGAATTCTATTCCAGTTCGACGAACTCTCTCGGCCGGGCGTCGTTGTCGACGATGCAACCCGTGCACGCGTCAAACTCACTTGCATCCGAGCGCGCGCTCGCTCGCCTAGCCCGCTGTGTCCTCTTTCTCTCTCTCTCTTTCTCTCTCTCTCTCCCCCTCGACCTCTCCCCCCTTGCTTCGTCGCTAACCCAACCCATCGCGTCCCTGAACGTTACACGGATCCCCGAGTATTCGATCATCCACGCTCGATGCGTGTGGACCCGGCCTAGAGCTTTCTCTCTCCCCCCCTCCTCTCTCTTTCCCTCTTCCCGTGGCCGTAGTAATGGGTTCAGGCTACTTGCCGGGTGTGTCGGCTGCGGCGGCAGGGTGGTAAGCCGGTTAAGAGAGCGCAGGAGAGAACGAAGAAGCCGACGATCGGTCATCCTGATGCGTGTATACGTATGTACACGTATATACATATGTATAAACATATATATATATATATATATATTTATATATGTACGTCCGTGTACATACGTACACACGCAACGACACGGGTGCGGTCGCGTGCGTGCGTCCACGTGTGCACACGCCACAGCCGCGGAAAAGGGAGAAGACGATTGGAGTTCGCGGACGCGAACGTGTCCATCGGACACACGCGTCGGTGTGAGGCGAGTGTGTCGGCAGCGCGCGGTCACGCACACGCGGTCGTCGTTTTTATATTAAATTGCCGCGCGCTGCCGTACGCTCGGCTAGGCCTCGGAATTGAGATAGCGTTATCCGATGACGAGCAGCTATATATCGGCAAGTATTACCGCTGGAAATTATTAACCATCGCGATCGCCGAGGCGATCGGCTTCTGCTGCGAGAGAGATGGAACGATAGAGGAGAATAGAGAGAGAGGGAGAGAGAGTAGAAGGGAAGTTCCTTCGACGACCCCGCGATAGACCAGCGCGGTGAAACTTTTTATCCTCGTTCCCGCCCCTCGCTTCTCCGCGGGAAGCTGACCCTTTCGGTGTTCAGCACGTTGCAAGCCGAATTCTGGCGAGACCTCCGTACAAGGTTCGTCCTAGTGAACTTCGAATCGGCGAGACGAATGATAAAGTTCGTTTCTTCGGACGAACAAGATTGATAATATCGAATACGAACAGTTCAGGGTTGATTCTCGGCAAAACCGTTCGTCCTTGTTCTCCAACTGTTTTCACCGCTGTAGGGTTAACAGGGGAACACCGCGGCCAGACGTTGCGCAAACAGAGAACAGAGTCGAGGAAATCGGGGTAGGCATTGCGCGGCGTGCGCTCGGCGGAAAGAACGGGGGATCGTTCCTCTTGCGGATCGTTCGAGAGCGCTCCTCTCCCCTTTCCCTGCGCGGCACGTACCGCGTACGGCGCGCGGATCGTAAAGCGAACATTTTGCGTCGGTCCGATCTGTTATTAAGCAATTATCCTTGAATTATGACCGCGGCAAGTAGCTCCGATGTAAATTGGACATCGTCCGGCGGAGTGGCGCGCGGTAGCCTACCCGCACCGGTCTTAGAAAAATGATTTTTAATCGAGCCGCCGCGGATATTAACCGGCCGGGGCCAGCGCCGTAATAAATCCGCATCGGTGCCCCGATCCGGCCCCGGAATCACCGGCGGAATTACGATCGACGGGATTAATTGCGTGCAGCGCTGCCCGCCGCCGCCCGTCCCCTCGTCCCGCGGGCTCGCCGCGAGTCGCCCGATCCTCTCCCGGTTAATCCGCTGCTGAAAATGTCGTAAAGACGGAGCGTTTTGCTCGCGTCCGTGTTCCGTCCGGCCCGTCCCGCCTCCCCCCGCCGGTTAACGTCCACCGTCGATCGTCCCTTTCGCCGAGAAGCCGCGCGCCGCGTCGCGGCGTTCCGCCCGCGAAATCGCCGATCGAGCCGCGCGCGCGGCGCGGATCAATTACGCCCGGCTCTCGAATCTAGCGCATTGTCATACTTAACCGTGAGCCTTTCGAGCCTGGCCGACACGCCTACCCGAGTTTAATGAACTTCTGAGATCGGACGGGCAGCGCGCGCCAGCATCGCCGCCGAGAGAGCTAGCCGGCGAGCCGAGCCGGCTAGCGAGCCGTTATCCGGGCTGACGCTCGAGGCCTGACCTACGCGGAGATTTCGAGTTCGCGAGCGTAACTCATCATTATCCGGATAATGCGGCGGCGGCGGGCCGCGGCACCGGGATCCCGCACGATGAATCACTTCCACACCCAATAGCCACCGACAGGGCGAAGCTTTTCCCGCGCGAACGCCTCTGCGAGCTCTCGGATTAGACCTCGGCGATACGGGACTCTATAGAATTGGCGATCGGTGCTAAGACAGTATCGAGGGTACCCATCATACCTCTGAGTCCCGATATCGACCTGTTCCGTTCAAACGAGTCCGCCTCGGGTCCCCTTATCAGCATCCTCTAGACAGATTAACTAGATGATCAATTCGCCGCGATCCTCCCGGGAAGACGTCCGCCCGATCGTCCGTCAATGGCTCGTCGCGATCCTGCGAGGCCCCGGCGTAATTAAACCGTCCCCACCGCGGTGTCGCGTGGACGTCGAACGCGGTTCCGTTAGAGAACGGGGATCGTTAAAACGCAAAGCCGGGAAAGAAGAAAAACAGCCTCGCGCCGCGGGAAAAAACGAATCGTGTCCGCGCGCCGGAACTCTCTCCGCTCCTCCCGCCCCTCCGCGCCGGCCGCGAACCTCGTTTCTCCCGTTCCCCCGGGGCTCTCTCTCGCACCTTTCTCTCCGGCGCATTTTCCGAATCGAAGACAAGCGTCTCGCGACGCCTGTTGATCCTTTGACAGGACGAACGTGTCCCCGCTTCTCGACTCCGCGACGCTTCTCGTTTTCATCCGCCCCTCCGCCCCCTCGCCGGTGCACCTCGTCCCTCCGGCGCTCCCACCAGCGAACCTTCCCTCCTACCTTCCGTCCGGGCTGTCGATCTTCGGTGCCCTCCTATTTGATCCTACAGAGAACAGGCAAATGCTTGGCCGCCGGCCGGAGGGGTGGGGTTGTAGCACACGTGTATCGGCTCACGGTGAAAATAGCGCAATAAGCGCGTAGTTATGCAGCAGCTACGGCGGCGTGCGGTTTCCTCGCCACCACCGCCGCCGCCGCCACCACCACCACCGTCAACCGCCACCACCACCGCCGCCCGCCAACGGCAGCGCCGTCGCTGCCACCATCGCTGCTACCCTTCCATCTCGCTCGTTCCCCGTGCCGCCGCTGCCGGGCTCCTCGATCCGAATTTTTTCCTCGTTCCTCCCGGCGCGCTCGCTCTTCCGGCCACCCCCTTTTTTTCCCTGACAACCACCCTCTTCTCTGGAAAACGCGGACCAAGTGTAGGAGAGGGGAAGACGGATAGAGAGGGAGAAAAAGAGGGGGGGAGAGAGAGAGAGAGAGAGAGAGGTGAACGCGTAGCAGCAGAACGCGGTCTCCCGCTCCCGGGTATGTGTACACGGGCACGGACGTTTAAACGGGGATAGCTACTAATTACAACGGTTACACCGGCAGTTGGCGAAGACGAAAAGAGAGAAACGGGAAAAACGGGGAACGCGGCGCGGTGGGGGGAAGAAAACGGCGGGGAAAAAAAAGACCGCCGGAGAGAAAAGATCGGCGATTCCGCGGCCGCGGCGCGGTGGGGGCTAAGGGGGACACGTGGAAAGGGAGCAGGAAAAATTCAGAGGAGAATGGGCGGGTACGACACGACCGAGTAATCAGTCGGTGGATTATAGCGCGATCCGCTCTGCGTAACTGTGTACGTGTACGTGTGTGTGTGTGTGTGTGTGTGTGTGTGTTTGGTCCGACCGTGTGGAAGGACGATGGGAGCGCCTCGGTGCGCGCTCGTGCGTGTTGCTGCCCCTAGCCGTCTCCGTGCCGTGTTCACCGTATCCTTTCCTATCTTCTACTTCTTCTGCCTCTTTACCTCGAGTTTCTTCTTGTTCTTCTTGTTCCGCGCGGCGCTCGCTCGTCTCCGCTTTCCTCTCGCCACACTCTGCCGTCTCTCCTCTCTCTCTCTCTCTCTTTTACTCGGGCGCGCAGCGTGGCCCGTTTCGCGTTGCTCCGTCTTATTCTTCTTCCACGGGCGGGTTCCGTCTCCCTGTTCCGCGCCCCTCCGCGGCTTTTTGCTCGTCACCGGTCCGGGGACAGATCGGTTTCTTGCGGTGCGCCCCGGCCGATCGCGTGCGTAAGTATCGGGCCGGGGCCCCCGATGGTTAATGAACTTAACGTAATTCCAGGCCTCGTATTTCACGCCCAACCGGGCAGGGTCGGCCGGTGTCCTTGCCCAGGATCCGCCGAGACCGGCCGCGCCGCGATCCGCGATCGAATTTCGGCGTGAGGACGCGCACTACACGATCGTTCGCGCTTTCGAAGGCTTTCCGGTCGCTGGGAGCTTTACCCTTTGCACTCCGTGGGCGCCTCTGTCGCCGATTGATTCGATGTAGCAAAATTATGGAGTTTCACGTTTAACGTTTAACTTTGCGCAATGCGTCGACGTGTGAAATATTAACACTAGGTTCATGGAACGCGACAAATTGACGCGTATTGATTTTAGAAATATTATTTTGTAAATATTTCCACAATCTAAATAAACGGGCATCAGTTCTTGGGAATAATAGAATAATAGTAAACCTAGTGTTAAAATAAAACGGTCTTCTCTAACTTATGTGCGATTTCTTAAGTTTGAATGTTGGCATTTCATTGAAAAATGTTGAGTGCTAATGAAAAACTTCTGGAGCGCAAAGGGTTAAGCTCGCGCCGATTGACGTCTGGTCTCGAGTGTTCCGTGCATCGCTTGCGTTTTTCTAACGGAGATGAATGGTATCGGGAACGGTTATCGACTATTGAATATCATTCTTGGGTTGCCTCGGTATCCAGTTATTCGGGTTAATGAGTATATTGTCCGGATATCAATCGTTTCCGAGCAATCCGGCTAATCTAATCTAAGAGCTGCTCGTCACGCACTGAATCTCGTTGAGCGTTGCTTCCGCGCGGGTTGCTACTTCCACTTTCGACACTGCCACTCTGCGCCCGACGCGAGGCTAATAAAAGGGAACCGTTGACTTTGAGGGTAGGCACCCTAGTCGCTGAAGGTATCCTTTCTCTGCTCTGTACAAAGTTTCTTCGAGCAACGTCGGCATTTAAATTGAAAACCGTTTGCGTACCGAGAGTACGAGTAGACCGGCTGCGAGCGAGGAATAGATTCCGAACGCTTTTCGATGCGGCGGCTCCGCCGGAAAAATCCGCGATAATATCCGTCAAAGTTTCTAAAGAGCGTAAGAACGCCAGGTTTCTCGGCGCAGCTGTCTAAACCGGCAAAAGAACCAACGCGAGAGAGCCACTTTCACGGCCCCGTAACGATACCCATCATACCCGCCGATAATTTGTAAGCGTACCCGGTCCGCGAGCAAACTTACAAATCACCCGCGATGAACGCCGGCCGCCGACGCGCTTCTTATCGCGCGGACTCATCGACGGGAGCCTCCTCTTTTTCGTTGCGGGGAAAGGACGCGAAGAAACTCGAAACATTGGACGGGTCGTTACGCGCGGGGCAAGAAGCCTGCTGACAGTGACCGGAAGAAAAGTCCCTAGAAAACGGCCCTAGTGTTCGTTCGTGTAAACTCGCCTCTTCGCGATCGTCCCATGGAAAACGTACAAGTCAAAAATATGGCAACCGGTGAACAAACGACTTCCTACTATCGTTAAAACATTCCGAACGACCGTTTCATACTTAGTGAAACAAAGCTCTAGTCTACCTTTAACCATTTGAACTCTGTAGGCTCGAATATTGCACCAGTTGTAATATTGAATATTTTAATGAATTTATTATTCGATTCCTCTAAACTCCGCAATCGTCCCATGGAAAACGAAGCCAAAAATATGGCAACCGGTGAACGAACGACTTCCTATCATTATAACATTCTTAAACCTAATACTCAATCGAACGCCCGTTTCATACTTATTGAAACAAAGCTCTAGTCTACCTTTAACCCTTTGAACTCTGTAGGCTCCAATATTGCACCAGTTGTGATATTGAATATTTTAATAAATCTTAATGAAACTACCACTCAAAACGACTGGTTTCGATTTTTTTGTTTAGCAATTATTGACATTTGACAGATTTTGAAAATAAATAGTTTCATCTGAGTACTATAACGAATGTCTGAAGAAACTGAAAATAATCTATTGTCACAATTTTTATAGGAATTGCATATTAATCGTGTGAAATGCTCGGTAGTTCTAGTGTTAACCCTTTGAACTGTAGAAGCGAAATTCATCGCGCGATACTTTGTCAAACCTCTAAATTCATTTCCAGCGCGAGTGGTTAAATTGATCCATTAAAATACTTTATACCATAAACGGTATCATCACAGAGTGCAGTTAGATCGATCATTGCGGAGCCTACAGAGTGCAAGTTAGATCGATCGTAGATCAGAAATCATAGGGCAAGGGTAGTAAACCAATCACATCCTCCAACAAGAACAACCCCCGGGCAAAAATCCCGAAAGATGATCCACGTATTCGTCGACCAAAGCGGAGGCTGCGCTCATCAATGAAGCAGTCGCTAGAAAAACGAAACCCGCTTCGAATCCGCGCGGGGACCGGGCGAGTCCTCTCGGGAAAACTCGTTCGTCCGCGACGAGGCAGGGGAACGACGGCGATAAAGGCGGTGTCCCCCCGGCGAACGAAACGGATGTTGCTCGGGCGAACAGTAGCAGCAGGAAGAAATAGAAAGACGGCCGGCCGAGCGGCTGCGCGGCGCGGCGGTGCAGCCGAGAAAATCTGAATACCGAGCCGTATCCTAGAACCGGGCTGGAGCGGGCCCGCTTCCGTGTGCCGCGGCGAGGATCGCCGAGGGCGATGCGGCCCGCACGACTCTCGGCCAGGGACGACCGACGCCGCGTTGTCCGTCGGTCGGTTCTTCGACCGCGAGGCGAAGCCTCCTCTCGCCTCTCGCCGGAGCGTATCCAGCTGGAACACCTGCGGCGAGCGAATTTTTGGCGCGATTTCAGCGATCGAGGTTAACGCTTCGGCTACTGGTTAGAGCCGCCCCGCCGGACCCGCCTCGATCTGATAACGAGTCGGCCGGGCCGCGCTGGATATCGCCGCCGCTGCTCTTTCATTTCCTTCGACCGGTTCTCTCGCCGAGGACAGGCGAAAAACGTGGAAAGTAAGAAACGGACGGGTCTATCAGGGAAATTTCCTGAGGATCAGCAGTTTCGCTGGTGTCGTTAGGCTTGGTAATCGTTCGGTTGGGTTCGATGGATATTTTGAGTAGAGTAACCCTTAGTCCTGTGTCGAGTCTATCTGTTTCTCTATCGAGACTCGACATATTTGCAACCCCTACCTGCTTTAATTTTTTCTATATTTATTTGTATCACAATTGTAACACTTTGACTGCCACGTAAACATTCATCGAAACTCCCATGTACTCGAAACAGTTCTCTTCGTTAACCGGAAACTAAGAAATCAAGATTCTTCTTAATAACTGCTCCACTATCTTTCTTATATCTCATATATTCAACAAAATTGGCAGTCCTGTGTCGAGGCAGACTCGACATATTTTATTGCAACTTCTACCGGTTTTAACACTAGGTTTACGGAACGCGTCAATTTGACGCAGATTGAATTTTATATACATTATTTGGTAAATGTTCCAATCGGTTTTCGTTGAACCAATTACACGAATATGAATCCTGATTGTCTATTTCTACATCTACAATTTCCAAAATCTAAATGGACGAATATCAACATCCCCAGGAACAATAGAATAAACTGTACAATAAATGCCCGTAAACCTAGTGTTAACAATTTTTTCTATATTTATTTGTAGTGTCACAATTGTACCATTTAAAGGTAACGTTTCAATGACTCCCAAATATTGAATAAATAAATAGATCGCGATTAAGCTGTAATTGAACGAACGCCGACGCGAACCTCAAAGTGAGAAACCGAGAGCACTTTGGACCGCAAAGGGTTAAACAGCGTCATTGAAAGGGTTATCGAGTTTACGAGTAAGGTTATGTAGTTTGGTTTTATACGTGTGCAGGACGGATTGAAGATGCGAGATAGGGAACCTGTTAAGATGTCTGATGTTTCGGAATGCCGGGAGGTCGGGGTGTTCCTGAATAATTGAACGTTACCGTGATAACACGGTAACGGTCTGATATTAGTCGGGTAATGAATTTTACGGACGACCGCGAAAGTCCGTCGGTGATTTACCGAACGAATCTCGCCGCGCGAAATCGACGATCGACGGCAGGACGATACTAATTGGAGCACCGATCGATGAAACGTGAGCCCGTTCATTGTTCGCGGTATTAATCTTCGCTTTTAATAGACAATATACGACTTCGATTTATTAATCTCGTTCCCCAATGATTTATTCGTTATTAATCCCTCCGTCGATCCCGAGTCCTTAACCGAACGGTAACGATACACTTATCGCGGGGAAAAGTAGTCGTTCCGCAACGTTCGAGTAGATTGTTCCCTTCCCGAAAGGGCAACTAATTAACGTTACACATCGAAGATGGAACGAGAACAATTACCAGTTATCAATCCGAGGAACCCTCTCGATCGTTCTATTCTCAATCTCACCGAACGCATTACTTCGATTTTGCGAGATTTCAATTAGCTCCGGTTTAATGCTTGCTCAGTTTGACGCGCATTGTTCGTAAACATAATTCGGTAAATATTTACCGACTTACATAAGTATCCTAATCGTCGAACCTGTGCTTTCCACCTAAACATCAATTCTCAGGAACAATAAACTACCAACCATCCTCAAACTTAACACTTTGCGGACGAAGATTCTTTGAAATGTACAAAACCTTCAACAGATGAAGCTAATATATTAATTGCTTACATAATAGCAGGAACTACATGCTAATCTCTTACTGTACGAGTAATTAAATCATTTGCCTGCGACTTAGTCTTCAAAATATGAACGTTTCATCTCGAAATGTCGACATTCGTCCGCAAAGGGTTAATATTGACCCTTGATTTCATACAATAAACCTATAAAATTTGATATTTAATATTACACTCCGTATAACGCGTAAATTTCAGAAATATTGAAATAATATCTTTGTTCCTCAATGTACATGTGATTTCTCGTCGAGTTTCACAAAACATCGTCTTTACTCATCAGACAATGTAGGAAGTTTCTAGAAATATTTAAAAATTCGAAAAACTTCCGAGTGCAAAGGGTTAACAGAGCGACCTCCCAGGATCGGACAATCTCACATTCAAAGGACCACCGTCTTCCCCGAAAGTTCCCCCCGCATCCCGATACTCGAGCGATCCCGCGGATCACGCGACGGGATCGTGGAAATAATCGCTGGACTTCCCGTCTCATTCGCCTCGCGCTCGCGAAACGAGCGCGTTTCCACGAACCGAATTACCCGTCGATCGTCCAGGCCGAGCGCGTCCTTCCGAAGGAATGCCCGGTGGATGAGTGATGTCGATTAGGCGACGAACGGGCGCGCCGCTCCTCTCTCTCCGCTCCTCTCGGCGGCCGCTGCGCACGGTTAAATCGAGCGCGATCTAATATCCCGGGGCACCGTTAATAAAACAGTAATATGGAAACGCGAGGGAGAAAGGCCGCGACGAAAAGAGACGAAGGAAGAGAGGGACGGAGGGAAAAATCGACGGGGAGCAACGGAGAGAGAGAGGCCGGCGCGATATTACGTTAATATTGTAAGTACGAACCGATGTGAAAACTAATACCGCGGCGGAGATTACGGCCGGCCGGTGCCCCGGCTCTACGCAGGCAAATATAATGGTACTCAGGTGTGGATGCGATGAACGTTGTTCGAGGGAAAGGAAACGGGACGCGGCGATTGGCCGCTCGCACGGTGTACGGAGCGAGAACGAAGAGAGAGGAGAGCATAGAGGATAAGAGAAGGAGCGAGTCGACCGGTGGAAGAAAGAAAAAGAGAAGGAACGAGAGAGAAAGGAGATTCTAAGTGTAGGTTGCGCAAAAAGCAAGCGACCAAGCAGGAGGAAGGGCGTCGGCCGGCCTCGCGAAGCGCCACTCGGTCAAGCTCACTGCCATCATCTAGATTCTAGATAGCTGCACGGGCCCTCGCACACACGCCGACCGCCGCGGCCGTGCGGGAGCCGTGTACGTGCACACATAGGCGAGCCGTGCGTGCGTGCGTGCGTGCTCGGCCGTGTACCGGCTTCTAGGACTGCCGGTCAGCCTTGCCTCGGCTTTCTTTCGTCCGAGGGACGGCCGAGAGAGAGAGCATCCTCTTCTCCGCGGTCTTGCGCCACGGCCAGCCAGCCGCCACCGCCGCCGCCGCCGCCGCCGGTTACACGTCGCGCGCGGTATGCAGAAACCCGACGTCTTCGTGCAGACACGCGTGTTCCGCGGCCGCTACGAACCGATACGCCGTCCAGGGAAAACGCTGATGTCCGCGGCGTAGCGGGCAGCTCTCCGCTTGCCTCGGTATTAATCATAGCCGCGCGCGACCAGAATCCTGCGCACCCCACCACACCGCCGGCTCCGGCTTCTACAGGTTATCGCCGATGGAATCCTGCAGGTTCTCCGTTTTTTGCCGGCCGGATGCTCTCCGACAGGTTTATTTTTAAACCCGCCGAACGCAACGGTCTGTTTGTCTGTATAATTCGCGTTTCGCCGGGGATACTGGTGCACGCCCTTTCGCGGCGTGCCCCGGATGAAAGGGGAGGCGAAAGGGCGGCGAGTTAAGGACCGGGATCGAGGGGATCGTGGATCAGTCCTTTCGGTTACTCGGATGTTACTTATGGTACGGTTATCGAGGTTTCCGCGATCTGTATTTGGAGGTTTTAATTTCTGTTTCCGCTCGGTTTAAAGATCGCACTCCTTTGTCGGAGACTCTGATCGACTTAAAAGGATTTGAATAAAATACCTACCGCCGCGTTGCGAACGTTATTCGAAAGATATTGACTGAATTTGGAGCGGACTGGAGGATCGAAGTGACTGAAAGACGCCTCGAAGGCAGAACTATGCGACTCGTTCTCGGCTGAAGGAAGAACTCGAAACCGACGTCGATGGCAAAACAAAGTTCGTCACGGTCGATCTGAAAAAACCGGATCCTCCGATCGGGAGTCGAGTGCGCGCCGATTTCAGACGAGCAGAATCTCCCGGAGCCTATCGAAATGAAACGCCGAGCGGCGTGCGTGCGACGGGATATTAAGAGGCCGCGCGACGTACCCTAAAACCCGCCTTATCTCTCGCGGTTGGGACGCCGATCTAGCCCCGGGATCCGTTGCCGATCCCTCTCACGAGATCCGCTCTCGGAGAGAGAGTTGGTAACAAGCCCGCGCGAGGGAGACGAGAAAGCGGGGAGGAGGCAGGGGGAGGAGAGACACGTCCGTTGCCCCCCCGCGCGTCCCCCTCCGCGTGCGCGAGCTTCCTTCGAAATCCGTTGGAAACGTGCCACTGGACCACGCCTGGTACGCCCAGCCTCCTGGCTAGCGAGAAACGCAAGAGAACTCGCGTCTCTCGCGCCTCTGCATCCTTAATGTTCGCCGCTCACGAATACTCGCTCGGCGGGAATCGAGGATCGGGCAGGGTGCGCTCGGCCGCGCGCCGTTCCCTCTTTTAAACGCCTATAATTCAGCCGGCCGGCGGATCCCGCGGATCGTATCGGCCTTGATAATTACACCGGCCGTTAATGCGGCGTTTATTTTCAAAGGGACGGGGATGCAACTTAGTACGCGTCCCGATAGCGGCGAGACGAGGAGGACGGGGCCGCGCTTCGATGTCCACGGACGAGGAGAAAATCGGACGACGCGGCACCGCGGTCGTATCGGTTCGTCACCGCGGGGAGAGAAACGCGCGCGATCGCGATCGCGGAATTTCCATCCGAGCGTATAAATACCTAGGCGACCGCGCGCGCGGCCTGTTATTACGATAAATCAGGGCCCGCGCGAGAGCCAGATCGTCCCGTTGATAATTGATATCGCCGTACGCGTCGCGGCTATTAAAATGTATCCTCCGCGGCGGTTCTCGCGGTCCCAGCGTCGCTCGATTAACGATATTTCACCTGGGCCCGATGCGCGACGCTCTCGAGGATGGATCGCGGCGACGTGACGGGGAGGAGGCGGGTATCCTCCCGGCTCTGCGCCGCTCCGCTCCTCTTCTCCTTTCGCCCTCCCCGGCCCGCCCCGCTTCGCCCCTGAAAAGTGTGTTACCGATCGAACTGAAATTCCGCGGGATCTGGGCGAGGCTGCTGCGAACTCCGTGTACGCATGCAGGCCGCGAAACTCATTGCACCGTGACAAACAGCTGGTCCCTCCGCGCGGCGCATCGGTATTAACCGGCGAGAAGTCGATGCCGGCCGTGGATCGATCGGAAGGCTTGCGGTCGGACGGCCGATCCTCTATTGCAAATCGTTTTCGATCACGGAATACGATAGCCGGGGTACCGTTCGCGTCGGAGACGAGGCCGTGGACGTCTAACGCGATCGCGGAGGAACAGATCGGATGATTATAGGAGGAATCGGTGGAACATGGGTGTACGTGACTCCGTTCTGAGAGGATAGGAGATTCTTGGGTTGGTAGCCTGTGCGCCCAAAAATGACAGGGCGTCACTGTCGCGTGGGAATCAAAAGGAGCCTCTCCGCAGGTAGTATCTGTCTAAATGTCGGCCTTGCACCTTGATTTACTTTCGTCGCTTTTATCGGACCGCTACGCGCCGCGGCCCACGCGGACCTGGCGATAACGTTCCCGCGCTGCAAGGAAAACGAACCACCTGGCCATCTTCCTGGAACATTCATCCTTTCTGGACGAAGTCCGAGTTTCGCAGGATTTCGTGGAACTCTTCGTCTCAAACGTGTTATTTGACGGTACAATAAAACGTTAGTTCGTACCTTTGCTTCGGCACTTTTCACCGTTGGGAACGGAGAATCATTGGATTCGTACAGCTTTTCCTTTGATAGCTATTGAAATCCTTTCGCTCGGTGTTGCGCGCCCAAAAATTAATTGCTAATCCTACGTTTATGTAACATTTTAGATATAACACAAATCCAAAGTAGAATTATATCAACGCACAGTAACATCCCGAACTCCTCGAGTTAACCCTTTGCACTCGACAGCTTTCCACTAGAAACATCCGACACTTTCCGATGAGACATAGACGATATTTGAGACGAACTAATGAGAAAACACATAAATTAAGAAACAAAGCTATTTTATTTCAATATTTCACATATCGATGCATTCTACGAAAGTTAATATAATATATAACACTAATTTTGTTGCATCAAATCAAACGGTGACTGAGAGTCGCCTCTCGAGTGCAAAGGGTCAACTTGTCAACCGAACCTCGTCTTGGACGCGCTCTCAAACAGCCTGTCTCAAAAACACGTGTTTCCGATGGATAATTGGTTCTAACGTAGTACGATAGCCTTCGGCGATTTACGGAATGATTAAACCCTAACGCAGACGTCTAGGGTCTAGATAGCCCGAAGTGGGCGCTAAAGTAAGGAACTCTAGAGTCCAGGTGTCAACTTGGAAAGGGAACTGAAGTGGGAAACTCCAGGGTCTAGGTGTCAACTTGAAGAGGGAGCTAAGAAACCCTAAGGTAAGCGTGAACTTGAAGAGGGAACTAAAGAAACTCTAGGGTGTCAACTTGAGGAGGGAACTAAACCAACAGCGACGAACACGCGAGCGGATTCAAGTGGCGAAGCGATTGAATTCGACGTAAAGGCGGCTCGCGGGAAAGAGGGAAAACCTCTCGGTGTCTCGCTTTCGCCCCCGTCGCGACACAGATTTCCCGCGGAGCGCGGGGGGCGCCGGCCAGCTAGAGGATAGTAAGTCTAAGAGTAATATAAATTTTAATGCCGGCCGGAGCGGCATTTATGAAAATGAGTCTCATTAATATCGCATGAGCAAGATAACGCGCAGTCGTGGCTCCGGCGTCGTTTCACTCTCCCCCTTCGTTTTTCAACCCCCTTTCTTTCCTCCCTCCTCTCTCTCGCTCACTCTCTCTCTTTCTCCCTGTTCCTCCCTGGCTTCTTTTTTTTCGTTGTCGCCCGCGTTGTTTGCGTTCAAAGCACAATTATGCGGCATTAGGTTTCCGCGGGAGAGGCGAACCTTGATTTGGGGCAACAGGTGCACACAATACGCATGCATAATGCACAGCCAGCACATGTAAACTGTCCTGCGCGACGCTCCGCACCCACACCAAATTGGCGTTATTAAATTTACATATCCGAGCGGAGCGCTCGCAAGCGAGCGCGCGCGCGCGCGCGTGCGAATTAAGCGATTCTTCCTTCCGTTTTCCCACTCCACCCGACATCGACCCTCGCCCTTTGCCCGCCCTCCTCGCGACGAGTGTCCCTTCCTTTCCCCGTGACCCGTATCGCGACACTCGACCGGCCGAAGGGCTGGGCTACTAATTAAACTATTCCCGTGATTTATGATCGCGATCGCACACGGGAAAAGAAACACCGCCGCGCGTCTCGAAACGACGCCCCATATTTCACGGAATTCCGCGCGAGCGCCGGACCCTTTCCGGCTACGAAGCTTCCCCCTTTTTTTCCCCGTCGCGCGATTTTCCCTTTTTTTCACCGTCCACCCGTTATATAATTCATTCAGGAACCGGCAGTTCCTCTCTGATTTTTCGTTGTGTAACGCGCGACGCCCTCTTCGGCGTGTACGCTTCTCGGAAGAGAATAACATGCTCGTTAATCAGTTAAACCTTTGAACTCTGTAGGCTCCAATATTGCACTAAGAATAATATTAGATATTTTAATGAATCTTAAAGAAATTACCCTAAAATTATTCGACTCGACGAATGACTCGACAAATTCAAAGAATTCTTTTTCCATAAGACTTTAACCCTTTGAACCCTTTGCTTCTGTTTATTAGTATCAATTATAATTTTCTTACTATATTCTTTGAGAAATAAATCAAAGTAAATTTATTCGAATAAATGTTATTTTCTGATATTTTTCTGTAATAACACAATATTTGTGATCTCATTAGATAAATACTCTTATTAATCCTTTGCACTCGAAAGTTTCTCAATGGAAATATTCAACATTTTCTGACGAGATATAGGTCACATTGTTTGAAACTAAGTTAACGATAATCCATAGATAAATGAAACAACAGAAGTGTTTTATCTAAATGTTTCACGTAGCAATGCAAACTTTAATTCGAAATATTAAATATTCAACTTCATAGTTCTGTTGTATCGAATCACCGAGAGTCGCCTCTCGAGTACAAAGGATTAAGTGTTCGACGATCATACACGTCATCGTAAATGATACTAACTCTTTCAGAGATGAATTCTTCATTTTTTCACATAAAATCTAATTCTTCTTTGTTTCGCTTCGATCTTTCATTACACAAGTACTCTCATTAATTTGTTCTCATACACACCCAACACTCCCGCTTTGCTAAATATCCACAAAATATCATCCAAACGTTTAATCCAACAACCCGATCTTCAAAATTAAAAGCAAAAATCTCACTATCCACGCGTAGCAAGTTAAATCGTTCCCTAAACTAAATTACTAGAGTTATGCATCTTCGAATCCCAAGTTCCCTGAAATTTCGAAGTCGCCCGGCGAACTGGGCGAGGAATGTTTCGAAAGGGAAATCCTCCTCCGAGGGATGTTTAGAATATCAGCGCTCCTCGAACTTCTTCGAGCTCGGGCCCCGAGGAGGAAGACACGGGGATGGTCCACGGGGTGAGTCGAAATTAATTTAACGCCACGAAAGTAATCCTGGCAGCCCGCCATCGCGCCGCAACTTTTTTCCCGATCCGCTTGACCGTGAGCCACTGCCAAAGCTTCCGATACTCGGCGTGCTCTTTCTGCTCGCGGCCGCTATCCGGTTCAAGGGGTCAAATTCTCCCCTCCGCGCGATCGCCGCTTTGAAATGTCCGGCGTCGGCGGCTCGCGCGTCCCTCGACGCCGTCGAATTAGTCATTCTTCGGTGAACCGAGGCTGAATTAGACGCGGCCGGCACTAAATATACGCGATCGGAAACGCGTCCAACAGGGGAACGATCACGGGCGATTTATTTACAGAGTAATTTCCTAGCGAGCGTGCGAGCGTGCGTGCGTCGCAATTATTCCGCGCCACGCGTAAATCGACTGGCGAACTTTCGCGATGAACGCGATCGTTTTTTACCCGACGCGATTTCTGTCTGATGGAAATTGGAAAGACGATCGGAAAGCACTCTGGATTTTTAAGAGTGTTTATAACTGGAACTACCGTACCAGTGAAATGACTGGTTTTTCTGTTTTGCTATTAACCCTTAACTTGAGAGGTAACTCTCACTTGATTTCACACAGTAAAACTATGAAATTGATGTTTAATATTATATTTCCTATAATGCATCGTTTTGAGAAATATTCGAATAGAATAGCTTAGTTCCTCACTGTACGCATGATTTCTCATCGACTTTGTTTCGTAAAATATCGATTTCGTGTCATCAGAGAATGTTAAAGTATTTCTAGTGAAAAACTTCTGAGTGCAAAGGGTTATCTTCGAAGCGTTGAATATTCACTTGAATATGATGAATGTCTGAAGAAACCTGAAATAATCTATTGTTACATATTCATAGCCATTAAATTTCAATCGTATCAAATGCTTAGTAGTTCTAGTGTTAAGTTAGTTGTAGGTGTTTATAATATATTCTTTGAAAGTTTATAGTAATTAGGAATATGAGAGAACTTTTAATCCTTTGCACTCGGAAGCTTTCCACTAGAAATATTCGACACTTTCCTAAACGGCATTATTTGGAAACTAATGAGAAATACGTAAATTAAGAAACGAAGGTATTTTATATAAATATTTTACATATTGATGTGATGAAACATAATATTATATATAACATTTTGTAGTTTTGTTATATCGAATGGTGATTGAGTCACCTTTCGAGTGCAAAGGGTTAACATTGTTTCAACCTCGCTACATATGTACGCTCGCACTGTGGTTCTTAACAAGCACTTCTATTCACTGGAAAATTCTACGTTCGGTTTCAGGCTACGAAGGACACATTTCCGGACACTTCGAAAGTGATACTCGAAATCGATGGACCGTATTTGCTCGAGGGATCCCGAAGACCGGGTCTACCCGCAGGACAAGGGTGTCTATTCTTCGCATCGCGTGTTCTCCGGCTTCGACAAGGTAGGCAGTTTTCCAGTAGAAACACACAGAGCGTCTAATCTAACTCAAACAACGGAATACCGCTCCCTTCGTCAAACACAAATTCCAAAAAACCTTTCACTCGTTATAACACCAAATTCTCGATTCCTCGAACACGAACGTGAAATCTTCCCTGTGTTCCGTTGTTGACTCTCCAAAATCTTATACAGAATAGTCTAAAAAATCTTCATTTTCCAAAACCACATTCAAAATTTATGTATTGAAAACTCACACCAGAAGAAGTCGAAAATTCCCGATTATTATTACTATAAATGACACATAAATTACAAAACCAAATTCTCGATTCCTCGAACACAAACAAAATCTTCCTCCGTCCATCATTGACTCTCCAAAATCACCCATACAACACTAAAATTCCTCCATCCTCCAAAAACGCGTCATCTAAAATCCATATATTCCAAACTCAAATCGGCAGAGTATAATCCAAAGTCGAAAATTCCCGATCATTATCACTATAAATTACATAAATTACAAAACCAAATTCTCGAACCCTCAAACACAAACAAAATCATCCATACAACACTACAAGATCTCCACCCTCCAAAAACACATCCAAAATCCACACATTCCAATCTCCAACCAGCAGAGTATAATCCAAAATCGAAAATTCCCAATAATCATTCCTCTAAATGACACATAAATTACAAAACCAAATTCTCGAACCCTCAAACACAAAATCTTCCTCCATCCACCATTGTCTCCAAAATCACCCATACAACCCTAAAAAACCTCCATCCTCCAAAACCGCGTCATCCAAAACCCACAAATTCCAAACTCAATCCCGAACACCGTGATTCACATAGAAATTCGAAAATTCGGAAAGAAAGGGTAGCAGGAAAAACGGGGAAGCCCCGAATCTCCGATAATCGCGACGGTGACGAGCGTTCCCGCGCTCGTCATCGAATTTCCATGCGGCTAATAACTCTTTGTGTCCCGTGAGCGGGCAGACGGGACCCAATGACTTTTTGTTCGCCGGTTCGTCGAGGGGCGGGGGCGGCGCAGAGGGGGTTGGGTGATCCCGACCCGGTTTCGACCGGCCGGTCGGTCTGTCGGTCGGTCGGTCGGTCGGTCGGTCGGTCGGTCGGTGCCGGTTACAAATATTGGTCAGTTTCATCAGCTGGCTGCCGGGCCGGCGGGCTGGGTGGGGATTGATTTTCAAACAAACGTGGACCTCGGGATCAGTACCAAAATGAATGACGCGCAACAGGTTAGCCGCGATACTTGTACACGCTCCGCCGTCGTCTACGGCGGCGGTGGCGGCGGCGGCGGTATCACGTGTTATTTGCATTTATGTATTCGAGCATGCGTTCCCTTTGCGCGGCGAGTTTCCTACGAACGCTTTCTCTTGTTCGCCGGGGCCCTCCACGCCGGATTATCAGGCAGATTAATTGGCCGGCGAGTTTCCCGCGGACACGCTTTTACTTTAACGCGCGTTAACCCTGGATCGGCGGGCCGCAGTCAATGGGGGACTCGTTCGAGAGAGAGGTAAGTAGATACGAGTGTTTCGGTGCGAGGGGCTACCGGCGTGGGGTGGAGTGTTGTTGGAATGATTGATGATTGACGGTTGCGTTTTTGATGGCGCGGGCATCGGTGATTTCCGATTGATTGGCTATTCATTCTTTTCGAGGGGGGAGAAGTATGGGAACGAGCGGATCGAAGGGAAATAGAGTAGAACGAATGTGGAGATTAGTAAAGTGACGCGAAGTTGTGTGAAGTAGAGTATAGGGAAATAGAGTAAATTAGAATAGAGCGAAGAGGACGCGAGAGGAATGATAGAATATTAATCCGTTGGCGTACTGTTTACTTTCGTTATTGAGAATTTGGAAATGCAACAGAATTGTCTATTCTAAGTGGAAATTTTATTTGAAGATAATACAATGATAATAGCAAAATAGTTTGCTTCGATCCGTGGGTAGTGAATAAATCGATTGTTGTTAAATTAGTCTAGAAATCTTCATCAGTCTCACTCGTCATTGTGCGGCAAGGAATTAATCGACGATTATCCCCGGTATTTCCTCGCGAAGGGCTCCGTCAAATCGTCGTCGAACGGAAGCGACGCGTTTCCAGCCGTAGAAACCGGAGGAGCCTCGACTTTCACGGACGCGTTCGGATACGAAGTTTCGCGGTTCGCCCGTGGATTCCGGCGCGGTAGGTAGAAAAACATAAACAGTCGGAACGCCGAAAGATTGATCGATTGATTCGGCTCAGGAGCGTCGACCGGACAGATCATTGGCCCATTTCTCCGTATACTTTCACCCGGCTTCGTTTTGCATTTTACCGAGCGCATTCTAAACTGTTCCCGGAACGATGTTATCGTTCCTACGTCTTCTCGGCTCCGCGCACGATACTCGCTTTCCGATAGCGATCTTTCGTAAAAGCTAAATTAACTCGGCAGAACCGGGCAAGCGTGCGATTAAACTGTAAAAGAAAACCTTCGACTCGAAAAATCGCAAATCGAAATTCGTAGAATCATCGAGAAAAAAGAAGCTTCGTTAATCTTCATGATCATCACACTACTCGCGTCTTCGATTAACTTTTGCACTCGAGAGGTGACTCACGATTCGATATAAGAAAACTATGAAGTTGAATGTTTAATAGTTTAGATGAAACTTCGCGTTGCTGCGTGGAATAGTTCAATGAAACACCTCCGTTGCTTAACCCTTTGCACTCCAGGCACCTCTAAATCACCAAATGATTCGACACAGCAAAACTTTGATATAATGCATGTACGAAATATTGAAAGAAAAATAAATCTAAAAATAGATCTAAGAAAATGTCATCTCTGTCTTATTAGAAAATATTGAATATTTCCGGTGGAAAACTTCTGGAGTGCTAAGGGTTGATCTATCTATGAATTATCGTTAAATTAGTTTCGAACGATATCACCTATATCTCATCAGAAAACGTTGAATGCAAAGTGTTAACACTAAAACTACCAAAGGGGTCAAATGACCGATGCCTGATGTCTCCTTTTCGCAATCATTAGAAAGGTAACAAATGTTTCTGAGAAATTATTAAAGAAATTCATTCAGCACTACGCAAATTGAATTGTAAATCAATTAAAGCCCGAACCGATGCGCTCTTGGAGTTTCTATAGAGAAATATTCAAAAGTCGAAGTGCTCGGTAGTTTCAGTGTTAATCAGCAAATCAGAAACAACCACAGACCCCTGACATTCTCGTAATCTAATTAGATCTCCCAATAATCCGTCGACGCGCAAGACTCGGCCGACCGAAATCCAGACAGACTCTCGATGCAAACAAGCTGCCCGCGAAGCGTGGACACGTCGAAACGTCGGGACGCGCGCGATCCGGCGATCGACACGTTGTTATCAATTTCTACGGCTGCCGACGGGCGCAAGAAAGCGTTTCCGTGCTTCGAGAGATGGCACCGATAAATCGGGCCGTCGGCGAGCAAAAAACGCCGAAGGAAGACGGGAGGGGAGCGGATAGAAACAGGACGAACGGCGAAATAAAAGGAGATAAAGCTGCAAGGAAACGCCGCGGCGGCGAGGGGGGAAAGGAGGCATCGTAGGGAGGGAGGGAGGAGGAAAAGGGGAGGAGCGGTCGCGATTTCGCCGAGCCCGCGAAGCATCCCGTGCGCGCATTTTAATTGTTTTCTGCCGCGGAGAACGCGCGCGGATAGAAAGTCCGTTGCTTCGCTTTGAAGCCCCGGCTTCGATGCCGGAGAGTTGCCCTCGAGGAGTCCGCCTTGATTTAAATGCGTACGAGGACTTTGGTGGCGCTGCGCCCGTGCACTTGTATGCGTGCTACTAGAATAGCAATGGTGAGTTATTTTCAGGTGACACTTCGGAGAGGATCCGTGCGAGTAGTGTCACTCATAGCGGCTCGCCGCGAGAGGCTCGGGGCTTTTTACATCCGTTCTAAACACCGACGGCGCGTTTCTTCGCGCTGTTCGGCTCCACTATGCATTCGCTGCGTGACGCGGAATCGCGCGGTTCGAATTTTAACGCGTTGAACGCCGGGTAAATTTCGTAGAGCGAGATACAGAAAATGAAGGGAATGTAATGTTAACCTCTTGTCCTATGACGAGTGACTCGTCGTGAAGATTTTCAACATAATCCAACGGATATATATATATATCTCGAATTATGTCTCAAACGTTAAATTAGTATAGAAATCTTCATCGCGAGTCTCACTGGTTGTCGTAGGACAAGGGGTTAATATTATATTTTCATTTTCTGTATTTCGCTATAGATATATATATATTGCTCAGTTCATACGAGTTAAACATTATTCCTCTAATCAATTGTTACACTTAAAAGGAAATATAGGCATGACATATGCTTGGAATTTTTCGCTTTTTCTAATAAATTATTCATCAGAAAGCAGCCGTATCGATCAGAGTTGAGAAAGATATCATAGGGCAAGGGGTTAACCCTCTATAAGCCGAATTTTTCTTTATGATTATAACAAAATCTACGCGGTACAACATTAATAAATATGAATGCGAATAAACAATGTATTCTATACGAATGTATTTCGTAACTTTCGAGTTACAATGACAAACTTTCACGCCTGAGCGTATAAAAGTTGGAGTTAAGCGGTTGCCCCATTTTATTCACCGGTTCGAGTGCAAAATGAAATAAATCAACAAGATGCCAATGTTACTCGGACCCGCAGAGTGTTAACACGTTGAATGCTGATTAAAGTTCAGGTAGTAAAATCGCGAGCGTCGGTGATTATATCGATACATTTTTAACACTAGAACTACCGTACCAGTCGGCATATTTATAGGAAAAAGGAGCATCCACCGAGCGGCCAATCAGTGCGACTTGGACACGCATACCGATCGGCCGGCCGTGGTAGAGGCTCCTTTTGTTTCCCACGCGACAGCGACGGTGTGTCCTACTGTCATTTTTGGGCGCGTAACACCGAGCGAAAGGATTTCAATAGTTATCAAAGGAAAAGATGTACGAATCCAACGATTCTCCGTTTCCAACGGTGAAAAGTGCCGAAGCAAAGGTGCGAACTAACGTTTTATTGTACCGTCGAATAACACGTTTGAGACGAGGAGTTCCACGAAATCCTGCGAAACTCGGACTTCGTCCGGAAAGGATGAATGTTCCAGGAAGATGGCCAGGTGGTTCGTTTTCCTTGCTTATCGTCAGGTCCGCGTGGGCCGCGGCGCGTAGCGGTCCGATAAAAACGACGAAAGTAAATCAAGGTGCAAGGCCGACGGTATTTACACAGATACACGCGTCGCGCGAAAGAGAACGGGACGCGTTACGCGTTACGCGTCGCGCGTCGTCGCCGTTGACTCACGCTGCAAACCCTAAAAATACCTGGCGAACGAGCCGGTGCCAACCTCCGCGCTAACCGGCGAACGAAAACAGAAAATCTCGCCTTCAGCTTCGAAAACATTAATCGTAATCTTCTCGTGATCGGCACGCCGTCGACTCGAGATCGATCGATCGCTGTCGTGTCGGCTTTCGAACGTGTCAGTTACAGTTGAAATGTGAAATTAATTTTTTTTTATTGCGTTGTTCCTAGGAAACCACGTGTTTTTTTATAGAAATTATCACTGAATTATTACTGAGTGATGTTTCAAACATTTGAGTTACAGTTGAAATGTGAAATGAATTTTTTGGAACGTTCACTAGGTTCATCGACGTCTATTCTGTATTTTATTGTATTGTCCCTAGGAATCTACGGGTTCTTTATAGAAATTATTACTAAACTATTACTGAATAATGTTTTAAACATTTGATATCCAGTTGAAATGTGAACTGAATTTTTTTTATTGCATAGTTCCTAGGAAACCACGTGTTTTTCTATAGAAATTATCACTGAGCTATTACTGAGTGATGTTTCAAACATTTGAGTTACAGTTGAAATGTGAAATGAAGTTTTTGAAACGTTAATGCTAGGTTTATGGACGTCTATTCTATATTTTATTGTATTGTTCCTACGAATCTACGAGTTTTTCTATAGAAATTATTTCTGAGCTATTACTGAGTGATGTTTCAAACATTTGAGTTACAGTTGAAATGTGAAATGAATTTTTTGGAACGTTAACTAGGTTCATGGATGTTTATTTTGTATTTTATTGTATTGTTCCTAGGAATCTACGTGTTTCTCCATATAAATTATTACTGAACTATTACTGAGTGATATTTTAAACATCAGATTTGCTTGGAATGAGCACAACGTGTTAATCCGTCTCGAATGAGTTAATTCTTATGTCGTAGAAAATTGTCTCAAACGTCTGTTTGTCAAAGATTTTTCCATTGAGTTGAGTCGCGGGAACGAAGAAGCCATGGGGAAACAGTGTAATACCGAAATGTCGATAAACGCAGACATTTTGGTTGGCAAGATGAAAGTTAAAGGGGATCGCCGGGAGGATTTCCTCGGAACTCGCGCGAAATTCCTCTCCGGTCGGCGAACAATTCGCCCGGAAAATCCGAAAACTCGGGTTACGTCTCCGCGCGCGCGTAATCGATGAAATTTTCACGCGCGCTAACCGCCGGCGCGTTATGGTAATCGAAACGCTCGCGAGCCACACTTCTGGGAGAGGAAGCATAATTAATAATCCAGCCCACGGAGCCGTCGAGAGCAATTGTATCCTTTGTGCCCGCCGGTATTTGCTCGGCCGGTTCACCGTTTGATGAAATTACCGTTTCGCTCCTCGACAAGAGGGAACTTCTCGCACCGCTCGTGGGGAGATTATTAAGAGATCTCGGCTTGAATCGATTTCGTTCGCGGTTTACCTTCCTTTCGATTTTTCTGCCGTTCGAGCTGTGTGCCGCCGAAACGATTTCTGGTGGATCTACAAAATCCTGGGAGTTGTTGAAACGATTTTGACATTTCTTTACAGTCTTTATCATTTCTTTGTACTCTTTAGTATTCCACAATCTTTGCCGTTTCTACGCTATCTTTACCATTGCTTTGTAATCTTTATTATTTGTTTGCAATCTTTGCGATTTGTTCGCGAGCTTGGCCATTTCTGCGCAATCTTTACCATTGCTTTGCAATCTCTATCACTGCTGTACAATCTTTGCCATTTCTTTGCAAGCTTTGCCACTTTTGCGCTATCGTTACCATTGCTTTGTAATCTCTATCATTGCTGTACAATCTTTGCCATTTCTTTGCAAGCTGTGCCACTTCTGCGCTATCGTTACCATTGCTTTGTAATCTCTATCATTGCTGTACAATCTTTGAGATTTCTTCGCAAGCTTGGTCATTTCTGTACAATCTTTACTATTATTTCGTAATCTTTATTATTTCTTTGCAATCTTCGCCATTTCTTCGCAAGCTTAGCCATTTCTGTACAATCTTTACCACTGCTTCGTAATCTTTATAATTGCTGTACAATCTTTGCCACTTCTTTTCAAATCTTTGCCATTTCTGTACAATCTTTACCATTGCTTCGCGTAATCTCTATCATTTCTTTGCAATCTTTTCCATTTCTTTGCAATCTTTACCATTACTTCGTAATCTTCATCATTTCTTCGCAATCCTCATAATCAAAATGATTGTGTTACACCCATAACAGCTAAAGACATCTCAGTCATCTAGACCTCTTTCCAAAGATCCAATAAAATCTCGCTAGGCCTGTATTACAGGTATTCTAATAAATTAATAAATGAAATCAAAATCTTCGTAGACCACTCGCAAGAAACGATAGATATCACATGTTTACTGCGTCCCGGCTTCGACAAGCGAGAAGTATCCAAGGAGACTGTCTATGGAATCCAACTCGTTGCAGCTGGAAAGAAGTTGGCGTGGCGGAAAAGCGGACGGAAACGTTCACCGACGTCTGTCGGGATGACGACCGTAATTACCGATAACTGATCCCCTAAAGTCGGCCGCGATAATTTCTGACCAAGTCTTTCCGCGTTTTCGCCGTAAACGGTGGAAACACGGAACCGTGGAAACGTAACGAACGCAGAACACGATACTTTAGTATCCTTACAGAATCGTTATAAAACGCAAACATGTCAATTATTATTCAGCAATCATCTCGAAACCAACCTGGTAATCACAAAAGTGATAACCAACAAAATACTTCTATGTCAATTATTAACCCTTTGCACTCTGTAGGCTCCAATATTGCCAGTTATAATATTAAATATTTTAACGAATCAGAGAAACTACCCTAAAATTATTCGACTCGACGAATGACTCCACAAATTCAAAGAACTTTTATCATAGTAAGACCTTAACCTTTTGAACTCTGTAGGCTCCAATATTGCACCAAAGAATTGAATGAATCAAAGAAACTACCCTAAAGTTATTAAATTTTCCAAAAATCCAAATTTTGTACTAAGGAAACTACAATGTTATAGCATTTGTAATTTTTACTAGAGACACCATAAAAATTACTTGCTAATAAATTACAAAACCATCTGCAGTGCGAAGGGTTAAGAAGATATACACTTAAAGAAACGAATAATAAAATTGAAAACGCAAGTTGGATAAAAACCAATTAAACTCCCAATAGTCCTTTAACGTTCCTACAGGAAAATTCAAAAATCCAATGTATCTAATCAGTGTGATCCTGGAGGGGTTGCCGATTGCAACCCCCGGGTGACCCACGCGAGGGTCCCGAGCTTTCTTATCACTGACCATAGCAAGTGATAAAACCAAGGATCGCCTCGACTTCCGGCGAACAGATGTAAGGTAAAAGTTACAGTAAATCCACAAAACTGGCAGAACGTGCCGAAGCAACTACAACTGAATTATCGAAGTAACGGTTTGGGCTTTTATTTCTATGGCAAAAATACTCAGGACTCTAACGTGCCCTGAAGGTGTCGTCGATAGTCCTCTCAACCCCTTGGCCTATGACTTCTTTCCTGATCGACACGGCTCCTTCGTCATTAACAAATCATTGGAAAAAGAGAAAAATCCTAAGCATATGTTATGCCTATATTTCCTAAGTATCATAATTAATTACAGAGGAATAATATTTGCTTTGAATTCGAATGAACTAAGCAATATATATATATTCGTTGAATCATGCTGAAAATCTTCACCACGAGTCTCACTCGTTGTTGTAGGGCAAGGGGTTAAAGCGATTTCGCGACGCGACACCGTTCGGAAGCGTCCTCCCGAGGGACACCGCGCGGATAGATCGTTCCTCGAAATCACGTCGCAGTGAATGACGCGGCGGCGGAGGCGGCCGGTTCGATTAGTATCTTAATTGTAACTTTAATTGTGTTCCTCGTTTAACGACGAAGTTATCCAATCACTTTCCTGGCCGTCGATGGCGCGGCTCGCCGGCCGGCTAAATAGTTTCATGAAAGTGCTGCGAGCTGGAAGTTATATCGACTCGGGCTGAACTTTCGTTCCCCCGGCCGCGGCGCCGCGCAATCGTCGTACATCCGCTAACGCTCGCCGCTGCCCGCCGATTAGCATTCGCGAGTGGCCGCCTTTCTTTCTTTTTTCCTCTTTCTCTCTCGCTTGCTCTTTCTACGCGAGATTTACTTCATTAGCGTGTCCCGCGGACGACGACGACGACGACGACGACGACGTCGTCGCGGTATCATCGAGCGAACGAACGACTCCCCTCGTTAACGTTCGATTGATCGAATATCTCTCCTCGCTTTCTACGACGCCCGTAGTCCTCTCGACGCGACGGCTTCGCGCGAGCAGTCGCCTTTCATTTATTTCGAGAAATGCCCGCCGATCGCGCGCTTTACAAGCGGCTTTTCGTTTCGTTATGGATATCGTGAACGTACGGATGTACGGTAGTGCCTCGGTAGTAGTCGAGGCTACTGGCGGCTAGAATAATCGTAGAACAAAGGGTTCGTCGATGGGATGGAGATCTTGATGTATGGTAGTGAGTCGATAGTCGCACGTTGAGATGCGATCGCTAGTGGCAGGATCGTGGAATAAATGACTCGTCGCGTATTGATCATTTGAGCTAGGATTGTGTATGGTATGGAAAACCTAAGATCCTGTCGAATTGCGCATTGAGTGATTACGTAATAGAGAAAAAGAATGTACTCTTTTGCTGTTTTAGTATTTACATTGTAACTTAGTGTTACTAATGTGAGTTACTAATGTTACTAATGTAATATTGAATATCAAATTTTAGCCATCGAATTCCCATGCAGTCGAAACAGTTTTCTTAACCTTTTGCACTGGGAGGTTTCTTATTAGGTATATTTCACGTTTGACGAGATGATATTCTTTGAAGCTATCATCTCGTCAAGAAACAGTTAAAATTTGATATTTAATATTATACTCTGTACAATGTATCAATTCGAGAAATATTATAACAAAACAACTTCGTTCCTCAATGTCCTCATGATTTCCCATCGACTATACAGAGTCATTATAACCATCAAACTCCCATGCAGGTGAAACAGTTTTCTCAACCCTTTACACTCGGAAGTATCTTATTATGAATATTCAACGTTTTTTGACGAGATGATAGCTTCAAAGAATATCATCTCGTCAAACGTGAAACATCCTCAATGATAATTCAAAGTATATCATCTCGTCAAACGTGAAATATCCCCAATGATAGTTTGAAAGAATACCATCTCGTCGAAAAACGTTAAACATCCTCAACGATAATTTCAAAGAATATTACCTCGTCAAAAACCGTGAAACATCTCCAATGACAGTTTCAAAGAATATCATCTCGTTGAAAAACGTTAAACATCCCCAATAATAGTTTCAAAAAATATCATCTCGTCAAACGTGAAACATCCCAATTAATACTAGGTTTACGGAACGCGTAATTGACGCATATTGGATTTCAGAAATATTATTTTGTAAATGTTCATGCCGATTTCGATTGATCACACTGACATATACCTCAATTACCTATCAAATCTCCAGTTTCCACCTAAATAAACGAGCATCAATTCTTTTAGTAATAATAGAACGAAGTGTACAATAAACGCCCGTAAACCTACTGTTAATAAACCTCCGAGGGTTAAACACCGCAGCCATCAGCCGAGGCTCGATCGCCGGAGATCCCAGGCGACCGACTCGCGTTCCAAAATTGAACGGGATCCCAGGCACTTCTCACCTTTCAGCGGCGTCGCGCGCGAACAAAGTTGCCGATGCACACGTCGTCCGCTCGTGACGGGAGCATTCTACTCGGGGCCTGGTCAACGCCTCTGCCATCCGCTTTAATGTTTCCATCGGCCGGTGCCCCTCGCCGCCCCTCGCGCTCGCGTAATTACTTGAAACGCATACGCGGAACTTGGCCGGTGTACAACTCTAAAACCCGTGCCAGGATGTGTAATTTTCGTATCGCCGCGCGTCGTGTCACAACCGCGCGTTCCCCGATTTCTCCCGACGTAACCGGCCCGGCCGCGCCATCCCTCTTCCCTTGCGCCTGTCCCCCCCGTTCGCCGCCGTCCCGGCGGTCGGTCGATCTCTTAAAATCGCACGCGATCGATGACGCAACGCGCGCGTTCCCGTCGCCGTCGTTTTGATTTACTAGCTCGCCGGCAACTGGTTCCACCGAAATCGTGTAATCACCGTAATCGACGCCCTGTAACAGGCCGCCATTAATTCCGTGGGAAAAACGCCGGCGCAGAAAAATCTTCGGTTTCACCTGTCTCGGACGGTTCCCGCTGGATCTCGGGAAAATCTGAGACCTTTCGTCGTGATGTTCTAAGGAATCGATTATCGAAACGTTTAACCCTTTGAACTCTGTAGGCTTCAATATTGCGCCAGTTGTAATATTGAATGTTTTAATGAATCAAAGGAACTACCCTAAAATTATTAGATTCTCCACACATCCAAATGTTACACTAAGAAGGAAAATAAAGTATCGAGGAGATGTTATACTATAATGTTATACTATAATGAATGTCTGAAGAAACTGAAAGTAATCTATTGTTACAGTTTTTATAGGAATTGCGTATTAATCGTATGAAATGCTCGGTAGTTCTAGTGTTAACCCTTTGAACTCTGTAGGCTCCAATATTGCAGCAGTTATAATATTAAATGTTTTAATGAATCAAAGAAACTACGTTAAAATTATTCTATTTTCCACACATCCAAATTTTGTGCTAAGGAAAATAAAAGATCGATGGAATGTTGTAGCATTTCTCATTTTCAGTGTACTATAAAAATTAGTTGCGGTTGCTGATAGATTACAAAACAACCTAGAGTGCCTAAGGGTTAATTTCAATCGATTAATTCGTCAATTCTATGCAGCTTTTAAAACATACTTGTGTATCAATCCAACAAACACGATTCCACGCGCAAAGCAAACGGCCGTTTACCAAGCAAGAACGCGGGAAGCACGTGTATACACCGTGTCCCCCGAAAACCGTATTAAACACGCCCGGCGAAAGGGTTAATTAAGTCGAACGAGAATCGCCAAGGACGTCGCGGGCAAATAGGAGCAGAGCGAAACCTCCGGGTTCGTCCGACAGATTTCACCGTTTAATCAAACGACGTCCGCGGTCAAACTCGGTTTAACCCTCTGCAGACGAAGATTCTTCGAAACACACAAAACCTTCAATATATGAAGCTAAATTGTATATCAATTGCTTAATTAATTTATAGATAATTTTCAATGACATAAATAACTAAATAATATTGTAACAATTGTACTAGCAAACAATTCCTATTCATCTTCGTAACAAAGGTGTAAGTATTACGTACACAGTTTTTAGCAGTCAACGTAGTTCAGTATCACACAATCATTTCGTTACTCGCGCCATCGAATATGTTGATACGTCAGTTTCCCCCGGTGCAATTATCTCCGGGCATTTCGTGAGCTGACCACCGTGACGGTCATCGCGTTAATATCATCCGCCACTTGAGGCGCAGCGGGGTGGGATCGGTGAAAAGGGGATGGCCGGGCGGAAGTCGAGGGAGCGGCGGGCTCCTCGCGGTGTCCGAAAACGATCTGAAAATTCCCGATCGCCCGGTTGGATATTAAAAGAAGAGGAGAACGTCGGTGGCTGCGGCGGCTGGGGGATATCTGGACGCTGGTCGGGAACGCAATCAGAATAGTAATTAAGGATTCGGTTAACGCTCGAAGCGCGAGCGTAGAACGCAACCCAATTTAAACATACAAAAGTGCACGGTAGGTTAGCGAGAGGGTGCGCTCTCTCGGAGCCGCTCGAGGGGAGGGAAAAGTAGGATGAGCTGCGGGAAGGGGATAGGGGGTGAAACGGCGAAGGGGCGAGAGAAACGGAGAAGGGAAGAAACGCGATAGAACCGAAACGACTTGTTCCTGCGATTCGCTGTTGCGTGTCGGTTTATATAGGCTATCCTAGTGTTCGGAGTATTTGGATAGGTATAGTGTTGGGAACGTGTGAAGTAGAGTACTTTGACATGTTGACACGGTTACTGATGATTGAGCTTCTAAATTGCTGAAGGACAATTACGATAGGACTTGATTTTAACGATAGAACTACCAGTCTTGGTTTCGAGTTTTTTGTTTAGCAATTGATGTCTTCGAAGCATGGAATATTCGAAATAATCAACTATTTTTAAAATTATTTCGAATATTCCGAATATTAATATAATTATATAAGTATATATTAAAGTATTAATAATTTCAATATCATTTGTCATTGTTGTTAAAGGAACTGTTAGTATTCGAGACGGTAGGAATTCTAGTGGTAGTCAATGTTAATGTGGTTTTGACGAGGATGTTGAGTGTTTGCGATGGAAATTGCGATGGTGTAATGGTGTGATGCGATGGTGTAATGTAATAGTAATGTAATAGTATAGTGTGAAATAATGAGATAGGCGATGGTGCAATGTAATACTAAAATAATGTAATAATTCAATGTAACAGTAAAATAATAGTACAATAATTATCATAACGGTGTTACATCAAGGTAGCCATAGTAAAGTCCAGTAACGATACAATAAACAAGAAAAATCGCCCTAAATTACATCAAGTGTCGAAACACTTCCAACAGTAAAATAATAGTACAATAATTATCAAAACAGTCTTATATGAAAGTAGCCATAATGAAGTTTCCAATGACGATACAATAAACAAGAAAACTCGCCCTAAATTACATCAAGTGTCGAAACACTTCCACGAGTGCACGGATCCCGGTCGACGCAAGATTTCTCTGAAAGCGCGCTGCGTGCGCATAATCGCGTTCGCCGGCGTTGCTCGCGGGTTCCCGCGCGAGCGGGAACCCGCTAGCAGTGAACGCACGTGTCGAAGAAATATTACACGGAGACTCAGCATCTCCGCGAGCGGTAATTCATCGTGGCCGTCCTCCTGCCGAGCAAGTAAAAAAGGAAGTTAATTCGCTAATGAGATCCCGCAGCTATTTTCGTAAAGGTCCCCGAAAAAATGGAATCATCGATTAAATTAATCGATCCCCGAACACACTGACATCATCGACGACAAAGAGACGCGCGCAAAAAAACCTCCGTTCCTCGGTCCCATCGCGAGCGGCCGTGTACGAGGCTCGGCGTGCACGTGGTGTGCACGCGGCGAGCATCTCTCAGTGTGTCCGTGCACTCTACAGTGTATTACCCGTGTGCGTATCAAACCACGCATAAATACGCACGCAACATGCGTGCATGCAGCGTGCACACACACACGCGTGCAAAAGTGTGCAGCCAATCGCGCGTCGAACTGGTGTGACCACTGGGAGCAGCACACGCAAAACGCAAGATTCCTCCCCGCGCCGGGGTGTGTATCGACGCGCTCGCGCGCGAGCGAGGCGAGCAGCGCGATCCGTCTCCCGCGTGTCCCTCCGCGTCGCTCTCTGTTTCACGTGCGGTCCCCGCGAGCGGGAGGGGGCAAAAAGAATTGAAAAAACGGGGAAAAGGAAGAAAAAGCGGGGGAGAAAACGAAAAAACGGCGAGCACACGCGTGCATGTGCACACGGGCGGGCGAGGGACGCGTGTGCGCGCGTGTCGTAGACGATGCGCCGCGAAACCCGGGTGGAAAAGTAGCGGAGAGGGAATTCCTGCGCCCTCCTCTGCGTCCTCATCCTCCTACTCTGCATGCTGCGTCGCCAGCGTCAGCCCACCTCTTGCGTCCCTCTCTCTCTCTCTCTCTCTCTCTCCCTCACCGTATCCCTCTTGCTCTGCGTTCCGTCGACGTCGACGTTCGCGCGGACGCGTTTACACACGAGCAGTTGGGGCCGTTTCGAGTATGGCAGCAGGTGGACCGGGGACGCGGAGGAAGCGAAAGGGAGAAAGGAACGAGGGAAAGATGGGAGAGAGGAAGAAGAGAACCTATGGAAGAGAGGGAAGGAACGAGGGAAAGATACAATGAAAGAGGGAAGGATAGAATGGAAGAAAGAAGATAAAAAGCTAGGAAAAGAGGAGGGATGGAGAGGCAGGAGACGGAAAGACGAGCGGATAAGAGAAAGGAGGATAGGAGAGAGAGGGGTGCTGCATGAAGAGAGGCGAGAGGGGCACAGCGTGTCGGTTAGCGCAGTGCAGCGCAGAGGAAGGCCGCCGGAGAGCGTGCAGAGGGACGAGGGAGGAAGAAGGAGAGAGGGACAAAAATCCGGCGGTGGCCAATGGGATGGAGGCCCTGAACCCCAAGCTGGAAGATCCGACAACGTCGCCGCTGAGTTTTTGTTTACCGCGCCGCGCGCGCTCCGAGGAGAGCGCGCGTAGCTGCTCCTGCAGCAGCACCATCAGCACCACCGGCAGCAACACCACTGGACCCGTCGCTGCTCGCGACGAGCAACGATACACCGAGCCAGCCAGCAACCGGAGTCGAATCCGAGCCGAACCGCTTCCATCGCGTCAGCTCGCTCGGCCGGCGGAGGCCCGCCGCTCTTCTCCTCCCTGTCTCCGCGCGAGCTTCGTCCTCCTCCGGCCTTCCTTCCTCTTTCTCTGATCCCTTTTTCCCGTTTCCCTCCGCCCGTTTCTGGGAGACCGCGCGCACTGTCGCCTCGGCCCCTACCCCTTGATCGACTCCGCTCGCTGGACAGTGACCACCGGCGGCCGCGAGGAGGGAAAGGGACGCTCGTCTTTCCTCTTCAGCGAAACTTCGGAGATTGTCACGTGGTGGAGTCTGATTTCGCTGTTTCGGGAGGCGGACTTTATCGCGCATGATTGTTGCGAGGACGTCGCAGGGGTAGTGGGATCGAGGTGTGAGCTGATCTTGGGTTGGATTGTATGATGGCTATGGTTGGATTGATCAGCTGTGAGGATAGTTTGGATATTGTTTGTTGGTAGTCTAAACAGGGGTGGTTTCTAGTAGATTCAGATGTACGGATTCTAACAGATAACTCGAAGCGAAGCAGAGTAACGAAGTTAGCAGCCTCGATCGCGTTTCATCGAAGCTGAAGATTAACAATGGAACTACCGAGCACTGAACATTAGAACTACCGTACCAAAATGACTGGTTACGATTTTTTTGTTTAGCAATTATTGATATTTTTAAAGCATTGAATATTCGAAATGATTTTGAAATTAAATAGTTCCACTTGAGTACTATAATGAATGTCTGAAGAAACTGAAAACGTTACAATTTTTATAGGAATTGCATATTAATCGTATTAAATGCTCGGTAGTTCTAGTGTTAAACTGCTGAAGATTTCATTATGAATACTACGAACATGGATTTATTCATATTTGAATCGGTTTAAATTTCAGCTTAGGTATTAGTTTCTTCAGTAATTTCTCAAAGTGTTTCGCAAAAGAGAAAAGGGTCATTTTGACTCATTCGGTAGTTCTAATTAAGGCTACTCTTTAAGACCCTTCTGTAACCATACTTTTTCACAATCTCGTTTCAAGATCACTGTCAAAGAAAACCGAAACTGTAGAATTGTCAGTTACAGCCTCCACTTTCGAGAAGATCGGAACTCTTGGAGTACAATAGCTCGTCTGTCTATCACCTACCGATTCTACTTAACTCCGCGTCCAGGCCACCCGAAGCTCCACCATCGCCTTACTTTCTCAAATGGAATCAACCCTTTATCAATAATCCCTTATCTTCAACCCACCTGTCATTCATAGTCATCCCCAAACAAGTCTCTAAACCCTGATCAATAACAAGCCAATACAAGACTTTCTTAATCAGTCAACTATGGAATTTAGTTGGAAAAACCTCTGGTTCTGCGCGCAAGATAAAAAAATGGAACGTATACTCGTCGAAGGACGAATGCACGTGTATATTTTAACCCTTTGCACTCCAAGATTTTTTTCATTCATATTATCGAAGCAATTTCAGTGGAAAGATCATATTCACATATAATTAAATGAAATGTGCATTCAAAGAGAAGTCGTTGTATGTTGTACTTTTAATTGATTATGGATACAAATCTTACAATAAATAAAAAAACAAAAAATTATAAAATCAATATCCTATACACAATAGTCTTTACCATTTGTCTTTGCCCTTAATGTTATGAACTGAAAATTATTTGCATTGTCTCCACAGCGGAGCCCTCGAGTTCGAAAACAAATTTTAACTTAACGATTTCTCTTCGAGTGAATTTTCAAAAATATCATCGTCTCATTAGAAAATCTTAAGCATCCCTAACGAAATGCTTCCGAGTGCAAAGGGTTAGCCGATTAACGTACCCTCACGAAACAAACTCTACGATTGGAAGGTCCTCGAAGTTCCCGGTGCCCGCCGATCCAAATTGCGGTGCGCGACCTAATCCCGGCGCCGATGTCCCCGGTAACGTTATGAACTCGCCTGGACCGCGTCCCGTGAATTACCCGCGCGTCCTCGTCGCGAAATCGCGGCGTCCCCCGCGACGTCGCGCGTTTTAATTAAAATAATTAGATCGCGCGGAGAGCCGGCGGGCGGGCGCGCGGGCGCGCGATGGCGTCGGTGCGCGCGGTGTGATTCGAGTGACACGGAAGAAAAAGTAATTAAAAGGAACGCGTGACACGCCGGCAGCGGCGACGTCCGCGAGGGCTTTTCCGGCCCGGGGAAAACACGCTTTTTCCGATTTCAGGCGGTGATGTATCGCCCCGGTCTCGCGGCGCGCTGCCTCTCCCTCGGCGGCCGCGAACACGCACCGCCGATTCGTAAAAACCTGATTGATAATACCGCCGCCGACGCCGACTCCGGAATATTAGGATAATCCCGGCGGCGTGTCAGCCTCGTTTCCTACTTCCTATGTTAACGACCGTAAAAGGATGTTTCTTTTCGTTCGCGTCGCTCTATAAATCGTCCCGCGCCGAGCGATCCGATGACTCCACTTTGCTCGGAATCGCCGCGGTTCGCGGTTCTACTCGTGACCACTGGAAATCGTCGTGTCGGAGTTCGAAGGTTTCGAATAGAATTTTACCCGAAAGTTGATTAATGAAAGGATTATAGATAGTATTCGGGAATTGGAAAAATTGGGGGAATATTGAGTAAGGGAGATATTTGGAAGTATCGAGAATTTATTATGATTTAACCCTTTGCGAAGGTTTTTTGGAAATATTTAAGTTTTGCGAGACGACACTGAAAGTAATTTAATGATGATTCAGATAAAGCGACGAAGTAATTTTATTTGAATATTTTCTATAGTAATGCGAAGTTTCATTGGAAATGCTAAATATTCAATTTTATAGTTTTGCTGTGTCGAATCACGTGATGACGGAGTCACCTCTCTAGTGCAAAGGTTAACACTGGCGATCCCCTCGATTATATTTTATTCGATTCAGTGAATCTAAACAAACTATTGAAATGAAGCTGGAACATTGAATCTCTAAATGCAATTTCGTGGCTTATTACTTTAACTAAGTATATTTATAGGATTCTAATTAGATGTAGACAAGGTTCTTTAAAGTGAACTTAACAAGAAATCATACATAAGTTAGTTAACAGCCATTTTCTTTCAATATTTCACGTATCGATGCAGTATACAAAGGTTAATGGTAAATTCCAAAGTTCACAATTTTTCTGTATAAAAGTGCAAAGGGTTAAATTTTATATTTTTTCAATGCTGTAATTAAGTTGCATAGCTAAGTGTCTTTACATAAAAACGAGATTTCTCACGTGCTCAGAATATGGTAACATATCTTTAACCCCTTGGCCTATGATTTCTTTCTCAACTCTGATCGACACGGCCACTTTGTCGTTAACAATTTATTGGAAGTAGAAGAAAATTCTAAGCATACGTTACGCCTATGTTTCCTTTCAAATATAATAGTTGATTACAGAGGAATAATTTGAATTCGAATTAACCAGGTAATGTATATATTCGTCGAATCACGTTGAAAATCTTCATCACGAGTCTAACTCGTAGGACAAGGGGTTAAGTGGATAATTTATGTTGAAGCGAGACTCATCTTCGCGTCACGCCAGCGAGAACGTGTCCCGTTATGGCGCAACGAACAATTACGAGCGTTAATCGAGCCGGCCTTCCGAATTCTCCGCGAATCAATGTCGCCGGCGTTCAGAATTGGCGCGCGCAACGACGATACGGGGAAACTTCCTCCGCGGGGAATTCCTGGAGACCTTATCCTGGGAAGTCCGATAATTCGTTTCGTCACGCGGAAGTTCTTAATCGTCTTCGGTTGCTTAAAACAGCGTCCGAGTTTCCTCCGTTCGATTTTAGAGATTAACGTCTCCGCTGTAAGTAGATCTTGGCGTGGAGTCGTGCGAGAAAAGAAACACGGGTAACAGGGGACAATCTCGCTGGATCCAGCGACTTTCGTTTAACTCTAAAGCCACCGGTTCTAAGTGAGACGTTCCTAATTTCGGGACTGGAGTTCTCGACGTTGGACCTGGAACATGAATCGATCAAAATCTCAATAAACACGTTATCATAGTGTTCGGAACAATAGAAACTAATTTACAAATTGGTTAGTTATGATAATAACCAACAAACTAATCCAACTGTTCAGTAATCCTTCACTATCACTTAAGTTAATTCACCATCACCATTCCTACATAAATAAATAGAAACTCTCCAATAGTTCTGTAATCCAAAAACATTATCGTCGTAGTATCCAGAAGAAAATAGAAACTAATTTACAAATTGGGTAGTTATGATAATAACTAATAAACTAATCCAACTGTTCAATAGTCCGATCTCCTTCGCTATCACAACCTTAACCCTTTGCACTCGATAGGTGACTCTCAGTCATCACATGTTTCCTCGTTAATTAGTTTCAAAGAACATCGTATGTATCTCATCGAAGAATATTGAACATTTCTAGTGAAAAACTTTCGAGTGCAAAGTGTTCATTTAATTCACAATCACAATTCCTACATAAATAAATAGAAACTCTCCGACAGTTCGGTGATCCAAAAACATTATCGTCATAGTATCCAGAAGAAAATAGAAAGTAATTTACAAATTGGTTAGTGATTATACTAACCAATAAACTAACCCAACTCTTCGATAGTCCTATCTCCTTCGTTATCGCAACCTTAATTTAATTCACCACAATTCCTAGTTCGGTGATCCAAACACATTATCGTCGTAGTATCCAGAAGAAAATAGAAACTAATTTACAAATTGGGTAGTTATGATAATAACCAATAAACTAATCCAACTGTCCGATAGTCCTATCTCCTTCACTATCACCACCTTAATTTAATTCACCACAACTCCTACATAAGCAAATAGAAACTCTCCACCAGTTCTATGATCCTCCAATTAACCGCCATCATCGACAGCTCCGATCACCTTTCACAAGACATACTCACGTCGCAATCATCGCGGCGTTCCCCTAAAATCCCGATCGTCGAAGGTAACACGGCCGCAGCAACAAGTAAAATATTTCCAAAGAAATTCCGCGGCTCCCTTGAACGGGGGACGAGAAGTCCGCCGAGGGCGACCAGCTTTCGACTTAATCCCTTCCCGAGCAACTTTCAGTTTTAGAGAAAAGCGAAGGAATTACGGGCCGCGGGAGCGAGCGAGGTATATGGGTCACGGGTACAACGGACGTGTCGGGAAGCGGGAAGAAATAAAGCCGAGCGCATCGATAAGGTTGACTCTGCGGGACCGCTAAGCTGGGAACAGCGCGCGGTTTTCTGCGGCGCGGACGATCCTCTCTCTCTCTCTCTCCACGGCGTTAAATTCGGCGCGACGAGTCACGGGGACCACCGGAAAACGCGGCGAGAAGCCGGCCAGCATAATGCCCGGTAATGGGTCGGCCGGGAATCATCGGCGGCCGGCTAATTCCATCGAACGACGCCCGGTCCGGTGAAATTTACGATATCGCGCGGAATTGCTGGCTGGAACACGTTCCAGCTTCGTTTCAGTTTCTTCTCTTATTGCGGACGCAACGCCTTTCGCGAAATGTTAATAGTTTCCGCTCGAGCGGAGGAATGCGAGAGATCGAACCAGTTTGCGGATACTTGAATCTCAATGTTTGGGTCCGCTCTGACCCGGAGATGCAGGGAATCTGTTTGATTTCTTGGTTCGTTAGAGGTGATTTAATGCGTTTGAGATTGATGGTGTAGAATGCACTTGAGGAAATCCTGGGTTTCTATTGTAGTTAAGTATAGATTTGGTGTTTGAATTTGTAGTTTGTAATGCTATAGTTCAGGTGATACTGTAGTTCTTGAGATAATAGAGCCGAAAGGGTACTATAAGCGCAGAGATGATAGTTCCAATGCAATACTAAGTCCCAAAGTGATACCACAGGTCCCAAAGAAATACAATTAGTCCCAAGATAACACGGTAGCTTCCACAATATTCTACTTCGTAACCCAACATCTTAGTATTCACGAATTGATGTCTAAGATCAACATATCCCAGCATCTTCCAAAGAGATACTATTACTCTCAGTGCAATACTATTAATCCCAAAGCGATAAATATAATTATCCTCAAGACAACACAGTAGCTTCTACAATATTCTACTTCTCAACTTAACATCCTACCATTCACGAGTTGATATCTAAGTTCAACGTATCGCAGCATCTTCCAAAGAGATACTATTACTTCCAAGGCAATACTAACTTCCAAAGCGACACCACAAAAACACAATAGCTTCCACAATATTCTACTTTTCAACTTAACATCCCACTATCCATGAATCAACATCCAAGATCAACATATCCTAGCATCTCCCAAAGAGATACTATTACTCCCAAGGCAATACTAAGTCCAAAAGCGACACCACAAAAACACTATAGCTTCCACAATATTCTACTTCTCAACTTAACATCATAGTATTCACGAGTTGATACCTGAAATCAACATATCTCAACATCTCCCAAATACTATTACTCTCAGTGCAATACTATTAATCCCAAAACAATAAACACAATTATCCCAAGAAAACACAGTATCTCCCACAATATCCTACTTCCCACCTCAACATCCCACTATCCACGAATCACCGTCCAAGATCACCGTATCCCAGCATCTCCCAGCAACAGAACGCTCGCGAGCGGCATCATTCAAGACGCAAAGTTCACGCTACCTCCACCGGCCAGCAGCCGCTAGCCCGTTCCGCTGCCAGGGACCGAGCCCCGTTATCCCGTGAACGTCCGCTTCCTGCCTAACCCCGCGATTTCTCTCCGCGAATTTCTACATTTTTCTCCCGCGAAGCGGTAGACCCATGCGGGTTCTACCTTTGCTTTTCTATTTCCGTCTGGCTCCGCCCTTCCCGGATTTTCTTCGGCTTTAAACGATCGCCTTTTTGGACGGGGTTATCTCTCGGATACCCTTACCTCGATCTTCCTCCTCCTCCTCGGCTTCTCCTTCGTGTTCCCCGTGTTACGCTTCTGATTCCTCTTGTTCCATGATTTATACGATTCGAAGTGATTCCCGTTCGCTCCCGAACACACCGGCGGCCGAGTATTCGGAGGACCGCGCAAGAAGAAGAATAATGCTCGGGATGTTCCCGCGGAAGGGTTGATATTTGATCAACAACTCCGGCAAACTTATCTTCGTTTACCGCCGGGACTCCCCTCTCCGCGTTCCGCGCGAATCCATCTCCTCCTGAACACTTCTGCCTCCCACGGGTCCCCTTTCCCTCCCCCCCCCCCCGGCGGTTTTCTTTCTCGCAAAATCTCCTTCCGCACGAAAATGTTCTTCTTCTTTCGAATTTCCGCTCGCAAAAACGGAGCCCCGCGCGGACCCTTTAAATCATTCGACTCGCTGGTCTCCTCCTATCCTCGTCCGACTCTCCGCGTACAGGTCATTGGGAAAGTTTCTAGATAAAGGAAGATTCAGGATCGAAGTTGCCAGTAATTTTTCCGAAGTTCACCTGGCGTGTCTCGCGCGCGAGGCTTCACTCCGCGGATTTGAAATGCAAAGCGAAATGCTGATCGTCTTTGGATATTTCTCCGATCTTTGGACCACTGTGATCATCGAGGTCCTATTGATCATTCGGAGCGAAGGGAAATATTGTAACCAGTTGAGGCTTCTTCAAACCTTTAGAGATGAAGAGTCTTTGAAACGTAAAACCTTTTGGAGGATTTAAGAATTTTAGGGTAGTTCCTTTGGTTCATTGAAATATTCAATATCACAACTGGCAATATTGGAGCCTACAGAGTTCAAAGGGTGAAGGTCTTATTATGGAAAAAGAATTCTTTGAATTTGAGTCATTCGTCGAGTTGAATAATTTTAGGGTAGTTTTTTTGATTCATTGAAATATTCAATATCACAACTGGCAATACTGGAGCCTACAGAGTTCAAAGGGTTAAGGTCTTATGGAAAAAGAATTCTTTGAATTTGAGTCATTCGTCGAGTTGAATAATTTTAGGGTAGTTTCTTTGGATCATTGAAATATTCAATATCACAACTGGCAATATTGGAGCCTACAGAGTTCAAAGGGTTAAGGTCTTATGGAAAAAGAATACTTTGAATTTGCCGAGTCATTCGTCGAGTCGAATAATTTTGAGGTACTTTCTTTAAGATTCACTAAAATATCTAATATTATTCGTGTTGCAACATTGTAGCCTACAGAGTTCAAAGTGTTAATTGATTAGCAAGTATCAGCACTCAAACAGTTGAACGATAGAAAAAGGAATAGTTTCATCTCGACAAACATTCGTCGGTAAATTAACCGTCTCACTCGGACCTCTATAAGACCTAATAATCCAACGGACACGTAACTAAACCTCATTATTAAATAATTCATCGACGACCTGCCAATTATAAACAATAACGAGAGCACGACCGTCAAGCCGAACAAAACCAGCCGGATAACAGTATTTTATCCGAAAACGAGCCTCCGACGGCTGAAGTGCCGCGGACATTTCGATTCGCCGATAATTAATCGGCGAGTCGCGAGTAATTCTACAGCGCGGAGTTTATTAATTTCGCCACGGTGACGCGCGAATATCCTCTCGGCCTGTTGTCCGCGGGACGGTCGGGGGCGCGGTGAAAAATCCACGAGCAGAGCAAATTTGCCGGTTGTAATATTTCACGAGGACGGATGGTCTGAAGTCGAAGATAAGCGGAAGTAAAACAGCGGCGAGTGAACTGCTCGTTTTACAATCTTCCGGAGTGTTCTTCTCCGCGGCCGGGCCGCTTCGTTTCCTTCCACCGCCCCCCGCGCCACCCCCGCGCCGCCCCTCTCTCCATCGCGCGAGAAGTCGAGCTTTTTTCAAATGTAAAACGCGACGTTTCTTAAGCAAAGCCATTTAACGTCGCAACGGATTCACGCGGCGACATTTCGCGGCCCGCCTTGAATCACCATTCACGAATTATTTCCGCGGGTTCCCGCGCGAGAGGGCCGCGAGCAATTTTTCAGGAACACCGTCGAACAGTGAATGTCTTATTCAGAGCTGTAATTGCGCGGTGTGCGCCGGCATTTTCTAAAGGCGAGCTTTCTCCGGCCGGCGCTCGCCTCCCCTTGAATCGTGTCAAGATGAATCCGTGCTTCCGGCTTTATAATTAACGCGGATACTCGCGTATTTTCGTCGATCATTGGTGGGATCTTTGTTGTCCGGTTTCAACGGACTAAACCTCCGTTGCGACGACTCCGAACTGGATCGGACGTTATCGTGTTCCCTTTGTGTAACTGATAATTGAGTAGGATGACGGCGCTTAATATGGAACAGCTCCTAATATGGGAGACAATAATATGCGGGGGATAAGCGGCTCGATGCGACAACGATGCGGGACGCTTAATTGGTAATAGATATTAATACTTCGACGGCGATTAAGAATTTGTCATTGGATAAGCGTTATCGTCGCTGATCCTTCAATTTTCTGAAAGACGAGCTAGATTGTTGAATTTCTTAATATATATATAGGCTAGAAGATTGATTACATGATTGCTTTTCAGTATTCATGTTAGGACAACGAGGGGACAATTTTACGACACGGGAATTATTCTTAGAGACGTTCGCGACCATCAACTTTCAGTCCGGTACTTTAGCAGGCCGGCCTGCAGCCAATATGCGGCACATAAGGGTTCAGAAATCAACCATTGGCTAGTTTTTTCACTGAAGTCCAGGTATCGTACAGTCGTTTTACAGAGGGTCTGTTAGAATTTTGGAAAAAGTGTCCTCAAGGATTTTGACCTAATGGAATTTCCCCAGCGTTGCCGAACATTCGTTCAGCATAGCGACCAACTCCGTCGCCTCCGCTCCAGGAAACCCGCGCTACAGGCGGACTGGAAGGGGATGAGACAGGGGTAGGTATCTTGCGTAGGAAGGGATAGGAAAACCGCCCCTGAGGCCCACCTTCGTTTATCGAGAGGGAGGGACTAGGCCCAGGATCAGTATAAAAACCCTTCAAACAGTCAGAAAAAAGATCAGTTTGACGGTCGGTATAAGTATCAGTTCAGAATCAGTTCAGTCAAATTCAGTAGCAGTTCAGTTCAGAGTCAGAAGTAGTTGAGAATCAGCTCAGCTTCGATCAGAATCAGTTTATAATCAAGTCAGAATCAGTTGAGAATCAGCTCAGCTTCAATCAGACTCAGTTTAGAATCAGCTCAGCTATCAGTCAATCAATCATTTAGTCCCAACATTGGGTGGTCCTTCGAAAAACTCAGCATATACTCAAAAGTGCTCGGAGTATTTTACAATTCACTTCATAAATTAGTTTCGTTTACTAATTACCTAAGTGTTCCATATCAGTTGCGCTTGTCGACTAAACCAGTACTGATTGCTGGAATATACACTCCAAAGATATCGAGTTCTTCAACTGAAGTCATTAACAAGTTGAAATTTCGCAATAGATTCGTTCGTTCAAATGAACGATCAGTAACAATTATATCGCCTTGCCAAGAAAGTAATGTGTTTCACTGTGAAAACAGTTTCCAATTTAATTTGTAATTGTTTCACTTAAACAAAGTTACGCGTTCCTAGTAGCCTAAGAGCGCAGCAAAGCTCAAAGGAAACGAGTTATAACATTAGCGGAATAACAAAACGAGCATAACGCTGTTTCAAACTAAAATTACTTCCTTGCCAACCGAATATTTAGCATAACTATTGTAGAACGTACAATCAACGCAACAGCAAAGCTAACCAATCCGACATAAATTCGAGAAAAACGGAGGCCAGGAGCGAGGGCGACACGGAAAACCGATACGACCGGCGCAATTATACGCAGAATCTCGGCTCTCATTACGGTCCCGTTGAAAATCAACGCGCAGCGTTTTGAAACAGTTATTCCCAAGGTTATTTCGATACCTGAATTTCCCGCTTTCGCCGGAGCCACGCCGCAGGAAACACGATTCGCGTCCGACGCGCGTCCCGCGCAAAGTCCAGATAATCGTTCTCGATGACACGCATCGCCGGCCACCGATGATCGGGAACCGCTTTCGCGTTTCCTGTGTGTCTCTATTCACCCGAGCACCGATCACGCTCATTCCGGCCAGGTGTGGTGCGTTTATGAGGCATTGTTGCCTTTCCTAGGTGAATGTCATTCTCCGGAGAGAGAACCGTCGTCGTCGTCGTTGTTGTGGGAACAAGCTGGGAGGAATTGCCAGCGCGATCGATGCTGCTCCGAGATTAGGAGCCGGAAAATTCAATTACCGATCGTTTAGGACCGTTTGATCTAACGTGGACGATTCCGACGGAGTTTCTCGTGTTTCACGGGGTGAACGTTTCTGTTGTCCGTCTCTGGTCGTTTCGTACTCTCAACTCTGTCAGTGATTCCTATCAAGGTAACTATTGTAGTAAGAAAATAGAAACTAATTTACAAATTGGGTAGTTATGATAATAACCGAAAAACTAACTCAACTGTTCAATAGTCCTATCTCCTTCACTATCGCAACCTTAATTTAATTCATCACAATTTCTAGTTCGGTGATCCAAACACATTGTCATATTATCCAGAAGAAAATAGAAACTAATTTACGAATTGGTTAATGATTATACTAACCAAAAAACTAATCCAACTGTTCGATAGTCCTATCTCCTTCGATATCACAACTTTAATTTAATTCATCACAATTCCTAGTTTAGTGATCCTAACACATTATTGTCATAGTATCGAGAAGAAGGTAGAAACTAATTTACAAATTGGTTAGTAATTATATTAACCAAAAAACTAATCTAACTGTTCACTAGCTCTATCTCCTTCGCTATCGCAACCTTAATTTAATTCACCACAATTCCTACATAAGCAAATAGAAACTCCAACAGTTCTATGATGCTCCAATTAACCGTCGTCATCAACAGCTCCGATCACCTTTCACATGACAGACTCGCGTCGCAATGATCGCGCCGTTCCCCTAAAATCCTGATCGTCGAAGGTAACTATTATAGTATCTAGAATTTTTAGCCACAACTGTGCATATTTAATTAATCTAGTATTTAATTAGTCTAGTTATCACAGTCACAGCTACCGCTATTCTATATCGTTCCTACAACTATTATAATAACTATACAACCATTAGTTCCATAGAATCCATCAGAATATACAACCGTAACCAATACAGAAGCGGTTACGAAATCCAGAATCGACAAAGAACCAAAAAATAGAATCGACCGACGAATATTACACGGTGGAAATGGCAGAGCCGGTAGAAAAATCAAAGCCAAAAGCAATACGGATCGCGACCGATACGTTCGTAACGGTCGCGCGTATTTTTTTCGGCTGTAACTGTCTCAGAACGGCGGGCCCATATTATAAACGTTTTCAATCTTCGCCTCGGTGACGAAACGGAATAAAGCAAATGAACGGCGAGCCGAACAATCGACGTGCAGCGTGTCGCTAACCGGTATATAGTACACGAGTCTCTCAACTCGATTATCCCCATAATCGAGTCTCGAAGCGTTGTAGAAATTAGAGACCACGCCGGCTTCTGGTAGAAAACGTCCGACCGGGTCGAATGTATTCGATCGTTCGCCGTCGACGGTCAACGAACCCTCCTCCTCCACTTGTTCTTGTTCCTCCTCTCCTCCTCTTTTTTTTTCGGTGAAAAGAAACGCGAATGGATGACTGGGATTTTATATCGAAGTTATATTAATACATACGCGACCGGGGGGAGAGACCAGAATGACGATACAATAGACCGCGGAGTAGTATTTTCCTCTGTAAACTGCGGATTGCCCGCAGCCTCTGCACGATCGAATGTTTTCAACCGGTGTATTTAAAGAAACGAGGAGTCCGAGGGTATTTAAAGAAAATATTAACGAAATAACACGCGGCTCGGTGTCTTTCAGGAATCGAAGAGCCGGTGCGCGCCGAACTGGAAGCTTCTTCGGTGGCCGGAAACGATCGGAGACAAAGGTGCTCGGAATTAACGTTTTATTCGCACGAAGGTAATTGGCTCTCTGTGTTTCCTATATTATTAACGGGGGCGTCACGTTGTTTCTGTAATAGACGAATCAGTAGAAGCTTACTAGGTTAATTAGAGGAGACCTTTGTTAGGGGATAATAGGAATAAATATGTTAGTATAGTTATGCTTTGACCCTTAGCAGTCATATGAGTCGACATATTTTGTTGCAACCTCTACCTGTAATTTTTTCTGTATTTATTTGTATCACAGTTGTAACATTTAAAGGTAACGTTTCAATGACTATCAAATATTCTTGAATAAATAGAGCGTCATGTTAAGCTGTAATTGAATGAACTGACGTCGACGTTGACCTTTTGCCCTACGATTTATTTTTCAACTACAATTGACACGACTACTTTGCCATTAATAATTTACTGAAAAGAGAGACAAATTTCAGGTATATTTTATGCCTATGTTAACACTTTGAGAAGCAAATAAACATGGAAACTTCTATGCAGTCTAAACAGTTTTCTTAACCCTTTGCGCTCGACTTTTCAATAGAAATATTGTATCGTTTCGTGGTGAGATAAAGATAGGTTTTTGAAACTGAAAGAGAAATGCATTGAGAAAAGCTATTATTTTCAATATTTCTTAAATTATATAGAGTATTATTAAATATTAAATTTTATGGTTTTACTGTATGAAATATGGTGAGTCACCTCTCGAGTGCAAAGGGTTAATAAAAAAACTAAAGAGTCAAGATTACTCTACTACTTTTCTTATATCATTAATTAGGATTAAACTTAGTTCATTCGATGCGTCACTAAGAAAATGAATTTTTATATATAATAAGATCAAAATTTCCGTGGCACGGAACGTGTTAACCGGTTAAATTCCTAACGACGATTTCGTAACAGTCCTCTTACAAAAAAATTATCAAACACCTGAACATAACTAATTATTTCACTTAAGAAATGAATGCAGTCCGTAAGGAAAGATAACCGAAGTTTCCGCGGCACGGAACGTGTTAACTGGTTCTTTGGTACAATAGAATTTTTCGCGTTACAAGTGTCGTCGGTTCGAATGCGAACAATTGAAAGTCACCGCGAGGAACAAGCGAGGGGACACGCGAGTCCCGGTCCGAAAGTTTCGGTACACGGGAAGTCTATTCGAGGTGCGCCGTAATTTATAGCGACGTTACACCGTCCGCGGCTGTGAATTATTCCCGCGACTTCGTGGTCCGCGGCTACTTCGAGGTTACGCACCTCAGGGTCTCGTTCGCTCGTTGTTGTGTTAACTCGTCAATTATCCAGGACCACTTCTTCCCTTGAAACGCTCGCCTCCGCTCGACGGCTTTCAGAATTTTACGCCTCGCCCGCGCAAGCGAATCCTGATGCGACGAAGTTCTTAACCCTTTGAACTCTGTAGGCTTCGATATTGCAGTAGTTATAATATTAAAGACTTTAATGAATCTTAATGAAACTACCCTAAAATTATTCGATTCCTCTAAACTCCGCAATCGTCCCATAGAAAACCAAGCCAAAAATATGGCAACCGGTGACTTCCTATCGTTACAATATTATTAAACCTAATACTCAATCGAACGCCCATTTCATAGTTATTGAAACAAAGCTCTAATCTACCTTTAACCCTTTGAACTCTGTAGGCTCCAATATTGCACCAGTTATAATATTAAAGATTTTAATGAATCTTAATGAAACTACTAGTCAAAACGACTGGTTTCGATTTTTTAGCAATTATTGATATCTTCGAAGCATTGAACATTCGAAATGATTTTGAAAATAAATAGTTTCGTTTGAGAACTATAATGAACGTCTGAAGAAACTGAAAATAATCTATTGTTACAATTTTTATAGGAATTGCATACTAATCGTATGAAATGCTCGGTAGTTCTAGTGTTAAACCTTTGAACTCTGTAGGCTCCAATATTGCACCAGTTATAATATTAGATACTTTAATGAATCAAAGGAACTACCCTAAAATTATTAGATCTTCCACACATCCAAATTTTGTGCTAAGAAAATAAAAAAAGAAATGTTACAGCATTTTTCATTTTCACTAAATACAAATTTTAGGCATTCTATACAATACTCCTCGTTCTTCTATAACACTGACACATTTCAAATACAAATTTTAGGCATTCTACACAATACTCCTCATTCTCTTACACCAATGACAAATCTCATAGTAACCCATTCACTGCTATCATAAAACGTGTGATACTTTCAATTTATTTCGCTTCATACCACGACACATTTCAAATACAACGAAGACTGTACCAAACTGGCAATCCCTCGCTAGTACATTCGCGACTGGCAGTGAATGGGCCAACATTGTTGCTCGAGCCGCCAGCGCAGTAGTAAAGGATAATTAACTAGTGCCGGAACGAGCGAAAAAGAAAGCTCCCCGCTAACGATTCGTCTCGGAATCCTCGGGCACGGTCTCCTCCCGGCTTGCATCCTCTAAAATAGACAGCCCAAGAGAGACTGCCAAGCGGAGCGCGTTCCGAAAACCGAGAATTTTCCACGACGATTCGACGCGGCCGCCGCGACGGTCGACGACGTTTCATCTCATAAGTCAAATAATCGCGCTCGCACGCACGCACGCACGCACGCTCGCTCGCTCGAACTTTGCGTCAACAATTAACACGGCCGGCTCGTGCTCCAGCGGAAAAGCCCGGCCCGTGACGAGTTAAATTTAACGGATTCCCTCTCCCGGTTGCCTCGTCCCTGGGATCTTCTAGCCGCGGCAACCGCGACGAGTATCTCCGTCGAAAATAAAGTACCGAGCGCCGCCCGCGAAATTCGACCGGGAAATCGCGCTGGAGAAGGAGGATCAGCGATCCGACGATCGACGAAGCCTGACCAACCTTCGGGAACTGAAGTTTCGGAACAGGCGTCGGCCTCTTCGCGCGGAACAGGGAATAACGGTGCGTTTACACCGAACGAATCGATAGAATTTCACTTCTCGATGACCACTATCGGCGACTTTGGATCTAGAAGGTAAGCTTAACCCTTTGCACTCTGGAGGTGACTCTCACCACTTGATTTCCTATAGTGAAACTATGGAATTTGATATTTAATATTATACTTCATATAATGCATCAATTTGAGAAATATTGAAATAAATAACTTTGTTCTTCAATGTACGTATGATTTCTCTTCGAGTTAGTTTCAAAGAATATCATCTCGTCAGAAAACATTAAATATTCCTAATAAGAAGCTTTCTGAGTGCAAAAGGTTAAGAAAACTGTTTCGACTACATGGGAGTTTGATGGCTAAAATTGGCGACTTTGGATCTAGGAGAAGGTAAGGTTAACCCTTTGCACTCTGCAGGTGACTCTCACCACTTGATTTCCTATAGTGAAACTATGGAATTTGATATTTAATATTATACTTCATATAATACATCAATTTGAGAAATATTGAAATAAAATAGCTTTGTCCGTCAATTCACGTGAATTTCTCGTCGAGTTGGTTTCACGAAATATCGTCTTCATCTCATCAGAAGATGTTGAAATATTTCTAGTGAGAAATTTTCGAGCGCAAAGGGTTAACACTGGAACAATCGAGTCGAACATTTCCAAATTTGTGTATGGGAACTCTAAGATTACTGCTATTAAGGTTTGAATTGACTTGTGATTCGGTTTATTGCTAAATCAATTTCTTTGGAAATTCCTTTAGTAATCGATTTCTCTGGTAATTCCTTTAGTAATCAATTTCTTTAGTAATTCCTTTAGTAATCAATTTCTTTAGTAATTCCTTTAGTAATCAATTTCCTTAGTAATTCCTTCAGTAATCAATTTCTTTAGTAATTCTTCAGTTATCTTAACCCTTAGCACTCCAGATGGTTTTGTAATCTATCAGCAACTGCATTAGTTTTTATAGTATCCATAGCGAAAATGAAAAATGCTATAGCATTCCTTCGATCTTTTATTTTCCTTAGTGCAAAATTTGGATTTGTAGAAAATCTAATAATAGGGTAGTTTCTATAAGATTCATTAAAACATCTAATATTACTCCTGGTGCAATATTGGAGCCTACAGAGTTCAAAGGGTTTTCCTTAGTGCAAAATTTGGATGTGTGGAAAATCTAATAATAGGGTAGTTTCTATAAGATTCATTAAAACATCTAATATTACTCCTGGTGCAATATTGGAGCCTACAGAGTTCAAAGGGTTAATAATTGGGAAAGAACGTAAGAACCATTTAGACCCACCTGACTAGTGTGAATATCAAAAATCTAGTCTCCTCAGTTTATATAATAATAATATGCATCCTACAGAACCACGATCAATCAATAACCAATTCACTCAAAAGCAACGAATGATCCAATCTCCGTCCGTTTCTCTAACCCAAGCGTCCAGAAAGTACCCAATAAATATAAAATCCAGTATCAGATATACCAACGAACAAATTGCAATTGGACAATTGCTGAAACTCGTCCAGCGTCCCGAAATCGCGGGCGTTTCGGCGTAAACGCAGCATAAGGTAGCGGCCGAAGGAGAAGAGGAAAGATGTCATCAACCTCCGAACGCGAAACGCGCGGGCCGCGCGCGTACGCTGACTAACTGTGCAAAGTTTAACCCTTCCCCCGGTCGGTTCGTGGAACCCGCCACCCACCCCCCGGGTTTCTGCACGGAGAAATGTCGCGTATGCAAATCGGCCGGCGGCCGTGTAGGTGAACGGTCAGCCGGACGGACACAGGGAGGAGGCGACCGGGGACGGTTTTTTCCTCGCTCGGACGGAAACTGGAACGCGCGTGCACCCGAATACGTTTGTCCACCCCCCGAGATTCCAGCCCCGAAACTGTCACACCGACGGCCACGCAGACACGAGCCGTTCTTCCACCCGTCGCCGCCCCTCCGTCCCCCCGTTGCAACGCCGCCCGGAGACATCGAAGACACGGATCCCCGGGAAGTGTTCGGGAATGGATCCCCGATCGGAACGGACGGCGAGCGACGACGAACGAACGGACTGTCGAGAGAGTTAGGGTTGAAGAAGAGGCTCGGCTGCTGGCTGATCTTTCGGCGCTGGTGGAAGGTGAAGCCTTGGACCCGTTGCCAACGGGGTGAAGTTAATTCCGCCATTGCCACGCGGAAGCGAGGACTCGCGAGGCGTTAATGTATTCTACGGAGGTTAATTGTTAGGTACTAGAAACGGTGATTGGATTGATATACTTTGAGACATTGATCGAAGCGAAATTTGGAAGTTGTGGAGGAGAATGAAGAATTCTGCAATTTTATTTTGGATTTGTGTTATAGATAGATGAATGTTACCAACGGGGTGAAGTTAACCCTTTGCACTCGAGAGACGACTCCCAGTCGCCGGATGAATTCATACAGTAAAATTATGAACATTGGTGTTTACCATTAACCTTTGTATACCGCATCAATGCGTGAAATATTGAAAGAAAATAGCTTTAGCACCCTAACTCGTGCGTGAGTTCTTAATAAATTCGTTTTAAAGAATCTCGTCCACATCTACTTAGAAAGTATTGAATATTTCAAGTGAGAAACTGTCGAGTATAAAGGGTTAATTCCGCCATTGCCACGCGTAAGCGAGTACTCGCGAGGTGTTAACGCATTGTACGGAGGTTAATTGTTAGGTACTAGAAACGCGAGCGTCGATGATTGGACTAATATATTTTGAGACATCGATCGAAGCGGAATTCGGAAGTTATGGAGAAGAATACAAAATTCAGTTCTGTTAATTTCATTTTGGATTTGTGTTATAGATAGCTAAAATGTTACATTAATGTAGGACTCGCGATTAAAAGATAGCAATGTGTTCATTTCGTAAACCGACTGTTTTAACTGTGATCCCGACGGATCTTGGAAACTTGGGACTCGAGAAATTGGGTCGGTTTTTGAAGACTTACTGTGATTTTTCAGAGCTTCGAATCTTTGATAGGGTTACATGAGTTTCAGTGTGGGATGATTTTTTTCTCTATTTCTCGTAGGAAATTTCTTAGTAAATTCTGAATGCTTTGTGTTTGGAGTTAGAGCGGTTCAAGCTTCAAATTTGAGTGCTAAAGTATTTGAATGGTGTTTCACACAAATAATTCTATCAGATTTCCGTACTTTCAACGTGAAACACAATCTTCATTTTCCCTACAAACCTGGCCCAATTCATGTCCAAATTGCACGCAATTGCCCCAGATGTCCCTGCGACTCCAGTTTATTCATAGAATCACGTTCGAGTCATATCCGGGTCAGGTTTACAGGAGATCAAAATCCGGTACCACTCAAGATCAACCAATTTCCGTGCACCCATCCCCCGCCACCCCTCGAAACCCACGGAAACCATCTCTCCCGCTAATACCGTCGATACTTCCCTTGCAAAAACGCCCTTTGCTACGGGAAAATACTTTCGAAAAGCTGTTACTGCCGCGCGAAGCGCAAAGGACAGCCGGAACCGGGGACAACGGGAAATTGATATTTGTTTGTTTAGTTAAACTACGTTCCGATTCGAGCCGCGGAAAATGGCTCCGGTTCCCGCGGGGCTCCCTTAATTGCTCGATTTTCGACGGCGAACAAGGGAGAGGGTCTCGCGGCCCGGTTGTTCGTCGACGGAGCCGTCCTACGTCGCGCCGCGTCGCGTCGGCCGGCGCGGATCGATATAAAAATGCGCGACTTTTCGGGAAGTCGACGCAACTAGTTTAAACTTAGAAAGGAAAGGGGAGGGGTCGAGCGAGGAGGAGGAGGCTATGTATGTAAATTAGAGGCCGAAAGTTTTTTCCGGAAACGCTCAACTTTTCAGCGATTATGCCACGCGCAGGAAAGTTCACGCGCCGCGCCACGGGGAAACGGCGTGCACGCCGTATTTATTTTCTCCGGGGACAGGTGGGTCCCAGGGAGGAGCAGCAGCCGTCGCTAGAGAGAGAGAGAGAGTCGCGCTGGATCCTCGCGCGGTGTCGTTAACGAGGGAAGCTTTGAAGGATCGAATTGTAATTAGAAAGCGGACCGGGGGTGGCGGCGGCTCGACCGCGGCCTAGACGTCCTCGAAAGTTTGCGGTTCGGTTCCCGGAAGGAAAGTACGTTTTAAGAGATGCGCAAACACTCCGCCGCTTGTAAAATTCGCGAGCCGGGCTGTTGAATCGCGGCTGCCGGTCCCTGAAGCTCGGCTGGGATAACTGGATGGCTGGCTGGGCGAGAAGTAAGTGAAAAAAGGTAACCCCGTTTAAGAATGCTGCCTTTGGAAAATTCCGTCTCCGGGCAGACGAGGATTCGGTGGAAACGCTGGATGATGCTGAGGATGTCTGGGGAACCGGGCTTGATAGTGTAGGCAGTTAGATATAAATAACCCTTTCGCGAGCCTATCCTAGCGGCAATAAAGCCCGGGGACCCGTTGCTTGTCGTTTTTAGTTAATCCGTGGATCGAGCGCAAGGTAGGCGATAGCTACGAATTTTATAGCTGCGTGTAATTTAAAGTCGAGGCGATCCTTGGGGCTGTTGCTGCTATCGTTAGAAATTTCCGAGTCTCCGGCTGACGGAACCGACCGACGCTGGCGGAAGTAGGGTTTTCAATTTTTGGGAATCCTAGCCACGCGTCCGTCACTCCCACTAGCGGAGAGATATATATTGTACACCGAACAACCGGCATGTTCATTGTACATTTAGAAATTGAAATATTAGATTGAGAAACCGTAGATTGTCACTTCTTTCGCGTTCCCCAAAATACATCCTCCGAATCCCCGACGCCCCTGAATTTGGTTCTTTCCTACAGTAGAGATGGTGAGATAACTGGGATATCAGATTTGGAATAGGTTTCTGGAACGGAGAGTCGTTCTCGGTGCAATTGGTTTGGAAATTTCTAACCGACTGATCGGATGGAAGCACCCTTTAGAGGTTGCCATCAGTGAAAGTGCTCGGGAACAGGGAATCGCGGCTCGAAGGGCAAACACACTAACGTTGATAAAGGGATAACAAGGGAAAGGGAAAGTCCCGGCGTGCTGACGGCCTCTTCGTGGAAGTCGCGAGTTCCATTCCTTCGTGACGTTCATTGTGAGGATAGGGGATGACTCTATGAAAAGAATCGCTTTGTCTCGTAAACAAAGTTCGCGTATGGAAGACTCGCTTGAATCTGGTGATGGTTAACCTTTGACACTAGTACCAGATTTTTTTGTTTAGCAATTATTGATGTCCTCGAAGCATTGAATATTGGAAATGATTTTGAAAATAGTTTCATTTCAGTATTATGATGAATGTCTGAAGAAACTGAAGATCATCTATTGTTACAGTTACTAGTGTTAATTACTCGCGCCCTGAATTTTAACTATCCGATGTATTCTGTACACCATATATCACTGTGACTGAGTACATATATCATTGTATTGGAAAATACATCGATCAATTACGAATTAAATTAGGAATACAACCATGAATATAATGATTGATAGTAAACAAAGGGAAACTCATGAAATTGATTTCATAATAATGAGATTTCATAAAATTGAGTTATAATCTATCAGCAACTGCAACTAATTTTTATAGTATACCTAGCGAAAATGAGAAATGCTATAACGTTTCTTCGACCTTTTATTTTCCTTAGTACAAAATTTGGATGTGTGGAAGATCTAATAATTTTAGGGTAGGTTCTTTAAGATTCATTAAAATCTTTAATACTATAACTGGTGCAATATTGGAGCCTAGAGAGTTCAAAGGGTTAACACTAGAACTACCGAGCATTTCATACGATTAATACGCAATTCCTATAAAAACTGTAACAATAGATTATTTCCAATGAAACTATATATCTTCAAAATCATTTCGAATATTCAATGCTTCGAAGACATCAATAATTGCTAAAAAAATCGAAACCAGTCGTTTTGACTAGTTTCATTAAGCTCCATTAAAATCTTCAATATTACAACTATCAAAGCCTACAGAGTTCAAAGGGTAAAAAGCCAAACCCATCGATCCGCGAAACCGTGAAACAGAAGATCCTCCGACGCGGTGCAACGCCCGCTAAAAAGAGGCTACAAGCAGCAGCCCGTCGGAACAATTCGAAAACACCGCGTTGGTCCGGTGTCGCGAATAAACACCGTACGATCGGCGCGACAGGTATTTCGCCCATTCCCCGGTAAACAATGCCGGCCCGTTTTTCCATTTAACGCGGGCGCGGGAGAAGTTATTCATAAGCCCTTGAACGGAGGACCGTCGGGCGAGCCGGAGCGGAAGGGTTGAAAAGGGTTAAGAGGGTCAGAGAAAGACGCGGTCGGACAGTCGGGCGGAAAGCCGGTGCCGGGGCGAGGGGAAGACGGGGCGAACTCGGTCGAAGTTGGTCAGCAGGATGAACGAAGGAACAGAGACGACTACGACGACCACGACGACTACTAGGACTCTCGCGGCACGAAGAGGGCCAGGAGAAGAAGTAGGAGTAGTAGGACGGAGATCCGAGGAGAAGGCGCGCGAGACGAACCTCTCCGTCGCTCCCCCTCCCTTTCGGATCTCTTTTTCCATCGGGCGTGCGTCTCGGCGTCCCGTCCGCTCTCCCTCCTCTTCTTTTCCCTTCGCCGGCAACGGGAACAATGCGCGGAAAAGTGTGCGATAGCAGAGAAAAAAATGGACCGCTGCCATTATGGAGTTCAGGGCCACTCGAGTTGTTTTGCTTCCACCTCCGCAAAGGAGCCTCGTACAGAGGCAACTGTGCTGAATGAATCAGAGGGAGCGAGCGAGACGCTGCCAGAGGGAGAGAGGAGCACCGGCCACGGGGGGGAAGAAGTTGAAGGAGGAAGCGGAGCCTGTGGAAGGGAGAGGATGCCGGGAGGATGAGAAATAGAGAAAGATCGTCGCTCGACTGAAACGGGAGAGGAAAACGGAGGGAGAGAGAGACGAGGAAAGGGAGACGGAGGGTGCTTTCACCACTAGTGGCCTAGACTTCTTCCCTCTCTTACGGTCCCGTTCGCTGCCGTTACGTTTCTTCGCGTCCGCCGCGAGTTCCCTATGCATTCGCAAAGTGCCACAATTGTTCCACCCTGTTCCAGCCCCCTTCCCGGCGACCCGCTCGCCGCCACGACAGGTTATACCCTGCCCCCTCGTCCCGGCCGGCTGGCTAACCCCCGCGACTCTGTCCCGCTCCGGTAGCCGTTTCCATCCTCCTCCTCCTCCTCCTCCTCTTCCTGCTCGGTCCACCCTCTTTTCGCCCACTTGTGTATACATCGTTCGCGCGGCACGCTTCACGGTTAGCTTTTCTTCGAGGCACGCGGCGAGGCGAGGCGAGGCGCCGGTCCGACCCCTAACTTCGGAACTGCTTCAAGGCCCCCGGGGGATGAGATGATTTACACGGGGTGATACTTCTTGATTAGAGGTCGCGGCTGTTACACTTTCGCTGGAGAGTTAGCTGCTGCATTGTTGCGCGAGGAGACTGCTTGGGTAATTATCTCGTAACGAGGTTCGTCTGTTGATCGTTGAACCTGGATGTTACCCTTTCCTCGGGTTATTTGAGAATGTCTTTGAGGGTTTTTGAGATTTTGGCGAACGCTGAATCTTGATTCTGTGAATGATTTGTGAATGTTGTATGACCGACGGTTGATTGGATCGTTTAGGATCGGGATTCGAAGACGCCTGGTTCATGCAACCGTTTCAGCGACGGAGCACGCTGCCGTTGTGCATAGGCGCTTGTCTAATCGAGAGATGTGGCTAACACTAGGTTTACGGGCATTTATTGTATACTTCATTCTATTGTTCCTATAAGAATTGATGCTCGTTTATTTTGATTGTGGAAACTGGAGATTAATAGTAGGTAATTGGGGTACGTGTGATCGCATCAATCGAAATCGGTGTAAACGTGTACAAAATAATATTTCTAAAATCTAATATGCGTCAATTTGACGCGTTCCGTAAACCTAGTGCTAAATATGAGGCATACACCGGATCATCAGTGTATTATGAATATTTAAGTCGTTGTCATATTATTTACTTTTGCTACTAAGCTCGTGCAAAATGTTTCAATCAGCAGTTTAGAAGAAACCTAAAGAAACTGTCCACTGCACTTTATGTACAAATTTCCTTTCAAGATAATATATCTTATTCTAAACTTTATTCCATTGTTTCTAGAAAACTACGTGTTCGTCTACATAAATCGCGAGAATTATAACTTGAAAACCAGACTATCGCAATGCGTATTCGCATAATTGCACGAATCAAAATCGACTTAAACCGATACTAAATAAACAATTAAAAAATGCAATATCCGTGAAATTGACGGGTTCCGTAAATCTAGTGTTAAACTAATCTCGAAATCTTCACGAGTTTCACTCGTCATTGCACGGCAAGGGGTTAAATATTCATGATACACTGATGATCCGGTGTATGCCTCATATTTAGCACTAGGTTTACAGAACGCGTCAAATTGAGGCATATTGGATTTTAGAAATATTATTTTATAAATGTTTACACCGATTTTGATTGATGCGATCATAGGCGTTTTCGAACATTAACTCAGAGAACCTTCGGTTCTCCAGGAGTAACCGGAAACCAAGATAAACTCCATCAAGCATAACACTTAGGCGACCGCCTAAAAGGAACTATAACTACAATCTCCACTATCTTCAATTGAACTAACAATTGACATCAATGAATTCGGCTAGAAACTGTTTCGTAAAAATAAGAGCCATATTTCATAAATTACAAATAATCCCACTTCAAGACTCACTAAACAACAAAAGAAAAGGCAAACAGAATAAAAGGCGACACGTTGCTAAGTGAAAAGTGTGAGATCGCATTCGGTTAGGTAAGTGTTAAGAATCCCGAGCGACGCGCGGAAGCCGAGCCCCAGTCAAAGCGTCGTCGGCGCGGAGGCACCCTTAAAGAAAATCATCGCGGTCCGCGCGACCGTGAACGCGCGTCCACCCCGTCGTTCCGGCTCTTACCGGCGATCCCGTGGCGAGGGAAATGAAAAACGGGCAACACGATTTTCACCGTCGTCCGCTCGCCACCGTGTGTATCCGCGCGCGGGCAGTATGACGGCGAAAGGGACGCGTCCGGGGGTGTATCGAGTCGCGAGCAGCCACCGCCGCGACGCGGGGAATTACCATAATCCGCGTTACGGTACGCGAGCGTTCTATTTAAAAAAGAACGAACCGCGGACAAGGGGGTCGGCAGAGGGTGGCGATTAAAGGGGGAAAAGGAAAAAACGGCGGGCGGACGAGCGGGGGCGGGAGAAAAAGTGCAAGAAGACGAGGCAGGAAAGGAAAGGAGAAGGCGGTGGGAAAAAAAGAGAGGGGAGGCGGGTGCGGGGGAAAAACGAGAGAAACGAACGTCGAACGCGGCGCGGCTCTCGTTATTGGGGAATGTAGGGTTCTGGTTAGGTTCAGGAGAGAGCCGGTTACATCGGCTCCGCCGGGACGGACAAAAGGGCTTTGTCGCGAGTAGACAGTGACAGTGATCAGACCGTGATGAGTGACAATGACGTCGGTCGGCTGTGCGGCAGCCAGCCCATTATTCCACCTGGCAGAAAGCTTTCCAGTTTGGCACACATCGAGTATCCAAGCGATCACTTATTATAATCATGCCGACCGGTGCTGTTGTGTTGTGTTGTGTTGTGTCGTGCCGTGTTGGCCATGGCTGACATCGGCGCTAAAAGAGGTGGGGCAGGCCGGCGAGGCCGAGGGGGTGGGTGGAAGAGGGAGAGAGGACGTAGGGACGGGGTGGTGTGCGCGACGATAGTGGAGGGGGCGAGCACTATTGGCTGGCCGGCTCCTATCCCGATGAGCCGCTCTGATTAGTGATTAGCGCGAAATCGCCCGCTCGTTCGTTCGTTCGTTCGTCCGTCCATCGGCCGGATGGTTGCCAGTCGCGGCTCACTGGCTTCATTCTTTTCTCCTAAGCTATTTAATTAATGCTGAATTCTAAAAATACCGATCGACGACCAACCCTCACCCCCATCGTCGCACCCCATCGCACCCCCGTCGCTCGCCGTCCGCGGAGAGACACGTCGATTCCCGTTCGTTGTTGGGAGGAAAATCTATTCGATGATGAAATAACCCTTTCGGCGGTTATCGGCGTTATCCGAGCGAGGCCCTTCGGCGAGTCGCCCTTTTCCGCTAGCGGCGATTTGCATTTCAGGGATCGTCGTCCGGGGATGGTATTCGACGGGATTCCGAGGCGAGTCGAATACGGGAACTTTGTTTTAGGGAATGAATTATCGTTCGACCTGATGAAGTTCACTTAACTCGGCTGACAAGTGGTGATCTTTGGATATGTTTGAGAATTCTTTGCCGGGAGACTCTTGTGTCTTCGTGTAGGGAACTTTCGAAGATCGATGCTCTGAACCTTAGATTCCAACGCAGTATTCGCACTTTTTATCTGTCTCAGTCACCTATCAATCTTTTGTAGTAATTTTGAGGCTTGTTTCAGAGGTGCAGTGGGCGGAAACAGTGAAATTATCGAGACACGGTTTAATACAAGATCTATTCTACACGATAGCTGTGACTGAGTGTCGCTTTCGCCATGGGACACTTAACCCTTTGCACTCGGGAGGTGACTCAGTCGCCACTTCATTTCCTACAGTGAAGCTACAAAGTTTGATATTTAATATTATACTTCACATGCATCAATCTGAGAAATATTGACGTAAAATAGCTTTGTCCGTGAATTCACGTGAACTTCTTGTCGAGTTGGTTTTACGAAATATCGTCTTCATCTCATCAGAAAATATTGAAATATTTCTAGTGAAAAACTTCGGAACTCTAAGAATACTGCTACTAAGATTTCAATTGACTGATTCAGTTATTGCTAAATCAACTTCTTTGGTAATTCCTTTAGTAATCAATTTCTTTAGTAATCGCGAAGGGTTAATTTATGGTCCACCATCGGGACACGTGCTTTAAGCGCTCAAAGAGAACAGTCCGTGTCGAACCGAATCTCCCATTGCAAATTCGGAGAGATCTAGCGCGACAAATCTCGCGAAAGAAAGGCAAGATCAAACGGCAGACACCGCGTCCAGCGATCCAAATAAAAAGCGAGCGGATAATCGAGTTTCGGGAACATTCCCGCGGATCGATCCGCGGCGCGGATCTCCCCATTGACTCGGGCCATCCCCTCAAAGGAGGCCACCCTCGAAAAACACGTCGGTGTGTCTGGCGGCCCGTAGAACGTATCCGCCGGCACCCTCCGATTCCCGCGAGTAATTGAATCCTCAAAATTCCTGCGTCGTGCCAGGGCCAGGGGTCGACGACTTCCACGAGGAGTTCTTCCCCTTGTGAATAGCGGCGCGGCGGCCGCCCCCGAAGGACGCGTCGCGTCGCCGTCCCTCGAAGGAGGCCCGTGGGAACACGGATTTATTGCGTAACAACCACCCCGGAGTCAGCTCGTAACCTTTGGAAGTTGCGTAGGTCCGACGGTAGAGGGTGCCTGCATAGGCTCGATGATCTACTTGTTGAATGGCGAGGAGAGAGAGAGAGAGCAAGAGAGCAAGAGAGAGAAAGAGAGGGAGAGAGAGAGAGAGAGAGAGAGGAGGCAGGATATTTCTGAATGAACGAACGACTGAATGGGCCGCCGCACATGGCATAGGGTGCCTACTTGACACCGATCCGTAACCTCAACAATCGGGGTTGCCTGTCTTCGGCTACGCCAGCCGGCTGACTCGTCTCTCAAGATCCTCTGCTCGAGGGAACTTCCACGCGTGTGTACGTGCATGTGTGTGGAGCGAGCCTCGGATGGGTCGAACATATTTCTGGGTGATTCTAAGGGTATTGGCACTTCGCTTGGAAGAACTAATTGGAGAATAAGGAATTCTGGAAGTTTATTTTGGATGGATAGATGAATGTTGTCAACCGGGTGAAAGTAGTTTCGCCATTGCCACGCGGAAGCGAGGATCCGCGAGGTGTTGATGCATTGTATAAAGGTTAATTGTTAGGTACTAGAAACGTCGGTGATTGGATTGATATATTTTGATATTAATCGAAGCGAAATTTGGAAGTTACGGAGAAGAATGGGGAATTCTGTAATTCTATTTTAGATTTGTGTTATAGATAGCTAAAACGAATGAGGAACTTCCACCCGTGTAGCCTATGCTTGTAGATGTGAATGACAGTCATTTTGAGATTTGTGATTTAGGTCACTTTTCGATGACGCTTGTTAGTAGCCTGTTAATCAGCTCTTAGATTGCTAAGATGATCGATAGTGTATTAAAATTAGACTATTAACGAACGCCGCACAATTTCATAGAGCAAGATACAAAATGGGAAAGATATCAAATCATTCGTTTAATTGAATGAACTGTAGTAATTCGGTTGAGTGACTCGATGACTTAGAAGTGAAATATTCTCTCGCGATAATAATTTATCATCCACCGATTCATTCGTTTAAATATAACGCAAGGTCGTCTTCAATTTATCCGAGAATATTAACAATGACTCATCTTATTGTCAAATTATTCCCGACCCGCGCCGTACGTGCCTCTATGCGCGTGTAAGCGTCAGAAGAGAAATACCGTGCGGTCACGCTTCCCGTACACGATATTCCGAGTGATCGACGCGTTCTTGCTCTCACGACGAACTTCGACCCTTCACGGTTCAGATCACTTTCCGCGCGTGGAAGGTAGAATCGGAAAGGGTTAAGGTTACGCCGGTGTGTCTAAATAGAGCGGATCCGGCGGCGCGCGCGTCCTAGCGTTAAATTTCGTGAAGCGCGGGAGGGAGGGGTCGTGTCGCCGATAATAGGCAACTTAATCCTAATCGGCGAGGTCAAAGGAATTTTTAAGGATAAGGAGAGACGACGACGACGACGACGGCGGCCGACTACTCGCTTGTTTTTCGCGGCGTTATCGTGGACATCGGCGGAGATAGAGGGACGGAGAGAGTCGAACTCGAGAACCTCGGTCTAATCTTACCGTTCCGGAACATGATAGTTGGCAAGTAGTTTAAGTCGTTTATCGGTCCCCCGCAGCATACCAATTATCGCGGACCAGATGTGAGGGATTTCGAGGGGCGACGCCGGGAAACTTCCCGATCGCGTTCCCTCCGCTGGTGTAATCACCGTTCAACTCTTTTTCTTCTTCTCCTTTCTCCTCCTCTTCCTCTTCCTCTTGGTCCTCCTCTTTTTCCGCCTCTTCCATCGCGACGTCGTCGATCATCGTCTGCCACTTCGGTCTGACGTTCCTCGGAAATTCTATCAAACTGGAGAAAGGTGAAAGAGACACTTCTCTTCGCTTATTTTCTCTGTCTTCATTGTTTCTTGTTTCTCTTGAGCCTACTTTGTTCTTCATCGTTTCTCTTTCATCCTCGTGTCTTGCTGTCGCTTTGCCTTCCTACGTCGTCGATCATCGTCTGCCACGTCGTTCTGACGTTCTTCGGAAATTCTATCAAACTGGAAAAAGGTGAAAGAGAATCGAAAAAACTCTCCATTGTTTCTTGTTTCTCTTGATCCTACTTCGTTCTTCATCGTTTCTTTCATCCTCGTGTCCCTCCGCTTCTCCTTCTACGTCATCGATCATCGGTTTACCCCAAAATTCTCCCAAAATCCAAGCACTCGAAACAGGAAGATGAAAGAAACTTTGGAAAATCTTCCTCGTTTTACTTCTTTCGGTTATTCTCTTTGATCTTGGTCCTCTTATTCGCATTCTCTTGATCGTTTCTCGATCCTCGTCTCCTCGCACGTCTTCCCCGGCAACGTCGTCGATCATCGTCGGCCGGCTCTCGGACGCTCCTCGAAAATTCAGGCGGCCCCGGCGCGGAGGCGGTAGAACGAGAGAACCGAGGGAAGTTAGAGAAACTTCCGATATCGGCCATTTATCATTCGAATGCGCGACAGATTGGTGAACCCGTTCGAGCGGTTCCGGCGGTGGTGCCGCCGGCAAAAAACCGGCGAGGAGCCCCGGTGACTCGGAGGTAAAACTGTCTCCGGGCGACGTTAGGGTGTCGTAAAACCGCGGGACAACGGGATTTTCCGCGTGAACGAGCCCGGCGATACGCGTAAACGCGAAATCAATCCGAAATAAAACCACGGAACGACGGCTTGCGCGGGCGGGGGCGGCGGCGGGGGGGTGAGCCGAGACGTCTGAAAAAGCGTGGCGGCACACGCGTTTACGAGCGGCCTATCCGCGAGGAAATCCACTTATCCTTTAACGGGTGCCCCGACAACTCCCGGCAACGATCGTCGTTAAAATCCGTTTAACCCTTGCGCGACGAATTAACCATCGGCCTCGTTAACTCGAAATTAAACGGTTCCACGGTGAAATTAAAAACTGCAAAAAAATCAAAACACCGACGCGCGGGCGAGGGGCAGCGGGCGCGGGGACCGAGTGCAGGGGCGAAGAGAGAGAGAGGAAGGTGGAGAGCGAGAGGACGCGAGAGCAAGCGCGAAGAAAAAAGAAAGGAAAAGGGCGCGCTCTCGACGACTCGATAGGCCAAGAAATCCGCGCGCGTTCACGGACAAAGAACTCGCCGGAAGAAAGGATCTCCGAGTAGCTCGTCGATGCCACTTGAAGGGGGGGCTAAATCGTTTCCGAACGACCCCCCGGCCGAAGATTCGTCCGGCGAGGAGCAACGATGACGAAGGGGCGAAGCCGGGAGGCGGGGGAGGGCCTGGCGAAGTGGACGAAGAGGAGCGAGACGGGGGTGGCATCGCGACGCGAGCCGGAAGGCAAGCGCCGCGGCGAAAGATCGTCATGCACCATCATCCGAAACTCTTTTGAATATTTTCGCGTGGTAAAAACTGGAGGAAAACGGGAACTCGAGGTGGAGACTAGAGAGAGTAACAGAGAGAGAGAGAGATAGAGTTAACCAAAGGAAGAGCAACAGAGAAGACAGAGAGGACGAACGGAGAGAGAAGACTGCGTGGATAAGAGGGGGCAGCAGGGTGGCTGTGATGGCGATGGTGTGGGATAGAGGGTGGCTGGCAGAAGGGGTGTTAGCCGGGGCGGAGACGGTGCATTACGACCGGGACAGGGCATGGCATGGCTAGCTCAGGAAAGTACAGGATGTGAGAGGAGGGGTAGTTGATGCAGGAGGGTGCATGAGGAGGAGGGCGGTTGCCCCAGTAAAAATCGATCCTCCCCACTCTTTTCCTACTTTTTCCCCTAGAGAGGTTCGCAACCATGAGAGGATGGGGCTACGGGGGTGGTAGTCGGGGGAGGACCACCAGGAACGGCGGAGAGCAACGGGGAGGCGGAGGAGGAGGAGGAGGAGGTGGAGGAAGAGGAGGAGGAGGAGGAGGAGGGCTTGCAGGGTTACCTACGTACCCTGTCTGTCTTTGTGTAGCCGCGTTTCTGAATCTTCGTGAGAGTTCGTGCGCGTGTCGATGCGCTCGTACGAGACTTCTCTCGCGCGGCTTCCCTCGCCCCCGTCCCCTCCTACCCCCGCGTGCACGTGTACGTGTACCGGAACGCGCGCACGCGATTGAACGGATTTTTTCGAGGGTGGTCGTGTTGGCCCCCGCGTCGAGCGTATCCGCGCGGCCCCTGTGTGCGCGCACCAGCACCGGTGCACCCTCGACCACCACCGATCTCCCGTACACCTTGGACAGTTTTTTGTCGCGGCCACCCTCCCGCTCGCCCCGCGTCGCGCGAGCAACGGACGGGTGTGTTGGTCCACGTGGTTAAGGGTCGGACGATGTGTGCGAGCCGGGGAGAGTTCGCGCGCGCGCCACCGAGCACCCTGCAACCCCATTGACGCCGGTAAACGCCCCGAACTTTCCCGGTGTCTTCACTTTCGCGATGTTTATGACGGCGAAACGGTGTCAGCGCGACGAAACTCGCGGAGAAAGCCAGCCACCCGGTGCGCGACTTTGATTCCCCACGAAATTTCAAGCCCCTCCCGCTCCGGACCCCGCCGCGTATTGCCATCGTTCACGCGTAACTTTCCTCGCCGCGGTATCCGCGAGAAGTTCGAACTTCTTCGAGACTTTGCCCCGTCGTTCCCCTCGTTCCTCCTTTTTTTCTCGATGGATTTTCATGCTTCTCGCGGGTACCGCTGTAGACGCGGTGGATTTCTTTCGGATTCGTTCACCATCGGAATAGTTCGGCGACAGGCGAGCGACGACGACGGGGATAGCGGAGGCCGCCTAAAGGAATGCGCGCCTTTAAAGTTCCCCGATGCTCGGATTAAGCGAATTAAAAAGTATCCTTCCGGGCTGCTACAGCTGCCGGATCACGGCGAGCGCGCCGGTTACAAGGCCGCGGAACAATCCGAAAGTTGAGGCGGGAAGTTCCGCGGCCATTAAACTAATATCAATAACCGAGTACACGGCGCAAATAATCGCGCGAAAGTTTAAAAATGATCGTCCCCTCGCCGCGGCCCGCGGAGAGGCGGGGGGATTAATATTCCTTATCGAGTTGCGAAGTTGCGTCCCGCTCGCGCTCTCCCGCCGGCCCGCTCGGCGACGCGCACGGGGGAAGATAAACGATAATTACGGTTAACTGCACGCGAGCCAACAGTCATTTACTTCGTCAACGATTTCCATCGGCGCCGGGCGCGAACGGAAAATGACAAAGCGCCGCCGCGTGGCGATCAAAGCGGTCCGAAAACTCGGCCATTTGTTGCTCGCCGCTCCGCGAAAACCGTTTTATGGGATTTTCGAGAGTCCGCCGGTTCCGCGCCGGGCGAGGGAGGGACGGACAGAGACGGGGGCGACGGGGCGCGGGCCGGATACCGCCGGCTGAAAGTTCAAGATCAAGCGTTTACGGCAAATGAAGATCGTAAACCCGGCTCCGGAATTACCGGGCAATTCGAGCGACCGCTGAACTCCGAGTTTCCGCCGGGAAACGCGTGAAAGCGGAGTTTTTCGAAATCTCCGCGCGGATCTGCAACGATACCGGCGTACGCTCGACGGAACGAGTCGCTTCAATCTTCGGGCCACGGTTTTTTCCCCCGGTGAACCAGTTCCGGTGGTACAGGCCGGCCCCGCCGTCAAGATGCGACCGATAAAGTTCGCTTTATTTACCGCGTACGAATACGCCCAGCGTTTATCAGCGTACTTTACACGCGCCGCGCCGCCTTATCGGTAATGTCTCGCGATCCCTCTTCCCGGTGTATCACGCTGAACTTGACTATCGCGGGAACGACCGTCGCGAGGGACTCCTGAAACAAGAATCGTATCAATAGTATCGTCTCATTCAACAAGGTCCTCGTTGCCGGTATCTTTATCGACGAGGAAAAAGGACGCGGACAAAGAGGGGAGGGAAAAAAAAAGGGGGAACGGGTCCGTCGACGAAGGCAGCGTAATCCTCGTCGTGTCCCATTCAACCGTACCGAAACAATCATCCGCCCCGCCTGCCGCCTCCGACCGCCCCGTCCCGCGGAAACGTTACGATCCGATGCGGCGGCAGCAGCTTTCCTCGAGATCGTTTACCTCCGCCCGAAGAAGCCTCGCGCGACGTGTATATTTCTCGGCGAGCCAAAAATTTCCTGATCCCCGACGATATCCGAACGCAGTCCCCGCCGCGTCGTGTGTTGTCGGTGTGCGCCTCGTGCGGTCTGGCCCTCGACGAGAGGCCGCGCGCGCGTGTGGCGCTAGAAAGAGAGAGCCCCGGTCGGTTCCGCTCGGACGACGGGCGTTCGCGGCTGGCTGAAAGAAGAGGGAAAAAGGGCGACGGGGGTCGGAGATCGGCCTGTGTAGGTGGCCGCGTGTAAGTTCCACCCGTGTACGTGTGTACGCGTGCGGTGTGCAGCTGTATGCGGAAGCGCCGCCTCCGCCTCCGCCGTCGCGGCGCTTCTGTCGTCCGCTGCAACGATGAAAAATTACCCAGAAGCAGGGCGAAAGAGGGAAAAGAGGGTTGGCGCGCGCGGGGGAGGAGTGACGCGGAAGACCACGGGGGTGTGTGCGGGCTGACGAAGGAAGACGGCTAGAGGCGGGAAGCGTCGGGCGCGAGAAAGAGGGCCCGCGCCGCGTCCAGGGAACCCGAGCATCGGCCGAACCAGCAGCGCGGCGCGGAGCGGGATATAGAAAGAGCGAAAGAGGGAAGGTGGAACGGGCGGTGGAGTAGCAGGAGGTGGAGGAAGCAGCGGCGGCGGCAGCGGAGGAGGAGGAGGAGGAGGAGGAGGAACGGACGAGCGAGGCGAGCGAACGCGTTTTTTCTCTAGACCCCCGAGCCCGAGTCGTCTAGCGCTGAGTTCGCGAGCCTGACAGACAGCTGCAGCGGAGCCCTGATATATCGACCGAGCCACCTAACCAACTACCCGCACTCACTATTATACACCTGGCCACACGCACGCACCAACACGTACGTCCCAACGCGCGCATGTACAGGCACACGCACAGGAGCGCGCACATGGACGACGAGGAGGGTGGCGGTCGGGGGTATGCCACGCGGGTAGACATGCTGGCGTGTACGAAAAAATGCCGGCACCACACCGACGCCAGCCTCTCTTGCCGAGGTGGGAGCCACTCTTTGCGCCCGCACACACTCGAACACGTACACACACCGAATTTTCTCTCTCCTCTCGCCCTCGCCCCCCGCCGTACCTCCCGCCGCTCCTTCCTCCCACTTTTTTTTTCGCCCTACCCGGGGGTTCACCTCGTTCGTTCTCTTCGCTCTGTCTTCCCTGCCCTCCTCTCCTCGACTCGCTCGCTCTCTCGCTCGCCCCCTTTCTTCTCCCTCTATCTCTCGCCCGCCCCCCCCGCGCCCCGTCTCCGAACAACCCTTCCCTCTTTCTTTCTCTCGGTCCTCGCGTACACCCCGGTTTTCGCCGGTAACCTGCCTCCCGTCTTCGTCGCCCGCCACCAAACCCGCCCGTCCCCGTGTGACCGCCACCGATTCCGCCCGCTCTCGCTCGTCCTCTTTCACCCCGGCTCGTTCCTCTCTACTTCTGTCCTGCTAAAAAGGGTGGTTGCTAGAGCGAAAAAGGGTGGCCTCCGGTAGGATGGTCTAGGGTGGGTAGAACAGGAGGATCACCGGCGTAGGGGGTGGGAGAGACAGAGAGAGAGAGAGAGAGAGGAAGAGGGAGCACCGGGTACCAAACCCGGGGGTGTGGGGGGTGGACAAGACGAGCGGTGGGCGCAGCGCGCGGAGCCCAGTCAGCTCCAGGATAATTAGATCCTTTACAGGTTACCAATGATTGATAGTCTTCGAAATACGTACCCGGCCGCCCGCCCCATCCCCCGAGCCCGCCGTAACCCGCGTCACGGGCTTTTCTTTCCTATGTCGCGCCCGGCCCCCGCGTGTACGTGCACGGCGGGAGCCAACACGCGTGCATCCGGTACCGGTGCACGCGTGCACCACGGCCGAGGGACTGTGTACGGTTTCGTAGCCTCGTACGTCGAACCGCGCGACGAGCGGGACGAAGAGGCCGGAAGGGGCGGGCGAGGGGGTAGGAAAAGAGAGAGCGTCGTTTGCGTTGGATGGCGGATGTACACGATAAATGCGAAATCCCCTTCAGGGACGATTACGTCCTACTGAGCCTCGGCTGGGTCACGACCGACCCTCCGCGTTCAGCCACCCTCGTGTCCCTTCGCCCCTTTCTCACCCTTTAGTTTTACCTATATACCGGCGCCGCGACGCGCGGCGCAGTTCTGTGTGTCCGTCGGCGGCGGGGGGCGGAGGGGGAGGAAAAAAAAGGGCCGCCGGATTTGTTGGACTTCGCCACTTGGCTGCACCGATCGGCCACCCTCCGACGACGACGACGACGAACGACGACCGTGATCACCGCCGCGCCACGAATACGATCGATCCTTCTACCCTGGACTAACCGGGGAGCACGTAGACAGAGGGAAACCGGTCGGGGACCGATCATCGGCAACTTTTTTTTTCTATCGGTCACGTGGAAACTAGGGATTCCTCGGGCAAACGGGACTGTCGGGGAGCAGGGGATGATTAACGTTCCCTGTTAAGGGGATCTCGATTCTAGCGCTTAATCTTTCGAGGATGAATATGATTGTCAACCCTCTGTACTGGAACGTTGCTAGGAATATACGAACGTTAACACTTTCACGTCCGGTGACACCGACGTGGCGCCATTGGAAATTACACGTATTACACGTATTACACGTATCATTTAATACAAAATTAATGAACTTTGCAAAAAGTTCCAGCAACAGAGAAAATTTTTGTGAACCGTGCGGACGTGTTAATATCGAACGCTTAATCTCGCCGCTTACAGCTGCAAACCAGAGTGCGACGGTCGTATCGTGCAGTATCACGGTTTGTTGTCTAGTTACCGATCCCGTTATCATTCTCGAGCGACTCGGTGGCAGCCGACGCGCCAACGCACGCCTCTGATGTTCGGCGGAGCCCGGGAAATTAGTGGGCCGGCTGCGGGCCGAATTAGTCGCGCAAAGGTATCCGGTTAAGCATCGTGAATCTTGAAACCTCATTTCAGGTTTCTGGCTGGCTTTCTCTCAGCCCGTCTCGCTCCCGCTTTCTCCGTAGCGGCGTGCATTTCGCTCCCCGTAAATTGTACGCCGGGGCAGCCACGTGTGCCGCAATATCTCGCGTATTACCGCCGGCGCGTTTCCACGCAAGAAAATTGCTGCCGGATGCCGCGCGCCGCGCCGTCTCTGCCTCGAACGCCGGTCACTTCGGTTCCCGATACAACGCCGGACGAATTTTATGCTGCCCTCTATCGTCCGCGAGCCCCGATCAATTAGACGTCGACCGTCCTCCGCCCGTTGCCACTGGAAGTGCAAAAAAAAAAAAGAGGAGGAGGAAAGAAACGAACGCCGGAACGGAAACGAAAAGGAAGGACGACCGTGCACCGTGTTTCCGGTAAATTGGCAATCTTTTGCTCCCACGCAAATTGAGAACTCGATGAAGAATTAATCAAACTTCGGCTACCTGCAGCGGACCGCGTGCCTAGGAAATCATCCCCTAAAGCGAGCCGAGCTGTCCAGCTGGCTCCGCTCCCCGCCATCGCGCGACAACGAAGAACCGACTATTACGGTAAAACGAAAGACAATATTGTTATTATCGCGGGGAAGTAAAGACTACGAACGGCGTGGAACATGGCGTCGCTGCGCACGGTTCCTGTGTAACTTTAGCGACTGAGGACGTATCAGATGTGTTGAGGAATTTGGGACGTTGAATTTATTTCTGGAGAATTTTGGAATATACTAAGAAGCGTTACTGTAAGTAACTAATATCAATGAGTATAATTTGAAGAACTACCAAGACTATCAGTGCTACCCTATTCCCGGGTTTCTAGGACTTCAGTGTCTTAGCTTCTAAATAACCAACAGCATAATCCGACGAACTTGAAGAACTACCGAGACACTGTCAGTGCTAACCTACCCTATTCCCGGGTTTCTAGGACTTCAGTGTCTTAGCTTCTAAATAACCACTACCATAATCCGAGAAACTTAACACTAGATTTATAGCATTAATCGATTTGACTCATTGAATTTGATAAGCATCTGGTACATGTTTAGGTCAACGTTCATTAACACAGTTATGAAAGTATGTGTCCTACTTGTCTCTCACACCTCTAATTTCTAACATCTAAACAGATAACAATTTTTCTAACAATAGAACAAACTCTACAGTATATATCAATGAATCTAGTGTCAATCTACCAAGAAACTAACCAATGCCTTACTTCTTTCTAAAACCTAATTGTCTCTTACACCTCCAATTTCTAACATCTAAACAGATAACAATTTTTCTAACAATAGAACAAACTCTACAGTACATATCAATGAATCTAGTATCAATCTACCAATACACTAACACACTTGGTCAGGCCTTCTCTCTAAAACCTCACTGTCCCTTCAAACTTCAACCTCCAGAACCTCAAGCACGCTAGCCCTTCTCACCATCCCTACTATACACCCATACTCTCCCTTATCCCTCGAACCCAAAGCATCGAAGCAGCCATAAGCATCCTCCCGAACGTTCGGTGAACGGTTCCCAGTAAACTTTCCAGAAATACTCGAGCTCGCCGGGCACGGTTGCGGAACACGTAGAACAACGGTCACGCGTGTTCCAGTCTTTTAAATCTCAATCAACGATCCCCGCTCGCGGAGTCTCTCGGCCGGCTGTTCCGGCTGTCCCATAATGTCTCCTGCGCGGGCGCGCGCCGCTCGAGTACACCGCGCGCGTTGCTTCGCTCCCCGTCGGCCGCCCACGCGCGTTACTCTCATTTTCGAAATACGACTAGCATATATACCGGCGATGGAAGTCGATCGGTTGACGTCACCCGATAAACGGTTCTGTCCGCTAATCAGCCGCCCCGTATTTCTTCTTTGACGTCAACGAGGGAGCAGAACGAGCGCCGATTTAGAAAATCGAGGAAAAAAGAGAACGAGAAGAAGAAGAAGAAAAAAGAAAAACGGCCGTCGCCCCGGCCGAGGTTCTCCTACGAACGCGCGTTTTGACGTCACCGGGTGCAGCTCGTTTTCGCTTTCCCTTCCTTCCCACCCTCTCCACCCGCCGCTGCTGCCGCCGCCGCCCCCGTGTCTCTCGATTAGCGCGTAATCGGCGCGGAGTGCGGTGTGTCCTGCAAAAGGACGCTCGAAACAGGTGAAACAAGAGAAACGCGGGCTCGCGCGCACGCCATAGAGGGCCCGGAGTGCTTTTTAGCAGATAAAAACATGAAGAATTAAGCGCACTCCTGGCCGACCACCGAGCCGCGCGCGCGGCGCGGCGCGGCGCGGCGCCGTTGTCCCAACGGCCATTCAGAAGCGGGTGACACGCGCATTGTAAGCTGCCGGTCGCGGTGATAAATTTAATATCGAAACCGTGATTCCGATGTTTATGAAATTGCGCGGCGCATTCATCCAACGCGATCCCGACGGAGATTGAAATACGACTAACAGGCCCCCGCCTCGGATAGAGGGGGTTGGGACAGGGGGTGGAGCCGGGCGGCAGGTAACGGAAAAAAGTCCGTAAGAACAAAGGGGTCCCGTACTCCGCGGGATATCACGATCCCCCGTAATAAAAAGTAAACAAGCCCTGTTCATAAATATGGATACGGGAAGACTTCCAGTGGCCTGCAATTTTCGTTGCTCCGATGCCGGGACGGACGCGAAAGGGTTGTCCTTCGCGTGCTGGGTCCAAGGAGATTCACGGGGAAACTTCGCTGCGCATGGGATTAACCGTGGGATTACCGTACCAGTTGGAATGACTGGGTTCAGTTCTGTTTCGTAGTTATTGATATCGAAGCGTAATATTCGGAATGATTTTGAGAAGTTTCACTTGGATACTGTGATGAATGTCTGAAGAAACCGAAGATAATCTATTGTTTTGTCAAATCATTTAGTTTCGTCTGTTCCTAAGAACCTTCGTCCAAAGGGTTAACACTACTGTACCAGTCAGAATGGTTTCGATTCTTTTGTTTAGCAATTATTGATATCGAAGCGTTGAATATTCGGAATGATTTTGAGAATAGTTTCACTTGAATACTATGATGAATGTCTGAAGAAACCGAAGATAATCTATTGTTTCATCAAATCATTTAGTTTCGTCTGTTGAAGGTTTTGTACGTTCCTAAGAACCTTCGTTCAAAGGGTTAACACTATAACTACCGTACCAGTCAAAATGGTTTCGATTTTGTTGTTTAGCAATTATTGATATCGAAGCGTTGAATATTCGGAATGATTTTAAGAATAGTTTCACTTGAATACTATAAGGAATGTCTGAAGAAACCGAAGATAATCTATTGTTTCAATATTCATAGCCATTACATTTGAATCGTATCAAATCGGTAGTCCTAGTGTTAAGTTAGTTGTAGGTGTTTATAATATATTCTTTGGAAGTTGATAGTAATTAGGAATATGAGAGAACGACTTTTAACCCGGAAATTGTTTCGTTACGCGCGATCTGAATTGACGCGATCGGAATTTAGTAAATTCGCGCACTCGCGATTTCTCCGGGAAATATCACCGAATCGAGTTCTACAGCGAGTCCTCCGCGCGACAGATCGTTTCGCCGTGAGATACCGAAGAAGGAAAGTGCGAGTCTGACGTCATCGGACGGAGAAAAGCTGGAGCGACTCGGAGAGAGGTTTGAGAACGATTGAAACACGTTTCGGGCGACGACCACGCGATAAGGAGTTGATAAATTTGTGATCCAGATTATCCAGATACGTACCCGGTATATTCGAGACATTTTTGTGGAAGACTCACCTTTTGCGTACGACGTTCATGTAAATTATTAGAAACTTGTCCTGTGAACAGCTAAATCATGGTCGATCGGAAGCCATTATTAAGTCTAGAGAGCAAAAATTGAGAAAATCGATGCGTTCTGGAATTATTATACAACACATTCAGAAATTTCCTTTCGAGATAATATACTGATAACAAAATAGTTTTTTGCTTTAATCCACGCGCATTGAATACGTCACACGAGGACGCCATGACCGAAAGGGTCAAGGATTTCATCCGTTCCGAGTGTCCTAAGTTTCGCATTTAACGAAGACGCTCCGCGCAAGGGTTGAAAGCAGCCTGCCGAACGAATTTTCGGGGTTACGCGGAAAATCTCGTGCCGCGAGCGAGCCCGGCCTGCCAAGAGCGGGAAGCTTAACGAGAGTAAGAATTAAAAACAGCCCGCGCGCGGCCGCCGCGGCCCCTCCATTACTCTCCGCGGCGCGGCGAGTCATAGGATTTTTTGAAATCCAGCCCCGAAGGGGTAAAAAAGATTTTTCGCGATGCACGAGTGTTTCGTTTAAATGGAGAAAAACGAAGGAGGAACGAGAAGGAGGAGGAAGAGCAGGGAGGGGGGGGGGTGGGAGTCGTCCCGGCTTTTCCGCTTTTTTCCACCCTATTAAGGCGGCAACGTCGAAACGGTTCCGCGGCGAAACGCGCCGGCCCCCCCGGCCGCCCCTATTGAAAGGAAAGCCTGATAATTAAAGAAAAACAAGGTTTCGCCGTTTGTAAACGGGGCACCGGCCAGTCGATGCCGCCTCCTTTGTTAAATGAAAATTATAATAAACGATATTTCAGGAGTTTTAATTGAGGCGGCCGCGCACCGCCGGCGAAGTTTCCCGCAGCCCGTCCCGGCCCGACCCGAGCCGGCCCGGGCTGAAAACGTGAAAAAACAAAGAACACAAAAAAAAACAGAAAGAACGAAAACAACGAAAGAAAAAAGAAACAGCGTTAAAAAGAGAGAGAGAGAGAGAGAGAGAGAGGGAGAGGGAGAGGGTGAAAAAAAATGAAGGGGTAGAAGAAGGAGAGAGAGGCGAACACGCCAACAACAAGACGAAAAATTTCGCGTTCTTATTTTGCGCTGCGGGAAAATATAAAATTTCAGTGTAGCATCTCGCAAAAACGCGGAACGCGCCGTTTTCCCCCGTTTCCGCTCGTTATGAAACCTTTACCGGTCATTATTCTTTCGAAATCCGATACCAGAAAAACTCTTGCCGCTCTCCCGCTGCTGCCCCGTCGGTACATCCACCCTCACCTCCCCTCCCGCCCCCCACTTCTATCGATATCTTCCCGCCGCCGTTCCGCGCCGTTAATTGAAAATATTTTTCGGCAGCAAAAACAACAATGTACGATGGAAATTTCTCCGTGCAACTCTTTCGCGCGGGCCGCGCCGCACCGCGCAGACTTCGCAATAAATAAATGGGCTCCGGGGTGAAACACTATATATGCGGACGTATCGAATCGCAGGGTTGCGCGAAATTGTAAACGAAGACGGTGCGGCGTCGTTACCGTTGAAAAATCCACGCTGCAGCGATTTGTCCGCGGAGCAGGGAGGAAAAGGGGAGGGACGCGAGTGACTCGTATCGTTCGCGAGGATTTCTCGCCGCGGGCTGGAGTCCGTGATGATCCTCTTGCGATGAGAAGTGTCACTTGATGTTGGTGTCAGTTGATGTTTCTGTTGCGAGATTCTGAGTTACATCTGATACATCAGTGAGGAAGAATTAAGAATTGTTTATTAATGAAGATCTATTGTATTCAATTTATCTGTGATCTCGAAGCAGGGAGAAACTTCGTTTATACAGGGAATTATGTGGACATCCTCGAGGCTAACATTTCTTCATCAATTACCATTAGGCCCAAATGCATACTTGAAATTTTAATGACACAGGAAGTAGGATTAATTGTGTACGTGCACTTATATGTCGTTTACCACAGTATTTCTGCGACAGTGAGAACTTATACGAATACAAAAAGAAACTTATGCAATTGTACGGGGAATTGTAATTCACGTGTTTATGGGAATATGGGAAATAGTTTATTAACCCTTTGCACAGAGGTGACTCTCAGTGACCACATGATTTGATTTGCGAAATTATGAAGTCTTACATATAATATTAAGCTTCATAATTACTTATTACTTCGTAATTATATCTTACATATAATAATGCATCAATATATGGAATATTGAAATAAAATAACTTTCCTTCTTAATTTATATGTTTTCTCATTAATTAGTTTTAAAGAACATCGTCTGTATCTCATCGGAGAATATTTCAAATGAGAAACTTTCAGTGTTATTCAATTTAGTGAAACTAGGAATTACGATTACAATTTAATTAGAATAAAAATTAGTTGCAGTTGCTGATAGATTACAAAACCATCTGGAGTGGTAAGTGTTAACCTACGCTAAGAATTCTAGATACTGCGAATGTAATTTCCATCGCGAGAGGCAGACGTCGCCGCGTCCGTAGTTTCTCGGGTCGCGTTCGCTGATTCGTTCGGATACGGATCGCGCGCGTCGAAAAATCGGCTGCCCGGGCCGAGGGGGACGCGGAGGCCACGTTGTTTTTCTATTTTCGCGTGCGCAACTTTGTGTTTGTTCGTCTTCCGCCGAATGCAAACAGCCTGTTCGCCTCCCCCGCGCGGGAAAAGTCGCTCGTAACGGCCTGCCCGGATCAATCGGGGCACGGTTCGCGCTCGGCACACGGGAAAACGATCGGGTAACCCTTGTATCAGCGACCAGATACTCGTTTTTATATTTTCTTCTGTTGCCTGTCGCGCTCCCGCTGGAAATTCGACAAAGGCGCATTAGATCCGCGTTTCTGGGACGCTTCTACGTTGATTTTTGCCTCAACACCGGAGAGTTCACGCGGGAATATCGCGTACACCGCGTATCGTCTCGCCTTGCTGGGAAATTATGATACTTGAATATTAATTGCAGCAAGTGTGAAGTTTCTATGGAATCAGAATGGAACATTTCGAGATACAAATGATTCCTTTGTAAATTAGGAACGAGTGAGAAATATGATTTGAGCGATGAATGCGAATATGAAGGCAAAATCATTTTATTCTTATCATTGTTGTAATATTTACTGTAATATTCGATGAACACGTTAAGTATTATGCTAAGTCACTATGAATTTATTTGAATATTACGCTATTTTTTGGTAGTAAGCGAAAAAAGTATTTCCGATCCGTTAACCCCTTGCCCTATCATTTACTTTCCAACTGTGATCGACACAACTTCATAACTAATAACTATTGAAAACAATTAACTCCATAACTAATAATTATTGAATCATCGATAACAGAAGAATAATATCTAACTATAATTCAAAGTAAACGAGTAATATCCATGTTTCTTAAATTCCATTTAAAATCTTGTGAGAAGACTCAGTTGAGAATCAGCTCAGCTATCAGTCAGTCATTTAGTCCCAACATTGGGCGGTCCTTCGAAAAGCTCAGCATATACTCAACAGTGCTCGTGACAATCGGAGTACTTTACAAATATTATATTTTTTGTTTGTTAATTACAACGTATAACGTTCCAAAAATGAATCTTTATCCGCGAGTTCCATCGGTTCATCGCTCGAAAAATTCTCCGGCGGAAAGGGCACGGACCCCGGCGCTGGGAGCCGATGAATTCCGCGAGACGAAACCCCCAGGAACAAGGGTGGCGCCTTTCGAACGAACTTTCAGCCGCCGGACAATATTTCCCCGCAGCGAAGCGCGAAAGAGCAAATTGGTAAATTGGCTTGGCCCGAAACGAAGTGTATTATATCCATTTTCGAGCCTCGCTAGCAGTTTTATTCTCTAGGCTTAATTAGCCGGACAATTGGACGTAGTTAATTAATTAGCCGGCTGATAAGTCTTTGTATCTCGTTACCGTTACCCGTCGGTCTTTGTGCCTCGTACTCATTGTCGTCATCCGATCTTCGCAGTGTCCCCGCGTCTTCTGAAAAAGAACGCGCGCACGGCGATTGAATATTATTATTTCACCGCTGACTCATCGCGGCCTCCAAAATTTCATAGGAAAACAAAATTCGTGGATTCCAGAATCGAAAAATATTCAGCCGAAAGGTCGAACTGCGTCAATTGGAAAAGAAAGATGCGAATCTTTCTTTATATACGGTTATTGTCTTTAGCGGAGAAAAGTAGCGATAACTATTCACTATTTGACGTCACGATCTTTATTATAGACTAATACCAAGTTAAGTTGTTAACCCCTTGACGTACTATTTATTTTCGGTACTGAGTTCATGTAACATTTTACTATTTAGAAGAAAAGTAGCAAAATTTTCCATTCTACTTCAAGAAATTTCGTTTGAAGATAATACATTGATAATAGCGAAACAGTTACGAGCTTTGATCCGTGAATAACATTGATTGTTGTCAAATTAGTATAGAAATCATCGCGAGTCTCACTCGTCATTGTACGGCAAGGGGTTAAACATTTCGATCCGACATCGATCGTCTTGCATACGATTATTTCCAAGTTATTCACAAGCGTCGGTCATCGATAACTAACATGGTAACATCTTAACAAATTAGTTAGTTATGATAATAACCAATAAACTAATCCAACTTTTCAATAGTCTTATCACCTTCGCTATCATAACCTTAACCCTTTGCATTCGGGACACTTGATTTGATTTGCAAAATTATAAAGTCTTACATATAATATTAAGCTTTGTATGATGCATCAATATATGGAATATTGAAATAAAATAACTTTCCTTCTTAATTTATATATGTTTCCTCGTTAATTAGTTTCGAGGAACATCGTCTGTATCTCATCGAAGAATATTGAATATTTCTAGTGAAAAACTTCCGAGTGCAAAGGGTTAACAAATATAAATGTTAGTCAATCATCGTGTGTTTGTATCACAGAACTGTCGAGAGTTTCTATTTGTTTACGTAGGAATTGTGATGTGAATTAAATTAAAATTCTCATAGCGAAGGAGATACAGTTATCGAACAGTTGGATTAGTTTACTGGTTATTATCACAACTACCCAATTAGTAAATTAGTTTCTATTTTCTTCTATATACTACGACGATAGTGTGTTTGGATTACAGAACTGTCGAGAGTTTCTATTTGTTTACGTAGGAATTGTGATGTGAATTAAATTAAAATTCTCATAGCGAAGGAGATAGAGCTATCGGACAGTTGGATTAGTTTACTGGTTATTATCATAACCACCCAATTAGTAAATCAGTTTCTATTTTCTTCTTCACTGAAACCTTCACCACATCGCGCATTATTACAAGGCAAGCGGCTAACGAGACAAGAAAAGATGAAAGCCGATCAACCGAAACCCGCATTCCTCTCGCGATACTTGTCGCAAAGTGAATCCCTTCCACCGGCTGATCGATCATCGTCACCTCGAGCGAGCGGCAGGTGTGGGCAACGATGTGGGAACACCGGTGAATTCCCGAGAACGTCTGAAAAAAAATCAGCCGCCGACAGGTTTGCCCCGGTTGAGTCATTTGCGTTCCCCTCGGCGCGCAGCGGATCCGATCGGCGGATCGTTTCGGTAAAGGGGGGGGGCGATCTGTATTTACATTGTAGATCGGCCGCGCCGATTGGTCAGCGGCACAGGTACATCGCGTTCCCAGTGACACACGCGGGAATTTCACGAATGTGTTCGGCTCACGGCCTGCCTTTTTCCATCGCGCGCGCCGGTAGCGCTTTCGTCGCGCGCCGATTAAATTACGACACACGCGACCGGCGCGGCGCGGCGCGTCGCCCGCTAATGCACGATCAGCCGGCTCGCGTGCTTTATCAGGGAATACCGCGGCAACACGCGTATACGCGGAATCGCGGCTGAATCAGCGTCCAACGACACCGGCCGCGCCTACGTCACGCGCCGCTCTCCATCGTACGGAGAAATCTCTGGGCCGGTATCAGAAGGAAAAGACGCTCCTTCTTGCCCGGCCGCTACCAGCAGCCTATGCGTCGCTGCGGTTTGAGAGCTAGTTAGCTTCTTTCCGCCGGAAAACTGATAGGACGCCTACATACGATCATTCCGATTCCCCGTATTACCGTTACGTCAAACGTTGTGACATTCGGCTGATCCTCGAACCCACGCAGCCCTGACATTTGGAGTTTTCGTGCAACGGCTGCGGTGCTCTGAGATAGATGGATGATTTTGTGATGAGCGAAGGAGGATTTGGACATATTTGCATAATGGCTGGGTGTATGTTGTATGTTGAAGTGGAGGAATTGTTTTTGGACAGGACTGGCTTTCAATCCTTTGCGGACGGAGATTCTATGAAATTTGCGAAACCTTCATACAATGGCTGCGGTGCTCTGAGATAGGTGAATGATTTTATGATGAGTGAAGGAGGATTTGGACATATTTGCGTAATGGCTGGGAGTATGTTGTATGTTGAACTGGAGGAATTGTTTTTTTTTGACAGGACTGGCTTTTCAACCCTTTGCGGATGGTTTTAAACCTTCAACAGATGAAGCTGAATTACTTGTCAGTTGCTAAATTAATATAAAAAAAGGAAACTACGTGATATCTTGCTGTTCTAGTAATCAAATCATTCGTGCATGACTTAGTTTTTTAAATACGAAACTTTCATCTTGACGAAATGTAGACGTTCGTCCGCGAAGGGTTGAAAGATACCTAGAGCATAGTGCTCTCTACCCTTTTAATTTGGGAATTACTGGTTTACTAATAGGGGTTCTGTTTGGTAGAGCTACTTTGATATTTGGGATATAAAGAAAGTTTCGAGAAACTTATGAAAGTCGCCTGTAAGTTAATCGTAATATTAGAGACGACGTTGGACTGGAGGAACTCGCGGTTAGGTCATGGTTTTATGGGCAGATGAACTATAGGGGATTGTGTTTGGAGATCTGGGAGATTCGGAGGATTGGAGAACATTGGAAAATTGTGATTGTTGGTAACTTTGTAGAGAATTTTAGGTTGTAGAGGATTGTTATGGAGGTCTATTTTAGTTTCCTTGTTTTATGGACAGATGAACTATTAAGAGATCTGGGAGATTAGGAGGATTGGAGAACATTGAAAAATTAGGTTGTTTCTTTCGCGTGTAGATTGTTTGCAACTTTGTACAGAATTTTAGGTTGTACTGTTATGTAGATCTATTTTAGTTTCCTTATAAAGAGAACCATAGGCTAATGAACGGAAATAAAGCAATCTTACGAAGCCGAATGGTTTGGTCAAGTTAATAAATTCTATTTAAAGCTGAGGACTAATGAGTTCCAGTTAACTATTTACAGCGAAGAGGGAGATAGTAGATAGATTACTCCTCTATGTCGGTGACTAATGCATCAGGACGCGAAACCGCAAGCTCATCCACCGAATAATAGAAATTAGTATATCTGTATATGCCTCGCAGCGTCGACAATTACATTAGCGACGATTAAATGACGCGGAGGAACTTGAATGGATGAGGTCCTGCCGAATATGTATAAGTGGACTGTAGGTTTAATGACTATCATGCTAAGTGTTGAAAAGCTGACTGCTACACTGGATTGTGGGAAGTTGACCGTACGAAGTGTTGAAATTTATGATACTATGTTGACTGTCACACGGATTATGAGATGTTGACTGTCACACGGCTTATAATGAAATGTCTCCTGGTCTTTTGGTTTTCTATTGTTACAAAATACTAATTAACTCCGAATTGAGTTTAGAAAATCCGAGTTTACGTGCTGCTCGGTTATTAACCCTTTACAGACGAATGTCGACATTTTGCCGGGAAACTTTCATGTTTGGAATACCAAGTTGCAAACAAATGATTTAACTGCTCAAAGCAAGAAATCAGTATACAGCTTTCCCTATGATTTGAGCATTCAATATCCAATTTTCCAGAATCTGCAGGTTTCGTATACTTTACAAAATCTTCGTCTGCGAAGAGAAACGAAATTCTAAAGTCATTGTAAAAGTCAGAATGATTGAAGTAAACCTTGCTATCGAAGGACGGAATGCCGATTGCAGAAAATAAAACTCGAAAATGTGAGAAACTGTCCCGTTCATGTCACAAGCTAAATTTCGAGAGTCCCTGTTACGATATTAAGAATATCATCGCGCGTGAATCACGAATTAGATAAAATTAACGGTGCTAAGTAATGCGGTCTGTTACCGCGAATGGATTAAGCAAGCCGGAGAACCCTGATGGTAGAACCGGTCGGTGGAAGAAAAATGTTTTACATAAACACGCTCCCGTTCGCGAGTAACATAGTACCATTTGTTTCCTTAGCGATTTCCACTCGCGATTAATGCACTCGCGTTTCATTGATCAACCGAGCAATTAAGAATAAGTGATCGATGATCTCACGCTCGTTCTGTACGGCAGATATCAACGAGTCACATTGCCAGTCGTGTAGGATTCAATGTTAGCGAAACGCTGAGAAATCCTTGCCAACGAACGCGTCCTGCACCCAGAAATTTGGAAGGACAATCACTGTAGACTTCTGGGTACGAAACGGTTGAATAAATCGTAGAGAAGAACGATCGAAAAATTGAACTTTGGTACCCGTGGCGACTCCCAATGAAACCGAGCCTGTTCCCCATGATGCATAACGCTTTATCGTTCCCGCCGCGAGACTTCCTAAACTGCGAGCGTCCGCTGCGATCGCGGAGCCAATTTTCCCATCGCGTCGGACAATCGCCGATGACTGGCTATCGGGTTTGTGAAACCTTTTTGACGAAGGACTTCGAATTTCCGTCACGCGATTTCCTCATTCACTTTTATATAGACGGGCGGTAACAGAATTTTCAGGTTTTTCCTATGTCGAAAGTGAACCGCTAACGCGCGCGTCTATAGCCAGGACGGATTACATCGAACTTTCGTTTTTTCCCGGTAGAGGTATAGCCCGCTTCCTCAATTGGCTTTGATTAATTTCTAGCGTTATCGTTCTGCAGTCGAACTCGACGTTCTGCTGTCTCTATTTCGTTGCAACTGCAAAATTCAGTGCTGCCTCGTGCTTCGTACCAAAGCTAGTACTATCAGTGCTAAATACTTAGGGTATCCCGTAAGTAACAGTTCGTATCAATAAAACTACTGCCAGTCGAACTATGTATAGTTTCTTTATACAAATTCAGAATTCTCTTATTGTAACCACAAAACTCAATGCTGCCTCGTGCTTGGTATCAAATATAATACTATCAGTGCTAAATACTTAGGGTATCTCGCAAGTAACACTTCATAACAATAAAACTACTGCCAGTCGAACTATGTATAGTTTATAGAAATCCGAAATTCTCTCATTGCAACCTAAAATTCAATGCTACCTCGTGCTTGGTATCAAATATAATACTATCAGTGCTAAATACTTAGGATATGCCGCAAGTAACAGCTCCTAACAGTAAAACAATCGTCACTGGATCATCGCCTTAACAATCCATTCATTTTAATAATCCAATCAATAATCCACTCATTCCTCAGAAGCTCGTCTTTCCAATCACGGTAAAAGAGGTCCAAGCGTCATTCCGCCCCATCCGGCGCCTCCGTCGAACTTCGTTCGCGATAGAATATTTCGCGCCGCGGCCCATCGAAGAAGTCCGATCTTTCCATCACCGAGCACCTCGGCGCGATGCATCGGCGAGCGGCAGGAGCGGCGCGAAAATTCGCGAGGATTACAGTTGAGATAATTTAAAGCCCGTAAAACCGCGGAACGGCCCGCGCCGGTCGTCTCCGGCGGCAGCGTCGCGCGGTGGCATCGCGGTGATTTCACGGCTAATACGGCGGCCGGTCGAGGCGTTGAAATATTTCAGAAGCGGTGGGAATAACGGCCCCGCTTAACGCCGGCGAATCTGTAAAACGTTCGGAACACGGGGGAACAGTGAAAATACGCCGGTATATTTTATTCCCCGATTTTACGGCCGGCCGGCGGGGGGCGCGCGGGGGCGAAATCTCGAAACGGCTCTCAAGTTCATGGAAACTAATTTGTGTATACCGGTCACGTTTTATGGCCGCCCATAAAGAATGAACTATTAAATCAGTTTACGCTCGCAGTGGATCAAACCCGGCTTAGCGTATAAATTCTCGCGTGTCGTTACGCCGGCGATTAAGTAGCGGCGATCAAGGTAAAATGAAACAAGGGGTGCGAACGTGGTTCCCAGTAAGAAGGTACACTTTATTCTTCTCTCCCAGTGAATTCCATGGGAAACGCGTGTATAAATTACGCGGAGTGCCTCGCGGAGAAGTCGGCGAATTGCTCGCCGAAACAATGGTAACGGCCGTTCGACGTCGCGTCCGAGACGCTCGCGACGAACGGTCTTCTATGTTCTTATCACAACCACAGCTAAGAAGTGAGCGAATAAATAAATAAATAAATAAATAAATAGGCGTAAGAGTAAGTGTCTCTCGGTACGAGCCGATGACGGTGGTGTCACCTTTGAGCGATACCTGGCGACCGGTTCTTGTATAACGAAGTGAAGATTGAGCAAATGGGAATACCCCGCGCGTCTATCGAGCAAGCTCTCGTTGTTGATACGTAGATTTACAATGGCAATTGGCTCGCGGCAGTGTTGCACCATCTGTCGTGAACCCGCGCTATTAGAATTCGCGAGCGGTCAGCCGAATTCAAGATCTTCGCGGGTGTTCCATCGAAATACCGACGAAAACCCGCGAAGAACTAGTCTAGACGACGGGGGTTGGAAACTTATAATCTTCCGCGTTCCCTGCTTAAGTAAATAAATATGAGTTAACCCTTTGCCTTGCAATAACGTCGCAAAAATCGAATATCGTTCTGTTATCGATCCTTTGTAGCAAAGATTGATATATACCTCTGAATCCCTTTTCTCTCGACGGATCATTAAACTATCGACCATAGAAGTCAATCGTAAGGCAAGGGGTTAACGAGCTAGGCGACAGAATAAATAACGAAGAATGACGACCGGCGATCCTCTAAACCGAACTCGAACAGTTTCACGGTGCATCCTCTAACCTTTGCACTCCAAAGCACTCAGTCGCCACTCGATTGCATAAAATTGTAATTAAGTCTTGAGTAATCTATCGATACGCGAAACGTGGAAATAGGATACCATTGTTCTTATCTCGCAGATTTCTCAAGTTCAGTTTAAAAAATGTCATCTATACCTCATAAAAATAAATCGAATATTTCCAAATTTTTGGAGTGCAAAGGTCTGAATCTACGAAGCTTCACTGATGAAAATTACCCTAAACTGTCAATTGTCTACCCCGGGCACGAATTTCTATTCCGACGCTATTTAATCGTTCATAAATATAGTATCTATCTGCTTCGAGGGTAGCTTCCCGATAACGTACAAGCAGCCGGTGTAAAGCTTGACGTTGCCGCGCGCGACGTCATACTCGCAGCCGGGTTTGGTGTACATGTAGGTCTGCACGCAGTATCTGTGGTCCCTGGGGTCGCTCTTGATCTTCCCCGGCTGCTGGCAGCGGATGTGCGTCAGGCCGCTGCTCATCTCGTTCTCGACGGTGTACTTGCAGACGGACTGCTCCTTGTACCTCTCCAAACGAATGGCCGGCAGCTCGTGCGGGATCTCCTGGAACACCTCGGAATCATCCGTGTCCACCAAGCTCCTCCTCTTGCTCCTGTCGGAGGCGCCATGACGGTGGCGGTGTTTCGACCCAGTCGCTCCCCGACTCTCAGTTTCGTTCGACTCGTCGAAACGCTCGATGGGAAAGCTCTCCAGGAAACTGCCCAGCGTCTCGTTTTCCACCGACGAGTCGGGCTTGCTCGCTTCATCGGAGTCCTGGTACGAGTGTCTGAGCACCCACTGGTCCAGGTGGTGGTTGCCGCGGTGCCGATGACGCGAGTGACGCCTGGCCGGTCTCCTGGACGAAACGAGGCCGTCCAGCAGCGGCCCGCTGCCGCTGAAGTCGGCGAGCACCGCGGAGAAGAGGAGGTTCAGCAGGACAATGTAAAGCGACATCGCTCGGAGCTTCCTCGATGAACCCTTGTCTCTCTGCTCGTCTGCTCGCCTCCCACTTGTTTATCAAAGCTGACCGATACAAAGGCGCCGGTAATTGTCTCCGCTCCCTCTTGCGGCGTGCCTTCTTCCAGCGGCCTTAGAGTACCTCGAGACGAACGGTCCGGCACACGTATCACAGGATCTCGAGCACAAAACGGCAATTACGGAGTCTCCGGTCGCTTTGACTCGATGGTTGATGGCTATCGAATCGGATTTCTTCGTTGAAGGAGAGATCGAAGGATGATCTCTGGAGAGTACGAGGTATACCGGCAGGTTGCAGGGTTGCACCGCGAGTACCTGAGAGGTGGCAGTTGTTGGCGGTGCTACGGTTTGTTGAAAACTGAGTGTCCGGTAGTGCTCCGAAGGATTTTTTATCACTCCGTGTGACAGGAACGTAGGTAGTGGCCCTACCCGGGCGGAGCTTAGTGCGTGCACATCCTCTCCCACCCCGCGTGACCGCGAACGGGGCCCACAGAATCGATCGTTGGATGCTTCATCCGACAAAGCGTTTGACGTCACTGGGCCCGTTTCCTCCTGGGATGGCCGCGAGCGCGAGCGCGAGCGCGCGCGCGCGCGCGTGCCTCGATGACACCGAGAGCGAGTTCCCTTAAATATGTAATTTAGCGTTGCGTCGGGTTATCTCGATCCGCGCGGACGTCACCGCACGCGCGTACTTTTGGAGGAAGAGAAATTCGTGCCTAGCCTGCCGCGGCGTCCTCGATTCACGGGAATCGCGGAAAAACGGGGGAGGGAAACCGCCTCCGTTCGTTCGACGGGCCGCCGCGACGTCCACATCCCGGATGATGGATGCACGCGCTCTCGCACGCGCTCTCCGGTAAACACCTTTTCCTGCCGGCGTGTTCACGCACGACGGATATCTCATCGACGCGCACGCCGGGACGGGGCGTCAATTAAACAGACATTCGCCTCGCTTTTGCATTTCCGTTTTGCATTTTCGGCTGTAACTGGTTCCTCGCGCGAAGCTGTTACGGTATCGGAATGTCCGTGAACGGCGGGATCATTAACATTAACACGATCCGCGCCACGGAAATTTCGGTGTTGATTTTTTAAATAAAATGTTAAGTTGCGTTCGAGTTTCTTTTTTTAGTTTTATATGTTTTGATAGCGTTTCTTGGTGTTTTCGACGCTTTGTAACGTATGCAGCTATTCTTGACGTGTCTCTTAAAGATATTTTGTTAGAAAAATTATTAGATTTTTCACACATCTAAATTTTGCAGTGAGAAGGAAAATAAAAGATCTAAGAAATGTTATAGCATTTTTCATTTTCGCTAGGGATACTATAAAAATTAGTTGCAGTTGCTGATAGGTTACAAAACCATCTGGAGTGCTAAGGGTTAACACGTTGATTGCCGCATGATTTTATAAAGGAAAATACAGAAAATGGAGAAATATTAAACTAAATCATTCGATTGAATTGTATTATTGTTGCACGTTCTTCTAGTTGAATATCACGGAATTAGGTAGCATTATTTGCAATATAGGAATGTTTCCAAATAATCGTTTCATCGAGTGAATTGTAGTAACTCAATTTGGTTGGGGTCACCGGTGACCCGCCATTCAACGTGTTAACACAACGCATTTGCCACGAGAATTTCGAGCATTTCGTTATAGTAAGATTTATTCTTTTAAAATTTTTATTCTTTTCTTTCTTATTTCTTTTAAAATTATTATTATTATTATTTATAATAGAGGAAAGTAGTATCAGGAATAATTATTGTTTTGGTATTGCAATACTCATATTACACTATTATCTAGCTTCTCGTGTTACTGGATATTCTCATCCAATATCAATTTTCTTATTGTAATTGTTTTCAAGCAATTTGGAAGCGCCGGTCACCGGTGACCACCGTAATAGTCAACGTTAAGCATCATGAAAATCTTGGACGTTTTCATAAATATTCTTTTGCGGCGAAGAAAAGCAGCGAGAATTGTTGATCAGTTAACTGTGGAATTTAGTTGGAAAAACCTCTGGTTCTGCGCGCGGTAAAATAAAAAAATGGAGCGTGCACTCATCGAACGCAGGAGGAATAAACATAAAGTATATTTCAATGAAAGATCAAAGCGAAACAAGGAAGAATTACATGTTTATGTGGGAAAATAAAGAATTCATCGCTGAAAACAATACGATGACGCGTATACTGGTCAAACACAGTTAACTGGTTAATTTGGCGTTGCAATCCTTGGAGTATCATCGACTTCGTTGCGTTATTAACACTAGAAGCACGGTTCGATATTTCTTCTTTTTGCGATTATTAAAGCAGACGCTCATCTGGGAGTTGTAACGTTCATTAACACGTTAAATGCCGCGCGATTTCACTTTCTGCAATGAAAAAGATTTGACGAGTATACATGTCATCGTGAAGCTTGACACGATGCCAATCCTTTCAGCGATGAATTCTTCATTTTCTCACGTAAACATGTAATTCTTTGTTTCGCTTTGATCTTTCATTGAAATATACATGTTTATTCCTCCTGCGTTCGATGAGCGCACGCTCCATTTTTTTATTTTATTGCGCGCAGGACGAGAGGTTTTCCCAACTAAATTCCACAGTTAACACGTTCAGTGCCAAGTGTACATGTGGTACACGTTAATTTTTGTAACAAAATATTTCTAAGGGACACATGATCAAGAATAGCTATACGTTACACAGCACCAAAAACATCAAGAAACGATATCAAAATATATGAAATTAAAAGAACTTGAATATAACTTAATATTTTATTCAAAAAATCAGTACAGTGCATAAGGAAAATATGAACGAAATTTCCGTGGCACGGACGTGTTAACTGGTTAAATTCCTGACGATTTCGGACCAACGCAGTCCTCTCACACACTCGATACAACGACCCGGCCGAATGGCGATCAGATAAAAGTTCATCGGCCATCATCGTCATTCGTGCAGTTGGTGTTTCCAATAAAGACCTTTCACCGTCAGGATTCCCAAGAGTCAGATATTCCTATTCCTTTCTCTTTCTGCTTTTCCTTTTCGCGCCTCTTCCATTCTCTAGTAGCCCGATGATTCACCTTATCTCGTTCATCTTCCGAGGTTGCTAATGAATTCCGAGATGTACTTAATTCATTCGGGGACCCATCGAATTTAGAGTGAAACATTAATTGCCTGACGATTAACAGGCGATGTAATGATATTTACGTCACTTATAAATTAACGTAAATGTTTCTCAGAGTTTCTCTTTATCAGCAATTATAGAAATTAGAGAGACCGATGACATTCTAATTTGACACTGGAACTACCAGATGAGTCAAAACGATCAATCTCGTGTCTCTTCCGCGATTATAGCAGAGGCTACGATTTTCTCAGAAATCATTCAAGAAATTGATTTCGATAAATCAATCAAAAGAGGGTATTTTGCGAAATTAACTCGAAGAGAAGTCACACATCGAGGAACAAGGCTGTTAATTTCAATATTTCTCCAATCACATTATACAGAGAGTAATATTAACCCTTTCCACTCGAAAGTTTCTCACTTGAAATATTCTATACTTTCTAATTAGATATAGACAAGATTTTCTTTTAACCCTTTGAACTCTGTAGGCTCCAATATTGCACCAGTTCTGATATTAAATATTTCAATGAATTTTAAGGAAACTACCTTAAGATTATTAGATCTTCCAAATATAGAAAGTTTGTACTAAGGGAATTAAAGGTCTAGGACATGTTATAACATTGTTAATTTTCAGTAGGACTACTATCAAAATTGGTAAGAGTTGCTGACGTATCACAAAACTATGTGGAGTGCTAAGGGTTAATATTTCACGTACCAATGCAGTATGCAAAGGTTAATGGTAAACACCAAAATTTACTTTGTTGGATCAAATCATCTGGCGACTGGGAGTCACCTTTCAAGTGCAAAGGGTTAACAGGTGACAAAGAGAAAGAATATTCTACAGAAATGTCTTTTGAAAAAGATCACTAAGTGGTAAGAGGACATGGGCATTGAAATAAAATTGTTGCACAATGAATAACGGATCACGCTAACAATAGAACAGTTTTTATTGGATCACAGAAACAAATCGGGTGACAGGCTGCTCCTGGTAGGGAAGCTCGCGTGCGTGCCGACTTTCAGGACAGATTCCGTGGCAACCACGCAAGCTCTTCTAATGCACTCGTCCATTGGAAGCGCAGGATGATATGCTTTAAAATATGCGAGTGCGCCCAGAAACGCGTCTCCAGCACCCTGCGCATATACAATGAGCATTAGCGATGCAATCGTCGTCCTTTCAAACCGTAAATTAATTAATGACCACCAGCGTGTTCTATTGAAGAGGCCATAATCTTATATCTTATATAATAAAAATGAAATTAACACTTTGCCGCGTAAACACTTGTCAAAAGTTTCTTTATTAACTAGAAACTGAGAAGTCAAGGTTCTTAATCATTTCTACATTATCTTCGTTATTTCATATATCTAACAAAATTCGGTTGAATGTCCCAGTTTCTGTGAAGATAGTGTCACTCGAATTCGGTTGACGTGGCAAAGTGTTAATCCCATAATCCTACGATATTATATTTCAGTTTCATTTTTCTAATATTTTTAGAAGATTCATTGGATTGAAAATATAATCGAGACCGTCGCCGAAATAATGGTAGCGAACGTGTTAAGTGAATAATTTTGCCTTTGTGCTTTTCTTTGGAATATTTTTTGTGGTGAGATATCCCATAGACTAGGGAAAATAGAACAGTAAACGTACAGTAGTATCCACGGGTTGGACAGGCGTCGTAGGAACCATGGTAGCAGTTCTATTTTCCTTGGACGCGAACGCTGCTCCCATTTCTCCCAAAGTCAGGATAACTGTATTGCAGCCGTAGTCCAGAAGTTTGTCAATAGCTTCCTGTACACTTGACAATCCCAGGGGCTGCACTCCAGTCATAACTTCTGCCTAGAGTATTTATCCATTTAACACGTTCAATGCACAATTTTATAGAGCAAAATACACAAAAAAATATACTATTGAATCATTTGATTAGATTGCATTATTGTTACATGTTCATTTAGCTGAATATCACATCAGGTAGCATTGTTTATAATATAGAAATGTTTCAAACAATCGTCGTTTAATTGAATGAACTAGTAATTCAATTTTGGTCTCCGATGACCCCCATTCAACGTGTTAATTTGTAGTTGCTCAATTATATACCGTTAATTCTAGTGTGACACTGAATTATTTTCTAATTTATATCCCCTTGATTCTAGGACTTAAGGATGCCAGTCAGTGATCTCCGTACCTCTGTCTCATTAACGCAGAATATGTCGCAGAGCGACAGAATCTCTGGATCAACGTGTTCCATCGCAGGCGCTCCATTGATGATCGACAGACCTATCGCATTACATTTTATGCAGCTACAGTCATTGAATGGAAGAACGACGAGGCGTTACCAGACGCAACTAACCGTGGCCTTTATGGAGCTTTAAAGCGTGCCGCGTGGTTTCCAGGGGCGTCTCGAGTTGGCACAATAAAACTGCAGCATCTCTGATTGCCTCCGCAGCGGCGTCCACATATTTCGAGGTCAACGACGCGTTTGATCCTAACACGACCACTATGCTGTTCTCGCCTAAAAAGAATAAGCGTTTATGGGCAAATGTAAAGAGCGTTCTGTATAATCTCCGCGGAGGTGTGTAATCTAGAAACCATTATCTGAAGACGCATTTTTATGCAACAATCTGAAATGATTGAGAATGTTCTCCTACCGTTATCGGCAACGGTGATATGCGCTATCCCACTGTGCTGATTCTCCTGTATGTGAATGTGGGAAACATTCACATTCTCTTGTTTAAATATTTTTAAGTATTCCTGTGCGTACGTGTCCGAGCCTAACTGTATGAGAAACGAATTGCAGAAGGATTTTTATTTGTAATTATTTTGTTAGGAATTAACCCGTGCACTGGCAAGATCTTAAAGCAATTCAGACTTATCTTAAGGAATAAGCAAGTCATGGTAATGCAAATTGAGAAAGTAACATGTGTTTTAATTTTACATTTGTTCAAGATTGTTTTAAGGCTGTGTAATTACCTTCCTGATAGTGCAAGAGTTAATTGAATGGTTTTAGAAGAATGAAAGAGATTAAAGTATTGTACACATGCAACAATTGCGGTGGATGCACCAAGCTTTGCAGCAGTCACGCATTGATTAGCACCTTTACCACCATACTTTATTTCATACTTGCTACCAATAAGGGTTTCACCGGGTTTTGGTAAACGAGGAGAAAAGCTAAAACAAAAATACATTCTTACTACAGTGAAACAAATGTTTTGGAATCTATAACATGTATTTCTTGAAATCTACTTTGATCAGCAAAAGTATTTTTAGTATTGATATTCTTTAAAAATGAAACATGAAAGAAAGTAAAGAAATATCTTTGTTATTTATGGAATATTGCAATGATGAAAGAAACAAAGTATGAATATTTAAATATCATAAGGATCTATATCTTCTTATTTATTATAAATATTATTACTTACCAAGTAAAATCAATCATACACGAGCCAACAATAACGACTTTTGGAACCATATTTAATAGTGAATTGTAACACTACTCTGAAATCTCAAATTTGATATATTCAAATGGTTATGTCACTAACTTTTACAATGGAACTGTTTCTTCTGATGAAGAAACCCGAATTACTCGTTTTATATGAATGATTTAAACTTGCTATCTGGTTTTATCACAATTATCACATGAACCAATAATAAGTCCCAGAACTGATAAGTAACTTGTTTACTGAAGACATAACCTACGAAACTTGTATACATTATAAGAAAGTAGAAACATATATATCGAATAACAAAATAATTTAAAAGAAACAGATTTTTATTACCAGTCAATTTATTTCGAAATACATACAGTTCACCTCATCCAAAGGGTGACAGATCATTCTTACTGACCGCGCCGCAGGACGAAGACAGCAGACGACAAATCACAAGGACATGCCGAAACTGAGCCGCCATAACAATTGAGCTCAGCGCGGCCACTGGACGTCGACCCTTGCCCTATGAACTATTAAACCAAAGGCCTACAGCACTATATAAGAGCCGAATAATATATCTACAGGAATGAGAAGGAATGAGATAGTTCATTTCGGGGCGCCACTTAGCAGAGACTATCTGGTACCATTTAATTAAAAGTTTGAGCACTCTCGAGATAGGTGGCGCAACCAACCAAAGCAGAAGGAAAAACCAGGATAAATTTATGAGAGTGAAAAGAACACAGATAAAACATTCATGGTGCCAGCTAGCGGAAACAATATGGGACTATATGGCTAGTAGTTTGAGCGTTCTCGTAATAGGTGGCGCCTCTAATCATGAAAAAGGAGGGGGGATTTTTAAAAATTATCTTGAGCGCTTTTTAATAAAGTATTCCCTCGTGGGAATAGAACTTTTGAGCTTTTGAGTCATTATTGGGAGATTTACTGTTAGAAGGGTACCCAAAATTTCGAGCTTTTTTAGTTTGAGCCTATTAGTAATAGGCTCTTGAGATTTTGAGTCATTTTGTAAGAGTTATAGATTCGAGGAAGCTACGTATTTTGAGCTTTTCTTAGTTTGAGGCTTTTGATATTAGAGCTTTCGAGCTGTTGAACCATTTTTGGGAGAGTTAGAGTTCCAATGGAGCTAAAATGAGAGATTTTTTAATTTGAGCCTCACGGTATTAGAGCCTTCAAGCTTTTGAGCCATTTTTGAGAGAGTTAAAGATCCAATGGAGCTAAAAATGGAGATTTTTTTAGTTTGAGCCCCGTGGCATAAGAGCTTGCGAGCTTTTGAGCTGTTTACATGGCAGTAAATTATCCAAAAATTCGAAATATGCGAGCTTTACGTGCGGAAATTGAGCCGCCATAACAAGTGGATATTTCCGCTTGTCCCGCAACCGGATTGCCGGTTGGTGGTTTCCTAATTGGAACAGGTGAACTTAGTTTCTTATACTGCATGGACAAATCTATTATCACGTTCTACATGCATTACAAAAGATTAAAAAACTGTTTTACACTGAAAACTTGCAGTCGTGCATCCAAAAACACAAAACAAAGTTCAATATTAAAAAAGTAAGTCACTGATAAGGAAATAACATTTATAATTATACACGAATAAAATGGAACTCTACTTGAAGGAATGGGTTATGCCATCTGTCGGAGCTCAAGTGAATTAGAAAAATTTTTAAGTTTTCATTGAAATAAATTTATCTTAAAAAAATCTTTGTTATTTTAGTAAGATAATACTTTATTTAGGTATTCATATAAGTACTTTCAATTTGGAATGTAAAAAACATTGCGAATATTAAAAATGATCTAATCGTTCCAGAATGTAACATTACAATACAAACATTTCAAATTAACAATATAATAATTAAATTACTATGACAATTTCTACGTCTTAAAGAAGCTAGAATAAAAATAATTGTTCTCTTTCGTTATGTTTTGGTTTAAATGCATTTATATAAACTGAACCTATAAGAGTCTCTCTTTTTTTCAAATTAAATTTTCCTGTTAAAATTTACATTGCCATTATTCATACGAAAAATTAAGGATATATATATAAAGATACATATTTTACATTTCACTCTGATAAATTTTGTTTAGAAAATTAAAGGAATGTATTTACAAATAATCCGTATTAGATTGATGACAGCAGTACTATAACTACGTATTCCAGATTTCATTCTTGTAAACATTGCGTTTGGATTTAAGGAAGTCATTGTTTTTTCCCATAAAATCAATTCATGTATATGAATTATCGAAAGTATTTGTTTAATGGGAAAGCTTAGGCATAAAGAATTTTGCTTACGATTGGATAATATGTGATTTTCTTTGGAATCGACAGAGTATGGATACAGCAGTCTTGGTTGGTAAGTTTTTCACTCTACCATTGAAATCATTTTACATGTAGATTCAATGGAATCATTTATAAATGATGTAGTAATGTTATCGAAGTTTCTTTAATTAACAACTTGTAAATTACTTTATTTTTGGGTGAGAGGTTCGAATAATTTGATTGTAGATTAATTGTATGTCGTATCATTTATCATGACTTTATAAATTACCGAAACATTGAATCATTGAAACACATTATTATGATCCTTTACTAACAATTTCTTGATACTATCAGTAAAGCACATTTTTGTTCATGAATTGAGCAATTAAACTGTATCCGTTAAAAAATAAATAGGATAGGAGTCTTTTGCGTCTGATGTTAGGTATCTGTATTAGGTTATGGTAGAGTTGAAACATTTTTTCTTTCGTCTCTTACCAATAGAGATTTCTCGACTAAAGTATAATCATTTACCATTAAAAAGAACAATTTAATAACTATTTGTGAGTAATCAACAACTTTGTTGTGTTTTTAGTGGTTAATGGTACTAATCATTCTTTTTTTTAACAGGGCAATCCATGGTTTATTAGATAAGTGTAATGAACTTAATATTTTACCATGGAACAAGCAGATGAAGTACAGATTAATACTGTTGAAGTGCAATCTATACCTATAATAGATCTTTCCTCTTCATTGGAACCACATTCAGACAACCATGTGACAATTGTAGAAAACATTCCTGAAAATCGGGAAAATTGTTCCCAGGATTATAAGGACAATGTAATCGAAACTCCTTTAGCCACAGATGTTTGCGATCTAAATATTGCAGTTGAAGAAATTGCAGTAGAAGAGAAAGAGATCATGAAAAATGTTAATGCTGACGTAATCAACAAGTTGGACCAAGAGGTAGTTAATAATGATATACAAGAGGCAATTGAAAATAATATACCAGAGACAATTAATAATGAGACAGAAGAGGATGAGAACCAGAGTATAAATAATGTAACAGAGATCGAAGAAAAAGAACCTGTAGAAACAAGTGAAGTTAAAGACAATGAAAAGTATGTGGAGAATGAATCCATAAATGAAGAAAATATAGAAGTTTTAAATGATGATCAAGAACGTGTCACGTGTAAAGATAAAGAAACACAAAATCTTGAGGAAGATAACGTCTGTATAATTACAGATACAAGTACAGCCGATACCAGTGCTCAGTGTCAAGCATTAATTAAGTCTATTAGCCAAACTTTTGAAAGTAAGGATCAATCATTGCACGTTGCAGATACAGATGCAGATTTGACTAAACTAGTCGATGGTGATTCAGAAGTAATGGTAGTAACGGTAGAAACAGTAGACGATTCAAGTGAAACAATGGAAGAAAATATTGTTGTAACTGTACATGAAAAAGATGTTACAGTAAATCCAAGTAAAAATGATCCTACAACAAAAACGAAAGAAACTGAGGAAACCAAAATTGTGAATGAAGAATTTGATTTAATTGACTATAGTCAAGAGACTGATGGGACTATTATTGAAGTGATTTCAACAGAAGTAGTGCAATCAGAGGTTTCTGAAACATCTATTGAAGAAGAGGATAAAGAGATTTTGAAACATTCTACTTCTGAAACTGATCCTATAATTTCGACTGTTTCAAAAATTACATGTAAACCAGAAATTGTACATAATGTTAGTGTTAATGAAGATGAAATAGAAAGGAAAAGTAATGATACTGATCAAGAAAACAGTGAAGAACAAATAGAAGTACAGTCAGATAATGAAGCAAAGACTGAACATTGTGATAGCCCTAATAAAAATAATTTGGAAGAGAAACATATTAGTAATGAGACCAATGTCATCCCCACAAGTACAGATAACACGAAAGAAGAAAGTGAAGTAAATGAAATAGATAAACCAATTTCTATAACTACAAAAAGAAGTGTAATTCAAGATATATTTGATGATTGGGGTGATGAAAATGCAGAAGAAGATAATCAGTCTGTTTCTAAAGAACAAGATATTGTAGAAATTGAATTGAAAAGCTTATTAGATGATACGAAAACAACTCAAAATGTGGAAGAAGGTACAGTAATGATTGTTAAAGAGGAAATTGCTTGTATAGGGAAAGAGGCTACAGATACTGATAAAACTGTAGGATTTATTAAAGGAAATAAAGAAATGCAAATATCAAAGGAACAGTCAGATAATAATCAAACTGTCAAAAAACAACAAAACGTTAAATCGTTAAAAAAGGAATCAGTAAATTTTACAGTGTCACAAAATTTTAGTAAATCTTTAAAGAACACAACGCACGATTCTATTACGTTTAATCAAACATCATCTCAAACGAAAATTATTTCTCATGTTAATCGTGGTCGTAGCTTCAGTAGTCAAATAGCTTCACAAGCTGAAGTGACAGAGGCATTAAAGGAACGATTTCGTGAGAAACAAAAAATGGTAGAAGCACCACCTGGGCCTGACATATTCTTTGTTAAGAAACTAACTCAAAGATTATCAAGTAAATTAGGAGGTGGACCAATGAGTACTTTACCTGCACTTATACCACTGTCTCAACCTGCTGTTCCATCCACTCCTGCAGACAAGAAAACCATAGATAATGCAAATGTAGAAATTAATAAAGATATTAATATAGAAACTAACAAAGGAAGTAGTAAAGAAAGCAGTTCTGATAACAAAGAATTGTTGGCGATATTGGAAGGTGATGTAGATCCTGATTGGTCAAATTTGAAACCACCAACTTTGACAGAAGAGGGGAAGGGTCCAGTAAATATTGAAGAGACTGGTCATAATACACCACCAAAACTTGATCCTTTGGTTGAAAGAGAGTTAGCATTAAAGCAACTTTTGGAATTACCTATTACGTCTGTTAAAAAAGTTGCTTCAAGAAAGAAGAAAACATTCAAATCTGCATCTAATAAAGCTACCAAGGATATGGAAGAAAAGCCTGTTTCTGAAGTAGAAAAGGAAGTTATTAGTATTGACTTAGAAACTGATTCTACAGAACCAATTTTAAAAGATACGAGAATAGACGCTGACACATCTGCTGTAATTATTGAAACTACTCCAGAGAAGAGTATAGACTTAATTGCAAAAGAAGTGAGAGTAGATGAATCAAGATCGGGTAGAAAACGAAAACTTACAGAAAAAGCTAGAGAGCATGAAGAACAACTTAATATTGTAAAACGTCAAAAAGTATATAAAAATAAAGTTTCATTGAATAAGAAACAGTCCCAAGATAATGAAGTACAATCTGTAGCTGATGCAACTTTAATTACTGAGAATCATGAACCTAAACAGGGTACCATTCCTAATGTTACAAGTAATGAAGCTCATGTACCAATAACAAAGGAAGAGATAAATAAAGAGCTTACAAATAAAGTAGATTCAACATTGGATAAACTAGATAGCACGCCTATAAGACGTCCAAAGCAGAATCTTAATAAAAAAGGATCTCAATCTATTCCTAAAAGGAATATAGTTGTGAAGAAAATATTAAAACAAAACATGTCCTCTGGTAAAAAAGTTGCTTTAAAAGCAAAATTGAGTGCAACATCAAAAAAGTCTGGATCAAAAGTAACTTCAAAAAGTAAGCAATCAATGCAAAGTAGTTCTGGAGACTCTAAACCAAAGAAGAAGATTATTAATGAAATAGATAGATTACTCCAAGATGAAGGCGTTGTAAATTTATTATACGATGTAGAACAACCAGACAAAAAACGTCTAATCCCTATAACTAAGTCTCAAGCAAAAGTTATGGACATTCAGAAAGTACAACGTGAACTCAATTTTAGAAAGAAATTAGTACGCAATGCTGTTCTAAGATTACGTACTGCAACAACAGGTGTATCCAAAGTTTCTCCTAGGTCCAAAAGAACTTCTATACACTTAAGTGATGTGCAAACAGATAAAAAAGTTGGAGAACAAATTGTAACGGGAAAATCAAACGCCACATCTCAACAAGAATTTATTTTACCTGCAAAAATAAGAAATGCAGCAGATGCATCTGTAATAATTAGGAGACATTCGTCCAGTTCTTTTTCCAGTGCATCTGGAAGTCCTAGAGTCAGCATTGACAGTCCAGAGAAAGTTGAGGGAAGTAAAACTGATGAAGGCTCTCATTCGTTGAGATCTATGAAGCGAAGACTTTCAGATGAAGCGACAAATGCGAAAAAGAGTAAAAAGAAAACTGTTCAAAGAGCTGATACAGAAACTATAGCTGCCAATAATATTGATGATAAAGCACTTCGCCCAAAAAAGTCAGATTCCAAAAAAGGTGATAAGAATTCCAAGCAAGTTGATGCTACCGTCGTAGAAGAAACCAGTTCAGGCAAAGTTATAACACGATCGAATGGTACAACTACAGGTAAGGTAACATCGAAAAGCAAAAAAACTGCAAAGAACAAAGTTACATTTGCTAAAACAAGTGAATCAGATAACAATGAAGAATTCTCCAAAGGAGAAGATGAACTTTCAGCCTGCCTTGCAGAAGCTGTAAGTGCTCTTTCAGTAGTCAGTGCTGGAAATCGGTCTGGAAGTTCTACAGCTAATCGTAAAAGCAAAGGTGAAATCTATGATTTCAAAGTGCTAGACATGTTTTGCATTTTTTCTGTACACTTTTTTGTTTCATTGACAATATGTTTTACTAAACATGTATATGTTATACATTGCGATATTAATTGTATATTTATATTTAAAAGAGAAAGAGTACTGAACGAAAGAATATTTTTCAGTAACCGCAAACGTAACTAAAATATCGGAGTCGGATAATAACAAGACAAAAACGGAGACACGAAGTCAATTCAGTAACAAAGAGATAAACGTACGACGTCACGGTAATCTTGTACAACTAATACTCACTCCATCGTCTTCAACGAAATTAAGAAATGCTCTGACGTTACAGGTGAAATAATATTAGTTACTCATAATTACTCTTTTCAAGATAAGTATCTGAACCTCTATTAACATAATGTTTATTTCATATTTCTAGATGATGCAAGAGTTCCGTGAAACGTTATCAATCCTGGAAAGAGATGACGATTGTAGGGTTGTCCTATTAACATCTACTGGTAGCAGTTTTTGCGAAGGTCTTGAACTTTCAATGTTGTTACATACAAATAAAGAAGAACGACGACTTCGAGCTGAAGAAATGGCAGACGCCGTTAAGTATGTATTTGTTATAATTATACATTCAATACCAAATTGTAATTATTTGATTGATAGGATTAAACAGTTAATTTTTTCTGTGTAGAGACTTTATTAAGAGTTTAGCATCGTTCAATAAACCAATCGTCGCTGGAGTTCAGGGCGCTGCAGTTGGACTCGGAGTAACAATGTTACCTTTGTTCGACCTTGTGATAGCTAGTGACAAAGCAACATTTAGCACTCCTTACGGAAAATTAGGTCAGATCGCTGAAGGTGCCGCTGTTTTCACATTATCACATATATTGGGAAGTGCAATTGTAAGGGCATTAAATAAATGCTAGCCAATTACGGTAACGGTAGTTTAGCAATTAGCATTACTATTTCCATTGCAGACAAGTGAGTTACTTTTGGGTGGCAGAACTCTAACAGCTAGTGAAGCATTAAGGGCTGGTCTTGTTACACGAGTCTTATGGCCTGATAGATTTCAAGTTGAGTTATTGCCAACTTTGAAAGCTATGAGTGAACAGTCTTCACAGGTATGCGTTCTACCTTATAAGCCATTTTTAAATGAAAGACAGTAAGCTTTATAAGCAGGCCCAGAGTAAAGTAGTTCTTGAACATTTTCCATGGTTCTATTTTCAAAAACACACAAGTGCTTTTCTGGACAAGAACATCTGTAATACGTTGAGAACAAATCAGATCGTATATGACCACAAAATTCATTAGTTTTACACCGTCTTTTCTGTAAAAGAAGTAATGAAGCTATTTAGAATGTATACCAGATTCGATTCAAAATATACGTTTTTAAGCTATATAAAGGTGTACCTTAACACACTTGAAGGTCTGTGTGATAAAATCATTGTCTTCGTATGAATATTTCTGTAGCCTCCAGTAGTGAGAGTTTGGACACGTACAGTGTAATGTTACATTATATGGTATTAAATAGGAATGACTAGTATCGCTTTTACCATGAACTTGTATAGCTTCATCCTTATGCGTACATACATCCATATCACTTATTGGACTACAAAACTGTGAAGCATCAATTTTCAAGTAATGAATTTTATAATGTAATTTTATATTGAGCTTACCTCCATGCGTGATCTATTATTGAGTGATTGAGAAGAATTTCCGAGTTGTACATTCCATTGCCATGGGCATTCTTTTCCGTTGGGGCAACGGCACAGTCTTTCCGTTAAGCTTGACATCCAGAACCGGTCGTGGATCGCATTACAGGCTTCGTTAATTGCACAGTAGTGCAAATCACTCTCTCCACCTATCTGTATTAAAATAACCGTATCAAATACTGTCTTGATACATTGTTCGACACATTTTCGTATCTACATACACCATCCAGATATTTGAAAGTAACATTGCTTAATTTACTGTTGATTATAACGTAAGAACTAAAACATTTGATCGTCGCAAGTAGTAGAAAATAAATTAAGATAAACGCCTTCATAGTACAGATATACTTTACTCTGATTAATAGTTTAAGCAGTTGTGTTGCCGAAGGCATTGAAATGAACCTTTTGTACTGATATCAGTAATGAATGTGAGAAACTGATCAATATTTACACCGTGTATTTGCATTTGAAACTGCAATCCATTCTTCTATCAATTTATTCGTTTTTTCAGTCTATGGAAGCTACAAAGGCTTTGTTACGCCACAGCTTGAGGAAAAAATTAGACGCAGCATTGGAATCGGAAACGTATTTACTGATTCAACACTGGTGTTCCACAGAATGTCAAACTGCCGTGAAGGCTTACATAGACGGCAAAGTCCAATAAACATTCAAATGGTAATCATACGTTTTCTCTGTACATTTGTCTCGAATTATTTGTACTTTATATATATGAGAGAAAGTACTGGAAACAGTAATAGTAATAGCAATAGTATTAGTATTAGAAATAGTGATAATAATAATATTAATAACAACAATAATAATAAGTGGGATAATAATTTTGATGGAATATTTCATATAGTGGTAAACAACATTTTATAATGTGTATAGCAATATAGCAAATTGTAAATACATATTTGTCATTTGTTATATATAATTTGTATATGAAATTGTACAATATATTATTTCTTACAAAACTATTGTTTGCAGTCAGTTTTCACATTAACAATAGCACGAAATATATATATATATATATTCAATTGATTTTTCTGGAATATATAGAGCATAAGATGCAAAACTGTTGCAACAGTATACCAAAGTAACAACTTGATTGAAATATATTTAAGGATCATTAGAAAATGCTACAACTTATAAGTTAGAAAGTAATTTCAAAGAAACATAATAAAAATACAATTATGTGCTACAGATACCGAACGATTTGAATGGAAGTACTAGCCACATATTCCAACACTACAACTAGTATTGTAAATTGGGTACGAAGAATAATAACAAGATAATTAATTTGGGAGACATTAAAGTGAGAAAAAGGAATCGTGTCTCTGGTGCGTTAATTAGCATCAATGCGCGATTATTTTTACGATAAAACGAAACGATATCGGATCATTCAATCAGATGAACTATTTTAATATTAGATCATTTAGGCGCATATACTTTCCGCAACATGTTATTCTTGTTAAAATAAAATAAATGACCATTGTAAGTATTGTGGTTAGTTTGTGTTCTTTGCATATACTTTAATTAAAAAGTAATTAATAGAATAGTATACAAAATTACGAATCATTTGAATCGATGTATGATTTTTTTATACTCAGTGTGTACTATTGTGCCTTGGTGAACTTGTAAAAAAAAAAAAATGGAGACCAGTAGGTATAGAGAAAGATATTTGTAATTTATACTCTGGACAAAAACGCAGAGTACAAGTGTATTTGATCAACTGTTATAAATGATTAGAAATTTACCAAATTATTCTCTCGTATCAATTGTTTGTTAAATGTGATTTATTATAATATAATTGAAGCAAAAAAAAAAACTTATACCGATTATTTGTAGAATTACAAGTATCGATGTATGCATGACTCTCATTTACGTGTATAAAGTTTCTATTTTATTAATGCATTTTTATCGGATACAAAATAATTAAGTTATTTTACAACATGTACGCTGTATAGTTCTACGATACCGTGTGAATTATATATACGAAGAGGATGTAAGATAAAATTATTTTAAAATCGTGTATCGCGTATGTTGGGATAATGCAGAAAAACTTGTTTTTAAAGAAAAAAATTGAGGGAGTATAAAGGACTACGAAATAAGACTCAAGGCAACATTGAGAAATTTCATTGAATACTGTTCAAAAACACAGAGTATGTTGTAAAGAATACAGTCACTCTTGTACAAATGTTACACATGTAAGAATAAGCCATTCTAAAACATATTGTATTATCAATGAATATAAAGCCCATACAAATATAAAGGAAATATTCACAAGCCAATTTATGTTTAATATGTATTAAAAATATATAATTACCTATCTATATATATTTATATATATGTATGTATAAGTATAGTATATATATTATATTTGAGACAATAGTAAACATCTTTAACTGCATTATAGTATTAGTTCTTCTTCGGTTGATAGGCAACTTCAGACGCATTTTAACGCGAATCCATATATTGAGAAGTTAAAAAATTTGAATGTTATAAACATCATAAAACAATTAACAAAAACTTTATTAAACGCTTTACAGGGGCAGCTATTACTCGTAGGATCGACAATAAGGGCGTTTCATCAGAAAAGCCCTATTTCTTTTTTAATATTTACTTGTTTCCAAACTGGAAGCTCTTGAAATTGTTCTTTACTCATTCCTAGTAGCTCCTGCAAAAACAGATACGGTATGATTTGTGAGTATTATAAAATTAACATACTCAATTCCTTTTTTCATTGAAAAAATAATTTATGAAACTAACTTCAAAGTGTTGTTGAGATAAATACAATTCCAAATGTGTAGGATCCACTCCTTCCGGTAAAGGTCGTTGTAATAATTGAGCAGGGGGATACGTGCTTTTCGTTAATCGCGCCAACTCGCTCTCCACGGACAATACTTCTCCAGGATTACGACCGTCCTAACAACGAATTATTCGTTTCAGTTGTAAAATTTTAAATATGCCCGGCACTCGTAGATTTACCTCTATATTTATTTCTGCAATATCGTCCCGGTATTTCCATGTCGGGAATAAATTGATAAATTGCAATGGTTCGAGACCAGCCCAGACTAGATAAATTGGAAACTTCGTAGTTTCCGGATGCAAGCTCTGCCAATATTGCATAGCTGTCGTCATGGCTGCTCTTCTTTCAGCCTGCCATCTGACCGCTTTGCTTCCAGATTGATCCTCCGCTCCAGTATCAGGCCACCAACCTTGCCATATCCACAGTTCGTTTTTGTTATCCAGCAAAAACAAAGCTGCAATAATAGTAATTACACAATGTTTGCCGATATTAACGTTTTAAAATTGTTGATTACCTGGCTGATTTACTTGGTACAAGTCTTCTTGTAGAAAAGGGAATGGAGTCGATAAAGAAGCACGATGAGGACACAGTATTTCCACAGGCTTAAATTCTTTAGAAATGCTTGATAAATGGAACAGTCTTGGAGTATGTTCCTGCGATTGGTCTTTTTCTAATGATACGTACAATGACTTATTCATCCCTCCCAACGCTATAAATAAAATATCTTATAATATTTGAAATACTTGGAAGAGTGTATTATTTATTATTTTCTACTTACCATTAAAGAATTCTTCCGGTTCAGTTCCTTCATTAATCTCCACGATTTCTATGTCACCATCGGAGGACAAACGAGTTTCCTGCGGTCTATTCTCTTGTAATTTTTTAGCCGCATTATTTGCACCCTGAAAACATTTTTTCATTGAATAAATAAGAATTAAAGTTCTCTTAAGTAACGTTTCTTAACGTCTGGTTAATCAAATACCTTTTTAATATGAGGTAACGCATTAGATCCATGCCACACATAAATCTTGTTGTTTTCAGAGTCTAGTAATAGAAGAGAACCTCTGCTCCTTAATTGACGAGTGCTACAAGGAATCTCCGTTAAAGACACCTCTGACTCTAGAGTACCTCGACATATATACAATCGCCACCGTTCGTCCTGTTTTTTATCATTTTTCTTGCCACAGTGTACTATCATTCCACCAGAGAATAAGTTTAGAAATGCGGCTGGCTCGTGTCCTTGGACTACACGAATCTACAAGGAACGTGAATGAATTTCTTTTTACCGTATATTCGATTAACACGTGTTCCTCGGATTTGATCAATAATTACCTGAGGTGCTTGATCGTTATCTAATTGGATAGTTAGTAACGCTGCTGCACCTTGTTCGTTTAAAGACGCGCTCTGCCCTTGCCAAATGAAATAAACCGAACGGTCACGGCCTTTTGAAGAGTGCTTTGAAGGCATACCGCTTAGTTCGCGACCTATCGAGAAGAAAGGTAAAATGCATTACTTAAAAATTAATTGCAACTTCACGTATATACACACAATATTCACCAGTAATGGTAACCGAATACATCCAATGTACAATATAGCTATCTCCAGAGTAAAATTGTCCAATGGATGTATCATCCAAAAGAGTATGAGAGAATTCATCGATGTGCCATACTTCTACACTCGTTGTCATAACAACGTATTGTTTCATCATCTACAAAATAAATTCAGATTAAATCACCCAGTCTACACATTTATTGTCTGTTACACATTAACCAAAATATTTGAATGTATATAATTACCTCATCATCGTACCAACCAGTACCTCTACCCAAATGGCTTCCTTCAAGAACCAAATCAACAGGACTAGTATTTTCCTCTAATAAATTATTAATATTGCACGGTTCTATAACTATTGTTCCATCGACCTGTTCTTTGCTCGTTTCACCGCGAACTCGTATAATCCCAGAAGCGTTCGGCCAATCGAGGAACTTTTCCCTAAAAAGTATCGTTTCTACGTGTTGCGTCAATTTAGCGAACAAGCACCATTTAGGTCTGACTTTGGCAGATTTAGAATCCATTTGAGATACGGTACGCCTTCCGAGCATGGACGCCGCATTAATTGGGCACACAGCACATTCCGAGTAATCATATCCTTCTTTCCACATTTCTGTAGCGAGATTCGTTGCAATCTTCTTCTTATCGACAGATGCTCCCTTCCCACTCCATATGTACATTTCACTGCCAAAATCGAACACTAGAACCTTAAGAAACAAATACGATCATTTATAATTCAAAGAATATATACGATAATAAAACGAGATTTCAATTGTTGAGCAAACCTTATTTGGATCGAGCATTTCAATTTTTGGTATAGCACCCCAATATTTATCAAGAGGCACCAATTCTTCACCCTTCATTTCATATATCATATTTGTATGTATCATAGTTGTCTCATAGAGTTCATCTTCATCGGGATGACCAGCATCGATAACTGCAATTAGTGAAAATAAATTGATTATTACTGTATCGTAATTAGATTTATCAAGATTGAAAGATATCTCACCATCTATATTTTCACTTTCAACGCCAAGATAATTCCAGAATTTTTGCAATTGACTTCTTGTGCACGTTACTTTATCTTCGTTAATAGTAATAACTTGAGTTGCTTGAGTACCAAGATCTTTGTTTTGCTGAATGGTCATCGCAATTTTCGCGCCACGAACTTTCTCAATAACGTTACAGTATTTTCCAACATAGTTATATACCTAACAAAAGATAAATTAGTAGCAATATTCTTGTTTTTCAACATTAACAAAGTATATTCTCCTTACCTCTGTTTTTGTCACTAATACAAAATTGTCGCCGCTATTAATATTCTCTGCGACTGGGGCAATTAGTTTCACTTGTACGTGACGTCTTCCTTTAATTAAGATCAACATTAAATCTTTATACGGTTGCAGTTTATTTAGCGAGACATTCGATTCTGCTACGTTTCTCAGTGTTACGTTGCTAAAATCTTCAGTGGAAGCCAGACCAGCTAAAGCTTCCATAGCTAAAGATGAATTTTTAGCCACTGCAACAGAATGTAATTCAAAACTACTGTACTTGACACTGCAACATAATAAAAAAGAAATATGGTATACTTAATTACAAAAGCTTACATTTTTCAACGTTCAACTGTTTCATTACTTTCTCCGCGATACCAGTTCGTACTTCGGTATACTCTGATCTTAAATCGGTACGAGCAGCTAACGCTTGAAGTGGATTTCTAGATATAATGCGTCGCCTATGTAATCGTATGTTACGCCTCTGAACTAACCTGAAAAATTGTGAGCCTATGAAAACCATAGTTTAAAATATTAACTACTATAACTAAAACAAGATGGAAAATTTACAATTCCGATTGCGACGTGATTATATCAAAATCATTCTCATTTAAATCGACAGATTCAGCTTCACACTTCTCCAAAGAAATTCCAGTAAAAAACGAGGTGAATGTTTCATCATCTATCTTGGGTATTGATACAGTCGGCGATAAAGTTTTCTCTGTCTTACTTTCTTCTCCTGCAACATACACCAATTAGATGAAATCCATTATTAAAGAAATTAGTGGTAACGCCAGTAAAAAATATTCACTAACCACTATCATCACTTGTAGGTTCAGAGAAGCTTATACGTAATTTACTGTACGAATCTTTGCTAGGACTAGTTGGCGTGGACACAGCATCTTTCATATATCCTGAAAATATAACGTGTCTTAATATGTTGTTTGTACCTAATTTTCAGACACTCTTTAACGAATAAAAATATTCGTGAATGTATTGAAATTATCATTCAAAAATATTACCCCTTTTAGCTCTGAATCGTTCGGGACGTGGTGTTTTCTTCTTTCTGTCTGCAATGCTTCCAGTAACTTCGACGAGTGGCGAACTCGGTCCCGTTTCTAGCTTCTCCGGTAATTCTACCTTCATTCTACCAGCTACCGTAAACTTCATTGCATCCGACACAGCCACTCTCTTCTTCCATCCCTCTGTGGCAGACTCTAACTTCCCAAGGCAATCAGCGAGTACTCCTTGTTTGATGCTCAGTTCTTCTTTAGCCGGTGAACTAGTAGATACCCCATCCTAATGGATTATTTTGAATGGTAATTAATATTTGAAAAACAATCAAGACGCAGCTTACGCGAATGAAAATACCCACCGTCGAATTGACTGATTCTGACGCTATGCGTCGTTTCCAATTCGTATTACCGCTACGCTGAAGTGCCGCTAATCGATCAGCGATACTCATGCTGGGGCCATCATTAGTATCCACCAATGGTATCGCCTGAGTCGCGCTACGATACAATCCTGGAAGAGCTATACCGTGTTGTTTCTGTACTGCTCCGCTAGATAATTCGGTTTCATGCCTTCTGTTGCTAATCGAGTGATGACTAGCACTCTTCAACAAAGAGGCGTACCTACAAGTTCTTAATTACAATATACACGAATATCTCCACTCACACTATTTTACATAATGTAATCTTATCAGCACTTATAGGAATGATTGAAAAAGTTTGACGTCATTTAAAATTCACACTTGATATTATACTCTACACAGAAAAATACGGCGGACGGTTCAGTGTATTGACAAATGATGTCTCACCTGGTTTGCTTTGAAAAACTAGACTGACGATGTACACCTTCATTCTTTATGTTGCACAACAAATCCTCGCTCGACGGCACCTCGTTATCTGCTGTTTGCAGTGTTTCTTCATCCTTTTCGGTTGCAGTGATTTCAGTTTGAACATTGTTTATATCATCTAACGCAGATTTAATTCTTATTTTACTTAATTCATGTTGCGTATCGCTTCTATGGAAAAGCACGTGTATCTGTTTAAGTTTAGATTGCCTACCTTCCATACTGTAGCCACTGCTCCAATTATACTGTGCAGAGTAATCAGTTTCTGTTTCTCCCGCCTATACAAGATATTTTGTCAAATGTAATATTCTTGGATTCATTGATATTATCATCAGTGTCTGTGCTATAACTCACCATTCGTTCTTCCACTTTAGATTTTAGAGTAAGGTTCGAGGAATCAGAATTCTCAAGCGTCTGTTGTCCTTGCTCTTCCGCCTCTTTCTTAAGTACAGATTTGATTAACTTTAAACCTTCGAGTTCAGGACTCTTCGTTCTAGACGTATTTTGTGAAAAGGACGGTAATGATTTTAAAGTACTTTTTGGTAGGTCAACCTGAGAAAGATGCATCTGCTCTCGAAGTTCTGAGGATGAAGCTATAATAATAATCATTTATATTATTATCTTTGTAGCGATATCGGTATTCGAATACAAATGTACTCACTATTATCTGAGGAATATTGGTGAATGACATTTAACGGAGATATCCTGGATGCTACTTCAACCTCTTCGGATGTAACTGGCTGTGTTTTGTAACGGGTGGCAGGTCGTTTCCGTAAGTGCCTTTCCACTGACATTTTGTTGGACACTACACTTTTTTCAGTATCGATCTTCTGATTAAAGAGACGCACTCGTTCCGCCAGGCTTAATTTGGATGGATCGTATTCGTCATCGGTTAAATTAACTTCTGTCGAACTTGATTTCCCATTCGATGTTGCGTTACGTTGATTTTGTAAAACCGCCTCCTGTACTTCTTGGAAAGTTACCGGCTGCGTGCTGAACCTATCGTTTCCTTGAAGTTTACGGTCTCTATATCGTTGTATCCCGCGTGAACCTTTGCTCGGTGTTTTCTGAGATAAATTCTCTTTCTCCTTAGAATTAGCTTTCTCTTGCAATGCTTTGAAATGCAGCGCCATTTTAGAAACACTATTGCTGCGGTGTACACTGTTATTTTCTTGAAAATCTGTATCATCTTGTTTCCTTTGCGAGGTCAATACTTCGTTATTTGTATATTCCTTGTTGTCAGTCATTTTATCAGAGAGCAAAGTACTTTCGTCGATACTATTATTTACAGAAAGTCCATGAACAATTACTTGATCTTTTTCTTCGATTCCAAGTACTGGCCCAGACTCTTTCTCTTTCTCTGCAGACCTTTCTTTCGTTACACTATAATTATATACAACATTAATATATTACAATGTTTGTTTAAAGCTTTAAATAATATCATCATTGCAGCTTATACGATGCACTGTAAAATTTAACAGGAATGTATTATCAATGTTAGTTCCACGATGCAAGAACTTGTGCTTCCTAATCTAAATATATGCACACAAGAATATTTAATAAGACTTGGTTTCAGGGACTTAAGCATTTTTTACTTCAGTAGCTATAGTGTCATAAATGTTGAAACAGTTAACATGACAACTTAGAATTATATATGAATATATACTCCCAAAATTTCTCAAATTGTTGACACATACATTGAATGAAATGTATAGAGGAAATGAGCACATGTTTCACTTAATAAAACGCAGAACTGACTTTTATAAGTAAAAAAAAAATACAAAAACACTACCTCGAGCTTGAATTAACTTTTAAACAGACATACAGGTTGTGTGTATGCTCCGATTCTCTGTTTTCTGGTAGCTTTCAGAATTGCTAGGTGTCTATAATTAAACTTGGCACAGATTCAAAGTCTTACCAAAGTTACATATTACTATATCGAGTAAATGTGTAAACAAATATCAATTTAGAATATTACAACTAGGTAATGCTGATATTTAACTATGAATTCATTAAATGAATATTACTATAAGAAAAAAAATATATATACATAATAGCAAAAATATCTATATACATTTTATATAATTTAAGATTTATCTAGTATTTGTGAAATGTAATTTAATAAAATATTTAAAGTACTACGAAAAATAATGTTACTTGAAACCTTCATGAAAATTTTCAGTTTAGAAAAAATTAAGAATTTAATATTTTTTACACTTGTATATATTATCTTGTAACAAATATATATATACACATATATGAGACATACTTTTGAAGAAAATATATTTATAAAACTTGCATTACATACCTGCTTAACGTGTCAGAAAAAATAGCAGACACATTGGCACTCTCACCACCCAGGGAAAGGTCTGGCTTTAAATAGTTACTATTGGTCGTTAATCTTGTTTGTAACTTATCTTGTAACACATCACTCATAGACGTTAATTCTAGAGATCTTCGTTTGTTAAGTACACCAGTGAATTCATTAAGAATACTTGAAGGTTGTACATGGCCCACAGATTGTGCCCTTTTTCGTAAAAATAAATCTGTTGGTTCAGTACACGCTTCGTTAGAAGCTACTGTTTCATCGTGTAAGTTCAAACGGACTCGTGATTCGTTGTCTTTACTACCCGATTGTTTTAATATAGATCGCACAGAATCATTTTCTATCACTCCGGATGTTTTACCTTGAATAGAACGATTTCTGAGCATAGACAATTTCTTCGGCGACGTTAATTCCGTTTCGTAAGTGCATTCTTCTTGCGAATTCTTACGCGTGCATTTCAAAATAGTCTTTTTTGGTTTATCATCGTGTTCATCCGATTCTGTGCTCGACTTTTTCTTCAATATTGGACGTGGTTCTAAAGACGGTGGATCGCTACCGAATGATTCCTCTCTGCTGTGCTTTTTCTTTAGTATCGGCCTTACTTCAGAGCTATCAAGTATTTCAGGACCAGTCACACTTGTTGCATCCATTGTAATAGTCACGTGATGATTAACATTACTTGTACGTAGGCTATTTGTAGATTTTCTTTTGAGGATACCCTGTGGCTCTGAAGAACCAACTTGGCGTTCTTCTCTATCATCTTCTCTAGACGATTTTCTTTTCAATATAGAAGTAGGCTGAGGGTCCGGGCTCTGGTCTCTTTTAACGATTTCATCCAGGGATGATCGCCTCTGATTTTTCAATATTGGCCTAAATTCAGAATACGGATTATCAGTAAAGGAAATATCTGGAGAACAGCTACGGCGTCGAAGAATTTCACTTTCATCCAAGCTGCTGCGCTTTTTTAAAATACCGTGTCTCTTATGGGTGGTATGCTCTACCACAGAAGGTGAAAACGTTACTGGTAACACTGTATGAGTAAGATTCGACAAATTTTGAACCCCTTCGCTGTCAGACATCTTATGTTTCAGAATTGAAACCGGCGTGTGCGGCTGATTTAAGGATCCATCTTGAAAATGTTCATCATTCGATTTCTTTAAAATAGAACATTTTCTTGGCGATGATTGTGAGACATGCGCATTATTCATATTACTTTCTTTATTACTAGTAGAGTTTCCTTGAGATAACGTGCTAGACGAATGATTTTCCAATTGTGGTCCATAATTTGAAGACAAATTTGCTTGCGACGTAAGTCTTTCTACGCGTTCTATCGCGGACTTCGTTAATGCTGTTAACGCATCAACTCTTCGTGAAACTTCTGAATCACTATGGCCACCACTACTGTAAAATTTAAGTCAATTATTGATTTCTATTTTAGCAACAACAAAATAAAAGACTACGGAAGATGAAGAACTAACAACATTGGAAGACGAAGAAATAAAATTACCTAGTTCGTTGTATGTTTGAATATTTAGTGCTTGCCAGAGGATTAACGGAAGGCGTTGTAGAAGTTTTCGGATGATTTGTAGCATATTGAGTACTAGCTTTCGGATAAGTCGTTTTTGACTCAGCTGATTTTTTACTTAAATTAGTTGTTAGCTGACGTTGATTAGTAGAATTTGAAGTAGATATTGTATTGGATATGTAACTTTGCTTAGTTGATTGTCTTCTGGTTCGTCTATCATTACATTCAGCTAAAAATAATTACAGGTCTTAATTATTTAGTAAATAATGAATTTAAGAATGGTACAATGGTTAAATTACTTACATTGAGTTTTTCTTGTAGGATTTATAGCACTACTGTTACCTAATATTGAATTTTCCTATATATATTATTAAACATTAGTTAATAGTTTATGCTAATTCATACACTATATAATCATACACTGCAGTTAAATACTTACATCCTTCATCGATGAACTAGTCCTGGGTTGGAGACCTAAAGAAGCAGATGTTTCTGACATACCTAATCTTCTTGAAACCAATGTTCCACCTACGTATATATATAAATATTATAATCAACAAAGTATTACATTAAATTCTAGGTTCATTGGTTGCAACCATAAATTACAACCTACCATTAGGAGATATAATTGAGGCAGCCCTTAATCTGGAAGCTTTAGTTTCACGAATTGGCGTTGTCTTATGCAATGACAGAATCTTACCACTCTCTTTATTCTCTGATCTTGAAATTAAACGACTGTTTTTTTCCAACATGGAGGTACGAGTCTTATTCTCTGTTATAAAGGCATTCAGAAATATTTGTATCAAATTGAAGTACGTTGCATATACTCTAAAAATCTATATATTGTTTAGCAATTGTTTTGTTCAGATAAATTAATGTTATAAAGACATTCATATAAGTATACATATAAAATGTTTATAGATAATTCAAAATAGGACACTTACTATTCATAGCAGAAGATGTCATACTCTTTTTAACAAGACACTCTGCGTTCTGTTGTTTAGTTTGCATTTCATTGCGAGAGCAAACATTTTGATTCTCATAGCGAGTGAAATTATTTTCTGTTCCATTCGAAGAACTTTCTCCACTGGCTGCCATTAAAACTGTAGCTCCAACGGCTACCATTCCTAAAAGTAAATACGTTTCATAGCTGACACTTTCTTATGTGATCCTTCAATATCATCTAATTATACATACACAGGCATATTTAATTTTCTCGAAGCCCAAAAGTAAGGGTCATATAGGAGTGAGGTGTGAAACAAAAATTTTAACTTGATTTCTTTGACAACCAAAACTTATATGACGTCTCAATAAATAAACAATTATGGTGAACGTTTTAAAAGTAATCCATTTATTCCTCAAGAATTCAGAACATATGCGTGCACGATACAGAATCTAAAAATAGTCTTAACAAAAGTTCTCATCTATCTAAAAAATGAAATTCAACCGTACATATTGTTACAAAAAACATCATAACATCGTACATTACGACAGAAAGTAACAACTGTCGTTATTATCAATTTTCCTAATAATGCTCAGATGTTTACAATACAAATTATTTTACAATATAAATTATTACAAAGGCACTCCTCCAACTTACTGAATTAATAAAACGTTTGTTTCATCGCAGCCATATCACGATTCAAAACAAATCTACAAATAATCAAGAACACAGCCAGTGACGCAGATGACTTATGTCGTTATCACAGCTATTCAATAAGTACTACTTATAAAATACATATAAAAAGCACCCGAATAAGTTGGGTGAATGTATAAAATTGCGTGTCATTCGAATACTGTTACGAGCAAGAGATTACAATAGAAAGAAAAATTTTCTTTCAATACAGATTGCACAGGTATTAGTCATTACAATTTCTCTCATTACGAAGAAGAACGGATAGACCAAAGATAGGTGACACGCGGAACCAGATGGCGTTCTTCAAATCAAATTAACATCATATCGACAACCAGATAATTGTTCATTTCATTTCGACAATCGAAAAATTAATATCCGAAATGAGCTCTCTCTTAAACTGTGATATTCAATGACCTATACTATATTCTCATACTCCATTAAATGTACAACAGTAATGCGGAAGAAAGTATATTAATTAATATCCTTTTCAATAGTTGTAGACTATACCTTAAATTTCGTTCTATCAAAATTACGTACAAACAATTGCTTAATAAATTCTTTACGCATAAGAATTTAAAAAAGAAAAATCATATTTCGTTATCTACAAAAAAGGACACTTAAGCTGCTATCATAGACCAAAGAATAATTATGGGATAAATGGTTCATCATCACTTTTATTTTACAAATTACGTTTTAATTATTTATATTTATCAAAAAAAGTCAGTAAATGGTATATTGAGATTTAAATTCTTAAATAAAGTTCTATATTTAAATAATGGATAAAGTGATTTTACAGCCTAAACGCCATGAAACATTGCAATATAGATAGTAATATTATTTCCCGCTATGTGACTCTCAGGAGATATGGAGAGAACACAATTTCATGTTATGTTGAGCGATCTATTTTGTACATATAATTATGGCGTTTTCATGTAAACAGGCTTTGAAAGATTTTGGCGGTACACCATCAGCGTACATGTCCTGTTACTTGCATGTGTGTAATGCTTTCGTGAAAATATGGGAAAACGTGTTCATTTGTAATTATCTCTAATATTACAAATACATTCCTATTAGAATTGTTACTGCTTAGATGTAAGGAGTTCGTATCTCGGGTGGAACGATAGATTATTCTTAGAGGATTCAGTAAATATATTAGAGTTTATTCAACATGATATCGGCTATCACTGGAAACACAGAGAGCTACGAGACAGAAAAACAAACACAGATTGAAGATACGGAAAGGCGTCGAATACCCTTAAATGAGCATGTTAATAAGGAGAATAAGAATACAGGTATATATCTTACATATTATTTAAAAATAATTGTAAAAATCACCATTTTTAATATATATAAATTGATTTTTCACCAGTGAACGAAGCTATAATGCTTCCAGAATCAAATAAAGATAGAAAGAAACTTCGCAGTGGAAAGTATATAAACGCAGATGTTACAAGTTTGCATAGAGTTAATGGAAATGCCACTAAAACTGGATCGCCTAAACAGAAGAATCAATTTAAAAAACCTATTAAAAGAAAAAGCAATGCAACTGAAGAATCGGAAGCCAAGGCTCCGATGCTGGAGCAAAAGGATGAAATATTAGAAAATCGTGTTAAGTTTGAAAATGAACAAAATCATGAACAGATAGAGACGAGCGATGATTTTGAAAGCAATACTCTTAAGAAAACTAAAACAGAGGAATACAACGTAAACGTAGATGAATCAAAACCCCCCATACATCAAAAACCTATTAATGTTCATCAAAAGTGTGAATATTGTTGTCAAAAAATAAACAATCCTGATTTAAAGATATATCCAGGACATCCTAACGGGGCAGTGGAAGAACTTATCGCATTAACAGATCCTAAGTTATCTTTATTCACAGGAGAGGAAGCTACAGTTTATGAGGGTGATGAAAGACCACAAAATAAGTTAACAGACTTTTGGTAAGTGACTTTATATCATTTAATGAATAACAAGCATAAATTCTTTACTGCTAATAAAATTACATTACATGTTAAAAATATGTTAATTTACCTTTTTATTTGCAGTGTGTATGATAAAAATGGACATTTGTGTGCTTTTGATACTGGTCTGGTTGAAAAGAATGTAATACTTTATTTTTCTGGTTATATGAAACCTATTTACGAAGAAAATGCATGTCCAGAAGGAGGTGTGCCTACTAAAGATATGGGACCAATAAATGAATGGTGGGTGTCGGGTTTTGATGGCGGTGAACTAGCTCTTGTAGGATTTACCACTGCATTTGCGGAATACATATTGATGGAACCTGCAGAAGCATATGTACCATTCATGGATTCAGTAAAAGAAAAGATTTATATGAGCAAAATAGTTATAGAATTCTTATTGGATGAGATTAATCCTACGTACGAAGATTTATTGAATAAGTTACAGGTAAGTTCCATGAGAGGTGAAATATCAGGAATATTTAAAATTGAATATTTTAAAAAATTTAAAATTTTTTCAGACTATAGTTCCACCGAAGGGACTATCTAGATTTACGGAAGATTCTTTGTTAAGATATGCTCAGTTTATCTGTGATCAAGTAATTTCCTTCGACGCATCAGCAAGACCTGAAGATCCTTTATTAATTACAAGTCCATGTATGCGAGCATTAGTAACACTTGCAGGTGTAACATTAAATAAACGAATCGCATTACGTAGGATGCAGCCAAGAGATCAAAAAAATAAAAGAATTGGTTGGACGAAAGCTACAACGACAAAATTAGTTAAAAATATGTTTGAGACCTTTTTTTCTGACCAATTGGCTACAAACAATGAAAAAGATGTATCTGTGAGTATCAGACATTCTTTTATAATAAATGAAATAAACACACTAAATATAAAGTTTTGTTAAATAGGGTCCTAAGAGACATAGGTGTGGTGTTTGTGAAACTTGCCAACAACCAGATTGTGGGGTGTGTTCTGCCTGCAAAGACATGATCAAGTTTGGTGGATCTGGGAAGAGCAAACAAGCTTGTAATAGAAGAAGGTGTCCAAACATGGCTATTCAAGTAATGAAATTTAATAAAAATTTGCAACTGTTTAAATGTGTAAAACAGATGAATTTCATAATCCTGTAACTTGTAGGAAGCTGATGATTCGGATCAAGAAGATGACGAGCTCAATGACACGCTAATAGAAAATACGAAAATTACCCAAAAAATGATCCTGAAAGAATTCAAACACGTTGAAAAGGAGATCACATGGATGGGAGAACCTATCGTAGATGATGGGAGAAGAACATTTTATAAGTCAGTTATGGTTGTTGATGAAGAGATAAAAATAAATGATTATGTACTAATCGAATCAAACGATCCAACCGTACCACTGCAAATAGCCAAAGTCATGTATATGTGGGAAGATAGAAATGGGGCAAAATTATGTCACGCGAATTGGTTCAGAAGAGGCAGTGACACTGTACTCGGTGAAACATCGGACCCATTAGAAGTATTTTTACTCGACGAATGTGATAATGTACCTTTTACTTCAGTAAAATCTAAAGCCACTGTCATTTACAAAGCTAGTCCAGCGAACTGGAATGAACTAGGTAACTACTTTTCGTTTTATTATTACAGAAATCCTGGCACATTAATTACTGAACATTGAAAACCTTTCAGGAAACGCAGATTTATTACCAGAAGACGAAATACAAAATAAAGATGGAAGAACGTTTTTCTATCAAAAACGATATACTCCTGAAACAGCACGTTTCGAAGATCCTCCTCCAGATCCTGTCTGCCAACGAAAAGAAGTTGAACATCGATTTTGTCCAGCTTGTGTGCGTTTTACAACGTTACAATGCTATTACACGCCAAAGGTATAAAAAAGAAAATAAAATTGAAGTCTCCTTTGATCATATATTTGATTTCTAATACAAAATAAATATTTAATACAGGTCTTCGACAAAGAAGAAGAGAAGAGTAGCAAAGAAGTAACATACAGCGTTGTAAAATATAAAGGAGAAGAATTTAGAGTTGGTTCTGCCGTATTTTTATCACCTACTGCTTTGAAATACAAATACACATCTACATATCACATTAGTTCAAAGATGAAAAGAGGAAAGGTAGATGAGGACATGTATCCGGAATACTATAGGAAATCTTCAGACCACGTGAAGGGTTCGAACTACGATACACCTGAACCATTTCATATTGGTTATATTAATGCAATATATGCGAAAACCAATAATAAATTAGTCGCTTCGTCCGATATATGGATTAAGATAAACAAGATGTATCGACCAGAAAACACACACAAAGGGCTCACACTGATGCAACAAGTTGATCTTAATATGGTATATTGGAGTGATGAAGGTAAAATGATTTAACACCTTTAATTCCATGAAACGGAACAGGGAAACTAAGAATTTCCATTTCATTTTTACAGTTTGTGATGTGAAGTTCTCGGAAGTGGCAAGTAAATGTTATTTAGCATATTCAGAGAATCTAGACGAGTCTGCGGAGGAATGGACTGCCGGTGGCCCGAATCGTTTTTACTTTTCTCAAGCATATAACGCGTCAGAAAAGACATTTGTTGATCCGCCGAATCGCGCTATGAGTATTGGAAAGCCAGGGAAGGGGAAAGGAAAATCGAAGTGCAAGAATAAAAACTTAGAAAACAGTGACGCTAAGAAAATGATTGATAAACCAGTAAATTATTGTAGTGTGCCAAAAAAATTGAAAACATTAGACGTGTTTGCTGGTTGTGGCGGTTGGTATAAATATTAAAGTCATGCAGTTTATTTAAGCTTTATTTCTAATCAAAATGTTACGTTGTAGGATTATCCGAGGGATTACGACAAGCTGGTATCGTAGATAACCGTTGGGCGATTGAAAGAGAAGAACCAGCCGCGTGTGCATACAGGCTCAATAATCCTGATACAACTGTATTTTGCGAGGACTGTAATGTGCTTTTACGAAAAGTTATGAATGTAAGTGAAATTTACAGACAGTCAGAAACAATGCGCACAAAATTGTGTCTGAAATGGGCGTATGTTCTTTGTAGGGTGAGCTTTGCGATAACAATGGTCAACGTTTGCCTCAGAAAGGGGAAGTAGAATTATTATGCGGTGGACCGCCATGCCAAGGTTTCAGCGGCATGAACCGTTTCAATTCACGGCAATATTCATTATTTAAGAATTCGTTAGTGGTGTCGTGTTTGTCTTATTGTGATTATTATAGACCGAAATACTTTATTATGGAGAATGTAAGGAACTTCGTTTCCTTTAAAAGAAGTATGGTTCTTAAATTGACATTGAGATGTCTCGTTCGAATGGGTTACCAATGTACATTTGGTATTTTACAAGCTGGAAATTATGGTATTCCGCAAACTAGAAGGAGGTGTGTACAGTTAATTCCTATAAACTACACGTGCGTTCTGAGTAGCATTTAATTATTTATTTTTACGGATTTAGATTAATAATATTGGCTGCTGCGCCTGGGGAAATACTGCCAAAATACCCGGAACCAACCCACGTTTTCAGCAAACGGGCGTGTCAATTAAGCGTTATTGTTGATAATAAAAAGGTAAGTTATCGTCAGGACCGTACGAAAATAATTTTGCTGTATAAACTTAGAAATGTTCTTTTTCTTTTGTTTCATAGTATTCATCTAATTGCGATTGGACAGAATCAGCACCGTATAGGACGATTAGCGTCCGCGACGCAATGTCTGATTTACCTAATATTAGAAACGGTTGGAATAAAGAAGAAATGGCCTATGGGGATGAACCGATCTCTCACTTTCAAAGAAAAGTAAGGACAAATCATTCATAAGTTATAAATGTTCTCTAATGAACGTATTTTTCTCTTTATTTTTTAGGTAAGACCTAAAGAACCGGATGCAATATTGCGAGATCACATTTGCAAAGATATGGCACCTTTAGTCGAGGCACGAATAGCACACATTCCAATCGCAAGTGGATCCGATTGGCGAGATTTACCAAACATTGCAGTACGTTTAAGTGATGGAACGTATTCGAAAAAATTGTAAGTGAATAATTGTAAGATTCATATCTGTTTAACGAAGTGAAATATAATGTTGTGAATAATTATTCCAATTGCAGGGAATATACCCATCACGACAAAAAGGCTGGTAAGAGTTCTACCGGAGCATTTCGTGGTGTATGTAGCTGTTGTGCAGGCAAAGGTTGTGACTCAATGGATAGGCAATATAATACTTTAATCCCATGGTGTTTACCCCATACTGGAAATCGCCATAACCACTGGGCAGGATTGTACGGGAGATTGGAATGGGATGGTTTCTTCGGTACTACAATTACTAATCCTGAACCTATGGGCAAACAAGGTCGCGTTTTACATCCTGAACAAACCAGAGTTGTAAGCGTAAGAGAATGCGCCAGATCACAAGGTTTTCCAGATTCCTTCCGCTTTTATGGAAACATACTTGACAAGCATCGCCAAATTGGAAATGCTGTACCGCCACCATTAGGCGCTGCTCTTGGTTTTGAAATTAGAAAATGTTTAACAACCGAGGACATTATCGGCCAACTTGAGAAGAAGCTAGATGGGTTTAGCGACTGATAGCAATGTTAAAAGTAATGATAAAAGTAAATAATATTTATGACAAAATATTATATTGACTCTTAATGGTAGCACAATATGTTATAAATGTCTTTTTTATCTACATAAATTTACGAATATGTGTCCAGTAAAAATATGTAGATGCTTCCTTATACCATTTACGTGACCAAAAGTATTATGTGATGCATATCTTGTATGCAATGTTAACAGTAGAAAGTGCAACGTTTGTTTCTTCATGCGTAAATTTTAATTGCGGGAATCAGTATTTTTTAATTACTTCTAAAATATTAAATACATATGTATGTCGTGTCGAGAACCGTTTCGTGCAAGAACTCATTTGTAACAATTATTATATATCGTATGTATATATTGTACCTTTTTACGGTTATGTGTTAAAAATAAAATTGTTTATCAACATAGTTTTAGAAGAGAGATAACGGCGAATAAAATTATTGAATAACGCAAGGAATATTTATTGTGAAATAAAATCTTTATAACAAAAGCCCACACATTTAAATGCAGAGTTTTTTCTTCCCACAATTTGGTACAAGTAAGAAACATCCTTCCATTACTATTTTTTTGATAAATTTGTTCGATTTTTAAAGATAAAAACGAAAATTATTTCGTACCCATTCACAGCTGTTCCAAGCTTAATATCAAATGAGGAATTCCAACATAGTAGTACATCCACTACATGTTTAAATAATTTAAATAGTATTTAATATATATTTTATATTAATATGTGGGCAGATACCATTTTAATTGTTTTTATTAGTATTTGTACCGCTTTATTGGGAGAAGGTATGAGATATAAATGTTTCCTACTTTATTCAAATTAAGGTTATACTTCTTCTTTTATCATTACTATTTTTCAAAATAATTTTTATTATTTATAGGTTTAACATGGCTAATGGTTTATCGAACAGAAAAGTATCAAAAATTAAAAGCCGAAGTAGAAAAACAAAGTAAAAAATGTAAGTTTTTCAGTGATAATATTACTTATAAAGTGATTCCTTAAAATCTAAGAGAATTATTTATCTAAGTATTTAAATAAATTATTAAATAAAATTGGTTTCAGTGGAAAAAAGAAAAGAAGCACATGGTGATTCATTGGATAAACAGCAAAAGAAGAAAATAGAAAGAGAGGAGGAAAGATTAAAAAATAATAACAGAGATTTATCTCTCGTAAAAATGAAATCAATGTTTGCAATTGGATTTGCATTTACAGCCCTTCTGAGTATGTTTAATAGTATTTTCGATGGTAGAGTTGTGGCAAGGTTGCCTTTTGTTCCCATCAGTTGGATACAAGGGTTGTCGCATAGAAACCTTCCAGGCGATGATTATACAGAATGTTCGTTCATCTTTCTGTATATTCTTTGCACAATGAGCATAAGACAGGTATATATTATATTATATTATATTATATTATATTCTATCATATCACATATTATACATTTAAAGGGAAACTGGTCATTAAGAATATTATTTACAGAACATTCAGAAAATGCTTGGATTTGCTCCATCCAGAACAGCAAGTAAACAAAGTGGTAGTATCTTTGGTCCTCCCCCTCAACAATTTAAGTAAATCTAGGAAAATATTGAAATTATTACGAACTGTTTTATAATATAATAATTATTATTTAAATTTTGGTGAGGTAACGTTTCGCAAAATATTGTTTTTTAAATTTGATAAACGTATGACATGGAAAGATACATCGTTACTTACAGATTGGAGTTAAAGTATAAAATATAATATATACTTTATGCATATATTGTACATTATTAATATATTTAGTTCGCATGCAATAAATATATATTTAATACTGATATATATATATATATATTCTTTTTTTAATTAATTTTACAGTATATGTAAAATATATGTTCATATATATTCATAGTAAAACACAGATTGTTTAAACACAAAATCGTTAACTCTGCTGAATGTAACATATATATGAAGATGTATTTATAAAACATAAAAAACATTTTTTTTCGAAAGATGAATAGGAAAGTTTAAAAATTATATAAAGAAGTATTAAAATAAGAGGGAGCCTTTCTGTTGGTATAGAAATGCAGCGTGTTTTAGAAAATAGTTATTGATTCATATATTCCATCAAGCAGCTCTTATACAACAATCAATGTTATATACAAACGTAACGATCAATAATATACAAAAAATAACCACTACCTTTAAATCGTAAAAATATTTAATACAATAATAGTATATTAGCCTTCCGTCTAATGGAACGCGTATTCAATAGATTACCGAAACTGCTCTCTGTTACGGATCGCTCCGCCATTAACTAGGTATTTCCTCAAATAATACGTACACATCTTTACTCAAAATTGTTGCCTTTTTTATATTATTACATACCATTTAAGCCTAAAACAGTCTCGTGTTATTAGAGCTAGCGAAATTCTTTTTATACAAAATGATACAATTGTGATATTTACAATAAATCTACATATACGACTAAAGATGAGACATCTTAATTTAATAAAAAGTTATTTAACTTGTTATTTGAACTTTTGGTGTTACAATGTACCGTTGTATGTTACGCATAATTCGTCTTAACAGCATTTTCAATCACACTGATTTATTATTGTTAGTAGAAAGCGAGTAGACACCCATCCGGCAATCTTGAAAGACAAAATGCTCATCGAATTGGAATTCGCGCTTCCCGATCGGTAGCGTCATACATTTTCAAATCACTAATCGTCATGCCAATAAGATTAAAAACCGCAACGATTCGGTCAAATTTAATAATTTCTTATTGCAACCATATTTTCGGCAGTGGCTACTGTCTGTATACCGTGAACGTAAAAAGAGGAAGACCTAATTGAGATTTCATACTATGACACTATGTTCCAATTTGTAGTATACTCTGAATAGAAATAAATAAAATTACAAAAATTTCGTTCAGGTTGTTTCAGAGTTTCAATATTTCCACCAAATTATAATAAAATGCGACGCGTTAGGAACCTCTCGCTGTCCAGCAGCCGATGAACCTATTGTTCTCCTTTTGTTATTATTTGAAATTTCAAGCAGCTTTCGTTAACGAAACTTCGCCGATGTTACTTAGAAAAAAGTAAACCATTCATGCTGTGTTCAATTTTTCTCTATCCGCATAACCCAATCCGAAGAAATTGAGAACTATAGAATATCATTCGAGTCCCATGAAAATATAACGGTATAAATATTACTTCATGCGCTTCATTATTTAGCATTGTTATTAGAAAATTGCACATTATCATTGATTATCGCGTTTGACGTGTACTCCGATCGGACAAGGTCTTTGCATCTCTACGTGATCATTCACTTTGAAAAGTTCGGTCACGTAGAATGAACGTTTATATCACGAAAGTATAGTCGATTCCTCGGTTACTCGAACACCGTTCAAAATGGCGGACAGTTTACACCGGGATGAAGGTACTGACACTTATCACCAACTCGGCAATAGCCGTTCTTTGAAAATTGTCTGCATACTGGCGGTTGTTTACCACTGCCCCTCCATCCGCCGCCGCCGCCCCTCCATCCTCCTCTTCCAGGTGGTCCCCCACCACCTCTGTACCAACCAGGGCCAGGTACACCTCTACCCCTACCGTGCATTGGACCACCACCCCTGGGACCTTGAAAGTTGGGGCCAGGACCGTACATAGGGCCCGGTGGGCCTTGGAAATTGTTCGGATTCATGTTATTGAAACCCATATCTTCCGGTCCCATCATTCCGTAACCTTCTTGCTGTTGATTGTACATAGGCGGAGGTCCCATCATTGGCGGCACCATAGGACCACCTTCCATACCCGGTGGAAACGCGTTGGGCATATTTCCCATTGGATTCATTCCTATTCCGTCAGGTACGACAACTTTTCCGTCCCCTGTTCTCCATCCTCCACCTCCTGCAGGAATTGGTCCACCCATTTCAGGCCCTAACGGACCCATGTGAGCAGGTCCCATTATTTGTTGAGACATTTGAGGCATTGGACCCATCGACGTTGGAGGACCCATAGGCGCCATGACTGGCTGTTGATTATGAGGGAATGATGGATAATGGAAGTTCGTGACTGCTGGCGATGGAGGTTGTAACTGAGGTTTTGGTTCTGGCCACGCCATGGAAGTGAAGTCTTTCTCACTTTCTTTATTTCCGGTGAGATCGTCTAAAGGAATGATTTTAGGATCGCTATATACATGGTGGCGTTCTTCGTCGGGCTCCGCTGCAGATTCTGGTATCCTGTACAAATGGAATATCCTTTGTTAACCATTTTTTATAAGATCACTTTGGAAAAAATATTTTTTACAAAAAAAAAAACAAATATCAAATATTTAATCATAAGAAAACATCCTTACATGCTTCGGTTGAAGTATAAAGCTTGTAAAATGCCCTTCTCCCGTGCGTATTGGATATCTTTCTCTCTGCTGTCTTTTCCGGGTTCTACCAAGGCCGGAGGTAAATCGATTGGAATCAAGGGTTTCCACCTCGTCCTTTCTTCCATTAAATCCTCATTACCTGAAACAGCGCGAACAGTTAAATAACGTTTTTCACGAATATTTAGAAAGCAGCACAAAGACGATCGCTCGGATGACTCACTTAATTTTCTAGCCATTTGGAATGCTTCTCTCTCGTTCTGTTTCTCCATTTGCTTCATGTCCGTGAACGTTTTCGTCACGTTCACCCTCTCCGTTTCGTCCAACTCGAAGTAACGCACCGATTCCAAATCTGTCTTCCATTTTAATACTTTCTTTGGCCCTTTACGCTTCTGATGCAACAAAACACTTCTCAACCCGTCGACATAACGGATCTCCGGATAAGAACCAGAGTTCTCCTTTTTCGAGGAATCGGATATAGAGGAATCTTCCGGCGAGTCGGATGTCTTCTCTTCTATATCGTCGTCGGGAGTGGGTGCTAATAAATAATAAATAATAAGAAATATTAAACACCAATAAATATAAATATATAAGTCCAACTATCGAAAAAATAAAATTAAAAATCTTACTGTTACTTCCGGTGTCGTCGTCAGCTTCCGGTTTGAATATCCTATTCTCTTTTTGGTCGTCTGTCTCTTCTTTCTCTTTTTTGCAATCATCATCCGAGTTCTCTTTCTCTTTCTGTTCTTTGTCCTCGTCTGTTTCCAGAGTGTCTTGGTAAAACTGTAAATAAACATTCCCCTTTAAATTCATCGAAATACCTCGGATAATAATTTCTCGAAATTAACAAATAATTTATAAATCAGACAAATTCGTTCTTCGAGTTGCACCGATTTTCTAATTACGGATATTCTAACTAAGAGTACTCACTTTAAAGTTAGGCTTGACAACTACAGGTGATTTTTCATCGGCACTTGGTGGTGAGGTGGGTGGAGGTGTAACGTCTCGATTATCGTTAGTGGCAGTCTCCTGTTTCTTAGCGTCCGTGGGACCGTCTTTCGTGATGGACGTCCTCCGCTTCCTCTTCCGCGGTTCTTTGCTCTTCGTCGACGCCGTCAAGGCGTCCATGAACATATCGCTCTCTTGCAGTATCATCGCTGGAACAAGAATAAAGAAAAACTTAAAATTAAACTAAAAATCAAGATAAAACAGAAACGATTCGATATCGGTACTTCTTCATTCGTAAACTCAATATCGATCGACAAGCACGGTTCATCCGATCCACCAGAATCGCAATTGCAATTAGTCAAACATTAGCTTATCACTATATTAAAATACATTATATATTAAAACAAATTATTTTCATCTGTAACACGTTCAATCGAATTTAAAACGACAAGAGAAATTCTGCAGTTGCGATTCAAGTTCAAATGTAACGCGCTGAAGTTTAGACTCGATCACGGCAGAACCTTCATCCTCACGAGCGATCCGCTTAAATCTGCAAAAAAAGAGTCCAAACGGTAAGTTTACAAATAATGACAAGCGAACGATCCCGGGGGAATCTGAAAATAAAGAATCCTCTCCTTCCGCCGTGCGCGCCGGGAAGAAATCGGAGGCCTGCAAACAGACAGCAATGAAAAGGGATGAATCGTTACTGGGAGAAATCGGGGAAACCACCGAGTTGCGAATGTAGAAGAACGAAGACACGCGGATTCGCGTGGAGAGCGAATTTTCCGAAATAAAGGAAAGTAAAGAGTTGCGGGCGCGGTTCGCAGTGTCTGCGTTCAATGTCGAAGTTAAATTCGGCTATTGCGTAATTATGCGGCCGAATGTAAAATGCAGTTCTATTACACGATTCCCGTCGCAAGTGGACGAACCCCATTGATCGGTCGGATCAATAAATCGTTCGAAATTTCGAACATCGCCGGGTGCGAGAGGGAAAATGTAAATAACGCACGCGTGCTTGTAAAAGGGTTTCGCGTTCTTTAAAGTTTTTCGGCGCGCGGGCTCATGAGAATGGTAAACATCAGCTCGGATAACGTGAATTCATATTTTCCTCCCTTGAATCTCTGCTCGTCGTTAAGAAAATACCACAATTCCCCCGATCGGACGCGAAAATTCCGATAGAGTCTAAGGGGAAGCGAAGAGTGTACCTCTAATCGTGCCAAAACGTTTTGAAATGTACTTTCATTCGATTCTAATGACCGTTTCTTTATCAATGCGGCGATGCATTGTTCGTTATGTAAATTGCGGACTACCGACGGGTGCGTTTCAACGGCGGGAACAAAGTTTTCAATTAATTATTTTGATATCTTCGATCGTCTCCCGTGAACGTTTCGCTCTCCTCGTGTATTCGTTGGTGTATTGCACTTTCTATACGAATCGGACGTCTCTAATATTTCATTGGAATGAACGTGAGAGGGTTGAAAGTCGTTTCGATTGATGAGCTTCTTTGTCTCGGCGCTTATTGGCAGTGCGGCTTATATGCGACAATAACAAAAACGTTTTTACACAGGAAGTGCAAGAGCGATTTATCACATAGATAATGTGTTACAAGATAATCGTGTATAAAAATGCCTTTTATGAACGTATTCGATAAAGTGATAGTAATAAACTGGGGAATAATATACGGGTTTCATTGTACGGCTCCAATTTTATTTCCATCAAGCTCTCTAGAGTCATATTTAATATTTACTTTGCTCTAAAACGCGATGAAAAATCATTAAGTGTACTCTTAACGCATATCTTCGTGTAACAGTAAGTAGCATACTTGGCTTTTCCAATATCACCTCTCGCGCGTACTCTCGTTTTCAAAGAGCCCTCTTTGCAATTCAACGATATCGTCTAATATCAGCAGAAATGGCAACAAAAGATTCTACGCAATTCAAATCGTCCGTAAAAACAGACGCGTTTCCTTCCTCCTTGCTATATTCCGTGACAATAATCAAGATCATCAATTATTTCGAACATCGAACACCGCAAGAAGTCTAGCCATTCTGTTCAAGTGAGATCGGCTCGATAACTGAATCGACCAACGCCAAAACGTGCACATCAGAAAGAAATTTTACAAGATCGCTAATATTTAATTAAAAAAACCAAAGACAGAGCTACATATTTCAAGTACATCGAACTTAGCGAATTATGAATTCATTCTCTCGCATCTCTCTCTCTTTCTTTCCTTTAAAGTATAATCAACGAAACATAAAAATTAATGGAAATCAGAATAGTTTTTCCTCTTAAGCGTTAGCTATATCGTATCCGTATGAAAACGCATTAATGATTATCTGCGTTCTAAATAAAAACCGTTGACAAAAGAAAATTATTTTGTAAATATATATATATACATATATGTATATATGTATATATATATATATAGTAAATTTAACAATAAAGACAAGGAAAGTTTATTTCACGTTCGAATCCGTTTTCGAATTCAAACGGGAAAAGATAGGGACCGCACGACGATAGAATGCGTGTGTCGCGTTACGGCACGGATCCCTATACGTTGAATGGTTAATACATATCGCGCGGAGCGGTAATGCAACTGCTACAAGAAACGGAGACTAGGTTCCGTACGCGATTGCCGGCGTGAACACCGTCGCAAAAACATTGGCCCCGATACTCCGAGCGGAGAAGTGCGTCTCGTTGCGCAACTCCGTCCCGTAATTCCCGTCCATCCTTCCTCCTCGCGTCTAATTCAAACCGGCGATTCTCGAATCCAGTCTTTCTCGGCCGACAGAGACAACAAACGAACGGTCCAAAACCCTTGAATTTAAAAAACACATTTACACGAGATCACAGGAATCCTCTGTTCTTCAATTTCAAAGCTAAAACAAAGAATCAGCCGCGTACCTTTGTCCGTCAACTGCGCCGCACGAGTACTCGAAACGGAACGATACTATGAATCATAGGCGCGCGCGCCGCGAATTGAGCCAGAATCATTCTTTAACCGAGAATGATTTCCTTTCTAAGGCGAATACTTCTTTCTTTTCTTTTTCTTTTCGTTTCGAATGAACTCTACGAATCGTACCGATTCCTCTTTATCGTTTCTTTCTCGCTTTCAAGCGAGACTCTCTTTCTCGGTGGCCGAATACGAAAGAAGCTCGAATCGTTCAAAACGCGGCTATCCCCGGTTTTACGGGTGTGTATCATTTTCGATTCTATGAGAGGCGACGGTATTCAAGTTCGTCAATTGTGCCAAGGACGAGCGCACGATTATATCGTTTTCGTTCCCCTTTTGTCTTCATCTATGTCTCTCGCCCGTTCCAAATAAATGTCTCTCTTTTTCACCCCCGATCGTGAAAATCTGCGACCACTGGCAAGGAAGGTAACTTCTTCGCCGTGTCGACGTCGTCACCGGAAATAGACGATTACGTGCGTGTCGTGTAAGAAGAGGCCCGTTGATCCTAAGGGGCGGCTTGCTCGAGGACGTCGAGTCGATACGCAGCGTCGCAATTTCATGCATTTTTCAGAAGTGCTTTTCATCCACGAGATTCCATACTTGTCTTTTCTTATTATTTTTTTTTCTTTTTTTTTCATAAATGAACTTCCTCCGACCGTGTCGTGCCACAATTACTTCTCTCGCTTCGTTCCTTCCATTTACTCATCCAAAACACACCACTTTGCTTTCTCTCCCCCTCTCGCTCTGTCTCTCTCGCTCTCACCTTCCATCCCTACCTCTCTCTTTCTCACTCGCTCATTCTCTCTCTCTCTCTCTCTCTCTCTCTTCCCCTATTTCGCACGCGCTCGATCCCTCTCTCCCTCTCTCTCTCTTTTTCACTATCTCTATCTCTCTTTCTCACCCTCTCACTCTCTCACTCTCAGTCTCTCTCGCGCTCTCTCTCTCTTTTTCTCTCTAACACACTCTCTCCTCCTCTCATCCAACATTCTTTCTCGTTTTCACAAGGATATCTCGGGACTGATGCGCCCGAAACAAATTTCAATTCTCTCTGATGAACGCACGAACGTATTCGAATGATTCTGCAAATCCGCTGTGAACTAAAGAAATACAAAATTTGAAAAATAACGTATCGTTTTTCTTTTGGCGAGAATTCGATTCCCTTGTGCGGGCGACGTTCGAAATGGTGTCATAGCGTCCAGCGTGATCGGTAAACGCTAGTCCCCGATTAAAGTAGCCGGGGCGGAAAGAACGGGGGTGGCCTAAGAAAAGTGTGAGAATGCACTCTAAAGGGCAGGCATCAGGAACAACGCACCGCGTTGTCGTGACTTTACGAAAATCGTAACTATGTTCAAAGCATGCAGCCAAATGCAAACTGGTCGGCTAATATCGGTATTAAACTAACGATCGCATTCGCGACTCCTTTTTTCTTTTTCTTTTGTAAGCGTTAACTCTATTTGGGTTACGTTAAAGTGAAAAGAATTAAAAAAAAAAAAATATCTGTCTGGATGAACGACACCATTTTAAACGACCCAAAACGTTTTTGGTCTGCACTTCCGGTTTGTGCGATTAGTCACCGAGAGGATGGAAATCTGGATGGGCCCACGGTATGAGTGTTTGCTTTGATCAAGCATTCAAGTGAGCAAGATGTATAGCAGAAACCCAAGAGTTAAATATTTCCAGATTTCTGATCAATTTATTTAAAATGCTTAATAGGGTGTACATGTACAAGGGAAGAAGTATGGACAGACAAGAGTTTGGCTTTGTCTCCTTACCTAGGTATATTAGTAATATCCGGTTGGTGACTTCTATCGGTGTATCGTTCTTCGGTGAACGGTATAAGAGCACACACCCCGAAAAATTCTATCGATAAAACAACACACCGTTTTCTAATTTTATGCAAAAAAAAAACAGAAGGAAATAACCAATCGTAGAAACCATCAACGATTTCTTGGATGTTGCTTACATCGAAGTAATCTATATGTTAACTTCCGTAACCACACCCCGGGCACTAACTTTCAAAAAAATTTCGATACGTACGATTTAATTAATAGCGAAGATTACCTGCTAAATCTTCTTAATATAGGAAATAAATCGACGCTCAAAGAGACGAGATCCTAATTGTCTTCGTTCTTCTAACACGACGCTTAATTATCAGGGCAAGGCACGAGGATCCGTTTTTTGATCCACCTTCCACGTGTGGCTCGATCGATACAGGTTTTCTTTTACCTTCTATAAGCTCTCTAACAATTTTTAGGATAGTAGTACAGACAGGGTTCTATTGTATGGTGTATAAACTAAAGTAACTTTGGCCTGGAAGAAATACTGCGTTAATCAGAGAAGTAAAATCTGCACCGTGAATCGTAAAATAACAATGCTTGCGCAATATAGAAAATATATAAGTTATTATAGTTTGCACATCTTTCTCCTGGAGCCATCCACCTGCGAACTCAATATTAAGAAGTTAGTAGTAGCATGTATAATAGAGGGAACTGATGTTCGAAGACTGCTTATTATTCATTAAATATATGATTTAAAACGTTGAGATAAAAAAAGATTCTCCGGGCACCGTACTTATCGATAAAAAAAAATAACAGTAAAATTTTTGCTACTTATTAATTAAAATAAATAAACGATACAAGCATATTATATATTATTATTACGTTATGTATACGTAAACAACGAATAGTGTATCTCTCTTTTTAATAACATAAAAACAAGAATTTCAAAAAATACTATAATACGGATACATGATTACATGTATCATAACAAATCTAATTATTTTCATCAATATTTCAGATTAGATATACATATCTATACTTATACAAAAAAAAAAAAAAAATAGAAAAATTATCAAATATTCAGTCTTAGAACTTCAGTGTGAAACAAGACTAAGATAACATGTACCTTTTTACCTAAAAAATTAACTTATTGAAAAAAAAAATATGTATATAATGAAAAGAAATTCTTAAGCATAGTATCTTGAAAATTATTTGATACTTACGTTTTGGTTTTGGTGGTATCAATTTAATGCCTCCCTTCTTTTCTTCACCTGGAGGTGTGGTTGGTGAGTCCAAAGATAACTTAGCTCGTTTATCTGCTGTTGGAATAGCTTCTCTAAGCGGAGACGGCCTCTTCAGGGCAGGTAATTTCTGAGGTATGACCTTTTTCTCAATGATAGGATTTGGTTTTTTCGCAGACCTCGGTGGCGGAGGTTTTACTTCCTCCTCTAAGCCGGTTGACCTGAATTTAGAGTTGAATGTTTTCACAGTCTTTGGTCGTGTTGTAGAGTCCTGAGAATTTTTCCTGCTCTCAATAGAAATAGAAATGTTCTTCTTCTCTGGCATTACAACAACTTTCTTCGAATCAGTCTTATTTTCTTTAGAGCTGTCCCTAGAATCCGTAGATGATTTCCTTACAGCCGCTTCCCCTGATTTCTCTTCTTCGGACCTCTTTTTAGGTATTTTTCCTAGCTTAGAACTCAATGCCTGCCCTTGAACTTTTTCTAATGTTGCCTTATCCTTTTCTGCCTGATCTTTCTTTTGTTTCTCTTTTTCTTTATCGGATTTACTTTTACTGGAACTACTATGTTTACTGGATGAATTGGATGAATGATGCCTGTCCTTGTCCTTGGAAGACTTATCCTTGGAACTAGAGCTTTTCGAGCTACTACTACTAGAACTAGAACGATGACTACTAGATTTCGATGTAGAACTAGAACGATGCGAACTGGAACTTGAGGTATGTTTAGAAGAACTTTTGGAGGATGAAGAAGAACTATGATGACCTTTCTTATCTGAACTACTAGACCTTTTCTCATCTTTTTTAGAAGAGTCCCGATTTTCTTTATTACTAGATTTACTACTTTCACTACTAACATTGTCTTTAGAGTCTTTATTTTCTTTATATTTAACAACTTCCACATCAATACTGTCTGCGGAATCTATTACAGTCTGTTTCACTTCACTCGAAACTTGGTCTAATTTTTCAGATTCTACAATGTCCGCTTTACAGTCTTGACCACTGACTACACCATCACTGAGTTCTGTAGACTCTGCTTCCTCCGTAGTTTCCTTCGCGGGAGGCGTATCATCCACAACATCTCCATTAATTTCTACATTTGTACTATTCGCATTTAAAACACTATTAATATTTGCAGCATCAGTCTCCACTTTTGTGAGAATCTGTTTACCTTCACGAATCGTAATTTTATACACAGGAATAGGGGATTGTGAAGATGTAGATACCACAACAAATGCCGGCTTTTTCGATTGCTGTGACGACAGTTGTTGCTGTATTTGCACCTGCTGAGGTTTACTAACGACTTGCAGTTGTAAGGATTGCACTGTTGGCCTTTCTTGCGACTGCTGTTGTTCTTGTACTTGTGGTTGTTGTTGAATGTGAGATACTGCGATAGATGATGTAGAATTTGGAGTGAACTGTAGGTCTTGCACATGCACTGTTGCACTTTCTGTGCCATCGGAAACTTGTTGAATACCACAGTGGATAGAATATTGTTGCTGTTGTTGTTGCGCCGACTGGGATACCATATTTTGTCCAAGGGATGCAGCATTTTGAACTGGGACAGTCATAATTTGTGCTGGTACAGAATTTGGTGCAGCTTCTCCTTTCACTATTTTCAGCCATTGTTCTACCAATCGACTTGCTAGAACTCTAACTCCTTGGTGACTACCTTCTTTTGATAGACCCTTTATTAATTTTGGACAGTTGTTGCTCTTTAATCTTTCAATATCTACTGGACATAACAGCAGAAGTTCAAGTAATTCTTGAATAAGAGCCCAATTTTTTGCAAGAATACCATCGGTAAGCCACATATGAATGAGATTCCATCCTCCAGCACCCATAAATCTAAAAACACACAAGGTAATGGAAATTTTAACCTACCCTACATTGCGCTTTACCCCTCTATGACAAATCATATAAAATATCTACTAAATAAAATTTGTGGGACTCGCATCAGTGAGTACGGTCTACATTTTAAACCGTCCAATGGTTCTGAGTTCCTGTATATTTAATCTAGCATGCATTTATATTTCACACAATAATACAAATTATAAGTACCCGTGTGTGTCTACATGCGGTACAAAGAATAAATTGTAATACATAATATAATTTTAAGAATTCACGATAACTAACTAATCGTTGAACTGTAATATTGCACAATTAAAATTTATACTCACTGACTAAGTAAATCCGTGTTTGTAGTTTTTAATATTTGTATGTAAATACATTTTGAAACAAGTTTTTTTGAGAACTTTGTCATTAAATTAGCTAACCGATGAACTTCTTCTCTACTCTTAATACCTCCAGTTGGCCCCAACAAAACGCTAAGACATTTTAGTAAAGAAAGTGGATCTATACGTGGCTGAAAAACATATGCACAATTTTAAATACTATCAATTATTAATTAATTATTTTATAATTATTTTATAATTATTATTTCAAAGAAAATGACACTTGAAATTTAGAAAAAATTTTACTTCATTGATGTTTCACAAAATTGATTGATAAAGCATTCGAATTTGTAACAATGTCACTTAGCACAGCATAAAAACATTGCAAAAAATGAAAAAAAAAAAGAATGAACCTGCTTTCATTTAATTTAATCTCTATTAGAAAGCATTCCACATTTCATATGAATCTCAAATTTGCAGAACGCTACTGCATAAAATAGGAATCAAACATTAAATGAATTAAAGTAATAAAATTTTCGATCGTAAAAAAAAGAAGACATCAAAACGTGTACGAACGGAGACTAAATCAGAAGCATAAGGATAGATTACCTTCCCCATTTTTATATTCGGACATGTATATCGTAAGTGTATGTTAAATTAATTTTAGAAAAGCCAACATTACACTACCAAAATGCTCTTATTGTACGATCATTAAAAAGTTCGTAGTGCCAGAAATAGGATACGAGGTCATGTTAAGTGAAGGTTATTGATCCTACCGCTTTCCCCCTCCATCGCCAGTTCATCGCATTTCTAAGCATATGGCGCCCTCTCTCAAAAAACTCGTGAAACACAGGGAAAGTAAATTAATTTTAATAAATGCAACTTACCATTTTGACGTTATTCTGGACGATTTAGCGCATATCGAAGTACAAACATAGGATCATGTCGAAAATCTGTAATGAAACACAAAGATACTCGGGTTTTTTGTGGGCAAAGATTTTAACATAAGTTGACGAAGGCTGAGCGTAACACGTTACACCGCCATATTGTCGACGTTTTCACGAACGTAAAGAGATAGGTAAGAAACTTTCGTCTCTACGAATACAAAAGATATAAAAATAAAAGAAAAAAGAACGAATGTTTGCAAAAAGATAATTTACCTACGCCTAAATGTACTTTCACCCGAAATCGCTCGCGATTACTAATGTCTTGAAACGCTTCTCTATCCTCATTGTCCTTTCATTGTACTATAACGAAAATCGTTTGTACCGTGAATGTGAAACGATAATACCGAAAAGGACTTTCGTACCGAATCTTTGCTTATGCGATTTACGCTATCGCTCTTATTCATTCCCTATCATGGAAGAACTTGAAATACTAAAATTAAGCAACGGAAAGCTACAAATATGAAAACTATCAGTACGAGATGCAAGCTCCTCTAGTCAACGGTGCTCACTCGATGGTCAACTGGCAGATTTCTTCCTGCGCAATACTTCCGCGCATATCCCACCCAGAATGGTTACACAACCAACCAATCACGTTTCGAGACTCGCTGAACGGCGACCAATAATTATTACGACCCCACCCTGTCACTTGACATCACCGAGCAACTTCTATTTATAGCACACCATAATCGTCCATTTGTGCTTATTAGAAATTTTTACTGAATATAGAAATTTCCTTATGCCTTATATCACTAACACTTCTTTTTAATAATGCTCTCGAATAAAATTCCGTTAGCACTTATGCAATTTTGAAACGTAACATCGTGTGTTGCATGCAAATATGATTTATAAAAATTCGACAGGCCCAACGATACTGTCCATCATGTTATGTCACTAATGCATTAATCGTTTCACCTTTCAATAGATATCTAATTCTTGCGTATCAAGTTTCTTCCATTTTTTTTTATTACGCTCATTATGATGCTTTGCTTAAGAGTTTCGTATACGTGATGAATAATAAAAACTGTACCACCCCCTAACAGATCGTTCGAAAATTAAACGGTATTAAGATAATATATAAGGCTTCGGCTTTTTTGAACGACAGAAAAGCCACTCACATTTGATTAATAATTAAATCCTTTTTATGGAAAATAAATGATCACAGGTGCATAAGAAATTGGACATTTCTTATACACAGAAATGACGTAGCCCTATGCTTCGTTAGGAAGGACGGTGCATTCGGCGAATGCTATAAAATTGTCCAGAATCCACAAGAATCTTCCTGTTGATCTGCCATCTGCAATCAAACATTGTTTAAATTTTACTATTGTTACCTTATCGTTGATTTTCTTGTGATATCTTGTCAAACAGTTCCAACATTTACTTTTAACTTGAGTAAAATTATCCTCACCTAACTACGTAGAATCTGCTGTTACATCCAAACCGGAAACATCCTATTCTCTCAAAGCGAATCAAATATCTGTTCATTTTATGTAACTTATTCCAGTATTATTTCGTATTGTTTATTTATAATACATTATAACAAAAAGTTAAATATATTTCATCCAATTGCATATAATTCTTTAAGCTAAAACAATGTTTAAATGTTATAAAGTAGTTAAATTATTTTCGGAGTAACTTCCGGTGTGCTAGATTTATTTCTGTGTCAAATCAGCAACTTTTATAGAAACTATATTTATAATAAAGAGAAATAAATTAAATACAATATAAATTCTTCCGTGGAAATAAAAATTTTTTATTATATTTATAAAAAGAGTATAGAATTTGATAGTTAAAGAAAATTACTATACGGTAATCTTTTACACTATCGAAATAAATATTTTACTTATTCTGGAATAAAATAACATTAAAAAATGATAAAAATGTACATACTTATAAAATATGCTTAAAATTTTAAATAATTTTCAATGCTAATTAAAATCATATGAGTTTGAATATCGTAAGTTATACTGGTCTTAATTCTGTATCATAGGAATAGCATTTGATGCGTAATATAGTTTTTTAAAAAGGGTTTACATTAAAATAGAAACAATGTCACTTTTATTAAACGGTTTCCACTTAGCTGAGTCAATCTTACGAAAGAATTTAATAACAAAAGTAAGAATAAATAAAGTGATTATATTAATATCGTTATAACCCTACAGGTGTAAACCATTTTGTAGGTTACAGCTGCGAAATTTATGCATTTCTCGTTTGGAGAATCACATGAGGTAGTCAATCTAAATGAAGAAGAAAACAAGGTTCGTGAACCTAAGACTCCAATCACAAAAGATAGGAGTTTAGTAATTCCAGTTGAGACTAGTATAAAATATTTAAAAAGTGATGGTGAGTTTCTATAAACTGCTGATAGTAACATGTACTAAACGTACGTATAAAAATATTTTAGCGTACAAACGTACGTACGGAAATCTTCCTGTTTGGTCATTGTACATACGAAATTATAAAGGACATTATTTACCAAAGAAAACAAGGAAAACTTGTATTGTACGTATTGTTAATATCATATCAAATACATGATAGTATTAATCTTCTTAATTGCACATAATTTTTTAGAGGAATAATATAATAACGACTGGCAGTCCTTGCCCAATATGCAGAGATGAATATCTAGTTATTGATCCTACTAATGTCGATTTACTGAAGCAATTCATCTCTGAATTTAGCGGTGAAATTTTACATTTTAAGTAAGTCTTATTTTATTTGAAATTTATAAAATACAAAATATGTATATACACATACCTTATGTTTCTTTTCACTTTTGATATTTACAGCAAAACTGGACTATGCCAAAAGGCTCATCAGAAATTGCTTGTTGCTATAATGAAAGCAAAAGATTGTGGTTTTCTCACGTATGATGTTCCTATGAGAATTTATGATTACGATGAATGGAAATAATCATAAGAAAAATCTTGGTTACATTGTACTTTAAGTTATAGAAAAATGGATAAAGGAAAAATGAACTGTACGTTTCTAATAGTAGGAGGTGGCATTGCTGGAGTGTCTTGCGCAGAAAGTATAGGTTTTCTAGCTCCAGAAGAAGATACTATTTTAATTACAGCTAGTCCATTAATAAAAGCAGTTACAAACATAGTACCGCTCGGTAAAACGTTAATGGAATTCAATGTTGAAGAGAAGGATGCAGTATCTTTAATGAAATCAAATGAATCAATAAAAATTGTTCATGATGTTATTATTAAAATAAATGTACTAAATAAACAAGTGTACACCAAAAATGGAACAACTATAACTTATAAAAAATTGTGCCTCTGTAATGGAGCTAGACCAAAGCTAATAGCAGAAAATAATAACTTTGTTTTAGGAATTCGGGATACCGAGTCAGTTGTTCAGTTTTCCGAAAAGATAAAAAATTCAAGGAAAATAATAATAGTTGGAAACGGTGGTATCGCCACCGAAATTGTGCACGAAGTTGATGGTATTGAAATAGTATGGGTAATTAAGGATAAACACATTTCAGCAACATTTGTCGATCCTGGTGCTGCAGAATTTTTTATGGATAAAGTATACAGAACCGATGCATCATCAAATGCTGGTACTAGTACTGTATCTAAAACAATGAGGTATACAATATCGGATACAACAGTTGGAAAAGATGGACCAGCTTTGGGTCCAAATTGGCACAATAATGTCGATATAAAAGGTACTGCCTTCAAATCTGCAAAAGTAGAAATTGAATACGAATCTGAAGTATTAAAAATTCTTGACGCATCGGAAAAAGAAAAATATAATCCTACAGAGGATTGGCCTGTATACGTTGAATTAACAAATGGAAAGATTATCGGGTGCGATTTTATAGTTTCAGCAACAGGTGTAATACCGAACACTAACATATTAGGTTTAGAAGATTTTAAAAAAGGAGAAGATGGGGGGCTATTAGTAGATTGGAAACTAGAAACTTCAGAACATGATGTATATGCTGCTGGAGATGTATGCTGTGCAGGGTGGGAGATACCGGAACATTGGTTCCAAATGAAATTATGGACTCAAGCTTATCAAATGGGCCGTTATGCTGCAAAATCTATGGTTTCTGTATTGAAAAATGAAGATTTCTTGCAAGATTTCTGTTTCGAACTTTTTACTCATGTAACAAAGTTCTTTGGTTATAAAGTAGTTTTGCTTGGTCTATACAATGGACAAAAACTGAATAATAATTATGAGATTTTGTTACGGATGACTAAAGGAGAAGAGTATGTAAAACTAGTACTAAAAGATGGTAAAATGCAGGGAGCTGTATTGATCGGAGAAACCGACTTGGAAGAAATGTGTGAGAATTTAATACTAAACCAATTGGATTTAAGTATTTATGGAGAAGACTTATTGAATCCTGATATTGACATTGAGGATTATTTCGATTAGTTGTACATGGAGATAGAATAAATACATTTTTCTTTATCGTATTTCCGTAATCACTAACTATATCATTAACTATGTAAGTCATTTTAATTGTAGTTCATTTTATTATTATCTATTACTTAATATACAAAGTGTACATAAATTAGCTACATTAAAATAAAAAAGGATAGTGAATGCCGTTTGCAATGCTAGAATTATTATTCAATATTTTATATTAGAAAATAGAAAGTATTTTTTGGTGATACTTAATACAAGTGTCGTAAAATAAAATTTCTTTTAACATCTTAAATAACTTGTATAACTTTCGTATTATTGTAAAGAAATGTACATTCTTTATTCACACAAGAGTATTCATAGAATTTGTTCAGTTGTTTTAACTATAATCTCTTGTAAAAATTCAATTAATCTAAGTATTATCTCTTCTTAAACTAAGTCAGTTCTTTCTTTAATTTATCATTGAATCTCACATTTTTCTGAATTATTTTATCGAATAATCTATTATTGTTGCGTAATGTGGACTTCGATGGTGAATTAACGGGCTTTGTATGATCTTTACTGTAATCCTGCGAAGGACTTACGTTTATATTATCAGACTTTTCAATTACAGTTCCATCGTTATTTTGGGTACGATTTGGACTCTTATCTTCGTGTGTATGTGATCCTTTGACCCCTAACGTTTTGCGCAAATTATCAATAATATTCTGCATGTCGTCAAGGGGTTCTGTAACTCTTTGAATTTCATTATTTTTAACGCACAGTCTTCGTAAAGTTTTTGCAGCGAGCTCCATTTGCATAAGGCAGTTGTCTATACTTTCTTGTCCCTTGGTGTCGTCGAATGTCTGATTATTAAATGTAACCCCTAGCACTGATGTATCCGCAGACAGCTGCTGTAAACTTTCGTTCAAGTGCTTTTTCACTGGTGTCATATTTATAGATATTCGACTATTATTCAAAGAATCTTCAAAAGTTTCTGTATTTTCATAGCGTTCCCAAGTTCCATCCAATGTTGTACACAATTCTTTGATCGAATCCTCTATATCGTAATCTCGCAAACGATGTACCCAATCCAAAAATTTCATAGGCTGCAATAATGTTTCCTTCATGCAATCTCTGTTACGTATACGAATCGTTGGTTTCAGACTTTTATTTACAATTACTTGTTGTTGATCGAATTCCTGTAATACAATAATCAATTATATAATTCTATAAAAAATATAAATATTCTAATTTGTTGCTACTATTACGAATACTGATTTGTATATTATCTGACTAATAGATACGTACATAATTAATTCCGACTTCCCTGCATCGCTCGGTAGCTTCTCTTACCAGCAATTGCATTTCATGTAAAGTAATACCACCACAGCTGATCGCATCGGCACTTGCTTTCATCTTAAGAGCATATTCAGCATCTGCTGTTTTCTCACTCAAAATATTTTCTAATTCTTCCAAGAAGTTGGATTTATACGGCGTAACAATAATTTTCTTTTCCTCGGATTGCTTCTGTTTTAATCTATTGTTTATTTCAACCTCGTTTACAAGCAACTCTTTCTCCAATTCCAATTCTTTCTGTTTTTGATGAATCTGTTCTAATGCAAGCTTTTGTTCTTCCACTGTAGAACCAAGAATTTCAATCTTGCGTTCATAAGATAACTTTTGGGATCCCAATTGTACCTCAACTTCACGTTTCGCGTTCTCTAGTTCCTTTATAGCTTTTTGTTTGCTTTCCTCAAGCTCGGTTCTTAATCTTTAAATACAAGTTTGCATTGAATATTTATATACAAAAATGTTCCAATTCACAGGAGTATCATTTGGAAAGTACTTACTTTTCCTCTTGCACTTTAAGAATTTCTTGATAGGCAAACTCGTAATCCACGGTTTGCGCGGAGATCTGAATATTGCTATGCCCGTCATAGGGATTTGAGACTTTGAAGTAATGATTGCCGCCGATTACTAAGCGATCACCATGCTTGAGGACTACTTTACCAGTTACGATCTACAACAGAAACGAAGAACTGTAAAACAGTGGACGCATAATAATAAGATGGTGTAAGATAAGCATAAAATACGTTATACCTGTCCATTGACATAGGTATCTCCATCCATTTCAGAGGACAATAAAAGTTTCCCACTACTATTTTCGATGGTGCTGTCAAATATATAAAACACGATTAAAGCAACGATATTATACTGATGGTATATATGATAAAAAAATTCAGTTGCAAGCACGTTAGAAACCTTGTAGATGATGATCACTCATGGAAATACCTGGGGATCGACCAATTAATGAAAGCAAAAGGGTGAACAAGCTCGAGAACAATTGTATTATACGGAAGACTATCATGCAATCTTAATTATAATTTATTTTGTATCCAAGATTCACCACCTGAGGTCTATTATGTTGATAGAACAGACAAATGACATGCAACGACGACAAAAAACAACGAAGGAGGACAAACAGCGAAGACACTGTATTCCAATATCACACATCAAGACACGCCACACCAGTAACACATGAAAAATCTACCAAGCAAAAAGGGGAACAAGAACTTATGGACAAGTAGAGCAAGTCTAATGGATCTTCATATCAACTGAGCCATCAGAGTGCGAACGACCCGTAACTAACCAGTGCAAAGGTCTAACGAGAGGTCCATCCAACATAATATCCAAATTTTTGGAGGAACCTTCGGGCCCAGATTGTTTGCCGATGCGAACCAATCCAGGAGGAATCAGATACAACAGTGTTCCAGACAACATAGGATCGGCTGCAAGATTAATCAAACAAGGCTGTTTATCCTTCTCTTGGAAATCGATTTCGATAGCGATCCCGCAGCGACGCAAATACTTTAACTCCGAATTTTTCCTCTGCTCCGTCTCCCGTAGCCTTTTCGACCATGTCCTGCAATCATGAATAGCTAAATTCCTAGTTTCCATGGGCGACTTGATTATTTAAGTATCCATCGTTCCGGACCGCGTGTACTTTTCTCGTTTAATTCCCTTACAAATTTTCGTTGAGTCGCAAATTACTTTGGCCTCCCCTTATCAGAATTTATTTTAATCTATTATTTCATCTACAAGCAGTAAAGTAACAAAGTAATAAAAAAATATTCAGCAATACTCTTCATCGCTTTCATCAAGAGCTAACACAGTTCTTCCTTCTGCCGGAAGCTCCGGTTGAATTTACGGCTAACCGCAAGTAACTTCCGTTCCGTTTATATCTTTTTTTCAATACAGAACGGACGAGTCTAATAATAATGATCGGATCCTTAATGCGATCGGAGAGAACGAGATAAACTCACAAGCGAAAGAGGAGATTCAGTAAGTTCTCTGGTAAGATTCACTTACATCTGAGTGGCGGAAAGTTGTTCCTCGGTTTTCTTCAACTGATCCCTCAGTTTGTCGATTTCCTGTTGTTTCTGCTTGATCTCATTACTATTTTCACCATTCGGTTGAATGGAATCTAAAAGCCTTCGGGGCACGATCCCCAATTGCTTCTCGTATCCTTCGCGGACGCCGCGTAACCGTTGAACTTCCGCTTTCAGCTCGCTGAAACGGGAAAATGAGAACCATAACGAAATAAAACGATGCCTTCGGCGTAATTGCACCCGTTAACAATCATTAGGTTATACGTGCGGCGACGCCACAAACGAATTTTCTTTTGTTTCGCCGATTTAAGCTCGAACCTCGGTCCATGCTACTGTTTCCTTTTTCGAAATGAAAACCCGAAACATTAAAGACCTTCGTAACAGTCTAAATTACATATCGAACTTTTAAATATTAGAAAAGAGAAACATACGGATGAGTCTTTTGTTATTCGAATAATCAAATGACTTGCTTGTTCCTTTCGATCTCAGATATCGAAGACTCAAAGCGTTAACGTAAAACGAGATAAAGGAAAAAGTTTCAAGATAATAAAAATCAAGTGTCATTCGTTTGATGCACGCGCAATAGCACCGACGTACTTAGACTATGAATCTTAATACGATATTAATACCAGTATCAATTTTATCGCCCATGCTCTTGACAGGCAACACGATTTACCCCTTTAGGGGATTTCTTCGAGATATAATCCGTAATTGAACCTATCTCCGTATCTTCCGATCGAACGGAAACGCGCGATAATGAAAAGTTGTTACCGAATCAGTTTCTCGTGCGGATCTTCGTTAATTCGTATGCGATTAACAATGGCTCGGGCTTGACAAGCGTATCGAAGGGTCGCAAGCGTCTCTTCCACGTGTATGTTGGCCGGCGACACGGTCCCAAGCATCGCTGTTCTCGAATTGCCGCCGAGGCTCTCCTGCGAAGTTCAAAAAATAGTTTTTCACCATGAAATAATGGACTACACGAGCAATTTGCATGCTACGTATTACATATAACAAACGATACACCGTCACTGTTGCGTTTCCTCCGCGACAAGCGTTTCGAAAACGAGTAACAGTGCTTTTGCTGTTGAAAAAAATTGGAGAATTAATGTTTTGGCTTCTGAAGCTATAAAAAGAAGAGCTTTCTCTTAGAAAAACGAAGAAACGAGTAAATTCTTGAGTAATTAAAAAGAATATTATTTACTCCATTAGAATTGACAAAAATCAGGAAGTATCAAGGAGTAGAGTCGACGGCATTGGTCTTCGAGCGAGTCAATTTACACTCCATCGAAAGGAACGCTGTAGTCTAGACCTTGGTCTCCGGTACAAAATAAGACGAGCAGTAATAGAGTTCATTCGAGTGAAAGAAAAAAGGTAGTACTCTCGAATGTCAGAATAGTGTCGAGGTCGTCGAGATACACGTGGCTCTCGCTGCCGAAGGGTCCATTGATCGAGAGACTTCAACGCGTGGTGCGCGCTTCGGCAACGGAGGACGCGAGTATATTCGAAACGTACCGTCAGGATCAACGAATAAGCAAACAAAAGGATGAGCACCGAGGACAAACATGCTGACAAGACGATCGGGATGTTCGAGAGTGTTCATGCAACGATTAACTAAACATCTATCGATTAGAAAAAAGACGATAGAAGACAAAGCTTGATCGTTGATCCATGGAACGATGATCAACAACGTAATCAATAGATTACGTGAAAAGTAATCACGCCTTTCAGCGAAGTTTATTGTTTAACCGGATCCTCCGGCTCAAGTACATACAAAGGTTCAAGGTGTTCTGTCTGTAATCTCGTTTCTTTTCGTACGCATAAATAATCATTATCTGGACGATAAGGTGTAAAGGATCGAGAAGAATGATTGCCGTCGAGTGGTGCTTGTTCCGTTATCGATCACACCTTGGCGTTTCTTTCTTTAAGCGTTCATCCAGATACGGCCAATAAAACGATAAGTCCGCAAATAGAAGAGTTCCTCCTTCGTGTAAACTCTCGAAGCCTCGAACCTTGCCGCTGAGTCCACATTTGACGATGGAAAACATGCGTCTCGGCCGGCCATTATCAGCGACGTTATTACCCCGATCAGGTGGTAAACTTCGTGTCGCCAATTATTGCCGTTGCTCTTTGATTCTCGTTTCTTTCTCGCCGCTGACAAAAAATCTCGTTTCAACCGGCTGCGTAATCTAGCCTGTCGTAATCGTCTTTATCAGATACGTTATCGTCGCGCGCGCGGATTATCGAAATGCATCGCGATATCCGAGAACGTCCCCTATTGTTAGAATGCACGCTCGGATCAGAAATGACCGAACGATCAAGAAAAGTAAAGAAACAAACAGCGATGCTTCGTAAAAATTCCATACAGATTTATCTCTCGTTACGACTCGTAATCTTGCGCGATGTTATCAGCAACGACGCTCCATTTATTCATGTCTGTCCCGTTATTGTAATTCGGCTTGAAGAGCAGGGACTTTTATGGCCCGCGATAACAATAAGTCTTCCAGTAAAATAACGCATTTGTTCAACGGTTCAAGGATGCCGAACGGCCGGAGAGAAAATTGTAAATAGCGGTGTTCGCGTTATTTATAAAATACAGAGAATATTACGCGAGAAACGGCGATTAGTCTTGTCGAATACGATAACGAAGACACGGTCGGATGATGGATTATCATTGAACTTGTACCGAATATCTCGTGTAACGAAGTTTTATCGAAGCACCCGCTTTTTTCTCGTTTCCGAGATAGATATTTGCGTCACAAGGCGAGCCCCTGTCGTGTAAACAATTTCTAAGGTATTACAAATTGCGTTGACAATGGCCAATTTCTATGCTGTCGACTATCGCTCTCACTATTGGAAAAAACCCATGAACACGATGAGCTCGCACGATACGAAGTATGATAAAAAGTAATTCGTTGTAAGTCGCTTATTCAACGGTGGAAGAAATTTTAATCTCTCAGACACACTGACTGGTTGATTAACACGAGGATACTTGTATATATTCATCAACTTCTCTTTCCTCGAGCCTACCGATCCAGATCGTAAAAATAATACCGAACACAAGGCGAAAGTAATTATTCCCCTTATCAACAGTTCCTATATTGAATATTAAATAGAGGAGGTTATCAAATTTCACGCGATATGCATAGAATGGTTCGAAACATGGTAAACACCGATATTGAATAATAGACCCAGCATTACCATCACGATACATGTCGATTCAGCATATGTAATTAGTTAGGAAAAATGTAAACACGGATAAGTTTTTTATTCCGAGAAAAATTAGCATCCTCGGCTGAGTATAATTTCCGGTGTACCAATTAAATCCCGCCGTGAGTATGCATCATCTATCGGGCGCCTCGGATCGTTTTTTACGAAAAAATGACTAATTCAATTATTCGGAGTGTACAGAGGAATGAATCATCTCTAAAACGACGTGATACTCGCTACGTATCCAATGAGTCCTTTCGTCAGTCGCGTACTCTTTCATGCGTCTAACAAACACAATGGAGCCTGTCCGACAATTGAACGCCTAAAAGCGTACATACTAACGTAGATTTCTCCGGGTTAATTACTCGATTAAACCGTCTGTCGGCTTGCGACGATGTGCTCCGAGGAAACGAATTTTTCTGTTAACAAAAACAGGCAGGATCTTTGCATCAACCCGGTATAGCATGTTTGCAAACTATCATAACGTCTGCGAAGGACACTTCTTCCTTCCGCGTCAATCCAATAGTAATGACTACCTATCTTGTTGACAGTTGGAACAGCATTTTTGAATACGATAAAAACATTTATGTTTCCTAGAAGCGATAACTCAGCTAATTTATTCAAAAAGGAAACGCACTTTTCCTGGTTTCGCTTCGGGATCCAAAGGGTTGACAGGTTAACCGCGATTTCGGTCACTGGTGACGCTTCTGAATTACTTGGAAACAATCGTTACACGTGAGGTAAAAACTAAGTTGACAATAGTGTAACGCAAAGATTCTGACAAATAATGAGTAATTGTTCTTGTTTTTCTGTGCTACAAAGGGATAACTCCATGGAAGCATGGTGAAAATTTTCGTGACGCTTGGCACGTACGCTACCAGCGTCATATACTTGTGACGGCCGTAACCCTATATTCTGCACAACGAAAATAAAATGAATCCTATAGATACTGTTATTAGAAATGATAAACAACGACACTATATCTAGGAACTCAATGACTCGTTTCAGTCACATTGTTCTAATATTTTGCTTAGATTCATTGGATTAGCGCGTTAACCCTTTGCACTCGGAAGTTCGCTAGAAATATTTAACATTTCCTCGGAAGACGAAGACGATATTCTCTGAAACTAACAGAAATCACAAGTACATTGAGGAACAAAACTACCTTACTCCAATATTTCACGTATCGCATTATACGTTCAACACGAAACAGATTTTACAGTTTTCCCTAAAATCAAGTGACGAGTCACCTTTTGAAGTCAAAGTGTTAACCCTTTGCGAAGCTTCTTTGAAATGTAGAAAACCTTCAACATGAAGCTAAATTATACATTGCTTAAATAAAACAAATACAAACGTTCCACCTAAACATCGACATTCGTCCGTAAAGGGTTAAAGGTCCATCCGAGGTGAGTTCCGAGCGGCACCGGTTTTCCACGGTCCACCGGCGAGTTCCGGCAAAGGTGAGCAAGCCGGCCGATTCCGGCGCAGGCCGGGCGGCCGGAGAAAAGGGAAAAGGCGAAGGTAAACCAGGGAAACGCGTTTAAAAGCCGTAAAATCCGCGATGCAATTCGCGAAGGTGATCGCCGCGGCGTAGGAGGGGCGAGTCGAGCCGGCGAAGGGGGGGCGAGCGGCGCGGAGAGAAGCGGTGAGGCCGGTGGCCGATGGAGAGGGACAAGCCGACGGATAAACATTACGTGCACAGCGAGTCCGCACACACGTTCGTTTAGTTGAAAGGAAAACATCGTGGCGATCCGACGCTGTGCGCCGATCGTCGTCGCATTTCGCAGACACCGAGTTTCCCACCGGTCTATCCAACGACAGCTCCGGCGTGCCCGGCTGTTTACCGATGCGTTGTCCTTGGTCAAGAACAGAAGAACCACCTGAGACCACTGGTACCGATCCACCTGGGACAGCCTGAGGAAGTTCTCGTTTTAGAAAGGCGAGGTAAAGCCAGCTCGCTCGCTCGTTCGTGGCTCTCATTGCGAGGAGTGCGAGCGGATCGAAGAAAGAAGGAAAGGAAGAAGTATACCGTTGTAGATACAGTCCACGCTACCAGAAGAGGATCGCCGGACGAGTTTCCCGGAGGGACGTTCAACGATCGGATTAAAGGGTCCACGCGCAGAACAGATCCTCCTAAGACGTTGGACGGACACGGTCGATCATGGATCTAGTCTACGTCCCCGAAGTCCTGACCTACGGCTTCCTCAGGGGTCAACAGTACAGGGACTACGAGCAGCCCTGGAATACAAACTATTTCAACGACGGTACGTGCGCCTCGCTTGTGCGTAGTAAACAAGTGTTGCATGGAGGAATACGGTATCGGGACCGGCTCCCATTCATGAACTTCCCGATGGAGGATGTGGGAGCAGGTGGCGTGCGATCGGCGCCGCACGGTCCGTTCATTTTCTTTCGAGCAATAATCGTTGCGATTAAACTAGATCTTGTTATTCCTCCGTGTACACATTCCTTGGCGAACGGTATCTCCGCGTGTAAACAGAACGTACACTCGGAGCACGTGTCAATCTGCGCTCCGCGGAACGCTGGGAAGAGCGTTCACGTTGTCCTTATCGCGTGAACTTGCTTTTTCTTCTTTTATTTTATTCTCTCTTTTCACCGGAGAGTCGGGCTTCTTTGGGGTGCCGATGTTACGTTAGGACGCGACCGGTTGAACGCGAGGGATAAGTCTTTGCCGTTGACAGCTCGGCAAGTTCAACTTTATCTGCGCCGTATTCTGTTTTGGTATTGTGATGACGAACGGTAGTAATGGCTTCGTTCTGCTCGGCTGAGTGAAATTATGGTTCACTATTGTTCGACTTTGTAATTAGCTTCCTTTCTTATATAATAATGTTCTTTCTTTAATTTCTCTTGTGGAAGATGTAACTTTATAATATTGTTTCCTTCTAATATTTCGTATACTTCTAATATACTTTCTTCTCATATTTTTCTTATATAAGGTAGAACAACTTTCAAAATATTTTCTTCTGCTCTTTATAATATTGCTTTCTTCTAATATTTCGTATACTTCTAATATAATACTTTCTTCTGCTCTTTATAACATTGCTTTCTTCTAATATTTCATATACTTCTAATATAATACTTTCTTCTGATATTTTTCTTATATAAGATAGAATAACTTCCAAAATATTTTCTTCTGCCCTTTAAAATATTGCTTTCTTCTAATATTTCGTATACTTCTAATATACTTTCTTCTGATATTTTTCTTATATAAGATAGAACAACTTTCAAAATATCTTCTGCTCTTTATAATATTGCTTTCTTCTAATATTTCGTATACTTCTAATATACTTTCTTCTAATATCTTTCTTATATAAGATATTACAACTTTCAAAATATTTTCTTCTCTGTTCCATTTGCGACTGCTGTAAGGTTCTCCGTTTCGAACAGATCGTTACAAGGCTGATATTCCTACAGTTTCTAAACTTCTGTCCCTGTTTTAACGTGAGAAATCATTAGATCGTCTTCATTTTCAGGCGATGAGCATTAAAACAGCGAAAAATGCGTAGTCTCGCATTGTTACGTGAACCGGCGAGGATCTCGATTCGTTCCAGCGATACCTTTCCCCGATCGCTGCCGAGGAAAGTTCTGAATCGTCTTCCTCGATGGAACCACGGGTTCCTCGATGTGAAAGCACGTTGGAATCTCGATCGTTACTTAAGCAACCCGTTTTCCCTAATTCCCTTCCGATCCGATCTACCTTCGCGCGAAAACGCGCCGCGGCGGCCGAGGAGCAAACTGGTAGCGCGATTTAAATTCAATGCATCTTCTCGTCCTTCTATTCTGAAAATGGCGCGAAACGCTGGGAAACGAGGACGCGAATTCTTGCAAAAGCACGAGAGCTCCCGATTCCCATCGCGAAATATCGAATCCCCGCGAAGACCGAGGCGTCATCGACGAATCTGGTAACGCCGATGCACTAATTTGCGATTCTGATTTTTGTTCGGCTTCCTAAAGCGAAATTCAAATATCCTCGATTCATTATCGTCTCATTGGAATATCGGAAAATCGTTGACGTACTTCGCACAGGTAACAATTATTGAGATATGCGTCAACAATACGTGGTTTCGTCAATAGATACGTATTACGCAGCAAAAATCGCACAGACATTTCCGAGTTATCTATTCTTTGAACTTGAAACTCGTTAATCAATGGTAACCGGTCACTGAACATAAACTATGGAATTCGCATTTTCTCGGGAAAAACCATTCAGTACTTCGAAAACATCGACGGACTTCGAATTCTCCTATTCCTCGATCAACGCGTTCATACCATGTACCACCGGTGGTACACAGGTTTGTAAGATTGAAGTAAATCAACGGTAATAAGTAATTTACATTTGTACAATTGGCTACTAAAGTCAACCAGAGGCGTAACAATAGAATGCGGTTCAATATTTTCGCAAACACAGAGAAACATGTCCTGAATCCGTTGAATCGAAATTTCGAATTGTCCGAACGGCGTACCAGGTTCCGACGCGGAGTACAAAGAAATTCACAGATTTGATTGTAACAAGAAATTTCCTCGGAAATCTGATCCTGTCTCCGTAATTTCGAGCGATCCTCGAGTTGGGCGTGTTCACGGCGAACAACAGGTATTCTACATAGTTGGCCCCACCCTTCGCGTTATCGTCGAAGAGAACTGGTTGCACAAAGCCGACGTCTCGCATTATTTATCATACATTACGTCCGGACACGATCATTATCGGTGCTCTAGTAATAATTTCTAGAAGCAGGATATGGAACGCAGTTTCGGCCGTAACGAATTGTTTACACCGCGAACGTTGCGTAAGTAGGCGAGGCTGTAAACAAATGGAACACGATACTCTAGTCGTTAAAGAAAACATATTTACGATGGTCGTGATCGCGGTTGTTCGCGGTCGCCGCCGATTTCGTAATGAAATATGCTAACGACCGACCGGCGGCCATTGCGCGATGGATCCTCGTACGCCGTTTACTCGGATAGCACTCCGCCGTCGACGTATGTTTTTTTTCTATTCGCGTACGTCGCTAAAAGAACACAAGTTCGTCTAAATATAGCGCTACTTACCGGCGCATCACACCGCCGGAGGTAAAAATATCGCGTGACAATAAGGCGTAGCGCATGAATTGCAATCGCTTACTTACGGAAATCGGCGGTAATTGCGGGTTCTACGAGCGCCGTTAATTTGTCGTGATTACACGCGAAAACGTGCGACAAAGATTGTCGAATCTTTATGTATCGGGAATGAAAATTATCGGGTTACGTATATCACGGTGTAGCAGACGGTTGAACCAGATTTTTAATCAGTCGACTAGAATCTTCTCCATTAACTTTGACCCTTTACGGACAAATGTCGACATCTCGGTCGAACGATTTAATTATTTGAATAGTAAGTGATCAGTGCGTAGTTCCCTTTTTTACTATTGCTTAAGTATTCGATGCATAATTTAGCTTCATACGTTGCAAGCTTTGTATAAAAGTCCGCGAAGGGTTAATTGATGCAATAGGTTTCATTGAAAATTGTTTTGCAGAAGCAAACATCTCCAGTTCAAGACTTGCTGAATAACAAAAGAAAGTGAACTAAGGGAAAAGTGGGTGATCTCTCCATTCGGTTAACACGTTTGCAGACAGTAAAAATTTTGGGTGCATAATAATTTCAAAAAATCAAGCCTATATGAAATTAAATTCAGACAACGTGGCTTACAAATTTCAATGTTGTAGCATTCATGTAATTTTGCATCAAAATGGAAATGAATGATATAGCATTCGCGTCCGCGAACGTGTTAGTGATTATAGGTTCTCTTTTCGACTGTGCATATTCTAACGTGCATTATAAACGAGATCCCAGTTTATCTTCCGTTGCACGACGGGATCCGAGTAGCGCCTTGCGTGTTTCGAAACTCGCTTTTGGACTCTGCAACTCACGTGCTTTTAGCAACCCGTACGAGTCTATTTCTAGTCGACCGATTTGCAAAGGATGTTCCCGTGACTCCCTTCTATTCGCAGACGTTGCAACGATGATGCATCGAATCGCGATAAAAATGTTGCTCATCTCTTTCTCCCTTTCTTTCCCAGACCGAAACAGGAAACGATCGAGATAAACCGTAAGCCGAGTAATTCGCTCTTACTCAAACGTCAATTTTTATCTCTGAGACTTTCTTTATCTGCCGGAATCGTTATTCTCTCGAGCACCGGCTGATCCGTGGATAACGACGTAAATTTCACGCGTGAAACGGAGCCAAAGACGCGTACGTGCGTCTTATCGCGTGCACCGCTGCTCGCAAGAAAGCGGATGAGAGAGATTTACACGAAACAAGCGATTTTGATGTTCCTTGCATCGTTGATCCTTCGCGATCGAATGCCGCCGTAATGGCGACTTCGAGCTTCGACGTCTAAATTCGAAAGCTGCCAATGAATAATTCAATTATTCTAATCAGGAAACATTGATACGCATCTTTTCCTTTTTCTAGTATTTAATACTCCGCTTTTTTAATGAAAAAGGTAATCGGAAGTTTAAAATTCTCGTCCGCAAAGGGTATCGCATTATTTAGAAGTATCGCTGAAAATTGGCACAACTTTCAAATTAATTGAGAATTGTAATTTGTAAGATAACTAATGTCGAATGAGAACGTTCAATAGTGTAAATTACTAGATAATGGTATAAGGCAAGAGACGGTTAGCAAATAATCGGTAATTTCTCCTTTTCGACTTCGCTTCGAGAGGATAAGCGATATTATGAAATGCTGACATTTCCCGTGTCAAAGTATTCATAATTAAATTGAATAGCGACGAGTCGGCAGATTGCTACGTGCTTCGAGGCACGCCCGTGAGGACACAGTTCACGAAACATTCCTGTCTAGCGCCAATGACGAAAACATCTTCGATAGTCTGTTAGAACTTGCGTCATAATCGAATGCTCGTATACGTGGAAATCGTCGAAGCGATTTTTTCCGCTGATTATTCGTTTCGTTAACTTTCAACCGCGACTCGTGAGATCGTTGTCTGTCAGCTGGAAATGTTAGAAAGTTTATTTTTAAAGGGGCACCGGTTTCCAATGGGATACGATTGTGTTCCAGGCCGATCGCAGAATCATTATCAGCGGCTGCCGCAGCAACACCACGACCAGAAACAATTGTCGAAAGAGAATTGCCACCTGTGCCGAGAGAACAAAAGAAGAAGCCTCGCGGCTTACATAAGAGGCAAATCGCGGAGAAGTTCTTGCAAAGAGATCCACGAGGAAGAAGACGAGCAGGACGTTAGGGAGGAGAATGATGTAAATAGTGATGATCAGCCGTCGAAAGTGGAAAACGAAAGTTCAAAGGCCGGCGACTCGAAAGAGGAGCGTAAGGAGTCGTAATACAGTTAAAATCGTCTTGCATAATTGCACGCTGCATAATTGCGATACACTTCGGGTAGACTCTTATAGATATCGATGAACTTTGCATACGGGATACACGATACGTAAACAGTTTCGGCGATATAACGATTAATTTATTTTTGTCATTTTTTCATACTTCCGAATGGAAGAAGACAAAAGTACTACCTTATTGGTATGTATATACAAAATGTATACACACGTGGATTATTATTGAAACGGTAGGCGTGCGAGAGAAATTAATGCTCTGCCGTGTTGAGATAATATATTTAATTAAAGAATGATTCGTTAATCGGTAACGAGCATGAGATAGGTTTACGCATTATTGATTGTTTAAATTTCTTCCAATACATTGTTTATTATAAGAAGCATGGTAAAGATGTTACGTTATTATTCAACGATTCTTGTATCTAATAAACTGCATTTACATAGAAAATTAGAATTAAGAGGATATTCAATGGGATATTGAATAATTTATAAGACTGACTTTACACAAGGAACTATATTGGAAGAAATGTTGGCTGAAGATAATGTTATAGTTAGTTAATAAGTATGTTAGAGAATAGAGTGGTACCTCGACTTAATTATCTATCTAAGTTTGTACCATGGAACCCAGTTTTTCATTATATTATAATGCAGGATTATAGAAGCATCACGGTTCGTTTCTCGAAATTAAGTTTGAATCTAAAGATTAAAATGGATTACGAAGAAAGTTCGTATGCTGAAAAGTTTGTATGTAGAGCAGCTCGTAAGTCGAGGTACCACTGTATATTGTAGAGATAATATAGAATGCTAAAGAAGTACTATTATTATAATATTTACAGACTGTTAAAGAATGCTTTATTAATAGCAAAAGCAATAAATAAGTAATCCTAGAAAGATAATCTTTCTGATTTGTTTTAATGTCACTTACCTTCAACAGCCATGTAAGCACGGATTCTCTATATGGAACGAAACCTCGTTTGCGATTATTTGTGTTTTCAGCAAGAGAAGCAATCACTTTTCCTAATGTAAGCAGTGACTTGTTAATGGATACACCTTCCTATAACATACAATTGAATATATTATATATAGACAAGTTACTATAAAATTTAACTATGTATCCAGATGTAATGAAACAAACCTTCAATCTATCACCACTGGCACATGTTTGGCTGAGTCTCTCACTGCCTGCTAGATCCACTAAATTAATTTTGCTGCGGCGACTAGGATCTACACGGTCCTTGCTTGAATGATTATTCACTTGTGTTTGTGTTAATATGATACTAAATATACTATGAGACCTTGAGCTTTTTTCATTCATTCCTGTTGCTGCAGTAGCCCGCTGAGAATTGCCCACTTTAAGCCAGGTCTGAAATATATAATGTGTAGTGATATACATAAGTGATTATAGAAAAATTTGAATACCATACCTGCAAATCTTTGTAATTCTGTATACAATGTTGACTCAAATCAACAATGTATGGACCGAATACAGGATGTTCTCTGACTTTAAGGGGAGCTCTTTTTACTCCATTGTTAACATTCGTTAAAAGGTCGTGTATCTTTTCATTGTAAATTTCAAAATAACTAATTTCTACTGTGGTTGTGATGTTGATATTTGTAGATATTCTTGAAAATATGTTTTGACAAAATCTGGGTATAATACCAGTTGCTTCATTGAACACTGTTGGATTTGTCTGTGAAGATTCTTGACCCATCATACTGTAACTTTTACCAGAGCCTGTTTGTCCATAGGCGAATAAACAAACGTTGTATCCTTCGAAAGCATTTTGTATTAATGGTAGAACCATATTTTTAAATATAGTTTCTTGACTGGCATGACCAATTTTTGTTGAATCTTCATATGACACAAAACAGTGATCATACGTGAAAGTGTGTTGAACAGATTCACAATTGACAACGATACTTTGGTCATTAACTTGCACAACTGATGTGATTTTTGAATCACTTAATTCTCTATATTAACAAAACAGAAAACATTACATTTAAATATAGTATTCTATCATGACTTTTATAATATGGGTAATTAATTTAAATATAGAAACTTACTTTGCATTTAAGGGTCTAACACGTATTCCTACAATCAAATTACTACTTTCTCCCTCAATTACTGTTTGATCATCTACACCAACTTCATTTAATTTAACAGATGGTGTTTCTACCTGTACTACACTAAAACAATCAGGTGTTGCTTCAGATAAAACATTGTCACTAAAATAACGTTTTATAGGTGTCTTGCTTGCAGGTAAAATATTTATTTTTGTAGTACTTGTAGCGGTACGTGTTTTATATTGTTTAGGAGTACAAAAATGTACTGTTGGTGTTTTATCGTTTAACAGAGTTGTCGATATTATCTTTGTTGTTTTACATTTTTCATTGGGTAATATACTTTCAGGGAATAAAACTTGTTTCCTTTGAAGTGTATTTACAGACTTTGAACGTGTAAGATTTGAATTAGATGGTGTGTTTGTTAATTTAGAATTTTCAACTGATTCATTATTAAAAAATATTTTACGTTTTTCAAGTTTCAAACATTTGTTCTCCTGTTGATTTTGAATCCCTTTGTAAGGGGTGTCAAACATGTCAGAGCACATTTTTTCCCTACAAATGGTAGAATAGAATGTAAATAAACATTTATTATATATAGCACAAGAAATAAAATGAAGGCAGAAGATATACTTACGTTTTATTAAGAGAATTTGTATTTTCTTTGTCGAAATTAATAGGTGAACTTGAAAAAATGGCATCACAAAATCCATACCTCATAGTTTTCAATGTATTATGTTCCATCTTGATATCATGTGTAAGATATTTTTAAATCTAAGACATTTACTTGATAAAAATTTTGTTTTCAATTATCTAACCTTGCAAAACGTTGGTTTATTGACAGCGGCATGCAATTTCTACGTTTATTTTAACCAATTGAAATTTTAGTCGCCATAACGAGCAACGAATTTTCCTACACGAACATTTTGTGTGAAACCTATTGTACATTCTCTTCCTTAATATGTATTATAGCTACATATTTCTACTAACCAATATATTATTCTAAAATCAGCAATTATGTGTAATTTTTAGCTTTAAGTAATAGGACCATTGTTGTAACGATCTCTTAAATTTCAAATTTATAAATGTTGAGGCTGGCCAATGTCAGTGAATCAGCATTGCCAACATGTAGTATCACTTTTCAAGAAACGAACTGAACACATTGTGATAACACTAACTTGCAACGTGGCTGTGTTTTTATTTTAATAAATGCCACAAAAAGTTATTCTCTGCAATATAGATTTAGAATTAAAATCAAATTAAGATTTAGATTAACATTAATTACATTTTAATCAATTCGTAAAAAGTTGTGGAAATAATTATGGCGACAGAAGATAACCAATACAATTATACAAATAAATGGATTTCAAAAATTGTATTTACAATATTTCTGACACTTATAGTATTAAATTTGCCAACCCTTTGCCAAGCCCACAGTCATGATAAATCACCAAGTTTTAAGTACACAAAGGAAGCTAATGAAGTGCACATGGAACATTCAATACACCATCATCAAGTAGTTCAGGATGAGCACAATAAACATGTTCATCAACAGAAACCAGTTACATCCAACAAAACACAGAATGTGTTTCTTAAAGCTATTACATCCACTTTAATTATATCAGTGGTTCCACTTCTTATTTTATTCTTTGTTCCTTTAGACAATACAAAAGAACGTGAACCATTGCTAAAGATATTGTTAAGTTTCGCATCTGGTGGGCTGCTGGGAGATGCATTTTTACATTTAATACCACATGCTTTGGTTCCTCACTCAAATGAGTCTAAAGAAACACATTCACACCAACATTCTCATAGCCATGATGACGAAGAATCCCATCATGTCCATGATATGTCCGTTGGTTTATGCGTATTATTAGGTATAATCATGTTTTTAATTGTGGAGAAAGCAGTAAGACTTATAAAAACTGATCATACTCACTCACATGTACATAGCATCACAGAAAATGTATCGAAAGAAAAGAAAAACAATAAAAACAAAAATACAGATAAATGTGATGTAGCTTCTAAGGAATCTAAGGATCTTCAGAATGAAATGAAAATTACTGGATACTTAAACCTAGCTGCAGACTTTTTACATAATTTTACAGACGGCCTAGCTATTGGAGCCAGTTATTTAGCTGGCAACAATATTGGTTTTATTACCACTATTATAATTTTGTTACATGAAATACCTCATGAAATTGGAGATTTCGCTATTTTAATACAAAGTGGCTGTAGTAAGAGAAAAGTAAGATATATGAGAGATGAATTCTCTGTTGTCAGAGGCAGATTATAAATATGTTATCTTTATTACAGGCTATGATGCTTCAGGTTGGTACCGCAGTCAGTGCTATGTTAGGAACCTGTGTATCATTGCTTGCAGAAGGCATAGGTAAAAATGAATCACGATATTACAATAAACATAGTTCTGATTGATTCATTTGCCATTCAAAATGTTATTTGAACTTACAGATGATCTTGCAACTATGTGGATTCTTCCATTTACAGCTGGTGGATTTATTTATATTGCAACAGTATCTGTAATACCAGAACTTTTAACCGATACCAAATTTGGACAGTCTGTATTAGAAATTATTGCACTTCTCTCTGGTGTATATATGATGGTACTCATAGCAAAATATGAATAAGGTCAATGTTATAATACCTTTTTTGATTGATATTACTTAATAAAAATCTTAATTATTATAACAAAATCCTTAAATTAGAACTTGTATTTTTATAAGGCTATAATTATGTTTACTGATGGATGATATTAGTGATAATTTAAAAATGTTGTATGATACGACTGCCAGTGAAAATAGTGTTATTTTATGCATTTACTACAAATATTAACATGTATAAATTTATAAGTTACTGAAAAAACCGGAAAACATAATATTCTATTAAAATTATGAAGGCTGTAACTTTAATTTATATTAAACTTTTACAAAATTTGCAAAAGACTTTATAGTAGTGTGTTAATAGACTGTATAAAATTATAAAAATGATTTATCAGGAGAAAAAGAGTGATTAAAAGTATTGAATAAACTCATCAAAGATAATGCATTAATTTTACACAAGTAGTTTTAAGATAAATGTATGCAGATAATAAAAGATAAAAAGAATGCGTATTTCGTATATAGATGAAATGAATACATAATCTATTCTATACTGTAATAAAAAATCATGTTTCTATTTCACTTGATTTACTAATTATACATAATTGTAATAATTAAATTATAATTAAACTCTTATTAATAAAATTTTAATTATTATTTTTACTTTTCTGCTGAGACATTATTTCCTTTATCCTCTCAAGACATTTTTCAGCTACATCTACAGATTTATCATGATTTTGTGATTTTCCTAATCGTTTTCCTTCTGTACAATTCTTTTTTGCTTCCTTATATAATCCTTTTTCAAGATATACATTTCCCAAATTAACATAAATAGAACCTATGTCAATCATATCTGGTAATTCTGCTCCTATAAATGTTGTAACTTATTGTTTAAACTATTCTGAAGTTTATAATTGAAGGATTACCAACTATAGCATGTGCATTACCTATTTTTATTGCTTCAGTTATATATTCAATAGCTTGATCATACTCTTTCATCATACACTTTACAGTTCCCAAATCATTTAGTAATATAACAGTTTGCTCATCTTCCTCACCCAGAATTTTTATAGCTATATTATATGCTTCAGTGAGGTACTTAAGAGCATCAATATATCGTGATTCTGAAAGAAGCAAGCTACCATACCATTCTGAAGCTAAACCCACTAATTGTAGAACATCTGGATTTTCATTATCCTTAGCCATATGCTTTTGTAACTGTTGTAGGCAAAATTGGAAACCATTTTCAGCTTTTCTATGTTCACAAACAAAAGTGTTATATGATGTTACTGTACGTAACATTGAAACACTATATGCAACATTGAAAAAGCTTGCTCACTTTATTTCTCCTGTTCTACTATACATGTTAGCGAGTTTAAGACTAATATGAACGACTGCTAAATCATCTTCAGTCATTCCTTTGGACATTAATCTTTGTAAAACAGATACAAATAATTTTTCTGCTTTGTTAAATTGATCTAACTTGAATGCAAGATTAGCCATTACATCGTAAACATACGTTATACCATCATAATGTTGTAAAAGTTGTGCTTGTCGCAAAGCAACATGTAACATTTGTTCAGCTTTTTTATATTCTTTCTTCTACAAAGACAAAAAATACCAATAAAATTATATTATAATAATGTATTTGTTTTTCACTCAATAGCATTTAATTACATTGTTACCAATTATAATGAAAGATACATTATAATATTATCATTTGTTATACTTAACCTGAATCAGTAAAATCGATCGTTTTATTGTCGTTTCTAATTGCAAAACTGCATCTTTCTCTTCATCATCATCATCATCACCGAAACCAAACAGAGTAAACAAAAAGGTACCGGAAATTACAACAAACTTCGTTCGCGCCGTCTTTCGTTGTTCATGAAATTTGTTACAATTCATTTGTATTTCGTGAATTTGTGGTAAACACATTATTAAGGCATTTTTCCTTGAATTTAATCGATAAATATTTGTAATAATTAAATTAGATCTTGCAAATATTTGAGCATGTTTGAAAGCATGAGCTATTATGTTTCGACAATACATCATATAAAATATTTAATTGCAATTCCACAAGACTAACAGCATTCATACGCTTCGTTATATAATTTCTCTAATAATACGTATATGACTATACGCACGTATGGTATGCTTAATAATATTGTAATGACAATTACTTATTTCATGTGTATACAGCCATTGCACATGTGTATGTGTATGTGTATATATAATATGTATTTCAGGCAACCTAAATGGATGTTTGTATAAGTCTCTAGTTTGAAATGTGTACGAGCATACGTGGTCGTGTATGTCTGTATATATATCTACTATATCTATACGTATGGTCAGTAACTTGAATATGTATATTTAATTATTAACCGTGTAATTGTGTATTCTGCGTGAATAAGTGCACACGTATACGGAACTGCACTAAAAAAGTATGTGATTCCTAGTAAACAACATAATAAAAGACAACCAATTTTTTCAATTAATTAAAACAATTATTTTTATAGAATGACTATCTCTTATATGATAAATCATTAGTGTGCAAATAATGATATGTATGCAAAGAAATAATCAAATTGACACATTCACGGTAAATTATCACAGTAGAAGTATATCTATACTATTCTACGCATCGTTAAGTATCCCTTTCCCCACCCATCCTTTTTCCTATCCCAATGCTGCACACCTTGATTTCGTGCATTACGCACCTTTTCACCTCACGGATATGAGATAGGTCATATCACAACAGGTAATCAAATCTCAGTCATGCATTTTTACATGGATAAAACTACCAATACGGCATTCTTATCATTCCGTGTGATTTTTATCTCCGTTTCTTCAATAATCAGAATTGTATACAAATATTGGTCACGAGTTTGTTCTTTGCGCATATTCCGCGCTTCTTATGTACGAACTGTTTCTTTCAGATCAAATAATGTAGCGAAAACTCATAATATATCACCTGTCGAATGAAAGGCGAGTCGATTTAATTATCTACTTTCCTTTTATTAATCTAAAAAGTCATTGTTTTGTTTTGATGTGTTATACATATTTGTACAAATGAAGAATTGTACGTTCATGGACACTCCCTGTTTTTTAAAAAAACTATTTAAAGTAATTAAAAGCGAATGTAATTTTATGGATTATGCTACAAGAAATTTTTAAATAAACTTTTATTTGTAAAACCATAATTAATTGGCAATTTCCTTATTATAGTTACACAAATAAATTCACACATTATAAAGTATAATGACAACTGATGGACAACTAAGTCATACATTTAATTTAATTCTTTTATATTGTTCCTTTAGTGAAAATGAGTTCTCAAGACACAACTGACAATGTGCAAGCAAGTTCACCTAATATATCATCAAGAACAAAAAATTGGGTCCAATTTGAGGATGAAACACCTATTAAAGATAGTGGAAGTGTGGAAGAGAAAACTAAAACTAATACACCAGCTGTAATAAAACCAGAATCAGTTACAGTGAATGTTGAGAAAATTGGGAAATCCATTGAGAAAACAGATAATCAACAGACAAAGAATAATGAATATAAAGGTGCTGTGATATCAACGGAATCCGTCCAGATTAATTTAGATAGATCAGGCTTAAGCCGTTCTATGACATCTGAAAGTCCAGATCTTAATTTACCGTCCGAAGTAAGAGTTTCTGATCCTAAAAGTGCTTCTTTAAAGACTATCGATCTCAGAGATGTATCTAATGGCAGAAGCGCTACAAGTAATATTATAAGCACACCCATTGGAAATATCAGACAAGGTTTTGCTAACGGAGATACTATTGTTACTCTTTTACCAGTTAATACTAGATGGCCATGGATTACTCCAGCTAAATTTAGACCAGAATTAGTACCGGAAGAATTAATGGCTCAGGGTTTAACGGTATATATATACATATTTATGTATATACATATATATACATAATTATTTGATTCATTAATATTATGGTATTAAATGTCAATGGTGTTATTTGTTTTTATGTCTACAAAATAGTTTCCTCCTTCATAAAATTTTAACTGTTACGTATTATTATATATTTCTTGCAGCTTACAGTAGAAGACTACGTACACATAATGGAATTGCTTGTAAATGATGTACGTTTCAATATGTACAATGTATGTTATAAAAGAATTCTTGTTCTTTGGATCTTTACTGCATTTATTGTGCTGCTTGGCTTATTATTTTCTGGAGTGACTGGTCTTACTTTATTTGGTCTTGGCGTCATGTGGTTAGTCCTTAACGCTGCAGCAATATTTTTTTGCATGTTCGTCAAGATAAAGTTAAACCATAATCTTGAGAAATGTATGGCTCAAGTGAACAAGCATTTACTTCGACATAAAATATTGCTTGGATTGGATGATAGAGGAAAGATTTCATGTCATAAAGTCAATCTCTGCTTCATATACTTTGATACTGCAGATTGTATCGTAAGTGTTACTAAACATTTTGTGATGTATGTGTTGGTTTAAATTATTAGGGCTGATTATGTTCTATAATCGTTTCTTTTATAGTTATTTTATACTGTCAGCTTGTGAAAGTATTATTCATCATTAAAAGTATCAGAATTCTAAATTATGTTACATTTTTTTGAAACAGAAAAAATTGCAAGAGGTAATAGAACGCGAAGAACGTGAGGGTAGAGTAATAGGCGAAGATGGAAATTCCGAAATGCGTCGTAAAAGGGAATTGCAACAACGAATGGATATTGATGATAGCGATATTGTGATACAAGGCAGCACAACTACCAGAATCTCTCGTAAACAGGTAAGCATTTTTTGTACCAGGTAACTACTGTTTTATTGAAATTTATGAATTTTTTCATTTAATATAACTGTAAATTTTCGTAGTATTGAAACTACACTCGATCCTCAATTTACGTGGTAAATTAGAATATTATATGCACATGATTGCCTATGCGAAATAAATATATATTTCAAAAACTTCTCTTGTACCGACAGACTCTACTTACGCGATTTTCATTCGCGTAAAACAAATCCACATGGAACAGATTTTCGCGTAAATCGAGGGTCAGATGTATGCCTTCTTCTTCTTTGGTATTTTATTTTATTAAATTAAACTCCATCTTTTATAATCTATTTATGAATTTTTGTAATAGTAATTTATTTTGTTTCCTGAAAAACGAACTAAAATCTGTTAGGGTAAGAGTGAACAAGTATTCTGCCGTTATGTACAACGATGGGCAAAGGACTATTTACGTCGACGGCTGGATTGGACAGTCGATGAAGAAGGTGGAAATCCTTCTTCACCCCGCCATTTAGCGTCAGCTTTATGTCCATGTCAATATATAGAAGAATGGCTTCGTAATAAGCCACATGTTCAGGGCAGAGATTTTTGCCCCAGTTGGAGTAATTTTCTTAAAGATAGAGGGATTTAAAATTGTTTTACATGCTTATCAAACTTGGAAGCAGTATTGTGATGCAGCTATTTTGACGCAAAGCTTACACTTTAGCTTGTTGGACCTATTTTAATATCATTTTTATAAAAAAAAAACTAAGCTGGGTAAAGGAAACATGAAGCGTAACATTTGAGAACAGCTTCGTAATAATCATTTACGATTATAGAAAACGTAGATAGAATTATTATAAATAGATAATCAAAATTTATTTTAGTAGAAATAAGTTATACTAGATATTATAGCTCCTTTTTATTATTAACCATTTTTTTTAACCATGAATATTTTTCATATCCGTACATTTCTTTGGCAGTTTGGATTGTCAGTAATGAATATACCAGGTTTTCACTACTTTTTTTATAAAATTTTAATATTGCTGACATCATCTTGTTGACTAATGCAGTACTAAGCATTTAATATTCAATTTTAAATTTGTATAGAAATTGTACAAATTACACGAATGTGTATATTTTGCAAGAATATTTTTTGTATTTAATATTATTGCATATAGTATATGGTGTATATAGTATTTGAATATTAGAAGATTATGAACTGCAATCTTTATTATTTTTGTAAAATGGTGAATGATATATACGTGTTTAAGGGATCTTATTTTAAGAAGTATTACTTACAAATGGAAAGTACTTAACACTAAAAAGATTATTATCTGTTCTTTGTACAGCAATGTATTATTCAATCAGCAAATTTTTAAACCCCCACATTACTATCGAAGCACATGTAATATATGGATTTTATATTTTTTTTTCACTATCTTGACTCTAGGTACTGAATGATGATGGTATGTGTTGACAGGAACGGGCGGAGTTGCTGTTGCTGAGGTATGCATCTCGATGGGCACATCACTTTGTGCGCCGGAGACTTGATCTGGTTATAGACTCACAAGAACGTAACAGAGACATCACGGGTCTTTCTGTTTCACCACGACATTGTGTCTCCGCCCGTTGTCCTTGTCAATTCATTGAGGACCATCTTAAATACAAGCCTAGAGGCAAGTTAATATTTCGTACGTTTTTTCTATTGCCAAACTTTGGTAGCAAATAACTAAGGCCAATCACTTAATAAGTATAATGTGATAACAATTCTATATGTTGATTGATTGATTGATTGATTGATTCATTGATTAAATGTTCCTAATATCTATTTTTTACTGTGACTATTTTTGGGATCTTGTTTATACATCATTTAAAAAAAAAATGATGTAGATTTCTTAAAAATTATCTTGATATTCATTTATATTATTCGTTCACTTAGTTACATGTAGCCATAATACGATTTTTGACTGAAGTCCTTATATGCAACATAAAATTTGTTGAGCTCAATCATTGTACTTTGCTTTTATCTAATATAAGTAACATTCTCCATTTTACAAAACATAGTGGCACATTATATTAAAAATAAGATATAAAAAAGAAGTAGATTATATATGTTATTATTTTAGGTAAGAAAGACAAATTAATAATCATTCCGTTATTACTATTATTGTTCGAAAACTGAATTATGTTACAACATTCGTAGTTCATTTAATATATGTTTTTATAATTTGGTAGATATTACATATATATATACATATGTAAGAATATATAATTTCCCAATTTCATTATTGGAAAATTATATATAATTCAAAAAGATTATAATTCTTTTGAGAAAAGAATAATGTCTACGTTTGTTTCATTTGAAGCAACTTACAATTAAAGAAGCATTGGTATTAAAAATTTTGAACTCTTTTGTAATCGCTGCGAAAGTATTACATGTTAAAAATGTTGTGAATGCCATACAATATTATATTTACATATCTTTTAATCCGTCCTAATTCAATATATTGATGTATTATGTAAGAATATAATATATTGTATACTTTTATATTCTGTTTAAGAACACTTAATTCCTGCAAATAAACAGGGTTGAACAGTTGTTCTACTTTTATATAAAAGAAAAATGTGAAGCACTTTTATATTACTGTTAAAAATGTTATAAATAAATATAAGAGCATAATACACATGTTTTTTGGTGAGGGGATAATTACATTCTTTATAAGCCTTCTCATTAAAGTAACAATTACCGCACAGAAAACATATTATCGAGTCTTAGTTACTTAAATATGCCTTATGTGTATATATATATTTTTCTAAAACATAGGTATTTGTCACTAACCACTGACTAATTCAGGGATGTTACTTGCATGCAGCTGGACAAAAGGGGATACAATTTGATATTTTGTCTGAACCACATTTTGTCAACACATGAAAAACTCATTTGGTAAATAGTATTGTGTAAGTATCGTATAATTCGACTTCATGTATATCTAAACAAACGTGTTCCGTATAAAGTAGGTACGTCGCTTTTTACAATATATTTATGTATACACATTTGGTGAAACTTGGCGTAAGGAAATTTTTTTCATGAAGCGTGTAACCATAATAATCGTGTAATCTTTTATAGTACATAATTAGTATTACTAATTTAAAATTTTTGCATGATTTTTTCAGGATATCCACCTGGTTTTACGTGGTGTGCTTATCTTAATGAACCATTAGTTAGATATGAAGTTAGATCTGAGATGGCAGGTATCCCTAGTTATTAATTTCGATCACTTAAACAAAGCACAACAGTATTACTAACACTAAACGTACCGCGCCTGGTCAAATGATCGGTTTTTAAATTTGATTGAAAATTCTGTGTTTTCTTTCGTTCATTTAACTTTATATCAATTCCTATACTGTCTGATTAATCGGGTTTTCAATTTTTATGTTTCCTTTTGTTTCTGTATTCAATAAGAAAAATTTATTTTCTAATTTGTTTACTTTTATTCTGTAACGAGTTATTTGACCGGTTACGGTAGGAATAAATATATACACAAGTCGGTACGTTTAGTGTTAAGGCATTTTGAAAGAAGTATGCATATCAGTTGCTATTATTCTAATTATTAAGGTTTAAGCACAAAGAAGTTCATATCATAAACAAAAATACTTTCAGAACTTCAAAGTTTTAATAATGCGTGGTTACTGAAGTGTTATAGTTGAACAATCAAATCATTCACAAGATATACATATTTTTCTACATTTTAATATTTTTTATCATTCCAAATGAGTAACAAAAATTTATATAGCAACGCTTTTTAAATAAGATAAAGACATACAGTATTTGTTACAGATTCATACTTAAAGCAAAATAAGTATGCGAATTACTTTTATACTTTCCAATATATATTTTAATATTAGTTTAACTTGAATCTACAAAAAGATTTTAAATAACCATAATTGCAGTGCCTTTTAATGAATTCTCTGTAACATTTAGATCACATTTAGGCCATATTTCAAGTATTCTATAATATTATCTTCTATCATGATTTTTTTAATAAACTTATATAGTTATTATGGTTATCAGTATCTGTATAGAGTATATATCTCCACAATGAAAAACAATATGATTATGCAACATTTATTTTCCTACAATGTTGACTGCGTGTATATTATTATATGTTGTTATTGGATGTATATTATAATAGTATGTATATTTTATGTTAGAAATTATATCATATATCATTCATATATACATATTAAAATTCCACATGTGCCTGTAGGTAAAAATATTTTGTACAAACTGTTTATTCATGTGTATACAACTAATGGTTAAGGTGAACTTAATTTAGAAGTGGATGCGTTATACTAAATGTTTTCTTAAAAAGAATAATGTTCCGATAACTCAAATGTAATTGCTAAATACAGAAGGCTTTATGTTATTAATGCAGCTTGTGCTTGTTTCTTAATATCATCTGCCAATCTTTTTATCTCCTCATTGTCTGTTCTCAGTTGTTGTTCTTTCTTTTCAAGAGTAGTCTCCAAATGTTTTAATTGTTCTTTAATATTTAAATACATTTTCACTTTTTGATATGTATCAGAAGAATTTGAAGATACTAAATTTTCCCCGAGAAATTCATCTAAAAATAAATTTTTAGTTATTTGTCAATGAACGTTATAAATAATAATGCTGAAGTACACAGGATTAATATATTTGCAATGTGTCAACTATACGATAAGGTTATGATTTGAGACATATTTATAACACCGGTTTAATACTTATTTTACTACTTTTACTGATTATAAAGTATGCTGAAACCTTTGTTTATTATTTTGAATGCTATGTCATCCACAGCAGCATGATCGAGATCTTCTAACATATGCTCGGGATTAGGAATATTGGGTCTCGGTGGTAAATTACTTTTTTTATTACCAAACATATTTCGTTTGATTAAGTTTTTTTACTCTATATATATATTTTTTACTTTAAATAATTATATGTAAGTGTAAATTATTAATATTTACACAATAATGTTTAACTTCACAAAGTACATAAACACAGGACGTGGAGGTAAGTAAGAGGTATCTAGGTATACAGAATGTTCTAAGTTAGAAAATGAAGATGTGTTATAAAAAATAATTTCTACTTTATAAAAGTGTTTTTTATACAAATAACTTCTTCTCTTCTATCAGTATTCATTTTTTGTAATACACATCTGTTTTATACATTAAAAATAAAATGATTTTTCGTTATATTCACAAATTATTAAATTTAACATCAAATACAAATTGCGATTTTCCATTGGTAAATTTAGGAATTTATTATCAGTACATTAATTTGCATTAAAATAGAATAAAATTTTTAAAAAATCAATGAAAAATACTGATCAATAATCTAATTAGTTACCTACACTTCCCACGTGCACTTTCTTAGTTCGGCGCAGTTTTCAAATTTTATTGAAGATCGTGCAGCAGTGACTAGTTCTTGACTTATCATACTATAAAGTTTTGCAATTTACAATTAATAAAACTGTTCATATTATTTGGTCAATAGGCAAATAAATAGGCTTTAAAACAAATTGTATTTTTATTGCTATTATTTTATAGGTATTAAATTATTTTCATTTCTCTTAGCATCTCTGCAAGTATATAAGGGTAGCCGGTATGCCGCCAAAACGAGGTAGAGTTTCAAAGGTTAGTCATTCATGCAAGTTATTTTTATAAATTTTGTTTATTATTTCATATTAAAGCGATGTAAAATCGAAGTACGAATTTTTACGAATACACTGTGTTATTATTTTAATTATAATATAAAATGTTACATTTTAATTGATGTACGATGCCTATACAATATATTGTGTAGTATATTGAATGATAAATAAAGAACATTTGTTACTTAACTCTAGACAAATTCTACAGAAGCTAAAGTTAATAAAAAAGGTAAAACATCAAAGTCAGAAGAAACAACGTCTAAGAGATCTAAACGTAATGGAACTGATATTGAGGAGCCTGCTCCAAAGCGCGCAAAAACAGAGCCAAAGCAGATGATGAATAAAACTGATTCAAATTTCGATGAAATCGATTTTGATTGTCAGAAACTAAATGCAGAAGGAAATGAATATAATTTGAAAATTTCTAGTTGGAATGTTTCCGGGATTAGAGCAGTTGTAAAAGTACGATTTCCTTTTTATTTTATTCCTTATTTTCTACGAATGCTTGCGTAACATTGTTAGTATTAATATTTATTCAGAAAAGTGGAATGAAATACATTGAAAAGGAAGATGCAGATATAGTTGCATTACAAGAAACTAAATGTGATAAGGATAAAGTACCAGATGAAGTGAAACTAAGCGGATATCATCATTATTTTGTTGATAGTAATCATTCGTTCAATTCATTAGATATTAATTAAAATTTATAAAGATTACAATCATTTATATTATACGAATAGGTAAGAAACCTGGATATTGCGGCGTGGCATTATATTCAAAAGAAAAACCAATTGACGTAAAATATGGTATAAATGACAGTGACTTTGATCATGAAGGCAGATTAATTACTGCAGAATATCCAAAATTTTTCCTCATTAATGTTTGTAAGTTATATGGCACTGAGTAGTTTCCATAGATTTCTATTAATGTTTATGATATTCAATGATCAATTAATACTTTAGATGTTCCCAATGCTGGTCAGAAGTTAGTAACATTACCAAAGAAATTACAGTGGAATGAGGTCTTCAAAAATTATGTTAAAAAACTGGATGAGAAGAAACCAGTAATTATTTGTGGTGATATGAATGTTGCTCACCAAGAAATAGGTAATGTATTTTAATGATACTGTCTATAATATCTATTTAGTTGATAACATATTTTTTATGGGCATTAATGATACAACATTAATACATGTACAGATCTTACAAATCCTAAAACAAATACAAAAAATGCTGGATTCACTAAAGAAGAGCGAGAAGGTATGACTGATTTCTTATCTGCAGGATTTGTAGATACATTTAGAGCTCTCTATCCTGATAAAACAGGTGCTTATACATTCTGGTCATATTTTGCTAATGCACGTGGTAAAAATATAGGATGGTAAGTGAATGTAAATTTTTGTATTATTAAATTAATGTACTACAGTGTGTATTTATATGACTTATTTTTAACATTTTTTATAGGCGATTGGATTATTTTATAGTGTCACAGCGAATTAAAGATAAAATTTGTGACAATGTTATAAGAGATAAGGTATATGGCAGTGACCATTGTCCTATTGTTCTTTATACTAACATATAAAAAGCAGTTATGATTTTTATATTTAAATTGAGCGTCATTACGATTAATAATCCAATGCATGGCATGTATAATATATTTCATCTTCTAAAAATAAACTCATGTTTAGAAGAAATTATTTAATCTTCTTACTATATTGATTAATAAAATACAAGAAAATATTTTTTAAATTTGAATTTATTATTTTCCCTTTGTATACTAGTAAAATAAATAAATATAAGTGTGATGTTTATTCTGTTGACAACTTTCGTGTTTAATATTTAACCTCAATTGAGATATGATAGGTTATCCTATAGCTTTTATTAAATTCCGTTAGCCATTGTTGTAGGCATACTTATTTAAGTAATAAGAGAAATTTGTTCCAGTTAATTATTTTTCAATTTTTAGAAAAATAATTCCAGTAGATTGTGACATAATTTAAACTAATTTAACTGTTAATAAAATACTAAATTTGTATCAGACAGTAGAATTGTACGTATAACGTTTGAACGTCAAAACCGTGACGACTATAAATACGAAGGAAGCGGTAAATTCAATTGTAAATAATAATGACAAAATTGATAAATAGAGTTACGAAGTTACCAAAATGTGAAAGTCTATTTTATTTTCTTTGCTGGACTAGTGCTGTATTTTACTCTATTTATAAAGTATCTTTACTTAGTACTTGTAAGAATAAAAAATAATTACTTTTTAATATAATACAAGTGTTTCACTATTTAATATTTCCCATGATTTTTAGACTTTAATGATTATCATGATGTATATGATGATTTTTCACAAGGATGGATATGGCTAGGAAGAAAACAAGATGTTTCTGATCAAGAATGGAAGATATGGATTCCATTGATAATTAAATTAATACCATGGATATTCCTGCATCACTCCATTAGTTATATTATTAAAACATTGCCAAATACCATGGTGTGATATTTGAATACTTTTCTCTTTACTAAATCTTTTTTTCTCTGTTTTTTAAGTAATAATATTCTTACAGCTACTATGTTATTGGTATATCTTCATATCTGTTTCATCTTTATATTTTTTTATTGGAACATTAGGCACACTATGTGCAGTAATTCAACCAAGTATATTGTATATTCTAACATACAAACGCGAAAACTATATTATATGGTTGATAAACACATTGTTTCTATTTTTGATACATTTTCTTAAAATTCCTAATGGTATTTTTCAAAATGTTCTAAAACTGAGTGATGAAGAACATTATCTTTTGACTCTTACAATGTGTTGGATTCAGTTAAGATGTATTAGCTGCAGCATAGATAACAAACAAATGTGTTTAGAAAATAATTATGACAACATATATTTATTAAGGAATTTTTTGTGGGGATTAGCATATTCCTTGTATTTACCCACATTACACTTGGGACCATTGATTCTGTACCATGAATTTATAGATTCTGTATGTATAAAATGTCTTTGTATTACATACAATTTAGTAAATCCATGTAAGATGAATAATGTATAAATTTTTGCAGATAAAGAAACCATTTCATACATGGAAGTTAACAGAACTTGGATACCTAGTCTTAAATTTAATTAGATATGGGTTTTGGATACTATTTGCTAATTTTTTCTTACATTTTCTTTATTTTAATGCAATGCATTATCATCCAAGGGTAAAACTACACGTTTTAAATTTCATTATATTACTAAAATTGAATTCCAATTAACTATAAGAGGGTAATTAAAACTGCTTGTTTCTTTGTTTGAATCAGATCGTTGAAGTTTTAAACCCATGGGCTTTATATGGATTAGGATATTGCATGGGTCAATTTTTCTTAATTAAATATGTTGTAGTATACGGTTTAAATCATACTCTATGTGCAATTGATAATATTGAAGCTCCTTCTCAGCCTAAATGTGTAGCAAGAGTGCATTTGTATTCTGATATGTGGAAGTATTTCGATGAAGGTTTATATAAATTTCTTATAAGGTATAGTATGTGACAAATAGTGCATTCTTTTGAACTATTAAAACACGAGAAATGAAAAATTCTATTAACATTTTTTCAGATATATTTATACACCGTTATTAAAATCAAATTTCAATAAGGTGTTTGCCTCCTTCCTGTGCTTTGCATTTGTTTTTGTATGGCATGGAATGCAAACAAATATTTTTATTTGGGCATTCCTTAACTTTATAGGATTAAACATTGAAAACTTAATCAAGTCACTTGAAAGAAGTAAATATTGTACTAACATTCAGAAAAAGTATATGTCACCAACAAATGTCAGAAGAGTTCATTGTATTGTAACAAGTCCTTTGCTAGCAATGTCAGTAATATCTAATTTTTATTTTTTTGCTGGCGAAGAAATTGGGCACATATATGTTTATAGGATATTCCATGGTAACATTTTTTATCATGATAACTTCGAATGAATTAGGCGAAATTAATAAGTAAAATTATATGTATATGTTTGTTACAGATATATGCCATTCTACTTTAATTTTACTTTGTTTTCTGTACTGCTGCTGCCAAGTTTCTACAGATTTAAAGAATTGGGAGTCAAGAAAATTCTAATTGATTTAAAAAATCAAAATTTACATAAACGGAGGTAATTGTTGTAAAGAATGAATTATTATTAAGTAAAAGGTGGGCGCATATTTGATTATGATTATAGTATTGAATAATGTTGAACTATTTTATTGTTTTACGTACAAAATGGGTATAAAAATACAATATATAACTAAAATTATTGTTCACATTAACAATATTATAATTAAGTAATGTTTATTACGAATGATAATAAAATGTTTAGTACAAAGTATATGTGTGAATATTATTTATATAATTACGATTATTACATCATTATGTAGCAATCAGCTTTACAATGCACCTAAGGCACGTCACAGTTTACAATGAACAAATGCATATGAAATTAAGATCTTAATCATTATAATCTCTACGTTTTATGCAGTACAAATTGACTTTTTTAGATGTTATTACATAGGTTTGAGAATATAAAAAGTGTATACATTTTGTTCGTATTGAAGTATTGAAATTTTCATATTGCTTTTATCTGCTATTTCTGTGTAATATAATTTGTATTGCTAAGTGTGTTTAATTCTATATATTATTATATTACTTATTTATATGCGGTTAATAACAAAATTTGAGTGATGTATAAAAATTTTTAATTTGAAAACACTAATGCATTTGACAATGTCGAATATATTATTTTATGTGTTTACTTTATAGCAATTTATCTCTGAATTGATTTTAATTATGATATAACAATCGATATCTGCAATATATTTTCAGTACATGTATTAATTTCAAAAGGTTATTATATTGTATAAATTTTTATGTATAGGATTCATTATAAACAACTTTTTTAGCTGATCTAAATTTGAAAGTACTCTTCAGGAATGTTGTAATAGAGACATAGTTTCGACAATTATTTACAATAGATACTTCAACAAAAAAAAACATAATTACTTTTACTTTTATAAGAAGTACTTCAGTATTTACACCAAACCATGAACATATAATATACTTTAATACGCTTCACAATACTTAAATAAAATATTTTTAGCTTATTTTTAGATTATTTGAAGAATAATTACTCTTCAAAAGTGTTCATACAAAATGCATGAAAAATATATAGTTGTTGGAATTAATATTTTAAATTTCTTTAGGACCTTCTGAATTTGTTTTATGAAGTCATGATATAAGCTACTTATGACATGTACTACTTTCACCTCTTAATTTTTTAGTGAAAAATACAAATTTCATGAATTAGAAAATGAGGCACTATTTAATGTTACACGAAGCGTTCAGACTTTCTATTTAAATAATTTTTACAGTCTATAGTTAGTACATTGTAACAAAATATTAACATATCATTCAATTAATCTTTTTAAAATATACGTGCTATAAAAGATTAGTATCTCTTATTTATAGAGTATATCTATTTGTTTATATTATTGTAGCAATATTGTTTACTTTATTTATACTTCTGCAAAACATCGAAGATAATAATATCAAATAAAGTTATTAATTTTTATGGAAGACATTTTTTAATTATCCTGAAAAGAATAATATATCATAAATTATGTTCAACAATTTTTATCTGTATTGCAAAAGAATAAAGTTGTAATATGGTTTATATGTTCTCTGTTATAAGAATGTACAGAACTAAACTTTGTTATTTGTATCTTTGTTAAATACAATACATATTATAGTAAAATGAAATGTTAATAAAGTAGAAGAAATATAATATTGAATGTTTCAAGTGTTTTTAAATTTTACATAGAAAAAATATGCCTAAGAATTTATAAAATAATGATCGTTACATTTTTTGTTAAACAAATTATGAATTTGCACCATGTTCAACAACGTTTGGCACATTAATAAATGTTACTGCTATTAAGTAATCGATTTACTGTGTTTAAATAAACTCAATCCACAATGATATCATCTACTTACTTTCTTAATATGTATATACAATTTTTTATAGCAAATTCAATAAAAGTTTATCTTCATTTCAACATTTGGAATGGCTAACAAATATAAAGAGTCAGTAATATATATCTTTTTTTGAAAAAAAATAGAGATACATATTGGAACAATGCAAAAATATTCTTATTTCGTAAGAAGAAAAATAAGGGTATTTTTATTTATTTTTTCTTTTTAGTATATATGAAAGCTATGCTAATACTGTGCATTTTGCAAGATCGAAATCATGGAAAAATATTTTATTAGATACGTGTTTATAGAATTTTCTATCATATATTCAGTATTCTTTTCTGAGGCGGTAAAAAATATTAAATATATATTTTTTTTAACAATATTTACACATTCAAACTTCAAAGCATAGTATAATAGTATTTCATATACTATAACTGTACTTCCAAAAGTACCAAAAATGTTTATATTAACCGTAAAAGTTTATTGCTTTAATTGTGAAATATCTTAAATTTACTAAAAAATAAAATTAAAAACTTCTCGTCACTGAGACATCACTTACTTTTTTTCAAATATTTTACGCCGAAAATGTCGGCAGTGTTACTTTATTCAATCTTAAGAATGCCGTTTTGTAAAGTGTCGTTAGTTAATAACAAAATTGTATTCTCATTTCCATTCTGGTTTATATTAACTTCTTGTACATGTTTATTCAACAAGGTCAACTTCCTACTTTTGTTGGGCTGACTTGTTGATTTTGTTTGTTCATTGTGACAAGTTTGAAATTGCGGAACAATGTTGATGCATTTATTTTGTACTATTATACTTGTTAATGGTTCGTTATTAATATATATGCGTTGTTTCGTTTGATGCATTAATTTTTGACTGTTTCTAAAAACATTGTTCAATGGTGTGATCACACGACTTTTTATTAAGTCTGTTATAACAGTCTGTTGATTACTGTTCGTTTTATCTTCATTTAATATACATTCTTCATTTTGATTTAATAAAATATTTTTACTCACTTTATTAACAATTTGATTATCTGGATGCAACATACTTGTGTTTATCAAATTTTTCGCCATAATAATTTCATTTTTTTCTTGATAAGATTTATCATTCAAAATGTGGACACTATTGTCTTCTTCTCCATCTTCTTGAGTAAGAATTACATGTCTATTGCAGTGATCATCTACTGTCTTATTCAATACACCGTTACAAAATTGTTCCTCGTTATGCCCCACAATTTGAATACGATTCTTAAATCGATTTTCTGCAAATTCAAAATTTCCTTGAAATTCTGTGTTGTTTTCATTTTCGTCGTTAATTGAAGTATTATATTCTATTTTAATGTACGAAGATGGCTGGTTAACGTTGTGATAAATTAATTCAGATTTTTCCTCTTTAATTACTTCTAACTTATTATAAGAAACACTTCGTAACTGTGGCAAGTTTTCTTGTACTTTATCCGTGTATTCCATTGGTAAACTATTCTCAGGTTTAATAGAAACTCTATTAAATATAGGTATTTCAGTCTCTATGGAATCAGTCTTATTTAATTGAGATTCTGAGCAAACCTCATAAGTGTCAAAGCAATTCTTAATAATCTGTATTGCATCATTTGAATCCCTATTTTTGTTATTATCATCAGCATCATTACTTATAATATATCTTTCAGTCGTAGTATCTTGAAATTGACCATTATCATTTTGATAATTCATTAATGTTTTCGCTGCTGTTATGGCCTCGTCTATAACATGTTCTTTAGTTACATCATTTTTCTTCTTTCTATTAGTTCGTACTTTTTGAAAGTCTTCTTCGGATAGATATAACAACTCTCCAGTGGTTGTTAAAACTTTCCCATGTCTTGTTTTCAAGTGACGTTTATAAGTGTTTCTGGTTTTAAATCTGTTTAATATAAATATATGTGTAATAATATAATAATGATAGTATATTTACAATTATTAATGGTTAACTCACCTTTGCCCGCAGTCATCACATCCAAATGGTGCTTCTCCGGTATGACGGCGTCGATGTTCTCTAAAATGTGACGGATGCCTAAATTTTTTTCCACAATCAGCACAAGTAAAACGTGTTTGATTTTGGTGAATTAGCATATGGTATTTTAAGCTATGTCTTCTCGTAAAAACTGCTCTACATATACGACATTCATATGGTTTTATCCCAGCATGACTCCGATAATGAGACACTAAAGTTGTAGGTGCTGTAAAACTTCTTGGAGGATTACAAATTCGACATTCAAGATTACTTCCCGTTGGGTTTCCCTTCTTTTTAATGCGATCCATAAAAGCTAGTGCCATTTCTCTTTCTTCTTTACTAGTACCTATAAATTTTGCTTTACCCTTAGGTTTGGTCGTTGTAATTTCTATATTTTTATTACAGTTTTCAGTTGACCATGACATTTCTGAAAATAAGCAAAAACGTATGAGTACAAAAAAGTAAAAGTTATTGAGAACACGAAAGTGTATGAAATTATACATCACACTTACCAGGTAAATAAATAGTCTCAGACTCTTGACTAATTTTTTCTGATAGTTTTTGATTAATGTGTGAATACTCTTTCATGTGAACAGTATCAGCACCAACAACCATAAGTACAATCTACATAAAAAAGGTATAGTTAACAATTTCAAATTATACACATAATCACATAATTTATGCTTACATTCTCATCTACTCCTGCATTCTCTAGGACATTACTAAAAGATGCTTCCTTGCCATTAGGATTATCATCCTTCAAACGTTCAAAGTAACTATGATCTCCAAAAACTTTGAAGTCTGTTTTATCCATATCTTTATGTTCAGTACTATGTATCTTTTTAGGTTTATCCATTTTCTCAAAACTTTTATTTTTATCTAATTCTTTAAAACTAGAATCATTTAGTAAAATGTTTCGAAGATAATTTGTTGATTTTTCTAGTATAACATTCTTATTCTCTTTATTCAATGCCTCCTGAGGTTTTCTTGATAATTGTAATTTGTTCTTTTTACCTTGAGAACTGGTTTTATTATTTTTATAATTCACAGACTTAGCAGTAAAGGTTTTGTCTGCAAAACAAATATAAAGGCACATCATTCTTACATTATAATTAATGTATAACAATTTATTTCTGTTATTTGTGTATACTCACGGGTTTCCTTGTTTGCTTTTAAATATTCCAAATGTTCTGCCAAATGTGCTTTAATAGACATTCTTGCCCTTCCTTCACTCGCGAAACTAGTATACTTTTGACCGCATCCAATTATCAGAGCACAGGTATAAGAATATTGTCTTTTTAATTCATCGCTTGTAAAAATTGAAAACTGTTTAACTAATTGCGATGCAGGCATAGACAAAAGCTGGGATACATTGAAAGATGTTTCCTGAGTCTTTCTTTTTATATAATCTGTTTTTGATTTACATTGTGTTACCAATGATGATTTATTATACGTTTTTTCTGAATGTAATGTCTGAGATGCAACTTCTGCCAACATGTCTAATAAAGCAGCAGGACTATCATTTCCCATAATACCTGAAAAAAATATATAACCTAAGCATAAATACATATATATATATATATATACATATATATATATTTATATGTATATATACATATATTCATTCTCATACTCTTATCATCTCAAATTTTTAAATATTAACTTCAGTTATTCATTATTTGAAAGAAAATCATACTTAATATTTACTACATAATGTAATAGGCATTCTTAAAACATATTATTACACAAACATTTATAAATGTAAATGTATTATTGTTAAAATTTTATTACTGTGAGTACGAACTATGTATTTTTGTTTTATTTTTTTGTCAAGTGCTACTGATCTTGTAACAATAATAAATATGTTGATCCTTTGCTGACATCATGACATATGACAGTCAGTTTACAAAACAAATATATTTTAACTTTAGAAGTACGATAAGGAAATTAATCGACTTTTAATAAGTAAGAAATATATAAACATGTTTAGGAAAATAATAACTTTTTATTTATTCCATATACAGAGTAAAAATTCTTATTTTCCAAGCGTCATTCTAGCAGACGCCATAAGGACGCCCAGCAGACGGCTTTTCAATTCATCTTTACTAACACCTTTAAAAATCTGTATATTTTTTATTAATTTCAATATGTTAGGAAGGTGAAAAATTCTATTATTTAAAATGATTAAACGAGTACCTCCATTGTATGAATTAGAAGTGTATTCATGGTTTGTTTTGGTATTCATTATGGCATTCGCATTCGCGGCGTGTCTTCATTCCACTGCCTTCTGTGCACAACAGGTTCCTTCTTGTTGCTTCCTTGTTTGTTCTTTCTTGTCAAGTCCGGGATCAGTATTGCCAATCTGTGAAACAAAGATTTGATGGTGGTATACCTTTGTTAAATGAAATTACAACTTTTTTCTATAACATTCATCGACTTAAGATTCAAAATATTATACTTTCTAATATTCTGTTTCCATAAATTATTGCGTAAATTAAATTTTTGTTATAACTCTTAATAATTGAATATATAAATAATTATAATAGCTACTCTTAAGCGCGAAATTTGAAATCGATCACCTTCTTGTCTTAATATTGTATGTAAATACAAAATAAAGTAAGAAACTTAATAATAAAAGATCAGGTTTTAATTTAATTTTGAAAAAAGAATTATTATTCTTATCTTTCAAGAAATAGTACATACTTGACTTACATTTTACATAATTTAAATAACTAAATTAAAGTAAAAGGTGTAAAAAAATTGTTTAATGCTCATTTCATTAATATTTTATTACATTAGAATTAAAGGTTGTAACTTCTAAAGTATGTGACACTAATTACTGCACTACAAAAAGAATATAGTACATACTAAGTTTATATTCAGTTTATCTCTTCATTATGTGTTTACAGAAGTTATTTTATTTCTTAATTTTCATATCAGTATAATTTGTCATAACTACCCATGGGTACATTTTTAACCCATCAGCATCAAAGATATCTTTTATAATATCTTGTTCTTTTTCATATGGGTAGGCAAACCGCGGAATAAATTTTCAGTTATTTGTTTCCTACTTGTTACATTATCTTTTTCATAGTCTTGATTTAAATATTCTATATTCTCATTGTCATCAATAGCTTTCATTGTTGCTAGTAACTTTTCTTTATTGTAACTAATTGTTTTCATTCTGGCACTACTTTCATTTATACTATTAACATCAACTTCATTAGGTGTATTATGAATTGAATCAAGTTTTAAAGATTGCATATTACTCAATGAAATATCAATATCTTTCAATTCTTCGTTTACTTCTTGTTTGTTTATTTTATTTCTTGTCTCTATAGTTTTTTCATATGTTACATCGGATTTTTGGTCTTTATCTAAATTAATTGCTGCATCAGACGAGTTTGTAGCAAGTAGCCTATTCTGTTGCTCATTAGAAAGAGTTTCAGTAGTATATGATGCTAAATCAGGGTTAAATGGTATCTTCAGTTTATTGTTTTTCACAGAAATCATTTGCATTAATAAATCATTTTGAAATTCATTTTTTCCTTTACACGTATCATCACTATTCTCTTCTCTTTCTACTTGTTGAAATTCAGGTTGTTCTACAATGTGTTTCTGCGAGTCTTCTGAAGATTTATTTGTTGAATAACTAGTGACAACATTTTCATTGTTTATATGCATATTATCGTATAACTCAGACAAATACTCATTTTCTACGTTTCTAGTTTGTGCCCCTATTTCATTAACTAAATTCTGATACATCTTCTGAGATTCGTTTAAAAAATGAGAAATTGATAGATCTTCATATTCTGGGTTAGACCCATAATGGATTTGATCATTCTGTGCAGATGAAATTAATTTAAGAGCACTATTTGGATAGTTTGACGAAACATAATGTTCAATCGATTCTCTTCTTCTTTCGGTTTCAGCTTCAGAATCACTCTTATCAATATCATCCCTCTCTTGCACTAAAACACCCAATTTGTCTCCAAATTTATTATTGGATAATATAAATTCTTTTGTATCTACAGCTTCATCTGAATTATTAGATAATCTACAATTAAAATAGAATATACTGTAATTGAAGAAGGTTAATGATTATTAAGTATTAAAAAATGGTAACTCTAAATTTTGCGAACCTTATACGCGATTCTTTAGGGCTAACGGTTACATGGATCTGACTGTCCTTATCATCTTCATTTTCACCACCACTTTCACCACTTTCAGATAAATTATCAACTTCTGTCTTTAATAGTTCATTAAACTTCATTAAATTTTTACACTTTCGATTTTCATATGCTTTCCTAAATACGTGTGCGCTTACTTCATACTGATTTTCATCACTCTCATCATGCTCCTCTAATCTCTCTGAATTACTGGAATGAATTGAAGCCTTGGAATCTTTATTTCTAGTAAAATTAAATTCTTCGAGTTTTTCGTTGAAATCATCTGATGAAGTTTTTCTGTGTGCAGATTTCTGTAGGCGATATTTTCTTATTTGCTCTAAATTAGCCATTGTTTCTGTTTTCATAGAACTAGAAGTCTGATTTGAATCAACTCGTTCATCTATTTCGTTGTTCTGATCACTTACATCTGATGAGTTTAGAGCAGGCTAACAAATATCAAAATTAGATTAATAAAATATTCTGCTTGAAATATTTTAAATATTCCGAAATTTAGATTAATTTTTACCAAACTATGTTCTTGTACATCATTTTGCCATTTTTTATGTTGATCCGCTAACTTCTGTGGATTTGATGAGCTAAAATATGCATAACATGTAAAACAAATTATATTTAAAAAGATTAATTTAATTTGATATTTTTTACATACCTAACGTCTCTCACATTTGTAAGAAATTGGGTGCTTAAACGTCTATTTTTAGTAGGAAATACTAATTGTCCATTAGAATATAATTTGCGTTCTCTATTATCTAATAAATGTTCTAAACTTTTTAATTTTTGCGTTGTTTCTTCCAAATGCTTTTGTGTCTCTTTCCTTTTAGAAATTTCTGCATATAATTGTTGCTTAAGACTTTTAGTTTCAAGGGATATTTTTCTGTGTAATGTCTGTATAGTATCTTGTTGTTGCTCTATTCTATAATTTAAGTCAGATATTTGTGATTGTAGCTTTTCTCTTTCCCCCAAATTCCGATCTTTGCTAAGTTGTAACAAATGTTTATTTTGAGACTGTAAATAATATAGAACCATTGAAATTTGTATTATCTAATGTTTGAAATTATTTCATGTAGTCAATATTCACCTGTAACTGTTGATATTCATTTTCCCTGTCTTTCAATAAACTACACGTTTCTTTATGCAAAGCTTTTAGCTTTTTATATTTAATTTGAAGTACCCGTAATTCTTCATGATGTGAATTAATAATCCGTGGTAATTCTGCATTTGTTCCTTCGTAACGTTTCAATGCAGAATCTTGTCGTTTCTGTAGTGATTTCAATAGTCTGTTTTCATTAGCTAATTCCTGCAGAGAAAAAAATAATTACAATCAATGCGCCTGTCATTAAATATATAATCATAATACATAAAAGGAATTGAAGTATGTTAAAGTAATAGCACTTAAAGGAGTAATTAAAATAATTACATTTAACTGATAATGAGCATCAGCTAGTTGATTTTGTAATTCTTTAATACGTAACATTTTTGCTGATAAAACCCTTTGCTTAATACTATTTTTTTTATGCTTTGAATGGTCCAATGATGTCTTCTGTCGAATACTACTTTGGTATGGTTGTCCTATGGGTAGTATAAAAGTGAGTCACTTAATTGTATCTATTAAAATAAAATAATTTTTCCTATTAAAATTATAATACAAACCAATTAAAGGATAGAAAGTCTTTTTAGTGGTTGGAAAGTATGCTATACTTTTGTGTAATGAACTAACTTTTACTTCCACCATGGACCTGTTTAAATTAGAATTTTGATTTCTGCAAATTTTAAATATATTACATAAAATATATAAAAATTTTAAAATACAGAAAGTATAAAATCTTAAGTTACAAGAGTAATAAAACGTTGTATATAATATTAAGAACATCTTGTTTAAAAGTGATTATGTTACTATTTTTAAATACTTTTATAATCGTGTTAACGATACATGAATTAAAACAGTAATTAAAAAACATAAAAAGGTTGTTTTATCAATTGAGATTACCTATCAAAATTTGTATTGGCATGTAACTGTACTACAGGTAATGCAGGTATTTCAGTTTGCATTTTACGATTATGGATACTGTATCACACTAGCATCTCACGTTTGTAAAATAACTTTTTACAGAAACAAATTATGCATTGTGGTATTCTGAAAACTTATTAAAGACCAATCAGCTTCCATAACTGTTTTTATATGGTTACCAGGGTAACATCTATACAAACATTTCATCAATCAATGCTTTTTAAAATTAGATACTTCTTTAAAATTTTTTGGAACTGTTTTATTTTTGTAAAAATAAATTTGAAGTTTAACATGCGAAAAAATAAAAACATTTGCAAAAATATTCTAAATATACCTTACAAGTTAAGTAGAAGATATTTAGGTTGTACGTATATAATAAGAAGTAAAAATAATATTCAGTACTCTTTTATTTCACTTTTCTTCAGTCATAACACAACAATTTTGGCAATTCACAATTTCTAAATTACAATACCGAAAAATAAATTAATAAATCTTTTTACCATTTTTTTTTACAAACATTGGTTTCGTGTAAGTTATTAAAATATAAACAAACATGCGCACTGCGCGTACGTTGTTATGTACAATCTTTTAACTACTTTAAATACAGATAAGTGTATTTAATAAATAAGATTTTTACATACATACTTTTTGAATGCTTATTAACTGCTATTAACGGTATTTGTAATACTGGAAGAAATATTTTCAGTTACTTTCGTAATGAAATAAAAAAAGATTTTTAACCGTTCAGTTAATATGTATATTTTTAAAATAATTCCTGCATTCGGATGTCTTTCTATAACGTTATATAATCACAATCATTGTAATAAGTAATTTCTTTTAACAAGTGACCGTTCCGAAATAATGCGATTTTAAAATTAATATTGTATATACATTGTTACCTGTATAATACATAATTTTTAAATTCAAGCTGCTTGAGCTTTACTACTATTATCTTTTCCATCTTTCGACTTAAGCATTCCTATATGTTGAGTTTTCCACAATTTATTATAGAAGGAGTTCGGTGTAGCTAGTAATGACTCGTGTGTTCCTCTTTCTATTAATTTACCACTATCTAATACAAAAATTTCATCAGAGTCCATCACAGTAGATAAACGATGCGCTATAACAATGGACGTTCGCCCTGCCGTTGCTCGACGCAATGCTTCAAGAATATTCTACAAATACATCACGCAACAAATATTGTTATTAAATATATTTTACAAACATTTAAGACTGTCACAATGTCACAATGCCATTAAAGAATATTGTACTATGTAGACTCACATGTTCTGTAATGGAATCTAAAGATGATGTAGCTTCATCAAATATTAGTATTGGACTACTTTTTAAAATTGCTCTGGCGATCGCTACTCGTTGCTTTTCTCCGCCACTTAATTTTAAGCCTCGTTCGCCAACAGGCGTATCATATCCTTTTGGCCATTTAAGAATATGATCATGTAAATTTGCCATTTTAGCAGCCTCGAAAACTTCTTTTTCAGATTTATTCAAATTTCCATAGTGAAGATTATAAAAGATACTTTCATGAAACAGGACAGTATCCTAAAATTTTAGTTTCAAGTGAATATTACAAATGTGTAACAACCAATAATAGTCACATTTTAATGTGGTTACCTGTGGTACTATCGCTATTGACCTTCTTAGAGAGTCCAACTCTAAATCTTGAATATTGTGTCCATTGATGTAGACACCACCAGATTGTGGCTCAAAGAATCGATATAATAATCTCACTATTGTCGTTTTGCTGGAAATATACATCTTTTAACTGAATTTCATTTTTATTGAAATTGTATAAATTATAATAAAAATTTACCCGCAACCAGATCCTCCAACAATAGCAATTTTCTTTCCACTAGGAATGGTGAAGTTAATGTCATTAAAAATAGATTTGCCTTCCCCATATTGAAAGCTAACATTCTTAAACTCTATATCAGAATTCTTTGGAGTTATATTGAACTGTATGGCATTTTCTCTGGACTAATACAAAAAATTATAAATATATTAATAAATTAATGTCATATATATTCTTTAAACAAAGCCTATGTCAATACCTTAATAGCTGTATCCATTGTCATTAAGGTAAACATGGTTTGCATGTCAATAAGAGCCTGTCTAACTTCGCGGTACACTGAGCCCAAAAATCCTAATGGAACCGACAGTTGAAATAAAAGTGCATTGACCATTACTAAATCACCAACTGTCATGGTACCTAAATTCATTGAAACAATATTATTGTCTGTTCTTTAGATCACATATAAAATTTATGTATAAAGATAAATACTTTACCATTTAAAATGTTTTTAGCTGCTAATACCATAATTAAACTTAACGCACCGCTAAATATAGCATTCTGACCAAAGTTTAACATTGCTAGACTTGTACTTGTTTTCAGAGATGCAGCTTCATACTTCTTTAACGATTCATCGTATCTTTGTGTTTCGAATTTTTCATTGTTAAAGTACTAAGATAGAAAATATAACTATTAGTTATTTAACAGATCAAAATTACGATTCCGTACAGATCACCTATATACCTTTACTGTTTCATAATTAATAAGTGAATCTATTGCTTTATTGCTCGCATCGTTTTCCGCTTGATTCATAAAAATCCTAAACTTCGTTCGCCATTGTGTAACAGCTAATGTAAATATTGTATAAACACCGACACAACCTAATGCAACACCTGCGTATTCTCCGCCGCATTTTAAATAGAGTATTGTACTGACAAGTCCTAATTCAAAGACAGTGGGTACAATATTAAAAACCATAGCATTTAATACAAAATTTATACCACGGCTTCCTCTGTCTATCGTCTGAAAAATATTGAACATAAATAATTTACTACATTATAAAAAATAAATTAACCAATTAATAAAAACTACACAAATGAAATAAGTATTTACTTTACCTTTGATAATGCTCCAGTTTGTCTAGACAAATGAAAAGCCATGTCTAAATTATGTAAATGTAGAAATACATTTTTGGCTATTTTTCGAATAGAATGCTGTGCAACTTTAGCAAACACTGCATTTCGCAGTTCACTGAAACCAGCTGCACCTGCACGTGCTATACCATCTATTTTATTGACATGAAAAATTTATTGTTAGTAAATATTCTACATATAATATTATTCTTATAACATTTTAAAATACATACATCCTATAAGTAATGATGTTGCTACAGTTGCTATTGTTTCTGGTGCTGTTCCTAGGCTTAGAACAGCATTCCCACTAACTGCTACACTTTGAGCATTAAGAGCATCTATTGCATATTTGAAAATGAATGGAACACCAACATTTAAAACTTTTGCACCAATCAATAAACCGAGAGCTAGTTTTACTCTCTTTCTTATATCTGGATCATCCTAAAAAGATACATAATAAATTTCTACTACTTTAATATAACTTATGTGCTTTGAACAACTTACTTCTGGCCAAATATATTTAAGCATCGCTTTAACCATATCTGAAGATGAGACTGGATTTTTATCTTTGAAATCAATAGCTTCACGGTTTAAACTGGACACACCAGGGTGAAAGCAATCCCTTTTCTGTTGACCCCATTTTCCTCCAGTAAATGCAGAAATTATCGATGGGATCTTAATCGGAGGTACAATGATTTTTGATTGTAATATACTTTTTTTTTTCTGTGCACGATCAATTATGTTTCCATTGCAATGCTGCAAAAACATTTACAAACCTTAAATAGATTCTTACATGACTTCATAATAAAATATTAAATATGAAGAGAGGAATAATTCTTTTACTATTCTATATGAAGATTATTCTATTATTCTATATTTTATTATTCCATGTGAAGAGAAATATATTTACTGTTAAAATAATTTTAATGGAAAAAGAAAAAAGCATTAATTAGAAATAAAACTTTTTATTAAAATATTACAAGTAAAATATAATACATATATTTCTTATATACATTTTAATAGTAAACCATCAAACATGTTTTTAACTACTGCAATTAATGGAACATGCAAATATGATTATTTGACTCAGTTAATATTTTTATATATTCCTCCACAAGATCAATTGCTATGAGAAAAGATTGTGAATAGTGTTTAAAATTTTTCATATTTTCCAAATGATTCATTAATTCGTTCTTCTTTAAATTCAAAATTTTTTGTGCTATACTATTTATTTCATATGATTCCTTTAATACAAAATCATCACCATATAGTTTTGAATTCCAACAATCCCTCTGTAATTTTGTAGTTAATATAAATAATGTAGCATTGGCATTATAATTTAAACCTTCTCTTGTAAATGCCATATTTTTTTGTAAATTATTAGACAAAATAAAGTCTAATTTGAATTTTGGAACTTTAAAACAAGCTTCTATATCAAGAATATTAAAATAAACTTCATCTAACTGATTATTTGATATAAAAAAGCCATAATGAACATACAATTTTAAACTATTATGTTCTCCATAGTTGATAAAAACTTGTGACCCTTTATCAAATGATTTTAATGTTTTAATTTCATAGAATTTATTATCCCTTTTATCTGCTATTAAAGATGCATTAACAGCAGCATGGGTATCATGATTAAACAAATCTAAGAAAGGTGCTAAGGCCAAATTATTAGGCTGTTTTATATTAATGGTGATATGATGCATTTGTATTTGTTTTGTATCAATGTATATAGCTCTCGTATTGACAATGTAGTACGCCCACTTATATTTTTCAAATGTAAATATCTTTTTAAAATGCATATCACAATGAGAGCATTTCTTATCCAAACTACTACTTATTGTCCTAATTAATAACTGAAAGTCTTTTTGAATTTTATGATGCTCATACATATAATCTATAATAAATGCTGGTAGCAGACTTTTTTCTTTTTGTGTACAAAAATCTGGATTTGTTAAAACCAAAGGAAGACTATTTATATAATGATACCATTTTGATGTATCACCCAAATGTAATTCATACAAGAGAAACACTGATAGTACATATTGGGCACTATATAATTGATTTTTCAAAAAAAAGGTATTGCTACTGCTTTGAGATACTGTAGCTGTTGTTATTAATGCCTTATATGGTATTCTGATCAGTACTTCATTAGAACCAATATTTCTTAATGTTTTTAATCCTCTACCGGTAACAGGAAAATCAGATGGAACTAAGTCATGAACTAATAAACTGTTATTTGTTAATAACCAAGATATTAGATGGACTAAGTGTTCATCTCCATTATCTGTCAATTCTTTGGCATTTAGTTTCTTCTTTTGTCGACGTTTTCTTGATGTTCTACCCATTATGTTTTTATCTGTAGAAGCGGTAAACAGATGTCTTGAAATAAATAATTTTTCTATAACTGTTTTGTGAAACATTTATTGTTAAATCTATGTTAATTAAACTGCATTTATTACATATTGTATTCACAAGTTATACAAAATATTTATATTTTCCTTTAACGATCGAAGATTCGTATTATTTTGTTACAACTGTTACTTTAATAAATTACATTCTTATTAAAGTAATCATGACGTAAGGGAAATTGATAAGAGGTGATAGTCAAGGACATTGTCACACATCTACAATTAATATTTATATAAAATACATAAATATATAAGTTAGAAAAATTACCCTAACTCCATGAGTCGAAAACATTGGATTAAATGTTGCAACGCGAAGGAGACCTCCTTCTGAATGAATTATTTGCCTTCGTGATTTAAATGAGCATGTTGTAAATGATTTGGTCCAAAGCTTTTTTTTGTTATGTCCAACAAGTTGCAGACGGCGGCATAAAATAATGCTTAACATTATATCAGAAATATTTATTCACAAATGATGATACAAAAATGAAATTCACAAATTAGGTTAGCGGACCATGGTACGGGCACTACCACCACTACGCAGCGACACGCTATCAAATATTATATATATATCGTGTCAATATCTATAGCAGACTATCCATTTCTAAATACGTCGTCAGGGAAACGGCATGACGCCAAGAATGCAGTCATGATAATCTAACAATAAGTAGGTAACTAAGAGTAGTACCTTTTCTCTTTAAAGAAGACACTCAAAAAAGAATTGCGAATACCCTTAAGGTTCATAGAAATGCACACAGTAGTGTAGTGTGTAGATTGTAGATTAGATAATTATTTAGTAACTAGGATGGTATCTTTGTAAGTTTCCTTTGTTGATATACTTACTTTTCTACTTAACAAAAATAAACATAAAAGTACAATAGTATTTTAATAAAAAATAATAAAACTTTCTAGAGTAAGTACACGTGTAAATAGGGAGCACATCTAGCAATCATGGTAGAACAAAAATTTTCAATTGAAGTTGAAATGCATGCTTTCTTTAGAAAATAAGGTCAAAAGTGAAAGTTCTGAAACGTCAATCATGTGCGTTATACCTGTTGAATGCGTCACCAATGTTAATGTTCAGAGGAAACAAAGTCTACGGGTGTGTACAGTATAAAAATGTCTATGAACAAAGTTGTATTTACTTTTCTAAAAAACGGAAGTATAGCCAGGTCTATGTCATGCATTGATCATAGAGTGTGCTATGGAGAACATAGAAATGTGCACACTTCAACAAAAAATAGATTTCGTTTACAACAGTTTAATAAAGTAGAAGCAAAACTTGCTGGAAATCAAAAGCCAGATTGGAATAGAGCTGTTTCAGAAGCAGAAAAAATTGTTGGATATCCAACTTCATTTCTGAGTTTACGGTGGCTTTTAAGCGATGAAATTGCTAATGTAGCATTACATTTAAGAAAATTAGTTGGGTCTAATCATCCTGTATTAAAAACAGCCAAGTAAGTGATAACATATATTTTATATATTTATTGTCACCTTTGTTATCAATTGGTATTGCTTCTGACTATTACAGGAGTGTCATCTTTAATGGACGTAATAATATGCAAGCATGGGGTCTTATCGTATTGCTGATCTCAAAAGCTGCTGGTCATTTAAATGTAGACGATATGGAAGTAGACAAAGCTGCTGGTGTTCTTCATAGGTATAATATTACAATTCATAATAAAATATCAATTAAAAAAGGTTTATCTATATTGTCTTTTAGTCAGCGGGCACTAGCTGAAGTCACTGAAATGATACGTACCAGTCATCTTGTTCATAAAGGACTGATAAACATAGAACCTGGTGTACATTTAGAAACTTCAGAATTAAATGATATGAACGTTGGTAACAAAATTGCATTATTAAGTGGAGATTATTTATTAGCTAATTCTTGTGCAGAATTAGCTAATCTTCGTAATCAGGAAGTATGCACATGTATAGTTTATATTATTATTATTCTTGAATATATAAGCTTTTTTATTATATTGCAATTGTATTTAGATTGTAGAATTAATGTCAAGTGCTGTGAGAGACTTGGCTGAAGCAGAATTCATAGGACGTAGAGATAGACAAAATAATCCTTTGCCTTCCATACCACCTGAAAATCATACAGATTACGCAGTGGAGGAATGGACTTTAAGAAATGTATTAAGTGCTGGTGCATTACTTGGAAAATCGTGCAAAGGTACATTGAAACTGGCTGGACACAGCAATGAAATACAGGAGCAGGGTTACAACTTTGGGAAGCATTTGGCATTGGCTTGGCAAGCCTGTTTGGATTTGAGTCCATTTATTACAAAAGATCAAAGTGCATCATTCAATTTGTGTTCTGCACCAGTCATGTTTCATATTGAGCATGACCCATCGATTCTATCAGAAATCGATAAAGGTTTAGAATCTGTAAATAATGTAGATTATGCAAAGGTAGGTAAATTAAATACTATTAACTAGATAATATACTTTCATTATGTCTACAGTCATGAATAACTTAAATATAGGTTTATGAGATTGTCTTAATGGGACCTGGAGTTGAATTAACAAAACAATTGCAAAAACGGCATTCACAGAGGGCAATGGAGGTTTTAAGTGTATTCGAAAAGAGCGACGCAAGGACAGCATTGTATAATATTATAGCAGCCATGGGAGACTTTTGAATAATAACTTATAGCATATGTACTTTATACAATTGCCCAAAGATCAGTTTAAGGACTCCGTCCTATATTAAGTTTCAGTTTTATCATAAATCATATACTCATGTATAAAATTTATACAAAAACTATAATGTAAATGAACAACTAAAAAGAATTTATATCTTCTATACGATTAAAATAGAAGGTTTTATAACCACGTTTAAAAATTGTTATAAATTATTTATGAACTATGATATTATGACGATAACAAAATTAATAAGTTTTATATTAAATGGTGTTTGAATAAATTTTTATTGATAACAATTATTTGTGACTATCGTTATTTAAAAAGAATTTCTCCATATGTAATATAACTCTCTGTATAATAAATTATTAAAAATTAAGCAATACAAGGCAAAATCATTAAAACAGTTTAATGAAGTCATAGACACAGTTCATATAGTGTAGTACAAGTTCAATTGGTATAGTGTAGTAGGGGATCCATATTTGTAAACATGTCACGAGCAAGTACAAAACTCGACTCAAAAAAAGTTGTAAGTACATTATAAATAAACATTTGTGATTCAATCAATGTTTACATTACTAATTTGCGTTATGTTAGTTGATAATATTTAAAGGTTATGTTGAAAATATATATGCAACGAACTTATTTCATTGAAACATGACTTATTATTTACATTGAAGATTTAAATAAACCTATAATTTCAGAATTCTGAATTATTTACATTGACGTACGGTGCATTGGTAGCCCAGTTATTAAAGGATTATGAAAATGTAGAAGATGTGAATAAACAACTAGAAAGAATGGGCTATAATATGGGAATTCGTTTGATAGAGGATTTTTTAGCACGTACTGGATCTGGTCGATGTTACGATTTTAGGGACACAGCTGAAAAAATACAAACTGGCTTTAAAATATTTTTGGGTATTACCCCAACAATTACAAATTGGAGTGCTGCCGGCGATGAATTCTCTTTATGCTTTGAAGCAAATCCATTGACAGAATTTGTAGAATTACCGGATCATTGTCTGAATTTAAAATATTGTAACATATTAATTGGAATTTTACGAGGAGCTTGTGAAATGGTACAAATGGAAATCGCTTGTTGGTTTGTCCAAGATCAACTTAAAAATGACAGCACAAATGAATTACGTGTTAAATTTATTAAAAGACTAGAAGATGCCATTCCAGCGGGTGAAGATTAAGTAATCTTATTGTATTCAAGCAATAAACCACTATGGTGAATTTAAATTTCTTTACTTTATTAAGTAGTTTAATCTCTAAAGTTAATCAATGTAATAGTACATGTAATAGATAAGTTAAAAAACAAATACCAATTCAAATAAAATACACATAAAATATTTTATGGAGAATAAAATCTTTTATTATAATATAAAAATGTAAAAACTGTGATAACATAAATTACAGATATACTTATGCATAACAGTGTAAACATTTTTAACTTGTGACCATAGTTCACCTATTCGTTTTTTTCTTTGTAATATTTTTTGTAATATTTTTAATAACATATATTGTAAAACAAACTGTAGTTTTCAAAACAATGTAAAAAAAGGTTACATGTAATTATTTTTACAATTCTTTATATTTATGGATTCGTACTTTGCGGTGCAGGTAAAGAAGGGTTAAGACTACATTTTTTGTCGTATATTTATAACCTATAAAAGTTAGTTTATATTCTAATTTACTGTACACATTGCATTGATAAATTTATAGTATATGTTTTACGACCATATTATAACATTTTTTAGGCAATGGAAGTGAAATGCAAACTTTGCAGAAAGAATCTCTTCAACAACAAACCTATACAGTTATTAACTTCACATAGTGAAATAAAACAGAATTTGGTGGATATAGGATGTGGTAATACAAATGATACAGATTCTTCATCATACCTACCAATAGAAAATGTACCAGAATGGATTGTAAACATTGTAAATCAAGTAAAGTTTCCATCAGTATTCACAAATATTCAGTTATAAACATTGCATAATATCTATACATATATTCTATACTATGTAGAAACTGAATGCTATTATAATACAAATAATATATACAAAATTAAAAGGTTCTTAAATTAAACTCATATCATACTATACACATTTGTTACAGGAATCTTGGACCAAGGGTAGACTATATTGTCCACATTGTAATAATCGTATAGGTTCATTTAATTTTGTAAATGAATTGAAATGTGATTGTGGTCAATTTATAACACCCCCTATCAGAATAACAAACAGTAAAGTAGATATTAAACTCAATTAAATATTCACAATGCATTTGCATAAAAAAATACAAGCTGCAAAATATTCAAGTATATAATTAAATAATAAAATAATCGATTAATACAAGAAATCAATTTAAATGTCATAAAAAAGTTTTCTGTATTAGAATGATATAATCAACATTATTATTATCATTATAATATAATAATATCATCAGTTTCCCTTTATTATTTTTATATGAATGTTATTTCTTATGTTATACTTCTGTATGTTCATTTATTTGTAATGAACAAAATTTTTATAAAAAGTGTGTATATGTTAAATTTATATAAAATTTGGAGTATGAACATGGCATTGATAACTTAACATTAAACTCAGATTTTGACAATAAAGATATATGATAGATTAAAATATTTTTTTATGAACTCACAAACTATTTGCAACTTTTATTAACTTTATTCAGATTTTAAAGATTATTTATTGCATATGTATGTCGTTTTATCAATAGACATTTATTTTACATATACCCATAACAGTTTAAATATTTTTTTATAATTGTATATGTTCATAATGCATGTGCATGTGTGTGTATATACACACACACATATATATATAAATATATATATATATATACGCACACACATACACGCGAAAACGCAAATGTTTATAAAACTTAATTGTGTACATTTTATATACACAAGAATCTTATGCTATAATACAATTGATCATCTATATCATATACATAGGAGGATTTCTACTTAATCTATTTACAATTAACTGTTAATGCACAGCATTAAAACTGACGAATTAATTGTTATGAATTCATAACAAAGTGAAAAAATAAGTTAGACCATATTGCATATGTCTATGATGAACCTTACAAATTTCTTCTTCTGCTACATATTTTAAACTATTTCGAAATAAATTTATCATTTATTAAATTAAACTTATTCTTTCAATTGTTTATTATAACATACTTAGCTGCTCTTAAAAGGTACATAAGTACATTACTGTAATGTACAAAATATAACAATAATAAACAGATAATCTGTAATACTAATAAGTAACATTCACAATATAACAATGAAAATATATTAAATATAGACAACATTAACAGGTACTATACTTTCTTGCATAAAATCTTTATTTGACAATAACAGTAAGCTTGTATAATTCGAACCAAAAATAATTACAAGAAATTTTAAATCAAGTATATTTATTCCAAAAAGATAGGCAAATATTTTTATGAAGTTAATTGAACCATTTTTTCAAAGACAGTTATCAGCTTCAGAAATAAAAAATTCTTCAAAAAAATGTTTTAATTGTTTAGAATTATAATTTATATTAGAATAGTTTGTGCAATGCATATAAATTTTCTAATATACTAAATTTTGTCACAATGATAGTAAACATACGATTACAAAATTATTTATCAAAATTTTAACCAATAACTGAATTGTGGTAATGTTTAAAATTTTCCATTTTTTCTTTATAAATATTCACATATGAATATATTAACTTTACATAAAAATTCTGTACATATATTTTAAATGTTCGAAAGAATCAGATGGACGAATTTTAATGATTTTATTATTACTAATATGAACAGTCATTGAAGCTGTACTTATTTGCCTAAATCAGCATTTAAGTTTTGTAGGAACAAAATCAAAATGTCTTTCTAATATAAAGAAATAATATTGAGAGCACTCTATTAGGAAGACCAGAGAAAAGTATAATGGAGTGGAGTATTAACATTTGATTATAATTAATGTATTAAACCGTAGTTCATATGAGTAATTTTGTAATATAATTTTAGCAAAATTAGAAGTTCATTTGAGTCGATTCTAATGTTTATAAAACATTCGAAGAACGCTATGTGCTTGTTTATAAAGCCTTAAACAAAATTCGTTTAGTATCATAAATCATGAAAAGAAAGCAATCTTTCAAAGCTAGTATAAAAAGAATAATGCCAGATTTATTGCACAATTGATTTGGGTTAAAGGCACATATGGTCCACTAAGAAATATTGTTGGAAATATTTCAAAAATATGTTTGGACAATATGAGAGCTAGTTGATCCAATGCTGATAGTACTGAGACTATAAGAATAGAAATTGTCAACGTTACTTTTTACAAAAGTTTTCATGTAGAAGTTAAAGCATTATAAACAGTTTATAAGAAGGAATGAGTACAACTTACATTAATTCTGGACCAACCAATTTTACATATGAAATAATCTTCTATTATTTCCAATACGTTATTCAGCATCCAATAAATTTTTTCTTCAAGCTCTATGACACTGTCAATTTTGAACAGATTACAGTCCAATAACATTTAGTTGCTACAACTGGAATATTTCATCCTGTTGTTGTTGAAGTCTTTGTAACGATGTTTTCACTTTTCTACCCTGAGTCATAACTACAGCAGTTGGGAAGTTATGCATATCACTAGAAGATGACGGTCTCAATAGTTCTGAAGGAGATGATATTGTATGCGTGTTCGAAGTCATAGGAAAGGAATTACGTAGTTTAGTAGGCACTCTATGTCGCTGTACATAGATATTATCCTCAGCACAAAATCTAAAATACAATGTGGAAAATATGGTTGATTGAATATATTTTATATTTAAGTATGTTTGTTACATTTTATTAGTATGTATATTGTCTTCTTTAATTATTAGTAAATAACTTACTCACTGCTCCCTTGAGTACGTTTTACTTCTCTTTTTACATTGGCAATTGAAGAATCCATTTTAGCTAAAAAATCATTAACTGAATTGTCATCATCAACGGATGATGCTATTGAAGATGGACTAGAAATCTGAAAGCATATCTTATTTTCATATACGGCAAAATAATACATTGGAATTAATTTAAGGAAAATTATATTTACATTCTGAACTGTATTGTGTTCAGTTTCATTGGTATTATCAATAGATAATGTTAAAGGGCTTTCTGAATTCACTGGAATAAGTAAATGTTCCCTTAAAAATAAACTATCAGAGGCCCATAATCTATTCACCCTTCTTATTTGTTCGGTCTGAAGAAATAAAAAGATGAACATATAGAAATCAATTATATGGTTTACGATTATGTGAAGAACAGTAATATGTAGAACAGGGTAATGAAATCATACTGTAACTCCGTATTTCAAAGCAATTCCTTGAAGCGTGTCAGTTGCTGATACAGCATGCTTTACTAAGCTTTCAGTTCGTGTAATATGTTTGGCTGTACTGCCATACTTTTTTAATGTTTTACCAGTATCTCTTATACACATTCGTTCTTCCATTTCTCTCGCGCCATTTCGTTCCATTTTTATTTAATGAAATAATGCAGCCACTTAAGAAGTTTAACAAACATATCACTCTTTGTTATTTACGAAAGAGAAATTCAACTTAAGCAACATAACCGTAAATCCTGTCAAATACATCAGAAAAGTATTTAATTGAAGTATAAATATCTCTTAACGAGTAATTTTTATATACTGAAACCTTACGTACATCATAGAAATTCGAAGAATCATTTCTATTAACTGAGCATAGATTGTAAAAATATTTAATAATTTTCAATAACTTTTGAAGATACAATTACATTTGAAATAATCGAAAGGAGCACGTTTCTACTTTAATTTATATCTTTTTATAATAATTCTATTTTACAATTATACAGGTTTAGTTATGGTAAAAAAACTTTTGTTACGATCTCACTGCGAACGTCTGCTCAGCTGATCAACGTGATAATAGTTTATAGATGTTCTTTAACCTGAATGATAGTGGTAGCCTCGTTTTGATTGGATAGTTAAAGGGCGTTACGCATATACACACTATGATAATATTTAAATATGAATGAACATTTTTAAATAATTACCTAATACAATATAAACGTTTGCAATGCTATTTGAATTTTGTTGTATTAAAGTATATAGTATATAGTTTCAAATAATTTTATTAACATGCAAATGGAATAAAATGGAATACTTTCTTCATTGCTTAATCTTATTACATAACGTATTTTGCTAGAAAAAACGCGGTAGATATTATTTAAAAGAATATGATAAGGCATACCGTTCGCAGTTAGATTTCTTGTAAAGGGTGTTTTTGATTATTTGCGCTTATTTTCATTATTCGTATTAGTTAAAGGAAGAAAATAATAGAAATGGAATTAAATTTTAATAAAAACATGTTAATTATAGTACGTTACACAGTTCATCTATTTTTAAATACAATATATTACAGAGAAACACACAGTTATAATTTAGTGTTATTAATATTATGTCTTACATTATATTTAACTTATGGTTATTATCATTATTATTATTGTTGTTGTTGTTGTTGTTGCTGCTTTTTTTCTGTTGTTGTTATTATTTTGCTAACCTCGATAAATATGTAAGGTAGCATGAAAATTATGTAATGGGAGACTAATTGATGTATTTTATTTTAGGACAAGTTTTATCCTCGCGTAGTACGTATTAATCTCCAGTAGCTGTGCAACAGTAACTGTAATATTGGTAATAAATAGTTAACATAAGGATAAATATTATGCTACTGCGGCAGTGTGCTTCCTGGATTCTGGGTAAGGGGTATTTTCTTTGTCTAATTATCAGAACTATGTTAACTAATATTCTACAAGATAGACACCCCTTCCGCTATTCCAAATAATGTAGCTACTTAATAAAGATCTCATGAATAAGCAGCATTTCGTATTCGAATTTTTATTGTTCCTTCGATAAATCGTCGCGGACAAGGGTTATGTGCAAATTTCAGTTTCTCGTAACATGGCTATATCTATATGTCTGATTTGATTTTTTTCTAAAGTGGTACTTTAAAAAGTAGAGCAATATAAGTTACAACAAAATTGGAAGTGTAACACGTACAGGTAAAACTATCTAGAAAGAATGAGTACAAAATCTGTTCCATCTGATGCATGTCAATAGTAGAAATGGTGTACCTTAATTTACATCTCACACATACACTTTGGCAAGAGCATCGGCCCCTGCACTTGCTATAAAAGGTCGCGATGGATGAAATGCTACATCTAAAATACTTTCGTCAAACTTCTTACGGTGTGCTGTTATTTCTTGAACACAAGTCTTATTATCCATATTCCATAATCTTATACTGCAATCGTGACCTGGAAAATAAAACATTTTTCTCATTTGTAACATACCGGCATTCGTATTCATACTTTTTCTTACACACTAAATCTCGTCACTTACTTCCTGAAAGTAGATATAAACCATGAGGATCTACAGCAAGACTAGTAACTGCATCCAAATGAGCAACCATGGCATGAGCAAGAGTAGCCGACCGATGATCGTAAAATCGAATATGTCTATCCTCGTGTGCGGCAACAACTAATGGTAAAGTTGGATGGGCCACGACACGATTGAAACCCTTTGTTTCATTGGCTTCGAGGCGAGCTACGCTTTCGCCAGTTTCTGTATCAAATACAACACACGCTCCTTCGTACGCTACAACTAACTTATGTGGTTCATCTCTTATAAAATCTACTGAAGTCGGTATGCCGTCTGTAAAAAAAGACAGATACATGTACGCGTTATTTTGTAAAATAACAGTTTTTTTTTCTAATTTTATCGAAACGGTAACTTCTTACAACGTACCTTGCTCAGAGACGTATGTATGAAGTAGAGGAGACTTGTTCTGCGGACTCCATAATTTTACAGTTCCGTCAGCACTAATTGATAACAATTGCGATCGTGGTTGATACATACTTAAACCCCAAACTGCATTTGTGTGTCCCTTTAATGTTTGACTAAGGACACTTGACTCATAGGAATCATATGGATCTATGTTGGCTGACGGTAGTGTCCAACAGTGAATCATACCATCCAAACCACCGCTATAACATTGATTTCCCGTGCTGCACATAGCTAAACATAAGACTGGGCCAGTGTGTGATCTAAATGTATACAGTGGTTCAACATCTAATGAAGCTGATCTGAAATTAAAAGGATGCGATTTAGATATATTTCTCTGAATGTTATTGAAAAATAAAAGTAACATCAAGCTTCTTAAACCATACTTTTTCGCAGGTAAAGTTTTATGAAGGTTCCATAACTTGAGAGTATGATCATCGCTTGCGGTTATAAGAACAGCTTCTGTGGGATGGAAGACAAGTGCTCGAACAGCATCAAAATGAGATCGTAATGTGTATTTCGCATTCCAAGTTTTTCTAAACGTTTCCTTCGTTGTAGCTACCATCTGGACAAATAAGTATCTAGTGTTAATACTTTATGAAAGTATAAGAAGTATCTTCTACGCGTAGCCATATATGGTAGAATGATAAAAAAAATAAATAATCTAACTCACATCATATGATGTTTCTGCTTCATTGTTAACACACAATAATTCTAACTCCCCCAACTCCAATGCAGAATCACCTTCTTTGTTTGGACACCTCAAATCTGGTCGTAAACCTTTATGTAATGCATCTATAAATTGATAATTGTGTTTAGTAATTATTTAGTAATTTAGTAACTATCATTTTTAGTAATACATCTATTGAAGTGAATTTAGTTCTTTAAAATCAAAATTATTTGTATATGTACCTAAATGAACAGAGCCTGGTGGTGATTCTTCAGTTTCTGTGAGAAGGTTTAATTCATTTAATACTTCTTCTGCTTCCGCATCGACATCTTCCGTTAGAAGCATAGATGTCTGAAAGTAAAATAAATAATTCATTAAAGGTACTTAGTATTTAACTAGAGAATAAGAAAATGAAAAGAAGTTGTTATTACTTTATTTGGTTTAGATTCAATATTCGTATCGAAAGTATCATCTTCTACATCTCCTTCTTCTTCTTCCATGTCCATATCTGTATGAGTTAAGAACTCAAAATTTGCCATAACAGCTGCTTCAGTATCTAATATCATTGCTTCTGCTATAGAAGATGGTTGCTGTTGACATAGAAATATAAAAATATCTCACTATGTAGGGCAATTTAGTCTGTACAATAATTTATGATGATTTAGTTTTGGGAATAGAAAATACTTAATAAAATGCAGTATATAATAAATAGAACACAGAAGATCTTATTTACCTCTACCTTTTTTCCTGGAACTCTACGGATACTGGTTTCAATTGTTTGTTTATTTGATGGTTCATTGCCATTTAATGCAGGAGTATTCATGTCTTCTGAATCTGTGTTATTATTTAAACCAAGTAAAGATCTTACTCTGTTTGATCGTACATCTATTATTGTATCGGTGTAACCAATCTCTTGTAAATATCTAAAATAATAATTATAAATAAATTATTATCAACTATACAATTGTGCTATTTATTATATAGACATAAATATATCGAAATATTATGTTTTACTTACTGTCTTAAAATTTGGCGACCTTGTCTCCAACTTATGTTGCTGACGGAAGTAAATGGGGCTTCCCCATCACCTTCTCCTCCAACTTCAGAGTTAACACAAGTACTACTACCTTCGTCGTAAACAGGAGGTTTTACATCTCCCTGAATTACCAAATCAGTCCCATATTTCAACTTATGGTACCTTGCTCTGCAAAAATGATGAAAACACATGTACATATATGCTTATATAATTGTAAAAGATTAACATACATCCGAAAGTATGTCTTACCGTTCTTGTTTCAGTGCATACTCTAACATTTTTATTCTTCTTACTAAATCATTTTTTAATTTTTCCTGTCCCTTCCTTTCACCTTGTAAAAAAGCTATCCTAGCCTGTGAATAAATATTCTCGGCTTAAGAAATTTTATATAAAAAGATATACTACTTCTCTTATACATGATTGAAAATCATCAATTTCAAACCTGATTTAAAAGTAAACATATATTGAAATTGTATCAATCGATTTATGTATATGCGTTGTATGCAATAAATAAAATTTTATACACAAGCAACATTACATGAAACATTTTCATCGTAAAATAATTTAAATACATAACGCGTATAATCTATAATCATGCAATACGTGGACACCAAAATTAGTTTTACTGAAACGATACAAATTTAAATCGTACGATGACATTTAATATATTCAATTTTAACAGTTATAAGATTACAATAAGAAAGGAGATGTTTCTATGAAACATAATTTAATATTGTAGTAAGTATACAGTTGAACATGCTCGTCAGTTATGTTACAAAATTTTATGTATCTTCCAACTGATTGTTTTTACAAAGTTCCTGTCACATGACAGATGAAGTGACAATAAGAAGATTCAGGATTAAGAAGAAACAAGCGAATGCATTTCGGGGATTTCTAAAAGGAGAGAAAATTATACCTGGAATTCTGCTCTGTCAAGTTCCCATTGCGATCTTTCAAGTTCGAAGCGAGCCCATTCATGTTGAATAAAGTGTAGAATGCCAGGCATAGAGTATTGTGGTCTTTGATCCTTGGCATCGCCATTGCTACCATTGTCACTGCCCTGATGTTTATTGTTTGTCAGCGAAACATTCGCACCACTAGATACTTGTCCATTATGGTTTTGAGATGTAGAACTGGAGTTATCCTCCATCGTTATCGTGCAACCACAAAACTGGCTCGGTACCTTCATTTCATGACACGGCAGCCATTACAACAACTTTTCTTTCCTCTGGAGCCCAAAGAGTGCTCTCCCGTCGGATAATGTATTTCGATCGAGTTCGCGAAAAGAAGTAATTAATACGCATGCGGGCGTATTAGATTCCAGTGAAACTGATATACTTTATGGAAAACTTTGTCGTTTGTTACTTGTTTACTGAGAAATCTTATAAACTCTATTTAACTTCTTTGAAATAGCAGACAAGTATCATTCCTCTCTCGTGCATCTTCAGAATCATACTCGTTTCCACTATTCTCGCAAAGTGTATTTAGGTGTATTCTATCGGTGCCTTATACCGGCTTTCTATGAGTATCAATTTCTCTTCGAAATTGTTAGAATATAAATATCTGCAATATAAATAGTCTAGAGTAGGTACATTGTACTTAAACTGAAACAATAGTTTCGCTATCATGTATTATATATTTTTAAAAGAATAAATTTAATTTCACTGGATGATATTATATAAACAAATGAAATCACAGTTAATTGAACATATTGAATAAATTACTTAGTAAAAACTTATATATCGATAAAGAAATTTCAATACATTTTCGTTCACACTGTACAACAGGTTTTTATTAATATACATATTTTTGCAAGGCTGGTTTTCACGATAATATTCTTAAATTAATAAATATGCAATAATATGTATTAAACAATTTGTACGAAGGTATCAATAATGCCTTGTGAACAATAAACTTCAGATATAATATTTCTTTCTAAACAATATTTTATATTTGTATAAAAAATGATATATTTTTATGTAAAAAAGAAATTATTTAATTTATAAATTGTTAAGGATTTAAATGGAATTTGCAGTGTTTCGTATTATTCTGAAATTGTCAGTAATGCAAATTTACTTAAAAAGAAATACTGTAAGTGTCGCCATCTACAAGAACTCATCTCTTTTGACAGAATACACTCGTATTGTAACAAACTGTCAAAAAGATACGATTCTGCTTATGATATGTAGATACTTATATATATACAGCTATATATGTCCTATCTATAGAAGGAACTTACACACATCAATTATAATGGAAGAAAGTATACACTTCCATATTATGTCCCTTGTAAATGTTATATTTATAATGTGTTACATCTTTTATATTAATTTTTGGTATCTTCAATAAATTTTTTAATGATCATGATACATTTTCATCTTGAAAAATATACATATTCAGAAATGATTACATTTGTATAAATAATACATAATTACACTATAATAAAATATATATTATTATTTATAATAAGTAAAGTAAACATAACACACGTGACACATTAAGAAGGTTAAACTCTGTAGATATATTTTTTAGTATATTACAGTTGATAAACATTGCATGTATCATATAATCCAACAGAAACAATATGTAACTTAATCTGGATGTATTTGTTTTTACTCTGAACTGTTATGATTTATGATGTAGCTGTCACTATAGTAGATGTCAGTTGCAAATGTATTTGCTAAATATAGAAGATTACTTCATTTTAGTTATAAGGAACCTTTTATTTTTGTATTCATTTAATTATCATAATTTATAAAAAGTTATAGGAGAATATTATTTGGCTCAAGTATAATACAAATACGTAAATTCTATACTCCATGTCAACAATATAATACTTTCCACCTTAACCTATATTGATGAATAAAAAGTATTGTTTTGTTGAGATTCTTGATAGATGATTACAAGGTCAAATAATTATTGTACACACAGAACAAGAATGAAAGTAATCCTCAATACACGAGAGGTATTTCCAAGTATTTAATAGATACATCGATGATACGTTATCGTTATCGATAATAGAAATATACAATTGATAAAAAAGAGTGTATTTTCGTCTCTGGACAGAGGTATTTTGCATATTACAGCTAATACTAAAAATTCTGAAGGTATTTTACGCTACAGCGCATGCGTTACTGAAATTTCTGAAGTGCGAACCCACCACACTATCTATGTAGGTCGATAATTCTTACCACTTTTTATAAATAAAATTCATAGTCGATACCTAATCGTACAACGTATGCCCCGAGAAAAAATCGAAATCGAAAATTCAACCGATTCAATTCAAAATTTGATCCTTTTCGAATGGATCGTGTATGCTAACGGTCATGAATAAAAGTGGCAACGTTGCTTTTCGCTTGTTTAGGTTGCGGTGTTGCAGATACTCGATGAACGGGTATCACAGTGTATCCTCGTTTCTGGCATTTATCGCAAATATAACGTATTTTTATAAGACAAAGAACATGTGCATCACTGATTGAAGACCGTCAGCACTATAATTGTACGTAAGTTCATTAATTGTGTATAAACTTACATGTCACACTTCATCAGTGGGTCACTTTGTTTTCCTGCTCCGAGTTGTTGTAAGGTTCAAATAATTACACATGTTTAACCAGAATCATGTGGAAAATCTATCTTAAAAGATTGTTCGTTAATCATTCGACTCGCGAGGTTAATAATTCAAGATGATAATTATTTTCAACTGAAAACAACAGTGTTGTTATGATTCGGACATTAGTAGTTCGTTTAACAAAGGAGTAGGAAGGAGAAGGAAACCATTTACGTGGTGTGATTAATGTATTGAAATTTTGGGCCTGTAGGCCCATCATACATAACGACCAAGGCCTTCACGGACATCGTACTATATACGAAAAGCTGCCATTTTATATAGCTTACGTGCGCCATTTTGTTGTCCCTCGATACAAAATGAAAGCTAACTTAAAATATTACATTTAAATACATGCCAATAGATTTACAACGTAAACTGAGAATTCATATTAATTTAAATACAAGAAGTAACGAAATGTCCATGATGTACCCATTGGGCTTCATGTGGAACTAGATTTAGTAATAAGGAATAGATATTTACATAACTTGGTAGTAATGAAAGCCAAAGCTTCGATCACGGACCTCAATTGTCCACACCATAGTCCCAAACGAAACGAAAGTAAATATTTCAACGGTATAATAGATTTATCACGTTTAATCGAACCAAATGAAAAATCTCAATTCAAATATGGATTAAACGTTTTCTCAAACGTAAATAATTTTTTTAATGATGTAACAAAGTACGCTATTGTTATCGAAATAGTGCCATTTTTTTACTTCATTTTCAATATCCTTTCACAATTTCAAAAAATTTAATAGATTTTGAGTTTTGCACGCAGTACATTCGCGCATAAGCGGAATTCACCGCGCATGTGTGAACCACTAGTAGAAGTATGTTTAGATAATGCAATATATAATTTCTACGATATATATGCACCTGCAAATTGTATTAGTGTTATCAAAATGATATTTTTTCTATTTTAAATACTTCATATGATATGACAAAAAAGTCAAAAGTGTTCAATATTTTTTATATTGTATTTGAATAATAACAGTTACACTATGAGCCTCCTGAAAAAAGTGTTATAATTGTTAATTACTTATAAATGTATAATTTCATTAACTTGATACATACAGTGTTCCCAAATTGGTATATAAAATTAATTATTTTTCTATAGTTATGAACAAAATAATTGTAACATGAATTATAATAATATAATCAATGAAATCAATTTCTTAAATCATGGATTTATAAAATCGATGTGACGAGTAGTAAAAGTATCGTGGTTCTCCCACCCTGTAAAGAAAAGCGTTATATTACCATTGTGACGCACGTTGACCTCGCAAGTCAGCGCAGAAAGAAAAGGGGTGGGGCTACTTATCAAACGTTCAATATGAGTACTTGCAACTAATAAAATAATTTTTCGAAACATTCACTTCTGGATTTTGTGTACAATTTTCTTAAGAAATAATTATTAGTATTTAATTATTTTATTAATTAACAGATAACAATTTTTAATGCTACTTTTCAAAATTCCTATATAAAGTATAATGTAAAAAAATAAATATAGTTATACAAAAAAGAAATCAATTGCATATGTAAATTCAAAATTTATGTTAATTTTTAGTACTTAATATTTTTTTTCTTTTTTTTTCTTATTAAACAGAATGGATAAATGATGTAGCCGCAATAATAAGAAAATGCTACTTCTACGACATGAAAGTTAATATTAATAACATACAGTATTAAGTAACGTAAAGATAGGGCAGAAGTGGGGGAAACCGTAAATGTGACCTTTTTGTAACTTCAAGTGTTCGATCGACTTAAAAATGAAAGATTAGATTTTTACTGTGCGCGTCGCTGCCTATGTGAACGTGTCTAACGTAAAAACATTGTATATTAGAATTTATTTGCTTTACTTGATTAGAAATTGGTTTACTTGGGGGCGAATCATGACGCCATATTGGACGACGTCGTGTGTAATCGTCGAATTTCGTGAGGACGCATGTCGGGGCCTATGTTCAGCTGTACTCGTTCAATAGACTAGTCTACCGACAATCCCGCCTTTCTGAACATAAGCTTCCATAGTTGAAATTGTATTTATTTGGTAGTCTTTTAACGTGGTTGCCCATTCATGATATTTGTGTTGTGTATTTCTGCTTGATTTCGTATTAACTAGATTTGTTACTTGTTCGAATCTTTGGGTTTTAATTATGTTGGTGACACGACATACGAATTTTATATTTTCTGTATTATATATTTTTTTAGAGTGCTATAAATAAAAAAGCAGACGATCATTTTCACTAAGTAATCAACAATATAGATATCTATTAATTTGGACAATAGGGTACACGTGTAATACAGTAAATGTTAGATATACGGTTTCAGTCGGCCATTTCTGTTAGTTGAGTACTTATGGGCCAGGGACGACTTATGTTGGCGCGTCATCGAGGGGCCCAAATTGTTTATCCTTATTTATACTAAAAGAGAACTTAATTCTGTAACATAAATCATATAAATCGTGATTAAAACGGTGCAATAACTTTATACCCAAATTATATTGTTAATACAATTATGACACCCAGTGGATTACATTGATTTGGAAAATCCGTAGGTTTATAATTTTTAGCGCCTTTGTTTTTATAGTGGATATTTGTTTTGTTTTTTAATAGCAGGTCTCTCTTTTATACGGTCTATTTGAATATGATTAATTTAAAATTATTCAAAACGTATTATACTTTATCAAAACATGAAATTGTAATTAATTTCTATACCGTTAACAATTAATTTAAACATAGTAAATTTATTTTTAAGTTTCTGTATCAAATGATGTTATACCAAATATTATCTGTAATCTTTATAATTATGTATAATTAATTAATTAATTAAACAATTAAATCAAGATATTTGTTGTTGGCATATTTACTAAATCTGAAATTATATATTTAAACACACGCACAAATTATATATGTATGTAGTACTTTCAAATTAAGTTATTTCATATGTAGTGGTCACTTACAGATCAGAAAATATTAAATTTCGGAGATAAATGGGTGACCTGTGACATTATCTTGCATATCTTACCTTTTTTTACGATGGAGGCTTTAAGAAGTGATTCTGTACATACAACTGAGTCTATACATTCATTGTCTTGTATCAATACACATCATATTGATGAATTATCAAAAGAAAAAGAAGATGAGCTATTATATGGAGGTGATGATGGTGATGAAGAAGACGCACTTTCGGATGATAGTATGCGTTTAAGATTGTCTGATGATGATGAGGCTGAGCCAGATGATATTTTAACATCTGTCTTAGATAACAAAGAAGATAAGCCAAAAAATAAAACAATTGGTAAGCTTTATATCCTATATATTTATATGGAATATATAGGCATTACTCTATAAAATCTTTTATCCGAGGTTATTCGTTGTCTCATCACAAATAACTTAGATAATAAGAAATACATTTACTTTTGAAAACTTGGATTGCAGAAGTGACATGTGAAAACAGTATAGATGTACAAGCTTCTCCTGTTCCTGAAAAAAATGAAATGAAGAATAACACAACTCCTTCGAGGGAAAAAAAGGAAGAGGAACATTGTTCAGGTAATGTTTCCATGGGTGACAAACTATTAACACATCATGCAAAGGATACCAAAAGAAATATAAATGGATTGATGAGGCCACAAATGATTAATGTCATGCCTCGTTATCCATGGCCAAATTATAAGTTTCAATGGAGGTTTGCAAGTACCCCCCGTGCTCGCTTTCCCTATATTGATCATTTTCGTTATATCAGGCATCGGTATTTGACACCTAGAGGACAATTTAGAAATCCATATGATTACAATACTAGATTTCACAATGCATTTGTTCCTTTTGAAAAAGGAAGAGACAATGGAATGTTTAATTCATATAACAAGTTAATGTATTATAGAGAACAAACGAGAGCTTACAAACCTTCTCCTATGAAGAGATTTAATACTAAAAGTGATGTTGACCAAACTGTTATGTCTCCTTCAGATGCAAACATATCTTCAAGAACTGAAGCTGATACCAGTATCAAGGATGAAAGCTGTATTGATAAAAATATTGAAACATGTAGTGAATTAGTTATCAAATCTTCAATCAGTAGTAAACAAATTAATGATGATTCAAGTAAATTACCAAATGAAATTTTGAAAAATGTTAAAACTGAAGATTTGAACAAAGAAACTTTGTCTGACACTGTTTGTGTCAGTAACTCTTTGGTATCGGAGCATGAAACAAAAATTGTGCAAGGGAATACAATGATACAATCTAGTGATGTAGAATGTAAAAATAATAAATCTATTAATACCGATACTTCTAATGAGTCCTCTAATAAAGAAATTACAAATTCATTAATAAATTCCCAGGATGACAATAAGGAAAGTATGAAAGAAAAAGGAAATACTGAAACAGGTAATTCACATTCTGATTGTAATGATTTACAGAATTTTGACAATTTTAATATATTGGAAAAATTATTAACCAAAGGCCCAAAAAATTTGTCTGGTGATGAAGATGTCAAATTTATTGAAGGGAATAATGAAAATAATAAAACAAAGGATGTCACGGTTAAAACAACAGCCACTTTGGATCTAAGCGAAAAAAAAGGAGCTGAACAAATTCATCAACCAGAAAATCATGAACTTGATGCAAATGTTAAGATAACAAAATCAATGAAAAATGATTCAATTGAGGGAAATACAGTAAATAATGAATTAGTAATAAAAGAAAAAGTTGATTCAGTAATTGATAAATCAGAAGAGATTTTAAAAGATGAAAATGATGTATCTATGCAAGGTGTGCAATCAAATGAAGATATTGAAACTCATGTCTCTAAACCGAACAACATTATGCTAAATGACTTAAACAACAGAGAAAGTGATAAGAACACTGATATAACACAAAATAATATATTTGAATCACTTGTTAATGGTGATAAATGTGATAAAGATCGATTAAATGATAGTGATAATAGTACAAATTCTTCTAAACTACTACAATTGCTTGTTTCTGATGATCATGCAATTAAGTCTAAGCTTGATCTTCAAAAACAAAATAGTGTTACTGAAGAAAATATAAAATCTGTATACAAAGGAAACTCTATAGTAAATTCTACCAGTAAGACATCATTACAAACTGAAAACACGTCATCCACATTGGATGAAAATAATTTATCTAGCGTCAAATCACAAAATAGTTCATTAGGTTCTATTACTAATGTAATAGATGGTGATAATAGTGAAAAAAGCGTTCTTCAAGTTCCAGTAACTACTCAAAGAAGGAGAAGGCGAACGAAGAAAATGATTGCAGCAGCTCAAGAAGCTGTTTCTGAAGAAGATAAGCAAGGTAGGATACGCTTTGTATTATTGGAGTAATTATGGGCTATAGTTAAACAGTAAAATTTATTTATTATTTATGCTCTCTAACATGCTTCCTTCTTTCACATAAGCAACATTTACATATGATATTTATTGCATGTCTATCTTATTATGTTCTTAATTTTTATTTTAATATTACAAGGAATTATAATATATATTTAAATAAATGCTATAGTAATACAAAAATCTTTGGTACTCGTTTTTTTGTTTACACTCCTCCATTAAAAGCATAAAATATGTTTGAATTCAAATCAAGAATACTCTTTTTGTATACTAAATTATGTAATAAAAATTATGTTGATAACTAACGTGTTCAAATTATGTACAGAAGATTTCCTTATATGATATAAATTTGGCCTATATACTATTACCATTAGGTTGTGCATCTGTTCCATTTTTACTTGCATTTATCTAATTTATTTGTTGATTATTCAACGTCTATTTTAATCACACAATTGTTATTCCAATGTTTCTTTGCAGTTAGAGAAAGTGGAAGGCAAAAGAGGAAAACTGCTAAGAATGCAGAGGAAATCATTCGAAAGAAATTCCTTAATCATGACAGTGATTTAGAATCAAGTGATAGTTCAGAAAAGTTTGTAATTGTTAATCATAAAGTAAATCAGGATGCGCGTTCTTTATCTCCGCCGTCTTTGAAACGCAATTGTTCCGATCTGGATAATATAACAATGAATGGTAGTGTTAAAAAGATTAAAGTAAACTGTGATTCGCTATCCGACGAGTCAGCATCGAAAGAAAATATTAAGAAACTCGATTACGTTCATAAATTTTTCCAAAGGGATCTGAAGGAAAAATTGCCCAAGTTGACGCAAGAAGTACGTCGAGAGGAATAAAATGAAGTACATATTAGCTCTAAAATTAGTTGAATATATTTTAATATTGATAAATTGTTTAAGGAACTAGAAGAGCTACTAATACAGAAGATTGTTGAAACTATTACAATGCGCGGTGAAATTGGTAAATTGAGGGAGCAAGCTCGTATATCAGAAAGAAATCAAGAAGTAACACGTGCAAAATGTCAGCAATTGGCGAAGCAAATTAAAGATTTCGAAATGGTTTTAAGTCGTAATGCCGCAGATCGACGCGCTAATAATGATAAACCTATTCCGCCAATTAAAATCAATAGATCTGTTGGATTGCAAGTTAATTTTATAACTGTACATACACGAATCATTTCTTTTTACATAATATGTATTTATTAGTAGATGAAACTACTAACATTTTCTTTTCACTAGGATCACGGAATACAAAATTTGAGACAAATGCAGCAGAATTCTAATCTAAAGTCTGTAAATGTTTCAAATAACGGTAACGCATTAAATACGTCTGGTAATGAAATGAATAGTTTAACAAGTCCAAGGAAAGGAGTCAAAGTAAGATCTCCAAGGCGATCTGAACCGGTAACCGGTCCAGCTGCTGTGATCTCGCAAAATAGTACGCAGCCTCCGAACATTATGCCTACTATAACTCCTGCAGCTTTAGTTGTAACTAAGCCTGTGGAAGTACAGCATACTTTGCAATTACCTAATCAGTCTAACGTTCAACAAATGATATCTAATGTAAGTATTCGCAGTTTTTATCTTACTTTATCTGTGAATCATATTTCATTTACAAATGTATGCATTGTACATGTGTAATGCAATGATGCAGTCACAATTGCCACCACAACAACAACAACCACAGCAAACTATAGTTCTAAATGGAAAGTTTTCGAATCAGTTGAATCGCCAGAATACTACTGTGAATGTTTCGAAACCTAGAACCAATGATCTAATAGATCTTACGGATGAAGAGGAGAAAAGTAAAGGTAAAAAAGAATGTTATTCGATTGAATATCTTTTTAATAGATATTTTTAAGATGAATCTTATAATTTCTAGGTGCTACCAGCCTGCCGGTAGTCACAACTACGATCACCGATCAACAAATAAGTTTAGCACAAAAAACACAACCCTGTTTCCAAAGGGTAATTCAAACGATCCCCGGAAATGTAGCTATAACGAATCAGCCACCTAGCATAAGAGTAGTACAACCTGCTAGCCAACCAACACCTACTGCCTTAGTAGTAAGCAAACGAGACGATTCATGATTATTGATCATTTACACAATAGACATGTTATATATGATCATTTCTTTTTTTAGAATAATATGAACGCCCCCCGGTTAGCATACGTAATGCAAAGTGGCGTAGGTACGACGAGACAATTATTAATAGCACCAAATACTACAACGGTAACATGAATTTAATATTTATTAAATATGTTAGAGTCTTTTAAAGTAATTTTGTAATCGCATAACAAGATTTTATAATTTTAGATACGGCCAGTAACTTCCTGTAACAGAACATCATTTTCGACTCTGACTTATAAAACTGGTACGCGAATAATAAATAAATACATATATAAGTATATACATATATATATATTTTTCTATGATATAAACAATGAATTTAATTACACCTTATTCGCAGCAGTATCGACAGTGGCAAATGGAACTGTTAGAGTTCTAACAACATCAGCACCTTCAAATATACAGTTGCATAAGGTGTTCTAATATTTAAATAGATTTCTACTTTTATTTTATTTCTATAAATAAATGTATTATACTTATCCTTATTTATTTCAGCATCCTGCTCCCTTACCGGATACACGAAATTACGTTGGAAATGCTGTGTGGAAGTTGCCACCACCAGCTCCGTCATTGAAAATTTCTAAGGTTGCAAATGGTATGTAAGACGAATGGTTAACATTGATAACAAAATATTGAAGATATAAATATAAGTATTCATTTTCATTGTACAGGTATTGTATTATCCTGGAATATGAATTTATCTGATAAATACGCAGATATTGCTAGTTATCAACTATATGCCTACCAAGAAGTTGCTGGTATTCCACCTAATACATCATTATGGAAAAAAGTAGGAGACGTTCGAGCTTTACCACTGCCTATGGCGTGCACTCTTACGCAAGTAATTAGAATAATAGTTATTTTATAGTTACGATAATTAACATTAACACTTTTCATATTAAACATTTATCTTCACAGTTTTCCGAAGGAAATAATTATTACTTCGCAGTCCGAGCAGTTGACACACATTCCCGAAAAGGACAATATAGTATACCTGGCAATATTTCTTTATAAAATATACGACCAACATTAAATTATTGTTTTTAATCTTACTTTTAACGCACAGTTGTAATGTAACAAGTCATGACACATATAACAACAAATTCCATGCAGTCTTCTAAATCATCATTTACGTTGTCATGTCTATTGCATATAAGATAGATTTAACAAGAAATTTCAGAAGTATTTGTACTTGAGAAGTATGCTGTACGTAGTACACGTACAAGTGAATTTATTGTGCAGTAGTAAGTATTTGTTTAATTATAAGTGCATATTGTTCTCGAATTGTTAGTGACTTCGATTACGAATACAGCTACACATATTTTTCTTGCTCCTTTTTATACGCCTTTTAATTTATAAAATCAAAAAATTATGAGGATATTACTTGTGACAATGTATAGTTTATCATTCTGTCTTTGCTTAAAAAATTGCAATATACGAGTTTTTTATAAAATTTGCGTGCCATGTTTCATGAAGTATTATTCACGTGTCATCCAGTAGTATACAATAATTAAGTATAACAATAAATGTTTTAAATTCTGTATATTCAAAATGATATATACATATAAAAAAAGAAATTAATTACAGTAATGTGCTGGTAAAAATCTATGTCTGTACAAAGTACATAACTTACTCTAGTCAACAAGAATTTCTTTAGCAATTATTTTGATATTCATAACTCGTAAAGACTGCTATGATTAAAGACAAATACGCAATTGCTTAAAAGTCTGATATCGATATTATTCACTGAAGGTGTTCATCAATGTTGCTTTACGTTACTTATTAAATAACGCCTGTTCTCATTTGTTTCATTAACTTCAATTTACTCCTATTGTTATTTTATAGACAAGTCTTGCTGATACATAATTTGCTCAATTTTTTATACATTTGTAATAAATTTAAAATGTTGAACAATGATATACACTGTGCAGATTTCTCAATTATATATATATATATACACAATTATATATATATATAAATTATATATATATATATATATATATATATATATATATATATATATATATATAAAAGCATAAGCATTAGTGTTTGTAAATATTAAAATTTATATATTCTGATATTCAACATCTGTAATCGGAATATATATGATCCATAAACATGATTATCTAATACTTTATATAATAAGTTTCACTCATTTTTGTGTGATAAAAATGTATAATAAAGTGATTGTTCATTTTCTAGATAAATTTTTAATAGAGAACGATTCCTAAGATATTTTATATATGTTGATTGTTTAGAAATAAGTTCCTTTTCAAAAATGAGATTATCGAATTTTTCAAGACTTTATTAAAAATGTGAGAACATTGATCTCGTCAACAATTCTAAAAATACACGGCTTTACTGATATTCAGATTTATAAGTCAAACTTCTTTTTTATTATACATTTAAACGTGCCGATAAATAAAAGGATAACGTAAATATTTCATACGCCATTGATGCTGTTTTAAATTAAATTTCCCGCTCGTTTGTACAATTTAACTGCAGTAACGGAAACATCAAGTTCTGTGAATGCGAATTAGCATTACGTACGTGTGCGGAATTTAGATTTTTATTTCGTCGTAATTAATTTAGAGATTGCAATGTGCAAAGCAACCATAAAACATGAATTGGTGAGAAATATTCAATTGTTTTTTGATTCTATCAACTAAACAAATCGATTATTTTTATCATTTATATAAATGTTCTACGGTTCGAAGATTCACGAAGCGTTAATCGTTAATATGTCTGTTGCATTGGTAAATTTATCAAACACATGGTAACAACATTATATGGTAAAAAAGGAAAGTGTATGTTATATAAAAATAATAAAAACGTCTGTTATCTCGAAACCTGTTATCTACGCGCAGTAGCAATCCTAATTATACAAGCCAAAAAATAACCAACGAATAAAATGTTTCAATAAATTGTTACTTACTGTTGTCATTATTAAGAAAGATGTGAGATTTTAGGAAAAATGTTGTGATAGAAATTTTCTTGCTTTCGAAATTTCAATTCGAGAGAATTTTTCATTTCCCGTTGTATGATGATGTATTAGCACAGCTTTGCCTTTATCCTGTATTCCTCATATGCGTCAAATAAGTCACAAGGATATATATTATGTCAAACACGATACAAATACGATTTCTGTAAAGATATCACCGTACAGACGTAGAGTGATAATCTTTTTTTCCGATACTTTGAGAAAAAGTGCGAAGCAAGTGGGGGCGGAAGTAGTTAATCGGTAATTTGTGTACACTGTTTGCTGCACTTTGTGACACAGAACATGAATAGTCCGTGAAATTAGAAAAAAGACGATATAATCGAAGCGCATTCGAACGAAATGATGTTCGAATTGTCAATAGATACGCATTCCTTTGGATAATGAGTATGTGTGAAATATTACGTAGCAATTTTCTTACTTTCGCGATATATCTCGGATTGACAAGCACAACATAAATATTGTTCAAAGACAACGATATTTTTCAGTTATTTCATTACCGATTAACAATTCATTCAGAGGTGTGTGTTCATATGTATATTGTTGACTATTATTTTTATCGTTGAGTCAACTGTCGGAAAGGGATACATTTTTCAAGATTAAATATTTCGTGTGTCAACAGATTTATATTGAAATGCAAATATTTTGTGAACGTTGAGTCGTAACTGCTTAATAGAAATCAATATCGTATCTAATCACCTTGAAATTACATGAAGAAGAACGGTATGGGAATAACGGAAAAAGAGCGGAATATGACAAATATTAAGAAGTTTTGCCATAATGAATGAATTCAAGTATACAGTGGCAAATCATTTTGTGGGTGTGACATATTTAGTTTTCATGATTTATCTATGTCATTTGTTACATGGCAAGCAACCACTCCTGCAAATTGTTTACAGAAAGTCAGTAGCCACAGTTTTTGCCTGCAACTCTTAATGAAATTTTGATTGATAATTAGGGGATGCCCAACCTACATTCGCTCGTCGTACGACGAGCTCCACTAATGGATATGGGTACTGCCACCAGCTCTGTGACATCTGTAAACCCTTCTACCAAAATTGCAACCAATCAGAAAAAGGTTGAAAAATCCAATAAATTAACTGGAGTCAGATTGCCATTGCTACGCAAAGAAGCGAGCGTTGTAAATCTTTCTCTAACTGAAAGGACAACATTAGGAAAAGGAGTAGATGCGCCTTTACTTAGACCCGAAAGTAGTGCAAGTTTGGAAGCTCGTGGTAGTAGTTGGTTGAGCTTAGGACCAGGTGTGTTGAGAAAATGTGAAACTGCAGTTGGTTTGAGTACTTCAGCTTTAGAAGGCAGACCTATAAATCGTAGTCGAGTATGCTCCCGATGCTCCAGTTTGTTATCATTGGCATCAAGTTCACGTTATAGTTTGGCCGCAGGCAATTTTGTTCCTGCAGGTTCTCAACAAGTGCTCGGACGCATTTTTTGTAAATTATGTCTTGTTGAAACTTCTCTTTCCAAAACATTTAAAATAGAAGCCTGTGGTTGTTCCTACTGTAAAGATGTAAGTATTATTCTTCTCTTGATAGAAAGTTATTGAAGAGAATATATACTACATATTATTATATTTCAGTGCATGAAAGCATACATTGAATTTGAAATTGAAGAAGGTGCATATGAAATCAGTTGTCCTGATGCACAATGCGAGCATGGAGCAATACTTTCTATAAAGGAAATAGCAAGCCTTGTTACCCCTGAACTTATGGAAAAACATCATAAATTTCGATTAAATAGAGGTACATAATGTTTAATACGCAAGTTTTTAATTATTGTTGCATAAGTCTTGATAAAAGAATTTAATTGTTTTCACGTACTATCCAGATGTATCTATGGATAAAGCACGTGCCTGGTGCCCACGTGCTGGTTGTGAAACAATATGTCCAATAAATGCTGCTGGTTCAAATGGAACTGCTGTTGGACCTGTTCATTGTCCTAATTGCTCTATAGATTTTTGTTCTATATGTAGAGAGTCTTGGCATAGTGGTCCCTGTTCCGATCTTTCATTAGGTATACCATTTGATGGTGACCATATAAAATGCTGTCCTATGTGTTCTGTACCTATTGAAAAAGATGAAGGATGTGCTCAAATGATGTGCAAGAGGTGTAAACATGTTTTTTGCTGGTATTGTTTAGCTTCTTTAGATGTAAGTATGATTACTTATAATGTTGAGAATCATAGTGATATTAACCATTTCACATAAAAATTATTCAATTTTATAATTGTGTAAACACAACAGGATGACTTTTTATTGCGACATTACGACAAAGGACCATGTAAAAATAAATTGGGTCATTCGCGTGCGTCGGTCATTTGGCACAGAACACAAGTCATTGGAATTTTTGCTGGATTTGGGTTACTCTTGCTTATCGCATCGCCGTTACTTTTATTGGCTGCGCCTTGTATTGTCGGTTGTAAATGTCGTGTTTGTGGTTCTTCTAGACTTGAACAGGAAGAAGGCGATACTGCAACATAGGAACTCTAAAAATTTTTCAATATCTCCAGTTGTTTCTATTCAGTATGATAAATAATTAAATTATATTATTAAATATATGGATATTATTGGCGACTTATATAGATATACATTGAATCTAAAAGTGCTATAATATTTCTTAATGTTAAACACATTTTTTAAATGTTTTTACTTTTTGTGAAAGGGGTTAATATTTTCTTTTTGTACTATCTAAGAATATTACTTTTTACGAAGGGGTACTTTGACTCTGTTATCTTTGAATTCACAGAAATATTTTCATGTAGTTGTAAATATTTACAGCATGATCGTTCTTTAAGTAAGAAACTTATAAAAGTTTACTGAAAGTTACTTAATATTTCATTGTTTTTCAACAGTTATTAAGTTACATTTTGAAAGGTAATAATGATATTTTATTTTTCTTACATTTAAACACGTTCGATTATTCAAATCATAAATATTCACGAACTTTACATAGAACATTCCAGAAATTTATATTTATATTTGTACTGCCATATCTGAAAAATCATTTTTTACCAAATGATAATTTTTTTTTTAATACTTACGTGATTTGCTTTCAATATAATTTTGTAACAATTGTTAGGAATACTCAGCATTATTTTCATGTACTTTTAATGTTCTTTTATTCTATGTCTAACTTAAGAATTTTGCAAGTACACGCAAGTACAGGCATAAACGAATAACTGAACAATGTATATCTATATGTATGTCTGTTCTGAAACCGCAAAGCAGAAGCATAATTTCAACGAACTATTATTGACTATTGGTTGCGTAGCACAACTTGTTCGTAATAATTTCTTTGTGAGTGTTTTTTCTATTAGATTGCAGAATTAATTACATGTATATTACATGTACATTACCATAGATACATATAAATAATTAAGTAGACTATAAGTTCTACAATATCCACGATAAATGTAAAATTTAGAATACTTGTAAATTCCATTCTTAATAGATATTTAATATATTTACTATTAATGATATACTTATTATAAATACGATTTTTTGATTTAAAAGAACATTGCTCTGTACATGTTGTAATGTTATCGAAATTCAACTTTTCGAATTCATAATAGGCTGTAGACCAAGAATAGCGGAAAAGCAGTATGTTACAATGTATACTGAATAAAATTACATAATTATACTGCAATCCATTAATTATTAAATATACTGTAAACCATTTTCTGATGATAATCATAGCATGCTATGTTAAATTAAGTGTATGTTTCTATCGGAAATGAACGAAAAATGTAGGCTTTACATAAACTAAAATAGTATTTGACATTATGGTGTAAAACTATTTTTTTTTTGTTAATTATATGCAACGCGTACACACACGTAATTACAGTTATGTAATAAAGGTGCATTTTTCATAATTCATTCACAATACAGCAGGAAATGGAAAATCAAATAAGTTCTGTAAAACATGCAAGTTTTTGAACAAGGTGTATAAATCATATATAAACATATGCATACACATAAATATACGTACACCATATGTATGTATGTATATTTACACAGAAATGCATATGTATATATCAAACTTATTTTTGGATTATACAAACAACGTGTGTATGTAAATAATTGTAATTGTTTAATGCATATATCATGTAATTTAAAAATGACAAGCTAAAAATTATGTTAGAAAATTGAATTAGCAAGTTATTTGCTATTGTCTAATTGTGTGTACCATAAAATTAGTAATAGATCTGCAAGTAATTAATATTACAGATATGTTACTTTATAATTCGAGTTCATTATGTCTGCACTTGTTCTGCAAAATTTTTTGAACATTTCGAATATGATTAGATCATATGCTATATAAACACAAGCAATTATTTATTTAATGTTAAAAAGAATATGAATACAAATATTTGAGTCATATATAAAATTCTAATATATCTAATTCTGTTATGTGAAACATAGTTCTGTTATTTGTACATAAATAATAATTGATAAACGATAAAATATTACTCGTTTCCCCCTCATTAACGAATAAAATTTTAGCGGTGGAAGTTGAAAGATTACACTTAGGAGAGAAATGTAAAAGTACAATTTTCTGCTATAAAATTGCGTAATAGTCTTGTAAATGTACTTTCGTAATGACACAACTAATTAAAAGGTAGTTATCTGGTTGATGGTATAACTTTTTAAAAAATACGATAATGGTGTATTTTATCGCACTGGCAATGATAAGAATATATGGATTTCGTAAAGTTTTATTCAATAAATATATTCTTTCCTTTTCAGTAATGTATCTTTAAGCAGTACAACAACAGTTTTGATTCTCGAAATTATTAGGGATTTAGAAAATGAGGATATTTTTGATAATGACATCGATGTTTATTACACAATAACCCATTTATTACTTTTCTAATACAATAATTCTTCGTAAGAAAACTCATAACTTGATTGGGTTAGAATTGTTTGGAATGAAAAGATTTGCGTCATTAAGGTGCATTAGATTACTCGCAGAATTCGGAGCAACAACAAGTTTCCACTCGATAAGGAGTTTCATAAGGTTGTACACACTTCGTTAATTCTTTGGTTATTTAATGCATCTTATTTGCTAATCTTAATGGACCATCGGTAAATCAAGAGATGGAGCACACTTTATGGATTACACGATGATAGTTCTGTAGTCCTACTAAGAAGCTGTGATAGACTTTAGATTTATGTTCAAATACGTTGCTAGTTGAGAAAAAGTGGAGATAACAATCAGTAATCTAAGTCTATGTATTATAATACATTATTAGGTTCATTGTAAAATAGTTAGTGTCAAAAGAATATAGTTAATAAATTGAATAAAAATAATTAAACATAACTACGATCGATAAATGGATTACTTAATTAAACCCTTGGCTTTAAATAAGTCTCTCATCAAGCCTTTTAAGTACCCAATCTCTCGCTGCAAGTCTTTCACTTGATTTTTCAATTTCTCATTATGATCCGCGAGTTCGCGTTCTTCTCCCAATATCTCTTTTATTTCTTGTTTTTTCTTTTGTCTATAACGTGTCGCCGCGTTTTTATTTTGCTCCTTTTTCCGCACCTTTTTGTCTTCCAAGGACGGACGGGAGTAAGGTTTTTGACGACTTCGCGATGAACCGCTTGTTGATTGTTTTGTACATTTTCTTGTAGATTCGAAAATCCAATCTGGATCGTCTACAGAATCTTCCGATGATGTGTAACTACCACCTGAACTGGTGCATGGACTAGATGGTGGGATATCCTCGGTTTGTAATCGTACATATTCATCCACCACAGCTAAGTCATGCGCAACGTCTGTATTTAAAGGATCTAATGCTATATTTTTTGGATTCCATTGCACAGGTACTTCGTTAGTATATGTTTTTTCTTCAGGTATTACCACATCATACATGGATTGATGATTCGAGTATAACGGTTGTACAGGTTGTAAAGTAATGAGTAATTGAGTATCCACATTTAATGGTTTATGCGGCGGCGGTGGCGGCGGCGGCGGCGGTGATTGAGGTGGTGTGAGCGTAGAACTCGATGTAGGGACTATTTGATGGCAAGCTTCCACATCTCCTAGAACTGTCTCAAACTCTTGCAGTAGTGTTTGGGTATCGTCTTGCTGATGTATCTTTGAAACTTCATTATATGGGGTTGGTTTAAGATGTCCATTTTCAGGAACCGGTAATTCCTCAAAAATAGGTAATTCTATCTTTTCTTCCAACCAATCCGAAAAAGGTTCTGTAAGGGAAAAAAATGTTTAATAAAAATACAAACTGCTATCTTTAATCCTTAAAGTTAAAAAAAGCATACATAATGTTTGTTGCTTTTACACTGGTCATTGATTTTGGTGCTTACAAATTTCATATCAAACAAACAAAGCATTGATACCACATTATCAGGTGCTGATGATCAAACATGAAAATATATATATATATATATATATATATACCTATTTATAATCATAATGTAGTAAAATTATAGATTATATTAATTTTTAATTAAATTCAAAATACAATATCTGAAATATTTTGTAGAACTTATCAAGATATACATGGAAGTTAACAGTACTTTTACTTGTCTTGCATGAACAATAAGTAGGAGTGGTACATTGATGTATATATAATTTCATGGACGTTACCAGCTCAACTAGAAAAACAAGTTCTTGATTTGCAATTTCTTTGGCTACCAATACACATTTGCTGCAACACTTGTGGATACGTTATTTAGAGCACAGCCTGATATTAGAGCACAAGAATGTAGTTTGCAATAAAGATTTAATTTCTGTTTAACAAAGTAGAAATTTTACTCTACATGTTGATTAAATTCAGAAAATAAAGTGCCTAATAAAAATATACACAAGAAACATTCAAATCGTTGACATATTATAATCAAGTAGTTTTAACTATCACATTTAAACTTTTATTATTGAAAACTACTTTTTACAAATTGTATGTATATTACTGTATTAATGTTTGATAAACTACCCCTAACCTATTTCTTTATGAAACTTTGATCAAGCTTTACTTGAAATGTGGAAGTTATCTTCATGTAAATGCAGAGGGCAAGGGGTTAGATAAGAATTTTTTTAAATATAAAGATTTATATAAGTACATAGTACAATTATATCCTTAAGCGGAATTAACGAATTGCCATTAATAATATACCCAAGAAGCATTTTACATTATTTAGTTTTATTTTTTTTCTCCCAGTCGTTGCAATTATAGCGAACAATAAACCCGCAAAATCATTTGATACACATTTAGAATGAACTTTTCTCTATACTTCTCGTTCGTTTGGATACAAGTCAGCTGAAAAAGTTCTCGAAACGTCACACAGTACAAAATACCATTTTTCGATCAAAGATTCATAAAAAAAATATGGTACGAATTCGTGGTCGCGCCGATGATTCCACCTACGCGACACGGTATTTAGAGAAATATTTCTCGTGATATATATAATTAATTAATTCGACAACGATTACATTTAAACACATTTTGATCCAGTTCTACGGTACGATAATGCAAACAATGTGGCAACAGTGCTTTGATATGCGTAATAAAGATATTTTTCAATCGAAGTGAACGCTAGAAAGAGAGGGGAATCTTGTAAGCGAAAGGAAACGTACCACTGTAACATATAGCAGCCATTATCACGTGTAGAGTGTTTTCGTGTGAATAATTTTATTTGAAAACGTAATATATGCGTGTATATAATAATAATAAAAAAAAATACGTATATTTATATATATGTATATATATATAGAAATGGTAGTAAATGTTCTTGAAGCACGGTATGGTATATAGTTTTTGATGTGAAGCAGCCGAGTTCACTTGGAAGGTCACACGCCGTACCAGTTCAACGTCTTTTTACCAATTTTTGGGAATTGACAATAATCTCTCGGTTCCACGTGTACCGATATGCGAACTGCATGCTATCATACAACATTAGCACACTCGGGCATCGAGACAATCCGTCGTTTTCTTGAAACACTTTTAAAGATGCCAGTATCGTTCTATTAGCGCTCGATTGACTCCAATCTTTTTCCTCTCTTCGCGGTTCGATATCAACTAGATGTCCATGAATATTATGCACTTCACCAATCACTTCTCATCGATCGGCGAATCGACAACGATCCTATCTAAAGATGTCCCCGGGCACAATTGTCTCTTCACGTCCCCGGAATAGTTTTGAATTAAATCCCAGAGCGATTCTTGTTATTTAAATGTTCCGTTATTTCTTGAAAATCTCGTGCAACACGTGTGGACCGCCTAACGTATGTTACGAAAAAATCACGTCCCAAATAGGATCGATGGTTCTCGTGTATATCGGTATTTACGGCACGTTGTTACCGTTCGAACATAGCCAACCGTACGACAGCGCACTGTACAGTCAAGTTTGGGACCATTCGATTTTTCGTATTAAGATCACTGGACACGGTCCTCGGGACACGTACAGAAAAGCTGTGGGTCTAGCAGATTTCGTTGCCCACGAACGCGCAACACCGACGCTGGTACCACAGAAGTGAACGAACGGGAATATTTGTACGCTTTAAACAATAACAAAGCGCGGCGAGCCCGGGAAACGATCAAGTATTGTCAGTAAAGTTAACTCGTGACGAAGACTAATCGACGGAATCGTACGATCGGTTTGCAATACTGCGAGAACCACTCCTGCTTATCTTTGGACTTTCCCCTCTGTCGCCCCTACTCCAACGCAACTAAACACACGTCATTCCCCTATCGGCCTTCAACCAAAGTAGTTTGTATAGAGGTTAACCAGTTTGTCCCACTCTCTTTTTCAGAAAAAGAAAGAAAGAAAAACAAGATACACGCTTGGAGGAAGCGGGAAGAATGAAAGCGATACGGGCGTAGAGAATGCTGCCGGATAAAATGTGCGTTCAGCGTTAACTTCTGTCCTTTTCCAATGCAGAGCTTCGAAAACTAGGGGACGCTGGGCTTAATAGATGCATGCGTAAGACCGAGCTGCAAGTGCTCGCCTACTTTTACACAGTCCGATATTTAAAGGCATATCGGTATCGTTGGTATCTAATGTTCGTTTCAGACGCCATGTGCGGTGATAATCTTAGAATCGTACCAACGCGACTGCGGCTAATTTTCAACCCCCGGACTTGTTTGGGGACTATGTATATGTATTGTGTAGGAGTCAACTGTCACCCTACTAAGCAAGATCACAATATGTCAGATTATTAAATAAATTCATGTATTTATTTTAAGTGTACTTGTGTAATAATATTTAATAGTTATTAGTTCTCACTTGTAGTTGGACTAGGACTATGTGCAATTTTGCAATGGGAATGATTATTTAATGTATTTTTACTTCTATTGGTAATGCTGATCATCTATGAATTTTTTTGTTAGATGATTTCTCGTATAAATGGTAATACGAAGTGGTTTCATTTGAGTTAAATGATAAAATTAATAGTTTGTGTCTTATTTAATTTTTATATAGGAATAATGTACTCTTACTTTATATTGAAGTAGAAGATAGTAACAAGATAAAATAAAAATACATTTTTATCACCAAGGGAATCGTTTGCTGTTATTTACATAGAGACCATGTCCATGAAATATTATTACTAATAATTGAGGAATAATAGGGGGACTTACCTTCCTTAATCCACTCGTCCAATTCTTCTAAAAGTTTTGTAGCAACTTGTGCCCGCGTAGGGTGGTCTTCGTACATAACAGATTCAACATTTTTAGTAGGATCTACAGACTTATCATTAAATAAAATCCAGTCATCCTCTACATCCGTTGACACTGTCCCACTAGGGGACACTGGCTCCAACTTCCACATCCACATCCCTTGGTCCTGGTTGGTTGACATTGTTGACGCAGGCCCAATCAAGAGGTATTAATAAATGATGAAAAGAAATTTGTGTCGTCTGTGCGACGTAGCTCGAAATGAGCGCCATATTGGCTCTGAAAATGCAAAGGAAACAGTTAAAAAAAGAAATGTAAATAGGAGAATGCAACAAGTTAAACACAGAGTATCGAGGAACAATAAAATATATCCATCGTTGAAATGTTTCGGTCTCCAAATTACTTTAAGCTTAAAGTGTACACTTGCAAAAGGAAAGATGAGGCGAAATGAATTGTTTATACGCATTCATGAACCAAAGATCCTAAATCAAGCGAACCACTTGGAAATTTACAAGTAAACTAAATACACGCAGCGTTTCTTAGATTCGTTACATAACTTACAAACGATCCATCGTCGTAGCAACGTTCGCTCAAAGTACCAGAAAAATGACAAACTATATTCCCCATGACGCAACACCGAACCATGTCATCTGGCGGAACTTTTCAATGGTACCCACGGCATGGTTACACGGAAATTTTCGATTTTCGAAATGGCACGCAACATCGACATCGCAGCACGACGAGACAGGAAATCTATCGTTCCCAGGGAGTGTCGTTCGCGAATACTGGGTACTTGGCCGCGCAAAGATGACTCACAAAATGGCAGACATGACACCGTGTGATCGTCGAGTGACGGAGTGAAAATTCAAACAGCCCTTAACGTACGAAACGGTACTTACTCCATGGTTATTTAGTTGTGTCGGCACACTTGCGTGTGCAAGCCGCTCGGTGAACTACTGACTCATCTTGCACGTCGTGGGAAACGTATAGAAAATTCAAACGTCTTTCTTGCCCGGCGCATGGATAGAGAATAAGCGTCACCTTCTACCGAGAATTTGACCGCTCAGGTCACGTGATCCGGGTATGCGTACGCAAGGGTGCTCAGTTTGAATCGTTTTTGCGGATCTTCTGCGCACCGCTGCGAAATCTGGAATCCGCTGGATTGCGATCACATTGCGTGCTGCTTTCTCGTAAAACGAATTCATGGAAATGTTAACAAATGTCGTAATAATTAACAATAATTATTAAACAAATCGATATCCATAAAATCGACTGACAGACGTATCAATTGTACAAATAAACATTAAATACGTTAACGCACATCGATCAGGATGGATTTCATGTACCAATGGAAAACAAGATTTGAATCGAACAATTCGATCATTCACGATTTTATTTCGATCCAGTATTCCCTGTTATTCTTTCCGTTCGAACATTCCCTTTATTGTCGTTTATTATTCTTTACATAAATTCTTCGGTAACATTCCTCTCTCACGCAACGGCGACGATTACAAAATGATAAAACTGTTAATCTACATTAAATTAATAACAACGAATTAAATTGAGGCGCGCGTGCGCGCTCGTTTAATTGTTTTTCTGTTGTTTCAAGTAATCCTTCCTAAGAATCTGAGCTACGAACAGCGCAACCTTCGTTCTGATTTGGACAGGTACGATCAGCGCGAGAATCATTTGGATACCGTGGCTCCAATAACCCGTACTCGTGTCCAGTTTCCCGAGGGTGTTGATCGCGTTTCTGGCATAAGTGGCGGCGTTAGGCACAAAAATATTGGAGACCTGTAACAATTACGAATTCCGACAACGCCTTTCGAAATCGTTGAATTTCAACACAGCGCGGCGCGTTTCACCGCGCACACTCGCAATGTTGCGTTCGCTTCGTTTTCATTTTATGCTACTCGGATTTCCTAACAGCGGTTAGTCGAACCCGAACCCCGCCCGTGCGAGCAATATTTATTCTAACGGTGCAATTCCCCCGTTTCATTTGCTATTTAAATCGTTTCTATCTCGTTCTCGAAATAAATTAACGCGTTAACCGCGATGGCGATGACCAGCGTTTCCCAATTGCTTTCGAACGACTAGAATTCCTTAAACGCCCGACGTCGAATAGAAATATTTTATAGCGTAAATATAATCATTTACTGTCGTCCAGTTGTTACCACTATTGTAATGTTAATAATAACTTATTATCACTGTAATATAATTTATCGTCTGGGTATTTACGTGATTATCCAGTGACAATACACAAGATTATCACACCGAACGATTGATAATCGTTTATTCATTTGCCACGAAAGAATCGATCTACGCGAAACGTTGAAGATTACCGTGGCAACCGTTAGTAATCATGCTATGTATGATCATCACGTTACCTGCAGCTTGTCGCTGAAAGCGTTCATCTTCGTGGTGACGAAGAACGGCGTCAGGTGTTGCACGGTTAAACCGAATCTCGAGTACTCGACTCTGAGGGCTTCCGACAGGCTTTTGATGTACACCTTCGTCGCGGCGTACACCGTCATCAAAGCCAACGGTTGTATCTCCGAGCCAGAGGAGATGTTCACGATCGCGCCTTTCCCGCGTTTCCGCATTTCGTCGATGACCAGTCGCGTCATCATCGTGGTGGCGCCGATGTTTATGTTGATGATGCTCCACAGATCGTCCTCCGGCACCTCGCTGAAGTACATCGGATACTCGTACATCTTGCCGACGTTGTTCACTGAAAATTACACGCCGGTCGCTAATGAGATGCTAATGTCAATACTCGTGCCACGACGGGCATCGGAATCTCTAAAACAAACGCTCGCTAGATTCTCCCATTCATACCGTTGCAGACCATCTAACTTAGGCTCTATGGACAGATTTCTAGAAGCAACAAGAGAACTACGCACTGATCGTTTACTATCGAAGTTGAACAATCACTGATCTAAGCTTTTGAAATTTCGATTCGATTGCAGCTTTTGATAGGCGTATGAACCTGGACAATACTCGTCGAAAGGTTAAGAACCGCACACCAGCCACTCGCAAATCCCTTGCACTCTCAACGACTCGAGCCCAATTGAAATTGCCGGCTTCCGGAAGCTCGAAGCGAATTACCCAAGATTCCGATGGGAATGTCCTCCAGCTGTCCCTTCAGCTTGTCGAAGACCTCTCTCCCTTTGGAGTAGTCCGCCACTATGATCTTCACCTCGATCTTCGGGTTGTCCTGCAGGATCTCGTCCCTGGTCTTCTCCAGCTTCTCCAACGTTCGGCTGATCAGCACCAGATTCACGTCTCTGGCGGCCAACTCTTTCGCGTACGCTTTGCCGATGCCGTCGGTAGACCCGGTGACCACTGCAATTTCACCGGCGATTTCAAGGGATCAATGAGAATCGGAACATCGGGATCATCGGTGATCGATTACTCACCGGCCCACTCGCCGAACTTCGTCTTCAGATCGACGGGACTCGAGTCCAGGATCGGCATGAAAATTTCCCGGAAAGCGGAAACAACTCGAATGACGTTAATCAGCAGCCAGAGAACGAGGAAGCCGATCAACAACCATAACGCTAATTGCAGCATCATTTTCCTTCAACAATAACAAAGATTCGTTTTCCTTAATCAGGTCGGCCCGCGAGTCGACTCGACGATATTCGCCGCGTTTTTGATCGATTTCGAGCAACGCGCTCGCTGTTATCCGAACAAACGACGGTAGACGGTCGAAGGTACTCGAGATTACAGGTGGATATTACCCTTGAACACGGAGGAAGTGTCTGATAAGCCACTGTCGGCTCACTTTTCGGTTAGTGAAATATTTCGACGGCAGGAAACGTTTGAGTACATTCGCGACCGACGCGAATCCACGTTTCTTCGAATACTTTCTTGCAAAACACTTGATTGCGACTTCTTTAACGGAAGGTTCTTCGTTTCGAACAACAGATCGTTGCAGGATTAACGTACTAGAACGATTTTCCTAATTTTTGTGCCTTTCACTAGCGGAGAGTATTAGAAGCGAGAAATCTGCCAATGGGGAACGCGTCGATCGACCGTTATTTATCGAAAGCTGCGATTCCTATGCAGCGCGGTTGAGTAATTCTTATCTGGGATAAATGGGGAACGCGGAATCGTATCGACACGCGATACGCTGTTCAAATACAGGCGAGACGCGAACGTTACCTAGATTCTTGAAAAGTTTCGGTGTCACTCGCGTAGTCGGTGATATGCGCGTTCGATGATCAAAGTTGCTCTACGCCGCGATACCGCATTATTCGCGACGAGCCGCGTTTTCTTGGTTCTACTCGGCAGCCTAGCGGCTTCCACGCTAGCTGGTCACTGGTTTTTCGTAGTAGGATGAGCAGTGAACGAAGGCCGAAGCAAGACTAAAGCTATGCACGGTTAGCGGACGGCACGGATGGTGATCGAAGGTAAGGCACTTTCTCTAGCAGTCGTGCAAGCTGTGAGGCAATCCGCGCCCGCTGATTCGGATGAGGACCTCCGTGCTGCGTAAATCGTGCAAAATGGCCTACGCCAATCTTGCCATCCGCGTTTCCTCGTTAATTGGACCCGAGCGGCTCGTTGTGCAAGACGCTTTCACGGGAGGCGATCATCGCTGATTCGCTCGATTAGAGATTCGCCACCTTTGGCGAGCGGTTCCCGATTAGAATTGTTAATCTAATCGTTGCACAAATTAATTTGCATGCGGGCTCGGCAGCCGACAGACGTGCCGCGACTCTGTATCGGAGAAGAGTCGAAGATAACATTGGCAAAACAAGGAATATTCTCGAAATAATTGCGCGACTCTTCGAATCAGTATGCGAACTTGTTGCTTCATGCTTTCAATAAAGATATCTATTCTGTTTACACCGTCGAATTGTATCCGCTTCGTTATCGGGGAAAACATCCTCGCCGGGGATGACGAATTTCGTGTAATAGGACGGTTAATCTCTCGGACCGGTTCCTCGGAGATCCCGGGAGATAATGCCTGTAGAAAATAAGGAGGAATTTTGTAATCTAAACAACGCGATTATATATAGATTGCCTGATTGCGAGAGTACGCTTGGAGACTATATACTCAGACACCGTGGTAATGAGATCGATCGTTTTCCTCGTTGCAAAAATAAGCACAACAGTGGAGTGTCGGTCGGTCGGTGTACAACGCTCGACTCGTGTTACGGTAAGTGGTTCTTTGAAAAGTGTCTCGATTCGTGTTAACAATTCTCCGTTGTCTCGCTCGCGTGGCGTGAGATTCCGACAATCGAGTGGTTCTTAATTCCCATGTTAAGAGAAGGCGCTTCGTCGGAAGACTACATCGTTATAACTTAGAAGCGACCACTTACCTCTACAACATTCACACCGATCTACCAATCCCCCTAATCCTAACAAAATAGAACATCGAATCGATCATCAGCGTCGGCAAGAAAGCAATTCATCAAAGATAAAACACAACTCTACTGGCGGAGAGAATCCCGCGTTTATTCAAGAACCGCGATACTCGAAAGATTCCATGAAACCCGTTGTTTCCGGTTTCCCTTGAGAATCACCACACGCCGAGGTCCCCTCCCCCGAGGATCCCCCGAGAAATTACCGGCTCGCGCGGGTTTCCTTGGAAATTCACGGGCGGAACACGAGGCGAGTCCGGATCCAGCCGAGCCGGCGAGTTTGAATTTTCTGCCGGAGCGGCTCAGGAGCGGGAACAGGTGGAGAAGGAAGATCGAGGCCTGCCCCTGCTGAAGAAACGAAGATGCAATGTCCGGTGGCGCGCGCAGCTTCTTTCACTTCTACAAACCGGCACCACGTTCCATTCTTATGTCAGAAGGTCCCCGAGACAAGGCAATAGCCGGACTGCCCATCGTTCCAGCGGCGCGGCCAGGCGTGTGCGTGTCCGGGGGATCTCTCGGAGGCTGGTTCAGTGAATCCTCGACAGCCGTCCTCTCCATTTTCGGCGCGTAGGACACCCGAGGCGAGAGGTTAGCTCGCCCAGCGTTCCCTTCGACCGCCGGCACCGTCGGTAGGACCTTCGGACCTTCCCAGCGCCGTCGACGCGAGTGAAACGCCGAAAACCGAGGGGTACCGTTGGCGGACCATGCCACGTAGATTTTGACAGTCCACGGTCCGACGTGTCGCTCGGCAACAGGTGAGTGACCACTCCACCGGGAGACGATACGAGGACAGTGGGACGCGATTTTGTTGGTCGGTGACCGTGTCCGGTGACACTGTTCTCCGCTCCGGTATCGGCGGGCCTCGTTCTTCTCTATTCGTCTATCGTCGCGCGCGGGTTGAAAGGGGTTCGGAAGGTGGGGGGCCGCGGAAGGTCAATTGTCCGACGAATTCCGATTGCATTGTGCAACGGACGGTAAATAGTTGATTGGCGACGATCGTGATTCAGTAGCGGCAACGTGCTCGCCGAATCGAATTCCCGGCGGTTGCCGTGGCATTCGTGGCACGCGTCGCTCGCGTCTGCACCGGATACGACGACCGAAAGGTTACCGGGGATTGCCGGATCCGTCCGGAGGAGTGCAACGGGGTACGCTAATGTGCCGTCGGTTGTTCATTCATTAGCGATCGAGCAAGGTCGACCACCGAGCAAGGAGCTCCACGGTCGATCGCGCGAGTCATTGATGGGCTCCGCTGCTTTTCGACGCCCGCCGGCCAACGGTCGCAAAAGTGTTTGAAATCCGTGCGTCTTCGTGCGAGCTGGGATATCCACCGTCGAATACGTTCATTTTCGTAAGTTTCCGGCGCCGTTCGCTCGCGATACTCGGAGAGTCGACGGTAAGAGGAGTTTGGCAACCAGTTTCGATCGGTCCGATGTTTGAACAAGCAACAAACGTTACGACACGCGTCGAGCGCGTTATACAAGAGTAAAACAAGCTGAGCGGACGTTATTGCAAAATACAACTTTCGCCGGGTAATTTTATCCTAACTCCGATTAACCGATCGGCGTATCTTATAATAACAAACATCGTACGCGACGCTCCTCCGCGAAACTGTCGGTTTCGCAACGCGCATTGTGATATCGGCTATCGGGGTTCAGCCGCGGTGACATTTTCTGCCGCGATATAAAGATTCCCCATTTTTTCCTCGTTTTGAAAGTGAAACGATGTCACGGCCCGAAAAGGTCGCGTCTTTCGAGGCGGTGCAGTTCCAGAGACGGTTCGATCGGTTGTATCGTTGACCTGAAAACGATGTGAATCAGGCGTCCGGCGCGCGGCTGTCGAGGGAAAACACTGCTCCACATATCCAGATGTGAAGCGTTCCGTGCGCTGCCCGTTCGGAATCCGTTTTACAGGAGTTTAATTTGCTGGGGATCGGAAGCTCAGCTGTCTTCGATCGATCGTTACGTTTAGACGGTGGATGTTTACGGGAAATAAATATTTTTGAATCTCAATAATCTTAATTACTTGAGGATGAAGGATATTTCTCTGTTTTATATTCTACACTTATATTTTACACGAGTGCAAATTTGATGTTTCATTTGATCCTTTTGTTTGATTCCAACGATCTTCGATTCGGTAATTGTTCGAAGTTTTCCCGCGATAACTAAGGATTCGTGTCGCCGAGACACGTAACCGGCTAACCCAGTTGACACCAATAAACGTTTAATTAAATAGACCTCCGTCGGTCTCCCGTGTTTCCTTGTCGATCGGAATCGATTTGCGCAGCTCTGTTTATGTTAATGTCAACGCGAAACGAAAGGTTTCCCAGTGAATGATCAATAAACGTCGATCAACCGGGGCTATCGCTTCGTTTTGTTCGCCGGGGACATAGACTCGACGATAGACGACTGTGAATCAAGGTCGGGTACATTTATCAAATATAAAAACTGTTTCCCGCGTTCGTGACTCGATAAACCGAAGCACCGTTCATGCATATTCCGCTGGACATGCAAATTAGCTGGACAGTTAGATGACTTAATCTCCATGACGCACGAACCGCTCTATCAATTACTGGCGTAGGCGAATTTGGCGCACGAAGGATCGCTCCGAATCGATTCTTTCTCGATTTGTCTTCATCGTAAACGATGGAGTCTATAGTTACTATCATTGAGGATCAATTTTCCGTAACAGATAGAGTCTAAACGTCTTAATTATATATTACACCACGTAAATTGCAAATCTCCGATTAAATTCATGATTATCATCGTTGAATCGTGGTAAAATTCCGAAGAACACAGGGAATATCTCAATTATAAAATATCAAGCAACGAAACTTTCAAATTCTCGATCAAATTTATAATTGTCATTGTTAAATCCTGGTCAATTTTCAAACACGACCTAGACCCAAATATATCAGTAACAAAATATTAAGTCACGTAGACCAAATAGAACTACAATCGCATTAAATCATAAATTCTTGATAAACTACTTCCAAATATCTCCATTACTCAATATTCTCCGCACTAACCAGAAACTGAGAAATTAAAATTCTTAATAATTGCTCCACTATCTTTCTTATATTTCATATATCCAAAATTCGGTTTGTTCGGTACGTCATCAAAAGAATCAATGTCCAAGTTTCCGTAAAAAATAATGTCACCCGAATTCTAGTGACGCGGCAGTCAAAGTCAAAGTATCCGTAAAGTATAGAAAAACAAAGTAAACATACCAACAACAAGAAAACAGAGTTTTCATGGCTACCGTCTAGAGATTTTAAGAAACTTAATTGTAAAACCCCGTGAATTTCTTTCATCCGCTTCCCTCGTTGCAGGAGCCGTTCACGAATAACTGTCCTCCGCCAAGAAAGTGATTCAATGTCCAGGGTGGGCAGGAGGGATGATGGCAGGATGCAGTGTTTGGGGTACAGTCCTGCTTGTCCTCGGCATATCAGTGTCTATTTCGAACGCGAACGCGGTAGGAGAGCATACCTTGACGAACGATGAGCGGAGGCGAATGTTCGAGGCGGAGAGCTTCATGTATTCCTGGACCGGGCCGAACGCTCTGGCGAGGTCCGCCCTCCTGGAACGGCAGGAGAGGGTGCAGTACAACTGCGAGGAGATTCTCGGCGACGCGGACGCGGCGAACGAGATCGCGGACCCGGAATCTTTCAGGAATATCCTCGTCGACGAGCAGCACGAGCTGCTTTATTGCTACGTGCCCAAGGTAAAAGCGCAATACACTGTCGAAGTTTCCACACGGTCGGTCGATTCGGGCAACCTGTGAAAACTGCGATGGGACCGATGCAATTAAACGCTTTACTACCTTAAAGTTCAGAAGTCAGCGGTTTTCTGCGAATGGGAGACGGGGGAAAGACGGAATCGCTTACCGGCAATATTGAATTGCGACAGCGCCGGTGAAGAATGCTTTTACTACGGTGGGAGTAAAGTCGAAGGTGTAGAAGGAATATTTTATTTGTATCAACGGTGTTTCCGTGTGCTGCGCGATTATTATGGAATCCTAAATTGATATACATTCGGATTATAGTGTACTTTCTAGAACATTCTTTTGGCGTGCATTACCTTCACGCATGTTTGGAATGCTCGATTTAGTAGATTCGTTTGATATGAATATTGACATATGAATATCAATGTTGAAATTAATTGGAACATTCCAATGATTTGAATATTTACTCGGAACATGCATAGTTGCAGTTCTCTATTTGTTCATCGTTTATAAATATATATATATTCTCTTGAAGGTAGATTAAGTAAGTGTTCGAACAATGGTAAACGAAACCAAGGTATCAACCCTTTGCACTCGAGAGATTCAGTCGTCACTTGATTTGTTACAAACTATGAAGTTGAATTAGTATTTTAACCCTTTGCACTCGAGAGGTGACTCAGTCACCATGATTCAATACAACAAAACTATAAAGTTGAATATTTAATGTTTCAAATTAAAGTTTGCATTGCTACGTGAAATATTTAAATAAAACACCTCTGTTAATTTATCTATGATTTATCGTGAAATTAGATTCGAACAATATGACCTATATCTCGTCAGAAAGTGTTGAATACTTCCATTGGAAAACTTTCGAGTGCAAAGGGTTAAATCAAACTTCGTGCTATAGGAAATACTTAACACATTGCGGACCACCTAATTTTCAGAAAACTGAATTGTGATGGCAATTTTCACTGAGATCAACTTATATCACTATACATAGAAAAACTCAGATATCATATTCTTATGTAATATATTTTAAATAGATAATCAATTCGAATTAAATTCTATATTTTTTTCAATGCTGTAGTAATTAGCGAAGTTGCATAGCTAAGTGTCTCTGTTCACTTAGCAACATATTGCCTTTTGTTCTGTTTATCTTTTCTTTTGTTATTCAGCAAGTCCTGAAGTGGGATTATTTGCAATTCATCAAATGTTCTTGTTTCCGCAGAACACAGTTTCCAATTAATTGAACGAGTTGAAGATAACGAAGGAGGTTGTAGTTCTCTTTAGATGGTCGCCTAAGTGTTAAAAAACCTTCGTTAATTCATCTACGAATTCTAATTAAGTCAGTTTCAAACAATGTCTATATCTCGCCGAAGAATGTCGAGTATCTCCAGTGCAAAAGTTTCGAGTGCAAAAAGGTTAATAACCGGCGTGCACAACATTTTATTCGAACGTGTCTGGTTATTCAAACCTCCAATCGATCCTTTTACTGAATGTTACCGTAGCCTGTGGAATATCACGTTAAAAATAATATTCAAATCACCTACAAGGTGCAGTTGGCCGGCTCGCGCGGCTGATATTCAATGAATCCTTGACAGATCTATTAACGTGCTCAGGCGAACACATAGTTCTAACTCGCGACCGCATGCGGTCGCCTTCGCGAACGGCTTTCCAGTTGATAATTAGATATCGTATTTCGCAACCCTGGACTCTGACACGAAATAAAAGGCCGGAGATATCTCGGTCCCTAGCGCGGCCGTTAAAGACTCATTGTGTTCGTTCCTAAGGTCGCCTGCACGAACTGGAAGCGCGTTCTGATGATCGCCACCGGAAAATGGCCGGGCAACGATCCCCTGGAAATTCCAGCCGACCAGGCCCACTCGCAGGGGACTTTCCAAAGGCTGAGCAACTACACACTGCCCGAGATCGAACGAATGTTAACGACTTACGATAAGTTGATAGTGGTCAGGCACCCGATGGAAAGGTTGCTGTCGGCCTACAGGAACAAGCTCGAGGCGAAACACGAGAAGAGCTCGATGTACTTTCAGTCGCGGTTCGGCAGGAAGATCATTAAGGTCAGCGGGTCACATTGTTTTTGATTTTAATCGTTCGCTTCCTGATGGCATCTTGAGACCATTCCAGTTTTCTTCCATCGGAAACGATGAGTTGCATATTGCGATAAATGTATCTTTGCGAAATGTTTCCTGAACAACCCTTTGCACTCGAGAGGTGACTTTCAGTAACCACTTGATTCGATAAGCGAAATGATAAAGTCTTGCATACAGTATTAAGCTTATAACGCGTCGATGCGTGAAGTGTTGAGATAGAATAGTTTTTTCCTTAACGCGCGTTTGCTTTCTCATTAGTCAGAGAATATCGTCTATGATCGGAATACGTTGAGAATATCTGGTGAAAAATTCCCGAGTGCAAAAGGTCGAGAGAGTGAATTGAATATCAGACGATGGGAAATTCTGTGAACAGAGGTACAGGCAGAACGCCACCGAGCATTCCCTGAAGAACGGCGACGACGTGACTTTCCCCGAGTTCGTCGAGTTCGTCACCGACGATTCCTCCAACGAAACTCGAAACGAGCACTGGAATCCGATCTACGAGCTGTGTCAGCCGTGCTTAGTTAATTATAATCTCGTTAGCAAGTACGAAAGTTTGGTGGAGGACGCGACGGAGGTTCTGGAACGCATGGGCGTCGAGTCTGTCAAGTGAGTCTCCGAAGTATCGTGGTTTGCGGTTTGAAGGTAGACGGAAATGGGAAGGAAACGTGCTGATTAATACTAAAACTACCGAGCATTTACGGTTGATATGTAATTTCAAGTAAAACTATTTATTTTCAAAATTGGAATATTCATTGCTTTGAAGATATCAATAATTGCGAGAAAAACCAGTTCTAGTGTTAACCCTTTGAACTCTGTAGGCTCCAATATTGCACCAGTTATGATATTAAATATTTGAATGAATCTTAAAGAAACTACCCTAAAATGATTCGATTTTCTACACATCCAAATTTAACAAGGAAAATAAAAGATCGAAGGAATGTTATAGCATTTCTAATTTTCGCTAGGAATCTGGAGTGCTAAGGGTTAAAAGTACAGTAGAACCTCGATTATCCTAATTCATCGTGCGACTAACAGGTCGAACGAATAGAGGTTCGAGAAGCAAATTCTTCGAAGCGTTTTCGCAATATTCGGTATATATTCTGTGGCATAATCTAACTCGCATAATCGAGTTCGCGGATGACTAAGAACGATTTAACAGTACTACCGAGCAATTAAACTGACAGTTTGAAATCCCTCTACGGGAACTTAGAGTGCAATTATCGAGAACTTCGATTGATTTATAATTCCGTATTGCTAAATCAATTGCAACATGAAGAAATCAGTTCCAGTAGTCTGCTGGTTTTACTGGTAAATCACGAAAAATTTCGTACCTTCAACACTAGAACTACGTACCAGTCAAAATGACACGTTTCGATTTCTTTGTTTAGCAATTGTTGATATCTCCGAAGCATTGAATATTCGAAATGATTTTGAGAATAAATAGTTTCATTTGAGTACTACAATGAATGTCTGAAGAAACTGAGAATAATCTGTTGTTACAGTTTCTATAGACATTGCATACTAATCGCATTAAATGCTCGGTAGTGTTAACTTAGGTGTAACGGCAAGCAATGCACCGTTAACCGATGAAAATTGATAACTGATAACTCCGACCGACCGCTGTAACTTCTTATCGCAGCATCAATACAAAAAGAAGTCATGAATCAGACTGTTGACCTGGTGTATCACTTATTACGAGTGCATAAATATTTATTTAATACGCGATATCACTGCTCTTTGCTATCTGCGACGGAGCGAGCGATAGATAGATAGAACATAGAAAAAAAAAGCGAATGATATTTCGTAGACGCGGATGTTTACTCGATCATTTCCGCAGTTTCCCAGGGAAGCCGGCGAACAGCGAGCCAACCTCGAAGAAGCTGGAAAAATACTACTCGACGCTGACGTACAAGCAACTCCGGAAGTTGGCCGATCTGTACAAACTAGACTTAAAGCTGTTCGACTACTCGCTGGAAGAAGTGCTCGGATTTTCCCTTGCATGACTCTCCGACTTCCTCGAACTTATCGATAATAAAATACGCTTCGACTAGCTAATGGACGCAATGATAATTAAGACAAACACGGTGTACATACACACGCGGCGCGCGCGCACACACGTAGCCTTAAGTATCTATGCGGCAGCGATATTTGTTTCGTGGTTACGCAACCGAACGTTACAGATAAGCGAACGTCCGCGACTCGTACACGAACATCCCCGTACTTATAGATATCCATTATCTAGCTGAGTCAGTAGGAAATCGTAGGATGATGCGAGCCGCGCGATCCTGCTCGTCAGTCGGCCTTATATCTCGTCCCCGCGATGTCTCCTCGAAACTCGAAACCGAAGCTTCGTGCAGCTTCGAAACTGGGGTTGGTGACTCTCGACACTTTTATCTAGATTTTACTTAGATTGTAGTTAGACTTACTTAGAAAATAACTTTAATAACGATAGTCGACTAATCGACAATCTTCTTTAACACTAACGCCCACGCTGAGGTTCGTTTTATCCATCCTCGCGGTTTATTCCATACAACGAGCGTCGAGAGTTTCGAATCACCGGCGGAGTGCGAAGTTTCTTAAAACTCGAAACGTCGTTGGGTTTCGGGCGAACCCGTCCCTATCGTTTCCCTTCGCCGCCGCTTCGTATTTTTAAAACGTGGGCGGCCACCGGTGCCAAGAATTCAAGCATCACAGAAACGGGTTTCTTTCGTGCCAATGGAAGCGCTTCCAGACTCCGGCTGTTTAATATTTATGTAGACCGATGCATACTTGTAATTTATGTACGCCGCGCCGCGCGCCGGACAATGTTGATCGCGTACACACGCCATATTCGCGTAAACCTGTGCAGCCAACTACCACGTACAAACCTTCCGTCTCGTGTTCTTCCGACGATCCTTGATTTACGCGTTAATCTATGCCACTTCGAGTTACCAGTCCGACGCTCCCCTTCCTCTCCGTTCTCATTAATTGTAACTACATCGCGACACGAATAAAGGAGAATATTTCACAGAATCCCTCGTACCGTTACCGGTCGATTTTAATAACCTCTAAATCAGCGATCGACCCGTTGCAGTCAATCCGCCCCGGCGATCGACGGTTCGAGTCGCGTTGAATATTCAGGAACAATCCGCTTTACGCACGATCGCGTAAGTTGATCTCCTTGGAAATCGCCGGGCACGGTTTTCTAAAAGTCAACCGGAGTGCGTTAAGAACCGATGATCGCCGATGAAGCTCGTTACGTAACGGCCGCGCCGATCGAAGTACATACATTGTCTATCGAGGATAATATTTGGTTTACGCGTTAAAATTAGACGCGGCCAGGCCTGGAAATGATGGACGAGGCAGACGGCCGAGGCATTAGTCGGGGAAGAACCATTCCGCGGTCTAATCAAACGCGAAACGCTCGCCGGGCCTGTCCCGACCAGAATAACCGGCGCATCAATCAAATCGAAGGACTTTTTCGATGCTCGATTTCTGCGTCTCCGTTCGCTCGGAGTAAACAACGAGCTGCGATTGAAAGGTGCGCGAGATAGCTTTCGCTATGTAGATCGATTGTTACTGTAATCTAGTCTCAAGTCAAACTTCAAACGACACCGGAACACTCGAGACGAAACACTACACGTTGTTTGGACGAGTCTCGAGGCACAGAGGCAAACGTCTCTTTCTCTGGTTCTGATTGTTTACGTGTAATTATACCGAAGAATAGCGAATTTGTTTCGGAAACGACGCGAGATGAAAGCCGAGCAATTAGATTATCCGTTGAACGGCGTTTCTGTCGTTTGATGTGCACGAGACGAGGGTGAAAATTGACACGGCGTCGTGCAAGAAATTCTCGTCGTCGGAATGAAATTCCAACGGTATCATTATATTTAGTCACGTGTAAAATATCGTGGCGCCGCACGTGAATTCCGTCACGGATTCAAAGGCGTCGCGTGGGCGTGATCAGGAGTATCTCCGTTTAAAAATAAGAGCCGATGCCTTTCGGCCCCTCGGCGGCGACATCGGCCGTCCCCTCTGTTGTTTTAGAATCAAATTAGCCCTCCGGCAACGGCAAGCCTCGTTTGCGCTTTATTAACCGTGACTATGTACACAGATGCGTTCTGCGTTTCACAAAAACCGCCCTCGACCCTCCGAGTGCTGCGGAGCCCGGATCAACCGGGTGTTTTTCGCGATTCGCGTCGATTATTCACGGATACAGTGATTCAGATTTTTAGATCACTCACCGAGATACACGTACAATCCAGTTTTGCAAGCGTGCTTCCAGGAATTTCTTCTAGAGTCTCGGTTTATCTGGATTGTCAATCTCTCGATTAAATTGGATGATTTACTGCGCCGCTGAAAGCTTAACTGAAACTACCAGATGGATCGAAATGACCGATCCCCGTTTCTTGTTTACAGTTATTGAAAAGCCGACCGACGCTCCTCCGAGCTGCTACAGACGCTGATTCAGCAATGCGCACACCGAGCTACGATGATTACTCTTATAGATTATACAGAAAACCGAATAAAGTCGATTCGATTAGTTCCAGTGTCAAGAGATGCAACACATATTCTTAGATCGTACACAACGGAATCTTCCGTCGAATCTACCTTCGCCGAAGAAAAACTACATGCAGCGCATACTTCTCCGAGTTGCAGGGTGATCGATGTCGCAGTTATTCTCAGCCTGCATTTTTCCCGGCCGGTTGTCGCGTTCCATGGAATATTTCGACGAGCCGCGCGATCCCCGGGGAAGGAGGCCGGAGCGAATGCACCGAAAGGCGGCGCGTCATCGAGTGTTTACCAGGTCCGCGGTGACCCTGAACCCGCGGCCGTCTCTTCGACAACGGGGATCCGCGGATCGTTCCGAAGCTTTTTCCATCGAAGCCGTAACCGACGTTCACCGGCGCTTAATATAACCCGAGGCGGCGGAACCTGTCGGTTTCGCATCAGCGAACGGTGGTGGGACCGTGGCCTACCAATCCTGGAGCAGAGGTTACAAGGGAAGGTGCAACGCGGTGTCTACGAAACGAGCCCGGGTGGGGGCCGAGACACGGGGTTCCTGGAGGAATCTCGGGATCATCGGTGGATCCTGCGTTGAGTGATCTAGTCGGAGATCGGACGCAAAGTGGCGCGGTTTGCTCCCTTCGAGCTGACTTGCTGTGGTAGCTGACTCGAGAGTCTGTCGCCGTACGCTTCCACGACAGCGTCTCCATTCGAAATTGACGGGAAACGGATCGGTTGGATACACGGAGGGATAGTCAACCGGCGAAGCATCCCCGACGTTGTTCCGTGAGTAGTGATCGCGATTTCGGTTGAGTCGTTGGTCGAGGGTGGACTTTCTTGGCTGATCGATGTACCTCTCTGCCGTTTCCAGTGCAGTACGGATCTCGAAGCCTGAAAGATGCCGCAGCCGGCCCACGAGACGAGGAACATCCTCACCACGTACTTCATCCTCATCCTGCTGCTGATCAGTCTCTGGTTACTGTACGCGGGATTGTTTTAACCGCAGCGTACATTCCTTGCGATGGTACGTTTCAGGGCTCAGTGATCTTGAGTTTCTACGGCGACGCTCGTTGTTTCGACGTCGTTCGCGAATTCTCGAATGTAATGTCGGCGGTGGTTTTCTCGTGGGAAGTCATTGAGTTCTTGTTGATTTCAGGAGTGAAGAGGCACGGAAGCAGCACGCGAACGTCCGGACGTCTTCCGCCACTCAGGACACACCTTGCGCCCCCATGTTTAACTCTGTCCGCGTTGATTGCACACTTTTATATTAAACGCTCTGCGAAATGAACGAGACTGGTGCACTGCATTTCGTTCCCTCACGATCCCGTGGATCGGACGCGGCTTGGAGAAACCGATTCTTGCGAGCAACTGGAAACGGTGGTACAATGGCTTCGAAATGGCTCATAGATCAAGTACTAACTTAAAATCCTACCGACTAAAAGTTCCGTGTTCGTCTCCGGTAGAATTCCGACTAGAAAGGTTACCATTTTTCGAGGATTCGTATCTCCAGCACCTTCGATTCACAGAACAATTCCAAAACAGTCCGGAACGTCAGTGCTAGAACGGCGAACCGAATTTCCAGCGAGATCCTTGGCAGCAACGAGAAGTTGGATCGAGCGGGCGCAGGATTAAAGGAGCCGCGGGATCTTTGAGAGTACACGAGTCACGCGATCGGAACATCTGTTGGAACGTTCTCGCGCAGAGGTGACGGGAGCGGCTGTCAAGCTGTCATAAACAGAGCGAAAAAACGCATGGAGCTGATTTGAGGCTCGGCGTCGGGGGAGGAGGGAGGGAAGAGGTATCCCTGGAGGATGGGAAGCGTTACAGGGTCGATCGCGCGCGGAACGCGTGGGCGGTCGTTCGAAAATAGACGAAGCTTCCAGCTCTTTTGACCGGTGTACCGCCGTAACGTTCCCGCGAGGATCTAAATCGATGTTTTCGACAGCACTCCCTAAAATAGACGTTATGAGGATCGCCTCTGTCCGACCATTGCCGTACCCAGTCGAAAAACCGGCACGTTCGTGTGCGGTCGTTGCGTAACGCTCCGCGGTGCCCATCCTGGATCGTGTTACCGATTTATTCGATTCCAAAACGCTCCGAATACCTCGCCGCTTATAAATAGACCGCGATAAAGAGCTCTGTTCCTCTGTTTCCCGCGGAACGATCGCGACGCAGCGGTCTCCGTTGGAAATCGAGTTACGACCTCCGACAGCGTTGCCAACCAGCGACTTCCGGTCGCGACGGGAACGAGGCGACCGCTCTCCGTATAGTCAGTACACCTTGTCCCCGGTGATCCGCGGTTTCTGCTCCGCCGTTTGTCAAAGGCCTCGTTGACAGCAGGCCCGAACATCAAAGCGGAAACGCGACGCGGTAAATATTTTTACGAGCGGCTCGGATGTAAACGGCTACGCGGCGTTCCAGTAATCGCTCGAAATAGATCTAATTGCTCCAGATTCTCGGCGGCCCTCGCCGTGCGCTGACCGCGTTACACAATAGATTGGCCGAACTCGCCCGCCGCTGGCCGGGTCGATCCGATTATCGGTGCCGGGGAAAATCGCGGACGCGTGTCGGGAGTTCGAGAAAAATGGGAGGGGAAAGTCGGCGGTCGGTGGCGAACGGGTTTCTGTATTGATCCGCCATCGATTTAATAAACGTTCCGTTGGCCGTTCCTGTGCTCGCGGCGGCTCGCTCGCGCCTGTTCGTCCTTGGCGGGTCCGAGCTTCCGGCGGGAATAGGCGGCGCGACAGAACAGGCTGATGAAATAGAGGATCTCCACCAGGCTGAGGAAGCTGCAGCCGAGGAACAGGCTGAAGATCCCTCCTATCGAGGCTGGAACGTGGGAAAGACGCTGAGGATTGGCACACGCGTGTAGCATTATGGTTTTTAGAGGGTTCTCTACCTAGAAGATAGACTTCGTCAGCTGCTGCCAAGGTTTCGGTCGTCGGGAACACTTGCGTCTGCATGAAGACTCTTAAGATGCTGTCGTTGTCCGTCATATTTTTACTGAAACACGATTCAAGTCCGTTGGAACCCAATTTGTCTCGACGTTTTGTAAGGCTATGCATGTACAAGATACGATGAAATAAAGATTCTTTTATCATCTAATGCTACCTTGTAACGTTCCGTGCGGGCCATTCAATTCGTTTATTTGTTATTCAACATATCTTCGAGAGTTTCCATTGCGAATAGACTTTCGATCGCACGCAAGAGGAATCAACTATCTACTTTTATCGAAAATGGTAATGAAGTTGTACGAGTGTTTATTTAGTTCTTTTACGTTTCCCGCGCGCAACGTGTTAAATGGCAGCGACGTGGTCTCTACAATCTGGTCGTCGGTTTTAATCAGAAATTGACCGTTTACTCACTAACTGATCGCAAGTTCCGGTTTAATCAATGGCACCGAGTTCGGGAAACCTTCGTAAATGACGTCCTCGCAGGGCGTTCGGCAGGAGCACGTCATGTTCGGCATGTCCACGTCCTTGATGATGCTGATCTTCTTCGAGTTGTCCTGGATACAGATCAGGCCGTCTATCTCGCACGGCTGAAATCGACGCTGTCAGTGTAAAAAAGAAATAAAACTCTCGTGCGCGGAGGGAAAGTGTTTCGAGTATTTACACGTAATTTATCATGGTGGCTGACCAGGTGATCGTAGATAAACGGCACGCATCCGCAGATCTCGATCATCGTCTTGATCCTGCACTCCGCGTAGCAGTTCAAGTATCTGTAGATTGGAAAGTACTCGAGGGTATTCGTGTTCTCCGAAATGCAAAGCGGGATGAATTCGTTCTTCTTGTTGCGATGGAACAGATCCACTGATTTCTTGTTGATCTCTGGAGTTATACCGATCTGCGCGCAAGTTTATGTTGTTCGTTCAATAGGTTGGACCTTATGCGACGTGACTGTTAACCCCTTGTTGTATGATAACGTGCCAGACTCGTGGCGAAGGCTTTCAATAGAGTTTGGCAAGCGTAAATATTACTAAATTCTTGTGAATTCAAATGAAATATAATTTTTCTGTTATTTTACACTCTACTACAAGTGTAAATATTACTAAATTTTTGTGAATTCAAATGAAATATAATTTTTCTGTTATTTTACACTCTACAAGTGTAAATATTACTAAATTCTTGTGAATTCAAATGAAATATTGTTCTTCTGTAATTTTATACTCTACTTTTCTCTTTTTTCTAATAAATGATTACCGAAAAAGTAGTCGTATCGATCACAGTTAATAAATAAGTCGCAGGACAAGGGGTTAAACAATGGAAATGCGATCGTTACCTGCAACTCGCGGTTCTGCTGCAAGGTGTACGTATTAACGTTCAGTCCTGGAAAGTCCAGGCTATGGTGGATAAACACCTGTCCACGACATGAAAGAAGGTGTTACTTTCTCAACGTCTTCGCGGGAGAACGTGCAAACGAACAGTTTAGAGGGGAATATCATTAAATCGAGTTTCATTCTGACTTTCTACGTCTAATTGGCACTAAAAGTATCGCTGCTTCGGCATACCCATGCGCCTTCGTTGCTCGAGATCGATTGATTCAAGGAAAGCAACTTGTGATCATTGTTGTTGGTGTTGACTAGCAGTTTCAGGCCGCTCCTGCGACCGTAGTTGAAAGATTGTAGGGGAACTGGTCCCGGTTGTTTCCTGAATGCCACGAGAACGAACGAATAACGATATTGTAAATACCAGATGATAAATTCGCGAATTGTCGAATGACTAAATGCTTCCTGGATACTTAACTTGCGAAAAAACACGTCAAACGTCGACCTACCATCAAATATAGGCAATTTAACCGAAAAAGCAATCTGAAATATACTTGCTTATCGCGGCCCACGTAATCTTCAAGGAGATAATTAAAAGAACAGCACAGCCCGTAAGACGTGTGCGAGATCGTGAAAGATTTGCTGCAATCGATACGTTCGCTGTCCCACCAACAAGAGAGGATGACGTCCTCGCAAGGCTTCAGGATCTTCAGAAAATCGGACACGCTCCATCGATTAGCGTCCAACAATTTCTTCAAATCTTTGATCTCCCCGTACTTCTGCACGGCGTATGGGAGCGTTATGAAATGGCCGTACCTGCAGCGAGCAGTCGCAATCGAAACGTTGTCGCTTATTAATTAATCGACTAGTTAACACTTTAAGCGCCGTGTCAGTTACCGATGACTGATGCTCTTGAATTACTTGAAGACAATCGATGTCTAATGAAAATGTTTAATAACGCGATTAACTTGATAATAATGCAAGGATTGCAATGCTAAATCGTGAATAATTCCTGCTTTTCTTTGCTACGGGAGAATAACTTTATGGGAGAACCTCCCAGATTTTCGTGGCGCTTAACGTGTTAAACTTGTCTGCGAATTTCGGTGACCATCGTCCAGCGCGTACTTCAGTAGAGTGAGTATAGTTTTCTTGGTCATGTTTTCAGGTATGAGGATGCCGTCCATGATCTTTATCAGCCTCTCCTCGGGAATCGGCGAGAACGGGCAAACAGTGACAGCCGGGAACGGCGCGGTGAAGATCGGAGTGTGGAACGATTCTATGTAGGTGGTGGTCGGATTTTCGTAGTAACGACTCAGAAATTGGGATACCATCATGGTTAAGCCTGAAACGTAGCGGTCGCTTGTATTAGATATTCGAGGATCACCGACGAAAGGATCGACGATCACTGACAAGCGAATCCCAAGACCATAGTGCAGACCCACAGGATCTTCCCGAACACTCCGACTTTCACGTCCGTTTTGCCGAAATACTGCAAACCGTGGATAGATGTGCTCTCGAAGAAGTCGGTCACGATGCCTCGGTTCGTTGGGATGTTATCCTTGTCGTTTAGCGTGTCATTAGCTTCTCTCGATTTGTCGACGACGTCGGTCATCCTGCCGAGCGGTCGTTTGAAGTCCTCGTTGCGATACTCGAACGCGTGGTACCTCGCAGGCAACATGTTCGACATGATCGCGTCGGAATCACTAATCTGTCGTTAATCGTAAATCGAACTTCAGCTTTTTCGAATTGCAACGAGGTTTACTTTCGAGTTTCTACGCGCGTACGCGATTCGAATCGATTCGCGCCGACTGGCGTCCGTCCGCGCGGAAAGTTGCGTTTTATCGGAGCCCGATGGGCGTCGCGTGCGCGGTTTCTCGTTGTAAATTATTCATCGGCTTCTCGAAAATTAATCACATCGCAGCGATGGTATCCGGGTCGCACGCGGAAGGGAGAGAATCGATTCGCCGCGGTGCGAAGCTGTCGGAGTCGGCATTGAAAAAAAGGAAGTGCACGATTTAATTCTTAACAATTTCGTATCACATGTACACGTTGTAACAATACTGCGACACGCGTGTCTTACAAAATTATATTATACTTCTGTCGACACTCTTCCGCCGCTTAAGCGTTAGGAAAGAAAGAAACACACGCGTCGAGTGTCTCCCGCCCGTCGTCTCTTCGATATTGAACCCTGTTCTGTCCTCCGATCCGTCACGTTCCTCTGCCTCCAGCTTTTATTTACAAGTGTCTCGATGCAAAGTCTTAACAGTTAAAAAGAAACGAAAAACAACGGGGAGTGCGCGCGCTACGCGGCACGTACAAATAAATAACGCAGAACGAAATACAAAAGGTCTATGTACAAGGCGAAGCGTAGAGCCGACGCAGCGGCCGCCATTTTGTACAGATCGCGCGCGACGCCATTGACGCGCTATCGGCGATCCTGTGTTTTGCAGTTGCCAGAAATAGTTTGTGTCGGGGTATTCTTCGCGTTTTAAACAGTTCGATCGTTTCTGACGGCTTCAGAAATCTTGAAATAGAGCCAGTTGTTCCGGTGGCAGCGCCGGCTGCGACCGCCAATCGGTTTCCGGGTAGTCGTCGAAACAGCTTGGGTCAGCTGGTGCCTTCACTCGAGGTCTTATCGGAGGAGTTAGAGCCCTTTGGGGTACCTGTTAATAATATAATATAAATATAAACTCAATTCAAATCTACGTCGAAATTAAGTGAAATTCAAACATCAATGTTTATTAGAAACAAACGAAGCTTAGCACGTTGAGCGCCGCACGATTTTGCCCAGAAAAATATACAAAATGAAAATAATCTAATATCAAATTATATAATCGAAATTCGTTATTATTGTTGCAGGTTTATCTTGTTGAATGTCACTGCATTAGGTAGTATTACTAGTAATTACGTTTAAGTGAATGAATTATAGTAATTCGATTTGGTTGATGTCACCGGCGACACCCATGGCATCCAACGTGTTAAACTAATCAAAGAATCTACATTAATATTCGATGATCAACTCCATTGAATTTTTCAGGTTTCACCGCGAGAACTTTGGTTCCATAAATTTCGTGAATGATTTCATCTACGTCTGATAAATACAAAGCAAATTACCAATGGCCACTCGACCAATTTAAACCAACGATGCCTCTTAATGTCATCGGCACCCTGCCTCATGTTGCCCAATCTCTTGGTCCTATCAGCGACCAGGAGCTTCTTGATCAGATCCTTGGCGATAGGGTCCATATGTTTCGGCCACTCTATCCTCCCGCCGAGTATCTTCTCGTAGATGCCAAAGGGATTGTCGTCGAAAAATGGCGGAAAGCCAGCCAGCATCTCGTAGATGAGTACCCCCAGAGCCCACCAATCCACAGCCTTGTTGTGCCCTTTGCTCTGAATGATCTCGGGCGCCAAATATTCGGGCGTGCCGCACAGCGTCCACGTTCTGCGATAACGATCGACAACAATTATCTCCGCTCGCCATCGTGTCGCGTGAAACAGCTACATTTATCATTCACGGTTATCACGGTTCCATAGTTAAACAAGCGTACAACATCGATGAAACTATACGGAAGAGACGCTCTCGAAGCGATAGCATCGCAGGTACGCTCTAGTCATTATTATTTCAAGTATCAGTTCAAGCTTATCTGTGCAACGCGCATTCCTCTCCGAATGTCAAGGTGAACGGTGCCGGAATAAAGAAAATATCAGTCCGCTTACGCCAGCCGCGTTATCGTTCCGCCGATTGCAATCGACGCGTGATAGCGCACGCACGACTGTAAGTACTCCAGACTCGGGTGAATGAAGCGTAGATAACGGGTCTATTATTAAATCGAAAGTGGTCCCCGCGAGAGGATTATACCTGTCGGTGAGCTTCTTCGAGAAGCCGAAGTCTGTGATCTTCAGGTGGCCTTGGCTGTCCAGGAGGAGGTTCTCAGGCTTGAGATCCCTGTAAACGATGTGTTTGCTGTGAAGGTATTCCAAGGCGCACACGATCTCGGCCGCGTAGAAGCAGCTGGTGGGCCCAGAAAATCGGCCAGCTGCTCTCAGGTAAGAAAAGAGCTCGCCACCGGCCACGAATTCCAGGAGCATGTAGACTCTCGCTTCGTCCCTTCCGCTCCAGAGCCTGGAAAGTGCATCGTTTTAACGGAAATCCTTCGAGAATCAGGAGCAAAGACTAAGATAAACGTTTCTCTGGAAAATCTCGCGTTTTCAATCGATTCGTTGGAACATCGAAGTACCTTCTTCTCGAATTAGATATTAAAAGTTAGTCATTGTTCTCGAGAAGCTCGACACTCGAGTTTCCCGAGGAACATTTCCTTCCGATTGTACCGCGGAACTATCGGTTTTCTCCCGATGGCTGCTAATTAGACGGTAAATGACGCAAATCGTTCATAGGGGATTAACGGGTATCACTCTCGTCGCTGTCGGTTACGCTTTCTTTTCCTCAGTTTCTTTCTTTCGACCGACAAACGCGCAAACTTTCTTAATTACCGGGCGTGCGTAGAGCCGATACACTTCCTCGCGGTTCACGTGAAATCTTAGGTAATTTATTCTTGGAAACGTATCCCGCAAAATCGCGGCTTATTGATTTCTCGCGCGGGAGAAAGTAAGCGGGCACGTACATGTTCACGATGAAGGGATGATTCACTTCCTTCAGCACCGTGATCTCGTTCCGCACGTGCTCCACTTGCTTCAGTCGGATCACGTCCACCATCGAGAGGATCTTCAGGGCCAATGGCGTCCCTTGGTGCCTGCAGAGGACCACTCTGCCGAAAGTGCCCATACCTGCGAACAAATTTGCATCACGCTGTTTACCGGAGATCAAATCTTCCGAGACTCGCTCCACGATTCGCCTGTTAGCTCGGGATCTGCGATAACGCCGCGGAAAGTCATTAAGTCACTCGTGAGCCTTAACTCAATTTGTTCAACAATTCGTCGCATTCAGATTATTCCTTTATAGCCCGAAGACAGACAGCTTCTAAAGCATAACGATACACAGCTATAAAACTAGATAAAACTCTCGATCCGCTTCTGGCGTTAATTAAACATTCAAATCGTTATCTCCAGACCAGCGACGTCGGCACGCGCCCGATAGGTCGATCCAAGCGTCGCACGACACCGAGACCGTTCGGTTAGATAATAATCGAATTACACGTTTCATACTTTCGTAGAAACGTGAACCACCGGATTACCTAATCGCGCAAAATCGACTAGTCGAGGGTACCGATCGCGCAGCGACCATCTGGCGAGTCAAGTGCAAATCGTTCCGGCGTGACGAGTCCCCGCTGCCCCGAGGAAAGGGGTTGCGCGCTCGTTATCGATCACCGTTGCCCGATCGTTAATTATCAACGCTCTCTCCGGCCGCACGATCTGCTCGGTCTGTTTAGCACGCTCACCGCTGGCAGACGCCGATCGGCGTCTCAGCTTCTGCGACTTGCTTCACCCGACGTTAGTTGTTCACGTTCGATCGATGATTACCGACATTCATTTCCTGACGTTTATTCACTTCTTTATTATCGATGAAGTAGCGATCATTCGAGTGAAGACTAAAATAGTTGCTGAAAGTAAACAGATCTTGCTCCAATCCGAATAGTTTCTTTAGCGTAATTTGTAACACGCACGCGAAAAGAAGTTCCACGTCGGTTAGCGCTTGTTCCACGCGACCGGGAGATTTATTGGAATTTTCGTTTGGCAGCTATTATCGTGTGGTGCAAGAGTCATGTTTGCCGGTTGATGTACGATTTGGAGGCGGGCAAAAATGGAGCAGCGGCTGTTTAGCGGCAAGGTTTTCAATTCTCCATGGCCAGCGAACGTGTTAATGCAGTTTTCCCACGAACGCAGGTGACTGGGGGCCGGGCCTCTGCTCACCGTACCACGACCAATTAAGGGGGCCTCGGCGCCCGAATTAAACGGTGAATTGCCTCGTTGCGACGCGTTTTATCGCGACAGCGCGGCGTCATTATAATTCGCGTCGGAATTGGCAGCACCCGGGACCGGTGGGAAACGGCCAGAACAACTTGGGAACAGGTGTCAATGATAAAACGACGAGCTGCTTCCGGGCAGCGATGCTTTTCAACGATCCGGCCGCTCGAAATTTGCGTAATTACCCCGACCGTCTTCCTTCGCGGAGGCTCTCAAGGTCCGGGGCTTTGGGGAGGGCACCGGCGATTTCTCTTTCGTTAACGGCGACCTTATCTACGTTAAACGCTCGTGACGCAACGCGTTTCCTTCGGACCCGCGGGAAGCGCTCGGCGACGTTGCAAAACTGGCGGATAACTTTTTAAACCTTATCCACCGTCGAACCGTGAGAGAAAATTTTCGTTCAATCTGATTCGATGTTTGTATTGCGTGGTGTATGCATTCGTACCGTGTATCCTCCAATTAGACTTCAGTTACTGAAACGATCAATCTCTTCGAACGTGGACTTCCGTAAACCATAGGAAATCAGACATCAATAACAGAAATGCTTTTATCTGTTCCAACTTGACTTCAATGAGTATAAATAAGTCAAAAGATATGTCGAGAGTGAAAAGAAGATTCCTGGTTGATATCTTAAGACTTAATTCGACTAACGAATCAATTAACCCTTTGCACTCGAGAGGTGATTCTCAGTCACCACTTGATTTGATTTGCAAAATTAGTCTTATATTAATATTAAACTTTGTATAATGCATCAATATATGGACTATTGAAATCAAATAACTTTCCTTCTTAATTTATGTTTTCTCGTTCATTAGTTTCAAAGAACATCGTCTGTATCGAAGAATATTGAATATTTCTAGTGAAAAACTTTCGAGTGTAAAGGGTTAACCAAACGTCAATGTCAACGGGAAAACCGAATCTCCTGTTTTAGAACATGCTGACGTGAAGCAATAATATTAACTCTTTGCACTCGAAAGTTTTTCACTAGAAATATTCAACACTCTTTGATAAAATATAGACGATGCTTGTTACTAATGGAAATAATTGAATCGATAAATTAAAGGAAAACTATTTTACTTTGATATTTCACTAGAAATATTCAACACTCTTTGACAAAATACAGACAATTCTTGTTACTAATGGAAATAATTGAATCGATAAATTAAAGGAAAACTATTTTACTTTGATATTTCACTAGAAATATTCAACACTCTTTGACAAAACATAGACGATGCTTGTTACTAATGGAAATAATTTAGTGTTAAACATCAAACTTTATGATTTTACTGTATCAAACCGAGTGGCGACTGAGAGTCTATTCCGGAGTTCAAAGGGTTAACAGTCGCGTTTTATTCGTTTGCGCCATACGCCCGGCAACCCCGTCCATTCATCCGATCATCGATGATCCCGCGGTCGGCTCGGTCGGGTTTCGCGCGGCGGACGCGCAGCTTCCTCCCGTTTTTTCCCCGTGTACGCGGACACTCGAGAGGATTTTGGTGCGCATCCAAAACTTGTTTTACGTCTTGCGGGACCTGGCCGGCGCGGCGCATCTGTCCTGATCGATCTTCGCCGCTCCGCGGCGTGCTGTTTTACGAGCGGATTCAAGCTAAGCGCGATCACGGGACGATGAAGTGCCGTACGCTCGGCCTGGGGAGATTTATTTTTCCATCGGCCATTATTCGGCGATTAACGGTGGCCCGTTCCGCGTCGGGTTTCACGCGGAAACCAGGACGCCCCCGAAAACACCGCCAACAGAAAGAGAAAGAGAAAAAGAGAGAGAGAAAGAGAGAGAAAAAGAGCGTGGTCTGTTAATAATTTCTTCTCTCGTTTTCTCTTTCGTTTCCCCCTTTTACCCGTTCGCGCTAAACCGTTCCCATCGTCGACGGCCCGCCATATAAATAATTATTTCGCAAGAGAGCCCGACGGAATGTTTGAAAAACCACCAACGGGAACACCTGCAGTTTACTGATCGAGGCTCTCGTGTAACTCTGACTTAACGAGCAGTTAAATATACACACTCGGTGGCCTCTCACTCTCCAGTGGCCCACTTCCTCGCTGCGAGGGTAGTTCGCCTCTGGCCTCGTCTCTGACATTTTCCTCGGGCGAGGATTGCGGCGAGTATTAACCCGGGAGAATTAAACTATCCTGCACAGACCACATTCGCGCCCGATGGTCGATCCTCGGTCGAATATCCTATCACCCATTCGAATTTCGCGCAGTTAATTTTGTAACTTCGACGAAACCATGACCCAAATACCCGTATCGCCTCCGAAAACCTGTAGCTCCAACCTTTGAACGGTGTGTTCACCATGAGGCTTCCTACGCGAACTATCCCCTATGAAAAACTCGAAACCTCCATGGAGGAGAATAACAGACCGAACGCGCGCTTTCTTCGAGGCCGGAATAGAAAGCCCGAAGACACCGGGCAACAACGGACCGAGCTACTTTTTATCGGCTCACCTATGGTCTTGATCATTTCCAGGTCGTCGACGTCGTACCGCGGCGAGTCCTCCTGCGATCCCTCCTCGTCGGACGTGGTGTCTCCCGACATAGTTCGCGAAGAGCACTGGCGCTGAGTGGACGGCCGCCGCGCGGAGAAAGTTTCTGATTTATTTCACTCGGTCCTCCCGACACGTGGAAAGAAAGGAAGGCCCCGGTTCAACGATCCGCTCGCGCGCGGCGTATATTCTTAGACCGTGTACCGGCGGGACGACCTCATATCTGCTCGGCCCGCGACCTTTCGGCTTCCCCGTGAGACGCGCCGCCGGGAGATCCTGATCCCGATCCCGATCCGAATCGATCGAGCCGGAAGGGGACCAGCTGATAGCCGACTTCCTTCTCCGCCGGGCCGGTCGAGCTGCTCCTTTTCTTTCCGGTTGGCGACGTGGCCGCCGCAAACGGCAGCGGTAGCAGCGCCCGACCGCACCGGTACGTTTATCGCGGCCGACACCGCTGTCAACGACCCTCCTGCTCCCGGTTCCGCGAGACTGTGCGCGCGGATTTCACAAGTGTCATTCGGAGCGGCGCGACGGACGCCGCCTTCCTCCTTTCCTGCCTTCCCTCTTTCGCTCCTCTTTCCAGCGCGCCGCGTTCCGTTTACTTAAAACGGAGCGCACGTGTCCGCCTTGTCAACGGGTTGTTTGGGTAAGCTCTCCGGCGCGATCATCTTCGGAGCTACGAGGACCGTAGGATAACGACGTCCGCCGGCGATGTTTAGGGTACGCCGTTGGAAAGTTTCCAGATCTCGAACGAGAGGCCTCCTCGGATTCAGGATATCTGCTTCCTGGTACCGACGAGTTTTTACAGTGACGTTTCGCTCGACGTTCGCCTCGATGCTTTGTCCTCGTTAGGCGAGCTAGTCTTTAATTAGGGGATACGGGGAGTCGAGCATGGAGTACTCCGGAACAATTGGATAGGTGTAACGAGTTAATTCTACAGGTCCGCCAAACGACGAGGTTCGATATACCTCGATCCACACGAAGATCCCCGGAGTTACGAGCGTGCCTCGCACGCCACTTCCTGTTAACCGCGAGGAGGCGTCCGAGGAAACGGGTGTCCCCGGACGAGCCGCGTTTCCGTTCGACGGAGTCGATCTCTCCCGTCGAGCACTGTCGCGAACCGAGGAACACGGGGTCAACGCCGAGCCGCGACTGGTGTGCGCGGATCGTCGGGGCCGATCGTGCCGATCCGGCTGCTCCCGTCTCGCGCGGCGTCTGAGATCCTGGATCGAGGTGCGGCGAGGATCCTGGTCGTCTCTTCTGTCACATGATCTCTCGTGCGGTTCGAATGCCAAGCAGAACTAAACTGGTCACCCGAGGGGTCTCAAAACGCTGTCTATCCTTCTCTCTGCCCCCTCCTTTCTTTCCCTTGACCCCTCCATCCCTTTTCGCCGCGGTCTCGCTCCCACCCAGAACGCTCGCCGCCTCTCGCTCTTACTCTTTCGCGGCTGTACCGCGGCCCGACGCACACACCGACGGGCACACGGAGGCGTTCTCCGAGCTTCTACGCCTCGCTTCTTCGCTCTCTCGGCGAGAACTCTCACCGAGGTCCCCGCGGCGGACCGAGGGAAGTGATTTATAGGCGGCGATCGCGGAAGATTCGCGATTTAAAAATACGGCGCGTAACCCCGCCGATACGCCGCGTATCGTCATCGAACACGGCGAACGGGGGGCGGCGAGGGGGGACAAGTTAGAGCGATCCTCCGGCGTTGCGTCAACCCGACGCCGCCGCTGAAAAGCGGAATAGGTCGAGTAGACCGCCTTCCGAATTCAATTCCGTGAATCACGCGGCGGGATGACGTTGCCCGTGATTTTTATACGGCCGGTGTTCGATTCGGGATCGGGGGGTGGACGGTCGCGAGACCGTTCCGTGGGTCGCACGGCACACGTGGCCGTGGCCTGCCCACAACAGAAATAGTGATGATTCGCGGAACACGCGACGGGACGCTGGTCTAATCCGCGTTGGTCGCGATCGCGTGGGACAACGTTTCTTCGTGTTGCGCTCCCCGTGGGCGGCGTTTCGGTAATCTTGACCCTAACGCAAGATTCGCGATTCAGATCGTTGACTGTCGGGCAAGCGACATTTTAACGCTTCGACTGCCGCGTGAATACTCGTCGAAACTCCCATGTATTAGAGAGAGTTTCCTTCGTTAACCAGAAACTGAGGAGTCAAGATTCTTCCTAATAATCACGCTGTCTTTCTTGTACGTCGTGTATCCAATGAAATTCGGTTTCGAGTTAGCAAGATGATGTCCCGTTTCTGTGAAACATGTCACCCGAATTCGGGTGACGTGGCAGTGTTAAGCGTGGAAAGCGACGGTGACGTTTGTTGGTCACTTTAGATTTCGGGGTATTTGATTTTTCTCTGAAACCAAGAAAATGGGGGCGAGACTGATATTCGAAGCTTGGATAATAGTATTTAGAAGACTCGGTATTTAGGGGTTGAATACTTGCGTCTGGAATATTCGAAACATCGATTGATGGCGGATTTTACGTTCGATGGAAACGAGTGTGTAGAATGTAGAGATATTTGTTATTACTTTGTTTTCCATTTATTGGGATTGTCGGAAGCACTCAGTTTCTGATTAATCCCTGTTTATCCAGACCATGTTAGGAAACTCCGTTTCGCACGGAGATCCGCTGTCTACCGATTAACTTTCAAATTTTCGCGTGCTTTCCCTCGATTACTCGCGATGCGCGGGGGTCGCGGATGATGGATTAAGAAACGCCGGCGTAGGAGATCGTCGATAGCGGCGTGTCAGCGGCCGTGGACGAACGCGAGACACGACGCGGCCGAGGATGATCGGCGGATCCGTCGAAATTCGGATTATTTTTGTATTTGGCCATCGTCCAGATGCATTTCCCCGTCGACGTTCGACGCTGTGACGGACACACCTATCCACCATCGTGAGCCAACGCGACGAGCACTCCCATAGATCATTTATTAAGGGTACCGGAAAGTCTCCTCGATTTTATTGCGAAACCTAAGAGAATACCGAAGAAAGAATATATATTCTTCATTCAGTGTATACAACAAAGAAATATATTCGAGCAATCGAAACGAATTCGACCACGAATTCAATATTCGAATTAAGTCCATCGCGTAACGAGGGAAATCGAAGAGTTTCGAATACGAAAATACTTTCTGACACTCCCGACGTCTTGAACCTCCGATCCTCTATCTTTGGAAAGAGCCGGCGAGGTTCGGTCGGTCTCGCCGTTCGATCTTGGATCGTTTTCGGGAACCTTGACGGCTGGACGCGGACGTGATACGGATTCCTTGTAGTTCAACGTATTACGAATATCGTGCAACACTTATAAATAACGATGACGACCGGTACTTTAATATTTACGTTTCTAATAATAATGGCACACCGACGCGGTCGTATTATCGGCAGCCAAACGGGATCGCGATCGTCGTCCGTCAAACGCTGCGCCTGACTGTTGTGCAACGGTTATTTTACCCGAATCGTCGTCGGTCGTCTTCCGTGGTCCTCGGTGACAATCGGTGCGGTTCTAATTACCGGCGACGGTGCTATCGTGTCCAGAGGATGCGGTATGGTATCTCAGCTTCGCCGCGTCGGTCATTAGCAGCCAAAATGAGAATAATAGCTTCCGGGAGGCTGTTCGAGCCCGTTGCCAAGATCGAAACTCGAACAGCGTGTACAGGCGAGACGGGTTTCCCGAAATTTGGCTGATTTCTCTGCCTATCGGTCACGCTTGGGTTGCAATTAGAAGATATTGGATCGGTTACAAATCTGATCAACTGTTAACAGTGGTTACAATCTTGCGCTATATTACTAGAAATATGGAACGCTCGGAAAATGTCAGGTTCGACGAAAAGACGACCGAAAGGTGTCTCAATTGAACTAGATCGATATTAGCAGTTAAGAGTCTCGAACGCGGTGATCTTTCTTTTTCGAGTCTAAAAGCATCGCGCGATCACGGGAGCGCCTCTAAATTTACGTAATATTTATGTAGCTTCGGAATTGAAGTTACAAAGTCGCGATTTTTCTGAACGTTCCATTTCTCATGGCTGAAAATAGTTGCCTCCATGCGAAAAGCATTTATTTCCGCGGCCGATGCCGTCGGGCGCTCGTAATTCGTCAGAGACTTAATCGGCGAGGAGGAACGGCGGCGGACGCGGCTAATGAGACGGTCGCGCAGCGAAAATAAATAAAGTTCCACGGTAGGCCGTCGCGATTTCGCTGTCGGTGCCGCGCGTTCCTTTTCCACCGGTCGATCTTTAATGCCCAGGCCCCGGAACGAAGTGATTGCCGTCATATTTCAGGCCGCGATATCTTTTTTCACTGCGCCAGACGCCCGACATCGGTAATACCGCGTCCACTCGGAAGTCGCTGATATATTTATCGCGCTGCCTCTGATTTCGTTCTGGCGGTCAATATTTATCCGCTACGGTCCTCGGGAATTAACTCTGGAAAACTGTAACTGACCATTCTCCCGCGGAACGTTAACGAAAATGTTTATCTCCGCGTGCTTTTTCAATATTGATTCGAAACGAAGGAGCACGATCGATTCGATATAATCCTCGAGCATCGAAAACAGATAATTTTCTAGAAAATCTCACTCCGTTTTCCTACAGTCGATTTCCAAGTTCTCGAAGAGAAGCGTTCGATTCGAAAGCAGAATTCTCAGCGGGAAGACAAACTGTCCATCGAAAATAGATAACTGTCCACGGTTCGACCGTATCTTTGTAGAGTTAGTTTCCGAGTGTCTCTCGTTTCCTACGATTATCCCGCGAGTTACAAATCTCTCTATTCATCGCGGGTGGCAGCGATATCCCCGCGACCATTTGTACAATATGGCGGCCGTCGTGCTACCAGATGCGACGAATAACGCGCGAAAGACGGGAATAATGGGCCGCCGTCCCGGCATTGACACTGACGGAAGAGCGTACAATTTGCCCCCGCGGACACACGGTTCCGGCCGTCAAGGACAGAGTCTCCGCCGGGGAAGCTGCAAGTTCGAGAATGACGTCCGCGGCGTCGCCCACGGGTTCTGGATGCGTATCAAGCGGTCGTCTCGCGAGGCGACGTTCGTCGTTCCGTCGTCGATCGCCGGTCCGCGTCTGGACGATTGTTATTTTCAGCGGCGCGAGCGCGCGGTTTCCCAATCGCGGGGACGTCTCTTTCTCCGTTAACAATCGGACGGGCGAAAGGCCGAGCAAATGACTCCCTGACAGCGGGTACGTGACAAAATGTTGCGAGCGGCGCGTGTTCGAAAGGAGCGGATCCTCCGCGGGTGAAGGATTCATCTGCCTTTCCCCATTGTCCGCGGTACACGGGCTGCGTTCGTATTCACCTGACCGTAAACCGACGGATGAAAAGTGTGACTACGCGCGCGGCAGGGCGGCGTGGGTCGCAACATACACACGTAATCGGAAGCGGATAGGCGCGAACAGTCGATGAATAGTTAATTTCGATTATTGACGGCCGATATCGTTTTACGCGTAAAACGCCGCGCGTGTTCGGCAGGAGTTGGCGTTCGGTTGCACGAGGGCGTAACGCGATTTCATGCAATATTTATAAATGAAGCCAACGCGAGGTTGATTCTCTAGCTTCCAATTATTACGGTTTTTTCCTTAGATTTTCAGCTGCGACTTCGAAACATTTCGTAACGTTGATTTCGCCCTGTGCATTGTTTCAGAAATGAACTTCGTAAATGTACAGTCCGCGAGGAGACGCTTCGCGCGGCTAACCGGCTAGATTACACGGAGCTTCGTCATTTGCACGAGTTACACGCAACGGAGGATACGCTGCGTGTCGGGCCGCGTTCCCATGGAACGGCGATATTTTCAAGTTTCCGAGAGGTCCCACGGCGACTTCCGGTTCCCCGGCGGGTCGTCCGCTTCCGGTGCCATGACAATTTTCCGCCGAGAAGAATGGCGCCAGTCACCTCGGCCCTGCAAGAGAGAAAGGAAAAAAGTAATCGACGTCGACTATTGGCCGTAAAATCGCTGGAAAAGAGGAGGAACAGTTATCCTTTCCCGTGGTTACGTACCGTCCGCGCGGGAAAACGCCGCCAACGGTAATTTTCGCTTGTCTCTCGGAGTTTATCCTCGGTGTCTCCAATTACGGCGGCGCGCGGCTCGCAACAATGGACGTTGTGCGCGGCCTGCGAAAACACGGAAGAATGTAACGGACACCCGAAAGAAGCGGCCCGGTGCCTGACCTTGATCCTCTCGCACGTGAAATATGGCGCAGGTGTTTACCTGGACGGTCAGGATGCAACCAGGCCTGTCCGTCCGTCGTGCGCAGGCTAACTTGAAACCGGAAGCGCCGCTTTCTGCCCTGCTGCCCACGAACAATGAGATCGAGAGATTCCTGGGAGGACGCGCGAGCACGATCAAACGGCGAGGTGGTTTATCGACACCGAGGATCGAAAATATTATTTATCCCGGGGTCAAAGATCCGTCCCCGCGAGACCGCCCGATTCCGTCTTTCCTATTTGTTCGCGGCGTTGCGCCATCTTGTTCGCGGAAACGCGCGGGATACTCTTGCGAAATGTTTAAGGAGATAATAAGCGCTTTGTTCGCGCTCGAGCATCGAAGCTGGCGAAATCATCTAAATAATTCCGCCGTGAAACGCGCGTTTTTATATCGTAATTGTTAATTACCGAAGGAAACCAAGCGGGGAGTTCCTTTAAAAATCGTAAGCGGCGAGAGGTCGGATCGACGCCATCTTGTTCGCTCTTACGCAAACGTCTCGGCGACGGAATAATCTCTTCCCACCTTCGTTGCGTGTCTGATTCGAGGCAAAAAGAACGCTCCGAACCGAACGATCAGGTTCTGCGAAGCATTGACAAGATTATTTCCAGCATTACTCGTTCGCAAGGTGTCGCAACCCTTCGAGCGACGCTAGACGTGGGCCCGACAGGTGGCTGGACACGCCAGCATGTCGCCGTATCAATCGTTCGTGGGGGAGATACCCGAGCGCGTACGGTTTCGCGTTCAACCGTGCCCTCGCCTGCATCGGCAGATAAGCTTAACCCCAAGTTCAAGTTGGAAAATCGATGAAAAATGAGCGATGGCTGATTTATATAGCCCGCTTCGCGTGTCTAACGGAAACCAACCCGGCGGTCGTGTTTCCCCTACGCGGTGGTCGCGATATGGAAAACAAGTTTTATTATAAGCGTCGCTCCGACGCGTTACCCCCATGATTCCGTGCGTGCGCGTATGCAAATTAGAGAGCGGCCGTGGTATATTGTTTAATGCCTTCGGCGACGGGCCGAGCCACGATACATTGACACCGACGTTTCCGGTCGTTCATGCTTGACCACGCGATCGATACACAGCGCCGGGGCACAATCGAGAAAATCTTTTCACGGCCACTGTCGTCACGTGGCCCGAGCAGCACGGACAGCAACAGGTGTGATGCAACAGGTAATCAAACGTCCGTGTTATGATTCGCCGCTCCTATTCTGCGACTCGGGTCGATCCGACACGGCAAAGTCCACTGAAACACCGACCGCTCGACCATTGTTCCTCTACGCACCGTGCAGAACATTGAGACCTCGACTAACCGAACCGTTCTATCGTCTGCATCGTCCGAAGTCCTGCCGCCTCGCGAACGATAGATCATATCTCAGGAAGCATGCTTCGAGGAATCTCTTCCTCCGTTCATCTACGAGTCCCCCGATCAAACCGGACAACCGAATCCCCAGCACGCGTTCCGAAGGATGAACAATTCCCGATTCTAGAATCCCGCGGAAGCAATCGTGACGAAACGAAGCGTTCGAATCATTCCATCTAATTCCATCGCTGCCGAGGAAACCGCGCGTCCGACGCGATTACATTCATCTTCCCTAATCTTCCTCGGACGTCGACACCCAGCCGAAGGCCCCGGCTAATGGCATGACGCGCGGAAACACGCTGGAAACGAATTCCACGGTCGTTTCCCGGCGTTTCCTCGCCGCGGCGACAATGGCGCGAAGAATGCACTTACCTGGTCACCGGGCGACAGGTGTTGCGCGTGTAGTCGCGTCGCGAATCGATCCGAGGGCCCTGTCGCTGCCTTTTTTCCCCGACACTTTCTTCTCCGCCGCGGGCCTCGTTTCCGGTTGGGTACGCGTTCCCTCGCCGTCCCCCCTCGGCACCGTGGTCTCTTCCTGGACGGACATTTTGCCCGACAAATGCGCGTACACCCGTTGTCCAAGCCGCTCGCTGCTCGCTGCATCCAGGGGAAGGTCGTCCCGCGCGCCTGTTGCCAGGCCGAGAAGGCTGCGCCACGTGCACCGTTCGCTCGGCGGCGCGGCGCGGCGCGGCTCGCGAGAAATGAAGCATGAACATAAACGTTATCGCGAAAAAGTTGCTCCCGGGCTTTTTGCTCGGCCATTAAGCGTTTTGCCACGCGGTGGCCTCGCCGGCGCGACGCTGATTCACGATTCCGTGTCATTCGGCGCTTCTTGCGCGGCGTGGCCGCGTTCCTCGCCGGGATTCTTCGCGGGCCCCCCCTTATCTACGAGGCCGCACCTCCGGCCCCGCCGATCGTTACATAAATATTAAGTAATTTCGCGCGGCCGCGGGTCGGCTTCGTCCCAGGGAGATCGTCGGCGAGCGCGACCGGTCGCTCGAGCGGATATTATGCGCGCGCTAGGATCCCGCGGAAGACGATAAAACGGGGACATTAGTAACGCGAGATAAAGCTCGCGGTTTATGCGAGGGTTCGGAATCTATACCGGAGATTGTAAATTATCGGAATTACTCGAGGCGGATAGAAGAGCGCTTCCGATTTCTAATCATGGGAACTGACAGGGCGATCGTAACGGTACGATAGCGGCGTGGTTTTTCTTCGCCGCGAGTCGGCAGAGCGAGGACTCGCGACGCTACCCGAGGATGTCTAATTACACGTCCGATCGACCTGTCATTTTTCAGTGTGAATCAAAGCTTCGACTACTCTGTGGTTAGACTTAATAAACTCGGCAAGTTGGAAATGATATAGCGGCAATTATTCCTAGCTCGTCCTTTGTACTATGAACGCTGCAGTGATGAGACAGTTTCAACCGCCGACGATTCTCGATTTTTCAACGTTCACGGTCCGCGTTCGATAGCGGACAGCTCCGAAGATTATACCTTCCCTGTGTCCGGTAGATTCCTTGGTGCCACGTCCGCCATCCTCGACCGTTGCCGGCAGGGTCTGCTAGGTAGCCCCCATTGAGCCCGGCAGGCCCAGGATGCTCCCTTTTCTTACCTTTCTTTTTCCCGTTCCTCGTCCGTCCTCTTCCATCTTCCTCACCTTATTATCCTCAGCCGCCAAAGGACTCACGAGTGTGGCTGCAGAGGCCGGCGTGATTTCCGGAATCGGCGAGCGTTCTCCAATGGCGGCCCGCCATCGATCACGCCACCACCTCCGACCTCCGGCCGGACCTTTCGTGTTTCTAGACCGATAGCGGTCTCCGATCGGGACCGACTCGTCGCGTTGCACGGCCGGACGCTGTGTATGACACGGGAGCTCCACGGGTCCGTCACTAAAATCCCCCGTGAATTCTTCCAGTGCCATTTACAGAATCCAAGCCTCGTTGAAATCACGAGGACCGTCGTTGATGAAGTCCTCCCGCGTTCCCGGTCTATCAACGAAGTCAACGGCCGGTTACGCGGTGTCACAGTTGACACAGGCCCATCGGATTCGCGGACCGTGTCGAGCTATAAATCAGCCGAGCTGAAAAACCGGCGGCACTTTGCGAACGCCGCGGGCCGGGCTCGCGTATGCAAGAACCCGACGAAAAGAAGGAGATTCCTCGAGGATAATTCATGACTGGGTTATGCCGACGGTTTTCTTTCCCGTTTCTTGCCCTTCCGTCACGGAACGACGATCCTTCCCGGAAGCCGTGTCCGCTGGATCTGCCACGATTTGCCCACCGACCCAACGCCCTGCCTCTCTCTCTCTGTCTCTCTGCCCCTCTGTCTGTCCCCCTTGCGGCTGTCCTTCGATTCTAACCGATTTCCCACCGTTCCACCTCTCTCCCTCACCTGTCCACGGACTTTTCGATTCGTTCCCGAAGCATCCCAGCGGGTATTCCTGAAATCAGGTGCTTTTTCTCGCATTTTCTCCATAGCTTCCCCGACGCGCCCCTTCATCCGAACGATTCTCTCCGCCGCCTCTAAGAATAACTTCTCACGGTCCCGCTTCTAGAAGCGTTCCCCGATAGCGCGCTGTCATTGCGCCAAACAATCAATTATGAATGGTTCCGGGGTACATCGAAAAACTCGTTACCGCGGCCGGATTAGTGTTCTTTCGGGTTCGGCCTGACTTAGGCCTTTTTCTCTCGTGGCACGTTCGAAAGAACCGTTCCAATAGTTCGTTTATATATAATAATCGTATCGGGAAGTGGCTTCCAGCGATTTATAATAAAGACCGAAGAAAGAGACAGAGAGAGAGAGAAAGGAGAGAGACACAGGGAGAGGGAGAGAGGTCTGGTATGCAAGGGAACCGGGAGCCCGGTCGCTCGCTCGCTCGCTCGCGCGCGCGCGTTTTCCCGTCTGGTTCTCACGATTCGAATCTTCTCAGCCGCGGCGTATATACCTGCGATTCTTCAACGACTATCTGCAAGTCTCCTGAGTTCTCAAGCCGCTCTTCCGGTCATGCTATCATTCCGGTTCTCACGCCTTGTTCGAAACATCGGGACACGGCCGGCATGGAAATAACAGGCCCCTTCCTACGGCTGGTCCCCCCGGCGGCGCCGTCGGTGACGCTCCGTCCGCGGTCTTAGACGAAACGCGTAATTACACGTCGGAATTCCGTGACACACGGCCGGATTATCTTTATTGGCCGCGCTCGCGCTCGCTATCGTCCCGGGGACGAAGGCGCGACAGCCGCGAAGTGTGCCGAGCGTTTATCGACACGATTTTCACGTGGTTCCCCGTCCTCCCGCCGGCCCGTGGACTTTTTCGTTCCCTTCCCGGTCTGTCTTTACGAGTTCCACGAAGCAGATCAGCGGTCCCGAGAAACCGTTCGCGCGCGGAACGGAGATTTATCGCGTCGGATTTATGGGTGCACGCGCTGCGCCTCGCCTCGCCTCGCCTCGGCCGAGTGACACCTTTTACGAGGTGTCCGGGTAACCGGAGTACCGGCCATTCAATGGTTTTCAGTGTTACCGGAGGATCGTACGGCGTTCCCGGAGGAACGCGGCCGATAGCCAAGGTTTATGTTCGCGTGATTATCGACAATTATATCTGCCCGGGACTCGCGGCGTTTCTTTTTTACGCCTCGCGGCACGAGCCCCGGAGTTTCTTTTAGAGATCGCGACGCGTCCGATTCAATTACCGTGCCCGGGATCGTCCGTAATCGTTCCGACCGGAGGTTGGACGCCGCGAGCGTGCCGCGGACGAGACCTGACTTTTCCCGAGCGCGACGGCCGTTTATAACGAAGATTAGCTCCCGCGACTGAAAGCAAACAAGGAAAAGCTGTAATAAATACGCGCCTGGAACTGGTTACGCGCTCGCGGCCGTGTAGAAAACCGTCGGTTTCACTTCGTACCCCTTGCGCTTCGACCTGTTCCCTGGGGGACCGGCGCTTCCTGTTCATCCGCAGCCGAGCAGCGCCTTTCAGCGGATTTCACGAGTTTCTATTCGATCGGTTCCAATCGTGTCGCTTCTGCTCGCGGAGCGAACAAAGAGAACTCTTCCGCCTCTTCGCGTCGAGTCTACTCCGTTTGGTTTCGATGGAAAATACCGCTTCTCTCGTCTACTTACTTGAAACCCGAGCGTTTCCGGTCGCGCGAGAATAGCCGCATTCCCGGCGACCGCGAACGAGGAAGCCAGCTCGGTCACGCGGCGTTTTTGAACGAGTCAGTCGCGAATTCCGCGATTCGCCGCGCGTTCCAGCACGTCTCGCGACGCGGCGCGACGCGACGATCGCGTCGTATCGTCGATTCCGATGAAAAACCGCGTGCCGCCGTTGGCCGTCGTACGCGCGGCGGGGGATCGTTCGTCGCGGAAGCATCGGCTTGTCCATCGGCACGCGCGCGAGCGGATCGGACGGTTTCTTTTACTGACCTTCGTCAAAACTACAGAGCCGTTTCTCGCCGGGCAGTTATTTTCCGCGTGCGGCGCACATGCACACGGCGCGGCGCGGAGCGGCGCATTGCGTAACGCTTACAAAACTCGCGCCACGAGGCGGCGGGCTGAGTTTCGGTGGGACTCGGGGCCGCTTCCGTGAGACCTCCCGCGAAACGGGGAAAGAGAAAACTGCCGGGCCCGGTGCGTTCCCACCGGGAACCCGCGGTAATCTTATCGAGCATTATCGATCGCGAGACACGTCACGCCGGTTGGGAAAGAAAAGAGCCCGCGAACGAGCGCGGCGGCCGAGCGGCGACCGCGCGGTCCGCTCGGGGGAGAAGGTAGATAAGAAACGGAAGAGAAAGAAATTCGGCCGAGTTTCGCGCGGCGGATTCCGCGGCCGAAGGATTTCACGCGAGGAGGAAGCAAAAGGGATATCTGGGGCACGAGGGAGCGAGACGGAAGGGTGACGATTAGCGAGGAGGGGGAGGCGACGCGCGAGAGGCCGGCTTGGAAACAATAAAATACCGAACGAGCCTCGAGCCGCCACTGGATATACCCGGCCGCGACTTTCGAAACCGTATTAAATCATGACACAGTTCTGCTCGCAAGGATCGCTCGCTCGCTAGCTCGCCAGCGCGCGCCCGCGATCGTGTTACGCGGGTGAATTCTTAACGGGTGATAAATCGATAGATCGCCGGTGACCAGGTGCATTCCGGGATACCGAGAGTCGCGTGAAAGCCAACGCGCGCGGCGGTATGCTAATAACCGGTTGCCATCGATTTCTTCATTAAGCCGGAGCCGATCGCGGAGGAACGGCGTCCCCTTCGCGGTCTTTGTCGAGCGGCGCACGAATCTCTCCGGCGACGAGCGTACCGTCGAGGGAGATGGATCGCGATCGGGCGGCCCTGGTTCCGCAAACAATTCGTCCCGATTGGCACGGGTTGCGCAATCCACGGAGCGCGAGTGTTTTTTTTTCTCCGCGGCGAGGTCGTAGCGCCGGGAGAATAACGGTGACCGTAGAGCGAGGACAGTGACCCGATGAAAATCTTGGGCACACGCGAGAAAGAGAAACCGTTGGGAACGTCGCCGCTCTGTTAACCGGCGGCCCGAACCAAATAGATTTCACCCGGCCTCGGTGATCGCCGCTATCGATAAAAACCTCGCGACATTTAAGTCGGCGCGAGCGAGCGAGCGAGCGAGCCAGCGAAACGAGCGAACGAGCGAGCTGGAGAGACCGCTCGCTCATTCGCTCGTTCGCGCTCGTTCGCGCTCGTTCGTGCTCGTGCGCGCGCGCGCGCGCGCGAGCGAGAGAGCAACGAGGGAATGGGAACCGATCGTTCCGTCGAGCAATAACGATTCCGATTGAAAGGCGACCACGGGTTTACGGTAATTTCGAGCTTGATCCGATCTGCATGCATTTCGAAAGGGGATCCGCGCCGATCTACTCCGAGCCGAGGCCTCGCGGAGAGTTTTAATGTCCCGGCTGACCTTTGAGAGAATTCCGGATCTGCATCGTGTCAGTTCACTGAACGAACGATACTGAACCACGATGCCGCGAAATGGAGCAAGAACGGCCGGGTTTCCAGCGGATACCCTCTCGCCGAGGAGGGTATGCCGCGTCCCGGGATACCTGAACGGTTGTCGTCGAGGATGCGGACGTTGCCTCTCTCGGTACCGATCGCCATTGGTAACGACCTCTTCTCCTCCGGTTGCTCTCTCCCCTTCTCTCACTGAGCGGCAATACCGTCGGCCAGCGGAGAGTTCCATCAACATTGCACTGTGTTGCCCGGTTTTCAGCGTCCACCATTCAAGCCCTCTCCCCCCGGGGAGGGACGTTTCTCGTCGGAACTAGACCCGTGTAGGCGCACCGACGTTTTATATTACTTTTTTTTTTTTGTTTCGTTTCTCGGCGCGTGTGTCGTTCCGCAGCTCGAATACGCAGTCACCACGAGGTTAATCGTCCCTTCGTCGAGGACGTCACGCGAATACGGGGAACCAGCCGGTCGGTCGTTCCGTTCGTGGTGGCAGGAGCGGCGTACAGCAGACGCGAGAGCGAAGTCGACGCAGAAGAGGAACGTGGCCGGTCGAGGACGAGGAAGGAAAGCGGAGAGGACCGGGTATCGAAGGAGACTAGCGAGGAGGAAGGCGAGTCGGCGGTTACGCTCAAGGGAAAAAAGGAGGCAGAGGTTCGTCGAAGAGAGGAAAGGCTTTTAAAGTCGTAGGAGCGCAGCCAGCCGGGAGGACTCCGCGAACCGGTTGCTCGAAGTGACGTGAGTGAACTGAGGCTGCAGGCTGGCAGGTAACGCCAGGTAAACTCCGAAGCCGACCTGCGGTACACACGCAGGAGAAGGAAGGTGGCTGGCTGGCCGACCGGCTGGGTGGCTACGCGGAGCCAGCCAGCCGTAGAGACAGTCGGCTCAGTCAGTCGACCTGGGGAGTCAGCCTGCGGCCCCTGCGGCCGCAGGAACGAGCCACAGGTGAGGGACGGGGTGGGAGAGGCGGGCAGGGAGGGCAGATCCACGAAGGGAGAAGCCAGGGGAAGGGGCAAAAAGGAACGAGAGCCGGCGGGAGCGAAAGAGACAGGACGAGCAACGGGAACGAGAGAGGAACACCGGGCTAGGAGGGGAAGGATGAAGGTGGGAGAGACAAGGAGAGTACCTGGGATGGTGTTGTGGTGTGTGACTCACGGCTTGGAATGGGCGAATAGGCTAGCAGCGGCATAGCGAAACTCGTGGGCCAGGGGATCCGTGTGTACGGGGGATACATACGTACGCACACGTACGAACCTCCACACAGTGATCGAGAAATAAGGGGGCCCCGCGATGGTTTTCCGGTGAACCGGGTCCCCGGGATTGATCGAATATGTTCGGCCGGCCGATGTGTTCGGGGCACGTGGCACACACCGAGGGCCCCACGCCCGGATTTCACCTTTCCCGCGTCTCCGCTTTTGTTCCCGTTACCGTTCCACGCGCACAGATCGCGCACCTCGCGAGGGACAGTTCGATCTTTCTTCTTCCAGACGCAACGACGAACATCCCGACCGACCGGGTACCTTCCTCGACGAAGGTTCTCCTCGGGAGGGTCATCGGGAGTACGTAGTACGAGAAGACGCAGCTGGGCGAGGCGAGCGGGGCCTCGACAAAGAACGGGGCCCGAGCAGCGCGCCTCTTTCCTTAATTGCAACAGGATTTCTGCCGTTTCGGAGCGGGGTATTAATATCGCGGACAATTTACGCGGTACCGACGATTTCACGTGCACCGAACCATAGTACGCTCCCCGGTCGAACGGCCCCGCCGCGCGCCTGCCCCGTGGGAATGCGTTTCCACGGTTTATTTAATAACGCTCGCACCGCGGCTTTATGCTCCCAATAAAATGTCGATCGCGTGATTGAACCGAGCCCACTCGGCCTCGCCGTGAAATCCTCCGTGGAACGCGCGCTACGAAGGAGGATGATCCTCGTGGGTATCCTCCTCTTTCGCCGGGACGTTGCCGTTTCCCCTTCTACCCGGCGTGCGCTGCTCCGTAACACCCGAGTCCTTCGGTTACCTTTCTTTTTCTGTTCATTCGTCGCCGGACGATATTTGATGGCTAAATCAGACGGTTTTAAGGTTTTAAGGTCGCCAACGGGGGGAAGAATTCGGGCTGCGATCGCGCGGACGATCGTACCGTCGTACGAGCCACCCAGTATATCAGAGGCTAACTATACCCGAGTCCAGCAGAGCGTGACTTTTCACGTGTAGCCGTGCCACGGGAGTGGGGCATGATCGTACTCGCGCGGCGTAGACTCGGATAGACTTTGATAGAATTTACACGGCGAGGCTCCGAGGGCCCGCGGACCTCTACGATGGACACGGATTACGACCAGGGAGTCTTTGATCTTCCCTTTTTACAGTTCGTCCCTTCTTTATCCTTCCTCCCGACGCGCTCCTCTCGTCCCCAAGGGACAAACATTCGGGCCCATTTGTACCGGGACACGCGCAGGTACCATTCCCGTCGGCCGTTCCCTTTCCGCGCGCGCGGTGTTATTATTTCACTCGAGGCAGGCCGCCATTAGACGTGTCCCGAAAGGAGCACACGAGATCCTCGACTCTTCTCCCCGCGAGCGAGCGAGCGAGCGAGTTCGCGGGAACTCTATTCGCACGTTTCACCAAATTACCATCGCCGTTAATTATCCTCGGTAATTAGCGGCCCCGATGCGGGATTGTTCCGCGTCGCGAGACCGCGGATAGCTGTACGCGGGTTGTTAGCGGATGCGATCGGCGACAGTTTAAGGAAACCGGTTGTTTTCGTTCATCTCGTCGATGCTCGATGCTCTTCGATCTTCGATCGGTTCGTCCCGTTTCGGGGAGCATTTGAGGATCGTTGCTTTAATCGATCGCCTTGTGATTTCTATTGCAACTGCGAAATCTACTAATTCCTCGTTGTCGTTAATGATTAGTTGAAATGTCTGGAGTTTCTGGGATTGTTGATCTACGGTTACTTCGAATGTTACTGAGGAATAACGAGTGATGCGAATAGACACAAGACATAACGCGAAAACTAGCAACACTGTGAAACCTCAGGTTTGCAACGATATTACAAGGGAACGGATTAATTTCTGATTGTACCGCGTGTCGTAAAATACCGTATCCGAGCGTGGATCGTAAAATACACATTACCGGTCCGTGAGAAACGATCCTGTAGATCGATAACGTTATCACGGCGACTCGACGGGGAACCGTCACCCGGGAGGAAGATGGCGGTCCCGTTCGCCGGGAGTTACAGACGGTTTTCCTAATCGCCGGTGCGTTAGATACTTTCTTGCCGATTGATCGACGCGTCGGTCCCATAATTTTCCCCGGTGGTTTTTCCTGCTCGTTTTTTCAGTGGCGGTGTTTCCTTGTTTTGCCGCGCGCGGCGTTCCTTGTTTTCCCCACCCCGAGATTACCATGACCATCGCAGCGCGACTGGTCTATGTGCATGGAGAAATGCAGCTGATGCGCACCGCTGAATCCCGAGGTCAGCGACTCGTCGACGGAGTTAGTGGAGCGCTTAGACTCGCTCCAGGGATTTTATGAATTGGTGCATGGTGGAGCCGCGAGGCAGAGGTGGAAGGAGGAAGACGAAGAAGAAGGAGAACAAGAAGAAGAACCAGAAGAAGAACCAGAAGAAGAAGAAGAAGAGGAAGAAGGGGGCTAGAAGATAGCAAGAGGCGGAGAGCGAGAATTAACAGAACCTTCTCCTATCGTGTTCGAATGCCACGTAGCAGAAAAATCCGACGATAGGCCGTATAAAGTCCAGAGCAAATAAAGCCCAGAACCAACGGAAAGACCAGCCTCGAATTCGCTAATAGAGCGGGCAGACGCAGCTCGGGCGATGATAGCGACAGGGATTCATTGTGGGCCGCTAATGGGTTTAGCAAAGAAGAAATGAGTCTCGTTTTTGTCCATCTACCTTCTCGCTACGACGAATCCTTGCTCCCGTTCGTCCCTCCGATTCGTTTGGCCTCCGATCAGAAGTTCCCCGGGGTCCACGTGGTTCTTCCCTCTTCATTCCTCCGGCCGCCGTCATCGGTAGCGACGTGTAGCGCCATGATTGTCCTCCGACGTTCTATTCTCCCCGTTCCTTCTCCTCTTCCTCCTCCTCCTGTGTCTTCTCCGCTTCATGGTGTTCCGCTCGCGAGCCACGGAGTACGCAGGTGCATTAACCGGACATTCAGCACCGTAACGCTGGCCTTAGAGACGGCGAGGATACTCGGGGAACCGAGGAAGACGGGAAACGTCGGCGGAAAGGAGAGGACGACAACGTATAAGAACGGGAAGAGCGGCAGGAGAAGCAGCGGCAGCACCAGCAGCGAGAGGAGGAGGAGGAGGAGGAGGTGGAAGATGAGGAGACACGAGGGGAGGCATCCGAGTACTAGAGCTCGGTGCTAGAGCAGATGGTTGGGATTCGAATTCCTCCGTTCTAAACCGCGAGAAGCTTAAACCGAACCCCGGCCTCGGCTCGCGGGATACCGTCGCGTCGTCGTCGCTTTAAATCGCGGCAGGAATGCCTGCGCGCGTTTAGGCGACGGGAAGTTCCCGCGCGCGGCTAGATGGATTTATATCGGAAACGCTCGCTGTATCGCGCGCGCGCGCCCGCTAAAAGCGGAAACATCGTCGGGTAGGGTCGCTCCGAAGGGCGCGCGGTGTGTTCGATGAACACGAGGATGTCAAGCACAACGACTCCTCCCGGTTCCGATAGCGTCCAGACGGTAGCGTTTCGCTCATGACTAAATGACGCACGATTGCCCCCGTCTTCCGTCCCGGCGGCTAGATTGTACGTAGCATTCGTTGCTCCGGACAGATACGTGTTCGCGGAAAATGTATCGCTCCCGTTAGCAGAGGAACGGGACTTGCGTCAATTGACACGTTGACTATCGCGTGAGGCTTCGGTGAGTCACTTTTGATTGTCCACTGCTGGTTTCTCGGTTCGCTGCGCGAAGCTGCCGGACCTCAGCGAAGAGAGTTTCTCCCACGTCTCGCTTCTCTACGGTTAGACCGAACGAGTCCAGCCCCCGAAAGATTCTAGCTTCAGCACGATCGCAACAGCGAACCTTCGAGCCGGTCCGCGTCGATCCTCCGATCCGCCCATCGCGATAGGAGCGCGCCGCGTGTTATCGTAACAATAGCCGCGGCCTCGTCGCAACAGCTGCGCGCCGGTGATTCACGCGTAACATTAAACTCGCCAATTAGACGGGTCGAATTCGGTGCGCCGCGTTATCTCCGCGTCTGACGTCGGACGCGTCCATGGACGGCGAGTCAAGGCCGCGGGTTGTTTCGATTCCGCGGGGTCGAGCGTTTCCGCGGCGGGGACACGTGGGCGGCTCGCGGTGCCGCGTTGGACCGGCACCAAAACGGCACCGGGCCCGTACGCGTACCCTTCCTCTTTTGCCAGGCGGGTGAAAAAGCGTCGAAAGCCTGGCCACGCGCCAACGCGACGGACGGTCGGAGAGGGAGGGAGGGAGGGAGGCGAGAGGCGAAACGCGCGGGCTACACCTCGTGTTTCGGACAGGTGCTCGCCGGGCACACGGTGCTCCGGGCCAGGTCCTTGGCTGATCGATCCGGCCATATGCTCCTCGCCGGGGCGACCAAGTACCGCGGGCGGCGGTGACGTTATAAATAAAACCGGGGGAATTCGAGACGCGATATTATGTCTGGACGAGTCCTCCTTCTGCCCTATACTCCTTTAGGCCCCGGAGCACGGCGAGAGGCTGCGCCCGCGCGCGCCGCCGCTCCGCAGTCGCTTTTCACGAGAAACTGGTTTTCATCCGCGCGCCACCGGCGCAGGGCACCGCGAGCACCGAAGAAAGCTCCCGTGGTCCGTGTCTCTTCTCCGGCGAGGCCTGCCTCGTACTCACGGGAGTCGGGTAATGCGGCTTTAATGCTCGAAGATGCAACACGAGACGCCGCGATACGAATTCGATTCGTACGGGGAAAAAGGAGGAGGAAGAGGTCTGGCTCGCATCCTGTTCGGACGAAGATGACTTCGACCCGACCGACGCTTTTCGGCTGTTCGCGCGTGATCACGGGGAGGAAATAGTTTACGATGAGCTGTACGTCTCGCGATTATCTTTTAGACTCGGGGATTCTCTGTCGGGTAGATTCGATCGGAATCGTCCGCCGTAACTGTTTGATTAATATGAAAATCACTGGATAGAGGTTGTCGACCGCTAAGGTGAAGCGCTTCTATCGACTCGCGTCGTTTCCGTTGCAATTAAATCTCGGCAAACAATGCGCGTTATGTAATTGACGAAACAATGGCGAATCGATTTACTCGGGCACGAGGCAGACGTTGCTTCCTCATTGTCGGGTCAGTGAAAATGGATTAAGGATTCCGCGTAGAAATTGAAACGAGAGTCTCGGACCGCGAGGGTTGCAGCAAGAGGAATCCCTTTGGTCGCATCAACCCACGGAATCTCGGGACGGCCGTGTGGCGCGGACAAAGAGTCGAAAAAGGAGGTCGAGGCGTGAGTTATCTTCGCGAGTTCACGTCATCCCATCCGTCGGCCTATAATCGTTACGTACGAAAAACTGGTTTCCCGGCCGCTTATCTAACGACTATCTTTCATCTGATATCCCTGTGAGCCGCGGGAACTCGATGGAACGGCCGAAAACTCGGTGTCCGGTCGGTTTCGCGGCCGAAACTTTTGAACGAGGCGAGATAACGATCCCCGACACCCCGGTTTCATCCCTCGTCTGATTAACTGTGGCGCGCTCACCGCCGCGGACACTTAACCGGGCAACTAAAGAATTCAGCTTGAAAAGTGGGCTGCGTCACAAGGTCAATGACGAGCGTATGAACTGGAATACTTTGAACGATAATTACTTAGATTAATAATTAGAATACTTATTTTCCTACGTATTCAAAATGACTTAAAACTATCATCAAACATCAATTCCAATTGCATCAACTGTTTATGCGAGGTTAAACATCTCCCTTGGAATCACCTTATGTAAAAATAAAGAAAAGTTTGAAGCGAAAGGAATCGCATGTTTATTAAGAAAAGCATGTAGCTAATCGTTGAAGAAATTTGTTTTCGGGTTTTAAGGTGGCGAGTACACTCGTCGAGCAAAGTTATTTGGTTAACGGGCTGCGCGTCTAGTCCGTTTAATTTAGGAGTCGACGTCAGTTGCACTGGAAACGATGTCGCCTCCGAGAGGAATCTCGTCGCGGATCCCGCAGGATTCGTCGCCGGGGAGACGGGATGGAGTGTCTCTAACGCGGATCGGCCGTAATTTCTTTATGACCTCGGAGCGATGCGTCCCGAATGTTAAACGCGGCGGCGGGTACCGGCCGACGGATCCGTTGGCTACGTGTATTTATGCGTTTTCAGGGAATACTTCCCTTTTGTGGATGCGATACGTACGTGACGGTCCGCGTTTACAGCTTTACCCCTCTGGGAATAACATTTCCGCCGCATTACAAATTCCTCTTTGTCGACCGTACGGGCTGACGGAAGTCGGCCATCGCGCGCCCAACTCCCGCCGACCCTGACCCAACGATACTCCTGAAATCCCTTGACAAATATACCCTCTTCCACGGTCGCCGGTTCCCGGCAAGCCGATTTTCGACCGTGAAAGTGCCGGGACTCTTTAACGCTTTGACTGTCGAGCAAACACTCATCGAAACTACGCAATCGGAGCAATTTTCTTAATGAAGATGAAACTAAATGGTCAAAATTCTTCGTAACTGGTTTACTATCTTTCTGGTATCTCGTGTATCTAATAGAATTCTTTTCGTTCGATACGTCATCAGAAAGATTGATGTTCAAGTTTATGTGAATAATGGTGTCAGGAATTCAGGTGACGTGGCAGCCAAGTGTTGATCTGTAAAAGTAAAGTTAAGCTAAATTTTTAACCCCTTGCCCTACAATATGAAGATTTCAAATAGAATTTAACATGAATATTATTCAATTTGTTTCAACGCAAATTATATTCTATTTCTCTGTTATCAACGATTGTACCTTAGAGCACACGTCGACATGGAACAAGATTAGAATTTTCTCTTTCAATAAATTATTAAGAACGAAGTAGCTAGATCGTTCAAATAAACGATCGTAAAAGTTACGTGACAAGATAACATAGAAAGCGTAGCAGTTGCCAATATTTTTCGTTCGAAACAAGCAATCTTCAGTCCGACGTTCCGACCAACAGAGAAGCGCGGAACAGCGACAATAGTTTACCCGCAATAGCTATAATCAAATTACGCGTCATTTAAAAGATTCCTTGAAATTTCAATTTCAAGTTAAACTCACTGATTCGTCAGCCCCCCTAAACACAGTGATTTACAACCGACTCCCGTACGACGCGACTACGGACAAAGAAAGAAGTTCCGAGCTGCTTCCGATTTATCGTCCGACAGCCTATCGCAATTACCCGATCCACCGAGTCGAGCGTTCGGTTTATAAATTTCTGCTCAGTTTTCCAGTCCATTGAACGGCAACACCGTTCGGATTACGATACGTCCGTTTAATGTCAACATTGGCCCGATCCGCAGAGAACGGAAAGCCTGACTCACCGTAGGCCCGCTGTAACAGGTGTTGGACGACGCTCGGTGTTTGGCTCGCTTCAACAGGTAAGACCTGCAGCGCCGATGGCTTTACAGGCAACGGACCGTTTCGCAGGTGAAGCCCGCAGCTGCGAAATGAGATAGAGGGGCGGGAAAGAAATCGCTTTATTTGACGCGCCGTCCTTTCCGTGGGTCACCGAACCAATTCGGCGGGCACCGTTGTTCCGACGCCGATACCGTACCGTCGTCCCGTGTAAAATCACTCCGGCCAGCCAACCAGAACCCGGTACGGTTCCATCTGAAACCAACGGAGCCTGTTTTGTGACCATCTTACCTGAACGAAACTCCCAGCGACTTCGATCCTCTTAGCTACCGGTCATCATCGGCCGGCCTAGCGTCGCAGCCGAAGCGTCTACGGGGTACCGTGGCGCAAACTACGACGCCCGAGGCCGCGGTGTATCTTAATCTTGTCAGTAAACCGGCTCTCGGCCGATGCTTTCGATTGCTCGTCCACGGAAACCGTGCTAGCGATGCCCGGCCGCGGCTCGAGCCACGGTTGCACCTTTTTCCCGATCGGACACGCTACATGGAAGTAATTTTCGAAAATATACAGAGCAGCGAGGGATCCTGCAGCAACGAGATATCGGCCGCGATACGGACCAGCCCGATATCTGATAGTCATGAATGTCTTCACTGGATGTATAAACCGTTCCCGGTCGATATTTATAACCAGTTCTTTTTGATCCTCTCAAACTCAGCGAGATCGCACGGAAGATTCAGCACTGTGAAACATTCTTGCATACCCCTGCCAACGATTGCTTCTCCCAGACTAAATATACAGACACATTCTAGATACGGGACGAGAGCAGTCATTACGCAGCTAACCTACGACAATGTTGAATCCCTCGAACGGGAAAAACCATCCTGTTAATGCGAGATCCATCGGATCGATTCCCCAACGATCTTTCAAGCGAATCTTCGAGACGTTCATGGATTCGTCGCCTCGGAAGACCAAACACAGGCTAACCCCGAGGATCCTACTCGGCTTTAAAAATATTTGCCGATAATTTCCTAGCCGCTAAGAAGTCGTTTGTCTTGGGAGGGAGGAGGGGGGGTTCGATATTTTTCTCGATTTTTCCTGTTGCGCGTGCTTTCCATCCAGCCTGGAAAAGGTCAGCGGCACCGGGCGGCCGTTTGCTTCCCCGCGCGGAGAACACACATCGCGCGTGATGTGTGCACGACGTAAGTGGAGCCCATGGTCGATGGGTACACGACAGGCATGTCGGAGGTGCATAAACGCACATAGAAGTGGAAATGCCGGGATTGGCAAGAGAGCTGCCGCTGCCGCCGCGACCGAGTTCGCCGGAGACACGGCTGGCCGCCTGTGGCTTCGCTCTGCCGCTCTTTCGTCCTCTCCTTTTCTCCGCGGGCCCGTAGCGACGCGGTCCCCCTCGCTCGCTCGTCTTCCCCTCCGCCGCCCACCACCCCCCGAGCCGACCGCGGCACGATTACCACCTTCCCTACGTCGGAGGATTCTGCCGCGAACGAACACCACCGAGAAGCCGCGGCTGCAACCCTCCGTCGGACGCCGCGGACGCGCCGAGAAGGTGGTGGACGTCTTCCACGTCGCAGGTGCGTGTCTACGGGGTGTCCTTGGAAATTCACCTGTGACAGGGGGAGGAACGTCGAGGAAGTAACGATCACTTGTTACGCTGCCCTTGTAGGGTCGGGCTCGGTCTTCCTGTCGTTTCGGAGTCGAGGGTTTCGGGAACGGTTCGCTGGAAGTCGGGGCTTGAGAGTGTTATAATTGGAACTGGAGGATTTCGGGTGTTTCAGGGAATAGTTGGTGGAACGTTGAGGGGCGGAAGGATTCGAGGGGAAGGATCGGTTTTGTATCGGATGATTCTCTAGGGCTGACAGGATGGAGCAGAGAGACGAAGGTACGTTTCGAGCGTGGATCGTCAAGGTTGTTGAACCGTTGCTCTTTCGGTGAACGGGTAGATGATTGTCGCGAAGTGAAATTCACTTTACAGGTTCGCGTCGCGACAGATGCTCGTCGCGAGACGCCTCGATCAAAAGACTCGCTGCACGCGTAACGGGCCTCGGCAGTCGCATCTGCCGCGAATGGGGCTTGATTTATGCTTATCCTAAGTAACGGATCGCCAGGAGTTTCATAATTGAGTCTACGCGAACCAGGAATTGCGCGGATCGTCGCCGGCCGCGATTCTGATGCGTTGTAACAACCTGGAAGCATCCGTTCAAGGTGTATTCTCATTAACCGGTAAGAAGCATTCTTGGAGGATGGCACAACGTTTCCGTCTACGCCAGACGCAGAGATTACGTAGCGGTCTTACGGCAGCTATCGATAAATAAACCTCAACGCAAGGATCTCGGAACAGGAAATAAAACTACGTGCCGAATATTCTTATATCTCCCGATGCTTTCGACTGCTCTTACATGCGACGCGTGTAAAACAAGTTTTCGAGAGTCTACACGATTTCCGTGACAGTCAAACAAGGAATCTGAAATTCATCCATTTTGCATACCAGCTGGTTCCACGTTACTGTAACGACTGTTCAGCGTAAGAACTGCGAAATTCAGACGAGACTCTCGGGTATACTTCCATGCCACCCGATAGATGATTTAGCCGAGCTTCCGAGGTTAGTCCGTAGCCGGAGCAGCGCACGAAGGAACGAACGAGCGAGGCTCACTCTTGCAGAGTGCCGCTGTTAGCGCATCGCACTATGACTAATTACGAGCCCGACTCACCCCACTGTCGGCCGATACGGCCCTATAAACGCCGGAGCACCACCGCGAGTCATTGTTCCTTTCCACGTCTCTGCGTGCCCCTTCGTTCCGTCCTCCTTCTGCCTTTTTCCTCTTTTTTACCTCCGTCTCTCGCCCTCCTTCTCTCTCTCCCTCCCATCAGCGTCCCTCATCTTCCTTCTATCCACGGAGTTGGTTCCAGCGTACCCACTCGGGGGTACCGAAGCGACTCGCGATAGCTCGTGCCTCGAACACGGCTTTGTCACGGCATGCACTTTCCTAAGAAGTGTTCTAATTTGCTTCTTCTTCGTCCTCCCGTTCTTCTTTTTTCCGCCGGTTTCACGAACCCTTTCCCGAGCAGGATCCCGGATAATTTATTCCTTAAATTTGTATGCGACGCGGGTCGGACGTTTTTCCGAGTCCGCTTCGCCCGCCATTGCGACCGCGGCCGTACCCGAATCGTCGCGACGATCGCGAACGTCGCGACGAAGGGGGCCGGCGACGATTGTTACCGGGAAATATCAGAGCGATTCGGCGTGCGTGACATACCGTCCCGATTTAATCCGGTCCGACGCTTGCGCCAGTAAATGATTCTTCCGAGTAATCTATCCCTCGGCATCGAGAGGCCTCGCCGGCGGTTTCTCGCCTCCGTAATTTAGGAGGAAACGATTTACTGTTTCCGGCAATGGGCACCCAGCAAACCGTGTCCGCGCAAAGTCACGGTTTGAGGATGGAGAAGCCGGCCGATTAACAAAAAGCGGCGTTTGTTAGAGTGTATCACGCAACGGTCGCCTAATTTGGACGGTACCGTTACCCGGCGCGGATACCAGTCGACGGAATAAAACTCGACGGCCAGATTTAATGACACATTGTGTCTGCCGTCTAAGCTTCTAATTATTACTATTACGCCACGGGATCGCCCCTCTACCCGGCGTCGCATTAATTAATTGCGAATCTCCCGACGCCAATTAAGAGACGAACAAATAGGGGATGATAGAGGCTGTTAACTTTTCACGGTGTTTCTTTAATAAAGACGCGACCTGGTATACGCTCGGTGCATTGACTTTTTCATCAAAATGGCTGCCGCGTTCCGGGGATTGTAGACATATTTTGATAGAGCGCTCGCCGGATCGAGATCGTTAGAGGGATCTCGTGGAGGTTGTCGATTAGTTTTCAAGTTTCAGGTGTCCGATGAGGACAGGCATCAACTAGTTTTTCCGTCCTCGATTCGCCGAAGACGCGAGTGCACGCGGGTTTGCACGTATTTACGAGTTTCCGCCATTGTTCCGAACGGCACTCTGTCAGTATCTTTCCACGAATAGGCGATATTATGGTAGGAGAGCTCGGAGCGCGAAAGACACGGAAGGTAGGAGAACATCCTGTGTCGTAGGACCCCCCTGTTCACGCTCTGCTGGCTTTACTTCGTAACGCTGATTTCCTAAGTATCCTTCCTTTTCACGGTGTACTGAGCTAAGTCGGGAAGGATGAGGCAAGGGGAGCCGGCGACCGGCTTTCCGTACATGAGAATGGATTATGCTGTTAATTAAAAGTGCTTCGATCTGGCCGCGAGAACATGTTTTCTCACGTCTCGCGACGCGCCCTTTTTCATCCGACCCGCCGTCCAGATAAGACAATGGGACGGTCCCGAACGGAATCGGTGCCCGTTCACCCTGAAACCAATCCGCACGACGAACATGGAGCATCTTTTCTTCATTTTCTGCTTCGGGTACCGCTCGGTGTGCTCGACTTTTTCTTATTTGCATTTAATGGGCTCGCTGGAAAATTCTCAGGTGTTTGTTGCTCGGTTTATTCACGTTTTTTCCCCGAACACGTGTTGCGTTAATGCGATAATTACAATTTTGCGTCTCGCGTTAAGGAAACTGAGCGATTTTTACGTGCAGTATCGAGATTTAATGAGACCTCTTTTTATTACGTTCTCAAAGATTCCGTTAAGGAAGCGCATTATCGAACGTAGGTTATGAAAATAGCCCTAAAATGGACCATTGCGTTAATTTAAGACCACTAATTGAAATGTAATGGTCCTTGACGAATCCTTGCTTCACCAGATCGGTTTATTTATATCGATACCGATCGAAATAGATGCTCACGAACATACCTTGTGCAATGTGGATTTATATAATCGAAACCGTACGAAACGCTAGTAAATTACGTTTCGCGATTTATTATTTAAATTTAGAGTGGTTATTTAGCGGGTATGCAAAATAAATTTTATTGCGTCATTCTTGGGTAATATAGGATGCGAGGGAACCCACGCAATATTTGCTACAGTCGATACGGTGGAACTGTATTATCGACTCGAGTCCGCGCGTAACTTGATTTGCAAAATTTTAAATTTCTTATTTTCTTATATTCACGATTTTCTGCAGAAAATACATGAAATGACTTTAAAAATAATTATTCGGTCTTTACAAATTTAAGACTCATATCTATGTCACTAAAATCAGTTATGATTGTTAATATCGTTAAAAGAAAAATATCGCGGGAAATTTCGAAGTTTTTTCATGTGTTCGGCAATACCATGGTCCGACATTTGCAATTTGTCATTTGTGCGCGAAGTGTCGAAGTGATCAGTCGTCTCCAGTTGCTCTCGTGTTTTTTCATTTTTTTTCTACATTTGTGCGCTCTTTAAAGTGAATTCGGGTGAGAATATTATTAATTAACCATAGTGCGTTAATAATTGAGTATTTATATCATACGCAAGTTGTTTTTTTATAAGATATTACGAATTATTGGTTACCTGATAGAAGACCCTAAGATGATACCAGCTTTGAAATTTCTTCGGTTAATTTGCATACTTTTAAATCTAGTTTGTTACGTATTATTATATTAGTAATTACTTACTATTTTGTGTAATAATCAGACGTCCATTCGCGACTTCAATACATATTTTCCGCATAATTGATTTCGAGTAGTCCGATCTCTGATAGAAGCTTCAGTTAGCGTCTCCGATATTCACAAAAGCGCGCGCAAATTCAAACGTAATATTGTGTAACGAGTGAGTGCCTACAATGCAGTGCTGCCAACATTGAATTTCCTGAATTGGTAAGTGACTTCTTATTTCACTTATTATAATGATTTTATGATACATGTATCTTGCAAATCGGTTAATATATAAATCACATTAAAATATATTAATCACTGTAGTATATTTAAATACTTTTTGCGTTAAAAATATCGAAAATATGAACTGTAAACGCGAAAGGATTTCGAATGCATAATTTGCAAGTCTTTCAACTAACGATAAAATATTTAAATTTTGAATAGATTTATAATGAAACTTGATCACAAATTTTACTTTCCAAAATTCATTACTTATCAACATCCGTTTATTCGTAGTCATCGTTGATAAAGTAGTAAACGTACTCATCGATGACACCTACGAGAAACATGATAAACTTACCGACGAGAGGCAAGTCTCGTCGATAACGAAAGCTACTTCTACCACCGACGATGAATAGTGTAGAATATCTTATGGGATTCTACATCAGATTCTCTGAAATACCGATAACGTTAAATAAACAGAAATTTTGCTGTCCTCTACAATTTAGAAATACAAGTATAACAATTCTAGTTAAACCGATGATCGAAGTTGTTAAAATCGACAGACTAAAATTTACATTGACATCCAGTTTGTTTCCTGTCGGTGTTTTTACCCAAGGAGTTTTTTCCTCGAACCACTTTATCGAACGGTCGCAGCGTCGTCGATAAATACACCACCCTCGGTATTCGGGATCTTTGTCAATATTCGCTGAATTCAATAGAAACAGGTGAAAAAGCCTATTTTTCTCGATTGGCGAGTAGCAACCGTGACGATTCGTTCGTTGCGTTCGTTATTCCGAGGAAAGATAAAAGCGAAGAAAAAGATAGGCGCGCAAGAACCAGAACCAGAATCAGAGACGTAAAAACATCACCGAATGAAATCTCTCTACCTTAACGAACACGTTCTTTATTGCCACTTTTTATTCTTGCCGCTATAAACTCAAGTACCCGCTGAGACGTGATCATTTTTGTTCCCCTGTTTAATCATAAACCGCGCTTTGATTTATGAACTATTCCTTAAACAGTCCGGGAATCTCGATTCCCCCGGCTCGTTGGGAACGGACGCGTCCTCTTACAAAAGAAAGCTATTATTAAACATCGCTCTATGGTCTTGTCTCAGCTCGTCCCGAGTCCACCGCTGTAAATGCATAAAATCTGCAGCCCACTAATAAATCCGCCCGTTCCGCGAACCCGGGCTGTTTCAGAAGCGAGCTACTAAGAATTCTTCTAGCAATCTAACGTTCGCTCGGACAAAGTGAGGCTCTTGACGAACGCCAGAGCTCATCGGGCATTTACCGTTCAGGAATGTTAACACGTCGGATGCCACGGGGGTCACCGGTGACCTCGACCGAATCGAATCACTGTGATTCATTCGATTAAACGATGATTATCTGCAAACTTTTCTGTATTAGCCCTTTGTACTCGGGAGGTCACTCTCAGTCGCCACTTGATTTCCTACAGGGAAGCTATAAAGTTTGATATTTAATATTATATTTCATATAATGCATCAATCTGAGAAATATTGACGTGAAATAGCTTTGCCCGTCGATTCGCGTGAATTTCTCGTCGAGTTGGTTTTACAAAATATCGTCTTCATTTCATCGGAATATTGAACTGTGTATAATGCGCGTGAAATATTGGGAAACGAAAGCTTTTCTCAATTTACTTGCGACTTCTCTTAATTTCAAAAAATATCGTCTTCAGCAGATGCAGCTGAATTACTTGTCAATTGCTTAATTAAAAAAAAGGAAACTACGTACTGATATCTTGTTCGAGTAATCAAATCATTCGTCGACTTAGTTTTTTAAATACGAAACTTTCATCTCAACTGTCATTCGTCCGCAGTGTTGAGTATTTCTAGTGAAATATTTCCGAGCATAAAGGGTTAACACTAAAACTACCAGAGGGGTTCAAATAACCCATGCCTGATGTCTTCTTCTTGCAATTATTAGAAAGGTAACAAGTGTTTCTCTGAGAAATTATTAAAGAAATTCATTTAGCACTACGCAAATTGTATTGTAAATCAATTAAAGTCTGAAAAGATACTCTTGAAGTTTCCATAGCGAAATTTTAAAAAGTCAATTGAAGTGGTCGGTAGTTGTATTAACGTCTAACCGCGTCGAGTACAAAGTAGCTACTTCCAACGGTTTCGAGCTAGACTACACTCACTTAGAGTATTCGCAGAACACAACGGAATCGACTCTTGAAACAGTATTTCGCATGTTTCAAAGTACCTTATCCCAGTTCTCATTTCTTCGAATAACAGACATTAGAAATGTGTGATAGAGTAGTTAGGGTCTAGGATCTAGACCAATTCTCCGGGGATATTTAGACGGTCTCAGTGTGCAGGATGCTCCAGTGTCTGATTCGAGTTAGCCGCACGCCAAGCAAATCAATCACGTCGCACGCACTCGGCACACATGCCGCTAATGTGCACGCAGGACCGGCGGCCACGGGGTAGCGGGAAGGGCCCAAGGATTAGGGTGCGCTTCCGTTTCGGGGATAATTACTCGGCTTGTCTCTCGCCTTTCTGATTTCCAGCGGGATGTAGCCACCTACCTCTAAATAGAGGATCGCGTTTTCCCAGTAATCAAGAGCGACAATGACACGCCCGTGAAGGCGAACAGATTCATTACCGCTACTTCCGATGCGACTGCCTTTGATTCCTCGTCCTGACGTCTATAATTAGCTGTCCTCCTAGACAGCCAGGGTTAAGCGGTTCGATTGTCGCGTCGTTTTCGAACGACGCAGCTATTTCGGTGACCCCGGAAGAGGGGATGCTACCGGCTGGTACAGAAAAGTTCGAGTATCTCAGCGATGGATGGAATTTCCCGATGCCACGGGGCGTAACTGTTCAGCGGGAACTTTCTTCACGCTGGATACCAATTCGGTGGATTCAGTATAGTATCGAGACCGTTTCCTTTTCACCTGTAACAGGGGTTGCCTTGATCGTGTGTCTCTGCTGTACGATCTCGATTAGCCGAAGCTGATTTCACGGTTCAGCTGCTTATCCTCAAAGTGTTGAAATTGGAAACATCGTTACCCAAAACACCGAATGGTCTTCATTACTCAATTCTTCAGTTCCGTAGAATCTAATCTTCGTTCTGAAGTTTCTTTCGATATAAGAGAAAGTCAATCTTGAAGCTAGATTCGATGCTTTCAATCGATTAGAGTGTTTACTTAGAGTTCTTGATGATTTCGTTTAACCCCTATGATTTCTTCAGCTACGATCGATACTACTTTCTCATTAATAATTTATTGGAAAAAAATTCTAAGCATATGTTACGCCTATATTTCCTTTTAAGTATAATAGTTGATTACAGAGGAATATTTACTTGAATTCGAATGAACTGAGTAATATATATTTGTTGACCTATGTTGAAAGTCTGCACGAGTCACACTCGTAGGACAAGGGGACCCTTTGCACTCGGAAGTTTTTCGCCAGAAATATTGTAACATTTTCCGATGAGATAAAGTCATACATTGAGGAACAAAGCTATTTTATTTGAACATTTCTCAAAACGATGCATTATAGGAAATATACTATTAAATATCAAATTCTATAGTTCCACTGTATGAAATCAAGTGTTGAGCGAGAGTCACCTCTCGAGTGCAAAGGGTTAAAAAGGCGTTCAATGAAACGTCGATTACTCGTAAATAGATAAATAAATAAATCCATACGCGGTAACATCTGGCCGAGAACTACCCTCGGAGCACAGGGGTTGATAGTCGAATACCGGCAACAATAACTCCGGAATCCTTTTTCCTCGTTGTGTGTGCTCACCACTTCGGAATCACGCCCTCCCGAGGGACAGGTGAGAGAGTCCGCGAGGATTAGTTCGAGCCCGCGCGCGGGCACGAGCGTAGGACCCGCGGTGCTCCGTCGGAGCGTGGCCCGTCGATGCACATAATGAGCTGGTGTCCAGCGGGCAGAACGAGTTAATTAATCCTCCAGAGACGGGCGGACACACGCTGCATGCGTCGCTCGATAATTACTCGCGCCGGGCGCGCTCGCGCTGGTAGTCGTCAGCTTCCTATTCCATCGCGAGCGATTTCCTCTCGGGTCCATCGGCCACCTGGCGCCACGGATCGTCGGCGATCGACCGTGCGCGCGGACGTGGAATCGATCCCGTTGTCCCTGACACGGCCGAGGAAAAAAGTTCGAGGAGAACGTTATCGGGAAATTCGAACATCCACGGTAGACTCCGTGTAATCCGTGAAAATTCCCCCGTCCCCTCTCGACGTCTCTCGAGTAGATCTGACGGAGGAATCGTTCGCTCGTGATTCCTTCTAATTCGGGAGGTTGCAGGAATATTTCACGAGCGGCTCTTTTAGCCCGTGGAACGAACGTATCTCGAGATATCGCTATCGCGTTTGAAATTGGAACCGGTTCGCTGCTTCTTTAATTATCCGGCAGTTCGAAAATCCCTCGCTCTAATTGCGGATCCGATATAAATAACATCCGACGGCTTCGCCGCTTCAAAAAGCGGTTTCCGCGACGAATACGGCGCACTTCTCGATTCGTCGCACGAGAAGCACTTCCAACTGCCGTTCGTGAACGTTCAATTAGACCCGCCAATATAGAAAAAAACAGCTGGTTCCGTAGGAAACCGTCCCGTATACGGTCAACGACGAGAAACTCCATTCGCCAGCGACGCGTGAAACGCATCGAGGCGTCGTGATCTACGCGGCCCGCATCCATCGCGTCGGGTCTTCGTCACGGGCAAGATCATTTTTTCCACGGCGGTGCCGCAGGGATAGGGCTCCCGGCGCGCTCCTTCTTTTTTCTCCTCGAAGGGAGCCACGTGAAACGGTCGTGAACACCGGCCACATAAATTTCAATTTTAAATACCCCGGCGGATCGCGTGTTCGTGGAAAGGATCCGGCGCGCCGCGGTAGGCGCACCGGCTAGCATTACGCCGGAAAAGGGTGGAAAAAAAAATCGAGAGCCCGGGGAGGCGCGCGCGGTGCCGGGGGCCGGGGGCGGACGGAAAGAAAAGAACGAAATAAAAAGAAAGATGCCGCGATTACGGTTTCTGGCTTGATTAAAAGGCCATTCTGCGCGCGGGGCGGTATTGATTTTAGCCGATGCTTTTAAAGCGACCGCGCGGGAATTAATGTAAAAGCGACGAGCGAACGCGCGAGCTAGGCCCGACGGACCGTTCGTTTTTTCTCTCGTGAAAATTAGCTCGGGCGTCATTCTCCATCCTCCCCCCTCCCCCCTCCCGGTCGGTCCGCGAGAATTCAATTTCTGGAATCCCGTGGTATTATTTAGCCGGACGTCCTGTGTTCGATACCGGCCGCCGGCGCGGCGCGGCGCGGCGGCCGCCACGCCCGATCTCCTGATCCATTTTTAATTTAATTCCGGCGTTAAGCCCCGACCGGAGAATGGACAGGGCGGACGCGACGCGATCGGCCGGAATTACCGGCCTGATTTACGCCGGCGCCATTTGTCTCCGCGGGTACTAAAAACTGCGACAAGAATATTTCCCGGATTTCTACGAAATTATCGTCGGATTATGGAATTCGAATTATCATACGCGATTTTGTTAATGCACCGCCCGCGGGCTTAACGCGAGCCTGTCCCCGGGACGCGATCGCGTTTCACGGGGATCGCTGATTCGGAGTGGCCGCCTGCGGCCGAGCTGCCGGGGAAGTTTTTTCTACCGCTGCTTTGTTGATGTATTATTATCGAAATCGACGGCTTTTTCATGTGGCTCCATTAGCGGACATCCCTGTAAAACGCTGCTTTACTTTTCGATCGCTCGCAAATACGAGAACAAGTTCTGGATTCAATCGAATGATATTCGCGTGTAGGAAATTTCGTTTGAAATGTTCGCACCTAGTTCGACGTTACGATTGTTGAAAGTAAGGATTAGTATTATCGCGAATTAATCTATCGTAACACGCGAAGATCGCGAGATTTCAGCGAAAATTCACACGCGGTGGGTATATTAGAGTGGAAAGGGAACAAAGGAGCGCGGCGAATAAAGGGAAATACTGCAGTATTTAAAAACGAGCGCAACACGGCCATCGGTGCGAAGGAATCCGAACGAATGACAAGCAGGGCACACGCGCGGACGTCGATATTCCGCGCGAAGTCACCCCGAAGGGGCGTCGCGTATGGTCAGCCGGAGCGAGGGGCGTAGGGGCGGGCGGTCTGCATAAATTCGGGGACTGCAATTGGCGCCCGAATACTTTTACAATTCAAATTATGGAAATCCCGCGGGTGTACGTACCTAGCGGACGTCGTCGCTGCGTGCCGCGTGCACGTTGAACACCAACGGATTTATTTCTCAAGCCCACCCCTCCTTCGTCCCGTCATTCTCCGCGTCACCGTTCGCTTCCACCGACGCGCCCTTTCCTCTCTCCTCCCGCGTCGTCTCTTTCGTTGATCGGCAGATGAAAAAGGGAAAAGAACAGAGGAGAAGAAAAACGAACTCGCTTGGGTCGGGAGAGGGAAAAAGAAAGACGGAGGCCAGTGGCGGCGCACGATAAACGGATATCGCGATCGCCGATTCTAATTCTATAATTCCACGGTTAAGCCGGGTTACGAGGGGGCGCGCCGGGCCCCGGGACCATATACCACGGGGACCGCGTACAACAGTTTTATCTAAATCCGTGTCACGCGCCTCGCTTCATCCCCTTTAATGCTCGACGGAAGTTCTCGGTGACCGGCTGCGCCGGAGCCACGCGGAAAGCCGACGGAAACGGAGCGGATTTCCACGCTCCGCGGCTCCCCGCGTTCCGCATCCGAATTTTCTGGGACACGCGAACCTTTTTTTCGGTAGAAAAACTCCCGACGAGCGGCCGCGGTTTTTCGAGATGGAAACCGAGAGTTGAACGATGTTCCGCCCGGTCGTGATATTCCAGGGGAAATAATGTGTTCCAGTTCTCGGGGACTGGAGTTCGGTTGTTGCCCGTGGACACTGAATTTTTCTCTGCGTGCTGTTAACGGTTAAATGTTTCTCGGTTCTCCAGCGGTTGGTCGATACGTTTATTTGAAAGCGTTGAATTAAGGGAGTTACGTTTCTCGAATATCAACTGATTCGTGTTATTGTAATGCTCGCTATCGTAAATGTTCGTTCGTTAACGGAGGATTGATATTTCAAGCTAGTATTTATACGGTGAACATTACTCCGTGCTAAAGTTCAACGTGGCGCCAGCGATTTAGCAATCTCCGCGTCTACTCGAGGCAATATTTTCGCGAAGAGTTCAGGCCGGGGCTCCGCGCGGCCGCTCCCCCGGCCCAGACAAATCGCCCGCCATTTGGAACACGGACATTTTTGACAACGTATAGACCGATGACTAATGCCCGCGCGATCAACAATTTCGCAGCGTTTGCGGGGCATTAAGGTCCGCCGAGCGGTTCGAGATGTTCGCCGCGCTAGGGACGCAATCTCCGCCGTGTCCCTGTTTTCTCCCGTCGATTCCGCCGCGCCGCGTCCCCGGGGATCGGCGCGCAGCTCCGAAGTTTCGACGTTGAAAAATGCAAACCGCGGGTGTCGCTTTTCCACGTTCGTCCTCGAGCGTTCGCTCGGTCTTTTTTAGCGGCGGCCGAACGCGAAGAATTATTATCGCCGAAAGAACCTTCGACCCTTGGGTCTGTCTATGATTTGTCAACGAGATCTGGAACGCGTCCGAGATCCTTCCTCTTCGTCTTACGCGAGAAGAGCCGTGGATCTCTGCCCCCGGCCGCTGATACACGAAGGATTCCATTGCGGATTTGTATTACTCATCCCCGCGAAAGGGGAGGCACGCGTCGCTCGTCGCGCCCCTTGTCCCCGGGATGAACATACTTATTATCGTCGGTGTATTAGTCGAAAAAGGGACGGGGAATTCATTCGATTAGGCGAGCGTATCCCGCGGAAAAGGGAGGATAATTGCATTAAGCGGCAGTTTATCGAGTTGAATTGGGCAGAGCAAACGAGGAAAGTTGCTCGATTAACGGAGACGCGGGAGCTTCGTTAATCAACCTACGTTCATTCTTGCTCCCACCCCGCGCGTTGTTTTTTCCCGGCCGATCGATCAAAATAATCTACCGGGATAATACGCGCCGGGAATAATTAATTCCTTTTCGCATTCGAACGGGGGCTAATGTTTCTCGGTATTAATGACGTGATAGGTGCTTCTACACGTATCAAAGGGGTAGTTCCCATTAATATTCATTACCCTATTAGGACTCCTAGCCAGAACTCGCGTATAAATATTCATACCTTTAAAAATTACGAGTTTAACCGTTAATCGATTTTTCCTCCTCGATATGGGGGATCGGGGGATGAACCGGGAGGGCGAGATGTGTGTCTTCTTACATCGCAGGATGCGCATCTTACGCCAGGGCAAAAAGCACCGGCAGATAAGCCCGACAACTTAGCCGCTAAGCCCTTCTTCCGCGGGATTATCAGCTGAACCGAGGTTCTCCCCCGTTCGTCCCCTCGCGAGCCGCCCCTCGTGCTATTTCCTCCGAACAATACCAACCGCGCCGTGTTCGTTTCGTCGTCGTCGATCCCGTTCTGATCTTCCCTTACCGCGTGCGCTCCGTCCTTTGTCTCTCTCTCTCTCTCTTTTTCTGCGGCCATCCCCGAAAGTCTGCAGTGACAGACAGTTCCGAGGGGATGACGTTCGTCCGCCGGATGAATCCCAGTAACGTACCATCTCCTCCGTCGATCCCTCGCGGAAAATCCGATCCGTGTAAAACGATTTTCGATTGAAACGTTCCCCGATATTAAACGAACTGAATCTCTAATCCTTTACCTACGGCTCCCAGCCCCCGGGGAACGGGATACGGCCGGCGGAGAATTAACTCGCGCCGCGCCGCGCCGCCGCGCGATCGCGATGGTCTTTTTGACGGCAGAAAGTTTCTGCTCGCCGGCTTCGGGTCGGCTCCGCGTTCCCGTGGATATCATCTCGATCGAATTTAATTCTGAACGAGTGTACGGTTTAGATAAAACGCCCGCCGGGCTAAGACACGTTTCAACCCCTTCCCGCGATAGCGCCGATTCGATTCTTCTTTTCTTTGGAAACGGATGGAGGAAATTTTCTGGAATTCTTCGCTATCTTCCCTTTAGAAAATCAACATTGAAGACGGGATTTTACTGTTCTCTCGAAGATAAGCTTTCGTTAATTTTTATCTATAATTTCTGTTTCACTGTATTCTACTGGAAACTGTAGATATTAACCCTTTGCACTCGAGAGACTCTCACTCACCATTTGATTTCATACAGTAAAACTATAAAATTAGATATTTAATATTATAGTTTGTATAATACATCAATTTGAGAAATATTGAAATAAAATAGCTTTGGTCCTCAATGTACGTGCGATTTCTCTTCAGGTTGGTTTCACAAATATCGTCTTCATCTCATCAGAAAATGTTAAAATATTTCTAGTGAGAAACTTCCGAGTGCAAAGGGTTGATGAATAAATGAAGAAACGGGTTTCTATATTTATAATAAATAATTTATTAACTGAATTCTGTCGCTTACATCTCGTGTACAACTGAATTTTACTGTTCTTTCGAAGATAAGCTTTGGTCAATTTTTCTCTGTAATTTCTGTTTCACTGTATTCTTCTACTCGAGACTGTAGATATTAATGAATAAACGAAGAAACGGGTTTCTATGTTCATAACAAACAATTAATTAACTGAATTCTGTCGCTTACATCTCGTGTACAACTGAGATAACTGAAACAGAGGTAGAAAATTCCGGAATAAATTGGTCTGACGAACCCAAATAGGAGAAAAGGGAGGACACTCAGACGGTAGTTTTTTTCTTCGAGTCGAGATTTAAAATCCAGCGAGCCATGGGGTGGCAGTTAACGATTCCTTGATGAGTTCACGGTAACCAGAGCATTTTTACGGCACTGTTCGGGAGACAAGAGGGTCGGGCCAGCGTCACCCTAATTTCGCGGGAGACGTTGGAACCGGGCAGGGACATCGGGTTCTGACACCGAAGGGACCGGCCTGAAGAGACACCGTGACATTCGCCGTGGAATCTTGATTAAATAAACATGAAGAAAGCCGTTCGTCACGCGTCTGACGAAGAGGGGCAGACGACGGAGGGGGAGAAACGTCGCGACACACTGACACGAAAGAATCGCCACGGTCTTTGTTTCCTGGGGTACGCCGGGCGGTGGGCGTAAACGGCAATTAGATGCAACTTTTGATAAATGTCGGAGCACAATTAGCGGATCGCCATTCTTCTCGCGCCTGGAGAGCCACTGCGGAATCGTTCGTCGTGCAGGGTGTTTTTCAATCAACGCGAAGTGCCTCGAGCCGTCCCATAGTTCAACGCTCGTGCTGTTTGTCTCTTGAAATTTTGTACATTTAGATATTCGAACGATACAGTAATTACATTAAAAATACATTCTGTAATCAATAACTTTCTAGGGATAGAAGTTTTCTATTAACTTAACTCTTAACGCAGTCATGCCAGTAAAAGTCATTTTATTATCATCACCGTTATTGCAATATTCACCGTTAACACTCGATGTTACAGTATCTTTCGCGATAAGTTCCGTTGAGAGTCAATACAATTACCAATTTCTAATCTATAATTTATCAAGTCATCACTTTCCACCTCGCAACAAAGGATACGCCAATTACAAGGATAATTGCGAGTTCCACGTAATGACCGAGGATAATCTGAAAAACCAAGCGCGCGATCGCCCACATAAAACACCCGTGGTAAGGAAAGTACCCTCCAAATCGGCGGTTTCGTTTTTCAATCGGCGCACAATACGAGCGCCGGGCCCGTCGAGCGCGATGGTCCCGCCCGCCGCGTCGATAAATTAATCCGAGCCGTCGATAGGCGGCTCCCACGAAACGAAAGCTCGAAGCTCGCCGCCTCATTGATTCCGCGACAGGGAGAGGAGAAGGCGTCTATCCGGCGTGCGCGCGCGAGGCCCCGGGAACACGGCGTATCGTCTTATCGGGATGATTTAGAGGAGGATACGGTGTATATCGCGCGGAAGAAATGCATCACAGAGCGAACAAGTACGTCCCGTGGATTTATGGGGATCGTCGCGAGGCATTTCTAACCGGGGTTTCCTTAAAACCCGCGCGGAATTCAGAGTCTTATTCCCCGCTTCCGTTCCCTCTTCCCCTTCCTCTCTCTGTCTCTCTTCCCCGGGCAGGAATCAATTTACGGTCTGGCACGAGACGCGTACACGCGGGAGCGCGGCCGGCTTGATCGTCCAATTTAAAAGTGCGACACGTCGCGCGCCGCGCAGATCTTCAAGTATTTTGCAATTGGAATAGTTTCAAGGACCTCGCGGAACAAACGCGTTGCACCGGGAAGTCCTCTCGATGCGCCCGTCGCGTCGCGCTCTTGAGATCCTTCGTCCTTTGTTCTCCCGAGACGTGTCCCCGACGCTGAGGACGAATAAATAAGAATCTCGAGCATCACGGAGGAACCGTTGCAGTCTTGTTTCTAATATTGTTTATAGGAAGTATTCTTAATGTTGGAGCTGAAATTCGACGGAGCAATAATAGACGAGTTAGATTCTTGGTCGGCAAGACGGTATTTCCTTTGCAATTTGTAAGCATTCAAACAGTGGTCTAATTCAATTAGACGCTACTTCCATTCGTTACGCGTCATTCTCGGGAAGCAGTGCCTCAAACGTTTCCCAACAATCCCACTCATCAAACGGCCCAAGGGTCACCGTCCGAATTCAATTCATTTTCGGCGAGCCCCCACCTGAGTTCTCCGAGCAAATAACTACTCCAACCTCTATTCAAAGCTTCTATCAGTTCGCTGTTCAAATTAAGATTCTAAGAGTAACGGAGTATCGAAGTCTTCGACCCCCTCCGCTGAAGATCACTCTATCTTCCCTTTGATTCGCATCACCCTCCGCTCGCGCTGATTTCGAACAATGCGGCGACCGCTAAGAACACCCTGATGCGTGTTCTATCATCAACCGAAGGCCGCACCCTCTTTCTGTCTGGGGGATGGGGCAGATGGACCAAGAAGCGAGGAGAAGAGGACGAAACAGTGGAGGTGGGTAGGGGGGTTGTCTTCGATCGCGAAGGAGACGCGGGGAACCGGCATAAATCACAATTATAATCAACGTGCTCGAAAGTTACACCCGGTTCCGTCCCCTTTGACCCGCCGCCGCCGCCCCTCGCGCGACTCGCGGCTGCCGGCGTCGCATGGAAATTTATCGCCCAACTTCGGTTTCCTTCAAGGTCGGCTCCCGGTGCTTTGCATACGTACAGCTTCGTCTTCTTCTTCTTCCGCCGGTTTTTCGCGAGTTTCCGCGGGCCGCAGACGAGGGACTCCGTTACGCTAGTTGCGCGCCACCCCGCCGGAAGCGAGTCCCCGGCAAGAAACCGCGGAATAAAAAGGTGGATCCCGCTTTATCCCCCGGCGACTCGGGAGCAAATGTTTTCCCCTTTTTTGCATTAACCGTACCATCCCCCGCGCCGCACCGTTCGTTCCGGCGCCGCGATTGTTCGGATCCGTTATATCGCGATTCATGGAATTCTGCTGCCTGCGATACTCTATTCAAGACGGGAGTCTGCTTCAAGACGTAGTTTTTGAGGCTGCCGGCTTACGTTTCGGATTTTATTTTTGTAGACGCTTCTTCGCTTTGTTTGGAAGTTTTAATTTCTGAGTTGGAGAATCTAGCATGGCCAGATAGATGTTTACAGTCGCAAACAGTAGAACTACCGTACCAGTCAAAATGGTTTTGATCTTTTTGTTTCGCAATTATTAATATTTTAAAGCATTCAATAATTCAAATGATATTGAAAATAAATAGTTTCATTTGAATACTATAATGTCTAAAAAAACTGACAGTAACCTATTGTTACAATTTTTATATGGATTACATATTAATCATATTAAATGCTCGGTAGTTCTAGTGTTAATACAAGTTCGAAAGGAACATTAAAAATAAATCTTTTAAAGTTAAGTATCATTGATGATCATATTTAAAAATTGAATATCAGCTTGGCAAGATTCCTACTTCCACCGATTGACTCTGTGATTCTAAACATTCCTAAATCCAAGGCGAGGCAAGGCGAAGCCAATAAAACGTCGAAATCGTCAATTATCAACCCCATTCAGTGCTCCGCAATTCCGGTAGCAAGTCGCCCTCCCCCTACGTAAGACAAAGGAAGATTCCAGTGACTCATCGCCGCGATAGAGGCATAGACACCCCAAGGAAGAAACTTTCCTCCCGCGAAGAAATGGAACGTATCAGCGGGGCGGCTAGAGGAGCGACGCCGATAAAGTAATCGTAAAAGGGAAACGCCGATTCCCGGGTATTGTGGCTCGCGCCGCGACCGAAACTTCCCGGGGAATCCATTATCAGTTCCGTAACCGTGTCCCGGTAACAATGCCGATGGAAAAAGTTATTAATAGCCGTGAGCTGACGGGCCGTATCGGGCCTTTACCGGCGAACAAAAGTATCCTGCGCGCGGGAGGAAGCGGCGCGGGTCGTTAAGAAAGAGTTTCCGGCCGCGACGGATCTCCCAGCGTGTTCTATCCCCGTGAAGACGTCACAATGACGCGGGGAATCGTGGAAGATGACGAATGACTCACCGCGCATCTCCCCGAGCGTGCTGCTTCTGGTTCGGTAATCCGAGGAACGTGACGGCCTCGCTCCCCGCCGCGGTGCACGCTCGACGGTGTCGAATTGCCTATCGAATCGAATCAATTGGGATCATCGTAATTCAAAGTGCTTGCTCGGAGATCGAGCGAAGTGGCTGGGGATGCTGGCGAATTCAGTTTATCCGGTTTCTTCGTCACGTGTCCGCGTGGCGTTTGTAAAGAGGCTAGGTTGCGCGTGGAATAATTTTCGCCGAGGAATTGCGATTATTTAGGTATTCGATGAAGATTGCAACTGTTAACACGTTTAGCGTTAACGTCCGAGAATTCACTTTTATTCGCTGAATTAAACTCGGCTAACCACTGGGAGAATGTTATAATTAGCACTACGAAGAAACCCTCCGCTGTCTAACTGCTTGAATAAATTACTCCACCGTGGGACTTTTATGGATACGTATAACACGCAATTAGATTCCCCGCGATCACTGGAAAGCGAGGGGGTAATAACCGTTTACCTCCGCGATGAGAAGTATACGCGATCATCAAACAATTAACGATCCTCCTTCGAAATCCCGAGGCAAATTGATCCTCGCAAATCACTGTGCTCAGAGCTTCGACAAACTCCGACGCGACCCCTTAAAGATGCCCACATTATTGCTACCGCTGAACGATTTACCCCGATCAATCGAATCCTCCGTAAATTACCGAAGATCGCAATCTGCGAAGCAACATTCTCGTAAGCGCACCGATCACGGGACAAGCCTCGTCAAATTTATTTATAATCGTCCGCCATCGATGTGCCTGCACGCAATCCTCCGGGTGAAACAAAATCATCAGAATTTCTATTTGCGTCGCGAGTGCCCCCTTCCTCTCTCCGTTCCCGTGCACTTATCCGGGATCCCGATCGGAATCGTTACGCCAATGCCAGGGACGACTTATCTCGCGGCGCGTAACCGCGAAACATCCATCAGTGTTCCGCGCCAGCCAGTGAACTGGGTGGCTGGCAGCCGGTGAACGCCGCGCGGCCGGCATTAACATAAAAGCAGCGCATCGTATCGCGGCCGTGGCATTAATTCATCCTAGTATTCGGTTTGCATAGAGGATATCTGGAGATCGTGCACCCCGCGTCAGTCGTACGGAACTCGGTAGCGAATCCTCGGCCCCCCTCCCTCCCCCTTATCCACTCCGTTTCCCTCTATCGTTCGATCGTGCCAGTGTACCCGAGCCTCTCTCCGGCTCAGATATAAATCTTTGATTACCGACAGGAAAGATCCAGTAAAACGGAGGCCCCTGCGATGCCTGCTGTGTATCGGCTCGCATCTACGCGTCTCCTCTCTTCCTGCATCCCTCTTTCTCGCGCCCCCTTAAGCCCGCCGCACATGTAGAAGCTAGCTGGGTCTCGCGAAACCTAGCTTCGATTCTAGGTCTGACGCGCGACAGTTGTGAAATACGGATTGTTCCTCGATTTCTTTGGTGTACTAACCCTTTGCTCGAGTGGTGACTCTCGGTCACCACTTGGTTGACACAGTGAAACTATAGAATGTTAATGTTAAACTTCGTATAGTGCCTCGATACGTGAAACATTGGAATGAAACAGCTTTCTTCCTCGATGTACTGGTGATTTCGAATTAGTCTCGAACATCGTCTTCGCTTTGTAAAGAAATGTTAAGTATTTCTAGTAAGGAACATCCGAGTGCAAAGGGTTAATACTAGGTGTCTATCATTGGTAACATTCAACGGTTCACGATGGAGTCTTGGAAACTGAGAAACGGTTCACTTTTATATTCGAGAGATTTGTGTATATAAGTTTCACGAATTAATACTATACAAGTCTGCTTTCCCATCGAAAATCGCGAGTTCCAAAGACGTCGATATTCCACGAAGCCTACGTATCTTAAGACGAACGTGTGTAGAAGGCTTTACCTTCTCCCGTCTCTTTCTGCGACATGTCTCCCCCGCGACAGGGCACAGAGGCATCCAGCATCTCGACTCTTTGAAGAGTCCGGCGCACGGTGCTTCCGTCCGACGATAATGCGATTCGACTTTTGCTCTTCGGCGTCGCCCACGCGGCGAATGGGGCGACGCAGAGAGAGAGAGAGGGAAGGCTAAAGGGAGATTCACTTGAACCGTGACTCCGCGCAGCCTCGTTATCGATTTCGAATCATCGATACGTTAGCGTACACCTTCCGGCTACGTCCTCCTTCCTTCGAGACGAAAGTCGCCGCCCGCCCCTCCGCTCGCCTATGGTCCGTCCGTTCGTCCCCTGAACGTCGGAAGGAATAATGTTAATTTTTCAGGGTGTCCCGGGGGCGAGGAGCCGGAATATCGCCGGCGGGCGTCGCTCCGGCTCTAAGGGTATTTCAATTGTTCGCCATTACCCGCGGAATAATTCATCCCGGCTGGCTGGCATCGACGTGACGAGAAATTACGTCGCGAACACGGTGCATACCTCCGGGGCCCCTACGGAATATCAAGAGTGGAATCGGCGGCGGGGGTTGAAACAGGGTGGGGAGCAGCGGCGGAGCGAGGGGCCGACGCAAACTTCCGGGCATCTGGTGAAAAACGATTATCATTCGTCTTCGCGCGGTTCCGAGGGTGGTTGGTCATTCGTTATGGAGGAGGCCGCGATAATCGATTCGCTCGGGAATTACTTCAGGTATACCGTCTCTCCTTCTCTCTCTCTTTCTCTCTGTCTCGTTTGTTCTCCGCGTGTCTCTGTCCCTTCCTCGTCGCTCGTTCTCGCGATGAGAAATCGTCAAAGCGGCGACGGGGCGGTTAGTAAGTAAGAGAGCGAGGGAGAGAGACGGGGATAGAATCCGACGGCGAATTAATTCCGTGGAACTTGTTACATCGTTAAGCAGCGTAACAAGTAGTCTGGCCTGAAATTAAATTTACCGACGACAATTGTACGTACCCCGTAGGCTAATTGCCGCCGATTAATTTGTGATTTGTCATCGTTCTAATTGCCCGCCGCGCGGACTTCTTCCTCGAATTACCCTGTGTCCTCCGCGCCGTCGGCGATGACGGGTTTTTTGCGTTGACTCCGATCGCCTTTGGGATTCTAGGGAATTGGCGTCCCTGGACCTCTTTTTGTCCGTTTCGCCGTTGAATGTCTTACTTCGCTGTGGCGCCTGACCGAGTGAATAGTGTTTTTAACCCTTTGCACTCCGAGTATTTCAAATGCCTTGATAGTTCATTTCTATAGGAGAATTACAAGTATACATGGATTCACGTCTTTTAACTTGTTCTGTAGATTTCCCATATTCGAACAGGAAGGATGTTACAATTTGAGATTAATGTAACATGACATCTGCAAGTTATGTCTCTATTGCAGAGCCAACGGAGTGCAAAGGCTAATGGACTTCGTTTAAGAACTGATTCTTTGAAAATCCTCGTAAGAATACTCGTTCCTTTGAAATTGAGATACAACAGAGATTCGTCTATATAGTACAAGATTTCCAATGCTGAAAATTGAGATGGAAATACTAAGAATCTTTCGAGATACTTCCTGCCGCGCACTCGTTGCAACGCACATTACCATATTCCTACGATTTGAATCTCGGATAGACCGCACGGGGAAACACTATCGAAACAATTATCTAAACGCAGCGCAATCAAGTAAATTTCGCAGCTTCAATCACGAAGCCCGGCGATTTTAAATTAGAGGACTCGAGCGGCGTCTCGGGAGAACCGTTCCCAAGGCCGGGCCGGGGAAACTCGTCTTCCTGTTCCCCCCGTTCGTGGATTTTTCAAGGCGATCCCCGCCCCGCGCCACGCCGCGTCCCGCGCGCGCTTTCCGCTTTCGGAATTCACACTTATCTCGCGGTCCGCTGCGACGAACTCGTCCGGACGTGCATTAGCATACTTAATGGGCCTTTGTTTGGCCAACTTGAACTACGAATGTTGCGAGCGACACGGTTCGTTAACGTGACCGAATCAAATTACATGAATTTACTGTCCCAACGCCTCCGTGGTATTTCATTCGTGGATCTATAGGCGCGCGTGTTCCACTCCCGGGGGCCGCTCACGGGCCTGCGGCTCGCGTCTGGTCCGGCTGAATCAATTCCGGCAGGACCTTTGCTCTCTTCCTTGCGCGCCGCGTTCGTTAAAGCTCAACGATGCATCTACTTGGAATAATAATCCCGCGGCGGCCTCGGAAACTTCCATTTACACGCGGCTTCCCCCCCGCTACCCGCAGCCCGACGCGATGATACTGTTTTCCCGCGACGATATTTCATTTGCATCGCTTCACGTCTCGTTGACCTCCGCGGGAAAATTCTGCCAAGTCTCCGCGTCTGAATTAATCGACGCTGCCTTTTTACTCGGCTCGCCATTCGGCTCTCGTTCATTATTATGGTTGATTTAGTATCCTCGTTTCGTGATTATACATTTGATTGTATAATATCAACTGTACATCTTTGATTTGGGGAAATTGAAATGTCAGTGCTCGAATCGATTGGAATCGTAGAAGGCAGGATATAGATTATAGAACAACTAACCAGTTAGGTAATTAACGAACGAAATAGAAGAATCAGTGTTAATAGTAAAAATATCAATTTCCAAGAGAGCAGATTCGAAACGTGCGTTGCTACGTGTAGCAATTTAGGGTATTCCACTGTTGGGGAAATTGAAATGTCAGTGTTCGAATCAACTGGGATCATAGAGGATAGGATATAGATTATAGAAGAACGACTAATTAGTCAGGTAACTAACGAAAAAGCAGAAGAATCAGTGTTAATAGTAAAAATATGAATTTCCAAGAGAGCAGATTCGAAACGTGCGTTTCCACGTGTAGCAATTTAGGGTATGTCACTATTGCCTCCAGCATTCGTCATTTACGCAAAAAGTCTGAAAATTAACGATGAAAGCTACGTCTCACCTGGATCTCCCTTATCTCCGAGCAATTTTCTAAAGAGCACAGGCCGATGTTCAACGACTGCCGTCAGCGGACCCTATCCCCGGTGCTAGGCAGCGAGGCTGCGCCGCGTCCTCCTTATGCAGATTAACTTCATAAATTCCGCGGAACTCGTTAACACGTCGCGCGGAACACGACCGCGACAAGTTGTCAATGAGGGAAAAGAAGGCGCGATTTAATGAACGTATTAGCGAGAGGATCGCGGCGCCGATAGAAGATAAAGCCGGGCCGGTCGCGGCGATCGCGATAAGCGGCGGGCAGACATCGATGTAACGCGCGGCAGTAATTTGCTGCATAATTCCTCCGCTTCCGGCTAGGATTAAATCACCAATTAGTACTAATGTTACGCACAGTCTCTATACCCCCCTCTCTCTTTATGAACACCGACGCAGAAGCGCTGCCGGGCGAACTGACCGATGACTCATTGTCATTAGGCGTACGCTGCCGGGTCGCGCAGGGTCCTCCGTTGACGTTAACGAATCGCCGTCTACGCGGGAACGGAGTTCGCGTACGCGTGATTCGTCATTGTGATAATTTCGATCCTTCGCGGATCCGTACGGACAGGATTCTCGGACGGGATGCCGGGGAATCATGGGAATCCAGTCGGTGGACCGAGTTTAACGGTCCGCCGTCTCTCTTTCTCCCCGGAGCTGCTGCCGCTGCTCCTCTCCGTCGTCTCCCCGACCCCTCGGCACGTTTTATAGCTTCATTAGGAGCAAGGGTTCTTGTTTAATAATTCATCAAGGCCGCCGCTCGAAACCGTGCTCTCCTCTCGATGCTTAGCCTTTGACGGGTAACGGGCTGCTGCGTCTTTCTGGATCGTTTGACCGAACGGAAAGAGGCTTTCCCGACGGGACGACCGTGTTCCCGAATAATGGACGTCGGAGCCGAGCGTCTCTGATCCCGTAGCTTTGGATATCGGGAGTTGATCAGGTGATCTCGTGATGGATGCTACAATTGTCTAGGGTTAAGCATCGTGGAATAAGCGGAATAGTGAACATCGAGTAAGAAAGATTTTATAGGTGCATTCTATAAAGTCGATTATGGATTTCGTTGATTTAGGAATAACGTGTCTTTTAACCCTTTGCACTCGAGAGGTGACTCTCAGTCACCACTTGATTCGATACAACAAAACTATAAAGTTTTTAATTTTAATGAATCTTAAAGAAACTGCCCCAAAATTATTAGATTTTCCACACATCCAAATTTCGCACTGAGAAGGAAGATAGAAGATCGAAAGAATGTTACAGCATTTTTCATTTTCACTAGAGACACCATAAAAATTAGTTGCTGATAAATTACAAAACCATCTGGAGTGCTATAGGTTAAACTTCGCATTTTTCCATTGAAAAACTTTCGAGTGCGAAGGGTTAACTCTCGAATGTAACTTGCAGTTTGACAATCAAGTTCCTTCAGTTCATTACTCGATTATTAACTCTATACAGTCTAAACGGTAAAAACAATTATCATTGCTTTCGCAATTTTTCGGAACATGCCGCGCTTCTGAAACGCATCTCGAGCACAAAGACCGTATGCTAAAATTGCACGAGCAGACATTCGGTATTTGCAATAATTTCTCATTAACGGAATGATAACGCGCGCTGTGGCAGCCTAGAAAAAGAGAACGGCGAAAGAATGGCGCTCTCCATCCAGGGTTTCGCGTTGTTCGCCGAGAACAGAGGATCGCGTCGCGGGTACCTACAAACATCGTGCTTTTTAATCTTCCGTTTCAATGGCAGAGAATTGCGCGCACAGTGGCCGCGGGAAGGATTAAGAAGCGAGCCGGCGAACAGAATTCAATGGTACGCTGATTTTAATTTAACACTGATGCTTTTCAGCCTCTTGCACTCTCTCCTTCTTCCCTCCTTTATTCTTTCCTCTCTCTCTCTCTCTCTCTCTCTCTCGCTCGATCGCGGCGCGTTAAATCAGGAGAAATACTTGCCAACTGGCCGGCCGACCCCCGGGTGCTTTGTTCTCTCTTATAAATAATTGTTACACCGCATTGTTAGCCCCGCCATGGGCAAGACGAATTTCGCGATTGTTATGGCCCGTGTTATTATGACGTCGTACACGGTTGACCATAAACGAACGTGACGCAATAAACTACGAATGTCTCCGGCGGAGAAAGAGCCGGACAAAGAGGGAAGGGTGGACTCTTTCGAGAGCTGTTCCCTCTGTAAACGCGGCCTTACATGCACGGTACCGTTCACAATTACTCGAACCACCGGGGATCCTACGTTTCCAGCTTTTCAAAGCTGAACGTAAATGGTCCGAGCGACCGTCGAGGTAAATACCGTTTCCTTTCCAATATTTAACCCTTTGCGCTCGAGTGACTGGAAGTTACTCGATTCGACATAGAGAAATTAGTTTTGTATATAATAAGCGTTGTATAATGTATCGATACGCGAAATATAGAAAATAGCTTTGTTACTGTCTATTTCGTTGAATGCCTAGAGAAAAACTTCGCAGTAAGGTTAATGATACGACTGGAATAAAGTTCGAATATTCCAACGAAGCGATATTCCGATAGGAATGTCCAAATTTTATTTTCTCCACCGTTCAACCCCTTCGTCCGCGATCGAAGGGCATTCCAGAAGTTCCATTAAGAATCTCGCGCTCTCGTGAGAGCATAAAACCGCTCCGAATTCCCTACGCCAGGTGTGATTTACATTTCGGGAATAAAAATCTGATATATTAACAGCCTCGGACGATTCCGTTCGCCCACGCGAGGGTTGGAAGTCGTTCGAATAATCATGAGCGGCGCTGGCAGAGGGACAGCATCCTTGAGATAATTACAAGCCGCTTCTTGAACGGGAAAGGAGGCTGAAGGGAGACAGAGAGAGAAGCGGATTCATGCTAGTTGTTTCCAGTTTTATACGCGTGGTCCGCTCCGATCGCCTCGTAAAGCGGTGAAGAATTATTGCCGGACTATTTATCGAATCATTACTGTCCATAGAAATTCAATGACGCGGGGAGCCCGAGAAAGGGAGGCTGTTCTTTGAACACGTGGCGGGACCCGTCCGAGGAAGTCATGTTTCTTCGCTCGTCGCTTTAGACGCCAACGAAATAATTATTGGCTCGCGTGTCTCGATAAATATCCGCCCGGTGAACGCGGGATTTCACGGTGGAAACGTTGCTCGGTTTCGGTTATGCAACGACCGCTGGGAGATCTCTCGATGGCCGAGGAATTCGGCTAATTGATCGGTCTTCATCTCTTCAGCTGATCTTCTATTAGTTTCATTTTCTAGCCTCTGGTGTCTTCGATTACTAATTTATTATTTATTAGTATGGTTACTCGAGACAAATTGGAACTATAAATCTGGAAACTAGAAGGACAACTTTTGCCTACGTCGTTTTGCTAGGCATCGAGTCGTCACTGAACTGTGCTGGATTAGTTGACGGCTAGGCTGAGGAATTCGGTTGATTAATCAGTTTCCATCTTTTCAGCTGATTTTCTATTAGTTTCATTTTCTAACTCCTGTTCTCGATTACTAATTTATTATTTATTAGTATGGTTGCTCGAGACAAATTGGAACTATAAATCTGGAAACTAGATGGACAACTTTTGCCTATGTCGTTTTGCTAGTCATCACTGAACTGTGTTGGATTATTTGATGGCTAGGCTGAGGAATTCGGCTGATTAATCAGTTTTCATCTTTTCGAAATTTTTCTGTTAGTTTAATTTTCTAATTTCTGATGTTTCTGATCGCTAATTTATTATTCGTCAGTATGGTTACTCGTGACAAATTGGAACTATAAAATCGTAAGCTAGAAGGACATCTTTTGCGACCACGTTTCCGCTAGACACGAAGTGATCTTCCAACTGTCCATTCCTATGTAGCGGGACAAAGAATTTACCAGCGAGTCGGGCTGGGCCACGGTGAACTGGGCCAACCGAGATGTTTTTACAATGTCCAGGCTCGTTGGACCTCGGCCGATTTATGTAGCCGCGCGACAGGAAAGAGGATTTGGGTATGCGGACGCGGAATCTACGAGCCCGTGTTTTGCGGTGGTAACAGGGACTAGGGAAATAAGTAACGGAATTTGGGTTAGTTGTTTCGGGAGCAGGGAATAAGAGGATTACCGTAACTGAATAGTGAAAGATTTAGCTACCTTCTGCTGTGCTGGGAATTCAAATGTTGGCGCGTGGAGCAGAAGGTTGGACGAGCTTCCTTTTTCCATAGGATTAAGCTGAAAGGTAAAATACGTTAAATCCACATTTAATTTATCTAATATTGTTAATTTTCTAAGTGGCAACTAGCAAATAATTTATCAGATCATTTCAAAGTTAAAAAACAAGATTGAAGTCACTAGCCAGCTGAGAACTTGGAAAATTGAAGCGATTACTAGGAATTTATTGACGAAATTCAGAGTGCTAATTAAACGGATTGAATTCGTTTTCGGTTTGTTATTAGTTTAGAGGACCTTAGAATCGAGTTTGTAGATGGTAGTTCCGTCGCGATCGATAGGGAGATTTTAATAAAAGTTGCGCGCATGGATGCGCCAAGTTTCGCCGTTGATCCGTAGCATCGCGGTTCCATTTTGAGGAGTATCGCGCGGGGACGGAGTAGCGAATGGTTCCCGGAATTCGAAACGCGAGGAGAAAGAAGAAGAACAGCGGCGGTCGGGTTGGCGGTGTGTTCCGGTACGCGTAGCATAAGTACAAATCCAATTTCTACGACTCGTCGACGTGCTCGATGGCTCGTGAGATGAAGATACGTGGAGACGTCGAAGCTCGAGTACCCACGCACGCCTACAAGGTGTCCCGAAACGGTCGAAGACGGCTGGTTGCGTTCCGTCTTGAGAAAATTTCCGGGAATTTCGAATTTCCGCTGGAAATGTCTCTTTGTTCTACTGCTGGTTATTCTTTCTATGGTCTAGAAGAATTCTCCTTTGTGTCTAACAATAAAAAGGACAACTGTTCATTGTTTCTGTGTTTCCTGCAGTTAGAAGCAGTGATTGTCTGCTATAACATTACTGTCGATGAGAGATTCTACTATTTACCCTTTAACCCTTTGCACTCCAGAGGCTCTCACCAAATGATTTGACACAGCAAAACTAAAATTTGATATTTAATATTAAACTTTGTATAATGCATCAATACGAAATATTGAAAGGAAATAGTTCTCCTCCTCGATGCATGTGAGATTTCTTAATTCAATCTAAGAAAATGTCATCTCATTAGAAAATATTGAATATTTCCGGTGAAAAACTGGAGTGCAAAGATCAATGATTTACTAATAGTGTTGCATTCAAAATAGATCAGTGCAAGTAGACATCAGCATATAATACAAAGACCTCTAAGTCTAGATCAACAGTCCAAAGACTAATCCTCTCAAATGATTACTTTCTATTTATTACCCACAGATCCTACTCATTCCATTATCGCCTCCAATCACTAACCAAAGCACAAACTCAAAACATCTTCCACACTGTCTCACCTTTACAAAGAACCACCTCTCAAAGCCTCTACCACCTAGCATCCCCTATAATCTACCACGATTCCCCAGCAAACCGAGCAGCATCCAAAACCGCGTCACCCTGTAGAGCCCCAAGAGCCGCCAGCATCCGAAGGAACCACCCCGCGACGATCAGGCCCAGATAGAACCACCGCGACGCGGATATCTTCTCCCGGTGGATCGGCCAACAAAGAGAATCCGCTCGTGGGCGATCTTTTTCATCGTGGCCGGTCGTCATTCGGGATTTTGGTCTAGCGGCCGTAGCGCGTTTACTGCTCGGGCATAAAGTATCAATTCTGATCCCGGTACGACGTGTTTACGGCATCCCCGGGTTAACTTTATGCCTTTTCCCGCGTACTTTACGAGGCGTTCTTAGGCTCTCGCCGAGGACCGGAGGAGCGCTCCATATCGGTGCTCGCGCGAACGGGCAAAAAATCGGCGGCACCGGGGGGGGGGGGGGGGGGAGAAGGAGGACAAGTCGCGTTTTCGCTCGGCTCCGGTTCCCTCCGCGCGCGATACACGCATTCACGCACGCACGCACGTGGAATCCTGACGTGATTCAGATTACGCGGCGCTGTTATGGGTCGTTCATCGCGAGACAATGGATTCGCTGGATCGAATGGAATCTGACTGCGCGGAAGATAGATAGTATTGTCGCCCGATGCCAGAGGACTTTCTACGGTTCCGCGTTTATCACGGAATTTATTCCGCACCGCTATTGAATTTTCCAGCCGCCGCGGCGCGGCGGATTCGGGGTCGAGCCCGAAAATGCGGACGACGGCACAATGCGCCCGTTCAGCGCGCGCGCCCGTTTCGCTCGTTCTCTTTCGCTCTTCGGTTTCGTTTTTTCCTTTTTTCTTTCATTTCCCGTTCGCGATGACACTGCGAATCGATCGCGTTGTTTGGCCGCGTCGTTTTAAGCACGGGTCTCTTTGGAATTTAGGGGACGCCGTTGATGGAGGACGCGATGAATCCTTATCGGTTATGTTTGAATAGCGTTTGAATTTTTTCGCGGGGGGAACACGGCGAGTCTGGTTTCCTTCGGATCTGTTTGTTTTTTTTTTTTCATTGAATGGAGCAGTTTGATTGGGAATATTTGTTTATTCGTTTATTTGCGCGCCGCGGTGCAAACGCTGCGAGGGAAAACAAGAGTTTTTGGTCAATCTATATTTCAAGTTTATCTTCTATTGTGTACTGGGAATTTTCGGGGGAATTGTATGTGTGGCGGTGTACTTTGTTAGATTGTTTGTTTGCCGGAGGATGATATTAATGGTTATCGCGCGGGGGCGAGTACAATAATAGATCAGGATGGGCGTTTGCAGAAACTCATTTGGCGCGGGATCGTTCGAACCATTGGCTGCTGATCTCGGGATTCATCGATTAAAACCACTTCTAATATTTTCTACGTGTTTTTCAATATTCCTTTATTTCATCTTTTTGAAACTTCCGTGTTTATCTTGTGTATCATTCATTTCTTCTTTCCAAATATCAGTGGCTCACAAATCGATATGCTTAATTCCTTTGTTCTCCGAGTTTTATAAATTTAATGGAATAAATAATATTCTTTTTAGTTAAACGATTTGCTTTCTTCGTTTCTCCTAGGCCAGAAAGCCTTAATCCAAATTCAGCGTCCACCTTCGCACTCGACAGTTCCACGTGTCCATTACTCCCGGCAACCTCTGATTAATCAACGAATAAAATCGATTCATCGAATATTTCACCTCGACATCCCTTATCCAATTGCATTCCGGAAAGTCCGACATCAAGCCTCGAATTCCATAATGTTCGCATCAAACGGATGATTCCGAATCTCCTCCGAGTGGCGAAGGGTTAACACAGCGGAACGATTTCACCGTATTTTCCAAGCACATATCCGCGAACGTTCGGCATTCGTTTGAATACGAAATAGCCGTCGCGCGGGGGCGGCCGGGAAAGTTAATAAGTCCGGCAGGTCGGTGCACGTGCCGCCCGAAACTCGCGGCGAGAGGAATTTCCTCCATAAACCACGGGGCTTTATCACGCCGAATGTGGGAACGCGATCGCGCGTCTTGAATACCGACTGCGCGGCGCGCGTTGGGGTAGCGCGAGGAACGCGGGGGTGGAAAAAAATCTCGGGACACTTTTCTTCGATCGACGGAGAGAGGGGGAACGGCCTTGGAATCCATCGGAAGGGAAAAGGACGGCGGAGAGAGGTCTTTAATCGAAGGCAGGGTGGGATCGATCGGTCGAGTTGTCGAGTCTCCTCGGGGAGAGACGTTAAAGTAGCGGCTCGTCGAAGGGTGATCCGGTTACAGATGGCACGAGGCCGACTGGCAGCTTTGCATTAGCTCCGGTAATGGCGTACGTGACCGCGAGCCTAATATCTCACCGCCGATCCTCGATTTTTCCCTCCTCCGACCCCTCGCCGCCGCTACGCGCAGCCACCGTCGGGCTGTTTCAGCCGCGAACCTGTCTACGCGTCATCGAAGGCACGGTTTATCGGCGCTTTCCCTTTTTCCGTGTTTTCCTCCGCGGTTTTGCTCGCCGACGCGTGCCGAACGCCTGCACGCGGCCCGGGGACAGCCGCGATACGGGCAAAGCACCGCGATATCGAACCGATATCCGCCGGCAACGCGGGCGAATCCAGCCGTACCCGTGGAACAGTGGTTCTTCGTCTTCCGGTGGTTTTTGGGACAGCTTTGGTTGCGGAGTTTGAATATGGTGTGGAATATATGGTTTGGGACGGTGTATACGTGAATGTAGAAGGCTGAGATAATAATTAAGTTTAACACTAGAACTACTGCAGTCGAAATGACTGGTTTCGATTTTGTTAGCAATTATTGATATCTTCGAAATGATTTTGAAAATAAATAGTTTCATTTCAGTACTATAATGAGTGTCTGAAGGAACTGGAAATAATCTAGTGTTACAATTTTTATGGGAATTGCATATTAATCGTATTAAATGCTCGGTAGTTCTAGTGTTAATGACGAAACAAGAGACTGTATGTTAACGACGCGCAACTAGAATGCTGACTCGCTGTTACGGAGGTAAAATCTACAATTTATTGCAACGAAGGCCAAGATATTCGCACTAAAAAATGATGCTCTCCGTTACAGTCATTCTTCTCGCAGTCCCAACAAACTCGAACACGCACCCGTTCGAGGCCTGACAGGAAACCTTGAGTCTGCGACGTTGTGCAGACCACTTTACCTCGGCCGTTAGGCTTCCTTCTTTTATGGTCCTCCATTCACAGTCGTTCTTCCATTCACACTTCTTAAAAAACACCCTAAAACTACGCTAACTTGTAGATACTACAATAGTACATAGTATGATGTGTTCGATAGTGAATGTAAACGTGTATCTTTCGATCAAGAGTTGCGTTCGTGAAGGCTGTATCTTCATTAACACTAGAACTATCAGATGGGTTGAAAACCCATTCCTAAATTGTTCTTTTGGAATTATTGAAAAAACAATGGATCCTTCTCTAAGAAATTTCGGAAGATACTGTTTTAGCAATACGCAAATTTAGCACTCCAGGTTGTTTTGTAATCTATCATCATCTGCAATTTTTATAGTATTCCTAGCGAAAATGAAAAATGCTATTCTATTTTCCTTTTTAGTACAAAATTTGGGTGTGTGGAGAATCTAATGATTTTAGGGTACTTTCTTTAAGATTCATTAAAATATTTAATATCATAACTGGTGTAGCGTTGGAGCCTACAGAGTTCAAAGCGTTAAATTTAGAGTGACGGTAGATGCACTCTTGGAGTCTATAGAACAATTTCGAAAAGTCGACATAACTGCTAATAGTTCCATCGTTAAGCAGTGTAGCAAGAGATTGCGTTTGGTACAATCTTGGTTGAAATGTACCGTAATATAAAGCAAAATAAATTGATAGTACAAATGAAATCACACATTTTATGCTAGCAGTGAATGAGTTACAACATTTGTCATCGTTATAAAAGAATAAGGAATATTGTACAGAACGCCTAAAATTCTCATGGCAGTGAACGTGTTAATACGTAACGCTAGCGATAAAGTTCACGGAACGTTAGCGTTTTATGGGATATCGGTTAAGAACCACTGCCCTGAAACATCACCGCTAGCGATGACTAGGCTACCCGCGTCAGTGCGAGGCCTGTCGAAGCGGTCGGGGGGTTGAAGCGACACCGAAAGGGTGGGCACCAGCGGAACAGTGGATAGAACGAGAGAGGATGGCGGCGCGGCGTATCAGGCAGGCCGCGATACGAATTTATATTCGTGTAAAATTAAATCACATACGCGGTCGGCGCACTCGCTCGTCCGGCGACTAACCAGACACCGGCACGCTCATATGCATAAAGAACCGATTGTTTCGTCCTATCTCCCGTTCTGCAACATTAGCGACCGTCCAGCCAATCCGGTTGATTATCTTTTAATTAAATGTTTGCGTTTTATCGGTCCCGGACCGACCTCCGACGAGTCACGCCGACAACGTAACAACTTGCACACCGTCGCCGTGGACTGAACGTGTTCACCCCCTACGACAAGTTCGCACCCTCTCTCTCTTTCTCTCTCTGTCACTCTTTCTTTGTTACTATCAAACGCGTTATCCTCTGTTACGTGTACTACTATCGAATAATCTGTATCTTTGTAACACCTCTGCACGAGTTTTAACTGTCTCTTGTTATCTTTGAACGAATATCACCTTCCTCTCTTGTTTTTAATAATTTAACCCTTAGCACTTCAGATGGTTTTGTAACCTATCAGCAACTGCAACTAATTTTTATAGTATCCCTAGCGAAAATGAACAATACTATAACATTTCTTTGCGCTTCGATTATGGAACTCGTTTTTTCTGACGGTTTTAGAACGATGGATGAATTAGAATTTTATGAAACAAATAAGTCCTTTAACCCTTAGCACTTGCTTGTTTTGTAATCAGCAACTGCAACTAATTTTTACAGTATCCCTAGCGAAAATGAACAATACTATAACATTTCTTAGATCTCTCATTTTCCTTAATGCAAAATTTGATGTGTGAGAATCTAATAATTGTAGGGTAGTTTCTTTAAGATTCATTAAAATATGTAATATTCTTCCTTGCAATATTGGAGCCTACGGAGATCAAAGGGTTAATAATTTTTACTCCTTTTGTACAACCTCTCTATCCTTGTTTCTTTTTGAACAGATACTATCTTCCTTCTAGATACTTCTATCTTTCCTTTTCTTTTTTTACATTATCTTTCTCACGCGTCCCCTTTCTATCGTTTTTCCTCTTCGAGGATCATCTTCCTCTTTCTCCGATTCTCTCGTATTCTCTCTCGCATCTTTCCTCCCTTTCTCTCGTGTTTCATGCTACCATCTCCCTCTTTCTCTGGGCAGATAGCTACCTAGCCTGGTGCAGCGGGGATAGTAGCAACGGCGTGTCACGCGACTAACTCAATTATGCTCGGAACAGGGTGAACGTACACGCGTGTCTTCTCTCGGTGTGGCGTTCTGCTCCTTGCCACCCTCGCTTGCCACCACTCCCGTCCGACCGTTCCCATCCCTACCTCCTGGGGACTATTCGTGCGCGCACCGACAGCGTCGAACCAGTGCATTACCACCTTAATCACCACGCTGGAAGATGAGCTTTGAGGATGACGTCGGGGAATACGACGCAGACAGGTGTCAGAGATTTGATTCTGTCGATGCTCCGTTGAATTAGGCGATTATTTGGGGATGTAGGGTGAGCGTGTTGCATTGGATACTTTAGAACTTTGAGATTTATAAAAGGGAGTTCACCGTTTGAGAGCCATCGCTTCTCCGTTGCTTTGCCTAAAAGTGCCAGTTTTCCTAATTATTTATTCTCGTTTCTATTATTATCAGCTTGGAAATGAAGTCACATTATTTCGAATTTTTTGGCATAAAGATAGAAGTGCCTAATTCAATTTCAATTTTGCCACTCTTCGACCGGTTTTTTCAGAAGTTGTGGCACTCGAACGGTTAAGGTCGTTAGTTGCGAAATATTAGAAATGTTCTGTGATATTTCTATCATAGTTTGGAAGGATACCTTTCAATTCAGCCGAAGTTTCACAAGTATCATCGAGTATCGCTTACCGAGCAACTCTTACAAGTCGTTTTAAAGTGTTCGAAGTAGTTGCCGATAAAACGGAAATTTATCAGTAGCTCTACACAATTGCAACGGCAACCCTTCGCCGAACTCGTTCGAGCAATGCGTGAAACAGCGAGTACGTGACTCGCAAACGCTCGGGTTCCTCACACTCGAGCGGAGAAGGAACGAGCGTAATGTCGTCAGTCAAAGTAAGTCTGCGGAAACTCTAACGACTCGAACTCACAAAAGCGGACCGACCGTCTGTCGTCTGGCAGCTTTCAAGCGTCTGACATAGAGAGCTCAGTTGACCAGCTCGGATAATAGTGTCTTCGATACCGGAGACACGATTGAAAGGTCCCGGGCAGTATTGAACATTCCTTTCTTCTAGCGAGCATGCGTAGGAGTCGGACGAAATAATGGAAACATTTTTTATAAGCAGCGAAGTCTCTGATTAAGGTCAGTAACCATGAAGTTGAATAGCTGAAGAGTTTCTGCATGAGTACTATAATATTTCGTTAACGATTATTCAAGATTTGCTTTCACTCGATTTGCAATTCCATTCTCTAGACTCTAGAAAATCGAAAATTCGGATGACTATCGATCACTCGATGTTACGTAGCAAAATTACAAAGTACCACTGGAACTACCAGATGGGCCAAAATGACCCTTTAACCTTTTCTTCTACGATTAGTGAAAAGATAGGAATACCTCTTTGAGAAACTATTAAAGAAGCTAATTAAGTAACACCTAAGCTGAAATGTAAATTGATTAAGATTTTAATAAATCCACGCTTGTATCTTTTATAAAGAAATCTTCAAAGTCAGTGTCAGTGCTCGGTAGTTCTAGTGTCAAGGTCTCAAAGTGAAATATCGAACCAAAATAGCTTCTTGATTTACGTCTACGTTCTCATCAATTACTTCCAAAGATCTATCCATCTACGTCTCATCAGGAACGTTGAATTTCCCCCGAAAACCATCCGAACGCAAAGAGTAATCTCGATCAGTTTCCGCTATTCCATCTAAATCCCCACTCGACCGTCACCACTCCATAACGCACAAAAACCCGATTGAACAACAATCTCAGTGCGAACGTTGGCGAACGCGTTCCCAACGTTCTCGTGTTACAGCCGCGATGCGGGCCCGAAAGAACGGCAAGAAGCCGGCAGCGTCAGCTCGATTGACGACAACGAATGCTAATGGACGGGACGAGTTAATTCGCCTTTATTAATTGATTGGTCTTTAGCGAGCTACGCAGCGAGCGCCAACGGTTAGAAGGAATCCGTCGAACGAATGGGGATGAGGAGCGAGGGGGGACGCAGGGAACAAAGGCGAGCTGAGCGGCGAGAGAGAGGGTCTATTGTGAAACGCGGGGAGGCTACTTTTCGCGGAGTTTACTGCGGACAGGTCAATAAACCCCGTTTCATCTATCGGCCGATGGGGCGGTGGACGCGCCGGGGGTGGGACGGTCCTCTTAAAACGTCGAAATTAAATTCCAGAGCCGCGGGGCGGGCGGTCGGCAGCTCGGTCGGTTTTAAGGTCCACCCTCGCGCAACCGTGTTCCGCGTTACTTATTTCCCACAATTCTCAGTCCGCCCTTACCCTCCCTCCGCCCTGCGTTTCTTTCTTTACCTCTTAAACGAGGGGCGGGTTCCCGAGCGGCGCACTTTCCCTCCTTTCGACGACGTGGAGAAATATATGTGCGGCTCGGATGGCCCGACGCGGTTTCCGCAGGGCCGAGCTTTCCATTAAACGCTCGGAACGCTCGCTGCCGGCGGAACGATGCCCCGTTGCACGGTTTCGCCGTGTTTTCGTTATCGTTGCCACCCCCGCCCGGCAACCCAGCCTGCCTCGCGCTCTTTACGGGTTACACCGTTCCTTTCCGCCGATTCCGTGGAATAATTGCGAGCGGAGAAAGCCTCGGATAAGCCACCGACTGGCTCGCGAAAAGACGCCACCCCCGGCGAGCGCCTTTACAAAGGTAAATAGGCATTGGAAATTCAATTATCGGACTCGCCGCCTCCTTCGGCGTCGACCTTCATTATATTTAATGAGCGCGGCGCCCGGTCCCGACGCGGCCGGGAAACGCGAGATGAATCCTTCGGACGAACGGAATATGATCTTGGATTCACGGTGCACCGACCCCGCCGTTTCTCTTTGTACTTTGATATTTCTTATCTCGGATTATCGACTCGCGAGCGGACGAGAGCTTCTCCGTAGCCCGGGTAACTGTAATCCGATTAAGCGCCGCGACTCCGTTTAAAAGGAGGATTCGAGCGTGACTGCGTCGATTGGAATTTTTACCTTCAGCCTGCGTTTGTTCTGCTGGGAGCCTGGTGTTCCAGATGAATCGCGGGGGTGTTTTCGGGAAACGACTAACAATCGTGAGTTACGCTTTTGTAATGTCGAGGATTCGTTCGGTGGGGTTCTTGGAATGCGAGTTAGATATTTTTGCGAGTGTTATTAGATGGTAATACGTCGATGCTTCGTTGGGATCATTAGTAGGTTTCATTATTATAAATGATCAGTCGTTAACGTTGAGAAAACCTATTTATCGTTAATGGGTCGACCAATCGATTTCGCGTTTTGCCCGCATGCCTCTTTGTTCGTTTTACCCTTAAGTGCATCCAGCGGCGTTTAACTTACCAATTATCGTTATGCTTCCAATAGAGACATAAGTTTTTATCGCCGTGTTCTTGAAAAAGTACGGGTTTGTATCTCGGTACACTTAATAAATAACTATCCGCGACGACTGCCTCGTTCCTCCGCTCGCAGACCATCAATTATCGCGCAGGAACCGAGGATCCCGCTGTTGCGCGATGAAACGCACGCCATTTGGTCATCGAAGTAGATGAAAAACCTATGAACCATGTCCGCGTTGTTTTCTCACGATAAATTTCGTTCAGGGTCGCCGTCGATTCGCCGGTAATCGATTTTAACCCTCGAATGACGAGTAACTGTTCTATCTTTTTCACCTGTTATTAATAATATCACTAGATATTACCAGCAATTAGTATATCATAACATTACCATTGGACGTTACTAATAAAACTACCAATCAGCCGTGAAAATAATTACCAACAAGATACACAGGAGTAATTCGGAAGAAAAGGTATTCCGCATGAAATGTCGCGGAATTATTAACCGGCGCGCGTTCGAGTCGAGCGCGCGCACAATGCCGCAGATAAATTAACGAACAAGAGAATATAATAAACACATCAAACCGACCCTGCATTCGTTGCAGAACGGTTAATCACGACCACCCCAACAGCAACGGGCAGACTGTAGGCTCGCAATCGGAAAGTGCATCGTTTCCAGGGTAATAATCGAACCGGTCGTTGCATTATTTATCTCTATCGGAGGTGGTTGTTGCGTTTGAGGAACGGTAACGAGCGGAATAAATTTATCGTTCGGCTCCCGGAACGAGAAGACGGAGAAGAAACGCGGGGAAAAAACGACGAACGAGAAGAAAACTTCCGAAGGAGCGATCACAGAGACAATGGAGATCGAAGAAGGGGGTGGTGGCTAGAGGCTGCAGTAGGAGGGCGAGCGCAATGAAGTGGCACTGACAATAAAGAGCGGTACCCTCTAATAAACAGTCGGCGAAAGAGAATCATTATTTATTGCTTTCCATTGATAATGGCACCGCCCGTCCTACGACGCTATTAATTATCAACCGATCGACGGTTTTACGATATTTCGCCGCCGTTTGTCAGAATATTCTTCTACGCGCGAGCATGAGAACCGGATGCACCGGTTCGCTCGAGCATGAACGCGAGATCGATCGTAGAGCTCGCCTCCCCGTTGCCTTTTTCAAAGTCTTCCCTCTCCCGTTTCGACTTAATTAGGCTCCTTCGAATCGAGCGCACCTCGCGGTAGAGAAGTTTCCTCCGTCGGGATAATTACCGGCGCATTATCCTCCGCCCGTAAACATATCCGGCGATCGCGAATAAATCGTTGGATTACCTATTTTTCCTTGTTCCTCCCCGACGGTACCAACTGTCGCGAGACCATACGTCTTCGCGCGAGCACCTCCTGCCGCCTGTTTTCCGGTTTATTGCCTCGTAAATGGGAGCGAAAATTAGTTGCAGAACCTGAAGGAGACCAGTGACACAGGTGTTCCGTAGGAGCGGCGCCTGGCCGCTTGTAAGACACGTCGCGATATCAATTTTTAATCAATGAAATACTCTGAACGAGATTCCCCGCTCTATCTTTGAGCATTCGCGGATTAATCGATGCCGGGTGATCACCGGTGCTCAACCGCTGTCAGGGATCGTCCGGACGGGTTGCGTGGGATTGAACGCGCTGCTCTCGTTGCTCCCGTCGTCGGGAGACTCAAAGTTTCACGGGGACGTCCAGTATATCAAGCGGAAGATACGCATCTGCGGACGGACAACCGGCGCTCATCGATTTTTCCGGCCGCGTGTAGGTGCAGCGGGGTTTTATAGATCGTATCGCGTCGGGCGAGCTGCGTACGGAAGGTGGATCGCGGAGGATGATTAACTCTGCAACCCCAGATCCCCAGGGGAGACTCCGCGTTTTAATTTTCTTGCATGAAGCGGTCATTGGGATTTATTTATTAGCTCGAACGTAGAATGCTCTGTAATTGGCGACATCGATGGTGAAAATGCTGAAAATTTCTTTCGTTTGAAACTCCGGAAGTTTGAAAATTTGAAGGTTGAACGTGTCGATGTTCTAAATTCAAACCCAATTCGACAATCTCCATAACGCGTAGCTACAGCACATAATTTCTCGAAATACAGACTTCTCTCGAGCGAAGCACATGTAGGATCAAAAGAGGCACGTTAAAAATAGGCAAAACGGTCGTTGCAACCCCGCAATCGATAACTCCTATATCACATCCCTAAACAATTCAGAGCCCTCCCAGTAACATGCTTATCGCCACTTCCCCGGCGAACTTCCTCGAACGATTCTTCCGCCGGCTGTTTATACCGCGGAAGCACAGCTCCCATCACGACGCGCGGTGCATTATTCACGGGACGTTGCGGTATCGGCGGTCCGTCATCAAACGGCGAGTCACCGTGATAGTTCTATTACTCTAAACGGCCGCGAAAGCCCCGCCGGATAGCCTGTTATTTCGAAAATGCGCACCGTCGCGGCGGCCGGGCATCGACACGGCACACAGCAGAAACTTTGAAATTGCTTCGTGAACGCAACCGCTCGGAGCGTCGCGCCGCGGTCGCCGCCTATAATCTTTCCCTCCCCGGTGTAAAATTATTCTAATCAGCGACACCGGGCGCGGGGTAACAGGGCCGAGGGCGAGGGAACGGAGGAGCGCCGGGATTTTTCCGCGGGAAGCGATCCTCATCAAACATTCACCGTTCAATTTCATTTGCAATTTCGACCGGCCCCCGGAATATCCATAAGTCAAGGGGTCGCGCGGATTCGTAGGAGGTCGTTCCCTCCTCCCCACGAGATATCCCGCCTTTCCCCATATTTCGCGACCGTTTCCGGTGGAACTCGGCCCCACCTGCTCATAAGTAAGTAAAAAGATCCCTTCTAACCCGGCGCTCTCGGGTTGCAACGCGTAACGCGAGCAACGCTTATGAATAAACAAACGATCGCCGCCGCGCCCCTCCTCCCCCGTTTCGTTCCGGGATCCACGCGTGGGTCCTGCGAGGGGTGGGGATCGAGCGCAAGAAATCCCAGCGAACAAACGGGAGCAAGCCGCTCCGCTGATTTACGGTGAGACGCTGGAACGTGCCAGGCTGGTAATGGGCCGATAGACCAGTGCAGGCTGCTCTCAAAGTCTGGCGTCGTGCGACCGTGAAACGCGAGGCCTCCTCCCTTGAAAAACGCGACGCACGATGGATAGCGCGCCGCTATCGGTCTTACCACGCTCGAACGCATCCGCGCATCCTGTTCGCCGACGCCCCGGATGCCTACGCGGCCGTAAGGCAAATCGCCGTTGGGCCACGTGTTCCTCGTTCCGAGATAGCGCGGTTTAGGCTTCTTTTCCTTCGTCGTTGCTGCGCCGGAGTAATTGGAGCGTGGCGGTTCAGAATAGAGTTCGATAAAGTAGCTTCGCCTTTATTTTACTTGGAATCGGAAATGAAAGATCGTCGTGGGCACGAGCAATCTATTCCACGAACGAACCATTGAGAACAGCCTTATACTTCAGACAATTGAATAGTCTCCGATGTTTCCAGTAGCCAAAAATTCGAAACATCCCTTCAGCCAACGATCATCCGTTTAAATCATCTTCCACATTACAAATTCCAAACTCAACGCCCACCCAGAACACGATCTCAAGCCGACTCCTCTCAGCTGTGAAGGAAAGCGCGCAGCGTTCGCGGCGCACGTTCCATCAGCAGTCACAGGTAGAGAGTCGGTTCGACGGTGCCGGTAATCTATGTAAACCGCCTAGGCGAAGCGGGTAGATGACTATCTCGGCGCGGGAAGCGTCGATTCCGGCGTCGGGCAGCGTTCTTCCCCCCTCGTTCCCCGAAACCATAGATCAGGGAGCAGCGTGAGAGAGCTACGGCCCCGTCCTCCCGCCCTCCAACGGGGCAGGTATATTATCCGCGTGTCCGTGCCGCGCTAAAAATACCGAAAGCCCGAAAACCGGGCGTTAAGATAGCGCTGGGCGTGACCGTGAAGTCTGAGGGTCTGCAGGCGAGCCGCGCTTAAAGAAGGGTTACGAGCAGAGTAATGGCCTGCGCACGGGGGAAGGGCCGCGAAGGGAACAGACAGAAGACCGCGCGCGAGGGTGGTGTCTCGCGTTTCTTTCCTTTTTTTCCCCTCCTTCCCTCCTCACCGTCTACCTCTCTCCCTCCCTCTTCCGCCGTTCCTCCTTTTCGTACGCCGCACGCAGCGACGATAGACCACCGACAATGGCCTAGGCCTAACAAATGGAAAATCAATATCGGGCCACTTTCGCGACCCTTGCGAATCTCCGGCTGATCTCCGACACCGTGGCCGAGCGTCTTCGCGGCCCCGTTTCCTCCGGGTAACGGGGAATTTATACGGAGTCCTTCTGTCTTTTGAGCCCGAGAAGCTGCTACGATGATGGATGGAGCATTGTTGCCCTCGAAGACGTGAGCCGGCTAGCGTTCCTAGGGTCACGCAATAAACGGGAATCCTCGTTGCTTCCTTAGGCCGAACGTGTACTGGGACGGAATAGGAATGTTGGTTTTTTCATCCGTCTTCGCATCCGTTATTGCAGAACCTTCGACTACAGTGTGTATCCTTAGAGCTAACTTTAGAGAAGCGCGAGGAACTTGCCTTACAACCGGCGACGAACTTTGATAACCGTTGTCGCTAGGGAAATAAACGACTCAGACTCTATAAGTCACGTCCCTTATCCTAGAATCATCCGACTGTTAATCCTTAGCGCTAACTCGGGCGAGTGCATAGAACGCCCCTCTCCCCGGAGCAACCAGCGACGAACTTTGATAACCGTTGTCGCTAGAGAAATAAACGACTCGAACTCTAGAAGTCGCGACGTCTCTTATCTTAGAATCATCCGACTGTTAATCCTTAGCGCTAACTCGGGCGAGTGCAAAGAACACCTCTTTCCTCGGAGCAACCAGCGGCGAAGTAACTCTATAAGTCACGAGCACCATGAACTACAATTCTCGATTCCCGAAAAGACTCGCGGAACGCTTTAAACTACCCCCCGAACGATACGGTCGTAATTCCGTCGGAGTCGGCGGCAAGTTGAGCTCTCGCCGGCGGTTATTAAAAAATACGAAGGTGGACTGTAGCTGGAAGCGAGCGAACGGGGGCGAGCCAGCATTACCGTGGACCCGGTTCCGTAATTCGATCGGGAAGCTTCCCCCGACGTAAACGTAAGAGACCGGTCGGGAAACTTCTCGCCGACCCGATTCGAATCGTTTCCGCGGCGAATCAACTGTTAATACCGGCGGGCATCTTCCGGTCGCTTCTTCCGCGCTCGCGGAAACTTTTCCGATAATGAGTTCTTTAGAAAATATTCTATCGGCGTCGGACGGGCCGCGGGAGCCGGGGACCTGGCCTGGAAAAATATTTTCGATCCGCTGCCACCGGAAGAGAGACTCTTTCCCTCTCCTCCCCGTTATTATTCTCGGCCACTTTCCTTCCCGGCAGTATTCGCGCGGCCGTCGCTTTGATTCGCGACGATAACAGCCCCTGTTCGACACCACCGACGCGACCGAGCGGCGTCCACCCTCTAGACGACGGGGAACGCTATCGACGCACCATCTATGCCCGGAAAAAGCACTTTTTACGAGGCACCGTAGAATCCTTTGCATGTTGACTAGCTCGGTTCGATGCTAGGGCTGGTTTCAAGCGGCGTATTGTGTTCCTTTGTGATTGAGATTAATGAAAGGGTTGGGGCTGTTTTGGTAGCGCTGTGTAATTGCCGGCGAAACTAGTGTCCTTTGGGCGAATAGGTTTCGTTGGTAATTGTTTGGGGTTGGGCGGGTTAAAGAGTTTACTCTTTGTTTGGATTTTTATGGGATATTTGTTGCTACTTTGAGAAGTTGATGTTACAGGTAGTCGTACAGTTTAATATTTAAAGTTCTTCATTTAATGCTTTGGAATAACGGTGGGTAAATAAGTGGAAGCAACGATTTATAGAAGTCGAAATTAGTATGTTGTTAAGACTGTTGTGATTAACGTTGGTTTGTGTTAGTGAATTCTGAGCAGAATAGGTTGTTTCTTCTCTAACACTAAAACTACCGAGCATTTAATACGATTAATATGCAACTCCTATAAAAATTGTAACAATAGATTATTTTCAGTTTCTTCAGATACTCATTATACTACTGAAATGAAACTATTTTCAAAATCATTTCGAAGATTCAATGTTTCGAAGATATCGATAATTGCTAAACAAATTGAAACCAGTCATTTTGACTGATACGTAGTTCTAGTGTTGAAATCGCGCAACTCGGAGTTAACCAGTTTTCGAGGGTGTGTTATGTTTACTTAGATATTAGTGAACTTTAATTTTTCTAATCGTGGACGAAATCTAAGGATTAACATATGAGTTTCTGGTATTTAATTTTCCACGTCGAATTGTTACAGTGCAATCACCAGCTTGTGCTCTTTCGAGAGGGACAAGGAGCATTCGAGGGTGTATGAAACTGTAATACCGCTTGCAACGTTCTCAGAAACGCCACGCCATCGTTTCGAACCCTCATAAATTCAAATATCGAGGGAACCGGTAAGGGTCGGGGGCAGAAGTTGCGGTGAACTGAGGCTCGCGTGTCGCGGCGGCAGGCCTGCCCTCCCGGCCGCGTGTCACGCGCTCGAGAATCATTGTTTCGAGAGCAGTTTTCCGCGTACTCGGCGCTAAAGCTCGCCACTTTCAGCTTCTAGGGGGTTGCAAATTCCTTTCCTCGCGGTCCGAATTAGACACTCGCAACGGCACCGTGCAACTTTCGCGCGTCTAGTCGGCCGTGGAAGTTCCTCGAGAATGTTTCTAATGAAAAAGCAAAGTTTCCGCGGCGCGTCTGGGGGAGGTTGAAAAATAATCAGGAGAATTGCCCGGCCCGAGGAACCGGGTGAACAACAGTTCAGAAATAAACTCCGGTATCGACTCCGCGAATCGAATCGTTCGAATTGCTCCTTACGTGAGAAGATAAAGCATCGGGGGATGTCGAGGGGAAACTTTCGCCCCTATTTTTTCGAATAATCAATTAAAATGCATGAACTGCTTCCTTGCAAACAAACAACTCCCGAAGTGCTTGCATTCTATTTCATTGAAGAGAATAATATTAATGGCTGCACTTTATAATATTCGAATGATTAGAATCATATGGAATAATATTAACCGTTTGAGTGCTGAGGAGCGCTCTTCTTGTGTTGTGCCAAAATTGCTGAGAGCGCGAGACGCTTCTGTTCATCAGTATCAATTATAATTTCCTTACTATGTTTCTCAAGAAATAAATCGAAGTAAATTTATTTGAATAAATGTTATTTTCTGATATTCTTTTGTAATAACACAACATTTGTGATATCATTAGATAAGCACTCTTATTAACCCTTAGCACTCTAGTAACTAATTTTTATAGTATCCCTAACGAAAATGAAAAATGCTGTAACATTTCCTCGATCCTTTATTTTCCTTCTCAGTACAAAATTTGGACGTGTGGTAAATCTGATAATTTTAGGGCAGTTTCTTTAAGATTCATTGAAACATTTAATATTATAACTGCTGCAATATTGGAGTCTACAGAGTTCGAAGGGTTAATTTTTTTGCATACACACCAATCACTTCCGCATTTCTGGTAAATATCCACAAAAGTTTAGCATCCAAACGGTCAAAATCAATTCCTGATACAATTATCCTCGTAATATATCGCAATGTCACATCGACGACAATGATACTCAGATTTCTCAATGTTTCTTTACCACCTGCTCGATTCGTGATAAATCTCAGACTAAACATCGACGGTTCGTTGTCTTCTTCGATTCGAATACCATATTTCCTTCGAGGCAACGATCCGTTCGGAAGACACCCCGCGGATCGCGGACGATATATCTCGAACGGGGTGCATTTATCAAAACGGGTACGGGGGTGGGTTGCAGCGGGTCGCCGCGAAACAAAATCAATCCTCTTGTCGGGTTTACAACGGCCTCGCAGCCGACCGGCCCGAGAAGGTTCTATTAATAAAATCCGGCTCGTATTCGCTTTATATTACTCGAGCGGACGTCGCTATAATTCCGGCGACATTCATGGCCGTTAACCGGGCAATTCTGTGGGCAACACCTTCGTTAACCGCAGTAACTGTCGTCGGCCGGCATTACGGGGACCCGTGCCGGCGTTAAAAGAAATTTTTCACGACGTTCCGCCGCGCTGGAAATTTATGCGGGGCGCGGTGTCCGCGCCGGCAACCCCCTGCCTCACGAACCGCTTAACCCTACGACTCCCGAGGGGAGGTTTGTTGAACCCTCCGGGTCAAAAAACTTTAAATAAAACCCGTGTGTCTGAAAATTATCAGGAAATTATTCCTACTCTCATCTTCTTTAAAGTCGATTTTATGAATACTACGAAAAATAATCAACCCTTTACATAGAGAATCCTGGTTTGGTGGTTTAATGAAAGTAGCTAGTTTATTCGAGAACGTTTCGGAGTGATGATATAGTCTCTATAATCTTAACACTAAAGCTATCCGAAATTTCAGTTTTATTTTGCGAGAATTCAAATTACGAAGTTTGCGAAAGATTCTTAACCCCTTGGCGTACTGTTTACTTTCGTTACTAAGCTCGTAATATTTTACTATCGACAATTTGTAAGAAATACAACAAAATCCATTCTACTTCAGGTGGAAATTTCATTCGAAGATAATGTATTGATAATAGCAAATCTCAAGGAACTCATTACCCTAACCATTCCGAAAAATCAGAAACAACTCCACCAATTCAATAGTTTCAGCGTCAAAGACTCCCGAAGAGCACGAAAAGAAAAAGTTCCCAGCAAACAACTCTCAATCCCCTCGCGTCGCATTATCCAAGTTACAAACTCAACGTCTCGAACACACCTCCGAAACAAATAACTCCGCCGTTCCACAGAATCATCCCCTATTCTCCGATCCGCGGACATAAATCCTCGCATCGAGCATCCCGGGGGCAACTTCTGCGGCGCGGAGAGTGTATTTCTAGGTCAGCACGCTGGAAGCCGTTGAAACGCGCGTACGTCGTAAATAGAAGGGGGTGCGTTAGAATGGGTCAAACGCAGGAGCGGCTGAAGGAGGGAGGGAGCCGCTGGAAGGAGGAGAAAAAAAAGGAAACGCGCGGAGGATGCGTGCGCCTCGGCGGTCGGGTACGAGGGGAATAAATAGCGTCGTACGCGATACGCGGCGGCGTTTTCGCCTTTCTTTCCGCTCCTCCTGCCCTAGGGAGAGAGCGAGAGAGAGGGACGCCATCATTTCCAGGACTCCGGGTGCTCCCTTGTAAATGGGAGCCAGGTTCCGCGTGATGCATGCGGGCTATTTGCAGTCGGAGGGAAAAAAAGGAGGAAAAAATGGGAGGGACCCGCGCGTTTGTGTCCCACATTTTTGACGGGTCGCTGGCTACCAGGTCCCCCGTCTGTCCCCCTCCCCCGTCCCATTCACTGTCTCCGTCCATTCTCTTTTTTCAGCGTGTACCGCGGGGTTAACCGTCCAGTTGACTCGCGTTCAATAGAACGGATTTCGGCCGGTGATTAAGATGGACGTTTGAGGGCGAGAGCGATCGGGTTCCAACGGGGGCAGACCTCGCATCAAGAGTAATTTCTCCGCATTCACGGGGCACCGGCCGATCGAGGATGTTTTAATAAACGTTCTCACGCGGCCCCGACGATGACGGACAGCAGCCCGTCCCGCGGGGGACGCCGGCCATCTTTCCCTGGGAAAGGCTTTTTCGAAATTCCGAACGGAATTGGTCGAGGGACAACCGTAGAGGTAATTACGAAGTTGGACTCGTCCTCGCGCAAGCGACCAGCGACTTTCATCTTGATTCCGAGTTGGACGGACTCTTTCGGCTGTTTGAGTTAAATGGGGGTTGCTAGTTGGCGTCAAGTTCTTTCATTTTGGATAAGTGGCCCCGGGTGTTTGGGAACTTGTCTGTTTTGAGGTGGGTTGAGTGCGCTCGCCTCGAAGCCGCAGCTTTGTTGCGTCTTCTGTGGAGTCGATTTTTTATGGAGAGCTGGTAATGTTAACCCTTAGCACTTGTATGGGAATACATACTGATGCTATTTTCAGAAACAATTGCTTCCACTGTTCTCGCTTTCCAATTTTCGTCTTTTGTTCAAATCTTTTAAGCAGATGCTTCTGTTAGTTTGAAACTGCCTTTTGCTACCTTCTGCGTCACACTCGCCCGCGCCGACCTAACGGCGATGCGATAAATATGTGGCAAAGTGTTAGGACAGGAAGTACTAGTTTACCTTCCATGAAAGTACTGTAATATAGATAACAAGAGGGAAGTCACAGAAGTGACCGAGCACAATACTTAACGTGTTGTATATAGATATTACAACAATAGCGATGCAAATAATGAAATGACTGTCGCGGCATTGGTCGGTTAAGGGTCAATTATTACATGGATTTCGCTCGTATGGTTCACCAGGGAACCATGTTCATTCGTAAAACGGACATTACAGAAGACAATAGATCGCAGGATAGCGGACGAATTTCTGAAAATTGCGAAATTCCGCATTATGGACAGCCGAAGGGGGCGGTCCGTCTCTTTGACGCGTGTCGCGTATTCAGCGCGCGAGACAGGTAAAGCAAAACGGGCCTCGCATAATCGCGTTACATTTAAATATTCGCCGGCGTAATGTGCACGCGTGTTAGCCGTTGAAGAGGCGGTCAACGCCAATCACGCGTTGAACACCGGCGCGCCCCGTTACATCGCGATGACAATGTCGCGCAATTATAAACTGACGCTTGTAGTGGCCTGGCGGCTAATGCGGACCGCAGCCACTGCACTTCCCTCGTTACTATCGTGACTTCACTTCATTATTGCACTTCGGTCAATATTCCGCGGGATAAATCAAAACAACCGACCCCCGGCATTTCCACTGGCTCGCAACCTTCTCGTTTCCCGGGACTCCTGACCCCTCAATTAAGATACGGAACTTATGGCGGCTGATTATTACCTCCGGCCACGGATTTCCCTTGTTTCCCAAACTACATCTTTCTCTACACTTACTCCACTCCTGACTTAAACCAACGTCCACAATAATCCTCAATTATCCCGCGATTAGATTCATATCATTCTCCTATTCAAGCTATCTCTATTCGCAATACAAAAATACCCTTTCACCGAGCAATTACCATTCACCAGTCGACTCTCCCGATTAATTGCTCGGCCGCAATCAAAGGCGAGCGACCGGCTCGCAAAGGAGACACCGACGATCTCGATAATCGCCTCGTAAATTGCACCAGCCGGGTTCACAGGGGGAAACGCAATATTTGTCTCGCGGACCGGAAAATCTTGAATCTTGGGCCCTTTGGCACTTTCAGGGGTCCACTCCGCGGAAGGAGCCGCAGCCCGCGCTGGGCTCGCCGCGTCGATCGGATCGGCCGGTAATTTCCTTCTCGCGGTCTGCTTACCGTGCAATCGACTCGGTCAAAGGCGATGCCCATCGGCCGCCAATATAATTACGCGTCTATCGCGCTTGCATACGCGCCGGCTGCAGCGTTGCGTTTGAAGTCCGGCCGGGATTGCCATTAGCCGGTGACCGACACAAGGGGTCTCGCCCCGGATCGAGAGACGTACGATCGCGCCGAAACGCCCTGGCCCCCGAGACAGGAGGGGGCGAGAGAGAGTGAGGGAGAGAGAGAGGGAGAAAGAGGGTTATTGAAATTCTAAAATGATTTTATACCGAGTGACAGGTAATAACCTACGCTTCACGAGCCGCGCGAACACGGCGCGGACCGGAGCCGCGGACGGCAACGGCTACGTGAATATTTAATCACGTCGTTCAGCTTTTAACCGGGGGTTATTGGATCGCGAGACGCCGCCGGGCCGATCTCGGCTCGTTAAGGGCGCAGACTTTGCGTTTGGAGTAATGCTGTTCGAAGCTTCGAGCGAGGATGATTCAGGGAAAACGAGGGACGGCTGGAACAGCGAGGGTGAATATTTATGGTCAGCGAAGTTTGTTGGTTTTGTTAGGTTTGTTAGAATTTTAGCTTCTTAGCTTGGAATATGTCTTTAGTATTTGGACAATACTTTGGATAATCGAATGTTAGAAGGTTAATCGAAGAATTTGAATTGTGTTTAACTGGAAGCTCTTTTGTTCTTGTTAGGGAATTACTGTATTGAGAGGATTTCAGCGAACATGGCGATCACATCGTGTCGTTCAGAAAGAATCAACGTTTTCGGTAGCAAAGGGCAGCGGACAGTTGCCTCTAGCATGCAAATGCGGGGCTTTCGAAAATTCTAATTGCGACGTGTCAGTTTTCCACCCTATCTTGGACAGAGGGGGTGGCCGCGCGTGTCACGGGCCGGCAAAGGTGGAACGCGACAATTCGAGCGGAGAGAGGAGAGACGGAGCGTGGAAGGGGACGGTCCAGCGGAATCGACGTCCGGTTCGTGTTTATCGACATTAACACGGTTTGTCCCCCCCTGTCAATTTCTGGCTGCAATATCAGAGACGCGTTTTCCCTCCGACAGAACGGAAGCTTCCGAGCCTTGTCCTCCGCGTGACGGCCGCTCGCTTTGTTATTTTTCCTGCCTCTTATTCCGCAGTCTCTTCCTTTTTCCCGTGACCCTCCGGTCCCTTCTCTTTTTTCCCTGTTTCCTTCGTCGTGGAAATATCACGAGGTCGACTGCGCGTCGTCCGTCCGGACACGGACACGAGGGGAACGACGGGGTGCATAAATTTCAGAAAATTGTTTCTGTCGCTAGCGCGCGGCAATTTTCTGTTGGGCTAAAAGCGACGCGGGATAACGCGCCGCGACGTCCACGCGGCCGACGGGACGGGCTTCTTTTAACCCGACGGCCTGCATGGGAAATTAGCTTGGGATTTTTGCGGATTGCAAACGTCTGCTTCGCTTTCTCTTTGCTTGTAATATTTGTGGTTCGTTCTTGTGGAGGAATTCTTCAATTCCCGGGTTTCTGAGGTTCTGAGTTGTCAAGTTTCTACGATTACAAATTTTTAAACTTTCGAACTTTTAAGTTTTCAAGCTTTGAAACTTTGAAACTTTGAAACTTTCAAGCTTCCAAACTTTCAAGCCTTCAAGGTTTCTAACTTCGAAACTTTGAAACTTTGGAACATTCACACTTTCAAACTTTCACGCTATCAAGCTTTGAAACTTTGAAACTTTGAAACTTTCAAGCTTCCAAATTTTCAAGCCTTCAAGCTTTCTAACTTTGAAACTTTGGAACTTTCAAGCTTCCAAACTTTCAAGTCTTCAAGGTTTCTAACTTCGAAACTTTGAAACTTTGGAACATTCACACTTTCAAACTTTCACGCTATCAAGCTTTGAAACTTTGAAACTTTGAAACTTTCAAGCTTCCAAACTTTCAAGCCTTCAAGCTTTCTAACTTTGAAACTTTGAAACTTTGACACTTTGAAAATTTGAAACCTTCAATCTTTCAGACACTCAAACATTCCAACCTTCAAATTTTCAGGATTCCAAGCTCCAACCTCCAAGGTTTCAAGTCTCAAACCTGCAAGTCCCAGAAGTTGATACGAAGAGTCCCAGCCTTAAGGTACGTTTCCACGCCTCGACAGAAATCCTTGAAGAGAAAGATGACGTGAAAAGACCGTCGCTCCGATCGAACACCGCAGACTCTTGCAAAAAAGGGGTTGGCATGGAGGGTGGGAATGGAGAAAAATAACGCGCGGACGTTACCAGCGAACACATGTAACGATTAATCAGGTTCAGGGCGGCGAGCTGAAGAGGTTGTTGCCGTCACGGCCAGATGACGGCCTGCGGCGACATCATACTGTATTTTATACGGTGTCGTGTTATGGGGTTTGCGGTGGCCGTGGTCGTTCGCGTGCGAATATACACCGTCGGCCGGCTCGAATTTGACGGGGAATCGCGCGATTCACGTGCGACCGGGTATTTTTTAGGTTCGATGCCGCCGCCGCGCGCCTGCCGGCTACGAATTACCTGCTCGATCGGCCGTCGATCTTCTGCGGGCATTATAAAACACCTTCACCGCTCATTGGCCCGCCAGATGTTTGCCATATGTCCGGCGGACGCGTTAATATTCTTCCGCCCGGGTCATCGAGATGGCCGGAACTTAATCGAACCACGGCTGCTTTTCAAATTCCACGATATCCGACGTTGATCAGGAATTCTCGATAAATTCCCTAGCGTGCTAAAATGCTGAAGCACCCATGATCGACACTATACGTCCCTATTTAGACATTAACCACTGTTAACCAGTTAAATTTCCTCTTGCGAAATTACCAACCGATCTACCAATTTTTCAACTATAAAAGGCCTCTGTGAAAGACAGGTTCCCAGAGCTCCAGTTGGAAATATCGGCTAATAAATTCGAATCGAGAACGAGTCTAGTAAATGGGTAGCAGCCATTTTGTCCGTGTAATTTGAGAAACAATGATCCAGATTCTCAGGTGTAAGGCCTGTACCTGTCCGGCTCGCAAACAGCCGAGCCGGCCGTGCCGGAGAAAGGACACAGCGGGAAAGAAAAGCATCTCCTCGCTGAGAAAGGATGCGATATCGTGTTACACGATATAACAACGGTACAATGGAGCTTTGTCCGGGGAGCTGCCGGGCCTTTTATCGGAGTCCTATTGGTTCCGTGTGACCCTTGGCCAATGGACTGACCTATTTCTACCTCTATTCATTACTTCCTCCTGGAAACTCGAGCTTTCTCGCTCCGCGTTGCCCTCGCACACACGTGCACCGGGGACATCGCGGACGTAATCCGATTGCGCCGACCGTCATCGCCGGACGCGTCGGGAACGATCGGCGCGCAGCCGCCGGGACGGATAAAATGGCAGGCTCTAAACTCGCGCGATTAACGTTTACGCGTCTATATTTCAATCGCGCGGCCTCCAATTAACTTCGGCGACGGACGTTAATGCACGACCCGTGTAACCGGATCCGTGCCGGTTCATAAGTCGCTGCAACATTGACACCGCTACATAGTGGCCCCAGAACTACGGGACTCTGCCATTTAATGGCTGCCAGTTTCAACCTTTACCAGCCGGCGAAACTTGGGGAGCGAAGTACTTACACGGTCACGACGGGCCGTGTTTTAAGCTGACAAAGTTGAACGTCGCGTCCTCGCGGTAGTGCTCGATGACCAGCCTTATGGGGATTCTGGGTTTTTGGGTACTTATTCGCGGAGGTCACCGTGGTAGAGAGACACTGACCTTTCGGGCGTCTCTGATGTGGATGTCGAGTAGGAGTTGATAATGGGTTCAGTACTTCTGGTAGTCTCGTGGATTGACCTTCGAACTTTGAATCATTTTTTCTAGAGTATGTTGATCATACTGGATTCTAAGAATTGATCATCCTCGATCTTTCCATTGTTCTATATCTAGTATATAGTTATTCTAAAATTCTGGAAGAGAATTCTAAAATCTAACTTCGTTACGCTATCATTTCCTCTACGATGATACTGCCTTCGACGTTGCGCACCACTGTATTTTAAAATATAGGGCAGATGAAGTGACCCAGATCGAAATAAGATTCCAGGTCACGCTTGTTCTATCTCAAACTATATTTCTCGTTCCATATTTCTCGTTTGCCGAAGGAAGATAAAATTTGTCACGTTTTATTATTAGAATCAACTATTTGAGCGCCATGGATCTTTCCGAAAACTCTTCTATTTTCATATAGAAAGAATTCTAAATGTGTTATTTTTCTAAGCAGGCAATAATAAGCAAACAATCAGAAGGAAGACGAATAAACCTCATTCGATTCTACGAACCGATCTTTTATCACGCTGTTTACCACTGAAAAAGTTAAGTATTCTCATTTCTCTATTGTTCACGATCCGTTCCACCTTCGATCACAGTTGTATTTCGCGAAGCAACGCGATTTCGTAACACAACACCAGCGTCAGGCCGAAAATCCGCCGAGCAACGAGCCGAACCGCAAGATTTATCGATTCGGCTGCGAGGAACGGGACGTTCGTGCCGTTTCCGCGGAGAAGGAACAGAGGCTCGAAGTTTCCCCGCTAATATCTCTTTCCCCTGGGCTGAAAGGTTGCGCGGCGACGCATTAGCGGCCGCGTACGCGGTAAATAATGCGCGGGCGAACGGTAAATCGTCCGTTAACGTATTATCGTTGGAAACGATCCCTGGGTAATGTTCCAACGTACGCGCGCGGGCGCGCGAGCGAGCGAGCATCGATTCGGACGGTTACACGATCCGCGGACCGCGCACGCGTGTGTGCGTGCGATGATTTGTTGGTCGAAACGGCGAAATTCTATATCGTTCCGGTGACTACGGCGCGCGGAGCGGTCCCAAGTTTCCGTAACTAGGAAGCCGTCCGTCCGCTCGACTGAAGACGGAACTGCACGCTCCGGCGAGCGGAGGATTGAATCCGAGTGCGCGAAGTAATCGATTCATTTCGCGGGTTTAACCGTGAAATTTGCTTTCGAGGTAGATTCTTGCGAAAGTTCCATCTGATACTTGTCGCTGAAAGAGAAGAGTTGTTTAGTGCGGATGTATAGGTGAATTAGGAGTGAGTGGAGGTAGTGGAATGTTGAGGGATGGGTATTAGGTGACGCGGTCTCTTGGAGTTTGAGGGTATTCAATTTTGTGTTGCTGGGATTAAATGGCGGAAGGATGAGGTTGTGAATTAGCGAAGATACTGCGAATCGGAGATTTTAGTTTGAGATTTGCGAGGTAGAGATATTTTGGCTCTGCTGACTTCTGATGAGTCTGTATTTGTAATGTTATAATAACTGGGGCTAAGTTAGCTACCTAGCTTCTTTATTGTTCATTGTAGAGGCCAAGTTATAAAATAATAGGCTCTACAAAATCATAGATTCTACTTTCAAAGTTGTAATCTATAGGTGCTCTAGCTTTGTTAATTTTTGATGGATCAAACTTTGTAATGTTCTAAATAACAGCAGGTCCAAGTTAGCTACCTAGCTTCTTTGATCAAAAATTTGTAATGTTCTAAATAAAAGCAAGATCAAGTTAGCTACCTAGCTTCTCTGATTGTTCTAAATAACAGCAGCACCAACCTACCTAGCTTCCCTGACTATTCACTATAGAACCCAAGCTATAAACTACTAAACACTCTACAAAATCATAGATGCTACTTTCAAATTTCTAATCCAAAGATATCCCAGCCACTCCAGACGTTTCCAACTTTGCAATATTCTTCAATCACTGACTCCGAACACATCTAACATCTTCCAAACTCTACAGATAGAGTCTAGACTAGATCTCCGCGGGATTCGACGTTTAGACAGCTCGCAGACGTCGGTAAGGCACACCTTTCGTTAATTGGATTTTTACGGGCGGCTCGGCGCGTCCCGTGGCGATTGTCAGCTCACGATAAAGGCATCATCGGGACGTTGAACCAGATTTCCTCCCCGGTCTATCGATACCGGTTACAACGGGTCTCCGCGTTCCCCTCGATCGGGACGGACCCACCCCCACCTTTTGTTCGCAGCCAGCGCGATTACGACGAGTTCTATGAATTCTTGACGGAAGGTGGATGCCAGACGATCCGATAATGAGACCACTCAAAATTCATGTCTGCCTCGTTGAAAAGACACCGGGCGAGGTGGCTCGGCGCGTGCACATCCCTCAGGTCCATTGTATTTGCAAATAGCGGATGACGTCTGCGAATTTCACCCACCCCTGTCGAAAAGTAGAATCCGTGTGCGCCGCTCGAATGTCATCGAAAATTTTAAGAATACTCGACGAAGTGGGTGCTCGAGGCTTCGAACAGGTTGCCGTCTGTCGCGAATATCGAAGCTTGTTCTTCTTTAACTCGAGGCGAATCGATTCGACTTAAAATGTTAGCGGAGTCGGTTTATTTTATTAATAATTCGATATCCTAGTGAACGCAGATATTTATAGATTGTTCCACAAACACTGGAATTAAAATTCCATCGTACGAATTGAATCGCGTTCGACATGAAACATCTCGTTCTTAACCAGTTAAGTGTAGAGTTCAGTTTGAAAAATGTCTCATTGTGCAATAAAATCAAATAACGAAGTGTATACTCGTTAAATGCAGGCCAAATGCAATTAACCCTTTACTCCGTTGTAAGATGAGTTAACTTCGTTTTTAGTGAAACGTAACTTTAAAATGTACACGCGCTGTTTTAATGACAGGGTCTTAAATCTTTTACAGAGGCACGCTTGATAGTTCATATTAAAACTGATTCGGAGTTGCTGAAATATAAAAAATTACTTGGAAAGGGTTAAAATATATCCTAACGAAAAACTAAAGCGAAACGAAGAATTACACGTTTGTCTAAAAAAATAAATAATCCTTGAGAAAGTTAGCAGCATTGAGAGTTATAAGATGACGTGTATACTCGTCAAACACAGTTAATTGGTTAAACATTCAAGCAAAGATTCCACAAGTGCATCGAATGGTAGCTTATACGTAATATTCAGATTCCCTTGAAGTTGGAAACACACCGAGGAGAAATACGGATATCAGCGTTCGCGGAGCATCCAGCATAGAGCAGACGAGCTTTATGACTCGAAAGACACTCTTCCATCATTTTTATCGAAACAAACGATAATTCTTCACGCGCGGCGCACTCTAAAGGGCGAAACGAATCGCGTTGTTCACGCATGATCAAATATAAACGCGTTCCTCCCCCGCGGTGTTCGCCGATGGATCCGCGGAGGAATACGATTCGCACTTTTACACGAATCCCATGCATACTTTGTGCATCTGGCTTTCATAGGGGCGTGCAACACCAACGCAGATAGTGTCTGGCTACACGACCGGCGCCGCGCCGGCAGAATGGATTTCCCCGTGAAAATACGAGGTGTCGGGATCGAGTTTGACGCGACGCGGCGCGTCGCTGCCGCGATTTTCTTTTGCTCGCAGCGTTTGTTCGCCGCTGGAAATCGACGACGTTTCTGAATTTCCGATCCCGTGTAGCCGGGCAGAACGTTGCCTGCACAAGTAACGATGCCAGTCGCGATGGCCGACGCGTAGAATCGATATTCGATCCTGGGAAGAACACCGGAGCTTCGAGTTCCCAGGGCATTGTCGGATTTACTTCGGGAACCTGTAATCAAACTTTTGCCTCCATACGTTTCGCTGTTTATGGAAAATCTATTTCGAGATTGTTAAGTAGAAATCGTATAGATGGAATAGAATTCATAGTTTGTATTATTTATTTCTAGTTACTGATCTCTTTTTAGTTCCTTTGTCTCGAATTTTCCGGAGAATCAAAGACAAAGGTGATTCTTTAGTTTCTTCCAATTTCTTCGTTACGCATAAGAATGCTCAGTCGAATCATCGGTCAAATTTTCTGAAGAATCTACGAGACAAAGATGATTCTTTAGTTTCTTCCAATTTCTTCGCAACGCATAAGAATGCTCAGTCGAATCGTCGGTTAAATTTTCTGAAGAATCTACGAGACAAAGATGATTCCTTAGTTTCTTCCAATTTCTTCGTAACGCATAAGAATGCTCAGTCGAATCATCGGATAAATTTTCTGGAACTACCGTTACTCGGATTGAAGCTCGCCGTTCCTCACATTCCGACATCCAATAAGAGAGTGAAATTTCCACCATAAAGACCGTGGCATCGAGAAGCTGGGCAGTTATTCTTTGACTCTCTCGTCCGGCGTCGATTAAAATTCAGGCGGGTGCGGCGACGTAACGCCGCGCTGTTTTATCGGATAACTTTATCCTATCTTTCGACCGTGGATACACCGGTGCGTCGGAGACCTCGGCCCGTACACAAACTCGTGCAGGGAACCGCTCGTCATTTCCCAGAGGGCCACGGACACGTCGCAAAGAGGAAGGTCCTTTGTGATCGGCGAGCCGCGAGGAAATGTTATGTAGATCGACTTTTTTCAGCCGCGCTCCGTTCGATTTTCATCCCGAGTAGACATCCGCGGGTCGATCGGCTGTTTAACGTTCGTTTCCACGTTTCCTTATTATTTTCTCGCTTACCCTTCTCTCCCTCGTTTTCCCCTTATTTCCTCGGCACCGTTTCGTTTGATCAATCTCCCTCGGGTTAATGAGTCGTTATTCTACCGGAAATATTCTCACATTCGAGAGAATTATAAGATTCCTCTAATTTTCTAATATTCCTCCTCTCTAACCTTCCTCTCTACATCCCTCATTCGATATTCCTCAAGTTACATTTCCATTTTACCACGGAAAATGCTTCGAAATTAAAGAACATTCGAAAACTGTCACTAATTTAGACGTTCCTCTATTTTCCACGTCATCTCTCTTTCCCGATTCTCTCAGCCCATTTCATTCATTCATTCAATCTTCCTCGAATCGCATCGCGCTATTCCGTCCTGGCTTCGAATCGGAACGGATTAAAACGAAACCGTTGCCAGCCGGATATCCAAACTTCCCCGATAATATCCCGAACGCACGGATGAACCGATGATCGCGGAACGAAAGTGACCGACAGGGAAGAGGACGAACTGCCGGCTAACGAAGCCAATCGTCGAGCGTTTCCAAGTGGAATTTATTACTCTTTCGCCTGCAGTCTCGTCGCGAGTGCTCCCGGTTAGAGGTTCCCGGCTGAAATTATTACGCGTTTCCCCGTCGATTTCCTTCGCCCCCCCCCCCCCTTGTCCCGTTTCCCGGGGCCGGCTCGAGAGAAAGCGCCGGCGAGCGCGCAGGTGAGCCGAGCTCTCCAGCCCCCGTATTCTCTTTAATTATCGGCCCGCGACGGGCCGGGGGCCACGGGTTTTGTTTGCAAGTCATTAAGCCGACATGCTACGGCCGGAAAAAAGAGCCGGCGCGGAGGGGCGGGCGGAATCGAAGATTGAAATCGGGAATAATGAAAAAGTAAGGAGAAAGAATGCCCGGACCGGCAGGGGTTGAAAGGCGAGCACCGGAGATCAATCGAGGCTGAACCGGCCACGCGCCACGCGAAACTTTCGGGATCGATCTCGACACCGGACCGGCCTCTTGTTCCTACCGCCATTGCCGAAGCAACCGAAAAGTTGCTTTCTCGTTAGGGGGGCCGGACTCTTCGGACTGGCCTTCAATCGGGAGGAACGGAACTGGCCTCGGGCAACTTTCGGAATTCCCAGTGATTCCGAACCGTGGATCGGATACTGTTTCCTTTAACGATTTTCGATGTTTCGCTGGGGATGGGAATAGTTCGGAATTTCCTCGTTGGAATTAGGGAAGGATAATTAAAGGAAATTAAATAGGGGATGCAAATTATCTTCGAAATCTTATCAAAGTCTGTCTCATTATTTCCAATGTTGTCTTACTGCTTAGATTCCTAAAATCATCACGCTCCTCAGCCCAATTTTTCAACATCCCCGTGGATACTGTTTCCTTTAACGATTTTGGATGTTTCGCTGCGGATGGAAAAAGTTGGAGTGAGGGAAGAATAGTTAAAGAAAATTAAATAGGGGATGCAAATTGTCTTCGAAATCTTATTGAAGATAACTCTGTCTTTAGATTTCTAAAATCATCACGATCCTCAGCCCAATTTTTCATCCCCATATCCGTTACCACTTCCTAAATCTTCAAAACAGCCATAACTCCTTTGAATCTTCCAATTCAATTTAGACAATTCCACGTCCTGCTTTTCCGCTCGAACCGGCCAACAGTTTAAAGATTCAAAGCAGCCTTCAGTCTCCTCGCTTCCTCCCCAAAGGTTGAAAAACCGCGGGATAATCGTGCGTGAAATTGACTCGCCGACAGTTCCGCTCCGAGGGTATCCTCCTTATGTACACGTTGTTAATCGCGATCACGTTGCGGACGTCGGGTCGCGCGCGCGGCCCGTACGTACAAAAGACGCGGCCGGGAGTCGACGCGAGAACGTTCTCTCGGTCGCTTAATCGAAACCGATGGCTCGTGCGATTTGGCAGCGTCGGCGAAGGGGGCGAGGGCCGCGTGTGCAAATAAACCATCGAACGTTTACAATGTACGGAGCGCCGAAGGCCGGGGGCAGGGAAGAATCCGGCTGCAGGACGCGGCGCGCGCCGTCGGCTTGTCACTCGCTCGAACCGCGCGTCACTCCGATATCATCGCGCGGAGTGGAAATCCCTGCTATTGACAAGCGCATGAATATCGTTAATAATAAATAATGCCGCTCGCGCGGCGCTCGTCGCGCTTTCAACGCCGCTAGGCTCGATGGAGCAGTCGACTTCGGGATTAACCGGGGTTAACTCTTCGCGAACCATCCTTTTCATCCCCTTTGTTCGACGATTTCTTTCGAAACCGTGCTCGGTTGGACGATTTTATTGTTGGCTCGTTTGCGTCGTAACGGTAGGGTGGATAATGTATTCGTATCACCGGTGAAAATTTTATTAACCCCTTGTTCCGTGATTTCTTTCGCAACTGTGCTTGAAACTAGTTTTTTGTTAATTTGCATCGTATGAGATGGGAAATATATTAGTATCACCGTTGAAGATTTGATTAATTTCTATTTCTTTCGCAACGGCGCTGAATAGAAATATTTTGTTGTTAACTTATGTGTATCGTAACTACAAAATGGGAAATATTGGGTTGACGAGGGTTAAAATATTTGGGACTTTTGTTGGAAGTTGAATTGTATAGGCTGTTAATCCCTTGCCGTACTATTTACTTTCGCCACTGAGCTCGTGTACCATTTTACTATCGATTTGGAAGAAATGCAACAAAATTGTTCATTCTACTTCAAGTGGAAATTTTATTTGAAGATAATATAATGATAAAGTAAATGATAAATGTCAAATTAATCTAGAAACCTTCATCACGAGTCTCACTCGTCATTATACGGCAAGGGGTTAAATGGTAGAAAGAAAGGTGTCTCGTTGTTTCATTTTTCGTGAACGATTGTTGTTAACACCAGGACATTCGCGTACAAGGGGATAAAAAGACGGAAGATGTAGCTTCACGCGTGATAACTTACTCGAGGATGCGTGAGCTCCTCGAATGACGACGCTCGAACGCACGTAGAAGCCTTCGATGGGACGGGGACGGGGTTGTCGGGGGGAAACGCGAATTAAATGTATTGAGCACTTAGCGTCTGTTAACTGGTTGAGTGGGGCTTGCGGGGGGATGTTTGTATCGAGTTTGACGAAGGCGAATATTAGTGAGTTAATGGGAATTGAGGTTGAGCTTGGATTACCAAGTTCCTCGGCGCAACGCAAATATCCATGATGTCATTCCGGCAACGAGATTATCGGAAAGAAACATTGTCCCTCGAAGTATTCCGCGTTCAAGAATATACTGTTACCATTTAAAATAGGGTAAACTTGTTCGAAGCACGTACGCCCCGATTAAAGGGGTTGAAACGATAATGAAACGGCACGGAGACCGCCGCGGACTTATTTCGCTGGCCAATATAAATCCACGCGCATCATCGGGTACGCTCTCTTCCTTCGGCGATATCAATATGCAATTAAGAATAACCGATAATAAAGTTCGTACTGGGAGTAAGGTCCGGGCCGTATATAAAAAATGAGGTGGGCACCGAGAGGAACGAGTTTCCCAGACGATAAAGCAGCGGGCTGCGTTGCCGAACCGTTTATCGTGCCGATCGAACGACATAATTGCACGTTAGTCGATACGAAAATTAAAGCTGGTTACGCTGAACGGCAATCGGACGGCAATTAATACGGCTTTCATGAGCGCCATTAGTCGTCCGCGTCCTTTTGCTCGTCCTCGTTCCTCCAACTTTTTTTTTCGCCCGCGTCTCGTCGGCCGGGCGTTATGTTTTCATTGTGACCGTGGAAAAAGGGGAAGTGACTGTCTCTCGCGAGGCGTTTAGGGGATGGTTTCTTCCCGGAGCCGATGAATATGTAGATGGATCTTTCCTTCCCGGAAGAGTTCGACGAAATAACTGGCGCAGCGACCGGAGAACAAATTCTTTGCATTTTTAACGCTCGGCACGCCTCCTCGAGCCGGCTCGCGATGAAATTCGCTCGAGGAACGGGCGTTCGATCTTTGAACGCGAATTCCCGCCCGCGATCGACGTTGGAACGCGCGCTCTGTTTACATCGCGAGGAGTTTGCCCAAGCTGCTGTGTGCAGAAGCGTTTCGAGGGCCGCGCGTCGTTAAAGTACGACGAATATGTAAATCCCATTGTCTCCCGCGGCTCTAGGGTGCCGCGTCCATTATCTTGATCGCTGGAATTGGAACGGCGAGAGCGCCGAGGCGGGAATAAAATTTCAGTATCGCGAGGCGGTGGGATGCCGGATAACGAAATCGACGTTTACGGGTCTGCCGGCGCATTTAACGCAATTCCTCTTCAAGTGCCGCTTCCGGCGCGCGGAACTTTGGTCTTTATCGCGGTCTCCCAGGGAACTGGTTCGAATGTTCCCGTTGCGATCGTGTCTTCGGCTCTCTCGTCTATTTGACGGATCGAACGATGCATCGTAGTGTTCCAATATTCACGTTGATTCACTTAATTCTTCAAACGTTGATCGTCGTTGATTGTTTTCGACTTCGCGACTCACGCTCGGATTCTACGACTTCTTATAGTGATAGGGTAATAAGGTTGTTGAACTGGTTTGTTTAGTTTCACCAAAACAATATATTTTCACACTTAAAAGTACAATATTGAAGTAATACAGTGATTCTAATTTCATCAACACAGAGGTTGATTTTGGATGCTTGTTTCTACGTTTGTTGTTGAGACTGGTTATTGATTACGCGAGCCGATGTTAACTGACGCTCAAGGAAAAGTCTACCGAGCGGCCAATCAGTGCGACTTTGCCGGACACGCATACTTCTTTTGTTTCTCACGCGACAGCGACGGTATTTTCTCTTATTCTCTCCAATGAACTATCCACAAACATTAAAATTCATCTAACCATCGAACGATCGCCCGAGAAATGTAAAAACGCGACTCCTCGGAACACCTGCCGCCAAGAGTTCTTCCAGCGAAAGAAACCTCAGAGCCCCAAAGAATCCCATACACCGGAAGAACAGGTGGCAAAAAGAGGCGACAAAGCCCGCTGCGTTCACGCGCGAGCTCTCGGCTCCCGTAAACCAACAAGAAACTCGCGGATACACGGAGAGGCTGATCCGAGATCCACGAAAACCAGAAGACACGTCGAACCGTGGAGAACGGATGTATCGCGCGTGTAGAGATCGCGAGACAGCCCCCGGTTTCCGGGGGTTGCAGTAAATACGCTAGGGGCCGGCCCTAGCTCCGGCATTGTCGTATTAATGGAAAGGATTGCTTGTTCGAGCGTGTTGTAGCGGGAAGTAGCGGTTCGACGGGTCTAAATTGAAATTCGATTGTCTGCCGGCGATGGTGTTTGCCGCGTCGCCGGCTACGCGATTGTCACCGGCCCCCGGAATGAGACAAAGACAACGTCGACTTGCGGCTCCGGCGTTGTTGACTGGTCACGAATTCGTAATGAATATCGGCCGCTTGACGCCGCGTCTGCGTCCTCCCGTGTGTGTGTCCGCCCGCGAGTTTCCGCGCGTCCATGCGTCCGCGTACACACACACACGCGAGAGAGCGTTGATCGTTTGCGCGGAAAGTTGGGCGAAACGCGGCGAGCGGCGGGGCGAAGGAAAACGCAGCCCGAATTTTGCGCCCCCGGGGATAACGAGCTGCAGGAATTCCTAATGAGGGTAGTAGACAAACGTAATTCTGTGGCGCGCGCGTCGAATCGCCGAATCTGTTGTTTCCGCCGGCTAAACTCCGTCCGGCTTCCGGTAATTATGTCGCGTTGACGAGCCAGTTTTTCACTCGGCCGAGCTCGCCCGTCCGGGCGAGCCGTGTCTCCCGTCTGGCCCGTGTTCTCTGTTAATTAATGTCTGTCCGATAGTTGCCTTTTTTCCTCCGGCGAACCCTCGCGTTCGACGCGTTCGACGGATCCCGGGCGTGGCGCCGGGCACCTTCCAGCTTATCTCGGATGATCCGGCGAGGAGGACGGAAGCGAGCACCTCGGAGAATGTTATCCCACCTCTCATCCCTCGGGTTGATTCTACGGGAACATGTTCCGGGAGTTCTTTCGCTTGTAGATTTCTTGCGGAAAGTTCGCAGGTGGAAGTTTCCGGCGGATTGTAGACGTTCTTTGCGGGAGATCGTGACTGTATCCGAGAGATTCGACGCTTCCGCAATTTGATTCCGCGGAGAGTATTGCTTCCAGTTCTCCTGTGCAAACACTCGCGTTATTAAGAGGATAGACTGATTAACTTATCAATTACTCACGCTTACTTTCCATCTTTCTCATCGATTACTAAAGCTCCCCTGCGAACATCTTCCATTAGCCAACCTTCTCAGCTCCACCAATTTCCATCTCTCTAGGCTCCTCGATAGAACCTGCCCTAACCAAACCTCGAGGAACAATCCAACTCAAACACCCTCAGACTCCAGCGCGAGCCGGTCTCGCGTAAAAAGCGTCACCGCAGCGCACCGCCGAATCCGGCAGGATCTCCCAAAGAACTCTCGCGTCCCGGTCGTAAAAAACGAGCCAGCTTTGCTCGGTTACCGGCTTTGGCCGCAGCAAGGTTAATTATGAAGAGGATACACCGCTCGTTACACAAGTTTTCCGTCGGCCAGGGCCGCCGCTTCCGTTTCAAAGGGGGACCCGTGTGTGCACGCCGGGCAGACGCGCGACCCGCGACTCGCAATTAGTCCGACATTCAGCGAGACGGCTGGCGTGTTCGATAACGCCTGCTCGGAACTGGATCTCCCGTAACCGTCGCCGTCGTCGTCGGCGGCGGCGGCCTCGTCGGCGCAGACTTTCCCATGCATAAAGACAAACCGTGCGCCGGGCCCGGCCAGCCTTGTCACGTTCAGATGTAAACCAGGCTTCCGAGTGCAGCTACCGGCGGCCGGAACACGCGTCACGGGGAGCCGTGCACGTCAGGAACACGGGCTCGCGCTCCGCCGGGTTCACCGGCGCACCTGGCCGCCCCGCGCTCGAGGTGTGCGCACACGCGCCATTGAACGAGCACACCTCCACGCAGGCCGCGCGTGAGTTATCGGCCCCGGTGGCCTGTCGTTCGCCTCCACCTATATCTGTCAAAATAAACCCATCGACCGATCGGATCTCCCAATGCTCCACCGAGATTTCGTAATCCTCTTTCGACCGGTCGCGTCCCTGCCACCGGATACCGATCGCCGGCACGGAACGCGGCTTGCAGGTGATGCAAGGTGGGTCGGGTTTTGTTCTTTCGGTTGTCTTGTAGTTTGGCCCGTTTTCTGGTTTTGAGCGTACTCTGTTGGATGAGTGTCTGTTTTTGAATGGGACTGTATTGTAGTTGATACGTAGGAATGAACGTTGATGGATTTTAGTGAGGATGATCTCCGTTTTCGAAGGAAATGAGTTTTAATGCTTTGCACTCGACAATATTTTTTAGTAAAGATGTTCTGACTAAATGTTAACCATATTTTTCGCAACTAAAAGGATTGATTAGCTTCTATAAATTAAGAGGCTATTTTACTTCGATGTTTTATGTGTTGATACATTGCAGAAGGTTTAATATTGAATTGAAAATTTTGTAAGTCTGCTGCGTCGAATCAGGTGGCGACTGTAAGGTTACTGTAATGAGATGATTGGGAGGATAGAAGGGCAGCACGTCTGAGGCTGGAGGTGGTAAGTTCATGCTTGGAATTCTGTTTCTTCTTTCCTTTGAATCATAATCTCTGAATAACTCGTGTTTATTGTAATGTTTATTGTCTGAAGTAACATGGAAATTTGAAAGTCATTTCCTTCGAAACGGGGAACCATTGTCAAAAAAGCTAGTTTCTTATTTCAGCCTGAGTTTCTATTTTCGCCCTCTCGTGAGCGAGCTATCGAACAGATTTGTAGGTTGAAGTGGAAATTGGAAAATTCGAGATTTCTATGATACGCAGGAATAAAGCGCGACGAAGGAAATCCAAAGCTAAAATAGAAGCTGAAATAACGACGCGGTTAAAACGGTGAAATGGTAGCTCATGAAACAGTCAAGAGCCTTTGACCAAGATACGGAGCTACACCCTTTGCGCCGGCACGGAGCGCGCAGACATTTCGAGACGTATTCCGGCGCGGCTGTGTACTTCACCTGGAACACGTTCGATACTCGGAGGAGCCGCGGCAATTAAACAGCCCGGATTTTCCGGTCGATACGTCCCTCAAAGGGAGCCGGCCTGGCCGCGTTCCCTTAAAATTCCGCGCGCGTCTCGGAACGCTCGCACGCAGTTTCCTCGCGCGACACAGACGGCGGCGCCGCCGTCGTCCCTTTTTCGTTAGCGAGCGACCCCAATCTATAACGATGTTTGCCGGAGGAGTTCGATAAAATCCCAATGCACACAGCGACGAAATGCGCAGCACAAAGGACTCGCGCCGCGATTCGCCGATACAAAGAACAAAAGCCCCTGTGGCGCGGTGCGTTGAGTCGCGGCCGCAGCTGAGAGTCCCCGACCCCATTCCTCCGGCTCCGTTCCGCCGGCAGTGGAGGAATAAAATCCGTTGCGCTCGATCAACCGGGTTTCGATCCGGGCTATATCGCTTCAATTAATGCTTAGAGAGAGTTCTATTACATTGTTCGGACCCGGTTCATTGTGGATTCTACCGGAGCCGCGGCGGAGGGAACGCTCGAAGAGATTCGAGCCTTTCTACGATTCGTAGAACGCTTTGTTCCAGTTTCAAAAGGAGTTCCGAATTACTTGAAACTGTAGGCGCCTTTGCTAGACCTGGACTGATTAAAATATGATCTACGGGACTACGTAGAATGAATCATTAGTGGCGCACTCTGCGACTCGTTACAGTGAATCGGAAGTACGCTGCTTTTCGTTTCTTGAGATTCGGCTCGAAGGATCTCTTGTGGTGCTCATGGAATGTTAACCCTCTATGGGCCGAATTTTTGTTCGTGATTGTAACAAAATCTATGCAGTACAAAATTAACCCCTTAACTTGCACGCTCGAGTTAATTCGTAACGGTCATCTTCATTTTCGTGACGTGTCCGGGAAATCCAAGATATCCGGTTTTTGCTGTTTTAAGAAGCACTGCAATAAACTAAACTCTACTGTCCTACACCTGTGCGCGATTAAGTTTACAATTTTGAACGGTTGCATTTATCACAGCAATTTACTGGTCATAATCCGAGTAAACCCTGAATAAAGTCTAAACAATGAATGAATCATTCACTATCACGGGATTCGTCACTCTAAACAAAACTTATCCCAAATCCATAGCAACAACACTGCCGATACTCTCACGATCTCATCTCGATACATGGGAACCGGCGATACCAACCCCATTTAATATCAATGAATACCCTTTCACGCCAGCGTCACCGTCACTCGCCAACGAAATCATGCGTGTTCCCTATCATTCAGCCTGGAGTGTCTCCAGAGGGTGGCAATAATGAACACGGTGCAGTTAGACACACAAGCTCGCTGGACCGTCGGAAAACAACCCCTTAAGCCTTTAATATCGACCGGTCCGTGTCATCGTATCGAACCGAGTGGTCCGTTGTCGAGTGGCGGTCGAAGGAGAATCCTCGCGACAGTTGTACGACGGACGTAAATCTCTTTCCGGAGCAGATTCTACGCGCGGGGATTATTCCGTGCACGCGTGAGAAGGCAGTCGCTGGCCGCCCGGTTTCGAGCGTTCCGCTACCCTCTCGCCCCCGTCCTCCTTCGCGCCACCGCTCTTTCATTATCCGAGCGAAAGAAGCGAGGCACCCTCGGATCGAGAGCGCACCGCAGATGTGCCTCGGAATTAGACGACCTCGTCAAATCGAAAACACCAGACGCGTCCGTTCCGCAGCTCCGCCGGCTGAAAAGATGAACCGGACTGAAAGTGAATTAATATTTACCGAGCCGGTGGCTCGTTACCCGCTGCACTTATCCGTTTTCACGCTCCGCCGTCCGTGGATTCCGCGGATTTCCCTCCTTTTCTCCTCCCTTTTTCAATTCGACCCAGACGACAGATGTCCCTCGGCGTGATACCTTAATCGGGGGTGTCTTTAAACTTGCGGATCCCGCGGCGGGCTTCATTTCACGCCGGCATGTTTTATCGAGGAATATCTGTGATCCAGTTCTTTGAAGGAAACTTCGCAGTCGTGGATTCTGGAGACTTTCGGCGAGTAGTTCTGTTAAGGGTTATGTGAAATAAAAAATACGCGTAGAGTATGTCAGAGCAATGGTTATATTTATAAAGAGATGTTGAGCGGTGAAGAAACTGTTGGTAGAACACAAATTACAAATGAAATCACACATTCTATGCTAGCAGTGAATGGGTTAAGATCTATCATTATCATAAAAGAATAAGGAATATTCTATAGAACGCCTAAAATTCACGGCAGCGAACGTGAAAGGGAAATCCAAGCTGTTCGAAGATACGTTTACCTAAACCGGTTAATTCCATCCAATCCAATCGAACAACTTTTATCTTTCATCTAGACTAATCACCCAAAAAGATACCGAAGTCCCGAGCAAACCCCTACACGCAGCCCAGAATCCACCGGAACACATTCAAGCAAAGCGTAGACTCGCGGGAAGCATTTCGGATGATTTAAAGACTCTAACGTCGACTCGTTTCGCCGTGAATCCAGGAGGAGCGGGCTGGAGAAGGGTTGCGCCAGAAAATTCCGAGAGAAAGCTCGGTTTTTCTTCGCGGCACTCGCATGCCGAGAGTCGTTGAAGAGACACGGCGTAATTCGAAGTTTCTCACGCGGGGTAACGACACTCAGGTAATTGCACTTAAATTACAGCCGGTTTAGTTCTCGCGGACACGAAAGAGGGTGGAAGCTCGCAACTCCCCATCTCTCTCTCTCTTTCTCTCCCCCTCTCTCTCTTCGTTTCCCGGCGTACTGCCACGGCGCACGGAATAGTCGAACTTTTCTGCCGGTCTCGCGTTCGTTTCCCCGCAACGCGTTCGACCCTCGATTTTTTCCCCAGCCCCCTCCGTCCGGCACACATCGCGGAACTTTCACAGTTACCTAGCCAGCCGTTCACCCCCGCCCCGTAGCCGGCCCAGCGAGCGCTTTTTAACGAGGGCTAAACTTTCCTGCCCACGCCGCACGCTCGCAATTTTCACTATCGTATTATCGGGCATTACATTCTTTTTCGGTCACGCTTTTTGTTCCGCGACAAACGCGGCCGCGAGCCGCACGACCGATATTTTCCGGGGAATCCGGCGATCGACTCTTCGGAAGTGATTAATCGATCAATGGGACCGTCGATGGGTGGATAACCGTTACTCGGTTTTTCGGACTCGAACAGTACGGTTAATGAATTTTAATTTGGAGGTTGTAAACGTCGCATTGTTAACGATGAATGTTACCTCGCATCGGTTCATTTGGCTTGTAACGCGGATCGGGATTGGAGCGCGGATCCGACTCGTTGATTCCCGGGGAAAATGAGAACGGAGGGAATCGTGCGCGTTGAGTGGCTTTCATGGGAGCACTTGCGAAGGAAGTTTTCGGGTTTATAAACACCGCCATAATGGCGGGCCGCATATTATACTTTGATTCGGATGCCGGCGCGTAATGTACATACGCGTGATATGATTCATTTGTGCGCGGGTATAGTAAACAGAAATAATGATCATATTTCCCGTCGCGTCACGTTTGCGCGGCGCGAAGCTCTCGCGACGGAATCAAAAGCGTCGCACGCACACGTGGGCGCGCCGGTCGGGAAACGTGTTCAAATTAATAATTCTCATTTACTCTAAATAGAAATCACATTGCAGATTATTACCGCGGGAACTTCACTCGCGCCGTCTCCGAACTGTAACGAGTTTCCACCGAAACGAACTCGCCCCGTTCGAGTTGGTCCCGATCGCTGCGAGCAGCTCGCGGAACTGTTCCCATTAAAAATCTTTGGAATTAGACACAATGCTCCCGGCTCTGAATACGCTATTATTGTAACGTTCGAGTTCCGATTACGATCGTTTAATTGGAACCTCTGCGCCGCAGCACCCCGGAAACTACGCGATTCGGCCGACACAAATATTGAACCGGTGTCCCTGTGATCCCTAAAATATTCCGCAATATGTCACGGCAGAACAAACAGTTCGCCCAATCGGTTTCATACATCAACATCACCTCCGCAAAATCTAAACTGAATCCCGATCCCATTAAAAAGAAGACCAAACACCGATTTACCATTTCCAACGAGTCCCGCGCAGATCGCGACCGAACGAAACCCGACGCTCCCATTGGAAATTCCGTCTAACGAACAAACAAACGCGGTTTATCCGGCAACTACTCTATCAGTCTCCCCGCCGTTCGCGCTATCTCGTGGCAGGTATCTCGGTGACCGTCACGGACGAGAAGCTTTATCCCGGCGTGACCCGCGGTCACGCTCGTATCTCCCGGTTATCGGAAACGATAGTTTACCCAGAGGTCTAGGCGGTCTAGCCGCGATATTTCGCGGGGGTAAGGACCCTTTGTCGACCTTTCCCGCCGCGCTGGCCGTTCCTTTCGTCGCCGGTCGCCCCGGGAAACGAGCGGGAAAAAGATTGCCCCGATCGGAGCGAGAGTCCGCGTCGCGGGAACGGGAAAAGACCGAGACGCGGGGCGGAGGAAGGGAGCGGCGGGACAGGGGATAGGTTCCGGACGCTTTTTCAATCCCGTGAACCGAGGAGAAAGCGGAAGGACGCGCGGGATTCGGAGCTTTAGGGTGACTTTATGGTAAGCAGCTTCGATTTTCCGTTAAGGTTACGGGCCACGGGCCGGGGGCCGGCTTACGGCGCGAGGGGGTCTATTCCGCGGATTTCCAGGGATAACCTGTACCCGATAACGTTCGCCGGGCAACGATAAGCCCGCGTCGTCGGGCGAACGACGAGGATTTTCGACTTTCTTTACATCGGCACGCGACGGTATTTTCGAGGGACAGATTTCACCGTTCCGGCCACGGGTGTTCTTTGTGCCGCTCGTTACAACCGCTGACCGGCCGCCGGCGGCTCTCGCCCGTTCCTCCGGCATCGGAATCTTGCGGTCGTGGCGCTTTCGAGTGGGTGTATTCTGCGCATATTTCAATTCTCGGACCTTTGTTCGCAGCAGTGCGGTTTCCGTCCGAGGTCCTCGTACGTTAGCGCTTGAAAGGTAGATTAACTCCTTGCCTTATAACAACGTGTCAGGCTAGTGAAGATTTTCAACGTGATTTAACGGGGATAAATCTGACAACCGTTCGAATTCGAAGTGTTCTTTCTCTGGCGTTTGTTATTGGAAGCGTAGAGGTAGGGTATGTATAGAATTTGTCTGTAGTCGATTATTGTCTAAATGTATCGATTAGAGTCTCAACTCCTTTCTCAAAAGGAATAGAGATTAAGAGGGTAATTATTTGAGACGTATTGTAAGGTTAAATAATTACAATTGACAATTGAACGGTTGTAATCTATATTTTTATGTTCGCGTACACAAAATGATAAGTTGTTTATTCATCTCTCAGCGCTCTTACTTCGGTACTTTTTACGTTATCAGTGACAATCATTAGAATCTGAGTAGTTGTGTGAGTTCTTGAAAATACTGTGGTGAAGGTAAAAATGCAGCAAAGAAGTGAAAAATGTTTTATTTGTGTGGACCACCCGTGGTTCACGCCGAGTTGAACGTGTTAAACCTTTGAACTCTGTAGGCTCCAATATTGCACCAGTTATAGTATTAAATATTTTAATGAATCAAAGAAACTACCCTAAAATTATTAGATTTTCCATACATCCAAATTTTGCTCTAAGAAGGAAAATAACAAGTAAGTGCTAAGGGTTAAAGAACTTATTTGTTTTATAAAATTCTAGTTCATCCATCCTTCTAAAACCGTCAGAAAAATCGAGTTCTATAGTCGCAAATTTCAATAGGTTTCTCATAAAACATTCACTCGCTACAAACTTATTTGCTTTATAAAATTCTAGTTCATCCGTTGTTCTAAAACCGCCAGTAAAAATTAAGTTCTACAGTCGCAAATTTCAATAGGTTTCTCATAAAGTCAAGTCAATATCTGAATCTCACGCCCACAAATGAATATTACCGCAATCACGCCTGCCAACAATCCCCGAAAGCAACGCTCATCCACCTCGAAATCAAGGAACAACCTTCCGCAACTTCCTCATTATGTCTTCAATAGACCAGCCTCAATACCAATCTCCCAGAGGCGTCCGCCTCACCGCGTCCTCTCGATCCTCCGTCGACTTTTTCGACGAGGCCGCGTCTCGCAGTGTCTCCCATTATTTGGACAACACTCGTGCGACCGGCGCGCTACGTAAATAAATATCCGTGGGCGCGCCGTTCGCCGTGCATCAATCCGTCGTCGCCGCGGCGCGCTACCAATTATTGCGTTAAATACGCGTCTGAGATCAATTTGACGGCGCGGAACGAAGCTGCCGAGCTGTCTGCCGAGCGAGTCAGCAGGGAATAGGAAATTCAAGGCGTCGAGGACAAACACGGGCGCTGACATTGTGTAAACACGCTGCGACTACCCTCGTCCGCGGTGCGAGCCGCGTCGCGTCGCCGTCGACGTCGCCGTCGACGACAGCCGGCACCGGTTTTCCGAGAAACTGGATATTCCGTCTTGGCGCGGGAATTAAATACGTCCGGGCCGTTCGGCCGGTCGTTTTCGCGAAACTCGAAGACCCCGAGGGGTCATTGGCAGCGGATCGCGAAGAAGGATCGTTTTATTCGCGCCGCGCCGGGGAAAATCCGCGCCTCCCCCTGTAACCTTATCGCGCACCGCCGTGCTGTTTCCCTCTGTTTCTAGAATTACAAAAGATGTATTTTATGACGACCCCCCCGCCCCTCCCCCCACCGCCTCTCGCGACGGGACCACGGTTTGTTTTAATGAAAACGTAACGGGATATCGGGGACTTTCCGCGGCGAGCGCATTCTTGCCGGCTGCAATTTCGCGTTGCTCCTTTGTCGCTGCTTGATCGCGATTGCTGGGGACTGCGGATTGAATTTCGGATCGAGTTTGAGCAGCCCTCCTGGCGATCGCAGAGGATTCGCGTGACCTTTGTGGATCGATCCGGTATTGCGTTCTTTGGCTGGCAACTTTGAGCACCGTTACGTCCGTTGATTCAATTTGTTGTAAATTGCCCCAGTGTTTTGGGGACAATCTTTGGAATTTATCTTTTTCTATATGGTTTGAGAATGCGAATTAGGGGAAGCTGAGTGATGAATATTGCGCAGGATTGAATTCGCGCTGGAGCAGAGTGGAATTGTCTCCGCGTAGGCTGGTGATGTTCAGACGTAAGGTGGATGACACGCGCAACGACAGTGACGTTCAATTCCGTAGAGCGATCTACCTCGAAATGACCTCGTGCTATTCGGAGCGTGAAACAGGCTAAGCAGGGTAGAGATATTGGCTGTGCCTCGGCACTAAAAGGGGTTGCTTCCTGTATCACGATTTGTTACACAGCCTCGGACCTCCAGGAAATGAGAATCGCGCTCCCCTTCGATATTGAGACGGCTCTGACGCGTTATTCGCGTTCGCTTTGCTTGAAATCGAAGCAAGACCGTTCCGTGGCTTCCCAATCTACCAAATGGGCTTCGATCGTACTCCTGCTCGGCGTTCCGAGGAAATTTATTCTCAAAATTCGCGTGCTTCTATTTAGTCAATTTTATAGTTACGTAAGCGTCCCTGGTAGCTCTCTGAAAATGTTAATTTTACTTCTTCGCTATTTATCCTTGATAGCTTCCGTTCTAGCAAAGTTCCCCGTGCTGCTTTCTGCTTATTCAGTGTTTCCTAGAAAATTCCCGCTTCACCTGGATTTCTATTCGCAATTTCAGCTTCCGCGTAGTCTCTTTTTGCCTGTTTCTCTTGCCCTAGGGTTTTTCTTAACAAGTTCTACCCTTTCCAGATTTCCTGCAGTAAACTCTGCTTCCTTAGAGACTCTTCTCCATCGTTTCTAGTTTATTCAGACTTCTTAACTGTCTCTATCTTTCTAAACAATTTCCTCGACAATTCCTACTTCAACAGGTTTCTTTACAATCTCTTCTCCATCGAGGATTTCTTCAACAAATTCTACTTCTCCACTTTCCTTCCTAATTCCTATTTCATACAACCTCCCTAATCAATCGCTACTTCTTTAAACAATTTTCTCACCAATCTCAACTTCACCAAGAACATCCTCACGAAATTGCTTCTCGAAGCCCTTTTTTTACAATTTTTCCTCCATCAAGGCTTTCTTCAACAAATTCTACTTCTCCGCGCACTTTCCTTCCATTCCTGCTTCATCCAACCCTTCTAACCAATCTCTACTTTTTTAAACAATTTTCTCACCAATACTTACTTCGCCTACTTTTTTAAACAATTTTCTCGCCAATACCTACCTCACCTACTTCTTTAAACAATTTTCTCACCAATCCTAACTTCACAAAGAAGTTTCACTTTCTTCGACAAATTCTACTTCTCCACTTTCCTTCCCAATTCCTATTTCATCCAACCCTTCTAATCAACCCCTACTTTTCTAAACAATTTTCTCACCAAGAACATCCTCACGAAATTGCTTCTCCAAGCCCTTCCTTTGCAATTCCTCCTCTGTCAAGGGTTTCCACGGCAATCCCTCTTCTTCCAGACAATTCAAACCGCGACGTCCTCCAACGAGAACGTCCCACGGAGGTGACGGTCAAATATGCCCGGCATCCGTTGAACCACGAAATCGTCGCGCGAGCGTCCCGGCCGGTTAAAGGCGCCGGTCGCGCGCGGGGCCAACGGGTAAACGCATTATAAACGGACGATAAATCGGGACCACCGTAGATTATCCTTGTACACGGCCTGGCGGGAGAACTTCATTACCGCTTCGTTCGGTCTTGCATAAACCATTTAACTCGAACCTCCGCGGTTTCTAGGCGGAGTCGACGCCTCGTACTAAATCTGCCGCTAAGCGAGTTCCGGTACCAGCGGCGAGATTTACGTACTCCGGAGGCGAGGCGGGAACGCGGCGCGTTAACTTACAACACCGTATCCCGACGGTGTCCTGCGGAGGAAGACCGCCGGTGACGTTCAATTTCGCCGCGATACGTGCCTCGTCGTCCTCTTTAAACCGATCCCCGGGAAACTCTGGGGAGACCGATGCCACCCGATCGCCGCTGGAGAACATCGTGTCCTCGGTATATTGAATCGCTGTGTCGGTTCGTTGAATGCCACGGTCACCGGTGACCACCAATCAAATCGAATTTAGTTCGCTCAATTAAACGATGATTATTCGAAAATGTTTCTATATTGTAAATAATACTATCTAATGCGGTGATGGACGCGCAGTTATAGTGATGCAATTCAATCGAATGATTTAATATTTATTTTTCTTCCATTTTGGAAAACTAGACTAGACATTCTAGTTACTAAACTCGTAGAAGACGAGTTAAGGCTCGCGTATTATTATATTTCTTCTGTTTAACTCGAACAGTGTGGTACAGTTTGAGAGAGACACTGTTAGATTTTAATTAGAAAATAGGGGAACGTGTTAAATCAACACTAGATTTATGGAGATTTGTTCTATACTTTATTCTATTGTTCCCAGAGAACTATGTGTTCGTTTATATAAATTGTAGCTTCAAAACCAGAGTACTGCGTATTCGCATAATTGAATCAAGATCGACTTAACCCTTTGCGGACGACACTTCGGCGAGATGAAGTTTCCATGTTTCGAAGATTAAGTCATAAACAAATAATTTAATTACTCAAACACCAAGAGATCAGCACGTAGTTTCTCTTTTCCTATCATTTGAGTAACTGATATATAATTTAGCTTCATCTGCTGAATGTTTTGTATATTTCAAAGAATCTTCGTCCGCAGAAGATTAAACTGTTACTACATAATATTTAAGAAATTCAATATCTGTCGAATTGACGGGTTTCGTAAACCTAGTGTTAATGTTTGAAGTGTTTAGAGATGTTGAGTGTGCTGAACTCGAATTTCCGAAGGTGGTAGTTGGAATATTTAGACGAATGTTTATTCATCAAGGGTCAATTTGGAAATTATTATTTTAGAAGTCGATCTGTGTCTATTTAATATTCTCCATCCCCTTTGGAGGATATTTTGGTAATATCATTATTCTACAGTTTTATCTTTGAGAGATCGCAAGATTTTGTTTTCGTGGGAACTGAAGGACATTTCGATGTGTGGTTCGACGCTATTAGGTATTATTATTGGACATTTCAGAATGAAATTGAATCGCGACGAGCATAGGTGCTGCAATATTGGAAACTCTCAACCCCGTGCCGTTTATACCACTGAAGTACATCATCGTTCCTTCAATCAGCTCGTTTCTACTTCACTCACGCCCCGATACGTCCCTGGTTTTCCATATAGCGAGGAAACTGGCTAGAACGGAAGCTGATCGAAAATCGATGAAACGCGTCGCGTGAACCGCCGTCACCCCGCCATTAATCAGTCTGTAAGCGTGAAAGCGAGAGTGGCAATATATCAGGGCAGCAAAGAAAACTCGGGAAACGAACCGCGGAAGGAGAATGGTCGCACGTGCTGTCGATAAGGAGAAATAAAATTGTCGTCGAGATCGTTCTCTTCTTGTATGAGCGCTGTTGGTCCAGCCGCCGTTACAGAGGGTGCCATCCCCTTTTCGAAAAGACTTCCTCCTGATCCTTCCAAGTTAATTTTAACACGATCTAATGTTCTTCTGTGACTTTCTGGAAAGATTTGATACTAAGATTTGAGACCGCTGAAGCCAATGTGGTTTAAGGCAGAAGAAAAATTGAGAAAATTAATGTTTTGGTTAGGGAAATGATTGTACAACGTATTCAGAAACTATAGAAGTGCTTCCTAGGAAAACGAGTAAATCTTTTAATAACTAAAAAGAATATTATTTATTCTATTGGAATTTACAAAAGTCAGGAAATTTAGAAAAATAGACCATATCATGATTCATTCGTTGCCTAAATGTTAGCTCATCTATCGTTCTAAAGCCAATGTCCATTTTTCTAAATTTTCTGACTTTTGTAAGTAGTAATGGAATAAATAACATTCTTTTTAGTTATTAAAGGATTTACTCGTTTTTTTCTAGGAACTTCTTTCTATAGTTTCTGAATGTTGAAAATTTAAAAAACTGGATATTCGTTGCCTAAAATGTTACCTCATCTATCGTTCTAAAGCAACCAGTAAAAATTCCCTAGAGTTCCATAGTCAAAACACAAATAGCACAGACTTCTACAGTCAAAATCAAATTTGAATTTTCCTAAAAGTTCAATCAATCCATTAGCGCTAAGTTACACTAAAGTTACAACTGAACAACGTTTCGATGTACATTCATATCGCGAAGTGCTTAGAATCCTCTAATGTCCAAGAGACACGATAAAATGATCATCGAGACCGTTCCGTTTCCTCCTCGTCGCTCGGTTTAGCCCTCGAAACGAGGAAGGGCTCCGGAAAGTGTGCCAGCGTCTTGCCTCGGGGACGTCCCGTTGTGAAACGCACGTGCGGCTGGCGACTGTGAATAACATCGAAAACCGTAGCGCGGAAAAAAGAGGAGACGGGAGCCGCGTGGACCAAAGGCGAGAATAGATGACCGTATACCTGGAGCACCGTGGAACGTATGAAGGGTTGAAAAATATATGGCCCCGCGGTCCGTGACCGATGCCCGTATCGCTCGGCCGCCGTTGAAAGCTTTTTACACGGTCCGTTCGAAAGGCTACTTGATGTACCCGCGGCGCGCGGATCTCCAGCTCGCATCACGGCTAATTACTAGACGGAACACGCGAATCCTCTTTAGCCACGCGCGATCCTCGCTTTCCGCGGTGCCCGGGTCGACCGGCCGGCCCATTCATCTCCTCTGGTCCAGTTTCGAGACGATGGATAGACGTGCTAATGAGAGCCGCGCAATTATTCCACGCTTCGTTAATCTTTGCTCACCGACAACGGGACCTGCGCGCATTACTGTCCGCCGCGATGAATCAATCGTGGATCTCCTTTCAGACGAGATACGCGCCTGTGTTCTATAATATTCTTCTCGTATTAACGTTTGACAATTAGATGAATTACGTTCCATTTGATATTTACCGGAGTACGTGTTTCGTGATATGTTATAAATCGGTTGATATTGAGATACGATCGGTAAGCTTAATCTTTTGAACTTTGTAGGCAATATTGCAACAGTATTTCTTCAAAATTGTCGATAGCAAGATGGTACATGAGATTAGAGGCGAAAGTAAATAGTACGCCAAGTTAAGTTGTGTACAATGCATCGATATGTGAAATATTTCTATAAAATAGCTGTGTTTCTTAATTGGCGTATGTTTTCTCATTCGTTTCGAAGTGTCTATTTCGTCGGAAAGTGTCGAATGTTTCTAGTGAAAAGCTTCCGAGTGCAAAACCCTTTGAACTCTGTAGGCTCCAATGTTGCACCAGTTATAATATTAAATATTTTAATGAATCTTGAAAAAACTAAAATTATATATATAATTAAAATATAACTAAGAAATGTTATATTTCTCACTTTCGCTAGGAATACTATAAAAATTAGCAGCTGCTGATAGATTACAGTAGCATCTGGAGTGCTAAGGGTTAAATGACAGGAGAAACAGAAACTACGAGCTGATCTCTTGGTGTTTGAGTAATTCCAGCACTCGAGAGGTCTGAGTCACCGTTTGATTTGACGCAGTAAAATTAGAAAATTCAATATTTAACCCTTCGCGAAGATTCTTTGAAATATCGAAATATTCAGCAGATGAAGCTGAAGCTTAAGCTTCAATAGCTTAGCAATAGATTACAAAACAACCTGGAGTGCTAAGGGTTAACTCATCAATATAAGTAACTAGTAACTTCTTTCTCTATGGACTATCACATCCATTGATAAAGAAACTCTAATTCGGTTAAACATCTAATCACAGTTTCACGACGCAGCTCCATCACGAAATGCAACAAGCAATTCAATAAAGCCGCGACACACGCGTCGCCATCAATTAGACGTCGAATTCCCGCGAAGGGTCCGGCTAGAAAAGTTCAACGGTCGATCTTTCGTTGTTTCGCAGTGAAAAACCGACCGACGCGGAAAAGTGTCGGCAGAGAGCTGGGCGAAGCGAGGGGAACAAAGAGAGGAGCATCGAAACGAGCAATCGAGTTAGGTCGTTCGTCCAGCGCGCGAAACACGGCGGGTTTTAATTAAAAATCGTCGATGCGGCTTTTTGTCCGGCGGGTCGCGGCGCTGTCGTGAGAATGAGGAATTGAAGACACACGCCGCAAACGCGGGCCGCGCGGCGCGCACCGCGAAAAGGGTCCATTAATTGGCCGAATCGGTGACACGCGAGATACAATTAGCACGGTCCGGGTGCCGCGGACGCCGGGAACAGAGACGTTTCGTTTCGAGCGAATAAATTCGCGCTGCCGTGTAATTGGCGCGGTTTTGCCGTGAACTGGCAGGGGGGGGGGGGTGGCCAAGATGAAACGTTTCGAACGGTCGCGCCGTTCGATACTCAAAAGGGTATCGCTGGCCGCTGCTTCAGACGGATGTTGTGGGTGGGTGCCCGTCAATCCTGCGCTTTGAAATTTTCTTTTGACGCGATATTCGGACTTTCCTCGGCTTTGATCGCTCGTTTTTATTTAACACTGGAACCACCGTGCCAGACGGAATGGCTGGTTTCGATTTTTCGTTTCGAGATTATTGATATTATGGATATCTTATATTGGATATTTGAAATGTATGGAGGCAGTTTCGCTTGAACGCTGATGAACGTCTGAAGAAACTGAGATCTTGGGAGCATTGAGTATTCGAAATGATCTTGAAAACAGTTTCACTTGAAATTTATGCAGTTTTATGTAGTTTTATTCAGTTTTATATAGTTTTATATGGTATTACACCGTTTTATATAGTTTTATATAGTTTTATATGGTTTTATACCTTTTTATATAGTTTTATATAGTTTTATATAGTTTTATATAGTTTTATATAGTTTTATATAGTTTTATATAGTTTTGCACATTCTTATATAGTTTTATATATTATTACACCTGTCTATTTATTCCACACTATAGTTACTATCTGAAGAAACTGAGAATAATCCATTAGAATTTTTATGATTACATATTAATCGTATCAAGTATTCTAGAGTGAAAATTGGGAATCTAATATACCAATAGCGAGACTACTCAAACCGCTGTTAAATTCCCTAGATCGAAATATAGAAATCAACGGTGAAATCTCAATAGATCTGCCTGTATTCCAGAAACAGTCGCCTCTGAACAAACGTTTCCTACCGTCATCAATCCCAAACAATTCCACACCAATTCCAAAGATTCCATCGTACTCTAGACGAGCTGCACAGCATCATTAATACCACTCCCGAATAAAGTCACAAACGATCATCTCCTCCCAAGGTTAGCACTCCCACCCCAGCATCCGGCACGGAAGCATCCAGGGATTCGATCTCGCTAACAACAGTACCGAAGCCTAAATAATTGAACACACGGCGAGCGTGGGTGGTAAATAGATTCACGAGTGGTTCTCATCTTGCACGTAGTCCCCATATCCAACATCCTCCAACCGATCAGACGTTGTCCCTTACTCTACCTCACTATGCTACACATTGAACCGTCAATAAATTCACCGTCGTTTCTCGAACTCTTCGAAGATCCGTCGGGTTGATCGTCGTTGACGCGGAGGCTGCGCGTTGCCTTTGATTGCCGGCGACGATCGCGGGAAGAGGTCTGCCAGACCGTCTGGAGGAGTCGGGGGATCGATGGATCGAGCGTGGGTCCCGTAGGTTCCTCCCGAGGTCCTCCGGCCGCCCGGCAGGGAATTCGGGAAACGCAGTCGAGGACCCTCTCGCGTCTGGTACACGGAATTCTACTCGTCGCCGTCGCGGAAACAACGTTCGACGTCTGGAAACGCCGCGGACCCTGGACCCGCTAATAGAAATGGGAATTCGTGGTAACGCGGCTCGGCTCAAAGCGCGCAGACACGCAAAATAAACACGGCGGGTCCGCGTCTTCGCTGGAAACGCGCAAACATATCGATGATTGATTATCACGCAGCCGCGCGGAGGCCCGGTGGTTATTCGGCCGGGCCTCCTTTGCATATGCGATTGCGTACCGATGCCACGGTATCCGCGTTAATTGTGTTTGTTATTGGCCCGGCCCTCTTCCTCCGCTGTTGATTCGCCCCGAAAATTCAGTTAACCGCGTTTGCGCTATTCTTCGCGGTAATTGCTTTCGAACGAGCGTCGCTGTTCTTTTTGGTCAGCGTCTTGGGGTTGAGGGATTCTGTGTAATAATTGTGTTACTATGAGTAATATTGTGTGAAGGTTTTATCAAGTTAGGTGGTTAACACTAGATTTACGGACGTTTATTCTACACTTTATTCTATTGCTTCTAGAAAGTTAGGTGTTCTTTCATGTAAATTACGAAAATTGTAGCTTCGAAACCGTATTACAACGCGTATGCGTATAATTGCACGAATCGAAATATACTTAAACTGTTGCTAAGTAATGTTGATAGAATTCGGTATCCGTCAAATTGACGGGTTCCGTAAATCTAGTGTTAAGGGAAGTCTCGGAAACTTTCAGAATGTTCTAGCTTTTTTTATATTTATTTATAGTCGCACTTGGGTCATTAGCGACTAGCAGAGAGTTTACAAGTTCATTAGAGTTAACCCTCTGTAGGCCTATGTAACTTTGAAGTCATATCAGTATATTGGCATCTTGTTGATTTATTTCGTTGTGCACTCAAAGTGGTGAATTGAGTAATCAGTTAACTTATGCTTTTATACTCTTAAGCGTGAAAGTTTAATGTCGTTGAAAGTTAGAAGATATATTTGGTGAAGGTATTGAAGCTATTGAATACATTGTTAATTCGTATCATGTATTCCGATCACTTTCAGAAATCTTAGACTTTGTTCTATCTTCTCTGGGTTTCCAATAGTTTCTAGCAATGTTCCTATGTTAAATGTTTTCTTCGTTTCAGAAAGTGTGTGTAAGTCAGTACGTAATGGCACTTCCATAGAGAGCAGATTATTCCTGACGTAGGTGGTGACACTTCGTTCTAGTTTATTCTCTAATAGAACTTATAAGTCTAGTTTTACAAGTCAAGTTCCCAATAGTTTCTTCTAGCGATATTCCTATGTTAAATGTTTTCCTTGTTTCAGAAAATTTGTCCAAGTCAGTATGTAATAGCACTTCCATAGAGAGCATTATTTCTGACGTAGGTGTTGACACTTCTAATTTACTCTCCGATAGAACTTACAATTCGGTTCACTTCAGAAAAACCATTTTCCAAAGAGGCAATCCAATGTACAGTTCGGAAGCCGACTAAACGACAGATGTTTAATCCAGCCATTCGATCTGTAGAAATGAATAATTCGTTAATTGAGACTTGTTGCCGTACAATGGCCGAAGATACGGGCACCGGTACGGGATAAAACACTGATTTTATCGAAAGCGACGCATAATCACGGTCCGCGGCAATTTTCATCCGTCGAATTGAGCGTATCGCTGCGGTTCGCTCGGACGCGCTCGGTCTCTTTCATCGGCGACCGAGTGGCGCAGTCGGCGAGAGGGAGAGAGGTGGACGGGGATGGAGAGAGATGAATCGAGAGCGCGCGACAAGCGAGCATAATTTAAATCGAATGACTAGGAACGTCGCGGCACAATGGGGCCCCGGTTTCAGCGGACGGACGTTCCCTCCCCGCCCCGCTGCCTTCAATGGAGCCCCTGAAACAAAAGAATGGTTTTATAATTACATCTGTGTAGGGAAGAATAGTAAATGCTTCTATTCATTAAAGTCCTTTGAGGAGTCGACTTTCGAGCGAGCTGACGGAAGCGTGTAGAGGGTACCCGGGGTACTCTTCAATCAACAAAAACCCCTTTGTGTCTTCCCTCCGCGGGACAATCGCAAACCAAAGTTCTCAAGTTTATACACCGACGTTTTAATCGGATTGCATTGCGCGTGCAACAAATTCCTGGCGACCGTGCACGGGGAACGATACGACTTATTGTCACTACCGGCCGTACAATGAGTTTTCCAATTGAATGGTATCCTTGTTGCCCGGTCTCTTTCTCCTCGGCGCTCTCCCTTTCGCGCCGCGCCGCGCCGAGCCGCGCGTCTGTCCCGCTCTCCTATAAAAAAGACATGCATCGACGGTTCCCGCCGTATTGATTGGGAATTCCTCCGGCGACATTCCTGCGACGAATCTAGCAAAGGGAACCAACAGAGAACCGGCGTTTCAGAGCCGACGGTATCGCCGCGGCGACTAAATCGCTTTTCAAATTCACACGTCCGTTCCGCTCGTTTAACTCGTTCGTTCTCCATCGGGTCTGCTTGAGTTTGGATTACTTTGTTCTTCTGTTTCCGATCATTTCGGGGAGCTTGTTAGTTCGCCGGTTAAACCATCGGAGAAGGACGCTTTCGATTACTGTAATAATTGCGGGTTCGTCTGGAATAATCTGGATGGGAACCTAGATCAACGTGAAATCGGAAATCGGTTCGTAACGCATTGAACGCCATAAATTTCAGATACTGGAAAGGGGAGCGTCGGTGATTGTAGTGGTACATTTTTAAGCATTTGAACTCCGTAGGCTCCAATATTGCACCGGTTCTAGTATTAAATATTTTAGTGAATTTTAAGGAAACTACCTTAAGATTCTTAGATCTTCCGAATGTACAAAGTTTGTACTGAGAAGGGAATTTAGGTCTAAGAAATGTTATAACATTATTAATTTTCAGTAGGACTACTATCAAAATTGGCAGTTGCTGATGTATCACAAAACTATGAGGAGTGCTAAGGGTTAACTTCTAACCGTGTCTAATTCAACCCTCTATAGGCTTTTTCATTGAAAAACGACGAACGACATTAAATAATTAATTAACTCAAACTGTTGTACACACAGGCATTTACGTTCAACGTCATTGCAACTTCAAAGTTACAAAATATATTCGTTTCAAATTATTAAAACTACTGAATTTGTAGTTGTTAATTTGTGTTTATACGTTCATATTTATTAACTTCATACTGCATAAATTTGATTATAATCACAAAACAAAATTCGGCCCATAGAGGGTTAAAAACAAGTTCAACGCCACTCATCGAAGAACAGTTTTCCCAGAACGTTCAGTAGCATTTTCCTGAAGCATTCAGGAAATTCGCACAGCTAACAGTCAGAGAAACACGCAGCCATTCGATTCGCGTTCAGGAAACGTTCGAAAGGGCCTTTTCAAACGTTTCCCCGCGGACGAAGGATCTGTCCGCAGTTTTCTCGAGGCGAGCGTATCGGCGGACGAAGTAGGCCTAGATTTTACGACCGGGACTTTGCATGCTCAGCGACACGTGTTTCCGGTAGCGAATGTTAACGATTCGGCCGCGATTCGTACCTTGATCACGAATATGTGGAGGTTGGCATTCTGCCGATCCCGGGGATCAAAGGACACGTATGAACATGTCCCAGCAGCGCGAGCCCGGCCGCAGCCGATTTTTACCGGGCGGCGTTGTTTATTTGGCCGCGGGACTGCATAAAACATGGTCCATTAGCGTGCTTTCATTACGTGACGTACGGCCGGCGGGGAAAATTAATATCAATCCCCGCCGCGACGGTATCGCCGATGCGAGAAGTAATTAAAAATTATTGCCACGTAGTGCCGTCATAAATCTGCCCGGCGGCCGACGCGTATCAGATTTTTCAGCGAGAGTAGCGCGCTACCGCGCCGTTACTTGATTTTACACTTGTTAAAACTCCATTAGCGATGATAGTAGGCAAAACGATATTGCGCGACGCCGCGATATCCAGGGCTATTCAAATCTATTATGCCCATTGGCGTCTGTACGATATCGCTGTTAACATCCACGTTCGTCGCACGATTGAACAGGAAAAAATGCTTATCCCATTAACTTCGAGAAACGTCGAACGTCCACTGTGGAAAGTGTACTGTTTTATATAGTATTTCTCCCTTTTATATCGTTTTATATAGTTCTATATTGTTTTACATAGTTTCATATAGTTTTATATATTTTTGTATAGTCTTATATAGTTTTGTATAGCTTTATATAGTTTTATACAGTATTTCACATTTTCATATAGTTTCATATAGTTTCATATAGTTTCATATAGTTTCATATAGTTTCATATAGTTTCATATAGTTTTATATAGTTTTATATATTTTTATATAGTCTTATATAGTTTTGTATAGTTTTATATAGTTTTATACAGTATTTCACATTTTAATATTGTTTTATATAGTTTTATGTAGTTTTATATAGCTTTATCTGGTTTTACATAGTTTCATATAGTTTTGTTTCGACATTCAATGGATAAAACTCCGTGGTTTCTCCTATTTTTCCAAGGCGTCTTGCGAAATCCCGGCTGCCACGTATCCGTGACAGTGGTCTCCGGTAGAAGTCGAAGCGTGATATGTGCCTGACAGAGCGGCCGACGCGATAAGCGGAAAAATGACCGTGTCAAGGAGACAAGTGGATTTGGACCCGGCATTCCTGAGTCGGCCTGTACAGCCAATCCCCGTTCGGCTCGCGCGATAAGCAAGCACCCGGAGAACGCCCACCGTCCGCCGCTAATTGCCCCGTCAATTAAGCGGCGAATTAATCGGCGCCGAAATATAGAACGCCTCGCGCGAGAGTTTTTGGTATGGACGCGTTCCGGACGGCTAATCCGGCGTTCGCGCGTTCGCTCGCGCGCCGCGCCGCGCCGCTCGTCAACGGCCGTCTCGTCGATCTTCGTCATCCGTTCGCTCTCGTTCCTTTCGTTTTCCGTCACGGTCACGTTTGATCATGCTTCAAAGCTCGGTCGCGGCCGCGCGTCGCTTTAATAAAGGGAACGAGGTGTTATTCCCGGAGCCGACGTCGACGGCGCGACCGTTCTCCGTTCGTTACGTGGACTATGTTGCGCCTCGGGATCGTTAATGTCGAATGGGAAGCTTGGATCTTGTCCTGTCGTTCGCTGTATCTTAGCGTGTTGGCTCGCGAAGTGGTCTAGAAACTGAAATAGAAGATCGGAAGTTGAATAATACGAGGAACTAGTTCACCGGGATTGATCTAGGAATCTTATTTATGTAACACTCTGCTCTGTTTTATCGCTTCAGTTGTGTTGCTCGGTTTGACGTCTATCTTTCGAAGCTCGAGGGAGTTCTCGGCGAAAGCCCTACTTCTGGAAGCCCTACCTTCTCCGAGATGAGAATTCTTTTTATTCCCTTGGAATGTGTTTAGCCCTTTTCTGCGAGATCTTTGTAACTGTCTGCGAGGTCCTAGAGAAATGACTGAAATAATTGACCTATTAAATTAACCCTCTATGGGCCGAATTTTTGTTCACGATTGTAACAAAATCTATATGGTACAAAGTTAATAAATATCCACACATGAATACGAATGAACAATATATTCAATAGTTTCAATAATTTCATCAAACGAATATATTTCGTAACTTTCAAGTTACAATGACTTTCACGTTTGAGCGTATAAACGTTGCAGTTAACCGATTACTCAATTTCATTCACCACTTTGAGTGCAAAATGAAATAGATCAACAAGACGTCACTATACTGACACGTGACTTCAAAGTTACACGAGCCTATAGAGGGTTAAGCCTATATTATATGAAGCTACTCCCATTGCCATTTATATTTTGAATGTTACTGTCTACCAAAGTTCTGTTATTTTTTGGTAAAAGCACATATATTATCATACATAGTCATTCACATGCATCAAATCAAAGACGAGTATACTCGTCGTTGGAAGGCAACAGGACTCGACTCGAAATTTGCTTATTCAAAAGTATGTTATAATATATTGAAAGTAGGACAAGTATACTCGTCTTGGCAACGCATAACACTCCGCCAAAGATGAGTATACTCGTCCTACTTTCAATATATTATAACATACTTCTGAATGAGCAAATTTCGAGTCGAGTCCTGTTGCCTTCTGATTGCCAACGACAAGTATACTCGTCTTTGATTTTATGGAAGACGAGTATACCCGTCCTTGGCAGCGAATGGGTAAAACTTTATATCAAAGTCGCAAAATATACTTCATCCTCGGACAATGAACAGGTGGCAAAGTCGTTGGAAGCGGAGTAATACGCTTTCCATGTACCATTTTCACCGGAGGGAAAAAGAGTTTTCGTTGGCGCTCGTTACCGGAAGCGACCGTCGGTGGCCGTCGAAACGAGCGTCGATGCCGTCCACGGACAATGGCGAGGCCAGTCCACTTCTCCTCTCTCTGTTTTGCGCCGCGGTCGGCTCGATGGACGCGAGATTGTCTTTTAACGATGCAAAATGCGGGCTCGTCACGCGTGTCACTCGACGACAACGCGAAAACACTCTCAGGTGGCGGCCGGGAATGATACCGAATCGATAGCCAGTCCGCGAGGAGAGCGAGCTGCGAATGGGACCCCGAGATCCATTTGATAGTCGGACGAAAGCGGCGGTGTGTATCGATTACGCCGGGGCCTGGGGATCGGTGTCGATGCTGTCACAATAGTACTTGTACGTGAAGTCCCGTTGTCCGCCGGCTGTCCGGACCGGTGTTTTGTAATTCCGCGCGAAAAAAAATCAGGCGAAAACGCGCCGCCGAAGGTCTCCGCGTCCTCCGTGTATCTGAATTCGATTGCGGACTGCGCGGTTAGGGTTGCACTGGATGCACAGAATTGTTGATAGTGGACACACTGGTTGATGGTCGATGACCGATGCTTTGAAATCGAAGACGATTGTAATATAAGATTTGTGACTGTGGTTTGTGATTTGTAAGGGTTGTAACCCTCTGCACTCGGAAGTTTTTCGCTAGAAATATTTTAACAGTGACGAGATAAAGATATTTTGCAAAACTAAGGAAGAAAAATCACATATTTCTGAAATCGATGCATTGTACAAAGTATAATATCAAATATCAATTTTTGTAGGTTTACTGTATATTAAGTGACAAGTGAGTAACTCGCAAGTGCAAAGGGTTGAATACTTGATAAGAGTTTTTATTTTCTGTCAACGCGAAACAAGCCATGTATAAAACATCGAAGATCCTCGTGAATCTCTATTTGAGAAAGCGTAGAAGATCTGCTGCAGAATGGTCTACAAAGTGAACAACGTTAATCCTTCCCCTCGTTCGAACGCTACATTTAAATGCTACATTCCCGGAGAATGTAGAATCGCCCGAGCAGAGTCGCTTTGCATTCTGCCTTCGATTTCACAAGTAGAATCGGGAACGGTACTTTTTCCGTACCGCCGCGGCGTCAACAAAGAGAATATTTTCTCGGAGAGTACAGGCTGCGTCGTTTCGAGTAACAGTAAAGTCCCCATTGTGCGCGGATCCCGAAAGGAAACTCGCCTAAAGTTTCTAACCGCGTGCATCGCATTTCCATGCGGTGTATACATAATCAAAACTGTAAACAGTCTTTTCACGCGCGCCATAAATATTGAACGCGTTCGACTGTCTTCGTTTACGTGATCCATTCCGCGTCTCGGCGCTCGAGCCAATGTACGAAACGACGAGACTCCTCCCCGATGATTAACGCTCGCGAATAATTCATCGGAAAGACGCGAGCGATCGTTCCGCAGCTGGACTCGCGGTGTCCGTTGAAATATTTAGGCGCGAACAGGGGGGGCTAGGAAAATATGCTAACCCGAACTAGGCGCGCGTGTATGCACGCGTACGTGTCCCGTTCCGTGTTCCCGGGCGCGCGTTGCGGTTGATAAAACGGCAAAAAGTGTCCGAGGCGGTTCTCGATCGGTTACGAGATTCCCGGCCGCGATTGAAAGCCGGCCGCAGTGGGTCGCGCATCGACGCGTGACGGGAAATTAGTTAAGTGGGCATTATTAATGAGTTTTGTCGGTCCACTGAAAGCTACAGATTGTACGACACGCGTATTAACGAGTCGGCGCCAAACCGTTTTTACGTAACTTGACACGGCCCCCGTGTACAGGTTGTTCAAAAAGGAACCTGCCGTTTTTCGACTACTGCATTAACCCCTTAACGCAGTTTTTTTTAAGAAAAAATCAATTTTGATATACTGCGCTTCTGTTCCGTGGAGAAGGCTATATTTTAATCTTGAATAAATGTTATAGCTTACAATCCCATGTAAATGATAAATATCAATAAAACGATTTTTTTCTTTGCTTTCACACTGTTATGAATCGAATTAACTCGAGCGTGCAAATTAAGCGGTTGACGCCTTACATGTAACCTCGTCTTTCAAAGATAATCAACAATATCTACAAAATATCTTTCTTTCTCATAAGACACAATTCTTCATTCCTCTCCTTAATTCTTCCATTATCATCCACTTCCATTATCAACTACCTAACATACTGATCAAGTGTAACATCCGAATCAGTTACAATCAACTTCATCCATTCCATCACTCTGAAAACCCATTTCCATAAACAGTTCTACCGATTATTGACCGCTCTGTAGACGGTGGTATCGGCACGGTCGGCTTTCCACGTCGAAACGAGAAAACCGCGCGCGGATCGCGGCGGGGACCAGCTGCGCGCGAAGAGGGAGCGGGGCGGAAAGACAGCGTTCGCGCGAGCGTGTCTCATTCCCGCGACTTTTATTATCCTCGATTAAAAACCTCGTATCTGTCAATACAAAATGTCGCGGCGTCCCCGGCGCGCCGGTATCGGCAAATTAGTGCCCCGCGCCTGTCGCGGCTGACGGTCCGCGAGATATCAATCGGCCGGTCCTGAATTCCTCGCGGATCGGCCGTCCGCCGGTCTGCTACAGCCTCAAGAAAATGGAAATCGTACGGGGCAGCGGACCGGCCGAAGGATAATTGCGCCGGCGTGCAAGTTCGACGACCGCGCGTACAGGATTTCTTTATCGGGCCGGTATCGGCGGTGCGTACGCGCGTTCCCGGCGACACTAATGCCTCCGACGAAGGTGTATCCGCGTTAACACGTCCGCCAGAACTAATCTCGGATGATCGTCGCCTGATAGGAGTCAATGATTCGGATTGGAATTCAATATCCGCCCGGCCCGGCCCGCCGCGCCGACTGGTTTCCGCGCGGCGTTATCTTGTCCCGGTCTCTTTTAGAAAGTCTTTCTCCCCTGGGAAGTAATGGACGATTTTTTTCAATCAATATTTTTATTCCCGGGTGCGCTATCTGGCTATCGATCACGTTTCTTGTTCCGACTCGGTAATAACGTTGTAAACGGATAAATGAATGGCTTGCTACAAGGATGCATTATTAACCCCTTAGCGTACTGACTTGGAAGATGGAACTGAGATTTTGTCGTTTGAAACCTTTCGAGGGAATTGGGTTTGGAAGTTTGAATGTAGCTGTTGGTCAACGTATAAGTGACTTGATGTTTGGTCTTGGAAATGACCGAATTTTGTTTTCCTTGTTTATTATGGTAACAGATGATCGGATATTGTCATTAGAAACACATTCTGCTTCAAGAGGGAAATATCGAGAGCGCACGATGTACACGGGTTAACTTGGCGTACTATTTACTTTCGGTACTAAGCTCGTAATATTTTACTATCGACAACTTATGAAAATACAACAAAATTTTCCACCCTACTTCAAGTGGAAACTTTATTTCAAGATAATACAATGATGATAGCAAAATAGTTGTTTGCTTTGTTGTGGGTAATGAATAACATCGATTGTTGTTAAATTAGTCTAGAAATCTTCATCACGAGTCGCACTCGTTTTTGTACGCCAAGGGGTTAATTCTTTGCACTCGGAAGTTTTTCAGTAGAAATATTTTAACATTTTCTGATGAGGTAAAGACGACATTGTTTGAAACTAATTCAACGATAATTCGCAGATAAATTAAGCAATCAAGCTATGTTATTTAAATATTTCACAAATTGATGCGTTATGTAAGGTATAATATTAAATATCAAATTTTATGGAGAATCGTTATCCTGGAATGGAACAATTAGCTTCTCTTTGTCGCGATCATTAAAATAGTTTGTATATATGAAATGACTAGTAGCTTTGTTTTAGTGTTACTTTTTCTCTAGTTTTCTGACTTTCTTAGTACATTTGATCTGAATTCGAATATTCTATATTTTCAGAGCCGCGTTTCTCGGTTCGAGGTGGTGGACAGTGGATGAGGACGAAGGAAACAAGCAGAGACGCGAGAAATGAAGTTCCCAGCGCGGATAATTAACGCAGGCCACTTTCCGCGCCCTTCCACCCTTCGCAGGATCACCGGAAGACCTTGGAGGGGAAGCGGCGCCGGGAAACAGGGACGATGAAGCTTCCCTCCGAGACGCCAGAGGGAAATTAGGGACGCCTTGTAAGGATATTTATAAAAGGGTTAATTAAGCGAGGCTCTCTTGCCGTCGTGAACATGGCCCGCGGCCAGAAATCGCTGCCACGAGCTGCGTATCGCGATACTGTTGCTCTTTCTCACCTGGCCGCGTCGTCAAACAGGATTCTCGACGGTTCTAAAGAGTTTTTAATGTGTCGAAAGTGTCGCACTAATTTTCTTCGTCAATCCTACCTTCAATGGAGTGAAAAATTTGCTTGATCCACAGGTGGAATTTTATTAACGCGTACACTGCCGATGACGCATTCCTGCGTTATCCTGTATTCATGTTTGCTGTATTTTAAATCAATTTCTGTCGCATTCACTTGTTCCATTTAATTCGGTGAAAAATTCGTTTAGGGAGCTAGGATTCTGTTATCTCGCGCATTGCCGATGACGTATTCCTAAGTCATAGGATATTCATGTTTGCAAAGTGGTTTTCTATTTTAAATAAATTCTTCCCGTTCGCTTGGCTTCTTTCCCTCGATCTGATAACCAGAAGAGTTATTAAGGAGCGTTCGGGGAATGAAAATTCACGCAGCCTGTTTCGAATATCCCGAGACGCCGTTCCCATTGCCCGCGTAGGAGTTAACTCAGTGAGTTTGATCGTATCGGCGGGTGTCGATGAGGATATTTACTGTTACGAGGACCATTCCCGGTTGTTTTCGTGGTTCAGTTAGTAATTTTCTGTAAACTCGACGGAACAGGGTTTACGATTCCATTTCCCGCTCGTTGCTCTGACGTTCGGGAGATTCCTCGGTCGACATTCCGCTATCGGAACCGTGGATGGCGTAGTAAAAAGGGATACCGGGGATGTTCGTTCCCGAAGCGGGTCGTTGTTGCACCGTCCTTATGAACTTCATTTCTCAGGACGCCCCGTAAAACCGGGGAAAATATTTTTCCGCGCCGCTTCCTGAATTCACGATAGTGCTCGTTAGAAAACGAGCTCGCCGGACGGCGGAGTTCCTTTAAGAAACCAGAAGTGCCTCGTGAATATTGGGGAAATTATTATTTTAGTATCATCGCGACTTTAGTGGGGTTCGTTGGAAAAATGGAGTGGCTGCGCCGAATGAGGTGAATAACGGGCGAACCGAAGCTTTTGATATAGTAATTCCATAATGCGACCATCTGCGAAGGAAATATCGGCTGTTCCGTGTAAATTAATGATTGAAATTAATGATTGAATCTTTCTATCTCAGTTTAGAGTGCAGATGGGATCACTGTCTAGAGACATTTGATTGACACTAAAGCTACCGAACAGAATTGACTTCGAAATTTCCTTGTAGCAACATCAACGGTATTAACCGAAACATTGATTTCCAATTCAGATATTGCTAAATCAATTTTTCGAATTTCTCAGAGAAATATATTTCTAACATCGTGCATCAAAATTGTAAAATTTCGTATTTAACATTAAGTCTTGAGTAATGTGTCGATACGTGAAACGTGGAAATAAAATACCATTGTTCCACTTATTTTGGGAATAGATTCCTCTAAGTTTTAAAAAATGTCATCTATACCTCATAAAAATAAATTGAATATTTCTAGTGACAAATTCTCGGAGTGCAAAGGGTTGAAGATTCATCAAGGTATCATCTATCTTATGGAAACTCCCATTTTCACACAAACCACATTAATAACCATCGATCCAAACAGCCGTTTCACAAATTTAGAAATACACAGATCTTCGAATGATTACTTCCAAATATTGTTTGCCTCGGAGATGACAGGAGGTATATGGAGGGAATGCACAACGCACCAAAATTTAATTTAACAAAGTGACTCCCCGAAACATCCGGGAAGTACGCGGATCTCGTTGATCCCGAAATCCAATCGATTTTAAGAGACCGCGAGCGGAATCCCGGCAACAAGACGAATTGCATAGATGCATCTAGCACGAACGAATGGAGTATAGTTGTCTCGCGCCTGAGCGAGAGCAGACCTGCCGCCGCCATGTCGTTCCTCCGGTGACCTTGCGACCGGAATTACGCGCGCGGAACCGGGTTCCGTCGCCGGGAATCGGGCAATACTGTACGTCAGCCTCGAGCGAGTAATGTGGATTATCCGGAACGATCGATCAGCCCTCTAATAGCTTGCTCAGGGGTAGGAGCGGTGAGATAATGCAAAATTGATGAGAGTCCCTGCGAGTGTTTGTAATCCCGAGAAATATATTGAAATTGCCGGCCGAGCCGGTACCGACGGCTGAAAATCATTCGTCCGGCCGCGGCAATAATTCTGGATGATTTGCCAGACACGGGCGGAGGGTCGGCAGATGTCGTCGGGAAACTGGCGGCCATCTTCCCCTCCGCGGCAATGGAATTTCTTAAATGAAAGCGAATTGTTCGGTGCGATGGGTTCGTGGTGATGTTATATGGTGGGTTCGATGAGTATTCCAATGGTGAGATAATGTGATGAGTAGTGTACTTTAGTAGAGGTATAATATAGTATGGTAAGATAACAGTAGAATATGGTAATAATGTAATTTAATAGGAATGCAATATGATAGTGATATAAAATGATAGTAATAGAATATAATGGAAATACAATATAGTAGCAATGGAATATGATAGTAATACAATATGATAATAATGCAATATAATAGAAATACAATATAGTAACAATAGAATATGATAGTAATACAATATAATAGAGATACAATATAGTAGCAATAGAATATGATAGTAATAGAATATAATGAAAATACAATATAATAGTAATACAATATGATAGAAATACAATATAATAGAAATACGATATCATAGTAATACAATATAATAACAATACAATATGGTAGCAATAGAATATGATAGTAATACAATATAATAGAAATACAATACAGTAGCAATAGAATATGATCGTAATACAATATAATAGAAATACAATATAATAGAAATACAATATAGTAGCAATAGAATATGATAGCAATGCTATATGATAGAAATACAATGTAATAACAATACAATACAATAGCAATGCAACATAATAGTAACGCAGTATAATAAAAACAGCATATAATATCAATACAATATAACAGAAACACAATATAATAGCAGTACAATATAATAGTAACGCAACATAATACCGTTGCCAACGTAACAGAATAGAATAACCTACAACACAACAGCACCATAAATCTTCAATGGCAATTTTCGTGAAGAACGCAACGACTCGTTTCATTAAAGTTTCATCGGGTAACGTTGAACGACTCCTTCCCCGCGATCATCGCGCCATTTCCTCGGCGATCTGTCCGCTGTCCGTTGATCCCCGCGGCCGTTCGTTAGTCTGGGGTCGAGGTGCGCTTACGCTGGAAACGCTCGAATCTGCATAATTAACGAACTTTTCGTTTTTGTTTCGCTTTATCGTCTTCGTACGGCGGCGATTGTAATTTCTCCGTAGAACCTGTTTATCTCGGTGAAATGTTGCCGGGACGTGCTCCCGCGACTTCCACGCGGACCATCGCGTCCCGCCGCCGCGCTCTGACGCGGGACTATTTGCATGCCGCTCGGAGAAACTGTGAAGCGGACGCAAATGAGCGCTCGCGGGACGCGTCCCCGATTAGAAACCCGCGTCACGCGTGATCGTAGGGCGATCATCGTGCCGGCGACTCGAGCTTTCGCTCGGTGACCGTTCCGTAACGATTTCCTCGCGAGAACCGAGATCCTCGAAAACCCCATTGGAAAATTAATAATTCGAACGAGAATTATTTTCACACCATTTACCGTGGAATTCGATAGTATCGTGCATTATGTCTATACTGCAAGCTTAAGTAATTAACTTATTACCTCCATGAACTCCTTAAAACCTCAATCAACCGATTACCTCGAATATCCCATCGAAACAACTCGTCGAGACCCGAAGCAATCAACCCACCGTCATCAACAGCTTGTTCGCATATTTACAAACGACAGGAACACTGGGGCGTCGCTATTTATACGCTCCACCCTACATTCGAACAATTCGATTCGTCCCGGTGGAGAAAAATTCAGGTTCATTGTTCGCCGAATCGGCGATCATTATTTCGCCGGGGGACGTGCGTGCGCGCCGATGGCTCGAAAAAAATAATTTTTCCCCGCCCGGCGCGGCTGTCCGTTCCACCGGGGACAATGGGGGCGAAAAAGTCGAACAATGGCCGTGAACACGGCCACACCGCTGGGGATGGACAACGAAATTATGTAAGCGACGGCCGAGGCTCGATTTCCTTCGCGTTCGGATTGATCTATTTACGGCGACACGTGTTTCACGAATAAATGCGCGGCCCGCGACACGGCCGCGCCGCGCTCATTCAAATGCGCGGCCCGTTCCATTTGCGAGCGGATTACCCGCCGCGGAGATTGCAGTCGTTTAGGCTACGGAAAGCTGCGACCGTGTCCGCGCCGGTTACAAGGAACACGCCGGCCTGTTACGCTTTCAATTAGGCTCCGGTGCGCCATGGTAATTACGCGGCCCGCGTAATGCGAATTAACCGAACTCTCCGCGAAAACGGCATGGCGACCGACTTTGAACGCCCGCGAATTTCAATCTCGATCGATTCCCGGACCGCTGAAACGCGCGAATGTTTTCGGTGATCGCGCGCGCCTCGGCACTCGCTGCTAGATTAGTTTTGGTTTATTTTCGCGCGAGTTCCCGTTCCGTTGTACTCGCTTCCGTTACGGGTTTCCGGGGAATTCTGTTGCGCGTCGGGCTTAATGCCGCTGTGTTGTTTAGGGTATGACGGGACTGTGAATTTCGGGGATTCGATTTTTGTAGGTTTCGCTGGTGGATGGGGAATTTGTAAATGGTTTTTGCTTTGTTGAGATTGTTTGTTTGAGGGTATTGTTTATGGGAGCTTTTGTTTTTGAGATTGTGTCTATAGGTTTAATTGTATATATATTGTATCTATAGGTATAGTTATATTTAATTATATTATATCTATAGGTATAATTATATTTAATTATATTATATCTAATTGTATCTAATCATAATATATTTAATAATATTTAGTCATATTATATCTAATCAGATATAATTAGACCTGTAGATATAATCTCAAAAATAAAAACTCCTCCATTTACAAATTTTCCATCCACTACCGCAGCAAAACCTACAAAAATCGGATCCCCCAAAATTCACAGTCTCGTCATACTCTAAACAATACTCCAAACTATATCTAATTATATCCAATCACATCTAATCACATTATACCTAATCATATCTAATCACATCATATCTAATTATATCTAACAGTCAATTTTCAAGCAACTCTACTTCACGAGTTTCCATCGCTAAGCGAGTCCGTACCCATAAAGCTCGACTTCCAGGCTTTCGAGGAGGCCCCATTCTCATTTCCCTATTCACCGATACAATCGAGTGGCACTCGAGAAAAATAAATCCCTCGCAACCCCGTCGCGTCCGAAGCAGCCGCCGGTATCCTCGCTAACGACTCCCCCGGCAGGCCCAGAACAAACAGCCGGGCACAGAGAACCGCAAAAATCGCCGGGAACCGCGGGAAAAGAGCGAACCATCCGAGTCAGCCACTCCCGTCCGCTTTTCACGAGTCGCGAACCCTCCCCCGGCGAACACCGTTCGCTCATAAAGGTGAGCATCGCGATCCCTTCATCCACGTATCCGTCTGGGAATTCGCCTGGATGTTAACCAGTCGGTGCATATTAATTCCGAGGGATGAAATATCTCGACCTTTGAAGAAGCCCCGGCGAGGGGGCGTGGAAGGAGGGACTCGGAGGATCAGTGAGATATCGCGAGGAAAAAGAGGGTGAGAGGAGCGTTCCGCGAGGGGGGGCGGGATGTATGTGCCGAGTTCTGGCTTCTCTTGGAACCAGGTTCCACGACGATCCTCGGATTTCTTGGTGGGAATTCTTAAGATCGTGCAGCCGCTGGCTAGGGTTTCCGGGACGGGAAAGGGGGATGATAGGTCGGGGGTGGCGGGAGGAAGCCGGAAAGCGAGAAGAGGGGGACGAGTTATTAACGATTATCGAGGTCTCGGGTCTTCCACTTCGACTCTGCTCGCCTCGTGCAACCCTCTCTGCATCCCCTCCTCCTCCCCCTCCCCCGTCGTCCACCCCCGCTATCGGCTGGCATGCGATTAAATACGACTCGCTATATTAGCCGACGCGACTCGCTCGACGGCGTGCCGATATTGAAATGCGGAGCTCGTGCGAGTCGCGCCGAGGAAAATGCACCGCTCCGAGATGCAAACCGGGAACAACACGCGCGTGTGCGCTCGTCCGCGAGGACTAGGGGCTGTGTGTAGGTGTACGGTAGAGGAGCGTACGGATAGGAGGATGCGTTTGTCCGTGGCGCACGATTTACCTGCGTGCCGCACGCAGCGGTGTGTACCGTCGGCCGGGGCTCTTGTTCGTTTGCATACGGCCGGCGAGCGCAGCGTCCGACTGCGGGATCGAGGGCCCGGCTCGCAATTCGATTTCGTTAATGGTCCCACCGCCGGACACAACGGCGTGTCGTAATTTTTAATGAGCCGAACGGGGCCGGCTTAGAGCCCGCCGGCATGTAAATGCGACCCCGAATCGGGGTTTGATGATGCTCGGCCGACCGATCACCGGCGCGCCGCGTATTTTCCGCGGGAGGACTTCATTAAACCGTTCCCGAACCGTTTTATGATTTCCGATTTGGCTGCGTCTCTTCTTCGAATTCGGTTTGATGATTTTCGTGGGGTTTTTCGGTCGCGAGGGGTCAGCGTGGAAATGGTGGTTTTTCTGAGTTCTAAGGAGAGCTTGGGAAATGAATTATTCTGGGTTGATGTTGATGCTTTGAATGTTGAGATTTGCTTAGTACATTTTATGTTGGTATTAGTTTGTGTATGAACTTTCGAAGAGTTAGGCAGGCGAGTTATCAGGAGCTGTTGCTATTGGTTTTTTGAACATTAACCCTTTTGGCCCTGATGGTGGCACTTGCCACAGCTTCCTAGTTTCTTAGTTTATGGTCGAGAAAATTCCAAATTTCGTTTTAGTGTTATTTATGTACTTATAAGTAATAAACAATAGGAAGACAAATTTTTTTCTTACGGAAAATAATTCAGGGCTGAAAGGGTTAAATTACATCTGCTTAACGTGCTCTGTAATTTGTTTCCTTTAGAAGCTGATGGTTTTGGTTAGGTGATTTTAGAATATAAATTTAGAATATAAATTATTCTGGGTTGTTGACGTCGATGTTTTGAATGTTGAGTTGTATTTGCTTAGTACATTTTATATTGGTATTATTTTGTTTATGAACTTTCGGAGAGTTAAGCAGGCGAGTCATCAGGTGCTGTTGCTATCGGTCTTTTGAATGTTAAATTACAGCTGCTTAACGTGTTCTGTAATTTGTTTCCTTTAGGAGCTGGCGGTTTTTGCTAAAAATGACGGGGTCTAGACGATTATTAACTAGAAGGCAGTTCGGTGCATCCTGGGAATAAACCGGCGTGCATTCTGCACACTATTTACGGACTGCATTATATTCGGTGCTCACGGTCCGTACACCTTGTAATTATTGCATCCATTTAAAGCGCGCCTCCATTTAAAGAATGCGTAATTAGAGAGACGCGCGACCGACGTTTCTTTTCATAGGAAATTATTAAAACGGCTTCGGTGGAGCGGTCAAGGCAGCTCGCCAATGGCCCGCGCTGCTATTCGACGCGATCATAAACGAGATACGACCCCATTAATGCACAGAACTGGGAACATCTTTACCGGACGCTTGTCACCGGTTCAGCTGGGTTTATCAGCTAACTTGCAAATTCGAATTACTCGTCCGTTTCTGCGGTCAACGGTAAAACAGTAATACCGCTCCCTAAAAGTTGATGCATAGACTGGCACTGTTACTGCGCAACCCAACGAAAACTACCGAAGACTCCCATAAAAATCTCTCTAGAATAACAAAGCTTCAAACTCCAACCAAACAGTCTCTTTACTCGATTCCCGTAACAAACACGCCGTTGAACGCAGAACTTCACGCAAACAATCATCAAACTATTCTATTCCTAATTCTCTAGAAACGCCCTACGACAGAAATACATATACTTAAAATTCAAAGAAAACATCCAACTTCGCACTGATTAACACTTAGCACTCCAGGTTTTGCAATCTATCAGCAACTGCAACTAATTTTTATAGTATTCCTAGCGAAAATTAACACTTGGCACTCGGAAGTTTTTCACTAGAAATGATTCGTCACTTTACTATAAGACGTAGACGACATTATTTGAAACGAACTAATGAGAAAACATACGTAAATTAAGAAACAGAGCTATTTTATATAGATATTCCACATATTGATGCATTATACGAAACTTAATATTATACATGACACTTTTTAATTGTTTATATCGAATGAAATGATGACTGAGAGTCACCTCTCGAGTACAAAGGGTTAGAAATGCTATAACATTCCTTCGATCTCTTATTTTCCTTCTCAATGCAAAATTCGGATATGTGAAAAATCTAATAATTGTAGGGTGGTTTCTCTAAGATTCATTAAAATATTTAATATTCTAACTGGTGCGATATTGGAGCCTACAGAGTTCAAAGGGTTAAGGAACAAAGGTATTTGATAGAAATATTTCTCATATCGATGCATTAGTGCAAAATTAGAATCTGTGGAAAATCGAATAATTTTAGGGTAGTTTCTCTAAGATTCACTAAAACATTTAATATTACACCTGGTGCAATACTGGAGCCTACAGAGTTCAAAGGGTTAACCTTCGAAATCTCCGCCAGTCTCTTGCCGCAGGCGGATCCGTTAAAAATCCCCCTAGCCCGCTCTCACGCGTTTCTCCCAGCAAATTCAGGCACAGTCATCGCGGAGACCGCTTGTCCGAGTAATCCAATAACATTACAGCCCGGCGTGTATCGTTCGTTGTCGCGACAATGTTTTTCCATCGGAAACGGCCGCGGCAATCTGTTTCGTTGATTCGTGAACTGGTCCCCCCGTGGTCCGAGGATCTGTCCGCGGCGCGGGCAGACGGGGGCCTCGCGTTTACGAGGCAATAAAGGCGCTGGCTCGCGCGGACACGTCCCACGACGTGTATTTAGAGAGGTTCTTGCCGCGGAAAGCTCGCTGGTTTCGCCGCGTAACATTCAGTACGTCTTATTTATTGCCTCTCGCCTCCGCCGAAGGGACGCGGATACTTTCCTTCTCTCTCTCTCTCTCTCTCACTCTCCGCCGCGGGAACTTCTTGCGGGACGAAGCCGGAGAGAGACGATCGGCGACAGACGTCGAGAAAAGCGAAGACGGAGGAGACCTCTCTAGCCCGCGCGCTTTCATAAGCCCGGCCGCGTCTCTCTCGCGCATACGTAATCAGTCGACGGAAAGAAGCTGCCGCGACGAGATAAAGTCACAGCCGGTTCGTCGGGAGGGAAAGATGGCACGGAACAAGACGGAAAGGAGACGAGGAACCTCGGAGGAGGGAAAAGGGAGAAGCTTAGTCAAATGCACGCTTCAGGGGCTCTGCATAACTTGTCGGCTGCAGTCCTCCACTCTTTTGTTTCGCCTACTTGCCTGATCCCTTCTGCGTCTTTCTCTCTTTCCTCTTTGCTCGCTTCGTCTTGTTCTCTCTCTCTTTCTCTCGCTCGTTCTTCGCCGTGTCACGGAACGGTGTTCCGCGCGTTTTCTCTATCCGTCGCGCCGGTTCTCCGGAGTATCCTGTTAATATGATTGGCCCGTTCCCCGGAGTATCGGAGCTTACTTAGAGAAACCGTCTTAAGATCGCGAGACGCGATTTATCTGGTTCCACGGATATTCCGATGGAGCGGCGCGTCTACTTCGAGGAATCTTGATGGGAATCTTCGGGATTATTGGGAAGGCGTTCGGTACTTTCCTTGTTGACGATGTTCGTCGATTGTTTCGGTAGTTTGAGCTATGCTTCCATTCTGCGCAAGTGTTTGTTACTTTAACGGGTTACAGATATACGAAACTGTCAATCTTGTTCAAACCATACAAGAAATCTCTGAATTTTACGACGATTCGGTGACAATGTCACGTTACAGATATACGAAACTCTCAATCTCATTCAAACCATACAAGAAATCTCTGAATTTCACAAAGATTCGGTGACAATGTCATATTAATCTCCGAGAATTCACGAATCAATCTACACTAACCAGTTAACTATGTCTGACGAGTACATGTCATCTTAAAACTCTTAACGGTGCTAACGTCTTCAACGATGGATTATTTATTTTTTAACATGTAATTCTTCGTTTTGCTTTATATTTTCGTTATGATATACTTCAAGTGCATTTCTCCTGCATTCAACGAGTATACACTTCATTATTCGATTCTATTGCGGCAATGATAGATTTTTCAAACTAAATTCCACACTTAACTGGTTAAACTCCACAGAGAACCATACACGAATCTACACAATTCCCGAAAAATCGGCGCGATGTGCCAAAGTATTCAATCCGGCGCGAAATCATAAAATCCCGCCTATCGATTGTCCCATCAAAACCATCCGATTCGAGTTCGCCGGCAGATTGAATTCGGCGATTCCGCTGGCCAGAAACCGTGTCGCCGCGGCGGATCGATCGTCAACGGGCGAGCATCGGACGGCAAGAATCGAACGGGCACGGGTCAAAAATGACTGCGTCCCGGTGAACAACAGGTAGCCGGTGATCCGCGTCGCGCTCCTATTCACTCCGTCGCGCTAGATAACGCCGGCATAAAGCCGCTTCTGTAGCAAACACGTGTCACTAATAAACGTCAACGCGGCGTGCGCGGCGAGATTGATTCTATTAATAGGAGTAATTACCGAGTGTACTTGGCGCTGCATGCATAATGCAATTTCGAGCCGTCCTCTCGCGTGTATCTCCTCTCGCTCGCTTGTTCGCTCCCTCTCTTTCTACCTGTCTTTCTCTTTCCCCCCCTCTCTCGCTCTCTCTCTCTCTTTTGCTCGCTCACCCCCCCGTTCTTCCTGTCTACCAGCCGTGAAGTATACACATTATTGCGCTGGGAATCGTATATTTAAAATCCAATTTAATCCGCGGTTCTCACGTCACCGTTTTCCTTATTACGGCACTCGAAAGGTCTTCCTCGGCCATAGGCCCGCCCCCTTCGACCCGATCGTTAATTCTTCCCGTTGATCATCCGGGAATAACTCCGGGCCCGTCCATATCCCGCGTGTACGACGATAATATTTCAATTGATTTTTGTTTCTCCAAATTCTTCTATAAAAGTAGCCGCATTTGCATAAAGTTCCGCAATCTAATTATAATACCGTGCTCAACGGAGTCGGATAGGGGAGATGGAAAATGGGAGATGTTTGCTTCTTGAGAAGTAAAATCTGATTGACGAGAAGCTTGGTTATTGGAGCCTTGGTTATTAGAGTTCCTAAATATTCTGATTAATGTTTTAGTATTTAATCATCCAAAATTCTAATCAGTAATGTTTCACTATTCAGTTATCCAAAATTCCTAAATATTCTAATCACTGATGTTTCGCAATTCAATTATCCAAGATTCCCAAATATTCTAATCACCAATGTTTCACAATCGAATCATCAAGAATTCCCAAATATTCTAATCACCAAGGTTTCACAATTCAATCATCCAAAATTTCAAAATATTCTAATCACCAATGTTTCACAATTCAATCATCCAAAATTCCAGAACATTCTAATCACCAATGTTTCACAATTCAATCATCCAAAATTCCCAAATATTCTAATCACCAATATCTCACAATTCAATCATCCAAAATTCCCAAATATTCCACTCACCAATATCTCACAACTCAATCATCCAAAATTCCTAATATTCTAATCACTACTGTTCCACAATTCACTTATCCAAACTATATATTCGACCACCAGAACCCCATTAATCTCATTTACTCCAAATCGAAGTTCCACTCTACTATTCCTTCATCCGAATCGCTGGACCGTCCCAACCCCGCCGATCGCAATTTTTCCGAATAAAATAGGAGCTGCGCGTTCCGTTCTTCGCCGATTGCATATGAACATCGTTACCAAACCAAACAGAACCGGGTAGAAGAGGTTCGAGCTGTTTGCGTGCGTCCGTAAGGTAAATAAGTGCGATTTATGTACGTTTGTCCCACATCGCGGAACGGCGATCGGCGTAGGAGCGGGGTAGTCGCGCGGCGATCGGCTCGCTTCTCAATTTGTTTTCGCGTCGCGGGTAAACATTTAAATTCATTACGCCCGGAAATCAGGCGGAATGATTCATCGAGACGGATACGTCGATGATCACGTATCCCGCGTGAAAAGGACGCAGCCGCTGTTATTTACACGGGCATTAGCCCGGACCGGCGTGAGTGGATCGTGTTTTTGCGCGGAAATCGTACGACCCGGCGTCCGCTCTTCAATGGAGGCAATCAAACAAAACCCGACTGCGCTGTAACTTATAATTAATCGAATACAAACACCAGAAGCAATTCGGCCGGCAGGTATTACTTATTTGCATGCGGATGTTGACGCCGGTAATTGTTGGAGCGCCGTCTCGCTCTCGCGGGCTCGTTTTACACTGGCCCAATTAAAATTATTCATTAATTAAGACCGTCGAGTGACGCTCCGCGAATTCTGGGCTAAAGAAATTGGAGCGCTGGTCCTTGAACCGATCCGCTGTAATTGCGATGCGAACTTTATTATATTTTTATCAAACTGATAAGTCTATGCGTCAATTCTGTGATATCGAAGTTTCGTTCGATATTAATTAGATTGTAGCCTCCCAGCTCTCTTCGATCGATTTTAATGACACTCGCGTAATAAATATTCAACAAGTTCGCGTTAGTAAGAAACTAAGTTTGTATTTCGACGAAGTAGAATTGGTCAGCCATGATCAGACACGTCAATACAGTTCTAATAGAAGCTTCTGTATAAGAAATATCGCTTTCCACCTGATCTTCCCTTAACCCTTTGCAATCGGAAGTATTTCGAAATATTTAACACTTTCTAACTAGACACAGACGATATTTTTTGTAATTAACTCAAAGAAAAATCGCAAATGAATTGAGAAACAAAGCTTTCTCATCCCAATATTTCACACATCGATGCATTATGTACAGTTCAATATTGAATATCAAATTTCATAGTTTCCTACAAAGTTAATTTCGCCAAAGAATACGTTTCCAGAGCTCAACAATAAAAATTCCACAATTCATTAACACTAGGTTCACGAAACGCGTCAATTTGACGCAGATTGAATCTTATAAACATTATTTGGTGAATGTTTCAATCGGTTTTCGTTGATCCAATTACACGAATATGAATCCTGTCTATTTCTACATCTACAATTTCCAAAATCTAAACGAACGAATATCAACTTCCCCAGGAACAATAGAATAAACTACAATAAATGCCCGTAAACTTAGTGTTGAATCTATCAATATTCAACTTCTAAACTATACTAATACCCAAATTCCTCCACCTTTCAAAGAACCAAAACCAGATTCAGACGTCGATTCTACTTTATTCTATTGTTCCTAAAAAAGCCCGTCTATATAGATCGCGAAAATTCGACTAAGCCCATCACTAACCCTCGGTCAAAAAACGAACTTTTTACTCAAATAAAATGTTTATTATTCCATTTGCTCTACATTGGCGAAAGCAATTTCTGAGCATTTATTGCAACAAAAAACAGCACGTTCCATACATAACGCACGTTTACACTAACGAACCAAAGGCAATCGACAGAACCAGCTCTCCGAAACGCAGATTCGAGAGAAACCGTGAACAACCTCGAATCCTCGGAGTCAGACATCCTCGGCGAGGCATCCTCCGCTCGAATCGCTCCATTTCCTCTCGCCGGTGGCTTTCGACGGCCGCTCAGTTGGCGCCGAAACGGAAATCCGTCGCGCCCGGATGCTAATAACGCCGGGAGTAACCCGGCGATTACGAGGTGGCGGTCGGAAAATCGCTGGTACAACGGCGCGGCACGTTGATCCGAGGAGTTATCGCGCGGTCGTCAGGCGCGCGAATTCGTTTACGCGCGTACCAGCGCGCGTAGATACGCGGACACGCTGGGCCAGGTTACGGCATTATCTGGCACGACTGCGGACGCCACGGAATTTATTGAAGGATGAAATTTCAAGCTCCGCCGTATGATCCACGGCCCGGCCGAGCGGAGGCTCGCCTGCTCGCTCGTAATTCCGTCTCGCGACGCGCTAAAAGCCGACCTGATGGCGGCGTTAAATCGCTCGTCGCGGATTGCTCCCCGCGGAAAGCGGCCTCTCCGAGCTGAACGCGTTTTTGACGACTGACGTTCGACGTGTAAGACGTGCGTGGGACACTGTCGATGTTACCGAAAATGTAATTTTTCAGGGTGTACAATGCATTTTTCGTGCGGTGATTGTTCGAGTGGATGGATCTCTTCAGTGTCGTTTGAAGGGTTTTAATGGAGCTTCAAGGTGGAGTTCTTTATTCGATTGAATGTATTTTTGTTTGAAGTATGTGTAGTAGAACTGTATAGTTGTGTGGAAAATTAATGATTGAAAATTTCGGAATGGTGAGATATTTTTACTAGTGATTCTTTGGATGTTTGAGTTGAAAGGTATTGTCTGTATCTTTGAGACTCAAGCAAAATTTATGTATAAATCCAAATATCGATATTAGGATATCTTAGATGGAAATCTGTAATTTCATAGCGAGGATCGTAAAAATATATTCGAGGAATGAGAATTCTAAGGAATTTTGTTAAATTTTTACAAGGAAGCAAAGCTAGAAAATTTCGAATGGCTATACAAGGATTAACCCTTCACGGACGAACGTCGACATTTCGGCGAGATGAAATTTCGAAGTTGGGAGATTAAGTCGCAGACAAATGATTTAGTTACTCGAACCCTCAGAGATCATCACGTAGTTTCCTTTTTTTATATTAATTAAGTATTTAGTATATAATTCAGTTTCATCTGTTGAAGACTTTGTACATTTCAAAGAATCTAGTTTCACAGTAACTTGCTTCATCACTAGAAAATCGAAGTGTATTTGGAAGATTAAGTCGCAGACAAATGATCTAGTTGCTTGAACAACAAGAGATCATCACGTAGATTCCATTTATTATATTAATTAAGTATTTAGTACATAATTCAGTTTCATCTGTTGAAGATTCTGTATATTTCAAAGGATCTAGTTTCTCAGTAACCTGCTTCGTCGCTGGAAAATCGTATCGAATCGCCATAATCGACAGGAAAGCTAGATCCAGCGATCGGCACCGTCGATAACTCCGCGTCCTGGCGCCTCGAGAGTATCGCCGAAAGAGCGATAATGATGATGGATTGTTAGCGGGGAGCGGAAAAAAGGCACGGTTCCGCTGGCACGATCTCGCGCGGGGACTTTCCGGTCGCCAGGGGAACCGCCATCGCGCCGCGGAGACAACTTCTTTCATCAATCAAGGTGTGCGAGCGCGTGAAAGCCTCTAATTAGCCGGATCGCCTTTTTCCCGTCCCGCGCGCCGTTCGGACGCACAGTCGCGAGCGGTGTGGCTTGTTATTTAGTCGCCGGGACGATTTCACGCGTCGCGGCCGCGGGAACAGGTGCCCGGTGACGTTGGGCGGGTCGTGTTGGTTAGGTTATGCCGCGGATACACTCGGGAAGCTTATCTCGGGACTTTTATTGTGGCCAGATTGCGGACTTTTATGTGTTCATTATAACCGGGCGTCATGTTTCTACATTAACCCGTTGCTTTACGGTTCGCTCCCGGAGCGCGGCCATCGAAATTATCTCGATTAGGTAGACGGTGTTCTACTTTCACTGCTACTTTTAGCCGCGGCTCGACGCGTTAGCATCTGAACGGTGGGAATTGGTAATTGAAAAATACTGTGTCTCGAGTATGGAAAGATCGACATTAAGATTAGACTTACATCGGTTCCACGTGTCGAATATTATAATCGTTATTTAGTAAGTGTCCGCGTCTTGGTCGCAATGCTTTTGATCTATTTTCCAACTTTCGACTTCTGAAACATCGATTTCTTATAATAGAACATACTAAATAATAAATACCAATAAACCTAGTATTAATCACTTCTACGTTCAATTCGGAGCTTTAAATTTAACCCTCTGCGGACTTCGAAACAGAACCTTCGATGAAGCTAAATTATACATCGATTGCTTAATTAATAGGAGAGAGGAAAACTACGTGCTGATCTGCTGTTCGACTAATCAGACCATTCGTCCACGCCTTGATCTTCCAAATCATTTCATCTCGCCGAAATCCGTTCCCAAAGGATAAAACCAAAGAAATTGAACCAGTTGTAAAACCCTTCGCAAGCTTCACAAACTTGAAAAATCGTTCACAAACCTCGCAGACTCTTCACGAATTTCTCTTAACCCTTTACTCCAAAGGGTTGATCGCATCTGCACTCTAAACTGAGACGGGAAGATTCATCAGTACACGATTCCAAACTTCAGTTTACGTAATATCCCCATCAATTTCTAAATTAAACCAACATTCCCATCCACTTCTAAATTAAATCCACCCCAAAATTAACCGAAGAATCTCAAACACTACATCCGCACGTTCAATCGCGAGTTCCAACGAAAGAACCGTCGAAAGATTCCACAGAGGCGCTCGCCGGAGTCCCTTAAGTCCACGCGAGCAAGTCCGGGATTCCCAGCGGTCCCCGACACGTGTTCGCGAGCGAAGAACAGTGGCCTACAATGCGGCGGAATTTCTGCCGCTATTCGCAGGCCCGTGATCGCGGGCTTCCGGTCGCGCCGCGTCGCCGCCGGCCGTTTAAAACCCGCCGAAGCCGGCCTCGTCGAGAGGCGGGCCGCGTACGCGACGCGCTAATTAACAATCACGAGAAGGAATCGCTCCGTCGGCGCCGGACGACACGTCTAGCCGGCATTTATCGGTCGGCCGGCCGTATCGGTCGCTGCGTAACGACATCGTTATCGTTCCTCCCGATCGACGATCCTTCGCCGACCTCGAGCGATACGCCTCGAGCCCAAAACCGATTTCCTGATCACCGAACTGCGGCCACAGCGAATCCACGCGGCGCGAATCGTAATAGCGGGTGATCCGATGGCTGCCGCGTCTTGTTACGAATGGTCGATGATAGCGGCAGTGCTAACCCTTCGCACTCCATAGGTGCCTCTCAGTCGCCGACTGGTTTGACACAGCAAAATTGTAAAGTTTGATGTGTAGTATTAAACTTTGTACAATGCTTCAATATGTGACACATCGAAAGAAAATAGTTTCGTTCCGCAATTTATATGCGATTTCTCGTCAAGTCAGTTTGAAGGAACGTCGTTGGTATCTGATTCGAAAATGTTGAGTGTTCCAATGAAAAACTTCTGGAGTGCGAAGGGTTAATTTAGAAATTGATGGGGATGTCGAGAGACTGAAGTTTGGAATCGTGTATTGATGAATCTTTCTGTCTCAGTTTAGAGTGTAGATGAGATCACTGTCTAGAGACATTTGAGAATTGACTTTTCGAAATTTCCTTGTAGCAACTTCAACGGTCAACCGAAACTTTGATCTCCAATTCAGATATTTCTAAACCTCCGAATTCCTCAGAGAAATATCTTCCCAACAATTGCAAAGAGAAATCAAATTTAGATCACCAGTCTGGTAATCTTATTCAATTCCACAAACGAAATTAGCAGCAACAGCATCCAAGTAGAGTAACCCATCCACAGAATAATTGAATCGTAGAAGCCCAGAAGTTCCCAAACCCAGATCCTTATCCCAAAACACAAATTTACATGGTTTCTTCCTATCAGACGCATCGGTACACAATTTAATCTCCCCCGACGGTGGGTTCCCGATAAAACCCAGCTCGTGGAGTAAACACCGCTCCCGTCTTAGCCGCCAAAGGGTCAGATCAAAGCGCGGGCACCCCGAACTATCATAGTTTTCTGTTTGATATCGGTCCGCGTCTGAATCACTGCCAACTCCGCGGAATCCATCCCCCGAGTCGTGATTGGAAGTCGAACTATTCCGAGGTATCCCGGCGTAAATTCGATCCGTCGGAATAGGAACTCCGCGCGCGGAATTTCCGCGTAACAATGTGCCCGGCTATGTACTTACTGGAAGCCGAGTCGCGCGCGCGAGCGCGGGTTTACTGCGGCTGCGAGCGAGAAAGACGGGGAGCCCGTGAGACGCCGAGGCGGGTGCGTAACTTTTACTACTGTCACGGTTGATTATACGAGTGAATGGAAAGCCAGCCGGCCGGATCGTAAACGCAGCGAAATAATTAGCAATAAACGTTCCCGCGGTCGCGTGATACGCGTCACTCTCCTTCCGGCTCGCGCGTAATGATCTCCCTTGGTAATACAACGCGGGTCCTCCGGCTCTTCGCTGCCGTGACTCCGTGCACGCTTATCGTGCATCGATCTTCGACGGGACTGATCAAAAACCATTGCAATTTTCTGATTATCTGGGAATTTCATTAACCCTGTACAGGCGGAATTCTTCTGGTGGCTATGAGTGTGTGTGGTGTAATATTAAGGGAAGTCAACGTAAATAGGGATTGATCACGTATTTTCTAGTAATAATCATCGTATTATGAGGAATATGTTAAATTTGAAGATATAATGGTGTTGAACACCTAAGCGTGTGAAGGTTTGATTAATTAATTTTATTCGTTACTTTGGACTGATCAAAAACCATTGCAATTTTCTGATTATCTAGGAATTTCATTAACCCTGTACAGGCGGAATTCTTCTGGTGGCTATGAGTGTGTGTGGTATAATATTAAGGGAAGTCAACGTAAATGGGGATTGATGATGGGTTTTCTAGTATTAATCATCGTATTACGAAGGATATGTTGATTTTTGAGGATATAATGGTGTGAAGGTTTGATTAATTAATTTTATTCGTTACTTCGGAATGCAATTAAATGAATCAGTAAGGTACACTCGTGTATGAGTTCAGAGTGATACGGGACTGAGGGTTGATTGTTGAAAGTTTTTTAGTAGATATATTCAGCATTTTCCTACGAGGATATAGATGATATTCTGAAACTAAGTAATAAGATATAGATGATAAGAAAGGTATTTTGTTTTAATATTTCTAGATTTGTTAATTCTGTTATACTAATTCAAGTGCCTGATAGTCACCTCTCGAGTGCAAAGGGTTAACAACCAGTTCACTCTTATCCCCTACTGTTCCCTTTACATCCTGAACTCTTCTAGCATCGCGTACTTCAACTATACACATATGTCAACGATACCGTTTCAACGTTATCCACGTATCAAGAAAAAATCGAGCGCAGCGATAAGTCGAAACGGAAGGATTAACATAAGTAACAACGAGCGCCTGCGCCGTAGAGGTCTCCAGCTTTACGACGCGTCGTAACGCGCGGAATTGAAATCGCGCAGCGTCTGCCCGGGTAACATCGTGAGGCATTACAATGTGGAAAATCCGATTGTTCGTTAATAACAGGCGATAACCGAACGCGCGTCGCAGCGTCCACTGTAAACGAGAAATTTCGTCCGTCGAGGCTGCGGAGGGGCCGCGTCCCCTCCGCTCCGCGTAATTTACGCAGCCGATAAATCAAAAGCGTTCGGAAATCTATGTAAATATTATCGGCAGTGATATGTGGCCTTGTTACCAAAACGATCGTCCCCGCCGCGCTCCGCCCCGCGGCCGGGCGGACGCGGAAGAAAAATCGTCCGCGCGGCGTTTATTGCTGAAATATCGTTTCAGCTATTACGCCTAATTATTGGTCGTACCAATAATAACGGTGATTTACAGTCTGCTTGAAGCGTTATAGTGTTTACGAGCCATTAGTTCGAAAGATTTACGGTGAACGGGCCAGCAGCCCCCCCATCCCGCGACCGTTGCCTCCTGCCTATCGTTTTAAATGAGTTCGCATCGATTTATCTTGATTAATTAAGGAAATATACGAGCCGGACTGACGTAACTCTCGGAAACCGGCGATGACCACCTAAATCTCCTTCGGCTAACGATGCCGGTGCACGTCTCACGGTGCTCGCGCGGCCATCCTCGAGGAACTCGTAACATCCACCGGGCGATTTATCTCCGGCCAGTCGGAAATTATTAATAACAGGCAACCGGCGTAATCAGGCCTCTTGGAAAAATATATCAATCTACCTGGCCGAAGCCGGCGAGCCCGTGCTTGGATTATACGCGTTTTTCATTGTCTTTTTACGAGCCTGCGTTGGAAAGTCGGCTGCGTTCGGGATGGGGGTTGAAACGCTCGGAATCGGAGTTTCCTTTATTGGATAACGGGTGTGGTGTAGGTGAACGAACCTGCTCTCCTGCGGAATTGTTTGTTTATTTGATCTTTTTAGGTTCGCAGCCCGAAGATCTAATTGTCTATCTCTCGCTGTGTTCAAGGTGAAATTTACATCTTCCGTAAATATTTCTCACATCAACAGTAGAATTTCTGGACCTTTCTTTTGATTATTTGTTTCTTATATTTATTTGTTGATGCATAGCGACAATTAGGCTTTGCTAATATGTCGACCCTAGCATTAAAAATCAGGAATATAGCGACGCAGTGCGGCCAACTATGGACAAAACCTCTAAATTCGATTATTCACGTAAAAAATTGAAGATTACCAATGTGCTAAGTATTGGCTATAAAAAATGCATTTTCAAGACTTTTCAGCTTACAAGTGGCCTATCAAGTAGTCAAAGCTATGTAATACTTAAATGCAACGCGTAATTTTTGCGGCGCTAGTCGCGAATTTCAATATCGCGGCGCGACCGTTCGCCTCGCCCACCTTTATCGCGCGTTTCCGCGTTCCCTTGTTTACGCGGCGCCGGATTACGCGCGAGTAATCGCGACGGAATTCACCTGCGCCGCGGAAAGCGTGTTCCTGATGTCGCCGGATGACAAGGAAACGTCCGCCGCGGTAACGGTACCGGGGATTTCCATCGGCGCGGAGAAAGTTGCCGAAGCCGCCGCGCGAACCGACGTTCCTAATCCGTCGATTAACCTCTGCTTTCTTATATTTCATTCCCGGCGTCCGGGAAATTTTTCGCTTTCGATCGCAGTATTTTCAGCGGAATCCGAGATGGTTTATGGGTAGATTACGGACGCTGGATTAAACTGAACGAAAGTGATTCTCGCGGATCGCGGAGTAATTTATAAACGACGCCGCTTCGCGGTCTCGACGACGGCGTCGCGACGGAGACGGATTATTGTGAATATTATTCATGGAATTCTTCGGGGATACTTTCGATTGCGTTCTGTTGATGGTCCTGTAAAGTGAAATGCATAGGGCGTGTTTAATAATGAGAATCTTTCGAGACTTTCTTGACAATGGTCCTCCGTTTTCGAAGAACATGAGTTTGTATGTTACTATGATATATAGGGCTACTAAAATAAAAACTCCGTAGTCAGGTTAAATATATTTATTACGCGATGTGGCTCTAACGAGGACTAACTGCTTTTCCTCAAATGCTTTTCCAAAAAGGAAAGCTCCTCAGTCGAAGGCGTACGTGACCCAGGTCATGGTGGTCTCCTTGGTCATAAATTTGTCAATGGGCCTGGATCTCTCAGGCTCCCAAGTATCGATAATCGAAAGGGCGAACCGTTTACAAATAGGAAGATCGATAGTATAGCAATAATAAAATACAATAATATTACTATAATGATATAATTAGAGATGATAATTCAAAGGAGAACAAGAACCTAGCAAAAAGTGCTGCTCCTTGTTATACTAAGCTTCTAATCGTCTTATCACAATGACATACGAACTAGAAATTCATTTTCTCTAAAAACGAGTTTTCCATTTATAAATACATAAATACTATAACACGCGCATGTTCTCATTCAAATGTTCACGTTCGATCTCGTAAGAAGCATGATGCGTCTCTAGCTTGAGTCACACGAGTATTACGATGAAGAGTCGCGAAACGCGCGCGTGCCGCTGGCGTTATGGAGACTCCCACTTTATCATCATAAATTACATTCGGAACCTTTCACCGGTGGCCGAAATCGAATTTTCGCGGGTGTCGCGACGAGTCCCGATTTAATGGAGCCCCCGCTCGGCAGAGCCGCTATTAAAATCCCTCGATGATTACCGTCGATGACTACTTGTGGCCGATCTGGCGAGTGACACCCGGATGAAAAACGTCACCGCACCGCCCCCGCTCTCTCCGCGGTATAAAAGCGCCGGATTAATCTGACGGAAAGAATCGACCACTCGATTTTCTATTCTATCATTTACATATGAGGCAAAGCCTTGCTTCGAGCCGACTGCAAACATCCAGCCTCATTTAGAGTGGTCACTTTCGAAAGCACTCAGCCGAAGGCACTCGAAACCGCGCCCCGCGAGTTCAGCCACGGTTGCAATCGAGGCTCGACGGAACCGACCCCCCTCCGCTGGCCCTTATCGATTGAAAACTCGTCGGCCGGTTAACACCCGTTCCGATCCGCGTCCCCGTTCCCGGTGTAATTGTTAATTCGGTTGTCCGTTGCGATTTTCATCGGGACGCTGCGCTGTGACAGTCCAATCTCGGAACGGTGCCGTTGTCGCGGACCTCGATCAACGCGCCGAAGTTCGTTCCGAAAGTACACGCGAGCGAAAACAATTTGTTTGCGTTCTATTCCGAGCTCCAATTATTCGCGTTTCCATAGCAATCTTTGGTGGGATTATAAAACGATCGTGTCCGATCGTTTTCACCGTTTCGTTGTTCCTAGGTTCAAGGAAATTAGGATCTGAGTTCACTGCTTTCGGTCCCTTCGTTCGTTTCAATCTCGTTTACACTATTCTAACGCACCTCTGTGAACACCTGTTACAGACATCGATCTCATATTTAACCCTTTGCACTCGGAAGCTCATTAGAAATGATTTGGCACTTTCCTATGAGACGTAGACGACGTTTGAAAGGAACTAGGGAGAAAACATACGTGAATTATTATTTGATATAGATATTTCACATATTGATGCCTTATATGAAACTTAATATATGACACTTTGTAATTTTTTGTATCGAATGAAATGGTGACTGAGTCACCTCTCGAGTGCAATGGGTTAATAGCACATGTCAATGAAAAAGTTCACCAAGTAAATTAAGAAATAGAGCTATTTTATATAGATATTTCACATATTGATGCATTATACGAAACTTAACCCTTTGCAGTCGAAAACTTTTCACTGGAAACATTCCACATTTTTCGACGAGGTATAGACGACATTGTTCGAAACTAATTTAACGATATTTCACAGATAAATTAAGCAACAAAGCTATTTTATTTAAATATTTTACATTGCAATACAAAATTTAATTTAAAATACTAAATATTCAACTTCATAGTTTTGCTGTATCCAATCAAGTGGTGACTGAGAGTCACCTTTCGAGTGCAAAGGGTTAATATCATATACGACACTTTCTAATTTTTCATATCGAATGAAATATTGACCGAGAATCACCTCTCGATTGCAAAGAGTTAATATCACACATCAATGAAAAAGTTCACCAAGTAAATTAAGAAACAGAGCTATTTTATATAGATATTTCACATATTGATACGTTATACGAAACTTAATATTATATATGACACTGCAATTTTTTATATAGAATGAAATGGTGACAGAGTCACCTCTCGATTGCAAAGAGTTAATATCACACATCAATGAAAAAGTTCACCAAGTACCACGAAGTCCTGTTCCCTCGATTTCACTGGGGATAACTCGGTTCCCTTCGAATCGAAGTGATCCTGCTCGTCCTATCCACTTGAAATCTGTTATAGGTCTAATGGTAACTCTCGAGCGGCTCGATCGCCGTTGCGTTGGCCCGACGCAAACGAGCGATCGTGTCCGATCCCCGCTCGATCCGACCGATCCCGTCCGAGCGGCCGCAACGGAGGGATCGACGGCGCGCGAGTAATCAGCGAAACACACCGTATTCTTCCTGCTTCTAATATTCCCGGGACGTGCGCCGACTCCTCTCGGGGACCACCAGCCTCGCCGCGGTACCGGTTTCTCTCTCCGGCGGGTTATTACCGGCCAGCTTCCCGCTAACCGATGCCCGCGCGCAGCTCCGCCGCCACGAAATTCTTCGCTGCGGACACGTACACCCGGCCGCTTCTTAACTTGTTACGCGCCGGTCGATTCGGCGACCCGAAAAACGAGCAGCTCGACTATACACGCGAGCCGTTGCGTAATCGGTACGCGACGGGATCGTTTCCCTTGTCCCGGGACGGGAAAGGAGGGAATGGAGACTGGACCGTGCGGGATTTATGTCAATGAGAATTTTTTTGAGAATCTGACGGTTTTGAAGATTTTTGTGTATTGTATTCTGGATTCTGATGTAGATGCGTCTTTGGGAGTTTGGATAGTTTTGCGAAGTTTGGAGATAGGGTTTATCTTTTGTTTGTGTGAAGATCGAAGCGTTTTTGATAGGATTGTTAAGTGAATAGATTTTCGAATCGTGATATTCTAGATTATGTGGAGATCTAGAGGCTTTGGTAAATTCGAATTGTTTCGAGAATATACGAAGGTTGTGTTGTTGAGAGTTTGAATAGTTCTGCAAAGTTGGGAGATAGGGTTTATCTTTTGTTTGTGTGAAGATCGAAGTGTTTTTGATAGAATTGTTAGGTGGTAAGATTTTGGAACTGTGATATTCTGGATTATGTGGAGATCTAGATGCTTTGGTGAATTTGAATTGTATGGATAATACTCAAAGGTTGGAGACAGGGTTCATCTTTGATTCAATTGTAAGGTAATTAGATTTTCGAATTGGGATATTCTAGATTATGTTGATATCTAGATGCTTCAGTAAATTTGAATTGTTTTGGATTTGAGTAGTGTTGATGATGCAGAGTTAGGAGATGCAGTTCATCTTTTATTCAGTATATTTAAGTAAAGATCAAGTGCTTGCACGATAATAAGATAGTAATTAGATTTTAGAAACTCTGATTCTGTCCCCTAATAAAAGCCTAGCTCTACTTTCTTCAGAAATTAGAGCCCTCGATTCCTTCAATGATACTTCACATCGATTCCCAAAACTACTCCACTAATTCCAGTTGAACCGTCGAATTCCCTACTCTCCATCAGGATCCATCTATCCAGAATTCGAACGCGAATCATTAACTTCACTCTCATCAGCGAACGGTACCGATCCGGTTTTCTATTTGCATTCGCCGTCACAGAAAAGACGTCGAGATTACCGGCAACGAGGCTCGAGCCGGAAGCCTCTCGTTTACCGGCCCACTGTTCTACAAATTAAACTAACCGGCGCGGATTCCCTGTCGGTAATCATAAAATCGAGTCTCGACAGTCGCCCACGGTTCCGTAGGATTGCTTTCAGAGAAAATTCCGCCCGCGGCTGTTAAACTCGCCGCGGAGGGAAAGGATACGAGCGAAAAGAACAATCCGCTGTTTGAATAGGAAATATTTACGTTAGCGTCGCGATGGCCGTAAACGGGCGAGCTCTTGCGGAAGCGACTTAATTCTCGCGAAATCCGCTCGTACGCTCGTGAATGCTCGTCGAGGCGACGCGGAGTCCGACCGTTTGCGGACGGAACTCCGAAATTCAACTATTCACATAATGAAAATTCAAGGTTACTAATCTGTTGCTAAGTAGTCTGTACTATACCATTTCATTTTAATTTCAAAAGTAGATCAAAGCTCATACTGCTAGCTTCGTTCTCCATCGTTATATCGACGTAACGAAATTTCGTTCAATTTTTCTTTCAATTCTTCTTCTCAATTTCTTCTCAATTTCCTTTCAATTTGTCTTCTTAATTTCCTTCAATTGAAGGTTACTAATGATTTTCATATCAAAAATAACAATTTAAAGTTAAAAATAACAAACCTAGTGCAAAGATCAAAGCTCATAGTACTGCCAGTTTCGTTCTCTATCGTTACATCGACGTAACGGAATAATTACAAAGGTTACCAATGATTTCCATATCAAAAATAACAATTTTGTACAAATCTAGTGCAAAGATCAAAGCTCATAGTATCAGTAGATTCGTTCTCTATCGTTACATCGACGTAACGAAACAATTACAGGTTACCAATGACTTTCATCTGAAAACTAACAACTTTCTGCAAATCAATTCCTCAGTAGTATTCATTAACTACTCAGTAAATACTGTTTGACTATCTTCATTATATTTTACTCGATTTATTCGATATATTCTCGTTTTCCTACTTCAATTCCCAAGCGGATTTGCTTTCACTTAAATCCCATTCTTCCGGGAACCAGATATTTCCCTACGCCGACGTGCCGCTAAATAGAAATCCGTCGGAAATCGAATGTCCACGATTCGCGCGTGCCGCGCGTATCGAGTGGGCAGTTTGCGGAAACACGGATCGGCCGGCGATCTGCGAAACGACGTTAAGGTTGCGCGTCCGATCGAGCGGGCCCGCGATATTGTGCGACCATTGTTTGCCCGTTACACTTTTACATCCCGGCCTTTCGTTTCGCTCGCCCATGGCGCCGCGACTGGTCCATCGTGTACAGGAGCCACGGTGAAACCCGATTTTCCCTGAAATATTGAACGCGACGATAAATATCGGTGGATTTTTCCCTCGCACTGGTCACCCATTTCCGCGGAAATAAATATTTCCTACCAGAAACCCTTCACTGTTTAACCCCTTGCAATATAACGAGTTAGACTCGTGAAGATTTTCAACATGATTCAACAAATATATGTACTGTGGGAGTCGTTACAATGAATCGAAACGCTGTGTTTTGTTTCTCGAGATCCGGCTCGAAGGATCTCCTGTTGCGGTGCACAAGGAATGTTAATCCTCTATGGGCCGAATTTTTGTTCATGATTGTAACAAAACTTATGCAGTACAAAATTAATAAATGTCCACATATGAATACGAATTAACAACGTATTCGATAGTTTCAATAATTTCATCAAACCAATACATTTTGTAACTTTCAAGTTACTGATCACTTAATTTCATTCGCCATTTCCAAATATAGGAAAAACATATGCTTAGAATTTTTCTCCTTTTCCAATAAATTTATTAACAAAACAACCGTATCGACCATAGTCGAGAAATACACGCCAAAAGGTTAAGCACCTCTTAATAATTCGAATAACATTTACACGAATCCCGCGGTTCTTTCGTTCGGAGCTGCATTAACATTCCGAAATGAATAATATTCATCGAGTTTCTCGTTACGCGGAGTGGCCGGGAATCAACAGAATATTCCCGGCGAGCGGCGGTCGAAGTACCTACTTGGCATTTGAGCGCAATTCATTTTCATCCGAGGACGAAAACGAGTTGCCCGCGCTAGTTGGGTAACTGTCGCGTTGATTTTTTGATTGGACGTCGGACGTGTCGCGGATGCGGAAGCAACAGCGTCGGAACGAGTTGCGCGTTATAGGGAATTATGAATAGGAAACGCGTAACGCCCGATGCAAATTACATGAGAACTCATCGGGGATGCAAATACGCGCCGAGCGGCCCGAAAACGGAGCGAGTTTATCGTGCCGGTCGGTTGCGCGGCGGCAATTTGCCTGATGAAAGCCCGCTTGACGTTTCATTTGCACGGATACCCGGTGCCCGAGGAAAAGTAAGGGTCCCAGCGATCTCCCTTGTCTAATTGTGCGCGCACCGGCGGAATGGAATGGACGTGTTCAGCCTTGTTTCGAAAATTCTACACCGTTCACCCATCTCGTTCCGCGGCCGCACAGCTTCCGCGCCGGCCGCTGAAAACACGCCACGGTTTTTGAGCCCAGCCGCGACGAATCAACTCCGAACTTCCCGAACAATCTAACTACTCCGGCTTTAGTAGTTTCAGTTCGCTCGCGAAACTTGGGACATTAAGAATTCCAATTTCCAGGATCGTATTATCTAATGAATTCAGAACCGGGTAGTTCGAACCACTGAAAAATCAGATTGCTAGCTAGATAACCCGTCTCATAATAATCCCGTAAAAACGTCCAACTCGATTCGTCTATATCATTATTCGCGAGATCAATTATATGTGAAATCTATCAATATTGTAGGAAGAGAATTTTATTTGAAAGAGTATAATTATTTCGTCAACTCGCAACAACAATAACAAAATCAAACGCACACACTATTTATATACTCAGACTTTCACACTTTTTAGAGCATTCTTTCATTGCCATGCATTAACTTCACATATATTTGGAATATTCTAGTCAATCAGTCATTTAGTTCCAAAATTGGGTGAGAATCAGCTGAGAATCAGCTCAGCTTCAATCAGACTCAGTTGAGAATCAGCTCAGCTATCAGTCAGTCAGTCATTTAGACCCAAAATTGGGTGAGAATCAGCTGAGAATCAGCTCAGCTTCAATCAGACTCAGTTGAGAATCAGCTCAGCTATCAATCAGTCATTTAGTCCCAAAATTGGCTGAGAATCAGTTGAGAATCAGCTCAGCTCCTATCAGACTCAGTTGAGAATCAGCTCAGCTATCAATCAGTCATTTAGTCCCAACATTGGGTGGTCCTTCGAAAAACTCAGCATATATTCAAAAGTGCTCGTGACAAGCGGAGTACTTTCCACCAATGTACTCGCGTAGAGAACAGCATTGTCCATACAGAACTCTGCCATACACAGAAACAGCGTCGCGCAAAATTCAGCCGTGCCTAAGAGGTCAAATGCCGCGTTCCTCCAAGACAGAACCGCGGACGGACAAATCAATCAAAAGTGGTGACGAAGTCGCTACACTACTGACAATCCTGCGCCAACTCTCACAAAAGAGAATCATAAGACAAGCCGTCAACCGAATCAACATTTCAGCATCCCCTATTCTCCCACGAAAACCAACCACCTCGATAACCTCGAAAACCTCCGTGTTTCAGCGAAAAATTATTTACACCGCGGCGCGTTTCCGTGTTCCGAGCGTCGGCAGCAGCGCGCTGTTCAATTTTCCACAAGAATCCTATTTGTCCGCCCCCGTTCGTTCGGTCAGTCGAGCTGCCGCGGCATTGTCCCGGCCACCGGGTCTTTTCATCCCCGGCGGAGGCAGCGCGTGAGCGTCTGGCCGCCATAAATCGCGGGCCAACGGAATCCTCCGTCCTCCGACGTCGTCGCCGCTCGCCGCGGGAGAGAAAATCGCCTTTTGTCCTCGGGGACGTTAATAATTACTCATGCAAACGAGCCGTACGAAGACGCGGACGGTCCGTGCCAGCGCTCGCCGGGTGCACCGGAAGTGTCCCCCCGCGCGGTCCGCCGCCGCCGCCCCCGGGACCCGCGACCAGCCACTGGCCAGACCTTTTTTGCGAAATTTACGGTCGGAAATATCCACGGGGACATCAATATTTCAACCCCGGTGCTCCGTGGGATGTGTCCGCGCGGAACGAGGATCGCCCCGCTTGTCCCTTCTCCTTCGGACTGCTCGTTTTAACCGGGATTAGTCATCGTCGCGATCCGTTCGCGGGTTCGCGGGAATCTCGGCGCGGTTAACTGTTTCTCGGACGGCGGGAGCAATGTTTCGCCGAGGTATTCCTGGGGCGATTATTTGGATCTAAGCGGTTGAGCACGGCGCGAGTTTGTTCTGTTGTTTGGTTTTCGGCCCTCCTCGCGCGAGCTTCACGGTTGTTTTGCTCGCGGGTTTATTAGGGAGGATTCGTTGGCGTTTGTTTGTTTCGAGTGGTTTGTTGCAATTGGAGGGGGTTGCGAGGGAAAGTCAATCTCAGAAATGGATGCGATGGATAAGATGCATTCTTTATGCAAGTATCAATGTATATAGATTAAAAACAGTACTTTAACCCTTTGCGAACGGATGTCGGCATTTCGGTGAGATGGAATGTTCAGATTTTGAAGACTAAGTCGTGGATGATCTAATTCGAACAGTAAGAGAGCACGTAGTTTTCTTTCTATTAACCCTCTATAAGCTTGTAACTTTGAAATCACATACTAATATATTGGCGTTTTGTTGATTCATTTTATTTTCCATAGCAAAGTGGCGAGTGAAATTCAGTAATTAATTAACATAAGCTTTTATACGCTCTGGCGTGAAAATTCAACGTCATTGTAATTTCAAGACAAGATGTACTCGTTTCAATGAAATTATTAGAACTATTGAATATATTGTTAATTTGCATTTAGAGGTTGACATTTGTTAATATTATACTGCACACATTTTCTTATGGTCATGGAAAGAAATTCGGCCCATAGAGGGTTAATTAAGCAATTGATACATAATTTAGCTTCGTGTCGAAGGTTTCATGTTTCGAAGAATCTTCGTAAAGGGTTAAGAATCTCATTAACTCAATATTCTCCTTTCATAACTCAAACAAATCCCCAAAGCTACTCTGCCAATTCCCATCAGTTTACACAACTCTCAACCAATCCAAAGCATTGTCTTCAGCTCCTAACTCAGAAGCAGGATACATTGACAGTAACACCATCAACCAAACGTCCTCGCTCTACCTCGATAACAATGAACATTCCATTCACTTTGGGATCTAGCATTACCGAAAACAATGCACTCACAGTCTACGAGCGTCTCGTACGCGTCCGCCGGCCGCCCCACCTCTTCGACGGCCCTAATTAGAATAAACAGGTTGCCGACAGCGAGCGGGCGCCTCGCGAGCCTTATCGACCGGTCGATTAAGCGTCGCGATGGTATCGTTCGGGCTGCGACGGGCCTGTTGCTTCCCGAAGATCTCGTAAACCCGTTCCAAACCGGGCCGGTACGCTGTCCGGCGTGGAAAGGGACGGCGGAGGGGGGGAAGAGGAACACGCAGCTCGCGAAGAAAAAGAGCGGAGCGCAGCTGGCCCGTATCGGAAGACGTTTTCGGCCGGCGATTCGAGTTTCGATCGTAATTGCGCGCTTCGAGGATCGCTCAGTCGTGAATTTTATCGCCCGGCGATGTTGCTCTCGTGTTTTCCGCGCGGCGTTACGAGCCGTACGAGTTTCGGGGCTTATCGGGTCGTTTGTCCCGCGGACGGCGGCCGTGGGTGTTGGCAACGTGAGCATGTAGCACCGAAAGGGCGGTTTCTGTGGGAAAGCGAGGTGGTTCTGCGGGTTGCGCCGTGTCACGACGGTTCCACTGTCTTTTATCGCCTTCGCTTTTCGCGATAGCGTGGGAAAACCGGTGTTCCGGGGAATCGATGGTTCGGAGAATGGCGTGAGGTTAATGAAGTTCCGGGGAATTTAGGGAACTTCGAAAGTCTCCGAGTGGCTCGCGGATGTTGTAGCTTAGGGAAATTTCGGCGCCGGTTGCGACTGTTTTTGGAAGTTTGGAAACTTTGGGAATTTAGTTTGAGGGAATAGGTTTTGACAGCTTGAAAGTGATGCTGCTTCTTGTAGTTTTACTTGTTTGTGCTAGGGTTTGCGATTCTGCTGTTGAATCTACTTTTACGTTTATTAATGTAGATACTTCTATATCTACTTCTTCGTCTATTTTTGTATATATTTCTATGTCTACTTCTATATCTACTTCTTCGTCTATTTTTGTATATATTTCTATGTCTACTTCTACTTCTACTTATTCATCTACATCTACATCTACATCTACATCTACATCTACATCTACATCTACAACTACATGTATTTCTACATCTACTTCTACATCTACTTCTACATCTACTTCTACATCTACTTCCACATCTACCTGTACATCTATTTCTACATCCACTTCCACTTGCACTCCCACTTCCATCTCAAACTTCCGCCTGAAACTTCCCAATCAAACACACAATAACCCTCACCGAAACCTACAAGCCCAACCGACCAAGCGCCAATATCGCTACACGAAGAACCACCGCGACTCGAAAATAATTATTTATCGCCCGGCGGACAAAGGGGACACACTTCACGTCCCAAAAAGGGAATGAAAGAAACGTCCGATCGGGCACGCCGATTCCAAGATCCCCGAGTATTCCCACGGGCGTGCGCGCGTGCGGACAGTGTCACGCGAATTGTCGGAAATTTGCTGCGTTTCCACCGGTAGGCGGGTCACCGAAAACTTTACGCGCGACGGCTCGCCTCTGACCGGCCAGAACAATAAAACCCACGTTATTATTAGCCCCCCTCCGCGTCCCGTGCCGTTCCAACCCCTTATCGCGCGCATAATACACGCGTAAGTTAGTTCGGAGGATGCCTCGCCGCGATCGTGCCGTCTCGGCAGATAAAAATCTCGCGGCCGCCGCGCCGCGCCGCGCCGCGAAAAAATATTTCGACGGCAGTATTTAAGGATAAAGGCCGGGAACGCGGCCCGAAGGAAACGTATTTTCGCGGCAGCGCCGATCGATCAGGGAATTTATCGACCGGTATATAATCATTTGTCGTCGCCTCCATAATCTCGACTGGATGGCACATAATTCACCTGCAATCATTGGCGAAAAACAGGACCAGTTTTTATGGAAACCTCCGCCCGGGAATCCTTCGATGATGTACAGGGTGTCCTGTAACCGGTGTTACGGCCGGGAACGGGGTGAAAAAATCGGGAGGATGCATAAAATACAGTCCGCCGTTCGAGGCCTCCTTTTCGAGGATATCAAGATCGAGCGTGTCGGCGATTGGCACGAGATGGTGTGTAAAAGAAGATAACTCGGAAGATGGAACTGAGGTTTCGTCGTTTGAAACCTCGTTCTCGAGGGAATTGGCTTTCGAAGTTTGAGTGTAACTGTTGATCAACGTATAAGTGACTTGCACTTGATGTTTCATCTTGGAAATGATCGAAATTTGTTTTTATTGTATATTATGGTAACAGATGATCGGATCATCATTGGAGACACATTCTGTCTCTAGAGGGAAATATCGAGAGCGCACGATGTACACGGGTTAATTTGGCGTACTAGTTACTTCCGTTACTAAGCTCGTAATATTTTACTATCGACATTTGTAAGAAATGCAACGAAATTTTCCATTCTACTTCAGCTGGAAATTTCATTTGAAGATAATACGTTGATAGCGAAATACTTGTTTGCTTTGATCCCTGGGTAATGAACATTGATTCCTGTTAACCCTTTGCACTCGGGAGGTGACTCTCAGTCACCACTTGATTTCCTACAGTGAAGCTATAAAGTTTGATATTTAATATTACACTTCATACAATCTAGCGAAAAACTTCGGAGTGCAAAGGGTTAAATTAGTTTAGAAATCTTCATCACGTGTCTCACTGGTCATTGTACGTTAAGGGGTTAATCGAAGTTCGAAACAATCGTGGCGGACTTTCGAATCCGTCGACGAATAGAAATTGGAGAGGAATCTGGGGAACGCTGGATCACGAGGATCATTAACATCGGTAGAGGCTCGGGCGCCGAATAATTTCCTGTCGGTTCGATCATATTTCTCAATGGCCGGCGCGTTTCCCGGCGGGAGAGAGAAGATATTTCATCGGTCGTAAAAATTAGAAATTCAATGAGCCAGGGAAAAACACGGCGCAATAAACGAAGGAGGTTAACGATAGACGGGACACGATCGGAGGATGGAAACTCGAGAGGGAAAGCAGCGTTCGAGATTATCGTTCGCAATCAGAACTCTTGTTGTTCGACGGTGGCCGGCGCTCGCGTCCGGATTACGTCTGATACGTCCGTCAATGGACGGACCAATTAACTTTCCTTTTTTCCGCGTTTCGTTCCGCCCGTCCGTATTCCGTCTTCCTCTTCCGCGTTCGTTCGCGCCCGATGTATCCGATCGGGAAGGATCGAAAGGGTGCCGTTGAAAAGGGTAGCTTTCCGATTCCCGTTGGATATTAGGCGCCGGATTAACTGTCGAACCCGGCAAACCGTTCGACTTTTTCCGCTGTTTGCCGAGCACGCCTCCCGGTGCATCGAGGCGCCAAGATTACGCTCTCGCGACGGCCGTTTTTAATTAAATATACTTATTGCGCCGCTCGTGACGGGGCCGCGTCGATACCGGACGGCGGACAACGGGATTACCGGGAAGAGTTAATATCCTCGATATTGGCTCTTGATAATTTTGATGGATCGCTCTTGCTTCGTGCTCACTGATTTGCTCGATCGTTTTCGACGTGGAGATTTGAATTAGGTGATGAATGTTCCGAATAGATGGAGGATTTTGGGTTTCGATTGAACACTTTGCATTCCGAAGTTTCTCGATAGAAATGTTTTTATTTTTTAGGGAGGCAGGTGATATTCTTTGAAACTGACTAGGGAGATCACAAGTATTGAGGAAATTTTATTCATATTCATCGAGGCATTATACAAATTTCAACGTTAAATAGATTTTAGTGTGACATGTCACCCTCGAGTGTGAAGGGTTAACCTTTGCACTCGAAAGTTTTTCACTGGAAACATTCCACATTTTTCGACGAGATATAGACGACATTGTTCGAAACTGATTTAACGATAATTCACAGATAAATTAAGCGACAAAGCTATTTTATTTAAATATTCTCTATAGCAATACAAAGTTCAATTTAAAATACTAAATATTCAACTTCATAGTTTTGCATGATGATCTGTTGAATAATTGGGAAAAATGAAATCAGGAATCGGTCATTTTGATCATTCTACCATCCGGTAGTTCTAGCGTTAACACTAGATTTACGGATGTTTATTATACACCTCTATCGTTCCTAGAAAACTAGTTCGTTTGTATAAGTCATTAAAATTGTAGTTTCGAAATCAGAGGATTAATGCGTATTCGCATAATTGCTCAAATCAAGGCTGACTTCAACTTACGAAATAAGGTTTAGAAAATTCAATATCCGTCAAACTGACAGGTTCCATAAATCTAGCGTTAATCACTTTTATAGGAATATCGTAAGAATATAAGAAATACAAATCTAATGTCAATCACTTTTATAGGAACATCGTAAGAACATAAGAAATACAAATCTAGTGTCAATCATTTTTATAGAAACACCGTAAGAACATAAGAAATACAAATCTAGCGTTGATCATTTTTATAGGAACACCGTAAGAACATATTTCTTATATTCTTTGACAGTTCGGTCCCCGTGTTTCAATAATGTCGGGGCGAACAATGAAAGCACTTTGTCGGGTAGAATAATTTACGCAACACGGCACGGGGAAATAAGTTGCCCGAGAAAATGGAACAGTCCATATTTCCGCCCCAGAGAAAACAAGAAATCAGCGGAGCTTCCGCACAGAAGTCGGAGGTTTCTTTCAACGCGAAGAATGAAGATTGCGAGCGTACGAGCCAAGATTCCTCCCCCCACAGGTCGCGTGCATACGGGGCCGCGCGCCCGTGGCATTTCCCTTTTATCGGGGTCGAATCGGAAATACATATGAAGAAGCCAGTGCATTTTCCCACGTAGTACATTTCATACCGCCGTGCTTCCGGTGGAGGAGCATCCCCGGAGTTCCATCTTTTCATTCGCTTGCTTGTTTCCCCGCTCAAACGAGAATCATTCGTAGCGACTACCGTCTCCTACCGCGTCTAGGCTCCTTTCTAAATAAAATCGCAATTCGACTTTTACTTTCTGTATACTTAACCCCCTTGCCTATGATTTCTTTCTCAACTCCGATCGATACGGCTAGTTTGTCATTAATAATTGATTGGAAAAAGAGAAAAATCCTAGGCATACGTTACGCCTATATTTCCTTTTAAGTATAATAGTTGATTACAGAGGAATAATATTTATTTTGAATTCGAACGGCAATATTCGAAGTTCAATTTAACCCTTTGCACTCGAGAATATTTTTCTCAGTTCATTATGTTCCGATGAAATATCAATGACATCTTCTACAACTAACATAAACAAAAACCTTGCATAAACTAAGTAACAACTATTTTATTTCGATATTCCGTATTGATGCATTATAAAAATTTAATATTCAATTCTAAATTATATCACTACCACGTGTCAAATCAAATAGCGACTGAAAGGCACCTCGAGTGCAAAGGGTTAAAACCGAAATTCAAACATTTCACTCCCCTAATATTAACAGTCAACTATTCCAAGTTCATTAATCAACGAGCCACGGTTGATCGGAAACCCGACGAATCCAATTAACCGATAGCCAATTTCACGGTACCGGGGAACAGGCGATTTCTGGTATAATTAAAAGCCGTTAAACAAAAATCGGAAGCCGATACCAGATTATCGAGAAGCGGACTGATCACCGCGTCCGTCGAAGAACAGTCGGCCGATGCATAATGCATAGGACTCGGAAGAAACTTCCGATATCCGTCGGGGTGTCGGTGACCGGGCGGCCCGCTGTTAACGATGTAATAGACACATCGTGTCGGATCAGCCCGGATTAGCCGCGTTACACGGTCACGACGAGGAAACAGGGCTCCTTCAATCTGCCCAGCGGACCGACGCGAGATCAGTCCGTGGCGTTCCAGACGCCGGCTGAATTCTATCTGCGATCTGTTGTGACAGTTGAGCGATAGCGTAATAAGTTTTATCGGATCGGGCCGCGCCGCCGGTCCCGTTTCGCGCGTACGCGCCCGCGTTCATCTCCGCGCCGCGGAGCGGTAGCCGGGGACGGGGAGGGGGAGGAACGCTGAAACGCTGGGAGGAGCAGGAGGGATCAAATTATACACCTGGCCGTCCGGCTCATTTGCATTCGATTTGAAGAAAGATTTTTATAGCGTACGGCACGCCGTCTATACAGTTGCCGGCAAAAGTATTCGCGCTCCGAGCGGGACCGTTTTTTTCCCCTAGGATTCCATCATCGGTCAACTATTCGCCACGCCTATCGCGTTTCACGCGGAAAATGTTGCGTTCGATCGGCCGCGCGGTTACTCGCCTCGAGATTCGTCGCGGCCGGGATAGTCACGGTGGAGTGAAGATTAGAAATGGAATTGAGATGTGTGACGGAAAATAGATACGGTTGTTTCGTTACTTTGGTTTTGTTGCGGTACTTTCTATTCACTCTGACGCGTTTTCTGCTTGTTCTCGAGTACCTTTGAGAGTTCACTTCGGATTAGCTTCTGGTTAATTGGTTAATACTAGAAGTACCGAGCATTTAATAGGATTAATGTGTGATCTGTATAAAAGTTGGAACGATAGATTATTGTCGGTTTTTTTTAGATATTCATTATAGTATTCAAATGGAACTACTTTCAAGATCATTTCAATTATTGAATGATTTTAAGATATTAATTGATGCGAAACAAAATCAAAACCAGTTATTTTGACTGGTACGGTAGTTCTAGTGTTAACACTAGAATCAGATAGGTCAAAGGTGCTCTTTCCTTTCGCGATTACTGGGAGGGTACGACCTTTTTAAAAAATTATTACAGAAGCTGTGAAAATTCGAATCTTAATAAATTTATGTTTGTAATCTTCATAAGAACTTAACTTCCAATTAATTCCACGTGATATAATTAACCCTTTGTACTCGGAAGCTTTTCACTAGAAACTTTTCACTATTTTATAGAAATATTTCACATATTGATGCATTATAAACTTAATACTATATATATAACACTTTGTAATTTTTTATGTCGACTGAAATGACCGAGAGTCATCTCTCGAGTGCAAAGGGTTAATAGCACATCAATGGAAAAAGTTCACTAAGTAAATTAAGAGACAGAGCTATTTTATATAGATATTTCAATTGATGCATTATAAACTTAATATTACATATGACACTTTGTAATTTTTCATATCGAATGAAATGACCGAGACTCACCTCTCGAGTGCAAAGGGTTAAATGTTAACACCAAAATGGCCCTACCAGTTCTCGCCACGCGCACTTTTCAGCGTACATTCAACCCCTTTTACTCTCCTTCCGCAAGAACTGTACAACAAAGCTTCTTTCAGCGAACGCCAGATACTTGAGAAATTGGGGAACACAATAGAAAAGCGAGAGTGTACTAAAATGGCACTGCACGGACGTGATTTCCAGGACACGGTTCGCGAGCCAATTGATTTCATCCGTACGGATGACTCAGGCCCAAGAATACTTTTGTTCCCAACTGTATAGGCGCGTCGTTCCGCCGATAGAAACGCGCTGGCATTTTTATGCAAATCCCGCGTCTTCCGTCGGGCGAGCGCGTCGAGGTGTATAAGAGCCAGTTCGACCGGTCGAAGTTCGGGCTGGAAGACGGACAGGTGGGGGTTCGGCTTTGTTTTACGAGCGTCGCACCGCTAATATTTGTCGTGGCGGTGTCTCTCGGCATTAAAATGGCCACGGTTGACCGGCCAGTTTTATAGGCGGTATTTAAATATCTGCTGTCCGACGCGCGCGCGGAAAAGACGTCGTTACCGACGGTCCCCACGCGCGCGCTCGTTAACGCGTTCCGACTCGACGGCGAAAATCCGTCATTTCGTAGGCAATCTCTGGCAACAAACACGAATTATCGTTGTTTCTTGTGGTGGCTGAATAAACGACCCTTATTCCTTCGAATCTTTGCCATCAGTTGAAGCAAGGTAGATGAAAGTCATGGTTGAGGATGACAATTTGTCATTTGTATAGTGGTAAACACAGGATTCTCGTTTTATCGGATTATAGAATAGATTAAAACCACCGGAAACTTAATGGTGAAACTTTGTCATTTGTGTTTCTAAATGATTTCGAATCGAAGTAAATTGCAATCACTGATTGCCAATGACGAGAAGTTGTCGTCTGAATGTTACAATGAATAAAGAATTCTTTAACAATTTCTTCAACAATTTCTCAGAGGAACGTCTGTTACCTTATCACTAGAACTACGCACCCGTCAAAATGGCGGGTTCCAGTTTTCTCATTTCGTGTTTGTTGATATCTTGAAAGTGCTAAATATTCGAAATGTTTTGAAAAATAAATAATTTTACTTGAATACTATAATAAATATATGAAGAAACTGATAAGAATCCATCGTTTCACTTGTCAACATATCTTGTCTCTTATTCTATCTTCTCTTCCATTATTTAGTAAGTTTTGAAGTGAGGTTATTTGCGAAGTTACATAATTCCGATTGAAAGTAAACCAACGTTTCAAAAACCTGCGTCGGAAAGAAACGACCTTCGACGAACGTGTCGCGAGAAACGCCTGCCGGATGCAGGTTACGAACCAATGACCCGTTTCGCGATCGGCACCGCGATCTTTTCACGGCGCGCCGCGGGACCGCGTTCCTTCCGCGAGTAATCATTGCGCCGTAATGTACGCGCCAGCGTAAACAATAAGGCGGCCGTAAATTCTCCGTCGCGGGGCTGGTTATAAACAATAAGCCGGCCGTAAATTTCCTTTTCGCGCCAGTGTAAATAATATCGCGACTATAAACTGTTCTTTCCACGGCGAAACTTCGTCCGCCGAAGGGTTGCGGGCTGTCGGAGGGGTGGTGGAGAACGGCTCGCCGAGACCTAGACAAATTGCGCCTCGGCACAATGCTGTCCACTGTTGGGACATAATAAGCTGTCGAGATTAAGGAGCACCTTCCCGAGGCAGTTCCAGCGGCCACGGATCGCGTGGCGGAGAGAGTTACCGGGGGAAGTAATAACGGCTGGGTAGGGAAGAGTTCTCGAACTTTCGGGTTTCTATTGTGTACGGTGTGTGTTTAGTGACACCTTGATGAGTGCCCGGTGAGAGATTTACCGGTTCTTTTCGGTAAACGTTTATTTACGGGCGAACTTCGCGAATGTATGTATCTCGCGAGGAGAACACGGGGATGAAATATCTCCGGCTGGAGTTATTGGGTTGGAAGAGTTATGGTATTCTTTGAGGAATATTAACCCCTTGTTTTACAATAACGTGTCGGACACGTGGCGCAGATTTGAGATAGGATTTAACTGGCATGGTTTACTCGATCCTTTTGAATTCGAATGAAATATTCTTCTGTTATTAATTAGTACACTTTGGAGAAAAATGTATGTATTTCGCGAGGAGAAAACGGGGATGAAATATCTCCTGGAGTTATTGGGTTGGTCGATGCGTTGGAAGTGTTATGGTATTTTTTAAGGAATATTAACCCCTTGCCTTGCAATAACGTGTCAGATTTCAAATAGAATTGAAGTAGCATGGAGGTTTACTCGATCCTTTTGAATTCAAATGAAATATTCTTCTGTTATTAATTAGCACTTCGGAGCAAAGATTGATATAAGATATGCTTATTTTTGTCTCCTTAACCGTTTGAGTGCTGAGGAGCGCTATAGCTTCTGTTAATCAGTATCAATTATAATTTTCTCACTATGTTCTTCAAGAAATAAATCGAAGTAACTTTATTCGAATAAATATTATCTTTTGATATTTTTTTGTAATAACAATATTTGTGATCTCATTAGATAAGTACTCTTATTAATTTTTTCGCATTTTTGGTAAATATCCACAAAAGTTGTTTAGCATCCAAACGGTTAATAAATCATTAATAAGGTAGTATCGATCGTAGCGGAGAAGAAAATCGTAAGGCAAGGGGTTGAAGGAATGTTTGAAACAGAAATATTAATTTTTGATATATTAACCCTTTGCAAAAATAAACGCCTTCTAAATATTTATATTTTATTACAATATTATTTACACTTTGTTACAATAAAAATATAAATGGATTGTAGACTTTAATACTTCGGTATAAATTAATTCAACGAAGTTTATACTCTATTCAAATTTCAGTTATATCAGAAGCTTCTGTTTCTTTATGTTCATTACGTGAAACGAGTTTCTTATTGGTGCACTTGCCATTCTTCCGCGTGGAATTACTTCTTTCCACGCCATTCATTATCAGACACTTTGTATACAACCCTCTGATGAAATGTCCGCAGGGAAGGAGACTTAAAGCAGCCGCAGTGGATTCCGCCAAGCTTCAGAAACACTGAAAGACATCAATTCTTCGCGAGCTCTTGAATCGAACACATGTCTTCAATGAAACCTCTTCCCAGTCAAAGAAACGGTCCCTCGAATCGCCCCGCTGGATATCCACAGGCGAGCATTCATGGTAACGAACGGGACGAGAAACGAGAGGAACGCGAGCGGAACGGGTGAGACATTTTTAGCGTTTCCGCACGCGGAAACCCATTATTAGCTTGCCTCCGTGAAACGGCGCTTGCTTGTACCCTATATAACACTTGGCAAAGTAGTCGCCGAATTAACATATGTTTCGAATCAATTATAGTAAATCACCGCAGTGAATCGTTAAAATAAACAAAGCCTAATTACTCCGTTAAATAGATGAAACACGTAAAAATGAAAAGGAAACAGTAATAAATTACCTGAACTAACAAGCAGAATATACATAGACGAATTATTCACATAAATTGACTGAAACGTCTGCATTTATTCAAATATTGCAATATTTCAGCCATAAATTGATCAAACTAGATTGCCAAACATCAAATTTCGTTAATCTTTTGCCTGAAAATTAATTCAGAGGTTTATCAAAGTGTCGCGCGAATTTTGCCTATTTTACAGACGCACCTAATTTTCTTTACTAATTGTTTCACATATAATACATTTCAAAACAATTTATATCCACCAATATCAATTTTACACTAAGGTAACACTAGAACTACCGAGCATTTAATACGATTAACATGCAATTCCCATGAAAATTGTAACAATAGATTATTTTCAGTTTCTTCAGACATTCATTGCAGTACTAAAATGAAGCTACTTATTTTCAACATCATTTCGAATATTCAATTGCTAAATAAAAAAATCGAAACCAGTGAAAATGACTCGTTTCGACGCCTCGTTTCGCAATTCCTGATATCTTCAAAGCGTTAAACATCCAAAATGACTTAAATGAATAGTTCGACTTGAATACTATAACGAATGTCTTAACCCTCAGCCCTCCAGGTTTTGTAATCTATCAGCAACTTCTTTTTATAGTATTCCTAGCGAAAATTAGAAACATTTCTCCGATCTTCTATTTTCCTTCGTAGCACAAAATTCGTATGCGTGGAAAATCGAATAATTTCAGGGTAGTTTCTTTGAGATTCCTCACGACCAAGACATTTCAAAATAGACAACATCCAAGCTACAATGATCATCATTCAACAGTACATCCAGCACACCAATACCTCGCGACAATTTATTTCTTGAAAAACACAGTAAAAAAATTATAATTGATCCTCAGCACTCAAAAGGTTTAGGAAACAATCCGATCGCGTCGGGACGCCTCGAATCCCGATCGTTCGTCCGAGAGTTCCGCGTCGTCCCGGCCACCCTTGTTCCCCGAGCAGTCTCGGCTCGGACACGCGGGCTAGACCCGGCACGCGCGGCTCGGGATCGCGAGCGAATAAATCCGGGGGAAAGACGAATGCGTCCGACAGGCCGGAATGAAACGAAGTGTCACCTCGGACGGGCCGTGTTTCCTACGCGCGGCAATAAATCGCCGTGTCGCGTACACCGTCGGACGTGTTCCTGATTCCATTCCGACCGCGGCGGGCCGGCGTGTCCGCGCGGAGGTAGGTAGGTAGGTAGGTAGGTAGGTAGTGGCGAGAAAATAAATTAAACTCTTGCCTTTTAAAATAGCCCCGACAGCTTCCATCCCGCCGGCGCACCCCTTCCTCCCCGTCATTCGCTTCTGCCCGGCGTCCTCTCCCCGGGATATGCAAATGTATGTTGATTCGGGGGATTTTTAGGCGCATGACATAATGATGATGACGACCGATCCACGGCCACGGAGATAGAATATTAAGGGATCCCCCGAACGGCTGCCCTATAATTTCTCGGGAACGCGAGGCCCCTTTAGGGGCGCCCATTCTCACGAGCCGCACTCGGACCCTCGATCATTACGGCCGTTCTCGTCTTGTAGACGATTTTCGGACTAATACGTCGACTAATCGAGCGGCTGCACACCGTCGCGGCTCGCCGGGGAAACGACGCGACGGTTGATGCGCTCGGACACTTAAATTGGGAGATTCTCGGGCTGGAACGGGGGATTTATGTGTCGGCGATCGGGCGGGGGATACTTTGTTGCCAGTTTGTCCGTGGATCTTGTAACTTGATGCCTCGGATGATAGGAGGAGCGCTTGTCGAGCGACGTCGTGGAAAATGGGGATCGCGGGTATGTTTAATTGGAGCGCTTCTACGGTGTTTTCCTGAGGATATTAACATATTGAACGCCGTGTCAGTTACCGGTGACACTTCGGGATTGCTGGGAAATTATTATGATACGCTGCGCGACTGATGTCGAGCGTTTACTGGCGTGAGATGACAGCGATGTGACGTAAGAATTACGGTGATGGGCAATTAACCCTTTGAGGTACGGTTTATTTCGACTCGGGTGTTCCTGCTTAGTTTTCTTGAGATTTTGCATATAGTTATTGAAAAGGAATAGGATTACAAGTTCAATGAAATTTACTTGTGAAAATTATTTACTTCGGTTGCAATGATTTATAAATATACAAAATTAATTTTCACGCGGACGCCTGCGAGACTCGTCATTTTCACTCAAGGGGTTAATAATAGTTTCTATATCTTTGCTGCGAAAGAATAAATTTTACATGAAGCGGTCAAAATGTCCACGAAGTTTAACGCGTTAACCGTTTGGATGCTAAACAACTTTTTATATTTACCAAAAATGCGGAAGTGATTGGGCGTGTAGCAAAAAAATTAACCCTTTGCACTCGAGAGGTGACTCTCAGTCACCACTTGATTTGATACAGCAAAACTATGAAGTTGAATATTTAGTATTTTAAATTAAATTTTGTATTGCAATGTGAAGTATTTAAATAAAATAGCTTTGTTGCTTAATTTATCAGTGAAATATCGTTAAATTAGTTTCAAACAATGTCGTATTTATCTCATCAGAAAGTGTTCAAATATTTCTACTGAAAAGCTTCCGAGTGCAAAGGGTTAAAGTCCTCGCTACCAAACGATCGAGCAAAATCATCGAACAAGAAGAATCCAAAATCTATTATCCGCCAGGAACTATCATCCCGAAGCTTCGTCTTATAAATCAACGAATTCCTCGCGGTAAAAAGTCTCGATCCTCTATTTCCGTGGGCTGAATATAGTGAAAGGATCGTGCAGCGGCACTTAATCACCGATACATCGCGACCGAAACGAGCTTCGGGAATCCGACAATTAAAAGTCCTGGGATCGTTGCGCCCGGGACACGCGGTGTCTCGTAGACGCGTCGTTAAGTCCTCGTATGACGCATCAGCGGGCCGCAAATAAATTTCCGTCGTCCGGGTTAGACAATTCGGGGAGATAAATCGGGCCGGGCGCAGAATAGTTGAGCGCGGGGCGCCGCGATCGCCATAAATCGCAATCGTCGGTTGCAAGGGCGTAACACGAACGTTAATTATCGCGCGGACGATTGAATTGACACGATAAAAACTAGCTGCCCGGCTCAGCCGGCCCGCAGGGGCTGCGATCGGACCCGGTCCTCCGCGCCGCCGGTGAAATATGTATTTCCTGATGTCCGGCCCGCGTTCCCAGACGAAACTTTATTGGACGTTTATTGCCGGGGACTTCCGCGCTCCACGAATTGCTCCGACCAGACAGCGTTGGCTTTTCGATTGCTGGATCGTCGCTGTGATTACAGAAGCAAACCCTTGTACTTTTTCCAATTCTCATCGACGAGAACGACTGGATTATCGAGAAGATCCAACTAGATCCGATTAACGCATTGCAGACAGATTACGAGAATCCTCGTTCTTTGTTCTAAAATCTACTATCACAAGAATTTTCAACTGTCCCTGCCTTTTTCATGCTATTCAACGGAAACGTACCTGATCACTGCGTAAAGTTAACCCTTTGCCCTGGAAGTTTTTCACTGGAAATATTTGAACATTTTCCGATGAGACAAAGACGATATTTTGTAAAACTCGAAGAATCACGTACATTGAGGAACAAAGTTATTTTATTTCAATATTTCTCAAATTAGAACTACCGAGCATTTAATACGATTAATATGTAATTCCTATAAAAATTGTAACAATAGATTATTTTCAGTTTCTTCAGACATTTATTATAGTATTCAAGTGAAACTATTTTCAAAATCATTTCGAATATTCAATGCTTCGAAGATATCAATAATTGCTAAAAAAATCGAAACCAGTCATTTTGACTGGTACGATAGTTCTAGTGTTAATTAGGCAACCGATACACAATCTAATTTCATTTTCCGAAGGGTTTGTTTATTTCAAAGAACCTTCGTCGTTAAATCAAATTCTGTAATAATTAGAAACATCTGTTGTTTCTATTAATTGCAAACAGAAGACATTACGAACAAGTGATTTCGATAAGCAACTTTATCTAGTACTGTTTTATAACGTAGACCTTCCACCGGAGTTTTAAAATGATTGGAACACGATACCTTAGCATAGAGTGAAAAATCCTGTGGATTAAAATATTTCACAAAGGTAACGTCGGGAATATTTAAATTCGTTGAATTAACGTCGGTATTATTCAGCGGGAAGAAAACATTCTATACGAGGTATTCCACGAGATCCAGAGAGCACTGTAATTCAAATGTATAATAATCGCAGCGATAAGAACATTATCAACCCCGAACGAGCAGGAAGAAATCCTACTACAAAAACCTATTACATATCTCTTACATAAAACCCGAGGTTCGATCGCGTAGAGCGCGTTAGCCGAATAATTCCCGTGAATCGTGGGAATTATCATCCCCATATCGCAGCGGCGCGCGGGGGTGGTAAAATGTACCGCCCGCGAAAATCCGCGGCGCGCCGCGGCGTCGGCGTTGCTCGCGCGGGACTTCGCGCGGTTTATGTTCATCCAGTAAATTCCGGTCTATGGCATATTGAATTTCGATTTTTATACGCATCCTTAAACGCTTCCATTACTTTGGCCAATAGCGCATCGCGCCCGGTAGTCGCCGGTATGCGATGCTCGCGAGGTTTATGCATATTCGAACGGTGCACTCTGCATATAAATGCGGTCTCCGGGCGTCCGAAAGACGGCGTTTAGGGGCGGGCAGAGGATGAGATCGCGTCACGTTCATCGAGACATTTTTCGCGTCGGATACGGGCGCCCACCGCCACTTCGTGCAACCTACTGGGTGGCGCGTATAAAGTTGCTACGGGGATCCTACGTTTAATCCGACCGCCGTTGCATAACGATATCGCCCCTAACGCGAGACGTCCCGTTCGGGATTCAAATGTATTCCGGCGAAGTGGCTGGGAACAATCGTTTCGAGAAATACCACCGTAAACATATCTGTTAACCCCTTGCACTACAGAAGTTTTAACGAAATATTTAATATTTTCTAATGAGACAGACGTTTTCTTAGACTGAATTAAGAAATCTCACGTGTATTGAGGAAAACTATTTTCTTTCAATATTTGGTACATTGACGCATTATACAAAATTTAACCCTTTGCAGTACAGAAGTTTTCACGGGAAATATTTAATATTTTCTAATGAGACACAGACATTTTCTTAGACTGAATTAAGAAATCTCACGTGCATCGAGGAAAACTATTTTCTTTCAATATTTGGTACATTGACGCATTATACAAAATTTAACCCTTTGCAGTACAGAAGTTTTCACGGGAAATATTTAATATTTTCTAATGAGACACAGACATTTTCTTAGACTGAATTAAGAAATCTCACGTGCATCGAGGAAAACTATTTTCTTTCAATATTTCGTACATTGACGCATTATACAAAGTTTAATATTAACCCTTAGCACTCCAGATGGTATTGTAATCTATCAGCAACTGCTAATTTTTATAGTGTTCCTAGCGAAAATGAGAAATATAACATTTCTTAGATCTTTTATTTTCCTTAGTGCAAAATTTGGATGTGTGGAAAATATAATAATTTTAGGGTAGTTTCGTTAAGATTCATTGAAATATTTAATATTATAACTGGTGCAATATTGGAGCCTCCTAGCGAAAATGAGATGTGCTATAAAATTTCTTCGATCTTTCATTTTCTTTCTTAGTACAAAATTTGAATGTGTAGAAAATGTAATAATTTTAGGGTAGTTTCTTTAAGATTCATTGAAATATTTAATATCATAACTGTTGCAATATTGGAGCCTACGGAGTTCAAAGGGTTAAATATCAAAATTTACAGTTTTCTGTGTCGAATCATTTATTGACCTAGAGGCTCTGGAGTGCAAAGGGTTAAACAAACTATCAAGGTATCCTAGAAATCTCTTCAACATTTGTCTCGAATCCCAGACGAACTAGTAATGCATCGCTATCCGATTTCACTCCGACCAGACGCTAATCTCGAATTATTATTAACATTACCGCCGCTGCGATCTCTTCACCTCGACGCGCTTAATGATACATCATTCGCAAACACGACGCGATTACAGGCTTCCCGCTTACACTTTCGCGTCGAGCGAATCGTAACGCTTTCCAACCGCTTTTTATATTCTCTCGGTCTAACACGCTTCAATTAAGCACGTGGAAACTCGTCGTTTAACGACAGACGAAACGGCGTATGTAAAAACGAGATCTCCAAGGTAACAGCAAGTGTAATTCTTAGCCGTACCGGTGGGGTGGCCTCTAATTAGCCGTGTGATTCGCGGAGAGCCACCCTGTATGCACGTATTTATGTACGCGCGGAGCGTGCTCCTCGTATTTATACGCGCGCGCGTCTCGCCCGCCCCGCGCGCGGGAACGGTTCCAAGGATTATAAAGCTCGCGAAATATTTTCGGGCCACGGCCGTCATAACTCAGACCCCCGTCGCTCGTTTTATTCCCCGCGCCGCGGCGCGCCTCCTCTTTTTCTGCCCGCCGGCCGGCGGAGCAGAACCACCGGCTTCCGTTCGCACAATGGACCCGTTCGCGAAATATGGATGCACATTTGTCGCGCGTTATGCTTATGCGACCGGTGGACGTGTCTATTAGCGCCGGTGTCGCGGACGCGGCCTCCGGAACGCTCGCCTCGAACGACTCGCGCGACTCGACTGTAATCCGATTTCATGGGGGACGACCGGTGGCTGTTGGTGGCCGACCGGACGCGAGACCTCGCACGCACGCGGAGGTGTCCGTGTGTTGCGACTCTTCGACGAGGATCGGGGAAATTGAATTGCGCAGGTGTTTGCTCGCGAATTGCAGTCGCGAGTCGAGTCGTACTGAGATTTCGGCCTGAGATATTAGCCTGATTGTGGCGTTCGGGAGTTTGAGCGTGTTTGAGGATTGCGGAGTTTTTGTTCATTCGTTGCACTCGAGAGGTGACAATCATCATTTGACGCAGTAAAGTTAGAAAATTTAATATTTAATTCTTTGCGAAGATTCTTTGAAATATATAAAATATTCAGCAGATGAAGCTAAATTATATATCGGTTAATTAAATGATAGGGGAAACAGAAACTACGTGCTGATCTCTGCGTGTTTGAGTAATTATAGCACTCGAGACGTGACTCTGAGTTACCACTTGATTTGACACAGTAAAATTAGAAAATTTAATATTTAATTCTTTGCGAAGATTCTTTGGAATATATAAAATATTCAGCTGATGAAGCTAAATTATATATCGGTTACTTAAATGATGGGAAAACAGGAACGACGTGCTGATCTCTTGGTGTTTGAGTAATTACAGCACTCGAGAGGTGAATCTCAGTTACCGTTTGATTGACGCAGTAAAATTAGAAAATTTAATATTTAATTCTTGGCGAAGATTCTTTGAAATATATAAAATATTCAGCAGATGAAGCTAAATTATATATCAATTACGTAAATGATAGGAAAAACAGGAACTACGTGCTGATATCTTGCTGTTTCACTAATTAAATCATTTAATCGCGACTTAGTTTTCCAAATAGGAACATCTGATCTCACCGGAATGTCGACATTCATACACAAAGGGTTAACCCTTTGAACTTCGTAGGCTTTACTACGGCACCACTTATATTATTAAACATTTCGATGATCAAAAATGAAAAAACTACCCTATAATTATTGCATTTGCTGCACACGCAAATCTTTTCCTAAGAGCAAACATAAAATCTAAGAAATGTTATAATACTTTTTCATATTCATCACGAGGACTAAAAATATCTTGGAGTTCTGGTAGATTGGAAACTTATGTAGAGTGCTAAGGGTTAATATTTGTGGATTTTAGGTGTTTGTAGAAAGAGTTTGACTTGATTACTTTAAGGATTAATATTCGGAAAGAATTTGACAAAGGAAACTTGTATGGATCTATTGTTCCATCGATTTCCCGGAACACATATAAATTTCTCCATAAATTTCAATATCGCCGGCTCGAACCGTCCATTGTCTGATACTCCATTTAATGAAGCCACTATAAAAACCCGAGAAACCATAAATAGCTCTGTAATCGAGACCGAAATAACACACCTATAACCCGGTCCGGGACCCACGTACTTACCCCGATCGGCGGTTCGCAATCGCGGGTCGCATCTCCGATCATTTTAAAGCCATGAATATTAAACGAAAAAGTGTTAAGTATAATAAACGCGAAACGAACGAGGGACAAACGACGCGGCCGTAACTCGTTCCCTTCGGTTACACAAGCGGACGTTAAAAAGTCGACGGAGGAGCGGGTCGCCGAGGAATTAAGTAAATGCCTGTAATTCGGGCCGGGGGCCTAAGCGACAAGGTAATTTTAATCCCCGTCCCGGCCGTATGGGAATTTAATAGCGGCGGCCAGCCGCGAACAATTGCAGCTTGCGGCGTGATTAATTAGATTAAAGTATAGGCTTCGAAACCGTCGATAATATTCCCGATAAAGATCGAATAGCGCGAAAAGGGGATGAGTGTCAGGGTTCGGGGGGGAAAGGGAGGAAAGAGGGAGTTTCACGCCCGAGAAACCAACGAGAGGTCGACTCCTCGTTGTCTTTTTAACCTCCTCCCAGGTCGAAACCTTCCCCTTCGCTCGTAAACGTCACGAGAGCCTCGGGCACGTGAAACTATTTCTGTTTTGGTGACAACCAAGTATCCGTTCCGGTGCCTACGCGATGATATACCGTCCTCCCAGCTCTCGTCGGTTTTTCGATCGGGCCCGGAACAGGGGCAAAAGAAACTGGGGGAGGAACTGGTCATGAATATTCCACCCTCTCGCGAACGGCGACGCGAGGAGTTCGCTGTGACGCCGCCACCCCTTATGGTGCCTCTTAATCGTCGATTTGCATTCGTACGACGTCTGGCTGGGTTTTTGGGACTTTGAGGCTCTTGGGGTTTGGGACTCGTAGTTAGTTGTTGGAATTTGTCGGATAGGATGTTGATGAAATTAGAAAATTGTTTTATTTTAATATTTCTCATATTGATGCATAAAGAGCGTAATATGTATAAGACAATAAAGTTATATCGAATCTATTGACACTTGAACTACCGAGCATTTGATATGATTGAAATGTAATCCCTATAAAAACTGTAATAAATTATTTTCGGTTTCTTCAGACATTAAATATTATACTCCACAATTTTTCTGTGCCAAATCGAGTGGCGACTGAGAGGAGCCTATAGAGCAAAGGGTTAAAACGCAAAATGGTACTAATTCCCAACACTTTCCGATGGAATATAATTAACATTTCTCGAAACTGGCTTCACGAAAAATCGTATATAAATTGAAGATGCTGTTTCATTTTAATATTTCACATATTAACGATCACATGAAACTTAACATTAAATATTATACTCCACAATTTTTCTGTGCCAAAGTGGCGACTGAGAGGAGCCTATGAAGCAAAGGGTTAAAACGCAAAATGTTACTAATTCCTTCAATCAATAATTTATTTTCCCAGATAAACCCCTAATTCCTCTTCTTCAATTTCGCCTTAGAACGTATTATAGATCTGACTCACTGATCTGAGTCAGACCGAGAGTCACCTTCCGAGCGCAAAGGGTTAAAACCAGCACAAACCCCCATAATGAACCCAACACTCTAAAGAAAATCAACGTCTCCCACATACCCCGAACAGCATCGCAACAAGAAAGCATCTTCAAACTAGAAGTGTTTACGATACGCTCGCGGGATCCCGTCTCCCGGGAGCTTCCCATCGCGCGCGTCCGGCCGCGTATTTCGCGGGCCGGCGCGGCCGCGCGTTTCATTGACAGTAATAGACTGTCGGTCGCCGGTGGTGCGCGGCGGCGAGTGGCCAACAACACCGGGCGGTAAATCACCGCGGATTATATTTTCCCCGGGGGCGAGTCCCGCGGCGGGCCGCCTCGTCGGGACGTCAAAATAACGTCGTAAGGATTTAGCGTCGCGACATCGCCGGCCCGCTTCGGCATTCATGTATTCCCGTCGTAAACGACAATGACATCCTTCCGCGGCGATCCTCGCCGTTATTTCCCATTCTTCCAGAATTAGAAAACGGCAACGGCGTCGTTGCCACCGGCGGCGGGTATAATTCAACCGTGCCCGTTTTCCCCGCTGTCACTCGCGCCGCGGCACCAATTTGATTATTAATTTCGATTTCGCGCGCCGCCCGAGACCCACTCTGGGGAAATACTACCGCTACCCTCTGCTTCCGGAGAGATAAACTGTCGGGGGAGGCCGGAGAATATTTCCGCGGAGCGTTCTTTGTCTCTCGGACCAGGCGTACTCCGCGGGAACGTTTTCATTTTCGCGTGTTAAAAGTTACACGAGCCGAGGCTGGGGCTGCCGTTGTCTTGCGTTTTACGGCGTTGTTCCCTGGAATTGCAGCTTGGAGACTTGTTTATGTACTTTTGTTTTTCACGGGATGCGGTTTGGTTTGATAGTGATCGGGAATGGAAGCTTGATTGTGGGTTGGATTTTGGAGAAGGGGTTTACGGGACGATTGGTTGTAGGCTTGGTTTGAATTTGATGGGTATTGGACGTTTTGAAACGTTGTTTAGTAATTAATTTGATTTAGTAATTAGTTTGTAGTATGTTTAGAAGTTACACTCGCGATTTATGTAGACCACAGTTTTGGGAAAATTGTGAAGTGTAGGATAAATGTAAATCTAGTGTTAACCCTTAGCACTCCAATGGTTTTGTAATTTATCAGCTACAATTTTTATAGTATCCCCATCGAATATAAAAAATGCTACATTTCTTAGATCTTTTATTTTCCTTAGTGCAAAATTTGGATGTCTGAAAAATCTAATAATTAAAATATCTAATATTATTCTTGCAATATTGGAGCCTAAAGTTCAAAGGGTGAACTTAGCAGAACATTGTTCTATAACATAGAAACTTCGATGCATATGGAATATGCAATACATCTAAGGGATGAAATTAGGGGATGAAACTCCTCAGTGAATTCACTAATTCCAACACTAACACAGCCTCTCGCAAGAATCTAAAATACAAGCTTCCTTAAGCAATGAGATCCATAGAAAAGCGGAACGTTCCCACGTTAATCTCGAAGAATTACCTGAACGTTTCCCAGGGAAACGTTCGCTGCGCTCAATAACGGGCGTAAAAAGAGGAACAGATCGGCCGCGCGCGGAGGAGCCATCGTAGTCAGTGTATTTCACGGGAAAGGCACTTTCCGGACGGGGGAAAAGCGTAACATTACAGTCCCCCGTGTCAATACCATTATCCCGTACGACGTTCCAGCGTCTTCTTCTTGTTGGGCCGAGTTCCAGGCGGCGAGTGTCGTAACTGCATACGAGCTGAAATTCCCCGAATGTCCAAGTAGACGACGGGAACGGCGTACGGCCGCGTATCGTTCGGCTCGATCTGCTCGTAAAGTTCCCTCCCGTGCCATTACTTTCTTCGGGAAAACAGCGCGAAGCGGCATCCCCAGCGACCGACGACTCGCAGGCTCGTATTAATGTTGCTGTCTAATTAAAAGAAATATCGGGGGAGGCCTGCGGAGCGCGCCGGGCCGAATTGATTGCCGGCCGTCGCATTCCGCGACGTTAAACGTGGCCCCTGTCAAAGGGCAACGTTAAACGGCGCAGCGCCGATTAATAAAACAAATGTTGCAATTAATGGGCAATATTATGAGCCCGTTTGCCCGTTGCACCGTTACACGCTAAGTGGCGCGCAGACGGACCGATTAATCGTCGCGATCCTCTGCCGGCCGGCAATCCATCCTGCGAGCGTTCCTTCTATTGGGCGATTTGTAAAAACAAAAAATCGCCGCGCCGCGGAGTGATTCGAGGGCTGATTGATCGCTTCGAGCGCGGCCCGCGCGATGCGCGTTAGTCTCGCTCGTGAAATTAAACAGATCCAATTACTCGTTATCTTGAGCCTCGAATTAAAAGCTTGCTTTATCGACGAATGTGTGCGGCTGTTCCGTTTCAACGGGAAATGTTTAACTCGAAACGACGAAGACGATCGCGAGGAATGGGATACACGATCGGTTCCCGTCTTGAATTATCTTGTTCAATGATTATTCTTCTTTTGGACGATTTCTATTACGAACTTTGATTGGAGGATCGCCGCGCTAAGTGCGGGGAGTTTCGCAAGCGATTCCTCGAGTTTACTTTGCGGAGACCGCAGTGTTTGCCGATCGATGACCGACTTTCCGAATAGTTCCCATAAAAATCGCGGGATCCTTTCGATTGGAAGGACTTCTCGGGAAATGAGGAACTCAGCGTTGCCAATGAAGGGAAGTATTTCGATGGGAAGTTCACGCTCAGGTGAGTTTCTTGTTGAAACCAATCGGTAGTTAGAAAATACTTAACCAAACACGCTTCTCGATTCTACTTCGTGAAGATTTATCCCTTGACTGCAAACGGTGATTACTAGAAGAAACAATGAAACGATCAAGTACATTCACAACGACCATTCTTTCTACGAAGAATCTTCATGTCTGTTCCACCTCACAAAGTTTCATCAAAAACACACATCATTCCATTAGACTTTCGCTAGCGTTATCCCGAACATTAAAACCATCCACCGTCCCTAGGAGCCCTCAGCAATTCCCTAAACGCTGTTTCCACCGTCTACGAGCGTCGGACAACAAGCTCCCCCCTCCCGGCCGCGCACGGGCCGATATTTTTTAATACAGCCGCCCCAGACCGTTCAGACTCGGTCCCCTCGGCTCCGGTCCGCGACGCAGCGCGGCGCGGCGCGGCGCGTAATCACGTAATTACGCGCATTAAAAGAAGCCTCCTCGTAGGTACCAATTTAATTTCCGAATTTCCAGCGGCGAATTACCTCGACTGCCGCGCGCGAGGGGGCGAGCGAGTCGCAATTCAGAACCATTAGCGAAATTACTCGGCGTGGATCGCGTTCCGCCGCGGCCAGTCCCAGCCCGGCGACTTTCCTCCTCCTTTTTCGTTCGACCGGCCGAAAAACGGCCGGGACCCGCGAAATCTCGTTCCCGCGACCGCCGCGGATAACCTTTCGGATGAAACGTGAGCCTTAGGCTGCGTTTACATCGCAGCTCGGTGCTAGGGAGGGGAGCATTGATCACTGCATCGATAAAAGCTGCTCGAGGAAGCTTCTTTTGGTGTGTTTGTAGCGCAGTTGCGATTATTGAGTGGTTTCAATTGTTCAGTACGTGTAGCAGGTCAGGAGGTGCTAAATGCTGGAGATCTTAATAATTCGAAGTTCAGTATTAAAAAGTCATTGAAACTTTGGGGATCAATGTTAAAGGCTGAGTCTTGAAAATCTTAGAATTTACAGATTTCTTTGATGTGTTTGTAGCTCAGTTGCGATTATTGCGTGATTTCAATTGTTCTGTGCGTGTAGGTCAGGAGGTGCTAAATGCTGGAGATCTTAATAATTCAAAGTTCAATATTGAAAACTCATTGAAGCTTCGGGGATCAATGTTAAAGGCTAAGTCTTAAAAATCTTGGGATTTACTTGAAAAACTGAGTCTCTGAAGCTTCGGGAATTAATGTTAAAGGCTGAGTCTTCAAAATTTTTGGATTAACTTTAAATACTAAGTCTTCGAAGCTTCAGAACTCAAGCTGGATGCTTCGGAAGCTTAATCTGAGCCTTAATCTTGCTCGAAGAATTAAGCAGCTCCTTGAAATAGATTCTATCATTGCGAACATCAGCTGTTACAGCTCTAGACCCTTAGAGTTCCATCTCTGGAGATCCGAGTCGCTATAACAATTTCCAGCTCTAGCAGCTCAAGACTGACTTTTTACAACGTAGAATCCAACGCGTAGCCGCAACCGAGCACTCCGCCGCGATGTAAACGCAACCTTACGCGAATCGGGCCCGTAGTGCCGAGTAACTCGCCGGAGTTTCGAGAATTTCCGAGGGATTTACGAGGCGGTCCCCGCGCGGGGCAGGCCTGTGTTCAGTGAAATTACACGGCGATCCGTCCCCGGGCCGCTAACAAACGCAAAACGCCGGTTAGAGTTCGCGTACGCGATTACGGCCACTTAACGGGACGATTTACGTCGGCCGCGTGATTCCCGTGCGCCGCGGTTATGAAGATCGAAGCCGGGGAGGAAGGAAGCGAGTGATAACTGTGATTAATGAGATACCGGGCTGCGGGCCCGGGCCTTCTGCGCCTGGAACTGGTTCCCCCCGAGATTGCGTAATAACATATTTGTGTATTTTCGAGGGTAATCACGCATCCGTGGGATACGCTCGTAACTCTTATTTCGTAAGCATGTTTCAAACTCGAACCGTCGATCATTCGACGGGATGTCCTTCATCCCGCAACGATCCGGGACTCGCGAGGCCCCGTCGAAATTACAGGGGGACGTTTCTTATCAACGCCGCGGCGCGGAACCGTCGGACGAGAAACCACTTTCCGTCTTCCGACGCGTCGATTCGAACTTTCCTCTCTCGACGACTACAATTCACTCACGGCCGGCTGGCAACAAAAGTCACCGGGGGAATCGGGAAACGGGAAAGCAACCGAACGCTCTGCCAGAACAATCTCCAATCCCAACCGTATCACTTACAACCCTTCTCAACTCCGAATCCACCGCGTCGAACAATAAACACCACTGCCGCAGTTTCTATTTCACAATCCGACTGCGTGAAAAGAGTCTGTCGAACACGTTCGAAGAGAATACATACACACGTATATATATATACCTCTAGTGCGTGCCAGAGTCGGCCAGTTAATTTGAATTTATTTTACACGCGTGATCCGTGGCGGGGGTGGGTGGTTGTACAGCTGCGAAATCGCGCGTCGGGCCGGAGGGGGCTGGAAAAAAGGATCAAGGGGGGACGGGCATTGTTGGCCGTGAGATTGCAGCGTCACGGCTCTTGAAACAGCTCGTAAAATTGCGAATGGCCGGATAAAGAGCGTCGGAGCGAAGGAGAAAGTGCGGCCGGACGAGGACGAGGCTCGCCGCGGCGAGCCGGGAGAGAAAGAGGGCGGCCAGGGGGTGAGCCCCGACGTATTTATCGGATAGGCGAGATCGATGCCGGCCCTGGCACGACACTCCTCGCGGATGCACGTAACGTAAGCGCCTCCCACGCGCGCGCCGATAATGGTACATCCGCGTATCTCGCCGGGGTACACCCGTAGCGGTCGCCGGCGTGTAATCGCGTAAGGCCAAACGCACACGAGCGGCTCGCGGGAAATGTCGCGGCTGCGATCCTTTTCGAGATGTGGAGAGGTAGAGTCTTCTTTCGTTCGGTTGGAAGGAGAGAACTTTGTATCTCTGATCTGCGTGCAGTGCTTCATACGTTGGTTTGAAGATCTACGAACGTTTAGGCTAGTTTATGTGTACTTCGGAGATGTGTTCAGATACTGCTGGAGCAGTTGGATAGTTAAGTAGTGCTGACTGACAGTTGTTATGTTGTTTAGGACGCTAATTTGATATTCAGTATGGTTTTAAGTAGTTAAAATTATAAATGAGACATAAGACCTCTTTTACTTCTGTGTATCTCTGATCGTTTTGTATGTACTTCGAATGGAAACGTGTTCAGATACTGCTGGATCAGTTGACGGATGCTTAAGTAATGCTGACTGGACAGTTGTCATGTTGTTTAGGATGCTAATTTGATATTCAGTATGGTTTTAAGTAGTTAAAATTATAAATGAGACATTAGACCTCTTTTGCTTCTGCGTCGTCTTATTAGAGATAGATGATAGTCTAAACATAACTACAATCGCCAATACTTTTCTTTAGAATATACAAAAATTTTAGCAGATGAAACTGAATTATGTATCCGTTGCTTGAACAATAGAAGACGTGGAAACTATGCACTGATCTCTTGCTGTTTGACTAATTAACTCATTTATTTGTGATTTAATATCGCAAACATGAAAACTTGATCTCCCCTTAAACTTCGACGTTCATCCGTAGAGTTAACCCTTTGCGGACAACCGTCGACATTTCGACGAGACGAAATTTTCGCATTTGGAAGACAAAGTCGCAAACGAATGATTCAATCACTCAAACAGCAGGTTCCAGCGCAGTTTCCTTTTTCTCTATTGATTAAGCAATCGACAGATAATTTCGCTTCGTCCGTTAAAAGTCTTGTACATTTCAAAGAATCTTCCGCAAAGGGTTAAAGCGGGCGATGATATTCGAGCTGCGCGCAAGTAAGTCAGCAGGCCGACGTTGACCCGGTGCCGTTCGGGTGCGGCGCCGTTAAGTGTGCGCCGGCCTTTAAACGCTGCGGCGCGAGCAAGTTCCCGGACACGGGTTTCGCGTGGCCGGTACAAGGGAGCGCGGTTCGCGGGTGTATTTGTCTTTATTAGGCTCGTAAGGAAACGAGCGACGCCGGCCAACCACCGCCGGCCAGATATGGAAATTTATTTCCGTCGTTCCGCGTGAAATACGGCCGCTACCGCGGCTGCGATCGCTTCCACGCGACCGGTCACCGTAAACCAATGTTCGCTTACGCAACCCCGGCTCGAATCGCGATCCGTCGATCTGTCGGCAGACCCTTCCGCGTGCTCGCCGAGATCGACTGGCTATGATGCACACCACTTTCGATCATTCCGAGTCGCTTGTTGTTTCTGATCGACGCTTATCTGTCAGAGAGAATCGCTAATGCCTCGTCGAACGATCTTATCACTCGGAATTTGCGACTTTGGCTGCTGGCTCAGCGAATGCAATTTGTATTGCGAGTTGTTTGTTGACTCGAGATCTCCTTGAGTCCGATATTCATGGACAGTTCTGTTATCTAATCGATCGGGTGATTAATTGACACTGGAACTACCGTACCAGTCAAAATGGTTTCGACTTGTTTCGCAGTTATTAATACCTTAAAGCATTGAATATTTGAAATGATTTTGGAAATAAATAGTTTCACTTGAGTACTAAGATGAATAAGAAACTGGAAATAATCTATTGTTACAATTTTTAGAGATTACATATCAATCATATCAAAAGCTCGGTAGTTCTAGTATTAAACAATTCAATCAGATCTCCCTTTTGTCAATGCTACAAATTTATTCTACTCGCAGAAGCATCTTTAAGATACCAAACATCTAAACCCATAATCTTACTGTCAAACGTTTCTCACTGACGAATGCAATTATCCTCGTTATCCTTGCTACCCGAAGCAACCGGATCCCTATCGGCCGACAAGAATCTTACGACACATTCCTCATATCGATTCCAACTGCCTCCATCATTCTTCCACGTTCTCCCTTATCAGATCCACGTTATCAATGGTATCCTTCGCGTATCGAGCAGATAGCGCAGTGAAAGGACGCGGATATTTTCATCCGCGAGTAGCCGGCGCGATTCGCTACATTAGTTTATGTCAGCGGCTAAGCGCTCCTTAAACGGTTCATGCATTATGGATCGAGGAATCTGAATTCCCGCGAGCGAGCAATCAGAAAAGGCTGCTCGCAGTCGGCCGGCCCGCGTCCCTTGCCAACCCCCTCCTCTGGACCCCGTCGCCCTCATCGCCGACGATGATAACGTTAAATTTATTCAGTGGAAAACTCGAGCGCCGAAAAGCCGTCGACAGCTTTCACCGGAGGGGGCCGGCTCTCTTTTCAAACTTCAGCCATCGGGGGCGGGGGCACGACGCCCGGCCATTAGCCGCGTTTACGGGCCGCGTTCGCGCGCTCTTTACACAGGAGCCAGCCGGTTTCAGGCTACTATGAGGTTACTCGCGTTTTGTCCGGCGAAAAACGGACCGCCGACGCGACCGTTCGGTACCACGGTCAGCTATGACGGGTTACGGCTGACGCACTCGTTAACCGGTTAAACCTTTGCACTCGAGAGGTGACTGTGAGTCACCGTTTGATTTGACGCAGTGAAATAGGAGAATTTAATATTTAACTCTTTAAGGCTCTTTGGAATAAAGGAAATATTCAGCGGGCGAAGCTGAATTATATATCATTTAAATAATAGGAAAAATAGAAACTACGTGCTGATCTCTTGGTGTTTGAGTGATTACAACAGTCGAGAGGTGACTGTGAGTCACCGTTTGATTTGACGCAGTGAAATAGGAGAATTTAATATTTAACTCTTTATGGTTCTTTGGAATAAAGGAAATATTCAGCGGGTGAAGCTGAATTATATGTCGGTTACTTAACTCTTTGGACTCTGTGGGCTCCAATATTGCAACAGTTATAATATTTAATATTTGAATGAATTAGAGAAACTATTCAAAATTATTCGATTTTCCATGCGTTCAAATTTTGTGTTGAGAAGGAAAATAAAAGATCGAAGGAATGTTATAGCATTTCTCATTTTCGCTAGGAATACTATAAAAATTTGACGCAGTAAAATTAGAAAATTTAATATTCAACCCTATACGGTCGGAGATTCTTTGAAACGTACAAAACCTTCAATAGACGCAGCTAAATTATATATCAATTGCTTGAATAATAGAAAAGAAGGAAACTAAGTGATCTCTTGCTGTTCGAGTAATCAAATCATTCCTCTGCAATTTAGTCTTCGAAACATAAAAACTTCGTCTCGCCAAAATGTCGACAATCGTCCGCAAGAATTTAAAACCCCAAATACTAACCAGCACTATTTGATCCAAAGTCCATAAATACGATCCAGCTTGAAATTCAAAATTAAACACACTCTGCGTTCAAACTAAAAACCTCATAGCGAGATTGATACCCAAAAATACGGGAACTGGTTTCATCGCGCGAAGTGAACCGTCGAATTCAGCAGCCCGTTAGGATCCCAATTCGCCAATTCGCAGCGCATCCCCGAAATCCTCCCCGTAGCCCCCTTCGCCGTTGCAATTTCCGCGTGAAGAGGGGCACGCGTACGACGCGGGCTCGCGGGGAATCCGCTTTTGGCAACAATTTGGCGGAAAGCGGGCCGGCACGGCGGCGGCGTTAAGTGCGACTCAGTCGGTGGAAGCCGGAATCCAGGCGAGCAGGGCTTCCGCGAGATCAACGGGATCGTGGGGGGCTCACTCGAAGGATTCGTCTACGGCGAATGGCTGCCGCGAACAAGTTCCTCTCCTCGAGCTGGGAAGAAGAAGCGGAGACGTTATACGGATATACACGCGCGCGGGTGGACACGCATACGGATAAACCAGTGTTAAGGCACGTCCTCACTGGAGACAGGATCCCATTGGAGTCGTGTTTTGGAAGCTGCGAGTGTTGAGGTTTAGTGATCGATGTTTCTTGATGATTTGCTAGTGTTTCAGGTATTATGAGGAATTTTGAGATGTATCAACCCTTTGCACTCGAAAGTCTTTTGCTAGAAGTATTCAATAGTCTTTGGTAAAATATAGTAATTTAATCGATAATTTAAGGGATGAAAGTATTTTACTTTGGTAATTCATACAATGATACATTCTACAAAGTTCAATATTATTCTTGATTTGCTAGTATTTCAGATGGTATTATGAGGAATTTTGAGATGTATTAACCCTTTGCACTCGAAAGTCTTTTGTATGAAATATTCAACACTCTTTGGTCAAATATAGACGATGTTTCTTGCAACTAATGTAATTTAATCGATAATTTAAGGGATGAAAGTATTTTACTTTGATATTTCACACAATGATACAAAGTTCAATATTAAACATCAAATGTCATAATTTTACCGTATCAAATCAAGTGGTGACTGAGAGTCACCTCATTAACCCCTTGCAGTTGAGAGGTGAGCACCACTTGATTTCCAGTGAAACTATGCAATTTGATATTTAATAATGAACCGTGTAACGCATCGGTGTGAAATATTGGGAAAACGCTTTGTTCAATTTACTTGTGATTTCTCTTTGAGTTAGTTTCGAAGAATATCGTGTTCTAGTTAGAAAATGTTAAATATTTCTAGTTAAATACTTCCGAGCAGAAGGTTAACCCTTTGCGGACGAATGTCGACGTAAAATGAATTTTCCCGTTTAAGACTGACTCGTAAACGAATGATTTAATTATTCAAATAGTAAAATAAAATAGCTTTGTTGCATAATTTATCTGTGAATTACCGTTAAATTAGTTTCAAACAATGTCGTCTTTATCTCATCGGAAAATGTCTAATATTTCTACTGAGAAACTTCCGAGTGCAAAGGGTTAATCGTTTGACCTTGAGAGGTGATTCTTAGTGAACACTAGAACTACCAGTCGAAATAACTGGTTTCAGATTCTCTGTTTCGCAATTATTGATATCTTCAAAGCATTGAACATTCGAAACAATCTCGAAAACAAATAGTTCCCCTTGAATACTATAATAAATATCTGAAAAAACCGAAAATAATCTATTACTACAATATTCATAGCAATTACATTTCAATGGTATCAAATGCTCGGTTCTAGTATTAATAACAAACCACAGGGAATCCAGTATCCATTCCCCAGAATTTGTCATTGCACAGTACACTTGCTCCGAGTCTCTATTTGCCTCCCACAATCATCCTCGAACAAGAAATCCAAGCAGCCGGTGCAACCGAAATTTATGTAATCTCAAATATTGCGTCTGCACAGAGACTAATGAACACAGCTCGCGCCTCAGAGGAACCCTCCTACTATTCCTGGCGAGAGCCTAAGATAAATCAAAGGCTCTCCGTGCTCCTGTTGCCGGCAACAAATGTGCCCGGGAAATTGCAACAAAAGTCGCGGGTGTCCCCGGATTACGTTGCCTCAATGTAGACAGAATGTTTCTGCGGCTACACGCGTGTCGTCGAGTCAAATGTCTTGGAACTTCCATGCGGCGGGCGATCAGCATTCCTCGATGTTGCTTTAGCGAGGACGCAGCTTAACGTCCGCCCGCGGAGCCACGTAGCCGAGGGTGGCGGACTTTATTTGAGGAACGTGCCGCGGGGATAGCCCGAGAAGCTTTTCGGGTAAAAATAGCGGAAATTGCATCTCGACGGGGTGGTGGATGAAGCCCGGTCGCAGCCTGTACGTGACAGTCGCGCCGGGCCGCGCCACCTCGCGCGCTCGCGCGACCTCTCGACCCCTCGCCCCCTGACACCTTGCGCCTGTGTACAGCGTCGTATATTTGGACGCGGTGTTGACTCTTTACAGCTGTTACCTTCGTGCACCCGGACGGACTTTTTATCCTGGCCGGTTGGTGGACGCCGGGGGGGTGGGCGCGGAGGGGGGCGGAGGTGAAACTGGACCGAATTTTTTTCCACCGGCGCAGGACGGCCGCCGCGCGTGTCGGGTATTCGGGCCACCGAGTTTCGACACTTCGTTAGCCCCGGGTTGATGGTTTCCGTCGTTGTGTAATTGCGCGCGCGAGTGTTTTGAAATAACGGTCCGATGGAAGGTCGGCCCTCCGCCGTTCCGAGTAAATATGCTGTTGCCCTGTGGCAAGCGCTCTTCGCGATTTTTCGAGCGCGTGGGCGGAACAAAGGGAATTTGTTGCTCGGGCGGAGACTGGTGCGCAACGTGGTTAGGATTGTTTGAGAGAATTGGGAGGATTGTTTTAGAGATTCTTGGGAAACTGAGATGGTTCTGGAGATTGTGAGTTCTTTGGGTAGCTATCGAAATTTTATAGATCTGATTAACACTAAGACTAGGTTAAATGACCTATTTTTTGATTTCTTCCTTTGGCAGTTATTAAATAGGCAACATGTTTGAGAAATTAAAGGAATTGATTTAACGATACGCGAACTGAATTGTCAATTAATGTGGAAGGTTCTTAGAAAAGTTTGAGGTGGTTTTAGAGATTCTCAGTTCTTTGGGTAGCTATCGAAATTTTATAGATCTGATTAACACTAAAACTAGGTCAAATGACCTATTCTTGATTCCTTCCTTTGGCAATGATTAAATAGGCAATATTTCTTCGACTGAATTATAGTCTCAATAGATGCACTCTAGGAGTTCCTATAGACAAATTACAAAAAGTCGATTTAAATCTAGTTCTATCGTTCAGCTCCATTTTCCAGCGTCCATTGAACAACTGTCGAAGATGTCCTTGGCGCAACCTTGAAATTCCCCGGGAAAACGTAGCTCCTACGTTTGATGTCCGTTCGCCGCGCGTTCCTCACCTTTGATCCGAACTTCTTAAAGGCAGGCTCTTTCCGAGCCTGCGGGTCACGGGCGCGTTTGCGCCGCAGCCGGCGGTGGCAGTGTCGATCAATCCGGCTTCCGGTAATCATTAATTCCCGCAACGGTCGCGTATATCTGCCGCTTGTCCAACGTTTATCACGTCGCCTTTGATGATGTCGACGTTTGTTTTGAGCTCGCCGGACATTAGAGACATACGGCCGGCTCGCTTCTCTTTTCGCCGCTCGCGGACGGATCGTAATATCCTCGGGGATCCCGTTTAACGACTCGTCATCCGACGGCGCGCGAAGATTCCGCGACGCGCGCGTTTCGAGCGATTAAATTCGTCCGCGGGCGACGGTAAGCCCCCCGGGATCCGGCTGGAGGTCAGGCGCGCGCCTCTAATTCCCGCGATCGGGATCGTCGCGGCGCGGATCGGCGGGCTGCGGGACGAGTTACGGTTCCGCGGAGTCCGATCCCCACGCCGGTGTTCTTTACGAGCGCGGATGATTCAGTGAGGCGGCGAAAGTTGAGGATCGAGTTGCTCGCTTTGCCCGTGGTCCCGTTCCTTTGAGGGAGAGCAGTAAACTCGCTGTAAAGTGGAGAACCGCCGCCACCGCCGCCGCCACCGCCGCCGCCGCCCCCGTCTTCTTTTGTGTTAACTTCGGTAAAAGGAGAAAGCGGCAAAGTAACCGTGAACACTGTTTTATGGGGGGCTTTTTACCATCAGTGAATGGGACGCATGAACTTGGGGGATTGTTCGGGGTATCTTACGGGGATCTTTGATTAGGTTTTATTAAGCTCAGCTTTTCAACGGCTATATTAACTCTGAGGACGAATGTGGATATTCTGGAGAGATCAGATGTTCGTACTTGGAAGAGTAAGAGTAAATGATTTAATTAGTGAAACGAGAGACTAGCACGTAGTTTTCAGTTTTCCTAACTGCAGGGCAGTGTAGATATTGCAAAAGCAGAATGTTAAAATTTATTTGAAAGATATGCTCGAAGTTTCGTTTCAATTCGTTATATACAATGAAGATATATTGAAGCTTATTCAGATTGTTTCACTTTCGTATTTAATTACGGAATAATAATGTGTTAACACTATTAACACTAGATGTTAACACTAGAACTACCGAGTATTTAATACGATTAATATGTAATTCCTATAAAAATTGTAACAATAGATTATTTTCAATTTTTTCAGACATTCGTTATAGTACTCTCGTGAAACCATTTATTTTCAAAATCATTTCAAATATTCAATGCTTCGAAGATACCAATAATTGCTAAAAAAAAATCGAAACCAGTCATTTTGGCTGGCACGGTAATTCTAGTGTTAATTAAGCAAACGATACATAATCTAACTTCATCTGCCGAAGGTTTTATTTTAAAGGACCTTCGTCCGCAAAGGGTTAACACTAAAATTACCAGACGGTTTAAATTTTCCTGATGTCCTCTTTTTGCAATTAGAAAGGTAACAAATGTTTCTAAGAAACTATTAAATAAATTCATTCAGCACTACGCAGATTGAATTTTAAATCAAAGTCTGAACAGATACTCTTGGAGTTTCTACGAAATTTTAAAAAGTCAATTGAACTCGGTAGTTTTAGTGTTAGAAACTACGTTGCGTGGTTTCGTTTGGATTCTGCAATTGCTGAATCCATCTAGGATCGAAAATTGTTCTAGAAATCTTATTCAGGATTTTGTTTGCTCGGTCGCGATCGTCTTCGATGTATATTCAATCTCATTGGAACAATTCAATGGGATTCTCCGTTTGATAAGGTCCACGTTCCGAAAGAATCCACCATCTAATACAATCCACGGACCAAAATGTTCTCCAGATATCTCCGCATCGAATCTTCCACACCGCATTCTGCTCTATCGCCCCGATCAATCCGTATTTTGTCCCGGAGACCCTCGAATCCCTGAAGAACACTTTCAGCTGGAGTGGCAAACTTCCAGCTGACAGTGCACACTCAGCTATAAACAAACTTCAGCCGTCTTATCGGTATCAGTTGAAACTTGCGCACGACATCCGGCCCGAACTTTACCTTTTGCTTTTAGACGGCCAGCTCTCGTCGGTAGCTAATTATTTGTTACTTCCCCCGGCAATGCTCGGACAGTTTGCTGGTCGTTAATCTCTTAGCGTATTCTCACCTGGTCTCGTAAACACCCTTAACCCTTAGCACTCCAGGTTTTGTAATCTATCAACTAATTTTTATAGTATTAACGAAAATGAGAAATATAACATTTCTTCGATCTTTTATTTTCCTTCTTAGTACAAAATTGGATGTGTGGAGAATCGAATAGTTTTAGGGTAGTTTCTTTGAGATTCATTAAAATATTTAATATTACAACTGGTGCAATATTGGAGCCTACAGAGTTCAAAGGGTTAAGGAACAAAGGTATTTGATAGAAATATTTCTCGTATTGATGCATTAGTGCAAAATTTAAATCTGTGGAAAATCGAATAATTGTAATGATTTTAGGCTGTTTTCTTCAAGATTCATTAAAATATTTAATATTCAATCAGGTGCGATATTAGAGCCTACAGAGTTCAAATGGTTAAGGAACAAAGGTATTTGATAGAAATATTTCTCATATTGATGTATTAGTACAAAATTTGGAAAACTAAATGATTGATTCGATTCTCAAACATTGCTCTGTCATAATAATGTTCAAATTCGAAAAACAGAAACCTTGAGAACATGGCGTGATTCTAACAATGAAAAATATACTTCGAGTATTATCCATCCAGTTCCTTCTTCTTAGACAACAAAGCCTGCAATATTCAAATTAAAATTACTTAGAACAAACTTAATCCCATCTGCCTCGATGTGAATGTCCTGCCCGGTAGTTAAGATGGCGACGACAGAAGCAGGGGAGGTCGCGGTGGGGCCGAGGGAAATCGCGGTGCCCCGGAGAGAAGTTTTATTGCGACAAGTGCGCTGCTCTCTTCTACGGCCCCTATTACCGACCGACTTCCGGTCGGCGCGGAGGATCGCCACAGAACAACGAGGCTGAAATGCAATTTACTCTTAAGTCTCGTCCGTCGAAACTCGAGGCTCGCCGCCCGTGCCCCTCCGGACCATTTGTCAGTGTTCCTTTTGCCATCGGCCGGCGGTCCTTGGTCATCTCTTGTTTACCGATCCCACGGTATCAGCTGACTCGAATCTTCATCGCTGCGCGATGCTGCGCGACCGCGTTCCGCGAAGTTGTTCGTCTTTCCGTGAACCTCTCTGAAGAGAATTAGGATATTCGCTGGCAATTAACCCCTTTACCTACGATTTCTTTCTCAACTCTCGTCGATACGGCTACTTTGTCGTGAATAATTTATTGTAAGAAGAGAAAAATTCTAAGCATATTCCTATATTTCCTTTTAAGTATAATAGTTGATTACAGAGGGATAATATTTCTTTTGAATTCGAATTAACTAAGTAATATAGATATTTGTTGAATCATGAAAATCTTCACTACGAGTCTCACTCGTTGTAGGGCAAGGGGTTGAAAAGCAAAATGGTACTAATTCCTTCAACGATCAATCATTCATTTTTCCAGATAAACACGTAATTCTTCTCTTTGCACTCGAGAGATGACTCTCAGTCACCACTCGATTTGACACAGTAAAACTATAGAATGTGACATTTAACGTTAAACTTCGTATAATGCCTCGATACGCGAAACATTGGAATAAAACAGCTTAGTTCCTCGATGTACTGATTTCTCTTCGAATTGGTCTCAAAGAACATCGTCTCGTAAAGAAATGTTAAATATTTCCAGTAAGAAACATCCGAGTGCAAAGGGTTAATTTCGCGTCAGAATGTATTATAGATCATCTGCTCTACTTTTGACGAGTATACACTTTATCGTTCAATTTTAGCGCATATTCAATTCAAGTTAACCGCTTAACAATCAACAATCACTCACAAAATCCTATTCAAGAATCTCCACTCCACCCATCACATCTAAAACCTCCTTCAAATTTCCAACATCGAGAAAACGATGCTCGAGATCATCGAATAACTTCCGTCGGCGCGCAGCGTTACCGCGAGCCGCTCAAATATTGACGGTTACGAATAACATCGGGAACTTCCTCGTAGCAGCAGGCCGGACCTCACCGGCGCGGTCCGTCCGATCGTGGCCGCGATCGGCGGAACGGTTGTTCAATCTACACGTGTAAAGATAGCGCCGGTTGTTGCCACGGATAAACTCGATCGCGGCCCGTGTAAGCGGCCTGCGGGGGGCATCCCGTGGAATCATGAGCGTGCGCTGATAGCCTCGCGATGATAACGGCCACTGGAGTACCGGCAATCTCGCCGGCAACGTAACCGTATCCTTGCACGACGCTCCCCTCCCCCGCCCCTCCCTCCGTTCCGCTCTCGAAGGGACGGAGAGAGGCATTTAATTATTCCCGCGGGGCATCGAGCTACCGATCTCGATGGATCTCGAATAAAAGGGTGGGCCGAGCGAACGGATCGACTCGGCATCGAATTCGGAGCGTCATACACACGCGGGAAGACTTTAAAGCCACGTGCATCGTGCGCGGTGCACGTGCGCCGGCCACCCCGGATGGTCCTTTAATGGCGGTTCTTATCGGACCAACGCTCGCTCGCTCGCGCGCGCGGATTATCCCGGCGATGCTCCGGACGAAATCTCGGTTCTGGGAGGATAGGATAGGAGCGGCTGTAATTAGGCACGGGGTAATTTAATTTTTAATCGGCTACCGTATCTCGACGAAGAGGAACGCGCAGAGGTAATTACCGGCGGATGCCAGGCTGCGTGTACACTTCGCGATCTTGTGTGGGATTCTTCGGGGATGTTGCTTGTGTTCCTTGTGGGATGGTTTGATATTCTGGTTTCCTTTGGTTTCCTGTTGCGATTGGGTTTTTGTAGCTGTGTTGGATAATGGTTGTTTGGGGATTCGAGGGTAGGTTGTGGATAGTGAAGAGTTTTAAGTGCTCGTTGCAATATTCGTTGTGTTGTGCATGATTGAGTAATTGGAATCTGCAATCGTGGCCTTTGCTAAGTATTCGATGTCTAAATTATAGTACTTCATCACTCAATCGTCATTATCATCCCTTAACCTTTTGGCTACGTCAGAATTCTGTATTGAAACAATGTATTGAAACCAATTCTGTATACACCAAAAGTGTACACATTTCGCGTGGACAGTGTATTTTGAAAAAGGGATTTTTTAAAAATAATATACTCATAATTTCTACGTGAGATATAAGGATAAGGTATAAACTTATTTAATGGGTACAAAGAGTCTCATTGACAATTAAAAATAGTGGAAGAGTAATATATAATATACAGTGATATATAATATACAATAATAAAATAAAAAACACAATATATAATACACAGTGATCAATATTTAAATGAATTAACAATAATCTATTTTTATATTTAAATTAATTAATTAATAATTCGTGCAACATATCCGGCGTTCGGAGCGAAAGGGTTAAACCAATCTAAAAGAATCACATTTATATAACACTAGAATCGCAGCGCCTTTAGACGCGAACGGTAGCCAAAGGGTTGAACTCTGATCCAGTGAACACGCAGCCTAAGTCTCAGCCGAAAGAAGCTCCACCGCAGATTATACGATTCCGCTTAAGCTTTACAATGTATCGATCTCCTATTACGATCTTGATCCGACCCTTCCCGGGCTCCCCTCGCATTAAGTCACGGCCGCAGCGGTTCATCTTCTTAAAGGGGTCGAAACGGGTGCTGCGCATTCAGCGAAAGATACCTGCCACTCGGTTCATCTTGATCGTCGATTTCGCTCGGAGCCCTTGTAATCGACGTTCGAACGGGGAAACAGAGACGGATAGACGTGGATCGGTAGGCGGCCGAGGGAGGCCCGGCCAGAAGGGGGCGGCGGGGGGCAGGAGGAGGAGGAAGATAGCGATGCGTGGAGCGATTAAGCAGCGTCAGCATCAGCGGCTGCAGCAGCCAACGGCAGCAACGACCACACCGGAAAGCGGCAGGAACAACAGCACCGACCACGGTTGCGGCGGGTAACGTGGCTCGCATTGCCAGCACGCGAGATATCGATCGAACCTTCGCCTTTCACCGGCCATTGTCCACAGCCCGCTGGTGCCCGCCGTTCGAAATCTAACTGCCGATAATTGCCTTCGAACCCGTCAAGTCATACGCCGTAATAGCATAATAACCGGGGCCTAAGCGATCAGATTAAGGGAACGACTCTGCCCTACGGGCTGCGGGGCTTGGCCGTACGCTAACCCTTCTGCGTTAGCGTATCCCCTTCTCTAATACCAATAAGATACTTTCTGACATCTTGATCTTTTTTATTTTCCTACTATCCTCCCTTGGACGTCGTGACCTTTGTCGATTTTCTTTCTTTTCTTTGGGCATTTTGGTCTTTTTCACTTGCTGTCGCTGTTCTTTGGATGGCTTGATTCTTTTCGCTTTCTTTCTTTTCTTTCGATATCTTGATCTTTTTTAGTTGCTTTAACTGTTCTTTGGATGTCTTGATTCTTTTCACTTTCTTTCTTTTCTTTCGATATCTTCATCTTTTTTACTTGCTTTAAGTGTTCTTTGGATGTCTTGATTCTTTTCACTTTCTTTCGCTGTTCTTTGGATACCTTGATCTTTTCTACTTGCTTTAACTGTTCTTTGGACGTCTTGGTTCTTTTCACTTTCTTTCACTGTTCTTTGGATAGCTTGATCTTTTTTACTTGCTTTAACTGTTCTTTGGATGTCTTGGTTCGTTTCATTTTCTTTCGCTGTGCTTTGGACGTCTTGATCCTTTTCACTTTCTTTTGCTGTTATTCTTTAGATGCTTGATCCTTCTTGATTTCTTCTACTGTCCTTCTTTGGATACCTTGATCCTCTTCGCTCTCTTTTGCTGTTCTTTGCATATCCTGATCCTTTTCACTTTCTTTTGCTGTTATTCTTTAGATGCTTGATCCTTCTTGATTTCTTCTACTGTCCTTCTTTGGATACCTTGATCCTCTTCGCTCTCTTTTGCTGTTCTTTGCATATCCTGATCCTTTTCACTTTCTTTTGCTGTTCTTTGACTATCTTGATCCTCTTTGCTCTCTTTTGCTGTTCTTTGGATATCCTGATCCTTCTCACTTTCTTCCACTCTTCTTTGGATATCTATATCTGCTCCACTTCCTCTTTTTCCTTATATTCCATTCCTCCCGTCGAGAAGCACTCAACAATCGTTGGACCTCTGACGGTCGCTCTCACTCAGGATGCCTCGGCTGTTATTCCGTTGATAGGTAGCTGTTAGTGGTTCAGTAAGGTTTCTTACGATGATGAAATTTCAGGTTGGATTAGGAAGTTTGAACAATGGGTTCAATGGTTCTTTCTAATATGCGTGTTATAGTTATGTTATGAACGATCGCGTGGGAAGTATGAACAATGGACAGCGAGATCTACGCAAGGGGCACCGGTAGTTTATGATGATACTTAGATTGAACGTGTGGTCGTCTAACTCCGGGGAACTTGATTCCAGCCGATCGTAGTCAGCTACCTGAGGATGCCGCGATTTTCAGTTATCGACTAATCGACCGAGCATCCTGACTAATCGATCGAAGAAATAGTAATGGCATTATGGAAATTCACTCGACGTGGGAGGAAGCTTTTTATGGAAAGTGTGGACACTGTAAGATGAACAGGGTGTCATATAATTTGAGCAGCTCGGCGGGGGGTGAATTTACATGAGAAAATGAATTGACGTTATATTAAGCTAAAGTGGTATGTCCATTCTCGAATAACATTTTTAAGATTCCTCGTCCCTATAAATCACCCATCCCGCGAATTAGCATAAATATTTCGGACCGAACTTTCGGCTATCTCATCCCATACATCAATCCAAATTATTCGGTCTATCTCCCTTGGACATCATCATCGATCCTCCGGCAGCATCCATCCTGCAGGAGAACGCTGTTAGTTCTATCGTCATCGTACGTCCCCCTGTCAGCGTTTACCGGAAGTTCACTAAGATATTGAACAGTGTTCAAGCAATGGTTCATAGTTATTCAAAGAATTGCATTCTGAATATATACCACGATTGAAACTTAATTCGCATGATAATAATAAACTCGACTGTAGTATAATAGTACCAAGAACTTCGTTTGCTATCTTTATTAATACTAATCAACACTAAAATCATCAATATAACACATTTTTGCTAATCATTACTGTGCAAAATTTTCAAACTGTCTCTAGTTAATTCTATTAAACACATATATTATCTTCTCTCAGTCGAGAGAATTATTATATATCTAGAAAATTATCTATTACCAATATTCAGTATTCAATCTTAACCATAAAAATACATTTCCTTCCTTCCAAATTTTCCAAAACAATCTTCAATGAAAGGAAATCACAATACAAGTGATAAAGTCAAATTCCGAATTCTTCAAAACAATCTTCACTTTTCAGTGAAATCATCATAAATCATGATAAAGTAGGTAATCGAGCAGCAGAATAAAATTCGAGGTCACAGTGTTACGAATTCCTTCCTTCCAAATTCTTCAAAACAATCTTCACTAAAGAAATCATCATAAATCAGGATAAACTAGGTAATCGAGCAGCAGAATAAAATTCGAGGTCACAGTGTTACGAATTCCTTCCTTCCAAATTCTTCAAAACAATCTTCACTAAAGAAATCATCATAAATCACGATAAACTAGGTAATCAAGCAGCAGAATAAAATTCGGTTACTGTGTTACTGTTGATAATGAGCATTGAATATATTTTTAATGGCTAGAAAGCATCCATTGGTGCAGTCCTCTCCCTCGCAGGAATCATTTGCTTTTCCTGAGAACAGCCATTTTTATTGCACGTTGAGCATCTTTTCTCTCCGTGTCGTTCGGCAGTTCGTAGCTCAACCATCGAAGTTCCGTTTTCAGTTTTCGTAAATCAATAAATATACTTAGTTTCCAAACTGTGCTGTGTTTATTTTAGCAACTAAATATTCACCAGTCACGAACGATCGCGCTCGCGTAGCAGCGTGCCCGGACTTCCTGCGCGTTTAAGGGAAAACCTCAGCGAGGAGCCACGTCACCACCGGCGGGGATCGCAGAAAAGTGTCGAGTGCCGGACAATGGACGTAAATTCGTGTCCATAGGCCGGCTCCACGTGGTGCCGCCCACGTACGCGGGGCGAAACTCGGCCGACGACGCCTCGTAAACGCGCGTACGCCGACTGCAGCCGGCATTATTACATTGCGACTAAGAAAGTCGGCGTAGCCGCGGGCGAGCCGCTCGTAAATATCGTTCGAACGGTTCTCCGTTGACGCCCGGGGGCGAAAACGGACGTCCGCGATTGGCCGGGGCCGGCGCTCGATATTAATCGTTCTTGATTCAGCCTTCGGACCGGTGGGCGACGGAGAAGCCGGAATTAGAGAAACCAGTCTCGTCCACGATTCCGCGTTCTTCCGCGTCTTTTCCGTTCCGGTTTCCTTGGTCCGCGCCGTTCGTTCGAACAAGAGGTCTCCACTTGCCACGGAACAAAAGATTGTTTTCTGATTATAAATCAAGCGGATCGTTGGGTATTATTGTAATTTACTCGTAAATCAATCGACGAAACAGTTGAGAGTTAACAAGTTGATTGCTACGAGAATTGCGTTTTGAATAGTAAAATTAAATTAATAGAAAATTTATAGACTAATTTAACAAGAATCTATGTTGTTCATTACCCACGGATAAAAGCAAACTATTTTGCTATTATCATTATCTTCAAATGAAATTTCCACCTGAAGTAGAATGGAAAATTTTGTATTTCTTACGAATTGTCGATAGTAAAATATTACACGAGCTTAGCAACGAAAGTAAATAGTACGCCAAGGGGTTAATGATTTTATTACAGTAGTCATATTACGATGATCTAGCTACTTATGTTATTAATATTTTTATTGAAAATCAAGTTTCTTATTGTAACTGTTCTTCAGCAATTTGGACCCTTTGAACTCTGCTCCAATATTGCACCAATTCTAATATTAAACATTTCAATGAATTTTAAGAAAACTACCTTAAGATTATTGGATTCTCCATATATACAAAGTTTGTACTGACAAGAGAATTGAAGGTCTAAGAAATGCTGCAACATTGTTAATTTCCACTAGGACTACCATCAAACTCGGTACGAGTCGCTAACACGTTACGAAACCATCTGTGCCAAGGGTCAACGCATAATTCAACGAAACTATCAATTCGCAATAACAGATTGCAACACTCAACACAGATATAGCTCATTCCAGTCTCGAGACAACGCAGCTGTCCACGACCGGAATCCGAAAATAATTAAAAGTTCAGCGGACCGTAAGGTATTCGATCAATCTGTATCTCAATAGAATCCTCCGAGTGAACCAGCCCCGATATTTCCACCTCTTCGACGCGGAAAAATCGCCGGCCGCCCAAACAACGGCCCAGTTATAATTATACCGAGATGCCCGCGATACGATTGTCGTCGATGTTATCGGTCCGCCGATCGTGTCGGGGACCCTGAATAAAACCGGCTACTCGAATCGGATCTAGCAGCGCGCGCCGCGCGGTCACTCCGATTCCTGTCCAGTCCCGGGGTGAGGTGAAATCGATGGGTCGTACGAGATAACGCGTTAACGAAATGTTCGCGGAGCCGTGACCGGGAACACTTCAGAATGTGTTTTGAGGTGGCTATCTCTATCGGCGCTCGGCCTATCGTAAACAGAGCTCGCGAGGCTTGTCTGCCCGCGATACCCGCCGAGAAAAAGGTGGCCGCGAGATCGGCCGGCTGTCCGGTATTAGTTAGATAGATGGGCGAAAGTGTCTGGAAGGGTCTCCGCCTCGGAACCGGCCAACGGTGCGCGCTGGTTTGATGTGTTTATCGCAATTGCCTAGGGAAATGGGACGGTCTTTCTTCTTTTCGGGCCTTAACTCTTCGAGATAGCGGCCGGCCTTCATCCTCGACGACGCTTTGACGGGTTTCGGGCAACCCGGTTTAGCGTAATGGACGGTCGCCGGGACGATGCTCCCGGCACACCTGATATTCTAATGAAACGCTCTTTAACGATCCTGCCGCGGTGCATCGCGACGGCGCCGCGCGTCGGTGTAATCGCGGGGAGATCGAGCTGGTATCCACGCTCGTTTTGTTCGTCTTCGATGCGTTGCTCTTTGATTGAACGCGTTGGATGACCAATATTTTCGGAGACGTTCGACTGTGTGACTTTAGAATTTCCACCCTGTATATCACCTCCATTTCCCTACGAAATTTCGCTTTGAAACAAAGACTAATTATATCTAGAACTCCGAAGCCTAATTATCGCTCCCGTTTCAATGCCCCTTTGTCCCGCTTTCCACGCTCGATCTCCTTTGTCGAAATGTCGACATTCATCTGCAAAGGGTTAACACTAGGTTCACCCGTCAGTTTGACGGATATCGAATTTTTTAAGCATTATTCAGTAATAATTTAAGTCGATCTTGATTCGCATTGCAATGCTCTAGTTTTGAAGCTACAGTTTCCTCCATTTATACAGCGAAGGCGCAGTTTTCTAAGAACAATAGAATAAAGTATAGAACAAACGTCCATAAATCTAATATTAATTTATATGTTTTCGTTAGTTCGTTCCAAATACTGTCAAATGTTCCAGTAAAAATCTTCCTTCGTACAAGCTCAATTCAAACATTCCCAGATAATCAATTCCTAAGATCTCAGCTCATAAAGTCATCTTTCCACCAATGACGTATCAATAATCGTAGAGTGATAACCGTGAAATTCCTTGTTTCTCGAGGAAGTCGTCACCGTGGAATTCCTGTCCGGCGTGTTCCCATGGGCGTTCTTGGAAACAGGAAGTCCAGATTTGCATTGTCTATAGATAGACATTACCGGTGTGTTTAACCAGCCGTAAACGTCGGTGTCCAGCGTCGCGGGGACGTGATCGGAAAGATCCGAGCGTATGATAATGATTTCGGCGTGTCGATCAGCCCCGTGGGACGGCCCCGTCGTAGTGTCTTCCGCGGCTGACGGACAGCTGACGGCGCGTCCCGTATCGTTCGATTCTTCGCGCTTAACATACGGTGCTCGTAATACAGCGAGAACGCGTCGTCGCGTCCGTCGTACATCATCGCATCGGTCGAGCCGGGAAACCCACGGCCACTCGTAAATTTTACGGTCGCGCGACGTCGCGTCGGGATCCACGTAAGGATGCACCATCGTGGATCCGGGATACAGCTTTCTTCGTGCTTTTACGCTCGCGATAATAGGCGGACCGTTTAAAGCTTCACGGGGGGATCTACACAGGTCCTGATTTTAGAAAACTGCCGGGCACCGCTTGCTTCGCCGTAAAGTCCGCCGTCTTATGGACACTCCGGCGCAGTCGATGTTTAGTGTGATGCTACGTATTGCGAGTTTTGTGTTTTGGACTTTGGAGTATAGGGTTTGATGCTTTGAATGTTTCGACGGAGATTTTGGCGTTTGTGGGATTTTTCGTTGCTTTGGGAAGTGGGGATTTGTAATGGTTTAATGTTGATGTTTTGTTGTTGTGAGATTTTAATATTGTAGTGTTCTGATATTTTAATATTGTAATATTCTTATGTTTTGATATTTTGATATTTTGATATTCTAATATTTTAGTATTCTAATATTTTAATATTCTAATATTCTAATATTCTAATATTCTAGTGTTCTAATATTCTAGTGTTCTAATATTCTAGTGTTCTAATATTCTAGTGTTCTAATATTCTAGTGTTCTAATATTCTAGTATTCTAATATGTTAATATTCTAATATTCCAATATTCTAATATTCTAGTGTTCTAATGTTCTAGTATTCTAATATTTTAATATTCTAATATTCCAATATTCTAATATTCTAGTGTTCTAATATTCTAATATTTTGATATTCTAGTATTCTTATGTTTTGATATTTTGATATTCTGATATTCTAATATTCTAGTATTCTAATATTTTAATATTCTAATATTCCAATATTCTAATATTCTAGTGTTCTAATATTCTAATATTTTGATATTGTAATATTCTTATGTTTTGATATTTTGATATTTTGATATTCTAATATTCTTATGTTTTGATATTCTGATATTCCAATATTCCAATAATCAAATATTCTAACACTTTTATATTCTCTATCTACAAATACTATCATCAAACGTTTAAAACGCCAAATCAGTAAATTTCGAAAGATTCCCATTTGAACCTCAACACCTTCAATTAACTAATCATAATTTACCACTTCTAACTTCTATAGTTCAAATATTGAAATTCCTTTGATCCATCACAGATATTTCCTCGAAGACAGGATCCAGCGCTTCCCCTGAGAGACCAATAGTCCCGGGTAATTTTCATTAGTGTTCCCCATAACAGAAGAAGCCATAAATCCGTGCGTAACGAGGAAATCGCGAGAAGAGGTACTCACGGGGGTTCAAGGTCCCCGTTGCTCGTTTTCCCTCCGTTTTAATCTCCGCACCGGTGTTCGAAGGGAACGCTCATCCCTCCGCGAATTCTTGCTGTATCTCCGTCCAATAAGAAGTAAATCGGCGGGCATCCATTTTCTTTGAGGATCGCGGCATCCTGGCCACGGAATGCCTCTGTGATGGGACACGCCGCGCGAACGTGGATCCTTCGTCCCCTTATTGCCAGCGTGTCGTCGCACGGCGTGGCTAATTCCCCGGCGAAGTAATAAAAATCGCGGTAGCTCGCATTCGCGATCCAGGGAAGCGATAATCTGCGCCATCTGGACGACGCGTAGTGTCTTTGAACCCTGGACGTCCTGGACATACGTTCCACTTCGCCAAGATGCTAACATACCAAACAGATTCCCAGAAAATAGATTCCAATCATCGAAATCTTAAAAACTAGATAACACCTTCCTCGTTATCTCTCAAACTAAACGCTAATCCGCTGTTTCATCATTAACTCTTTGCACTCGAAAGTATTTCACTGGAAATATTCAACGTTTTCCGACAAGATGTAGACGACATTGTTTGAAACGATAATTAAATTAAGCAACGAAGCTATTTTATTTAAATTTTTCACATAGCAACATAAAGTTTAATTTAAAGTACTAAATATTCAACTTCATAGTTTCCCCGTATCAAATCAAGTGGTGACTTGGTCAAGGTTTATTCCCTACCTTAGAAACCTTAGAAATTCGTTTCAATCATCTTCCAATCGAAAAATCATTTAAACTACTAACGTTAACTTGCTGTACAATGACGAGTGAGACTCAATGAAGATTTCTAAACTAATTCAACAAGAATGTTGTTCATTACCCACGGATCAAACAACTATTTTGCTATCAATGTATTATCTTCAAATAAAATTTCCACCTCGAGTAGAATGGAAAACTTTGTTGTATTTCCTACAGATTATCGATAGTAAAATATACAAGCTTAGTAACGAAAGTAAATATGGTTAATTTGATCGTTTGGTAGTTCTAATTACTAATTCCATTCGATAGTTCAACTAATCTCAAAAGTAGACATCTTTCGACAGCTTCATCTCCTCCAAGCAAACAACTGCTTCACTTATATTTTCACTTATACTCCTCCACATTCTCACCCTGGGAATCGCTTCGCAATCTCATTACCATCTCCCGAGCTGCAAATCGGTCGTTCATTATCTCCCAAGGTAAAAATTAGTTAGCAGTCCATTATTTTTCAAGCTACAAATCAGTTCCATTGCTATTCTCCGAGCAGATGCTCGGGAGAGGATCGCCTCGGCTCCAGTCGCAGCGGGTTCAGGGTGGACAGGTAGGGTGTGGGAGGGGACCCAGAGGTAGGACACTGATAATTAATAACCCACTTCTTCGGCGAGGTTCCCCCGGCCTTTGTGCCGGGACTCGTTCGCTCGGAGAGGCCAGGTTCTCTTTTTCCGAGCGTGCCGGGCATACCATCCGCCTCCTAACCTTAACACGGAACGGCGCACGGGTGCAGCGGCGGACCGGATGACGATTCATTAGCCGGGCAAAACACTAATTGGTTCGGTTCCCCGAACCTACGGCGACCGGTCGGCAAGAAACCGCCCGCGACTTTTCGGGTCGGCCTCTTCGTGACCTAGTGCGATCGAGTCGTGGCCGGTGGCTCCCTCGAATGAACGGGAAACAGTACTGTTGCCTCGGTAATTGCTCGAAAAATAACTCCTCCGAGCTACGTACGCGTGCTCCTCCTACTGTTTATGCTAATCGTCGGTGTTTCGCTCTGCTTCGACGTGGACGGGAGCTAACAATCGGTTTATGGAATATTTCTGCGACTCGCCTTGGGACTTTGACAAAGCGGACTTTGTTTTATAGGTCTGAGAAGCTGTGGATTTGTGAATTGGAATTAGGAGATGTGGCATATAGAATTTAGTTTGCTCGATAGAATGATTTACTTCATTTTTATGAAGATTGAGAACTTTTGTCTTTATTTTTATTTTAAATTTTAGTTTAGTTTAGTTTAGTTTAGTTTGGTTTGGTTTGGTTTGGTTTGGTTTGGTTTGGTTTGGTTTGGTTTGGTTTGGTTTGGTTTTGTTTGGTTTGGTTTGGTTTGGTTTGGTTTGGTTTAGTTTAGTTTAATTTAGTTTATTTCATTTTATTTTATCTTTTCTAGTCTAGCGAACGGTTTATTTAGACGACGTTGCTTTATAGAAGAATGGTAGTTGTTTTGCACTCATTTTTAGTATGTTAATAGTTCATTTCTATGGCGGAACATTCAGGAACCTAAAATTTCGTTTCGAAGAATTACAAATTTGCTTTGTTTCATTAAAAAGAAGAAGGATTCTACAATTTGAAATTAATCATAAGTCTACGATGCAAATTACGTGTCTACAGTAGTACGGACCAGTCGCGATGATCGCCGATGCGCTTTCGCGTCGCTTGATTCTATAAACAGGCCCGTAAAAAGGCTCATTTCTGGCTGGAACTTCATTAGATAGGAAGATTTATCGGCTACAAGTGTTTCCACAGCAATAAAATCGGCCGCTCGTGTGTCTCGTTGAAACAAGACCGGTAACGAGTCAGCCATGACATAATCCGCTGATCCGGAAGTGTCAAGAGTCGGCAGAACATTTACAAGCCGCGGTGCGCGTCCCGTCCAGGTGAACGGTAAGAATACAAGAAGTCGTAAAACAGAGTAGCGAAAGAAGAAGAAAATGGAACGAGCATATAAACAGGAAGGAGTCGATTGGCTCGTTCAGCAAGAAGCGGAATAGCGGACGGACTACCTGGAAGACCACCAGAAACGCGCCAGACGCGCTGCGGGTCACAAGGAAGCGGCAACCGCAGATAAAACCCGAAGAATCTTCAAACAAGAATAAATATCGTACCGTTCTACCTCGGCTAACGTTACCAGACGCACAGGATTCGCCCAGACGATTGTAATTGTTTCAGTGATCACTGTAAATACTATGCTCGAAAAACACCTGGGAATTTTAAACGAATAATCACGAAAGTCGAAGAATAGAAAAATACGGAGATTATATGGGGACAATTAGTTATGCAACTTCGGTAATTGCAGCATTGAAAATATATGAAATTTGATTCGAATTGATTATCTATTTAACACTAGAACTACCGAGCATTTGATACGATTGAAATGTAATCGCTATGAATATTGTAGCAGTAGATTATTTTCAGTTTCTTCAGACATTCATTATAGTATTCAAATGAGACTATTTTCAAGGCCATTTCAAATATTCAATGCTTTTAAGATATTAATAATTGCGAAACAAACAAGTCGGAACCAGTCATTTTGACTGCTACGGTAGTTCTAGTGTTAGATATATTGTTATGTAACATATTTTGAGTTTTTCTATGTATAGTGATATAAGTTGACCTCAGTGAAAATTGCCATCACAATTTATCTTTCAAAATATCATTCCTAAATCTCGATGAGTACACCTGGTTCATCTAGAAATCTTCAAGTCAAACTACTTTACTTCCATTACCAAGCTCGTGTAACATTTTACTATCAATTCAGAAGAAAAGCAAAATTATTTACAAGTGGAAATTCCATTCGAAGCTAATACATTGATAATAAATACTTGTTTGATCTATGGGAACAACATTGATTGTTCAATCAATCTAAAAATCTTCAAGTCAAACCAAAAACTTTACTTTCACAGCCAAGCTCCTACAACATTCTACTACCAATTCAGAAGAAAATCAAAATTATCTACAAGTGATCAAAATTTCACTTGAAGCATTGCTAATAAATACTTGTTTCTCCGTGGTAACAACATAGATTGTTCAATTAATCCAGAACTCTTCGTCCAGTGATCAAACCCACACGCCAAACCACAACCCCAGAAATACCATTAAAAAACTCCTTACACCTCGAAAACCCAATCCCAAAGTTAATCAAGAAACCAAGCCCACGAAGCGTCCACTAAAAACCAATATACGTGTCCGAAAGTACGAGCCACCTTGAATCGACACTGAAATCCCACGACTTTATCGCTCGTCGACCGCGATAAAGCCGGTAAGAGGGGGGCTAGTATTTAACGAAGAGCGTCGGTCGGTCACCGAGCATAAAACGAAGAAGACAGAGAGCAGCGGAGGATAAGTCGGTCCGCGGGAGTAAATTGAATGCAACTGGAACCGGCCGTGCAGGCTGCGTCGCAGTCCTCGGGCCGGTGAATCGGCACGCACGCGTCCGTACGGTAGCCGATTGCATCGCGATCCTCCGCTCTCTCTCTCCCACCCGGCGCATCGTCGGGTGATGAACGCTGCGGCTCTCCGGAGGTCGTGGAGCACGGTCCGCGCGAGCAGTCGGCCGAGGAGGAGCGGCGGAGGGCGGAAGGAGCGGGCAAGAAGAACTCTGCGGAGGCAGCCGTGGCGGCCGGCGGTCTCCGAAGACCGCCCACTAAATCACCGGACCGAATTCCATTTGGCTTTCGGGCTCCTCTCCGCAGAGTCAACAACGTATTTACCCGTCGATTTGGCTCTTTTGCGGTTAGGCCCCTCTTCTCCGTGGCCGTGCGCTCCGAGCGCTCCCTCGTCGTCCCGCCGCTCGCTCTCTGGGCCCCATCTCTCTTTCTTTCTTCGATTCCCCTAATTCCTCGGTCGTTTTTTCTCCTGCTCGTTTCGGTCCTCCGCTTTTTATTTCCTCCGGCTCGCCGCATGAGGCCGGCGTGCTGCACGTTCCACGGATGTCTCCAGCTCCGGATTATGAATATTGATAATAGCGGCGCACCGAAGAAAGACCGTCCAATGTAAATATTCCTGGCGACCTCTCGAGCCACCCGCGCCGTCCCTTTCCCTCCTATCCGGGGAGCGGCGCTCGTCCTCCCTCCGCTTCGGGCTCCTCCGGCGAGCTAGAGTTCTCCAGCCTTTTTACCTTCTTTCTTCGCTTTCCTTCTTCTCCGGTTCCTGTTCCCCTCGGCGCAAGACCTCCTCCCTGACCTTTGCACTCGACGCTGCTCCGCTGAGAGCTACCGAGAGTTACGCTCGAGGAATTCCGCTGCAACGGATCGACGGACGGGGCTGGTTTCGTTATTCTTTGCCCCGGACCCGGGGTATTTACATTCCGCCGCGGCCCGGCCAGCTTCTTGCCGCGATGGAAATAATGTGTACCGTTGCGCCGCGCTGCCCGCCGGGAAAATATCGCGGGCACAGTCGATTGGATGATGGATGACGACCGTTGCCCCCGGCTGTTGCGATACCGCGGGGAGCCGGAATTTTCCTGTTGTCTCGCGGTGATGCATCGCGACCCGGCTCGCCGCGCTGCGAATTTCGGTGCGCAGGGCACCGGTCAAGGATTCCGTGAAATTTTTATTTCGAACCGGTGGACGCTCTGGACTGGGCTTAGTCGAGATCGATTCGCGCTTGTTTGCGAATGTATTTTACTGTTCGGAGTAAGATAAACCAGTTTCATAAATATTTACTTCGACGTGGAGGCAGAGGAATTTCATATCGCACAACTGAGATTTAATATTTGTTAACGTATTTCACGGAATAAGCTAAACCGATTATAAGGATTCATAAATATTTACTTCGACTTGGAAACTTTATATTGCGGAATCGAGTTAGATTAAGCTATAAGTAGAAATATTTCCATAAATGAAATTTCTATTTCCACATGAATCTAAACACTTGGACCTCAAAGCACGAAGACCTTCATACCCTACACCCTCGAGGAACCTAGCATCAAGGGTAACTGTCATATAATTATTACTAACGAATCGGACTTCACGTCATTCACCCGAATTCCAACGGTATAAATATTCACATCGCATGAAACTTCTATTCCCATATGAATCTAAACAGTTCTAACCTCAAAGCACGAAGACCTTCATACCCGACACCCTCGAAGCATCAAGGGTAACTGTCATTCAGTCACGGGACACAGGTTCTCAGGACGTATCCCCAGGCCGTAGCCAAAAACTCACGCATAACATCACCGCGAATATTGCGGGTGCGTCGTTCGAGGAACGCAGGCAACCCCCGGTATGCCTCCATTACCGAGAAATATTTTTATGCCAGTCCCGGGGCGCAATATTTCCAGCCGTTAAGCAGTCAGCGCCCAGGCAGAGAAACAATGATACGGCCGGCGAGGCGCGCGCGGGAGGCCATAGCGCAGAGGGAGCAGGGTGAACGTTCCCTCCTTCGGGAATATTGCTCTCGCCAGGCCCCCAAACGCGTCTTAATAATCTTATAACACGAGCCCGAGGGATGGGCAGCCTCGCGGGCGGTTTTCACCTCTCGCGGAAGCCGGGATCCACGGAAACCAGGCCGGTGCCTCGGCCCCGGGGCCATCTGCTCGACGATACTAGGCGTCGCCGCCCGTTTATTTTACGAGCTTCCACTCGAGGCGAGCCGTCAAAACCCACGTAATATCGGGTAATCCGTCCCCCGACCCCGGGACAAAGCGCGGAAGGGAGCGATACTGTCGTGGACCCGGCGGCGGGGGGGCGAGGGGGCGAGAGGTCAAAGACGCCGGGACGGAAGAAGGTGACAGAACGGCGGATAGAGGAAGCTCCGAGGTGTTTGATATGCGTGGAGCGACGCGGCAGGGCTGCTTCTGCGGTCTTAAGCCCGCAATTCACCCTCCCCGGGAATATACCCGCCGCCGCCCCCCTCTTCGCCAGCCGGCGTCTTAAAGCTCCTCTTTAACGGTCGAACTACGTCGAAATTAAGCGGCGTCGTCGATGTCTCCTGGTAACGGTGAACTTCGAACACCGCGGCGGGGAGGGTTGATTCGCTGTCAGGTGGTCGGCGAGTTTGATGCGGTTCTCTTGGGTCTCCTGGGGACGTTGGCGAGACTATACATCTTGATCATCTCGTTGTTTGGTTATTGTTCGATTTGATCTTCGGGGGGAGACGCGGCTGTGGGGAATGGCGAACAGTGGTGTTTGGAGGTTGAAGTTGATGGTTTTTAGGTGATTACTAGGAACGGCTTTGAATGATACTTAAGTCTTTGCGCTTGGAAGCTTTTTGTTAGGAACTTTTTGATGAAATGAACGTTAGGAATTGAGGAACAATAATAATATTAAGATAATAATAGAATATTAATATTATTATTGTATTATTATCTTAATATTATTATTCTGTTATTATCTTAATATTATTGTCCTATTATTATCTTAATATTATTATCCTATTATTATCTTAATATTAGTATTCTATTATTATCTTAACATTATTATTCAGATAATAGTAGAATAATAACATTAAGAAACATCTATTTCATAGAGATATTTCATATATTGATGCATTAGACTTAATAATATAGAACACTTTAATTTTGTTATATCAAATCAAATGGTGACTGAGAGTCACATTTCGAGTGCAAAGGGTTAATAAGAGGAGAGACGCTAATGTTTCCAAGATAGTAAGAGTAGCTCACGGGACAAAGGATTATCTCACGGTGTAACGTCGCCGAGTTTACCGTATTTCTTTTTCTTTGTTCGTCTTTCTGTGTTTCCAACCGACCAGTTAAATCGCTGATTAAAATTCCGGCCGGCTCTTCCGCGGCGTTCTTCCGAGACCGCGGGGAGGGATTAGTTCGACTCGGTAATTACTCGTCGACCCGGACGAGCGGTGTTTAGGGCATCGCGGCGCTCCGAGTTCGCCGTGCCTTTTAATTTACCCTTTCGGCGCTGAACAGTTTTGACGCATCGGCCGAGCGTGTGCGGAATATTCTGTTGAATGTGTTGCGCCACGATGATGAAGAACTTTTGCTACGGCCGCTGTAAATAAATGCGTCAGCGGCGGGAAGAAGGCGAAGCATTAAAATGAGCAGCTCTTCGTTTTCGAAGATGTAATTTAACTCTAGCTACTTCTTTCGTCAAATGAAACAATGTATTCCTAGAAATTGACTATAGATTAATAGTTAACGTCTATAGAAAACAATGCGACAACTTATAGTAGTCCAGGATACTATAAAACAACTCATAATGTGTCTCAAATGATTTCCACTTGACAATTTACTACAATTCATTACAAAGTTGACACTAAGGCTACCTTAAATCGACGTTTTCAAGTTCCTCCATGGAAAATCTAAGATTGCATCCATTTGAACTTTACCAATTAGCTATTCTTCAATCAATTCCTTCGATAACTCAGGGAAACAGTTATCTTTTTCATAACAGGAGTCAAAAGACACCTCGTGAAGCTTTAGCTGAAAATTATTTTCTCAGTTGAATTACCTTTCCTCGAATCTTGGACATTTCTTACAGTTAATCTTACAATCGTTACTGAAAAAGTCGAGAAGTCAATTCAGAATACACGGCAAAGCTTAAAATAACTTTAAATTGAAATTTCAAAAGACGTCTGTCGACATCTTCGGTAGAAATAGTGTTAATCACTCCCATTACCCTAGAAATGATCAAAACTCTCCGACAACCAGCTACATACTTCAACCGTCCCGCTTTCTCCCTTCGTTTCCAAATGTCACAGCCTTCACTTTAACCAGTTAACTGTATTTGACGAGTGTACACGTCATCGTAAAGCTTGACATGATACTAATTCTTGATTTTTTCACATAAACATGTAATTCTTTGTTTCGCTTTGATCTTTCATTAAAACACTCTACGTGCACTCATCGTGCGTTTTTCGATTTTATTGTGTGCAGAACGTCTTTCCAACTAAATTCCGCAGTTAACTGGTTAACACTGACTGCCGTGGGTCACCGATAACTCCCAATCAAACCGAATTACCATAGTTCACTCAATTAGACGACGATTATTTGGAGACGTTTCTATTACAAATAATGCTACTTATGACATTTAGCTAAAAGAACATGCAACAATAACAACACAATTCAATACGATTTAATATCATATTTCTTCATTTTATCTATTTTCCTCCACGAAATCCTGCGGCGATCGTGTTAAAGAAATTCCATTCGTTAATTCACCCCCATGTTAGACCTCTCCACGTGTTCCTCGCGGCGATCAGCTCCCCGAAAACTCCGGGCCGCCTAACTGTTTCGACACTCGAGTTTACGCGCTGATAAGTATTCCGGGCTCTGTTTGGACAAGCTTCCTGTCACCGTCCGACGATTCACGCCGCGCTAGAACACGGCCCCGGACGAACGTTCTTTGTCCCGTTCGCCGTCGCGCCGGCCCGTTCTCCGGGACAGATGCGGAGGCCTCGCGACGCGCGGTGACACACACGCGGAACTCATAAAGCCGATGAGACGTCGGCCCGGGTCGGGGACTACCCGATGGAATTTTAATGAGCGTCGTTTCGTCGGCCCTGTCGGATTCCCGAAGTGACGCGTTAATGCCTTCCAAATGTACGGTGGCCACCTTTCCTCGTGCGCCCAAGGCCGCCTGCCTCGCGAACGTCCCTCCGGGGACCGACGCTGTAACCATTGTTGGGACCCGGGTGAATGAAAGTCCGATTCGTTAATAATTCAGTTGTATTGTAATATAGAAAACTTTTCAAATAATCATTTAATCGAATGAATTATAGCAATCCGATTCGGTTGAGTTCACGACCCCCATGGCATTCAACGTGTTAACCCCTTGACTACTTACTTTTGCTACTAAGCTCGTAATGTTTGACTATCGACTATTTAGAAGAAAAGCAGCAGAGTTGTCCATTCTACTTTAAGTGGAAATTTCATTCGGAGATAATACATTGATAATAGCGAACTTAGTTCGTGCCTTCGAACATTCACACCAAAACATAACATGTGTCAATGTATAATCAATATTTTCGGAGATATTCGACTGTAACGCTTTAGAATTTCCACCCTGTATATGTTACGGTAAATTCGATTAATCTGGAAATTATTGGAGAATAATTACACATAATAAGGGGATTAACCCTTTGCGGACGAAGATTCTTTGAAATTTACAAAACCTTCAGCAGATAAAGCTGAATTATATATCAAATGTTTGATTAATATAAAAAAAGGAAATTACGTGAGGATCTCTTGCTGTTCGAGTAACTGAATCATCTGTCTGCGACGTAGTCTTACAAATACAAAAATTTCATCTCGCTGAAATGTCGACATTCGTCCGCAAAGGGTTAAGTATAACTCCTTTATCATCTTGCTCGTAACATATAGAATGATCGTGTTTTTTATTGGACACAGTAAAATGGAGCGTACAATCAAGTTTAGTATCGAGGAAATTCTATGTTATGTTATAGATTGAATATAAATTTCCTTGATGTTTAACACGTTGAATACCATGGGGGTCACCGGTGACCCCAAATCACTATAATTCATTGAACTGAACGGTACCTGTTCGAAGACATATTTTATAAATAATATCACCTAACGCAGTGACGTTCGACAAGACAAACGTGCTGCAACAATAACGCAATTTAATCCAATAATTCAATATATCTTTTTTCGTTTCCCGTATGTTGCTTCGTGAAATCGCGTGGCACTGAACATGTTAATAATTAGCAAAAACATTCGATCGCGGAGTTTCCATTAGCGATACAGCAGAGCTAGATTTATCACTCCTAGAAACGAGTATTACGAATTTGATAAATTATCTTCCACGTTTCCTTCCGTCCGCGACGATCTACGCGGTCGCAATTGGATGGCCCTAGACAGCTGGTATTGAAAAGACGTCGAGCAGGCCGGCTTCCTTCCATCACGGGTTGATAAGGACTCTAGTCTGCCCCGGCACCGGGCACGAGGGGGAGACGGTGACCCGACGCGTCGGACACCTACAACGGAACACCCTATCCCCGCGGCTGGCGCTGTGTTTGCTTATTTTCCCGTAAGAACCGGTCGTTTGTCACCGGTACGCCTATTTATATCAGCTCGCCACAACGTCTCAGCTCGGTGACAAATGCGCCCGGTCCGCGTATTCCGAGAGCCTCGTTGTTCCTCTCTCGTTCCCTCCGGCGCGACTCGCTCTATTTCGCCCCGCGGAGACGACCCGCTCTCGGATCGAAAGAGAGGACGCGGCTATCGGGCCGGAAGATTAACCCTTCGCAGTCGCGCCCTGGGCCGGAGTAACTGATTTCCTCGTCGTCCGGCAGGGCGGACTGGATTCCTGCCGTTATTTGTCGGGAGTCTCCAGTGCGAACAGTTGTAGATCACTCCGAGAGTTTCCGTGGGAGAGCGTTCTAATCGAGGTCTTTGCGCATCGAAGGAAATCGTGTACCTCTGATTATTCGAATTATCGATGAATCGATGAAACGAGTGGAGAAACTTAGTTTAGAAGAGAAACAGTCAATTCGTCGGTATCTCTTATCAATGAATTATGAATGAATTTAGTGTGACGCCGGTATACGGCATCGGTCTCGTACGTTTTAAACTACTCGTGACTCCGTTATCTTTCGATATAGGAATCTTAGGTTAATTGAATCATAGAGGCTGTTGTTATAAAGCCCGATCTGTTTAGAAGGGAAATAGTCAATTCGTCGGTATCTCGTGACTTATCAATGAATTATGAATTAATTTAATGTGACGCCGGTATACGGCATCGGTCTTGTACGCGTTGAACTACTCGTGACTATGTTTTCGCTATCTTTCGATATAGGAATAGATTAATTGAATCATAGAGGCTGTTATAAAACTCGCTCTGTTAAGAAAAGAAGGAGTTTTATAATAACAGCCTCTATGATTCGATTAATCTAAGATTCCTGTATCGAAAGATAACGGAAACATAGTCGCGAGTAGTTCAACACGTACAAGACCGATGCCGTATACCGGCGTCACACTAAATTCATTGATAAGTCACGAGATATACCGACGAATTGACCACTATCAATTATCCTCTAGTCTCCGGGAACCCATTAAAATCCTCGTATCGTCCTCCATCATTCACAGCAACGGAAGATACCGAGATCGGTCCCGGGAAAGCTCTCTAATTCAAATATCGTACGCAGGAGGCTATCGACGTACCGGCGGATGCGTAAATCAACGATCGGGATTCGTCGAGTTTTTACGATTACCGGGAAGGTTTACGAGCGCCGGTGACCGGGACGCGTCGTTACCCTCAAGAGGAAGTTGTCTATCGGCCGCGTTCCGATCGGGCCGGGATACGGCCGCGGAAGATGCTCGTCTCATCTCCTCCCCCGGCTGTTATCGCGTAGACGCATCGGATGCCGAGGGCCGAGTCACGCTCGCCCCGCGCGTCGCGCGGTCCGAATTAATTTACTCGTTAACAGGGTCCGCGAGAGGGCTCGAGGTTTCATTAAAAAGTTCCGCGGGATATTAAAACTTCCGCGCGAAATGAATTTCCGGCGGAGTTCCGCCGTCTAATCCCGGATCTCTGATAGCCGGCACCCCGGCCCCGGCTATCCGTCTTCGGATTCCACTCGCTCCGCTCCGTTTCACCTCGCGCCGGTTCCCCCGGCGTCGGCGAGCCACCGCGGGAAGAAAATTTATCCCCGCGACAGATGTTTCGTGCCGGAATAAAAGGAGGAGAGCCGCTATAGGCGGCGTATTAGGCGAAACTTAGGGCGACGCGCGGCCGTCTCGGTGCGTCTCCGAGCGTCTTCTCGCGAGCCACGCCTCCCCTTCCGGTCGCAATCATTTTTCCGCCGCTCCCCGTTAACGAGGAGGTGGCCCCGGAGATCAAGACGGTCCTCGGTCAGAATTAATCCTCTCATCAAAGAGCTTTTGTACTTCGCCGACGCCCGCCGCGCCGGTGCGCTCGCCTCGTGGCCGCGACGCGCTCCAATTCGGCGGCCGGTCGTTTTGTCTAGGGAACGAAATAGAGCGAAGCGACATTCCCGCGTATTACCGGCCGGGAATTATTCATGCGCGCGGTTCTTTCCGCTCTCTATTTCCCTCTGTCCCCGGTTTTCCCTTTTTTTCCCCCGCCGTGGCTCGGATTCCCGTTTATCCGCGGGCGCGTGTTCATCATCCCAGTTCCAGCCCGCGGCCGCAGTAATTACAAATATTTTCCTTCCAATAACCGCTCGGACCCGGCTGGAAATAGAACGGACTCCGGGCCTTTTCACCTGGAGGATCGATCGGCAACGGAGCGGCCATCGGTTGCTCCCGACGTTCCGCGAACTGTTCAATCCACGGGTCCCGATACTAATTACTGTGAAAACACGCTCGCCGGTTTTTCATGCTCGTCGCGTCGCGGAGGGGCGCGGCGAGGTCGAGTGGCCCGGTGTTTTTAGTGTAAGCAACGATAAATAATCGGCTTGTTGTTTCAAGCCGCGAGATGAACTCCGAGGATTCTTCGTGATATTTGTGTTGCTTCCGCGCGGCAGCTGGAAAAAGGCGAACCTCGGAGGATTACAGACTCCGCCGAGAAAAGAAGACTCGATCAACATCGATCACAGAACCTGTCCCGCCTGATCCCACGAAATCCTTCGGAGAACAATCTCGAGGTCGCAGAAAGTCGCTCCCCCGCTGTACAAATATTGAATAATCTACGATTCCTCGTCGCGCTCCGCGCGCGAGTCATTTCCTCAAAACGCGCCGGCGTTCCGCCCAAAGAAACCAAACATCCACCGTTTATAAAGGATCTCGCAGTGGACCGTGAAACATCGTCGCCGTTCCCCGTACGGCGCGGTTTCTCGTCGGTTTCCGACAAGGTGTTCCACCTTCTGGAAGCGGACAGCCGCGAAAGGACGTCACGCGCGGCTCGGGGCCCGACCGTCGCGTATTTTTATCGGTCGCGGTGTGACGAGCCAGAGGAACGAGTTAGGGGGCGGTGGGGGATGCCACCGGCGCGAGATATATCTGTACGGACGTGTGTCTATATTTACGTGGCGAACGATCGTGAGACGAGACGCGGAGGAACTGAGAAGAGAAAGGGAGGAAGAGTGAGAGAGAGTGAGAGAGAGGCTCGCATCATCGGCGCCGATGAAAAATCCAGCGTTTCCCGATGAAAGACGATATTTATGCGTGCCCTCGCGAGCGCGCGCGCGCAGCCGGCTACGACGACGATCCTGTTACGCGGGATTCCACCCGCCCTCGGGGATTTTATGCCGGTCGATCGGCATAAACTTATACGATTTTTGAACCCGCGGATGCGCACGGATCGACGTGTTCCCGTATACTTTTACGAGGATCTCGAGGACGCAGCGGTGTTCTCTGGAAATATGAGGACCGGGATGGATGGAGGAAGATGGATGGCTTCCGAATATTTTATTGGATCAGCTGGGCATCTTCGCTCTTTCGAAGGGAGGCTATTCGTTTCTCCGCGTTTTAATTCGATTCGTTGTTCAGCGTCAGTTGTGGAACATTTGTGGGAGTATTTGTAGTGTTACTTTGGTAACACTGGAAACCGGATGAAATTGGCTTCCAGAATTTTTATTTTGCGAGTATTTAACCCTTAGCACTCCAGGTTTTGTAATCTATCAGTTGCGACTAATTTTTATGGTATCCCTAGCGAGAATGAAAAATGTTATATTTCTTAGATCTTTCTGAGACTATTTATTCTCAAGACTATTCCAAATATTCAATGCTTTTAAGATTGTTTCTCAATTTTTAATATCTTAGTAATAGTACGTGCACTTGTAGTATTATTAAGATAATATCTTAAATAATTATCAGATAACATCTTAATAATACTACAAGTCGGAACCAGTCATTTTGAGTTGTACGTAGTTCTAGTGTTAAAATATATTACATAACAATATCCCTAGCGAAAATTACAAATGCTATAACATTTCTTAGGTCTTTTATTTTCCTTGCAAAATTTGGATGTGAGCAAAATCTAATAATTGTAAGGTAGTTTGTTTAGGATTCGTTAAAATATCTAATATTATTTCTGGTGCAATATTGGAGCCTACAGAGTTCAAGGGGTCAATCATCACTTGAGAAGCTTCGAACCTCAAGAAACGTGTAATTTGTACATAAAATTCGAAGTAAGTCGATCATTACATTGATTAGACAGATCAGAGCAATCATGTTCAGTAGTTAATAGAAATTTCAGAGTTGCGAAAGAAACGAGTTCATCGAGCACTCTGCGCTAAGATTAACGTCCGATTATCCTCTCCCGTGCAACGTCCGAGTCACAACACGTTACCAACATCTTCCTCGCCCACAAATTAAATCCCACTCGCCCATCGGCCCACAAATCACCGGAACAATCTCCCCTCTACTAAACGCCTCAGAAAAACAAACGCCCGACGCGAAGCAAAACAATCAAAGAATTAACCGATCGCTGCCTCCAACAATGTAACAAACCCCGAGTTTTATTCCCCTCGGAAGCACGCCGGCGCGCGTCGCCGCGCGTAAATCCGCGGGCAATACGATAAATATTTCGCGTAGTTATTTCGATGCGCGTTTCTAGCGTAATATACTGTCTCCGGCGCGGCCGGGGCGCCCGATCGGTCCCCAAAACGAGTATCCCGAGCGTGTTTCCCCGTAACACGAGCAGTCTCTCTTTACGACGCGCGGCCCGCGGAATAACTCGAGCCGAGCCGGGACGAGCGAGCGAGCGGGCGGGCATGATCTAAGATCACGGTGGATCATCGCGGTGCATCGACCTTTTTCCCTCCGACGCGCTCGCCGCGGGATCGCCATCGCGTGGCTCCGGATGACGGAAGAGGGCCGAGAATTTTGCAGCTTCTGCCCACCCGAAATACCTCAATAAAGCCGGAATGCATGTAGGTCACGGCGAGAGCCGGGCCCGGACCGCCGCGTCCCCCCGATCGACGCGCTGGCACCGGTTCAACAATGGCGCGGCGGACCCGGCGAGGCCGAAATTAAATTTCGCCGGCTTCATTTGCGCCGACCCGCCGCGCCTCGTCTTCCGTTTGACCGTGGGATTGGTTACATTCCGGGCGACATGGAAGCTGCTTCCCGATGCTCGGACCGATACGACCGTGCCGCCAGCGACGCGTGGCGAGAAAGTAATGAGACCCACGGCGAACCCGTAATCCGCCTTTTCGCGCTCACGCTGCAACGCGATCGCACGTGGGAACTGTGAATGGAGGCTCGTGGTCGGTGACCTGTTGGCTGTTTGCTCGAGAGCTTCGTTTGTTCCTCGCCCCGGGAGCCACGGCCAATTTCGATGTTTTTCGATGACCGCGATTGGGATCGAGGATTCGGGCTTGGTACTCGGTTTTAGCGTGGGGGTGGAGTGCGGGTTATGAGGAGGTAATGAAACAAGCCACACGTTTTGTATTCGCGGAAGTATCGAACTGGTGTTTATTAGTATTTTACATAGCGAGGTTCTACGGTGTAGTTTTTCGGAGTAGCTGTTGCAGATGAAAAGTGGAGTGTCGAGATGTCGTTTGTCTACTGTTGTTTGCCGAGTATCGAGTGTCTCAGAATGTTTAACCCTTTGCACTCGGAAGTGTTTCGTCAGAAGTACTTAACAGTCTCTAACTAGACAAAGATGATGTTTTTTTTTAATGAATTTGCAGAGAAATCACAGATAAATCGAGAAACGAAGCTTTTTTATATCAATATTTCACGCACCAATGCATTATACATAGTTCAATATTAAATATCAAATTTTCTAATTTTACTGCGTCAAATCAAGTGACTGGGAATCACCTCTCGAGTGCAAAGAGTTAACCCTTTGCACTCGGACGTTTCTCGTTAGAAATATTTCACATTTTTTAACAAGACAAGGACGATGTTCTTTGAAACTAACCCAATGGGAAATCACAAGTGCATTGAGGACAAAGCTATTTTATTTCAATACTTCACGTATTGAGGCGTTATACATAGTTCAATATTAAATATCAAATTTTCTAATTTTACTGCGCCAAATCAAGTGACTGGGAGTCACCTCTCGAGTGCAAAGTGTTAACAATGAAGCTACGCGTTAACTCTTCGTGAGACAGGTGACTCAATCACCACTAGATTCACTATAGCAAAGCTATATATAATTCTTCTATATAAAATCATACTTCGTACGCTACATCGATACATGAAATATTCAAATAAAATAGCTTCGTCCCTTAACCCTCTGCACTCGAAATTTTCATTCATATTAGCAACCCGAAGCAATTTCAGTGGAAAGATCACATTCACGCATAAGTGAATCATATGCGCATTAAGTCATTGTTGTTATTGTTTCTTAAATTGATCATAGATACAAATGTTATAATATATCAAAAAAATGATAAAATTAATATCCTATGCACAATAGTTTCTACGATTCGTCTTTGCCCTTATGAACTGAAAATTACTCGCAATGTCTCCATAGCGGAGCTCTCGAGTGCAAAGGATTAATTACGCTTCCTCGTTAGTCTCAAAGAATGTCTACACCTCACAGAGAAATGTTGAGTATTTCAACTGAAAAACTTTCGACGGCGAACAGTTAAGATTTCTCGACGCAGCGGCAATCGAGCAGCGAGATCGGCGATCTCGTCGGTCGATCTCGAGGAGAGAACACCGTGGAACTCCGTCGCGGCGCCTTGGAATCAGGAAACGCACCCTTCGCCGGGAGTAAATCTGTCGCCGCGTACGAGGCGTTTATCGCCGCGGCATAGAAATCGTGCGTCGACAGGAATCCGTTAAATATAGACACGGTGGCGAGCGTCCGCGCCGGTTAAGCGCAGATGTAACGTTTCACTTCCGTTTTTCTCCTCGCGTCCTACGCCCGCTTCCTCCGGCGGGGTTTTTTCTTTGCGCATCCTCGGCCTATTTCCCGCCGAGCCGACGCTCCGTCGACGGTGAATTTAATTGGAAGAGTCTGGGAAACGGCCCTCCAAGGGCCGGAAAATCGGGGCTATTTATAAGAGACCGCTGCGCTATTCTTCTCCTAGGGAGTTGTTCGCGAAATTGATGAACCGATTCGACCGGAAACTGTTCTCACCGGTGCAACGGAATTTTCTGGGTTTAATTTTGGCTCCGGAGTATCTCCGTTGCGCTTTGGAGCGAGTATTTCGAGCGATGTCGAGACTATTTTTGTGTGATTCGATGGCGAGAGAATTATAATTGACGCGATGGAGGAATATATAGAATATTGATAAGTACTGGTACTTGGAGAGAGAGGATTGCAGTTTTGGATCTTCTCAATGTCCTTTTGTTCCTCGTTAACCCTTTGCACTCGGGAGGTGACTCATTCGCCATTTGATTTCGTACAGTGAAACTAAAATTTGATATTTAATATACTTTCTACAATGCATCAATTCGAGAAATATTGAAATAAAATAACTTTGTTCCTCGATGCACGTGATTCTTCGAGTGTCGAAATATCGTCTTTGTCTCGTCGGAAAATGTTGAAATATTTCCAGTGAGAAACTTCCGAGGCAAAGGGTTAACTTTACGCAGTGGTTAGTGGTATGGAAAAGGTAGGGACAGTTGAAAATTCTTATGATAGTAGATTTTAGAACAAAGAATGAGGAATCTTGTAATCTGTCTGCAATGTGCTAATTGGATCGAACTCGACGTCCAACGGTTCTTTAGGTTGCCGACGATCTTCTCGATAATCTAGTCGTTTTCGTTGATGAAAATTGGATCCTGGTATTTCAAGTTGTTCTTTTCTCGTCGAAGTTTGTGTCAATGGTAATCGGCTTGCTTTTACCATTGTGAGCCTGGTGGTTTGATACTTTAAGGCGGATCAGACTCCGGGGCTCATTATCTGGGGCGCGGTGATGGGGATTCTGTAATAAGAGCGAGGAGGGATTGTGGAAATATTCTTCCAACGGTTCGCCGAAGTTTGTGGGTGTTCTTTACGCTCTGTTTCGTTCGCGAACTCCACCGTTGTGACTTATATTTGAGTCGGAAGCGGATGCAATTAAATCCAGGAAACGAAAACTGAGAAAATTGAAGCTTTGGCTTGCGAACTAACTACACGACATATTCGGGAGCTTCGAAAAGGACTTTCTGACCTAGAAATAACGAAGACACCAGTATACGTCCCACGATGAAATGAGCGCATCAGCAATAGTATTGCGATGATAATTGACCGTATAAGGAATTTTTAAAAAATTCTTCATCCCTGATGAAGCCAGCACTGCCGGCGAAACGTGGGGAAAATTTTCCTATTGAACACGGCTCTCACCCGGAAGCCAAAAATGAATGTAATAATATTCCAGGCCGTGAAAGCATCAAGACTACTAAAAAATTCATTTTACAATGATAATACCAAATGGCTTCAACGGAAAGTTCAGCGCGACAGGGAACGTGTTAATGACAAAGTAGCAATATCGATCAGAGTTGAGAAAGAAATCATAGGCCAAGGGGTTAATTCGATTCCTACGGAATTTCAAAGGGAAGTAAGTTCAAGTTTCAGCTTCGCCGCCCGAAAAGGAGCAGGGTTGCGCGAGATGTATACGTATACGCTCCACGATCAAATGAGCGCATCAGCAATAGTATTGCGATGATAATTGACTGCATAAGGAATTTTTAAAAAATTCTTCATTTTACAATGATAATACCAAATGGCTTGAACGGAAAGTTCAGCGTGGTAGACAATTTTTTTTCCCCACGCGGCAGGGAACGTGTTAATGACAATTGAAAATAGCCATATCGATCAGAGTTTAGAAAGAAATCATAGGCCAAGGGGTTAATTTAATTCCCACGGAAACGTAATCGCCGAGCGAAGGAATCTCAAAGGGAAGTAAGTTCAAGTTTCAGCTCCGCCGCCCGAAAAGGAGCAGGGTTGCGCGAGAAGATGTTCCTCCTGGCCTGGGTCCGGCGGCGGCACGTGGATACGTTTTGTTTTGGTACAAATAGGAACACGGCGCCTTGGCACCCGGAGCGGATTGGCTTGTCAAGTTGCCAGGGTCCCGCGAATACGGGATGCCCCCGGGTTTAGTCACCGCATTCCTGGAAGCTGTGCGGTTGCGCGCGCACACGCCGCCACGGGCCCGATGAATTATTGCGCCGATTTAGAAAGGCTCTCTCGCTCTCTCCCGCTACGCGAGCGAGCCGCGCCGCTTCCTCGCCACCTTCATCGTCGAGGACTCCTTCTTCTCCTTTGCGCTCGCTCCTCCGCTCGAATCTTGCGTCTTCACTTAATTCTGTCGTCTCTACTCGACCCTCCTTCCTTTGCTACTTTTCTTTGGATGTTTACTCGAATTTATCATCTTTGCTTAATCCCTCCGCTTCCACTTCGTTCCCCTGTTTCCACTGGGTTCTTTTGTCTGGACTGTCTTTACTGGACTCTCGCGTCTATTCTACTTTTAAGTTTAATCCATTCTTTTCTTAGTTAATTCTCGGATTTAACGGAGATGTCCGTTGAGTTCTCTGAATGAACTTTGCTTTTTCTGGTTCTCCTTATACTTTTCAGTCTTTAGTCAATTTTTGTAACTTATCTTCACTCTCTTTCTTTAGTCAATCTTCTGCTCTTTGCTAAACTTTTGAGCCTTTACTCAATTTTTTTAACTTATCTTCACTCTCTTTCTTTAGTCAATCTTCACTAAACTTTTGAGTCTTTACTCAATTTCTATATCTTATCTTCACTCTCTTTCTTTAGTCAATCTTCATTAAACTTTTGAGTCTTTACTCAATTTTAATAACTTATCTTCACTCTCTTCCTTTAGTCAATCTTTCGTTCTTAACTAAACTTTTGAGACTTTACTCAATTTCTATAACTTATCTTCTGCTCTTCGCTAAACTGGTCTTCACTGTTACATCTTTGTTCGATTCTCTATCCACTCGATACCTTCTCCATTCCCCTTGCTGTACTCACTCCTTGCTTCCCTATTCAATTCTCCAATTCCTATTCTACTCTCCATCTTCCCTTCCCTCCACACAATCCTCCTATCTTTTCCTCAGCGAGCGCTCTAACCGACACACAGAAACTCTATCTAACAAGAGGAACTCTCGCTTACTTTGCTTATCGCAAAGCCTTGCGGGGAATTTCTTCCACTCTAAAATACACTCTATATTTCCTCCCGCTGATTGCGCGAGCGATCCTCGATCGAACAATCTTGTCACCAAGGTCCACGACCCGCAATTCTCTCGGTGAGCAGCGGACATAATTATTTTCGCTCCGCTCGATCGTCTTCGATCGGCAGTGGCAGCATGCAAATCCGACACGCGAGTTTGCTCCAGACACTCCGGATAAGTTCGTTGAATATTCGATGGCTCGTTCCGGCGAATCATCCCGATGATTTCGAATTGTCTACCGTGCTTACTCGGGACGTCTCAACTGAGCGACACCGATTGCCGCGTGTAACACGACAGCCGTGACTCGGAACAGACGTCCGTGAACGCGACGGAAGAACACGCTTGTCATTCTTGCGGTTTGACTGGCGGTCGGATAGATGGATCGAATCCATCGAGGGATTGGGTTCCTCGGATACACGTGATCCTGCTTGGAATTCGTTGCTTCTATGTGGTAGGGAATCTTCGCTCTTTGGAACCTCCTGCGGATTCTGGCGAATAAAATAATAGAAGATATGGAAGATCTGTACTGATTCCTTGTTTGAGTAGTGAAATCATTTGTTTGCAATTTGGTATGCAAACAAGAGAGAATCATCTCCAAATTTTGACATTTGTTTGTAAAGGGTTAGAAACTGCTCCACCCCATGAGTCTTTTATTTATGGCGAGACATATCGTGACCTCGGAAAGTTGAAGTTATCGACAGTTTAATGTTTCATTCGATGTTTTTCATTTAGTCGGCAATGTTATGAACTAAAATATTCATTCTGGCAAATAAAATATTGAACGCTCGAATAATAGAAAATAAGGAAGATGTGTACTGATTCCTTGTTGTTCGAGCAGTGAAATCATTCGTTTGCAATTTGGTATTGCAAACAAGAGAGAATCATCTCAAAATTTCGACATTCGTCTGTAAAAGTCTCCACAAAATTATGTGGAGCGCTAAGGGTTCAAATAATCCAAATTTTCATACTACCTGCCCAATTCCAAACGAACATGAAAAGTATACGAATCACCTGATACTCCCGAAGCACCCGCGGACATCCGCGAAAAGAAGCGGCAGAAATAATCCGAAGCCCGCAGCGAAATTCAATTTGAAACTGTAGCGCGGAAAGATAATCGCGCGGGCCCCGAGGAGCCCGGCCGATAGAAATTAAGCCGTGGAAGAGGGTGGTTTATCGAGACGACAATCCCGTCTCAGCCGAGGACTCCGTCGAGGAAAGTTTTTCGCGTCGCGGGACGGAAACGGACGAGGATTTAGCCGTCGGCCGGGCAGGGGTTGTACCGCGGCGGATCGTGACCGGTGGGAAGTGGCCGCGTTCAGAAACTTCGACTAACGTTGATCTACGTGCTGGAAAGATAATGCATAATACATTCCTGAAACGGAGAGCGGCCGTGGCGTCGGGCCGGCGCGGGGGTGGGTGCGCCGGTCGGTGTACGGTGTAGTCATAAATTTGCAATAATGCAAATGGCTGCTGGGTTTCCCGCGTACGTACGGTCCCGCTCTCGGGCGGCCTTCCACTCGGTAGCCTACTTTACGGCGTACGACGACCGTGGACCTGGTAGCCCCTTCTAGAGGGTGGGTCACGGAAAAGTAGTCCATCCGCGGTGATAGGACGAGACGAATGGACTTCGATGTGGGGAACCGATGGATTGTTGGTTGAAACCCTTGTCTTAGAATAGACACCGGGCGAAGATTTTCAACCCTTTGCACTCGAGAATACTTTTCGCAACGAACATTCCTTATTTTATTATTATATAATAATAATTAATAATAATAATAATAATATAGAATATTATTTATTTTCTGATGAAATATCAATGGTAGTTTTTACAATTAATAAAAGAAATACCTTGAATAATTAAGTGACGAGACTATTTTGTTTTGATGTTCTATGTGTTGGTAGATTATAGAAAATATATTAGATTTTAAATTTTACAATTTCGTTGGGTTAAATCAAATGGCAAGTGAAAGAGTTAATGTGGTTTAACGAACACAATGTCATCGAGTTGTGTTGTCGGTGGCAATTTTCACTGAGGTCAACTTATATCATTATACATAGAAAAACTCAGATATATAGTTATGTAATATATTTTGAGTTTTCCTATGTATAGTGATATAAGTTGACCTCTGAAAATTGTCATCCGCACAGTTCAGTTTTCTAAAAATTAGCCAGTACGCAATGTGTTACTGACTGCCACGGTGGTGGCATATATGTAAGATACCGTGGAATTTGTAATGAATCAAGGGCAAGGTTTAAAGTAAATTTCAAGTTTAATTTTAAATTATAATTAAATACTCGCAATACTCGCAATACTCTCTCAATACTCTCTCTATTACTTAATTCGCTCCAGCTTGCAATTCTCACACATCACACAAAACACAAAATGGCAAAAGACAAAAGGCAAGAAACAAAAGGCGTCTTTCCATGCATCCCTCCCAATACACCAGTCACTCACATACTCACACACACGGACCCCGCGGTCATCGCCTCTGTCTCGCTCTCACTCTTTACATTCGCACTCTCTCGATCACTCACTCTTTCGGTTATGTTTCGAATGACCGACAGCTGATCGGTAGTCCTACATACCGTGACATCGATGCAGAAGCAGGCCACTTTTCCATGGCCCACCCTGTAGAACGCGTCGAGATGCACGCTCCGAGGAATCCGGGAGTCGACCCTCGCCCTCTGAACGCTGCAACCTCCCGCGACGTCTTGCTCCGCCGGAACTCCGGCCGCAACCTTCCCGTTTCCAAGAAACGCGACGCGGCTATTATTCAGGCATTAAAACGTTACCCGCTTCCGGTATTTCCATGATAATCGACGGTTCGCGGGACCGCCGGGAAAACGTGGGAGCAACCTTTTGAATATTCGCGTCGCGGAAAGGGATCGGCGGGGTCGGTCTTCGCTGCGAGCATCGCGTTCGTCGGATTTCGAGGCTCTCGAGCAGCGGGCTTAATTATTGAGGTCTTGCGGCGACTTTGCGTGTTCTCCGAGGCGAACGGAGAGTTTGTACGTTTTCCTCCTCGTGCAAGTGTAACTCGAGACTGCGGTCGCGTTCGTGTTTTCGGGCTGGCGCCGTTTGAGTTTGACTCGTGCGTTATTACGTTATCGATTCTTTTCGCCGGAATTGGGAGGAAGTTGAATGTGTCGAGAATCTGGAATCTTACCCCTTTGTCTGCCACGTAAACACTCGTCAAAACTATTGTGTACTCGAAACAGTTTTTCACTAACCAGAAACTGAGAAATAAAAATTCTTAATAATCCAGTATCTTTCTTATATTTCACGTATTCGACAAAATTCGGTTTGTTCGGTACGTCATCAAAAGAATCTAACCAAGTTTCTGTAAAATATGTGACCCAAATTCTGGTGACGTGGCAGTTAGTGTTAAGAGAGAACAAGAGAATTTGTACATGGAAAGCTCCTAAGTTCTATATGGAGTAGAATTTGTCGATAGTTTCCCGAGTTCTCAAATTATGATCTTGTGAGGGATATATACACTCAGGAAAGTATTTCAACAATTGTCATGAAATAGTTTATAATATTTCGGTAAGAGTTGTATAATATACTTATTATAATTAATGAACACTGCAAGGAGGTATGATAACCAAGGAGGTTAAAGATTGAAAAGATTCAAATATATTTGTAGCAGCAGCAATCTTTGTTTATAAGAAAGAATTCATAACTATTTTATACATCTTTCGATTTTCTTGAAACTTTAGTTATATATTTAGCAGCTCCACCTTTGCAACCGATTACACATACTCTCCACTAACTTTCCTGTAACACTGGGTGAAACGATTAACGTCGCTCGGCAGTAATTTTTAATGAAACGTACGAAGAGGGTTCACAACCGGAAGGTCATTCGACTTTTCCAAATGCCAGACCCGTATATATTAGGAGGCATTCCCAGCGATAAAACGGAATGACCGAAAATTTTTCACTTATGACAGCTCTCTCACGGGGCGCGATATATTACCTATTTATTCCGCTGCAAAAGGAGTTTTACCATCGCCATCAATTCTCGACGATTACAGGACCTCTCGGATACGGAGGATTCACGTCCGGTCAACGGTCCTCTCCTCGGCCTCTATATTTTTACGATTCCCTGACCGACGCGCGTCTCCGCAGACAATAGTCGATTCGCTCTCGAGTCGTGACCATATTCCCCCTCCCCCCCCGCCCGGCTTTCTCGGCCGAAACCTTCTCCCTATTTCTTCTTGCTCGCGAAAGGTTGTCGCTTATTATAATTCCGCCGTTCGGGATCGATATCCGATTGTGGGCCAAGTCTTTACGATCCTTTCTATGAGAGACTTTACGACCGAGGATACCAACCCCCTTTGCAAACGACCGAAGCTAGGCGTGTGCGTGACGAGAGCGGCAGAGGTTTTCCGGGACCAGGATCACGTGCCGTTAACCCTCGCTTTACCACATTTGGGTTCGCTCGTGGCCTGAGCTATTAAACTCTTTATCAGCTTTGCAGTGTTCGATCGTTTAGTTAATACAATGTTGCTCAGAGATAAAGAAGGGACAATGAGGTATGAGGTTCAAATATTTGCGTGAACAAGGTCTGGGTTATGTGTTATTGCAACCTTAGAACAATAGAAAAAACAATGAAACAAGATACAAGTCAAAATATTTGTGTGAACAAAGTCTAGGTTATGTGTCCTTATGACCTTAGACACTGATTGTCACTAGCACTAGGTTTACAGGCATTTATTGTACAGTGTATTCTATTGTTCCTGGGGAAGTTGATATTCGTTCATTTAGACTTTGGAAATTGTAGATGTAGAAATAGACAATCAGGATTCATATCCGTGTAATTGGATCAATGAAAACCGATTGAAACATTTACCAAATGTTTATAAAATTCAAACCTAGTGCTAGAATCGTCGATACTGCAAAGGTCAACTCCCGCTATACCATATTTCAGTTCAAACTCCAATCTCTTTTTCCAATTTTCGCATAGCTCGACGCTTCAATTAACGCAACATTCCTCAGCGATAAAGTAAAGTCGATAAAACAGCAGAATATAAGATAGAAATGTTTATGTAAATAAGATCCGAGCATAAACATTCGCGCGAACGACCTTAGTGGTGGTTAACGCGTTTCTTGCTGACCCACGACGACCCGTCGATCGTCTTTTAATGGCAGCCGAGGACAGCGTTCGACAGAGGGTGGAGAACGCTCCTAGGGTCGCCGTTCCCGCGGAGATGAGTCACGGCGAGGAGGATTTATGCGCGTTTCGCTCGCGCCGCGAGTAAACGAATTTCCCTTATTTCTTCGGGGGACGGTTCTTTCTTCCGCCTCTCCGTGGAACCGGAGACGCGGAGAAGGGGAGATTGTTAGGCCTTAATGTCAACGGAGGGCTGAAAGACATCCCGGGGGTTGGCTCGCCTGAGAATCCTCGCGAAACCGGCCGACGAATCCCTTCGAGTCCTGCCGAACACGAAACGATAACGTCGTTTGCCACGGTGAATCGTCGCCGCGGCGGAATTGGGCGGAAGGGGATCGACGGGGAGGAGGCTAATTTCTCTCTTATCGAGGCCAGGATTGATACTTGATGCGGGATTAACCAATTTCTGCGTTCCAAGGGTGGTTTGATGCTTAATCGACAGTACAAGTCGGAGTTTCTTTTGGGGCGACGAGTTCTGGACTCGAGACGCTTTGTTGTTTCATTTATTCTTGATGCGATGCTCGCTGGGAGATTGAGATTAGAGGCAATCCTGAATTAAATGTGGTGGGTTGTCTCGATGTCTCTGCGACGAAATGACGTAGAAAAGGAACGACGTATCTGTTCACTTTTAAGCGAGACGAATTTGTTGTGTAATCGTGAGTTTCTTGATAGAAGCATTCTAGATAACTTTGAGATGTCACTGGTTTATTTCTTTGAATACTGTTTCCCTTGATTGTTCTCAATTCTTCTCTCGAATAAATATTCGAGTAATATTAGAGAATATTAGTCAAATGACTGATTTCCCTAGCTCGTCTTCCGCATTGTTCCCCGAGAATTTAGAATTTTTCCAAGTTTTCGAATTCTTACCAAATCCTCTTCTTTTCAAGATATTAATAATTGCGAAACAAAACAATCGAAACCAGTCATTTTGACTGGCACGTCAGTTCTAGTGTTAAAATATGTTACATAACAATATATCTGAGATTTTCCATGTATAGTGATATAAGTTAACCTCAGTGAAAATTGCCATCACAATTCAGTGTTCTGAAAATTAACCGGTACGCAATGTGTCAACACTTTGACTGCCACGGTGGTTACCGATGACCGGAGAACAGTTGCAATAAGAAACTTGATTTTCAATAAAAATATTTTTATTATATAGTAATATGACTACTGTAATACTAAATCATTAATAATTATTTTCAAGACCATTACAAATATTCAATGCTTTTAATATACAAATAATTGCGAAACAAAACAATCGAAACCAGTCATTTCGACCGGTTCTAGTGTTAAAGAATCTTCCCGAGCGATGCAAAGCACGCGATTCTTAACTGAGCCTGGCAGCGTTTGATTACAACAATTTGCGCCGAAGTGCCGCGACAATTGTACGCCGGTTGACAGAACGGAATGAAGTCGTTCGATCATCCGTGGAACGTGGTTTTTGTCCAGCCACGGGCGAGCCTTAATCAAGCCGGCGAGGTGGTTTACCTTACCATAAAGGAAGGCGTTAAAGCGAGACCGAGTCCCCGGGAATGGCGAGGCCAGGCCGGGCCGGCGTCGATAGACTCTTAAAGAAAAACAGACCGCGGCCAGATGCCGGTAAATTGCCACTCGAAGTCGTCCCCGGGCGGCCCTGGAACGGAAACAGCCGAATTGGGGACAAATTTAATTTGCCCGAGGGGGGTGGTCCGAGCGTTAAGACGACGGACGTGGCCGACGTAGCACCTGTTCCCTTCCAACGCACGTACCCCGCCCGGGCAATTTTTGCTCGGCCGGCCGCAGACGGAATTTTCGGTCGTATTGACCTGGAATCGATTATCGCGCGAAACTTCCTCTCCGCCTCGGGAAGAATTATAGAGGGCAGCGCCTGGAATGAATGGAAATGACAGTCTTCGAGGATCTCTAGAATCCAATTTTCTTCGGAATTTTATGTACACTCGTTGCGGGAGATAAGAAATTTTAGGAGTTGATTGACTGGGTAGATGGAGGTTGTGTGATTTTGTTTGTTAGATTCTGTTTAGCCAGTTAACAGAATTTAGTTGGGAAATCTCGTTCTGCGCGCAATAAAATCGAAAAATGGAGTCGAAGGACCAATACGTAGAGTATATTTTAATGAGAGGTCAAAGCGAAACAAAGAATTACATGTTTATGTGAAAAAATGAAGAATTCGCCGAAAGAATTGGTATCATGTCAAGCTTTGATGATGTGTATACTTGTCAAACACAGTTAACTGGTTAACGAGAGGTGAGTCTTAGTTATCGTATAATAAAATTACAGTGTTATATAACATTGAGTTTTATATAATGCATCGATGGGTATTTCTATAAAATATCTTGGTTCTTAATTTACTTCGTTAGTTCGTTTCAAGTAAGTGTCATTGGGAGGATTGTAAGAAATTTTTGGAGCTGATCGATTGGGTAGATGAAGGTTGTGTGATTTTGTTTAGATTGTGTTTAAATCTTTGCGATGGATCATTAGGTTTTGTATAATGCATCGATGGATATTTCTACAAAACAAGTTTGTTTCTTAATTTACTACGTTTCCTCGTTCCAATTAATGTCATCGGAAAGTGTCGAATGTTTCTACTGAAAGACTCTCGAGTGCAGAGTTAATAGTTCAACGAGTTGAATGCTTGGAATATCGTAGACGATCCATTTCGAGAAGCTATAGAGCTGTAGCAATCTCGGTATAAGTAAAGATGCAGCAGAATCGCACGCGAGCGTTATAAATGATTGAATAATGTATAAAATTGAGGAATATTGAATATAATCGACAACTTGTAGAATATACCTGCGCGTTTCACTGAAACGACCAGCTTCATCTACGACCAGTAAATTCCAGTTTCCTAATGAAGCGGACAAAAATGGCCTACAAACGATATACAAGGTGCCCGGGAGTGGCATCACACGCGTCCCCGTTGAATTTCAAACCGCGATCGCCGGTCGATCGACCGATCAAACATATTTCACTCGACCCGTTAAACAACCTATTAAATAAAAGATGACCCCGCGATTTCCGGCACAGCGGCGGCGGCCACGCCATAAACCTACCGCTCCGCTGATGCGAGCCAATACGAATTTTCATAAGGAAACCGCGGGCGCGCAGTGAAGCGTTTCCCGGAACCATTACCGGGCGCAGAAGTTCCCGGTTGCTCACGGCCGCATTACAAATTCAAAGGCAATTGCTCGCGAGCCATAAATACGCCGACGGTAAATTCTAACTAGCCGGTCCCGCGAACAAATGATAACGAAAATTCCATTACGCGGCCGAGAGGAGGGAATCTTCGAGGAGATGATCGGAGAGGCAGTCGGCAGCCTCTTTTTAGGGTGCGTTTACACCGACTGAGTGAACACTCGTTCGCCTTCCACTTTGAAAAAGTCAAAATGAGAATTCCTCGACTGACCTTCGAAACGAATTCGGTGAACGTAGATTATGAACGAATGCTTCGTTCGCTGCATGTGTCACGATGCTTTGAGACAAGTGCTTCAAAACACGTTTAGCAGATCATGCTAAATAGGTCACTCGCTTAATTAACGGAATAAAAGGAAACTCTGCTGTTCGAGTAACTAAATCATTCATCTGAAACTTCTACTAAATATGAACATTTCATCTTGAAATGACATTCGTCTGCAAAGTGTTAAGATCGAGTACGCTCTCGTTAACCCTTTGAACTCTGCAGGTTCCAATATAGCAACTACGTACTGACCTCCAGCTGTTTTACTAATTAACCCTTTGCATTTGAAAGGTGACTCTCAGTCGCCACTTGATTTGACACAGTGAAACTATAGAATGTGATATTTAATGTTAAACATTGTATAATGCCTCGACACGTGAAACATTGGAATAAAACAGCTTCGTTCCTCAAGTTACTGGTGATTTCTCTTCGAATTAGCCTCAAAGAACGTCTTCGCCTCGTAAAGAAATGTTAAATATTTCCAGCATGAAACATCCGAGTGCAAAGGGTTAAATCATTTGTTGCAAATATAAACACCTAATCTCGCCGAAGTGTCGACGTTTTCCGCAAAGGGTTAACACTGGAACTACCGTACCACTCGAAATGACTGATGATTTTTTTGTTCAGCAATTATTGATATCTTCGAAGCATCGAATATTCGAAAATAATCCATTGTTACAATTTTTATAGGATTTCCATGTTAATCGTATTAAACGCTCGGTAGTTCCAATATTAAACCGATCGTCGCTCTGAACGCGTCCACTTATAAATTCGTCGAAGAGAATACTCGCGATAGTTTCACTCTCAAACGTACAAGCAGCTTTAGGAGCGCGCGAGAGCAAAAAGGGGTGGGAGCCGAGCGGGAGAAAGGTGGTGGGGCAGGAGGCCGCGAGCTAAAGGCCGCTAACGAGGCCTCCGGGCGATTAACATCGGCATTTTAACTGCGCGGGGCCTTCGTTGATTTAACGGGGCCCCTCCACTCCTACGCGTAATCGCGTGCTCCGCCGGAGAGGGGCCCGCCGGGGGGGGAGAATAACGAAGACACCGGTGGGCCTGATACGCTGCTGGGCTCCTCCTTGTCGCTCGGTTATCTCGGTGGATCGGTATCGGGCCCAGCACGTGGAACACGGCGCATGTCGAAATTTGGGCACGGTCCGAATCGGGCAGCCATCGATTGATACTAGATAAAGGAGCTCTCCGGGGAATTGAATGCGTTTGTTAGCGTTAATACGATCCGCGCCGGCTACACGCCGAGTTCTTATGAGCTCGTGGGCCGGAATTCGGGACACGTGGCTTTCCATCTCGGCCCGAGGGGTTTGTGAAAGGTGTGGAGGAGAGACGGATGTTCCGGGTTTAACGTTGAGATTTGGAAGGAGATCTGTGGATTTGGATCTTAGCGTTGGGACTTATCTTGGGACTCGTTTTGGTGAGCGTTTGAGGTTATTCGCAATTATTCTGGAATTTTTCGTAGGTTATTCACAGATTGAACTTTGATTTTAATCTTTACTGGTAATAATGCTGTTTTGATGTGTATCTATGAATTTTACTATGAGCTATTAGATGTTCGGGAGAATTTACTATTTTGCGAGCACGTTTCTGAAAGATTAGAAATCTGTCGTTAATACTGAAACTGCCAGGACAAATAACCTTGATTTCTGTTTTAGAATCATTAATAGAAATTTAGCAATACCCAAATTGAATTGCTAAGCAATAGTCTATAGTTACATTCTCAGTTCTCTAGATTTCAAAAAATCAATTGAACTGCACAGTAGCTATTAAAAAGATTCCCATATTTTATAGTTACGTACAATTAACCCTTTGCACTCGAAAGTTTTTTACTAGAAATATTCAAGATTTTCCGACGAGGTACAGACGACATTCTCTGAACCTAATCTAACGATAATTCACAGATAAATTAAGCAACAAAGATATTTTACTCAAATATTCACATAACAATACAAAGTTTCATTTAAAGTACTAAATATTTAACTTCATTTTGCTGTATCGAATCAAACGGCGAAGGGTTAAAAACACAGTAACCTTATCTCGCATATCATCAACACTAGATTTACGGACGTTTATTCTACACTTTATTCTCTTGTTCTTAGAAAACAGTTCGTCTCTATAAACGGAGAAAACAGTAGCTTCAAAACTAGATCATTGCAATTTGTATTCGCATAATTGCACGTACCAAGATCGACTCAAACTATTGCTAAATAATGTTTAAAAAGTTCAACGCCCGTCAAACTGACGGGTTCCGTAAATCTAGTATTAACAGAGAGAAAAGAGACACAACACGCAAACTACGAAATCAAACAAATATGAAAAACTACAGCATAAACCGCAGCTTCCATGAATCGCTCGGTCGTATTTATCTTTGCAGTAGCATTTGTTTGGAGGCACCGCGAAGGCGGGAGCGCGCGGATCGCCGGCCGCGTCTACGTGTTTTCGCTGGGCTGTGTATTTAAGCCGAAAAGGGGGTCAATAAAATATCGGGCAAGCCTGCTTATACATATGGGCCGCTGGTTCGCAGTTGATAGAATAACAGAAACGCGTGTTTGCTTTCGCAACAGAACTTGCCCCGGGGCTGGGGGCCGTGATTTTCCTTGTAATCCGCGGAGCGGACGCAATTGCGAGCGTGTCGGAATGTTCCCTCGGTGACGATCCGGTGTAGCTACCGATCGGACAACATTTCCCCGGATCCCGGCCCTCCCCTCGTCCCCCCCTCCGGCTACCGTCGCACGCACACTCCCACGCGCCGCTGACCAACATCGCACATAACGCAAATCGATTTAGCATTAGTTACAACGGGACCGAGCAACAAAAAGAAAAAACGCGGCGTCATCTCCCCCGTGCGCGCCGCGCGCCGCGCACGGGCATTTCGGAATCGATACGCGTATTAAATCATTACCGGCCGGTATTACGTTCGTTTTAATGAACCGGCAAATTTCATTATTAAAGCAGTCTAAACACTGCCGCGGCCATTAAACGTTGAATCATTGATGCATCGCAGCCGGGTAATTTATTTGTCCGGTACATTTTTAATCAGGGTTGATTACAAAAACCTGTACCTGCAAATCGGTGACTCCGTCGGGCGCTTTATAGAACGAGTTGCAACTAGAGATTCATTGAATGTTCATCGGTAATATCCATTGTACAAACATCGTTACTTCGCATCGAATCCTATTTCCAAATTCCTAAGTTTTCCATTCGAAGCTATTCTATATTCAAATATCACTCTAATACCTCACACGCTCCTATAACCTCAAACCTCCAAACTGCCAATAAATTAGACCAACGTTCTTCTCTTCTCTATCAATCAAACACGAGATAAAAAGTATTCCACGGTTGACCATATTGAATATTCATCGATAATATCCATTATACAAACATCCCTAGTTCCCATCGAATCCTATTTCCAAAATTCCTAAGTTTTCCATTCGAAGCTATTCTACAAACTTCAAATCTGACTAAATAAAAAATCTAACTCTACCTCACACGCTCCTATAATCTCGAACCTCCAAACTGCCAATAAACTAGACGAACGTTCTCTTCTCCATCAATCAAACCCGAGATAAAAAGTATTCCACGGTTGACCATATCGAATATTCATCGATAATATTCATTGTACAAACATCATTACTTCCCATCGAATCCTATTTCCAAAATTCCTAAGTTTTCCATTCGAAGCTATTCTACATTCAAATCTCACTCTAATACCTCACATACTCCTATAACCTCAAACCTCCAAACTGCCAATAAACTAGACGAACGTTCTCTTCTCCATCAATCGAGCGCGAGAGAAAAAGTATCCCACGGTTGACCATAAAATTCGCTGCCTACGTTCGCGAAAAAAATGGCGGTCGTAGATCTAACTCGGCGATTCAACGAACGGTGAACAACCGGGCAGCGTCGTCGTCGTCGTCGTCGCGGCGGAATGGCCGGAGGTTTATCGTTTCCTGGCGCAATTGTCGCGCGGCGCGGAGCGCCTTCCGAGGATTAACGATACTTTTATTGGCCCTGTTACCGGGCTAATTGCGCCGGTAGCTCGCCTACAACCGGCCGTTTCGCCGCGCGTTGCGAGGACGAGCCGGCGTTCACGCCCCTTTCGGAGACGTCCGCGGTTTCGCGGGCTATCGCGGCCCGATTAGCCTCTTTGGCGGGGCCCGAACGAACACGGTGCACGCGCGGCCACGCACACGCTCTATTAAGCGGCATTAGAGCCGGGGCAGAACCGGTTCCGCGGCGGCCGGCGTAGCCGGGCTTTGTTTACGGGGCCCACCGGGGCCGTTTGTCGCGGCGCTACCGCGCTTGAATTTATATAAATGGGCCCGCGGAACCGTGTACCTCGGGCCGCGGTCTTGTCGCTGCGGCCGGCGATCCAGCAGCTGGACCCGTAGATTTTGAAGATGCGCGGTCGCTAATGGCGCAGGTGGCGCGACAGATGGACGCTTTTAACCGTTTGGATGCTGAACTTTTGTGGATCTTTACGAAAAATGGAAGTGATTGGGTGTGTGTGCGAAAAGATTAATGAGAGTAGTTGTCTAATGAGATCACAAATATTGTGTTATTACGAGAAATATTGAAAAATAACATTTATCTCTCGGTTGGAGAGATAAGATGATCTATGGCTGTGTTATCTATTTTCGTTGGTTTTCGCTTCGAATGGAGTACGCTTAATTAGGTTATTCTAATCTGGGTCGTCTTAGTTTGTTGAAGGTTTGGATAGTTCGATTCGAAGGTTTAGAGTTGTTAATCGATTGGAAGATTTTCTGTGATGGAGAGGTTTCTCTTCGTTACAAGGAGCTTTTCTAAGCGTAGAATGTCACTCGTTGGAGAGTGCTAATTGATTTATGAGTCGTCGAATGTTCCTGAAACTTACACGATAGTTTCCTGCAGTGCGACATCAATGCTTCCTAAATATATCGATAACTTTAATAATTCGGTTATACGAGCTATACAGTAATACAAGCTTAACCGTTTGGATGCTGAACAACTTTCTCAACTTCAACAAAGAAGACTAAATCGCAAACGAATGATTGAATTACTCAAACAACAAGTGGCCAGCGCGAAGTTTTTTTTTCTATTGATCATGCAATTGGTAGATAATTTAGCTTCGTCTGTCGAAGGTTTCGTACATTTCGAAAAACTAAATTCTCCAGTTAACAGGTTAATATAATAGTTAACAACGAAACACAGAATGTATTACTCGGATCACTACACGAAGAAAGTAGCGACGTACATTTGTCTAAAAAGTTGACCGCGTTTCGTGACATTGAGTCGTCCGTATCCTTCAAACGCGAGTTTCTTCGACATGAAATCCGAAGAGCGCGAAAGCGGCGCGTGGGACTGAAACGGTTGAAATCGGAGGATTACAAGCGGATCGATAGATCGTAATTTCATTAACGAGAGATTGTTCCGCAGACCGGATGAGCGTTCCGAGAGATCAGCGACGCAGGTTCGAGCATCGAATGCTGTTTTAGAAATTGATATTTGCATAACGTCGCGCGGGAAAAAGCGGTCCGCCGGTTTCCGCGGGAGGCAACATCGTTCGGCGCGCTCCGCGGTTAATAGGAAACCGAGGCACGGAGGCGCGCTCGCTCGCGGGTAAGCCGCGCGGAATAATTTCTATTTATTAGCGCGGGATTTCAGGCGTTTATTGTAATGCAGCGATAAAAAGTGTAATCCGGTTTCGCCGGGGTTCTCATTCGGCCGAGATATTAGTGAAAGGTCCGCCAGAGGAGCCGGGGCTTTTTGCGCGATCCTAATCTGTCCGCGTTGGTCCATAAAATTTCGCATTTGCATAAGAATCCGACGCGTAATTATCGGATTCCGGTGATCTATGTTAATTCCGATACTCGCGGGCGGTTTCGCAAGAACCGTGCGGATTAATGAGGAGTATGCCGCGCCGGCTGGACGGTTCGCTGAATAGCTTCCAGGAAAGTTGACCAACGAAAGCGCGATCGCAAGGAAACGTGGGCACACCGATGCGGGAGCAAATCCGCCGCGCGAACTGGAAAAACGTTCCGACGAGCGAGACCGTTTCCATGGGACTGCGCGCGTGCGACGGGACAAATTCCCCTTTCCGAAATTGACGCTGGGAAAGCTGCTCTTTAACCACTCGTCCCCCGCTTACGAGCGCATTTTCGTTCTAAACATCCATTCGAGCGAGCCGGCCAGCCCATCCGAGGCTTTAATCAAGGATAACAGCTGTAACGGCGTAATCAGCGACGATCACAGGAGGAGCGGAGGGGCGAAGGGGGAGGGAGAGGCCACCACGAGAACAGAACCACTATTAATATCCATTTGGAAGTCAGCTTTTCCCTACCGCCGCCTCTCCGCTCTTCTAACTGCGTTTTTCACCGGCCCTTCCTCGCGTCCTCTCTTTCGCGGTCTCGTTCCGCTTCCCCTTTCTCTGTCCCTCCCCCTCCGCCCCCCGGCCCGCTGTACCGCTTCTCTGTTCGCGTCTCTGTTACGCTCCGGCACGCAGTAAAATTGAACGAGGGGATGCGCGAGCCGGATAGGAGGGTGAATTCCATCGCGGGACGCGAGAGAGAGCCGGAACGATAGGGAACGAGACGGTATGACGTGTACAGGGTGTTTCAAAAGTATGTTCTGCGGATTCTGTGGATGTAAGAAGTGGCGGGATTGATCGTGATCTCGAAGAGGAAGATTGGAAGTGTGGTCGATTGACTTGCTGTTGAAGTTTCCATGATATCCATTAATTATGGTGCTATGGGAATGCGTTCTGTATCAAGCATCATATTTTGTCATTCTGCTCTATAGAATGCAGTCATCGCGCAGAGTACTCTACTCTACACCCGGGTGTTCGTCTATTATTCGATGACTAAACCGAAGAACGTATTCATAGAGCAAAATCCACGAAATGGAAACAATCAAATATTGAATCATTTCGAATTGCATTATCGATATTGCAGGTTCGTCTAGCTGAATGTTAGGTAGCATTAGGTAGCGTTATTTAGAATATAGAAATATTTTCTAATGATCATCGTTTAACCCTTTCCGGAAGTTTCTTCGAAGCATACGAAACCTTTAATATATGAAGCTAAATTGTATATGAATTGCTTAATTAATAGAGAAAAAGGGAAGTACGTCTCTGTTCGACTAATTAGATCATTTCTCCATGACTTACTCTTCCAAATCTCAACATTTCATCTCACCGTCCGAGTTAATTTCAAGTGCAAGAATGTTTGATTTGAATATTACATTCGAACCTTCAACTGCTTAACCAGTTAACTGTGTTGGACGAGTATACACGTCATCTTGAAGCTAAGTTACACATCGATTGCATAATTAATAGAGAAAAAGCAATCTACGTTCCGATCTCTCGCTGTTCGACTAATAACATCATTTTCATCGTCTTCCAAATACGAGCATTTCTTACCGATATGCCAATATCCATCCACAAATCAATTCAGTGAACTATAGTAATTCGCACCGTTGATTCAAGTAACATAATTTTTCACATATACCTACAAATTTCCTTATCATATCAAACTCGTTATCAGACGAGCTACAAGATCAACAGATCAATCGCTATAATAGTAATTCGCAGTGACTGATGATTATAACCAATCGAAATCACAAACGAATCGCGTAACACTCCTCCCCCCTGACAGTCCTGAAGTAACAAACAAACAGAACCAGAAAAGATCAATGGTCACCATGGTTCTTTATCGGTGAGACGATCTTTTGAAACAGCCTGTAGAATCGCGAACGATGAACGAGAGAGCGAACGACGCCTCGGCTCGGACAGAGAAAAGGGGTTGCGAATCGATCCGAAAATACCAAACCGGAAATTGCTGCGCCGACTGCATGACGGCCCGCAGCTACTTTCGAACCGATTGCCGGAGACACGTTTTTTCTCCCTTTCCCGCCGAGCTTCTCCTTTCCGCTTTTTCGAGCCGCGCGGATTCGACCTCCGAATTAAATTGCGACGAAATGGTGGTATGCTCCTCGGGAAAAACCACTCCTCTTATTTGCCGCGGGGTTTTCCGGCGCGCGGCCGCGATCGGTTTCTGTGTTTTTCGGCCGATGCTCTCCACCCGTTGATACGCGCTAGCTCGCGTCCCGCTTCTCTCCCGCAAAGGTAATGTTTATCGTGCCGGGGTCGCGTGAATATTTTTTTCATCGATACCGCGCGCGACCAGTCGATGGGAACTGTTTAATCGTCGCGTCGAACGCTGGAGTAATATGCGAAATATCGGAATAATGGATTCTTTGTGCGGAATGTTTGTAAACATTGCGTTTAACGCTGGGTTTGCGAGAAAGATTGCATTTAACGCTAGGCTTGATATATATTGAATTTGATAAACATTATATGGTAAATTATATCGATTTTGATCGATGCAGCTGAATATGTGTAATTGTCGACTTTAAAACGTATTGCCAAGATACGAATGAGACTGTCAATTTTTCTAGGAACAATCCAATTTATACAATAAACGTCAGTAAACCTAGTGTTGACCCTTTGCACTCGGAAGCTTTTCACTAGAAACATTCGACACATTCATGAGACGTAGATGACATTTGAAGACTAATGAGAAAATATACGTACATTAAGGAACAAAGCTATTTTACAGAAATATTTCGCATGTTGATGCATTATAAACTCAATACTATATATAACACTTTGTAATTTTTCATATCGAATGAAATGGTGACCGAGAGTCACCCCTCGAGTGCAAAGGGTTAATTATCGCAACGTTTTCGAGGATAATCAATACTAAATTCGCAAAAATCGTTCAAAAATTCAAGAATATTCATCTAGAAACACGATCTCTAGATTCCGAGTTCCGTGCATCAATAAATTACCCATCAAGCAATCGACCGATCATTCGGTGCGCGGCCGAAGTTCTAATTCAAGCCGCGAGAGTTAATCCCAGTCAACAGAGGATGAAATTGCCCGACACCGGCAACATTATCGGTCGACAGATTATATTGCGGCACGACGACGAAAACCTGTTCACATTTGCCCGGGATTACGTAAAACGACGACGAGCGCGGCCCGTTGACGGCTGACGGGGCATTAGAAGGAGTAATGACCTCGTACATCAATCGACAGCTCGTTGCGGGGCTGGATCTCGAAAAAATCGTGCCTCCGGATCGGCGGTACCGGCAACACGTGTTGCGCAGGGGCGTTATGGGAAACCGTGTTTTTTTTCGGCGTTTCTCTAAGACGGAACGGCCAGGAAAGTGGGACGAGGATTCCTCGATTGCACCGTGGATTTTAATTTAGTATCCGGCGAGGAGAGATTCTCCGTCGTCCCGTCACGTTCGGAATCCGAGGAACGCGGCGGCGAGACGCAGGGGTTTAGAAATTATTATGTCACGCCATAAACTGCAACCAACGGACCCATTTCTCAGCTTAATAACCTCTCGGATAAGATTAATTCATTAACAGGTACCCGCTAATAACGCCGGCGTGTAACCACTATTCACTCGATCCCGAGCGCGGAGGATGAAAGCGTGGGCAATAACATCGACGCAGCGGGCCCCGTCGAACGTGGAGGCTTCAAAGAACCAGAAACGCGTTCCTTAGAAACTGGTCTATCTTCCTCGTGCGGGAGGATTCTACGTCGAAGCCGACGCTCCGGACGGTTTTCACGGAGCCTCTTTTCTACGACCCTCGTTCGACTCTTTGTGGCTCGTTAATACGCGTGGAATACGCCGGGATTCAGACGTCAAAGTGAAGGGTTGCTCGATGTCGGTAGCTCGCGTGATCGATTTAACTACAGGTAGATCGCGAAGCGTTGATCCTCTTCAACCGGTTAACTGTGGAATTTTGTTGGAGAAACGTCTAGTTCTGAATTGTAGGAATCGGAAAATGCTACGTTACGATTTAATTTCGTAGGTGCATTTTTACTCTTAATAATGAACTAGTAGAAGGAAACATTCTCCTTTCTACGACCAGGTCTAGTAAAAACCATACAAATCGCTAACAAGAACAGTAATTGCCTACTGGTAACGAGAAATCTATATAAAAAGGAGATTTCACTTAGAAGACACTTAGCTATGCAACTTCGCTAATTGCCAGACTATTAAAAGAAATATAAAATTTGATTCGAATTACCTACGTAACACTAGAACTACCGAGCATTTACTACGATTGATATATGTACTCCCTATAAAAATTGTAACAGATTATTTTCAGTTTCTTCAGACATTCATTGTAATATTCAAATGAGACTATTTATTCTCAAGACCATTTCAAATATTCAATGCTTTTAAGATTGTTTCGCAATTATTAATATCTTAATAATAGTACGTGCACTTGTAGTATTATTAAGATAATATCTTAAATAATTATCAGATAATATCTTAATAGTACTACAAGTCGGAACCAGTCATTTTGACTGGTACGTAGTTCTAGTGTTAAAATATATTACATAACAATATCCCTAGCGAAAATGGAAAATATTGTAACATTTCTTAGATTATATATTTTCCTTCTTAGTGCAAAATTTGGATGTGTGAAAAATCTAATAATTATAGGGTAGTTTCTTTAAGATTCATTAAAATATCTAATATTATTCCTGGTGCAATATTGCCTACAGAGTTCAAGGGGTTAACACTACCTCCCATGTCACGTGACATAATTTTCCACATATACTAAAAAATTTCTTTATATCAACCAAACTCGTCAAACGAGATATAAGATCAATAGATCAATCGCTACAAAGAATCTTCACCTAATTTCTTCATTAAGTAAACTATTTCGACTATGGCACTGTCTATCAGCATTTCTTCAGCAGTCAACGTGTTAAATCAAATTTACCCTACTCGACACTCGCGTGTTCGTCTATTATTCGATGACTGTTCGTCTATTATTCGATGACTAAATCGAAGAACGTATTCATAAAGCAAAATCCAGAAAATGGAAACAATCAAATATTGAATCATTCCATTGAATTATCGTTATTCGATGACTAAATCGAAGAACGCGAGCATTCATACAGCAAAATACGCAAAATGGAAACAATCAAATATTGAATCATTCCATTGAATTATCGTTATTCGATGACTAAATCGAAGAACGCGAGCATTCATACAGCAAAATACGCAAAATGGAAACAACCAAATATTGAATCATTCCATTGAATTATCCTTACTGCACATTCGTCTAGCTGAATGTCGCCGCTTAGATAATGTTATTTAGAACATAAAAATATTTTCAAATTAACCCTATTTCCCAGACGCACAGAACATCCCTCTACCTTCATCCATCGTATCCACCGGAACACCAAGGTACAGCCAGCAAAAATCCAGCGTCCCGACGGTACACCTTCCGCGACCCCCGTTTAATCGCGCGACAGAAAGCGATACGGGGTGGATGCGTCGGCCGCATAATTTTTCGCGTGCCGCGTGGCGTCGGCCCGCCCCCTGTTTCCCAGGCAGCTTGTTATAACGAACTTTCGGGAACTAGCCGAGATTTGCATGGCATTACGCGCAGAGCAATATCGCGGTCGGCGTCGTTTTAACGGCGTTTTCCGGCGTCGGTGGCGGCTGCGCGGCGATTTACATACATAAACCTCGCTCGCCCGCTCGCTCAAGAACGGCAAAACTAACCGGTGACATAAAGTTGTAATTCCGTGCCGCGGCTTCCACCCCGACCCGTCCCGTCCCGCCTTTGTCTACGCGCGTAGTGTCACGGCGGCGGCGGCGGCGGCGGCGGCGGCGGCGGCGGCTGTAAACCCCCGTCGTTCCGCGCTGCCCACGTAAAACCGGAACCGAGGATAGTGCCGGCATTTTTCATGCGAGCGGATTTTACTGCGCGATTGGCGAAATTGAATGGAATCCATTCGCGGAGACACGAGCTGCCTACGACACGGAACGCCGGAAGAAGGTTCTAGGACAGCGCTGAGCACGCGGCCCACGGCGCGCTTGGCCCTCGAGGTTGCGCGTGCTCCGTCAATTGAAGCTTGAAAGCGTGTACACTTCTTGTCTTGTAGATTTTGAATAGTATATGCATTGGTAGTTGTGAATTAAATTGAGTGAACGTTGAGTAAAGGACGTGCAGAGCGTTGACAGCGCTGAGCACGCTTCCCATGGCGGCACTTGGCCCTCGAGGTTGCGCGTGCTCCGTCAATTGAAGCTTGAAAACGAGTATCACTTCTTATCTCGTGCTTTTTGAATAATATAGGCGTTGATAGTTGGGAATTAAATTATGTTAATGTTAAGTAAAGGACATAAAAAGCGTTGACAGCGCTGAGCACGCGGCTCTCGAGCTTGCCTTTTGAATAGTATATGCATTGGTAGTTGTGAATTAAATTGAGTGAACATTGAGCAAAGGACATACAGAGCGTTGACAGCGCGTTGTCAGGAATGAGGGATTTAAAATTGGTTAACCCTTTGAACTCGGAAGTTCCTCACTAGAAATATTCAACATTTCTTGACGAGACGAAGACGATATCCTTTGAAGCTAACTCGAAGAGGAATTAGAGGTACATTGAGGAACAAAGCTATTCCAATATGTCAAATTATAATAGCTATTAAAAAGGTTATAATATTTCTAGCGAAAAGCTTCCGAGTGCAGGGTTAAAGATCAGATTCTAAAGTTTCACTGCATCAAACCAAGTGACTGAGAATGCAAAGAGTCACCTGCCGAGTCACCTGCCGAGTGCAAAGGGTTAATAACGCGTTGAGACTCTAACACTGTATTCCTCGCAGAAAGTGTATTAAACTTTCAATTCTGAGCCACGAAGGATACCAAGCTTTCGATTCTAACCTACAAAGACTATCAGATTTCCGATCCAGCCTCGCAAAGATTATTATATCATTGATTCTACCACAGGTTCCTCAGCACTTTTCTAGGACCTCCGAAAACAGTAGGAGGTTCAAGGGAAGTGAGCAATGTTTCAGAAGAGGAGACGCCTCCCGCTACCGACATGCAATTAAACGTAATTAAATTAATTGGGACACCGGACAATCAGGCCAATTACCGATACCAATCAACGATCGTGGCCACCCACCACGCTGCATCGGATACACCCACGGGACCCTCCACTCTCTCTCTCTCTCTCTCTCTCTCTCTCTCTCTCACACACACACACACGCACGGTTCTCTTCCTTTTTTTTATTCGGATGACAAACCCCATTAATTACAGGCCCGCGGCGCCGAACCCTCCGAAAATTAGCACCCTCGCCGACCAGGCCTGCCAATTTCAGGTGGACACCGGCAGCGCGCTCGTCACGCGTGAGCCTGTCTTTCCGCGGACCGATTCCGCCCTTCGCCCTGATTTCGCTTGGCGTGATACTGTCCGCGGTCCCTCTGCTCGGTGGCTTCGAAATTACAGTCCGGTGGCTACTGAATTTTTTATTCAATTCGCCGCTGTTTATTTTGCGGGACTTCTCTACTTTTCGCTGGGTTACGACTATTGCAGCAAGGGTGGTTTCTTTGGATTCGATGAGCATTCTTCGGAAGACTCATTTTATTATTCTATCTTCATCACTGTTTATCTTCGGACTTATGGAGAACATAATTGTAGGGCTAATAAAATAAAAACTCCGTAGTCAGGTTAAATATATTTACGCGATGTGCTCTTCAACTGCTTTTCCAAAAAGAAAAGCTCAGTCTAGGGCGTGTGACCCAGGTCATGGCGGTCCTTGGTTATAAACTTGTCAACGGGCCTGGACTATGTCTCAGACCCCCAAGTATCGACAAGCAAAAGGACGAACCGTCTACATAATAAATAAACAAAGTATATCGACGATAATCTAGAAAACCGAGTTCATTAACTACAACCGCCAATGAAATGTTCGCGACGCACAATGAGTGCACCGTACGATCCGCGCGCATAGCAATTAATCTACGGCCAGTTTAAAATCGATTACACGAGGGCTTACCGGTGTTAACCGGCGAGCGCAACTCGAGCGAAAAAACAACGGAATTACTCAACGAAGAATGTTGCACCTGATGGATTACATTTTTTACGATCCCTGGCACGGACATTAGCGTGCCGGGGATTCCCGATCGGGCGGCGTGGAAGCGGCTGCCGGGACACGCAAGAAACCGGTCATCGTTCGCGCGTAATCCGCTCGCGGTGGAACCTTGCAGCGGGCACGGAAAGGAGATCTTAACGTTAATCCGTGAAAATTCATAATTGCACGTTATATGGTAACCCGGCCGTTTCGCAAGTCCCAACTGGCCGGCCGCGCGGGATCCGGGGCCCCCGGTGATTGCCGGGTAATATCGATATCTCGCGATTAAACGATTACCGAGATTGATATCTCAATTGGCGGGTAACGATTTCTGTGTTATTACGGCGGCGGGTGTTTCCGCGGCAGGATATTCCCCTCCCCGCTCTGTCCGCCGCCTTTGCGAGAGCTGAAATTTCACTTGTCAGCGGCTGCCCGGTGGCTGCGCTCCCGGCCACGCTTGAAATTTACTGCCTTAATGGAAATGCTGTATATTAATTGCTAGAAAACGCGGCTCGCTAACTGACTCTAATTCAACCGGCTCGGTTAAACGTCTTACAAATTGCCGGCCGTTCCAGTGTGCTACCCATTCTTGTACGCTCGAGCGGAAAATACATCTTTACGCTCCCTTATAGTCCGCTCTTCGGGATTTCGTCGTTAACAAGCTATCGTGATCTACTCGATCAAAGCTATACCCCTAATTTAATCTACATGATAGATTCCCATCGCGGAACAGAACATTCCGTATCGTAGGAACGTAATTATCAAGTAAGCTGAAGGCACTGGCAGTATCTTATAAGCACGCTCGATTACATGAAGTATATTACTGTGTTACAAACTATCCTCGAAGGATCAGCACTTAATTTAACCCTTTGCGGATGAAGATTTTTTGAGATGTACGAAATCTTCGGCAGGTGAAGCTAAATTATATATCAGTTACTTGAATGATAGGAGAAACGGAAACTATGTGCTGATTTCTTGGTGTTTGAGTAATTAAATTACCACAGTATTGGAAAAATATAAAATTTCATTCGAATCTCTTATCTATTTAAAATATATTACATAACAATATATCTGAGTTTCTATATGTATAGTGATATAAGTTGACCTCAGTGAAAATTGCTATCCGCACAATTCAGTCCTCTGAAAATTAGCCTGTCCGCAATGCGTTAACACGACTGCCACGAAAAACATCAGCATTTTACGTGCCACTTATCCTCTCTATAGCGAAGGTACAAAGCAGATTACTAATTCTTTCATACGAAAATTCTTATACTCCCCTATTGTATAGTTATTCAAATTACGGAAAATTTGAATTCAAAATTATCTTCCAAGTCACAATTATTCCCTTGTAATTCGAAAGCTCATCGGTGACCACCGTGGCAAAGCGTGAAGCGCGAGGCTCGAACGAAAGCTAATCCAAACAGCGGCGAACAAGAGAAGAGGACGCCGGCCTTGGAACCTTCCCTAGTAATCTGCCGAACGATCTATCCGCAGTCGCAACCCGTTATTAGGCATGTGCGGCTCTCACGAAAATCCGCACCCTCGGCGGCGCGGGCGGCTAACAGAAAATTATCACGACCGCGTATCGTTCCCGGAGGGCCCTGTCCCCGGCCCCGCTCGGGAACTCACCCCCTTCGGCGGACGCGGCCGCATTATGTATACGCCCGAGAGAAAAACGGCGAGCGGCGCGCAGAGGAAGCGGGACAGGGCGACCGGGGCGCAACGAGGGGATTCCTCGCGGTATTCGTTACTAATGGGCGTTCTATTTAGCGGCGCCCTCGGCCCTCCAGGGACGTGTCACGCGTCACTGGTCTCCCGCGCATCTCCCGACAGTCACAATGCCCCGGCGCTCGGTGTCAAAGAGCCCGGCCAGAAGTCAGGGACGCGAGCGTATCAGTGTTTCCCGAGCGACACGCGCGTCCCTCTCTGTTCCGTCCTTCGTTTCTGTTTTTTTTAAAGCCACCGGAGGGGTGGCAAAAGTTCTGTCTCGCGGAGGCAGCGAACAAAAAGTCCTGACGGCCACTGATCCGGGGACGCCGCACGATTTTTAGGGAAAGATGAGGGACACATGTCCTTCGTATCTCGCATTCATGGCTTGACAATTCGATGCGGATGCTTTTTGTGATCTTTGTGCGCCGGGGTCCCCGTGGATCTCGTTTTGTTCGGCATGCCGGTCACCGGCATTGAATGGTTTCGTGGGGTTTTCGTCTTTTCGGTGGAATCAAGCTGGCGTACTGATTTCGGAATTCTTAACTCGCGCTGGAAAGACGTGCCATGCACGTCGAGACAGTTCTGTCCCGAAATTCTCAATGATGTCTTTCAGACATTGGTAACCTTGCATTACGCCTATTAGATTACTTTGGAATGTATCTATACGGAATGATTAACAAACGAAATAAGTGTACGTATCAGTAAAATAGGTAAAAAGAAAATTCATCGCAGGAGACCAAATTTTGGAATTCATTTCCAGCGCGAGTGGTTAAGAGTGACGTATTAACTATGGCAGTCTATCGGTTCGTAGAATCAGATGAAGCTTATTTATTTCTTTTCCTTCTAATTGTTCATTTTTATCTTTGCTATCGCCCGCCTAAGACTGGAAAAATTTAACGATCGCACTACTAAAAATCTGTTTTTGTAAAAATAGAAAGAATTCAGTTTCGAAATTGAAAAGGTTTTTGCAAGAACCAGTGGGACTCAAACGGTTAAAGGTAACAGAAGTTTCTCCGAGGAATTTATTTACTAATGCGTTAACTGAACTGTGAAGCAATTAAAGTCGAAACTCTTGGAGTTTCTATAGACAGTCAATTGCTCGGTAGTTTCAGTGCTAATAGTCGTTAGGTTAAGCTTCATTTAAAAATTGCGATGTTTTAGATTTTAATAATCGTGTACACATGATTAAATAGATTATTGTCTATAGAACTCGAAGAGCAGAGATTGACAGGCATAAAGAATAATTTAGGGGTTGAATTTCGAGGCTGCCGGCTTCCCTAAAAATTATAGATTACTACAGATACGCGCGAATCGATAAAATCTCTCCCGTCAACAGGACAGGACTTTCCCTTCCGCCTAACGTCCGCTCGTCTATATCAGTTAACGGGGGCGCGTTCGCGTACGGCCGCGAGATTCCATGGGGCGACACTTTTCCGGAAGGGGATGCTGCGCGTCGCCGGTGTGCCCCTCGATCAACGTCAATCAGCCGTTAAACAATGACGCGCCGCGCAAAGAGGATTTTATTGTATTGCGGAGAGAGCAAAGTTGGCGTCACAATGCGTCCATCCCCATCCGCCTGCCCCCCGCCCCCCGCCGGAGGGTGTCGCTACACCGCCAAGTCACCCTCGAATATTCTCGTCAACGAGGCTATCGCGTACATCCCATTCTTTCTTTCTCCCTGCGTCCTCCTCCTTTCTTCTTGGCTGCGTTTGTGCATCGGGGATGCACTTTTTTCGAGCGTTCTTGTTCCAGTGACACGCTGCCCTCCTGGAAGACGCGCGCTGGAATTCTCTGAACACTTCCGACTTTCTCGATTCGCGGGATATATGATTTCGAGTAGCAACTTTTTATTTTAGAATTTTAGGGGGTTTTAATTGATATTCTGGTTGATACGTTTAGATTGCTTCTATGTTTAATGGAAATATTTTAATATGAATATTGAAGAAGAATGGGAAAGAATAGTGGAGAAAATGTAATTATTGTTACATTGTAACCTATTGTTTCGAAAATAAATAATAGTAAAATATATATTTTGCTTTATTTATTTTCGAAACAGTAGGTTTCGAAGCTTCACGAACGACGCTTCTTATGTCAACCTCTAAAAAAAGAATCATTATTCAACAATAAATCTCAACACAACTTTTCACTTGAGAATTTTAAATGAGATTTATATTCCGATTGCTACCTGCAGATTGCCCTATACCACTCCAACAGAAATATTTCAACATAAATATCGAAGAACATCAAAGAATATTGAGACAAAAATAATAAACCCCGATACATATTTCAATATTTATCTTCACACAGACCAACAATAAGCTCCACAGTTATGTCAGCCTCCGAAAGCAAGGACCCTAATTATTATTCAACAATAAATCTCAACGTTTATTTTCAGACCGACGGTGTCAACTCGCAGCGAGCCACGAAAACAACCCCTTGAAGACACGTGAGAATCGTCACCGAGCTTCAAAAACATTGGCCAGATCCAGCAGCCGAGGGTGAGTGAAATATTACGCGTACGGGGATCGAGGGATGCGCGCGCGCGGAGGGGTTAAGGGCCCGTTTTAAAGAGGGTGAGCCGGCCGTGGTACGCCGGAGTGAAATGGATCTTGATACGGCGACGTGTCAATGCGGCCAACAAAGCGGGGCCGTTGTTAGAGTATTAAATCCGCGTTCGCTCGCTGCGTCGGGCCAGTTGCGCCGTTGCTCCGGGCGCGGAGGGATGAATTACTGTCGCGTTTTGAGACAAACGGGCTACAGGGATTAAATAAACTGCGATACATGCACTGCTGCCAAAAGAGTCCAGATTAATCCATTGTTATCGAACTCCGTCGCTTTTTCTCTGCGAGCCGTTGTCCAACCCTTCAGGAGCTGCAGGGGGTGTGTAAAGGGTGGAATGAAATATCGCGACCAGTATTAAGCAATTAGTAGATGTTACAGCGATTGAGATTGTAGATGTATCGCTACTGAGAGTTCGCCGAGTAATTTTCTCTGACAATTGTTTGGATTATTCGAGATTATCGCGTTGTTTTTTATCATTAACGTTAATTAAATCTTGGCTGTTTTTTGGATTATTCTATTGTGGCAGGTAGGGAATTATTATTTGGCGTTGCAATTCTCGTGTTATCAATTTAGTTAAGGGATTAAACTTTTCATTCGACATTGATTGTTTTCGGTAATTCAGAGCACTTATCCTCTCAACAGCAAAGATACAAAGCAAGAATTATTAACCCTTTGAACTCTGTAGGCTCCAATATTGCACCAATTATAACATTAAATATTTGAATGAATCTTAAAGAAACTACCCTAAAACTATTCTATTTTCCGCACATTCAAATTTTGTGCTAAGAAGGAAAATAAAAGATCGAATTTTATTATCGCTGGGAATACTATAAAAATTAGTTGCAGTTGCTGATAGAATACGAAACAACCTGGAATGCTAAGGGTTAATGCTTTGATATGAAAATTCTTATATTACCCAATTATCTAGTTATTTACGGAATTATCTTCAAAGTCATAATTATTGTCTTGTAATTTGAAAGCTCCGCTCATCGGTGTCTACCATAGCAATCGAAGCGTTAACGTTGAGTTTCTATGCATTTAAGGGAAACTTGAAACTTGACCGTTGCAGAAGTATAACAAACATCGAAAGTCTATTATCACATTCTTGCCATAAGCCCATGTTTCCAATCACACTTTCCAGAATTTCAATTTGCATATAGATCCCTGGTATAGTTATTATCGACGCAATACGCATCGAAATCCACTAGCTGACGAGATTCCCAGCCGTCGACTCGCGTTAAACGCTCGTAATTCGATCGAGGCACGCGCGTAATTCTTGCAGCGAGCTGTCGATACGATGGTAGCAGAAAATCGAGGGGCGCTCATCGATATCACGCGGCGCTGAACGCGTCGAATCCGCCAAGATTTCCAGGACGTCAATAGTTATCGTCGTCCTACGTTCCCCAAGGTAGCAGATCGATCTCCATCAGCGCGGCCGTTAGACGTTCCGCGAGAGGGGCACGGGACTTCACGACTCGATCGTTAAATTCCTGTAGCCGGAGGATAATCACGGACTCTAAAGCCCCCTGCACACGTTCGAGCGTGCTACCATGCGTGCGTCGATTCCTGGGCTTCGCGAAACCTGCATCGGCGTCGGTTTATTGTGTAAGGTCAACGTTAAACTCGTGTCTCTTAGGAAAGTTTAGCTACGTTAGGCGTCGAGGATGATCTCTCGAGGAATTCACACAAAATTCGTTGAGTCCACGAGGTGTTTCCATTGTTTAGTCCAATGCTTATGCAATTAGATCAGTTGATGGCTAGATGGGATGCTGATCTCGTTGGTCAATTTCTATCTTCATTTGATTCATGTAATCAATGTACATTTTATGTCTTATTATGTAACTCTATTCTACCTTCCGATCATACCGATCCTATCTTCTTTCCTTTCCTCGAAAGCCTCGCGTCATCTTTCCATCATTTCTGCTAAATGGAACATTACAATTAAAGAAGCTTGTAGGATAGCTTAACAGTATTGATTTTCCTGATGAAGCAGTTTCCTATGAGGTCTACATAGGCAAATGTTCAAAACATGATCCTAATTTGCTACTTGGGTGATCCTTATCTTGGACACAATTATAATACAAATAATAGGACAGAGTATAATTGAGAGAAGCAAATAGGTAACAGCTCTGTACTATCGAGAGATGCCACAATGTGTCTTCATCTCATCTCCAATTGTACCTTCGATCCACTTCCGATACAAACAGAATAATAGAAAGACCTCACCAATCGATTATACGAGTATTCAACACATCAACCGACCTCTGAACATTGCAACATGCACCGCGCAGCCTAATAGCCGTCTACTTACTGTCAATAGAAGACGCCACAATGTGTCTTCATCCAATCTCCAATTCTACCGTCGATCCACTTCCGATGCAAACAAAATAGAAAGACCTCACCAACCGATCTCCCAACAATGCAACATGCAACGCGCAGCCTAATAGCCGCCTACTGACTATCAACAGAAGACGCCACAATGTGTCTTCATCCAATCTCCAATTCTATCCTCGATCCACTTCCGATGCAAACAAAACAGAAAGATCTCCGATCTCCCAACATTGCAACATGCAACGCGCAGCCTAATAGCCGCCTACTTACTATCAACGGAAGATGCCACAATGTGTCTTCATCTAATCTCCATCTACCTTCGATCCACTTCCGATACAAACAGAATAATAGAAAGACCTCACCAATCGATTATACGAGTATTCAAGACATCAACCGACCTCTCCACATTGCAACATGCACCGCGCAGCCAAGTAGCTGACTATTTACTATCAACAGAAGATGCCACAATGTGTCTTCATCCAATCTTCAATTCTACCATCGATCCAATTCCGCTGAAAACAAGACAGAAAGACCTCCGATCTCCCAACATTGCAACATGCATCTTGCAACCAAGTAGCCGACGAATGGATCGCGACACGTTCGAGCGTGTGCAATGGGCTTAAAGGGAGGACAGAGCGCGTAGAAGTGGCTCGTTTATTTCTTGCTCTCGATCATTCCCGGCTCAAAGGAGCACGACAAGGATTTTTATTAATCCGACAAGCCGGCATCCCATTACCTCCGGCTACTCGCCATGCTCATACATATGAATAAACGCGCGGGCAAAACAATGAACCTTGTCCCGAGCGGGAAAAAACCTGCGCGAAGGGGATCAGAGGGGGCGGAAAAAAAAGGAGGAATGTTCTAGGCGGCGGGCGGGGTGGTCCGCGGTAAGAGGAAAAAAGGATCGTTCCTCTGTCAACGTTTTCACGGATCTTATCGGTGCCGGCCGAGCTTTAAGCATACAATATGATTACCCGCCTCTATATCCTCCGGAGCGAGCGCACACTTCCCTCTTTCACGGGCGCGGGCATTCACGGAGAGTGACACGCGTAGGTTACACGCCGTGAGCGCTCTAAAGTGAGTCACCGAAATTCGCGTGGGCTCGCAGCTGGCAAGTTCGAGGAACGAGTATCCGTCTTGCTCCTTTATCCGCTGCCTTCGGGCCACGGTTGACAATGCGCCCGGAGAGGATACATATGTATGCGCGTTATGGGTGTTATGTACTGCCGCGGACAAGGTGGGTATCTTCTAGGACTAGGATGACCAGTTGTCCCGACGTTTACAGTCACTGTTTTCGGTTCCACGCTTGTCGCAGAGATTTTTCGGAGTGTTACGCAATGCACTGCTGCGTGGGTGTTGGGAATTGTTAGGGTTTAGTTGTTATTAGCGGTGTGCGATCTTTATGCTACTATGTCTGTCTGAAAAATGTTTCTTCTGTGACTTAGTGTCTTTTAACCCTTTTCGGTTCCACGCTTGTCGCAGAGATTTTTCGGAGTGTTATGCAATGCACTGGTGCGTAGGTGTTGAGAATTGTTAGGGTTTAGTTGTTATTAGCGGTGTGCGATCTTTATGCTACTATGTCTGTCTGAAAAATGTTTCTTCTGCGACTTCGTATCTTTTAACCCTTTGCCCTCCAAAAATTTTTTACTAGGAATATTTAATTTTTATGAGATGTAGATGACATTTGCAGATATCATGGTGAATATTAATTTTTTGTTTAATATTTTGGCGCCTCCTAGGTTGGACACCGTGGTTTTAACCTTTTGCACTCCGTAGGCGTCCCTCGGTTGTCAACTGATTTGACGTAGGAAAATTGTAAAGTTTTAAACTTCTTGTTGAGTCAGTTTGAATGTCGTTGGTTGATTAGGAAATGTTGAGTATTTCCAGTAACACCTGTGCAGTACAAAGGGTTAATGTGATTAGGTTCTGAATATGAGTCGCTTAGAAGCCAATGGTTAAGTCGATCTTTTGTAGATTTTAACGGAATCAATAATATTCTATTGTCGAAGAGCCTAGCCTTTGAGAAACGACTTCATCATTAAATCAGCCATTTTAAAAACTAATGTATTAGGAAACATTAATTTTCTCAATCTTTGTTTTCCAGAATTACTCGCATTGCCTTCTAAGATACTCATATCTAGTTACGATTCTTGTTGCCATTATAGTTCGCTTTCCTATTAGAACTCGACACAAATAATAATATAAATTATACAATTTCTTCCCAGTAATTTTTATGCTAAAACGTATAATTGCTTTTCCATATGAAATTATTCTATGTTTCTTTTCCGGAGTGAATCACTTCGACGAGCGAATCAAACGACAAGATCCCGAACGTCTCTATCCCGAAATTCGAGCCGTAAACCGGAAGATCCTTAACTCGCGGAACGTATCCCAGGTTCCGCCTTTCGTTTCGTTCATTCCGGCACGGAGCAGCACGGTGAACGGGTCGCGTGGGCGTCCGATCGTTCGGGTATAGAGGTTTGCTAATCGTACCCGGCGGAACACGGTTTATTGCCAGCCGACGACAGGAAAAATGAATTTATGGGCCACGGTGATTGAGTTGTACGCCTTACCAGGATTTCAATGGGTGGAGATCTTTCAGATGATTTTCTGCTCGTTTATAGGAATTTTATTAGCGCCGGCACTGGACGCGGCGCATCGTTAATGGATCGGGGATCGAGTATGCTGATTCTTCTGAATCGATTCGATGAAACTGGAATACACCGGGGAATATTTGTCTTATCTTGAACCAGTCTGGACCAGTTTCTAGGGCTCTGATTAAAACGGACAATGCTTCGATCGTAATCGATCTTTTCCTATTCAGTGAACTTTCGAGGATTGTTTGTGTCACCAATGGATTCTACGATTTACTCGTTAAGTGAAACAGAATTTAGCATAGAATAGACAGTGCTCCATTCATCATCAACCTTTTCCATTCAATAAACTTTGAACAATTCGTGCCACTGAATCCTATAATCTATCCTCTAAGTGACACAGAATTTAGCAATAAATTCACAATGCTTCAACCTTCTTCTATTCCATAAATTTTAAACAATTCGTACCACTGCATCCTACAATCTATCCTAAGTGTCACAGAATTTAGCAATAAATTCACAATGCTTCAACCTTCTTCTATTCAATAAACTTTGTACCATTCGTACCACTGAATCCTACAATCTATCTTCTAAGTGACACAAAATTTAGCAATAAATTCAATGCTTCATCATCAAACTTTTCTTGTTCAATAAACTTTAAATATTTCGTACCATTGCATTCTACAATCTATTCCCTAAGTGACAGAATTTATCAATAAATCTACAGTGCTTCATTATCAACCTTCTGCTATTCAATAAACTTTGAAGAATTCGCACCACAGCATCCTACAATCTATTCCCTAAGTGACAGAATTTAGCAATAAATCCACAGTGCTTCAAACTTCTATTCAATAAACTTTAAACAACTCGTACCACTTCATCCTACAATCTATCCTCTAAGTGACAGAATTTATCAATAAATCCACAGTGCTTCATCAACCTTCTCCTATATAAACTTCGAACAATTACTCGTGTCACCGCTGAATCTTTCAATCGATCCGGCAACCGAAGCAAAGTTCAGCGAAAGGTTCAACGTATCCACGCCGCGGCTGCGATCTATATCTCGCAGCTGGAAATTTCAAAGATCGCCGGGCAAATCCCTCGGCAAATCGCGTCGAAATTTCGTTCAGCGGTCTCACCCGGCGCCGTTGTTTGCCGCGGCCGCGGGAGACGCGCACCTGACGGATCGTCCCATTGCGGACGGAACGGAACTCGTTCGAGATCCCTGGCCGAACGAGAAACGTCCCTCGCGATCTTCGGGCTTAGCTGTACACGGAAAACGTCGCATTCGGTAAATCCCCGGATCTCCGGAGGATACGTGTAAATACGACGAAGAGGAGATTACCGATGTCGCCGCGAGAAACACAGCGTCGCCTTGACGAGACGAACGCGTTACCCGCCGCGGCGTATTTACAATCGTACGGATTAGGGGAACCGACAACAATCCGGGTACACCCGGTAGCCGGGTACTCGGATGCTTAGTTGCTCCGGCGAGGATTCGCCATATTTATACGGAATCATTCGTTCGCGCGGAGATCGGAATTACCCGAGATGCCGGCGAAAGTATCATAATTACACGGGTATTTTCTTTGAAATATATATCTGTTTAACCCTTTGCGGACGAAGATTCTTTGAAAGTATCAAACTCAAGGTGTCCAGATATTAAGTATAGTATGATAATATTTGAACTTGTATGTTCACTAATAATGTCCTCTATATTGTGTGTTACTCTATGTTATGTTTACTAAAGTGCTTAGAAAACTTCAATAATACTGTAGAGGTTTAAGGATAATTCAAAAATAATGAAATAATAATCTAGCTTAAGAAAAACTAACAATAATGACATTCCAGGAAACAAAAGTATATTTTACTGTTACTAAATTCAGATCACATAAACACTATCACATAAACAGTGTTCCAATTTACCCCGTGAAGAAAGTCTGCATAAATTCAGAATCAGACGTACATTGAAATTCCCTCGAAATTCCCGAATATTCCCGAGTACTCCCGAGAAGCTAGTACCGCGATCCATCGTGTACAGGGCTTATCGCATCGGCGGTGTAGCCGCGTTCCGCGCGAAATCGATTTCACGTCGTCCGCTCGCCACCGTTCCTTCGATTTTCCTCCCTCCGGTCGGTTCGTATAATACGAAACAGCGGCGGGACACCGGCGGAGTAAATAGAATGTCCGACGCCTCGGTCCGTTCATTCTCTTGATAAATGCTGAAAAGGATCGCCTAATCGTGGCCCGGGCTCCTTTGTGCCCGGTGGCAGCCGGACGGGGTAGAATCATCTCGCCGGAGGAAGGAAGATTAACGAGGTAATCTTTGAAGATTGGATTCGCGGCGAGTTAAGCGATGAAAGTAATCAAAGTCCGGGGTTACCGTGTTTCGCCCGGGTCCCGGGGACTTTTACGGCGTGCACTTTGATCGAGCGGCCGGGAGGGAAAAGGGGGCTATCGTCGTTTAATTGATTGAAACGGGAGAAACAAGAGTGCTCGACGCGAGATTGCAGCGATCGCCATTGTTTCTGTTTCGATCATCTCTCCGTTGAACGCCTCCTCCTTCGTGTCTCTACTTCTCGCGTAAGTCTTGTAGGTAGCGAACAACTTCCTCGTGACCAATAACCCGTTGCGCTATTATTTCTCTCCTAGCTGATAGAATTGCTCGGTCGATAGTCATTTACTAGGATTAACGCTGGTACTACCGAGCATTTAATGAGATTAATACACGATTCCTATAAAAATTGTAACAATAGATTATTTTCAGTTTCTTCGGACATTCATTACAGTACTGAAGTGAAACTATTTATTTTGAAAATCATTTCGAATATTCAATGCTTCGAAGATGTCAATAATTGCTACACAAAAAAATCGAAACTAGATTATAAATGCTATAACATTCCTTCGATCTTTTATTTTTCTTGTTAGTACGAAATTTGAATGTGTGGAGAATTGAATAGTTTTAGGGTAGTTTCTTTAAGATTCATTAAAATATCTAATATTGTTCTTGGTGCAATATTGGAGCCTACAGAGTTCAAAGGGTTAAGGAACAAAGGTATTCAATAGAAATATTTCTCATATCGATGCATTATACAAAACTTAATCCTTTGCGGACGGACGTCGACATTTCAGCGAGATTGGATTTTCATAGTTAGAGCACCGAATAACAAACAAACGAGTTAGTTACCCAAACAACAAGAGTTTGGTACGTAGTTCCGTTTATATTTATTATTTAAGCAATCGATAATTTAGCTTCATCTGCTGGAGGTTTTCTACATTTCAAAGAATCTCCGTCCGCGAAGGGTTAAATTAGTCTAGAAAACTTCATCGCGAGTCTCGCTCGTCATTGCACGTCAAGGGGTTAATAATGAGGAGTGCATTAAGCCATTAAGCCGAATCTATTCCAGGCGATGGTCATTTCTTTCGGCGCTCACCTCTGCGGAATAGAAAACTCTCGCGCCGCGCGGCGCCGTTAATAAAACACGCCTAATGGTCCCCGTTGCGCGAGTAGCGCCGGACGGAATCCCCGCCGCGATCCAATACTATTATTACATTACTCGAATTACCCGCGGACGTATTTATCCCCGGCGTGCCGCGTTCTTCGGCGGAGCGCATTCTAATTGATCTTCGCGGAGTAACGAGCTTCGACTCGCGGCTTCTTTCACCGGCGCCATTTACGCTCTCCCGTGCTCGAGGAGCTTGTTGCGTGCTCGGTTTAACACGCTGAATGCTCGGCCACTTTCGTGCGTCTTGCCGGAGAGCTTTCACGACGTGAAACACAATTCCAAGAATATTCCGCTTAACTTATTTAGCTTAATTCCGCCGTGGAAATCACCGTGACCCCCAGCCAGACTACGTCGCCGCGATTCTCTCGGGAAAATGATAATTACTCGCGACAATTACTTTCACCGGCGACGCGACTCGAATCTGCCATCTTCCGCGAGACAACGTGCGAAGTTCAATACTTCAATAATTGGAATTATTACGTAAAGTATTCATAATTTCGGAGTTCAATAATACAAAACATTGAAAGGTATAGAGAATTATTTACGCGACACTGAAATTATTAATCTTTTGTTTCTAATTTTCTTATGTTTCTGTTTCTAGCTTTCTGCTTCTATTTCTATTCTTTCCTGTTTTTCTTACTGTCGTTCTTATTTCTTCATGTCTTCATTTATAGTTTTCTATGGTTTCTATTTCTATTATTTTCTGTTTCTCTTACTGTCGTTTCTATTTCTCTGTTTTCATTTATAGTTTCCTACGGTTTCTATTTCTATTTTTTCCTGTTTTTCTTACTGTCGTTTCTATTTCTTCATGTTTTCATTTATAGTTTTCTATGGTTTCTACTTCTATTATTTTCTGTTTCTCTTACTGTCGTTTCTATTTCTCTGTTTTCATTTATAGTTTTCTACTGTTTCTATTTCCATTGTTTTCGTTTCTACTTTTCTGTTTACGTTTCGCTTACGTAGTAGAGGTAATCGTGCGAACTACAGTAATTCGATTCGGTTTTGGAGGTCACCGGTGACCCCCATGGCATTCAAAGTGTTAAGGCGGTGTAAAGTCGCGATGAAAGTGAACGAACATTCCAGCGTCCCGGCGATCCCGACCGACGGCAGCCCGCTGTCGCAACGCATGACAAACAATACCGATAACCCATAATCTTCGCGAACCCCCGTTTACGTCCCTCGATTCGCGGCGGAAAAACGGAGGCGCGAGAGCCAAGCCCTGAGGCGCCCCGCGATCGCGCGAGCATTGTTTCACGGCCACCTCGGATACGGGATTTTATTTTTATCCGGCGCGGTTGTTCCGGACACGCTGTCGATTCCACGGGTTCGCTGAAACGCCGGTGAAAGTTGCGGATCGATGGAGTGTGTTACGAATTCCGCGCGGTTGCCTTTGGATTTCAGTGGATTTCTTTGTCGCGAGCGGTCTGTTCTATTGCTGATGGTGGTATATAGGAAGTAGTTTCTCAAATATTTTGTATCTGTCGCGAGCAGTCTGAAATGATTATTAGTAGAATTGAAATCAATGTTACTGTAGGTTTGAACTTGGAACAATGGATATTCAGAAGGAAATGCTTAGATAATGATATTCATCGAGATTTTGCTGGCGAGTGGACTGTTCTATTGATGATTGTTTAGATATGAATTGTTGAGTAATTTCTTGAATATTTTGTATCTTTCTCGAGTAGTCTGAAATGAATATTAGTAGAATTGACATCAATGTTACTGCAGGTTTGAACTTGGAACAATGGACATTCAGAAGGAAATGCTTAGACAACGATATTCATCGAGATTTTACTTGCGAGTGGTGTGTTGTATTGATGATTGTTTATATACGAATTGTTGAGTAGTTTCTTGAATATTTTGTATCTGTCGCGAGCAATCTGAAATGAATATTAGTAGAATTGACATCAATGTTACTGCAGGTTTGAACTCGGAACAACAGACATTCGAAAGGAAACTTAAATATTCATCGAGAAGATAGATTCTCTTGCAAGTTTCCACAATATCAAAAGCAAGAGAATATTATAAAAACTTTGTACACATTAGTGACTCAAGAAAATTGATAAATTCTCAACGAACGCTGACTCAACCTTCATCGTATAAGGCTCGCGAGCGATGAAGCAATTCATTGGACATAAATCAAAGGGAAACGGTGGTAGATCGCGTTAAAATTCAGCAGAAACTCTAGCGCTGGCGAGGGAAACAAGGCTCAAACGCGACGGAAGACCAGAACGGTCCGTCATTCGGTATCGCTTTAGCTTTCTCGCGTTACCATGTCACGCGTGTCCGCTCCAGCGCCCGGAGACAAGAAAACCCGTGACAAGAACACGGAACGTGACCGCGCAACAAAAATCCGCGCGTCGCCGGCCGAGTCGGGTCGCGGAAAAGAAACGGACCGGACCGGACGTTGTCCTTAATGACGATTCGACGTGCCAATAAGTCGTCGACTGTCTCGCGGATCACGCGAAACATTCCGCCGCGAATTCGAGTCGTTGAATCATTCAGATTCGCGCGCGACTCTGTTTACCTTGAAACTCGGTCGAGCAGCCTTCGAGGATAAATTCGAAGCGATTCGCTTGACGAAGCGAACCTTGGGTTCCGCCGTTAATTAACACCTCGCGGGTCCTGCCTTAAATTGAACTTTCGTGTACACATCGCGACAGAAACTTTTAACACTTTGCGGACGAATGACATTTCGGTGAGATGAGATTTTCATATTTGGAATGCCGAGTTGCACGAATGATTTAATTACTTGAATAGCAAGTGGTCGGTGTATAGTTCCCTTTTTAATTGTTTAAGCTTTCGTTTCAATTCCAAAACGGAATGACGCTTTTCTGTTTTCACAGAAACGAATTTTACATAGCGCGATCCTTACGTTTTTCTAGTGCTAAGAGCGTAATAACAGAAATAAGTATCAAACAAGATCAAATATATCAATAAGTATCAAATAAGATCAAACGGTTAGCATTCGATGTATAATTTAGCATCGTACGTTGCAAGCTTTGTACTTTGTCTTGCAAAGGGGTTAATGATTTATGAATATTCTATAGTTTATTAGTTTCTATAGAAAACTGTATGTTCAATCGCGGAATTTAGAGCTCCAAGAAGAAATTACAACGTATAATTGAATGAAATCGACTGAAAGTGCCAAGCAATGTTTCAATATCCGTCGAACTGAGAATTCCACGTGTCTAGTATTAAACTATTTTCTCGATTATAGAATTTTGATATATACGCTGAGTTATACAGTAAAGGATTACTATATATCATCGATATAAAGAGTTACATTCATAACAGCCGCAGGAAGAACAATTAAATAGGCTTCGATACAAGATTACTGTCAGTACCCCGCTAAAAACAATCGAAAGCACAGATACACGATCGTCCGAGCGAGATCCGTCGATCTCATCCGGGATTACCCTAAGTGGCCGCGCTCGCGCGTCCCCCTTATCTATGAATAATTAGATTTCGCGTGCCGGCAGCGAGGATAACGCGAGCGGCCGAGGACGCCGTAACTCAAGATAAAGTATAAAAGGCCCTAACGAGAAAACAGGTTATTGGATTAATAGAAGCGCGATTTAGGAGTTCCCGCGGACAAGTGCCTCCGAGCGAGGAGACACGGGCCCCGTGTAATCTGTTTCTAAAGTAAACTGCCGCGCTCGATTCAATTGCCGAGCAGTTTAATCGCGGAAAAGAGGCAGGAAAAAGGCGGGAGATAAGGATCGAGGCGGACGATGTTCACTCGAACACGCAACGGCTTACACGGAGAACAATCCCGGCTCGGGTACGAATGAGAGGCGACGAGCGCGCGGCGTATTAAATTATCCGGATCGATAAATTCATCTTAATCCCCGTGTTCCTCGAGGCGAGCGCGCTCGACCGGGCGAAAAGAACGGACAAGGACGGCGATCCGAGGTATCGCGAGCAGCCGCATAAAAGCCCGGCTCGAAACGACTCCACTTTTCGTCGATTCGAAACCAGTCCGCCGGGGCAGGTTGATCAACCGGAGGACGGGTATTTTTCGCGGATGAAAAATCGCGTCCGACCGAGCCGGCGAGCGGAGGGGACGCGCCGTTTTCGTCCGGCGGCGTCGTCCTCGAAGAAGTCGAACGGCCAGGCTTTCGATCCGCGTAATCGTCGGTATTTAAAGAATCCGATCGTCTAACGCCGACAGCGCGCGGGTACTTTAAGGATACATTCTCCGTCAGCGGTTCGCAACGCTCGGCGCTGGCCAGGACTCGTCCAGCGGACGCGCAACGAGATTTCGCGCGGATCTAATTACGTGTAATTGCGTTCGTTAACGCCTCCCGACGCTCGGAGGATCCTGACGCGCTTCCGACGTAATCCGTTCTTCCGTCGCTTGCGAATTGAAGCGATCCTGTTGCGATCTTCGATTTTCGTTCTGGAGCTCTGCGGATTTTGGAATTGGAACGGCAGTTTTGTGGGTGGGTTTAGGAGTTTATGGGAATTTGTGGTTTATGAGTGGTTTGTGAATGGAGGGTTGTTATGGTGATCCGTTGGATGGAGGATTTTAGGTCCTTTGCGGATGGAGAGGCTTTGAGTACAGAATTTTCAACGGATGAAGCTGAATTGTATATTAATTGCTTGACACTAGAACTACCAGTCAAAATGACTGGTTTTTCTGTTTCGCTATTATTGATATCTTCGAGGCATTGAATATTCGAAATGATTTTGAAGATAGTTTCACTTGAATACTATGATGAATGTCTGAAGAAACCGAAAATGATCTATTACTACAATGTTCATAGCGATTACATTTCAATCGTATCAAATGCTCGGTAGTTCTAGTGTTAAATAATAGCAAAAACAGAAACTACATGCTAATCTCTTGCTGTCCGAGTGACTAAATCATTTGCTTGCGACGCAGTCTTGTAAATATGAACGTTTCATATGCCAAAACGTCGACGTTCGTCCACAAAGGGCTAGAGCTGGCCAATCTTTACATACAGGCCGATTTTCTTCACAGCAAGTTCAGATGCGTCAACTCAAGCTCTTCGACTTTCTTACATTCGCTGTTGTGGTAGGAAAATGGGAATGAGCAGAATCTGCTTCGCTTAGAGGAAAAGGAATAACTCAACGTAACAATTGAATTAATTCATTTACGTGAGTTCAAAAGACGTTTATCGAAGCATTTAACACATTGAGCAATAATGCGGAATTTTTAGTTTAATTGCTGATCCTACGTTCATGTAACGTTATAGATACGTATAACACAAATCCAAAGTAAAATTTACAAAATCGAATTCCTTATTCTCTTCCGTAAGTTAGAAACTTTGGCTCAACCGATATTTAAAACTATCAATATAATCACCGACACTTGCGTTTCAGTAGCTGAAATTACAGGCGCGAGGATGCAACGCGCGGTTTGGCCACCTCTGGTCAGCAGTGTCTCCGAACATCGCGCATTCCTAGAAGAATGCTACAAGGATCAATGTCCATTCCCACCGAGTGAACGGAGAGATTACAAACGAATTAACCCCAGTTCCCACAGGCGAATCCTACGAAGCTCGCATCCGGTGTCCAATTGTGCATCCACCTCCGCCCATTCATTTCCACGCATTAATTTCAAGCGCTCAACCTCTCGAGCCTCCGCGCTGGCGCGCGTTTCCTTTCATTGAAACAGCCGAGCTCATTGATCACCGATTCATTGACACCGTGGACATAAAGAGGAAGGATGACGCCAGCCGCTAAAGTATTTGCTCACTTGTTCGGCCTCGCTTCCTCTTCAGCCGTCGCTGAATGAACAAGCGGTAAGATTGAATGGAGGCGTCGCGGAAGAGGCCCGGGCCTGTCGAGGCGAGGAACGAAAGCTGGGGCGGACAGGGAGGGATAGAGCGGACCGACGCTTTGGGAACCCCTGGCTCAAGGGGTGTAATCAAGGCACGCCCGCCGGTAGACGCATATCAATGAGGATTCGACGTGCCGAAGTGTCCCTCGGCCGGCGCGGCGATGCGCGCGAATAGTAAAAGCGGCATTAGAAGCTCATCTCGTCGCCGCGGGTAGGGGGAGAAGTAACCGTTCCTCTCGAGCTATTTTTATGGCACTTAGACTTTCCGACCGGCAACATGCTGGAGCACTCGAGGAACACTTGTGCGCATTCCGTTACGTTTACGCAACGCGCGACCGCGAGGCGTCCGGCACCGGGACCCTGGACAATCTAAAGCCTCGTCCTCACCGAACCGATAATGGGGAAGCTGCGAGCGGTTTGAGTCTTTGTGATGACGTCGGGATTTAGCTTCGTTTCACCTTGGAAAATGGCGGCTTTTTATTATTGTGCTTTGGAGAATGGCGAGCACTGATTTTATCTTTTGGTTCTAATTTTCTTGTTTTTGTTTCTAGTTTTCTGCTTCTGTTTCTATTGTTTCTCTGTTTTTCTTAGTGTCGTTTCTATTTATTTATGTGTCATTTATAGTTTTCTACTGTTTCTATTTCTATTGTTTTCTGCTTTTCTTACTGTCGTTTCTATTTCTCTATGTTTTCATTTATAGTTTTCTACTGTTTCTATTTCTATTGTTTTCGTTTCTATTTTTCTATTTATATAATTATCTATTTATTTCCGATTGATTCATTCTACTAATTAATAGACCAGTTTTGGGTATTAACCCTTGGCACTCCAGAAGTTTTTCACGATAATGGATTTTTAGTCTACCGTTTAAATTGCTAGTCCTACATTAATGTAACAGTTTAGATACGTGTAACACAAATCCAAACTAAAATGACAAAATGGAACTTATTCTTTTTCGCAAGTTACAAATTTCGGTTTGATTGACGTTCAAAAATATATTAACCCTTTCACGTGGTGCAATTTGCATCCCGTTCATTATTTGCGGTGACTTCAACGCGGTCCTATTGGAAATTACACATATTTACACGTATCATTTGATAAAATGCAGCTAAGTTTATTATGCTGTAATGAATTTTATATTTTATATTTGTACATTTTAATGAACAACTTTGCGAAAAGTTCCGACAACAGAGAAAATTTTCGTGAACCGTGCAGACGTGAAAGTGTTAATACAATCACCGACACTCCCATTTCTAGTAGCTGAAACTTAGCCGGCGTTCAGCGTGTTAAGATGAAGTTGCTTCGACTCAGATAAAATGTTTCCGTGAGTGGACGCCGGTTGGAAATACCTCGGAACACGCACCGGCAAGGCGCAGCAAAAAGTCCCTCGAAGCTGCTCCAGTGAGGACATGGCTTAAGAGCGGCACTCCAAGGTCTTCCGTGAAGCAGGATGAAGTGGAGACGGTTTTTAATTTTCTAGTAGGCGCGGCTGCCGCTCTCCAACCCGCCCCCCTCGCCCCGCTCCGCCGCTTTTTCGATCCTCTCGCGTGTAACTTCTCTCGGACGCAAGCGTGAGAAACGTAACCGTGTTTTTCGGTTTTCCTCTCTTTTTTCTCTCCGGTCCCTCCGCGCTCACCTATCGAGCCATTTCCATCGCGTTGTTTGCTCTTTTAACCGTGGAATTTAAATTAATATCGCGACACGCCCCGTCCGCCGTGACGCTTCGTCCCCCCGCCGCCGCCTCCCTTTGACGATTTCATTTCCTGCTAATAAAAACTTCGAAAGCTTCTCCGCTGATATTCGCGGAGGACGTCCCGAGCGGTGCGTAGATGTCCCGTTTAATTTCGGCCTGTGTCGTCCGCGTAATCGTCGTGTCGGGGTTTCGCGAGTTAAACTGGATCGAGTGTGTCGTCCAATTAATTCTCGATGTCCGTGCCATGCGAAAGGGGGCTTTAATTATTTCCCTTTCGAAAGCCGAGAGGAGCTCCCGGGCTACGTCGCTCGAGATACTATCTTGAAGACGGCAGGAAATAATTTCCTCCGGTTTTACACCGGGGAGATAAATAATATTTCACGTCCTGTGACTGATTCGAAGAGGCGACTCTCCGATTTGCCTAACCTCGACGTTCCCGTCCGATTGTACGTCCTTCGCAAAAAATCCGCCGCGAACGCCGGCTCGAGGGAGTCAAAAGTGACCGTCACCAGTTGCACCGGGCTCCGGCGTCGAAAGATATCTCAGAAAAACGTGAGAACCGAACTCGAGCGACCCGTGGAACCCGCAGCTGTAGGCGTTGCCCGGTTCGAGGACCAAAAAGAGTTGACCCGAGTCTTCGGCGAGTGAAGAAAGGTGCGCTCTGCCATTCGTAGGTCCTCCGGCCGGCACCTGGCGAACCTGTACTCCAAAACTCGACGAATCAGGACCACAAAAGCCATTCGAGAGCTGTAACGTCGGGCGTGGGTGGAGCCGGAGCACAATTGGCCGCAACCTGGCGCTCTAACGAAGTTAGAGGATCGTCTGATTCCATAGTCCCTTTCATTCTGGAGGAGATCGTCGAATGGGATGGGAAAATTACTCGATTCCCGTGGAAAATCTCATCGCATTCGCCTTTGGAAGCGACTCTTTGATTACTATGCCAAGAATAGCGAACGGGGAACGAATATTTTCTAACGTTCCCTTTATCCGTTGGACGATTATTAATCATTTAACACTAGGTTTACGGAACGCGTCAAATTGACGCATATTGGATTTTAGAAATATTATTTTGTTTACGCCGATTTTTATTGATGCGATCATACTGACAAGTACCCCAATTACCTACTATCAAATCTCCAGTTTCCACAATCTAAATAAACGAGCATCAATTCTTTTAGGAACAATGGAATTAAGTGTGCAACAAATGACCGTAAACCTAGTGTTAACGTAGACCACCTAATGCGATTGTTGAATCAATTTCATGTAACTAATGATATTCTACGTCACCCTTGTCTGGTATATAGTATAAACTTATAATACTTTGCAGACGATCTGATCTACTTTCTAAAGTTGAAACTTTAGTAAATTAACATAGACCATCTAATACGATTATTGAATCAATTTCATGTAACTGATGATGTTCTACGTCACTCTCGTGTGGTATATAGTATAAACTTATCCAGACGTCTATCTGATCTACTTTCCAAAGTCAAACAACAATTAACTTACTAACAAAGAATAATTCAGTACCCACGAAAACAAAAAATAAACAATTCCCAGCGACCGTCGAAGCATCCGAACGACGACGCCCTAAGTCGAAGACAATTCCTGCGAGCCGCAGACAGGGAAGTGGCGCGATAAGCGCGTTACACGGGCCGGCTGGGAGAAGCGTCGCTCTCAGCGGGCGGAGAAAGGGCGCCACACGTGACTGGTATCGACATTTCGAAATTGCAACGTTCGACGTCCATTGTCACCCGTCTCTTCCCGAGGCGGCGCGCCCGTTCGGGAAAAATCGAAGGAATATTCCGCAACCTCTCAGAGCCAGCTGAGATAAAGACGATAGGAGAGGGCTCGGGGGTGGACCGGGGAAACGCGTTACGTCTCCGTCGGAAACGGAACGCGTCCGTCCCTGGAACCAATTGCCGCGCCCGGTGAATGGAGGCAGGCGAGACAGTCTTTTGCTGGAAATTATCGGCGATACGTCGATAAAATGCATTTGCGGGGCGGCGAGCCCATTGTGTCGCCGCCGTGATAGACCGTGACGCACGGTGTTCCGTGATAGATCGCCGGGAATCGGTCCTACGGCGATCGGTGTTGCGTGATGCCCGCCACCGACGCGAATTCGCGGCGCGCCGCTTCGAATTTGCACGGGAAACGCGACAATTGGGTTCCGCGAACCTGTTAGACGGGGAATTGTTTGGTTTCCCTGGTAAGGGGTGGCGGTGTTTGATATTGAAATGATTCCTGACGTCTCGATGGAAGTTCGCGGGTGCTCGTAACATTCGTAGATTGGATGATTCGTGTTTTTTTCTGGTTTTAACGCTTTGAAGATTCTCTGAACATAAAACATTTTGTAGATTCTGAAAATGAGACATCGAATGTTTGGATAATATGGAATAAGGAGATTATGTACTGGTTTGCTGTTTGAGTAGTTGAATAATTTGTTTGCAACTTAGTACTACAAACATAATATATAATATTACAAACATATAGCAAAATTATAATCTTATGCATAATACTATGCTTCGTACAATGTATCGAAATGCGACATATTGAAATAAAATAGCTATAATTCTTAATTTACGTACGTTTCTTCGTTTGTTAGTGTTGAAGAACGTCGTTTACGTCTCACTGTGAAATATTGCAGATTTTTAGTGAAAAACTGTCGAGTGCAAAGGGTTATGTGTGATATGAATCTGTTGAGTAGACGAGTTGAATTATAAGTTTATAAGGTCATATATAATATTAACCCTTTGCACTCCAGAAGTTTTTCACTGGACACTTAAGAAATCGCACATAAATTGAGGAACGAGACTATTTTCTTTCAATATTTCCATATGAATGCATTATGCACAGTTTATTAAATATCAAACTTTATAGCTTTGCTGTGTCAAATCAATCGACGACTGAGTGGCGCCTACGGAGTGTAAAAGGTTAAGCTTTGTTTCTCGATTTATGTATGTTTTCTCATTGATTGGTATCAAAGAACGTCCTCTATATTTCACCGGAAAACGTTGAGTATTTCTAATGGGAAATTTTCGAGTGCAAACGGTTAACAGGTGTATCCATGGAAATGATAGTCGAAACTATTACGAGAACGGAAAGGGTAGTGTCCGATCGATTCCTTCGAACGAGAATCGAAGGAAATACATGAAATAGCGTGCGCGACTGTTTGGTTTAGCGGAATCGGCCTTATCGCGTTTTCAATTTTATCGCATCGCGAACTTGTTTTACACGGTTGCAATTTTGTCCCGGAGTTCCAGGAACGTTGCCTGCCGCGGTGGAGGTTTCCAGCTAATTCGAGGATGTATTAAGTGCACGCATCGCGGTTTCAGTAGTTACGCGATATCACGGAATCGAAACTCGATAATAGTAGAACGTGATGGGCGGCCATGAAACTTTGCGACGATTACAGGCCAGAAATGCGGCTGTACACACGATCAATGCTGACTCATTCCTTCCCGGTGAAAGTAAGATTCTTATTCCTTCTTCGAGCATTAGAGGCGGCCTCGTATCGTGTTGCACGTCTGGCCCTGGGAGGTTTCGTATTTAGGGGAGGTTTCGCCGTCGCTGGTCGCGAATATTAGGTGAACCCTCCAAGGAACCGCGAACACGAATTTCTTGTAGGGAAATATGATAGCTTTAGACGGAAACTTAGGAACATCCGGGGAATCTTGGTAATATTTATATCCCCAAACTCGAACGTATCCGATTGCTTTTCATTTAATTGTATTATCATATCACAACTTCATTAATCAATTTCAAATAGATTGAACCTATGATAAAAGATAAGTCAACTTACCTTGAGCAATTTCCTCTCGATCTCGTTCACTTCGATCGCAACGGAGAAACGCGACAATTAACCCCTTGGCCTATGATTTCTCTCTCAACTCTGATCGATACGTTCGTCATTAATAATTTATTAGAAAAAGAGAAAAATTCTAAGCATATGCCTATATTTCCTTTTAAGTGTAATAATTGATTACAGGGGAATAATGTTTACTTTGAACTCGAATGAACTGAGTAATATATATATTTGTTGAATCATGGAAATCTTCACCAGTCTCACTCGTTGTAGGGCAAGGGGTTAAAAGGCAAAATGGTACCAATTTCTTCAACGATCAATCATTCATTTTTTCAGATAAGCGCGTAATTCTTCTTCGTTTTGCTTAAGGGGTTAAGAGTTTGGAAAACCAGGAACAAGGATGATCGCGGTGACAGGGTGAAAACGTGCGTACAACCGCTCGAGGTATACAAGAATATTTTATTCGTCGAAAGTAACAAATATACAATCTTCCAAATAAACTTGTGTCGATTGAAAGTCGTCGGATTCCCCGCGGGTCGAGGTCGTTCTACGCGATCGAACGTCCGCGCGCGATTCGCTCCCAGCCCGAACCCCACTTCCGTTTCCTATTTTCCTCCTCCGTCCCCCGTTCCCGTCGTCTTTGTTAAAAAAATCGATGTATCGGCGCGGAGTGTATTGTCGACGTGCACGAAAGAAACGCGGCATTTTCAACAAACTCTGAATAGAAACATCAACGGAAACGTTCATCCTTCGAAAACCGAGAGGTGTGAAATTTTGGCACGATCCATCCCTCCGTGAAAACTCAGTTAACTTTCTCTCCCATTCTCTCTCCCCCTCTCTCTCTCTCCCTCTCTCACACTGTCGCGTACGTGTGTTTCACTCGTGCGTGTTCTCCGTTTCTCATATACATTTATATATATAACAAATCGATAAAACGCGTTCCATTTACCATCAGCTATTCGTCTCGTTTATTTTATATCGCTGGAACGATATCTCTCCCCCCTCCTCCTCGTCGTCGTTCACTTTCGCTCGTTCCTTACTCGATGTCCTCTACCTAACTACCTATTTATATATATATTTATATTTATTCATTTATTTATATATATATAAACATCCCGGCCGAGATGAACGCGAGGTCCATTTCTCGTCTGCCTCCTCGCGGGTCCGTAGTACGTATGTACACATATATCCATCTAAACGCACAGTCTCTAGTCTTACAACTCGCTTCACGATTATTACATTACGGTCCCCCCTGTCCGATCGCTCGGACGGAGGTCCTCCTTTTTATGTATATACCCCCCCGCGCCCCTGAACATTTGTTTCTTACAAACGGTATGTACAAGAAAAGCCGCGCGGCGACCGCGCACAATTAAGGCAGTGTTTCGATGAGTCCGCCGCGGAGGGCGGCCGAACAAGGTTACTCCGCGAGTGTGTTCACCGCTGGACGCCCGGATCACCCACTGATTTCACTGAACCGTTCGCACGAGTTTCGGCCGTGGCGCCACACGGCTTTCACTCACCGCTGGACGTGTCCCGAGGGTCCCCGCTTCCGGTTGTTCAGAGCCACGGACCCAGCTGCGCCTCGAGGATCGTCGCCGCGTCCGTTCGGCCCATTACCCGCAAATGGTTCAGCAGATCCGTCACCGCCGTCGGCTCGTGGTGCTTCGCCTCCCACAGGTCCAGGATGTGTTCAGTCGGACTGGACTTCGTTGCGAAGTAGTTGATGTACCTGGAACCCAACCGGAGAACGTGTCTTCTTCGATCGAGGGAGTAACGCGTCGCTACCAGCGTCGAATGTGCGACAATCGATATTTCATGTTTCGTGCGAAGAGTAAATTACTACACTTCTTCGTGTAGTTATGTCAGGAAATCGCGATTTCTTGAATGTTATTTGTACGGGCGATATATTTTGTCATAAAATATTGAGCCATGAAGTTTACTGGTGCTGGTAGCGAGTGGGTAGAGCTTCCTGCGAAGGATTCTCGGGTACAGTGGAACTCTGGTTGCACGAACCTGTTAGTGCAGTTCGTGCATCGACGCACGAGTTCGTATAATAGTTCAGCTGGAGGTAATCGGGGATCGTTGATGTTTGGTTTGTACAAATAGAGTTCGTGTGCGCGGAGTTCTACTGTGTACAGTAATTAATATTCGATCGAGACTCTAAGCTGTTGAGCTACGAAGTATGTGTCCCTAAGGAAGTTTTCAATCGGAGGAATTGAGGAGTAATTCCACTGTGGGGAAGCATGGACTATTGCAGTGTTTGGTTAGAAAGAACAACAATAGCATTGACCGCAACACTATCATTCAGAAAATTGAACATTAGCAAAGTGATCCCCAATGGAAGCTAGCGGACGCTATCCAAGTTACAGTCCAATCCCCTGCAATCCACCTGTCAATGATCTACAGTTACATCGATCCGCCGCGACATAAGGAGAACAAACGACTACCCAAGTCGTCCGCGTTACCGACAAAAACCCCCGCTGTCAGGACTCGGCGCAGCGCAATGAACACCCAGTAGCGGAGCGGGAAGATTAAGCTACCGGTCGGGCAGCGGCGACCGCCGGGAAGTCCTTTAAAAGAGCAGAGGCCCGACGAGCCGGGGGTACGTTCAAAGAAACAGCTATCGTCCCCGGAGGACGCCGCCGTCGGTGACCGGTAGCGAGCAAACACGGTTGAATAACACGCTGGAAGATTGCTAACCTGTCAACCTGGAGCCTCTGTGCCAGCATTCTCCAGTCGTTGCCGAGGGCGTTCGGCGGGTCCAGACACTGGCATAGCTGCTTCCTCAGGGACCTGGTAAACCGGAACGGTCTCAGAGTGGTGGAGTCGGTAGTCGCGTTATTAGCATGCCCGCTGCTGACCACGGTCACCTCTCTGAGCGGCCTGGTCACGCTTCCGGAGGAGATCAATTGCTTCGCGCCGTCGTAGACGATCCTGAACACCTGCCTGGTGTCCGAGTTCCCTTGCGAGACCTGCAGCTTGTAGCTCCTGGTGGTGCTAGGCCCGAAAGCTGCGTCCAGCCCGAAGGTCACGTGCTTAGCGTTCTCTTGGCAGTTCCAGATGTCCCTGAACGAGATCTCCTGCCGCTCCGTGGGCGACTTGCTCTGCCACTCGTTGCCGACCTCCTCGAGACTGACGCACAAGGTTTCGCCGTTGTCCTGGAACAACAGCGTCCTCGGCTTGTCGAGCAGGTAGCCCCTGATCTGCGATTCCCTGTCGACGATCGCCTTCATCGCGGCCTTGGTGTCCTCGACCGCGTACACCCTGACGCAGCACTGTCCCGCCTGGCTGGCGAACAACGCCAATCGCAGCCTCTTCGTGGCCATCGTGTTCTCGCAGCTCTGCCCGGCCAGCACGTAGCCGCGCAGCTGTTCCGTCACGATGAACGCCTCCGCGTGGTCGAGCTGCGTGAACAGCGGCGTGTTGATCGTCTCGTTGCCGAGGGTCAGCACCCTGTTCCACGTGATCGACTGGTGGTCCTTCGAGGAGGCGACCGCCATGCCGTCCTCGACGCTCAGACCGTCGCAGGCCCAGACGCTGAGTTCCCATGTAACCGGGTGCAGCATCGCGCAGTGCTCGAATTGCAGGATCACGGGCTTGTTGAAGGTCGCCGAGGATGGGCCGCACGTCACCACCGCGGATAATTGCGTGATACCATCTGCGGGCCGAGAGACAAATGGTACTGCCTCGAGTACGGGCCGTGTAATCGGGGATCGGGGCCGCGATTCGCGGCCAGGTTGCGCGGTTCACCCGCTTAGCCCCTTATAGTTCTGCGGCGAGCGCGGTAACATGGCGGAGACTGTGCGGAAACCGACCGGTGTATAGGGATTATCTTCGGCGAGATCGAAGGTGGAAATTGATCGAGGAATTGTCGCTTGTGAATTGTAAACTATTATATTAGAAGCATCGATTCTCATTGTCGAGGCTTCCAAGATAGACGCCTCTTAGCAATAACACCCTAACGTTCTATTATCGTATCAAGCTCCAGAGATTAACATATGAAACCTTTAAATCTCTGATAATCACCGGCAAATCTAAATCGCGACAACTGAGCATTAAAAACCGAAGTCTACGGATGCCACTATTATATAGAATCATTGATTCTCATTGTCGAGGCTTCCAAGATAGAAGCCTCTTAGCAATAACACCCTAACATTCTACTATTGTATCAAACTCCAGAGATTAACGTATGAAACGTTCAAATTTCCGAAAATCAGCCGGCAAATGTAAATCGCGACGGTTGACCATTAAAAACCGGGGTCTACGAATGGCAATATTCATTAACCGAACCGCCGGTGGACGGCGTCGATTGAATCCGATCGATAATCCGTGGCAATCCGTGAGGGAAGAGGGGGCTGACGGTTAACCGTCACACGCACCGGGCGCAATTAATAATGCACGCATCACTTACCGGGTAATCGAGGCCTAAAGCGATCCTCGTTGAGCACCGCCAGGTAGAGTTCCTCCCTGAGTGGCTTGGGCACGGCTCCCTCGGGCACGGACATCGATATACCTGCGTCCGGTAGCACGAGCAGGGCGCCGCGCGTGTTCACCGCCGCGCCGGCCACGTTGCCGGTCTCCAGCTTCGGCAGCCGCACGCTCTCCGAGGCGACGTTGTACGTCGAGTCCGAGGACGGGTACGAGCTAGTGACGCTGTTCTCGCAGTCGGAATGGATCTGTTTGTCGCTGCATGACTCCTGGGTGGAGGTGCTCGGGGTCGGCGACATCGGGGACGGCTGGGGCGCGATCGACAGGTGGGGCACGTCGTAATGGTGCTCGGAGAGGGATCTCGACATCGACAGCTTCGGGTCGAAAGGATACTCGTAGCAGGCCGGCACGCTCGTCGCCGTTACGTCCGGCTGCAAGCTCAGCTTCTTGTCCTGGTCCGGGAAGAACTCCGGCTGGAATTCTGAAACGCACACCGCCGAGCCACGGCCCGTGGGTATCTCTGCGCGCTGCGGACAGACGCCGCTGTTGATACTATTCCGACGCCCACGCGAGTCTGCTCGCCGCTTTCATCGGTTCCGAGGGATTACCGTTGAACGCGACCGTTGGAGATCATTCTGGGGAATCTCAGATGAATGCTCGGGACTCGTGAACGACGGGAACGTCTCCGATCTGAGGGAAGCTACTTTGATAGGCTACAAGTTTGGCTTGAAGAGGTGACAGAGGATTTTCTCGCGCTTTCTGCTAATAGGTTGTTGAAAGTCTAGTCTAGCGAGGTTTATAGATTGATCAATTCGAAATATCAGTTCTAAATAGCTTAATAGATTTGTCAGCGCGTGAAGGAACAGTTGCCCGACCGCTTAACTATCTCCACTCCGGCGCGGCTCGCTCCATCGGACGCCTCGTTTCCGCAAAACGGTTGTGCAATAGAGCCAATCTCGAGCGTGTCCCAAATACGTCACGGCTAGCCCAGCGCCAAAGACGTATGTACCATTCTATTATTACAATCGTTTCCGTGACCCGTTCCCGCGGATGAAAGCAGCGAGCACGTGATCGTCGATCAAGCTTCGAAATAGTATCATTCCTCATCGCGCCCGGTCCCTCGGCACCGAGCGCAGGTGAGAAGAATCAGGACACTCTCCGATCCGCGATGCAACACACACGCCCACGCGTAACCCCTCCGAAAGGTAAAAACAACGGAAAACGAACGCTTGTAACGAGCTCGGTAATTACATCCCGCGCGTCACCTTTCGCTCCTTTGTTTGCGAGGGAAAGGGGGCCGAGCGGTGCCTCTTTCTTTTTTTCCCTCTTCATCTGGCGAGATGCTTACCGTTACGGGCCATGGAGTAAAGGGAATGGTCCCGACCTTTGCGCCTGAGAAGCTTCGCCAGGAAAACGGCGAGGCCGCCGATCACCACACAGGCGACAGTCAGCCCGACGTAGAGGGCCACGTCCATCTGGCGGTTCGCTGCGAACATCAAACGTTCCTGTGTTACACGCTCCTCCGTCTCGCGGAAGGGCTGGCAAAAAGGCGACGGCGAAACGGGGAAAAAAAGGGGAAGGAAACGGCGCTCGTCAGCGTTCGCTAATTCGAAACTTTGTCGCCGCGTCTCTCGGCGGGGATTATCGCCTCCCGCGGGATCGGCGCAACCGGCAGGCGTTAATTCCTCGTTTCAAGGGGCCGCCGCGGGACAAGGGCTCCGTTTTTAAGACGGCACCGCGCGCCGGTAATTTTCGCGTGTCCGCGAGATGCTTCGTCTCTCGCTCCCGCCCTTCATCCTCCCGTCGGCGGTCGCTCGCTCGCGAGCGGACGACGAACGACTCATGAATAATTTACGCGGCAAGTTTTATTTACTTTTTACTGGTCCGAGACGCGCAACCGGGCGAACGCCATTTTTCGCCGATCCCGCGACGGGGGAGGCGTTTTTAAACGGTTCCCCGCGCCCGGCTAAATATTACGACGCGTCGTAGGAAAGTTTTAAGGTTCCTCCCCGTTTGCGCCGGGGGAGACGGACTCGTTCCACGGTTTATCGCTTTACAGCCGCGCGTTATACGACGCGCGACGGTAAAGATTGGCATCGTTATTATCGCGGCCATTAACGCGCCGCTCGGCGAGAAACGGGGGTGCTCTGACCCCTCAATCTCGAGTTAACCGTTCCTCGCGATCCGCCGTGGAAGCTTCCGATAAAAGTGGAAACGGAGCGTAAACGAGCTGGAAAGAGAGACACGACTTTTGACACCTGTTTGAGCAACGGGACGCGTACGTGCCAATTTCAGCTGTTTAACGATACCTCGGTATCATGTTTGTTCGACACACTTTGTTTCGCAAATATAAATTCGAACGATTCGTTACGTCGAAGCGGCGACGGTCAGCGCGGCTGTTTTCGAGCGATTCTCCGCGGTAATAATATCAATGCTCCCGAAGTAATTGCCGGATAATTGCGCCGGTGTTTCGCCGGCCGAGGCGAGCGGGCCCCGAAGGAATTATTTCGGCTAATAAAATTCAGCCGGGGCCCGGGGATAACGTACGGCGTCATTAAAAAGGCCTGCGACTCCGTGCGCGACAACCTAATAATTTCGTGTCGGTCGCGAGAGACGGACAGCGAACACGATGGCAACAAAGGCTACGTGGGAAGCGATTAAAAGGCACCGGGAGATTGAAGGGGAGAGAGAAGGAGAGGGGGACACGGGGGATTGCGTCACGCCGCGATAGCCTCTCTCTCTCTCTCTCCTCCTCTCTCGCCGGGGCCGCATGAAATCGGGATTGAATTACCTGTATGCAAAGTTTCACCGAGATTCGAACGCGTTTTATGAATTATGTAACAGAGGACCGAACTCGCCGGCGAGTCTTCGCGGGATTAAGGGAAACGCTCGGCCAGTAAATACAGAACGATATACGGCCCGTCATAAATCGAGAAAGTTTCGCGGATATCAATTTACGGAATTATTCTTGAAAGTTTTCTCATCGAGCAGCGCGTCCGACTGTTTCTTGCTCGGCCAGAAGACAGTGCATCGAAGTTACTTTGTTGCGTTCCAGCGGTAATCAATTCCAGCTCGAGCCAACTATTCGTGTCTGATAAACTTGCCGTTGATTCCGAGAAACGCGAGTTGATGTTTGGTTAATGGTTTGGAGATGAAGAAAGGTAGCATGGAATTTTGTCGCTTGGAAGCTTTTCGCTAGAAACATTCGACAGTTTCCGAGATGACACTATTTGAAACGAACTAATTAGAAGACATACGTAACTTAAGAAACAGTCATTTTATACGAATATTTCACATATTGATGTATTATACAAAACTTAACCCTTTGCACTTGAGAGTTTTTCACTAGAAATATTCAATATTCTCCGATGAGGTACGGACGATGTTCTTTGAAATTAATTAATGAGGAAACATATATAAATTAAGAAGGAGTTATTTTATTTCAATATTCCACATATTGATGCATCGTGCAAAGCTTAAAGTCTCATATATAACATAATATTGAAATAAAATAACTTTCCTTCTTAATTTATATATGTTTCCTCATATTATAATGTTATATATGAGACTGTATAATTTTGCAAATCAAATCAAGTGGTGACTGAGAGTCACCTCTCGAGTGCAAAGGGTTAATATTATATATAACACTTTGTAATTTTGTTATATCAAATCAAATGGTGACCGAGAGTCACCTCTCGAGTGCAAAGGGTTAAAAAGAAACCTACTGCTACAATATTTCCGAGAATACTTTACATATCCAATCGATTCTCTGAAAATCGAATCTATTTCACACTCTCATTTTACAGAGCAAAATCATCCATTAGGTGTAGCTTTCTCCATAAGCGAGTCTGCTGCTCGTCATCTATCATGTCTTCCAAAAGCAAATCGTCGCGAACACACGAGTTTTAGTCAACCATTTGTCACTTGCTTCTCAAACTCAGCCGCGACCTTTCACGCGCCATAATCGCGCGGAGAGTAACAGCGAGAAGAATGTTCCCGCCATATTTCCAGAGGTTGATCGCTTAAAATGCGCGCGCGGCCGCCCGGCGGAAGATTTTCAAGAAATACCGAGGCAAACCGGCGACTGACGTTCCTAAGCTTCTTCCAATTTTAGAATGTCAAAGCCATTCCCGGTTGTAACCCCGGTACGTGACTCTCCGGGCGCCGTTCCTCCTCCGCGAGGATCACGGGCCGCGTCTGCCCGGCGCGCGCTCTCCGGTGACACGTGCTTCGAACATCAATATACGCGGCGACGAAAACGCATACGAGATCCGTGCGACGGGGGGCGGCGGGACGCCCCTAAAAACGCAATAGTTCCGCGTCGTTACCCCGCGCGCGCGCCGGTGGAAACGAAGGAGAAGAGAGTAATGGCGCGTTTACCCCAAACGAACGAATGCTCTTTCGCCCCATTTGGAAAAAATTGAAGTCCTAACGAGCGCTCATCCATTTTTGCTGAGCAATTTCATGAAAAATCGAGCTGAAATCTTTAACGCTGAAACTATCTATCGAAATTCTTGATTTCTTCTTTTCTTTTAACCCTTTGCACTCGAGGTGACTCTCAGTCGATTTGATTTGCAAAATTATGAAGTCTTATATGTGATATTAAGCTTCGTATGATGCATTAATATATGGAATATTGAAATAAAATAACTTTGTTTCATCGTTAATTAGTTTCAAAGAACATCGTCTGTATCTCATCGAAAAATATTGAATATTTCTAGTGAAAGGGTTAAAAGATGACTAATATTTCTCTGAGATCATTGAAATTGAAGCAATATGCAAACTAAACTGTAAATCAGTTGAAGTCTCGATAGATCTTGGAGTTTCCATAGAGGAATTTTATAAAGTCTATTTAGCTAGTTTTAGTGTTAACCCCTTGGCCTATGATTTTCTTCTCAGCTCTGATCGATATGGCTACTCTGTCATTAATAATTTATTGGAAAAAGAGAAAAATTCTAAGCATATGTTATGCCTATATTTCCTTTTAAGTATAATAATTGATGATTGTCGAATCACGTTTAAAATCTTCACCACGAGTCTCACTCGTTGTAGGGCAAGAGGTTAATATTCCGAAAATCCTATAGTATTATTATAGATCTCTATTCTTTGAATATTCCTACGTTGAATTACATTTTGAAGAGTCTGTACTGGAAAGTATGGAAGAAAACGATGGGAAGCACCGATGAGAAATTGGAATATCAATGAAAAATTGGAATCGATAAAGCAGCACAAACTTTGTCGAACTGTTCGGCGTAAACGCCATAAGAGCTGTTCGCGAGTCCCACCCTCCGGAGCGGTCTGAAAAGTGGCGCGAGGGGTGCCGAGATTTATTTTCTTAGCGGGCAATTGATAACGCTTCATAACCCCCGGCCCCGATGTATCCGAACGCTATAATTCATCCGCACTACCGGGGAAAGTTTTTACGGGCCGGCGATAGTTCGCTTGTCTTTATCTGGCAACCCACAGGTCGCTGGGAGGGGGTGGGGCATCTTCGATGATATCACAGTAATCCCGAGATTGCACTTCGGGGCTCGCGATATCTGTTTTACGCGAGTCTAATTGCGAGCTGGATGAAGAACGGGGGAGAATGGCTGGTAGACGCTGTTGTTCCAGAAACGAAATTATCGAACTTCGTAAGTTCGCCGGGGAGGAATGAAATTAGGGGTAACTCCGAGTCCCCCGGGATCGCGCTGGGAGGCGAGCGAATTAAACTGGATTCTACGTTCCGGGAATTTTTGGGCGATTGTATATCGAAATCGTAATACTTCTGGCAGACATCGAGACTTAGGGGAAGTTTCTAAATGCCAATGATTTAATAAAAACTAAATTCTATTAGAACAATCGATTTACTCCAGAACCAACTATTTCACCGCAAAATAAATTCCCTTTACTATCATTAAAGAAACTGAGAATTGATAACACTAAGATTCTCTCTAGGCACTAAATATTAAAAAATTGTAAAGCAATACTTCCCTCTCGAATAATCTACTAATTAACAATTTAATAGAAACTAAGTTACATTAAAACAATTGACTTACTCTAAAACCAGCTATTTCAACCCAAAATAAATTCCCTATACTAAACTCTTAATACCAACAAACTGAAAAGCAATACTTCCCTCTCGAATAATCTAATTAACAATTTAATAAAAACCAAGTTCCATCAAAACAATTGACTTACTCTAAAACCAGCTGTTTCACCCTAAAATAAATTCCCTTTACTATCATTAAAGAAAAACCAACAATTAATAACACTAAGATCCTCTCTAAACCCTTAATACCAACAAATTGAAAAACAATACTTCCTCGAATAATCCACGCATCCCCAGAAGCAAGACAACATACCCCGACCGATTACGAAAGGTTCAACTTAAAAACGTCGCAGGAAGTAGTTTCAAAGAAAACGCCGTATTCCGAGGCGGTTGATTGCGACTCATCGCTTCTTATCGTGGCACCACGAGAATCGAAGCCGCTCCAGGACTCGTGGGAGGGTAGTTCCTGGGCGGTAATCCCGACGGCCAGGCGATCTACGTACACGTTCAGGGCTTCGCCACGGTATAATGGCACTTTATTTGCATGCACGATCAATTTCCCTGTTGCAGGCCGCTGAGGGGCGTTACGGCTGCCGATTACATAATTTTCTTCGATATTAAAGCGGCACCCACCCCGTCGTTCCATCAGGGCGCACGGACGAAGGTGAGGGGGCGGGCGGGGGGTGAAACGTGGGCCGAACCGTATCGCGTGCAACTTTGATGTGGCCCGGTCGATAGAATCGTCCGGTCTACGAGGGGGTGTCTGGATCTATACGGACCACTGGGCCACCCTTGACAACACACCAGCCGCCATCTCATTGTTACGATTGTTTGGAACCGGTATGGGGGCCGGCGATCGCGTACCCGGGGCCCCTCGCGAAGCGTCAATAATTAACCAGTCGCGTAATTAAAAGTAAATACTCCGAGGGGCGGCTCTTACCCCGGTGCTCGTCGTTGACGCGGAAAACTCTGACGGCAAACACACTTGAGCGCGATTGCGTCCTAGGAGAACGAACCTTTCCTCTTTTCGATCGCTACACCGTTTCCAGGGAATTTCGAAGTGAATCGTTTGAATAATATGTTTGGATATTAATATATTAATTCTATATTAGAATGATAGAAAGTTTGTCTTAAACAGTGAATCGTCCTAGGAGAGAACGAACCTTTCTTTTCGATCGCAACACCGTTTCCATGGAACTTCAAAGTGAATCGTTTGAATAATATAAATATTTGGATATTAACATAATTCTATATTAGAATAATAGAAAGTTTCCCTTAACGAATATCAACTAGAATTCTCATCAGAGCGATTCTAGAAATTAGAAGTCTATACGTAGGGCTCTCGCCGAGGCGAATTCTGGAATGCTTCCTAGAACACAATGCAATCCTCACAAAATACCTCATAAAATTCCGAAACTCATAAGAATCACGAAACCGAGTCAGACACAGGGCTTCCGCCTACGACTTCCGCGATTCCCGTGCTGTCAGCAATCAATAAAACCCATACTCCCCCATATTCTCCCCATGAATATCCATCGTAGCACGTCTCGAGTCCCCGTAAAAAGCAGCCGGGACGAATCAATGATGAATCGGCGAATAGCCTCGTGGAATATACGCGAGGCGAGCGGCGCGATCCGGTGAGTTCCATTAGGCGACCATTTCCTCGTGTTCGGCTCTCGTGTTGCACGAGTCGCGTTCGTTTTCTAAGCGACACGTAACGCCTTGGAAACGTCGCATTAATATACCCCGGAATCGATGCGTATCGCGACGGCGCGAGGAATAGGTCCGCGCCGTGCCGTCGGTCTTCCATTTAGCCGCGCGGGACGTCCGATTTGAATGGTATCAGATCGCGGTGCCATGCCGTAGCGCCACGTTGCACGGCGAATATAAACGGCGCGCACCGGCCGTGAAGAATCCCATCCGAGAATGTCGCGCGACGAGTTCCGAGCGTTTTCTGCGCGGCCGGTCGCGCCCCGGCCGCCTCCCACTCGCTCGCTTTCAGCTCTCGCGACGACGGAACGAATCGGGGGTGGTTCCCGATGGATCGCGGACCGCGAATAGCCTCTTGTCTAATAGCGAGTCCCGTCTTTTCAGGGGGTGAGGTGACACACCGTGTAATGCCTGGCTTGTGGGTCTTTGCGCAATCTCTGCATTCTTATGTAGAAAGTTTTTAGCGAACCTCTGCGGATTGTTTTGTGGAAATTTTGTTCGGCAGATTCTTATGGGTTAGAAAAGTTTGAGCAGATTTTTGTGGATTGTTCTGTGAAATTATTGAGCTGATTTTTGTGGATTATTCTGTAGAAGAGAATTAGCAAATTTTTGTCGATAGTTCTGTGGAAATGTTTGAATACATTTTTGTGCGTTGCGTAGACAATCATTGAGCAGATTTTAGTGAATTGTTCTGTAGAAATTGATGGGGAAAGGTTTATTTTATCGGAGGATCGCTCGAGCGGTTTTAGAATAGAAATTCGTTTCTATCGATAGAAGTGTTTCCTTCTATTCGATTAAATTCTGCAGTCGAGTGCATAAAGATCCACACCAGAATCGTTCTCCTTTAACAGTCGGTTGGCGAACGTATTCCGAGGTTATTTGATTCGCTTTACGCTTTGTAGAGAATGTATTTCATGAATCACCGCACCGCGCGGTGAATAAAGTATTCGAATGAATATTGTACATTCCTCGATGTTCCATTAGGAAAGATTTCCGTGGAGCTGTTAAGAGCTTTATCGCTCGCTGAAAGTAATACGGGGCACTGTCTTTTGCCCCGCCGTCAAATATCGCGGCAGCCGACGGTTAATGGAGACGAAAGGAGATTAAAGCCCAGGAAGGAACGGGCCTTTTGTTCGTCGATGGACTTACCTTCCTCGGTCAAGTGTGCGCCACCCATTTTCGCGCCGCCGTCTGGAAAAAGAAAGAAGAGAACGAATGGACGATAGAAATGTGGATGTAATTGAGGGCTAAGTGGGTGAGCCGCGGTAATTGACACGTAAAAGGCAGCGATTCCTGGATTCCCTGCTCGGGGAACCGGTCCGGGTGGAGTATCGCTGCTGCGTGAGCTTTAACGTCGTTCGCTGCCATCTTGGTTACCGTTAACCCTCTAACCGCGCATGAATTTTCAATTTTTCCGTGTGGAACCGCTAGTTTCATTTTCCACGCAGACGCATCTTGCAAAGTTTAACATCAACCCTTTACACTCCAGTTTTTCACCGGAAATATTCAATATTTTCTAATGAGGTATAGACGATATTTCCTTAGATTGAATTAAGAAATTTCAAATGCATCGAGGAAGACTATTTTCTTTCAATATTTCGTACATTGATGCATTGTACAAAGTTTAATATTGAATATCAAAGTTTACGGTTTTGCTGTGTCAAATCATTCGGTGACTTGGCCTCTGGAGCGCAAAGGGTTGAACGGAGCATTCGATCACGTTTCAATTCAGTCTACTATTTTGTCTTTCATTCTGTTTATCTTTTCTTTTGTTATTTCAGTCTTGAAGTGGGATTATTTGCAATTCATGAAGTACGGTTCTTGTTTTTGCAAAACAGTTTCTAACCGAATTAATCGAATGAGTTCAATTGAAGATAACGGAGCAGGTTGTAGTTATAATTCTTTTCAGCTCGTCTAAGCGTTAAAAATTAGATAAAAACTAACGGAACAAATAACAACTAACAATATCCTGATAAAATACTCGAGAGAAAACTCAAAAAAGAATATTTTTCAAAACATTTCAAACACGAATGCCCGAGGTTAAGACGTGTATTAACCTTTGCACTCAAGTTCCTCACAGAAAACACTCAGTATCTTCTAATAAAATGCATTTTACGAAGCTGATTCGACCATTAATCGCACGCAGAGGAAGAGAACTATTTTCCTTCGATATTCGACGACTCAAAACCTCACAATCGTGCAGCGTCAAATGGATTGGCGACTGAGAGGCGCTTCCAGAGTGCAAACGGTTAATTCTCCGCAATGGTAACGGTGATTACGTCTCGCGATTCGAAACGGAAAGAATGGAACCAGGACGCGTTCAGCTCGCGCAGAGAATAATTGAACGCCGCGATGCACGATCCACCTTTTCTACGAGCGTCGGGATTGATCCACAATGGCGTTAAGACGATCGAATGAAATATTCCTGACAGCGAACGCGTTAAGACGTAATCGCATTTCTTTGAGCGCGGCAGGAAATAAGATTACACGGGCTTTCATGGCTCGGGCTCTCCCGGTTGACATTGTCCGGGGCTTCCGGGCGTAAACGGAGTGACAATTATCTCCGCGAGAAGGCAGGCCGTATTTACGTTCAATCGTCCGCTGCGGGAAATATTGTCGCGTGTCAAAGGGAGAATAATCTTTCAATTACGCGGGGAACACTGCTGTCTTCTTTCTCGACTTCGATACTGAAAACTCGGAGGCGAAGCTGTCCGCCTCTGAAGACGCTTTTGAATCTGTTTGCACAACTAACGGTCTACGTCTATAGCGAAAGGAACTTCGTCGTTTGTGAAATAATAAAATGCATCAGTTTCGCTTCGATGCGACAAAGATCAATTTAATTAGAATTCCATTAAATTTAAATGAATTTTGCAATTTAGAATTCTATATGATGCAGAGTATTGTAAAGCCTCGATACTAATATTTGGCATTTGTGATGGTATTCTCAGTAGTAATGTTCCATTGAATCTAGTAAATCTATATAGAGCATGAAAAGTGTAATTAAAGAGTATTAACCCTTTGCACTCGGAAGTTTTTCACTAGAAATATTTTAACATTTTCTGATGAGATAAAATCGATATTTTGTGAAACTAAGTCGACGCGTACATTGAGGAACAACGCGATTTTATTTGAATATTTCTCAAAATGATGCATTAAATATAATATTAAATATCAAATTTTATAGTTCTACTGTATGAAATCAATTGAGAGTCACTTCTCGAGTGCAAAGGGTTAACCTTTAATGGAGTGATAACGCGGCATGACACTTACTGTGTAATGCCTTGTATATGACAGCAATCATTCGATCATTATCACTGTTATTGCTGTAATATCCACTGCTCGTTATGTTATTCTTTCTCGACAAGTAAACTTGAAATACTTCTACTCCTCTTACAATAACGCAGACACGTAGTGTAGATTTTAAACAGAATCAAACTCGATCCCTTGAATTCAAATTTATTACTCTATTATCAATTACTATACTTTGAAGCAAAGATAATACCTTCAAATCCGTTCTCTTTAGAAAATGACTAACCCTTTGCACTCGAGAGGTGACTCTCACAACACCTGATTTCATAAAGCTATAAAATTTGATATTTAACATTGTACCTCGTATAACTCATAAATTTAAAAAATATTGAAATAAAATAGGTTTGTTCCTCAATACTCGTGTAATGTCTCCGAGTTGGTTTCCCAAAATATCGTCTTTGTCTCATCAAATATTAAAATATGTCTAGTGAATAACCTTCGAGTGCAAAGGGTTAATTACAAAGTAGTATCAATCATCATTCAGAAACAAAATAATTAAAAATATCCACTACGTCCATTCTCTACGCAAAGTACACAATGGCGACCTCAACCACGCAGCGTCAGTGGCGAGACGTATCAGGGGTCGCCGTTAAACCCGAGAAACTCGCGACAAAGCGAATTTCCCCGCGAAGCGGACGCGGCCGGCGACGGTGCACGCCGTCGCGTCGCGGCCGGGAAAAGTCGTGACAAGTAGATAGAATATAGTTCGCTCGTGACTTACTGTTGCACATGCCGCCGGTGCAATTCGCCACGCTGATGTCCCTACCCTGGCAAGGTCGTCCGCCGTGGCTGGGTAGCGGATCGTCGCACGATCTCCTCCTGGTGTGCGTGCAGTCGGTCCCGCACACCGACCATGCCGACCATTTCGACCATCCACCGTCCACCACTGTCCCGGCGAAACAAAAAAGAGAAAAAGTCCGAATCAGAGGAAAAAGAATGGGAAAAGAAACGGCTCGAGGATCGAGCGAGGAGTCGTTAAGGCGACCGCGATCGACGTAAAGCGACGTCGGAGAAAGAAAAAACGGAGAAAAAGGTGCAAGAAGAAAACGAACAGGAGGAAGAAGAAGAAGAAGAAGTTACGGTGAACCGGGACACGGGCTCGTAACTCTACCTCTTCCCTCGAATCTTGTTTAAAGGCCCGTCGATTCGGTTAGGCTCGAGCTGGCCCCGAGATCTCTCCGTTCTTCCCGTTTAATTGACTCGTACGGCCCGTTTTCCTCCGGGAAAAAACGCCGCGCGGGTACACCTTAATCACCGGTAACGATTCGATCGACGAGCTACCCGTGACACGATACTTACAAATTATTCTGCCCTCTTTACCGCCCCTTCCTTTATTTTCACTTGGTTTCGGAGAGAGGTTTTTGAACTGTATCGTTGGTATGGATGATTTGCTTTTGGAGATTTTGTATGGAAGTTGGGAATTGTATGTTTAATTGGGAAGGGTTGGAGGTTTTAATTGGAATGATTGTACTGTGAATTGCGATTGTATTTTGGAGATGAGGGTTTTGAAGCTTTTGTAGGTATGGATGATTTGGAGATTTTGTATGGAAAGTGGAAGTTGGGAGTGTTTAATTGGGAAGGGTTGGGGATTTTAATTGGGATAATGGTTGCTGTGAAATTTAGTTTGTTTTAGAGGTATTGGTATAATGTTTGTTGTCTCTTTTTGCAGGTCCAGCGAGAGTGACTTACCTAGAGTGTTAGTGAACTCCTCCAACGTGCCGGCTGTTCCGAAGTAAGCGTTAGACAGAAAAGACACATAGGTGCATTAACGAAAGCGAAGGTTAGTTGGTGAGAGACATTTAGATGCATGAAAGCGTGACACGCGGCTCGCGGACATCAAACCCTCGTCTCTGACGTGGACAACGTTTTACACGCGATTTATCTGAGCTAATTTCATCGGTACACGTGAGGCATAAGTTCAGGGGTTGTTGAAGAAGTTCAGACAACTTTGAAGCTTAGAAATTCGCGGTCGTAACTAGGTTCGAACTTTCTAAGCATTAATGTGCTGCTGGGAATTCTGAAGTATGCCGGACCGTGGAACTATCAACGGAACAATAGTAGAGCCTAGAAACAACCGGAAGATTGACCAATCGAAACATTCCTTTCCAAATCAAATTCCGAAAGACTCAAGTCCCTCATCGTTAAAAAGATCGTTAAAAATACTTTCTGAGCATTGATATACTGCTAATAATTCAGAAGTATAAGAGTAGAATATTCAAAACCTTCACCACTCGAATCATTCCTTTTGTAAATCAAATTCCAAAAAACTCAACTCCCTCATCGTTAAAAAAATAATTAAAAATACTTTCTAAGCATTAATATACTGCTAATAATTCAGAAGTATAAGAGTACAATATTCAATACCTTCACCACTCGAATCATTTCTTTTCCAAATCGTATTCCAAAAGACTAAAGAACTTTCTAAGCAATAATATGCTGTTAACAATTCAGAAGTACAAGAGTACAATATTCAAAACCTTCACCACACGAATCATTTCTTTTCCAAATCGAATTCCAAAAGACTCAAATCCTTTAGCCTCATAAAACTCATTAAGAAACTATTAATATACCGCTAACAATTCAGAAGTATAAGAGTACAATATTCAAAACCTTCACTCGAATGATTTCTTTTCCAAATCAAATTCCAAAAAACCAAAGTCCTTCTGCCGACAATTCATAAGAGTAAAATATTCAAAATCTTCACGACTCGAATCATTTCTTTTCTAAATCGAATTCTAAAACACCCAAGTGCGGTCTACCGGCATACATCAGAATTCCGCGAGTGCGACCCGTCGTGCCATCGTCCAGAGACGGGGGGTTAATATTTCAAGTGTCGCTCCCGCCTCCGCCGCGTCGTCTCGGTTCCCCGTTGGCCGTTGGCCCCGAGACGCGATCGTTTCAATACACTCCGCACGACTCCTGACGGGGATGTGCCGCAGGTGTCTTCGGTATGTCGCAAACGTTTTCGAAAGGTGAATACAATTTAAGAGTGAGTCGACGGAGGCAAACATCCATATATACGGCTGCGATAGGAGGAGGAGGAGGAGGAGAAGGGGGGAGGACGGGTACGCAACAGATAGTCGACCGTGAGAGGGAAAAGAGGGAAGCTCGTAAATCAAACGAGTGGCCTCTCCTCTCCTCGGCATCGGTAATATTGGTTTGTCGTCGCGAACAGAACCTGCTCGGTTGTCTTGTCCTCTTCTCTTCTGGGCGCAACGAACCACGACCCACCCGTCTCTCTCCCTTTCCCTCTCGAAGCGAAACGGTAAAGAACATCCACCTCTAGCGGGACAGAAGAGGAAGCTACCGGGGACAGTGTGCTGGGAGGGAGGAAGTCTCTTGTCCGTGAAATCGAAGGCAGTATGGTTAACCCCTTGCCGTTTGATGACAGGACTTATGGCTTGAAGGTTTGAAGGTTTGTGGATTTTTTAATTTTGCAATTTTTTGATTTCAGGATCTCTGGATTTTTTAATTTTGCAATTTTTTCATTTCTGGATCTCTAGATTTTTAATTTTGCAATTTTTTCATTTCTGGATCTCTAGATTTTTTAATTGTTGTATTTCTGGATCCCTGGAGTTTTTAATTATTATATTTTTGGATCTCTAGATTTTTTAATTGTTGTATTTGGGATGTCTAGATTTTTTAATTATTATATTTCTGAATCTCTAGATGCTTTAATTATTATATTTCTGGATCTCTAGATTTTTTAATTATTATATTTCTAAATCTCTAGATTTTTTAATTACTATATTTCTGGATCTCTAGATTTTTTTATTACTATATTTTTGGATCTCTAGATATTTCAATTATTATATTTCTGGATGTCTAGATTTTTTAATTATTATATTTCAGGATCTCCAGATTTCCTAATTATTATATTTCTGCATTTTCAATTTTTAGATTCCTAGATTTTTCAGTTGTTAAGTTTCTAGATCTTCTAATTTTCAAACTTCCAAATTTCCAGATTTTCAATTACTCAATTTCTAGATTTCTACATCTCTAATTATTCAATCTCTAGATTCCTACATTTCTCTAGAGAACCATCTATTATCTTTTCAATAACCACAAAATGAAGAAATCAGGAATGGGTCATTTTGACAAATCTGGTACTTTTAGTGTTAACGAATCGCGCTGCTTCCTACATCTCTAATTATTCAATCTCTAGAGAACCATCTGTTATCTTTTTAATAACTACAAAATGAAAAAATCCGGAATGGGCCATTTTGACAAATCTGGTAGTTTTAGTGTTAACGAAGCGCTATGCTTCCTACACTAATTATCCAATCTCCAGAGAACCATCTGTTATCTTTTTAATAACTACAAAATGAAAAAATCAGGAATAGGCCATTTTGACAAATCTGGTACTTTTAGTGCCAACGAATCGCTCTGCTTCCTACATTAATTATCCAATCTCCAGAGAACCATCTGTTATCTTTTCAATAACCACAAAATGAAGAAATCAGGAATGGGTCATTTTGGCGGGTCAGGTAATTTTAGTGCCAACGAATCGCGATGCTTCCTCGCGAGTCTGATTTCCCCGGCGACTAACGAACACAACGGGACCAGAGGGTTCTCTCTTACCAGGACAGTTCGTGTTGCAGTCCATCTTCTGCTGCGACGGGCCGAGGCAGGACTGTCCGCCGTTCATCGGCGACGGGTTCGTGCAGGTCCTCGTCCTCTTCTGACCCCCCTTCGCGCATCTCGAGTGACACTCCGACCAAGCTGACCAGGAGGACCAACCGCCGTTCACTGCAACGCGAATCGATCGGGATCCTTTGATTTCAATCGGCAGCCACTTTCGCAACGGGGCGAGGGGCTGTGCCCAGGAATCTATCGGACCGTGGACACTTGGGATTCGGGCTGGTTTCGTTTCCTTGGCGACTGGGATCGGGCGGGACGTAATCAATTGAGCTATCTCACCCTGGAGATTCTTTTCCTCTAATCTAATGCGAGGAGAATACCGGGCGCGTCTGAGCCGCACCGGCCGAAGTGGATCGCAGTCTGGAGGTAATTGATGCATTAGCGGGGATCTCCGGGCTGTCTGTTATCTTCTGATTAATTTCCGAGCGAGTTCGGCCGATGTGTATTCAGTTATCTGTTTTATATTTTCCTTTGGTTGATGGGATCTTTAATAGGAGGCTTTATTGGCCTTTTAGAGGCTCGAGCAGGGTGAGATTCGTTTATTTTTGTTCTGAGTTCTTCGGATAGGAGATTTTTAGATATTACTGCTGGTTTTGGAACTTTGAGAAATTAAGTACTTTATGGATTAGTTATCTCTGAGTTAAGCTTCACTGAAACGGTGTTTTATTCTGTTAGAGGAATGAAATATAGCGATTGAAGTACTGAGGAATCATTGACCCTTTGCGATATATTCTCGAAAATATATTCTCGAAGTTATTTTTCTACAGATGGTTTATAATACATCTACCGATATTACAAATTAAAATGTTTAAGATAAAACTAAATATTAAAATAAGAAAATTGAAATATTCCAAGATAAAACAAATGTTAAATATCGCCACAGCGGTACCGATCGCAAAGTGTCAACCCTTTGTACTCGACAGATGACTCTCAGTCGCATGATTTGATAGAGCATTATAAACTTTGGAATATATCCATCAATACATGAAACATTGAAAGAACATAGATTTGTCCCTTAATTTATGACTTCTTAATAAAGTAATTTGGAAAGATTGCATCTAATTAGAAAACATTGAATATCTCCAGTGAAATCTTTCAAGTACAAAAGGTTATCCCTTATCACCCCCGATTGTGTTGTAATCTAGCAACTAATTTTTATAGTATTCCTAGCGAAAATGAGAAATGCTATAACATTTCTTCTTTTATTTTCCTTAGCACAAAATTTGGATGTGCGGAAAATCTAATAATCTTAGGTTAGTTTCTTTAAGATTCATTAAAATCTTTAACATTACAACAGCAATATTGGAGCCTAAAGAGTTCAAGGGTTAACCCTTTGCACTAGAAAGTTTTCCACTGGAAATATTCAAAATTTCCCTAGATATAGACAACATCGAAACTAATTTAACGACAATTCACAGATAAATTAAGCGACAAAGCTATTCCATTTAAATATCTTACAGCAATACAAAGTTCCATTCAAAACACTAAACATTCAATTTCATAATATCGCTATATCAAATCAAGCGATGACAGAGTCGCCTCTCGAGTTCAAAGGGTTAAAACTCGAAAATCTTCCACGACACTGACACTCGAAAATTCCATCTAACCGATCAATTCCATTATTCCGCGAGACCCTCGTCTGAGCCGGCGCTTTCAATATTCCGGCGTAGTTATAAAAGGTGAAACAAAGTTCACGGTGTAGCGGGAGTGAGGTTGGCTCGCGGGCAACGCAAAGCGTCTTAAGTTCTTACCGTAAACCGTGAGGCTGACAGGCTCGCTGAGTCTTTTCGCGGCGATGTTCTCCGCCACGCAAGTGTAATTCGCCTGATGGCTGAGCTTCGCCTGGCCGACGAGGAGATGTCCCTCGCTCGACACTAAAAGCGTGTCGGACTCCGTGTCGACGGGCACGTTGTTCCTCAGCCAGTAGACCCTCGGCGAGGGTATTCCCACCGGCGGCAGGCACCTGAGTTCGGTGCTCTGGCCCGCCTCCACCGACACCGAATACGGCGGCGACTCGAACTGCTTCTTCAGGTCTGCGGAAATGGAATTTACGGGGTTCGGTGAGAAAGGGGGACGATAATGGGGTCGAAAGAAAAATCGGCTGGGAAAGTTGGACGGATAGGATTGATACCGATATCCCCCCCCCCCCCCCAAAACCTTCTCTTTTTTTTCTTCCTTTCTGTTTCCCCCATTCGAGGTCCTTTTGTTCGTCTCCCTTCGCGCGAGCGTTGTTTCTCTGCGGAAACTTGTTGGACCGGCCCGATTTATTGTCGCCGTTTTCGCGAACGAGACGTTCGTTCGTAAAGAGGGTTACGTAAGCCGGACGGTGCGCAAATGGTCCTTCCCTAAATTGATTCTCTTAGAAACTACGGTCGCTGCATTGGCCCGCATTAAGGGTCGGAATTAAATAATGACCTCGGCCGCCGGAATCGAGATAATTAGGAGGGGCGAGGGTAAAGTTAAGACGAGAGCCGTGCGCCGTCTTCGCAGCGCGACGGACAAACAGTTGAATATTTATCGGGACAGGTTTTCTCGCGGGGAATTCTGATGTGTACACTTCGGGGGTTCATGGGGCGAGGTTCACGGGTGACGAATGTGTTTGTCTTTTGGGGGGACGTGTATTAGAGGATTTGATTTTCTGCGCGCTACGGCTGTCGTTTTATGCGGGATTTTCGTTGTACGTTCGTAGAATACTAATTGGTGAGGCGATAGTCAATAGACTGAGATGCAATTAATCCCTTTATCGCCTTAATAGAATTTCGAGGACAGTCTCAATTATATTTTCTTCCAATAAATCTGAACAGAATATTATAAATAAAACTGAAACGAATCATTGAACTAAATATATAGTTTGTAATTTCTAATAACAGTATCTATTAATTTCATTGTCATTATGTAAAATATTGGATTACTGCTGACGGATTTTTCGGTCATATGCCAAAACTGGGAAAAAATGGAAAACACTTTTCATACAATAAACTCACTTATATTGCATTGCAACAACAAAAATTTTTAAAAATATCATTTGTTTACTTCAATTTGTTTTAACTCATTTTGTGGATAGAATTAGTAAAATGCACTTATAATTCACTCAAATTAACACGAATAATTTTTAAACAAATAGAAATCATATGCTCAAACGCAACGAGCTTTACTGGATGCACAACTTTTACTGATTCAGAGCAGTGTTATCGCGCTTTTCGCAATTTTGGTAAAACATAAGGAAATATAAAACTATATAAAAATGTGAAATACTATATATAACAATATAAAAATGTGAAATATATCCTCAGCAGTCAAACTAATATACGCGATCTAAATTTCCCTTTCAAATAATGGTACGATTAATAAATTCTCGAATGGCCAAAGAATATATGAATTATGCAGAAGGTAGTTTCAAGTGAAGAGAATAATTGTACTCACAAGCAACATCGACGGTAGCAGGCTGACTCTTGATCTGACCTGATCCAGACCACGCGATGCACTCGCACTTGAACTTGTCCCTGCCGAAATACTCCTCGATGTGGTCTCTGGTCACGTTCAGCTCGCAGTCGACGATCCTGGTCCCAGTGTGCGGATCGACGAAGTCCTGCTGCTGCGAGTCCTCCGCCCTCGCGTCGTTGCAACGGAAATAGATCTGTAACGCGTGCGCGGCTTTGCAGTGCAGCGTGGCCGGTTTGTTCTTGACCACGAACGAGTCGACCGGTTCGGTGAGGAAGACGGGCAGATGGCCGCCCGCCTCCGATATCAGCTCGGTGTCCGTGGCTATCGTCGCCGAAGGCACGTCGTCCTCCTCCAGGAGGTAGGAATCCTCGTCCTCCGCGGCATCTTCGCCCTCTGGAAAGGAGAAACATAAGCGATCCTTTAACCGTGATGTTAGATACTAAAGAAATCGATAAGCTAATGAAATTTATTAACCCTTCGACGAATGTCATTCCGGCGAGATCAGATGGTTATATTAAGACTAAGTCGCGAACAGATGATTTAATTAGAGAAACAGCAAGAGAACGTAGTTTCCTGTTTTCCTATTAATTAAGTAATTAATATTTAATTCAACTTCATCTGTTGAAGACTCTGTACGTTTCATAAACTCAACCCTTTGCACTCGAGGTGATTACACTCGAGAGCTGTACTAAAATTTGATATATAATATAACGCGTCAATTTGAGAAATATTGAAATTAAGTAACCGTGTTCCTAAATGTAGGATTCCTCTGCGATTTCCACGGAGTATCTTTATCATCAGAAAATGTTCAAATATTACTAGTGAGAGACTTATTGATCTCATCGGAAAGTGTTCAAATATTTCCAGTGAAAAACTTTCGACTGCAAATAGTTAAAATTTGAATGATACATCGATAGAGACGTTAAAACCCTGAGATACAGCGATCTCCGCGAGTAAGCGAGTCTAGCTCTCTCGCGGAGAAAAGTTGTAAAACATTGCAGAACTGCGATACGACTCTCGGCGACCGTCAAATAGAACAAACACTCTTCAACGACGGTCCTTAATCAACCGCGTCTTCACAGTTAATTCCCCGACCCACAGCGACGGCAACAACCGAAGTCGTTAGAGGGTGGCGATTAAGCGAAACGAACACCGTCGCTTATAATCCGCGCGCGATATAAATTCGCGGAATTGGATTGTCGTCATTATCGCGGCAGGAGGCAATCGCAATCAGGCAGGGATCACGCGAGAACGCGGCATGGCAGTCAGTCATTTGAATTCAAAATACAGCCCGGTAATCGTAATTTACGATCGAGTTATTAATTCTGGCCCGGGCTGTCCGGTTTGCTCGGCCGGCGTTTCAATCGGCAGTCGTGAAAATTCTATATTTGCTTGTCAACAATGGCCATCTCCCCCCTTCCACACACACACAGACTGTCTCTCTCTTGCCCTCTTTCTCTCTCTTTCTCCCTCTCCTCGTGTAAATCCTGACGGCGGACCATTAATGCCGCCGTTTCGCAGCCCCGAAACTCCGCGTTCTGGCTACGAACAATCGCGCCGCGCCGCGCCACGCTGCAGTAATGAATTTTCGGATTTACGCGGCGCACCGGTGCACAAGTCCGATGCATTTCCCGCCAACGAGTGGTTAGACCTTTATCCCCGTGCGACATTTGGCCGGGGGCCACAATTTTCATCGCGATAATCGGCGGCGCCGCTCTATATCGTTTTCGTCTCGCACCTCTTTCCCGCGAACAAAAAAATATATATATATATATAAAATACGAGGATGAAAAAAATAGAATGCGACAGAAAAAAAGAGAGGACGACCAGGATGAAAATGGAAAAATGAGCGGACGGAACGGACGAGCGCGACGAGTCGCGCGAATAAAGTCTGCGTGTTTGCCGCGCGGGGGTGCGACCGGACGGCAGCGCCGCGGTCGGTCCCGGTCCGTGGACCGAGCACGCGATGGAATCACGAACACTTCAGGAATTAGTTTGCTATTGGGTTACATGGACATCTGGCCGACGGAATGGGAACTTTGCAGACGCTTTTGTTTCGAACGATGCGGGCCTTCGCTGGTGTTCACTCTTCGCGGACGAATGTCGGCGTTCTAGCGAGATGAAATTGCATTCGGAAAACCAAGTCGCGAGCAAATAAGTGAATTAGTGGAACAACAAGAGATCAGAAGTTTCCTTCTTTTCCTGTTAAGCAATTGTGTTGAATATCAAAAATCAGCCTGATCGAATTTTAATCACCCCCTTGCCGTACAATGACGATTGAGACTCGTGATGAAGATTTCTAGACTAATTTAACAACTAATGTTCATTACCCACGGATCAAAGCAAACAACTATTTTGTTATTATTGTATTGTCTTCAAATAAAATTTCCACTTGAAGTAGAATGGACAATTTTGTTACATTTTTTGCAAACTGTCGATAGTAAAATGATACATTAGCTTTGTGGCGAAAGTAAATAGTACGAATTGAACTATAGAAGTTTGTATAAATCTGATCACTAGTACATTGGGACTGTCGCGAAAATCCCTCGAACGAAAGGTACGCATTTCCACGAGGAAGGATGACAACGAAAATATTTCCAGCGCCCGAACGCATGGGAATAAATGAACAAACATCAGTAGCCATTCCCGGCGCAAAAAAAAGCGGGCGCAACCACCGTCGACGAACAAAGAATCACGGTCAGACACGCGGGCGTGAAACGGCGTCGCGATCGACAGACGTCACAACCGCGCGTCGCTGGTTTTTATCGTTCCCGTTTCTCGTTATTTTTCGCGCTGTCCAGGCGACGCGCCGGAGAAAGCCGTGGCGAAGGGTGCGCGGCGCGGGCCGCGCGGCAGGATGCGGAATTTCTCTCGCGCGGAAAAAATGTCGGAATTTATAACCGATGCCGGGGCAGATACCTTCAATATCCTGCGCGCCGAGATAGGAATCGGGCAACGGGCGAATGAGAAGCGTCGAACGAACATAGACAGAGACAGAGGGAGAGAGGGAGAAAAAAATAAAATCGGGAAAGGAAAAAAAATCATCGGAAAAACAAAAATCGACGGAAAAAACAGCGAGCAAAAAGAATAATCGGCAACGTGGCGAATTGAGGCGCGAGTAAAAGAGAATTTTCATCGGTTTCCGATAATGGGTCTCGATCGGCTGTCCGACGGGGGTCCGGCCGCGGAATCGCGGCAGCCAGTTTCCTGCCCCGCCATCTCCGCCCCCGTTTCCGCGCCCGCATGCGAATCAGTTCGTACGAAAATCCTCGTTAGCCACTTTGGACGCAGCACCGCGAGCCATATCGTTGATTGCGTCCGCGATGACGTTATAACGCGGGCGAACCCCCAATTTCTCCCTCCCCCCGCCGCCACCCCCGAGCGATCTTGTTCTCGTACCGCGGATACCTCACCGCGACGCGCGTTGGAAGCGAAAAATCGGAATCCGGATATCGAAACGCGAACGACCGGTCGTTCTTTCTGCTCCTCTGTTTTTCGATGTTTCTCATCCGAGGACGAATGGGAGCGAGGGGGTCAAGGTACGGGATGATTCATTGGTAAGTGGTTTAGCGGTCGCCGCAACTTTGTCGCCGAGCTCGATGGAAATTGACGTGTCGTAAAGCAACCGTGTCGCGGCCGCGGTCGCCGGCTGGTTCCCTGCAACTGCACTCGGCGGATTAGTGATTTATACGCGTTGCCGCCCGTTAAAGACCGCTTCTTATTGAATACGCCGCGTGATTAAGGCCGGCGCGATCTTCCCCTGCGATTTATGCGCAGCGCTTCGCTAGATTGTTTCTTACTGGTTACCCGACGGAGCTGGAAAATTCCGACGTACAACGGGGGTGGTTTTCTTTGAATTACACCGAGTTCTTTAACCGTTTCATCGATAAGTGAATCGATAGGGGTTGCTTGTAGAGGGAGCGGTTGAACGGTTAAAACGAGCGACGCGTCGGCACCGGCGCGGGGCGTTATAATCGAGTGTTTTCTTTTCGCGGCCCTCTTCCCGCTTTGTGCGCGAGTTCGCAAACATCGGCGGAGATCGAGCATCGGTAGCGCGGAGAAGACTCGCGAGAGTTGGCTGAAGAGAGGGGAGATAGAGAGAGAGAGGACTTAATCGGGCGAAGCCAGCCGTGGAGAAAGGCCGAGCAACGAAAGAGGATTTCCATCGATTTCCAATAATTGTGGTGATCGGTTCCGCCGATAAAGTTCCGCGGAATCGTTCTATCTAATTCCTCTCGACGAGCCCCGGGCCCGTATAAATTCCCGTTAGCCATTTCGGCCGCGCATACAGCGGCCCGGCCGTATCTTTGATTACTTGCAACAGCGGCGTTCGTGTACGACGCTAATTCACCTGCGCCCGGAGCCAACCGTTTTCTTTCTCCGTCTCCCCTCCTTTTTTCGCTTCCACCCCCCGGTCGCTCTTCGTTTTATCTTGGTCCTTTTGTGGTTCGTTCCGCCGCGCGAAACGAGATGGAAAATGGAGCAACAAGACGGACGCTTAATCGGCCGATGTAACGCGCGACCGTTTGAACGGAAGGGAAAAGAACTCTGCCCATCGAGCGGCGATCGAACGCGCGTCGAATCGGATAGTAACGACTGCGGAATTACGTTCCGACTTTCGCGGAATTTATCGCTCGAATTTCTACGGACCGCTCGAAACCCTTGACGCCGCCGGGGCGAGCTTTGACGCGCGATGGATTCCGAGCGTGGGATTCGCGCTGATTCGAATTTAACGAGTTTGATAACTTATTTTGCATTGCGCTCGGAGCATTTGGAATTTAATAGATTGTGATTATAGTGAACTGATAATTCTATATGCTCTATGATAATATTACCCACGTGCATATTAACCTTTTGCGGATTCCTTGGAATATACGAAATCTTCGGCAGATGAAATTAAATTATGTATCGATCACTAGAATAATAGAACGAAAAGGAATTATACACTGATTTCTTGCTGTTGATCATTCGCGACTTACTCTTCTAAACATGGAAGTTTGATCGAAATGTCGACATTCGTCCGCAAAGAGTTAACCTTAGCACTTCAGATAATTTTGTAATTTATCAGCAACTGCAACTAGTTTCTATGGTATCTATAGTGAAAATGAAACATGCTATAACATTCCTTCGATGTTTTTATTCCTTCTCAGTACAAAATTTGAATGTGTGGAAAATCTGATAATTTTGGGGTAGTTTCTTTGATTCGCTAAAATATTTAATATTATAACTGGTGCAATATTGGAGCCTACAAATGTAGAAAACCTTCAACAGATGGAGCTAAATTATACATTGATTGCTTAAATAATAGCAAAAACGGAAACTGCTTGCTAATCTCTTGCCGTCCGAGTAATTAAATCCTTCGTCTTCCAAGCATGAACGTTTCATCTCGCCGAAACGTCGACATTCGTCAAAGGGTTACTATCAATACAAGTAACGTAACACATCATTAGGAGTAAACCCATCAAGATTACCGTTTGTTTAAACGAACGTTAGCATGCCAACCCTTTCAATCTCACAATGAAACCGAGACCGAGTCAACACCGAGCCCGACACTGTCCAGACATCTCCGCCGGCAAGCTGCGCGTCTCGAGCAGTTTACCCATCAAAGATTCCCAAACACGATCAGCACGACACTCCTCAGCGCGTTCCGCAGTTTACACTCGGCCCGCCATTATCCCGTATCGAAACCGGAGCGCAAATGATCAGCGTCTCTGGACATCGTCGCCCATCCCATTGCCCGCGCGGACACGCGCTGTCAAACAGTCCGTGCAACGGCCGACACATCCTCCGGACCGTTTCTCACGCACCGCACTCGTCGCCGGTCACCCGTTCATTCCCCGCCGCCTGTCGCGTTCTCCTTAATCTCCGATCTATCCCGGTAATCGGCTACAACACCTACCGAACGCCGAGTCGTTTCGCGGGGTCGGCCGTCGAACATCGCGTCCGGGTAATTGCCGTCGCGTTCCACGCTCTAAACATCGTTCCTGGGCCCGAGGGAGCGGGGAAAGGAGCCGGGGGCGAAGAAAACGCGGACGAAACCGGTGGGAAAAAAGGCGAACGAAGGGAAAAGGAGGAAAAAGGAGTTCGGCGGGGGGCAGGGGTCGCCTGCGGGGACTTAATTGAGCAATGTCACGCGACACGCGAGAGCCTGCGACCCGGCCGTCGGAGGCGGAAGGGTAAAAAACGTCCGTGGGTTCATCGGTTTCCGATAATTCGGAGCGGAACGGTGTATCCGGCCTCTGGATCAGCCGCCACGGGATCTCCGGCGATGCTTCTCGTTAGCCTGGTCCCCTCTACCGATAGTTAGCCGTGTCCACGTTGGCTAGCGTCTCCGGCTCCCGTGTACCGTTCGTGTGCAGTTGCCGGCCGCGCGTGTGTGCGCGCATCGGCGCATCGCGTGGCTACTATGTGGCTTGACCACGTATTACGCCGGCCGGAGACACGAGCCCCGGCCGTGTACAGTTTCACCCGTGTACCTACGGCCGAGAGACCACACATGACGTCTCTTAATTAACAAAGGTACCTGCGCGCCACCGACGCTCGTGCACGGTCCGCGGGGCGCACCGACTGCGAGGGCAACGATGATATGCGAGGATGCCAACGGGACAGGAGGACTCGCTCGGGACTCGACGGATCGATTTTTCGTTGATCTTCGACGTTTCGTTATCGTTGTTGATCGCATGATGCAGGGTTGATCTGTCCTAACGCTGCATTAGAATTTTCATTCGGCATTGTGCGATTGGGCAGCGGTTGAATGGTTAGAGGATGAAATTGGATTGGCTTATTGTAATGCCGTGCCGTTAGATTTTAAGGATCAAGCATTGTACGCTCGGGCAATTGTTAGTTGAACAGTCGGCGAATGGGATTGGTTCGGAGTTGCGCAATTAAGGGGCGATTGATCGCCGGTATATTATGTGCATTAGTATAACGGTTCGAAATGTGAATTCATCGGTAGCATGCGGTTAGCGTAATTGCGGCGTCAATATTCCATCGAGCCTTAACTTCCATTAATGCGAGGAGCTTCCAATCTAAATTTCAATCCACGAAGGCTGCCTCGAACGGTTCCGCGGCGCCTTATGAATACTGCGCCAAAGGAAATTACAACGGAAGGGATCGAAATAACGAAGCGCCGAGGAGCCGAGGGCTCGGCGAACCGTCCAAAGGAGAACGGCTCGGCAGGAAGGTGTAGCGAAACGAAACGGGGCGACTCGGGACAAGAGGCTCCCTTGTTTTCTCGTGTCACGCGCCTTGTTATTTCAGCGGGCCGAACGTTCCGACGTAACGCTGCAGGCTTCATTGACCTTACCCCTTGACTCGCTCCTCTGCCACTTACTCACGGGTGCGCGGATCTCTCGCGAGAACGGGTAACGAGGTCTGAAATCAAGGTGCTCGCCGACCCTCGTTGACACTTTGACACCGGCCGACCGAAGGGTGTTAATTTGCCCGGGCGAAAAGAAGCGCACGCCGCGAGCAACCGAGAGGACGCGGAAGAGGAAGCAACGTCTGAAAACCGATTCCCCAGAGTTCCTCGCGTGCTGCTCGAGTTTCGTTGATCCGCCGTTCGGGAACCTGGAAATCATCGGGACCCGCCACTCGAACGCAACACCGCGCCGGCCGTGTGAACTTGGGCTTCATCCGCTTCCCGGCCTGTCGTCCTCGAGGAACGGTTTCGAGAGGCTCCTTCCCGGGATAATCCGGAGCGACACTTATTCCGATCTCGAGAAGTCAGCGCCAGGTGCGGGCCAAATATTTTCAAGCGGTTTTTCGTGGAAAGCTGTCGGCCGACTCGTAGCGCGGAGCACTCGAGTCATTCACGTTGCTCCCTGTCGATGCGCGACACCAGAAGAGCCCTACTTCCGGCGTGTCGAAGAGTGTCCGCGACGGCTCGGGCGCACAATGAGGCCGGCGCGGAGCGGCGCCCGGCAGGCTCGAACCGCTATTGTGCCGGCCATTCACGGATCACGACCTTCGGGCCCAAATAACGCCAGTCAAGTCGCTCCGATCGGGTTCCCAGAGCAAACTTTGTTGTACCGTCATCCCGTTTAACGAGAGCACACACACAGAGAGGCTCACGGGCGCGCTTCGAGCGGCGATTTTTTCCCCTCGGCTCCTATCGTTGGGGAAAGAGAGAAAGAGAAAGCGGACGATGCTCGACGGGGAACGGTTCGGGAGAACCGATGGGCAGCACCGATTGCTCCGGAACGATCGATGCCGGAGATGGAATCAGGTTGAAGCCCGGCGATTCGTTTCGTTTGGACAGCGGCAGATTATCTCCGAACGCCGCGCGACAAGAGCCACGGCATTGTATTCGGAATCGTGGTCAGGGGTCAGAGTTAAAGGGCGGTCAGTGTACCCGGGATAGACTGCTCAGGTGGTGGAGAGGCGCTCGAGAGCGACGACAGTCGCGTTTTCTGGGATCGACCGTTCAACCGAGTTTTCGTACCAATACCGGAGGTGAAAATCGAATTCCCTCAGGAATTATCATAACACCCTGAATTCTTCGTCGCTTTTCAATTCAGAGGAAAGCTGCTTCGAGCCAGCGAAGGAATTATTCAAAAATTCCCTACCGTTCTCAAGAAATCCCAAAATTCTCCTCCGTTCGTATTCGTCCGAGAATCCCGGCGAAAGAGACCCTTTTTCAATACGCCGCGCAATCACTCGCACTGTCCAGCGTTCGGTCGGACACTTAACGCAATTCATTAGCGCGGTTCATCCATCAAGCGAGTCGATTGTTTCGAGCGGGCGATGAAATTTTTCGAGCGGAGGTCGACTGGTTCGGCGGAAGAGAGAATTAAACGAATGAAACGGCTCGAAAAACGCGCGAACGAAAGGGTGAATATTAAAAGCGGCGAAGCGAGCCGCGGAAAGGCGGAACGATCGCGAAAGAGGAAGAGGGACAGGGATAGAGAGAGAGAGGGAAAGGGTGAGGGAAGAAAGCGAGCGCGAAGCGGAGGGTGATGATGCGTATTACACGAGTCGATTGCGGCACCGGCAGCGAGGCCCACGTTAAGGCGTGTAATTAACCGAGTAACAGAATCAGATACGACTGCTTGGGTTGCGTGCTCGCCACCCGCGGCGCCTTCTTTCCCGGCTATCGATAACGACGCCCTAGAGTCGCCGTCGCCGTCGACGCGCCGCGCCGCTCCGTGCAACTCCGGCCCGTTCGAGCCATTGTGCTCGGCGAGCCGTCGAACTGGAACAAAATTTCACGTCCCGCGATTCTGCGGATTCATCGCTCCATTCGCGGGGCACAATGGCCGGCCGTGTACCGATTTGCATTGAAATTGCGAGGCCAGAAGATTCGAATCTCCGACGCGGCACGCCGCCGCGGAAAAACTCGCCTCGCCTACCACCGTGACTTTTCGCTCCTCGCGATCGGCTCTTCGTCGTTCTCATCTTATCTCTTCGTCACGTTCGTCATCGTCTTGAGGCGAGTTTATAGCAGAACTCCGATCAGAGCGAAGAGAGGTGGCTTTGTTCTACAGTGGAAGTCTTTGTATCGAAGCATGAAGATATATTTTGCAATCGATTAACATACTGGCGCCGTGGTGGTTATACGTGAGAACAATTATGAGAATTATGAAGTACGAAGAATTCGGAATTGTGAGAAGAATTGTGACATATGGAGAATTCAGGGTTATGAGAGGAATTATGGAATATGAAGAATTCAGGATTATGAGAAGAATTATGAAGTATGAAGAATTCAGGATTATGAGAAGAATATAGCTTGTGAGACAATGTCGAATACAAGTGTAGCAGCGTAAATAATTAGAGAATAGCATAACGTAAGAATTACGACACGAAACAATTAATAATCCTTCACCTTCGCTGCAAAGAATACGCGATACCTAAAACCATTTCCCGTAGTCCTCCGCAAAACGTAACTCCGCCGTGGCAATCAACGTGTTACCGAATAACAAATGTTCCCATATCATCGTATCTGCGCAGATGTTCGAATGAAACCATCCACTACCAAGGTATTCCTTCCAATCTTCTCTTCCAGCTGTCACCGCGTCTATAAACATACCCGACCACACAGCGATCCAGCGCAATTCCAGCCGTAATTCACACGCACCGGCTTTCAACGAGGATAAAACAAACCCGAGGACACTCGGTGGATCTCCCGAGTTACCGTCGTGTCGTAACTCGATCGTTCGATATTTCACGATCTCCTTGGTCCAAGTATATATCCTCCCCGCGCCGTTCCCCGCGATTTCAACAATAATCGTCGCTTGCGCAACGAGCGGTGGCCTCCTCTCTCGGCCGCCGCCGCGCCGCTCTCCCGTTTGATTTACGATAATTAAAGCTGACCCGACCTTTCGTCGCGGCGAGGAAAAGAATGGCAGAAACGTACGCGGAGAGGATCGGAGAGGGTGGCCCGATGAGAGACTGCGAACAGATTAAAGAGGGTTTTTCTCCCTTCTCCCGTCACTCCGCCGTTTTCTTGCCGTTTTTTCCTCTTTTTTTCTTTGCGCTCGGCACCGCTACTCGTTCCCTGTCTCCCTCTCTCTCTCCTTCGCCGCCGCGAGAGGTGGCTGTCGGGTTCGAGAACTGGCCCCGTGGAGGCAACCGCGGGTAATTGCTCGGTCGAGCGGAGCCCGCCAACCAGCGTTCTCGCGGCGTTCGCATTTTTCACCGTGGCCGATTTCACGGGAGAGAGAGATCCAGGATCGCGCGACCTCCCACTACACGTCCTCTACCCCTTCCGCCCGGAGCCGCCTCCGCTACGTGATCGAAGGTCGTATCGCGGACGTTGATCGCGATTTACTTATGATAGTTATCGGTGGAACTCGTGGGGGCCCCGGGTCCGCGGCCCGTCGCCATCGGGGATGAGTAATAGGTTCTCACGAGAGGCCCCCGGTGGATCCCGACGCGAACGGGTACTGTTACTCCGACGCTTACGTACCGCAGACCGGCCCCGCAGATAACCGCGGACGAAGAAGAATAGAACGGGGAACGGAATCCGAAATCAGGATCGTGACGCGACCTCTTGGCACCGCGGCTGCATCGACGCGTCGGCGATTTATTAGGGGTCTCGCCTTTGGGTTCGATGATCTTGCGAGGACTGGGGGGCTTTCTGGCGAGCGTTTTTGGATTTAGGTTGGGAACTTCTTGCGTTAACAATGGACTCAGGCTTGGTAGTCCTGTGCAGAGGATTTTTGGTTTTCTTGTTTTACTCGGATGTGTTGAGTAATTTTATCTGTTAATTAATGAGCGTTTTTGATTTAGATTGGGAACTTCTTGCGTTGGGAATGGAGGTTTGGTAGTCTTGCGGAGGATTTTTGGTTTTCTTGTTTTACGCGGATGTTGAGTAATTTTATCTGTTAATTAGTGAGCGTTTTTGATTTAGATTGGGAACTTCTTGAGTTGAGAATGGAGGTTTGGTAGTCTTGCGGAGGATTTTTGGTTTTCTTATTTTACGTGGATGTGTTGAGTAATTTTGTTTCTTAATTAGTGAGCGCTTTTGGATTTTGAATAGGAACTTCTTGCGTTGGGAATGGAGGTTTGGTAGTCTTGCGGAGGATTTTTGGTTTTCTTACTTTACGCGGATGTGTTGAGTGATTTTGTTTGGTAATTAGTTTTCGTGGAGTGGTGCGTTTGAAGATAATGTGTGATGTAGCAAACTGATGAAGCAATTTTGAGAGCAAAATGTCTGCGTGGCACGTCTTTCTAATGCGAGAGTTAAACTTGACCTACGACATCTAGGCTCGTGACGAGAACGTTCAACTTGACAAATCCGAATGTTATTTATGCTTCATGAATATATATTAAACATTACGTTTCCATTATCAATCGTTAAAGTTATCAACGTAGAAGTATCAAAACGTCCTTTCCTAATGAATTATTAACGACAGAGTACCCGTAATCATTTAAGAAATAAATCATACAAGCGATTATAACATCTACAGATTGGGAGCTCCGAAATGTCTAATTTCCCAAATCTCAAAACAACAAAAACCTACCGCATTCTCATTCCTCATTTCCACGCAAAACCAGAACCACAGAAAGCTCGAAAACCTCCGTCTCAAGGACAATACCTTAAGTCCCTACCTCTCGCGAAGCGTTCGAAGCCCACTGGAAACCTCACGAGCGATCTGCCCATAAACAGGTTAAATTTCCGTGGCAATTAGACAAGCGCAATTAACGTCTCGCGCTCGCTGGGATCCTCTACCCGCGAGGCCACGATCGCAGAGTCCCTCGGCCCATGATTTACGAATCGGCCGGCTCGGCCGGCGTACCGGGCGCAATCGATCGTGACGCCGCGCCGGGATGATCCAGGGGGTAACGTCGGCAATCAGCGCGCTCGGCCGCGCAGGGGGATAGCCGGGAACACGGACATGCTTTTTGCGATTCCCCGCTCAAGAAAGGAAGCCCGTGTTCGCGGCGCGCGGCGGGGCTAGTCACGAGCACGGTCCCGGGAAAGGAAAAAGGAGAAGAGAGCGGCCGGGCGAGGAGGCGGCGGCGGAGGATTGGAGGGGTCAGGCAGATCTAATTATACGGCGAGTCAGCGCCGCTGATTAGTGGTGGGCATAACCGGACGGTTACGTTACACCAGCCGTTTTCGATGATGGATTACGCTCCCCCGGAGCTAGTTTTAAACCCGGCCTCGGGTCCGCGGAGGTGAAACCCCCTTTTCTTCGCGCGCCCCGGCCTCCCGCGGGACCACGTGGCCGGCTAATTAGCGTCCCCGACATCCAACGGGGCTCTCGTCATCGCGACGGCGACGGATGATGAATGACGGGCCGCGGAAAAAATGGTTACATAGAACGATAGGAGCCTCGCGGTGGTTCACCTAGCGTGGAACTCCGCTCGGCGGGGTCGGGAGACCTCGCACAGAGCCGCGCGGCGCGCCGGCTCGTTAGCCCTCCGTGGAACTATCGCTCGTGGAACACACGCGGGGATCTCTTTGACGATCTACTCTAATGGATCTTTTTTGTCTGCGGTTTACGGTTTCGATCGGACGGACGTGGAGGCTTTGAATGATAGGGGTTTCCGAGAGTAAAGCGCGGATGGTAGTCGGCGCTTCGTTTCGATGATTGGACCGGTCAATGGGAGATTTGATCGAGACTGTTTACCCCTTGGCGTACTATTTACTCTCGCTAAGCTCGTAATGTTTTCACAATTTGGAAGAAACGCAAGAAAATTCTCCGTCTTACTTCAAGAAATTTGAGGGTACATTGATAATAGCGAAACAGTTTTTTGATCCATGGGGAACATTGATTGTTAAATTAGTCTAGAAATCTTCATCAAGAGTCTCTCTCGTTAGTGTGCAAGGGGTTAATTGAAGATAGGAAGTAGTGTTGTAAGTAGGATTTATCTGAAAGATGTAGATTAGCGTCGAGGTTATTCAAATGGAATTTTTATCGATTATATATTCAAACTATTGTAAGTATTCGTAGGAATATCTATGAAATCAACTATCCGTAAACCAGCAATTCGAATCCTTCCGCGAACGGAAAAGAATGTTAAGATACCCGCAGCGTACGTCCGACATGCAAATATCTCGATTCCCTCGTAATAAACTCCATTCTCACGGTATCCGACTTCAGGCAACTGCTCGAGGAATCCGAGCGTTCCTCGGGTACGCTGCAATTTGGTACCCTAAAAGTTCCTTACGAGGAGACCATATATATTCGTCCCGGGGAGTGTAATTACAGTCGTTAACGCGGTTCCAGCGATGCACCGTGCACGTCCATAACGAGAAACCCCGATGCAAATTGCCCCGCGCCGGCGTTCCGCTCGCGCTCACGTTCGGCCGCGCGTCTTCGTAAGATGAGGCATCGTCGTCGTCGTCGGAGGCGGCCGAGAAAATCGAGTCGTTTTCACTCGCCGCGGACAGGTGAACGCGTCCGTGAGCGTGAAAACGGGCGTGAATAATCACGCCGGCGATTTATCGCCGCGCGATATCGCGTCATAATTTCGCCGCGGCGACCGGCCGCCGCTGAAAAATATTAGCCGCGCTGGTAATTAACGACCGCGACGGACCGCGGAGGGGGGATATATATATCCCGTCACGCCGGATCGTTCTCACGTTTCGACCGCCGTTTCCGATCGCGCTCGGTTTTCCAAGCGACTTATGAACTTTCGAAAATTTCACCGCACGATCGTCATCCGGGTCTCGCCGCCGCGAGTCTTCGTTAGCGTATCGTGATATACAGCGCGGGCTAATGGCTGATGGATGACGGGACGGACGGACTTCCTGGTTCGGCCGCGCTCGCGTATTAGGACTCTTTCGGTTGGATGAAAGTTTCAATGGTTACTGGGTTTACAAATCGTGGAATTTTGTGTAGTGATTAGTGGATTAAGGTTTATGGAAGATTGATGAGTTTCGTAATTCGAGATTGGTTGTCTTATTTTAACCCTTTTAGAAGATTCTTGGAATATACGAAATATTCAGCAGATGAAACTAAATTATATATGTTACTTAAATGATGGGAAAATTTAATATTTAACCCTTTTAGAAGATTCTTTAATATATACGAAATCTTCAACAGATGAAACTAAATTATATATCGGTTACTTAAATGATAGGAAAAACAGGAACTATGTGCTGATTTCTTGGTGTTCGAGTAATTACAGCACTGGAGAGACTCTCCACCATTTGATTTGACGCAGTGAAATTAGAAAATTTAATATTTAACCCTTTGCGAAGATTCTTTGAAATATACGAAATATTTAGCAGATGAAACTAAATTATATATCGGTTACTTCAATGATAGGAAAAACAGGAATTATGTGCTGATTTCTTGGTGTCTGAGTAATTGAATCATTTTGCGACTTAGTCTTCGAAACATTTCATCTCGCCGAAATGTCGACATTCCTCCGCAAAGGGTTAAGTTTCAGAATCTTCAGGCCGAAGTTTAGAGCAAGACGATTCTTAGCGCAGATTATTTCCCAGAGCCGAAACTAGAATAGAGAGTTCCATAAATCCACGAGCTTGTGATTCAGGAAGCTTTCCGGGAAAGAATCCGGCGTATAACTCTTCCCGGCGATTTATCGCGGGCGGGAGTCATGCAGTCTCGCTCCACGTTTGCGAGCTGAACTCGGCGTATTTACGTAACGCCCAATTATCAGGAACAATTCCCGCAAGATCCCGGTTCGAAGCAGAAGTAATTGTAAGCTCAAACGGACAGCCACGAATTGAATGTACGAGTTTAAAAAATTCCGCGATATTTCATCGTAATCCTATCGTGTTTTAGAGAGTGAAATGGGGTATAGATAATCCCCCGGATTAATCCGCGAGTACCATCGAGTTCTCGTATCGGGTTTACGGAGAGCGCGTGTCGAGCCCGCCGGAGATCGAAACGCGACGAGAGGCTTAACGATTCCACGGGATTCCGCACCCCCTCCTGACTTTTTCCCCCGTCGCAGTCGGCATCACTCACCTTCGCCGGATGTGAAGGGGCGCACCAGGCCCGGCAGCAGCACGCAGAACAGCAGGAACAGGGAACACGATTTCGGCCTCATCGCTCGCTTGTCGGCGTCTCGCGGGTCATTCGTTCATCTTACGCCGAAAACCCGGGACGCGAGACGCTGGAGAGGAGACTTGGCCACTGCACTATCACCGGTGGGAACCTTCCGGCTAGGGGATTACACCTGTAACGCAGAAAAGAGGATTTGTAATTCGAGATAATGCCGTACCTGGAAACACCGAGCGAATTTGTTTCTCGGAAGGCAGCTGTCGACGATCGGACTTTCGATTGGACTGCGGATCGCCGACGCGTCCGCAGGCAAATCGTTTTTAACGCTTGATTTACGCAACGTGTCGGTTAGGGGAATTCCGGATACATTCGATTCCTCTGAACGATAAAGACCTTAACGCTAATTACACTTATTAACGAATCGTACGATGCGAGTGTCAGTCACCTATGAGAATAAGAGGAATGATTGAAATGTTATTGCCCAAATTTTAAAAGCAGACAGACTTTTGCAAATGCAATATGAAATGACCAAAGGATTTAAGTAGAAAGTTATAATATGGGAACATTGAAGAAATATTATTTCGGTAAAAGTGAGACGTTAGGAAAGCGTAGTTTTCAGTAGATCATTTGTTTAACCTTAATCGTATCATGTGTTTTTAACGAACCAACACGATGTGACTCTCACTTATGAGAATAAAAGGAACGATTGAAATGTTATTGTTTTTCTTCATAGGGCCCAAATTTAGTACAAAGCATCTTTAGGACATGGAATACGAAATGATGAAAAAATTTAGGTAATAATTTCAACTGCGACTCAAAGTCACATCGTGGTCCAGTTAGGGTTAATTACGTGATACGAATATATACCCATTAAATCAGGTATTCAGATACCTTCGAATAATCGAGTACCTTCCAGCATACTTCCGATATCCCCGCGATAAGCAGCCCCAGCTCTTAAATCTATTCAATCTTCCCGAGGATCTCGTCGGTCGCGCAAAAAAGTCGGCGAAAAAGCCGCGCTAATTTATACCGAGTGGCCGCATAAACCGGGAGGCTCGCGTTCCGTTCTAAATTAAATCCTCGAAAGGACGCTCCTCGGGCGTCCTCCGCGCGCAGCCCGTCCGACCCCCATAAAACGAAGGAAAAAAGGTTAACAGTCTTCCGTCGAACTACGGAAACTACGGTTTATTATTCGACCACCCGTGCGAGGGGTGGCGTCGTTTCCATCGGAGGATGAGGATGGAAAAAAATGCCCGCGCCGGCTGCTCTTTCCTCCCCAAAAAACCGGCGCGTAGCGGCGTCGGCGGGGGGCGAGAGTACAGTTCGAACGGGGAAAAAAAAGGAGGGAAGGAGGGAAGGAAGATTGAAACTTGCAAGCGGCACGCGATGGGGGCCCGAAGGAGGAGGCATCGACGCTGCGCGCGGATTTAACGTCGGGCTTCGTTGTTTCCACCGGAAAACGTAAAAGACGGTTAGCAGAGGCGAGAGTGCCACTTAGGCACCGGCTGGCAACCCTTGCCATTTAAATATTCCGCCGGCACCGCGCGCGCACTTTCCTGCACGCGAAATTTCCCCGTGGCCTCCGTCGTGTCTCGCCCTCTTCGCTCCGCGCCGGCACACGGGGCTCGCCATGGGGGTGTAGTTTCTCCCCTTTCGCCCATTCATTCGTACCCGGTACCCCGGCGCGCCGGTTCTTGCCGCGGCCGATTCTGGTCGATAACCGACGACATTAATAACTAACGACGATCCGTCTAGGAGCCTCTTCCCTCCGATTGCCGATCGTACGAATCGAATTTAGTAAATGGCAGTCGCCGGGAGGACGCGGATTTTGAGGAGTTTTCGTGGGAAGTTGCGTTTGCCGGAGTATCGATTGGTTTTCTTGGGATGAGGGGAGGTATTAAAGGGAGAGATGTGCAATTGGAGAAGCTAGAGGGCATTTAAATAGTATTTGTTAACACGTTGACTGTGAAAAACAGCGTTTTATGTATTACTTATACTTTCTATAGCAGAGATACAAGGAATTATTAATTCTTTGATATGAGAAGTCTTATTACTCTATTATCTAGTTTACGTTACGGAAAATTTGTATTCGGAATTATCTTTTAAGTTATAATTGTTTTCTTGTAATTTGGAAGCGCTGGTTATCGGTGAACGACAAAGTGTTGAGTGCTGAAACAATTACTTGAGATGTAAGAGAGGTGTGTTATTTCTTTTTGGGAAGTATCGTGTGTAGGATTTTTAACTGTTACGGAAGCAACTTTTATTCAACGTTCCCTGGATGTGTCAAGCGCACCTTGAGGATTGACGGAATCGTCTAGAGGCGGGCGACAGCCGCGCCGATACAGATTTTACCGTGTGATTACCGGGAATGTGAAAGCGATTCGATTAAAACTTTTTCGAACGAGCTAACAAAGATTGGACTAGATAGCGGCGAGTGTGTGTTTGACAAATAGTTGGTGAAACATGGCGAATTCCGGCTCGCCGGCGCGGATTCCAGGAGTTTCAGCAATAATGTACCATTCAATGAATCTATTCAGCCTAACACGACTCGGGAGAGTGGAATATTTACGCGGGACTAGCCGCGCAATCGGTTTGTTCCGCCGCGCCTGGACATTTTCGATGGAAACCCCGTGGAAACAAACGCGCACGCGAGCGGGGAAACCTGTCGGCGGGGACTTGTACGATTCTATCGTTCTATTGGTCGGATTGAAACGCGACAGGAGGATCGTTTGTCAATGTCGGCCTTTCGAGTCCTTTGTTGGACTTGCGGCTGCCTGCGTTTGCGGCCGGCAACGCAGTAAAACCATTTTGCTGCCAAATCAGCTATTATTTCGAAACCGCTCGCGGCGACGGACACTTCCATGCGCGAGCGCGAACAAATGGAATCTCTCCTTAAAAGTACCGGCGGAATCCTCTATCCACTTGCGCAATCATCTGGAAACATTCATCACGAATGGTTTAATCCGGCGAGCAATTAAAGCATTCCGATATACACGCAGGATTAATCGCTAAGCCGATCGAGCTACACCGAACGAACGGTCTCGAATATCATTCCCCCGGCTCCCAGATATCCCGTAATTAGACACGGATCCCTCTTCGACGGATCCCCGAAGAAACTACAAATCCCCGACAACAATTCCAGCTGCATCGCCGCGCGAACATATCGAAATTCCGTGTCGACGCGCGAACCGACGCCGCCCTAATTGATACATCAGCTCGAGTATCCGCGCGGCGCGGGGGAGAGATCGATAATTCCCCGCGGGTCGTTATCCGGAGGACTCGGAAAGTCGATGAAACCGCGGAGAAACGGATGCGCGGTGGAAACACCGGGATGCCGGGGGGACAGAAATAGGGGACGCCCGGAGACAGAGGACGCACGGCGGGGACGCTCTCGTAGATTCATGACGCGGAATAATCCACGGCGAGGAGGCATTATGCGAGCGTATCGGCGTTCCCTACACAGATTTCCCATCGCCGTGGCCCGGGTCTAATCCTCCAGGACCGAGGACTCAATTTATAAACGTGCCCGGTATTACCACTCAAAGGCTTAAAACACTCGACACCGAGAGGCGCGCGACGCGTCGCGGCGCGAACACATGGCATTTCACACTGCAATTGCCGCGAATGCCTCCGCCCCTCTTTCTCCCGGCGTTTTTCTCTTTCAGAGGCTGCCCCCTTGCCGCCCGCCTGCGGGGGGATAAACGGCGACCGGGCGCTCGAGTGCTATTCACCGCGAACCGCTCCAGAAAAGCTCTTTCTTCTCGCAGGACCTGCTCCGCTGGTTCCTCCGCCGCTTCGCCGGCGAACTGCGAGCTGTCCGCAGCTTCTTCTTTTGCTTCTTAGCTCGGCCGGGTCCGCTAACGCAACTGTTGGCCGTGTTCATCCCCTCCGGCCCCTGGATTTCGAGGCGAACGCGAGACTGCGACTCGAAAGCGGTTTAAAAGCTACGAAGGGCAACCTGGGTATCGCGTGACAACAGGTAGGGGAGTCAACCCGGCAGCCGGATTCCCCGGAGCATTCGGCTACCGGTTTGCCCCGAACCGGCTCCCTCTTCGATGTTTCTGCTCCGCGCCGGCGAATAGACGCGACCCCCCCAGAGGAGCGAGCGCGATCGGCGCGGATCTAATGCGGCGGAAACTGCCTCCGAATGAACCCGACGCTCCGTGCCTTCGCCTTTTTTCGCGTCCCGTTCCCCCGGTCAGGGAATTTCGTCGCTGATTGTTTGCTCCTCTGCGACTGGGGAACGCTTCTCGCGAATACCTTCAACGAGGGTCGGTTTTATTGGATTCCGGCGTTTCTGGGGTGTGAACGGTACTTCGCTCGGCGTTCCTCGCGATCGAGGTGAATAAGGCACTGTTTTCGTTGGCTTTATCGTTGTCCGGTTTTCAAAGGATTCTGAGGTGGATTGTAATTAGCTGATTTTTGGAATGTTATTTTATATTTTATTGCAGACTTTTCACGTTGGATTTCGTTATAAAGTCTGGAGTTAGGAGTAAACAGTTCTGAGGGAGAACGCTGGAAAATGTAATATTCAGGAGGAAATTGGTTTTCCGAGTGCTCGATTGCCGAGGAGTAAATCTAACAGCGATCGGGGGCGACGTCGCGAGAGGGGTGGGAGTAGCTGCAGTTGTTAAGTGCAATGTGGCATAGCCGGACTAATCTCGTACAATGGCTTCCAATGATTCGTGTTGTTGCCGGGACAATGTCCCCGGCAGCTTCTAATCTCTGTTGGAGGGGTCCCGCCATTGAACAGGGGACCTGCGGTGTCTGCACTCAGAGATTACCCCATCGCGTGTCTGTTTTGCCCTGAGGTGTGGCCGTTCTACGCTTCGATTCTTTTCACTTACGGGGACTTATCGCAGTCGAACGTTAACTGCATCGATGAATCAACCGGGTGTACCTTATAAAATTCAATGTTTAAAGAAAACGATGGATATTATGGTTTCCGGAGGAGCATTGAATACGAGACCGCCTCGCGTCGAGAACTTTGCCGAGGGAACGGCGAATAATTCATTGTACTCGAGGAAAGCAGTACTACTTGTAATAAGAGACCAGCCATTTAACGAAAGTTATCCCATCCCGAACGACCCCTGCCCTATCCCGGAGGCCGGCGAAGATCGATCGGGACCCTCCGACCGAAGTCCAACCCCTCGAAGAACGGGATTCCGGAAACATCGCGCGATTACCGCCGCTATGGCCGTAGAAACTCGGCATCGTGTTATTTAGGAACTTCTTCGACGACTCTCCCGCTTCTACGGCGTGTAATCTCGCCGGGCTATAACGCACGCCGTAACATTTCTAATGCTCCGCGAGTATTACGCATTTTATCCGAGCGCTGTGTAAATTATGACGCGCGTACGGGCCTCCGGCTACGATAAATTTGCATACGTTTACGTGGCACGTAACAAATTTCACGCTCGGGCATTCGGCTCTTACAACTGTACTCTTCGGAGCGCTCGGACGGCTGCGAAGCCGGAAGATCGTTTTGAAATTAAGGATTTGATCGTGGATATGGTACTCGAGGGACTCCGAAGGTACCAAATTGGTCTATCGAATATATGGGAACATTGAAGATATATTATCTCGGTAAATGTGAAACGTTGCGTTAGGAGAGCGTGGATTTCAGTAGATTGTCATTTGTTTACGAATTTTTTTTTATAACGAACATTGAAGATATATTATTTTGGTAAAAGTGAAACGTTGGGTTAGGAAAGCGTAGCTTTCAGTAGATTGTCATTTGTTTACGATTTTTTTTTTGTAACGAATCAACACGATGTGAGTCTCACTTACGAGAATAAAAGGAATGATTGAAATATTACTGTTTTTGTTGCCGAAATTTTTAAAAAATCTTTTGGAAATGCAATGCGAAACGATCAAGAAATTTAAGTGAAAAGTTCAACTGTGACTCGAAGTCACATCGTGGTTCGATTAGGGTTAATTTACTGTTATTCTTCGTTAGGAAATGAACATTCAAAATTAGAATTTTATAACGAATGACACGATGTGAGTCTCACTTACGAGAATAATAGGAATGATTAAAATGTTACTGTTTTTGTTGCTGAAATTTTAAAATCAAAGAATCTTTTGGAAACGCAATGCGAAATGATCAAGAAATTTAAGTGAAAAGTTCAAATGTGACTCGAAGTCACATCGTGGTTCGATTAGGGTTAATTTACTGTTATTCTTCCTTAGTAAACGAACGTTCGAAATTAGAATTCTTCGAGGTTCTCGCGTCCAGCCAACGAGAATTCATTGCAGCCACGAGGAGCCACTGCGAAGGGTTGAAACGTCATTGTGCCATTTAACGCACCCTCGACCAATTTCCCCTATCTCCTCCGTTCCGTTCCAGTTTCCAGAATCACCCGGTATACAGAAACACGGGTCCATGGGAGCCGTAAATTTCCGCTGGCAAGGGTTTTCTTTCCTCGGCGAACATGCTCGCGCGTTTCCAACTATTATTCTCGAGCCAGCTACAAATGAATCCCCTCGCGAGCAGGTGGAAGGCCAGGGAAATTACTCGAACCAGGGATTCGGATGTATTAAACCGATCGTGGTTTAAAGATCCGCCGACGGAAGCAAACTGTTTTATTACTAGCAAAAACCATCGAGATTTTATGCCGGGCGCAGACCCGCGGAACCCCGCAATTCTACTATTAGAATTTTATTATCAATTAACTCGAGCATTATCCCTGACCTGCGGTTTATACGCATTCGTACCGTGCTCGGGTATATTCATGGGCACCGACGCTACTTTTTCTGACTCTCGGGTGAACTTCACGAAATCGTATCCAACGGAAACGAGGAATCTTAACGTATTGAACGTCGGCTAAATTTCAGCTACTAGAAACGGGAGTGTCGGTGATTATAATATATTTTTAAACGTCAATCAAACCGAAATTTGTAACTTGCGAAAAGAAGGAATTCGATTTTGTCATTTTAGCTTGGATTTGTGTTATACATTTCTAAAATTTTACATTAATGTAGGACTAGCAATTAAACGGTAGACTAAAAATCTGGTATAGACTAAAAATGTGGTAACCCCTTCTATCCAAACGAATCCAGCTCGTTCCGAGTTAAAATTATAAGAAATTTGAAGAGCATTGCGAGAACTATCGACAGTGGCAATATTGTTACAACAATTCACCATGAAGTAAATATTCCTCCATACTAATAAAATTATTTATTTTCAATTTCATTGATTGATATTTGATTAGTAATTACAAAAAACTAAGTTTCCATACAACCCACTCCACGAAGCCCACAAACAGAATTATCCGAATTATCAGAATTATCCACAAACAGTCCATCATCGTCAGCGAATAAGTCCCAGTAGAAAGGATTAAGATCTGTCGTCTCGAGAGCCTCAGTTATTTTCCGGTGTTCGGTTACCGAAGTTTCTATTCTCAGCCCATTATTCGGACAATGTTATGCTGATCTGGGCTCGCAGGCGACCGCAAGGTACCCACAATGTGCCCACAAAACACGCGTCGGGGCTCAGGTATACGCACGGTTTCTCCGCCCCTGGCGAAGGCTCTCTTTCCTTCGGTTTCCTCTTCTTTTTATTCTCCACCCCCACATGCGCACTGCATTCCCTCTCTCTCTCTCTCTCTCTCTTTCTTCTCTTACTCCCCCTAGGTTGCTCTCCGACCGAATGTAATCCGAGAAGATTACGGAGCGAAATAAACATGTCAACCCCCCCGCGGAGGGAGGGATGTGGGCTCGCGGAGCGTCTTTATAGACCTCGCGTAGAATATTCCTTTCTTCTTCGCTCGTCCCCGTTCGGCTACGCTCGTCTCCGCTCACCTTCCACGTAGGTAGTCCGGCAGGATGAAGATCCCTCAAGATACAGGTCCAGCTGACCGGGCACCGGGGCCGTTACTTAGGCCAGATGCGGCTAAAAGTTCACACGCATGCGATCGACCGCGTGCCCTATCTTCCTACGATCTTGACCCTCGGATCTCGCGCAGATACCGCGTCGCGAAGGTTTTTTCTTTTGCCGCCGATAGGGCGTGTAACCGTTTTCTTTTGTTCCCTTCCGGGCGACCAACAGGGTGTCCGACGTTGTTTTGGAAGCTGCTGTCTTACTTAGAGCGCCACGGAAATCTTAAGCGTTTTCCCGTAGTTTTTCCTTTGTAGCGAAGGAAAGCAGGAACGATTATTATTTGACGTTACAATGTTTGCGTAACGCTATTATCAACACAATTACGTTATTAAACATTTTCATTTCGCATCGGTTATCTTGTACGTTACGATTGCTTTCTAGTCATTCAGAAGCGTCAGTGACCGATGACTGACATGGCGCTTAACGTGTTACATTGCGTACTGGCAACGAGAAATCTCGTTTTTATGTAAAGACACTTAGCTATGCAATTTCGCTAATTACCACGGTATTGAAGGAAATATAAAATTTGATTCGAATTGATTATCTATTTAAAATATATTACATAACAATATATCTAAGTTTTTCTATGTATAGTGACACAAGTTGACCTCAGTGAAAATTGCCATCACAATTCAGTTTTCTGAAAATTAGAGAAACGAGAAATCTTGTTTTTATGCAAAGACACTCAGCTATGGAATTTTGCTAATTACTATAGTACTTAGAAAAATATGAAATTCAATTGAAATTAAGAGAGAGAAGATAGCGAGACCTTAAGAAGGGAGATTCTAATGTTTCTACCGACTTGATTCATTAAGCGTTTATTTTCTGGAATGCTTGTGATGTAATGGAAATATTTGCTAGGGGAATCTGTATAACTATTGTGGGACGCTAAGGAGGTAACACTGTGCATGTCTAATCTCCAGAATATCTAGAATATCGATACAAGTTTCCGTGGGATATCAACGGCCGGAGAACTTCTGAATCGTCTCAATAAAATTTACATGACAATGGCATCCTATTATTCCGATTTCAATTTCGGCACACCCCGTAGATGCCTGCGTCTCTGAACAGGCGGTTTCACGCGGGGGTGGCGACGCAACCTTCACAGGGCCGGCGTGTACAAATTTGTGGCTACCTGCGAGGCGGGGATTCAATTCGGCCCCGGCCCCGGTGTCGATTTATGGGTTTGTGGGCCATTGTGTTCCTCTTCGAGACTCCACAGGCGAATACAAGCTTGTAAGCTTGTCCATTACAGGCTCATCGATTTATCGATCTTCCTTAAGAATGAAGAGCTTCGCGACCACGACGGAAAGCCAACGAAGATCTTTTCAAGTTTTCATCCCCTTTAAAAGAGGGTGTATCAAAGTGACTCAAAGTGGACTTTACTTAACTCTTTGAAGATTTAACTCGATGAAGCTTCTAAGTACCTTCCCTCTAGAACTTCAAACTCAGCCATCGAACGTTTCCTTATCGAAGTTACAAATCACTTCTGAAAATTGTATAATATATACCGAAGCTACCAGAAGCATCTTAAATCTTCCAATTTTCCTATCAAATTATAAATTACACCTTCTCAACAGTTGGCTCCATTCGGATATCACCGCGGAAAACCCGCAAACGTCCGCCGGAAGGATCAAACGAATTTTTCCCCCGTCCGAGGAAACTTCATCCTCGGGAAAGTCGGGTTGACGAGCGGCCGCCGGGCGAGAAATTTGAAATACACCTTCGCGACTTCTTTGATCGCTTCGTTAGCGAAACGCGGGCGAGTAAGAGGCACCGCCGGGACCCTCCCGTGCTGAAAATACACCGCGCGCGAGCCACGTGTGTCCGCCCGCGAGCACGCTTCCCCGTCTGGCCGACGACGCCGTCGGGTTTCCTCTTTCCGTGGACGCGGAGAGGATCAAACGCGCCTCCCACGCGCGATTTTCGCCGCGGTGAAAGTTATTTGACGGTTTTGCGCGAATATGAAACGCGAGACGGTCTCGGCCGCGACGCGAATATCCGTCACGCTCGAGGAACGCGCGGCGGTTTTTCTTCGGCGCGTATCCCAGACATCATCCCGCCCGCCCCCCCGTAGAAACTCGTTTCCCTCGATACGGTTTCCCTCTAATCTATCGCGTCGATCGCTGCTAGGACGGTATGCATCGCGGGTGGATCACGAGTTTCTTTTTTGGCCGTTGCTCCGAGGGACCCTGATGAATGGACCGTGTCGCGGTGGTTTATTGGTCAACGTGACGCACGGAGATTCGCTTCGGCCCGTGTTCTTTCTCGCGATAGTCATCGCATTTGTTGTTCCCTTCGGCTGGCTATGGAGCCTCATGCAAATTTATGATTTTCTCGGGAATTTCGGGGAGAAAAATCGAGTGAAATTTTGCCTTTCCTTGGGCCTGCGGGGGACGAGATGATTTAGTGCGACGGATTTTTGTGGTGCGACTGTTTTTCGAGATTTTGGAGATTCTTGTGTTCTAGGCGTTTGGATGTGAGTTTTTTTATGTTCTCGGGTGTTGGAAATGTAATGATTTTGTGCAATGAATTTTGACAGTGTAAGAGTTTCTGAAGATTTTGAACATTTTGAAGAATCTTGTGTTTTAGACGTTTGAACGTGAGTTTTTTTATGTTCTCGGGTATTGGAAATGTAATGATTTTGTATTATGAATTTCGAGAGTATTAGAGTTTCTGAAGATTTTGACGATTTTGAAGATTCTTGTGTTTTAGACATTTGAGCGTGAGTTTTAGTGTTGTCTCTGGTGTTCTCCGGTATTGGAAATGTAATGATTTTGTATAATGAATTTCGAGAGTATTAGAGTTTCTGAAGATTTTGAAGATTTTGAAGATTCTTGTGTTTTAGACATTTGAACGTGAGTATTAGTGTTGCCTTTGATATTCTCGGGTGTTGGAAATGTAATGATTTTGTGTAACGAATTTCGACAGAGTTTCTAAAGATTTAGAGTATCTCAGAAATTCACCGCAAGTTACGTTCAATCGTTACTTCAATAATCTTATAATTGTTAACTACAATTCCCCGCAATTACGGTGATCACTGTAGATATGAATTGGCAATTGCAAAAAATAAATTACAAGCAAATGAACTGTCATAATCTCATTCGCCGGGAGTTATTTTCGTAGACTCCGCGTTGGGAAAACAGATATTCTAGTTAACGATTACGGTCTGGTTAGTTTTATCCCAGCCGCAGCAGTTCTTCAGGAACGTTATATTCACAACACGAGCTCTTGATACGCGCTTGCACGGTAAAGCGTAACTGGAATTAACACTCATCAAATTATAAAGCTCGAGTTTCCGCGGGAAGCTTATACCCGGTTAAGCTCAAACTGGCCGTGCAGTGGAACGCGATCTACGGCGCCGTTCTTTCCGAACTTTCCACCGACTTGCCTGCATTATGAAACTTTTAATAATGACCGTCGACGAGACGCCGTTCCAATATGTACCACTAATATGAGAACAAACTTTAATCAGAGTTTCGAGGCTGTTCGGCTCCGTAGAAACCGGAAAGGTGTCGGGAACAATTTACTGCATCATTTACACAAGAATCAATTTCACACTCAATTTACCTTCCTCAACAATATATTGTTCTCGCGAACAATCCGCTATTTCGAAGAGAAAGAAAGTACCGCACAATGGAACATCGTATTAACTGCTTGCTCTACGATTTCTTTCTCAGTAATGATCGATGCAACTACATCGTCATTAATAGTATATTAAGAACGTAATAATAGGCATATTCTATAACAATCCTTACTCCAAAGTATAATTGCAGATAACAGAAGAATAGTATTCAATTCGAATATAACAGAATCGACTAATATTCATACTTATCGAAATCTATTTAAATTCTTCACGAGTTACACGTTAGTCTAAACCAAGAGTTTCACGCGAAGAATTTCAGGTTATATTAATTTAATTATATTCATATTATTTATATTATTTAATTATATTAATTTAATTTCGGTTACATTTTGCTTATGAACTGTATTGATTTTTTAAACAAAATATTAAGTTACATTCAGATTTCTGGTAATTTTTATGTATTTCGATATTATTTTAATGTTTTCGTTGCTTTATAATGATGTAAAAATATTTTCTTAATATTCGCGTGTACCATATATGATACATTTGATTGAACGCAGCAAAATTATAAAATGAAGAATTCAATATAAAATGTTGAATAACGTATTAACACATGAGACATAGAAATAAAACAATTCTGCCTAAATACTGAATGTTCGTAATAAAAGATATTGTCTCCAAGGTTTAACACGTTGACTGCCACGAAAAACTTCAACGTTGTGTCACTTACTCTTTTGTAGCAAAAATAAAAAAGCATAATTATCAATTACTTGGTACGCAATTATCAGGTTACTATGATCCAGTTATTGCGTTATTAAACATTTTCATTCGACGCCAGTTACTTTACAATTATAATTATTTTCGAGTAATTTAAACAAGTCAACGTGTTAACCCTTTGCACTCGAAAGTTTTCCATTAGAAATAACATTTTCCAACGAGATATATACGATATTGTTCGAAACTAATTCAACGCTAATTCACAAATAAATTAAGCAAAGCTATTTTATTCAAACATTTCACGTAGCAATACAAAGTTCCCTTCAAAACACTAAATATTCAACTTCACAGTTCTGCTGTATCAAATCAAACGCTGACTGAGAGTCACCTCTCGAGTGCAAAGGGTTAAACAATTCCTCCACGTAGCGAACGGCAACACACAATTCCGGATTACCCGTGCAAGCAACAATTTCCCTGGAAACAATTACACGATCTTCCGCGGATCCGAGTGTGTAATCTGGCCACCGTGGTACCCGAGCGAATAACGCCGAAAAGAGGAACTAATTGAACCGAGCCGGGGAAACAAGATAAGCTCGCAACTCCTGGCACCGGCGCCCTTATCTCCGGATCCCCGCGTTAACTTTCCAATACACCGGATTCACGCGTTATTTACCACGATATTCCCAGCCCCCCGGTCCGTTTCTCCCTATCTATCCTCGTATCTCCTGGGTATCGGACGGGATCTCTCATCGATTCGTATTCATTATACCCGAAGAGTCTCCTCTGTGCCGGAAGCCGACCAACGCGCCAACCGACAGACCAACCGACCGACCGACCGATCGATCGATCCTCGGCAAGAAGGCCGCCAGGCGTTCACCAGGGAAATTCGTCGGAGCGTGAACACGCTTTCCACGCGCGCGGTCCTCGAGAGGCCAGGTAGAAAGAGAGGAGCGTGCAGCCGTGAGAACGCAGATGGAGGGTTTGCGCGTGCCAGGTGGCTCTCTCGAGGCTCCTCCGGGGGCGCAACGTTGTTACCGATCGAAACCGCGATACCCGGCCGGCGAGGATCGATCCCGGAGATAGCGCGACGCGTCTCGTCGCGGAGTTTTTAATGGCGAACGCGGTATCTGCGGGGAACGCGCCGGCAACGGCAAGGTTTACGCACTCCCATCACGCGCGTCGCGTTTCCTGCCGCCTCGAGACGTCGCGCGAACCCTCCCTCCTCCTCTCCCCCCCGCGGCCGTCTGGCCGACCGTCGACCGCCATCTCGTTTCGATCAGTCGCGAGCGCGTGCTGTCACGGGGAAACGGAAGTGGAAAATGTTCGTGTAAACGGCGAGAAACTGTTTTCTTGCGTGCCCTTTTTGTGCTCCCCGAGTGCGGCGGGGTTGTCGCCGCTCGGCGTGCCGAGGGCTGCAAGGGAAATAGAAGGAAAATGTCTGGGTTGTCGGTAGCTGTTTTTGGACGAGGAAGATGATGGATGTTTTAAGGAATGTGTTCTTGGAATCGATGAATTATTTTGTCGATTGATTCGTTTAAGGTTTACGGGCTAATCGAACAGCGAGAAATCAATAGTTTCCTTATTCTCTGTTATTTAAATATTCCATATCTAATCTGAATCTGCAGAAGGTTGTATACTTCAGAGAATAATTAGATTTTAGTCTTAACACTTAGGCGACCGCCTAAGAAGAACTATAACTACAGCCTCCTCCATTAACTCCAATCGAACTCATTCAATTGATTCGGTTAGAATCTGTATTTTGTAAAAACGAGAACCGTATTTGATGAATCTGAAATAATCCCACTTCAAGACATAAGAAGTAAAAGAAAAGATAAATAAAATGAAGGGCAATACGTTGCTAAGTGAATAGTGGGAGATCTCCATTCGGTTAGTTAACACTAGGTTTACGGGCATTTATCGTACACTTCATTCTATTATTCCTAAAAGAATTGATGCTCGTTTATTTAGATTGTGGAAACTGGAGATTTAATAGTAATTGGGGTACATGTCAGTGTGATCGCATCAAAATAAACCTAGTGTTAACCACGTGGCTTCGAGTCGCATTTGAACTTTTTACTTGAATTTTTTGACTATTTCATATTGCATTTCCAACAGTTTTTTATTATAAGCGACTGAGAGTGATCGTGGTGTGATTCGTTAACACGTGGTGCGATTAGGGTAAATTAGGAATTGGTTATTCATTTCATTCGACTCACTCGGATAAGTGTGACTGTTGAGAACTATTTAGATCGCCGCTTCTTCAGCTGGCAGCTCGAGAGAGGATACTCGTCTTCAGTTTAGCGAAACGTACGGTGTAAAGATAATTAATCTCCGTAAGAAGTAGCAGCCGAAGTACCCGCATTGTTAGCAGGCCGGCTAATGCTCGATTCAGTGAAAGTTTCTTCTTTCGGGGCCGGCCGAGGCGAAACGGAGGATGCAGAGGTCATTAATCTTCTCGATTGGATAGCTCCATTCCTGTTTTTCTCTTGCCACGTTTTTGCGCCACTTTGTTATGGATCCGCGCGCGCGTGATTATCGAGGATACCGTATCGGTATCCTGTAATTACCGAACGTCGCTGCTTTTGCATAGATTGCGATCGAGACTTCCGCGATCGCGGCGATCCGCGCGGTAATCGCGCCCCGTCTGGACACGGTGCGAGCTGATTGGTAATTATATAGGGACGGTGTGGGCCGCGACCAGACGGAAACTGATGCGATTTGTCTTCTGGCGCTTCTGCTCACGGTCGTATCTGCGAATGGGCACGCGGTTTGATTGTACGAGCTGATGATCGAGCGGGGGCACCGACTATTTAGCGATGAAACATTGACCAGAGGTGGTTTAACTAGTCCGGTTATCTTACCTATGGAAATGCGCTCGTTCGCGAGCGTATCTCGGCAACATTATCACTGTACTCCGTACTTTGTGCTCATGGGAAGTTACTAAAAGATTCAAAGGATCCTCGTAATGAAGCTCGACCGCAGTTTCCTATCCAACTGTATCTAACTTCTTGCTATTTCGTTCAGGTTCAATCTTCGCGGAATTTTCATGGGATCGTTGGTAATAATATTCTAACATTATATTCTAACCTTTATCCTCGAATTCCGATTACTCCCAGCGAACGCGAAGAAACATCCTCGCGATGAATTCGACTGCAACGGAATTTCCCCGATCCGTCGCACGGTCGACCGAAGGTATCTGAAACTAACGCGAAACGGTCTAGCGAACGCGACCCTGGAAAAAGAGCCGCGTGCGCCGAACGGTTTCCCGAACGCACGGCATTAAATCGCGTTTTACACGCATTCCTCTAGCCGCCGACTACTAGGAAATCGCGCGGTTGAATGGCGGCTGGTTCCCGCGGCCCTCGCGCGGATTTCACCGCGGCGGGGCTCGAGTGAAAGACCGAGCGGAAGTCGCGGTCTCGTCGCCGCGGCGGATATCAGCCGCGAGAAGAGCCGGGAGAGCCCAACGGTTGAAAAGCGAAGAAGCAGCCGTTGACGGGGACATTCAAAGCGGCGCGTGTCGTGCCCGCCGCGTTTACAGCGGACGAAACGACGGGCAGAAATAAGAGAGATCCATTGGCACGACTCGCGCGCGGCTCCCGCGACTTCTTTATTTCTCCGGACGGACGGACGGACGCGTCGGAGGGAAAGAGAGCACGACGGAGACGGGGAAAGTTTCCTTTTCCCTTTTCGTTTTTCTCTTGCTTCTCCTTTTCCTGTATTCCTCGCTCTCTCTCTTTTCCGTCTTTCTCTGTCTTTTCTTCTTTTACGTTTCTCTGTGTATCTCTCTCTGTGTCTATCTTTCTATTTCTCTCTTTTTGTATCTGTTTTCTCAGCTTTCTTAATCTTCCTTGCTTTCCAACTTCCTCAATCTTACTTCTTTCCATCTTAATCTTTCTTTCTTTCTAGCTTTCTCAAACTTTCTTCTTTCCAGCTTCCTTAATTTTTCTCCGCCTTTCTCAATCTTTCCTCTTTCTAGCTTTCTTTGTTTCTATTTCTTTCCACTTTTCTTAATCTTCCTTGCTTTCCAACTTCCTCAATCTTACTTCTTTCTAGCTTTCTTTGTTTTTATTTTTTTTCACCTTTCTTAATCTTTCTTGCTTTCTAACTTCCTCAATCTTACTTCTTTCCAGCTTCCTTAATTTTTCTTCTTTTCCGCTCTTTTCAATCTTTCTTCTTTCCATCTTCCCTTGTTTTCATTTTTCAACCCTTGTCAAACTTTCTTTATTCCATCTTCCCTCGTTTCCATTTTTCCACCATTCTCAATCTTTCCTCTTTCCATTTTTCCATCTTTCTCAATCTTTCCTCTTTCCAATTTTCTTTGCTTTTATTTTTTTCCACCCTCCTCAATCTTCCTTGTTTCCACTTTTCCACCTTCCTCAATCTTTCTTTTTCCATCTCGCTCTGATTCCATTATTTCCATCTCTATTTTTATTCTCCATCTTCCTTGTTTTCCAACCTTCGCGTTCTCGTTTCTCATCTTTCCCTCCCAGTTTCCCAACTTTCTCTTTCCCTTCGCGCTCCTCCCGTCTTCCCCCAGCCGCTCTCGCTCTCCGTCGAACGCGAGACGCTTCGCACAGATCATTACGCGGCGGTGCGAGCGCGCGTAGGTCGGTTAGTCGTTAATAATGTCTGTCAAAGTCAAATAACGTTGGCCCCTCGCCCCACTGCGCCGGCGCATCGGCTTGAAATGTTTAGTCAGCGCGGTGGGATCTTGTTCCGCGTAATCGTTTTCGAAGTGCTCGATTTTTCTTATCTCCTCCCTGTCATCCCCTCTGCTCGCCCCGAGACGGTTTATTTATATGAATGAACGTCACACGACGCGCTCGAGCGTTCCTCCGCTCGCTGCGAAAAGGAAAATGCGATCGAGCGAGCAGGTAGCCGACCGGAAGTCGAACTCTCGTAGCTTCCCGTAGATTTTAATGGGTCGAACGTTGAATCGTAAACTGAGGAGCCCGACGAAATCGGAGCAATTCACTTCTCGTCGATGAAAAGGACCGAAGAATATTTTAGTTTCAATCGCAGTGCACTCTGTCGCTCGCACAGTGAACCACGCTGAATTCTTCCACAGCGAGGAATCGATTAAAAGAAAGAGAGCTCCCCGTGGAATGAATTCTTTCGACAGCAAGATTGCTCGCAATCTCCCCCTAGGATTCATTAAGTTCTTCCCGTTGTCTGTGTAATTCCAGCCTCCTCCGGAATTATAATAAGATGTAAATAAAGGCTTCGGGAATTAAATGCTCAGCAACGGCGCAAGACAATTTCAAGCACGCACACTGCTCGGACAATGCCCATCTAACTCTAAATTCCTCTTGATCTTCGCAATCACATTCCTATACTTCAAACTGATCAATACACTTATCAAAGAGCACGAAACGCTAGTACATCCTCATTATCTCACCGATCAACGATCTGAAACGAAAGATGCGCCACTCAATTTTCGAGATTTTGCAAAGATCTATGGCACTCAAACGATTAAACCTTCAATATCGAATCTACCGAAACTAAATGAACTTTCCGAGATTCCTATATAACTCCAAGAATGCATCTATCTCGACTTCAATCGACTTCCAATTCAGTTTCCCTATTACTAAACCAATTTCCTTAACCTTTGCACTCGGGAGGTGACTCTCAGTCACCACTTGATTTGACACAGTAAAACTATAGAACGTGATATTTAACGTTAAACTTTGTATAATGCCTCGATACGTGAAACATTGGAATAAAACTTTGTTCCTCAATGAACTAGTAATTTCTCTTCGAATTAGTCTCAAAGAAATCGTCATCGCCTCGTAAAGAAATGTTAAATATTTCTAGTAAGAAACATCCGAGTGCAAAGGGTGAAATTGCGACTGCGACCTCGTTTGTTAATCATTTGAATCTATAAAATTGGAAACAATGGAAGTTACTTTTCCTTTTGCTTCTATATCTCGTTAGAAACTAATCCTAAGAACTAATAACCCTTGAACCAGTAGTTAACATACTTATTAACACTAAATTTACCAGATGACTCAAAATAACCAGTTCCCAAGTCCTTTCTACAATCATTAAAGTAACACACTTCTCTAAGAAATCGTTAAATCGATTCAGCAATAGAGAAACTGAATTCCAAATCAACTAAAGTCTCAACCGACTTAAAATTTAAAGGAGGTATTCTAGTAAGAAACATCCGAAGGGTTAATACTACCTCGAAATCCCGTCCTCTCCACTAATCGAAAAAATAAAACATCAGGAGTGTCACTCCGACACGTCTGCCGGGTTCACTACGAAATTCGGCGAGCGTTCTTCAGAGCGAAACGCGCGAGTATCCGCGGACGTCGTTCTCCGTTCAAAGGAGACAAAGCGGTAATTATTGGCCGGGTATCGCGGCCGCGATTAAAGCGCCGCATCAATGACGGCCCGTCCCGCGATACGGCACTTATTAATTAATTGCGTCGGGGAGCCGGACGAATTCGCGCGGCGATTATTCTAGTCACGTCAGCCGCGATAGATCCTCGTTAGCGGCGTCTATGATCGCGCGGCGTCGGCCGACGATCACGGGAAGGTTAACAGAGCGTCGCAAACAACGCTCCCGTCCCATCCAGCCCCGCTCCTATCCGATCCCGATCCGCTCGGGCGCGAACGGGTCAGCAATTCCGCGTTATCGATTTGTCGGGGAAATCGCGTGCGATCCCTGCAGCTAACCTCTCGTTCCGCGAACGGGAGCGAACGGGATGTTATCGCCGGCCGTTTCACCGCGCAAAATTGCTCGCCGGCTGACAATTGAATGCCATTCGAAGAATCGCACAGGTCCGCGGAACGCGTCTCCGGCCGTGAATTATCGATCGTTTCATAGAGCCACCGATCTTCGATCCTATCGGCGCGCTCCTATTCAATGCGATTGTCAGCTAATGCCCGCCGATAAAGCGTTCGATTAGGCTTATTAATGGGATACGGGCTGTTTTAATTAATTAGCGCGACGATACGCTTGCGGTTTGTTAACCCTTTGCACTCGGAAGCTTCTTAATGGAAGCGTTTTAATATTTTCTAGTGAGACGGAGACGTTTTTTGGAACTAATTTGAAGTTATGTATATTGAGGGATATTTTATTTCGATATTTTAGACTGAGGTGACTCGGTCACTACTTGATTCGAAGTTGAATATTTAGTATTCCAAATGAAGCTTTGTATTGCTATATGTAATATTTAAATAAAATAGCTTCGTCAATTCATCTATCAAATCTACCGAAACTAAATGAACTTTCCGAGATTCCTATATAACGCCAAGAATGCATCTATCTTGACTTCAATCAACTTCCAATTCAATTTCCCTATTACTTAATCGATATAATAAAAGATTTGATGCAGTAAAAATATGCAGTTGAATATTTACTGTTCCAAATGAAACTTCGTGTTGCTATGTGCAATATTTAAATAAAATAGCTTCGTCAATTTATCTGCCACCGTTAAATCGCTTCCAAACAGTCACCTATGTCTCGTCGGAAAATGTAGAATATCTCCGGCGAGAAACTTCCGAATGCAAACGGTTAATCAATATTAATTCTAATACCATGCAATTGCTCCAATTCAGAAAAGCTCAACAACTCGCGAGCTCTAGTGTCCTTAACCCGATACCAGAACCGCGAGGCAGCTAGAGGTAACGGCGGATCGAAGTTCACGCAGCGAAGAACAAAAGCGGAGCGTCTGCTGCAGCGGCGCTCGATCTGAATTTCAAACCGGCCGGTTCCCTCGCGGTCCATAAACGCGGGGCAGCGGCGGAGATAGGTACGGTCCGGAATAATTCCGCGGGTCTCCGGGCCGCGGAAAAAACACGGGAGAGGTAACGCATTCGGCGGCGAGGGCAGATAAACGGCCGCCGACCTCCGGTGAATTGGCGAGCTCGCCGCGCGCATAATCGTAAAGTGGCCGTCCATATGCGCCGCCGAACGGAGATTTACAAACATTCGAGGGCACTTACTAGAATTACGTATACAGGATCACGTCGTTCGGTACACGCCGTAACGGCGGCACTAAGTTTTCACCGATTTACGCGAGATCCATGCGCAAACCGCCGCCGCGCCGGTTAACCGGGGGGGTAGAGCGCCGGCCCACGGGTTTCCTCGTAAACACACGAAATATGTATCGGGGGAACCACCAACCTTCGTCCTTCGCTATTCGATACCGTGCACCTCGGAATCTCTCTCCCCCACGGGAAACGCGAAAGTTTCCGATTTATCGGAAAGTTCTGCGCGGCGTGCCGTTTATCGGCGGGTCGGTCGTTCGAATTGCTCGGCGCAAGTTTTTAATTGGGATTAGAAGAGACTTTGATAATCGAGCAGTTTGGGATAATGGTACTGTTCACAGTGAGCGTGAAATATATTTTTAATGGCTACGAAGTTGCAGTCCTCTTTCTCGCAGGAGTCAGTTGTTTTTCCTGACAGCCATTTTTATTGCGCATTTTCTCCGCGTCGTTCGGCAGTTTGTAGAACACGCTCAACCATCGAAGTTTCAGTTTTTGTAAATCACAGTGATACATACTGATAATTATACACCTAGTTTTTCAAACTGTTTATTTTAGCAAATATTCAACAGCTACATTCATTCCCATTGCGATGTAAAATGGCGTGAATGCTATAGCATTGAAATTCAGCCACATTGTCAAGAATTTGATTCTAATCTTAATTGTTTGAAATTATTATGCACTTTAAACCTCGGAGTACAGTACTTGCATTTTTTCTGGTTTCGTGGTTCATTAATATTTTTACTATCCGTGTTAATAGTTCGTAGCGGATTGTTAGTATTGATAGGAAAGTGACGAACAGTGTTTTACCACAAATTACTTGATGGTTTAATTGATCTTAGAATATTTATTTTGCAAGTATTTGAATTATGAAGGCATTTTTGCGAGATTTCCAGTTCAATTTGTGTATTTTTGTGAAAATTGGAAATACGTCATTCTGATAAGGTAATTTTAGCGTTAAGTATACGCGAAACGCCGGAAGTTAATGAATCCGAAATCGGTTAAACAATACAGCAGCATTATAGTAAACTTGCTTATTTATGAAACCCACATCGCATTTCGCTCGAGAAAAGTCAGCCCGATTGGAAATGAATTGTGCCAGAGTGAGTGCTCCTGATCGAACAATTACACGCCGCTTGAACAAATTTTAAATCATTTCGTTTAGCTCGGCATCGAACTAACGGGTTTTTGATCATTCGCATCGGTTTCCAGTCAATAACTCCATAAAAACTATTAAACGCGCACACTCGACCTGTGCCCGATACCGGCGTGTAAAATCACGATTTTATTATTCAACGGCGCCCGCTGTTCGTTAGCCTGTTTAAACGTTTTATGTAATTGTGCTCGATTCCCCGTAACGAGCTTGCGCTCGAAAATCAACCGGCTCGCGGTGCAATTTTCTTCATCGATTTCTACTGAATCAGAAAGTTCCTTCGCTATACTATATTTCATTCCCCCACACACGATCATCAGCCAAACATCAATCACAAAACCATACAAAACAAATCTCATTCCATTCCACGAAACGCATCGCTCAACATCGAATATCAAACTCCGCAATTCACATCGAACCGACTACACCAACCTACACAGAACACGAACGAAGAACCATCTAGACAAACGTCTGCATAAATAAACAACATTTCACGGGTGAAGACAAGAAAAACCGAAATATCGACCATCGAGCTCAATCGTATGAAGTCGACCGGCTACCGAGAAACGCGTCCCGACCGCAAACCGTTAATTCCGCCGGGAAGATCCTCGAAACGATCGAGCACGGTCACGATTGAATCACCGTTCGCAGGTTTTATCGGCGCTAACGCCGCGCCGCCGCGAGCAACAAGTACAAATCGCCGGTTCGGCTCGGATTCGGCGAAACCGGCGGCCGGGCGGCAGTTTCCGCGGGTTTTATCTCGAGGAATTGGCCGGTCGGCTAGCCCGGGGAATTCGCGGGCCGGCATAAGAATCGCTTTATTTGCCGGGCTCGCCGGCCACGGTAGCCTAATTTGAATAGTAATAACGAGAGCGGTTCCGAGGCAAGTCGAGCGTAAGAGCGACGGGCCCCGTGGAACGGTTTTATACTGGATCCGTCGCGCGGCTTTTTTAAATAGGCATCCCGGGGACACATTCGAGCCGCGCGGCCCAGCGGGAGTTCCGTCGCGTACGAGATAAAATCCGCCTCCTAATTTTCGAACTTTCGAAAAAGGAGACCCGAGGACGCCGGAAAGGAGAGGGGAGAGAGAGAGAGAGAGAGGGAAAGGGTTCGGCTCGGTCGAAAACACGGGACACGGATCGGAGCACGCTTAATTCGAGTGCACTTTAATCGCTCGTTACCGCCGGCAACTAATTTTTCCACCGCGAACGGGTTGTTCGGATTCGTTCCGAATACTCCCGAGAACTCCGCGTATCGACGGGATGAAGGTTTAATTAAAGGCTCGCCGTTTCGAACGTCGTTGGCGTCGATTGTGTGCAGTCGCGTACGTGGCTTTTTCGAATTCCCGGCTGTGACGCTATCTTTATGACCGGTCGCAATTAGATTCGGTGTTTATGTGTTTGTTTACGTACAATTGGTTTTCTTTCGCGACGGGGGATACGGTTGATGTGAGATGATCATGTTGATTTTGTGATCTTTCGGAGTTTGATCGATTGTTGGTGGAAATGGTTGCTATCGAGGTTCCGGAAAGTACGAGTTTCTATGGAAACTTTCCGATGATCAGCGGTTAGACTCGATTCTCTTTCCGCGATACTGTCGCATAATCGGCGCGCCGAAGATAAATAATCTCTCAATGACTCAAATGCGTAGCACTCGAAGCTCACTGGAACCCGTTTATGCGTCCGCATCATCTTAATCGAAACGTCGTGTATCAATCATTATACTCATTCACCGAAGCTACGATCAAATCCGTCGACACGCCAATTCCTAAACCTCGACCACAAGCATCCCGTGGTCTGAACTCCAGAACCGTCGAACTGGAAAACCGTCGACCGATCAAACAATCATACGCGATCCGCTCGCGCGGAATGCCCCGGAAGCGAAGCGAAACGAAACGGTCATGAAAAATCAATTGGACTCACTGTCGAAACCGCCGAGCGCCGTCCGTCCGAAAAATCCAGCGTGCACGTTACCGAGGATTCAATGTTTCCGCGTGATCACTGCCCTCTTATCCACTGGCCAGCACTTTAACCGCACCGCACTATCACACAGCGACCATCCGTGCGGTTCTGCGCGGCGGGTCGGATCGCGATCGAATCTCCATGAATCGTCGGCGGGACTACGGCAGCATCCAGTCACAATGTTCCCGGTAGAGACACCACCGGTTTACCCCTAAAACTCGGCACCCTCACCACCGTCCGACACTGGTCGTGAACGATCGCGTTGTACCTGACGACGAGCGCCGGCTGTCCAGGTGTATCATCTCAGTGTACCGCGGAGAGAGCGACGGGAAACGGGACCAGAAGTAGTAATCACACGACGCGCGTCCGCGTTGCCACCCTCAGCGAGCGATCGAACACCGAGAGCCCCGGCGCGCGCGGCTCATGTCGGCCAACTGACTCCGAGCGCAGAAACCTCGGGGCCCTTCGCCTCTCGGGCGCCGGTGCTGGCCGTGCGTGGTGGTGGAGACGCCGGCGACGGTGCCCGGTGGTGGTGGAGACGACGGTGCACGGTGGTGGTGGCACTAGACCGGCTAGTGGAGGCGCTATGGACCCGACCGCTGGTGGGAGTCGCGGATGCTGCATCTCGCGGAGAGAGAATCGGCGCGGAGTCCGGTGCCAGCTCTCGGCAGCGTCGCATCGCTACTCGGGATAACCGGCGGGAGCGACCAATGAGAGGAGAATCGGGTTTCCCGTTTGAGCCGTGGGCTCTTCCAGACGGTTGATCCGATTGGATGTTTTATTCGGAGCTGGGGATCTTGAGATATTGCGCTTTTGTCGGGATGTTTCGGGGCGAGCTTGTGGAGCGAGGTTTTCTTGGGGTTCGCAGGTTTCAGGGAGGTGTAGAGTTTCGAGATAGGTTGGGTCGAGGAGTCGGTTGGAGGATGCGTTCTAGGAGATTCTAGGAAGTTGCTGAAGTGTGTTGTCTGGTAGTCTTTTGGGAATGAGTTGGAAGGAGTTTTAGGCTTGGGGATATGGAATTTTGGGGATCTGGGAATGTTGGGATTCTAGACGACAGGTTTCGCTTGTATTACCTAGAGGTTCTATATGAAAAATGGAGATTCTGAATGGAAGTTGCTGAAGGTATATTGTCTGGTAGATCTTTTGGGGATGAGTTGGAAGAATTAGTACTTCTAGGCTTGGAATATAGGAATTTTGGTTGATCTAGGAATGTTGAGATTATAGATTCCACTTGTAGGTATCTAGAGATTCTACACGAAGAAATGTAGTATCTACGAATTACTACGAGCCACAAGAAACTGCGAAATTCGCGATCGCAAAAATGCCTCGATCCTCCGAAGGCTGAAAACCGAGTGCGTACATCCGAGCTCACCCCAGCGGAACAAGGGAAAATCGTCGGCCTAACGCCCCCGTTCCCCAATCAGGCGATTCCGCGGGCGCGCGATTCGCCGGCGTGAAAAAGGCGAAATCCGGTGTTTGCTCTGGTAATGGCGGCGCTAACGAGACTCCGCGCCCCGTCTCGGTGCGCCGGTACGGTCGACATTAAACGTCGCTGTATATTTGATTACAGTTTTGCTAATTGCGCGTCAGCGTTGTCCTCTTTCCGCGCGGTTCGCCGTGCCGATCGGCCGGAGCGTCTGCCCTCTCCGCGGATCGATCGGCGCTGACGACCTCCGGCTTCCGCGAGGGTCGGTCGGAGGAGGACGAGCGGCCGCGGCCGAGGGAGACAGAGCGGCCCGTAGCCGGCCGTTATTAAATTATTCTAGCGTAACGGCGAGCCTACCCGCAGATATAAATTGACACCGACAACTGGCGATCCCGACGGCACGACAATCGGGCCCAGGTACGGCCAAACACGCGCCCCCGCCCGCGACGGGGTTAAATTCCTGTTATTAATGGATTTGTTTGCGGTGCCTGCCTCTCGACGGTCAATATTTATTTATCCGGGGCAAACGTTAGCGTTGCTACAAGTACCGGCCGTTACCGGGGAGCGGGATCAGGACAGAGGGAATCCGCGGGCAGGGTGAGGGACGCGCTCGCCGGCGAGGACCGTAAATAAATGGCCGGCGTATTTATTTGGTGAAAAAACAAATTTATGCACCGGCCGGGACGCGGATGCCGCGCGGACACGGGACGGGAAGAGTTCTCTGATTTCCCGGACCCTCTTTTATCGGGGCTCCGACCGCGAGGGGGGGTTGCCGTGACCCTTCGCCCTTCCGGCGGCGTTAATCTTTTAAGGACGTGGCCTTGACTGGCCCGGAGAACCGGAGTCCTCTCGCTCCGCTGCCTTTCCAACGGACGCTGTTTGAACTGGAGAATTAGGGTTCGAAGACGAATTTAGAAATTCAACCCTTTATACTCGATTTGAATATTACATTCGAAACGTCCGAGGACATTGGCGTAAGGGGTTGAGTTTGTTATAGAATCCAAGTGGAACAATCGACGAAATAGCGGATAATTCGATCGTAAACCGGGCGTCGAGTCGTATATCAGAGTTTTCGGATAAACCGGCGCGGTAAATTCTCCCCTTGTTCCTCGCGATGGACGCGCGGAAACGCGTGGCGGCGCGTTAATTCGCGCCGGATATAACCGGCAGGAATCGTGCCAACAGGTATACATCCGCGGCGCTCTCGGACTTATTTATTCATTTACTATTTACGGGTACAATTGTATTATTAGCTTTCCCCGGCTCCGCCATTCCCCAAATAGAATTAACCGAGGCCGGGTAATGTAAATGGCCCGGGCGCCGTTTCCTCGGTGCCGTTTAAATATCCATTCCAGCGACGGTTTCCAGGGCCACTTCGGCCGCGGCCGCCGCTACTCGACTTAAGCCCATCGCGGCGCCGTTAAATATTAAAGAAGAGGAAAAAGAGGAGCAGGCCCGTGAGAAAACGGTCGCGGCGGCGCGAGACGATGCGTCAGCCCGCGCGCGCGGGTCAACAGACCGAGGCCTGGCCGCGACAATGGCCCGCACGCGACCGCTACACGAATTGATCAGCGTATAAATACGTCGCGTACGACTGTCGATCGTGGACTCCCCCCCCTCTTCTCCTCCCGGCCTCTCGCCGACGGTTCTATCGCGGATCTATTACACCGCGCGGCCGGGATACTGAATGCCGGACGTCGACGCGAAAGTCGCGCGACAGAAATTCGTGATGAGCCGGTGACGTGGCCGTTAACGGTGGAACTGCCGGATAGAATGAGTTGTTTCGAATTTCTTTTCGTTGTTGCTAGTGGAGAGTGCCAGTTTGTTTCGGGAAATTCAGGTATTGTTGAGATGTTGAGTTGGGTGGGAATTAGTGGGAGATTCGAATGGGATTGTTGAGGAATTATTGGGAGTTAGTGAGGAATTAGTATGGGATTGTTGAGGAATTATTGGGAGTTAGTGGGAAATTAGTGTGGGATTGTTGAGGAATTGTTGAGAGTTAGTGAGAGGTTAGTATGGGATTGTTGAGGAATTATTGGGAGTTAGTGGGAAATTAGTATGGGTTTGTTGAGGAATTATTGGGAATTAGTGAGAAATTAGTATGGGATTGTTGAGGAATTATTGGGAATTAGTGAGAAATTAGTATGGGATTGTTGAGGAATTATTGGGAGTTAGTGAGAAATTAGCATAAGATTGTTGAGGAATTATTGAGAATTTAGTGAGATGTTAATGAGAAATTATTAATTCGTAACATACGAGTCGATCAAAATTTCAATGAATGCACAATTGTTTCTATAACCAACACCGATCAATTGTTACTGAAACCCGCAGCTGAATATATCACGTAACCAGTTAACACTCCGACTGTCCTATTGCTCGTGTACGAGTGCTACTTTTTATCCGGAGTTTTTATCGCGAAAGAAATTTAGTTAGGACACATAAGATTCGTGATCGTAAAAAGGAAGAACTTTTACGATGAACATTGGCTTGTTTATTCCCGGTTCTTTTGGAAAAAACCTATTACGACTTCACGGAATTTTTATGAACGCCGCTCCGTCGGTGCGAGTGTTAAAAATATTACGTTGAGTCTGATTTATTGGACCCAGGCGTTTGAAGTAATTTTTTATTGTTGCAAGTCGGCGGTCGTTGGAGACGTGAATTGCTACTGGCTTCGTCCCGAAATTTATGCCAGTTCAATTTACAACACTGCAGCCACTCGGTCGTGATGTATACCAACAAATTAATTTACACAGAATGAAATTTACACTGTAATTAACGCGCAGCATTAAAAGTCTCCTTGGTTAATCACTTGTAAACACATAATTCGCTACCCAGTTGCCCAGAAGAATCGCAAGAAAATTCTGGTGTCAACTAATATAATAATACTTCAATCAACTTTTACAATTAACGATCTATACCATAAAACTCTGCAAACAATTACAATCAACTCAAGTTTTTCGCTAGAAATATTTTAACACTTTTTGACGAGATAAAGACGATATTTTATGAAACTAACTTGTAAAGAAAACATACATATATTGAGGAACAAAGCTATTTTATTTCAATATTTCTCAAATCGATGAGTTATACAAGATACAATATTAAATATCAAATTTCATAGTTTCACTGTGAAATCAGGTGGTGAGTCAAACCTCAAGGGTTAACTTGTGATCAATGTTCTTTCAATACTTTTAACCCTTTGCACTCGAAAGGTCTCAATTACCACTTAATTTCATATAAAACTATAAAATTCGATATTCAATATTGCACATAATGCATCGATGTGAGAAACAGAATAAAAAACCGTTGTTCCTCATTTCACTCGCGACGTCTCATTGAGTTCGTTTAAAAAAATATCGTCCGTCCAGCGAGGAAATGTGAAACATTTCGAACGAGATACTTCCGAGTGCAAAGGGTGAAATCATTCTAAAGATACGGAGCGTATTCGTGGGCCGATGTCACGGATCGAAAGGCATGGTCGGCCACGATCGAGCGTCGGTTCTATTTCTGTTTACTCGTAGCCCAGTGATTCCGCGTCGGTTTATTTTCGTTATGGCCCGGTGAATTTCCTCGTTGTTTTCCGTGCATCAATGAGGGCTTCTTTGATGTCGGCCACGCCGGCACGCTCAAGTATCCGTGGATCTCCGAGCGATGCGGGTCCAGCAGCGCCGGTCACCGTCCACGAAACACGTGTCGAGCACTCCTCCGGTGCACGTGACGCCATCGCGCCGGGACGCTCGTTTGCCGATCTCCATCGGTTCGTTAACGACATGCTGCGTCACGTAGCCCCATCGGCGGACAAAGATTTCCCGAAATCCGGCCGACGCCGATCGACCGGGATCTTTAACAGATGAGAGTTCCTCGTTTCGCGTAAAAATAGTCCGTCATCCCCTTCTCAGATGTTCCGGGCTGAACACTTTCTCCCGTGGACCCCTCCGAAGCTAAAAATTTCTCGAAATCCGTAGCACGGGACCTGTAACAGACGCTGCATTCTTCTTTCGCGTGGAAATGAAAATTAACCCTTTGCACTCGAGAGGTGACCCTCAGTCACTTGGTTTGATACAGTAAAATTATGAAGTTTGATGTTTAACACTAAAATTTGTATTTATTTGTAAGAAAGATGCGAGTGCAAAGGGTCAAATTGCGACTGCGACCTCGTTTCTTCACCATTTGAATCTGTAAAATTGGAAACAATGGAAGTTACTTTTCCTTTTGTTTCTATATCTCATTAGAAACTAATCCTAAGAATAACCCTTGGAACCAATAGTTAACATATGTATTAACACTAAACTTTCCAGATGAATCAAAATAACCCGTTCCCAAGTCCTCTCTACAATCATTAAAATAACACAGTTCTCTAAGAAATCGTTAAATCGATTCAGCAATGCAGAAACTGAATTCCAAATCGACTAAAGTCTCAACTTAAAATTTAAAGGAATTCCTGCATATTAACTACCACAATAATTCCACTGTTAATCATTCAAAAATTGATAACACCCGAGAATATCTAAACCCGCCGATGAGATTAAATATTTCCAAATCCAATCATTCCGAACAGTTCTCAGCCGACTCTTCCGAGGCGTCGGAGGAAAATGTTCGAAATCAGCTATCTCGAGGAGCCACCGGGGCCGGCAGACAAACGGAAGTTCCTCGTTCCGCGTGAAATGCGTGCCAGATCATCTCGGCGACCGTTCGTGCCGAATATTTTTCCCCGTCGAACCCTCCGCGTATCTGGGTTAGGTCTGGTTTTCGCTTTTCCTAAGAGGAAACTCTTGTAAGGACGTTTCGTTTCGCCGGGAGACCGAGCTGGAGCGCAACCCCCCGCGTTCCGCCCCTCGAGCCGAATTTCCGTGGCCGAACCGAAGTCGGGAAACGGTCCTGTTCGGTTTTCGAGCGGACACCTTCGATTACTTTCTCCCCGTCGCCGGACCGTCGGAGACGAGTCTCCTTATCCGGCAACTTACGGCAACGAAGGGCAGCTCGATTCTTTGATTAAAGCGCTCCAACTGGCACGCCCCTCTTTTTTTCCCCTCCCGCGCGCTCGCCGTTTAATCCGCCGGCCGGGATTAACTCGTCCGATCGGCCCGAAAATACATTCGAATAAAACAGATTCTCAACGGAGTGGAAACAGCCCCCGGTGCCAATAAATATCTACCAAAACGGCGTGCGCGGAGCGCCACATTTTTTTACAGTACATTTTCCACGGCGTGTACGCGCACTGAAATTCGAACGGCCGAAAAACTCCCGTCGCCGCTCGCTCTGCCGACCAAACGGGTTTCGAATCGGTGTACTGGGTGCTCCTGAAAAAACAGCCATCCGGAGATCGTAATTATCGATACCGCGATGATATATATTGGAATTTCCATTTTCGACGTGATAGATCGCGATCGTGGAATTTTTAACGGCGGATGAGTCTCGGTTGTCAGTCGATTTGATGTGGCAAACTTATCAGATTTATCGAATGATATATAATATTATATATATATATTTCTAGGAACCTCCGACTGGGTCAACTGCACCTTGCTTGATGTATCAGAAACAAGAAAGTTCAACCTCCAACAATTTCTAAACGTCGCTTACTTAACCCTTGTACTCGTGTCAAGCATGACTCATCAGTTCTACTCGCAAATGTGCTCCTTTCTCAACATATTTTTCAAATAGACTATACAATTATGTTTCCAATATTATTAGCAAGAAGAATCATTTACACTGCTCTCTACAAACTACCTTTCAAAATGCATTTGGAACAAAATATCCTAACAACACAGAGTTATCGACGAAAAAATGCAACAGAAATTCAAAGTGCAAAGGGTTAAGTCCAAAGGTCTATTCTTATCACTCAGCCAATATAAACCTTTAATATCTTTAACCCTTGTACTCGTGTCAAGTATGACTCATCAGTTCTACTCGCAAATGTGCTCCTTCCTCAACATATTTTCCAAATAGACTATACAATTATGTTTCCAATATTATTAGCAAGAAGAATCATTTACACTGCTCTCTACAAACTACCTTCCAAACTGCATTTCAAACGAAATATCCTAACAACACAGAGTTATCGACGAAAAAACGCAACAGAAATTCAAAGTGCAAAGGGTTAAGTCCAAAGGTCTATTCTTATCAGCCAGCCAATAGAAACCTTTGATATCTCCCAAAAAGGAAGCACATATTTACAGAGACCGAGACATGTTTGCCGTGAATCATTCCCAGGTTTTTGTTCGTTTTTCCAATTATAGCGAGCGGAGTCGAAAGCCAACCCTTTTTCCCAAACACCCCGTATAGAGCGCGTCGCGGTCCCGGTCGTCACGGTGGTTCCAGGAATATCAGGACGCTGCTCGACGACTTCTTTCAAGGATGACCGAGGAAAACGCCCTGGGCCCGGTGGAATGCAACCAGCGCTGGGCCCGGAGGACTCGAAGGGCTGTATCATGGACGCGCAGGGGCGCCCCCCGCTGCGAGCAAACCTCGAGGGTACAGGACGGGAGGGGGTGTGGCAACGGTGCACCCCTCGGGATCCTGCGGTCATCCCCGTTCTTTGGCGGCCCCTTACGGGGTCCCGTGCACGACGAACGTGGCATTATGCAGGCTTCGTGTTGTACAGGCCGTTACGGAACCGCCCCGTAATGGGATAAAAATAACCGTGTTTATATAGGATTACCAGCCGATCATCTTCTCCCGGTTCTACGGAGAATTTCCACGCGGAACGGGGCCAGACGCCGCGGAAGGGTGCAATTTTTGATGGCTAGACTGCGTCCCGTGGCTGTAGTTCGAAGACACCGCTGGAATTGCCGGTTGCGTCGTGATCTATATTTCTAGGGAAGTTCCGGGAATGACGGATATCGATTGGCGTGGCAACATGGCTCTCCGGTTTTGTGAGTCATTGATTCGGAGCAGTGTTCTCTTAACCGACATTGCGAATATTTATTACTGGTTTGCTGTTAGGATTGTACGATTACTCGTGTATGTCTTAACACTTTGACTGCCACGTCGAACGAACCGAATTTTGTTGGATATATGAGACATAAGAAAGAGTGGAGCAATTATTGAGAAGAATCTTAATTTCTCAGTTGCTGGTTAATAGAGAAACCTGTTTCGAGTACATGGGAGTTTTGATGAGTGTTTACGTGGCAAAGTGTTAATGGATAGTGTAGCGAGTGAATGTTCGAATGAGAACGAGATGCGAATAAGTGAGAACGAATGGGATAGAGCGACAGACGAAAGAAGCAGGATTGGTGTACGAAGAATGAAAGAATGTGATTGTTGCTAAATACGAGTGCCAGGAGAGGACGAGAGTCGGTTGACCAGCGAAAGACAATAGAATGACGCGTCAAGAAGAGATCGTGACGATAGTTTGCGAATGTTTGATATTGGAGTAGTAAATTATTCTTAGACTAGCGTTGTTTCAGGAGAGAGAGAAGTAGTCGTTTGGACTGTGGACTAAGCAGTGTCAGGGTTCAGAGGTAATTAAATGAAGGAAAATCCTCGTTAGTCTCTAACAGCTTCGAATCTCGTCGAATCGCCTTATCTCGACGCGCGGACAGCTCGAATTAGTCCGCGTCGACATCAAACGCGACCGAATTCGATCACGGCGACTAATTGACTGGCCAGGTCACCGATAACGGCCGTCCGCGTTCCCGAAATCGGGGAACAAGGAGATCGGTGGATCACCGTATCCGACGAGATAGTTTCTCGGCGCCTAAGTTCGCGCTGCGGCTTTCCGCGTAACGAGAGACACGCGATCCATCACGGTTTCCCGGGGAAAAACGACAGGCCCGCGGCCGGGCCGATACGTTCGGCAAAAAGCGTGAACGGAGCCGCCGATGAAATTGCGGTCGCGTCGCGGAAATCGATGTACACACCTCGTGTACTCCTCTTTTTCCCGGCACGGCCGTGTCACCGGCTCCATTAATTTTCCCGGGGAAATATCGACGTCGTCTAGAGTTACGACGCGAGGGTCGTCTCCGGGACAGGCCACCGGTGAAATTTGAGCCTGTCCCGTTTCTTGTAAGGACGAGGCGAGTGTGGAGGAAGAAAGAATGAGGAAAGAGTGGAGAAAGAAGGCGGTGAATAATAGAAGAGGGAGAAGTGAGAAAGAGAGTAGACGAGGAGAGATTGAAGAGAGTGGAGAGAAGAGATCGAGGAGAAAAAGGTGAGAGTAAAAAGAGAGAACATATTTAGGAAAAGGAGAAGAGAGAGTTAAAAGAGAGAACATATTGAAGAAAACAAAAGAAGGGTAAAAAGAGGGCACATTAAAGGAAACAAAAGGTGAGAGCAAAAAGGAGAAGAGATTAAGGGAAACAAAAGGAGAGAGCAAAAAGGGAGAACATATTAAAGAAAACAAAAGGTGAGAGTAAAAAGACAGGGCACATTAAAGAAAACGAAAGGTGAGAGTAAAAAGAGAAGAGCTTAAGGAAAACAAAAGAATAGAGCAAAAAGAGAGAACACATTAAGGACAACGAAAGGAGAGAGTAAAAAGGGAGATCACATTAAAAAAAGCAAAAGAAGAGTAAAAAGAGAGAACATTAAAGAAAACAAAAGGTGAGAGCAGAAAACAAAAGAGATTAAAGAAAACAATCGGAGAGAGCAAAAAAGGAGAGTGTGGAGCAAAACGCAAGAAGAGAGTGAAGGAAAAAAGGAAGAAGGGGAATGAACGGAGAGAGTGAAGGAAGGAAAGGGAAGAGAAGAGTACGAAGACAGAGAGAAACAGAAGAGACAGAGGAATGAAGGAAAAAGAGAGCAGAGTCTGAAAAGAGAAAGGTAGAAGAGAGGAAAAAAAGGGAAGGAAGAAAAAGGGACTCGAGCGACTCCAGCGAGTCCGTCGTGAATGGGCTCGGAGATATCGAAGGGGCCAGCGAGGAAAGACGGATAACGCCGCGCGTTCCGAATATTTCGACGGATGGTTCCTCTCAGACGGGGATGAATACTTCCCGACTCCTTTATCTCGTTGCCAGAATCTCCCGTCCTTCGCGGCCTCCCAAAACAAATGAATCCACTTCCAGCCCGGGGCCGAAAGGGACAGGTAGAGGCTCTCTCGCTGGCCTCGCTAATAGTACTTAATGGAATCGATAAGTTGTAGGACAAATCTCCGGCATCCGGCGATATATAAAAATCCCGGCAGCCGTAAATTCGTAATCGCGTCCTTGGCTCCGTCGGATATTCCCACATAGACGGAATAGAGTCCGCCGGCTGATAGATCCCTTTCTCGGTTTTCGACGTTCTTAATGGCTACCGTGCCCTTTACGATCGCCTCGGCGCTGCTTTTATGGGTAATAAGATTATTCCCGCTCGCCTCGGATACACGAAACCTCTGTTACGAAAGAGTGTCGTAATTTGGGTAATCGTTAAAGATCACTGGGCCCTTCTGGGCGAAGGGCTCCGTCCGCTGAAACATTCGTACGCGTCCGCGGATGTCTTCAGTCTCGGGATTAGGCGATAGGGAATGTTTACGCGGCAGATGATTGTAACGTTTCGTCGAATGTTTGCAATTTAAATTTGCCCCTTCCGTGCGTGCTTTCGCATACGATTAGAAAAATCCACGTGTGCGTCTGGGTTGTATAAATTAGTGAGTCATCGATGGTGTCATCCTTACGAAAATCTACGTCTCTACGTCTTTACAGACGATTCGAATTTCCATTGGAAACCTATTACAGATATACATGTAATTCCAAACTGCCATTCTTATCTCCGCAACAGTCATTGCCAAAGTATTCTACAATTCGAAATGAATACATTTATCTCTGCGAATTATATCTCTAGCATACCCAACAAAGTTCTGAGCATTAAGAATCCTAAACACGAATCTATATCTTAAGATATTATACAATCTGAAATCGAAAAGCCTTCTGCATTTCGAATCCTTCCAATCCTATTGAATATTTATTTGCTGAATAAATACAACAGAGTTTCAACTAACTATATATCTTTAATATGTATTAAAGTCGATTTACCAATAGAAACGCTGTTCTTAGCTCGATAGTTTACTATGAACTGACGAACAACTCAAAAGGGGACTGCACCAACTTTCCATACCATTAACCAGTTAACTGTGTTTTACGTCATCGTAAATGATAACGATGAATTCTTTATTTTTTCACATAAACATGTAATTCTTTGCTTCGCTTTGATCTTTCATTAAAATACACTCTACGTGCATTCGTCCTTCGACGAGTACACGCTCCATTTTTCGATTTTATTGCGCGCAGAACGAAAGGTTTTCCCAATTAAATTCCAGTTAACTTTTTAAAACTATATCCAACGCTCACTCTGAACACCCGTGTTCCCAAAGATCCAGCCGCGCGGGTCGAAGTAGGAAGAAGGAAGCGAGGCGCACGATCGTCCCGTAGATCAAGGAAGAAGCGGGCGGTGTCCGCGGTCCGCGGCGAGTTCCGTTGCGCGAAACAAAAGGAGGCAAGGCCAGCTTCCCTTTGTCTCGCGGGGGCACACCCTCCCGCGGCGCATTATTCGCCGGTGACTCGATCTCGGCGTGCACGGCTATCGGGGGAAGAGCCTGGGCCCGGCTCGGTCCCCGCTCGACCGCTAATGGCACGTTGGTTTTCTGAAAGCCGGCGACGCGCGGTCCACCTAGGCGCGCTCTCGCTGCTAACCCGGCAATTTCGGTGCCCCGCAATCTGGCAGATTGCATCCCGCCTAGGAGGCGAATTATCTCTTTCCGTGGGCACTCGGCGCGGCGGCCGGGGCCAGCGGTGTCCGGGGTTGCCGCGGTACGCCTAGGCCGGGGCCGGCACTTTTGCGCCGCTTGTAATTCAGAAAACGAGATATTTCCTCCTCCCTCGATTTACAGAATCCTTCCTACCACGGCCCGGCCAACCCCCCGGTAATGACAGAGCTCTGTCCGGGGTTCCGGGAATGAATCGTGCAACAAATTGCGTCCAGCGACCAGGTATCTTGATATCGACGATTGTCGCCTGTGTCGCTGGATGGAAGTTTTTGTCGTACGGGCTGCATCGCAGGTGAGAACGAGAGTGAGGGTTTAAACTAATGATCGGTATGGAGTTATGCAGTATTGTAGGATTCTAGTGAAAACGGTTGAGGATTGGAGGATAGAATATAATCGCTCGAAACTTGAGTTCTGTTGTTAGTTAACAGATCACGCCTTAAGTTGAGTTTTCAGCGCGATGCGAGCTTATTTTAATCCTTTGCACTCCAAAAATTTGTTACTGGGAATATTTGATTTATTTTGATGAGATATAGATGACATTTTTTTAAACTTAAGGAGGAATATATTCATAAAATCAGGGAACAATGGTATTTTATTACCATATTTCACGTATCGACAGATTACTCAAGACTTAATGTTACGAAATTTTACAATTTTGATGCACCGATCGAGTGGTGACTGAGAGACATCTTTGGAGGGCAAAGGGTTAACAATAGGTTCATAGACGTTTAGTTTACATACTCCATCGATCCTAGAAGACTTTAATTGATCATCTATCAATTGGTCATCTATCGAGACTTTAATTGATTTACAATTCAATTTGCGTATTGCTAAATGAATTTCTTGAATCATTTCTCCGAGAAACATCTGTTATCTTTTTAATAATTGCAAAAAGAATAAGGCAGGAATGGGTCGTTGTGACCCACCTGGTAGTTTTAGTGTTAAATCCCGTTCAGAGCATCCGATTCCCATAAAATCGGTGAATCCTATACAGCACGAGATGTCGCAAATGGAATCGCGACAGCGTCTATACGCGTTCAAACGCGCAAAAACTGCATTAACTCCTTAACTTGCACGCTCGAGTTAATTCGAGCGCGCAAAACAGGCCAAACTCTGAAAATAACAATGTGAAAGCAAAAAAAAAATCGTTTTATTGATATTTATCATTTACATGGGATTCTAAGCTATAACACTGATTTACTCAAGAATAAAATATAGCCTTTCTCCATGGAACAAAAGCGCAGTATATCAAAATTGATTTTTTTTTCAAAAAAACTGTGCGTTAAGGGGTTAACAGCATTCGCGAATTTAGACAATGTCAACCGTCAGCGATCCAACCGGACCGCCAACCGGGCAGCCCAAGAAATGACAAGCGCAGGAATACAAGCCGCATTTCACGAGTATTCGTGGATCCCTCGAACAGCACGCGCGCGGGCGCGCAAAGGTACGGCGCGGGCGACTCGCATTGAAATGCATAGGAACGCGCTCGCGGGGCACCGACGCATTCACGATTGCATAAGTGGCGCAACGGGCGCATAAAGCCTGTTGCACGAATGCGTATCCCGCGGCGAGAAGGAGAGAGGGCGGCAGAATGAACCCGGAGAGATCGCCCGGGAGAGCCTACTCGAGTTACTCGGCCGGTCGCTGGTTCACAATTGTGTCACCCCGCTGCCAGGCCCCCAACGGCCACCCCGGCCGGCCCCCGTCGACCAGCGGGGCGACGATTCACAAACTGCCGTGTAATAACTCCCGAGAGCCACCGGCGCACGGGGTTTTTACGGAACCGACCGACCGGCTGTAAGCTCGCCGGAGCAGCCACCCCTCCGCCGCGACCTCCTCCCCGTCCGCGCACCCTAATTTTCCCAGTCCGATTGTGCGACGAGTTTTGAATCGCGAGGAAACGCGGCGAGGCTCGCGGCGGGTTAGAATTTCAGCGTCGAGTGGACCCGTGGCATATGGCGCTCCGAAGGCGAATCGAACGCTCGAGCGTCGCTCGCCGGCTTCTTAAAGCGCGCGCCCATTCGGACGCGAGAGCCTGGAAACCACTCGAGCTGCGTGAACCACGAGAAGGGTGTTGACGCGTTTACTGAGGATTTTTAGGGTTTTGCGTGATATCGCTTGGTTCGTTGTGGTGGGGAATGGTTGGGTTAGTTGCTGGATGATTATGTAGATGGTAATATGGTTGCTTGTTTGTTGTTGTAAGTGTTGAAGCAGTTTGGAAGCGTTGAATCGGTGATATCAACGCGTTAAACATGTGAATCTCGAAATATACCTTTGTTCTCTAGTTTCCGATGTAATCCACAGTTTTACTAGATGATTACGTACAAAGTGCAAACTACTGGAGCCGCTTGAACCAGAAGGAAAGGGTGTTAACGCATTTATTGAGGATTTTTAGGGTTTCATGTGATATTACTCGTTTCGTTGTGGATAATCGTTGGATTAGCTGTTAATTGTTTGATTTTAGAGTTCTTGCACAATAGATACACGTGAGAATCTAGTTAGATGATAATATAGGTGATAACGTGGCTGCTTATTTGTTATTACAACAACTGAAGCAGTTTGCTAGCGTGAAATCCGTGATATCCGCAGACAACGCGTCGAACACGCGAATCTCGAAATCTCCCATTGTTCCCCCGTCACCGACATCCACAGTTCCAGCGAGCGAACCGCTCGGTTCCTCACCCAGTTCGAAACCGCAGAACACACCTCTACAATAATCCCAATGTCCCCGTGCCCCACGAAGGCAGCCGCGATTCAGGCTTCCCATCCTTTCACCGCGAGACAGCGCAAACCGCCGAGAGGCTTGGCACCGAAGTCAGCCTTTTCGTCTTTTCTTCCGTCGCAAATCACGTCCGCGGCGTTTCCCGGAACGGAGAGGCTCCGGGTCGGACGAGAAAGAAGGAAAAAAGAGCCGTAGGATAGAACCGGGCGGGAAAAGAAGGAAGGAAACTCTGCCGGCAATTCGACGCGCATTCCCGGTACGCGTGCCCGGCAATTTTGCGGCCGGGGACGCCTTCACAATTAGCGGTATCTACCGACGGGCGAAGGATGCATTCTTCTTGCCGGGGATCCCACGCGGCAGCCCGAAGGGCTCTCCTTGGTTTTGTCGTTAAGCATTAATTGAGCCGGCCCGTGAGATTACGTGGAACGAGCGAGAAAGGAACGGCGAGCGAGGGGTCCTTGGCTCGCGGCGGAGGTATCCGAGAAACCGAATGAATTTCAGCCCGCGGTCTGTAACCCTGCCCCGCGCCCCTCCCGCCGCTGCGCGCCGGTCGCTTTCTCATTTTCTTCCCGGCGCGGCTCCTCCAGAACCGGAGACCAACCTGTTATTAAGGGACCCTGCCGATTAGATTGCGCTAATGGCGAACCGCTGTCTCCTTCCGAAGAGAAGAATCGGCCTGCCCTCCACTCTTTTCTCCCGGTTATCCGCTTCTTTCTTTGTTTTCCCTCGTCCTCTTCTTTCTCGTCGCCGGCGCGTCTTCCAGGGGAAATATCGTCTCCGAAAAGTTCGTGAAATCATGCGTCCGACCACGGTTTCCGCGAGGATCCCGGGACAACCGTGATTCCATTAAGGGCTGGCTGATCCTCCCGCCCTCTCCGAGGGACTCGCGCCACTCTTTTTAAGCGCCTCGTATTTCCCGTGGGAACGCGACGGTGCGCGACAAAGGCACGAGAAAAGGAACGTTTAATAAATAAATTGATCGGGTTTCGCCCTTCCGTGGCCGCCCTCCTTCCTCCGCCGGGAGGGCCGCCGCGACCCTTCGCCGTCTTCCGGAAACGCGACACCCCGGTGCAACTCACGTTTCATTAGCGAGCTAATGCCGGCTAGACGAGAGCGTTTCTGCCGGTGGGATTATTCTTATTATTGCTCCCCGGGGCACAATGCCTGCTACTCTCTCCTTCTCGCGTTGCCACCGCATATGGCCGGTTTCGAAAGCGTGCGATACGCTACCGGTTTTCGAGGGCCGCCACCACTTCTGCCCGTTGTACCCGGTTTTTCGCGCGGAGGATTCCGGATCGAGTGCGCCACCGTGTTTTTGTTGGTCCCACCCCTCCGGCGCGGCAGCTCGCGTCGGTCTCGTTGGGGCTGCTTGATGGAGCAATGTTTAATTCTTTCGGGCCACTGTCCAAGTGGGGGTTAATATTGTTGTGCGATTGTTTGGTTTGTTTGGGACGGGGGCGGACTTAGAAGGGTGAATTAATAGGTAATGAATTGAGACTCGTGTAGGGGTGTACGAAGTACGAGGTTTTGTTTCAGAGAAATATTCAATGGACTCCAGATTTGTTGCACAATGTTTACATTGTAGTATTTACTTACTTTACAGAGTAATATTCAATGGACTCCAGATTTGTTACACAATGTTTACATTATAGTATTTACAATTTATAATGCATTGTTGCAACTATAATGTATTATACTGATAATAATACTATAAGATCTGAGTCGCTCAGGAGCCAACGTTAAACCTAGAAAATCGAGAAAATCAATGCTCCGGCTTCTGAAATGATTACACTACATAGTCAGAAGCTATAAAAAGAACTGTCTAACCTAGAAAAAGCAAGGAACCGAGTAAACTCTGTAACAACTAGAAACAATACTATCTACCATGAAAATTTACAGACTGAACCGCATTTTCTACTCATATGACCCGCGAACTTTCCTCAGCATCCCAGAAACGCGACACACAGAAACCAGCAAGGTTCCAAGCTCTCGAAACTTCTCCAGAAGCTCCATAAATATATCGTGGGGGAGGTATCCGGTGCGACGTAGAAGATAAGAGGGGTCAGGTGTGCGTCGCGTAGGACGCGTGTTGGCCGGTGCCGGGGGCCCGGTCGCGTTATCGACTCGGCCCGTCGAGCAATCGTAACTAACGAAACTCATTTAGCACGTTCCACTCTCGTCGAACGGTCTCATCGGTCTGTAATTAACATAATTAATATTCCCCCGGCGAGCGCCTCCCACGGTCGGGAACGAGCCGCGCGGCCGTCCGGTGACGCAGCGTGTGGCTTTACCTGAAAATACCTGCGCGCGGGACGACGACGAGAAAAACGTTCGGCGGACGGACCGAGATACGTCGCGGATGACCCCCCGGTGGGCAGTGCCGGTGATCGATAGCGGGCACAAAAGATCGGATTAATAGACGGATGGGGTTGCCCGTCTGTCCTCCTCGAGATAGTCCTGCGGCAATGGAAGGGCGAAGAGGATGTCCAGCCGATGACCTTTCGATTCTTTAGCTTGCTAGCTGGCTGACGGATGTTATTGCGTCAGAGACATCTACCGAACACTTCGAAATATCAGGAAGCATTAAAAGGGGCACTGAAGTATCAAGAGCGACGTGAATTCCGTGACCTTTGTTTCTCAGTTTTTAAGGCAGAAGTGGCTCCGCATAGGATTCCCTTTGAACGCGAGGCCCCGCTAATTACATCATCCCCATTACACGTGTCCACACTCTTAAACAGCGCGGCATACAAGCTCCATTGACTCGAAACACTCCTGACCCCGTTACTCTCCCGGCGACTGATACAGTCCGTCCACTCGAGGCCCGTCCGTGTGCACTTAATGGGCTAATTAAAACTTCGACGAACATTCCGGGGAACTTGGACGCTGGCGTTTTCGTTTGACCGTTACAATTCTTAACGCCGACATCGCGCCACGGTCCGCTTGCTCGGCAGCTTTGTCCGTCCGCTTAATGGGCTTATCAAGAGCTGCTCCGGCCTGTTCCGCGCAGCTAACTCGGTGTCTTATACGAACGAAAACAGAGCAAAACGATAGCGATCTTTATGTAAGCATTGTTGCCGACGCTGTAGGTAGCCGGGCCAGTGACAGTTCATTCAGAGCTGTTCCCATTGATCGCCGGACCCGCGTCGTGCCCGTCGGACCTGCGTTCGTTCCACAGGTGCGGATTTCGTCGATTTCGCGCATCGGCGGGGACAGCTCTATCAGGCAGCTGCAGGCCGGCGAACCCTCCGTCCTCTTTGCTCCCGCGACCCCGCGCTGCCGCCTACTCACGGGTCCACCTTGACGTCTCCCATGATGCGCACGGTCAAGGGGACGGCTCCGCGGCGCTGCTTTTTTTCTCGTCGCCATCCACTTTCGCCTCGAGAGGTCCGGGCGGACTTGCTCTCTTGACAGCCCCGCGTCGGTTTCTCGTGTATTAGGACGCCGGCCCGTTGCACAATGCGTCGGGCAACACCGGGCCCTTTGTGCAACACCCTCTGGAACCCCTCGCCCCGCGCTGCTTTTCGGCCGCGTCCCATTTCTTCCGCGCGCGGCGCAAGACCCGGCGAGTGGAAGAATCTATCCGACCTTAATTCGTTCGCCGGCATCCCTCACAATGCCCGTCCGTTTTCCGCCTCGCCGGAGACGATGCTGAGCGTCGGTTTACGCCGGGATTTTCTTCTCCCGGGGCTCCTTTCACCCCGCCCGTTGTCTATATTTCCCTTTTCTTGCCGCGGACCCCCATTCGAGCGTACCGGGGAGCTTTCATCGATTCCACCGGTGATTTGCCTGACCCATTTCCCCGCTCTCTGTTGCGCGTTTTTGCGAACTGGGCCTAGGGGTTCTTGACTTTTGGGGTCGAACCGTGCCGATGACGTTTCAATGAATTTTCGGTGGCGTGGCGTTTGTTTGCTTTGAATGCTCGGGGAAAGATAGGGGCAATGTATTACTGTGGGACTGCTTTGTAATGTTTACCGATTGATAGTTCCAATAGTTCACTAGTTTACGAAACTACTATCTTCGCATTAGAATACTAGGTGAACAACGACCCAGCGTATTAAAACCTCATTTCACGCTCTTACGTCACGGAGATCTTAAGCGATTTACGTAACACTAATTCTTTTGTAGCAGAGATAAACGGGAACGGTTGTTTATTATTTGCAATTTTAACTCTCACGGTACACTGTTTCCAACTTACGTTATTACACGCTTTCATTCGATTTCACGTGTTGGACACGGCATTTGACGTGTCAACCCTAATCGTACCACGTGTTTTTATAACGAATCATACCACGATGTCTCTGTCACTTATGAGAATAAAAGGAATGATTAAAATGTTACTGTTTTTTATAGGGCCCAAATTTTAAGGCTAACAACACTTTTGGAAATGCAATATGAAGTAATAAAAAGATTTAAGTGAAAATAAATATAATAAAACACATTGTTGACCGTTCGCGAGTTAACTCGTGTTTTCATGGCCAAACGTTGCTGACCGGTCACGAGTTAACTCGTGTTTGCACTTGCGTTAGCTATTTCAATGTTTGATACGCAATATAGAATATTGCAAAAGCAATATATTCAAAGTTACATACAACATATGTGGAACGTTTCATTTCAATTCATTACGTGTAAATAAAGTATATCGAAGTTTATTTAGATTGTCTCGCTTTCATACTTAACACGTACACCGGCGCTGTAATTTCCACTTTCCCATTTGGCGGCTGAATTCTCAAAATTGATAAAAATATTGAAATGATCAATACATTAATTCTCAACTATGTGGCAATGTTTTCTAATCACCAAACCATTTGAGCCACATATTTGATGCTACACCGTCTAATGTGATATCTTACTGTGAGCCACCGGTCACAATTGTACCATTCAAAGGTACCATTTCAATGACTCCCAAATATTCTCGAATAAATAAATAGAATATCATATTAACCCTCTGCGATCTGAAGTACTCTTAGTTTCTCACTTTAAGGTTCGCGTCGACGTTAGTTCATTCAATCACAGCTTAATACGACGCTCTATTTATTCAAGAATATTTCATTGAAATGTTACCTTTAAATGGTACAATTGTGATACAAATAAATATAGAAAAAATTAAAATGGTAGAGGTTGCAATAAAATAGAATGTCGAGTCTGACATAGGACTGCTAAGGGTTCAATTGAATGAACTAACGTCGAACCTCAAAGTAAGAAATCAAGAGCACTTCGGACAGCAAAGGGTTAAGGTTAACAAAGACTTCTATCCAGTCGAATAATATGCATTCCAATCGTTTTCTCCATAATCGCGTACCCTAAGACCTTCAGAAAACTTCCAGTCAGCTTTCGCGTTCGACCACCAGTAAACGGTATCAATCACTTAACCGCGGCCTGATGAGACTCGTGGCAACGTCATTATGGGCGGAGAACGCTCCAGACGTCGCGCCTCTCGCGGCCTGCAGGAAGATTCCGCAAACACGGGGCAATTAATATCCGCCGGTCGGCTTCTTCTTGTTGCAGCTCATCTTTCATCCGGCGTTGTAGTACGAGACGGGTCGCGATCGACGAGCGGTTTTTCATCCATCAATTCTAATTGATGCCGCTCGATTTACCTCTCGTCGAAGCGGTTTTCGCGCGCGACTGCCCGCGCGGCTACCTCCCCCTAGACCGTCCATAATTCACGTGTCGAGTCCTGCGCGGAAATCCCGGCAATCCTCGTAATGGATCCGCGGCGAGAATGTATATTTCATTCGGCGGGAGAAAAAAGGCTTCCTCCTTAAGCATTTCGGGATGAACGTTGCCATATTAGCAGCCTTCTGCGTGTGCGATTGAAAACTCTGAACGATTTAATTGCTTCACACTGGAACCACCGAGCAAAATTCACATTTTCAAATTCTTCTATGGGGTCTCTAAGAATGTAGCTATTGAGATTTCTACTAAACCATTTTCTTTAGTAATTTCGCGAAGCTTCTGTTATTTTTAATAATTGGGGAAGAAGGATAGCACTCTGAATTTCTTTTGCAGTTGTTCGACGACTCTGTATTATTACGATATTTTATTTGAAATGCATTTGAAAGTAGATAGTTTGTAGACAGCAGTGTACAGGATTCTTACTGACAGTATTGAAAATAATATAATACAATTTATTTTTCAAATATCTCGACAAAGTCACACCTGTGAATAAAACTGATGGGACAAAGATCTTAATCTGGTGGAACTTCGATAACTCGAACCTGTAACTTGGAGGCTTCTACAGCTCGAATTGTTTCACCCCTTTCTATTCAATTATAAAGACATCTACCGTTTAAATAAAAATTCTTATAACTCAAACTATTTAATCTGTGTAATTCGAATTGTTCAGTCGTCAGTATTCTATAATTCGAAGGTTCCCTAGAAATTCGACTAACAAAGATCAACTTCTAAACATCCTCGTCTGCAAAAGGGTTAATTTCCCGGCTCCGTCCGTCTGTCACGCTTCGGCCGCTTATGAAATTCATCTGCAACGCGGTTGATGCATGAACGACGACCGCGCCGGCATGAGAAAGACCGTCACGCGCGAAACTTCGGCAGCGACGGTTGGCGCGGCGAAACAACGCCGGCTATCGGCGAGGGGTACCGGGAGAAAGAGAGAGAGCCGAGAACACGGTAGGAGCCGCGTGATATCGCGGAGAACGGCCGGGAAATTGAATCGGGAGAGCGTGATCCAGCGGCCGCGCCGTTATCGATCTCAGTCACCTCCCTGACGAATGGAAACTGGTCACGTTAGCCGTAATTTCGCGGACGATGCTGGTTCCGACAAGTACTTCTATTATTTTGTTGCATGGACCGGCGAGTGCTCTTCGGAAGATTCAATTTGTGGCTCGGTTATTTTTCAATCTTCGGCTCGCGGATTATTTCGTGACTGGATTTACGAGGGTGATCGTCGATTTGTCTGGAAGAACGGACGTTGTGGAACTAAGAGTTTTAGATGAATGATCACGAATAATTAGCCCTTTGCACTCCGAGGAATTTTTAACCCTTTGCACTCGAAGCTGACATTACCAGCAACTGGATGTAATTTTAATAGAGAAAACATATTAATATATAAATAAATGATACAGGCACGAAAAGTCGTAGATGTATTTTACTGTCTTTTATCGATTATAAATATTATAATGTATTTAATTACAAAATTTTACAGTTTGTAATGACAGATTTGATATGGCTCCGGAGCTCTCGAGTGCAGAGGGTTAATACGATCTTCCAGTAACTCCAGGAATATTTATCATGAAGCACTTTTCTGTGAGAGATTGAAGATTCTGCTTTGTCATTGAAGAAGGTACATTCTAAAGTTGTTCCATTAAAAACAGATATCTTACAATGTACAGCGACAACGGAGTGCAGACAGAACCGCGAAAGAGAAATCAACTTTCCAAGGTACAATCTACTTAACACTAACCGTACTATCATCTTCCCTACCAATCTGTCAACAAAACAGGAACAAAGGAAAAGAATTGAAAGACCGATTAACCAACATATTAATCGACAGAAACCCAACCGAAAGAGAGCAACCAATCATTCGATCGGTTCGCGTTAACACCGCTTTCCACCCGAGAGCAACAGAATAAAGAAAACCACGGAGGAAAAATATTTGTCGCGTATTTTTAAAGACTTTACCCCGTCGTGATTCCACGTGAAAAGTCAGCGACGCGTGTTATAAATAATTCAGATCGTCAACCTCGCGGAGTGGCGTCCCGCGCCGTAGGACGGACGGGGTGGAAGAACACGGTGTCCCCGGTATAGGAGAAATTAATGGAAGCCGCGCGGCGAAATTAATGATTTAATGGAATTTAATTGAACGTCCGGCTTTCTGTCGGACGACACCCGGACGCGCGGGCTGATTTATTCGCGAGCGTGACGGCGTCGATCGTGACGTAATCGCTTATCTTAATCCGCGCGCTAGGCGGGTGCTCCGCGCCGAAGTAAATGACGTTCCTCCTTAATGACCGGGGATACGATAATCGAGTCAGCCGGTCGACTTAACGTCAATCACGCCTCCTCCCCCGTACCGCCCCCCCTCGTCCCATGGTCCTCTTATCCAGCGGCACGGTTTCCTCCCGGGGGCGGGCTTTTATTTTTCGCCGGCGTTTAACTATAAATCAGAACGTTTTTATCCGCGCTTTTCCCATGGAAACGAGCGTGCCCCTATCTGCCGGTTCTCTCCTCGTTTTTCCGGCTCCTTCCCGATCGGTCGGAGCGGCGCGCGGCGCGATGCGCGGCCGCCAGCACGCTCTCGCGGCCTGATTAAAACGGGTTATTAATTACTGGCTGGCGTCGACGTGAATGAATGCGGTACCATCGATAGCCCGAGCGACGCGCGGCGCGGCGCGTAGGTCTCTTTTATTTTCGCGAAATTTCGTATCCCATCGTCATTGAAATATGCATCGGACTCACGTGCCACCGCGGGATATCGGCGAAATTTGCGGCGTTTGAGCTCTGTATTTAATTATCCACGGGCGGCGGGGCCCCGGCTAGTGTGATTAATATCGGGCTCCTTTCGGAGCCAATCAATTTTAATTATAAGCACATAAAGAGCTCGTGAAAGCCGCGCGGCGTGGATTAATGAAAAATTCATGTCGATCCGCACGATAATTCATGTCGATCTCCGGCCGTCGCGCTCCTACGGCGAACGCCTGACACCGCGAACGTTCACCGCGCGCGGATAATTGCCAGGAAAATTGAATCTCCGCGACGGTTTTACGTTGTAACTCGCACCAGAAACTCCACGATACCAACGGAAACCATCGTCGAAGATTCTATTGTACAATTCTCCCGATCGTTTATTTCTACCAGCTGTAATTACCACGCATAAATCACGCGGTATCTTCGCGGCCCTTTATCTAACCAGCATTTCCGAACCCTACAATCGTAAATAAATATTTCACCGACGATTCGGGTCAGTTGGAAAAAAGTCCAGGCCACGGTACAGTCGTCCGATAAAGATGTAATGGCGGCCGCCGGTTGGGTCACGTCGCGAGTTCATCAATCGGAATCAGCTCGATGGCCTGTCTTTACGCTTATTTCGAGCCCATAACTTCGCTCGTTCCCGCTTATTACCGTTCAATCGAGAGCCGGCCGGCACGAGCGGCTAATTGACTTTTTGAACTCGCCGGCTGGTCGAGGAGCCTCGAAGTTTCGCCGGGACTCGCGAAACTTCGCCCGATAAAACGGCTCTCCTTTGTCCCGGGGATCCCGCGGCCGTTCGAGTGTCCCGGAGCTCGACGAATTCCACGGCGAAGTGTCTCGCCGGGGCCGCAGATGCTCGACAGATATTCATCCGGGTCCGTGCAGCCGGCGAGAGACGAGCGTACAGCGAGAGGGCAATTAACCGCGGACACCCTTATCGAACTTCTTCCTCCTCGCTCGAATATTATTCCGGATCGCCTGCCCGCCTTTTATTGCGCTCGCTGTTAGTCTACTTTGACAGCGGTTCTCGCCGGTTGGAGGTGTCTGAAGGGTGCTCGCAATAAGTTGCCGGCCCGCTATCTCCGGGTCCGAGATTGCACGCCGCTTGAACCTTTTAGGTGAGCGTCGAGGCTCTCTTGTAACATTATCTCGCTACGCGACGCGACGCGACGCCCGGGCTCGTGTACCTGCGAGGCTCATGCTAATAGGCGGGGAATTTACATCGGTGATTGCTGGCTCTTGAAATCGTCCCGGGGCGTCGTCATCGGGGCTTGATTGCTCTGGACAGTTCGCTGCGAAAGCGGAGTGGAAGGAGGGCTCGCGAATGTTTCCTGCGGGTTCGTTCCGTTGGTGTCGCTCGAGAGGAATTAAGGAGACTCAGGGAATAGTCTTCTCGAGTTTTCGGTGTAAGGTTGTCGGTGATTGGTTTGACGTTTGTTTTTGGAATGTGGAATCCTTTGAGTTGATTTAATGCTGTGTGGTTGATAGTTTTTATTGGAGATATTTATTATTTTCTTGGGAAGTATCAATACTGCGACTAACCAGACGCAATATTTTGTATCATCTAGCGTGCAGAATGTTTCATATGCAATGGTAATTGCTTCGAAATTTCCTTTTGGAATATGGAGACGTTATCTTTGTTAGTTGATGATATTCGATCCTTTGAAGTTGATATTTTTATAGAGATATTTTTATAAAGAATATTTATTATTTAGTTATGAAAGATCAATGATTGCTGCGACTAACCAGAAGCAATATTTTGTATTATCTAACAGACAGAATGTTTCATTTGCAAAGGATGTTGGTAATTGCTTCGAAATTTCTTTTTGGAATATGGGGATGTTATCTTTGTTAGTTGATGATATTCGATCCTGTGAAGTTGATATTTTTTATAGAGAATGTTTATTATTTTGTTACGAAAGTTCAATGATTGCTGCGACTAATCAGAAGCAATATATTGTACCATCCAATAGACAGAAGTAATTTATTTCGATTTTCCCTGTAACTGACAGTCGCCCCCAAGCACAAAGGGTTAACTACTCAAGTGTATCTTTCCTATAACGTCTCATAGAGGAACCGATGGTTCGCAGCGAGGGGAATCACCGGAAACTCATTCTTCCCCTCAAAGAAAGAAGTTTCCCAGCCAGCGCCGCTCTCAATCACGTCCATTCACAAGTTTCCCCGAGTAATCTTGCAAACTTGCTAATCTTATTGTCCCCGGCAGCAGCGATCTCTCCCGCCCCCGTGACATCCACTTTCGATAAACGCTTCCACGAAGGTGTTTCATCGACATTATTGAGACTCGATAGCCAACCGGCTGTTCGCACGTGCGGAAACAAAATGGCTGTATCGAAACAGCCCGACAATACGCTCGCGTATTAATCGGGTCCGATACCCGATAACTTCCTGTTGGAAACCATTCGATTTTAGAGCACACCCTCGAACTATTCAGCTTCCCTATCTCGCGGGATTATTCGAACAATGGAGACGGAACTGACTTCAGTCTAGCACTGCACAGAATATCCGTTAATGTCTCGCCGAAATATAATCAATCCTCGAAGCAACGGAATGATCGTTCCAAATAGAACCAAACTCGACTTCCAAAGTAGAAAAATCTCGAGAAACCACATCCTCTATAAATCGAACTGCTTATCGATGCGTTGATTATCAAAAATTCGATTCGACGTGAATACCCGCAATCAGCGCCCATAAATACAGGCCTCCGATTTTATTTATCGCTCGACTCCCTCCGAATATTTGTTTAATTCCGCGTACCTGCGAGTTCGTCGGATGGAAATAATAAAACGACAGAGGGAACGAGAAGTTTGTAATTACTCGGGGCTCGGGAATCAGGCTCCGCGGCGGACGGGTTCATGAATCTGCCACTCGGAAATCTGCCGGGACGTCTCGCGCACAAATCAACGGTCATAAAAGCCCGCGGATGAAAACGCGGCGAATTCCTCGGGCGACGGGCGGAAAGTCGGCCAAGCGGGACCGATCGTCGCTCGTTAACTCGATTATTTATTCGCGAGGACAGCACGCGCCGGGCGTCTCTTTCCGCGCGGAATCCGCGAGACGCTCGATCGGCTACGCCGGTTTTTCTGGGGTCCGGTTAATTGACTGGACGCGGCTCGATGATAAATAAAAGCAGGACGACGACAACGCCCGGCCCCTACGGCATTCTAGTTCACGCGTGCTGTTCCGCGTGGAAAAACGTGGCGGAGTCGGGGCACGCGCGGAACGAACGCCAGGAGAATATTTTCCTTTCGAAGACTGCGCTTCGAATTGTTAAGAGAACGTTAGGATTCGTTTACTTGGACTGTTCGAGGATCGCGAGAACTATGTTTTGGAGCAATTGAAGGGACGATTGGTTTTTGGGATGTTGAGGAAGGGTTGACGCTTGTGAAAAACTTGACACCTTTTCCTTAACAGTGAAACTGGAGTTAAGTTGTCTTTCTGAAGTTTCTCTGTAGAAACTCGGAGTTATTGGGATGTTAATTGATTTGTTTAATTGATTTTAATTTCTCAGAGAAACGTTTGTTGGGTTTTGAATCATTGTGATAGGAAGGTATTAGGAATGGATCATTTTGACAGTAGTTTTAGTGTTAATAAGCTGAATTGGAATTTACACTTTAACCCTTTGCAGGCGAATGTCGACATTTCGGCGAGATCAGATTTGGAAAACAAAGTCGCGTGCAAATGTTTTAATTAGTTAAACAGCAAGAGACCAGCACGTAGTTTCCTACTTTCCGATTAATCGAGCAACCGATATATAATTCAACTTCATCTGTCGAAGCTTTTGTACATTTCAAAGAACCTTCGTCCTTAAAGGGTTAAAATGGAAGAAATGATCGATGTTAAATATTTAACTGATCGAATTCCTTGATTGTAACTTGACTATAGATACCAAGGTCCTACAAGATGAAATTCATATCCAAAACACAAATATTCCCTTTAAGCTTAAGTACAATTCAATTACACTTCATATACTTACAATCACACCTCATTACATCCAACGATTCCTTCAAACCAGAATCTAAAAGCAACAAACGTATCCTCAAAAACGCGACGCACAAGGCAAAAGTTCGCAGAAACCATACTGAAATCCACGCTGCAAACGATTCGTCGGAGGAAGAGGAATGACGCTCGTCAGCCGCGGAATCCTCGTGTCTCCTGTTCCCCAGAAAATCGCTTAGAGTCGGGTGTTACGCAACCGCGGGATCGCACGTGCGATACCTTTAAATCGAACGTGGACGGAATATTTCGCGTTCCCCGCTCCCCCGGCCCCTGCCCTGCCGTTTTATCTGCGAGGGGCAACCGGTTTCGCAATATTCCGTTCGCGGTTGATACGGGATCACACGACCGCCAGTAAACTCGTGTTTCTCATCGGGCCCGGCTGCCCGACGCGACTTCGCCCGGAAAAATCTTTATCGCGCGTTTCCAGTTTAGAGCAACGCCCTATCCGCGTAAGTAGCTCCGGCAATAATCCGCCGGATTTTGCACGCCAATCCGGCCCGCCGCGTTCCTTCGCGCCGTTACGCGCGGCGACGTGTGTACGACACACGTGTCCGCCGCGGGAAACGCGTAACGTGGCTGCTGGGAAGGCTTAGGGTTATCCGCAGTGGACCGACAGCTATCAGCTTCCTAGCATCTTGCGCGTCATCCTCCATCATCTCGGAGGTTCTGCAGATTTTCTGCGGGACATATTTGCGTCGTTCGGAAGGCAATGGCGTCTTGGTTAGCTCTTGCTTAGGTCGTTAGGTGGTTGACCCATTTGCATCGTAGGAAAAAGTGGAAAATTGGTCCTCAAATGTTTCAATTGTATTAAAATAGAAATGGTTCAAAATGTATAAAAAATTAAAAATCTATATAGCACGGCAATTATTGCATTTGTAAAATGTATCTTTCCTTCTTTTTGTGATATACAGATTACACGGTGGCGCGCATATAATCGCTTATGATGCAAAAATTCTCTATATTATAAGTAATACCTAATGGACTGACATTGAACAATTCAAACCTACAATAATAACAACATAATTCAATTACATAAGTTATTACATTATTTTCACTTTCTATATTCGTCGTGTTGATGACTGAAAAGAATAGTGTTCCATTAAAATTTCGAAATTGACTTAACTGTGTTGGCTTCTGAGCGACACGTTTATTGCGAGATCCATTGAGTAGTAGGAGAAATTCTAGTAGCTTTAGGTGTGTAAATTATACAATTAGATTGGAATATAGTAGCTTCTAGTTAGAGTTCGAAATTTATAGGAAGGTTATAGACAAGAATCGTTTGACAATGAGTTTCACGATGTCCTAATTCGAAGCACCTCCCACTGCTGATATCGAAACTTGCGATCCCTCAGATATCTCCACTACATAACAAAATTGATTAGAATATAGTAGCTCCTGATTCTAAAATTCGTACGAAGGAAGCTATAAATCAGAGTACTTCAATGAGTCCCACGATGTCCTTCGAAACACCTCCACTATCGAAACCGTTCGCGACACCTCTACATATCCGAAGCACACGTTCCACCTGGACAGTCCTCAAACCAGAAACCTTGAATTCCCTGAAATGTAGATCATTTGAGACCATAGACCACGTTTAAAATCGCTCCGCGACGAGTTTCACGGTGCTTCCATTCGAAACGCGTGTCGGCCCCGGCCGTCTCGTCCATCACGAACCGGCGGCAGACCCGCGGCGTCCCGGGCCTCTCGTTACCACGTCCTCGCGCCTGTCTTCGCGGTCGATCGGCGAGCCCCGGCCGAGGCGAGTCGCGAGACGCGGCGCTGTTGCTTCTCCCCTGTCCGGCGTAGTGGGCGAGAATTACAGGCATTGTGCGCGCCGGTCGTTGCGGTAATGCGGCCCGCTGATTTATCGCGGAGCCGAGCCACGAGGAGGTGTAGCTAATTGTTCTTGCATGCAGATCCGGGGAGAGGATCGGGCGAGGCGCGGCTCGTTCCCTCCTCGCGACGCTTCGAAATTAATTGTACGTCCCGGGACTCCTCTCCTCCGGCATCATCGTTCTCCCGGGATTTTTCCGCGTAGCCCGTCGCGGCCGGGACCCCTGTCGTCGTTTATCGACGGCGTCCATCTCGGCTCGTTAGACACGGATATCCAGGCATCCCTCGGATATCGGCGATCGTCGATTAGCGGGCCGTTTCACGCCGATCTCCGCTCGCCTGTTCCACGCGAACGTGGAATTAGCCGGCGGTATCTCAGAGGTAGCCGCGATTTACGGTGGTCAGGAACGCGAGGTCGGAAATAGAACCCAGCGTGGAATCCCGGAGACGCTCTCCGCGGATCCGGCGATATTAATGTCGGCCCGGTCGCGCGCCGCTTCTTCCCGCGGGGATATCTCGATCGTTCCCGTCCCGCCGGTAGCGGGACGCCGAAGGGGTCCCCGTATTTTTCCGCGACGGCGACGTTCACGAGGTCGTCGAGCACGACCGACGCAATTATCGCGGGGAACGGAACGGTGCTCGCGCGAACGAGCAATTTGTTTCGACGACAAAGCGCGGCGGAACTCCTTGGATTCGATCCAGATCTCCCCTCCTCCTCTCTCTCGCTCGCCGCCTCTCCTTCCAGCCAAGATTAGAGGATGCGCTCCGCCGGGAGAGGATCTTTTCCCAGTAGCCCGCGGTTTCCCCGGTTCAACGGTGACGCGGCGGGCCGCCCCGCGCGAGAACGATGGCCCCTGTTTGTCAAGAGGCATCAAGACGGAGGCAGCCGTTTGTCAAGGGGATTACGCGCGTCCGACCCCCGTCGACCCGCCGAGGAATATTAAAATTCCGACGTATCGCGCTCGAGTCCGTCGCGGGTCCGACTTGCGGGTCGGCCGTGAATTCCTGGGTCGTATTCCTGGAACGCAATAACGAATTCGGCCCGACGAGGTCGCGAACCCGATGTTCCGCCTTTCGTCGCGCTGCGATACGCGAAAGTGCTTCCGGTTGATAGGGATTGCGTGGAGGGTTCGTGGATTCGTTTTAGGCGAATGAAGTAGTAGTGTTGAGGGAAATAAGGTAGAAAGTCAGTTGGTATGTTTTAGAAATATGGATCGTTTATTTTGAAAGTGCAAGTCGACTTGTTTCGAGAGAATTGGAGGTTAGGGTATAGATTCAAAAATATGAATTAAGTCTGCAATGTTTCTAATTTATCGATGTGTAATTTGATTATATAAATTCCTTTCAGACGATTTTAACTGAAATATATATTTACGAGTTGTACATGGACGTACGCCATTTTTAAAATGGACGAATTTATTCTACGTATCTAACAAACAGAATAACATTTCAGGAGACAGAGGTACATTTGATTCAATGTTACCAAATTCCTATCGTAAGTTTCTCCCTTTCCAACGACCTAAGGGGAAGTTTCACTCGAAACATCCCAAAGATCTTCCAATCGACTACACTTTCATACTTCACCGATTCCACTAAGTATCTATTAATCCTTTGCAGACGAATATCTACATTTCGGCGAGATGAAACTTTCCTATTTAAAGAACTAAGTCATGGACGAATGATTTGATTACTCGAACAGCAAGATATCAGTACGCAGTTTCCTCTTTTATATTAATTAACCAATTGCCAGGTAATTCAGCTTCGTCTGCCGAAGGTTTCGTTTCATAGAATCTCCGTGCGCAAAGGGTTAAAGAAGCAGCCATTATCAGCCAAAGACAGTACTCCGCGATAAATATGGAAACAGAATAAATAATTCATCCCAAGGAAATTGCGCTCGGCAAGAAGTTTCGAGCGAAGAGGAATTAACTCGGAAGTGCGGCGGAAACCGAAGGCTGTGATCCCGTTTCCACGAAAACTGGCCGGCGCCCATTATCCACGGCATTGTTCTTGCGGCCGCGCGCGCGTAGCGATAAATCGTCGGCGTTCGGCAGTGGTACACCTTCCCGGTGGCCACCCCCGTAGGAATCCGGCGCGGCGCGACGCGGCGCGACGCGACGCGAGGCGGCCAAGGCCAGTAAATAAAATCGGTAAGCGCCACGACGATTTACGAAGGCGGAGGCAGTAAAGGTTTCCGCTCGATCGGCCGTAAGCGCGGGTGCTCGATGTACCGATACACGATAACAGTGCTTCCTCGCCGTGGCACGGCTCGATAGCTCTCTCCCGCCGCGCGAGTCTTTCGACGAGGCTTTATCGCCCTGTCCAAGTCCCTTCGAGTGCCTGCATTTACGAGCTCCGGGCCATTGTTCCATCGAACCCCGTCCACCCCCGCGGCCCCTCGCCGCTCGCGATTTATTAAATATCCACTACATATTTCCGATCCACGGAGAACCGGGCCTCTCTCGCTTCCCCCCTTTCTCTTTCCGTTTCTTCGTCGCAGCCGCTCCACAGGGCGCCGATCAGCTACTTCGTTTAATTTGCAACCCCCCGCCCCGGCCGTACGTCGACGATCCCATAGACTCAGACGTCCGATGCCGGGAAGTTTGAATTGTTCCAGCGGGAACTTACGTGTGTACACTCGCGTCGGATGATTACTTAAACGCGGCCTCTGTGTTACTTTCGGATGATGGGGCTGTTTGGTCTTCCGCCTCTGTTGATCTTGCGAACGATGCAAGATCACCAGGCATTTCCTGATTATTAACCGGCCCGGGTAAACTTCGGTGAGTTGGTTATTAGCTTGCCTCGGAGTATGTACCGGTGAAGTTTTCAGGTCGGAGTACCGTCGGCGCGGATTGATTCGGGAAGAAATGGATCTCGCTGGGAGTTCGCTGATAGAATTCTTGGTGTTAACCGTTTGCGCTCGGAAGATTTTCAGTAGAAACGTTCGACATTTTCCGATCAGATAGACGACACTATTCGAAACCAAGTAATGAGAAGACATGTGAATTAAGAGATAAAGCTATTTTGTATAAATATTTCACATGTTGATGCATCATGAAAAACTTAATATTATATTTAATAGTTTGTATATAATATATTATAGATAATAGTTTGTAATTTTGTCATATTAATATTATATTATAGTTAATAGTTTGTAATTTTGTCATATTAAATTAAATGGTGACTGAGGGTCACCCGAGTGCAAAGGGTTAATACTATTCGATTGCAATCGAAAAGTAAATCGATTGATATTGATTATAACAATTGTTACAGCATACTTATCTATAGAGTATACAATCGGATATCTGACAGTAGCAAACGCTCCAGAGCTAGACTTCCCCGCTCGTTAGCTCCGAGAATAATCACACTCGAGATCAGATACCGTCGCAGGCCGAATCTCGGCGATATTATGATCGATCCGATTCGAATGCGAGGAAAAAGAGGCGCGTCGCGTCACTGACAATGAGCGGTTTTCGACGGTGCGCCGCGATTTCCATCAGCGATCCATCAACGCAGATAAAGGGCGGATCGATTCGCCCCCGAGAAACGAGGAACGGGTTAAAGTCTTATCCCCGCCGGCAAGAACCGTCCGACTAGATTCACTTGATCAATCATCCCGACAGCTGAAGGATGGATCGACTCGCGATGTTTACGGAGAAACTATCTGGTTTAAATTCTTCTCGTTACCGGCCTCCCCCCTGGCACCTTACCGGGCGATGGATTAGCTGCCCGGGAAGTTAACTTCTTCGACTTATTAGCGGCCTCCGACGAACTTCCAAGGGGGATGAATTTTTTGGCCAGTCATTCAGTCTGAGGGGCAGGCTGGGAACGGAAGCGACGAGCTCGCGGGGGCGGACAGATGCGTTGAAAGGTGTCACCGTGACGCCGTGACCTTCTTCCGACGCTGCGCAGCGTCGTCAACAATTGGAGCGTAATTACGTGCCGGTGACTCATGTCTAGCGGTCTCTTCGCCGACCACTTCCGTCGCTTCTAGGAGTTCTCTTGCGCCACGGGCTTGAGAAAAAAATATCTCGCCGTTTATCCGCTTCGGCTTGCGGTTTCCGACCGCATGTTACGACACTCGGGGATCTGCGGCCGCCATTATGGCCGGTACTGTTATTCCCGTGAATTTTCGCGAGAGTTTCTCCAGTTACTATATGGATATTGATATAGCAAGTTGCAGCTCGACCGTTTGCTGTTCCACATTTCGAACTGTTTTAGTTGTAATTATCAAATAACACTATCGTTGTTACTCGATTAGCTCGAATGTTGGGAAAGTTTCAAGGATAACAGAGTGGATATTGTTACATAGGAATTAATTACTCGATCTTAACGCTGAACAAGTTTCGGACGATGATGCTCGTCGATCGGTTTCGAGCGACTCGACGCCAGTGGCCGCTCGCGAAAATAAGAAACATTGAGTGTAGAATTTATGTGGGCAGCTATTAGTCCCCGGTTAAATAAAACTGCGCGGAGGGATTGATTAACGATCCGTCGCCGCTTAAATCCGAGTCAATCGATCAACCGCCGGACCTATCTTTCTTCGTCGTGCGATTCGGACCGCGCCAATGGCCGACTCGTCGTACACAATGTCTACAAATTTCGCTCGATCCTCTATTTCCTGCCGACACTTTCAATCACCGTGCACTCGGACTTGTTTCATCGAAACGATCCATTAGCGGGCCAACTTTCCCGGAAGATCGTCCGGCCGACAATCAGTCATCGACTTCCTCCCTGTCGCCGGGATCACTCCCCCCGAAGCGGCTCGGTCGTTTGTATCTCAGAATATCGGATCTGGATTCGTTCGTCCCTGCTCGGACCACGCGAACTTCTCTCCGGTGCGAGCTGCGAAGCGTAACGCAGCTATTCATCGTACACTCCGCGGCCGATGTCCGAGTTCCGGAGGAGACTCGACGCTTGGACGCGCTCCGTGAAGCGATGGTCGCGTTCTTGATGATGCGTGTCTTATGCAGGCGTGGCAGATATGGCAGATATTTTATCGATCGCGGTCCTTGATTGTTTTGCATATCCTCCTTACGTGAATTTGAATGATCCGGGAATCGTTGAGCACCGAGGATGTATTAGAGCGAATAAAATTTAGATCCGAAAGGATCTTACGGTAATATTTGGAATTACTGTAAGATCACTTGAGACTTGATGACGCGTGTCTCGTGCAGTCGCGGCAGATGTGCTAGATATTTTATCGATTGTGATCTTCGACTGTTTCGTATATTCTCTTTGCGTAATTCTGAATGATTGAGGAATCGTTAAGTATCAAGGATGTATTAGAGTGAATTAGATCTGAAAGGATCTTATAGTGATATGCAGAATTATATGAAACTAGAAGTTAGAGTTTACGAGTGGATGATTTCTAACTGGGTTTTAGTAAAATTTAGTATTTTAAAGTTGTCCGAGGATATGGTGTTGGATGGAGAATAGGAATTGTGGAGATAGTATCTCCTGAAGGGTATTTATACGCTTTGTGCAGTCGCGGTACCGTTCTATTGATGATCAGAGATCGTACGTATGCAAAAGATGGAGGAGATTCAGTGGGCTGGATCAATTTCAAGGGTGACGAAAAAAATCAAGGGTGTTTTATGAGTGGTAACGAGCGTGTGGGACGCCGTGGTACCAGGAAGTTGTGGGCAGATCGATTGGAGACCAGTAAGAAGATAATTGATCGGAATCGCATCATTCAGGTTGGCTGGTGTTGATGAACGCGTGGGCGAAACGATTACGTTTTTCATAGGCAGATCCCGCGGCCCTACCACTAGAATTATTACTGCGGTTATAGTCTTTTTCAACGTATCCGGGAAACCTTTGTGCTGGTGAAACCATTTAATCCTGGCGATCCAAGTCTCGACATATCTACACAGTCTTCACTTTGTTACTAAAAATACTTAAAAAATTGATTTCGAAAGTTTGAAGTCGAAAATCTACAATTAAACCCTTGGCACTCAATAGGTGACTCACTTACTACTTGGTTTCAAACAGTAAAACTATAAAATTTGATATTTAACCCTTTGCACTCAGCAGTTTTTCACTAGAACTATTTTAATATTTGACGATGGGATAAAAACGATATTCTGTGGAACTAATTCGAAGAAAAATCATGCGTTTGAGGAACAAAGCTATTTTATTTCAATATTTCTCAAATTGATGCGTTATACTGAGTATAATATTAAATATCGAATTTAGTGTCACCTCTCGAGTGTAAAGGGTTAATATTATACTTTGTACAATGCTTCGATTTAAGAAACATTGAAATAACATAGCTTTGTTCCTCAACGTACGTGTGATTTCCTTCGAGTTTCACAAAACATCTTCATCTCAGCAGAAAATGTTCGAATATTTCTATTGAAAAACTCTCGAGAAGGTTAATAGAATTTGAAGACTTAAAATTTGAAAGTTGGAGAAATGTTTAAATTCCACATCTATCTCCCGTGTTCATTTCGCGGTCTCTGGGCTCAAAGCGTTCGTTATTCTTCTTTCAGGGAAGCCGGTGTAGTTTCTGGTCGATACAGGAAACGTCCAAATTGAAAACAATCCTGCCGGCAATTTACGGTCGAAGCTAGCGCCGCTTCCGCCTCTCCCCGCCCCCCGTTTTCGACGAACCCTCGAAACAATTAGACCCTTTATGAGGCACGGAGGGCATTAAGAAGCCGCAAAGAAGATGCGTTTCTCTCGCGTCACGGCCGAGGGGAGACGAGGAAGTTGTTTAAAGTGACGCCGGCCACGTGTTCCCAGCGTCTACGAGTACCGTGGGTAACGCGGCGGCGACCGGCTCGGAGAAGGACGCCATATTGTCGGCGCGAGCGCGAGGGACGAGGAGCCGGCTAACCGGTAAGTTCCTCTTGACTTCCATTTTTTTTCTTTTCCTCTCTCTCTCTCTCTCTTCCTCTCCCTCCCTCTCTCTTACCGGGCTCCGTTTCTTCGTCCTTTTTTTGTATTCTTTTCTAAAAATCCATTAGAAACAACGAAGAAGACGCGGCGCGTATTAACACCGACGGGAAGTCCATTATTCCCGGGGAGATTTAAGCGCACTTTTAACCTCCGCGGCATGCGTATTTATGATTTGTTATTTTCTGTCGGCCAGTGGCCCATTACGTTCCCCTTTGGCTCGACGGTGCCGATGGGACGAGAGAGATTCGTCGTGCGTAAATCACGTGCCTCGAGAGTCATCTTCTCCCGCGCGGGAATCTGCCCCGTGACTATTTATTTGTCTTCCCGGCGCGGGATTAATTGCGATCGCTAGCTATCGGCCGATCCGAGCACCGATACGTGGGAAACCGTGTGCACCCTCGATCGAACGCTTAGTTTCTGGAGCCTCGCGCCGGGAACGCGCGGAGGAATCCCGGCACGCGATGTGTCTATTACCCAGGTGATCTCGTTCCGCTCCTTTTGTTCGGGTTCCTAACTGTCTGCGTGAAAAATTGCATTTTCCTAAAACGAATTCCCTGAAATACTGCCGGCATCTTCCGACTGATTCCTACTCTTTCGGAGCAATAGCCTTTGTTCTCGGGCTGGAGATGCTTGTTTAAAGAAACTGACGATATATGGAATTGTATTCGGTGAGTTGAGAGGAAAGCTGTATCAGATTTCATAGATCTGTAGATTGTTAATCCTCAACGGACCGAAAATATTTCAAATTTACTTGACATAGATAACAATCGTATGAAACTCACAGAAGTGACCTAGTACGGTGCTCAACGCGTTAATTGTGAATACTACAATAGTGATAAAAAGAATAAAATGATTGCCACTGTCAATGCCGTTTACGACTGCGTAACTCCGTTAAACATTGATAACCTGAAAAAGTTGCAACGTCATTTCCAATTTTCGTATTCTCTTATCTCATAGAATCAACTATTAAACGATATAATTAAAATCGAACGTCTAGAATTTAAGAGCATCGCAATCTACCTGAATCAGCCCCGATTAGTTCTACACCATCGAGTCACGGAATCGATAGCGGACATCAACTGTTCAACGATTATCGGCGATTCAACGTCCACGGTTCTTCGAACGGAACCAATCCGAACGGAAACCGTACAGTGCAAATATTTGTCGCGACCAGGACAGAGGGATGGACCGGCCGTTCCCGGTGCCCGGTTCCGTGAAGTTAAACGGTTTAATGCGAAACGATGGTCGTTCCGGGAGCGATGTTAGAATGGAGATCCTCCGTTTCACAAAGCTTTGAGCGAGTGGCGGCCGGGAATGAAACTGTAAAGCAATTCAGGGAGCCGCGGCAAAGGGGGCATTAAAGTTTTAAAGTGGCGGGCGTATAACGGGCCGGGTAAACGTTAACATTCGTCGTTCGCTGGGCGCGAATTTGTACGGGAAATCGCTCGACTTTACGAGAAACTTGCCACACCCGGGGCCAGGAACCGGCGCGGATTTAATAACGCCGCGTGCCGGCGTAACTTACTTACCGGCACAATTGCCGTGCAACTTTAACGCGATTCCGCCGGTTCCGCTGATCCGCGCGCGCGTTCAATGGGACTTCGCAGGAGAGCGGGATCCGGTTGCGGGAAGATTCAACTGCCGCGATTTCGAGGCTGCCATTCAGCGAGCGGTCCACGGAATTCGTACAATCGCGGTGCACCCGATTCACCGAGTCGCTGTGCGCCCGATGAAAGAAGAGAGTACGACTTCCGTTATAATTAGACCGTGGAGCTCCGTGCATTCGATGCGCGGCGCCTCTTTAGGAAATTAAACGGAACTTTAATCAAATGTAGTGGGGCTTCTCTTTCAATGTGCATCGGAACGGGAATTTTAATTTATTCTATTTCCGTCGTTCCAGATAGATTATCTTGAGTTATGCTTTATATGATTTCTTCGAGATCGGTAGAAATTGTGTATTGAGTTATGGATCTATAATCAAATGTAATGCTTTTCTTTCATTGAACATCGAAACAGGAATTTTAATTTATTCTATTTCGACTGGTACAGAGGTTCTCTTGAGTTATAGGTTTATTATTTCTTTGAGATTTGTAGAAATTGTATTTGAGTATTGAGTTATAGATCTATAATCACATGCAGTGCATTTCCTTCATTACACATCGAAAGAGGAATTTTAATTTATTCTATTTCTATCGTTCCAGATAGATTATCTTGAGTTATAGCTTATATGATTTCTTCGAGATTGTTATAAATAGTATCTATGCCTTGAGTTATAGATCCACAACTTGTCATCGTGACTCCTAACTCCTCCACCACGCAGATTATTCCGCACGCCTCCAGGAACGCCTATTTCCATGAAACAGAAAGGATTGATCAAACCACGCAGGTCGAGCGAACTTCCAACCCCTATCTTTAACCCGCCGCAACTGTTCCCGCGTCGCGTTTCCCAAGCAACAAAAAGACAAATAACCGTCGAGCAGGAGGAAAACTACGCTCCGCGGAGAACGTTGTTCCCGAATTCCCGATGAAGAATTCCTTCCCCGGCGAGTCGCGTCGCGGAGCCTCTAATCCCCTATGCACCCCAAGGCGGAATAATAGCGGGAGCGTGCACCTGGCGAAGCGAAATCGTCGTGCATCGGACGCGTGACGCAAACAGGCGGCCTCGATATTAAAGCTCGCGTCTCGCTCGCCGGCGACTGCTGGCCGGTCTCCTGGCGGCGGCCGCTTACCAATTTATAGCGTCCGCCGAGCCGGCGTGTACCTGAGCCCGTGTTCTACACGCGTCTAACACGCGTAGCTCATTAATCGGGACCCGTGTCCCGACACCGTTTTCCCTCGACTACTCCGGCGGACTACCCGGCCGTCTTCCCGATACACGTCGCCGTGGAAACGCGAGCGGAGCGGCCGCCCTTCCGCGCGGAACAGAAACCGCGGCGGAGTTCGGTCTGGACTGGCAGCTTTTGATGGCGAGGCACACACGGCTGGCACGCTCGCAGACGCAGCGCAAATATCCGGGAACGCTCGAGCTCGTTTTCCGGGTTCAGGAACGTCGCTGACCGCTCGCCGAATGAGTCTTCGAGGTGTTCCGGGAATTTTAACCGGTATCCGCAGGTTCATTGGCAATTATCTCGGAGACGGTTCAGACGGTGTTTATGATCTATGAAGATTTTAGAGTCGCGCACCTTCTTTGGCAGCGGATTATTAAGTTAGTCGAGGGTGGTGTTCGAAACCTAACGGGATTCACGCGTTATTGATTGTTATCATTGAAGATTTATGTAACTCGTCGTTTGTAGAAGCGTGATCGCCGCGGGAAGGAATCGGGCGCGTGCTCCCAAGAGCGAGTTTTCGTATAAATTTCATCGAAATTGGGTTGCGTATCCGCGGCACGTTCCCCGGCGCGTGTAAAAGGGGTTCAGTTATTTAGCTGGATGTATTTTAGAGCCAATAAATGTTCTACTCCGTTTCGCGGGACGTTTACTAGCATTTCACGCGAGTTTATTACGGGCGATCGCGGATAGTATTAATGGAAGTCGGCGGCGGGCGAAGAAGTCGCCGCCAGGAGCTTAATTTCAATTAAAGGTTCGACTTCGTCGCCACCTATCTAGCCCGCCGGATCTAAACGCTCGCGGAACGCCGTTCAAAGTTTCCCCCGCCGCCCCGTAATTCAGCCAATTATCCCAGACAGTGGAAACGAATAATTAACCTCTAAGTGGATTATGAATCTCGCCCCGGCGAGCTGCGGAAGACTCCGCCGCACTCTCGAGATCTCATCGGAAATGTTTCCATTAGCGCCGTTTTCCGCGGGATAGACGCCTGGCGCGGCGCGCGCGCACGTGCTCTCCCGTTTTCATCGCGCCGCTGTATTTTAATCGGGCCGGCCGGAATCGTTGATCGTCGAGGCAAGAAATCATCCGGCAACCGGATTATAAGTCTAACGAGAAGAACGGACGGGGACGGAGGGGGGTGGATGGGACGGTGGACGAGTTTGGCATGACGCCCGGCGTCTTCGGCGTCCTCTCTTTTCCTTCCGAGAGCCACTAATTATTAACCGCCTTATCCGCTGGAAAGAACCGAAGAATTTGGCAACGATCCTCGGGCGCCTCGCTGGACCGTAATACGGCGCAATCAAAACCGTAATCGCTTTATTTAATCTCCTGTTAGCTCGGCATTCTCTGTAACGATCATCTTCACGAGGCTAAACGAGCCGAGCAAGCGCCCGGAAGAAATATTAATTAGACTATGCACTTCGTGCATTCGTGCAGTTCCTCTTTTCCCTTTCGATCCTCGGGTACGCTTGAGAACGTCGACTGCATTCTTTGCAATGCGGTGGAACCTCTGATACTATAGAGAAGTCTTCCGATGACTGTAATCAGTTTCGAGATAATTCGAAGTAATTTGAGATAATTCGAGACGATTCGAAGAATTCTGAAATATTCTACTCTGGACGAATCCTTTAATTCCCCTATTAATATTATTCGATTGCGATCACGTGTTTCGGTATTTTGGAAAAGTAAATCGATTGATATTGATTATAGCAATTATTACAGTAGCAAACGCTTCAGAGATAGACTTCCCTGCTCGTTAGCTAGAAGAATCACACTCGAGATCAGATACCGTCGCAGGCCGAATCTCAGCGATATTATGATCGATCCGATTCGCATGCGAGGAAAAAGAGGCGTTCATCTAATTTTTCGCTTTAAAATTGAAGGACACCGAAGTATTCCACTCTACGAATTCTTTAGTTCCCCTAGACTCAAACACCCATCTACTTCAAAGAAACTACCCCAAGAAAATCGCATTTCCAAGCACCAACCTCAAACAGCCGATAACAACCTCTTAGGATCGCTTCATAAGAGATGTCGTATTCCAGAAAACTTCCGGAACATGATCGCGAACTCGTTAAATCCATCGCGTTATCTGAATTCCGCCGAAAGCCGCCCTGAATAAATTCGAACACTGTTCGTGATCGTTTCGCGTCCGAGGCTCCCCCCGCCCCCGCGGCGATGGTCGCGTCCAATTATGCTCGAAACCAGTTTACGCGAGGGTTGCGCGACGGCTGCCGAGCAGCGAGCGGCAGCGGCCGTTTTCCGAGATAATCAGAGAGGAGGCATCCCGCGGCGAATAGTTACTTCTGTAATGATTACATTAGGTTAGTGTAAATTATACGCGTCGCTTGGCCGGTGGTAGCTGCGGGCTCGGGGGAGGGGTCGATTAGGAACGGCCGAGATAACAGGTACTCGTTTTATCTGGCCGACCGATCCGGCCACGCTCGGCTGCGCCGCGCCGAGGATTCCGATCGGAGGAAACGATTCCGAACGGCGCGTCGGCGTCGGCGTCGGCCACGCTCGCTGACTACCAATGACTGGTAATGACATTGCTCCGCGAAGACGTTCGCTCGATCATCGGCTTCATTGTTCGCCAGTGAGATCTGATCTTCTTGGATTCTTTGATTGGAGATTGATCTGTGGACGGACACCTTGGATGCGTGTTATCGTTCAGTCGATTTGTATTGCCACCCTTGAATATTGTATGGATTTATGTTTACTTATAGAATTTGGTTCTTGGCGCTGGACTTAGATGTTCTGAGATGTGTTTATTTGTAGAATTGATTAGTTCATCATTGCCACCCTTCAGTATTGTATGGATTTATATTTATTTATAGAATTGATTGGTTCATTAGTATTGCCACCCTTGAATATTGTATGGATTTATGTTTACTTATAGAATTTGGTTCTTGGCGCTGGACTTAGATGTTCTGAGATGTGTTTATTTGTAGAATTGATTAGTTCATCATTGCCACCCTTCAGTATTGTATGGATTTATATTTATTTATAGAATTGATTGGTTCATTAGTATTGCCACCCTTGAATATTGTATGGATTTATGTTTACTTATAGAATTTGCTTCTTAGCGCTGGGTTTAGATGTTCTGAGATGTGTTTGTTTGTAGAATTGAATAGTTCATTATTGCCACTCTTGAGTATGGATTTATATTTATTTATAAAATTAATTAGTTTATTAGTATTATCACTCTTAATACTAGATTTACAGACGTTTGTTCTACTGTTCCTAATGAAAAACGTTTATTTGCATAGACCGATATAATTGTAGTTTCAAAATTAGAGTATCGACTTAAACTGCTACTAAATAACGTTCAAAACCTTCAGCATCCGTCAAAATGACGAGTTCCGTAAGTCTAGTGTTAAATATTATACAATCCTATACTTATTTATTTTCTTGTAAAATTGTTTGCTATAATTTACTTTGATAGTTGGTAGAGAATGATCGGTAGGTTGCTGCCTAGTGATATACTCGGTGTATAAAACCTACAGAAAATAGTGGATCTAATGGAGTTTGTCTAGCGAAACCGGAATAGGAGAGTCTTTTTCAACCCCTCGCGGCTCGAGGATGCTAGCAGAAGAGTGTAACCGATTACGAGCTGCAAATATGCTCTTGGGCCAAATTAAACCCACCAACAATGGACGGTTAGGCAGCTTACCGAGAGAAAACGTTTTATGCTAAGCTTCTGCCCTTTACTTTGACCGGAAAGGTAGTTATGCCGAAAAATCGGATTATCAGTTTTTATCCAATAACTCCCATTTAATCTTACGTGAAAATTTTGGGAAAAATCTGGCAGATTCTAGCCACGGAGACGCGTAACAGTGAATTTTCCCCGATTTTTTAATTAAATATCCTGGCAACTAAGGAGGAAAAATAGGAGGAATACTTATAATCCAAATTTTCCCTGTAACTACCTTCTCAATGAGGATAAAGAGTTCAAACTACGCACATAACATTTTTCCTCGTTCAGCCACCGTTCACCGTAGATTTAATTTGGTTCCAGCACACTTTTAAACCCCTCGTTCGACCGCCCTTTTCAGTTTACCCGACACCGTCGAAAAAAGTAGTATACTCAACCGTCGACGACGAGTTATATCAGCCACGGAATCCAATTAATAACCGTTGATTTACGGATAATCAACGAATGAAACACGAAGAGGATCCGGACATATTCGGAATCGACTCCCGGCACCATTGTTTAACCGAGGTTCGAAACGGAACGGCCGAGTCCGGCGGGCACAAAGTTCATAAATATTTCAGGGCATCATTCACGATCATTTAAATCCTGCCGTGTACAAACGCACGTAAACCCCGTCGGTGCTTTTTGTCGAAACAGGCGGGGGGGGGGGGGGTTAGGTATTAGAGCCGGGCAAAAGGAGAATAAAAAGGGTAGCGAGGAGAACGGGGCAGAGTAAAAACGTAGCGGAGAATAAACTGGAGCAGTCGAGTTGCGGAGAGAGAGAGAGAGAGAAACGAAAAGAGAGAGAGAGGGAGAGAGAAAGAGGGACCGGTAAAGGAATGAAAAATGAGGTTCAACGGAACAGGAACAGGGAATAAAGTATAAGAGCAGTAAAGAACGGAGTGAAACAGGATGGGAAATAAAAGACAAAGTGGGAAGAGAAAAGCGGCCGGGGATAAAGTGGAGTAATAAAGCGACGGAGGACAAAGTGCTGCGGTCCACGGAATTCTACGGGCTGTCTTTGCCGTGTAATCGATTCCCCGAGCGTTCTACGGTTTCCTACGGATTCGGGGACACCGTGGCACGTTTTAATTACTAAATCCAACAGCAGAACGCTCTCCGCGCTTTCTTTGCCTTCTTAGTTCTTAAATGTTTGTCCCCGGATTAAAGAAGGAATAATCGGTGAGACGGATGCTGGTAACTAACCCTTCATTAGCTTCTCGTTTTACATTGTTCCGTTGTTTGATCTTTCTCTATCGGAGAAATCTTTAATATTAATCTTGCAAATGAATGGAAAATGTAGAAGATACTGTAGATGAATGTTGCTGTGTCTATAGAAAGGTATAATCAGTATATTATTCTTCGTACTATATTATCATCGAATTAAGAGTTGAATAATTCAATATCTCTATAAATATTTTTTAACGATTAATGGTAACATTTCTCTGTAATATCTTCTATACTTTCTACTCATTAAATTAATATTGAAGATTTTTCCGATACAGAAAGATCAGATGTCTATAGGAAAATATTATAAGTATATTATTCTTAGTACTATATTATCTTCAAATTAAGAGTTAAATGAATAATTATAGAAAGATAAATAGAAAGATTACAGATGGATAAGATGTTTATAGGAAAATATTATAAGTATATTACTCTTAGCACTACATTGTCCTCCAATTAAGAATCAAACGAATAATCCATTATCTCTACACTCACAAATATTTCCTAACGATGTCCAATTATTCCCCGAGTATTCTAATTAGCATGTTTAGAAAATTCCCCGCGGAGGAAGATCCTACGATCCAAGCAACCAGAACGGAACATCAGACCGTTAACGAAGTACAAAGCAGTCTGACCCGATCTAGTTCGTTTCCAGTGAAAAATGTGCTCGGTTCCAGTTCCTCGGCGTCTAAGCGTCACGATGACGGCGCAAACGTTCCGTGACGGGGTCCGATGCCCCTCGGGCCGCGCGTCGCAACGGCTATCAAGAAACGATTTTCGAGGGCGACGCCCGACGGCCGGCGCATCCCCCGGCAGATTGCGCTCAATTTACGCAATTAGGGTAACGAAGAGTGGCCGGAACACGTGTCCGCGGCCAGAAACGTATTCCGGGGCGAGCGAGCGAGCGAGCGAGCGCGCACCGCCGTAAGGAGGCATTGTGTAGATCTTTATCGCGTAACAATGCGGTAACGAGCACCATTAGCTTTTTGCTTTATTGCGTTACGGTCTCCCGCGGTGCCAGCGACGCGAGGGATCAAATAACTCTCATTAAGACAAACGAGTTAAATAACTCACGGATCACGAGCACGGTCGACGGGTGTCTAAAAAAAAAGAGAGAAAAAGAGAGACGGAAAGAGAGAGGGAATCGAGAGAGGACGAAAATTAGACGGGTCATCTAATTTTCTGGCGTCCAGGGAAATTATCGTCCGACCGGCGTCCCTCTGGCGTTGATCCGCGCCGATCGACGGGGAATATCGACTGTCTAATTTGAACACGATCAACGGTGGCGTTTGTGTAATTTCTTTATACGGTTTTTGTGCGCGACAGATAGAAGGGGTTTCGAGGAAACGATGAAACTTTCCACGGGATCGGTTTATCAGCAATAAAACCACCGTAAACGGCCTGGCACGAACGAGGCGGTTGCGTGGCGACGTTCGTCACCAATTAGTACGGGACTTATCTGCCGGTTATTTACGGCCGTGCATTCTACATTTCGTTAACAATAAATAGTCTTTCATTCCGACGAAACCTATCGCGGCGCAGGGGCCATCGCTGCGGAACGGGGTTATCGGTGTCTTCGTCTGCGGATGAAACGGGGTCAGATGCCCACTGACATCTCGATGCCACATCGACGTCCATCGCTTCCTGGAAAACGGGACCATGGCGTTCTTTCCCCCCGTCGACGACGGGAACTGGATCCATACGGTCTCCACGAAGTGAATTTCACGAGGATCTCCCTTGACGAGCGCGCCCCTAAAATCACCTAGGAAAATGTTCGTAAACTCAGAAATATATTTGAATCCACCATTTTCGGAACAGTATAAATTCAGAGAATTCCACGCGACAATCTACGAGGCTAACGAAATTAATATCGTAACACGTTCAATCATACAAAATATAATATGCAGTAAATTACAATTAATCCTAGTCAGAACGAACGCCTCACCCCGATCGCGAGTGAACTACAAACACCCGAAATTTGTCACGCGCTCCGAAAGGCGTGCGGATCCGCGGCAACCCCGACGAAAGTAATCCCGACAAGGATTACACAAAAGAACCGATCAATCCCGAAAACTGCACGCAACCCTTCCACACTCTGGGAACATCGATCACAGCCGCCCCCGGGCCGGCAACGTGTTAAAAACCGGCCGCGATGCGTCCGGCTCGATCAGCTCGGAGAGAACCGACGCGCAGCGTATTTCCAAAGAACCGATGGCGGAAAAAAGAGCGGAAAAAACGGAGAAGAAAAGACCGCGAACGGGAGAGAAGGAGGGAGTGAATGAAGTGACGGCTGCGTCGATGTTCGGGGTCCAGCATGAGGCTTTTTAGAGCAGCCAGGGGGTTGCAGGCTGGAGAGAGGAGGCGAGCGAGCGAGCGAGCGGGAGCAGTACAACTAACGACGTGGCAGGTCGAGTAAATCAGGAGGGAGAGTGACGATAAGTTTTTGCTCGTTACAACCGGCCTGGGAAGCTCATTACCCAGCTCCCTCTAACCCCGAGCTGCGAGAGGGGATGCCGAGGGACAGAGAGGAACGTCAAACTTGAGCGGGGGAGTAGACGAGCGGCAGCGCGGTGGCAGGCTTCGACCTTTCCGCTCCTGTACCAGGTCCGAGAAGGGCAGGAGGGGGTGGTTCGGTTGGAAAAGTTTAACACGGCCCGCCGTTCTCGCTGCGGAAACTAGACGAGAGGCGGCCGCGCGGTTTCCAGCGTCCAGCGGCCGCGGCTTAAACTATGTTTAAACAAAACGTCCGGGCTAATACGGAAATGGAAAAGTTTCGTCGGCGCGCGGAATCGGTCGGCCGGGCCGCCGTGTCCTGCGCGCAGGGAGCTCGCTCGGCCGGGGTCCTTTTGTTTTCGCCGGAGCGAGAAAGGCCGGCGGGCGAGGAGGGAAGAGCACGGCTCGAGGACTCGTTAATTGGCCGCGTCCGCTTTAAGGCACGCATCGATCGGTACCGGCCGACAATTACCGGGCCAATCGAATGGAAACATTCCGCGTTCGGCCCGCGGGCCAGGCCAGCATTTTTGCGTGGCACCCTGCGGCGCGCCGCGAATTCCGCGATCCGATCGACGGGCAAATTGAGCTTTGAGCGGCACGCGCGGTACGGTGGAAACGAAAATTACCGAGCGTGAGTGCGCGGTAATGTTCGAGTGGTTCCTCGTGGAACCGGATTGCCGGTGACAAGCGGCGGGGGACGTTTGGGACGCGGCGATGGACTGGAGCGTTTCTCGAAGTTGTTGCGATATTCCGTGCTGAGAGGATTGTGGGCGTGAATGGGTCGAAGTTGGAGTTGAAGTATTCGAGAGTCGATATTGGAATGTTCTGCGGTTGCTGATTAACGTTAAATTATCGGATTGGTGAACTCGTTCTTACGTTCTTTTCTAATTATTGAAAAGAGGACAGATGCTTCTCTGCGGAATTACTGAAGAAATTGGTTTAGTAATACCCAAACTGAATCGTAAGTCAATACATCTTAGTAGCTGTATTCTTAGAGTTCCTATAGACAAATTTGGAAATTTTGATTTGACTGCTTGCTGTTCTAGTATTGATTCTTTGTATTTGGATGTTTTTTACTAGAAATATTTAACATTTCTTTACGAGGCGAAGACGATGTTCTTTGTGGCTAATTCGAAATCACCAGTACATTGGGGAACAAAACTGTTTTATTTCAATGTTTCACGTATCGAGGCATTATACAAAGTTTAACGTTAAATATTACATTCTATAGTTTTACTGTGTCAAATCAAGTGGCGACTGAGTCACCTTTCGAGTGCAAAGGGTTAACTCTTTGCGAAGATTTCCTGAGATATACGTAACGATATTATTTCATACTGCATTTCCAAGAGATTTTTTGCTTTTAAAATTTGGGATCTATAAACAACATTTTAATAATTTTTTTTATTCTCATAAGTTTAACCCTTAGCACTCCAGGTCGTTTTGTAACCTATCAGCAACTGCAACTAATTTTAATAGTATTCCTAGCGAAAATTAGTAATGCCATAACATTTCTTCAATCTTCAATCTTGTTAATACAAAATTTGGATATGTGGAAAATCAAATAATTTTGGAGTAGTCTCTTTAAGATTCATTAAAATATTTAATATCATAACTGATGCAATATCGGAGCCTACAGAGTTCAAAGGGTTAATTCTTAGCCAACCGAATGGGGAGATCTGTTCTGTTTATCTTTTCTTTGGTTGTTTAGCAAGTCTTAAAGTGAGATTATCTGCAATTCATCAAATACGGTTCTTGTTTTTACAAAACAAGTGGAAAATCAATTCTAGGGTAGTTCCTTTAAGATTCATTATAATATTTAATATCATAACTAATGCAATATTAGAGCCTACAGAGTTCAAAGGTTTAAAGAAGAAGCGTCTCTCCAATGCGTTCTCGCCTGCTCGCAGGCGCAAGCAACAGCTCCGGAAAAGCTGTTCCCGCTGATCACCGGGAGCCAGTGACCCAGCACCCATCTGCCGCTGGTCGAAGACCCTTATTACCGGGTCTCTCGCGAGAGAAGCTCCTCGGCGGCCGTGAGGACGTAACGTCGGTGCACCTCGGCAGGATCCGTCTCAAATTACAGCACTCGTTACGTGCCACCGACGTCTCGAGTTCCGCGGCTGCGACGGGTACGATTGGGGGGGGGGGGGGAGGGGCGCTTTTAATGAGTTCCCAGCCACGGTCAATTAGTCCCGAACTCGCCGCCCCCGGGCGAGGGCCCGTGAGATTCGGATCTCGGCGAGGCGGAGGGCAATCGGCGCGGCTAATCGCGCGTAGAATTGCGAGAGGATCCGCGACGGGAACGGATGTTTACACCGAGGAACGGTCGACACGTTTACGACGTTCCCCGGGGTCAACGGGAGGCGCCACAGACGTTTACGTCGCTTTTGGAAATTGCGACGGTGGCCCTGTTCCCTCCTTCCCCCTGGAACGCTTCAGTTCCTCGGGGATTTTTATTGCGCGCCGCGCCGTCTAACGCGCTGCGCCGTCGGAGGTTCGTTGCACTTTGCGCCGCGGACCTCGAGTGGATCTCCGGCGCAGCCGGGCCGCGTGTAAACAAGAATGATATGACGGTCTTGAATGGCCGAACAATCTTTACGCGCGGTGCGAACCGAGAAGCGCCGCGGAGATTGGTTTATTTATCGCGTGACCGGGGAACCGAAGAAGCGCGGGAGATTGCGCGTTCGTCGTAATGGCAATCGCGCTGCCCGCTGTTACGTGTACCCGTAGGATGCACTATTTATTCCGGTAATTGCCGCGATCCTCTCTATAATACTCGCGATAGCGTTCGTCGAAACGCGCCTCGACGACGAAAGAAACTCATCGCGGCCCGCGACAAAACACAGCAATCTCCGTTCCCCGAGCGTTTCCTGGTAACGAGCATTACGAAACCGAGTGAACTGTTCCACCGAACGACTCGCGTGAACCGAGCCTATCACTCGCCGACCCAAATGCCGGGATGCATGTTCCGAGATAACTCTTGAGAACTAGGCCGCCTCAGATAACGCGTTCCCCTTTCAAATTAGCCGCGATCGTTTCCGCGTCGCTAAACGTCCGCCCGCGCAACCGACGTTTAAAATCCGTTTAAAAATATCCTGCCCGGTGTCGGATAGGTTCCTTTTAACGAGCACAGGGTTGATTCGATAATTTCGAGTCACGGATGAGTCGCGTACGCGAGAAAACGGGCGGCTACGCGCTGCAATCACCGCGCGGCTAACACCGAAACGTCCTTTCATTCGATTACTCGGCACCGGACGGTGTAATTGATTTATCCATCAGGCCCTCGCCCCAAGGAGAAGTTCTGTTTATCGCGGACGGTGTAACGGATGAGTTTCCCCGGGTCACCGGCGAAAGTAATCGGCTTACCGTCTCCGGCGGCCCCGTCGGATCGGCGGAAAGTTCGCGGCACCGGTTTTTCTCGGCTCCGTCCGAGGGGGACGGCGGGGAACGCGGACAATGAACGGATAGCAGAGGTGCACGGTCGTCCGCGGCGACGCGAACCAGAAGAGAAAGTTGTCCCGCGGTCGGAAAAACGCGTTTCTATGGTGGTCGGCCGGTCGCATCGATTACGCGGCTGCCGGGGACCGCCGTATGTAAAGATGACCTCCATAGGGATCCACGATACGTAATATTATCTCCACGGGAGTTAACAACTGTAGTAGTCGTGTTGTGTCAACGGCCCTCCAGAGGAGAGGACAGACCTCCGGTTGTGAAAGACGATATTGGGTAATCGATTGCCCGCGGACGGGGCGGACGGACATTCGACGCGCATACCGCTCGCGAGGTTATGTCATCGATTCGCGTCACGTTGGCAATATTTGCGATGCAATACTCTCTCCACGTCCCTGTCCGTCTATCCACCTATCGGCCGGCGATCGAAGGAATTAATAGGTAATTGGGTCTAATTGGGATCTTAGGGCATGGATATGCCGGGGTCAATTAGGGGATTTTGCAGTGGGAATGGGATTCCTTTGTTGGGAGATGTAATTGTTACTGTAGGAGGATAGATTGTTGTTTGTGTTGAATGTTAATTTGAAAAATTAATACGACAGAGTTTGAAGGAAGTATATATTTATTAACCCTTTCCGCTCGGAAGTTTTTCACTAGAAATATTTTAATATTTTCTGATGAGATAAAGACAGTTTGTGGAACCAACTTATTAGTTATTTAATTTTAATAGTTCTCAAATTGATATGTTGTACGAGGTGTAATATGAAATATCAAATTTTATAGTTTCACTGTAAATATGTATTAACCCTTTGCACTCCAGAGGCGCCCTCAGTCGCCAAATAATTTGACACAATAAAACTAAAGTTTGATATTTAACATTAAACTTTGTATAATGCATCAATATACGAAATATTGAAAGAAAATAGTTCTCTTCCTCAATGCATGTGAGACTTCTTAATTCAATCTAAGAAAATGTCATCTGTATCTCATTAGAAAATATTGAATATTTCCAGTAAAAAACTTCTGGAGTGCAAAGGGTTAAAGTCAATTTACGAACAGTAACGCTGTTCTTAGATCGATGGTTTACTGTGAACTGAATGACTGAAAAAAAGAGCCGCAATTTTCATACCATTAAAAATATATCTAATACTCTCAACAGTTTGATTGTTTTGGATGTTATTTTTGTGATTATTGTGGTTTTAGTAGTTTCGATGTTTACAATAGAATGTTCAAGGAAACCGATTTGATTGAAATAAATGCCGGCAGTATATTTTCGGAGTAAATATCGGTTACGTCGGAGGAAAAATTTCGCCAATATGGCGTAGCGTACTAGGTTCGCCCTCCACTATTCACGGCAGGAAGCCGCGTGTTTGTTGTCTTAGGTCGAGTCCGAATGAAACGCGAGCGTCCCGATGCCGACACCGTTTGGAATACCACGGTACGATCCTAAAGAAACATACGAGGCGCCAGCAGTTACGAACGGGTTATGGGAGAACGATGGTTTCCGGGTAGGAGCCGAGCACCTGCGTCTTCGCCGTTTCCGTTTCACCGTGGACAACTTACATTTCTCCTTAACCAAAATCATTTATACAATCGCTTCTCCTACATACACCTTCTACCTTCATTCTCTACAAAAATCCACTCCTTCAAACTCACTACTTCCAAACAAAAACCCTAAATATTCAACTACTCTCGCCAATCACTTAACACTGAATTACCGTTCCAGTCAAAACGACTGATTTCGACTTGTTTGTTTAGCAATTATTGACATCTTCGAAGCATTGAATATTTGAAATGATTTTGGAAATAGTTTCACTGGAGTACTCTGATGAATATCCAAAGAAACTGAAGATAATCTATTGTTACAATTTTTATACAGATTACAGATCAATCGTTAACAATACTAAAACAGTAACACTAAAAATACTTATCGACAGATTACCCAGCTCCCAGAATCGAAACGGAGAACCAGTCGCGACAAGAGAAAGAGCACGTGAAAAATTCCCACGTAGAATAGATTATCTCCCTCCAGGCACCGCGCACGGGATCTGTTTTCCAAACAACAGGCGATCCCTCATTATCGCGCCTGGAGGACATGGTGTTTACCTGAGGAAATCCGTGACGAGGCGGCCGGAAGCGAGGCGACGCGAGGCGACGCGACGCGCCGCGGGGATGGCCGGAAGGAATAGTTGCGAGGCGTCTTAAACAGGGATTAACGCGAGCATCGATCATGCTCGTAGACGGTGTCCCCGGGGAGGGCCACTTCTCGTTCCCGGTAAACAGCGGTTTACCACGGGGATCACGTTTCCCTCGGCCCCGGGACCACACCCGGCAGCCTCTTCGTGTTTGCGCTGCGCGTTAGCCGGCCCCGGACTGCACGTGGGCCACGCACGTGCGTGTTTGCCCCCGGAGCCGCGTCTCTTTCCTTCGATAACCGTCCGAGATAGCGACTTCGTCCGCCGACGCGGCCGGGAACGCCGGGATTCCTCGGCTCCTCGCGTACCCTGACCATCCCTCGAGATAGTACCTTGAGGAGAATACGAATACGCTCGCGGAGGAACGGTTTCCACGAGGTTTTTCGGGCTTTATCGTGCGCGTTTCACGGTGTCGGGTTCTACGGGCCCGGCAGCTGGCGGCTGACGGGGCACACTGGGCCACGGTGATTCATTAACTCCACGAGACGCTTTTTCTCCCTTTCGTTAGGAGTCGATGGACCTCGCCTGCAAGATGAGTAGGTCGTGTCACGTGGCTTGGAAATAATTTACTGGAACGATATTAGTTTCCTCCGGCGACTTTTTTCCACGTACGAGCCGTGTTTGTGTTGTCGGGCGACAGGTTTTTTCCCCTCGCCTCGCGTCGGCCGGTTTATATTGCAGCCGGAATTAAAAGTTTCACGCGGTTAATGGGGGCGCGCTGCTCGCTCGGGGGAAGATCGCTTGAAATTTGTTGGATTGCTCTTTTAGGTATCCCCGGCTGCCCGGGGAATAGGATATGTGGGATTGTAGTGTAATAGGTTGCTTCTCGTCGAGGTTTTTATTAAATGCCGGCGTTCGGTTTGTTTTATTGGAGATCGTCGTAAAACTGGTCGGGTTGTTCGTGTCCTCCCGCTCCGATTTTGATGATTGTTTTTATCGCGGAAACTAAAGCCTCCCGTTGACAACGTAAGGAAAATATTCAAAGCCACAACCCTATAACATATCTAAAAATTAAAACCGGAGCGCGTTAGTACATCGGCAACTTCACCATAAAACTTGCTCCATATTCCTGAAAAACGCTGTTAACCCTTTGCCGACGAATTTCGACGCTTTACCCAGATCAAACTCTCATGTTCGTAATACTAAAGTGCAAACAAATGACTCAACTACTCAGACAGCAAGGAACCACTACGTAATTTCCTTATTCTATATTAATTAATCATTCGACGTGCGATTCGGCAGAATCTACAGGTTCTATATACTTTCGAGAACATCCGCAAGGGGTTAATAGAACGTTATCAAATTTCCCAAGATTACTCCATCATCCCCATGTAAACTCCGTAATACCGGAAACCGACGTTCCCGAATGTAAACGTTCCCAGTTATTATTCCACTGGCTCCGCGCCACTCGATCGGCCGCAAAGATTCAAGAAGTAGAACAACAAATACCCGAGAGATCGTCGAATGCCCATCGACAAGGAAGCCCGCAACATTGAATGGTTCCCAAAGACAAAGCCGCGATCACCGAAGAGTGGCGCCCTTATTCTTTCCCCGCGGCCGCCCCCGCTTCGTGCCCTCTTTATACCGATGTCCCATTGAACGCAACTTACGGCGGTGCGTCGCACAAAGTTGCCTTCGCGGATTTGCGCGGGGAACCATAAGCCTGCGCGTCGTCGACAATGGGCTTCCACCTCCTTTCCGGTCTCTTTTCCGACCAGTCTCCCGTCCCCTCTGCCTCCCCAGCGAAAGAGAAAGGTGTGGGCGGGGGTTGAAGCCCGGGCACCGTGGGGTGCGCCACTCATTCCGCCCGCAAGATTTAGAAGCCAATTTTCGCGAGCATTGACCAGACTCCCCCCGCCCCGCTCCGCCCCTCCTTTGTCGTCTTTCTTCCCTTCCGTCCCCTTCGCCGCCCTTTTTTCCCCCTCGCTGAAAGGAAGCTTCGGAAATATAGCCGGTCGTTCCGCTGACCGCCGTGGAACCCGGGATTTTCGCTTCCTTCCCGGGTTGATCTGAAAGTATAACAACCGTCGGCGACGGCTGGAGGCTCGGTGTGTTTCGGAATATTATCCTCTCCGGGGCGAGCGTGCGGTTATGGGGACTGGAAACGGCCGACGATGTTCCTCGGGGGAGATTCAGGGGATCGATGGTAATGATGATGTAATTAAAACTGCGGGTCGTCGCGTGGTCCCGCGAATGATCCTTTGGAGACCTCCGAGTTGCCGTCGAACGCGGAATATCGTTTACTATTTTACAGTGTTAACGGATGACGTACAATCATCGAGGAAACTTTCAAAGTTCCCATCAGCGATAAATATCTTAAGTTATTATTACGTTAGTAGTTAAGTTATTCACGAAATACGTTAGTGTCAACGTATTTCACTTTGACATACGATTATTGAAGAAACTTCCAAAGTTTCCATCAGCAATAATTCATCAAACGAGAAATAACACGTTCGAAGAGGCTTGAAGTCAATAAACATCTTCATCTGAACGAAATGAAAGTTCTGTCGATTACTCCGAAAATGGTTGCACACAATTATTCTTAGCCGGCCAGCTAAGCGTCGCCCGAATCCAATTAAAAACTGCACGGACGATTAGAATTCCGGTTGCAGCGTGGCCGGCAACGCTCGCGCACGAGCACGGCGCGGGCGCCGCGTTCCATCGTCGATCGTCAACGTTAATGCATTACGTACCGCGGTGCCGAGAATTCCTAGGCGTCTGCTAACGAGAACCCGGCACGGGGATCAAACACGGTTGCGTCGCCGCGCCGGTCTCCGAGGCGGCCGTTATCTATCCGAGAGATGCCAAACGGTCCGGGGATGAAATTAGAGTAGACGAGCGTGTTGTCCAGAAACCCGTTGCCAATGCTAGGGCCACGGAGAAGGAGAGTGGAACGCGGCGAGACGGCGAGAGAGGGAAGAGCACCGTAAGGACGTGGACGGATCGTCTCGAAGGCCGCGAGTACGGGGCGGAGGGAGCCAGCGCCGGCGAAGAAGGATGTCGGGAACGTCCTCGCGTGTACGCGCAATTACTCTCCCTCGTCATATCCGACGCCGGTCTTTTCATTACCCTCCTAAATGGCGCATGAACCGGCTATCCCGCACCGGGAAGATGAAATGCCGCGGATAGGTGAGCCGCGGATTCTCTCTTTCCGTGCGGCGCGGCCCGCGACTCCAATAATTACTGGTGCCCAGGGAACAATGGCTCGTCGCTGTCATAACTGTCATCCGCGGCAATGGCCTACCGTTATTTAAGGCTCCGGGATTATTAACCCTAATGACCGGACGGAGTCACGGACGCTACTTTCCAGCGGCGACCGCGAACGTCCCGGGTCCCTCGAAACCGAGCTGCGGTCTCCCTGCGGTTTCGTGATCTCTCCGGGACGTGTTTTCTGGAGGAAAGAAGCGTTTCTTACATTTGCGGTTTCATTCGTAGAAACTTACGGCGAACGTGGTAAGATTCAAGGGAATTAACAGAATATACGCATGCTTCTGTTTCGAACAGGATTACATTCATTTCAGCCCGATCCTCCATTTCTACTCAAAGAAACCTAAACAACCCGAGCGAGACAAGCGAGAACCAGCCAACAGTTACTGGTAACCATACCGAGACACTCAGCGTCGAAACCCGAACTCTCCGAACAGGCTGCAAGCTTTAATCCGGCGTGAACGCGCGATCCGAGTAACAGACGTCTAAAGTTTGATCGTAGCAGGAATTCCAGAGGCGGGCGGAACGTTAGCGTGATCCAGATCCGGGGAGCGGTTCCGGGCGACATTGAGTGGCAGAATGCTTCAGTGACATTGAGCCCTATTCAACCAGAGACGATAGTCTCTCGCGCATCGCCTGCCATAAACGTCTATCTGCTTGAAACCGCGGCGCATGGAAGCTGGATATACGCGTGCTAAGAGGTCGCCGGTGGAAAAGTTCGCGCTGTATCTCGGTCATTAAGAAGTCCGTTTTATTTCGTTCGCGACGGGCAGGGAGAAAGACGTCGAGGACGATATTCCGTCGCCGAAGGAGTCGCACTTGCACTCGTCGGCCGTGGAGGACGACCCGAGCCGGCTTTTATGAAGCTGTAACGGGTTGTCTATGTCCTCGACGGTGCGCCGAACTCGCTCCGAGTTATGATAACGTATCTCGCTCGGCATTGCAGCACTTTCGCGTCGAGTATCTTTATTGGCTCCTCCGCTTAATGGCTCGTGGGAAGGGTAATATATTTCTGTTAATCGGCCGGCGGTAGCGGGTTCGGGAGTAAGAACGTCGGCGAACGATCCCGCCGATGTCCCGCCGCCTCGCCGGATACCCTAGATCGCCTGGGAACTGGATCCCGCGGCCCCGAATCCAGGGAACGTCTATTCGAAATAGGCAACGCTCGATTTCATTATTTCCCGGCCGGTTACAGCCCCCCTCCCCGTTAATTGCTTCCCCTGAAGAACCCAATTTGACGTTAGTTTCCATGGGCCGCCATCAGACCCGAGCGCCCGCTGAAATTGCCCATAAAACTCTAACTGCGAACGAGTGGCGGCCTCTCTCTGCTAGTGGATCTGCGGGTGTATTTTTGGTGTCCTCCATCGATTAGAAAAAACATGGCCTGCGAGACGGTCGCGGCTTGGAATTAACTTTCGAGCTTTCGAGTGGGAGCGTGGTGGTTAGAATGAAGTTTGATGGAGTGGTTAGATTGTTGTCCGAGGAAGGGTTGTAATTTTAGTTCTTGCGAATCTGCTTGAAATTGTGAATTTCGGATTAGTGGGGATTGATCTTTATGGAAGTTTGCTGTTTAGATGATGTTTCTGATGGAAGTAACATACGATTGTGCTATCGGATAGCTACTGGATCTACCGAACAAGATTCGAATCACTCGGGAAAGGAGAAGAACTCAGTTGACCCGATCACCGTCGAGACTGCCCCGAACACTGCGCCACGCTGCACAAAGGAATTCCGTTCGCGAGTTAGGATGATATTAAGCCGGTCGATAAACGCATTAGGGCGAGAGTATGGTAACCAATCGAGTTAACATCCCGGTCATCCGTGTCGCAGCGGAGTCCTGGGGACAGACTCGGCGAGTCGTCGCACTGGATTGAATTAAAACTTCACTGGCGGTGCGGCTTGTCCGTATTAAAGGCGGATACATGAGTTCGGCCAGCATTTTAATAGGTTGCTCCAGGTAGCCTGCTAACGAAGGTCGGCCGAACGGAAAGGGTGCACCGGCTTCGATCAGCGGTGAGCAAAAATTCCTCTGCCTTCGAATCCGTCGCTAAAGGAATTGGATGGTAACCAATAGGAACAGGTTGTTTTTCCCAAAAGCGACAAGCTTTATTAACTCATTTGCTACGGCAGAATTTTGCGTATTCCCAAGAAAGTGAATTGAACGAAATGAAACGAAGGGGCAAATAGTAACCCATATCCTACTCCCATTAATTCTGAAAACCCTCTCCAACCACGCTTCCGTACCTTCCAACGCAAGACTCGGAGTACTCGTCAAAAATAAACCTCCCAGCTCGCAAGGCCCTAAAAGGCGGATCCCCGAGATAATTCTGAAGTGTCCAAACTTCAAGATCACAAAGGTCTCCGAGGATCGTCGATTTTTACCGCGCGCTCCGAGCGAACAGACCCAAGGGCCGCGGCGGAGATGCACGAAGCTTTTAAAAGTAGTCGCGCCGGCTGGTCCCCTTCATTCTTTATCGTTCGTTCCCGCGTCGAGCACATGCCCGCGTACCTGTCCCGCTATCAGCGCGATACGGGCCGAAGTGGACGAAAGAAGAGCTGCAGGAACGCTCCGGTCCGTCGACGATAACCGCTTATCGATCTGCGGCCCGCTTTGAATGCGCTCGAGCAATCTGACGAGCGCGAGGCATGCGCCGGCTACCAGCCGATCCGAGTGTCCGCTCGAGCGCGCCGAGTTCCACGGGCTCCAGGAACTCTGGCCGGAGCCCTCGAGAGCCTATCTCCGGAAGGAGGTCCTTGCGACCATCCGCCTGGAGGATACTCTTCGCCGGATGACGCCGGGCACCGCGCATTCTGCCTGGTGTCTCTGGCCCCGCTCGAATACCTTTGACGAATTCTGATGCTCCATCGGGCCACCGAGTCGAGTCCGCTCCGACTCGGCGAAATTGGAGCCCCGAAAGTAAGAGAGATATTGTCGGGCAGACGCTGCGCTAGACGGGAGACTCGTGGAAAGTGGATCTCGAGATAACGAGATGGACACCGGTGAAAGGGAATTGGACGGAGCTACCTCTCGATGTAAATTTTGATCTGTGAATGAAGATCTTTTACTGTAGTTCAGCCTGGAGCAAGAGCGTTCCACGATAAGAGAAAGGGAACTCGAGGTTAAAACTTCTGGAGTAAAGTTTGAAGAAGTGGAGGGTATTAAGAAGAATATATAGCTTCTGTAACAATGGAGATGAGCAGACGAGGGACTAGTTCAAGAGATGTAGTTGGAAACATGTCATCGGAGATTGTTGTTACGAGTCTATGCACAGTGTATAGGGGAGGGATACGAATCTGCAACGAATACTCGGCGGAACTCCGTCATTCCACGAGTAGACACTGCCGGCGCAAGTATCGTCCCGTCGGAAACAATCTCCGAATTCCGCGCACGTTCCCAAACACTTGACCCGCAAAATGCAAGCGTTGTTATCCCAGTTTCCGCCAGATAACCGCGCGAACGGGGGCGGAGAGGCATTAATCGGCCCCGGCTCCCGGCGGGAGCGCGGGGCGAGCGACGAGGAACCGCGGAGGAAACACGCGAGCCCGGGATAATGGCGTTATTATGCTCTCGAAATAGATCGTATCGCGGAACGAGAGCCGGAGGACTCGCGGTGGATCCACGAAAGTGTCTGGCCGGGCTGGATCCTTTCAACGCCGGCCCTTGTTCGCGAGTTCCGCTTCCGTTTGCCGGCGATTGCGACTTCCACCGCGGCGACAATGGCTCTTCAGACGACGCTGCGGCCGCGGCGTCCTTTAAAAGTCACGCCTCTGCCCAGGGAAACGGGAATCGGCGTCCCGGGGCGGGTTCCGCAGATGCCGCGGGTCAATCGTCGCTACCCGCAATGAATTATTGGCCTCGAGGCTCGCGTTGACCGTCGAGGGGACGTCGGCGAAAGGAAATCGTGCGAGTGACGCGACGTCGGGGACTCGGTTAATGGAAAGTGCCGACAGATTTCTGGGGGACTCGATAAGAATCGTTTTGAGGAAGGACAGTTCGTAGGGGACGGTTCTTGGGGATGACGGAGGAAATTGTGGCTATCGGGTGCTAATGTGGTTCGTGGATTGATAAAATTGGAGACTGAACTTGGGTAGCTAATGATAGCCTTCTCAGTGATATCCAGAGATTTCATTTGTCTAAAATAAAACACGAATAGTTACGCAATCGACGTTCCCAGATCTGCGAAACTAAACCGAGAACACAATTATGGCAATCCCAGGAATCCCGAGAGCTACAAAACACCTACAACTAATGATAGCCTCCTCAGTGATATCAAAAGAGACATTTCACATGTCTAAAATATGAAACACGAATAGTTACGCATTCGACGTTCCCAGATCTGCGAAACTAAACCGAGAACACAATTATGACAATCCCAGGGATCCCGAGAGCTACAAAACACCTACAACATAATCACCTCGGACTGCATCAAAATCCAGAGCGAACGGCGACACGGGGAACAGAGATCACCGAGCAGTGGCAGCGAATCTCGCTTAATCCTCGTTCCAGCAGCCGGAGGCGCTGCGAAGGTGGTAGCGCGGATTAGCCCGAGACTCGCCAGTGAATAAAGAAAGGAGGTCTTTCGAGCGACGTAACCGGTGGCAGGCAGTAAGCACGTTCTCGTTGCAGCGGCCGGATCGTGCGCCAGCTGACGCGGCTCGGGATAATGACGTCGGGTCGCGTGCATTAACTTTAATTAACAGTTTCGCGTAGGTCTTCGCGCGCGTCGCTCTATTAAGCCGCGGGGGCGGCGTCCCGGCGGAAAGAGCCCCCGGGTGTGCTGATTAAACCCGGCAAAAAGACGCTGTAACGCAGAAATATCAGCGGCCGAATTGACGGGGAGGGTCCGGCGCGGTTTAATATCGTCCTCTGCGAGTCGCAGCGCGGCCGGACACGTTACCTGGCCACGGTTCTCCCAGAAAGCTGAGCCGCTTTCATTTATTCCCGGGGCTGATTTACGACGGCCGCCGGATAAGTGGGCTGCCCCTGATGAACCGGACCGCTTCTCCGCCTCTCCCACGCAGCGCGTGACACGCATTGTCTTGCCGCGGCCCGGCTCGTTTTCCTCGGCAACGGCCGTTTGATTAACGGCGCGGCAACGCGTTTTATTGCTAGACGCGGGCCCGATGCAAATTGGCCCCGTTCCGGGGAACACCACCGGGCGGTGCGAACGATTTCGGACGGAGGATGCGTCGGGACAGATTCTCTGATGACGCTTCTCTTGCTGGTTGATTGTGTTGTCATTAGGGAATGAGAGAACATTGCTTTGGGATCGTGGAATGGAGAGCTTTGCGTTTGAAGAGATTGTTTGATGCGAGGAATAAGGGTTTGCGGTAATGGGATTGTAAGTAGATTTCAGATGTTTGCGTGAATTTTTATGCGGCCGCTTGGAGGAATGATTGGAATAGGATAACTGGTTTAATAAAGTTTGCTGAACCGTTTAGCGTAAGGGATTTTAGAGGATCCCCGGCGCTATTAAAGTCCGCGGTCTAATCATAAATGTCGCTCGTGAGTTGCGGCGCCGGGAACAGTGGTCCCGGGGCTTGAGTAATTGAGCTGTCCAGCGGAGGATCCTATCTTGATGGCTGGCCATAAGAATGAATTCGAAAAGTAAGGATATAAATCAGGGTTCCGTGGAGGAGAAATGGCGAGAGACTCTCGCGGAGCCTTTACATTTTTATCAGTTAGGGGGCGGACTCTCGTGGACCACGAGGAAGTCCGAGTGGCGAGAGATTTCTTCGTCGGATTGCGATCTTCACTGTCGTGCCCCTCGAACTATGCAAAATCGACTAAGAAGTGTCCTAATTCTTTTATCAACTCTTTTGTTAACCCTTAGCACTCCAGGTTGTTTTGTAATATGTCAGCAACTGCAACTAATTTTTATAGTATTCCCAGCGAAAATGAGAAATGCTATAACATTTCTTCGATCCTTTTTCCTTCTCAGTACAAAATTTGGATGTAAGGAAAATCGAATAATTTTAGGGTAGTTTCTTTAAGATTCATTAGAATATTTGATATTATAACTAGTGCAATATTGGAGCCTACAGAGTTCAAAGGGTTAACTGGTTAACACATTATTCACCGACCAGGAGTTAACTCGTATTTATACTGTCATCAGCTATTTCAATTTTCAAAACTCAGAACGATGTAGAACATTGCAACAGCGAAATATTCAAATCTATATAAAAAACATGTCCAAAGTTCCATTTCAATTCGTTATGTACAAATGAGGTATACTGAAGGTTTCAGATCGTCTCACTTCCGTATTTAATTACAAGCTACAAAAACACAGTTAACCGGTCAAGTACTTAACCGAGTAATTCGATCTCAAAGCCACCACACCGTCCCGCGCCGAGCGTCCGATCGAATGACACGCTTAATACGAAACCCGGTCTAATCACGCTGACCAAGTTAATTAATTTCGAAGATCGGTCGATATCGGTGTCGAAACCGCCTCGAACGAATCTTGTAAGACATCCGGCCGTAGACGGTGTCCCGGTGGGGCTTCACGGTTCCGTTTTCTCCGGCGGCCTCCTCGCGGAGCGTGCACGTAGAGGAGGCCGACGACCCGGCCTCCTCGCGCCGTGCTCCCCGCGCGCTAGGTATAATAAGATGTCGGCCATAAACGTCTTAGCACTTTGCGGGATGCGCTTAATTGATCGCCGCGCTCGCTACGCGACGCCGACAACGCTGCTCGGGTCCCAGGCGGTGCGCTGCGCGCTGCTACGTGTCGCCGGCCTTTTCCGGGACCCGAAGTTCCCCGTTACTTCGGGGCCCTCGGGATCACGGGATTCCGGAGTTACGATTTCCTCGGCGCGGCATCCGTGTGCCGTCTGCCTCGAAGTTTCGCGTCTGGTCTTTTTAATTAACGCCGGAGACGTTCCGGCGAACGGCTGGCTGAATAATATGATAATTAGCCTGGATGTGTCAGTCGCTGGTGAGACGCCCGCTACGGCGAAGTTACGTCGAAGAGTTGTTTAATGCCTCGATGCATCTGTTGCCGACGCTCGTGGTTGGAAAGAGCTCGAGCCTCGGGGAAAGTATCGCTGGAACTGTCTTGTTTACTCGTTTCTTATCGGGAAGACTGAACACGACTGCTAGTTGTCAACCGAGGCGATTGAAACTGAGTGGGAGAATCTTTGATCCTGATTTCTCGTCAATGAGAATTACTATTTTCAGTTGGATAGTAGATCTACTTTAACTCTTTGTACTTCGTTGTTGTCAGATTGTGATATCTCAGTTTCTGATAAAACAAAACTTTAAAATGTCTTTATAATGGCAAACTGGAATCTTCAATCTTTCACAACGCGCTCGTAACATTGTTACTCCTGGAATAGCTTCTCGTAGTAAAAGTGACTCAGAGTTACTGAAATATATTAACACGTCAAGCACCATGTCACTGGTGACTGACGCGTCTGAATGACTAGAAAACAATCGTACAAGATAACCGATGTGAAATGCAAATGTTTAATAACTAAGTTGATAATAGTGTAAACATTGCAACGCCAAATAATTAACAATTATTCCTGCTTTTCTTTCTAAAAGAAAAACTCTACGTGAAAACGCTTAAGATTTTCATGCTTAACATTGCTGGAAGCACAAAGGGTTAAACTTCAGCTCCCACTGACACAAGACACCCTATATGATTCGCGGTAGAAGGGTGAGCCAGTCAGTCCCAGGAAACAGCAAAACATGCTGTAGCCGTTCGGATCAAAGATATCGTTGAAGCGTGTCGCGGATGATCCTCCGCAGACTCCGTTGAAGAACGCCAGGCCGGAATCGTTCGGATCTCGTTCGGTAGTCGATCGCGTTCCAGGAACAATCCCGATACCGCGAACGGGCGCGCACCGGGGGCGATTAACCGCGCCGGAACAGAAAAAGCCCGGTTGGCGTGGGCTGGCGAAGATTAAAGGGCCCCGACCGTTCTGACCCCGAAGCGGAGGCGATACGCGCCGAGCGTGGTGGCATTAAACGCCATGTGTTTGACAACGTAACGCGCCGCGTCGAGATCTGAGGGAACAGGCTTCGGCGAGGCTGCTCGCGGGGAACACGTGCTGCGCCGTGTTCGCGACGTTAGGTGTCCCCGCTCGTCGTATCGGCGAGCGGAGGCGTGCACCGCGCGCCCCGTTCATCGGAGCGGCCGGCTACCGGCGACGAGAGGATACTTGTCGGATGTACCGAAATAAAGCTGACTAAAATTAGGCCGGCGGATCGCAATAAAACGGGCCTGGGCTCCGACCGGTTCGGTAACGACGTCGGGGCCGAGCCACTCGTGTACTGCCTAATAATTGGACACCTTGAGTGGAACGTTAAGATGAAGATACCGGGAATGCGCGGGCCTCCTGCTCCTCCTGCTCCTCCTCTTTCGCCTCTTTCTTCTCCGGCCCTCCTCCGCGTCACCCCCCGCTCCGCAAGTCTGGCCCGTTCCAGCCGCGCAGCCACTCGAGGATACGAGCACTCGAGATTTCTTGCTTTGCCAGCGTGATTCAGGGATCGGTGGAAGGAGACTACGCCGGAGACGATCGGGGATGGGGCGACCTTGGCGGGCGGATTTCGGTGAACGAGGTGCAGTCGAGAGGACGGGACGAGTGGTTCGTTTTTGACTTCGGCTCGCTCCGGTCACAGTGGATTTTCTGTTGTACAGCTCGTGCATCGGTGCCTTCCACGTGTGAATTATTTGGTTAATGGCTTCGTTTGGACATTTCTTATCTGTGGGTCGTACGTTTCTCGTAGGTTGTTAGTTTGATTCGTAATTTTGTAATTCTCTTGTAGACTGAATTGAATCGGTGCTTCCACGTGTGAATTATTTGTTTCATGGCTTCGTTTGGACATTTCTTATCTGTGGGTTGTACGTTTCTCGTAGGTTGTTAGTTTGATTCGTAATTTTGTAGTTTTCTTGTAGACTGAATTGAATCGGTGCTTCCACGTGTGAATTATTTGTTTTATGGCTTCCTTTGGACATTTCTTATCTGTGGGTTATACGTTTCTCGTAGGTTGTTAGGTAGATTGATTCGTAATTTTTGAGACTCGATGAATTGTTCTTGGAAACAGGTTGCCGATGAAATATTAATAGACTCTAGAGGAAAGGATTCCGAATGCAATGGGATTTTCTAGCATGTAGAAAGACCAGTGTTTCATCGTTCGCAACTTAGCAGCGATACATCGGCTAGAATTTAGGGCCGCCATATTTCACTTCGGATAGGTCGGAAGCCCGGGGAGGCTGTAAGGAAGAGCCACTCCACTCGCAGGTAACGTAAAAATTTCTTCGGAAGCTGAGAATTGATGTAACTCACCCGCAGGTGCTCAAAGGAGCGAGGAAGCTGTAACGTTTCGCTTCCGAGAGGGCTACAAGATCGCCATGCCGAAGAATTATACCCGGAGACCGAGCAATTTCAGTGTCTAATTCTCTGCAGTTTTAAAGCCGTCTTTGGAACTTCGGAAGTTATCGAAGCGACCGTAGTTCGCTTTCTAGCGGACTTCGAATCCCTCGAAGCAGTAAAAGTTTCGCCGAAACCTCGGGAAGTAGTTTATCCCCCCCAGTTCGTCGCAGGAAATAAATTAACTCCCGTGTCCAAATGAAATCCGAACGGCGGCGTCATTGCTCGGAGCCGTACGAAATGGTACGAAACGCGAGCATTAAAAATTTATTTACAAAATTTCCGGCAGCCGTTCGTGCGCCGAAAATTGAATATCAAACACCGCGGAAGGGCCGGTGTCGATCGGAACGCGCGCGATTCCAGGCTCCGGCGCGCGTGCCTCGGGAAATGAGTGTTATAAAATGATTTTGTCGATGGCAATCGAAAGATAACATTTCCCGGGGAATTAGACGCGCGTATGAAGCGTGACAGGACGAAATATCCATCGCGTGGCGTTCGACGGTCCGCGCGCGGCCGGCCATTCGATTACGACGCGCCGGTAGGCCGTCAATGCAGACAGCAATTACAGAGCGGCGGGCTCCTCATTGCGAAAACCCGCCGGCCGGCACGCTCCCCGCGCCGGATGACACGTCGCGAACAAATATTTGGCAGAAAATCCATAGGCATCGGCAAACATTTATCGGGCGTGTCCGACAATGAACGGATTACCGAATAAAATTTCGCCGGGGAAGCGATTTTTAACCGGCCGATTCACGGTAAATAAAGAAATCGACGTTCGGACCGGAGGAACGTTATCGATTCGCGCGCTCCGGTCGCTAATTGCTCGGCCCGAATTCCGCTCGGTTTCACGGAACGACTGCCCGGATGGCACTTGACGATTTCCGGCGCCGCCAGGTGAAAAGTTGGAATTCAACGGGAAGTAAGGGCGTTACTTAAAGGATTCCTTCCGGTGTTATAAAGAAGGAAGGGTGGAAAAGCGACGGTGGGATTCAATTATCTTGTCGATTTATCAATATGGTCCCTAGGCGACTATCCGCCTTCCATATTTGGGAATGGCCTCTGCGGCGGCACCTGCCTTTCGGAATCAGGTGCGACCGCAACCTCGCGTAAATCAGAAGATACGGTCGTCCATGGGAAACTGACCTTCGAGGAAATCAATATCCTCCCGCTGGGACGATGGTTGAACGGCCATCTCGGCGACGTGGACGTCCGTCGGGGGCACGCTTACTCTGCTGTCCCTGGGAGATCGTTTTACGTTGCAGTGAAATTGTTAGACACCGTTACGTCAGGATCAACCGATTCGCGCAAACTTACACTGACAAACTATTCTCAGTGTCTTATAAACCACTCATTCTAATTAACTCTAATTCCTATTCCATCAACACCTCGCGCAAGGAAAAAGGTGTCTCTCAGTCACCACTCGATTGGTGCATGAGAATTTTAAAATTTCGTTAACATTAAGTCTCGAGTAATCTGTCGATAGGAATGTGGAAATAAAATACCATTGTTCCCCTTATTTTGCGAATAGATTCCTCATTGAGTTTTGAGTCATCTGTATCTCATAAAAGTACATTGAATATTTCCAGTGACAAATGATTGGAGTGCAAGGGGTTAAGAGATACGAACGTTTCATTGGCATAAGGAACAATCTAAAATGCGATGGGGCAAGAATCAAGGGGTTGAAACTGAACCGCACTTCATTGACAGTTTCCACCGGGGTGCACACGGGGAGCAGCAACGAAAATATTTAACCCCGCGCCCCAGGATCAATGACAAAGTGAAATCCAAGACAGCGACTGCATCGGCAGCGTCTATTCCCGTCGATGACGCAGGGGGTTAGCCGTTCACCGTTCGTTTCATCCCCTCGCGCCGGGGTGGGATGAGTTGATCTATGACTCAGTCAGGAAGTACGGCTCGACGGTGGCACACAAAGTGGCGGGTGAAGTGAACCTGCCCGGCCCGCGATACTCCCGTTCGAGGAAACCGATGAGTCTCACCCCCGCCTCGCTTTCTCCCGCACCACCCCCCTCGATACTGTATCGACTTTGTTTCTGGGAACCCCGGGGCCGGAAGTGCGATCCACGGGGCCACGTGCCGCGCAACGTGAACCCGCGGAACTGAAAAACTGTCTGACTGCGAGGCTGGGGACGGGCGGTCGATCGATAGGGTTGATAAAGGGAGAACGGTACACGAGAGGAGCTACGTAGACGGAGACCCGCCGGAATGAAATATCTATTACGGGCGGTTTTTCTCCGGCGACCTGTAGTCCGTTTGATTAAAGATAGTCGGTCCAGCTGGCAACCCTTGCAGCCGGCAAGACGGATTTCATGGTCGCCGCGCGAATTAGTTAAACCCAGGAAACCGGATTTAAACTGGCGCTTCCGCGGTGAAGCTGGGTAGCTTCTTTTTCTGGGGTTGTTCGACGTGTGATGGTGATTCTGAGATATCGGGGGATGAAGGATGAAAGAATAGAGTAGAAATCTGGAATGTTTATTTGGGCTACTTGTGGATTGATGGTTTCTCGACACTAGGACTACTGTACCAGTCAAAATGGTATTTTTTTGTTTAGCAATTATTGGTATCTTCGAAGCATTGAATATTCGAAAGGATTTTGGAAATAGTTTCATTTGAGTACTATGATGAATGTATGAAGAAACTGAAAATAAAATATGCTACAATTTTTATAGAGATTTTTTTATAGAGTTAGTTCTAGTGTTAACAATCCTTCCACTTGTTTGTTTCGCAGTTACTAACACCTTAAAAGCATTGAATATTTGAAATGATTTTGGAAATAGTTTCACTTGAGTACTATGATGAATATCCAAAGAAACTGAAAATAATCTATTGTTACAATTTTTATAGGAATTCCGTATTAATCGTATTAAATGCTCGGTAGTTCGAGTGTTGACTGAATTGTAGTTTTCAGTGACTTGCTTCGGCTTCTGTGTTAGTACTGTTGTACTGTTCTTTGTCTACTGTTCTATTTATACTGTTTCTGCAGAGTGTCCGTAGATTCTAAATAAATCTATCTTCAATGAAACAGAAGACTATTCTACTAGTTCCACTGTGCTATTTCCTTCGTTTCAGTTCTACTGTCCCACATCTACTATTCACTTCTACTGTTCCATTTATAGTACTTCTATCACTACGAACTCTAAATAAACCTTCCATCCCGCTCGCCAAAACACAGACCGCGGGAAAAAACCTCGTTCACAACCAAGAGAAAGTTGCCCATAGATCAAACTACCGTTTCATTAATCCGTATCACTTAGCGGGCCCCGCCCAGGGTTATCTCACCACTTAATTGTTCCCCGCAAGTTTTTCCGAGGCGAGAACGCGAACCGGAAGCCGGACGGATCGCGTGGCCGCGGACTTCTCGCGTCGGGATTTTCCGCGAGTCGGCCGAGTCGCGTGCGCGGCTACCGGGGCGAAATTATTTTCTATCTTTTCACGGCATCTGAGCGACGCGCGGCGCCGCGCGGCGTCGCGTCGCGGCAAAAAACCCGTGGAGGAAAGTGAAACGTTGACTGACGAGCGTGGAGAAGCCAATTTAACTTCTTTCAAGGCGCGAACGGGCGGCCCGCGACACGCGAAGCGCGAGATCGCTGATAACCGTAATTGAATAACTGTCAAATTGAACCGGCTGCCTTTTAAATCAGCGACATTCTAGAGAAGGACCGAACCGTCTCGCTTTCAGGGGCCGGCTAACTTCGTTCCCGTTCATTTATCACGCCGCCCCGAAAACGAAGAGCAGGCGCGGCGAGGCTACAAGAAAAGCGGCAATTAAAGTCGCGCGGAAACGCGGCACGGACGGGGAAACACGCGGGGGCTGATTAATGGCGACGAGATTTTTAATATCTGTAAAGTGGCCGAGGCCCGACGCCGCGCGTCTTGTCCCCGACTCGGCGTAACGAACGCGACGCGGCTGAAAGAAATATCGCGACGGAGGCGGAGGAACACTCGCGGCGCCATATTCCCGTGGTTCCGACCTACCCGATTCCTCGCGGAGCATCCCTCTAGCCGCCGCAAATCCGCGAGTCGAGTGAACCGTGTCCCAGCGAGGCTCAGTCGGCGAGAAATATCGCGACAGTGGATAAAGGGTGAGATTTACGATCGCGAACTCGGAGTAACCCGGTTCCTTTCTTCCCCCGGAGCAACCCTCTTCGAGGTCTGTACTCGTTTTTCCTTGGTCGGCGGTCTGGCAATCGGATCGCGGCGATCGCGAGCGTAAGTTCCGCGGGAACCAATAAGAATTTACGAGGCGACCTTTAAAGATCATCAGCCGTTGTCTTCGAGGGTGCGACTCGGCGCGAACGTTCTATCCGCTGGCAACGACGAGCCGGGTTTATCGAGCCGAGGAAACGGGGGAGGGGCAGTCGAAGCCACTTTGCATCGTTGACATTCCGCGACGACAATCTACACGCTGATACGTTATTATCGCTTATTGCCCTTTGCGAGGGGGCAGGGTGTTCACTGTTCCATTGAGAGGTTAAATTGAAAAGCCGTGGCGATCGGTCCCGCGGCGTTGTTTAATGAAATTGCAGCTAGGACGCGACGGGCGCTAAATTGCTCCTGGTAATTAATTAACAGGTGGAAAAACGGGGATATTGAGTGTTCTGCCGGTGAACGTTTTCGCCGGCTCGCTGCGAGCAGTGTTGCCGATGGAAATTATAATGAGCTGGTAATAAGGTCTCCGGTGTAACACGGAAAATGTAGAGCACGTAATTAACTCTTTGTTTAATAACTACCTTTGCCTCCATTAGAAGTGTTCCATTATTAACTGCATTACTAACTCGATTCAATGCAAACTCCGCTCGAAAAAACCCTGTTAACAAAACAACACTCGATACTCCGAAAGCTTGACACCTAAAGCCTGGCTCGAAAGACATTTATTAGCTCGCAATCACCGACGCTCCACCCCAAGATCGAAAGAATAATTCCATTCAGCCTAGGGTGCACGTCCTCCAATAACCTCGTGATCCCCCAACGTCCCCGTGATTACCGTCCGACAAGCTTAGGATCCGTCGCATTAGAAGCGACTTCTGACCGGGGAGCGCGAAGCGTTGCCACGCTGCCGGGAATCAATCCTTCCGACTGCATTCATTACCGTCCGCTTAATGACTCCCTTAATGACCGGCGGCCTCGCGTTATCTGGCGCGCCGGTAACAAGAAAAACCGGAGGCGTGATTTATTATCGGAAAAAACACCTACGCCGATGACGGGGCGAGAACCGCCGGTTGTCAGAGTGGCAGGGAAATTTCCAGAAGCCCGGAGGAACGCCCGGCACCCTCCTCCCGGCGCGCCGCGAAATTCTGCAGACGAGGACGAGGGTCGGCCGGGGATCCCCCGCGGGAGTCTGTAAACGCGACATTAAAATCAGCTTACAAATCGCTTCGACGACGTTTCGACGTTTCCGCGAGTGGACGAGTGGCCCGCGTCCCACCCCGCCGATCGATGCTCGGTGTCTTCCCGATGTCTTCGCCGGGGCTCGCCTTTTTCTGCAACCGTTGCGCTTCCGTCCGCGACTCGACCTCCGCATGTAATGATCCACCCCCGCCGCCACCGTAGGCTTATTTCGAGACCGCCGCTCCGATTGAACCTTCCGGCTGCGTACCCCGGGCCCATTGTCCCCGAACTCAGGTATTTGCTCGACTCTTAGATTTTTATGGAGTTCGAGCACCCTCGGGGCTGGCTCGCGCTGGTTCCGCGTTTCTGGCTTTTCGAGATGAATAAGGGGATGGCTTCCAGCGGAGAGGGTGAATAACGGATTGTGAATATTTAGGGAAGTCTAGTCGGCGCTAGATTTGGGAATGGTGGAAACCGTCGGTTTGATAGTGAATTTTTCGAACGTTATTTAGAGACTTTGATTTGGGCGATACGCGAATTGTTGCGATACTCGAAGCTACAATTTTTGTGATTTATATAGACGAACACGTAGTTTCCTATTAAATCTAGTGTCAATCAGTGAGAAAGGAACATAGTAAAATTCTGGTCCTTACGAAAGATACGTTACCAACTTATTCACTATACTCCTAGATTCCAATGAAAAGCATCCAATACCCTCAAATTCCAACTACATTCCAACTAAATTCAAACTAAATTCCTCATATCGACAATTCCTCGGAGATACCGCAGGAGACAATATCACTCCCATAAGAAAAATCCCCGAGAAATCCCCGAACCGCGAGCGGGAGCGCAAGACTAAGCAGTCTCGTCCAAAACTCCCGGCGAGCATCTTCATCAGTCGTCCCGCGTCAGCAGAATCGACGGATCCGCTCGGAATGCCGCGGCAGCTGCGCGTCCCTCCCCGATTAAAATCTTTTTAATGGTCCTCCTCCCTTCAAAACCAAGACAGTCCGAGAGACTCCGAAACCCGGAGAAACGGCGGGCGTTGCGGCCCGCCGGGAAAAGGCTCCCATTGAAAACCGCGCTGGCAAGGAGGTCAGAGCGTTGGGCCGCGCTCTCGAGGCCGAGATAAGTAACAGTCCCTACGTAATCCTCGGTTACGTGATCCCGGTGCGTTTCCCTTTCGCCGGCGCCGGCCTCCCTTTTATTCCGTGCTCTCCGGCGCGCAGTTCCAGCCCGGCCGCGGTCCGCGCGCGCGCTGCGCAGCGTTTGAATAGCAAAGCAACCACCCACCGACCGCGCACGCGAGCGGATCGAGATGCTTATCGGCGAGAAAGGTAGCCGAAGGCCGTCGTTCGGCGAGCTCGAACAGCGGACGAGGCAGTGGGAATAAGGAGAAACCGTCGGGGTGAGGTCAGGGGGGGTCGGGGGCGGATCCGCGTTTTCAAGACTGCTCTCGAGGCCCGGTAAACACGCGGACTACACAGGGTGAATGCACGCGACTCGGCAAAGCGATCTCTCTTGCCTCCCGTTTTTTTCCGCCGTCGTTCCCCGCCCCCGCGCGCCACCCTCCGCGGAGACGCGGAGTTTCGAGTGGCACGTGAAGAGACGCGGAGGAGGGATCCGCCGCAGGAAGGACTAGGAAAGCCGCAATCCTCTCGAGAAACGCTCACTCGAGCCGGCGAGTGCGCGGCCACGAAAAAGGATCGCCGGATGAACGCGCGGCGTTCTTAATACGACGCGTAAGGAAGCTTAAAAGCTCAGTCGTGAGCCAAACGACCAATCGGACTGCATTGTGGAACGAGGAGGGGGAGGTTTCGGGTTACGCGTGAGACGCTGCGCTCGGCGTTACCGTTCCTCCTGGATTCCCAGCGTGCGAGACTTGTGTTGGCAATCGCGGGGATAAAGTGTATCCTCCGGGTAATAGGTTCTCAGTGTCTAACCATTAATTTCCCTTCAAAGTTGCATTCGTTGGAATGTAACTCGCTAATCGCTATTCTTGAGTATCTCTAATCCTCGACTAAACGGTGGAATAAGGCTGTGTATTCTATTAATTTCTGTCCTATATATTGCTGTATAAGTTTCTTTCGTAATCTAATTGTAATTTCGTCTGGCAGAAGTGGAAAGATGACACTTAAAGAATGTAAAGATAAGATCGGTACGATCGAAAGGTAGATCGGTGTTACGAAGACATGAAATATTGATCATACAAGTAAAGGTATGAACAACCTAATACAAACCTTCGAACGGAGGGAGTTATAATCAGTTCCTATATACATTCCGCATATTGCGACCGTGGAATTTATACCGCTCACGAGTTTATCGCTTCATTTATCTCGCAACACGTACACCGAATCGCCGTCTCCCGATTTCCATGAATATCGTGATAAACCGTCGGACCGGCGCGGCGGCCGGGGATGATTAAATTAGAATTCGTCCAGTCGATCGAATCCGGTGATCCCGTTGGAAGCCATTCCACGGTTCATTATCACGGACGGGCACGGCCGGATTGTGAAGAAGAAAACCGGGCGCAGCTACGCTCGATTCCGTTTCTTTCGGCGTAATAAGTTAGTTTCCCGAGGTTATCCGGCGTTCCCGGCGTCGTGGGACGGCCGGTCCTCGTTCCCCGCCCCACGGCCGCCCGCCATGGCGTAGGTCGACTCGAAACGAAGGCAATTACGCGGCATGGCACTCGACATTATCGCCTCTCCGGGGGCCCGCTCGATTTCCTGCGCCCCGGCGCCCCTTCATTCTTCGCCGCCGCTTTCGCTTTCGCGACAATCGATACAGCGGCTGGAGGTCTTTCTCGTTCATTAAAGTGTCAATCCGGCCTCCGAAGGGCTCGCTGCTCTCGCCCCGCCGTCCTCCCGCGATGTCACGATCGACGGGAGGAGACGGCCGTGAAATAAAACGAGAAGTCTCCTTGTTCTCGCGGCCGCCCTCCGACCCTTCAGCGTCGCGGAACTTTGTGTCGAACAGCGAAGGGCGACGGGCGCCGTCTTAATTCGCGCTTATCGCCGCCGGAATTGATGTCCTCGCCCGGCGGACCGTGAACTGCGCTCGAACGGCTAATGGGAGAATTTTGGAGACGCAGGGATCAGGTGGGCTTGTTGCCAGAGGAACTAGCGGTCTTTTAACCCTTTCGGTCGGGGATTGTTTTTCCACTTGAATGCACGCCTTTGACTTTGTGATGATTTCGGTAAGAGAGGTTGATTGACAAATCGAATCTATGATAATCAGGAGGTTTACAAATAAAATTTAGATACACCAAGCATTTATTTAGTATATTCTTGTAAGACGCCATGACTGAAATGGTTCAATTAGCTGGAAATCTTCGGAGATAGTACTCGAGTGTTATTTATCTAGAATCCGTGAAGAAATAATGAGTTCCTCGTGTATAAAGGCGATCCCTTTACGAAGGGTATCTAATATTATAACGAACACGAAGCATTCGTCGCACCTTTCCCAGTTTTCGATGTAAATTCCCATGACCCGCATGGCTCGGGGGACAATGGACACGTTAATATAATGAACGCTGAAGGTAAAGATCCTGTCGGAGGTTTGAAATGGCGTGATGCGTCGTCGAGTTCCGTTTCGGGGACATTATTCCTCCCACTGTATCCTCTTTAGCATGCGACTTCCATAGAGAATTACATAGTCATTTAGCAAAGAACACATGTAATTTCGCCACGGGGTAATGACAGATCCGCTCGTCGGTGAACGGCGTCGTCGTTTGCTCCTGAAACGTTTGTTTCGTTAAAAGAGCATCGCTCTGAAAGGGCCCGGCGGCCGTTTCCCAGCGAAGAATCGGCCCGCGGCAGAAAATGACAGGCCTCCCTATCAATTACGATTGTCGCACAAGACTATCGCGTCGCGACGGTGTTCGGCGTGTGCACGCGAGCCCTGTCATGGGAAGTCTGAAGCGGCAATTAACGCGTTCCCAACGACAATGCCGGCCCCGAGGCGAAATGACACGGCCGTGCCGTTGGTGATTCGTCCAAATGGCACCGGACGCACTCGCCGGACGTCTTACCGGCATAAAAATCGAGCCTAATCGGAAGTCGGCCGTTTAACGAGAGATTGAGCGGAGGCAGCCCGCCGCGGATTACCATTCGAGTCACGGACCGTGTGCGTGTACTCGAGGATGCCTATAATGCGAGCCGCTTTATTGCGTAATTGCTGGCGCTACCTTCTCCTCTTCCTGCATACGTGTCGCGCGCGCTGTTCTGGGATCGCTATGTAGTTCAGGCGAGACGGCCTGTCAAGTTTCTCGGTGAGTTTCGGTGGTTTGTTTTTGATACGTGGAAATGTATTCGTTGCGATGAGAGGGTAGTTATGTTCGTTGGATTTTTATTGTGAGAAAACTTGCGGAGTTGAGATACGAAGTTACGTTTCTTTTCGAAGAATCTAATTACTGAATTTTATAGCTTTATTTTTGGCCACTATGATTATTAAAAGATTAAATTGCTGAGATAAAGTGTTAGACTTAAGTAATTTGTCTTTGATATGTGGAGATATATTTGTTGTGATGAGAGGGTAGTTGTGTTTGTTGGATTTTTATTGTGAGAAAACTTGCGGAGTTGAGATATGAAATTACGTTTCTTTTCGAAGAATCTAATTACTGAATTTTATAGCTTCATTTTTAGTCACTATGATTATTAAAAGATTAAATTGCTGAGATAAAGTGTTAGAGAGACTTTAAGTAGTTTGTCTTTGATATGTGGAGATATATTTGTTGTGATGAGAGGGTAGTTGTGTTTATTGGAGTTTTATTGCGAGAAGTTTTGAGTACTTGAACTTTCAGAGTTGAGATATGAAGTTACGTTTATTTTCGAAGAATCTAATTATTAAATTCGCTAGCTTTATTTTTAGTAGCTACGATTATCAACGGACTAAACTCCCGAGTAATAAAACGTTAGAGAAACTTAATTTAGTAGTTCTATTTATTGAATTCTTACGAGAACTAATAAGAGACTTCAACTTTCCACGTTGACTTATAAAGTCAATCCGAAAAACCTTACTAAATCAATCTACTTAAATTTCCAAATCATCTACCTCATTCCCACTACACACCCAAAAGAACAAACTACTCAGCAGTAAACCTAGAAACACCATTCCCGCTAAAACCCATAAATCCTCGAAAACCCAGTTTTTCCGCTCAACATCGAAACCAATAAAATTCAACGGCAGCGAGAACAATCTCTAACGGAACACGCGAGTCAGTTGAAAAAGTCTAAAAGTCTCCCAGGTGCTTCTTCATCCCCCGGTTCTTATTGCGCCTGCTTCCCCGCAGTCGAGTGCAACTTCCCTTGAACTTTGATAAAGTTCGTCGATTAACCGCGCGCCGCGCACTCCGGCCGCATCCGATTCCCTTCCGAGAGGTTCCCAACGAGCGACGCGACGGATGCGTGCGCAGCGGCCGCCGGGACACCGTTTTCCGGGTGTTCTCGTCGTGTTCGCGATAGCCGCCGCGGAAGACGCCCCCGACGCGACGCGACGCGACGCGAGGCGGCAGCTCTGTTCATTATAACTTGGCCGTGGGACGTGCGATGGCCCCGTTGTTTTGACGGCGTCGGCGTCCCAATTATACACGCGTTGCCGCTAACTAACCTTATTTGCAAGCCCCGAGGGCGCTACCTGGGCTCCGGCGTCGCCGTCGGCCCTCCCTCCCCCTCCTTCCGCCGTTTCTGCCGGCGTGAAGGGAGCCCCGCCGATTTAATTGCAACTTGACCGAGCCAGCCGACCGTGGCCGACGGTTTTCCCAGTCCGCGGTGACTCCTTCGGGGTGAAAATTCCCGGGCGAACGACGACGCGCTCCCGGCGGGGCCTTTCCTCGCCAGACAGCGTGTCTTACGCTGGAAATTTCGTTGCGACGCAGGAACTTCCCCGGGAAAGGCTCTTTGGAACGTGAAAAGGGCTTCCTGAGCTTTCATGGCGATGTATCGAATAGTGGATGCCGGCGCTCGAGGGTCTCAACCCTTTGCCGCGCAACCTTCGAGTGCGTATCGTCTGTTGCACACGGCGACAAAAGGTTTTATACTGAAAAGGTTTGATTTTTCAGGGGAACGTTCTTTAAAATCTTCCGGTGACTGTGCGTACGAGCTGTCGTGCGTTAAGACGGGATTCTAGGATGATAGAAGATAAGGATAACGATCTACGAATATAATACTCTGAAGACAGGATCTTCGCATCGAGAGTTTGTATTCAATGAATTTCTCTTGTAAATTCTATTACGTTTCTATAATTCTGTAAATCGTAGCTCTCTTCGAGATATTTCTTTCGAATTTCCCTGTTTGTTCGAGGGTTCTATTGATATTCCGAAAAGTAGGGGACGCCGGCGAATAAAATATCGCGAGCAGATAAATATCGAATGCTTGAGGGTCGAGTTCCGCTCGCGCCTCGCGTATTCAGGGGTAATAACATAACGATAACGATATTCGCCGCTACTAAAGGGGACTAATGACTTCTGTGCTCGCCGGGCCGAAGCCGGCAAATTTAAATGCAATTTGAGCGGACTACCCGGCAGGGTCGCGGTCGTCGTCGCCGGCTGTGCGGACCGGTTCTGTCCGGGGTGGCGAAATCCCCCGGCGGACGTCATATTTCCCTGCCAGAACGAACGCGTTACGGCGAAGTTTCTGGTTTACTTTCGGCCGTAGTAACTGTCTGCTGAGAGCGAGCAAGAGAGAGAGAGAGAGAGAGAGAGGGAGGGAGAGAGAGAGAGATACAGAGGTGGTCCATGGGAAAATTTCGTCGTCGCCAGGAAACTTTCGCATCGCGTCCATTCGGTTGTACTAAAATCGAAGAGACAGGTGACAGAGGGGTGTGTTTGTCGGGAGAGAGGCAAATGCTCGCCCCCGACGTCGTCTACGCGCGCTTGGAACAAGTAGAAACGGACGGCGATGCGCAGACAGTCGAGTCACGTTCCTGATCGATTGAAAAAATAATTTATTTCTTCCGAAGAGAAATCTTGGTATTGTTTGCAAATTCTAGTGTATTTTAAATTGAAATATCGGTGGGGAAACATTCTAGATATAGATTATTCATTGTTCAAACAAATGAATCAATCGTTGGTAACGTTAATTGATCGACATTCTGAACATCTTCCAAAGAAGAGAACTCTTGGCATTGATTTACAAATTGTGTGGTCTTCTAAATTGAACTATTAATTGAGAAACATTCTAAATATAAATTATACCATTCCCTCGTTAAAATAAATATCGAATCAATCATTACAAATATCAATTTACTAATACCAAAGGAGAGAAATCTTGGAATTGTTTTCAAACTCTAGTGTCTTCTAAATTGAACCATTAATAGAGAAACATTCTAAATATAAATTACACCCTTCCCTCATTACACAAACATCGAATCAATCATTACCAATATCAATCGAACATCACCAGCACTAAAACTTACAAATTTCTCGCAAACGCCAGCATCGAGTACCAGTCGAACAATCCAATTCCTTTATCCCAAGCAGGTAACAAAGAAAACAATCTCCAATATCCCCGATAAAGCGTTACCCCGAAAACATGCCGGTTTCGCTAAAATATTTATTAAATCCACTTCCGGCGCCGCAAGCGTGCCAACGCGAGTATTATCACCGGGGGAGACATACGAGGCCGGCGTGAGTCGCGAGAATGGTTGACGCCGAGGACCCGTCCGCCATTCTTTCCCGGCGTTTTCCCGGTTCCTCTTTTTTCCGCCCCCGCCGCCCGACATTCGGAACGGCGGCGCGGAGGTTAATATTTCATGCGCTCGACTGTTCCGGCGCTGAGAAAACGGGGAGGGTAAGGCCGCGGGTTCGAGCCACGGTGAAAAGGGTGCCGGAGAAAGGGTGGCCCGGCTTGCGTGAAGTTATGAGGCCCCTTCCGGTCGGAACAACCGGACTACCCGCGGCGTGATTTAGCGGCAGAAAGTGTTCTTTCTCATTCAATAAAACCATCGGTTTTCCCTTCGCCCGGCCCTCCTCCGGACGGAGGCGGCGGGGGTGGCGGACTTGGCCGCACTGACATCGGACAGGGATGAAGGAGGACCGCCGGTAATTGCGCGGGGCGTTCCTTGGACGCGCTATTTGTCACGGGTAAAAGATATTTTCATAATAGCTAGACTATTACCGTGGAATTCTATTACCATATAATGGCCGCTATCGACGGCCAAGGATAAATAATGCCTCTCCGTAGGTCGGGGATATTCGATTGATGGGGAATTCATTAGACACTGTTGCCGCCGAGGAGACGCTTGATGCCTGTTGCGATGATTTAAGGGGATACTATGGATATTTATGGAAATTCCTATTTTCGGGGATGGGTTCTGGAACTTTGTTTTCTATGGTAATAGCTTTAACCCTTAGCACTCCAGATGGTTTTGTAATTTATATGCAACTGCTAATTTTTATGGTATCTCCATTGGAAATGAGAAGTGCTATAGCATTTCTTCGATATTTTGTTTTCCTTTTCAGTAGAAAATTTGGATGTGTAGAAAATGATTTTAGGGTAGTTTCTTTGATTCGTTGAAACATTGGATATTATAACTGGTGCAATATTGGAGCCTACAGAGTTCAAAGGGTTAATAGATAGAATGGGAATGAGTATTTCAGTGGATCCTTTTATTGCTTGGGTATTTGTGAGTATTTAAAATGTGAATATTTAAAGTTTATAGTTTAACACTCTGCACTCGACAATATTTTTCATTAAAAATATTCATTACTTTCTGACTGAATCTTAACGATATTTTCCGCAACTAACACAATCGAATATCTTCTATAAATTAAGAGACAGAACTATTTTACTTCTATGTTTTGCGTTATGCATCAGTGAGTGAAATGTTGGGATAAAATAGCTTCGTTCCTCTTTCGAGTTCATCTAAACAAATATCGTCTTCGTCTAGTTAGAAAATGCTAACTATATCTAACGAAATACTCCCGAGTGCAAAGGGTGAATAACATTGTTCTCCAAAGCCGAGAGATTACACGATGATGGAAATTCTCAAAGATCGCATACGAGTGTTCAATTACCCATTCTTTCTTCATCATCTCCCACTTTCCCGTATTTACACGATGGATCTTTATCCCCTCGTTTCAATCCGAAACTCAGCAGAACGAGTCTCGAAAGTCGAACAAATAATTCCCAACGACGAAGGCCCGGGGCGAATATTCGATTTCCAATTCGATTCTTCCGAATTTCGCGCGGCGCGCTTTCCCGCCTCCTCCGCAGCGGTGCGAGCCCACCGTCGGAGGAGGGTGCGCACCCCCGAACAGCGGGAGAATCGTTAACAGTTGGCCCGAAAAGTACCAGGAAGTTCGTCGGCTGACACGAATCGGGGATATTCCATTTCCGTTCGCGGGGGTGGGCCAGAGGCGAGGGTGGAATCGTCTCCGGCGAAGTTCGGTCTGACAAAGCGTTACGGCGGATCCGACGGAGCGCAGTCGCGGCGATAAAACCGGCGCTGCGTCGACGGCTCGCCGATTAATCTCGCCTCCGACGATCGCTTCGCGAACTGCTCCCCGGGAAAGAGTGAAAATTCCCGTGGCAGTTCCGACGGAGGGAACGCTCGGAGGCGGCGCGATCTTTCACGGGAAAACGCTTACCTCGTCTAATCGGGCTACTTTCGGTCGGCGCTCGAAGATTTTATTGCGACGGTTTACTCGTTCGCCGGATTCGGTCGCTGGGACTTCCTCCATTTTACTTGACGACTTTTCCAACTATAGAATTTCATAGGATTTTTCTTAGTTCTAGATGAGTCTAGATTCGGTTCGTCGGGAGACTATCTTTTCGAACTTGAACCTTATTCGGTTCACTTCAAACTATTTGTACAGATAGTATAGTATTGTCGCGATACATAGAACTGACGAGGTTGCGATGCATCGAATTCCTCCAGCACGCACGGCTGAACCAACCCTTAGGATCTGAAGGCGTTTGAAAAAAACTGGTCGCTAAGGAATTGGTCAGAGTAAACGAAGGAAGTCAGAGTAAACAGAATGCTATATATTATTATATAACAGATATATATATATTATTATATATTATCTGTATATAATATACAGAAAAATTCCAAGTTCAAAAGCGATACATCCCACATTCCCAAAGCCCGCGCTACACTGTAGTAAACTTTAATATCTCCGAAAGTGTCCGGCGAAAGCGCAGCTTGTAGTATCCGAGCGCAACAAGGCGCGATTAAACCGATCCCGGAGTTTGCCGCTCAAATATGCCGGGCCCGTCAAATTGCCAAACAAAAGTGAACTCGATCCACGGAGTTTCCAGCCCCTTAAATCAGGCCGCGCGCCCGAGCAAGTACAATACCGGCCGCGTAATAACTCCGGCGGAACTGCGGCTGAATCACGGGGATCCTGTCCATTGCTCCGGACGAGTGACCGTGTCGGCCGGAAGGGGCGAGGGGGTGGTTCTCGAGAAACTAGCAGAGCGTGCGCGCGTTCCGTGACACGTCACTCATAATTACAACGATAATCGTCGTCGAAGCGACTCGCGGTCGTCGGGAAAGTTCCTCTAATGGTTCGTTCCAACCCCTGGCTAGGCTAGGGGTAGGCGCGGCGGCCGTTAAAATGGCCCTGGAGGAGTACGCATCCCCGCGGGGCGGTTGGAGTGCAGCCGGTCGAGAGCTCGGCGAAGGAGGAACGAATTCGTCGCGGCATAGAAGCTTTTACCGGCTGCAGGAGACACGCGGGCTTGAACCGGGTGCCTCTAATCCTTATCGCGTCTGCCGGCATTATTCTTTCGAGGGCTCGCCCGGCGGCTTCATTGCGGTGCTTTTACGCGCCCGACACTCCATACGCGGAATCGGCGCGCGCCTCTCGATTCGCGAGGATGAAAAGCACGCCGAAAGATGGATCGTCGCTGATCGAGGACCTCGCGCGCGTGGAAAGGACTCGGAGGGTGGCTCGATGGCGCCGGAGTGCGCGAAGTGTTCCTCGCATTGTGCAACGTCGCCATTGGGGAGCGGATTCGTTCGCGATCGAATGATATGGTTCTGTGGATATCGATGAGCATGGTTCTGTGGAGTGATTCTCTGTTCTGGGATCTTGAATTTTTGGCGTTTTATTGTTAACCCCTTGTGATTGATTTCTCAACGATGATTTATATTTCGCTGTTAATATTTGATTGAGAAAAAGGTCTATGGGTATTCTATGTCTACCTTTGATTAAATGGTAATCGACAAGAGGATAATCTCTCGTTTGAATTGAAAGGAATCGAGTAATGCTTATGTTTCAATTCCACTTGAAATCTTTAGCAGTATCAGACGCTATTGTAAGGCAAGGGGTTAAGAATATAGCATAAAGGTAGATAGGAAATTCGAACTAAATAAATATACTAAATCCCTATTCAATCGTCAATATTCCAAATCACAGCATAAGTGTCTATCTAATAATCCACAGCCCAATAATCCTGAATTATCCGCAATGTTGCTCTCCCCAACGCAAACTGCCTTATTAAAAAAAGATCACCTAGCCATTCAACCCGTTACCAAAGCATAAAAGGCAACAACCTCGCCGTTCACAAAGGAGACTCCAAGACAACGCCTCGGCCGCAATCGCCCTATTCGATTCAGCGTCCCCGACAAAGGGAGGCAGGCCTCGCGGAAGCAGCGTCGTTTCAATTAAACGCGTCTCGCGGTCGAACGACGTCGCCGGGAAACCGTTCTCCACCCCCGTTACTCGTCGGACGCGGCGACGTAACTCGCCGGCTCGGCTCGCGGCAATTCCGAAAGTCATTGTATACAAAATGAGCGGCCGCGGCCGCGCGCCGGCGTCGCTTCGCGTCGCGTCGCGCCGCGGTGTCCGGGATTGGTCCGGCATTAAGGAACTCGGCGATTCCCGGCGAGCCGCGGCAATATAAGGTACCTCTTCCTTCTTAAATTTAATCGAAATCTCATTCGTGGCCGTGTTTGTCTTGCCGGGGGTAACTCTTACGGCTTCCGCCGGGTTCCACTCTGATTATGAGTTTCTTAACGTTCAAACTTCGTTGCTCGCGAGCGAGTGGCGGCGGGGGGAGCGCGTTGGCCGTCGAGAGACCGCTACGGGGGGTGGGTTTTATGTCCCGGAGCATAATAAACCCATTTTCCCTCGGACCCTCTCTCTCTCGCTCTCGTTTCTTTCTTCCGGCGTTTCCTACTTTTTCCCGGCGTTCCTCCTTTCTTCCTTGAAAATTGCACGGAAACTTCGTCCCGCGGACGGGAACCGTCGCGCGATCCTCGCCGCAATGGCAGCGCATCCGTCTAGCGGCGTCCACCGTTAGCGGGATCCTCGATGGCGCTTCCTTTTGACGTACAGTATTCCTCTCGATTGGATATTTGTGAAGCCGGACTGGAGAAGGATGGGACGCGTGTCGAAACGGAGAACTCGCGGAAACGTGTTCAGTATTTATTTCCCTGAAGGATCGCCGGTTCAACCCCCTTGACTCTTGTACAGTATCGTGTTGGACTCGTGGTGAAGGTTTCAAACAATTTAAAAAATATAAATATTATTCAATTTGTTTAAATGCGTATACTGTTTCTCTTTTATCTATGATTATACCTTAGTGTTGGCGTAGAATAAGACTGGATTTTTTTCTTATTTACAATAAGTTATTAATAACAAAGTCAGTTCGTTCACAGCTCAGAAAGACAGAGCAAGGGGTTAACGGGATTGAGGGAGAACGAAATATTTTTCGGTGAAAGAATAGGTGATTTCAGAGGTGCACCTGCGTAACGATACGAACGCGACAGATGAGAAAAGGGTATTCATCATAATTGATTAATCTTGATAAATGATAAATGCCTCGTACGTACGCGGAAAATTGGAATTTACTGTCCAATTATCCGAGGCAACAAATCAAGGCCACGATCGAAAAATAATTCCATTAGTTATCGTTTCGAGAAAAATGAAAAACCGATTAATTTCGGCGCGATTCGTTATCCGAATTGATTTCATTCGGCCGCCATGAATTTTTGGTTATCGCGACGGGGGGAAAAAAAGGGGTTGCCGGGCACGGACTCGCGGCGACCCGCCGGAATTTCGGTATCTCCGAAATTGTGGGAAATGACGAACGCCGCCCGCCGATTATCTATTTGAATATAAATGAGAACGCAAGCTGGCCGGATTAAAAGGTGAAACGAAACTGGGTTGACCGGGGCGAGGCGAGTAATTGCGCGGCGACAGTTCCCAGCCGCGTCCCCCTCTCTTGATTGGAACTTAAATCGAATTTCGGCCCATTGAGTCCCGCCGAATGCGCCGGCTACGTATTTATAGCGAATTATCGAAATAAAATCACTTTCGGCGGCAATTCCATCAATCCGCCGCGCCGGTTTCGCATTATCCCGGCCCGATACCGTTCGAAACTCTGTCGCGCGCGGAAAAACTGCCGGTGCTAGGTGTAATTCGCGGGTATCCGTTGCTCAAACGTATCGGAATGAATCGACGCTAGGGGTAATGTTGAATAAAGGACGGATCCGCGCGCGTATCGAGTTTGATTTTATTTCATCCCGGTTTTTTCTCTATCGGTGCCATCGCGGGAATGCGAGGGAAATCGATGCGTTCGCTCGCCGGTGATGGTAATAACTGAATATTAAAAATCATCACACGATAGGGAGGAAGCGAACGAAGCTTCCGTGAGAATGATAACATTCCGCGGCTATATGGCTCGTGAAATATTTACAAAACATCGCAATCACCTGTGGATACTTGCATGAACATCGATAAATTCCTATTTTCATAGGAGAATCTCGATAAATTCGAGACAACTAGAGTTCTAGTTCTTCCTGTAACACTTCCTCCGGATGAGCAACACCTATGAAAATACTTAACACCATGAATCGCCCACATTCCGGGGGAATGTTCGTTTCATCGTTCAGCAAAACAAGCGAACGCACATCAAAAGCGCGAATCCCAGCGATCCTTTGATAACAACGATAATTCCTCGCGGTGCATCCAACTATTCACTTCAAAGAACAGCGAACAACAGCGGCGCATTAGACGGCGGCGGCGAGCGCGCGAGAATTATAGTCAGCGTTCGGCATTCACGCGTTCCTCGCCGCAATAATTCTCCGAAATTTACAGTTGGCCGCGGGATCGGCGCGCGCCACGCCGCTCCGCGCCGAGCCGCGCCGCGAGCAAAAATACAAACGACGCGGCTAATTTCATTTTATCTCCTGCCTCCGTAAATTATCTCCTCGGCACAATAACGCGCTTCGACCGTCGCGCGCGGGGGTGGGAAGGTGGCCGCCGAGGTTCCCGCGTTCCATTTCGCTCCGACGATCGCCCCTCGTCGCGGCGATATATTATTTTCCGTCGCGGGGGCGGCCTCGCTAGAGAAAGTAATACTCTAATGCGGGACTCACCTTCGGGGAGCGTCGTTTAAGCGTTTGCGTCGCGGCTTCGATGCCAGCGGGGCGAGCATCGATCACCGCGCCGATAACAGCTGTTCGAGGCAGCTCCCTTCGGTTAGTTTACAGCGGAGCTGCGATAATCGCGTGGTTTCAGTTGTTCAGTTTATGCAGCGCGTCTAATCGGCGACGCTGAACGCTGCAGTTCTTGGATGTTCGAGGCCGAAGAGGTTTGCGGCTCAGCCGGAAGCTCTGGAAGATCGATCTGCCGTTCGGTAGCTATAACGCTGGAGTCTTTACGCTTAGACTCTAGCGTTGGAGACTTCGGCTTTCGAGGTGGGGACGTTAGCTTCAGCTTTTCAGTTGGAAGCTTGAGCTCTTGATACTAGGACTGTATAAAATGATCCGTTCTTTCCTATTTTTCGCTGTTATTGAAAGATGACTGATATAATATGAAAAAGAGGTGAAGATAAACTGAAGATGATTCTTTGAGAAATTACCAACGAAATTGATTTAGCTATACGTGAATTGCGAATCATCTGAAATCTCAGTATCTCTTGGAGTCTCTATGGAATTTCGAAAGTAATTCAACTGCTCGATGGTTCTAGGTGCTGAGGTTCAACCCTTTGCACTCCAAGAGTTCTATACCAAAACCCAACACACTTTCTGACGAACAGCCAACATTCCTCGAGACTAACCATCAATCGTACATAAACTAAAGAAAGACTGTATTTGAACATTTCACATATTAACCCTTTGCACTCGGGAGGTCTCTCAGTCACTATTTGATTCGACGCAGTAAAACTATAAAATTTTATATTTAATGTTGAACTTCGTATGATGCCTCGATCCGTAAAATATTGGAACAAATAGCTTTGTCTCTCAACATACATCTAACTTCCGTTCGAGTTAGCTTAAAAAAACATCGTCTTTGTCCCGTCAATGTTAAATATTTCTAGTGAAAAACTGCCGAGTGCAAAGGGTTAATCCAATATTACATTTCATCATTCCCTGTACCAAATCGAGCAGCGACCGAGACGCGCAAGGAGTAAATGGTCGAACATCCCGCAGCTTTCATCTTTCAAAGCTCAGGACTAATTTCTATGATCCGGTAAACACGTCCCAATTCATTCTTCTACGTCCATCACGTAGACGATCAAAGTAACGAAACAGCACGTGTCGACGCTCGGACGGACGACTTCCCTCGGAGCATCAACGTAAACGTTTACACGGTAGAGCAACGGAGCGCGTTTCTAGCTCCGCTGTCGCCGTTGCGACGTAAACGCAGCCTAATTCGCGCGAGACTGTAAACGATCCTCCCAACGGGCCGGCTTATCGTCATGGCGACGGAGGCGAGCGAGGGGACGCGTGTGCGAGACGGGGCTGTTCCATTTCTTCTCAGCAATTTCCAATAAATCTTTTGTCCGCGAGACACGCGTTCCTATCTAGGGGCCGGTGTCGGGGGGAGGAGGACAGCGGCGGACAGGGAAAGAGAGCGAGAAGGCGGCAGGGAGGTCTCTCGGCCCTCAGGAAGAGATTGCGTCTCGACTTCCCGCTGAGAAGGGAGATTTAAGGTCCCCTAACCGAAAATTCGCGACGGCCTACGCTCGACCCCCGGCATTATATTTTCATTTGCGAGGCGCAAATTTCGAGATCGGCCCCCCTTCTCCCCGCGGCTCCTCGCCGTTTAATTTGGGAACGATCGGCCGCGGGACACGCCGGAGTCTTAGTAATACGAGCCACGGTAATCTGCGTTTCATTTGAGCCCACTTACAGCGAGCCACGCTTAATCGGGGGCGATCATCTGTGGATAATTTGATTGATGGGTAACTTCGCGTTGATTAGGAGACAACGGGGATTCATTTTCACCCTTGGACAGCGCTTTTCGCGGCGGCCCTTTGACCCTTTGGGAATCAGTCTCATTCGTGACCTTTAGGTATTTAGAATTGAACGTCGTGTTCGGGGAATTGAACCCTTTCGAGAGATTCTTAATTTATTGATTTGATATGATAAAATTAGAAAGTGTATGTAATATTCTGTTTCGTATAATGTATGTGAAATATTTATACAAAATAGCTGTGTTCCTTAATTTACGTGTCTTCTGATTCGTTTGGTTCAAGTAAACTCTGTCTCATTAAGAAGCCTTGAATGTTTCTAATGAAGAGCTTCCGAGTGCAGTCAATTATGTAATTGATGAAAGATCTGTTCCCTAATCTTCGAATGTTTAAGAATTCGATAAGTAATTGCAAGTGTTCCCTCTCAATGGCAGAAGTTCCTGTTTCCAGAAATTCTCGTGTTCAAAGGGTTAATGGCTCGGACGTTTGCATTGTGCGTCGGGTTTCACGAACTCAGTTGTGCACTATGCACGGTACTTTACTCGATAGTCGTCGCACATTATGTATCACGCTCTGAAACTGCAGTTCTGTGTACTTTGTATCGCGCACTTCGCATCGTGCACTGTCTGCAAACCGAAACATAATGCAGTGTGCGATGTACAAGGTGCAAAATCAATTATACAATGCTCTATATACATTCGGGAGACTGTACAACGTACTTCGCGAGACGCACGACACAGGACGCACTATATATCACGCGTATAAGTACTCTGACGTCAGCGGTCTGTATCATGAATCACAAACAAGGGACTGTACAACGGACTATGCAGCATTGACTCTACAACTTGCGTTGACTATAACGCGCGACGCAATTTGCAATGAGTATAATATCGAATGCGGTAGGTATAGGCATTACGCGCTCTGACGTCAGCAAACCGCATTGTGAACTATAAACAAGGGACTATACACTGCGGACTATGCGCCACAATCATCGATACTTATTGCGACTACAATGCCAGGTACAGTGCACTCGCAACGAGTATAATGGAAATTCTGTATACGTGATTGCATAAGCGGCGCATTATCTTATTAATTTGTCGCATTATACGAAGTCGTCGTCCGGATTATATATTGTAATCACTCATATTATATACAGCAGAATCTTCATTAACCCCTCGCCTTGTAACGACGTGCCAGGCTCGTGAAGATTTTCAACGTGGTTCAACGAACGTAAATATTACTCAGTTCCTTTGAATGTAAAATAAATATTATTCTTCTGTAATCAATTACTATACTTAGAAGGTAATGTAGGTATAGAGCATGTGTCGAATTTTTCTCTTTTTCCAGTAAATTATTAATAACGAAGTAGTATCTGTCAGACTTGAGAAAGAAATCATAGGTCTTGCTCGAGTCATATTCTAAAATATAGATTATCCACAGTCATAATTAACCCTTGGCACACCAGAAGTTGTTCATTAGAAATACTCAATATTTTCTAACGAGACACGTACATTTTCTGAAATTAACTTAGAAATCGCACGGGAGGAGACTATTTTCTTTCGATACTTTCCGTATCGATGCGTTATACAATAATTAAAATCAAATACAAAACAATTCCGCTGCATCAAATCAATCAACAACTAAGAGACTCTGTAGTACAAAGGGTACCCCATAACCTCCCCCTCTACTCAACGACCAACAAACAGAAAACTGCACCTAAATAGCCTACCCCAGTACAAAAAAAGCAGAATTTCTCAAGATCGCGCTCACAGTATTTCCCGCAGCGGCTCAAACACGTCCCAGAACCCTTCCCCGGGTCCCCATTCATGTTCTACGATTTCAGTGCAGCGCGACGCAACCCGATCCTCCCGAAACGAGGGCACGATTCGTCCCAGTTACCTCAGCGCGCGCGCCGCAGCGTCGAGGAAAGGCGACACCGCATTGCAAGGTGAACTGTACCGGAACGGGGGAACGCCGGCGAGCGCGGAAGAAGGTAAATTAATAAAATTGCAAGCTGGAAGTGAACGATACAGCTTACACGCGGCACGACGCCCGCGTAATTACGCTAATTCCCCGCGATGCCGAGGCGTAACAGGCCGCCGCTGTTATTCGTTTACCTCAATTAAGTTAATCGCAGCCGGGAACGGTCCGCGGCGGACAGGTATCGTAACACAGGAAGCCGCGGTATTGAAATTACGGTCATTAATAGCGCGATCGGTGATTTTTCACCGTTACATCGGCCCGGTAGCCGTCCGACGCGTGTGATTACCAATCTCTATCGGGCCCGGCGCGCCGTCGACGATAGCCGTGAGGAAGAAAGTGAACGGGCGGGGGCTCGCGAGGGGGGGAAATTGATATGCCGCGATGGACGGGGCCGGTAGTTATTGTCATCTACGGTCGTTAACTGTACGTGAGCTGGGAGCGGTGGCCGGGGCTGAGAAATGTCTTCATGGTCTGTCATCAAAATCTCGTGTAAATTGCTTATGGATCTCATAAAAATTCCCGCCGCGAGGCGCGCGGGGAACGTTGTATTCCAACAAGTCCTCTCCGCCACCCCCTCCGCCGCTCCTCCCCCGCGTTTTTATCGCCGACACGACGCTGCCGCCCGATCGTTTGACGGAAACACGCCGTCGGAAGGATTTTATTATTGGCTCGGAACGACGCCGTACGTTTTAACGCGCGGCCGAGCGTGCCGTGTTTCACGCGTACCTGCCGCGCGGGCTGGAGGTATGCCAGGAATCCGGACGGACGGAAGGATTCTAATCCTTTTTTCGGGGGGGCCTCGGATTTTTCGTTGCCGCGCGTGACTCGGGTTGGGGATCGCGCGACCGGCGCAACAGTTTCTTCCAGGATCAGATTTTCGAACCGCTTACCGGCTTTCGTTTCTTGAGTTCCGTTTGTGGATCCGGTGGCGATTGGGATTCGATAACGTGGATATTTATATAGATTATATGGATATTGGTAATTTAGAGACAAATAGTAGGGATTTGTGGAATATTAATGTTGATATTGATACTGTTAATTAAATAACCTAGATGTAGACTAAATCGAGGATCAGATTTTCGAAAGGCTTACGGGCTTTGGTTTCTTGAAGTTTGTTTGTGGATCGAGTGGCGATTGGCAATTGATAACGTGGATTTGTAGAATATTGATGTAGATATTGATATTATTAATTTAGATAAACTAGATGTAGGCAAAATCGAGGATCAGATTTTCGAATGACTTACGTGCTTTGGTTTCTTGAGTTTTATTTGTGGATCAAGTGTCGATTAGGAAGTGATAACGTGGATTTGTGGAGTGTTGGTACGGATATTGATGTAGATTATATGGATATTGGTAATGTAGAGGTAGATAATATAGATTTGTGGAATATTGATCGATGATATTGTTAATTTAGGTAAACTAGATGTAGATAAAATCGAGGATCAGATTTTCGAATGGCTTACGTGCTTTGGTTTCTTGAGTTTTATTTGGGATCGAGTGTCGATTGTGAAGTGATAATGCGGATGTGAAGTGTTGCTGTCGATATTGATGTAGATTATACGGATATTGGTAATGTACAGGCAGATAATATGAATTTGTGGAATATTGGTGTGAATAATATGGATATTGTTAATTTAGGGGTGGATAATATAGATTTGTGGAATATTGCTGTAGACATTGATATTGTTAATTTAGGTAAACCAGATGTAGACAAAATTAATGTAAATAATGTAGACATGGATGATATAGATACAGATAATATAAACAGAGCTCCAAGCATTAAAATTAAATATAGATTTGCATTTATTGACGAAAGCTTTAATCGGATAGGAATGTACTTAGTTGAATTACATAAAGTTTTATTACTGAGTTGAAGAGAAATCTTGTCACATTTCTTGACAAGACTTTTCACCCGTTGAATTGCAGATAAGTGGATTTGATATATGTGCGTGCGTAGTTGCGATCAGGTGGGAATACAGCTTAATGATACAGGTGACAATAACGTTTTCCATATTTTACCGGACTCGTTACTTAACTATACTACTTAGCAGAGAACGATTAGAAACCCCGAGTCGTGTCCAAAAAACGTGTACTAATTTATGTCGACAGGTGTACCGATATTGGATTTTAATTCGACCGAGTCGTATGCGAATCACGGATTCCCGAGCAGCATTCTACAGGTTGATACTTTCCATCGGACGAAATTACAACGTTGCGCAGGTATCTCGATCGATCCGCGCCAAGTAATTTGAAATTATTAGCTCGGATTGTCATTAACAACGGGCCGGCGGTGTCGCATAGGCGGTAATTTACAATCGACGGGACGAACAAGTCGACCACTTCTCGGTGTAATTTCCGTGAAAACTGAAGCTAAACTGCGAGCCGGTGTAATTTCAAATTACACACTTCGCCAATCGCGAACTCTCTCTACTGTGACGATCGAGAGATAAGCCGATTTTCCAGAATTTCTTCGACGAAAACAGTGAAACCTATCTACCTGAAACTTTCCAGATTTATTGTCACACACCTCGAGAATACGTTGTAATTATCTCAAGCAAAAATACCGCTCCAATCGCGAGCCGCGACGATTCCATGGAACCCTCTCCGGAAACGAATTATCTGAGTCTAAAACGATCGAAACCACGGAAATCTCTGTGCCATTCTCTCGAACGTCATCTAAATCCCTCGGAACACCATCTCGGAAGCATTACGCCTTAGAAAACGGTGGAAATAATCCAAGCGAAACGCTCGAAGCACGATAGAAGGCGCAATGAAGCCGCGGAGCCATTCCCTCGGAGGACCGACAAGGATCGTTACGGGGGAATTTCCCAGGCAACAAAGAGTTCGGCGCGATTAAGATGGTCCCGGAGTGGCGGTGTTGATCGCCGCGCAATAAGGGACGCGGGGAACAGCGTAATATCCGCTTCATTAGACGCGGCGCGGAGCCGGCCGTGTCGCGGCGTCGCGGGGACAGGAAGCGCGCAACGAGGCGTGGAGAATTTCACAATCAGCGCCGGGCTTTCTTTATCATCGCGATCCCTCCGCCGCGGAATCTGTGATTACGCGTAAGTATAGCGGCGATTACCCGGCCCGGCAATTTTCCCGGGCAAAGCGTTTCTGCGAAGCGTATGCTTGTTTTCTCTCGCGGCGTGCATTAGCCGCGGCTCCGCGATAATTTGCCTGGCCGTTTCCACAAATAAAAGAGCGAGAGCCGCGGCCGTTGCCGCGTAAAAAACTCGCCCCGCGGAAACATCCTCGCCGAGCGTACACCGAGCCGGGATTAAATTCCGGGCCCTAATTGGCCGGCCGATAATTGCCGCGTAAACGAGAGACGATTCGCGCGGCCACGGAAAATCGCCGGTTAAAGGATTACCCCGGCGTTAAGGAGGATGCGTTCCGCGCGGCGCGCGAGATTGCTTCATTTCCACTGAGGTATTCTCAACAACCTTCATTCCCGTGATTTATATTGCCCTCTTAGAGGCTGCGGATAGGCACCTGCTGGAATTGTCGGTTGTTCTTCGATTTTCTGGAGCGGTTCACCTTGCGCCGCGCGCGGTGATTGATGGCTTTATAAGATAGCTTGCGTGCAGCTCGTCGGTCTCTCGATGTTACTCGATTTCTGCTTGTAATTAACACGTTCTCTGGTATTTATTCCTGTGTGTCTTCTCAATTATATTTTATTCCAGTGGATCTGCGGGAAACATTGATCGAACGAAACTGAAACGAGTTATTAAATCCTAACTCCATATAATCGTATCTAGAAATAATTTCATTTTCTTTCTAACATCGCGATAAATACGTGACTGCCAGCGAAATTTAATAATGAAATAGGAATTCATAGGGTTTAAAGAAATGAATTCGCAGTGCTTCCCTGCAGTAATATCTACCGACTTTCTTATTCCATTAAATAATTCTCACATTTTATGATTGCTCGGATTAGATACTTCCGCAGGTTCCGGGGGAAGCTTCACAATCTCATTCCCCGAGTTCGCCGTATCATGCCCAAAACCCACCTCCGAAAATCCCGTTCCCCGAACGGAGAAAACCCGGCGCCGAATTTCGGTATTCACCTCTCGCTGGCGTCGTACTTTTACCAGGCGCGGTCCACTCGAAGTTTCCTTATCGCCCCGGAACTTGCGTCTCGCAGGGGGGCGGTAACCATGCTCGTTTGCCGGGGTATCGAAACTTTGTCTCCGCCGTGGCCGGGAACGCTCGCGTGTACCCGGGGCGGGTCGTCGCGAGCGCGTGCAGCGGCTGCGAGAAAAGGCGTCGATCGCGGCACGCAAATTGGTACAATTTGTCCCAGTCACGTATGGGACGCGTGGACTCAGCCGGCGCACGCAATGTCTCCTTCGATCCTCTCGAAAAAAGCCCCGTCGAACGCGATTTGACGCGAATTAGTCGTAATGGCCGTGCTCCGGGGCACGGCCTTTTTTCCGTGCGACCTCGACCCCTTGCTCCGGCGCACGGCGCGGCCGAACGGTCGTTTTCTCGGTAAATTTCAATAACTTCGCGCGTTTAGCGACGCGCCAGTCACTGGTGAATGATGTTTGTGAATGACTAGGAAACAATCGTAACGTACGAGATAATTTAGGTGAAATGAAAATTTCGGTGAGATGAAATGTTCAGATTTGGAAGACTAAGTCGTGGAAAAATGATCTAGTTAGTCGAATAGCAAGAGATCAGCACGCACTTTAATTTTTTCATGATAATTTAGCTTCATGTGTTGAAGGTTTTGTATGTTTCGAAGAATCTTCTAAGTTGTAGTAGCTAAGTTGATAACAGTGTAATGTGGACATTGTAACGCTAACTAATTAATAATTGTTGCTTTTCTTTGGCGCAAAGGAAAAGCTATACGAGAAAACGCTTAAGATTCTCGTGGCGCTTAACATGTTAACACTAACTGTAGCGCGACCGGATTTAAAATTCTGCGTTTTCTTTCGTTCATTTCATTTCACATCATTTTCTATATTGTCTGATTAATTAAAAATTGTGAGTGATACAAAATGCTGCAGAAAATAGTTGCGAGGAATAGAGCTGAACATATGATAGATTTTTCTTTATATAACGGGTGTATTATGAAATTTTTTCAATGAAAATGTATTCCTTGTATTTCAATTCCAACGTTGTATGAACAGAGAAACGGAATTTATCTGACATAATTTTGATTTTCGAAGTGAACATCATTTTGTATAGTAGGAACTGCTTAGCAACATATAGCTTTCAATTTTTGTTACGCGAATAGTCGAATTTTGGGGTTTTGTGCCCAGACCGCCGCACTGTGCGACGATCCCGTTCGAGCGATTAGCCCCCCGGGGCACCCGCGTTCCGCCATGACTGCATGATTACCGAAGAATCTCGAGGATCTGAGCGGGTACGACTTAATAGTTGGCCCCAGGGTGTCCCGTGGATCGCTCGTGGTCCTTAATTCGTTTTAATTGGGCGCCTTTAGCAGCGGGTGCTCGCTGCGCGCTGCGCTTTCTACGGTCAGGTTCAAGGGAGTCGTCGGATTGTTGTAGACTTCACGCTTTTCTGCAGTTTCTACTTGTTTTTAACTCCTTGGCGTTTAACGGAGCTTGAAAAATTTGATTTTCATGTATTATTGTCGCCCACAGGTGCTCTTAAAGCGTTATCTGCAATAATTGCAGCAGAGTTCGCTTAAATCTGAGACAAGTGAATTCTAATTCAGCAATTACACCTTCCGTCACATATTATATAAATATTTTACATTGGTTTAATTCAGCTGTTCAATGTTTTCATGGTTTCAATACACTTTCTTAGAAATAAGCGAAGCAACATGCTATAAGGGTTCATCAGCTTCATAACGTTTCAATTGTGAAATTTTATTCAAACACCTCTAGTAGTGTGTAGATTTCTATCTCCCGTAGAATACGAGTGTTCAACATCGTAAAGAAGCATCAGCGATTTCCAATACTGATAAACCAGTCTCGAAGAATCTACAACAAAGCTTCACAATGATTAATCGAGTCGCAACTAGGAAAAAGGCCAGCGCAAGCCGAAGTCCAGTCGATTTATCCCAACGCTCAGTTTCCGAAATTAATTTTCTGTTTCTGATAAGCGCGTAGTTGCAGAAGCCTGCGCGGCTGGCCGGGGAAATAATTAATATCGGTACGTTCTCCGATGTTTCCTTTCACGGGCAGGTCACGTGAGTTTTCCTAATTAACGCCGCGGAAGCGAGCGTGCCTGGAAAGTCGCTAAAAACACAGGGACCGGGCGAGCGCACGTACACTTAATGCCGGCGCCCACGCGTTTCTGCGCGCGTCGGTCATCGCGGAGCGGGGTTACAGGCGATTAATCACGGGTCCGCGAACTATTTGGCAGACCGTTTATGATAAATCGTCCGTGGATAACCGGCGGACACCTTAACGCGCCAACATATCCTTATTCGGTAGATTAACGTCGGGGACTTTAGCGGTCCCGATGCGTGCGATATATCGCGCGGCAGGCCGGCGCGGCGCGGCGCGGCGCAGCGCGGCGAGTTCATACACGTAAGCGACCCTAATGCCTCACGGGACTGTCGGCACACGTTGACTTCGGCTTATCGCGATTGAGCAGAATTAATGGTGATACCTGCGCTAATGTCTGCGTTCCATTTGGCCCCGGGTGTGCATTTCCACGATTCGCACGGGTATTAAATCCATACCGAGAGCCGAGTCAGCGAGACGAGCGTCGCGCCCGGCTTAATTAAAACTCGTTTCGCTGTTACATCACCAGTAACTGACCTGCTCGCGCGCACGCCTCGCTCTCCCCCTACTCCTCCCTCTCCTCCCTCTACCATCGACGACAAACGAACAAAAAATACAACGGCACAGGGGAAAAACATCGAGCTACGATCGTGCGCTATGCGCCAGCCCGCCGCCGTTTGTTATCCGACGAGTATCGGGCGACGCGCGGGACACCTTTCACCGGTGAACGCTGAGAATCATTCGACGCGTTTTCGCTCGGCCGGCGAATTATGCAAATGCGACGCGGTATGCGGGATAAAGACTCGCGCGGCATACTTTCCGCGATGCTAATTGTGCATAGGGTAATACTTACTGTGCATTATGCAACGAAAATTGGGTAGTTGTATCGCCTGTGCTTCATTATTGCATTACCCGCCGCGCGCGAGCGTCGATTTTTCTATCGATTCGCGGGTTTTATCTCCTGCCTTCTAATATAGTGTGGTTATGCAAACGATCGCTAATTATGAGTTATAGGTAAATTATACTGAACGGATACTTTAGAAACTCTGTTTAAAACATGCATCGTATTCTGCATACTGTAGAGATCTCTCGTGATCGAGAGATTTAATTATACCTATTCCCTATTAATGAAACTCAAACACGATTTCATAAGACTAACTTCTTCCTACTGTTTCTCTTTCGCATCTCGCGTACTGTCGCCTCTACATCCAGACTCCTCGAACTTCAAACCACCAACGTCCACCCATCCACATTCCCAAAAAACAGAAAAACGGCGCCCATTCACGAAGAAACTCGAGGCTCGCGCGAAAACATACTTCCACGTTCGGAACCGACCCGTAAATCAGCCGGACAGGGCCCGAGCGCATCGCCAGTTTCTAGGAAGCCGAAAGAAAAAACCGCGGCGGTTCATTAAAAATCCATAGGGCGCATAGTTCCGGAACGTGGGGTGCATGGGCCGCGGTTAGACGCGTTCTCTATCGGCGAATAGCGTCCGCATCGGAAGGAGGCGATAGCCATAAAATCGCCGCGAGGAGGCGAAACCGCGCCTCGTCCGCCGTATCGGTGCCACGGCGACGACGCACGCTTCCCGGGCGCGCGAGACACGCCGGGAATAATTCAGGAAGCCCTCCGTCTCGGTTAGACCCTCCCCTCGCCAGGCGTTGACCAGCATTCGCGATGCACTATTCATGCGAGTTTCGTTTACGAATTTTTCATTCGCCTCTCTTTCTCTCTCTCTCTCCGATCTCCGTTCACCGCCATCTTTTCTTCGCCGGCGACGTTATCGCGCTCCATCTATCCCCGACCACCGGGGCTAGGGATTGTTTACCGGACTACAAACTTTCGATCTCCGCGGAGCACGAAAAACTTGAGACCTTCGACGGCGCGTCCTATGAATCACGCGCGCGGAAAGAACGGCGGAAGTTCGCCGGTTTCCTCGGGGGATGAAGAATGAAGACCGAGGGCGGTGTAAAAGCGAGCCCCCGGAATCGGAAAGGTGAGCATTCCCGGCGCCGTCTGCGAGCTGCCGGCTTCATCAGCGCGGTTATCCGAGGATTCTGCGGAGGTGTGCTTTGATTTTCCTCGGGGGCTGCGCGGAGGTGGATGCTTGATGGAATGGCGGATTTCTTTGAGGAAGATGTAACGGCTCGGGGTAGTGATACTTTTAGTGTTCGGTTCGGATCGAGCGTTCCTCTTTGAATTAGGTGTAGCTTGTGTTGTTCTTGTATTTGGAGCATTGGTGACTGCGTTGAGAATGTTTATGCAATTTCAAATGTTCGGGGATATGGGGAATAGTTCTTCCTAGATGTAAAGTACTTTGGATATAGTTTCTCGTATCGTATGCATTCTATGCATTTTTGAACTTACGAGAATTAGTGAGGATCACTAGAAAATCTTCATATTTAATCTCTCAAATTAGTAGCTCTTAAAATTGGTCGCAGCTTCATTCAATCCTCATCTAGAAACCACTCCAAGGAACAATCTCACAATACGTTGCAACAACAATGCATTAATATTCCAAAGTCGCCGAGCCAGTTCCAGCAGCGGCGGCGCGAAACATGAAAGCTCGGGAGCAATGTAATCGGCCGGAAACGTCAGGTAAACGCGAAACTTTTTTCATTATTTACGTCCGCCGATTGTGGGGCGGCCTGTACAACTTTCGGCGCTGAACGCCGAAGGCCCCGTCACAAAAGAAAACCTCGAAGACCTCCTCCCCGGTGAAAAGTTTCCGCCTTAAGACCCCATCGTCCTCCGCCCTCCGCCCCCCCCCCTCATCGTCGCTTTGTCGAAGTTAAACAATGGCAGTTTTGTCACCGGTCGCGAAGCCCCGCGTTATTGCAGATGGAAGTTTCCCATCGGTCGTTCTTGCAGTCTACGCGGAACTTCGGGAATCGGCCGTTGATTTCCGGGTTAATGAGTTCACCCGGGATCTCATCGGGCGAGCGGAGGAGTTTCTCGAGGAGGACGCTCGCAGGGTGAGGAGGGTCTTTCCGCCGAATGAGAATACGTTCGGGCCCGGGCATTCGGCTCGGAAAGTTCGCGGAATTAATGCTCTTACGCGAAACTCCGGGTTATGGATCCCTCCCTTGGAGAGCTTTATGATTCCCGGCTGGTGCGCCATGGCTGGTCACCTGCGATCCTCCTCCGGCGCATTCAGGATTCATGAAGTCGCTGATACGCCGCCTTTCCTTCGGATATTTCTTGCGGGACGTCGCGAAGATTATTTTCTTGCATTGGAAATTAGTGGATTGCGTTTGTGCACGTTGCAACTTGGTATTGACATACTATAGTCGACTGGGATGTTTGTTCTTCAACTTTGATGGGAGCATTGTTGCGAAGGTTACTCGAGTAGGAGTTAATAGGTTATTGTGTTCTGATTGTATTGTTACTTAATATCGAGATGGTACAGCTGATTAGGAAGCATGATCAATTTCTGGAAACTTAGAGAAGAGTTTCAATTGAAAGTAGAGAAGGTTAAACTTTAGAGTTAGATGTTCGTATCGATCGACAAACGTTTATCGGTGACCAAGATCTACCAAGTAACCTTAACCGAACGGAATCTCTCCAATATTGATACTCGAGCCTCATATATGCCGCCTCTCGGATATTTCTTGCGGGACGTTGTGAAGATTATTTTCTTGCATGGGAAATTACTTTGTGTTGCATGTTGCAACTTGGTATTGACATATTAGAGCCGACTGGAACGCTTGGTCTTCAACTTTGATGGGAGCATTGTTGCGAAGGTTACTCGAGTAGGTGGAGTTAATAGGTTATTGTGTTCTCATTGTATCCTAACTTAGTATCGAGATAGTACAGCTGATTAGGAAGCATGATCAATTTCTGGAAACTTAGAGGCGAGTTTCAGTTGAAAGCAGAGAAGGTTAACCCTTTGCCGACGAAGATTGAAATGTACGAAACCTCAACAGACGAAGCTAAATTATCTACCACTTGCATAATCAATAGAAAAAAAGAAACTTCGCGCTCTTGTTTGAATAATCCAATCATTCGTTTGCGATGTAGTCTTCTCAATACGAACAGTTCATTTCACCGAAACGTCGACATTCGTCCGCAAAGGGTTAAACTTCGGAGAACGTTAGATATTCATATCGCTCGACTACCTCGGTGACGATCTACCAAGTAACCTTAAGCCGAGCGGAATCTCTCCGATATCGATACTCGAGCCTCATTCCCCGAGCTCCACATGTTCGAGAATAATGTTCGAGAACTTCCAATCGTCGCCGGGGATCCCCAGCGGAGGCGAATTACAGCACGTCGCGGATCCACTCGTGAAGAAGAGCTCTCGCGTTTTACGAGTCGCCGAAATAAAAACGCCCCTCCGCGAGTAACATAAAAGACTCTTTAAGAAAACATGGTCGACATTCGTCGGGGTTCGACAGGCCGTGAAGAAAACACGGTTACGAAGAATGGGAGGAGGAGACGCGGGCTCGTTCGGTGTCCCGCGACGACAGGGACGGTCGGCTGGTTTTTCTTTGTCCCGCGGCGCGAGCAAGCGGGGGACATAACATTTATCTCCGTTGGCGATTTTTACCGGCCGCTCGACGAATCCATTCATAACGCATAAAAGACAATGGCGGCCCGTAAAAGTCGATGTACGTCGGCCGTGATCGCTCGCTGGAGCAGAAACATCGAGTCGCGACGAGAACGAAACTTCCGCGGGGCGAAATGGAGTGTGGCGGATAACGGTTAAAGATCGGCGGGGGAGGAGGGGGAGGACTCTAATTTTACGGCCGCCATTATCCGCGGAGACACCGGGGAGATGTGCAGCGTAGCCGGCATATTGATCCCTGGCGTAATACATTATCGATCAGCGTTACAGGCCGGCCCTCTCCCGTTTCGCGCGGTACGCGCGAGACACCGCGGCACGCGTTCACCGCGATGAATTTCAATCCGCCCGGCACAAAGCCGCTTTTAATGTTGTCGCACAAGGCGAAAGTTGCTTCGCGCCGGTGTTCCGGAACTCGATAAGCAGCTGGCTAAGGCGACACGCTTCCGGCACGCGTCGTATATTCTCGCCGCTTCGGAGATTTCACGCTGTCTGCCGAAACTTCGGCTGAGGTTGCTTTTTTCGAAAGTCGGGGAAATTTCGATCGATTCTAGTGTTGGTGGTGGTACGCGTAGCTCGAGGGAAAAGAGACTTTGGTTATGATAAAAGCTGGAAAGTGGGAGAAACGATAGAAAATAAGATTCATGTTAATTTCGTTCTGATTACATCTTCGTATTCGGTGCACCTTGCAGTTCCCTTGTTTCCCTGAGATTATAGCTTTTATGAGCGAGGTTTTTTATAGGTATAAGAACAATGTAGTCAGATGTAGCAGTGATAAGTAGAAACGAGTTTAATTAGAGATTAGAGGAGATACTTTGTAAGGATTATTATTCTCTTTAGAACTAATCTAATCTTGGAATATTCTTCATTTCAGCACTGATAAGATGATTGATACTAATTAATATTAACGTTATAATTATCGCTTTGTTAGTAATAACAGGGAGTATCTGCTACTGTACGTTGCCGAATAGGTATTTAAACCATTAGACCATAATGGCTTTCAAGTTTAACCGGCAATCTAAACAGGAAGCCATTCCAGAGCGGCTGATATCGTACCGATCAGTTAATGAAACCTCCTCCCGTCTGTAATAAATGATTTTACGCTGCTTCGTGACCACTGGCATAAGGAGCTCGAATCTTTCGAGGCCGGTCATAGTGTAATTGCAACGGAACAGTGGCGGTAAGGTGATGCCTGTCTCGTTGCCGTCAGAAGCGTGCGTTTTAATGACTTTCACTTTCGTGAGAACGATACCGCGGCCGCGCCGAGGTAGATACACGCTACCGATCGCGTCACGAAAGCCCACGCGTTATCACGTCACGCGGAACAAATCCAGAGCGCAGCTATTTGTATGTGCGCTCCTATAGGAGGCCACGTGACGCGCGCAGTAGGTCATGCCTTGTGCTCTCAACCTCTCCACCCCCTTGGTTCCCCTTGTACCGAGATATTGAAGTGGTTCTTAACGCATTGACCGTCATCTATTGATAGCTGACACCACTTTCAGCCCACTTTGAAGAGTTAATGAAGTTCAAATGGAAATGTGATTACAATAACAAGACTGAAAGTAACAACATTCAGAGGTTTAATTGTTCCTCTTATTTATTCATTCTGCTATCTGTTAATTACTGTATTTCCTAATCTCGTTATCTATAGTCTATCTTATTCACTAATCTCATGATCTATATACTATATTCTACATTCAATTGATCTAATACAAAATCAACTTAATTTGCACTGGAGAGGTAACTTATTTGATTTGATATAACAAAATTACAAAGTGTTATATATAATATTGACTTTTCTATGCATCAATACGTGAAATATTTCTATAAAATAGCTTTGTTTCTTAACACTAGGTGTACGAAACGCGTCAAATTGACGCATATTGGATTTTAGAAACATTATTTTGTAAATCTTCACGCCGATCTCGATTGATGCGATCACACTGACATGTACCCCAATTACTATCAAATCTCCAGTTTCCACAATCTAAATAAACGATCATCAATTCTTCTAGGAATAATAGAATGAAGTGTACAATAAATGCCCGTAAACCTAGTGTTAATTTACAGATGTCTCATCGAACAGTATCGAATGTTTCCAGCGAAAATCGAGCACAAATCGAAACACCTCCCAAACACATCCGCCTTCCATCAATCCCGAACGAGGTCAATAGTCCCAACAGCCGAGCCGTTAAAAGACCGAAACGAAGAGAAGGCTGCCATCACCAGAAACGATCGATCCGTATTTCCATAATTCCGATCGCGCTCCGCCGGCCCTCGACCGATTCCTTTCCTTCCCGCGGAGAGCCGTTCCACCGGCGGCATCTCTTATTCATGCGATATCGGGGCTATTATTATTTTATCATCGGCTCCATTTAATTCCAGGGAAATTTCATTTATAACCGGCCGGGTGCATTATGCACACCGCGATCAGCGAGCGAGCGAGCGAGCGGCCGAGTGCGCGAGCGACTGGAAGGGAATGGGTCGCCGAAAATCGGATTCTAATTTTACATGCACGGCCGTGCACGTATATGGACTGGTCCGTACGCGGGCACGGCGATATCGTCGGAATTACACGGCCCGGCCGAGATAGCCGTTCATATCGAGCCGGCCGACGTTAATGCATCATTGAGCGACATTACGCCGATGCGCCGGCGGTATTCCCGCGGACGTGACCGCCGGTATCCGGCAAAACTCTATTTCTATTTCCACGGCTCCTGAATTAATTATCGCGGACTTCTGTACCCCGCTCCCTTGCCAGTCACCGATACCCCATCGATTATTCAACGAAGTTTCTCGTTGGATCGTACCCCGGGCACTCGTCGCGAGGGGATGGTACCGGCCAAGGCTGGGAACCCGGTCTCGTGGGAGTACGGTTCGAATTCGACGCGAACGCTCGGCCGATCTCGATGAGAACACCTCGCAGTTTCCGTTTTTCCCTATCGATAAGCTGATCGTGAATTAAATCTTACGTCTCTCGCGAGTCGATATGGTTTGCTTGGTGTTTGCGAGCTTTGGGAGACGATTGTCTGGGATAGTGTAGTATCTAGAATTTTTAGCGTATTTTTAAGGAGAGCAAGAATGAGTGTGAGTGAAGGATAGGTTGTAAAATGGTCGAGGGAAAGTGGCCTGCACAACGTCGCAGACCCAAAACTGCAGGGCCTGCTTCCCAGGGGTGCATCCGAGTGCTTATGATGAGTGAGAAGTATGCTTGTGGGGGAGAGAATGATTTTTGGGAGAGAATGTAAGAGAGTTGCGGGAGCAGAGTCATTATCTATAATATAGTAACACTATAATAGTTTGTGGGAAGATGATTGTTTGCAGCTTTGTAGCTGAAGTAATGAGAATTAGAGTTAGGAATGATGCTGATGGTCAGATGCTTCGGAAATGTCTGCTTTGGAGATTGACGGATGGATATTGTGGTGTTGAGATTGGAAAATGTGTATAAGTAAATAGTTTTGGTATACTTGTGTCATAATTAAAACTAGCTTATAAAAGTACAATATAATTGTAGAAGTTACCTAGGTATTTATTGTATCGTGACTCAGGCAATTTGTATTTTTATTAAGGATCACGTAATGGAAGTGTTAAGATGATTTTTGAACTGTTCCACGGTATTCACGGTGATACATCGGTTTCAATGGATTCTAAGGATAAAGAGATGCCACAACGTGCACGAATAATGAGTAACGACGTCTGGCGGACGTGATATATATTTAGAATTTCGGCGGTATTCATATTCTGCCGTTGAAGAATACGAGAAGAAAGGACCGACAGAGAAGTGTTATTTAAGGGCCGCGTTTCGAATTCGTAACCGTGGCGAAGGTGAGCGTTTTTGTTACGTAAATTCGATGAACTCGCTGAATAATGGGGCCGCGTCAAGGAAGTTCCGTGGAAGTAAAATGTTGGTTATTCCTACAGAATACGGCCGCAGAGCGTGAAATGTGAACTGTGACTGATGTGAATGGGCACGCGTGCCGCGGAGAGCTGCCCTTGTCGTACCAGTTCTCTGAGATCCTGGCATTTTGATAAGCGATTACCCGTGGACCCGAAGCTTTCGCATGAATTACACTCCCCATTAATTATATTGTACTGCTGCATTCTACTTCTCTCCGTCCCGGAGACACAGAAATTCGCCTAACATTTCCCCGATGCGTTTCAACTCTTAAATACCCCACGCATTCCGCTGGCTTCTCATTAATTGCTGCTTAAATGCCAGCCGAACAGCGAGTATTCTCTTAAACGAACGTCGCCCGAAGACGCCGCGCGCTTACCGTACACAGTATTCCACGATGCTATTCGAACGGTCTGAAATTGCACAACACGATGGGAATTTTAATAAGTGCTCGACGAATTCGTAGCTCGTTCACTCGAACCACTGGAATCTCCGGAAAAAGAGCAGTATTTCCATTAACGACCAGCGAAACGTCTCTTTAACCAAACGAATCCTTAACCTTATTCGCACCACGTGTTTTTGTAGCGAATCACCACGATGGACTCTCAGTGACTTATGAGAATAAGAGGAATGATTGTAATGTTATTGTTCTGTTTATAGGGCCCAAATTTTAAAAGCACAGGAAAGTTTTTGGAACTGCAATGTGAAATAATGAAAAAATTTAAGTAAAACGTACAAATGTGACTCAAAGGCATACCGTGGTTCGATTAGGGTTAAACAAGTACTTAAATATTAATACACGACCTCTGCTAAAATTAACCCTCGAATTAACTCAGAATTTCCCTTAACACATTGCGTACTGGTAACGAGAAATCTCGTTTTTATATAAAGACACTCAGCGATGCAACTTCGCTAATTACCACAGAGAAAAAAATATAAAATTTCATTCGAATTGATTATATATTTAAAATATATTACACAACCATATGTAATTGCCATCCGCACAGTTTTCTGAAAATTAGCCGGTACGCAACGTGATAACTCTACGAAACTCGAAACTTCTCGCAGCTCGTCTCCCTCCCAATTAAACCGTGCAACTTGAAAAATTCACGAACGAACCCCAACCTGTTGATCGGCGGTTATTAAAAAACAATTAAACAAGCCGGCAGTGAAATGTTAAAGTCGTATCGATTTATACGGGCCGGTTCCCGTCGAATCCGTGAAAAGGAGAGCGGATCGGGGCGAAGGTTACAAGGGAAGGGTTCAACGGCAGGCGCCGCGCCGGGTGGCGCATTCTTCGACGGTGGCGGGGCGGCTTTTAGGACGAGCTGTAAGTGGGGCTTGCATAAGTAATGACGTCGTCGCAACAGAAACGTCGCCGTGGCTGGGATCCCGGACAACAGGGAGAGCTTCCGGCCGCGGACGGCAGCTGCGACGGAGCTCACGGTGGCTCAGGTTAAGCCGATCGACGAAATCCGTTCGCTCGTCGTTACCCTCGCGATACAGCCGCAGAATCCGCACTCTCCTCCACGGGAAGAATCAACGTTTTCGCTTTCTACCGCGTGTCGGATCTTGTTCCCTCTAAACGCGCCGCTCGGCCTGCCCCTCTCGAGAACAATAACATCAGGGAACACGCTGGGGGATTAACCCTTCCCGAACGCGAAATCTTCGACTTTCTTGGATGTGTTTCGCATGGAGCCATCGGAGACTCTTATTTCTGCATTCTTCTTTGGTGCTTCAGCATCTTTATGGCTCTCGCTGGTATTATTTAATACTTCTGTAGCCGGCAACTTGATAGAGAATATTCCAAGGAGGTTTTCTATGTTGGTTTCAGGAAGATTCAGGGAGGATTTCGAGAGGAAAGGGAAGAGACTTCCGAATCATCGATTGAAATTGAAGTTTGTGTTATGATTTAGTATATTTGTGGTCTCTGGCAGTAGTATTTGGTGCTTCTTTCGTTCGAAACTTATTAACGAACATTCCACGGAGGTTTTCTATGTTGCTTCCGGAACGATTTAAGGAATCCTTATTTCGAGGGATGGGAAGTAATAGAAAGTACAGAGGTAATACGAATGAATCACCGGTCTAGATATAACATTTCCATTGTACGAGAGCTACTGTCGTATAAAGATTCGTATTAGGTCGATCTGTTCTTAAGGAATGAGAGAAAGCCGAAAAGAAACGGCTGCCCGTCTAACGGGAGAATAGAATTCCACGAGCGGAGGCATCCAGCGATGAATCGGCGCTCGAATGCTGCAGCGGCCCATAATCGACGGCGATATTTCTCCCCGCGTCGCTCAGCCTCGGTAATTGAACCGGAAAAAGCGTGGGTCCTCGTGCGAGCCGTGCACGAATTGGTCGCCGAAGAAACAATCATTTGTCGGCGGCCGATTAGTTTCTGGCGCGGCGGCAAAAAACCGTCGGAACGCCGGCCGGCCGGCCGTCCCCCGTGCCAAATTACGCGAACGATTACTTACCCATTACCATCGGAGGCCGCTTTATCGCGGCGGCTCGTTTCGCGGAAAGAAGCGGAACGGTGAAATACGATCGGCCGCTGCAACGATTCGATTCCGATAAGCCGGTTCGCGTCGCCGCCATGACGAATGCTGTCGCGCGCTCTCGCGGCACGACTACGCTCGACTTCTTTCCCCTCGACTTCTCATTTTCTCTTACCGCGTTGATAATTTATTGGGAGAATATGTGTATCTCACATCGCTGCTTCTCTCTGTTGCACTCTGTGTTTTTTGATCTTTCGTAAGGCCGAAATTATGGACGATGGAATGTTAATATCGTTAATCGTTCTGTAGGGAATTAAGATTGCATACTGTTTCTATATTTCGTATTAAGGTTCGCTCGACTTCTTTTCTCTCGACTTCTCATTTTTTCTTGCTGGGTTCATAATTTATTTGACGAATATGTGTGTCTTACATCGCTGCTTTTCTCCGTTGCACTGTGTGCTTTTTCGTAAGATCGAAATTATGGACGATGGAACGTTCATATCGTTAATCGTTCTGTAGGGAATTGAGATTGAACACTGTTTCTATACTTCATATGAAGGTTTGGTTCTCTCGGAATAGAAGCTTCTTTAGGTAATAATGAATATCAGATCTTGAATAATTGAAAACGGAGCATTAGTAAATTAACTGCTCAGGATAGACATTCTCGCAGATAACTTTGAATATTACATCTCGATCAGCCTCAACTGTAATTGATTAAGAGCCATTGAAAATCAATCGTTTAAAAATAGAGCTCTACCAGGCAACTTGGAATCTAAAATACTTCCAAATACATATTCCCTAGAAACCAGCTAAAAAAATCTCGATCATCCCTGTATCTAAAAAAATTTCCACTCTCGCGTCTCCCTAATCCGTCGCGTTCGTTCCTCGATTTTCCAGGAAAACATAACCGCGGATCACCGATGATCCACGCGAACAGGGTATCGCGCAAATCCACCGGCAGAAGTGTTAATCCCATCAGCCGCGCGTTTTTCGAAGGTCTCCGCGAGTCACGCGAGGCGGCCGAGCGACTCGCCGCGGCCACTAAATCATCGGAGCTCGTCATTAATCACGGGAGGCGAGCGGGCGCGGGCTCGAGTCGGGCCCCGCGATCCGACCGACGCCGCGGCCGTTACAAATTGTGTTACGCGAGATGCGCGGCGAGATAATCGCGGCGACCCGCGCGAAACGAGCGCCGATTGCCGGCCCGGGGGCCGGGGACTGCTTTATGACGCGTCGTTTCGACGGTTTCCGGTGACGCGGCCGGGCTTCGACGGAACCGGCGGGCGCGGACGATTTTTCTCCCGCCCGCCTACATTTTATTTTTAATTCGTCCCGATGATTTTTCTTCGTTTCGCGCGACCGACGGATATTTATCTGCCTCCGCCCGGATGAATATTTTCGTCCATTCGCGGACGCGCGCGCGGCCATTCCCGCGGCCCGTTAATTTCGCGTTTATTCCTGGGGCCGACCGTTTCGTTTCGACTCGACTAAATCAACCGGAATCTCTACGGGAGCCGCGTTTTGTCATCGATCGGAATCGTAGCGGGAGTTTTGTCGTTATCGCGGCTGAACGATGTTTCGCGGTTGCTATTATTGGTTTCGATCGGCCGCGCGATGAATATTTTATTCGGCCGAGGAAGAGACACCGGTAAATATAGGTATAACGTCGCGGGTAAGGAAGTCCCATTTAAAGCGGAGGCTTTTATGAAATCTTGATTTGCGTCTCGATCCCCCGGAGCCTCGATCGAGTTACTCTTCCGGCGTCCCATAGGCTCCGGGGCTCGCGGGAGCCACGTAGTTTCGTATTCCATTTGACACTTCGGATTTTCGAGCCCGGTTCGCGGTACAGGGTAATCGGATTTATCCGCGAATTCGAGCCGGGGATGAATTTCGGAGCAGACCATTAACTGGCGCCAGCCATTCGATACGGTTACCCGTTCTGCTGAATGTAAAATTCAACCGGACTACGGCTAGACGACCAACTTTCCGTTTCCTTGCTGTTGGCCGAGCTCGCGTCGAGTAGTTCGATGTATTTCTGGTAAATTGGAACTAGTGTAACATATTTCCTGGCGATTTAGTCTTTTGAGTCTTCTGGGGAAGATCAATGGATGTTTGATTAGTTACTTTGCTTACATTGATTGACACTAAAACTACCAGAGTCAAATGACCCATGCCTGATGTCTTCCTTTCGCAATTATTAGAAAGGTAACAAATGTTTCTCTGAGAAATTATTAAATTCATTTGGCACCACGCGAATTGAATTGTAAATCAATTAAAGTCTGAACACTCTTGGAGTTTCTATAGCGAATTTTTCAAAAGTCAATTGAAGTGCTCGGTAGTTTTAGTGTTAAATCACTTTGATCAAATTACAAGGAAATAATTAGGACTTGGAAGATAATTGATTTCGAATACAAATGTTATCGTAAATAACTGATGGAGTAATATAAGAATTTTCATATCAAAGAATTAATAATTCTTGCTTTGTATCTTTGCTATAGAAAGTGATACATAAAACGCTGATTTCTCGTGGCAGTCAACGTGTTAGATGACTTCAGCTATTGCCTTGCTTGATTTGATTATTATGATTATCAGTAAAATTTAAAAGTACCAAAGAGTCTAGAATCCTAATAATAACATGGCATTCTAAATCGAATTGAAAATACTAATGGATTAAATTTCATCAAATTACACGTTACACATTTATTCCCTTATTCGTTATCTTTACTCGAAACCATCGTCGAAGCCCGAGAAAACCCTCCAGCCAGCCCAATAATAATACCATTGAATGTGTAGGCGCATCTGCGCCGAGTTTCGTTTCTTCGCTACCGTGGCCATACCTTACCATTCCCGTTTCCTTTTTGGTATCGAGGCTGGTTTCTGGTGAACACTTCGATTACGTAAAGTCCCGCGAGCATGCACGACGACGGGGTAAAGGGTTAAAAAGGCCCAGTTGGACGCGTCCCGCGGCCGCGAGAGCCGGAGAGCCAGAAGGGAACGGTGCACGTAAAGAACTGTACGTCCGCATACATTAGTCCTGCGACCTCCGGGGTCATCCTTGCAATTTCGCGGCGCGGTGGGAACCCGAACCAGGACGACAGCTCCTTCTTTCCCGTATCCCCTCCCTCCGCGACTCTCCGTCTACCTTGTTCTCGAGCAGGCTCCCTTTTTTCCCTCGGTCGTTTGATGTTACCCTCGAAACCCCTAATGCTGCCGGGAAAGAATGATCAGCGGACAAAATGAAATTTACTCCGTGTAATTTGCCAAGACCGAAGATAGATGTATACCGTCTTTGACAACTTCGTCTGATATTAAACTGAAAATAATCGAATTGATTGGATTCTCAAAATTTGAGAAATGTGGGATAGGTCTGTTCCAGGTCGTCTGTTTCTACTTAGAATATCAACGAGCTACGAGATGTATCGTATATTACTCTCGCTAGTAACAGGAATATTGAATGTTCTCGATATTAGCACTATAGACGCAAACAAACGAATAAAGAGGTTCCCGAGAGAGCAGTAAATTAATCTCGAATTAATAATATCCAATAAAAACAATCCTCCGACGTCCCGGGAATTATACTTTATACTAGACTACCCGATCTGGTTTCATTTCAAGAATCCCATCCACTCGATGCGCGACGCTCGGCTCGTCGCGTTCCGCGCATTCAAATCGCCGATAAATATGCCTATTATATAGACACGGCCGATCTCGGAACGAGAGCCGAGAGGCCGCGGTTCACCCAAATATATCGCGCTCGTTCAACTACCCTACATATCCTCGTCCGCGACCGTCCCCCGCGCCGCGCCGCTCCCCGGAGACCGGGAATATTCATAACCGTCGTGATCGTTAATAACGTTCCCATTAAAACCGCGGCGTCTTCCGCCGACAGCGGTTTATTTGAATCGCAAAAACAACGACCGACTAACTGGATCCCGCCGCCCGACTTCGTTCTTCCGTCCAATTAATTCGCCGGCGAAATATCCCGTCCGCCCCGCGCCGGCTCGCTCTCGATCCCGGCCGATTGCATATTCATAAATCCTCCGGCCGGCCGTTACATTTTCCTCCTGCGCGATACCGGGACATTCCGCGACGCGGTAAACCGACGCGTTCTACCCTCCTGTCGTCAAGGAAATTCGCAGGTGGATAGTCCCATCCGCCCTCAATCTCGCCGCGAAACCACTCGCGAGGATTCCTCGGGAAATCTTTTCCCTCCGTGAAAGGAGACCGGCGGAACGGGGCGGGGAAATAAGAGAAAGCCCTCCTAATCGAGGAACTCTCGATCAACGTCTGCCGCCGGAAGGGAATCATATTTTCCGCGAGCGAAACGACCGGTTCACCCCCGCCCCCGCTCGCCAGACAGCGCGCTCGCTCTTCTTCTCCCTTGTTTCGCGACCGGTCCGTCGCGTCTGCCGCGTCGGGGCTGCTTTTTGCGGCGATTTTCTTGCCGCAGATCCAGCCGGTGATTGTCGCCGGGGTCCTCGGGATTGATAACGCGGGAGAGGACGGGTATCCGCCCGTCGATTATCGCGTACCACGGATCCGCTTGGCCGAGGGCTGAGACTCGGAGAGCCGGCGACTGGAAAAACGCTCACGGGGGACCGCCACGATTATTTATCCGCGGGAGATTCTTGTCTACCGGCGCGGCCGTAATCGACAGATTTTTGCCGCGTCTAGACGCGATCTGCGGTTTCCTTTTTTACGCGACCGCGTGATGGAGAGTTTCTCGTGATCGCTGCGACGCCGCGGGGGAGCCGGAGGGGCTTGTCGGGGAGGTGTGATGGGATTTGATAGGGGTAGTTTTTAGCGGACCAGCGGAAGCTTCTTCTGGAGTGTTCGGAATTGTGCCTGGTGTTTTGGGAAACTTCACCGGTGCATTTGATGGTAGTTTTATAGCTGCTGGGATCTTGGTTTTGTTAATGTAACTCTTAGTTGTATACTGGATGTTGGATTTACTACCTCACTGTATAATTTCCTGACAACTGAAGTCTGGAGTTTGTTCGTATTTGCTAATTTATATAATTTAGTGTAGTTCAGCTATCCACGGAACGTCTGTCTAGCTTTTTAGATCGGTACGCCATGCCACTTTCCGTGGATACCATATTTTGGACGGTACTGTACGTTATCGTCTGACTGCCCTCATTTGCTTTATTCAAACCAAAATGTATAAAGAAATCATAATCTGTTCATTTACAACTCTATTTCCACGTAATATACAGGAAATCATGAACGATTGTGGACAATCGCGTTATCTAAAGGCTAGACAATAGGTACAATGAACCTTCACGTAACCAATCCAAACCAATCAATAAAAATTTTTCTACCGTTCAACGCAACTCTCCAACAAATCCCTCCACCCTCCACTCTCGTAGACCCACCCTATACTCTAAACCATCGAAAACACCACCTACATCGAGCACCGTTGCCTGTGGTCCGAAGCAACAATCAAGCGGCAAGGAATAAAGAGCCATTCCATCCGGAAGAGGCAGAAGAAGAAGAAGAAGAAGTAGAAGAAGAAAGACAAAAAACCGAGGCAAGCAGAGTGGGGTACACCGGCCGGCAGAAGAATTCCAGGGGCACGATGACGAGGACTGGGAGTCACGAGCAGGCCGGATTAAAAGTTCGCCGAACATCGTCGAGCCCGATCGCCATGGTCGAGAGCTAATTAATTGCAGAACCCGGGACAGAGTGCAAGGAGCCGTGGAGAGGCCCGGCTGTGTCGGAACGGCGGAAAGCATCGGCCGTGGCTCCGCCGGGGCAGCGGGGTGGCGGGGGGTAATGGAACGGGCAGGACGAAGCCGGTGAATGCTGAAGTTAGTCAATAGGAGACTAGGAGGCCCGGTAGTTGGTTTACTTTTTGCCTGGACCTTCGGCGACGTTGCCTCTCTCGTATTCCTTCTGGTTGTCCCTTCGGCCCTCCCTCCACGCCCCCTCTTTCGCCGGTGGCTCCGGCCGGCTACGAAGACAGCCCGCCACCCCAGACTCCGTGGCTCCGACAATGGAGAGCTCGCATTGTCTTCGTGGTTTATCGCTTCCTTCGATTGCCAAGTACACGCCGCCGAGTCGGTCCTCCCGTCCTCCTTCCCTCCGGCCCGTCGCCTTTTACTCTCTCCCCGGCGCTTTTCTCCGTTCCCCTCTTTTCCGCTGTCCGCCGGCCCGGCGTGATCCTGGTAGCCGCTGCAACGCGGTAGCTACGGTGGTCCTTGCTCGTGATCGTTCCAACGTTACAAGAGGCCCGGACGGCCGTGCTTTTTCGACGATCCTCCTCGTCGTTCCGACGTCCAACGCGCCGCTGCAAAAACCCCGCGTCCGGACCTGGACCACGAACTGCTGAGACCGACCGTTTCGAGGCTTGCTCCCCGACACTGACCGCTCCCTACCTTTCTTTATGGGTGATCCGAGGCGATTCGATCCGGGAGTAATTGAATGATACCGACTTGATGCGCCGTTTCTTTGCGGCAACCCTTCCACCTGCCGCGCGGGAATGTTCGCGGGAATATGCTGCCCGTGGTGCCTCGGGTCTTCTGGGGTAATTATGAACTGGGATTTCTGGGGTATTGATTTGTGTTATTCAGGAGTTTGCGGGGCTCTGGGACTGTGGGATTTTGGAGGATTCTTTCTGGTTGGTTGTCGTTCGGTTGTTTGACGCTAGGTTTACGGATAGTTACTGTAGAGTTTGTTCCATCGTTCTTAGAAAGATATTCGTTCATTTAGATTTGAGAAAGGGTTAAAAGTCGTTAGTATACATTTGTATAACTATGAAGTTGATATTTACAATATGAAATGTACAATATCAACCAACTAATGGTTATAAAGTTCAATATGAGTCAAATTGACTCGTTCAAATCTAGTGTTAAGAGTCAAGCGATCATTAATAATAGAGTACATTATATATTCTTTCGTGAAATTTGATTGAATCCGTAGTATTTCTTGAATCTCAGCAATCACGTTCTTCCAAGGGATTCATTCGTCCGATTTCCCGGGCCGGCTCGTTAATTTTTCACAGTCCACTTTCCGTCGACCTGTTGCCCGAGCTCGATCTCTCCGAGATTCGAGGCTCGAGGTTTAAAGAAGCTGATTCCGAGCGGATCCCACGCGAGACGTGATTTTTTCGGCGGAACCGTTCACGGCGACACGTGTGCCGCTCGATTCCGGGATTTGTAGAATTGGTAGCGTTTTTTCCGGCGCCTGGTGAAACGGCCGTCCTCAGCCGAGTCTGGATGGCAGCCACACGCGGCTGGAGGCCGGGTTTTTCGTCGGATTTCGGACGGCCGTCGTCGCTGGTAAAAACGGCGAACGTCTGCGCGACGATCGTCTTCTCCCCCTTTCTCTGTACCGAAAAAGCTGAGCGTTGAACAATGTCGCACTCGTCAGATTTCGCCATTCGTCTTCTGGTTCGTGGAAGCGGGAATGTAGCAGACGCTGTGGGCTTAATTGTGAAGAGTTCCTTCTGCGTTCTGAATCCCATTGTGCAGAATTTATTCAATTTGCCGCAGCCATAACGTTCCCATTCAACAATTAGAGGATAATACTTTCCTCTTCAGAATTTATATCGTAACATTAAAACTGGATGATTGATCTTTGATAATTATCAATCTACAATAATAATCTTCAATCTCTATCGACACTATAATCAAACTTCCAAAAGAATATTTAACAAAACTACCAGTTCAATCTTTCCATCCATACTTTCAATTCTTTATATCTACTTCACTACAGACTCTCAACAAATACAAAAATTATTCTTCGACAAGAGCTCAAGGGAAGTTCCTGTTTTATTACCTCTCAAGATCGTATCTCCGCAAAATGTACAAAAATCGCGCGCTCGCCGAGTCCCAGCGGCAGCGCCTAAAAGAAATTCCTGGCAAGATTTCCGCGCGGCGTCTCGGGCACGAGCATTCCGCCGGGGAGCCAACAGCCACGATATCCTGTCCAACGAGAGCACGAGGAAGGTTTCTATCCCGGTGTCCGCGTCAAATCCTTGGGCATAACTCGTCGCGACCGGTCTGCGCGGAAGTCGGCCGATTAATTGAAACGGTTTGGTCGCGCGCACTTTTTGAAGTAGTCGGTGCTCGCATAACCGGAAACGCGGGGTGGCGGTGACGCCGTTTCCGAAAGTCGTTAACGGGGGACTCGAAACCAATGTCTCTCTCGACGGCCATCCGCTTAATGAACCGTGTACCGGCTGCGGCCGTGGGACCGATCTTTTATTTCCGACTCGCCGTCGGATCGACCGGTGTGTCTGACGGTTCGTTTTTGCGATAACCGGGGACAGGGGGGGAGGGGGAGACGGCGAGGGAGGCGGCTCGCGAGAGAAAAAGATCGAGCGAGGGACGAGTCGCGCGTACGCCTCGCCCGTTGCAATTTGTATTTTCGGCGTCGTAAACACGTCCGTCGCGTATCGCGAGCGCGTCCCGCGCGCGTATTTCAGGCCCCGTATATAAATCCGTTATTCAACACGCCATTAAGTGCTCGGCCCGTTGGAAACGGCGCGGAGAGGGCCGGCGGAGGGGGTGGACCGACCGAGGAGCAGAAACGAGAGGGCCGCGAGTCGTAAATCGCAATTACGAAGCGGCGCGCTTGAGAATTTGTCGCGCGGGATCTAAGCGTTCGTCGCGGAAAGAAACGGCGCGAGAGAGAGAGAGAGAGAGGAGACGACGACGCTGCGGGACCATCAGACTTCGCAACGTGGACGTCCTGGACCACCGTCGAGGGGACGCTGGCACCGCGGCGTTTTTGCAGCTCCCGGTACACGCGCCCCCTTTGCGCGTCGCTCCCGGAAAGATCGGATTTCTTCGACATGATTGCTTACTTCGGTCGATGTTTCTTTTTCTATACCTTCGTGTCTGACTTTCTGAGTGTGTGGTGTGTCTTTTAGATTTCCGAGTTGAATATTCCGAAGACAGTGAATTAATGGGTCGATTGAACAATTGATCTATGGATTGATAGATACGTTGATTCGTTTCAATGGAGGACGTCGGAGTTGAGCTAAATCAATTATTCATCAGGCAATTGTAGGTTCATCGATAGATCCGTACATCGATGTCTATCAGTTGATAGATCAATAGGTCGGTGGATGAATTGATAGATCGACAGATCGATAGTTTAACGCATAGACTTATCAATTGATAATTTCAGTGAAACAGTAGAAAAATTGAATTAATACTTTTCGAATCACTGGTAATACCTTCACAGAAGACTATCCAGCAAATCAGATTCAATTTTAGCTTGCAAGGTCCAATGGAGCTAAAAAGATCGCCGGGTTCAGTGAAATACAGCAGCCGAAACGCGGCGGGCCCAAAAAGTCCATTATCCCCGATCATTAACACAGAGAATAATCGCGCAATTATGATGAATAATTACGTACCCTCATATCCAGCAAGCCGTTCCCGCCTAGAGGCTGTCACGCGTAGTCCTGACAGCGAGAACCCGAGGACCACACAGTATCGTTTGTGGAGCCGGTCGCGGGTCGCCATAATTCGAATGGAGACGAGTACGTCTCGGCTCGTTCTATTCCTCCTCGCTGCCAGACGCGGCGCAAAATCAATTACGCGCGGCGCAAGACGCCGACCCGACGAGCAATGACAAACATCCCCCTTAGTGCACGTGCCACGGCGAGCTGCGACTGCGATCGGTTAAGCTGGATTATGGTTTCCCCACCCCCGCGCGGCCTTCGTGTGCGTCCGTGGAAAGAAACGAGACCCTCCGTCAGGCAGGCTACTAACTCCTCTTCCTCGCCATCTTTGTCCTCCGACGAACCTACGCTTAAGCCTCGTGCGCACGTCCAAGATGCGTGCATCGAGTACTATCTTCCTACCACTTGACTACTGTGGTAGTAATGGAAATAATTATGTTTTAGGTGAAAAAAACATAGGAACAGATAATCGAATAAGATACAAATAAATAGTGTAGGGCTACTAAAATAAAAACTAAGTCCTTCCTCAACTGCTTTTCCAAAAAGGAGAACTCAGTCGAGGGCGTACGTGACCCAGGTCATGGTGGTCCCCTTGGTCATAAACTTGTCAATGGGCCTGGACTATCTCTCAGTCCAAGTATCGACAAGCAAAAGGGCGAACCGTTTACGATAGAAACGATATAACTCGCAGTGTACAGGTCTTCTCTCCAAAGCCAACGCGACTCTAAAAATTCGCCATCCGCACAATCATTCTCCCTCACAAGTATTCTCACTCGCACTTGCAAGAAACTCTCAAGCACACCCTACTCTCACCATCATCCTCGCTTACGCATCGCTGGGGAAACTCGCGAACCCTTGGGCCTGGTCTTCATCAGTCTCTTCTGTGACCCTCTTCCTTTCAGAATACTGTTGCGTTAAAACTACTACACTAATGCGAGTGTTGATAATTGACATCTAATTACGTCGACGAATATCGAATAAAACGAGGAAAAGTTAAAATTGATCAATTAGAACTGCATTTCGCTAGTGAAATGGTAGCAATACCAGGTTGTATAATGCAACCAGCAATGTAAGTACAGTCGTCGAGATATATCGAAGTCGCGAAACAGCTTGGGCGTTGAAGTAAGCATGCTCCGAACGACGCAAACGAGCCGACGGAAATGCGATCTTCCGAAACCGTTTGTTACCTCTGACACGGTCTACCCTGCGATCAATTGGTTACGCAACTGGCTAAACCAATTAATGCCGAGGCATCGATTGGGCTCCGCGGTGTATAAATTCCACGTTCAGAGTTTCGTTTAAGAGCTGTCTACGGCGTAGCAACGATTGCTTGTAGCTCGACGCCGGCAAATTGGAAGTAACCGGCGTCGCTCGGTAAACAGAGAAGAAAATCGTGTAGACGCAAACAGACGGTTATGCAGGTTTCACGAGACCCAGGAGTCGGCGCCGCGAAGCGTTCCGGCGTGTGTAGGAGGCTTTACTCGCGACGAAGGAGCCAGCGGATCCCGAATATCCGGCTTTGAAACTGTTCCCCTGTGCGCCGCGTTCGCCCGGCCCGATGATAGAGGACGGATAATATATCATCCGTTGAAAATTCAGATTAGTAGGGAACGCCGGCTCGGGCTTCATCGATGATATACTCTTCGCTGCACGTTACGGGATTGCAGAAACAAACCTCCGCTAATCGACCGACAGACGTGCGCCGTGGCACAAAGGGAATGCATTAAGCGCCGCGGACTCGTGAAACGTCTAACGGCAGAATGGAGGATACCACCTCGTGTCTATCAACCGCCAGGCCGTTTTCACCGCGCGCTGTTCAGCCACGGCCGAGTTACATTCCACCATTGCGTGCGATCTACTCGACTGCGTCTTTGTGTAACCCTCGGAACGGAAACATTCTTTGGGTATGATGTCTATGGGCGATGCGTGTTGCTCCAGCCAGCAATCTCGGCAGAATTTATCGAACGCTCTGTTCCCAGCTTTCGCATTCTGATGAGCTCGAGTTCCGAGGAGGGCATTTGGAAAAGAGAATTTTACGGAGGTCGGCTCTCGAAATCGAAATGATTTTATCGAGTTTCGAAACGAGACAGATAATTGTCTGATAGTGTATCACGAGTTTGTTATATTCGTGAAGAATCGAGTATACATTCATTAAAAAAACAAAGTCGCTATTTATCCATCAGAGACAATCGAGTATCTAGTTGCAAGCATTTCCTGCAAATCTTGGATTATTTATAGTCAGCGCCTCCAGTGTCCTCGAGGGAAGGCATCCGCCGCATATCCGAGTCCCTGTGATCTAAATGTAACCCAAGAAGACAGTACTTAGCACGGTACTCATCACTTGGCGCCATGCTTTGAACTCTCCGCGGCAAGTGTTCCCTGTTGCATCACGTTGCACGCGAGCTGCGCCGGTTAAAATGGCAGTGTCAATCCCGGAATTCTGAGCGGTTCGAGCGGCGAGGTCGTTTCGCGCGATAAATCGATTTCCCGTAGATCGCCGCGGAATGTCGGTGGCAGGGGCCGATAAACATTTCAATTAGAAACGTATTAGGGCCCGGCACGCGAGAGCCACCCACGTGGAAGGGTCCGCCCCCGGGGGGCAGTTCGCGGGCCAGTGGCCGTGTATTTTCGTGCCGCCTCCCGAGCAAATAAAAAGACGACGGGCAAAGAAGATCGTGCGGAGACGTCGGCGGACCACCCGCGAGCAGTCGGCTTCCAGAATCGATAAGGTGAAGGAGGCCTGGTTGGTTCGTCGAATCCTTTCGCCGGTCCATCTGTCTTCCTAGCCTGCCTCCTTCTCAGCCGAGACCTCATTCTTCCTTCCGACGCTGGAAATCACGGTGAACGCGTTGAACCCCTTGACTTTTTGGCGTCCAGGACCACCAATCAAGTATAATTCGATCGACTGAACGGATCGGTGACCTATTTCTAGCGGAGTACCATTTTTCTGTAAAATTTGGGAGATTAAGTGCTGGTAGAATGATAGTCTGAAAGAAATAGAAAGTGTTGAATCGAAATGATGCAAGGTTGAATTTAATTATTCGAGGTAGGTTCAAGGATTATAGACGTGGGATGAAATAATTGTTTGTATACTTTTCAGTTACGAATGTTGTAGTGTAGAATGATAATCACGAGAAAAGAATCATTCACCTCAGTTAACCGCTATGATTTCTTTCTCAACTCTGATACGACTATTTTGTCATTGAGAATTTCTTGGAAAAGGAGAAAAATTATAAGCTGTTTCCTTCTAAATATAATAATTGACAGAAGAATAACATTTATTTTAAATTCAAATGAACTGAGTAATACTTATATTTAATAAATTATGACTTCTTTCTCAACTGTGATACGACTATTTTGTCATTAATAATTCCTTCTAAATACAATAATTGATTACAGAAGAATAACATTTACTTTAAATTCCAACGAACCGAGTAATATTAATATTTAACAAACCACGTTAAAAATCCTCGCAAGCCCTGCGTGTTATTATAAGTCAAGGGATGAAATAATTTAATATTACTTTCCTAAAGTAAAATAATTTACATAGAACAAGGAGCAGGATACACATACCATCGCCTCGGGCAAGACCCAACGCGTCGAGTCGTAAGAAAAACACTGTGTTCCGAATCGTAGAAAATTATAGATTAGCCGGCTCTCGATTGACGTCTCAAATTGCCGGGTGCTTGCGTTCCTACGGGAATACTTTCCGAGGACTCGTATGAATAGCATTACACAGTGCCTGTCGGTTGCCGGAACAAGACAATTCTCGGTCGGCGTGTGCGTGCGCGGGTGTAGGCCTGTTGTTTGTCCGTAATAAATAATTGAAGGAGGTTTTTGTGCCCGGGAATTACTTCCATCCCGATCGATTATCGCGCACCAGATAGATTTCTCGTTTGAAAGAGCGGCCCCCGAAGCTACAACAATAGCCGGCGAGAAAGCTGGGGGGTGGCCCTTTCACCGCGCCCGGCCTTCCCCGATTGCGCCCGTATTTCCTCGCGGTTATTATTTGCAAGGACCCCCGCGACTCGTCGACGGCACAAGTGGGCTGACGTCGCAAATCGCTTTTCCGGCGGCGGGAGCTGCCGTTTTTTCCGCCCCGGAGCGGGATTATTGCTGGAGGAAAAAGTTTCTAGGGCTTTGGACGAGGTCGCGGATATATGGGCTCTGTCCGACAGTTGGAATGAATATTTTTGTGGGTTACTGGGCGTCCGCCGCTCGCCCGTTGTTTCGGTTATAAAAGAGGAATTTTTCATCGCGCTCGGGAAATTTTATATTTCGAATTACCGACTCCCCTGTAACCCGTCATTCTCCGTGGGAGCTTCAAATTTAATTCGAGGTACAACTTTTACGCGAAACATTTTTTAATATATTCGATGAGATATTCGACACTACTACCCTGTGACTTTCTCGTATCATTGTTAACATATGAATGATTCTTGACCCTTTGCGGACGAATGTCGACATTCCGGCGAGATGAAATTTTCATGTTTCGAAGACTAAGTCACAAATGATTTAATTACTCGAACAGCAAGAGATCAGCAGTTTCCTTTTGTTCTATCAATTATACAATTGATTAGCTTCATCTGTTGAAGGTTCGGTATATTTCAATCTTCGTCCGCAAAGGGTTACGCTATTGAGCTCGTGTAACACTTTACTATCGACAGTTTGAAAATTTTCTGACAGTTCAATTGGAAATTTCATTTGAAGGCATTGGATTGATAACAGTAGAACAGTCCGTTATCTCGATCCGTAGACAACGAACATCGAGTTTCGTCGAATTAATCTAGAAATTTCCATCGAGCCCCGTGATTGTACAAGGGGTCGAATATTATTCATAAAGACGCAAACCACGATACATAGCTTCGTTCAAAACCGCTATAAACGAGTGGCGTATTTTCAACATTTCGTAGCTTTCGGCCGGCGGAAGTTCGAATGACAGTAGACCCCTAACTTTTGATCAGCGGTGTACATCACGGAGGATAGGAAGCGCTAATGGCCGGCTCGCACGGTATATATCAGCGAATAAACGAAATAATATTTTTCCGCGGCCGCAACGGGCGCAAATGTCGGAACGAGCCCGGGTTACCGCAGTTTGGCGGTCGTTGGCACGGCTTCTGAAAACTTTGCCGGGCCGCTAACTCTCCCGTGTCAAGTCGAATCTCGCGGATATTACATTGACGCTGCAGATTACCGGGCCGAGCCGCCGTTTGCTCAGTACATATTACGAGCCACCCCTCGGTTCTCTCGGTATGTCAAATATTTAACCGAGTTTCAACGCGGAATATCAAATGGAACGATCGATAGGAGTCACCGCCGGCTTCAGTCGGACACGAGTTACACGCACGCACGCAGACACGGTTCAGCGCACGTCTGCCGTCCGCCCCGCGCCCCCCGTTTCGCTGTTCCGCCGTTTCAACCCCGCCGTTTGACTTCCCTCCTTGTAGCCAAACAAGTCCCTTGTTCGTCCTTTCTTTCCTTTCGGATCCTCGCTTCTTCTTCGATTTCGCCCGGTGTGCAAACACATTCTTTCATGGCTTTCGTACGCTGCAGGCTCGTTCTACTCCCTTTTGAATTAACAACACCGCGCGGGGAATGGAGTGGAATAATTGCTCAGAGGGAAAAAGAGGGAATTATGCTACGAAGTTTCTTGATATAATTTGGAAAGTCAAATAGGGAGTTTTTAACGCATTCGCGTTGACGAGAGGATCATTGATCGATCACACGTGGAATTAACTTTTTGCACTTGGGAGGTGACTACTAATTAATTAAATATAGTGAAATTATAAGCTTATATATAATATTACGCTTTATATAATGTATAGATATGTGAAATATTGATTTGGTTTCTTGATTTATGTAGGTTTTCTTATTGGTTTCAGAGAACGTCGCTTATCTTATAGGAAAACGTTGAATATCTCTAGTGGAAAATTATCGAGCAAAGGGTTAACTCTAATCTGCATATTTCTAAATTTTAGTAGCAAAACTGAAGAAGTTCCTTAGGTATGTGTAAATCTGCATTGCAATTTGAGTGTTTCGATTGTTATACGATGGAATAGATAAGGTTTATCTTAACCCAGGTTCAACCGTGCCCATCGATTTCCCCGCGGAAAGTGGAGCGATCCTTTCAGGACCGTTTCCATCATCGTTGACCCACCATTTCCTTTCGGCGCTGAAAGTCGAATCGGTACAATGAGATCGTTCGAGCATGTCACCCCGATATTCCATCCCCCATCGACGAGACTCTCGACAGCGGGACTAATGGCGATCGCTCGAGGATTATTTATCATTCATAGGAGCCGCGGCTCGAATAAAGAAATCTTTACGGCGGGGGCGTTCGTTTATTTTTTAAAACGGTACCGTATATCAGGCGGCCGCGAGCCGCGCGAAACCGGGCGCAAACATTTTACACGAATCTCGACTTTTACGAGCGAGTTTATGTCTCGCGATCAAATATTTCGCTGGCCCCGCGGGTTGCATCGCCGCGGCGCAGCGCCCGGCAGCGCGCAGTAATATACGATTATTATAATTTATAAATTACTCGCGGGGAAATTCCCGTCTACGATAGGGGTGGCGCCGTATTTCATCGGATCTCCGCTGAAATTCTGTCGGACTTGTCGCGACCGTGGCAATTAACGCGTGAAATATACTTTCACGGGTCGGTGTCGTTAATTGGGTCTCGATACTGCGCGAAATGTTTGCCCGGGACGCGCGGGAACGCGATAAATAAATTGAAAAGCTGGAAAAGTGGGCTCGATAATCCGCGATCCGATGAATGCCCGTTGCCAATGAAAATTGAAAACGGCCGGCCCCCCCGCGGACCTCGGCGCCTCTGTTGCGTACACTAATTAACGTATTTAATGATCGGTGACGAATCGAGGCCCGTATGTAACTCACGTTTAAATATTTATTAATATTCTCGGAATTACTCGCACTGATAGCCGCTGGCTCTTGTCGCCGCTCGAATATTTTAAACTCTAGCCGCTTCATCCGATCGACGTCAAATTTAATTGAAACGAACGAAATATCCTTTAACAACGCAACCTTCGCGAATCCCTCGTTCCACGATTCGTTTCACAGTTTCATTATAGAATATGAAACGTCTCACGATTATCCCGATTCAACGTATCTCGATCGTCCCCGAAAATCCGGGTTCCGGAAGTCCCAAGGAGACCGTCGTATCGGCTAATATGTGGCCGCGGTAACAAGTCACCATCATCCCCCAGGAAAGTACCCCGGTTGTTTTCAGGCCGTTCAAAGGGATCCGGCGAAAGATACGAGGTCGGGATTCCGAGTTTCACGGGAATATTGCGCGTCGCGGCGGCGGTCGAGGATCCCGGCCGCAGGTATATTCATAAGCGGCTGGTATAAACCTCATAAGCAATGCAATACACTCGAGGGTGCACCTTCGGGGCGGGGGCGGCGCGCGTATTTCAAGTCCGCGAAGACGACGCTTTACAATGACGCCGCGGCGTGAATTAACAAACGCCCCCGGTCTCACGAGAAGTTAAGTGCGCCGCCGGTGATACACTGGCACTCGTAATCCCCTTTGCGCGCGACATAATTCGCGTTTACGCCGACCATCCCTCCCGCGTAACACGTGTCACCGTAACCCGCCGGCGGCGTCGGCGTTGCCGAGGAATGACGAGGAGTTCCGTCGGACGGAATAAAAACGTAAGACCTCGCTCGACCGATCAGGGGAACGCCGCTTTCTCGCGCCGCCCCGTTCACTCCTCATTTCCGCGGAATCCACCCCTCTCGGGTTCTGCCGGTCGGACCTTCCGCTGTCTGCTGGAAGCCCGTTTTTGTCCGTGGAATGAAAATTTAAGGCGAGCCCGGGTAACGAAGCCTTTGAGATTTCGCTGCAATTTCACCGGTGGCTTGTCAAGGGGTTGCAACCGCGGTCGCCGGCTAGAAGAAGTTAATCGCTTAATTTCGCCTAACGCGGAACACGCAACGTTCGAGGGTTTATACTTGGTTTCTCGATAGTCGAGATGTCACCGGTCTCCGCTGCATAATTTCGCTCGTCCTCGGATATTACGCTTATTTTACTATCACTGCGACACGGCGGTTATCTTATGGACTCTATTTGCGGTTTCAATTCGAGTCTTCAATGATTCAGGCTGGCTAAGAATATATCAAGTGCAACGATCCGATGGTTTTAGGTATCGCGGAGGCGAAGTGTTGGGGTGTTCGAAACAATTTCCTCGCGAATAATAGCGATTAAGGCTGGACTACGCGGAGCGGAGGAAGAATCGAAGGTCGAGGACTGGAAGAGAGCGCGGCGCACGTTTACGTACTCCTCTCTTCAGGTGTGTACGGTTTCCTGCAAATATTTGCCGAGTCTTCCCGCACTATTTATTTATCTGACCCGGGCCCGGGGGGATTGCCTGCGACGGCGCACGTTTTTGCGTGCGCCGGTGTGCGTGCGCGCGACTCGCCCGTGGGAGAGAGACAGCGAGCGCCGAGAGCAATCTAACCGCGGGCAGAAAATCAGCTTTTGAGGGAATACTCGAGCCTAACCCCCTGAAACAACAAAGAGCCGGCACTTTGCGAAGAAGCCGACTGTCCACCTGAAAAATCTCTCCTTTTATCTCCTTTTTCCCTCTGCGTCTCTGTCGCTCCTCTTTTTCCCCTCTTCGCTCTTCTCTATCTCGGTCTCTTCAATCTCCCCTTTACCTCTGTTCTCCTCTCCACTTTTTTCCTACTTCTCCAACGATGTTTGCCCCGAAAAAATGACTTCTGATTAAACGTCTCCTTTTATCCGCCCATCCGCCCGCGAACCGCGTATACAATGCCGAGAGAGGTGCTCCGCGGGAGCCGTTGAAAAGGTGACGAGGCTAGAGAACCTCTAATTGCACTGTGTCCCCGGCGCGACTTAATTCTATTGAATTTAACCGTGGATTAACTCGGACCGGGTTCAAACCGCGGCGGACCCGGCCGGCTCTAATTGCTGTATCTATACTTGAATTTAACGAGACGGAGTGTAAGGCAAACTGAACCGAGACCTGGATAGAGTCTAATGCAAACTTAACTGGCCTTAAGGCTGACGGAGCCGAGACGTAACACCGGGTAGGAGATGTTGTTGTTCCGACTGCTGCCTAATTCGAATCACAATGTCATTAATCTCGGAGAGATGGCTCGGCCGCTGAAGATGAATCGTAATCGCGTCCCGCGTCTAATAGGAGCCGCGCGATTAAACGAGATTCCCGAGGCTTTAATCCCGTTACATTTAATCCCGCCCGAACTTCGCTAGTAAAACGCAACTTCGCGCGGCGGTGTCCCGGCGAAACGATTATATCTCTCGAACCTCGAAATTCCTTTGCGCGTTATTTCGAATATACAGTCCCGCAGGTGGCCGCCGAGGGTCACATTCGTTAGGCCGCCCGTGAGGCGTACAGCCGTTCCGAGCACCGGCCGAATAGTTCGGCCGTCGCAGTTCCCAACTATTTCCGTTAAATTCCGATTGGCTCGGTATCCTCAGACGCCGCTGCAGCCGCGGGGTATCGCGTAACCGCGAAAATAATTCGCGCTTTAATTCCATTTCTATTTCGATCCTCCACGGTATCCCCGGAATACCCTCGCGACTTCGCGCTGCCGCTCAATTTCTCAAAGTCATAACACTTCGTCGGAAGTTCGACTAAAAACCAACGGAAAAAGACTCCGGGAGGAGCGAGAATCAACGGACTTCTCGAATGAGAGGAAAAAAGAGTGGCGGAGTCCCAAGACGCAACGCTCCCAGCGAAAGACAAACTCGACAAAAACGAAGGGAACATCGAGCGGACGCGGATACTCCGCGCGCCGCGTCATTCCGCGCGGCAGTAACTCTTTGCGCGGGCCTGGTATTTGACTTGGTGAAGGCAGCGTCCCGTGGGTTCGGCGGTTCCGGGCTGGCGCCTACGGCGAATCGGAATTATCCTCGGATAATCCCCGGCTGCGAACGAAAAGGCTTGCCAGGGACGTATCAGCGCGCGAGACTCGTACGCGGCGGAGCGCCAAAACAGTTCGACGCCGAATGATCCGTGAAAATGCACCCTTTGCGCCGGGCCAGGCTGCCAGCGCCGGCGACACCGTCGCTGGCCGCTAGACAAGTATTTGATCACGGTACGCGCGCCGGGCCCCCTCTAATGAAGACACCCACCCCCATTGTTGCCGCCGCGGTATCTCCATTATTTTTGCGGCGTTATTAAAAATCCAGCGTGGAACCGGGACAAAGAATTCGACAGGCATTGTACCCTCGTCGTCCGTGCTTTTTGTTCGCCCGGCTAAATGTCAATGAATCCCCGTCCCCGCCCGTTTCGCTCTCGTTTTCGTTCCCTTCGCCGTCTCCTGGCCCCGCCGACATCGTCCTTCGCGTTCCGACCGGTGTCGTCGTCGCCGGTCCTGATCCCGGGGCGCTGCTGGAAGCCGTTTCGGGAGGAATCAATCGGCGAGGGGCTGCGTCGTCAGCCCCGCAGTTGATTCAACGCTGACTTTTCCGACTACCGTGTCAGCCTCGTCGTTAGAACGGAGCTGTATTTTGGATGTGAATTGTGCTGAGGTTTGACAGGGGTTTTTTCGAGGGGGGTGGGCGGGTTGAATTGACGCTGGCAGCGCCAGATGCGTCGAATTGGAACGTTTTGGATTCCTTTTTTTGTGATTGTTGGAAACCGGAGAGCTTTTAGGAGATATTGATCTTAGGTCATTAACGCGTTCGCTACTGGCGTCGTATATTCGCGACGGCCGAAATTATATTTTACGTAATGAAAATGAAATTAATGGATATTGTTATTGGACATTATGAACTACGACGTTATATTTAGGAACTCGATGACTTGTTTCAGGTTCAGTTTTCTAACATTTTGTTTAGATTTACCGAAATACTATAATTGAGGAGACCGTTAGCGAAACAAGTGCTGGTAGCAAACGTGTTCAACTGGACCAACCCGCAGATAGAATTTTATATACAGCTTTGTCTAATTCAGAACGTCAGTAGATAAATTCTAATTCAGAATTTCCCTAGATATAAATTCTCTTCCATTTCATACAACAGCGTACAAACCACTATATTTGATTACTGAATAATCCCGCCATCAAAAACAAGGATTAATCAATGGCATTATAGAATCCTCCCTCACTTGCAAAATAATTAACACACCACCGCGAGGCTGTCCGCGTGGGCAGATTAATAAAGTGGTCCACGGTTCCAATCGTCCGTCCGCAGTTCATCCCTCCCGCCAACTTTCCTCCGTCACCGGACGCATTTCGGGCATCGCTGAAAGAGACGTAGCAGCGTCCCAATTGTGTACCGCGGACCGCAAAACTGGGTAGCGCCTACCCTTCGCGGCGAAAACTCGGAAAACCATCGGTGCCGGTCCGCCGGGGCGGCGGCGGCGGGGGCGAGGGGCCACTTTAATCCCGGCGGCGCGGCGGAGATCAAGCGATAACGAATTTAATTTTAGCACGCGGATCGAAATTCTATACGCGAGCCGCGGCGCGGGGCGTCGGAATTTCCCGATAAATTTCGCATGAAATTTCAAACTGCCGTTAAAACGATTACACGTCGCTGGCCGGTGCTCCTGGGCAGGGGGGTTGAGCGCATAGAATAGAGAGCGAGGGGGTGCACCGGCGAGTTACAAAAGCCGGATGGATCGGTACAATGGAGAAACACCGATCGATCCCCGGCGCCCGATCGCCGCTGACTTTTGTCTCCGAAAATGGTGTCGCGGCCGATTATTAAATCTTGCGTTACCTCCCGACGAGGGGGGTTGGAAATCGAACGGGCAAACACGGCCGCCGGATGAATCTGTAACCGTGGAGGGGAACGCGGAGGACGGAAAGAAGTGGGAAATAACCGTGGAAGGGGCAAGAGAAAGCGGGGACCAGCAGGATTGCTCTATGGGGGTGGTTTCGGGGCATGGATACCCAGCCTCTACGGCCACGGTAATGGTTATAGCACCATCGCGTGCAATCCCATTAGCACCGATGCAATTTACCCGATCTATCACACCCTATTAAGCGGTGCGCTTTCCACCGACCCCCTTTCCGCCCCCATCGCCGCCCGCCGGCAGCCCCTCCGCCCGCCGCCGTGGCCGCTCGATCGCTTAACGCTCGTTTTAATCGAGTTTGCGCAACCGTGGCCGGGGTCCTGCGCTTTCGGCAGCGGACAATGTTTTCCAGAGGAAGGCCAACGACGACGGTCCGGTATCCGCGGGCGGATACCGGCTCCAACGATGAAAGAGCGCGCCGAGTCAGCGGAGCCGAATGGTTTCCGATAATTAAACCCTGCCGCGCCGCCCTCCCTTCCCGAGTCACTTGCCCGTTCATCGATTTTTATTCGACGTATCGTGATTTTTCCCGTTCGAACCCCGTCGGAAGTTTCTTGTCCGACGCGGGTATGCTTCTAGGGTAGAAGTTGGGAGTTGGAACGGTTCAACGTTTCGAGTACCTAGATTGGGTCTATTGATAGCCTTCGAGTACTGGATTTATACAGTTTGCTGGTTCTTTTCTGTGAATGTTCATGGTTAGGGTAAAGGTCGAACGTTCGTTCTTACGTGGATGGGTTATAGCTTAGCGACTATGCTCGGAGAAACCAAGTGGAGTCGCGTTTTTAGTAGCTATACCTCTGCGATGAAAGTGCCCTAAGACTGTACGAAATTGAATTAAACCTTTATGCGTTGTTTTTCTGGAACATTCACGAGGATCAGTGGCTCCGCTGACCCATACGGAGATAGCAGTGGGCCACGGTAGGAGCTCCATTAAAAACTCTATATGAATCCCGGTGCTTAGAGCGCTCGAATAGCGAGTCTTATTAGTATTCCGGCTGCGAAACACCTGGCAATCGACTCGAGGCACTCCCGGGGAACCGCATTATCGTCGTAAAGTAATCCCGGAGCGGTATCCGGCGAGCAGTCCCGCCGATTACGCCGCGGAGTATTCGGAAAAATGGCCGGATAATTGCCCGGTCGTCCCGCAAATTGAATCCTGACGCGTAACGGAATTCCCGATGATACGCAATTCCGCGGGGCGAGACGGCCGCGACGTTCCCGCGATACGCGTCGACGCGGGAGGCGGATCTTCGCCCGAGCGCGGGGACAATCGCGGATTCCTCGGTTTTAGCCGGGCCGCAACTTGATCCGCTAATGTACAATGCCCGGCCGTCCTATCGCCTGGCGGCGTTATCGTTCGGCCACCCCGCCGGGAGATACTCGCAATTACGGAATGGAAGCTCATCGATGTATGGAATCGCGGTGGCTCGAAAGCTCTCGAGCGATACTCGCGGCACGGCCCTTTGCCCGCGCGATACGAGATTAACTCTATGGGCGCAGATTAAAGAGACGATAGACTCGGCGCGGCGCAGCGCGACCGTGATAAGCCGCGACCCTTTGAGGGCTCTTGTTACCGCCGATTTATCTGTTCAATTCGATCTTTTGATTTCGAATGGTTACAATAGTCTTTGCTGTTCGGCTGATCGTTGAAGCTGCGCACAGTGAAATGGGAGGTTTGGGATTTGTAGATAGAAACTGCGGCATTGTGCGACGGGAGTAGTTGATTCCGGAGTGAATCGGTAATTAGAAAACGCAATTTTTGGCAATGACAGTAACGAGGTAAAATATAGAATTAGATTTAAATCTATCCCTATATTTAACTATATTTAACTAGATCCCTAGATTTAAAACTATCTCCAGAAGATTAGAGAATCTTCCACTTTCAACAGTTAATAACGAAAGTTCGAATTATAAAAGGAATCTCATATTGTAAGACTATAGAACTAGTTTCTCGGAATATGTAAACTCTACTTAGATTGTAAATCACGCGGCTCTCCGAGGGTACAAGCTTCGCTCAATTCGCGAGGCAGTCCCGAGGCGGATCGAAGACGCAGTATGTTGTTCGAAAAACAGTCTTTCGGCAGTTTGCACCACCGGCTGCTCTACTCTGGAAGACGAGGGTGGCTTCGCCCCTCATCGGAGGGATATAAGAGGGGGTGTATCCGGCTCCTCCTAGGGTCGTAACGTCAGCTGGTCCCTGAGTGAGTTGCGTGGATCCCGGCCCGCCAGGTCTACTCCCGTCGATTTCGGCGAAACCGGAGGAGGGACGCCTCTCTCGTTCGCGCCAGCTGTTGCTCCCCGAGAGCGGTGTTCCTCGTTTTATTCCCGAGTTTCCGCGACAGCCGATGTCCTTGACGTCCCTTGACCCCTTCGCCTCGCGTGGGACGTGACTGGGATCCGTCAGCCCGCCTTAATCCGTGGGAAACTGCGTGGATTTATCGATTATCGAGCTCCTCCTGGAAGAATGTATCGAGAGGACTCGCCGGTCGACGGGATTTACCGGGAAACTACCCCTTTCGTCGTACGACCCGAAGGTCACCGACAAATCTCCAGTGTCAGCTGTTCCTTAAAGCTCGAGAAGAGCCGAGTGACGAATCACTGAGAGCTGTCTGAGGATCATCCCTCAAATAAAGCATCAGATAGCAGAAGTTGTATCAGAAATTACTCTAAAAATTTTAAAACGAAAATTCCCTCAATTTACAACCCTCCACAATTCTATCAATGAAAGCTTCACTCTCAATCCCCGCTCCCATTACAAACCACCGAGTCCCAAAATCAAATTCCTATGAAATACCGTGCAACCCCGAAAGTCACTGTTTCCATCATCCAGCCGGCCGAATGCTCGCGACCCGGCTCGCCTCGCGTAAAAATAAGACGGCCGGTAGAATTCCGGCGGCAGGAGCCACCGAGCGACGTGTCCCGGTTTCCCGGGCACGCGAGCCGCATCCCCGGGGCGAATGCCGGTGGCGAACGTATCCCGTATCTAGTCGCGTTTACGAGGGTCGGCGCGCGTTCGCCTAGACGCCGAAGGACGGCCGAGGGGCGCACGTAGCCGGAATACGAATGCTCATCCGGCAACGACAAATCCCGCACGACCTCAACGTTTACGCGACCACTTAAACCGAGACACGAAGAGGATCCGTTTGCGGGCTCGGCCGAATCACGAGCCACGTATTTTCCCCGTGTCGAGGCGCGCGTCGCTGGGGGTTGGCCGGCTGATCCATGGGATTCCGAAAGCAGCCCCGGCGACGCCTGTAATCATCTCGTTACAGCCGCATTGTGCGCCCCGCGTAAAACCTGCCACCCCTCCCCTCCCCACGTTCGCCGTTAGCCGCCATTGGTCCTCCGGCCCTATATCTATCTCCCGCAACCCTTCGCGCTAGGCGAGGCCGCCTGGAGCTGCGTCGATGATTACATGGGACGCAGATGAGACCGCGGCCGCGCGTAGAGTCCTAATCAGCCGGCGCATTGTGAGCGCCGCGAAATTACAGGAGACGCCGGGGAACGATGACGACGGCGACGATGACGGCGAACGGGGGACGACCGACCGTCCGTAATTAGCGGCGACGCCTGTCGTCGTCGTCGTCGTGTGCCGCCGGTATCTGGCCACTGGATGGCGGACAGGTGTTCTCTCGCGGCTACGGCCGAATCGATGGAGGAGACAGGCGAAGACAACCTTTTCCTACCCCCGCCGAGGCCGCGCGGTACGCGGACAGGGGGAACGTCGGCGAGGATCGATGCGTGATTTATCATTCAACGTCCCAGGCATGGGCTGCCGGCGGAGCCTGTCTACCCGTGCTCCGATCATTCGCCTCGATATCGGCCGCGTATCTGCTTACAAAACGGTTGTGGCCGGGAATGGGGGAATTGGATGGACCTTGGGCGTTCCGGCCTGTTCGATGGGACTGTTTGATTGTGGGAGGATTGTTTTGTGTGTTCGTGACTGTGGAGCGGGGAACCTAGTTCTGACATTGTTACGCGCCCAAAAATGACAACACTCATCGTCACTGTGAGAAACAAAAGGAGCATCTACCCAAGGTGGCCAATCGGTATGCGTGTCCGGCAGTCGCAGTGATTGGCCGCTCGGTAGATGCTACTTTTCCCTATAAATATGCGACTTTTCCTTGAGCGTCAGTTAAGCTCGCGTAATCAACAACCACCCAGTCTCAACAATAAACGTAGATACAAGCATCCAAAATCAACCTCTGTGTTGATGAAATTGTTAGAATCACTGTATTACTTCAACATTGTACTTTTATGTGTGAAATCGCAAAGTCGAAACCAGAAGCAACGATTAACCTCGCGAACAGATATTATAGAGTTTTCAACCGTAGATTTATAATACATTTCATAACTATGCAAGGAATCTAAAGTCCTAGTTCTAGCAAGGAGTTCGAAACCTCCGAAGTTCTTTATAAACGATTAAACACAGAGTTATTCTTCTGTCCATCACCGAACTACCCAAAGTTCCAATCATTCCCTGAAGCGACTAAATCAGCCTCTCCCAAAGAATCCGACCCCAGCGCCGCAAAGTGGAATCCGTGGCAATCAATTCGACTCGCGTAACACGCAATCGGATTCACGACCGTCCGAAGACGATTCCCCAGGCGACTCGGTTGCCCTTGCACGGAATCGTCGAACGATTAACTCGCGTAATCCCTCTATCCGGGGGTCTCGCGTGGATACGATTGAAATAAAAAGGACCGTCTGCTCCCTGGGCGCCGGTTCTAGGTCTATCTCGCAACAATCGGCCTCTCCGTACTTGCCGCGCGCAAGGGGTCGGCCGCGGGATGAAAGGAGGACGCGTCAGCCTCGGTGGCTCGCGCTGATCAACGCGCGGGTGCGTAAGCCGTGCTATTAAGGGCGGCAAGTGGGTGCATCTGTCTGGGCAAACCTGGGCTTAGTTCCAAAATCCGACTGCAAACAGAGATCCCGGTTGCTCGGCGAGCCCCAGGATCCTCCCGTCTCTTTCCCCGACGGAGCCGCTCCTTCGGGAACGCTCGCGCCGCTGATACGACGGGCCGCGATATTAGCGTGAGTGCTGTCTGGCGTCGCTCACGGTTTTCAGTTCGGAAGTTCGGACAGCAGAACCGGATTCGCGAGAGGATCGTCGATGGGTACGCGTCGATAGTGTCCTCGGGATCCCTCAAGCGGTTTTTTCCGCTGATCCCGCCGATTGCCGGGGAAACGTCGTGCGTTCCGATAAAATCGCGGGCTACTCGAGGAACGCTCGCGAGAAGTCGCGACGCGGACGTTAACGGGAGACAGATAGGGAAACGGCGACGATGACGTCGAGGCTGAAGGAAACTCTCGCGATCTGATGCCCGATAACGTCCGCGTTTGATAAGCGCGCAGCGGAACGCCGCGACTTGTCCCGGCGACGTTTATCGTCGCTAGGAGCGAACGACGGGTTGCCGCTGGCTGATACATTGTGGCTGCTAATTAGGCGGCAGCCGCGAGACGTTTATTGAAACATTGCAATCGGGTTCGGTGGGTTGGCAAGTTGATCGCGAGCCGGAGATACGCGCGACAAGGTTTGGGAAAGAGTGTAATTTATGTGGCCTGTACATTTGTCGGGCTGAACGCGATTTTTGTAACCTGCCCCTGGAAGAAATCTCCTCTCGAGTTGTTTATGTGTGCTCTCCGGAGTTGCAGGTGCTGCGAATGCGTAAAGATTCAGCGTGCCGATTTATTTATGGTAGCTGCGCTTGGTTATTTCTATTATTTATAATGTGCCGTTAGTTGCGGTATCTACGCTAGTTACTGCAGTTTTGAATCGTGATATCGATATGGTGCGGACAGCGATGTTATTAACCCATTCCTCTAGCGTGAACGTCTGTTTTATTCACAGGTGATTCTTTGTCGAGATAGTTTTAAATTAGATTACTATGTTATTTTAAATGACATTTGTAAGAAGAATCAATTACACTGCTCTCTACAAACTAACTATTTTTAAAAATACATTTCAAGTAAAGTATCGCAATAATACAGAGTTATCAAGGAAATTCGCAGCGAAAGGTTAACCCTTTGCACTCGAAAGTTTTTCGACGGAAATATTCAACACTTTGACGAGATATAGGTGATATTCTTTGAAACTAATTCAACGATCATAGATAAATTAAGCAACAAAGGTGTCTTATTCCAATATTTCACGTATCAATGCGAAGTTTAATTTGAAATACTAAATATTCAACTTTGTTTTATTATATCGAATAAAGCGGTAACTGAGAGTCACCTCTCGAGTGCAAAAGATTAATAATAATAACGGTGAAGATATTCTCAAGACATCGACTATGACTTAAATCTTACAATAATACTGAAACATCGCGTCGCATTACATTACGATCCCCTAAATCAGCATGAAATTCCAACTAGGAGATAAAAGAACATTTTCCAGTCTCTCAAGGCTATAATCGAATCCACCGGAGCGACCAGATAAAAGGGAAACCTAGTCTTAACCAAAAGTAACGCGGCCCTCGACGGGGAAGGGTGGAAAAGGAAACATTAAGCTCACGTGTTCGAAACTCTAAAGCGGTTTCCTCCCCGACGCAGGGACGGGAAGCGAAGATGTTATTCTTCTTCCTTAACTCATACATATTTCCCCGGCGAAAACGTCCCCTCCGCCACGAATTACAAATCACCTTGTACGATAATGCAAGGGGATCCACCTCCTCCCATGGCGGCCCCGTTCCGCAGGAAACCATAAGCCCCGCGGATCCGCCGAGTCAAGTATACAGCTGTTGTGCGCGGCGGAACTCGAAATTACAAAATCCTCGTTCGTTTAACGGCGCCAGCGTCGTAAATTTCTGGCCGCGCGGTTCAACCCTGTTTGTACAGGGTAATCATTGACATTAATACGAAATTGTTCGCCTCTGGCTTCGCGGCACTCCCCCCCGGGCCGGTCGGATGAAAAATTTACGAGGGTTCTCCTTCTCAGTCGGCTAACTTTATTAAGGGATGAGCCTCGACGAGCTCCGTGTATAAGTTAGCCATATTTCTCCAACTGATTACGCGCTCTATTAATATTCGAACATTGTCTACCGACGAGTGGACAGTGTTTATTCTCATCGTTCTTCCAATCGTTTACTGAATACACTTCAGCCTCCTCGAAACATAAATCTACTTAACTAACAATTCTACATTCAGGAAACTCCGAAAATTAGAAACTAAACACTAACCCCTTACGAATGTCGACATTCCGAGACGAAATGTTCATATCTCGAATACTAAGTTGCAAACTTAGATTTAATTACTCGAGCAAGAGATCAGTGTATAGTTCCTTTTCTTTAAGCATAATCTAAGTATAATTCAGTTTCATATATCAAGATTTCCATGTTTTAAAGAATCTTCGTCAAAAAGGGGTCAAATGACCCATGCCTGACGTCTCCTTTTTGCAATTATTATAAAGGTAACAAATGTTTCTCTGACAAATTATTAAATTCATTCAGCACTACGCGAATTAATCGTAAATCAATCAAAGTCTGAACAGCTGCACTCTCGGAGTTAACAGCGAAATTTTCAAAAGTCAATGGAACTGCTCGGTAGTTCCAGTGTCAAAGCCATCACCATAACAAAACCAACCTCCACTCAACACGACGCAAACTCAATCCCCACTTTCCCATTCCAAAGAGTCCAGCAGCCATAATCAAGGATTCGACGCGGAAAACTGGCAGCCGATTTTCCCCTCGATTGATCGGCGCGATCGGGGATCTCCGAGCGGGATCGCCGATAAAGGACCGTCGACAAATAATTCGACGAATCCGATTTGACTAACCCCTCATTTACCATCCAGCCGGTCGCTGGAGGGCCCTTTAACCTCCCCGGACGGAATGGTAACCGTGTCCCCGATAATTGGAGGAACTCCCCGGGAAATAGGTTTGTTAAAGTTCACCGGTAGCCGGGCGAGATCTTTCTTAAGACCGGTGGGACGATAAAGTCTAGGACGCAGCGAGATCTCGTAGATTCTGTCTTGTCGTTCTACGGTCTGTCTCTTCTCTTTCCACCACTGTCCTCCTCCTCCTCCTCCCTCCCTTACGTCGCGCTGTTGTTCCCCTGCCCGTGGCCGGCTGTTTCCCCGTTGCCCGCCTTCCGTCCCCTCCCTCCGCCTTCCCCCTGCTCGCGGGAGTTTAATTAGGCCCCGGGTCGGAGATATCGCGGGATCAGCAGCTCGTTAGCATGTTTTAATTGGCGGCTGTCAGTGAGATCCTTGGTAGCGATAAGCGACTCCTCTCTAACCAGTCTCTCCGGGCACGGTGACAAGACTCTGCGTGTAGTGGCCCGGGTACTACTTACTCGGTAGACACACGGCGGCGGGCGGCGGGGGGACTGACAACAAGGCGAAAGGGTGGCAGCCACGCGGGGAACCTAGAAAGGTACCCAACGTGTGCGCCCGTACACGACTTTTTGCCGCTTAATTCGCCTGCCTCGCGGGGAACCGGTGCTGCTAGGGAGCGGCCGCGAGGCTAACCCCTTTTGCACGGTGTCTTTGGCGGAGACACGAATCCGATTTTAGAGAATTAGAGGATCCAGGATTCCTTCGTGTCCGGCTACCTGGTTGAGCGGTGGGATTGGATGGTCCTGTGATTTTTGGAATGGGAGAAATTGTTTATTTCGTAAGAGACGGAGGCAAGTTGTTTAACTCGTACAATGACGAGTGAGACTCGTGAAGATTTCTAAACTAGTTTATGAGGAATCAATGTTGTTCATTATCCACGGATCAATGGAAATAACTATTGCTATTATCAATCATCTTCAAATGAAATTTCCACGTGAAGTAGAATGGAAAATTATGTTGTATTTCTTAGAAATTGTCAATAGTAAAATATTACACGAGCTTAGTAAAAGTAAATAGTACGCCAAGGGGTTAATTCTATCTAAATGTAGTTGTTATTTCATCGAATATCGATGAAGGATCTATGTGACTTTCTACGTAGACTGACGCGGAGTGTAGGATGGCAGAGTAGTAAATGCGCCTACGTCAGTGGGAAATAATAGAACTGTTAACCCTTTGCACTCCGAAGTTCTTTCCTAGAAATATGCAATATTTTCCAGTGGGATGTAAACGACGTTCTTGGAAATTAACAAATGAGAAGACGCGTATTAATTAAGAAACAGTGCTTTATTTCAATATTTTACATATGCAGAGCATAATGTCATATATAAGACAGTTTTGCTATATCGAAAGGGTTAAGTTGGTAATTAAAATCGGGATGTATTGTTTGGAGTTGGAGATATTATTTTAATAATTAGTAATTAGAAATGAAGGTAGTTCAACTAGTTAACTATGTTTGACGAGTGTACGTCATCGTAATACTTGATTCTTTATTTTTTCACATAAACATGTAATTTTTTTGTTTCGCTTTGACCTATCGTAAAAACGCGAGCGTCGGTGATTATACCGATAAATTTTTAAACATCAATCAAGCCGAAATTTCTAACTTACGAATAAGAATAAGGACTTCGATTTTGTAATTTTACCTTGGATTTGTGTTATACATATATAAAATGTTACACGAACGTAGGAGTAGCAATTAAACGATAGACCAAAAATCTGCCGGCGCGCAATGCGTTAAAATATACTCGACGAGTGCACGCTCCATTTTTCGATTTTATTGCGCGCAGAGCGAGAGGATTTCCCAACTAAATTCCACGGTTGTTAAGAGGGATTAAACCTGCAAACTTAGCTACCGCAGTTGTGATTCACTACACAAAGGGAATGATTATAATCGGATTCTATAGCTACGTTTACTCTGAAGCGTCGCAATCGAGAATAGAAGAGAACGTTCGCTTTGAACTCAAGGTAATGAAATGATTTTTATATTAGGCGGACCCCGTTCGACACGATATTGTAAGTCGAGGGGCTGGAAAGGTGTTTCACGCCGCCCTCATTGCTCCCTATTGATCCAACCTGGAAACCTGCAGTTTTTAACGAGCCACCTGGTCAGTAATGACGCTCCATGCAGCGGGTGCACACGTGCCTTCTGACCTCCCTCCGGGGAGAGCGTCTTTTGAAACCGTGACACGGATTGTCGTGGACGCCGTTTGAGTAGGCCAGCTTTTTTTTCAGATGTTAGTGGATCGAGGATGTTTCCACTGGGCGGAGGCGGTTTAGATTGAAATCGTTGATACCGGGCTTGAACGGCACTGGCGTTGATCGTTAAAAGTAACGACCTCGTTAGAGGATGCATAAGAATATGACCGTTTAAAAATGAATGTTTCTGTCATCCGAGGGCATTTACATGAGCCATTCATTATTCAGATTACCGTTCTTTTTAATACTCTAATTAAGCCAACCCTGCGAGCGCGATAGGAATATTTACAGTTGTTTCATTGAAAGTTATTTCACTTTAACCACTTGCCTTGCGATTTAGTTCTTAATCACGATCGATACTACTAACGTTAATAAATTATTAAAAACAAATTTTTATGTTTGTTCTATATCTACGTTTACTTCAAAGGTTAACAATTGATAATAGAAAAGTAATTCCAAATTTGAAACATTGAAACGACAAATTCAATTGAAAATGTCACGAGTCTAACACGATATTGTAGGTCAAGGGGTTAATGAGCGCGATAGAAATATTTAGTTGTTTCATTGAAAGTTATTTCACTTCAACCACTTGCCTTACGATTTATTTCTTAACCACGATTGATACTACTAAGGTTAATAGATTATTAAAAACAAATTTTTATGTTTGTTCTATATCTACGTTTACTTCAAAGGTTAACAAGTGATATTAGAAAGGTAATTCCAAATTTGAAACATCGAAACGACAAATTCAATTGAAAATGTCACGAGTCTAACACGATGTTGTAGGTCAAGGGGTTAACGAGCGCGATTAACGTCTATAAAATATATACCTCCGTTTAACCTGCAGATGTTTCAAATTCAAAGAATTTATCTTCTGTCTCATCGTCGCTACATAACAATCAGCGGATGTGTGCTTAAACTTTCCGAAGTTGATATCGATCGTAGTTGCCAATCAGCAAGTTCAAACACGGTCCGGGTGCATTCCTATCGGTCAAGGCAATATCAGTAGTCCACGTCGATCATTCCAATGCAATCCGTTCGAGATGCCGTCTGGGAAATCGGACAGCACCCGAAACCAGGAGTTCCACTTCGGAGCCAGCCGGGGAAATTTATAGCTCGCCGCGGCGAGAGTTTGATCGATAATTTAGGCGGTGTAAATCATCCGCAGCGGGTTATGTATCGACGCTATAAAGTGTTCGGCGGGGTTCGCGTATCCGTGGACCGCGGGATGTTTAGACGTTCGAGGCCGGCGGTGCGATGTATTCTACGGACAGCGACGTGTTTATCGCGGATCCACGCCGGATAGATCTACGAGCGCATCAAACGAGAAGTCATCGCGCAAAGTATCATGCTCGACGAATATTCCGACCCGAGATCGATAAATTTTTCATCGGACACAACCGGCGACACCGAAATCCCATCAGCGCGATGTTAATACCCCATTAATATTGAATGCTTTTTCCCGAATTTCAATGTAAATTCTCAAGATCGATACTCGATTTCACGCGGCTGGAAGTTTTTGCTTGAATATTAATCGCGTCGGAATGCAATTAAACTTTACCACCCTCTTGCATATTACGCCGCGATTAAACGCAGGATATTTTCTCGCTTATAATCTTCCGCGAATCACGATCGACGCGTTGCGAACAAATATGACAGCCTGTGACCATATTAAAGTCTATATAAAATTTCCTGTCACAAACGAATCGTCAATTATACAATCCTCGTGTCACAAAGTTTCACCGTAGAATTTGTCCTAAATATCCTCTACCTCTCAACCACTCGCCCATAGAATTCAATTTACAGAATCCCATGCAAACGTACCTAATACACAACACAAAAATCCAAAATAAAGAACCACGCGTTTATTACAAAAGTATCTAATTAATTCTCCAACGAAATTAATATTACTCGCGTTTCAAGATGACTGCGCTCGTCGAGACTCACCGTCCGAGTTCCCGTTCGTGACGATTGAACAAGAACCGCGCGCCCCCGTATAAATATGCATCCGTTTTTTCGGGCGTCCAAAAAGCTTTCAAGCTCTCGATCCTCGCGTCTCCGCGACAAGTCTCGCGGTGTTTCGCACGGCCGTGCGGCCGTCCCGGCGCGTATTCGGGCTTAAGCCCCGGGACGTGACGCGGAGTATTTGCCGGCGCGTTACGACTTGCCGCGCGTGATCAGATTACGCGCCGCGCGGATTTTACAATCGTCGTGTGCCGCCGCGAGCCCGCGATCCTGGGTCCATAATCGACTAATTAGCGGCGCGCATGCTCTCGCCGGACTCCTGTACGCTCGGATGCGCCCGGTGGACCCGATTTTTCTGCTCGGTCAGGTTCCAGGCGGCGATCGCTCGCCGTTGCGCCGATGGAACTCGTCTCCGGCGAACCCCGATCGCGAGGGACCCGGGAACGACAGGCGAGATCATCGACTTCCGACCGGAGTATCACGGGTTATTAATTTTAACGCGCGGTTCCGTATTTTTTCATTGCGCTTGATATTTGTTCTTATTAGAGGCAGTTATCTCCGGTGATTCCGATGGAGCTTAACGACGCTCCTCGAGCAGTTACGCGAAAGTGCGGCCGAGGATCGTGTTCTTAATTAATACGTATACCTCTGGCGTCGTTAGCGCGGGAACATGTGATACTTCGTTCGTAATGAACCGATTAGATACAAGTAGATGGAATCCTTAGTCAAAGGAGTGCCCGGGAAAAAGCTTAGCCGCGCGCGCGGCGTTCATCGCGGTTTGAATATTTCACGTGGCTTTAGAGCGGCGAGGAGCGCGCGCAAAGGTTATAGCGAGCGCAGTGGTCGCAAGAAACCGATTCCGGAAGCGAGGGGTAATCATTCCCGGAACGGAGTGAATATTATGCAAACGGAGCGGCTAAGAACGGCGACCTTTAGCCGCCGCGCGGTGGCCGCGTTACGAGACGGCGGAGCCCTTTAATATTTGATTAGCGAGGTTTCGCGGCCGCATAAACGGGAGCAGGCCGGCGTTCACGGGTCATAATCGCGGCCAGTTTCTCCGTCCGCGTGAAATATTTCTCGCGGCCGAACGGCCTCGCGCTGACCCAGTGCAACCTCCGCCGGCCGACTCGCGCAGATGTCGCGATGCATTTTCCTCATGCATATTCCATCGGCCGAATGGAAATGTCGCCTTAACCCGTACTAATTTCGCGCGCTGTATGTCAGTATTACAATAAACATGTTCGCCGCGCGGCTCATGCATATGCAGGAGCTCGTTCGCCTACCCTTAATAAAATTCGACCGACCGGCTATCCCCCGTAACGCGCGATCGTTAAAACCGCCTCGAGCACGCTCCTCGTCGTGCTTGCCCGCGACGCGGAGCTTTTCGTTAAGGTTACTCCTGCCGCGGACCGTAAATTATGTCAACCAGCTGGCCGGGGTTTTTATCTTGACTTTATTCCACCGACTGTTACGATTTCTGCAACCCTTGTTGCAACCCGGGGATCGGTCTTGACGAGTTTCGTGGCATTTGCGAGAACATTTCGCTGAGCGGCGCGATGGTTTATTATGTGTTTTTATGGGATTCTTTTGTTTTAGGAGACTTTGAAGAATTGTCCTATTGGAGTGTTTAGATTTAGTTTGATTGATGTGGTTGGTGATGTTTCGAGATGGGAGGTTGTTTTTGTGTGATTGGATTTGTAGAATCTTTCGAGGGAATTGTTCTATTGGAGGTGTTTAGATTTAGTTTGAGTGATTTGGTGATGTTTGGAGATGGGAGGTTGTTTTTGTGTGATTGGATTTGTAGAACCTTTCGAGAGAATTGTTCTGTTCATTGTGTTCAGGTTTATTTATATTGAGTGATTTGATGATGTTTGGAGATGGGAGGTTGTTTTTGTGTGATTGGATTTGTAGAATCTTTCGAAGGAATTTTTCTGTTAGTGGTGTTTAGGTTTAGTTTGATTGAGTGATTTAATGTTTGGAGATGGGAAGATTGTTTTTGTGTGATTAGGGATATGTAGAATCCGAGAGGGATATCGGAAGTTTAATAAATTGCAGAATTTTCCTTTGGGAGACGCACAGTGACACGCAAAGGGTTCGGATATATCGTATTTCTAACATATTCTCTGAATGATTTGAATTTTAAATTACGCTCGAAAGTATGTAAAAGAATCTATCCCGCATTTTCAGGTGCCACGAGTAAAAAGCCGAAGTTCCCAGAGGCAAGATCACGATTACGTCCCACGATCCGCGATTTCCAAACGCTCGTCATCGAAAGCAAACCACGACATTTCGTATCCTCCGTAAACGTCTTCGAAACCGGTTCCCGTCCGGGGCCTTACCCGAAGAAGAGGCTCCGCGAGCAGGTAAGCAGAAACAAAATGAACCGGAGCTCGGGACGGCTGTTTCGCAAGAGAGTTTCTTAATTACACCGAACGTTCGCCTCTCACGATTTCCAGCTCGTCGCCGTTTTCCGGCGCGATAATTCTCGCGGGACGCCATTGTTGCGGCGGACGGTCGGCTGGAATGAACGTTAACCGATAACTGGCGCTCTCCAATTGCTCGAAAACAATTAGAATAAAATGCTCGTCGTGAGAACAAAAATATTTAATAACGCGGGTAATTTGATAACGAGTAATTTCGTACCGTTAGTAATTAGATAACGAGTTACTTTCGTCCCGTTACTAATTAAATATCAAGTAACATAGTAGCGTAAGCAATGAGATAAGAAGCGATATAATAACATAATTGGACAGCGTGTAATTTAGTAACACGAGTAATCACGCATTAACGAAATAACTCTCATACCAAATTACAGGTAACCACTTCTACGAACATTTATCTTCGCAGTAAAAAAGACGAGCTCCTCATTAGCCCTTCGCGCTCGTCTCGTTTAATTCCCCATTACGAATGCAACACTTGCCATCTTTGGAGGATGAAAAATGCAGCGTTCCTGTTATAGTTAACGCGTTAGCAGTTTCCGCCGGCCGTTTCCTCGCCACGGCATTACCCTCGCGAGTCGCAAGAGCCGCGCGGTCCGTCCGCGGAGCGAAACGAGCCAACGGCGAACGGTGGTAACGATCGCGCTCTCGTTACCCGTTCGCCCCCGAGCCTCCCTTATTATTTTCCCCGGTCGTTTCTCACGAATTCCTTTATCGGCCGGCCGAACGCGGGACGAACGATCGGTGCCGATGATATAAAAGCCGGGGATATTTCGAGCGGAAAGGAAACCCGGCAGCGTTGCATGCTTGTTAGCGATCAAGAAACCCGCCGCCTGTACTTTCCTCGCCACTTTTTCTACTTCCACGCCCCTCCCCCCGAGCCTCGGTTGCGCAACCCCTTTTACATCGATCGAGCTCCCCGACGCGATTGGCCGTTTTCCCGGGGTCCAAAGCGCGGCGTTCCGCTCTTGATCCGGAGTCGTTTCGAAAAACCGAGGAGACCGGACGGACGAGGGAAGCGAAATAAATTGTAACGGCGGCGTTAATTGTTAGCGACACGATCCGGGCGGATTCCCGCCGCCCCCTTCTCTCTCGTTCGCGTTTCGTTCCTCGTCCGGCGGCGGCCGGGCACGGAGACGGTTATCTGGACGCGGAGTGGTTATAATTAAAGCTCCGCTAACGAGAATCCGTTCGCCGTGAGATAACGAGGTCTTCGATTTAAAAGAGACCTCGGGGGAACGTCGCGGACCGAAGAAGATGGAGATTCCGACTACCGGGGCTGCAGGTGGGAGCGAGTTGGACGACCGGCGAAGAGGATGCGTGGTGCGTGTCGCGCACACGGCGTGCCTACGCGAAAGGTAATGGAAAAAATGGACGGACCGGTGGGTACACGGGTTGGGGGGGAGGGGGACGAGAAGGAGACGAGGGCGGCTCGCGTGCTTCTACCCCCGCCACGCGACTCGATTGCTCGGTTAATATTTTATTCAGGGCGGAGTCGGATTTGCATACGAAGTGGGCCCGCTACGGCCTGTGTACCCGTCTCTGCCCTCTTGTTTTCTCTCTGTCCAGCATCGCCGCGTCTCCTCCCGAGATCCTGAGATATCGGAGGTCCTGCCGGCCTGTCGATTCATCCGCCTCCCTCCACCCCCCGCCGCCCTTCGATTCGGTAAACAGCCGTTCGCCCGACTCCGAAGGGCGGATCTTGATTTCCTAGCAGATCCACGGTGAACGTCGACACCTGCCTCCACGCTTTCGGCTGAATAAAAGATTCGGAGTCCCTCCTCGGCTCCGTAGTGGACATTGATTTCAGTTTGTAGAGCTCGCACGAGGAATTCGGGCGGTTCGGATTTTTGATCGCGCCGAGTTGGGTTGACGACTCGAGGCGAGTCGCTCGTTGACGTCTTGTTCGCTGTCGTCCGGGGAATTAGAGCAACGAGTCCAATTCCGTTAATTGTTATCTGCGCGGAACGAGAAAATTGCTGAATCCTGTGTCGCTCGGCGTTGCTGCTAATCTTCGGTCGTAATGAAGATTGATGGTTCAATTAGCGTGGTTTAGTTTCTACGGGTACTCGTTAAGTATCGAGATAGTTGGCTTGCACCTGCCGCTGCAGAAATGAAGAACTAAATCACTGCGGTGGGTTAACGAGTCGGATAAATCACTGCGTCTCCGTTTCACGCGTTCGCTGCCGATGACGTGTATCCGCGTCGGACGGAACTTGCGTTCGGATGTCGTTCGCGATTCGTTTTCGACTCGGTTGACTCTTTCGGCGAATGATGATTAGTGATCGATGTTCTCACGCGTGGAGAGTATTAATAGAGAAAGGGGACGGATAACGAAGATGGCGAGGCAGGTGAAAGGGCACCGGTCCGCGAAACGCTGCGGACTTTCCGCGTTTTGTCCAGGACTGGCAGAGGATCCCTGTTTAGCCAGCCGCGAAATTACGTAGTTTCGTGGTCGGGGAGGAACGGAACGGTGCGGCTTCTGTTCGGAAAACGAAATCCCGGCGTCGCGAGATTCTAACGAGCGACTCGACCCGCGCGCACGGACAGCGACAGAAATAAAATTAAAAACAAACAGGAAAAAAAGAAACGGGGAGGGGAGAAGAGAACGAAGGCGGAGGACCTCGTTAGGGGAGAGAGAGTCACGATGGCCGCGTCGTTATTTCGATTAATTATTAGGCGAGCGTTTGTTGGCCGGCCATATTGTTCGCGGTCCAACGACTTTGATCGCGTCCTCGGGGAAAATGTCTGGTCTACGAGACGACCGGCTCTTCCTCTCTCTTTCCACAATTAGCGCGAATTAATGCGAGACCTCGCCGTGATTCCGATTTCGACCTGACTGATTCGCGGGTTCATTATATCGAAGCCGATACTTTTACCGTAATATATATTTCTCTACTTGTTCGACGAGTTTTCTGGTAATCACTGGACGAGGGAACATTCAAATGTTGGACGGTTATAAACTTTCGTTGAATGCAATCTGGTTCCACGTTAGTTTTAATTGTCTACTATCTAACTCTATTCTTTTATCGTCAAGCATATAGAAATTTACTGCCGCGAAGATGAATCGAGTTTTTGTGAAGTAGAAGTCTTTATTTCGCTGTTCATAGAGGAATTCATGGAAATAATTTCCATAAAGACTTAGGTATTTAAGGATGCCGCAGGGGATTGCAAGGTAGTTAGTTTTTATGCGACTGCGAGAAGGAATCTGGATTGAGCATGGTAAATCGTGGTTGATCGCGTGCTGATGACACGACGTCTGTCGAACGGTGAACAATAAGAGGCCGAGGAAAACGACAGGGCTGAATATAAACTGGCAATTAATCGGGTCCCGATAAGTGAATCGACGGGCCGGCTCGGGACCGGGACAAGTGTTCCGCTCGTGGCTTTCCGCTCGTCATTGTATGGTAACCGCGCGAGTGGGAGTCCCGATTAGCATGACGTACGTATAATTTCCCGCGCAATTAAGTCGTCCCGATGTTAAACAGACCGTGATTACAATCCTCGTACGAGAGGGCCATTAGGCGGTCTTTTTCGCGGCGAGGAGAGGAAGGCGGACTTCATACAAGTCTAATCGTAATAACGATTAACCGGATGAGCTGTAATTAACCCTTTAGCCGCGGGCGAGGCGGAATCGACTTTCGACTTATTCTACCGATTTAGGCACGTTCGAACTTTTTCCGATTTCAATGGCGCTTCGCGCTTGGACGCAGGTTCTAGGGAGCATCTCGTTCATAAATATCTCTAGTAATAAACAGGTTTCTTGTATCTTCAGTTATTTCGGATTTTGAATTTGAAATTTCGAATTTTACAATTTTAAGTTTTAAAATTGAAGCTTCAAATGTAAAACTCCTAATTTCAAATTTCACAATTCCAAGCTTCAAGCTTAAAACTTCAAATTTTAGAATTTCTAGCTTTAAATTTCAAGCTTCCCATTTCTTAGTTAAGTTTCAAATTTGAAGCTTCACAATTCCAAGTTTTAAATTTGAAGCTTCACAATTTGAAGTTTTAAATTTGAAGCTTCACAATTCCAAGTTTTAAATTTGAAGCTTCACAATTTCAAGTTTTAAATTTGAAGCTTCACAATTTCAAGTTTTAAATTTGAAACTTTCCACTTAAAACTTCAAGCTTCACAATTTCAAATTTCAAATTTCAATTTTCCCATTCAAAACTTCAAGCTTCACAATTTCAAGCTCCAAATTCAAAACTTCAAATCTAAAATATTCCTTCATTCCATTACAAATCCTCTTACAACTCAATATCAAACACCCACTTAAGCATCAACGCGTTTCTAGAACGAAAAATCGTAAAACTGCTCGTGACTGGTAAGTGAAAGAGCAGCCCGATCCGTGATTAGCAGCGCCGGTATCCGGTCCTAATGACGAACGATCGTTGACGAAACAGGACTACGCGCCGCTTGTCCTCGCCGAGGATAATCCTTTTCAACCGGAGCGAAAAGAAATTGCGTCCCGACCGTCCTTAAAAGGAAACGCTTCTTCCTCGCCGATTCGTTTCCGGCGAAGAGGGACGCTGCGGGGGCGGGCGCGTTCGAGTCCCGGAATCGTTTCCCGTGCCCTCGGGACCGATGACGGAGGCAAGTTCCCGTGGAGATTTCCGTGGAACGAACCTAATCCTCCCGGGCTCTCCTCGTACAGTGAATTGGATAGCGTGAAAGCGGGAAGGGGTTGAATTAGCGTAAGAGTGGCGAGCCGTAGACCCGCTCACGATCGCCTAATAGAAAAGCATCGGAATGTTTCGAATTTTTTGCCACCGCCGCCGGGAACTCTGCTCCCTTTTTCTAACGGGGTAGCGATCCCCGGGGATTTCCGGTGTTCCCGTTTTCCCCCGTGAACCGGCGCGCAAACGTTTCGCTCGGTTTTCGCTGGATGTTAGTTTACTTTCCTTTAATGCAAATTTGAACGTTCGCCCGGTGAATTCGGTTGTTTTAAATTTCTCGTCGGTATCTTCGGATCGTATTCAACGAAGGGGTGGGTTGAATTAAATTCAAACCTAGATCATCGCGGCGGCCCAGTGAAAGTGGTTTCGTAAATTGCTTCCAGAATTTCAAGGGCCGAAGCGTATTTTTTTAATGAATGGAATTTAAATACGAAGGTAGCCCGGAGTTACAGCGGGCCGCCCCTAACGAGAAAGAATAATTGTCTCCCGTACGGAAGTCCTGTAAAATTCGCGAGCGTGCCGCCGGACGGAAGCGAAAATAATTGTTACTAACGTACGAATATTGCCAGGCGTGATTAAAATATGTATTATAAACTCGCAGTCTAACGATTGCTGTTCGACAAATTGAACCCTCGATTGTTCTCGCCCCCGAATTCGCGCCCGTATAATTCGTCGCTTAACAATGCCTGATATATGAACATTCGGCGGGGCATTCGGCACGAACGTCGGCCAATCAGCCGCACGCAACGGCGTTAAACTAAAAATAAAGGTCCTTCTTTCAATAACGAATCCGCCACGTCCGCGCCACCAATTTACACGCAACTCCGGCGACCGAAGTACTCGCGCGGACCCTCCCAGCGTGTTTCCACCGCTCATAAATTATATCCCGTTTTCATAGGCCGTGTATCGAACACTACGATAAATATTTATAGTAACTCGATGTTCGAATAAATATTTATGGACGCCGTGATCGAGACTATAAATATTTATCGAGGCCCGGCCTCGTACGGCGGCCGGGCCGGTCGTCCGTCCGCGGAAACGCAACGCGTGAACCGGCGCGCCATCTTTGCCGCTCGGTCGCGCGAAAAATCGTCCTTTTCATCCACTTTGACCCGAACGCGAGACCGACCGGTGAATTCCTCGCGAAGCGTTCTTTCCCACGATTGAAATTCCGTTCCCGGCGCACGCACCCGATCTCCCGCGGTCCGGCTGCCCACTTAACCCTTCGACAGCCGTAATGTTTAACAACAGTTGATTAACTGCGACTGGCGTTCGCTAAAAACATTTTCATACCGAATCCACGGTAACGAATGAACCTGTCGGAGTGAATAAACCGTCTTTATAAGCCGTCGATAGCTTTAAAATGCAAATATCCGAGGAATAACTACAGGCTACGGGTCTACAGTAATTTCGCTAACTATCGGAATAAGAATGTCGAGATAGCTGCGTACATCGTACGATCAATTTATTCATCGACGAGTTCCGCCGATCATGAATAAACGCGTGGGATCGGGGAAAAGCGGTCGATCCAGGAGACGCTCGAAAATTTTTCGCGTACCTGTCGTGTCGCACGAGACGCGGCCGGCGGAGGAAGCCAGCGCGCCGCGACCATAGGAATTACTGTCGACGCCGGTGTAATAATATCCAGTGATCGTGTCGGGCTCTGCCGCGAGCACACGCGCGCGTTCTACTTCCTCCCGCCCTCCCCCCGCCCCGTTTCGCACGGCAGGTTCGTTTAATGAGAGAGTCACGCGATCTTCGCGGCTGAATCACGACGATCGAAGCGCCGTTTCCAGCGACTCTCGGCCCTTTCCCTTTTCGAAACCGTCCCCCCTCCACCCCCCGCTACGCCACGCTCTTCCCGGTTGCATTACTTTTTACTTGTTCGTTTAATATTATCCCTTTTTTCCCGGTGCAAGCGTGTTTCCCCCGCCGCGGCTGCAACGAAGCGTCCAGCCGGCCGCGCGATGGTTGATTAATTACGAACCGGATCGCGCTGAATGTGAGTCGCGATAGCGCGGGGGAATTTTTACGCCGAGCGGGAATCCATGGGCGCGGAAGAGATCTATGGCGGTGGATCACGGAACGTTCACGTGCGCTACATGACAGACGCGCAATCGACACGGTGTATTAGTACTTGTTAATGCGTCGCATCGCGTCGCTATTTATTGCTACCGTGCGGCTACTATATCGCCTGGAACACACACGTGGGCGTCCTCGATCTTCCAACGGTCATCCTGCCTCGTACTTTAAAGTCGTTTCCTTCGATTCTCCCAACGTTCAGTCATCGCGTCCGCCTCGGAATTGAAACGTTCTTCGTATCGAGAAGAAGTGTAGCGGAATGGGATTTTCTTCGGAGCGGAGGGTAAATGAAATTTTTCTTTTCGAGTGTACCGGTGCGCGAGACACGAGGGTGGAGACAGGGGTGGCAATCTCGGCTGGATTAATTGCTGTCCCCGTCTTACGGGACGTTGACAGGACAGGGTGATTGAGTGTAATGGCCGATGATTCCGTCCTCCTTACGACTGCCGCGCTAACGATCCGAGAATTGATTTTATCGGGGTAGCGAAACGAAAGTGATTTTCGGATGATCGGCGTGTAGCCTTCAAAGACATTTCAAAGATGAAACATCTAAATTCAGTTAATACTTCCAGAAACATTAAATACTCTCTCAAGAAAATCAAGCTAAAGGTACCAATAAGCAACAGCAAGTTCCAAAAGTCGTGCAGCGTTTAACGCACGTCGAAAACCACCCCCAACTGCGATGATCCTCGGAGTCGGCAAGTAAGCCGTGGCAGCCGCACTCTGGCAAGCCCATTAATACAGGAAGTGACGTCGTTTGCATGGAAACGACACGACAGGGTGGGATGGCAACGCCGAAGAGTGTCGATTCAATATCCATCCGGCATCCCGCCGGGGTAAGGAACTTTCGAGAAGAATTCCGAGGGGCCAGGTGAGACGGGAGTTTCCCGGAGAATTTTACCGAATCGAAGGAACCGAGTCTGAGGATTGGCCGCCTCGTATAGCGAGGGGAACGACGAAAATCTGGAGCGATTACCGGGGTCGGCGGACTCCCGGGGATGATCGGTAACGCCGGCCAGTATTGAAAACCTATAAAGCAGCGTAATTCGGTCGGGGGCCGTAGTCCATCGCAGTTTAGCCGGAAACGCAATTTAAACAAATTGCTGGACCGGGTCGCGGCGGCGCCGGGTTTCCCTCCGCCCTTCGGGTGTCCATCTCTGTCCGCCGCGTCTCCGTCCGTTCATCCATCTTCGCGCGCTGTCCTCCTCCCGCCGGCAGGAGCCGGGACATTCGTTCGAGCCGCCTTGCTCGATTAATCGAAATCGAAACGAGCGAGACTCACGGACGGATGTTTATCGGCCGTAGGGCAATAATTCGATTTTCCGCGCGGCCGTCGCTCATCCGCGCCGCGGAGAGCCCAGGTTTATGGATTTTCACTTTGGCGCCGCGCCCGGCCGCGACTTCGCGCCGATCGAATTAAAAGCACGGCGACGATGCGATATCCATTTGCCCGGATCACACTATTCTTCGTTTACCGGTCTACGGACCGGCGAGAACGCTCTCGGGGGGCTGTTATGGCGGCGGAACCTGTCGCCGGGGATCGGGCCCCGTAAGTTACCGATGCACTGCGCATGCTTATGCGGATGCTCCAGTTTGGAGGTGAATATTGAGATTCTGGGGTAATGCGGTTTTTTTGGAGTTGAGGCGGTTAACGATGATGCATTTGCATGTCTTGAGGAGTGATTTTTATGGAATCTTGGGGTTTTAACTGATTAGAAATGGTGTGAGTACGAAATTCGGTTGTAGTAGTTTGTCTCTTTCGAGCGGTTTACTGCGGATGCTTATGTGGGTGCTCTAGTTTGGAGGTGAATATTGAGATTCTGGGGTAATGGGGGTTTTTTGGAGTTCAGACGGTTAGTGATGACGCCTTTGTATGTCTTGTGGAATTTATGCTTGCTTTCGGTGATTTTTATGGAATCTTGGGGTTTTAACTGATTAGAAATGGTGTGAGTATGAAATTCGGTTGCAGTATTTTGTCTCTTTCGAGCGGTTTACTGCAAATACTTATGTGGGTGCTCTAGTTTGGAGGTGAATATTAAGATTCTGGGTTAATGCGAATTTTTTTGGAGTTCAGACGGTTAGTGATGACGCCTTTGTATGTCTTGTGGAGTTTATGCTTGCTTTCGGTGATTTTTATGGCATCTTCAGGTTTCAACTGATTAGAAATGGTTTGAGTATGAAATTCGGTTGTAGTATTTTGTCTCTTTCGAGCGGTTTAAGAGTTGATTGTATAAATATCCACATTCTATTAGTAAGGAAATTTTCATTCGATAACTTATGCTTCGACGTTTAGTCATCATTGCCAATCATCAAGGCGTTAAAAAAAAGCACCGCAGTTTGAATCTTCGTGAAACACGCTCCGCGAAAATGGCCTCCAGGGAACCTTTCAAATCTCCGAGTTGAATCGCTCGCGTGGACGCGTCACGGCAATCAAACCACTCTCCGAGCGTCACCTCGAAATCGAAAAATCCCGCGGCGCGTCAGCAGCGAGGGATTTTTATAAAATCGTTTGTCAAAAGCTTACGACCTGGTCCGATGCGTTCCGCGGGAACCCCTTTCGCGTCCGCGTCGCGCCGGAAAGTCTCGATCGCGCCGGATATTCGTCGCGCCGATGACTTTTTCGTTTTTCCCCCTCATTCCCTCCCGGCTCCAACATTATCCGTCCGGCGCGTTTAGTCCCGATTAATAACCTCTGTCTTCCCGCGGCGCCCCGCCGCGCCCCTCGCCCGGTTTCTTCGCTCCCCACGCGCGAGAGGGGAAAAAAGCGATTTCTGGCATGGACTGTACGACCACTGGGTGACAACGTAGTTTCCCATGTTTTATGGTCAGTTCCGTGCGCCATGGTATCTGATTGCGTCATAAATCGAACGAGAAACGGGGCGAGGGTTGCAGCGCGCGATACACGACCTACGAGATTTCGTTTTGCCGAAATTTAGCGGTCGCGTTCCGCCGCTTTTTTCAACCCCCGTCCGCCGCCGCCCCCGTACCGCGCCGCGTCCGCCGTGGATATTTTTTCCGCGGGAAATCCGCGCGCGTGTAATTCTTTCGCGCCCCGCTAAAGTCGCGTCGCTTTTCGCCCGTCATTCGATATTTCGCATTTTATTTATTCATTTTTTCGCCGAACGTTTAGCTGGCCCAATTTTATTTATATTTTCGGCGTTCGGCCGGCTGACAGTGGCGAGCGGCGCGGGGAATTTGATAAAGTGTCAAACGGGAGGAAGAATGATCGAGAGATTTGTTGTTGGCAACAGCGGACAACGGGGCGGGAGTTTAATATCATAATTTTTCACGCGGACGATAAATATATTGCTCGTGTCGGCGATGTGATTCGATCGTAAACTATTCGATGTATTAATAATTATCGAGAGGCACGTTCAGCCTCATCGGAGCAGATACGCAATCAACGTGCACAGTCAGAGTTCCAGAGGAATCCTCGAATGTCGTGTCGCCGTTTCAATTTCCGCTTCGTCCTCTTCAAAGTCTGCACCATTCCGAGAAGTATAACTTGAGAAGCATCGTCTGAAAAATGTCAGCCATCCAACTGCATCCGCGACGCGAGCGTTACAGCCTGAAAGGGTGCACAGCCGCGGCTGGATTTTAAGAGCCGACTTTTAAGACCTGATAAAAGTTCGCCCCGCGACTCATTCCATTCGCATCAATCGTTAAGCGCCTGCGCGGAGTCGAATCTCGCGAGGAATATCTCTAACTCGAGCAAACGGCGCATCCGGCATCGTTACCGGCATCCTCTCCGCCATTCTTCTCCGGCCCATTTGCCGAACATATTTTCATTACCGTGACGGCGGAACGTTTTACGTCTGAATCACGAACGGAGCTACGATTTCGCCCGATGATGCCGCGCGCGAGCGCGCAATTTGCGGCCCGCCGGGACAGACGTCATAAACCCGAGTCCCGTTTATCGGCGCTGGAACTTAATAAAACGATTCTCTTCCGTTTAGAGACAACTGGACCGTGGATGCTTCTGCGAATATCAATTTTTATGGAATCATTCATGGGAATTGATATTATACTGATATTTTTAAGTACTAATCTATTGCCTCCGTATCGTCGCTCTCTCGATGATTTAGAACTGAAATCGAATATATTTTTCATTTCGCTCGATTGAGAATCTAATGTTATCTCTGTGAAGCGAGCAAGAAGCTTATTGAATTATTTCCGATGAATTATTGAGAATCGTATAACTCTGAGGAATACAGATGAACCCTCTAATAGGGGTTTATCCGATTAACACGTTCACGCCGTGTACCACCGGTGGCACAGTAAGATATCTCATTAAAGTGTTGGCTCAATAGACGGAGTGTAGCATCAAATATGTGGCTCGTCAAGTTTGGTAATTAGAAAACATTGACATATAGTTGAGAATTAATTTACTTATTGATCATTTCAATATTTTCATCAATTTTGAGAATTCAGGCATCAAGAAATCACATCGAATTCTAAATTCTCTTACCACACTTCATTTCATTATAATCTATATTATTAGACTAGAATATAATAATAAATACATTATCATTCTTGATTCTATTAACGCACAGAAACCACCCTCCAATAACGCGCAGTTTCCCTGTCGTTCCCTTGTTTCCCCCGTAATTCTTATTCTTACGCAGTATCGGAGAAGTTTAAATTTCATTGAGTGCACTTCCTTTACGGGGCCCGGTCGCCAATCTTCTTTTTTAATATCCGAGGCACTCGAGGCTGCATGCCGGAGGCTTCGAGGTTTTAAAATAGTCAGCGTAGCGCGCGGCTACGCAGCGCTTTTAGTTCGGCGAAGGTAAAGCCCGGGCCCCGCTCGGCGAACGGGTAACAGTTGTTCCATTAAAACGATTTGGTACTCGAGTACCGGGCTGTGAGTCAGCTCCGTCGGGTTCTTTTCGTTTCTCGAGAGCCACTCGACGCAGATGGAAAAGAGAGAAAGAGAAAGAAAGAGGGGCCGAGGGAGGGAGAGACAGAGAGAGAGGGAGAGGGAGATCGAGAGGAGCTCGGTTCGTTGTAATTAATTCGCCGTGAAATGCTACATTAATTCGTAATGGGCCATGTGTCGTGTGTACCTGGTACCCCGGCCCGCTTACAAGTGCGCCGGATACGGCCTGCCTATTAATTGTTTCCCGCCCCGCGCAAAACACGCCGCCGAGGATGCCGGAGCCGCGGGTCCAACCCTTTCCTCGTCGGGGAAATCGATATCCCGTGACTCGGAGGATCGACCGACTCTCGAATGGTCGGTCCTCCATGTCCCATCTGCTTGGAAAATTAATCTCCACCGGGTTGCCCGTGTCAGGACGTTTGAGCTCGATGCGCCCTTTGTTAATTGCACGCCGGAACAACCGAGATGGTACAGGATTTCCTTGGAAAATTGACACCCACGCCGTGCGTTTGCGGGAAATCGTTTTCGGGGAACTTGGGAGGATCTGGGAATTGTTGGCGAATATTGAGTGTTGGGTTTTTGTATGGATTTTGGGTGATGCGTTGAGATTTGTGTTGGATGAAGTGTTTTTGTTATTGCGGTGTTGAGAATTGAGGTGTTTTGAGTATTGCGATATTGAGAAGTGCAATATTGAAAATTGCAATATTAAGAATTGGAATATCTTTATATTGTAATATTGAGAATTGAAATATCTTTATATTGCAATATTGAGAATTGCAATATCTTTACATTGCAATATTGAAAATTGCAATATTGAGAATTGCATTATCTTTATATTGCGATATTGAGAATTGCAATATCTTTATATTGCGATATTGAGAATTGCAATATTGAAAATTGCAATATTGAGAATTGGAATATCTTTATATTGCAATATTGAGAATTGAAATATCTTTATATTGAAATATTGAGAATTACAATATCTTTATATTTCAATATTGAAAATTGAAATATTTGTATATTACAATATCGAGAATTGCAATATCTTTATATTGCAATATTGAGAATTGCAATATCTTTACATTGCAATATTGAGAATTGCAATATCTTTACATTGCAATATTGAGAATTGCAATACCCTTATATTGTAATATTGAGGACTGCAATATTGAAAATTGCAATATCTTTCGAGAAACTTTGGAATATCCACAAACTTTTCAAATAGACCATAACGACCTATTTCAAATAAAACAGCTTTCGTTCGCGTAAAATTTCAATACTCAACGATTCAAAATTAAATTTAAATATTCGTTATATCGCAACAGTTGTCTCTATTTTCGCCAGCTCCAGAAATACAAATGTCTTGAAGCAATCAAGGATCTAGCGACTGTGAGAACTTCCAGGGAAACCCACGATCCCGCGATCCGCGAGAAAAGTCAACGTTCCATCCCGCAGGCGAACTAAGAACAGGGCGACGTTTAAATTACCGGCACGCCGGAACCGGGGCTCGGCGAAAGGGAAAAAGGAGTTCCGAAAGTTTCTTCGGCGCAGAGCGCGTCGAACGAACGGCTACATTGTCTCCGTCGTTTAATCACGTTTTTCGCATTTTCACCAGGACCTTTTTGCGCAACCTGCGGGTAGCAAGAATGGTGGGGATGGTGGTTTCATCCCCGGGCGAATAAACTTTGTTTCTTCCTTCGGGTGGGGATCGGGTGTTCCGGAACGGGTAACGGAGAAGCTAACGACGAATGGAAAGGGAGAGGTAGAGGCGACGAAAAATTGGTTGACGGGCGAGGGGGTTGAAACTCGGAGGGGTAGCAATCGCAACGAGGCGACTCTCGAACTTCCAAACGAGAGACACGCTCCTTCCGCTTCCCGTCGCAATTTACCTCGAACCGGATCCGCGAAACTTTCACCTTTCGAGGTGAACACGCTCGAAATCGAGCGGCTGTAACTGCGATGTTTGCAAAAATGGAGTGTTGCTTGTCTAGTCGTTTAATTTATGGGATTTGTGGACGCTAAGGGGTTGAATCATTTGGAATATTCGAAGTGAAGTGTTGAAGTTGAAATGTTGAAATAAGATACTGAAATTGAGATATTGAAATTGAGATATTGAAATTGAAGTGTTGAAACTGAAATGTTGAAATTAAATGTTGAAATGAAATACTGAAATTGAAATATTGAAATTGAAATATTGAAATTGAAATGTTGAAATTGAAATGTTGAAAATTGAAATGTTAAAATAGAAATGTTGAAATGTTGAAATTGAAATGTTGAAATGAAATGTTGAAATGAAATGTTGAAATGAAAGACTGAAATTGAAATATTGAATTTGAAATATTCAAACATTCAAACATTCAAACATTCAAATTCAAAGCTTCAAATTCAAACCTTCAAATACAAACCTTCAAATTCAAATATTCAAATTCAGGTACTCAACTTCTAAACCCAAGATCCGCGGAACAATCGCGAGAGACGCAGGCGTGCGGCGACCTTTCCGCGAATCCCGCGACTCTTTCCGGATGTTCTTGTCCCCGGTTTCCCACGGGATCTCTCCCCGCAGACGTTGGCACGCCCGTACAATGTATCCAAAGAGGCGCTCTTCAAGTCGAACCGGTTACGAGGCGGGTCGAAGGTCGCTCGGAGTTCGCTTTCTTTGCCTCGTTCGGTGCCGAGCATCGGATCCCGGTCTGTTCAAGTGGGTCGGTCCGGGGCCTATCATTGCCCGCGACTTTACGAGTATTTATTGCGGGCGGGCCGCCGCGATCGTGTATCCACTGCTCGATCTTGAAATATCAATTTCGTGCGGTTTATTAGGCCTCGATGCCCGCGGACCGTGATAGTTCGCCTCGCCGCGGCGGCCACACACGTCGCCGAGGATTCTCTCTCCGCCTTTCCCTTCGGCTTCGCATCCCTATTTGTCCGTCCTTTACGGGAACGAAGTTATGCGAGCTTGATATATTTTATTCCGTATAATATCTAGGTGGCTTCGTTTAAGTGTACGATTCCATATGTTTATTCTCCGCTTTAATATCCTCGCAGCTCTGCAACCTCCTCGCGCTTGGGTTACCAAGAATTAATTCAGCATTCGATTGATTTACCGCCGAGCGTCCAGTTTCATCAACATCAAGCGTCCACATTACTCAGTCCCTGATTACTACAATTCTCTTAATTAATACCACAGCATCAAGATAATCGTATATTCAAAGAGAACTAAAGATCTTCCATCGAAACTACTGCGATCGGTCAGCATTATTCATCATCGTAACCAGGAGAATCGCATCAACATGTACCTCTGGATATAGTACTCGATATGAAATATCAGGGAATTTCACGGGGGAAACGCGATAACTAATTTCAAGCTTACAGCGTTTGCCAATTAATGGAATCGCATTATAGCTCGGGGTCGTAGAAAAAGTTGGCGACAGGTAGCAGCGTTAAGGGCGATTAATGCGGCAACATGGTGGCGTGCGCGCCGGCCGGCCGAACTCGATTATCAACGGTTAGCCAAATTAATTTTCGGGAAGGCGCAGGGACCCGGAGAAATCTCATTTGAGATGTAACGAGGTCCAGTGGTGAACCGGAAGAATTCGATTTTCCTCGCGGCGGAATCATTCGATGTCTCGTTGTAATAGGGCGAAATAAAGGGTGGGGGGGCGTGAGGGCTGACAGGGGACGGCGGGGTAGGTGGGAGCGTAGCGAACTGTCCAATCAGCGGCGCAGCAACAAGCCAGTTACGGATAGCCGAGCGTAGCAATTACATACGTCGCGTTGCGGGCACAATGGAAATTCGCCAGACTGTTTGAAATTCGAATTACCGCACGGGTATCTTGATGCAGCCGGCCCTGGGACGCTATCGGGGCCGGGCCCTTGTTCCCCCCACCCTCCCCCCGGCCGCGATTCCCCTGATAAATTTTTAATTTCGCTCGGCGAAGCGGGACGAGGACGTTCGCCGCCCCTGGCGGCCTCTCGGGCCGGCTCATTGGCCGCGAAAGTATCGCGGAAACTGGAGCAGCTCCCGCCGGGATTAATTGAATCATTGAAAATTGTTGCGATTTAAATTGCAAACTCGCGACCGTTCCGGGTAATAAAATAAAATACACGGTTCGTGTGACCGCGCCCGGGCTTTTTTGCATTCGCGCCATATGCGAACGCGTGAAATATCGCGGCGCGAAATCCGGAATAATGCGACGACGATTGCGATCGGGACGTTGATTCATGCGCGTCCGAGTTGATGTTTGGATAATAAGAATTGTTTAATCCGAGCTGTTGTTCGAATATTATATAGATGTACAGCTGATTATTAGGTTTTTCTGTCTGTACAGAAAACATCGAAATAGAATGAACATTTAGATATAAATTTTCTTATTTTAAACTCAAAATACAAAAGTGAAACTGAAATTTTTACTTTAACAATAATGACAAAATTTGATTATTTTTCTGTTATTATTGCAATATTTACATCTAACACGTTAAGTACTGTATCGCTTCTGTGAATTCATATCCGTTCATCTGTTACTTGTTCTATTTCTGCGATAGGTAAACTCGAAATACTTCCAGTCCATTAAGGGTTAACATCCTTTTCCACCTTTAATCCCAAAGACGGGGACCTTAATTTCAATTATCCTTTCACCGTAAAACACCGTCGGATCTTCTCCAATTCCATTCGAACAGAAGCAATCGGAGTTCCAAGGGAAAAAGGGAAAATCCTCGTGACCGGGCTGCGACGTTTTCCCAGGGTCTCCCCCCCCCCCGACCTCCGCCCGGCGAAAAACAAGCTTCGGAATTCGTCCGCGAGGAACAGCGAGCCCGAAGTTCTCCCCTTTAATCCGTATCTCGCGTTCACGCCTCGATTGCCAGGCTACGCGGTATAGTTATTAAGGGAAACTTTCGCCCTCCCCGCGATTTCTGGGCCGCTCCACCCCCGATAAGTGCAAGGGCTTCCGCGAGGAACCTCCGCGCGCTCCTCGCCCCGTCGGCGACGGTGTCTCCGAACTTTCGAACGTCTCAGGCGGACCGTGAAATCTGTCCCGGCGAAAATTCCGTGTAATTCGCTCGCGAAACGACGCCAGACGGCAGAGACGGCAGTCGATCGAGCGACGCGCGTTCACGCGCGATGGACGGACAATAGGCGGGGGATTCGTAAATCGTCCCGGTAATTTCGGATCCGACAACTAGCGACGATCGCTGGCTGCTAACCGACAGTCCCGGATTGCTGAATCGGCAGCTCGTCTAATGGCGGATGCGCGATTATGCCACTCGAAATACAATGGGACGATTCCCGTGTTTATTTGCCTGCATTACCGATATTCGTCGCGTTATATTGGAATACTTTATAGAACAATGTTAACCCGTTGTTTTATAGTAGCCAGTTAAAGACTTTTAATCCGATTCAATGCAAACGAGCATTAGTCCAGACGAATGTATCGAATTTATTCGAACATTGGCTTGACAGTTCGAAGGACTGCGCAATAAACATACCTAATTCCACTACGAAATTCCAATAGCTGCTCTCGATATAATAAAGAAGCAAGCCATATACCGAGCGACATTCAATATTATATTCAAACTTTTCATTCCATATATTAACCCTTTGCACACGAGAGATTTGTGATTTGATTTGCAAAATTATAAAATCTTATACATAATATAGTGATCTCGGATGAGCCCCCAAGTTTATAGTGGGGCTACTATTATTATAGATATTGAAAAGGTGGATCTTATACCATAAACACATTAATATTTAAATAAATAGATAAATCTAACAAGAGTCTGAACATGTATATATTAGTGGAAGTAGGTAGTTAATTCTAGATACTACAATAACATTAAGCTTCGTATGATGCATCAATATGTGAAATATTGAAATAAAATAACCTTCCTTCTTAATTTATATATGTCTCCTCATTAATCAATTTCAAAGAACATCGTCTGCATCACATAAATATCGAATATTTCCAGTGAAAAACTTTCGAGTGCTTTAATTCCGTGTTCGCGACTGTGGAACTCGAATTCCCCGAGCGGACGCGATTTGTCACCGATACCTCGCACGTTTTTCCCGGTTCGCCGGTTAAAAATCGCTCGGCCGTCGCGGAGGGCGGACTTTACGCGCACTAAAGCGCCGCGGAAGACGGCGGTGAAGCGGGCGGGCCGTGGTATCGCAGATTGCCTTAAACGAAAACCGATCTGCGGCCGATGCCGCCTTTACGAGGAGATTACGCTTTTTACGCGGCGCGGGGTCGGCGGTTGCGTGTCGCCGTAGGTGCCGACAGCTCGCCACCCTCGGCCGGCGTAGAATTCGCCGCGATCGACGCAATAAAAGGGCCGGCGGAGAGGGCGCGAGCTTCCTGGCGCCTGGCCGGATACGGTCCTGTTTATACCGGCAATTAACAAGTTGCCGTGCGCTCCCGGCGGGGTTGCGGCACCGACCCCGTCGTTCGCGGCGCGCTAACGATCGCGATGGGGTTACGATTTACGAAATTTCGCGAAAGTCACCGCGGCGACAATGGCCGGCCCTCCGGCTCCCCTCGCCGTCCGCTGCGCCGGCTTTACGATCCGAACGATAAAACTCGCGGGACCCATAGCACGGTTTTAATGAACGAGACCTCTAATTTATCGTCCGAGTCTGGCCCTCGAATTAAACGAACTCGAAAAAGAGGGAACGAGAGAAAGGCGACGCACGGAAGACAGCTCGGGAGCTGTTTCTAACGTGGATAAGTTGAAAATGAACGGCAATGGTTTTTGGAATTTTGGAGAGGATTCAGTGTCTGGAGATCGAGGAATTCTTTGTTGAACGATGCTGATGCGATTGATGGGGCGCGAGGGAGCGCGTTCGTTTAGCGCGTCTGTTCGTGACTCACCGTGTCTACTTCCAGTGAACTTGGCTCGGATGTTTGAGGATATTCCGGTGAATGAAGCGGCGGAAGCTTCAAACGAGAAAGTTTTGTATCTTGTTTTCTTCATTCGTTTCCGTATAGAGAATGGTCCGCCGCGGTTGATATCACTCGTTCTCGGCTGTTCTCTGTACCGGCGACGTACGAAGCGATGGGAAATAATACGCTTCGACGGAAGAACCCCGGCGGAATGGCTGGCCACGGATTTCGCCGGCGGAACGACTCTCTCTCACTTAATTGGAGTGCGCCACTTTCGTCTATTTCCGTCGCGGATCCTCGAGACTCTTCCGGGATCCACTCGTCCTGCCATAAGGTAATTAGCCAGACATTGTTAGCGATCTAGTTGAGCATTCTGTAGTCAATAGCTTCTTCCCGGCCGAGTTCCAGGGGGAACGGGGGGCGTATAGACTTCTTCGTCGTTTTCTCTTATCCGCGAGACGTCGGGATCTTCTTTCCTCGGGATTTTACCGATGTTCGCATTGTAACGGCACTTTCCGTACCTTGGAAACTTACCAAATCTACAGCTGTTACCGATCTTTGAATAAAGTACACGAAAGTATTTCTAACTAAATATGGATCAACATCTGAAACCTACAATGAAGGTTTCCATCGAACTGGATCGTTTAATGTCAAATTTCTACGGGCGGAACGTTTAAGAGCCTCTTATCTTACCGAGAAAGGGACCTCGTTTATAAGGCAAAGAATCCTTATCTTTCGTTCCACCCTTTCCTACTTTTCACGCGTTTTCACATAATACAGAGACAACGATGTTAGGACCACGCTTGATGGAAGGCGTCCAGGCGAGAGAGGGCCGAAGGGAAAACCGCCAGACCTTGAGAAACGACGTGTTTTTTCAGCGTGCTCGCGTTACTTTTCGGCTGACTCGTGGCTACGCTTGATGGCCGAGGCGGAGCCGTCGGAAAAAAGCATGGAAATTGCGGGGATAAGAGGAACCGCTGCCCAAGGGGGTGAAAACACGGCGGCGGGGGCGAGCAGGACGCATAATTGCTCGGCGAGTCGTTCACGCGCGAACCTTTTTGATATGCTCGCCCGGCCCTGATTGCGAATGTGATTTTCACGGAAAGTAGATTACTGGATTAAGTTGGTTCGAGGGGCGGGGCAGGGGGGGAGGGGGGAACGCGAAGGACAGCGGCGTAGCCGGGTCGGCACTTCTCTTAATCGGCCCCGGCGACCCCTCTTCAACTGCTTTTTGTCACGTCGCAGCTAACGTTCCGCGCGAGCCGCGTTCTCCGTCGACGGGATCCTGCTGAATTGGAGTTAATTGCCGCCTACGATCTCCTTTGAGCGAGGATGTAATCGGCCGTGGGAGAATCGCCGTGGTACGGTGGAATATTTTCGGTAGCGAGTCGAGGCTGAAATGTAGGTGTTCCGAGGATTTTTATAAATTTCTTTTTTCTGTCGCTAGAATTTGTGATATTCGTATTTGAAGATTATTTGTATTTGTTTGCAATCAATGTAGAGGCAATTAGCACATTCCCTATCATAATTCAATAACAAAATATTAGAAACTTCTTGAAACTTCTAAAAAGCTCAAGAAATTTTAATACGGTCACTTCTCCCTCAACTACCTGTTATAATATTAATATTCTTGTTATAATAATTATTATTATTATTTATAATTTATTAAAGATCCGTTCGCGCTGAATATAGGCTTCGTCGAGACGAGATTTCGCGGCTAGTTTTCTTTTTAACGTGACGCCGAATCGGGCTGCATTGTTTTATGGTGAGACTCATTATTATTTTCAATTGTTTCATCACTCCATGAAACTACTTCATTCCCCAGATCCCGAAAAATCCCCAAATTATCCAACATCCTGCACAAACAACACCATCCACACTCCTCGCAGTCCCAATCTGAACGTCACCGTTAACAGCCGAATCATCCCCTTAAAAACCGCTAACAGAACGCTCCCCGATCGGGAGCTCAGACAGTAAAAGTTCGCGTACAAAGTCGTAAAAGGTCCTGCAACTCGATTCCTCATTGAACACCGGGATCGATCGGTCCGGCAAATATCCCAGAAGCGTCGTCACGATCCGCGGTGGAAGCAGGAACGAACTCGGAAATCCTGGGAGGCCATTGTCGCGGCGACAAAGCCGCCCCCGCCGGCCGGCGCGGGCTTCCACGGGGATCCGACGTTAAGGAGCCGACGATGGATCGTCGCCGGTGACGAAGAGGCCCGGGAATTTCGCTCGTTGAATATGGAGAGGCCAGAGGCCTGTCGATCGCCCCTAAACGACGTGCATTCAACCACCGCCGCGTCCCGTTGTCATGGAAATCGAAGGACGACTTCCTCGCCCGCGTCGGGGGAGAACCGCGCCGACGATCGTCGACGACCGCGCGAACGTCGGAAAAAAAAAATTTAGTTGGCGTCGTTTAAACGGAGCCCGTTCGGTTTTTTTTCCCCACCTCGACGGTAAACGCGCGGAACGTTGAATAAAACAATGCACGCCGTTTAATGCCGCCCCAGCCTCCGCCGATTCGAAAATATTTTCACGCTGGCCGGCTCGTCGCTTCGATCAGCGAAAATCCGCGCTCCGAGCGGGATCGCGCGGCGATAAAGCGCGCGATCATGATGAATAGCGCCGCGGCTGGAAGTTATTTTTCGGTATTGTTTATATTTATTGCATTAGAATCCGCTGCAGCGACGCGCCGATGGATTTTTCGGCCTCTATGAACGCACGGCTACCTAACGCGGAATATACGGTGACTCTTTTTTAACTGACGAGGGAATTCGCGTGAAATTCTTGCTAGTTATTATGGAAATGTTTAATTGGACTGATCGCTGGTCTTCGGGGATTTTTTGATTATTCTGCGATCCGCGCGAGTGAATAATAGTGCGGGTAAATGTATGTATGGAAGATTTCTTTTGTTTATTTAAAATATTTATGGAATTGGGTGAATGGGAGATTATATGGGTTTTTCTATTGAGATTCTATTGAAATAGTTTTAACATCCTGTATATTTTCTAAGGAGATTATGTCACTATTAAGATAAAGGTGCTTCTGGAATGTAAATTTTAAGGAAACACTTGTTCCTGAGATCATCCCCGAAGTCACCGTAAATCATTCCATGCTGCACAAGGGTAGTTTCAACCCTCGTGTTAGACAGTTCCCGGAAACGCGTATACCATGATCATCTTCCGGGACGCGGCGTCTAAGAAACTACCTTTTTTCGATCGGGCGAACATTTGCCAAGGGACCATGATTACACTTAGAAGGAAGGGATGCCGGGAACTGCTCCCCCGAGTAATTATCGGACTCTCTGAATATCGGAGCGAGTTTAATGCCTAAGGTAATAATCAAACTTTCACGTCGGACGGAAATTCGAGCCGGAAAAACCCGGGTTTCCCGAACGCGGGTTCTTTATGCATACTCAATAAGTCGCTTTACTCGAGAAATCCACTCGCTCTCGTTTCTGTCACGAATTTGCGCACGGTTCTATTGATTTTTCCCTTTCCCCGTTGCTCCAAGAGAAACCAAACGTCGATTATATAGAAGAAACTCTCGGACGACACCGTTAATCACGTTTAAATCAAACATAACGACGAGACAGTCCCATTAAACACCAACTGCTTCATTCGAAAGCCACTGACTAATTAGCACAGAAGATCCTCCAGTGTTCATTAACTCAAAAACACAACGAAACTGGCGAATAAACGAATACCCACGTAAAATGATATAATTATGATCTTATAAATCTGACACTAGCCTCTATTCAACACTCTTTCCAACCCATAAACTTCTGAAGAATCATACAATCCCCATTCGACTCTCAAACATTTGAATCAGCAATTTCCTGGACAAAACTCAATAACTCAAAAAGTACGAGTGATACAAAAGGATGCTTCAGACAAAAATTACAGACTATAGTACCAAACATACGGTGGTTATATTTGTTTCACATGATACCGATATTACGAAGTGTTTTCAAATGACAATGGACATTTTGATTTTCGATTCATACATCATATAAATAGAGAAACAGAGACGATTCGCTCAAAATTTGTGTTTTTCAAGTAAATATCATTTTGTACAAATTATAAGCTATAGTACTAAACATACGGTAGTTATATTCGTTTCACATTACACAGATATTACAAAGTGTTTTCAAATGACAATGGACATTTTGATTTTCGATTCATACATCATATAAATAGAGAAACAGGGATGATTCGCTCAAAATTTGTATTTTTCAAGTAAATACCATTTTGTATAAATTATAAGCTATAGAACCAAACAAATGGTGGTTATATTCGTTTCACATTACACAGATATCACGAAATGTTTTCAAATGACAATGGACATTTTGATTTTCGATTCATACATCATACAAATAGAGAAACAGATGATTCGCTCAAAATTTGTATTTTCCAAGTAAATATCATTTTGTACTGCAGTAACTACTCAGCAGCGTAACCTCCAATTTTCCTTACGCGACTAGTCGACTTTCGATGTTTCGTCCACAGGCGGCACCGCGCGTCGCGTAGAAAAAGGAAGTACGTATTTTTAAACGATCGCATTCTTACGTGTCCGGTAATGGAGTCATTTACCTTATGTATTCTCGGCGGCTGCCAGCCGTGGCCTGTGTACGACCCGTAAAACGAAAACACGTGCGATGCCCGATGTTATCGTCCCCTGGCGCCGCTCCCGACACTCTTCCCGCTTGTTCTTGGCCGGAAGTCCGCTCGCGGGGCGGCGTAATTCGAACCACGCGTCCCGGCCGTGTTCATCGACATCCAGAGCAAACGTTTCGACAAGCCTGGACGCGGACGGGCCCGCTTCCCCCGACTTCCTTCTCCGTTATCTCGTTAAGCAACGCCGCGGGTTTTAATTAACGCCCGTTCGCCCGCTGAATTATAGGGGAAATTTTCAGTCCCGGCATCCGGCTTATCCCGTTTCCGGAATTAATGGCGGCGTAAACGGCCCCGCGGACGCGGCCAATCTTCCCTCGCGATCGGGTGACGACGGTTCGCGAGATTTAAGCGGCGCAGGTTGGAAAGAAAGCGTTCGCATATGTGGCCTGTAGCTTTGATGCTGACTAAAATTAAATGAACGTACGGCGATGTGCTGGGAATCAGTTAACATATCGTGTTAGTCGTGCTAGTCGTGTACGAGCTTCTTTGGCGTCGCGATATGGGAGATCTATGGACCTAGCTATTTACGAAACACAAGATTGCTCCTTTCGAAAGTAACTTTTCACTAAATCGAAACAAATCGTATAATATCAAATGAAACTCACATAATCGATTATATCGTAAAAACATTAAAAACTTCATTGAAATTCCTACGAAACTCCATAGCGTCGATTCAACGATCAACTTCCAACGTTCTAGCAAAAGAAGCTGATCCCCACCTTGAAGCGCAACAATAAATACCATTTCGCTATCCGTTCCATCAACGAAAGGACCCTCAAACGGCGTTCGTCCCTCCCCACCCCGAAGAACAATTCCGGCTAACCCCAACTCCCGCTGGCGACTTCCCAACGGAAACTCCGGAGGAGTCGATCGGCCAGACCGCGAGCAAGAAGGCCGAAACGTCACGAAGCCGGTGTAAAGAACGAAATCAACCGTGATCGAGCATGCTCGATTCCACCCCCGCGCGAGACGAGAGGTCCTCTCTGTACCGCCGGCAGCGCGGGGGTAGCACAAAGAGCCCGGCGAAGTCGTTACCATAGTCCTTCGTTCTTCCTTCCTGTCGGTTCGTAACGATGTATTTCCTGCTATTGGTTTCTCGCGCGAACAATGCCCGGATCGTGAACGAAGGGCGAGAGGAGCCGGCAGCGTTTCCAACCCGGCTGACTCGGAGATCCGCGAGAGCAAAGTAGCGGGAGGATCCACGGGGATGGGGGGCGCAGGAGGCAACAGGGTCGGATCAATTGAAGGTAATCCCTCGGGTAGAGTCTGCCGCTTGGCAGAGCATGAAATTCTTCCTGTCTCGACGGTGCGCTGGCCCGGCCGGAAGACCGGTCCTCTTTCTTCCCTTCTTCCCTTTTCTTTCCACCCCTTCCGCGTGTCCTACGACTCCGAGATTCGGAGACGCCGGTGTCCTCTTCGCGCCGCTGTTTTTTGGCGGTGTCGCTTTTGATAGGGGATTTGAATTGGACACCTTTAGCTGGGTTGCTGTTGGTACGTTGTAGATTGAGTATTGTGTTTCTCATTGCTTCGAGTGAGACTGTTTTTTAAGTTTTAGATATTTAATGCTTTTTAGATGTCAAGAATTGCGAAATGAGAAAGGTAGTTACTTCTTGATAGGGGATTTGAATTGGACACCTTTAGCTGAGTCGCTGTTGGTACGTTGTTGTAGATTGGGAATTAGTATTTGACGTTGTTGATTGAGTATTGTGTTTCTCATTGCTTCGAGTGAGACTATTTTTTAAGTCTTAGATATTTTATGCTTTTTAGATGTCAAGAATTGCGAAATGAGAAAGATAGTTGTTTCTTGATAAGGGATTTGAATTGGACACCTTTAGCTAGGTCGCTGCTGGTGCGTTGTTTTGTAGATTGAGTATTGTGTTCCTCATTGTTTCAATTGAGACTATTTTTTAAGTCTCAGATACTTAATACTTTCTAGATGTCAATCATTGCGAAATAAGGAAGGTACCAGTTTCGACTGGTGTATAGTTATATCGCTATCACGTTGATTGTCACAAACTGCAGCGTTTTACCTATCACTTATTCTTCTATCAAAAATATAAAGGAAGCATTCTGAATTATCTAGTACCACGATTCTTAGATTACACTATTATCTATCACCCTATTGAATATTCTTATTCTATCAATTACCATACGAGTTTTAATTACTCCAAATAATTTAGAATCTCCGATCATCGCTGACACTGGCAATCAACGTTAACCACAGCTCCAAACGACAGCCTTTCCAAACCTGTCCTCTCCATCCACCCTATTCCCCAATAACAAAATCACTCCAAGTTACACACATCTCCGAAGAATGTTTCTCCCAGTGCGAAGTAGCGCCCTAATAAAAGTCCTGCGCACAGGCTGCCTTCCGTTCCCCGTCTTTAATCGTTCCTTATCCGTCGTCTAAGTAACAGCAACCGTTGGTCGGAGGGGCGAGGGGTGGCTTGATTCGAGCCAATTACACCGGCGGTTCGCAATTCAATTTCGAGCCGGAGGTCTGCAGCGTGGCGCGATTCGCAGTATCGATTATCGATCCGCCGTGACCGGCGGGTTCCTTCGCGGAGGCCGGTCACTTTCGAGACAATTTCCTGGCCGGCTCTCTGACCTTTCGCGAAGGGGTGAAGTCCGGCCGGATTTTCGTCGGCAGATGGAATCGCGACGGAGCGGCGATGCGTGGCGTGGAAGCGGCGCAAACGGCCTAGGTTCTCGCCGCGTTCTAGTTTACCGTTTGCGGAGGCCTCGGTTCAGCTCTCTAATTGAACGGTGCCGGGCGTACACGCGCTGCTCACGGCGTATCGTACTTCAACCGGGCTGTTTGAGGTCGTAATTGAGCGGCGGCGGCGGCGGCGGCAGCGGCGGCGGGACCCGCGTCGTTGCAGCTAATTGTAAGTAATACCGGGGAGCGGTTAACCGCGCGCTGCCAATTTATTAGAAGTTCGTGGATCTGTAACGGCTTAATGTTCGTGCCCGCGGCGCGGTCTTTAAACGACTTTGGTCCGTATTCAGAGCACGGCGTTCGGCCCTGTGAGACCTCGACACCGAGAACTCGACTTGTTTTTCGGGAGTCCTACGGCTCGTTGCACGACTTCGGAGTGTTCGGAGCACTCGCTGCGGAGGATCGTTCTGTCGAATGGACGCGAGAACCTGGGGAATTAGAATAATGTTCTTGTAACTGATCTTTCGAAGTTTGGAGGATAGCCTCTCATCGTTATTGAGTCGTCCAATGACCCTTTGCTCTCGAAAGTTTTTCACTGGAAACATTCCACATTCTTCGACGAGATATGGACGACATTGTTCGAAACTAATTTAACGATAATTCACAGGTAAATTGAGTGACAAAGCTATTTTATTTCAATATTCCCTATAGCAATACAAAGTTCTATTTAAAATAAATATTCAACTTCATAGTTTTGGAGTATCGAATCAAGTGGTGACTGAAAGTCACATTTTGAGTGCAAAGGGTTAATACAATCTTTTATATTTCTTATATTCCTACAAACAAAGATCTGTTTCTAATCTAAACTATTCTCCTTCATTCTCTATAAATCTATCCATAGATTTTAATTACTTCAAAAAAGTTTTCTTTTAAATCTTTACTTTCAAAAATCTTTACTTTCAAAAATAAGTAACATAAACATTATTTATAATGACCCGATAAAGTATACTAGTTCAAACGTCGCAAGGATAGTCGAATCACGTTGAAAAATCATTGCCAGCCCTACCGAATATCCATCTCAGCTACAAAGGGACAAAAAACATCCGATTCTGTACGAACTCCATCAAATCAAATGCCCAAACAGGCGAAAGAGCCACTCGACGACAAAGCGTGGAAAACGAAAGCACACCCCGTCCCATAAACCGTTCGAACAAACGGGGAAAGCCGTCTAAAGGTTTCATCGGCAGCCTAGGCCGTGTTCCTTCCGGTCTACGTGCCGCGTAACGCGTAAGTGCAATGAATCCGCCGGTGAAACAAACGCCGTGCACGGGGCCCGGTTCCGATTCAATGCGGCTCGTTAACGCGGCTCTTAATCACGATCGTCGTCGCGGACAATGAGCCCAATCGGGAGAAAAAGTGGTCGGCCGTGGCGGCAAATATAAATCTCCGGCTGTCAGAAACAATGCGCCGCGATATACGGAACGGAAAAGAGGCGCAGCGCTCGCTCGCCCACGCGACCGCTCGTCGATACTCGTTCGGCCGTCCGGCCCCACCCCCCCCCCCCGTCCCATCCTGTTCCGCGGTTCTCCCTTTCCTGCGGCGGGAGAAAAATCGCCGGCGATCAATTTCGGCCTGGCCGATAAAAAGAGCTCGCGGTGCAACAACGCTGCCGCGATTCTCGGCCGGCGCGAGAGTAATGTTGCCATCGGCAACGACGCGCACTCGCGACCCCGGGAAAATGGAGCGCTTTAACGCCGACCCGGCCGATGATGCATCGATCCGCGTCTTACCTGCGGCAACGCGCTCCATTCTGCTCGCACGCGCGACCCGATATCGCTTCGCGCTGCCCGACAATGGAGACAAGTTGCGAGCCGCGGCCGTACGTTTCTCTCGCCGTTACGACTTACGGAGACGCGAGGAGCATGCTGGGAATGGATTTCTGTATTTGTAGATTGAGACGGATGTTTGGTTGAGGTGCTGCAAAATGATTGCGGATATTGAGTTTCTTAATCGGACCGCGATGTGACTTTGAGGCACATTTGAACTTTTCACTTAGATTCTTTGATTGTTTCGTATTGCAGTTGCGAAAGTTTCTTTGCTTTTAAAATTGGGGGTATGAACAAAGGAATAATATTTCATTACTTTTATTCTCATAAGTGACTGAGAGTGAATCGTGTATTATTTGTTGTAAAACGTGGTACGATTATGGTTAACGAGTATGTGGCAGTCTGCAGCCAGCCCCGAGTGTGGCGCAACAGCGCGGACCATGAAGAGAATCGACCGTCCATCGTCAATTGTCTCCAGCATGGATCCCAAAAAGTGCATAAGAGGACGGGACGCTGGACGACGCAGAGTGTAAATCTAAACGTTGCTGCATTAATACCTCCACCACAAGTAGAAATGTGAATCTGATTGCGGAGGATTGAGAGTAGAGAAAGTGGAAATATTCTTGTACAGTAGGCGAAATTGATCGAGTACTGCTGTAGTCTTAGGGACATTAGCTTTGGGAACAGACATTTGTGTTATCTAGTAAGCCACCAGCTTAGAATCCGCAAACAATTACCCAGATAAATCAGATCTCGCTATCAACGACGAAAGTGTCCTCGGAAGGGTGGAACTCCGTCTAGCCTCAACACTCGTCCCGAAAACGCACTAGAAAAAAAGAAACGTCGAGATGACGTCTGAAGGATTCTCCTGCTAAACCACCCCTAGTCTGGGCCCCGGGTCCTCCGGCGGATATTCCGCGACGACTCCTCGCGTCAATTAGAAGAAGTGACTCTCTCGCGCGGCGACGAAAGCCCCTAGGGCCAAGAGCGCGTTGACAAAGTGACAATTACGCGGCACGCACGCACGCACGCACGCTCGCACGCACGCACGCCGCGGCACGAGTCGTCGAGTGGGGGAGGTTATCCGTACGAACGTGTACCGAAACAACCCCCTGTCCGCGTGTTCCCGTAGTCACGTGCGGTCTCGTGTTACATTTTCATTCGGCTAATTGCCTTTTCATCGGATCCCCACGGTCTCTTCCAGCGCGTAAAACCGCTTCATCCCTATCTGCGTCCTCTTTCGACCGGCCGCCGGTGGAGGCTGCGTTCTTTCTCTCGCTCTAAACGAGCATCGAATCGTAGGACTCGCGGGGACAGGGCCCGAGCCGAGGTTCAACGTAAATTGGAGGCTCCCCTTTCGCTGGGTGCTCGGCAGAACGCCCTTTGCTCCCCGGCGCGGAGAAAGGATTGATTTACAACGGGCGAGGCCGCGGGAAAACGCGTTTCCGTCGAGCTTCTTGCGATTGTTCTAAGCCAACGGTACGGCGGAGGGGGGCACCGGCCGTTTAACTCGAGTGCACGCAGACGGAAAATAAATATACCTGGCCGGCCGACTGGTAGGCGAGCCTCTTTATGGACCGACGCGAGTGCCTCTCGGATATGACTGCGGAACGGGCTTGTGAAATAGGTGATTTACAGTCGGCAATATTAGATCGATAATGACCGGATAATTGATGATTAAACGGCCGTTCGTCATGCTTGTGCAAGTGCCGCTGTTAATGCAGTCTTGCTCCATTTGTAAGACGTGATTTAATCATTCCGAGTGAGTTATGACGTCTCTCCGGTTACCGCTGTCTTCGGCTCTCGGCCGGCCTTTTTTGTTGTGGGTGGAACGTAGAAGGAAGTAATGGCATTTAGCATTGAGCCGAACCGAGGGAAAAGGGTACGTTAGATATTTAACTTTCATAATCCGGCGTGCAGTTTCCACCGGTTTATTTTCAGACGTCGCTGCTCGGGGGGAACGGACATTTCATAGTTCGCTAAGAGAATATTAATGGTAACAGGATTATGGTAATGGTAACAAGATTAAGAACGTTCGAGGAAGTCGAAGAAAGATTGAACATTCGGTGGAACTAAGAAAACGTCGAGGAAACAAGATAATTACCCGCGGTAATTAAAAGCGAACGTATGAAGAACGGGTCGGGGAAACCGCTAATAATCTCTGCTGGAACCAGAACCAGTCAATTAAGCGAGAAAATTGAGATAAGACACTAATTGAACCGTACAAAGTCGAGCGGTTGAAATTTCTGTACGAGCAACCCGTTAATTATCCACGGTGCGTTCCTCTGATCGGACCGCGCATCAAAACTGCAACGATCAGTTCGATCTTCATGCACGGTTGCTCGATTTTCATCGTTCCCCGGGAACAAGCTGCAGAAATATGCTCGTCACAGCGAGTGAAGCGACGCTCGCCCGCCGCCTAGCATGAAACTTCCTCCCAGAAACATTCCGAGAAGTAAAAACGACCGCGGGGCCGCGCTCGGCTGCAGCTTGTTACCGCACAGCCAGTTTCACGGATGTTGCTTCATTACGGGAGTTGACTAACGCGCAAGAATATTTATTAACGTATTCCGCCGGGCCCGGAGTGGTAGCCTTTTAATTAGACATCTTTATTCGTCCCGAAAACGCTGTTACTACGAATTCACGGCCGGTAAATATTCGAGGGACCCGAACCGTCCGCGCGGGCCTCGCGGTGAAAAAACGAGGGAAAAGGGAAGACCACGACGAATGCAGAAGAAAAAAAAAAGAAAAAGAAAGAAGAGGACCGCGAAGAAATCGAGGGAACGACGCTGTCTTTTTCCTCCCATCGCGATGCCACGCCGCTAATTGCTTTATATTTTACGTAAATTATTAACGTTTCATTAAAGAGCCCTCGGCGAAGGTCCGCTCGTCGCAATTGCTTCCCGAGGAGTTGTAATGGCGCTGCCCCTAGGGACATCGAGCGCGTTCCGCGCAAATTGGTGCCGCTTCGTCTCGAGTCGACGGCGCGGCGCGGCGCGATAATGAAGCTGCGAAATAGATATTGAGGCAAAGTGATTTTATCGTTGGAAAACGATGAATTCGTTAGCGACGGGGGACGGGTGACGGCCCTCGCGGACCAGTTTTCCGCGGCTCTGAAACTGCGGAAGCTACCCAGTCATCATTTTGCATAAATAAATTGCGGGACGTTCCGCTCTAGCGTTACACTCGAGATTTATCTTCCGCCGAATACGCTCGTAACTTCCAGCAACAAGTATATCGTACATTAACACTAAAAAGAACAATAACATCACTTACATTAAAATATAAACGAACTGGTAAACGTATCACGAGAACATCAGAAAGTTACAAAAACCGAAGCTCCCTGAAATTCCTCAAAAATTCTCTCGCAAGCGATAAACTGCTCTCGAGCAGCATCCCCTAGCCATCAGCCTCACCTGCACCCCGGTTCGTTAGTCCTTTAAACTCGCTGGCGCAACTCGCAGGACCGTTAATTACAAAACGTCGGCCACGAGCATCGGCCCCGATAATTCTCGGTTCGGTCCGCGGCCACCGAGGAACGCTCGCGGGCGGGCGGGCGAGCGAGCGAGCGAGCGAGCGCGCCTCGTCGCGGCGTAAATAAGATTTCACCCGGCCCACCGGATCCCCCGCCCCGGCGTGTTCGCAATAATAGTAAATTAAAACGTGCGGTGACTCGGTTAGAGAGGGAGTCGTATCGATATTCGCCGGCGCGCCGCGAAATTATTAGATACCGGTCGTCCGCGCGGGAAGGGCGGGGGTCGAAAAGAGCCGGCTGATTGGAATTCGAAGGAATGCGTCCGCCGGTGGACTTTATGCGCCACAGTTATAAGTTTCCCGTGGCCGTTAACCGACCGACGCGAGAGAGAGCCTTCAAGATTGCATTTATTACCGGGGAGCCGCGGAACCACCCCTCGCCGGGGTGAGAGGCGGCTCGAAAATTGTCTTGGCGATGACCCAACCGGCCGAACGAGAAGATAATCGAGTCCACTCGACGCGGAGAGGAGTTGAAGTTACCGGAAGAAACGGCGGACTCTCGAGCCCCGCTCCGTTTCCTTCTCCCCTTTATTCCGCCCTTCCTTCATCCCCCTTTCCCGCTGTTTCCCCGCGAACCGGCTCCACGCTAATAATAACCCGCCTTTGCGCGGCCCGCGAAACCGCTGCCCGCGAGGTACAGTGTTTTTCCGGTCTTTGATCATCCCGGTCCAAGTGTATTAGCGATGAGGCTACCCCTCGCATGAATATCTAGCCTCCCTTGAGCTTTCGGGACGGCGTAGTTTTTCGGCTGTTTTTCTCGGGAAAATCTATCGCGCGTTTTTCTAGAGGAGTTTAGGTATTCAGTTGGGCAGGAATATATTTGGGAACCGCGCAGGGGTTCGCGTTAGGGGTTGATCTAGGGAACTATTACAATTCCGTATATCCAGATCGCTAAGTAGATTAACTCCTTGCTCACTACTTGCTGAAAATTCACAGATTAAGCACCTGAGAAAAGAACAAGAGGAAAATAGAATGAAGAAACTGTCAAGAGAAACAGATCTTCATCGTTACTCTCCAATACAATCCCAGGAACTGAGACTCCAATTCTATCTAAACTCTCCGCAGAGGTCCAGACAAGCCTAATCCCCGAAAACGGTCAGGTGGCAGCCAGAATTTGCGAAAGAAATCTTACCTGTGTCCATAATTCCGGCGACGTTTTTTCGCTGAGCCGCGACCGGGGAAGACCCGCCGGTTGAATCGCGGCCGGTTTTTGCGCGAGTCCGGGTAACCCGAGACGCTGCCGCCGGCTCGTCCGTGCGCGAGATGTCGGGGGAAGTCTTAGGAACTCGCCTTAAGCCCGTCCCCGTACTCTCTTTCCGCCCGCTAACGAGCCACGAACGAAGAAACCGCGGGTCGGTAATTGGATCGGCCGATCTGCTCCTTTATGCGGCGACTCCGTCCGGCGGACGGGCGAGGCGCGCGAGGCGGTCTTCCTCAAAACCACCGGCGTTGCGCGCCAAGACGAAGCCCGCAGGGCGAGGGGGGTCACGGTAACATTATTAACCCGTAATCGAGCTCCGGGCAAACAATGAGGCGGTTTAGCCGAGGTCTGGCCCTCTCTGTCGCTCGAACCGCCCCCCCTCCGCGCCGGGAGCCTCGCATCCCTTCCACCGCGGCCGATCTTGCCCTCCGGGACCTCGAGTTGCACCCCCGACTCACCGCCCAAGTGAAACTTCGCCACCCTTGATCAGAAGTTTCGGCCGGGCCGCGCGCGTTATGCAAACTCCTTGTTTCCGATGTGGGAAACCGGCGTGCTTCCGAGTCCGTGCCTTCTTAACGCTTCGACTTCTGCCGGCCGGGGGATGAGAGGATAAACTCGCTCGCTAAGTGGCCGAAGTCGCGGCCACGAACTTTAGCGCCGGACAGGTTCAATTTCGTCCGCTTTTCGCGTGCTCGGCCTGTTTTCTATAATATACTTTGTGTTAAGGAGATCGTCTGGAACGCGGGCTTTGATCGAGACGAGGGAGGTTCCTTGAGGATTCGTTTAGAGTTAATTGGCGAGTGGGTAATATAAATTTGGCCGTGCGAGATCAATGGTTTGCGTCGTCTCAAGGAAACTTGGGGACTTTGTACATATGAATAAGCAGGCAATTTATTGTTGATTTGTTAATATAGAAGGCAGATTAGCTCTACTATTAATAGAGTTAATCTGTCTTCTATATTAACAAATTGTACTTTATTTACTAGATAGATTAACTCTGTACGTCCTGTAATTTGTATATCACAAAGAAAGGGAAAGCTACATTTCACGAGTGCAATAATTGCCATGTGGCTATATAGGTTTTTACTTTTTTATACGTTGCGAACTCATTTTGATGCAATTGAAACATTTATGGTGAGGACGAATTTTCCATTCTTTCTTACGATACAAATGGGTTAAAAACACCCAGAGACTTCAATAATTATAAAAAGGTTATCAACCACCCCATTAAAAGGGACATCCACCCTCCTAAAAAATTTCCCTGGGAAAACGCATCGACGCATAATTCGAAGGCGCAAACGCCACCGATAAGACCCGCGAACTTAACGGCCATTTCGTCGGATCGGGAGGCAGTTAGCGCGCCATCTTGGTCGACGGTGAACCCAGCGGACGTTCGAACCAATACGACCGGCGCGTTCGGCCCGTTGGACGCCTTGGCGGAAATGTATTCCGGCACGGAAACAAATCTTCCGGGTAACAAAAAACCGATCCGTGATTATCGTAACGATCTCTTGGACGGCGGGGCCCGGAGACCCGGCATTCCGCACGCCGGCCACGTATGCGCCGGCCGAATTTATTCGCGGACGGGGTTACGCCATTGGACGGCCGCCGAGCATTATTTACCTTGGTAATTACACCGAGGCCGGTTCCACGCCGGTGGCTCGCGAGCCACAAATTATCGGGCGCAAGCTTTCGGGTGTTTCGGCGGCGACGGCGTGCCAGCGGCCGAACCACCGGGATCGTTAAACGCTTTTTACGCGGTGTACCCGGTCCCTCCCCCTCGCCGCGCTCCGCCGCTCCCTTCTTCGTCGTTTTCGACGAAACCGTTCAAGGTCGCCGCCACCAACATCGTCGAACACAATCCGGCTGATATCCCCAGCTCGCGGGCAACAGAGAAATCTCTGAAACAGCGTATTAAATTGGAAAGTTTAAAGGTAATCTGATATTCTTGTAAATTCCAATTTCCGAGATCGCTTCATCGTGACGTGAATTATTTGATTGAAGCGTACCCGTGGTATTCGGCCTGTTGGAACCTGAGAATGGCGGATACCGTTATTTCGAACACCCAGTGTGCACGGAGGAGCATTCCGTCGAGCACAGAAACGTAGCGCACGGTAATTAAACGTTAATTATACTTGTAAGCGGTTTTTGATCGTCCTGTTTACGCAGGGATACTTTCCGTCGCGCAGAATCCTGTTATACAGCGCGATTAAAATGTCGCAGACAGTGCGGCGTCGCTTTTGGAACTGTTCAACGCGCGGAAAAAGCGAGCGAAAGAGTTAGATCGCGTCAACTATGGGTGTTATTGCTGGTTTATCGTGGATGATCGAACTTTCCGATATCCCGGAGGTACTTCGCAATTGATACGGACGATCCCGCGCCGAACACCTCCCGCTGTGCTGAAAAGTTCGAGTTGATTAAGCGCGAGCGAGCGCGGAAGTCATAGAAACGGGTTAAGACGTTAGGAACAACATTCGCCGGGTAATTGCAGAAAATCCCGCGTTCCCGCGGCGGGGCGGTGTTTAAAATGTAATGGTGTAGCGCCCATAGAACTCCGAACTAACAACTGTTGGATTACTTCAATTCGTCGGGGGTTGGGGAACGGGAAGCGCGAGAGAAGTCGCGGCAAGTTAAATTGGAGAAACACACGCGGCCGGTTTCTTGATGGTTAATTAAGTGGAACCTTAGGAATTCTCTGAACGTGTTCAACAGGAATACGCCTGACGGCGGGATCGGCGATGGAGAAATTACTATGATGATCGATGTAGCGGGCTCCCGAAAAGGGCGGGGCGAGACGGGAATTTATGGGGAAACTTTCGGTCCCCGCGAAATTCAAGGAATGACGCCTCGCCGCGCGCGCGCTAAGAATTAACGTCGCCCCGTAACACGGGGACATTGATTAACCGCTTTAGTATTTTACTAACGCGCCGTGATCCGTGGAGCACCGGATAAAATCGGTTTTCGCGAGGCGAGGGACATAAATCAACGGCCGAACGATATTGAACCGGCGAGACGGATAAGGAAAGTTCTTATCCCGTGAATTAGAAACACTCGACCCCTATGAATCTTCATTCGAGTTTTCTTCATTTGTCATTTTACTAGACACCTTTAAGTTAGGGAAACAAGTTCTGTTTCTTTAATTTTTGTGGTATGATCTGTGAAGATTGCTTAATGTTAAGGAGCGTAGAATTAATTACGTATCTTCACCTTTTCTTTTTGTATCCTGCAGGAATCGGAATCTAATTTCCGTTTATTTCTATTTCAATTAATGTTTACAGACACTGAGTGTCTTTTTACGAGAATGTTCGTAGCTTGTTAGACAGTTATGACAGTAGAGCGAAGCCATGAAAATCAACGGAGCTTGAAGGAAATCTTAGGTTTCGATAGAATGTTTTAGCAGGTTCAGCTCATCGATCATCATAGGAGCAGGGTATAATTGACTCGGCTAAATCTTTCAACCTGTTCCCCGTGGAAAGAGAACGTAGATCTGGGGACAGCGATAGTCTAGTCAACTAGGCCCGTTATAGCATTCATTTGTTCACTGTCACTCCCCATCAGATACGTCATTCATACACGCGATCCCCGATCGGCGTGGAAAGTCGATAAAGTGGTTGTATCTTCGATCTGGTTAATTTGTAACAGTACTTTCCTAGATGACTCGGGGCGAACGCTAAATAATATTGACTTGCTCGTCCAGTCGTTAAACGTTTCCCAGGCACAAGCTCCGGCAACACTCGTTAACAAGAAACCCAACACAATTCGAACACGTCCGAAGCAACTAACCCAAACAGCCCTTCTTACTCTGAATATTCAAGCAAGATCTCCTTCCAATCCCCAAAATCAATTCCAAAATCCAATAAAGCTCTGAATCACGCGAGACTCCAATCCCTAAAATCAATTCTAAAACCCAATAAAATCCATAATCTCAAAACGCAAGCTCTCATTCACAAAACCGCGTTCATCCCTTCAACTCCTAAAATCTCTTTGAAAAATCGATAAGCTAGCAAACAGAAGTTGCGATCGAAGTCAGTGAGCTTCGAAATCACAGGGAAAAATGAAAAAGGGGAACGGGACAATCGAAGAAAATAGATACGGTGGTGGAGCGTGTATATGTACGATATATATCGCGAGCGATCGAGGCGAGGCGATATTACGTCGCGGTTCCGGTGAACACGGTTTTTCTCGTTACCGTGGACGTGGGCCCGGAATAACGAGATTTCGCTATTGACTTTGAACAGGGTTTCGGTAGCGCAGGAAGTGAGCCCGCTGGAGCACCGCAGAGAGCAGCGGCGACGGTGATGAGCCGGCGCGCCGAAGGGATTTCCATAACTGAGTCGACCGGACGCGGAGTTGCCTTGTCGGCCGAGCTGTCGCTGCAACCGGTGCAACCGTATTCGATTTTCACGGGTCACATCGCCGGAAACTTATTATTCTCCGACAGAAGAGACAGGGAGAAGTTATATAAAGGCGGGAAGAGCGGCGGCCGATCGTCAATGGGGAAACGAGCGTCGCCGGGCGGCCGAGCCGAGGTTTCCTCCCCCGTTTTCGATTCGACGGAGGACAAGGCTGGAAATGTTCGATCGGCTAGGCGCCGGAATAATTATTGATCCGGAATGCGGCGTAGGAATGCGCGTTAACGGCGTATCGATTCGCACCGGAATGCCGATCATCGGGGAATGGACGACGCGACTGAGAATTGGACGGGGAATGTGTAATGGTCGTTCGAATTTTTGAGATTGACCGAATGATGCTCGAGTGAATTTTAATGGAAATTTGTAGGACATTTGTTTTATGCTGCTGATTACTTGTAATTGTGTATTATCGTTGAGTGTTACGTTTTATTGACTTTCTTTGGGAAGATGTTGTGGATATGTTAAGTGTAGCAAGCTCACACCTTTTCTTCATTTCCCTGCAAGTTTGACCTTGAATAACCTTGAGTAACAGGTCGTTGAATTCGTCTTAAAATGCACTATTTGATGGTGGATAAAAAAATGTATCATTCCATTTAAAGAAAGTTGACCTTCACCTCACCTTGGGTGTCCACCAGGAAAAATAAAAGTTCCACCACATGATGTCTCATTACATTTTTAAATTATAAAATTCAATATAATCTAGGGAGGTTTATTTTATTGAATAAAAATTTAAATTGTAATTCTATAGATATTAAAAAATTAATAGAATTATTTATTAGTAAATCAATTCTTTATATTTTAAATTATAAAATTCAATAAAATTTGGGGAGGTTTATTTTATTGAATAAAAATTTAAATTGTAATTTTATAGATATTAAAGAATTAATGGAATTATGAAACATGTGAACACATGAAACGTGAAACATTTTTGCGTGTAATCAATATTTTCGGAGATATTCGACTGTAATGCTTTATAATTTCCACCCTGTATGTATTACTCAGTTTATTCGAATTCAAAGTAAATGTTGTTCCTCTGTAATCAACTATTATACTCAAAAGGAAACATAGGAATAACCTGCTTAGAATTTCTCTCTGTTTCCAATAAATTATTAACGACAAAGTAGCCGTATCGATCAGAGTTGAGAAAGAAATCGTAGGCCAAGGGGTTAAGAAACTTCTTTTTACAAGCTTCAAAGGAGACAGGGAAGGGGGATGAAGTGTTTAATTACTGGTGGGTCCGACTGGGCCGAACCTATCGGAGCCATCGTTCGAAAAGGAGGCGTTCTTACGGGCAGGTTCCAATCGGAACGGTTTCCTGAACTTTCTTAGTCATTCCGGCGTCGAGGAACGGTAGGTGGCCGTCGTATGTCCCATTGTCGAGGAAGAGATCACGATTTTCGTGACTTCGTGAGCGTGGCTTCGTGAACGGTGGGCGTATCGATCGTTCGCCCCCGATGCCAATAAGATCCTTAGGTAAATCCTAAGCCGATGAGACCGAGTCGGAGATCAGCGAGCAAAGACCGAAAGGCTCCGAGAGGCAACCGGCTAATCCTAATTGAGTCGCCTTATATATATAAGTCGTACCGAGTCTCCTCCGCCCCGATATTCCGCTGCCGTCTCCTTCCTCCGTTTCCCGTCTCCCTTTCAATTCCTTTCCATTTACTTTTGTTCCTGTTTCAGCTTCTCCTTTCGTAGCTTCCTCTTTTCCCTCATACCGTGACCACTTTCTATTACACGTCTTATCTGTACACCCATTCCTGCTTTTGATTCGATTTTTTTTCCCTCTCGGCAACCCTTCGCGCAGGATTCTTGTAACGCGAAGAATATTATACTTTTTGATTAATTGAAAATCGCTCGGTTTTCTATTTTCAGGAATTTCTTATTTATAACCTCGAAGTATTCACCCTTTGCGTCGGAAGTTTCTCAGAGGAATAATTTAACATCTTTTCACGAGGCGAAGACGATATTCTTGGAAACTAAGAAAGCTATTTTATTTCAATATTTGCAGCTAGTAATTATACAAAGTCCAACATTAAATAGATTTTATAGTTTACTGCGTCAAATTAAGTGGCGACTGAGAGTCACCTCCCGAGTGCAAAGGGTTGATTTCTATATTTTATTTTCATTTTATTTTCTGTTTTACATAATGTGTATCCTTGAACCGAGCAGTAAATTTGACAATTCTCGGTTAGCAGATTCTTCTATTTGCTTCGTAAAGGTGCGCAATAGCTCATGCTCTTCCCGGAAGATTTTTCTTCACTTTCGATCCTTCGGTTTTTCGGTTATATCTCGCTCTTCGCTCTGCCTTCCTACGTTCACTTTTTCATTCCCCACCCTTATCCACCTTTCTCTATTTATTGGACTATTTTTCTTTTCCCCTGACTCGGCCTCACCTCGACCCCGCAAGAATACCTCTCTTCCTAGCCGGCAGCTTCCACCGACAGATCCCGAAATTGATTTCTCGGCTGCGCCGGGAGGAAACGATCCGTGAACCTGTATCGTACATCAAATCCAGAAAACCGGGCAATTCCTGTAAAATAGTGTGTTTCGGCCGTTCTAAATCGAGCCTCGAGGATCTCGGATCTTTTGCCTCTTATTGGAACGCTGCGGATAGGCTGGAAGTGTATATCATCTCGCAATGACTGACTCCGTGGATTGAAAAATATATACTCGCTGCTCAATCGTCTGCTATATCGCTGTTCCAAATTCTCTAAGAATATTGCGTCAAAATTTACGCGTATACATTTTCAATTTAGACACTCTAGAAGCTGAATTAATTACTGATATCGTTTAAAACCCTAAATCAGAGCAGATCATCTGCTCTGATCTTTGATCTTTGATGAGCAGAATTTCATCTGCTAATACCAATCTATTGAAACGATAATAACATATATTTTCTAATCTTCGCAAGCTAATTCCCTCGTTAAAATCTCCCAAAATCTGAATACAAAATGATAACATATTTACCAGATGATTCAAAGGAGACGAAATCGCTGGCATACGCAATCCACTCGGCAAGTCTCAAAAAACTCAACACGAATGACTTAACCGCAACATTTTCTAATCTTTGCAAGCTGATTCCCTCGTTAAAATCTCCCAAAATCTGAATACAAAATGATAACATATTTACTAGATGATTCAAAGGAGACGAAATCGCTGGCATATGCAATCCACTCGGCAAGCCTCAAAAAACTCAACACGAACGACTTAACCGCAACATTCCACCCCCCGTTTGACCTGTCACAGCACAAAACATCGTCAATCTGTAACCAACCCCGTCCTCCCGCAGGAAGGGGTGACAATCACGCGGCGGCGGGTAACAGGTCCCGAGGCTGATCCTCCTTGGGAGACCATCGCGCGGAATTTAAGGTCCAGGAGCGGGCACACGTCGCGCGCGTTGATCCTTTGATCCATTGTCTCGACGAAGGAGTGAGGAGAGGCGTCGGGCGAGCCTCCGGGGAGCGTCGCCGTCGCGCCGGCAGAAAGGCGAATTCTAATTTGACGAATGAGAAAGTTTCAAGGAGAACGATGCCTCGGAACTCTCCCTGGTCGTGCGCGACAAAGGGCGTCAAAGACGGCGAGCGGAGCTATTACGATATGTAAAAAAAGAGAGATGACGAAGGCGGCGGGGCGGGGGAGAGAAAGAAAAGCAAGGGGAAGAAAGAAAATGTGCTGGCGTTCATCGAAGAGGAGTCTGCCGGAGTCGCTCAAAGGAGGGACAGAAAGGTGGAGAGAAAGGGAGAGTCTGTGTAGTCGAAACTGGCAAAGCATCACGGGAAAGAAATTCAAAGGAATTCTTGAAAAAGTTGCTTCGAGTTTATGGTGATCGATTCACCGCTGCCGGGGGTAGGTTTCTTTGGCTTCTCTCGTTCCTTCCCTCGTCTTCCTTCTCGTTTTCCATTTTTTTGAATTTCCTCCTTCCCACCCTCCCACCCCGGAAGAACGGACGGAAACAAAGAACCGTTCGACGGATGAGTGGGGGTTGGTGAAAGGGGGATGAAAGAGCATCGATCGGTGTTCCCGTCGATTAATCGCGTTTGACGCGGACAGCTTTGAAGCCCGTTGGCCCCCAGCCTCTCTCTGGTAATCACCGAAATTTCATAATTACTCTTATCGAAAATTCCCGCGTAATTATATCGATGTTATCGCAATTAAACGGAAAGCTTTCAATTACACAGCCACTTGCTTCTATCGGATAGATCAATATTGACGCGCCGGATTTTACGGGATCGCCGCCCCACGCCTTTCGACCCCCCTCCCCCGCTCGCGCCGTAAACTCTGTCAATTTCCCGTGAAATTATATGGACAATCGATATCAGAAAATTAAACGTCGAGACTTCCGGCTGCAACGGTAATCGCTTTCATACGGAAATTCCGTTATTGAATTTCGCGAGCTGCACCGCTAATTCCACTCGGCCGCTCGCGTCGCCGCGCTGCCCGGCGACGGGGGGGTGAAGGGGCGAGAACTGCATAAACTTCTTCAACTTCCGTCGGACCAATCAATTTCCATGTGGAAATTTCGACGCGGATTTTAACTCCGCGCGTGGCCGCACGGAAAGTTGCCCCCGGCGGATTTCCCGTACGCGCGCACGGATGTTTCATACCCGCTCGAGGACTTTCGAGCACAACAGGAACGCCCCTCCGTGTTTCGCGTATTAAAAAATTTCGCTTAAGTGCCGAGTAGTTTAAATTGCGTCGGAAATTCTAGGCGCGCCGCCGCGCTGATTGCGGCGGCCAATTAATCTAGCCCGGGAATATTAAAACGCAATAGTTACGACTGTTCCGTACCGTTCAGAAAAATTGCAATTTTCGAATTACATTAGAATTAAAACTTTCGGCGAGGGGAACACACGTGTAATTGTATCACAAATCTGTCTACCTTCCAATTAACCTCCAAACTCGTCTAATTTCCTAACGAAACAGATCCTCTGTCTATCTTCACCGAAAATTCCTCCAAGAATCACGGAAATAACTGAACACAACTAATTCAATCACACTACCATACTACACTCCCAGAAATATCAAAATTTCTCCAATTATCGCAACACTAACGATCACCCGCGTGAGTAACAGCTCGAAAGTGGCTCGAAACTCCATCCCGACGCGGAAGAGTCGCGAGAGTCCAGCGGCGGGCGAGCGAGCGATAAAGAACGTCAGGGGCGACGTTAAGAGCTATATCGAGCCATTACGCCGTCGATGAACGGAACGAGAAAACAGCGAAAAGAAAAAGGAGCGGCTGGAAAAAAATGAGATGAGGGACGACGCAGTGGTGCCGGACAAGAAGGAGAAAGGGGTGACGGAGCGGAGCGAGTTCAAAAGGTGTCGTTGCCGAACGACGAAGGGAACACGACACCGAACAACACGGAGGCGGAGAAGAACACGAAAACGCGGTGCCTCGTAATTAATAACCGTTCGAGCAGCGTGGAGCGGGCGTGGGCGTCGCAAAGTGGCTGTCGTTAGTCGCTCGTTGAGACGGCGCCTCGCCGCGGAGCTCGTTCGCACTTTCGTGCCTCTCGCGGGGCCGAGACCCTTCCCCCGAAAAGCTGATTCCGCGATATTTCACGGCTACGGCGAAAAATCTCGGCTAATTATCCGTCTCACGCCGCCTGACCGTCTTCTCCCGCGTCCGCCGGCGAGCCGGGAATTAACTTCTTCGCGCGGACCACTTTTTCTCGCGACACTCGGCGAGATTGTGTAATGGCTGGAACTGATACCGCGATTCCTTTGAAATATACGGCCGCCACGGAAGCGGGATTTCATGCAAATTCGCGGTGGGAATTGGATGAAACTGAAATTTCACGATCGCAGCTTCTTTGTGCAGACGTTCGTGAGGTCAAAATGAAATCAATGTGTTGTTCGCTTTGTACTTTGCATTTTGACGCTCTTTGAAGTACATGCTTTTGGTATGGAGAGCAGTGGATACCTTTAATCAGTAAATTATGCTGAGTGGGAAAGAGAATTTTTGGTTAATTTCTGTGAGATTGAAGACAGGTTGAGACTGAAGGAATTTTAGGTTTTGGCGAGCATGAAAGTCGACGCAGCTTGAAACGTCAAAAAGGAGACGGACCTTTCTGTTTCGCGTTTCTAATGCCCAAGGAATCGTGCCGAAAATTGCTCGCGTCTGCCACGTTTACCCGCACAGACGCGGACCCTCTCGGCGAAAGGAAAATTTCAATGGCGTTCTTTGATGTCATTCCCCCGGCGAGGACCGTACAAACGGATTGTTCCGTCTGCGCGAGCACTCGCGACAATGTTGCCCGATTCTCGGTCGGAGCGCCGGCGAGCCGCGGAGAAACGTTTCGCAGTGACGAAAACGATGCCAGGGAGACGTCACAAGCAATTTCGTCGTCGTTACACGAGGATTTGGCGTCCTGAAAATTGGACGATCCCGGGAACTCTTAATCCGCTTGCTCGGGATCAAAATCGCTGCTCGTCTTGGCCCGACCTCTTCGCCATCAGCGGCACGGTTCACGAGAAGTCGTAAATAATAGTGACTTCTTCGAAGCAATTGGCTGATTTCGCCGGGGCAGATTCCTTGCGGCGGAAATCGAAGACCGAGGACTCGTGTAACCATTGCACCGTTTATTTGATGTATAACCCAGAAATTTTAAGAACTTTTGACATTTTCATTTCATCATTCACTTAAACAAATTCATCGTTCAATTTAATATATAAACCCACAATCTTCTACAAGCACCAAAGTCTACTTTACAAATCCAAAATCAAAGGACCAATAAACGATCTATCAACCCTGAAACTTTAACAACATTTTCATTTCATCATTCACCTATACAAACCCTTAATGAAATATCTTACAGAAATAATTCATCGTTCAATACTTAATACATAAGTCAACAATCTTCCACAAGAACCAAAGTCTACGTTACAACTCCAAAATCGGACCAATAAACGATCTATCAACCATAGCAGTATAACCCAGAAATTTTAAGAACTTTCTACATCTTCATTTCTTCATTCACTTAAACAAATCCTTAATAGAATATCCTGCGTAAATAATTCATCGTTCCATTTATTACATAAACCCACAATCTTCCATAAGTACCAAAGTCTACATCACTCCAAAATCGGACCAATGAACGATCTATCAACCATAGCAGTATAACCTAGAAATTTTAAGAACTTTCTACATCTTCATTTCATCATTCACCTATACAAATCCTTAATTAAATATCTTACAGAAATAATTCATCGTTCAATTTAATACCTAACCCCCAATTTTCCACAAGCACCAAAGTCTACATCACTCCAAAATCGAAGGACCAATGAGCGAACCACGAAGCATAGCAACCCAAGATCAAAAGCACGAACGAAACAGCCACCGACAGCCCGAAAATCGCTCATCATCCTCAAACCTTCGGTAGCCGACAACCATAGTTCCCGCCGAGCGGCTCAGAGACAAAGATACAAATCCCATCCGGCCGAAGAGCAAGGTTCGCTGGAAAGGGGGTTGTTTTCGGGAAAAGCAAACAGCAATGGCATTGGACGAGCAGGGGAACCCGGCGAGGAAGGGCGGAAGGGAAACGAAACACGAGAGATCCAAGCGTCTCGCATCGGTTGGAGACGAACGACGGGAAACGAATCGACGGTAAAAAGCCTGGGTCAGAGGGAGAACGGTGGCGCGCGGCGGGGGCGGGGAGGGGAGAGGGGCAACGAATCACCTTTCGGTTCTCACGAGATTTCGCGTCTCGCGGTCGGCCCCAGGGAGACGAACGGAAACAGAATCAATTTTACGGGCGGACGGCCATCGATGCCTCGCCGATTGGCATCGATCCGATCGAGGGATCTTCCTCGATCTCGCCGGCGCGGCGTCGCGAGATTGCCCGTGGCCCCCGGAATCCGTCCGGCTTTCTTCCGGTTCTCTTCGCAAGAGGAAGCCGCTTACACGTCCTCGGTCGCTTCCAATTTGCGGGCCACCGATTCGCTGTTTCGTTCCTTTTCGAAATGAGAAGCCCGAAGTCGGATCGCTTCCCGTGTTTCTCTGTTTGCTCGGGCTCTTTCTCTTTCGTTGGTTCCTCCCTTCGTCCCCGGGTCGCGAACGTTCGGCCGAGTTCACCCTCCCGATGGAACAAGCGCCGGGGAACGGGGTAGTTTCGAGAGGAATTTATTTTCGGTTCTTCCTCGTCGGACGACACCGTTCGCGTTCCGCTCCCACTTTCGTAATCTTTCGCCTCGATCCTCGGAGCGGACGGGTTTGAGTAATCAAGGAGCGTCGTAATTCGTTTGCGAGGAACCGAGGCGGAATGCGCGATGGATAATTTGCGGGATTGTTTGGGTCGCGAGTGGACTCCCGACGCTGCGTTCTAATTTTCTTCGGTAACTGCGAGTTTTTATTCTCCACGCGTATCGCTCGAATATTCTTCTAAAGAATCTTCGTGACGTAGGAGTCTATCGATATAAACTCTCATCGAGAGAATGATCTTCGAGATTCAGCAACGAGACGTATTTAAGTGCACGTGTACCAGGTGAATATTCCATTCAAACAGAAATTTTATCGTATACTTTCCTCTTTCCGTGACATAGAATCGACTATACGCTTGCACTAGTTCACTCAGAACATCGCCAATACACATAATTACCAATCAAAACGCTTCCAAACTCCATGCAAAGATCATCTCCCTTCATTTCAAGCAGTTCAAATCGAAAAACCTCGATTAAAAATTCACTAAATCCACATCTCACTTATCACGTGCGCCGAGGCCAGCGCCGTTGACACCCCATGAAGTATCAATATCGAGAAAAGCCTCGGAGCTAGATGATTTACGAGATAACAGTCGAAGTCGAACGATCTATTGAGACTTTCCATCGAGCGCAGCGGGACACTCGGCGACCGCGGCCTCGAGGAAACCTATCCGTTCCCGTTACGTCATCGCCTAGCAAATTATATCGCGCGATCGGCGTTCATAAGTTGCCGGCTTTAGGGCGACTGGGGGCCAGCGAATAACTTCGGGGGCAGTTCCGCGGCATTAAATCGCGTATTGACAGGCGGGAAGGAGTTAAAAGGCGCGCGGATTACCGGGAAGGGGAGAAAGCGGCGCGTTAAACTCGGCCGCGACCGCCGGAACGGCTTTCGAAACGCGACGGAGATGCCTGTGGCTCGTGCGACGGGACCAACGGGAAATATTCCATAAAGCTTCGCATTTTTTTTTTCGAGTGTAACCTCCTTCCCGCTGTTATCGGTTAATCGGCCAGCGACCGTTCGGATTCGCGGGCCGCCTTCCCGCGAGCTAGCCGCCGGTAAGGCCGCCCGTATTTCGCCCGATACGATTCTTTAATGATAGTTTATGCGGCCGTGACTCTCCGTCCATCCGATTCGATGAATACCGGCGACGCCGTTCCGCGGTCTGTCGCGGATCAATGAACGCGTCGGTTACCGCCTGTACCCGGGGATAAAGAACCATTTATCCCGTTCGAACGACGCGACGCCGCTTTCGCCTTGTTGATTTCGAATTATTTCACGCGTTACGCCGATCCGATCCGCGGGATTAGGATCGAGGCGAGTTCGCTTCGCGGAATCGCTCGCCGCGCGCCTTTACGACTGCGTAGGAAATTGTTCGACGGGGCTTATCGGCGATCGATGAACGGTTTATGGTGTAATTAGTTGCGGGTTTGTTTGTTGTAGCGAGATTCGCGAGTTTTCGGAATTGCGGAAATGGGGTTTTAATCTCTTGCGCTCGGGTGTTTTTCGTTTTTGGGTATTCAACGTTCTTTGAAGCGTATTATCTGAGACTATTGAGGAAATATACGTGTATATGGAAACGAAGCTGTTTTATTTGAATATTTCATATATCGATGCGTTGTACGGAGTTTAACCCTTTGTAAGATAAGTTTATAACTTCGTTTTTAGTCAAACATAACATTAAAATGTATACGCGCTTTTTTAATGATAAAACAGGGTCTTAAATCTTTTACAGAGGCACGCTCGTAGCTGATAGCTCATATTAAAACTGTTTCGGAGTTGCTGAAAGGTTATGTTAAAAATTGTTCGAAGTGCAAAGGGTTAATATTATATATGAGACGTTATAATTTTGCTAAATCGAATCAAGTGGTGAGAGTCCAAAGGATTGAGATTGTTGGACTAAACTTGCGAGGGATTGAGAATTTGAAATTTGTATCTGGATGTGCGCTCGGTTTAGTTATTTGAAGTTTGTCTCGTATTTTGCTGCTTTTGGGTAATCGAGAAGCGTGTTCGATAAGGGTTGGTAATTAAATAAACGAGTTCCTTCCGTATTTTGTAATTTTTCTCATATTTTATTTACCGATCGGAACTGTTTAACTGGAAGCAGTAAATTTGTCGGGGATTTCCGATTGTTACGGGTCGTGTCGCCGAATACAGCGTTGTCACGAATAAAATTGGTACATCGGGAAGCCACTGCACGAGCAGCCCTTTCGAGGGCCACGATCGTCACGCACGGTCACCCTCGGGCGGATCGGTCGCTCTAAAAGAAGGAGAGGGAGAGAAAAAGAGGAAGGGAACGAGAAGTCGATCGTGTCACGAGACACGAGTCTTTTTCTCTCGGAGCGGTATTTGCGCGACGACAACACCGTAGAGACCATGAACGTGACGGCGGAGCAAAACAACCACGTTTCGACTTTCTTCGACTGTTGCTTTCTCCCGTGGAATTCTGGGGGATCCACGGATTGACTGTGATTCCTGGGGACAGGGACAGGGGATGGTTGGTTTTCACCCCTCGTGTTCAAACTACTTACCGGGAATATGAAAACGTAGTATCCGACGCGATCTTATTATTACGATTCAGTAGTGGAACGTAGATGGTACTCGCAACGTTTGTTTGCCATGAGTAGATAGTGATAGTCAGACACATTAAAAAATCACAAGGGAAGTAGTGAATTTATGTTTGTTATTATATAAAATTAAGATTTAGAAAAAAGAGATTATATAGAATCGTTTCTTTAAGTAGAAGGGGATAGCCATAGTCAGACAGCACTGTAAATCCTAATTCAAGGTTAAAAAGCGAATTTTCATATTGTATATTTATATAATAATGACGTTAGGAATCGAAACTCCGCGGGAACGTTATAAAATATGTATATTTCCTCATTTACACTTGTACTTTCATCCCCTACTTGACCTGGAACACTTTCCACCCTTGTTACGGCAGCGAAAGTGAATCCGCAGCATCGATTTCCAGCTTTAACCTGCAGAGCGGAGTTTAAAAGAGAGAAAAAAGCGGTCGGTCAGCGCTTACGTTCGAAACCGCGGCCAAAAAGAAGCTGTCCTGTATAAACAGGGGATGGTTTCGCCGCTGATTCGGTTGGGAATGAACGAAAAAAGAGGGAGAAATGTGGAAACGCGTGAGTTCGACTCACCGGTGTACCGAGTAAACTTCCGGCGAGGCTAATTCGATCGGAAAAATTCCATGGCGGTTTTTACGGGCGTACGTTCGGGGTAGAACGAGACGGGGAGCACCGTGAAACTTTTATTTTTCCTTTTCGAGGGCGAGTTACGCCCACGCGCGGGACGATCGTCCATTTATATGATTAAATTCCACCTGATACGCTCCCCGGTTCCGTCCAAACTTTACAGACTACCTGAGAAAGGGATCGCGGGGGAGGCTCGGAGAAATGGCGGACAAAGACGTCGGCAACGGTCGTTCCACGACGTTTTCGACGCTATCGAGATCTACGAGCCACCCGTAGAACCAGAGACGACCGAAGGTATTATTTCGCGGTCCCTCGATTTCGACGGCTCATTTCCAGCGAACATTTATACCCGGTGGGTCCGCAGTTTCGGGTGTAAACGAAGAAAAGTGTCTTTACGCGGGAGTTGAAACATTTTATTACGGAGATGATGAAAATTCTTTTAGGGAAATGTGAAGGATTGTGTTTGTTCATTGTACCTTTTCTACTTACTGCATTCAAATGAAAAGAGGATATTCTGAAAGAATTTTCAGTTATATCCATATTTACACGTGTGTTTTAATTATCGCGCATTCTATTAAATGATTAACAACTCTGAATGTTCATTGATCCGAGAAACCTATGTCAATAGCTTCCCTTCAGCACACCGTCAATTATTCGCCCAGAAACCGCTCCGATTCCCCGCGCCGCACCACGCACGTCCAAGGAAAAAAAAGTCGTCGGAATAAATCGCGTTCGAATAAATTCCGCTGGCCGTCACCGTTTCCACTCCATTTCTGCCGACGAGCGACGCGTTATTTCCTGGTTTTACGGATTTCCCGGTGCGCCGCGGCCCCGAAATTTCCGTGTTCTCGGGCAATTAAAACGTCGAACGCCGACGGGGGCGGGAGAAAGAGAGAAAGGGGTGAAGTGCCATTACAAAGACCGCCGCGTCCGGTTTTTGGGGATGCGGGTCGGCCGGTTGCAGCGGCTAAATAATAATTTCACCGTTATCAAGATCGAAAAGTACAAGCAACGGGCGAGGCACGCGATAAACTTCCGCGGGAATTACTGCCGGGAAAACTATCAACTCCCGGCTCCGTATCGTTCCAACCCTTCCTCCCTTCTACGGGGAAACCGTCGTTTCCATAATTCTCCGCCTCGCGATTGCGTTTCGCGCGGAACTCCAGGAACCGCGGGGCACCGTGTAAACGCGACGTCTGAGAAGTCGAAGTGACTAAATTCCGTTTTTTCAATGTTTTGATATTGTAACGTGTTATCAACCAATGTGGATGGTTCTTTATTTGTCTTGACAACGTTATCTGATTTATTCCTGTTCTCTCTTTAATTCTTTTTGTACTGAAATTATGGGAAATAAATCATTGCTATTAAAATAATGTTTTTGTGTAAAATGTCTTCTATGCTTTACGAGAGGTTTCATTTGAGTAGGTATAACAAATGAAAATATGCTACTTATATTTTCACGTAGTTTCTACATTGTCATATTTTCTCAATATTTTGAAACTTTAATGCATTATCAACCAATGTGGCTGGTTCATTATCTCTCCTGACAACGTTGTTATCTGATTTCGTTCCGTTCTCTCTTTAATCTTTTTGTACTGAAATTATGGGATATAAATCATTGCTATTAAAATAATGTTTTTGCCTAAAATGTCTCCTATGCTTTACGAGAGATTTCGTCTGAATGGGTATAACAAATGAAAACATACTTTCTATATTTTTACGTAGTTTTTGCATGCTCACATATTTCCTGTCCGTTCGACAGAGTCAATGGAGTTCGGCTCGAGACGAAGTCATCGGTTCCTAGTCCCGAATGGACGTACACTTTCGACTTCTACAACGAGTTTTATTGTTCCCCGGCACTAGAGGCGACCTCACTTTCACTTCGGTAGTCGATCGGTTATTTCGAGTGCCGTTTAAAGTCCGTTCGTTACGGTGGCTGTAACGTCGAACAGTTTGCGGGATGGGAACGGTGCCGGCGACACGTGAAAGGAACACCGCGGACAACGACAATAACGACGGAAACCATAACCGAAACGGCCCCTGCAATCCCCGCGAACTTCTTAAACCGCCGGGCGGACTATATAATACCCGAACGATGTGGCCTTCTATTGTTGAACTTTTCTAATTGACGTTTATCGTTTAATGGCCGCCAGATCGGCCTCGATGGAGACGTAATAAACTCGGCTCGCCTCGCGCTATTTTACGGTCGACCGATCGACACTTCGCGCGGCCGAGGCCGTTAAAACCGCCGGAAAACTGGATCGCGTGTCGATACGTTCGAACACCGAAAAAACGAGGCTAAACGCGTTACATGTCCTCTGTTATTGAAATAATCGAATTACCCGCGAACATTTAATCCCGCTTAATACACGCCCCAGGAAAGTCGAGGAAATCCGTATCATTTTTCTCCCTCGTTTCCAATCCCCATATATCACTCATTTTTACCAGCCTCCAAAATTCCTGATAAACACTCCAGTAACACCAATAAAACACTCTAGCGTCTTACACAATAATTCGAGCAATCGCCTCTCTCTTATTATAATTCCGATCCGATTCTCTCTCGAGTGTGCCATAAATAAATTTCAATTGAATGCGAAATGCCTAGGGGACGGAAAAATAATACTCTCCGGCCGATTCATTACGGCCAAGTAGACCGTCCCCGAAAACCGACGTACATCAAACCGACCGCAGCTGCACGGGGGTGCGGCACGTCGGGCGCAAGGCGCGTGATATTTTCTTACGAGTGCACTCGCCTGTTGCGGTTCCCGGGGGCGTCCGCATCGGTAACGAGCCGCGTTATGGACGGGACCTCCGCCGGGACGAAGCTTTCGACGTAACTCACCGTCGAGAGGCCACTTTGCCATCGGTTGCACCTCCGCTAAGTTCAATTGGCGACCGGCGAAGGGTCCGGGGGGGTTGGTCAATGGGCGCGCGGCGGAACGACTAATAGAAACACGTCGCCGGGGAGCAGGGGGCGGTCGGGAGAGGACGAGAATCCTTGAAAAAGGTGGATCGAGCCACGGCGATCGGGAGAAGGCGCGAAGGGTGGCGGGACGTGCCCCACCCCACCGCTTTAGCATATCGTTACTTGGGTGCTCGAGTGCGGCTGCGTTTAACGACCACGTCCGCGACGACCCTCGACAAAAAGCCGGCAACGACGCGGTCCCCGCCGCCGCGGAGAGTGCTCGCGACGTATCAATTGACTCGCTAACGGCTGATTTACGGCGCGATTCGCCGCGCTACGCGGCTGCCTGCTGGCACCGGGACCGCGAGATCTCGCGGAGAGATGCTGCGCTGGCTGTCTGAGTGCGGAGGAAGTTGGATTTACAGGGATTTGATAGGGGAATTTTTGTCGTTCGGTAATAGGGGTGGGTTTTTGGGTAGCGAGTTTCGAGATGGATATTTCGTTGATGTGTTTTCGATGTGTTCATAAATTGATTTATGGGAAGTAGGGTAATTTGTGTAGATAAATATTCACGCCTCGAGATGATCGATTTAATTATAATTCAGTGTTCGATGAAGTAAATACCGTTGCCTACCGTTTGACGGTGATCCCGCTGCAAATTCTGATTCCGCCTAAAGATCCGTTCGCTAATGAGCGCTAATTGGGAGGCGAAGTTACGGCTGGTTGGTTATTGACGTCAGAAAGGATGCGTGGCAGAGTTGGGGAAGTATCGGCAACAAGGAGTACTTCTTCCGAACGATTTCCATTACTAATTAACCCAGTATCTGTCAGACATTTATACAAAACGAGAATTTTAAGAAATCTCTTAACGAAAAAATACTACCTTCCGTTACATCGCGAGGAACGCCGGCCGAAATGCACGTTGCAACCGGTATTGTCAAAGATAATAACCCCGGCGAATCCTGCGCGTTTTCCCAATACTTTTTGTTTTTATTTGGTAGAACCCACCGGTGGCAAGGGAAAAGTAACGGAAGGGTTTTGCAAGGGGTGGCACCACGGTTTTTTAACGTTTCTTTCGGCAACGGGCCCGGCGCCACGGAGTTTTTGCCGGGCACGGTGTACCGCGTCTTCCGCGAGGAATTACGAGCGAGCTTAGTTCAATATTGACCCGGGCAAACGTGTGGCGAATATTATTACACCATCTACATAATTTCTGTATTCAGTCGGTGCTCCCTGAAACGCGTCTGTAATTACTTCGGTTGCCGGGGGGTGGTCGCCGGGGGGGCGCCGATGTGCGCAAGCCTTGGGCCGTTCGCGCGCGCGGCGGAGGATGATGGCGCGTGTGCGCCCACGGCTCCAACCCCCTCGCAACGCGACGGGGCGCAGGGGGAGCGGCGACGTGTATACGTTATGTAAACGCTGTATACGAGGTAATTGGACGATCGTGCGCGTCCGAAACGACGGTTTTCTCGTCGCGCCTCACGCTCCGCCGCGGTTCATCACGGCCTTGGTACACCGCTTCGCGGCGTATTCGGCCCTCGCGTCGCCGATTCTCAGATCTCGAGACGTGGAATTACAGTTTCTGTCTTGATCATTCGCGTTTGAAGTCGCTCTCGGAATAATTGGCAGCTGTCGGGACGAAAGCTTGGGGTTTGATAGAGATCCTGCGACATTTTTCACGAGATTCAGCGACGAGGATACGAAGGTTTCGAAGAGATGACGATTTTGTAGAGTTTAGTTCGTTGAAACTTTTATAGATTGTTTGAGAAGCTTTCTGTTATTCTAGTCGGAGGTTGCACTAGAAATATTTGAATTTTCAGTGAGATTTGAACATTTGGAACTAATGAAAGAATGTATGTAAACTAGGACACAAATCTGTTTTGTTTTAATATTTCACGTATCAGCATTGTTCAAAGCATAATGTGTGAGACTATAATTTTCCTATGTCAAATCTAGCGATGATTGAGTCACTCTCGAACGCAAATGGATAACCTGTCGGAGGTATCGGTGAAATTGGCGTTTGATCTATTCGAAGTATGAAAGTTTGTAGTCTACTCTTCGATGTTTCGTAATGAAGTCCTTTAACTGCGATTTTTGTGAAAAAAGAGGAACACGGCCGACCGTCATCTTCAGGTGCGTGTAGTCCCGAATTAGCTCCCCTGATCTCCCGCTTAACTTCCTCCCGCGTCGGATTTACGCGGCGGGCAACACGTTCTGAATGGACGGAGGCGGACCGTTCACCGTTACAATGGAGATCGTGAACATTTTAATTCATGAACCGATGAATTAATCATTACTTGCAAATGCTCTCTGTCCGGAATCTCGATTAAGGCCTTGAGCTATTCTTGCCGGGCTGCAGTTTGTCATACCCTCGCCGCACGGGACCGCCGATAATAAATTATAATAAATTCGGCGACGCGATTACGCGACAATTGCCGTTTCTCACGCGGCACTTTCTCAGTAGACGCCGGCGACGGCCGTCTACGGCACTTTTAGAAGCCCTTGAAAGTCTAAGAAAAATCCGAGCCTTCGCCGGGGGTTCTTACCGACACCTTCCCGGTCTTTTTAACTCGTTCAACCCTGTTTTCCAGTCTTTTTACCGAGACCACGGGGGTAATTAATTCCTGCTTCAATTAATCCTTCTAGAAGTATCTAACCTGAACCCTTTGTCCGATAAGTCGCTTAAATTCTGAGAAACAAGCGAAATTCTCTTTAATAAATCCTCTTTATAACATCCTAGACGCACAAATATACAAAAACCATGCAAATCCCTTCATAGATCTCTAGTAAACAATTCCCCAACAATCTACCACTGAAACAAACATAAATTCAGTACAACAGCAGTATTCCAAAACAACTCCCGAAACCAGCTCCGAGCAACCGAAATCACGCGAACCTCCCTCCCGCAAAGCGAAATTCCCAGAAGCTCCTCGCGACGTCAGGCGCCAGCGGAAAGGGTCACACAATCCGCGCGGAGAGGGCACAATAAAAACATTCCGCGCGACTCCCCCGAACGAGGGAAAAAAAGGACGATCCGAATCCAATAAATTCCCTCAAATGAATCGAATTCCCGCCAGGGTGGCTCGCAGACAGCGCCGGGGAAGGAAGATTTGCATGCGAATGGTCCGCGGCACCGGGGCGCGGGATGAAAAAAAGGGGCGTTCTACGGCGCCGGCTACGCGTTTAACGGCGATTCGAAGATCGGCGCGTTCGTATTCCGTCTCGCGGGCGACGGTGAAGGGCGGGAAGCAGGCAGAAGCCGCGATTCACGGGGAATCCCCGTGCGGATACGCGAGGACTTAATCGCCGAAGAGGCGGTTTCCGTCGGCGATCGGGTCGCGCGACGCGGAAAGTACGCTGATTGTGAATCGAGCTGATTGCCCGAGTGCCGGCGGCGTTCAAACATCGTCCACAAAGGCGGTAATACCGGGCCGGGGCCCGTGGCGCCCTCCCTAAAACGATTATCCACTCGACGAGCCCTCGCTCGTGGGGAGGGTTAGCCAACACGTAACGACGTATTGTGAGGACTCGCCCCCTCCCGCCCGATCCTTTCCGCGTCGCCCAGCGCCTCGTCCGGGGGAAAGCCTGCGGGGCTTTCCTACCTCCGGAAAATCCTCCGAGAGTATCCTCTCGAGACTCCGCGCGCTCCCTTTCCACCCTCTTCCCGACCGGCGACTTCGGTCCTTCCGCGCCGCGGCTCGCGCCTCCGACGAGCCCGCTCCTCCTTGCGGTCCCGATCAACAACGGGGACGATCAGCGAATTCCTACGTCCGCTTCCGACGCGAACAGGGCGCCTCGAGCATCCTCCAACCGGCTGAGCAGCTTCGGCTGCCGGGATTTAAGGAGGATTCACCGTGAGCCAGGCTTTAGCGGAACGGTACTTTTCAGTGGGACTTCTGGACGTTCAGTTTTTGCGCTTCGGCTTTGTATGGTCTGTTTAATTTTGTTTTGCTGATTTTCGGATGTGGAAGTTTGGGTGAAGTTGCGGAGGAATTGGAGGTGTTACTCGAGAGCTGGTAGTAGAAGTAACGAATGATTCGAAGTAGGTTTCACTTCTTTCACAACGAAGTTGCAATTAGCTTAACTCCGCTGTCGAACAGACGAACTTATTCCTACAAACATTGACTCCGCCGAGCAATTACCGATCTCCATAGGTTCTCTCGATCATGCAGAGCAACGAGGCTGTCGGATCGATGGGATCGGTCGTCCCGCGACCGGCGACCTAATAAATACCGCGTGCCACTGCGCAACGGCCGGCAGTAAACGTTATCGGGCGTTTTATTAACATTTCCCCGGGCTGCAGGTCCGACCATCGAGGAAGCTCTTCCTCCGGTTCGGCGGTAACGCTCGGACACTTTGTCGTGGAATAATGGCAGCGATTTTCCTAGGATCCCTTCACGGCCAGTCCGCGTCCGTAACTCCGTCCCGGCCCTCGTCGAGATTTTACGAGACGGCCCGGCTCTAAAACGGCTGGTATGCCGATACACGTACGCGCGGGATATACGCTCGGACGTGGAGAACCGACGCGGAAGCGTGGATTCACGCGACGCGCGAAGGGGTTGAAGCACGAGGATGGCCGGCGTGGGCTTGCATGAGCGACAGGCTTGATCGTTCATCTATTATGGCCGATACCGTTTCTAAGTATACACCGGGGCCGTGCAGTTTTCCCAGGGAAAACGGCTGGAACGGGCATCGAAGTCGCTCTGTCGTCCAACACGATCATCCAGCCGACGGGAAAGCGGCCGATCTTTTATTTACGCGTATCTCCTCCCCCGTTCTAAATTCTGCGCCGATTGTCGCGTTTATAGAACCCCGCCGACGACGATTCCCAGAGCCGCGCGGAATTTCTCCGGCGAGCTATAGCTACCTACCCCGGTGCGTTCCTCTTTTCACCCTCAAAGCCGACTTATGAATGTTCCCCGACGTTCCAGGATTTAGCGTATCGCGAATCGGAAGGAGACTGATATTAATCCTTCGCGGGGCTGCGACGCTTTCTGATCTCCTCGGTTGAAGGAAGTCTTTCGAGCGGATCGAACGGGGATATTCGATTCGGGGCTCGGGATTTCGGGGATTCATATTGGATCTCGTAATGTGTCGAGATACTGGTGTTTGCTCGGTGTTTCGTAATAAATGTCTCTGGTGTTTACATTTATTGAATACTTTACTGCTAATATTGTCGATACACAGTTTAAACATAGTAACAGGCGAATCTGCAATATTCTATTGTATATTCTCAAGGGAATGAGATTATTTCTATATTTAAAGAAATACGTTTACCTTCGTTCCCTCTTCGTCCTGACAGTCTTCATCGCCAGCAGCCGCGGAGACTCTGGTCCATTGCTCAATGAACCGTCAGGCAACACGGCTCTCGAGTTGTTAATCGTTCGTCTTCTCGCGTGGTACGCGCCGACAGCCGTGCGTCGCGTACAAGAACTTGCGCCATGAATAGCTGATGGCTAATAAGTATTTCGCCCGTAACCGTTCCGTGGCCGAACCGCGAACCCCTCTTAGCGGTCGTTGAATTAATAATCGGCGTCGAACGCGTTTCCTAAACGGGCGACGTTCGAACCGTGACAACGCCGTGTCTTGTCCACCCGTTCCCCCCCGGCCGCCGCGCAGCCGTCGAGAAAACCACCCCATCGAACCGGTCCTCCATCCGGTCTCTCGTCATCGGCAGTAAGAGTCGCAGACCCGCCGGGTTTTCTCGGAGTTTGCGAAGACAACAGCTGCACGACCGTTGAAATATTAAGGAGGTTCATATGAGAGGCAAGGAACGCAACCCCTTAGGAGGACCCGACGGAATCGATCTGATGGCACGACGCTCTCTCCGCGACGGGTCCCTCGACCCCCGACAGGCTGATCGATAGCCGGCCCGCGACGGCGAATCGAGGTGTATTTGTGCAGCTGCAGGCGCATTTGCGATTCGCGGCGAAAGTAGACCGGTTTGCGTCGCCCGTTCCCGGAATAAACGACAACTTGTCCCGGATGGTACCGCGCTTGAACCATTAATGAGATCTATCTCCGTCGGCCGTTTCTCCGTCTATCTTCATCGGCCGGGGATCGCGCGGACTCTATACCGCGCGGCTGAATGAATTATGAAGAATCGCTGTAAGAGCCACTAACGGATCGCTGAATATTAAGCGGCCGGATATTCGCGCGACCGGTCGGAAAATATACTAGGAGGGTGTAAGTACGATTGTTCCGATGGGTTAATGGATCGTAATCTTCGAGTAACGCGTCGTTGCAGTCCGTGCGTGTTATATATAGCCCGTGAATTGGCATAATTCTCGCGCGAATCGGTTCGTTAGACGCGATGCACTTTATTCGACTAATTAGCTTGCGTAACGAATCACCCCCGTAATTTTCGGAGGGATTCCTCTCATTATATAAACACGGATAACATTCCACGAAGGATATAAATGATACTACAGTATCAAAACTCTAATACTGTAACATAAGAATTCTTAATACAATCGACACTACAGATCATTCAACAAAATCTTCAAACACCGAACATCGTACTGACACGTCGCTAACGAACAGGAAGCCCCAATCGGCAGGAAGACAGATCGATACCCTTCCCTCTCAAATTGCCGCGATCCACGGTGGAACACGATAAGCGTTCCCCAACTCGAATTACGATCAACTTCGCGATTCACGGAAACGCGTAAGATTAGGAGGGGGAACGTGATCGCGCCCACACCGAAACAACAATCGGTCGGTCGGCCGGTCGATCGGTCGGTCGGTTGCGCAACGCGAGCCGGCCGCCGGCGAAACTTCGCAGCGTTGGTTTTCAGGCCGAGCGTCCCGGAAACGGCTCGATATCCCGTCGCGAGAAACCCGGCGCCCCGTCTCGCGCCCGCGTTTTCACCGCCTACGGACAACGTGAGTTTTCCCCTCCCCCGCGCCCTCCACCGAAAACGCAGACGGATTATCCCCGTTTAATGATCGAGTTGATCGTTACGCGCGCCCGCGCGCGAACGGGCGAGCGAGCGAGCGCGCCGCACGCCCGCCCGCCAGCGTCGCTCGTCGTTCCTGTTTACAGTTCGTGGATACAATTAACGGGGCCGATTTAAACGAGATCCACGGTATGTGTTTAATGACGCGGAACGCCATTACGTTCGTATAAAATCGTTTGTTTGCGCGTAATCATCGCGAACGCGTTCTCTTGACACTACGCTCTCTCGCGGGACGCGGGCCGGGGGGGGGGGGAGGGGCCCGCCGGTTCTCGTATGTATGAAATGATTTACCAGTCGATGCTGGTTAATTCTGTTTTCCCTGCAGATCACCGCTTACACGCTGCAGTAATTCCTTTTTGCTTGGTTTGCTGCGTTGACGGTTCTGCTACCGCGCCGGGGTCGCTGGATCACGCGATCTTTGCGCTTTTCGGGTTCGGGAATGCGGAGGGTATTCGCGGTATTTATTCAATTTCGGTCGGGAACACTTGATGTGCTTAATGTTTGACTATCGTCGATAATGAAGCCTGGGGCTCGTAATATTTTCATATATTGCAGCTGTATTATTATAATTTAATTACAATAATATAACACGTTTTACCTCTTGACATCATACAGATCTTTACACTCTCAAATATCCAGATTATTTAAAATGCACTATTTACCAGTTAATAATACCTTCTGTAAATACCCAAATACGAAAGCGAGTTAATGGAGAATTCCTCTACCGATAAACTACCGATAAAATAATTCCGTCGATGACAAACCGAGATACACGGCAAAGCCTTATCGTCGTCCAATAAAAAGAACACTTAATATCAATAAGCGGCGGCGGATCGTTCCAGCCCGACAATAGCGAGGAAACCGGAACAAGATCAGGAAATAAATTCTTTCCGGGCCAGTGTGCACCCCCTCCGAATCGCAGCCCCTTTCAGACGCAGCCCTCAACCCCAGTCGACGTCCACTCGACGTCCCCGACGCATCGAGCCGCTTTCGGCGTGAATATTTCACCCGCGCCGCAAGAAGACAGCGGCCGCACCGGAGATGAGGAGCGCGTGCACAAAAGGGTGACGTCACGGATATCCACCCCCGGCCGAGGCGCGCGTTCCCTCTCATCGGGGAACCAGTTGTCCTTCCACTTTCCAATAAGCATCGGCTCCGGTCGGGTTAAGCGATCGCCGGCTCGCGCGCGCGGCGGCCGCGTTAATAATTCCCGCCGCCGCAGCCGCGTTGCGTTATCTCGATTCAACATGATGTATCGCGCGCGCCGCGCGAGGGGAACAAGCGCGCGGCGATTTATTTAAACGCGCCGAACGACAGCCGTTCGCGCGACTTGCTCCCACGCGCGCGCGCTCTTTTGAAGCTGGCTTTCTTTTGTTTCGCGCCGGCCGGCCGGCCGGGCGAGGAAGTGTTGGTTGATTTATCGCATGTTGGAAGTTAAATATCAATTCGACTGAAATTTCGATGCGGTTGAATGAAAGTTCCGCCGCGGAGAATTGGGGATTGAATTTTGATCGAGTGGAAATCGTGTGTGACCGAACTACGCGACGATGGATAAGTTGGGAATTGAAATTAGAATCTTCATCGACAGCTTTCGTTTCAACGATTGATTATTGTAGATTCGGAATTGGAATCTCGATCGAGTTCTTGTGCGATTGATGGAGGTTTTGGAATTTTATGAGTAGAGAATTAGAATTGAAGTTTCAATCGATAGAAATTTTAATTTTTTTAATTATAAATGTAAGCTTTAGTTCTTCGACTAAATGTAAATAGCATTTTCTGTTCTAGCAGCTGCGAAATTTACAGCTGACGGAATATCCAACGCGATTTATTTAAACTCGCACGAAACGACGCTGGTTCCACGGTTCCCTCGGCCGAGCGCGTGGCCCCTCGAGGAATCTTTCTCTCCCTCGGCCCTTCAAGGGAGCGCGGAACGAGCCGTTGTACCGGCGCGAAATTAGCGATCGCAATTAGTCGCGGCTGTGGACCGTGGCTGCTCTCCGCCGTTGTTTTCCTCGATCCACCTTCGGGCTAAGCAAGACAACGCTCGCCGGATTGTTTCCGCCCTCTTTGTTGTCCTCTTCCTTTTGCCCACTCGCGCCCACCCCTTCGCCCCATTTTTTCCTCTTTTCCTTGTGCGTCTTTTCCTCTCCGCTTCCTCGTTTCTTTCCTCCGCTCCTCCCCGGCTTCTGGAACGCGTTCTTCTTCGACGCCCCATTTCGCATTGTTCCCTTTCTTACCCCCTTTTCAACCCCTGCCCGACGGTCCTCGCTGTCGAATGGATTCTTATGCTGGCGGGTTTTCATGGATCACGTGTCACGCGGAGACGATGGAGATTTTGTAAATCAAGGCGGGACGCGATGGGGGTGAGACAACCCTTTGCATAAGGGCGAGGGCTTGAAATTTTTCTATCAACGAAACAAGCCCAGAAGACTATTTTCTTATGTTTAGAATAGAACGTACTATATTCTTGAATCTTTCATTTCTCTTCACCCCTATTTTCCACCCTTCAATAAACTCTTAGCAGTCTCAAATACTCATACGTCTTGCCTGGAATAAGAGAAAGAATTTTTCAAATCCGAATGGAAACCTAGAAGAGCGAATGGACGAACTATGCTTAGGGGTTGAAGCCTCGTCGAGATTTTTCAATTAAGAAAGAATTCGCGAGAGAGAGAGAGACACTCGGTTTTTTATCTCCGGGGTAAGTAAGACACGCCACATTGTTTCCTTCCTTCCTGCAGCCCCCGTCGTCTTTGTCCCACCCTCTGCGTCCCTCTCGCCCTTATGATTCATTTTTTCCCCGCTCTTCATTCTCTTTCCTCTGTTTCTTACTTGCAGTCCAGGATTTCTTTCTCTCCCCCGTCGACACCGCTTTTGTGCTACACCCTCCACGGTTCTGCTCTCTTTCTGTTCCCTTTTTTTCGTCGCCACCCCGTCCAGATGCACGCGGAACGAGCACGCGCGTGCCCCTCTCTCTCTCTCTCTCTCTTCCCCTCCCTCTTCAGCCGGAGGCGACGCGCGCTAGCATCTCCGCCTCGCTGGACAAATTGCTACGCGTGTTTACGTTAAATCGCTTAACCGAGAGCACCTTCGAGGAGGCCGATCGTAAAGGCGCGCGATAACCATCTGCGGGAGAGGGCCATCGCCGTAAGTCAAGCTTCGATGGCCCGGCGCGGTGTATCGTTTCTCTATGTGCGCGTTTATACGGATTAAGAAGAGTTCACGGCCGGTATCGGCCTCTTCGGGTACATGAGGAAGTACTTCCACCGCTACCGTCCGCCCTTTACGTGCTTGTCGCTATCCGGTGAGAGTCGATCGAGGGAACGGGGCGAATAAACGATACAGTACTCTGGGATATTATAGACTCTATGATTGATAAGTAGATTGTAGATGATTGGATGAATTTAAATCTTCGCGGGTAGATTCATAGGAATTCGTAGATACTTTTTTAGCGAGTGAATGTTTGAATGAGCACGAGATGCGCGAATGAGTGAGAACGAATGAGATAGACAGATGAAAGATGCGAAAGATTGGTTGTATGAAGAATGAAAGAATGTGAGTGGGTGTTGATAAATACGAGTGCCAAGAGAACGAGCGTTAGTTAGTTGAGCGGCGTCAAATGAAAGAATACGTTTACAGAGATTGCGACACTTTTGTGTAGAATATATTCAATCTAACCTTTATACGTATTTATTTTTCAATATTTAGTTCTAAGATACTCAGTTTCTGAGATACTAAGAAAACAACGTTTCCCTTAACCCCTTGATCTATGATTTCTTTCTCAACTCTAATCGATACTTTGTCATTAATAATTTATTAGAATAAGAGAAAAATTCCAAGCATATGTCATGCCTATATTTCCTTTTAAGCATAACAATTGATTACAGAGGAATAATGTTTACTTTGAACTCGAATGAACTGAGCAATATATATATTTGTTAAATCATGTTGAAAATCTTCACCACGAGTCTCACTCGTTGTTGTAGGACAAGGGGTTAACTTTGAAAATACAGAGATACAAGTGAACTAGTTTCGATTAGATAATACAAATCAAATGTAAGATCCACTTGAACGTAAAAGGAACACGTATTTCCATAATGGAACTACACGTCGAGCGTCGAACGCGGAAATCTGAAAAATCAACTCTCTCCATCAAGATTAGACAGCGGAGCGTGAGGATCATCCCCGATCGATCATCATTTCGCTCGAGTGGACCCGCCGCTGACCCGAGGCGACGTGACGTGAACGAAGTCAAAGTGTCGACAAAGGTTAATCCAGCGTGGAACACGGAACGGAAACGTATCTCCCCACGGGTCGTCGCGATTTATTTACACCGTGGCCGGGGTATCGGTTTCTTAGACACGTAACCGACCGATTCGGAAGCTAGTTTACCGTTACAGGCCGGGCTGCGCCCCGTCGAACGCGATCGGCCGGATCGCGGGACGCGTTTCTAACCTCGTTCCCGTGGTTGGATCCGATTTCACGTTCGAGCGGATCGCCGGTGATCGACCGTAGGAAATCCCATACGTTCCCGCGAGGATCCTCTTCGGCCGGCGATCTCTTCGAGCGGGTTGCGCGCTGCAACCCGACCGCTCGCTCGGTCGAATGATATTCATTCGATCCGGCGACGGGACTGCCCAGCTGCTAGACAAGCGGACCGGTAACAATGACCCCGGACGCGCTCGTTCGACCGCCTAAGGGTGGAGGTTCGCTACCAGGAGACCGTGTCAAGGTTGCGCCTTGATTCGAACAGATTTTAACGCGAGCGGGTTTTACGACTGGGCGTGTCGCGAGAGCGGAGAAACTGTGATTTGCAGCTGGAACGGAGTTAGGGGTGAGTTTTAGTGTCGAATGTGACTCATTCTTGGGGAACCGATAGTTTGCAGATGTATATAGACGTATTTAGGGTGGAAGGGGTTTTAGATTTCGCTAGGTATAGTTTCTAGTTAGTTGAAGATTGATAACGAGAATTTTTTGATTAGTTTATATATGAACGTTTATAACTTCAGATATGTTAATCACTATAGTCCTATAAGATTCATTAACAAAGTGAACTAAAGTCACCCAAAACTCTCAAGAAACCGAGTTACAACTTCCCAAGGTCAAAGGATCGAATCCCAAAGCGAGTTACCTCCACCCAAGAAACATCCCCGAAACAATGATCCCCGCGCAACCGGGAATCAGCGAGAATCGTCCATACTTCGATAATGAAATCCCGTCGCAAAGTGCATTACAACAATAACAAACTCGCGATCAAAGCGCGGGCAAGAAGTCGGGGGTCCCTGGAATCGCCCGAAGAGCGATTCCCCAGGCCAACCCCCGTTTTCTGGAACGTTGCCGCGCTCGAGTTTTATCGCCACCCCCTGGCATCGCTGGCGAGAAGAATAACTCGTAAATAAGACAATCGAGTGGAAGTCCTGCGGAAGGACGACGAGAGGAACAGAGAGAGAGAGAGAGAGGGAAGCAGCACGCGTCCGCGATCTCTTCGGTACGCGTACCGGAAGGAGGAATCGGCGGATTCGCGGAAGAAGGCGCAGCCTCCGGCACGAGCGGCTGGTCTGGGCACCGAGCGTCTCCACCACCACTGGCGGCCACCACCACCATCGCCACCACCACCGGCAGCAGCGGCAGCAGCGACGCCGCTGGCTGCCGTTCCGACAACGGCGTCGCCACCACCACCAACCGCCACCCCCGACGACAAGGGGATGAAGAAGAGCGACGGTATCGAAGTGAGACGTGTATATATGTATATATAGAGGTGCGCGCACGTCGGCAAGTTCAGTCGTCGACCGCGTGCCGAGCCGCGAGCATCGTGCAGCCAGCAAAACCCTCCCCAAAAACTCGAGCAACCCTCCGCCAGCGTCGTTCCCTTTCATTTTTCGATCGGCGGCGCGCGAGCGCGAGCGCGTGCTCGCACTCTCCGACTCTCACTCTCTTCTACGCGCGGCCTACCGGCCGGTCACGTGTTGTCCCTCTGCCTCTCATCACGGGGCTGCACGCTCGAACGGAAGTGCGGCCGACCAAGTGCCCGGAGAGCCCCTCCTCTTGCTTCTTCCCTTTTAGACGCGGGACTGATTAATGACACCGGTGTTCTCTCTGTACCATTCTTGAGATCGGCTCCTCCTTAGCTTCGAGGGAGGCTTCTGTAAGAGATACTTGTGAAACGGTTCGGAGGAGTCGCGCGGGGATCGATGAGGAGTCACTGTAGGAGGACCGCGCGGACGATCGATAGGGATCGATCGGGTCGAGGAACGATATGCTGATCCGTGGTCGCGAGCGATAGAGTCCTTTCGTTTTGGTGAAGACACGTGCTCGCTGAGGGATTCCTTGGGAGAGGGTGCGCGATTGAGTTTCCTTTTCGGTTTCGGTCTTTTGTTTTCGTTCTCTTTTCCTTTCGCTTCTGGTTCGCTTCTTTGCGGGTTCGCTTCTCGGGGTTCGCTTCTCGTTCTCGGGCATGTGGTGGTTCAAGCGTAGGCTCCAGTGAGATGTGATGGAGATGAAGACCAGCATACTGCTTCTGGCGCTACTTCGCCTCGCCAGCGCGCTCGAAAGTAAGGATCGATCGATTTAGCGGTAGACTATTTTCATTATGTAGTTTTCACTGTGACGATCGCGTTTCTTGATATCACATGAATCGAGCGTGGCGACTCTTTATGTCCTGGACCATGTGATTCTTTGTTTTCTAATGTGCTCTGTATGGGATGGTTTGCACGACGTAGATAAGGTGCTTCGGAAGTTGCGAGCAAGACGAATCTACGTGAGATCATGAGATTATAGATAACCTTATTATCGAAATGATCGTCAAAGTTTCAATCACCAATAACTAAAATCGCGAAGTCACGATCAGACAACTGTTGCCTTAAACATTCAAACCCATTCAAGATTGATTCTTTCATATTCAAAATACTTTCCCCAGTACTCAATCTCCCACAGCTCTATTCAGCTCGAAGCAAAACTAACAAAACCCAAATTTCCGACCAGGACATAAAGAGTCGACCATCAAGCTCGCACGCAAATTGCAATAACAATTAACCAATACCTTAAAGCCCTGTCTCAAGCCCGAAACAACCCACGCCGCAAATCTCCCGCTGAAAGTGTTAAAGCCTCTCTCGATCCCGAGCGCCTAAGACCGGCCGCGCTCGGCCCGACAGAGACAAATTCCGCGTTTGAATTTACGCGACAGGGCGGACACTCTCGAAAAGCCAGTGCTCGAAAATCGTGACATGTTTTTCCCGGCTCGTGACAGCGTAGGTAATCGTCGTTCAGAGCCGGTCCACGGTTTACAGCTCCGAGTCAAACAAGAGGGACGCCGGGTACCGCGGCCGTGCAGGGCAATAAAGTTCCTCGCCGCTCCTCTCGGCGCGAAAGAGGAAGGAAGAGGGGACCGCGACGCGGCCCCTCGCCGCGTGTACGGAGAGAGGCGTAAAGACCGCGGAGATCTCCTAAGCGAGCGGATCCCGCTGACTGATACACGACGTAAAATCCGGTACGCATCGTTAAACCGGGCTTTACCGTTTCCATCGCGCGCCGCGACGTCTAAATTTACCGCGGACCGCGAGAGCGCGCGGCGAAGCGCGAGCCGCGCCGGCGATCGGCTTGTTAACGCGGCCGCGCGGCGATCGGGGGAAAAACCGCGCGGACCGATCGCCGGGAATTAACCGTCCGCCGCCGCATCCTTCCGATCTTTATCGGTTGTTCGCGGCGTAGTAACTTAACGGGGTAACGATCGGCCGAACGGAGCGGTGTTTCGGAGCGGAACGGGAGGGGGGAGGCGCGTAAAACCGAGCACCGTGTCGAGATATCGATGGAAACCGCGCGGTGCCGCGAGTTAACTCGAGATTTGCGCGCGGTAATGCGGGAGGAAATTGCCGGTTGAGGAGAAGATGGATGATGATTGGGGGATAGTTATCGCGTTCGCGGCGGAATCAATGTCCGACGGGATTCTATGGGCGGACGGGCGAACCAGCTGCGCGAGCCTAGGGATTAGGCTTTCTTTTTTCGGGGTTATTGAAATCATTTTATTCGGAGCTCATTGATAAGTGACGTGGGCGTTTCGAGTATGGAATGTTCTACGGGAATCCCCGAGGGGTGTGTAGGATGATATTCGGTATAATTTTCTGTGATTCGCGTTGCATTATCTTTTATAGTCTTTTGTAATCTCTAATTCGAGTAATATACAGAGGAATTTAGAATCTTCTGATCTTAGTAATGGATGTTTATATTACTCGATGTTTCTATGGTTGAAATTATATCAGAATTCATTTACGGTGGGTAAGAAAGTTTCGAGTCACGTGAGATTATTAGAGACGCCGAGGCTACGAGCGCTTCTCGGAACGCCGTCTAATTTTTGGATGATATACTGTAATTAACGGTGCGAACGAAACAAGAGGAGCAAGGTGTCAACGTCAGCGGGATGAGCGGTGGAATTAATTTGGCGACTGGGAACCGCGAAAGTTCTCCGTATCTTCGATCTGAAGTCGCGGGAACTCACCCCTTGTTACAGATACGAAGGAGGAGGATGACGCGGAGGAAGAGGACGAGGAGAATTATCCGGTGGATGACTACGACTACGGTGACTATGAAACCGCGACTATAACCAGCGACACCGATCTTATCGCGGGTGGCTCGTTGCCGATCTTCCTGGCGGAGCCTGTCGACACGTTCGTCGTCAAGGGGAAACCGGCTACCCTCCACTGCCGCGCCGCACATGCTCTTCTGGTATGGTGAATGCAATTTATGCACTCCCGAAATACTCTTCTTGCTGTGGTTATCGGAGATACTTGCGGTCTATAAATGTCCCGCTCTCTTGACGCTTTAATTTTGACACCGCGGGGATGAAAAGGGTGACACTTAAACACCGTTCACTGAAATTTTGGGGAAATTGTCGGGTTAAAATCAATAGAAACACTCATCTGAAAATTGATTATACCTATTCTTAACTAATATTAAATATCTCTATCTAAAATAGTTTGCTCGATCTAATCGTCTATCAAAGCCAACTACCCTTCACCGCATAAAACACCAATTAACCTAATTCTTCCTTCAACATTCATTCCTAATTTCTTACATCGTTACTAATTATTCAGTCACTAACATTAACTTACCCTAGGATTTCTTCGTCAACCGATTATAATTTATTGAAATAATGAAAAATTCTATTTATATTCCATATGTTCGCTCTAAAGTACAATCATCGACAACAAAAAGATATCCAATTCGAACTCGAATTAATACTTATATTAAATTCCACTTAAAATCTTCAAGAGTCTAACACGATGTCTAAGGCAAAGGGTTAACCCTTCACGGACGAAGCTTCCTTGAAATATAGAAAACCGTCAGCAGAAGCTAAATTATATATCGGTTGCTTAGATAGAAAAAAGGAAACTACTCACTGATCTGCTGTTTTAGCAATTAAATCGTTAAATGTCGACGTTCGTCCGCAAAGGGTTAAAACGCAGCTTACGCAAATATCATCCCAGAACCCACGATTCCTCCGCGAAGAAATTAACCCTCCGTCCAGAAGGCATCCTTTAAAATCCATTTTGCACCTGGCTCGCCTCGGAACAATGGCGACCGGGACGGTCTTGTCGAAAAGCAGAAACAAAGGGGCCTGCGTCAGGCTCTCGCCGCGCCGTCCGAGTGGAGGATAGCTTTTCGGGCGTGTTCCGTTTCACGCGCGTCCGCGAGAGTAGGGTCTAACCGCGGCGTCGACCCCGTCATTTTCCACTCGAGCCTTATTAACCACTCAAAGCTCGCTCGACGGCGGACACGTCTCGGCCCTCTTTTCACGGGGGCGAGCGCGAAATTAACTCCCTCTCCCATTTTTTTCCCCGACTGCGCACCTTTCCCCGCTGACCCCCATCAGCGACGCCACCCCCCCAACCCGCTCCTTGGCTGCATCCCGTTACACGCATACTTGGTCGGTGTTGCAGGTGTATTTTCGCTGTAACGGTGACCGGGCCGAGCGATCGCAGCACCAGGATTTTGTCGACCCTCGTACCGGGACGAGGGTCGTCGAGGTCGAGTTGAACGTGACGAGGAACGAGGTCGAGGAGTACTTCGGTAGGGAGAGGTTCAAGTGCGAGTGCGTGGCATGGTCGGGACCAGGTCAGATTCGAGGGCAGCCCGCCACGGTTGAGGTCGCCTGTAAGTAGAGTACACTCCAATCTCTCCGTTCGTATTTTCTATCCCTCCTCTGTTCCCCTCCCTTTTCTCCGCGGACTCTTTTCCGTGCCCTCCGATGCTCGATTCGCGTGGATCTCGCGGAATTGGCATCTCGATTGGACGTCTTTTAATGCATACTGATATTCCTCGGATGTAGAGCGGAAAAGTGGGGAAGTTCGAAAGGTCAGGGGTATAAATGGAATTGAAAAGTGCGCGTCGGTTTCAAAGATAATTTTGAATGTCTCGAAGCTTCGGTAGCTCGTGGAAGTGCACCAAGATGAAATTTTGTTCTTCACCTACGCGTTTTTCCTCGTAGATTCACCCTCTTCCGATTGTATCAGTCTTACGGGGAGACACCCCGTATTCTTCGCAGTTGATTTAGAAGCGTGGAAAGTTGTTGCGGAGACATTCTGGGGCGAATTAACATATATATGCTGGTATGACTCAGAAGGGGAGCTTATGATCCGTGGGGCGCAAAACGCCGGGGCTGTTGAGTGTAAACGGGTCTCGAACGTTAGCTTCCCTTATCGAAGAGGATCCTTGGGACGTCGGTAATTGGTGTTAATCTGCTGTTCATTCAAGGATATTTAACCCTCGTATCCTAAGCGACTTCATTCATCTCCCCGCGCGACGGTGCACGAGTCGATTCCGAACATCGCGAACGGCCTCTGGCTTACAACCGTTTCGAACGAGTCCGAACGCAGCCGCGTCTGAATCACAATTTCACGCTTGAAGTTTGAATCAAAAAACAATTCCAGCACAATCAGATACTCCGGCCGCCGATTGTAAGGACGCGCGCCGGACAAATTACATTCTTTGAACCGCTTTCGCTTTGACTTTCATTCTCCGCAGGAAGCAATACCGATTCCGCGTTGTAGGATACCGTTCAGGAAAAACGAGAATTGAAAGGCAAGCTGCGCCGCGCCGTGGTTCTCTGCTAAACCGATTCACGGGTTACCGTTCCAATTTGCATGGCGGCGATACAACGGGTCCCGGGCCGAAAAATCGCGCAATACCCGATCGAAAGGTGGTCAGGACGGTTCTGTATTCACGGGTGTTTGCCTTGCAATGGAATATCGATTAGATTTTCGACTCGGCTCACGCGTCACGAAATATCGGGCGAAAACAACCGGTGGCCGCCCCCCGTTAGCCCTCGTCGACACCGAGCTTACCGGGGCGGATCTCGCGTATCAAACGATATCTCGGGCCGACCCCATCGCCGTCGCTAATCGGGTTAATGAAGTTACGTTTTACGACCGATTCCAGGTGTCGGCCGTTTTCTCGCTTCCCAGCCGACCCCGGTTTTCGCACCCCCGCGGCACGGACACGGTACAATTACGCGTTCGCTCCTGTCCGACGTTCGCACCGCGCGCCGATCGCTTATACAGGGGAATCAGAATTATGGAAACTATCGGCCGACGGTGTTCCGTTTAATTACGGCTCCCTCCCTTGAATTTGAATTCCGGAACCGGGGGAGACCTTGGCCTCTTCATTATTGACTGCCCTGTACATTAGCGAAATTGATCTCGAAATTGGCTGTGCGGCCGACGCGGTTTTGTGAACTCGTCGAGCGCCATTAGCTGGGGGTCGGTGTCTTCTGTTGGGAATCTAGGGAAATGGAATGAGGAGTTCGTCATTTTTCGGTGAAGAATCTACTTTGTTGTTTGTTCTTCGAGTGAAAGATACTTTTCATGTTTCTACCGATCTTCGGATTTCAGTATCTTCACGAATTTTTGTATGTTTTCTTTAGTGATTATTATGTTGAGAAATATCGTTGTTTTCTTCGGGTCGCTAGACTTGATTTCTGATACTATACGGCAGTAAATCGTGGAATCTTGTATCCGAATTCCCAGCAGATGGAACTTACGACATCGATAGGTCGACTCGAAGTTAGATTTCCCCGCGGAATAAGTTTCTTAATTTCAAATCGTCGCTCCACGCTAAAACTTTCTGTTTGCCCGTTTTCGAATCGTTCAATCTTCGAAAGAGTCCGGTTCGAGGCGTCGCGTCGCGTCGCGGAAAACGGAAGTGGATTGTTTTCGCGGCGCGTCCCGGCGCGACGGCCGCAGCTCGCGTTGGAAGAGCAATTTTCATTCAGAGAAGTCCGCGTCGCGCCGCGTCGCAGCGCGCAAACACGCGGCGCAAACAAGAAACAGAATTAAATCCGTATTTACGGGCAAACAGGAAACGGACGTGCTTTCGAGATTGAATAACGCGGTATCGATCGACGGTGTCTCTCGCCGCGGGACTACTTTCGTCCCGCTGTTGTCGCGGTGCGCGACGATCCTCTTTAGCGAGGTCCTATATGCGCAAATTAATCTCGTGATAATTTCGTCGCGCGACTGACGGTCACGGTTCGCTCGGAATTGTCAGGAAACTCTAGATCAAATGAGAATTCTTAAATTTTCAGTTGAATCGCTGAAAGTTGATCTATATTTGAATTGTAGGGATTATTGAATTAGTTTCTCTAAATTTTACTCGCAAGTTGCAGGATTGATGAAGTATTGCAGTATTTATTTAATTAGAGTATATGGCAATAGAAAATTAATCTTGTGGCAATATCATCTCGCGACTTCCAAATCAGAATTCACTCGAAATTGTCAGGAAACTGTAGCCCAAATGAGAATTCTTAAATTTTCAGTTGAATCGCTGAAAGTTGATCTATATTTGAATTGTAGGGATTATTGAATTAGTTTCTCTAAATTCTATTCGCAAGTGGCAGGATTGCAGTATTGCAGTATTTATTTAATTAGAGTATACATCAATCAAAATTAATCCTGTGGCAATATCATCCGGTGACTTCCAAGTCAGAATCCACTTGGAATTGCCAAGCAAATATAGCCCAAATGAGAATTCTTAAATTTTCAGTTGAATCGCTGAAAGTTGATCTATTTTCGAATAGTATGCACTGACTGCGGAATTGACAAAGTATTGCAATAATTATTTAGCTGAAATTTACAATAATGCATCGCATTGCTGCAGCATTCCAAGGTGTCTAAACCGCATTTCCCCAAACACCGGTAGCACGTCAACCAGCACACACGGCACAGTAACAATCTTCTCCCGGTTAACGGTGCATTAATTAGATAAAATGATTCAGCAAGAAGGCCCGTGGGAAGGCCTCCTGGGTCTTCATCGGCAGGAAACGTTGATCAGCGCGTTACGCGCTCGGCTGATCGCCCGCGTTCTCCCATTCACGTATGGCGAATTAAAATGCAGTATGGCAGAGTTGGGCACGGTGTAATCTGATTATATTGAACATGATTAAAGTTCAATTACTATTAATCTACCATTGAAAACATTAATCATTATTCTAACTTATCTCATGATACAACACATCCTTACCAAAACTTTCAAATTCAATCAAAAATAATTATTCATTCTCAAATATAAATCAAGACTACTACGTGGTTAATCATTTATTCCAAAGAAATTACGCAGAAATTTGATATCTATCCTGTGCGTAGGTTTAATTCAAAGGACAACTGATAAAAAGTAATGTTTGATTTATATTTGAAAATAAACATCACTTTCCTATTATCACTTATCCTCCGAACTAAACCTACACACAGTATAAATATCAAATTCCTCCATAATTTCTTTGGATAATTTCTTAATTTTCAAACATAAATCAAACACCACTTTCCTATCATCAACAGTCTTCTGAACTAAACCTACTCACAGTATAAATACCAAATTCCTCCATAATTTCTTTAGATAATTGCTTGATTTTCAAACATAAATCAAACACCACTTTCCTATAATCCGCAGTCCTCCGAACTAACCCTACACAGTACAAATATCAAATTTCCCCGTAATTCCTTCGGAATAAATTATCAACCACAAACTAGCCCCGGTCCGCGCAGTTATGAAAGAAATCCCGTAGCAATGAGTTAATACGTGATTACATTTCCGCAATATGTCGGCATCGGCCGGAAAGTACGCAGTCTAGACAGCAGCGGGGTGCAAGAACGCAGCCGCGGTGCATCGGCGGTGGCCGCGGCGCATCGCTCGCCTCTTCACGAACGATATAAAAGCAGCTATTTTTCCCCCGCGCGCGCGTACACGCCGAATAATATAGCGCAAGCCGGACGAATGGCTCTCTGCCCCCGTGGCCGCGGATCGAGCGAGATCCTTTTCCGGCTCTCTCCTGCAGGCCCGGCAGGCTCGAGCACGGTTATACAGACGCGGCCCGTGAAAGCGGCCCTTGCCATTTATACGCTGCGCCCTAATATCGCTGAGTGCCCTACTCTCCCTCGCCGCCATTTCTCTGCTCCGTACCAGGCCTCGTCGACCTGACTGCTGTTCGACGGGAATATTAAACCTCGGACGCCGGTACCTAGGTCCGCTTCGACCCGGCCATTCGAAGGCTTCGCGTAGATTCGGGGCTTCTCGCGGTTCACTTGCGTTTGTTTACTATTCGAGTTGAACAAACGTATAGTTTGAGTTAATTGGAGATAGTTGAGTCCTTCCGATGAGCAGTGCGTTGATTTTCTAGGGAATCTTGCATTATGATCAACGTGACATTGAGTTTTTCTATTGGGAAATCGCTTGGTGTGAAGTAAGAATTTTGTGTTCCAAGGTATTGAAGTTAAATGAAAGTTTCTTATTCAGTTTTAATAAATGAACGACACGATTGTAAGACTTTCTTACGTAACTGTATAAAATCGTCGGGCTACTTAAGAATCAAAGTTCAAGACAATTTATCTATCATCCTTCGAAACGTCTAAGCGATTAGGAGAATATAAAGGAATATATCATGTGCATGACGCAGACCTGAAAAAGCATTTCCTGTCGCCGCCATACTCGCTGTCTGTGGAAGCCGGCCACAACGCGGAGCTGCGGTGCTTGCCGCCGATGGGGGTGCCGCAGCCGAAGGTCTATTGGCTGAAGAATGGCTCGCCCCTCGACACGATCAACGCGTCCACGACACCGCAGCCTGTCCAGCAGAGTAATCCCAACGACCTGTCATCCGCCGGAAACTTCGTGCAGACCGGTGAAGGACACCTGATACTCGCCGAGGCCGAGCTCAGGCACCAGGGGAATTACTCCTGCGTGGCGGAGAACATCGCTGCGAGGCGGGTCAGTGAACCGGCCGTGCTGACGGTTTACGGTGAGACAACACTTCGCCAATTCCGTGGGACCCAGAGTGAACACTCGCCGCGTGCGGTGTCCGCTTCGCGGAAATCGAAGATGGGAAAAGTTGTTTTGGATGATTCGAATGAATATTTACTTAAGATAACAGATATGGATGTTTGCACTATTCAATGGGATGACTTTTGAGGAACCTTTGTAATTTGTTTTTCTTAAGCAGAATTGTTTTATGTCTGATATGAATATTTACAGTATTCAATGGGGCGACTTTTGAGGAATCTTTGTAATTTGTTTTTCTTAAGCAAAATTGTTTTATTATTCTGAGTGTTTAAGGAATTTAATCGTGAAGACGACGTGGAATAATTTGAATATTGTCAATTCATCGGACACTTTATTTTCTGCTGATCGAATTAAATTGGAGATAATTGTTCCTGTGAAATCCCATTCGATCGGCTGTTTATTCGTTAGTGTCGCGCGCAATCCATTCGTTACCCGAATGAAATTTCGCCTGTCGCTATTAGAAAGTATGACTGGCGGTTGTCGATAACTAGCTGGAATATTCTTTTAATCGTCGGAGGACGCTGCATCGGATCGGAGATTTAAGTAATTGTTGCACTCGGGGAATTCGCGATATCGGGATCCGATAATTTCGCGCTTGGAGATTGCAACCCGCATTCGTACGTAATCGTTTTTCGATTTTATCGTGAAACGTGTTGCAATTGAAGCATAATAGAATGAATGGCAGAGTTCCTTTTTCCCTCGGTACACGAAGATTTAATGGAATATTTTCGTTTTAATTGCCAGCCATACATTTGTACGCAGTTTTCCACTATAAAAATCGCAATCAAACAATTCGTTCATTCTTCTGTTATAAACTTATATATATATATTAAATTACATCATATTAGAAACTGCGACTACAAAGCCAACAAAATTCGTCAAAATCTCCTCAAAGATCAGCCACAAGAACCTACATTCACGCAAAAGAATCCATGATCTAACGACGGCGTAGATGATCACAGTAATCAGTGCTCCTACTCCCCTCGCAATATTATTCCTAATTACAATCTTTTATATACCGCGCACAACAATCTCGCGAAACTCGTGGCGGACTTCGATCGATTCAATTCCCGCGCGGTCGTGAAAAGACCCCCGATACTCGATTACCGCTCGGTTCGCGAGCCAATGGTGTTCCCGGGCTCTAACGTTCTCCCCCGGTTTATCCCGGCTTCGTTCCCAGTGAACGGCGGGTGGTCTTCCTGGTCGGGATGGTCGGAGTGCAGCACCCGTTGCGGCCGAGGTGTACAAAAGCGGACGCGTACCTGCACGAACCCGATGCCCATCAACGGGGGTCAGACCTGTCCAGGGCCAGCCACTCAAAGGTTCGAGTGCAATCCCTCCTGTCCTGGTAAGCGATTTAATTATAAAATCAACCCTTTGCACTCGAGGCTTTCTAAATCCACATCGATCCCTAACGAAACATCGATTACATCATCAGCGACCCTCTTACAAAGGAATCGGCCAGAAATTAAGGAACGCGACCGTTCCGGTATCTCGTATTTCACAGAACTTAAGATCGAACATGAAACTTGATCGCTCGGTTAAATCAAACCAATCGGCGACCGAGAGTCGCTTCTCGAGTGCAAAGGGTTAACAACGTGCCACGTCAAACGGCGTCCCGAACTTCGGATAGATCTAATCCCGCGACCCGGCGGACGTTTCTCTTCGCTAACGATATCGTCAAAGACGGGTACCTCTGGACCGCTGCGGAGTCTAGATGCAACAGCTCTGTTGTCTGTCCCTTCCCGACTCTATTTCCGCGCCCCGGCGGATCAGTCGAATCTGATAACCGCGATTTAATCGTGATTTTCAAGTTCACCCGTTCGCTTTCAGCGGTCGGCGGCAGATGGTCAAGCTGGTCCCCGTGGTCCGCATGCGGTCCCGATTGTTCCAGAGAGAGGAGGAGATCCTGCAACGACCCCCCGGCGAGCAATGGCGGTCGTTCCTGTGAAGGCAAGGCCGTCATCGTCGAGTCTTGTTCCGCGGATCGATGTAATGGTGAGCTCCAGCTGGGTTTCTCTTCTTCGCTCCGTTCTCTTTTCCCCTTTCCTTTCTTCCGTTCCCCCCTCTCTCTCTCTCTCTCTCTCTTTTGTTCGGTTTTCATTTGACTCTTTCCTCGTTGTTTTTTCCCCTGCCGATTTTGTATTCTTAACCGGTGACTCGGCCGGGCGGACAATTTATTACGGCCGATACGGGATCCTCGCGCGCGCGATCGACGCGTCCGACGGGATTGATACGATTTAAATTAATAATGACTCGCAGGAAGATCCGCGGATCTTTCTTGTTTGGAATTTTCGAGTCGTCCGAGGGTGGGGGGAAGGTTGCGGAGTAATCGTGTTCGATTAGCTGGTCGTTGGAGGCTTCGGATGCCTCCATTGTTAATCATCGGTAACGATATCCTCATGGTCCGCCTCGAATATTCGACGAGTAAATCGCTCGCAACGGTTGGGAAGATTAACGATGCCGGCGGAGCTGCTGTCCCTGGCACGTTCCGCTTGTTAACCCGTTTGCATCACTCGGGAGCACGAGAAATGCGAGCTGATAGGCGATCTTTTTTATCGCTTTCGGCTTGAGTATCTCGTGAAGTGAGGAATACTTAATTCTTCGCTAGTTTGGGAATGATGAATGTAGAAAGATGCGCATGAAGATATGATAATGTCATCGAATGATAGTACGATAGTATAATAACGTAATAATACGACGCTATAACAATATAGTCATACCTTCAACGTCTTCATAACAGAGATCAAGTAAATTCAGCGCATACACGCGCCATCGATGCAAACGGGTTAACAAAAGAAGTTCTTAGCACTTTAACAATCAAGTCGCTTCCCATGCAGTAACGTCTCTTCCCTGATAACGCACGCAGCGCGCGGACAGGACGGCCCACGTGTCCTCAAGGAAGGTAATGCACCAGAACCCATTCCGCGTCAGCTCCATTTCTGAAACCCTGTTTGTACCACAGCGGCGCGATCGATCGACGACAGGAATATCCTAGCTCTGTGGATCACGTTAAGCCTGGCAGCGATCATTCTAGCGGTGACGACTATCTTCTTCGTCCGTTTGATGCGCCGCAAGGAGCGAATCGAGGCGTTGTACGGCGTCGCGAGGCTAGACTTTCGGCGACCCGGTGACCTCGCGAAATCAGTCGTCTCGAAGAGCGACCGGTCGGTCCTGTCCGTCGACAGACGCCTCGAGCAGGTGATCGACGAGTCGAACGCGGCGAGAATGCCTAGGTAAACGACCCTCGAGGACTTTAAACCCCGATCGATCCTTGTCCCCCGTTGAAAGTCTCTCTGACGATACGCAGGTCTTGCTCGGAGCACCACTACGACGTCCCGCAGCTGTCGCTGCCGTCTACAGCCAGGCCGTCGCCGAGCTCTTCGGTGACCAGGTCCTCCTGCAGGAACTCGCAACGCGGCCGGGGATTGTCGGACAATGAGGAAGGCCGGTCGTCCCGTGAGGAGCGATTCTCTTGCTCGCGGTTCTCTTGTTCAATGAAATACGGAATATTAATCTCCAATCCAAAGAGAATATAACATCGGGCAGCTTGTATTTCATTGAACAAGAGACCCTAGATCAGCTATCAGCTGATCTAACGGTGGTTCGCTAGGTTCCACTTCTCACCCCAACGCGGAGAGCACCAACGAGGACGAGGATGATCCCGACGAGGACAACCCACTAGGAGACTACGACAAAAACCACGGTGACTCGGGTGGCTTCATCGTCAGGGCAGTGGTGGATGAGCAGGGAGCTCTTCTAGTAGTGCCTGAGGTTGGAGTCTCGATGTCCGTTCCGGAAGGAGCCATTCCCAGGGGTCGTCGACACAGTCTGCAGTTGGCCGTTCTCGGCGACGATTACCTGAGACCTGGTCTACCGCCTGGTTTGACGCTGGTGTCAGCGGTGGTGGCTTGTGGGCCGAACGACATCGACTTAGTGAAGCCGGTGATTCTTCAGTTCGAACACTGTGCGGAGCTCAGGACTGACAACTGGGAGCTGAGTTTGTGGACCACGGATCTCGACTTGGAGACACGGTCTAGCAACTCGACCAATTCGTCAACCAGCTCGAACGTTACTTCGTCGATGATGTGGCGAAAGATCCTGACGCTAGGCGGGGAGCCCATCAATCTGCCTGGACAGCCTTTCGCGCAGCTTGATCACGCGGGAGTGTTCTTGGTGACTGAGACGCCAAGCGCCTACGCAGTCGCCGGGGAGAACTCGTCCGTAGCTCCTGGGCTGGCTGTGAAGAGGATGTGCGTGGCTGTGTTCTTGTCCAGGGAGAGGGATCACATTAGGTGCCACCTGATCGAGGACACGAAGGCTGCCTACAAGCTTCTAATGGATAGGGTGAGTGTTTGAGACTCTCAAATTCATTCCTGGCATTATTTTACTGTTCTTAACTCTTGAAAGATGTAGCCTTGAATTAGCGATTTATTTCATTTTTCCCGTTTGCCTATGTTTGAGAACGTTGAAGCTCGTTTGACTTCGTTTGGTTATGTTTGATTACGTTTGAACACGCGCTATGTCCTCCAAATCCCTTCAGGAACGTCGTCTAGGTGGAAGCCGAGTGGAACACGGTACCCTAGGCTTCCGAGCAGGTGGCTCGCCCCTCCGCATTGAACTGGAAGACAGAGAGAGCGGATTCGTGGAAAGACAAGAGGTCCCTCACCGCAGAATCTGGTCGTCGAACAGGACGAGCGTAAGGCGATCGTTCAGAATCGAGAAAACCGTCGGCGAGATGAGGCTCAGCTTCGAGCTGCGCGCCTGCCAGTGCGGCTTCGAGGAGCACGCGCTGTTCCTGAGGATCGATCTGGACTTCATGAAGAGGAGCGGCTCGAACGGGAAAAGGTCCACCAAGATAGAGTCTTCTGTCATTTTACGAGGGAAAAACTCCGCGAGGTCTACGGAGTCCGTTGTTCCTAGGCCGTTCAGGTACTTTCACTTCACCCTCTCGGTTGATTGCGTATCGTAAAAATTCCGTTCAGCTGCAATCATTGTTACAAGAGATCTTTATTCCGCGCGAGGCCGAGCAGTCTGTCAGATGTCGGTTGATTTATTTACGAGTCCGGTTCGTTTAAGATTCTCAAAAACGCTGAGGAAGCAGCTCTGCCAGTGCCTGGACCCGCCTAGCGCCCGCGGCAACGATTGGAGGATGCTGGCACAAAGGCTGCAAGTGGACCGGTGAGATCCCATCAGCGATCCCGGGCCGCGCGCCGACGTAGGAGAGCGGTCCGGTTAAAATATCTGTCACGATCCCCATTTCAGATACGTCGATTACTTCGCGACGAAAGCGAGCCCGACGGAGCACATCCTGGACCTATGGGAGGCGAAACACCAGGAGGCCACTGCCCTCGCGGACCTCCTGAACCACTTGAGACTGATGGGACGCGTCGACGCGGCGAGCGTCCTGGAGAGCCGCCTCGGACCGTGGATCTGAGACCGGACGAACCACTGCCGTTTTACCAACCCACCGTTTGCAATTTTACAACGTTTTGTAAATAACAGAGTGACGCATCCGAGGCAAGCGAAGGATCGATGTAGAACCACGTTGTATAGAGACAGCAATCGTGTTTGTACATAAAGCTCGTTTATAGCAAACCTCTGCCTCTTCTCTGCATTCTCCCCCATTATTCCAAAAACGAAACGAGACCAACGGTTAGCCCTTAACAAATCCTAATTAAATCCACTTTACACCCGTGGAATACTCCATGGAGCATTATTCCTCGCGAAATCCTCCACGGAACAATGGCTCGTACGCTAAATCTTTAAAGTCCTATAGGAATCCCATCCACGATACCGGTTCTCAGGGGCCAATAATCGTCCTACCCCTCGCATATCGGGCTTCCCGATGAAAAGGCGATAATAGCGGGACGCGAGCCCTTCACAGAATCCCCGGCGTCCGTCGCGATCCCATCGACAATGCGGACGTGCCGCGGGAAGATCGGAAGTAGCGAACGACGTTTCGTCGAGCAATTTGCACCTGAATGCTTGGATCGCGTTTCTGCGCGCGGCGGGGCGGGGGGAGGGGGTTGCCGGGAGTGGCAGTCTCGGAGTGTATTTAGTCGGCCATTTGGCCAACCATTCGGACACGCGGTATCGCGGCGCCGAGCATTTCAGGTTAGGGCTTCTCTCCGGGTATCGCCGTCCAGGGGCAAGGATGCGTGGGATGCGCGAAACAATGGGCATTATCTCGGTGAACAGGGGGTGGCGAGAGGGACCCGGGGATTCTGGCAGGGTTCGAGGAGCTATAGGTATGCGGGGATGACTGTCCATAGGTATGCGTGTATTCCTTCGCCTCCCGCCCCTCTGTCTCCGTTTCCGCCCCCTCCCTCTCGCTCCCGTTTCCTTCCTTCCTTCCTCCTGCCCCCAGACCACCCTCTTCCCAGGGACGGTGGGGAGGGCTGGCATTTAATCACTGGAGCCCGCTGCTGGTAATTCTGTCGGACAATGGCTGTTGACCTGCGTAGCTGGGGATGGCGTGCCGGTCACCCTTTCACGCTGATACACGTGGATACGTTCCTCTTTGTCGGCTAACCGGCGTTTCGTCTTCTTTCTGCTCCGGAAAATTGCGATGGGAGACAGCTCGGTGGCAGGGACGTTGTGACAGTTTAGTGATGATTAAATTTAGGAGACGGACGATAGTAATTAAGGGATTGAGGGGAAACAGAATTTTAACCCCTTGACCTTTCTCAACTCTGATCGATACTGCTATTTTGTCAATAATTTATTGGAAAAAGAGAAAAGTTCTAAGCATGTGTTATGCCTATATTTCGTTTTAAGTGTAATAATCGATTACAAAGTAAATATTGGAACACAAGAATAACATTTATATGTGCCTAACATATGCTTAGAATTTGTCTCTTTTCTATATATTTGTTGAATCATGTTGAAAATCTTCACGAGTCTCACTCGTTGTAGGGCAAGAGGTTAATCTGTACAAATAATTTAATACTTGCAGTGTTTGATTAGCTTTAGACCTCTATATATATCGAATAAATGATTCGAGATAAATACATCTTTCTAACATGAACGTCGCACCATCCTTCGATTCGCGAGACCGATTCCACCCCGTATAAATTTCAATTGCAGATAGATTGAAATTACGAGTTCTTGGTAATTAAATACCCGGGACCCCAGAAATCAATTCAAAGACCGCGAATGATGCATGTCCCGAAAAACTCGGCGTCAAGGGATTAATACCCGCATATCCCCGAAAGTAACGCGCGGCCGACTACACGCACGCCCGCCCCGTTGCGAGCCGCGTCCCCATGCGAAATCGACAGAGCCGCCCTTCATAATCGTTCGCAAAGCCGGGCCGCGATGATCCCGTGCTATCGGCGGCCGGCAAAATCGGGGAAAGCAGCGATTTCAGAATCGCGGCCCGATAACGTCGTCGTAACGACGCGGTTATTGGCCGCGGCCGCCGTATATGCATAATCCACGTCAGAGTCGCATAAATTCCGGCTCGAGAACCGTATTAATTTCCCGGCTAATCGCGATTGGGATCTACAGGCAATTACGAGAAGGATAGGCCAATCAGATTGGCGTCGGCCGCCGCGTCGCTCGCTTCCGGAAGCTTCGTTCGCCGGCCGGCGCGCGTGTGCGCTCCGTGCCGCGCGCACGCAACCCCCGCCGTGTCCAGCCACGCCGCGGACAAAACGGTCGAGGGTGCCTTTATGAATTGTCCGGCCCCGATATCGCGATCGAACGTGGAAATCGATCTCTCGGCCAGCTTCCGTACCGGCAAGTCGTCGATTCCCGTGGAAATAAATTGCTCGAGCAATTGACCAGCCCGTAACTGCTGCAATTGCTCAAACCGCGTATGAGTAATGCGTTGATGAGCATCGGACGGCAACGCTCCCAGCTCGTACGTTGTAACTTCCTGTAATCGTTAATCGCGTTTGTTCGGCCGGTCGGCTGCCGCTTGCGTTCCTACCGGCGAGGATCGATCGGATCTTCTCGTACTCTTTGTAATTACGAGATTACTTGTTCCGCGAGTTGCTTGGATACGAAAGTTATGAAAATATCTGTTTGTTTATGGAAGATTGAATAGATTAGATTCGATTGGATGGAGTTTGAAAGATGCGGTGATGTTAATGAACAGTAGAGATATTTCTAAATATGAGATAGAAACGAATAGAGTTCCACAGAATATCAATAATAATTCTTTTTACTAGATTTTCATATATATTAAATTCATCTCGTGCATTACAAGGCATACTTTCCCATTTCTACGCTAATCAGGCTTCAGACCTGACGTTTGATCCGTTTTTCCCTAGAATTCGAGATTACGGTTGAATGCGGAAGTTATCCGGGAACGTGCTGAAAATCGGCTCAATCGTAGTTTCGCGAGGAATTATTTCGGCCTCGGTGAACGCGGGACAAAGTTTGCGGGAACAGGGCGAGAAAGAGTTGCGATTCAATTACTGAATAAAGAGAACAAGCGTAGAATTACACGGCGGCGGCGGCGGCGGCGGCGGCGGAGAGTGTATGCGCTAGACAGGAGCCGCACGAGAGAAAAACGAACGACAGAACGTCTCTGAAACGGCGTCGAAAGGAGCCCGCGTATTTTCCTGCTGTCCCTACGGTCGGATTTTTGCTGCGCCGCGGAAACAAAAAACGGTGGCCGCATAGTTTCGAAACAATTCCGTCGCGGAATTCCTCGGCATCCGCGGCTAAAGGGCAATAAATTTTCCGTGCATTTTACGCGGCGCTCACCGCTCCGTGTACAGTCCCTGGAAAAATCGCGGCGCCGCTGCATTACCGTTGCAATTAATAAATTCATCGGAATGAAATGGATTACCGTGCTCCAGGTAACGTATGTGGGTGCAGCGGAGATTGCGAAGGCCCTTTGGGGACCTACAATCTCATCTCCTATTAGCTTTTATATTTTACTTTATCATCAACCTGTATTAAACAAATTTCCGTTGCACTTTTAATTTAAACTTTTATTCTACAGTTGATTTTACAGAAAATTGTATGACGTCGTATGAAAGTGATTAAATAAAATGATTTAAAATTTGATTTCAAATGATCTATTAGGTTGGGATATATTAACCCCTTGCCGTACAATGACGAGCAAGACTCGCGATGAATATTTCTAGACTAATTTAACAGCAAGCAACTTTGCTATTATCAATGTATTATCTCCAAATGAAATTTCCGCTTAAAGTAGAATGGACAATTTTGCTGCTTTTCCTTTAAATTGTCGATAGTCGAATATCACACGAGATTAATTGCGAAAGTAAATAGTACGTCAAGGAGTTAAAGCGAATAGATGAATGAAGTATGCATCGATTATTACGATAGAGGAGTATGGTGTGTATTGTTTATGGTGATACACCTTTCAAACTTATTTCTCAGGTTAAGACAGTTCTAAGAGCAGTAAAGCACTCGCGTTGCGTAAATATTCATCCCATCAAATCCCGCGGGGGACACTCCTCCGACATCTTCAATTCCATCGCCTCGGCTAGAACCTCGTCAAAATCTAAACACAGCCCCAATCTGCATACATTTTCTTGGTGTACGCGCGGCGACACCCCTGCCGGTCGCCATAAACCAATCCCGGCGTCTCTGGCCCCTGCCGCTCTGCCGGGTGACTTTACAAATTGCGATGCAGCCGGTTACAAGTCACCGAACGGACGTAAATAGCGTGCGAGGCGCGCGCCGGAACAGTCGAGCGTTAAGGCTAGTTCAGACTGAGAAGACAATCGTAAGCGGACACGTGTCTGCGGACTGTCTACCGACCAGAGACAAAACACGTCTTAAAACAAGTCTTAAAAGTGCGCGTAGGACAAATTTTTGCCCGGTCTTTCGTTTATTTCCGTTCTAACGGAAGACAAAATACGGGACAAAAATTTGTCTACCGCCTATTTCGGGACTCGCACTTTGTCCTCATCTCCGTGTTTATTTTACGAATGAATCGAGTTCGATTAAACTCAACTGAGGGTTAAATCAAAGTTCAACTCATCTAAGATTCGGCTTAAAGTTCAACTAAAGTAAAAGTCTATTCAAAGTTCAACTCATCTAAGACTCAACTTAAAGTTCAATTCAAGTAAAAGTCTATTCAAAGTTCAACTCAAATAAAACTCTATTCAAAGTTCAGCTTAAATAAAACTCAATTCAAAGTTCAACTCAAACTTTAATCAACTCAATTACAACCCAACTCAAAGTTCAATTCAAACTTTAACTAACTCAACTACAACTCAACTCAAAGTTGAATTCAAGCTTTAACTAACTCAACTACAACCAACTCAAAGTTGAATTCAAGCTTTAACTAACTCAACTACAACCAACTCAAAGTTCAACTCAAACTTCAACTCAACTTCCTCATAAACACGTACCAACCGACTTACATCACTACGATTCCCAGCACAGTTGTCCCTGGGTCTGGACTAGCCTTTATTCCACACGCACCGCTCCACTGTCCCACGAATTTGCACCGAACGGAACGAAACGGAATGGAAACGTTTCGACCGATGTTCCCGCGGTGACCGGGTATCAATGTACTCTCGATATACCGTCCGCTCGGTCCTCTTCGTCGCGGTACGTTCCTTCGGCGGCGCGCGACGGCGGGATCTAGGCACGGGGCCCCGCGACATTTGCATGGGAACGCCCGGCTTTAATCCGCGAGGCGGCGTTGAATTACGCGGCCGCCGCGATTTGCATAACGCTCTCGCAGCCCCCGCCGGCCTCGATAAATGACGATTCGCGGAAAATTGGCCTCTGCCCCGGAATTAAATCCGCGGGGCTTAATTAAGCGAACTTTACAACGCCAATGAGAGTCACCCCGACAATCCCGCGGAGCTGTCTTCCCTCTCCTCCTCTCCGTTCGTTCTCTTTCCGTTCGACCGTCCGCCGGATGACGATCGTTTCGGGACGACTGCTCGACAAATCGCGAGCAGCTCCACTCCTCCGCGAATATGGCCCGGTTTCGCTCGCTTAACTTACGATCGTGGAACGCATTCCTGAGTCTTTCGCCGGATTATCGAGCTCCGCTCGCGGCGAGGTTTGCGCTTGAAGATTGGACGGCTGTTTGCTGGAAGTTTTGCAGTTTGTTTTGCCGCGACGAAAGTGAATGGCGCTGCGGCGCGAGGGCACGGAGAGTTAAGCGGGAGAACGATGGATTATCGGTGATTGAAAGTATATCACTCGAATTTCAGAAGTAGCTTTTAAATATAAGTCGGAACAGTCACCCTCGAATTGAAATTTCCATATTCTTGAGCTTTAATTTGCAAATGCAAACAGGATCACGATCAGTGTCACATATACCACATATAATAATATATATAAAAATTATCAAATTTGAGTATAATTTAATATAATATTGACAAAATCAACGTAGTTCATCAGTAAAATACGAGCGAAATTTCCACGGCACAGAAACGTGTTAAATTCGAATCGTAATTCAGGATTAGTTCTCACTCAGTCTAAAATTTTAATAATCAAATTCGAAGATTAATATGGAAACTCAGAGCTCGATACTCAAGTTCAAAGTTGAGCCAATAGACGCGAGACAACGTATGCGCAACGCCGTCATTTTTCCCCCTTTTTCCTCTCCGCGTACTCGTTACACCGTGCGATACTTTGACGGCATAATTAGGCGATCCCTATCTGCATTTAACGAGCCGTGGCGGGTTCGATCGAATAACCTGGGAACGGGACATTGTGCGAAATGTCAGCGAGCCCTTGGCGGTCTTGATCGCTCGTTACAGGAGAGCTCTTTGATACCGCTTTTGTCTTGCGCTCCCTGGACCGGTTCGCGGGTGTAATACCAGGCCGGCGACACGGCAATCAGCGATCAGCCTACGGTGCGCGAAGATTTGTGTCCCGCCGCGTGTAATACATCCGTCTTGTGCAAACGGTACACGTGTCGGTGGGGAAAAAGCGCGGGAAAAGCCCCCCGGGGACCTGTTCGAGATTCGAATCTGGGTCTGCTGTGACACGGGGGTATCTAGACCATCGTTGTCCTCTGGCTATTGTTCCTGGCCTATCAAATGCCCCTATGTTTATTCATACATCATTTTTTCCACTTGATTTATGCCCGTCAAGTGACCCGATAGACGGTGGATCGTCGCACTGCAGGTGTCCACGCAAATTCATATTTTCACCGTACAATCCAGAAAAACAAACACACAATCAATCCTTCCTCCATAAACTCAGTCCATTCCTGACAATCATTTATAAACTACTACCCATTAATTCCTTCGATACCTAAAAATCTCCAGTACGAATCGTATCTTTTCTCGAAGCATTACTCAAACTTCCGCCGATCGAAGTCTCGTAAAATCGATGGAGAACTCCCGTGGCAGTTCGCCGATCGCAATAAACTCCGGTTTATCCGTAACCGGGGCAGCAGAATTAAAGATCAGCGCCGGTCCGAAAAGGTCAGCGCGCGGACCGAGAGAAAGTCGAATCGCGAGCGTGCACCGAGTGTCGAAGGTGAGAGGGTAATTTGTTAATACGATAAATTGCACCACCGCGGCGCCGTCGGCGTGGAAGGGTGGAAAGTCGCGAGAGGAGAACGGTGCCGGGTAGAAGGAGGACGCCAGGCGGGTAATCGGCTTTTGATTCCGCCTTAAGTTATGGGCCACGTCGATCGTACGTCATTGCCGGGTGCCGCGGCGAACTATCGGCTTCGCGGAGGATTTATGGCGGGTTCACGCGACCGACGCGGCCCCCGCGAAAGGGGAAACACCGGGGCGGCAGGGGGGAGAGGGAGAGAAAAAGGGGCGAGGAGGAGACCGCCGCCACCGCGATTACCGCCTAATGACCGTGGCGAACTCGCCTCGAGGATAGGAAACGGGCCCTCGATTCGCCTCGACTCGCGATCGCACGCCCCGCGATCTGGTTTAATGGCCCCCGGGACGCGATAAAGTGATTTTTTTTTTTTCGCCCGTCGATCGTCCCTTTCGTTTTTTGCGGCCGGGTCAAACGGCGGGGCCGTTCCGCTCGAGTCCCGGATTAGAACGGGGGCCATTGTTTGGAATATAATTAGCGGAGGGATGCTTTATCGCCGGCAATTTTTCAAGATCCTCCGATGCGAGATCGGCCCGCCGCGATTACCGCTGTGTGTTTCGTTCACCGGGGCCACTGATGAATGGACGGTTTAATGGGCCGCTTTTGTTTTCGGTTTAATTGAATTTCTAACCGGGAAGTTATATAATTTCCGATCAGTCCGATGTTTCTATGCTCGCCTCCCCGATTTTCGAAATTCCCCGGTTACGACGTAACCTCTAATCAGAACTCGTAAATTGGAAATTTCCGAATTTCTATTTACCGGTATCTCCGGTTATAACTGAATTGGAAACTTCCGAACTTCGTCAGTTGACCCTTTGAACTCTGTAGGCTCCGATATTGCGCCAGTCGTAATATTAAATATTTTAGTGAATCTTAACCACTTGCGCTGGGAATGAATTCCGAAGTTTGGCGAAGTCTACGGTGATGAATTTTGCTTTTATCTATTTTACACTGATATGTACACTTATTTTATTCGTTGATCATTCTGTATAGAGTGATACATTTCGAAGTAATCTAATGGACGTAATGCAACAAGATTATCAATGTGTGAAAGACATTGAGAATTTTAGGATAGAAACGTCTCGACGTACGTGGCACGTCTTTCCAGCGCAAGTGGTTAAAGAAACTACCCTAAAATTACTCGATTCTCCATCCAAATTTCGTACTAACAAGGAAACTAAAAGATCGAAGGAATGCTATAGCATTTCCAATTTTCGAAAATACTATAAATTAGTTGTAATTGCTGATAGATTACAAAGCAGCCTGCTAAGGGATAATACTATAATATCTCAAAGATTTTCCATCCTGTTCATTATAATGAACCGCAAACATTCCCGAGGACCATATTCCACCCACACCGTGCTCGACCATTCAACCCCCACCCCCGTATTCAAAGTTATTCCTCTGTCCGTCGGCCCGTGAAAATATATTCCGGCAACCCGCCGATACGAGGCGACAGGAATAAATGGGACCGCAAACAGTTAATCGATGCGCGTTATATTTTAATAGGCGTGCCGTTGAATATTCATTTTTAACCGGGCTCTTCGGAAATAAACTCTGCCCCGCCGTCGGGCTCCTCGGGCCGATCTAATCGGTTCCCCTTCTTTATTGAACGGCGTATCATATTAACGAATTGCCGGTACGCCTAGGCCAGCAGCCCGAGGCGCTGGGCCCGCATACATTCCCAGTCGAAACTTTCAAGTTTCCGTGCACGTGCATGCTAATTCGGCCCGCCTCCTCCGTCGACCGCCACATTTCGTCCGTCCCGGAATCGCCCGTCCAGATAAATGTTTTTACGACGGCCAAGAAGGGAGATCGCGTACATCGTTTCCGTCGCGATACATTTTTTACCGGCGCGGAGCGCAGTCGATACGCGAATGGAAGCGCTGATGGTTTACGAAGTTCCGGTTAACCCCTTCGCTTACGATATCTTGCGAGACGCGCGATGAAGATTTTAAATAGAAGTTAGCAAAAATGAATGTAGTATATTATTTATTTATTTATCTCTCTTCGTCTATTGTCCAGTCACCATTTGCATGGTACATTGTATGTCACGTAGCCACGCATTACTATTAGTAAATATGATGAATGTATTATTAGTATACCAAGATATAAAATTTAGCCTTCGCCATAAAGGCGCTAATGTATACCTACCCCCGGCTGGACTTTTTAAGGCCGCGGAACATTTTTTTGAAAAATAAAGCGCTTTTATCTAGAATTCTCAGCGCAGGTTAAGGTATTTTTAAGAAGAGTGTAAGAATGAGTGTGAGTGGACAGGTTGCAAAACGGTCGAAGGAAAGTGGCTTGCGCGTCGCGGACCCAAGATTGCAGGGCCAGCTTTCCAGGGTGCATCCGAGTGTTTGTGATGAGTGCGAGTGAGAAGAATGCTTGTGGAGAGAGAATGATTTTTGGGAGAGAATGCCTGTAAGAGTTGCGAGAGTTACTTTCTACGTGTTGTCTGTGTTGTTTCCATATTTTACATTTTGACCATGGTTTTAGCTGTATTTTATTAAACATATATTTATTCCTAGCTCTCGATTACTCAAGATCCCTTTCATTATTTGTAGTAACACTATATAAATGTTACTCAAGCCTTGTGAATGCAAATGAAATATTATGTTTCCGTTATCAATTATATTTTAGAGCAGAGATGGACATAGAATGTGCATGCAATTTTCCTCTTTTTCCAATACATTATTAACGACGAAGTTATTGTAGCGATCACAGTGGAGAAATAAATCGTCAGAATAAATCGACGCTAAACGTGGATCATCCGACGTTAGCGTCGAACGCGAGGGGCGTTGCTCTTGGGAACGAACATCGCGGAAAATCTCGTTCTCTTTGGTGGCTCCTTTTCTTTCGTTCTTTTTCAGCTTTGTAGCTTCCCCTTTCTAATGAGCATGTTCTGTAGGTTACGGTTATTTGATGTTCTTACGGTATCTTCGTTTGAGTACGCCCATGTTTATGTTTATGTCTTGCTCTTTGATGAAAGGAGATTCTTCTTGTTGCAGAAGTTTGCTTTCCGTAGAGGAACATCGATAGATGAAGAGAAATGGATATGGACGGCGGAAGTTCTTGGCAGCTTCGAGTTTTTATGGCCAGTAGAATATTCAGGCATACACAGACATTATCCACCGAGCAGTGAACGCTGCGAAGTTTGGGGAATATGTTAAGTAGGGTCCCGTACTTTCTACGGAAACTGTGAAATACTGGGCGAGAATGCTTATAATCTTCTTCGTGGTTGCTGGAAGAAGAGCTAATGGAAATGCACACTGTTATACGGTAGTTCGTAAGTTTTACATTTCACTCTTAAATTCTAATCTATCGTAAACATCAATGAATCTTTAACTAATACATGTGAAGTTAAATAGAATATTAATTCCCATACCTAAAACAGAACAATTATCAATCGTTAACCCTTTGCACTCGAAGCTTTTCACTAGAAACTTTCGACACTCCGATGAGACATAGACGACACTATTCGAAACGAACTAATGAGAAAACATATATAGTATATCGGTGGTGGTTTACTATTAGATGATATTTGAAAATGTGGATCTTTAGTAAAAAGAGAATTAGGAAAACAATAATATATTTAATAAGATAAAGGAAACAATACGGACAACACGTAAAATACAACACACGACTCTCGCACCAAAAATGTTCTACTCCGCTGTCGCTCACCAAAAATGTCCTACTCCGCTGTCGCTCACCAAAATGTGTCCTAGCACGCATTTCCACTCGCTTTTATCACACACCCCCATTCGCTCTGTCTTTCTCACCCTTGCACCCTTCTCACTCGCATCTTCCGTCCATAGTCAAAACTCACGCAGTCACGTACACACTTTTCTCACGGTTCAGTCGCTCAGTTCCAGATACTCTTCCTTGCATTCTTTCAGCCACTCGAAATTGTCTAAACGCAGTCACACTATTTCCCAAACATCCCGGCGCCGGTCCGTCGCAATATGACCTGGTCGCCCTTACGCACGCACAACAAACCATTCATCCTACAATAAATATTCTCGATACTACACATATAATTAAGAAAAAAATCTATTTTATATAAACGTTTCACGTATCGATGCATTACACAAAACTGAATATTATATACAACACTTTGTAATTTTATTATATCAAATCAAATGTTGACTGAGAGTGACCTCTCCCAAAGGGTTAACTCTAGGCTCCTATAACATCACAATCGAAGGACCCTGTTCAATCCCCAGCTTATTCGCGAGTGAATCGCGTGGCTGGTCGTCATCGGCGGCAATGGAATCCAAGGAATCCCGCGAGGAGTCCGTTTCCGGCCGCAAGAAACGCGGCGCGTTGAGTCGTGGCCGGCCCACCGGCGGGCCAGGTATAATTTCTCGTTTGTATTCGAGGGATTAAGCCGTCCGTGGTATCGCGGGGTCTTGCTTACGGTCGCGGTGCCATGCAAATCTGGCCGAGACGAAAAAATGCGATAGCGCTGGGGGCTACCACGGCGCACACACGGCCGCCTCGAATGATAATACAATCGAGACTTCCGCGGCCGGGCCGGTGCTTCATTGAAGAAACGCGCTTAGTCACGAGCGCCGGCCGGCGAGTGCGTTATCGCGCTTAATGCACCCGGCTGATAGCTTCACTGGCCATTTCTTTCGGGCCTCGGCCACGGACGTGTTGCACACCGATCGCGCGCCTCTCCCTGATACAGCGATACAACGCTCGAGCTTGACGCATTCGCGATCTTAACTGAACCGTGTCTTCTCGTTGGCAATATTCAACGGCGGCCCCCGCGAATGATATCTCAATCGAACGGACCGAACGACTGCTCGCTCGGTTTCCCGTGGAAATGAGTTGGCGATATTTAACAGGAAGGCGCGCCCGTATTTTCCACGGTAGCCGGAGGGAAATTTCACCGCGTCGCCGTCGCGACTTCCTCGAGGTAAGCCGCCGGAGGAACTCTTTCCGAAACCCGGTAGCTAGAAGCCTATTCAGCGCCGGTTACAAAGCGATCTCGCGTAAATCGCGTTTGTTCCCGGCGTCCACCGGCGCGTTCCCTCGTCGTTGTCCCGGCTTCTTGTACAGTCCGCGAGGAAAGAAGCTTTCGCTGGTAAATTCTGGAGCAAAGCCGACGAAGATCGAGAGATCGTCGAGTGTTCGATCGGCAACGAGGTGGCCCTGCCGCCAGACGTTCCTCGAGGTGGAGTGCACGGAGGGGTCTGGACCGGGTCGCGTCCTATCAGCTAACAAGATCAAGGGGCCCGATCTGGACTCCTCGAGGACTTCGATACACGCGGCGCGACGTGTCTGCGTTCGAGGTAACAAGAGCGTTATCGAGCACCCTCCCCCGTGTCGCGGCCTCTTATGGAAACGCGCCCATGCGTCCCGTCGTCCTACACGTAGCGGGGTGTATTACGTCCCCCTCCTCCTTGCCTCCTTTCAACCTTTTTTTTCTTCTGCTTCTGTCACTCTCTGTTCCCTTACCCTTCTTCTCTCTTCAGGTTTCTGTCCTGCCTTCTCTTTCTCCTTTTTTCTTTTTCATCTGCGGATCCTCTGTTTGTTCCTCTTTATCCTTTTTTTTCGTCTCCAGATCCTTCTTTTGCTTCCTCTGTTTCTTCCTTTTTCTTCCAATCCTTTTCCTTTCTTTTTCATCTCCAGATCCTTCTTCTCCTTCTCTTCCTTCCTCTTCATCCTTATTTCTTTTTGTTCATCTTCAGATCCTTCATTTCCTTCTTCTGTTTCTTCCTCTTTTCTCAATTCTTGTTATTTCTTTCTCATCTCCAGATCCTTCTTCTCCTTCTCTTCTTTCCTCCTTATCCTTATTTCTTTTTTCCATCTCTAGATCCTTCATCTCCTTCTCTTCTTTCCTCCTTATCCTTATTTCTTTTTTCCATCTCTAGATCCTTCATTTCCTTCCTCTGTTTCTTCCTCTTTCCCCAATTCTTCTTTCTTTCTCATCTCCAGATCCTTCCTCTTCTTCCTCTGTTTCTTCCTTCTTTTAATCCATCTTCTTTCTACATCTTTCTTTTCCTCTCTTCCTCCTCCTCTCATTTTATCTCCATCGTCGTATCACTCATGTTCTCCTTTCTTCTCCCGATCTTCCTCTTCCTACTGCTCATCTCTCTTCCTCTATCTCAGTCCATATACCCCTCCCTCTATCTTTCTCTTCCCATTTGTTACTCTTGCTTCTTTCCTCGGTTCCTTTTAACACGATCTTAGGAGCGGTCCATTCCTTCCTGCCGGTCGGTTGCACCCAGACTGCCTCTTTGTCGAGGCCGTCCGTCCTCGTCGTCGTCGTCGCCGACGACGCTGCGGATTCAGGCTGGATCCGATAGCGCCGCGACAACGATATCGATACCGCCGGCAACAAAGCCAGCGATTTATGGTGCCGATTTATTGCCGTATTTATAGCGACACACCTTCAGCCCGGCCCCGGACCTCTATAGCGTGCGCCCGAAACGCAGCCGTTCAAGTTCGAGCCGGGCGCATTCGGTTGCACCGCGATAAGCAGCGCAATTTTTGGCCGAACGATGCACGCCGATCCCGTGCCCACGTTCAGCGGCAACCGAGACCCTTTTTTTCGGGGACACCGCTTCCTTCGGGCTACTTTATCTGATTGGATGTTGATTCATTGAACCGAGATTGTTCCTTTCGAATTTCTGCGCCTGTCAACGTTCTCTTCTTTAACTCCGAGCTCTTTTTTCTCTTTGATCTCGTTGTATCAATTTTTAGACACCGTTTCGATTCAGTGATACTATATATTATTATATTAATACTTCTTTAACCCCTTGGCGTACTTCCGTTACTAAGCTTTTGTAATATTTTACTATCGACAACTTGTAAGAAATACAACAAAATTTTCTATTCTACTTCAGGTGGAAATTTCATTTGAAAATAATACATTGATAGTAGCGAAATGGTTGTTTGCATTGATCCATGGGTAATGAACATTGATTATTGTTAAATTATTTTAGAAATCTTCATCACGAGTCTCACTCGTCATTGTACGACAAGGGGTTAATACTAAATTTACGGACGTTTATTTTACACTTGATTCTATCGTTCCTTGAAAGCTACTTGATAGATCACGGAAATCATAGCTTCGAAAGAGTTCTCCGATACATCCTCGCAAATTGCAAAATCGACTTGTTCCTAAATAATGCTTCTCACATTATATCCGTCAAACTATGGTTCGGTGAATCTAGTGAACATTTTCGCTTAGAATTATATTTTTATCCATCGTCGGGAGGAAAGTCTACAAAACTTCGCAGGAAATATAGATATTCTGTCAGTTTGAATCACAGATTTCCCGATAATAAAACACTGTTACGCACTGTACACGACGAATCCGAGATACCAATCGAATTTCGCGCGCCGCGAGCCGAACTCAGACCTATCTATCATATTTACCGCGTTTAATTCGGTATCCGAGCGGCGCGGTGTTTCTCAGGGAATCCAGCGGCGCTGGCCGGCTTCATTCAGCCGAGCATTATCGTTCGACGCATTCAGCGTCGCGCTATCGTATTCTTTCCTCCCGGATAGGACTCCGCAATGGAGACCTACAGCCGTGCCCCGGCGGTATCGCCGGCGACGGCTTAATCCGTTGAATACGGGAACGATAAATCGTGCTCCTTTGGCGACGCCGTCGAAAAGGAGGGGGGAGACGGAAGGGAGATGCGGGGAGAAAAAAGCAACGATTCATCGTTAAGTCCGCGCCGCGTATTTATCTTCGTTCGCAATCAATACACTTTACCGCTCGCGAGCCACGCCGTTGAATGAGTCCGCATTCAATCCGCCGATTCTCCTTCCGCGTTCCGTGGATTTTGTTTCGCGATCGGTACAGGGGGGAAGGAGAAAAGTTATTGCGTCGGGAGAGATGGTTCTAGATAGTCCGCGAAGGAGATCCTAATTGAGACGAGATTACGCGTAGGGAGGATTAAGAGGTATTGGAAGCTGGAATTGTACGGTATTATTGGGGGAACAGGAATAATGAATGAAATATATTATTTAATTAACGTTGGTATTAACGCGAGATATCTCGTGTTTCTGGTGCTTTTATTCGATACGGAGTTTAAAGGATTATTTGTAAATGATGATAGGGAGTGGGTGATTCGGAGATATAGTGGAGTTTTAAGCAAGACTGGAGGACTGATGATTGAAACGTTGGCTCCCGGAATAACCGAAGATTCTCTTACTGATTTATACTCGGGGAACACCGCGCTCATCAAGCAAACATTTTAAGCCAAGGTAAACGCACTGTTACCCAACAGTTCCGCGGCGCAACGGAGAGGAAGAGAATGCTAAATACCGAGGCGTCTAAATCTATTCTGAATCCTGTAGACACTGTTAGCCGGCATTGTGTATCAAGCGGACGTCAACCTGTCCACCTGTCCGGCCGCTAATTGCGACAAACGAATCTATAACTCGGCTCGACGCTGGAATGCCGCGCAGCTTCAATTAATTCGTCAAGATGATTCCCGAATGCCGCACACGGGACACCGCGACGATAACAACCGTAAGCGTTGCCCAAGAATATCGTCTGGGACCGCGCGGAATTCCAGCGACAACTTGTCCGCGAATTCCGCCGTGGGCAAGACATTAAAACGGCTAATTAAGATGACAAAGTACAGCGGGCGGGCATTAGCGTGGACTATAGATGTCTTGGACTCGCGAGGTTTTAGCTAAGCTTCAATAGAACTGCGCATTGTTAGGGAAGCATGGTGTAATGGCGTTGTGCCAGAAATCTGTGCGGTTTTTCAAATTTAAGTTCTTTGCTGCTATATTTTATATTAAATACTGCCTATTGTTTATTATCCCTTTCCTTCCTCTGTAAGCTTGACATACCATACTGCCAATTTCAGCTATAGATTTACACTAAATTGAAAAAAGACGTAAAATAGAATAACAGAATTCAAAATTCCTAATGTTCATTATCATAATAAAGTTTCAACTAGTAAAGCTGCCATATAGAAGACCTCATTAACAATTCCAAAACTCAAAAAGGATAGCTTCAATCTCGTTACTCAACATGCTGTCAGACCAGAACCATCAAAAGAATTCAAAGTTCCCAATGTTCATTATTCTCATAATAAAGTTTCAACTGCTAGTACCATTGCCAAGCTGCCATATAGAATACCTCATTAACAATTCCAAAACTGAAAAGTTATCCTCTCAAGAAGGATAGCTTCAATCTCGTTACTGAACATGCTCTCACACTAGAACCATCATCCAACATATAAAATCCAGCATGAACCAACTAATACACAGTATTTAACACATTCAAAGCATAATCTCAATACCGAACAAGAACACGATCAGCTCAAAAATACAAAAAAGGCGTAATTGATTACAGCGGAACGCGCTGATGAAGAAAACAATTCAAAATTCCCAATGTTCATAATTCTCATAATAAAGTCATCCTATCAAAAAGGATAGCTTCAATCTCGATACTCAACATGCTGTCAGACCAGAACCATCATCCAACATATAAAATCCAGCATAAACCAACTAATACACAGTATTTAACACATTCAAAGCATAATCTCAATACCAGACAAGAACACGATCAGCTCAAAAATACAAAAACATCGCGAAATTGATTACAGAGGAACGCGCCGATGAAGAAAAGTCGACACCGCGTCAGCCCCGGAAGAGCCACTCCGTTTGAAGGCTTTGTCCCGGTGTGTACGTGTCCCCGGCGTGTACACATTTGAGCGCGGTTAGTTGCGGCGCGGATTAACGGTTACGGCCCCGCGCAGACTGCGGCCGCCGCCGGTGGGAGAGAGAGATCGCAGCCAGTTTAAATGCATTTGTATTTGCATTTACATCGGCCCGGCGAGCGACTAACACGGCCGAGCGACCAAATTGCCACCGCGCCGCGGCCAGCCCGCGCTGGATTCCTCGGAAATAACGTCGTAAATAAACGCGCGGCCACCCCCTCGCGAACCGCCCTTTTTTCTGCGTTCCACCTTCCTTCGCCTCGGCCCTTTTCCGCGGCCGTAATCAGCGGAACCCTAGCCGAGACACGCCTACGAGACGCGAGGAGTAAGCGAAAGTGATTGATCGCGCCGATTCGTGTCCGCAGATTTCACGGGGATTACCCGACTCGAACGGTCTCCTCGATTTTCGTTTTTGGGATAGGTTTTTAGGCTACGCGGGCGTGGCTTCGCTACGGTGATTAAGTCTTTTGGATAATTGAAAGTTAGATTTGTGTTTTGCGAGCTAGTCGAGGGTGATTCTTTGTTTATCGACGGCCTGAGACTTTGTGGTTTAGTGAGCGTTGGTAATAGAAGGGATGTTGTTAGATTGTTTAGAATATTTAACCCTTTGCACTCGAATTTTTCACTAGAAATGTTCAACACTGATAAAATATAGGCGATGCTTGTTGCGACTAATATAAATAATTTAATCGATAAATTAACAAAACTATTTTACTTTGATATCTCACATAGCGACGCGTTAGACAAAGTTTAGTGTTAAACATGAAACTTTATAATTTTACTGTATCAAACCAAGTGGTGACTGAGAGTTACCTCTCGAGTGCAAAGGGTTAAGATGTTTGGATGATTTAAAGCTTTTGTGTAGTATTAGGGATATCTGTGCAAGATGATGGGTTAAATATTTGTCTCGGTTGCGGCGATAATCACTTTTCAGCTGTTATTTATTGTTTACCGTCTAGTGCAGTATACACATGTCGACGGATTTTACTGCGTAACCGAAGGATTGCGCGGTGATTTTGGAACGCGGAGACAGTGGGGGTTGCTTCAGGTTTGTTGACTAATGCGGAACGAGGGGCGGTTTCCTTGAGGTTCGCCGATCGGGAGTCTGCAATCAGTCGGGTACGAGTAAACAAAGCACGGTAACTGATTAAACAAGTTTCGGTGTTGCTTGGGTGGCGGTCCTGGCCGCGGAAAGGGGTTGACTTTGAATCGCGAATGGGCGTGGAGGGTTGGCGGTCGTTGTCGCGTATGAAAGACGGACTGTCTTCGTGGTTCTCCTGGGGTTTAACTCTATCAATTCTGATGATACTGTTTAATTAACGTTGAATCAATCGTTCGGGATTGGAGAATTGTATTGAAACCATTGACAGGTTCTACTAAGTTCCATTTTCTAATGAAATATACAAAGAGACACTTTCTTATCGAAGATGAAACAAAGATAACAGATTTAACCCTTTGCACTCGGATGTTCCTTACTAGAAATATTTAACATTTCAAAATCACCAGTATATTTAGGAACAAAGCTGTTTTATTCCAATGTTTCAGGCATTATACAAAGTTTAACATTAAATATCATATTCTGTAGTTTTGCTGTGTCAAATCAAGTGGCGGCTGAGAGCTCTCGAGTGCAAAGGGTTAATAGAGCATGTAGAAGTTACGATTGAAAGCGGAAAATATGAAGGTTCTATTTGGAATTCCAAGTATAGCGTGCTATCCAACCCCTAATTATCTCCGTAGACAGCGATGAAAGGCTCCTGTGTACCTTCCGCCGTCGAACAATCTATTTACCCCGCGCGACACATATTCATTACGGGCAGCCGCGGCGGAGCAAACCATCCTCGTTTTCTTCATAAATTTACGATGGGTCCCGTTCGCCGAACGCGTCCACCCGGTTGAATTATTACGGACATTTCAATTATCATTCCAACGCAAAATACTCGTTAACCCGCCGCCGCAGCGCGCGGCAGAATAAACAGGGTCCTCGGACATCCCTGCGCGAAACTCTGCCGTTTAACAATGATTTACTCGGCACTTCCCGGCGCGACAACGGGCCCGCGATCGTCGATCTCGACGATCTCCGCGGCAACACGGGAATCCAATTAACGGTCGGCCACCGGCGATCATTAAAAGCCCGTCTTCACCTTCCGGCCGGCACGTCCGCGGCTAACAAGACGTCCGACGGAGGGATCCTGGCAGCCGTCAGAAACGTACGGTCACCTACCGTGCGCTGACGGAAAGAAGGTACTCGGGACGGCTCGGGAGCTAGAGGGATCCTACGGTGTGTGAACATTTCGACGGATGGCACGCTAGAGATGAAAATGTTGGAATAGACGTGCTTTCTTATATTCTGACACGGTAGTTCTTATAACTTTACGTCGAATAGAACTTTTAGATATTGAGGCTTCTAGATGCTGGAACTTCTAAATATTGGAACTCCCAAGTGTTGGGACTTCTGGATATTGGATCTCCTAGATATTGGGACTTTTAGATATTGAGGCTTATAGGTACTGGAACTCTCAAATATTAGGACTTCTAGATATTGGGACGCCCAGATATTGGGACGCGTAGATATTGGGACTCCTAGATATTGGGACGCCTAGATATTGGGACGCTTAGATATTGAAACTCCTAGATATTGGGACTCCTAGATATTGGATCTCCTAGATATTAGATCTCCTAGATATTAGATCTCCTAGATATTAGATCTCCTAGATATTAGATCTCCTAGACATTGGGACTCCTAGATATTGGATCTCCTAGATATTAGATCTCCTAGATATTATATCTCCTAGATATTAGATCTCCTAGATATTGGGACTCCTATGTATTGAATCTCATAGATCCTTGATCTCCTAGATATTGGGACTCCTAGATATTGAATCTCCTAGATATTGGGACTCCAAGATATTAGGACTCCTGGATATTGGGACTCCTAGATATTAGGACTCCTAAATATTGGGACTCCTAGATATTGGGACTCCTAGATATTAGGACTCCTAAATATTGGGACTCCTAGATATTGAATCTCCTAGATATTGGGACTCCTAGATATTGAATCTCCTAGATATTGGGACTCTTAGATATTGGCATTCCTACATATTGGCGCTCCTAAATATTAAATCTAAATACAACCACCTACATACTAGACTATAAGTACGACGAGTTCCTCACAAACGCTTCCTCGTCGCCAAAAAGAAACTTCCATCCCCTGTCCAGGCTACCACCCTCTAACAACGCGTCTGCAGACTCCGAAAGACGCTTCCCTCACCAGGGAATCCGACGCGTCTGCCAACGACAGGATAAAGAGCCGCTTCTACACGCACTTACGTCACGTCCTTCGATTCTCCGCACCCTCTTTCTCCCTTTCTCTTTCCCTCCACTCGTATTTTCGTCCTTTTCTGCTCGCATCCGGTGCGAGACCGTTCGCCAGTCTTATCAGGAGGCGAGGTTGCGGCCGAGATAAGGCACGTCGGACGCGGTGCGCGCCCAGCAGCATAAATTGTTTCGAGGGCTCTCGCCGATCTCGCGGCACGATTCTCGCGCGGACGAAACGAACGACCGGCTGCGATGTGTGTATACGCGGCTCACTATATAAGATACTTTCACGGATGTGAACGGGGGTGGGAGGATGTGGAGGATGCTCCGCGAATGGGGCGGTGCTCGCCCTTGGAAGAGCACCCCAAATGGCGAGACTGCTTTGTGAGATATCGGGGATCTTGAGGGTATCTTCAAGATATAGATTATCGTCGGATTATACGTGTTTTCATAGTTATAGTACTAAGAATCTAAGGAACAAGAAAATTCCCATATCAATTGTATCTTTATATCAATTAAACTCTAACAATGACAAAACACGTCTACAAATTAAAAGCCAAAGCTTTACGCGATCCACTTAATCCCAATTCCTAATTCCCATACCTCCCTCGTCCTCCACGATTTTTATCGAATAATTGTCTCTCCCCAAGGCAAACCTAATTACTCACCCCACACATCAATCCTGCGAATTTCCTACATCCAGCCGGCAGCTAGATACGATCTCTCCCGAATTTATAGGAACGCGACTCGCCCACGTCGTCCGCAAAGGTTTCCTCGCGGCACCGTCACGAAACAAACGTCTACTTTTTTCTTCCATTTCTCTGCTCCCTCCGCATTCTCCACGGTGTCCCATCCCCCAGCTGCGTCCCTCCTTTCCGTTAGCACGTACACACGTGCCACCGCGCGTTCCTTCCCGAGAAAAAAGAAAAGCCGAGCTTCGACGTCGCATGCAGCCCTTTGCCAGGGGGTTAGCTTGTCTTGTTCTTGGTCGTTCGAGCGCACCGGGAAACGGTGTTGACGATTTCTATGGCTGCGGGCGACGACGAGGCGGAAGGACGGATCGAACGAGAGAGAGAGAGAGAGACAGAGAGGACGTCGATTCGAATAAAGTCCGGAATTTTATTCGGTTTTCATCGCGCCGCGGCCAGCGCCGCCGGAAGAATGGGGTGGGGCGGATAGACAAGGGTCGGCGAGAGGGCGCGGGTTCGTTAGCCGATGTAATTTCAAACTTGCTGACTGGCCGCGGGTATGAATGGATTCGATGGGGGTGGCGGTGGAAATCGGCTCGCGAAAAAACCCTCCGCGGTTATTGCCGCGCAACGCTCGCCTCTATTTCTTCTCCCTTCCCGTCGACGGATCAGGGGCAACGATTGACCGCGCAACGTTTTTCTTCCGCCCGGTCTCCGCGGACGCTCGGCCGACCCTCGAAAGGGAAACCGGCCTTTTGAGGAGAGCGCCGTTTCCTCCTCGGAAAAGTTTTCCTCCCCCGCCGCGATCAATGGCGCCGACAGATTTTCGCCGACTCGATGGAAACGTTGATGTAACGCGATTTGGATGAAAGACGATCAGCGTCTTTCGCGGAACTTCGACGGATGGGGTGGTTTCGGAGAAGTATTGGCGCGTATTAAGGAACGAGATTACTGCTATACTTTAACGTTTGTAAGTTACATATATATGTAAATATACAGATTGCAAATTGAAGATAAATGTTATAAAAGTTCTAGAAATCGAAGATATGCTTCCAATTTCTTAATAACCAGCGATGTAATCCTAGAGCAATCCTAAAGTAGAATTCAAATTGAATTTATAGCGTAACAATTCGAATCTAAGGATAAATTCACGTCTGACCCGCATCATCCCGAGTTTCGAAAGCAAACAATCCCACAATCCTCGGCTATTTGCCACCTGATTTCCCAGAGAACGACGGGGATGAAATCGGAGATAGAGTTTACGGTCCTCGAAGGAGGGAATATCACTTAGTTTTTCCGTCGCGGATAAGTCATCAGAGATGGCCGACAATTGCAGCGCAGCCGGGGTTTACGATCAGCCGTAAAGCGTCGCGAGTCGTGCCGTTTAAGCCCGATCGCGATCACCGCGCGAGATTAGGCTAGATCCTCGGCACCGGACCGGCCGTACGATCGATATATCCAGGGGCTACGGGTATCGTCGCGCGTTAACGGCCGAGACGGTCGCCTTCGCCGTTTAGAATGCGGCCCGTAGGCGTGGGCGACAAACAGTCCGGCCCTCGGAAACCACACGGAAACACCCAATATGCGGTAAATTGTCTCCGACAACTAGTTGCCCGACACCTGCCGACGCCGCGCGATAATTAAATTTGCCGGCCGAATTAATTCCGATGTTGGCACGGACGGGACGCTCGACTTCGCTGATTGCCGCGGATCAAGCGCCGCCTCGGACTTTCCTTGCGGATCCTACGGCACGGAACGTCGGGAATGATTTACGAGCGAGCGGATCCGAAAAGTGTATCAACCACGGATAGCCGGAGCGGAATTTATGGCGCCTGTCTTACGCGGAGGAATCGTGTCCCGTTGGAGCACGGTTTTATAGCTTGGGTTTAAAGAAATATTTCGAAACGCGCGCCGCGTTTCCTTGATATACGGCTCGGCCTTCTAAAAATATCCGCGGAAGTCGGCTTATTTCTTTGTTGTAACGGTAGAGAGGAGTCTTAAATAAAAGAAGCCGATCGGCCGGCTTCCAGAACTGCGAGAGAAGTTTCCTCGAGAGCTTTCGTGGTAATTAATTTCTTTTAGGGATTCTAGAATATTTGAACTTCGAGTAAAGAGGTAAATTATTCCGAAGCTATAATTTCTTTATATTTCGCTGAAGCTTCGGAGTTTGTACTTTAGGACATTGAAGGATCCAAGCGGGCAACAAATGATTAGCAGAAAGCCATTAGATAATGCGATTATTGATCACTGAACGCACCGAGGCAGCCCGAGGGAAACAATTCCGCGAGGATAGAGAAGTTTGCAGCTCGGCCAGACTTTTTCCCGGTGGTTTCAGCGGTTGCACGGTCGACACAGGTCAGAAACTCGGCCGTAATGCCACGGCTGCGCGCCCATCTATTGTAACAGCCCGCCGTCACGAATCCGTCGTTTCAGGAGGCCTTCATCCGTGTAAAAGCCTCGGCGATTCGCCGCTAATTATGAGTAACGACAGCCTTTAACGCGCGCCGGCACGCCAACCCTCCTCCGCGCGCAGACACCCCTGGCGCCCTATTATTTTTTTCGCTAGAGTTTCTCCGACTGGCCGGGAGCTTGTTTTAAACGCAAGTTGTTAGCGGGCTTTTGTTAGGCGAGCCGCGCGCCGGGCTGCCGGCTGAGTCGTTAGGGTATGTGTCACGAGGAGGAGCTTGATTCTTTCCTCTTAATTGAGGGTGGTTTGCGTCCGACGCGATTACCGTGCGTTTGGGCATCGTCGATCGTTAGGTAACCATTCAGGTCAGTTTCAACATTATAGAATTAATATAAATTCAAGATTCCATTTATCACCGTGTGAAAATATACACATAGATCGAGTAATTTACATGACAGTATCGTACGTGATTCGATTAAAGTAACGTCTACAACAACATTACATAGATCCATTAAAGCGATATCCAACAGAATTGGACTTTTACGTTTCTTACGCGTCCGAGGATCTCCGCCATTATTCCTCGCATTAAAGCTCCCATGAAATTCACAATCAACGCACAAAGGGTTATTCAGCGAAAGACGGATCGGTGAAAGAGAAAGAGGGAGGCGCGAGACTGAATCGTTCGCGGCATTAATCCGAGAGCGGCGCATTCAGTTGAATTAAGTATCGGGAAGGAGCGTGTTTCCCGCCTTTTTTCTTCCGCCGTTCCATCCGCGTCGTCCAATTTACCGTCTTCATTTGTTCGCCGGTGGCTTTTAATGAATACTGCAACGACGCCGGTGTGTACCGGCCGGCTGGCCGGCCGGCCGCTCCGCGCCGCGCCGTTGCTCGCTCCTCTTAATGGCTGGGCGTGACTCGTTTATTTGCGAGCGGATTTCCACGAGCGGAAAGGCCGTCGGCGGGATAGCAAAGTTCGCGGGCACCGCTGGACGGCTTTGTGATCCCGAAAGAAAATTTCCAAGAAAGAGAAACGGCTGGATCCGGGAACGATCAATTTGCATTCATTTACATCGCGTTCCGCGAGGCGGCTCCCCGGCCCGCAAAATGATAACAACGACACGGAAAAGTTATTACTCGGGTTGCAGTTTCATTACGGGAATCTCTCATTTAACGAGCGGTACTGTTGTCGATACTCGAGCGACGCTGCGTTGGATCCTCTCGTTCCATCTATCTTCGTCGCTTTCTCCTTCCGCTTTTTGCCGTCCATTTTCTCGCGATATTCGTCGGTTCTCTCGTCTCCTACCCGCTTTCAAAGTGTATCCCAGCCTCCTCTGTACCGTACAATGTCGGCATTTCTTTCGTACGCCTCGATTTTTCCGCGTTCGCTCAGGATTAAAACTTTTCGGAGGACTTTACGATGTTTCTGTCGGATGATACGGATAATAGCAGGTTTCAGAGATCTCCGTGGTCGCAACGTTTTAATTAGGACTTCCTGCGATTCTTCTGAGATAATGATGAAGGACTTTCTTGAAAGGAGAGCAGCGTAATAGAAATGCTGCGAGTCTAGAGAGATGAAAGTCGATTGTGATTAATAGTTATTGATTACTGATCACTTCTACCTTCAACCTCTCTGTTTCTTACAAATTTATTAATTCACTGTTGTTTTGGATTCTATTCTGTCAATGAAGGACGAGATCGGTATATCGAGTTCCAATAAGAAACAGAGCGACGCGGAAAGCCGCGAGGAAAGTTCCCGACCTCGCGCTGTAATGCAGCCAGCCGCCGCTTAATGTAATAATTCAACGTGTTATCAGCGCGTTTTCGGCGCGGCGGCGTCCCGGAGACGAGGGTGCCTGCGCGGGGGGTTGAAATTTCGCCAAAGGTTAGCCGGGAAACAAAGAGGACGATTTCTAAAGGCGCTTCGTTACCTCGACAACGACGTCAACCGCCGTCGACATCCGCGAAAGGCCGTAACAAAGGAGCGGACATGCACAAAGAGGAATATTATTCCTGCCGGGCGTAATCCTGCGGGAGAGTGCGAATATTTATTACGCGGACCACGCTTAAAACGGCCGGCTAAAGTGAAAACAATGGCGGATTTTCTGCAAACTGACTGGCCGGGCGCGAGTACGCGCGAACTAGCCTGATTTAGGGCGCTTTCGCTTTCTCCCCGTCTCTCCCTCTTTCTCTATCGCTCTTCCCCTTCTTTTCCCGCGTCCCGGCGCTCCTCGTTTTGTCTTTCACGCGGAAAAAGTTTTCCACTCGGCTGGAAGAAGCGACACCGTCGGAGAGAACTGTTGCATCGTAAAAATGGAGGAACGAGGACAAGGCCGGGGATTAATAGCCCCGCTGACTTTTTAACTCGCGGGCAACTTCGTCGATTAATTAAATCTGTCAGACGCTGAATACCTTTCGGATGATTATAGATATTTCAACGGGGATATTTCAGCGATCCTTCCGACGTATCGCGCCGTTTGCCGTCCGCCATCGCGCGTAAGTATGGCGATTAAAAATCAATCATGGCGGCTGCTATCCTAACCTCTTAAAACCGACTTCGCGATGTTTCTCTTAATTATTATATAACCGTGATAATTGATGCATTAATATATCAACGTTAATACCTATAAGCATATTCTCGACAATTCACCTTTGAAGATTCCTCAAAGTAACATATCCATCGAAATACTACTAAAAATCTTCATTCCCCTCTCAACTCTCCCACGTAAATCCACGCCGTCGCGCGCTCCCCGAGCGACCGCCATTTATATTTCAACAACGGTACGAGACTACTCGAAGATCCTCGTTCAACTTCATCAAACAGCAATAAGCATGACAATTGCTTCCCCGGCTCCTCCATTTGTTTATCCACGTATCAAAGGATGTCCTCGGCAGCTGGAGCCTCAGAAGAGGCCTGCCGTCGGATTGATCCATCGTTCGGAGGATGGAACGGTATAAGTTGCATCGACAATCGGCCGCGACTCGTGCTCCCGTCCGCCCAGAGACATCCGTCTAGCGGAGGCGCGCGCGGGGGGGACGCGAAAACGACGAAAGAAGTCGTCCTTAGAGCCCTTTGTCGTCTGGGAACGGGCTCTTGATTCAGCCGGCGCACCGGTAATGCGGAATCCACTCCCGCGCGGAGCCTTGTATTCCACGCGCGCGCGTGCACGCCGCTTTCCGCTCCTTTTGCTCTTGTTTTAAAATATTTGGGCTTTATGAACGCGGCCGCGGGGTGCATAAATTATACGGTGTTCCGCGCGGCGGAGAAGCTCCACGGGGGCCCTCCAGGAATATAATGTCCCGCCGGCTTTTCCCGACCGCCCCCGCCTGCGGCGGAAAACACCGCCGATAAAGCACACAAATTGCGGGACGAGTGCGGAACGACAGCGGGACTTGTCCGATGAGTTCCGACGTCGCATCGAATATTCCTTGAATACGCCGCTCCTCCATCCCGTCCCTTCTGCGCCCGACGCGATGCGACGCGACGAAAAAACGAGCAGAACGACGGGACGCGACGCTTCGACCGTGCTCCTCGATTGCTGCGGAGGACGACCGATACGCGTGAAAACACGCGCGCGATGAATGCCTGCCGGATGGGTCCTGCGCCCGACGGATGGGGCGTGGAATTTCTGCGGAACGATCACCGCCGTAAGAATATTGTGATCGTTGGATGGGGAGTGCGGCGGAGGCGTGGATTTGCATGGGGCTTTTAAGGAAATGGAGGCAATTAGTTATTATTTTGCAGTAGTTTAGAGGCGTTGAAGATGTTTCTGGTTTTTCGATGGACTGTGGATTGTTTTGTTTCGTTGGAAGGGTAAGGGAATATTCGTACAGTTCTAAACAAAGCATTCGAATTCTTCGTTGCATAATATACCCGTGCCACGACGTCGGGGAGGGTAAGACACTTTATGAAGCCGTATGTCACGGAATTTGCATATTCTGGGTATTGCATAAGTAAATGGGGAAACTTCTGCATCCTGGCTTACTCGCTTCATCTCGCCGGCGGACTACGTTGTAATCTAGTATCTAGCAATGTTTCGCTCTTTGAAGAGGGTATATTAAGCAACCGCTGTAAATCACGGACGCTGACTTTCCAGCGTTTAAACCCTCGGAATAATTCTATAAAAACAACGATCCGCTGAAGAATTCCGGGATACTGTCCCCGGCAGCACTTCACGGAGTAAACCGCCTTAAGAATGAATTATTAAACACTGAATTCCTATCGACAAACCATTCCCAGTCCCGGAGAAAGCCAACTAAGCCGTCGCGCGACAGGAAAATGGCGGCAACGACCGACGCGAGCCTCGGGGAAAGCTTTCTCTCCGATTGTAAGCAAGAAAACGGAAAAGTATTCGATATTAAGGCTGAATATCGAAGGCGTTAGACAGGAAATCGTTGAAACAGGCTCGCGTCGGGGGTGGACGAGGGTTGCAGGGGACCGCCTTTATACGCGAAAACGGAGCGGAACGCATTTATCTTCGTTTCAGGTGAATCGAGTGCGAATAACCGGGCGCCGATAACCCCCGCGCACCTGGGACGTCGATCGACTTATTCCCGACAAATCGGCGGGAATGACGTCGAGCCCTTTCGATTGATCGAACGCGTGGCCCGTCGACGAAATCCTCCCCCGGGAATGCTCGGGGTTTCCCTACGTGTTCCGTCCCCAACGAGCCGCGGAACCGGCGAGCTGTCTTCGAGAATTCCGTGCCCATGCACGGCGCAAACGTTTGATTCCGTCGTAAAAACGGAACGCGCTTCGCGACCCGCATGTTCTCGCGTCGTCGGCTGCTGCTTATCGATCTGCCATTCGCGGTGTCCCTGCTGGGGTTTTTTTGTTGGAGTTCCCTGTGGACATAGATGCTGAAAGAGCAACTGGAATTTGAAACATTCGTTGCGCTTCTGAGTAGAATTTTGTGTGTTGAATGTTTGCCTTGTAATTGAAGTGAGGAATGTCGAAGAGAGTAGGAGTAGATATTTATCGATCTGTTAGTGATCATATGTTGGGGTAAAATGTTATTTATTAGGAAATTAAGGAACTAACGGACTGAGAAAGTAACGGGTCAAGGAACTGGGAAATTCGTTAGTTCCTTGTTTCCTTAGTTCCTCGATCTCTTAGTATCTTCGTTTACTAGTTTCTTGATTTCTTAGTTCCTTGACCCGTTAATATCTTATTTCCTTAGTTCCTTGATCTCTTAGTATCTTCGTTTACTACTTTCTAACGGACTAAGAAACTAACGGGTCAAGGAACTAAGAAATCAAGAAACTAGTAAACAAAGATACTAAGAGACCGACGAACTAAAGAAATAAGGAACTAACGAACTAAGAAACTAACGGGTCAAGGAACTAAGAAATCAAGAAACTAGTAAACGAAGATACCAAGAAATCGAGGAACTAAGAAATAAGAAACTAACGGATCAAGGAACCAAGAAATCAAGAAACTAGTAAACGAAGATACTAAGAGATCGAGGAACTAAGGAAACAAGGAACTAACAAACTAAGAAACTAACGGGTCAAGGAACTAAGAAATCAAGAAACTAGTAAACGAAGATACCAAGAGACCGCGGAACTAAGAAACGAAAGAGCTATGAAATCAAGAAACCAAGAAATTAAGGAATCAAACATCCACTTTCACTCAGTTCCTTCGTTCCAATGTGGACGCGCCCGACCGCACCCGCGGAAACCGAAACTCTCATAAACTTCCGCGTCCGATCGAAGCAGCCCGCGCCGCCGTGACAATCCGAAGCGGCTCCCGAGCAATTTGACCGCGACAAATGCGTCCGCCTCGTAGACAGAGGCCCGACACGCATTCCCGACGCGTCGTCGCGCACTTTTCTCCCTTTTGTTTACAGTGAGGCGAGCCGGACTACGGAATAATCCGAATGTTTCGGGGAACAATTAAACGGGGTTAAAACAGTTCGCGGTCCCTACACCACGGTCCTCGCTTAATTGCCGCGTCATCCTTCCTTTTCCTCCATTTTTTCCCTCCCCCCCGCCCCGCCCGCCGCACCGCCGTCGCCTGGCAGCCGAGTAGCATTCTTTGAAGACTCTGGCCAGAATTCGGCTCGTTTTATTTGAAGCCCGGGTTTCCTTCTCTGCTCGGCCGGTGCACGGCCAGCTCACGCCGCAGACACGGTTATGTCCCGGAGATATTTTAATTGTCCCGCTCAAAGCAACGCGGACGAATTCTTCGTCAACCGCGTGAAATATGGAGGAACTTGACGACTCGCTAATAACCTCCCTGGCAGGTCGCCCCAGTCAAATTTAAAGTTCGCCGACCTTAATTCTTCGAGTGCCGCTCGCCTCCGTGTTTTTACGCCTCTCGCGGGCACGCCCGACCGGCTCGTAAACCGAGCGTTCACTCGCCGCGCCTCGCGCGGTGCATTAACGTTCACCTGGAAAATTTCGCCGACTTTTTCCCCAGGAATTATTCCCACGCAGGAATGCTTTATTTCCTTCCGCGGAATATCCAGTTCGTTACACCTCACTCGAGTGTCCTCGCCCGCCGCCTTTTTCCGCCATCTTTTCTCGCAGCCACCGCTATCAAATATTACAGAAACACTCCGCGACCTGGTTGCTCTTGTTTTAAATATAACTCAGCGCGAGGTAAAAGCAGGCGCGAGATATCTTCGGAAGCTCGATATTCCCGGCGATTCCTAATTAACCGTCGATCACTTCCAATTTCAGGGATACCGAGATATTCGCGGAGCTCGTTTCAGAAGCCCGCCTTAATAATCGAGAAGAGATACCAATGAAGAGTCCGCAGGCCGCTAATTCCGGTCTACCGATCCCGGACGATCTGTCAGGTGTCCGGGAGCCGACCGAAATACTTGTTACCGGAGCAGCCTCATTACTATTCCAAGACAGAAGCCCGGGACGCTGTCCGGAATCGATCGGTTGAGAGTCAGCGACGGATAACGGGCGCGCGGGCCGGTATTTCTGCGAGAGGAGCGAGATAAGGCGGCGCGGAGGAAGAAGGAAGGGACAGGGAAGCGGTTCGCGCGGCGGCGAGCATACGAAGTGGCTGATAGTCGCGATATTAAGGTAAGTCCTCTAAGCCGGCTGCGCGAACAAACGGCCGGAGGTGGTCTGAAATTATTTTTCACTGACAAATCGTGACGTTTACACGGGGCACGTGACCACTTCCGAGCGTAGCACCCGGATTACGAGCCACTGAACGTCTCCGCGCGGGCGTTAGGGGTGATTCACGCGCGTCTCGGTGATTAAGTCGATTAATTCGACCGGCGGCGACGAACGTGGATCGGAGTCGAAACATCCATCGGACCGATTTTATCGGGATCTAAATCCTTCCTCATTGTTATTCCCGAACGGACGTGCCGTTTCCTTCCAGGATTTCGCTCCGGGTCTCGGATCGTCTCGAACTTTACGTCCTTCGGTTCCCGATTCGCCCCCATAATTCCAACGGCGGCGAAATTTCATCCGAGGAACGAAAAGTTCCTCGGCCGGAGGAGAGTGTTAATAATAAGTCACAATGGCACGAACCGCCGCTACGCGATCCCCGTCACCATTTTGGTCCCCGGTCGCTCTATAAATTTCCGGCGCTCTGGATGCACCCTCTTTCTTCGACGGCAGACACCTGAGCCCCGGAAATCAAAGCGTGACTATCGTGAAATGGAATCCCCGCCGTCACGTTGCCAGCCCTCCTTTGGATCCCCTGAATTACTCGGCCGCTCTGTTCCGTCGCTCTCTCATTCGGCCGGCGAAATGAAGCCGTGCTATCGCGATTCGTCCGTATTATAGGGTCCGGCGGTTTCTAGGGTCCGCATTTATAATCATTTCTCATTCGAGCGTTGCACGCTTTGTTCTGCTCATCGGCGAATTAAATTCGCGTGCAATTTTTCAGCTGTTGCCGAATGTCGTATACTTTCTCTACTCTCATATTCAGCTGGGAGTAGAAGAATTTCATTATTCCTACTTCGAACATGCGAATTATTTATCGATCCAATTATTCTTCAAACATCCTACTCGATCACAGAATTATTCATTAAGTAACCGAAATGATACAGTTAAAAAGCAACGCTCCTTTCCTGTACTCATCATTCGAAGTTCCCTATCGAAATAACAAAGCGAACGATGTTCGGAGGATATCTCGGTAGCAAAGTGCTCTATTTGAAGGAATCAGTGCGAACAGCAGAAGGCGGGGTCCCAAGGAGCATTTTGTTCCCGGCAATGTAGATCGTTCCAATCGATACGGGAAGACAGCCTCCCCAACCGTGGAGGGATTAATAAATAATGGACCGCCGAAGTCGGCCCGATCGAGTTTCAGACGTTGCATCAAAGCGTACGCATCCTTTAATAAAGGATACGATGCCGGCAGACATCGGTAAATAATACAGGACGCTTTCTCTTTCCGGCAATGGGGGGAACCGGGTGCACGGGGGGTTGCACGGCGTGGCGGTGCGTGGAGGGCTACGCGGGAGTAAAGATGATGCAGTAAACTCTACAGTTATTGGCACTCTAAGCGCAGGTGTTCCGAATGATTTCTCCGGGGACCCAGACAGTCCGTGAAAGCGACTCCTTGATTCCGAGCCGGATCGCGGGAAGCATGGGAAATCAGACAAAGAAGGATTAACGGATGCCTCTGAAATTGCTCGTGAGACGGATGATTAAAACTACCCGGCCCGGGAACTCTCGCGACTTTCCCTCGAACTGATTTCGGGGATTTAGAGTACGGCCTGCAGATTCCGATTGAAAAAACTTGTTGAATTCCATTTAATCTTCGGGGCGAACCGGTCGGATGCTTAGACGATCTCGACTCTTGGGGAGTTCTCTTATTCTGCGAGGAATTCGACGTGGTTGAGCTGTCCAGAGATTTAAATTTCAGTGAAATTAGAGGAGAGTGTACTTTTTTAAGAGGCATAATTCTCTCCGCAATTCTGGCACAACACAAGAAGAGCGCTATCTATCTAAATCCCACGATCGTTTGAAATCTACACTATCTTATCCTCCTTCCGTTGCCCATCAGTTATCAGTATCTCCAAAAACATTGAAACAAACAATCTCAAATAATTCAACCCTCTACGAAAAACCCTACGAAGTCACACGAGGGTTGAATCGGAAATTGAATCGGGTGAGCAATTACGGAGACAACGGTTCACGAAGGGATGAGCCGCGCGCACAATTTATACGAAGCGTCGCGTCGCTCGCGAGCGGCATACGAAATTGTCCGCGGCTGAGGCGCGTCTCTCTAATTATTTTTTTCGCGTGCGTGCGTGCGTGCGTGCGTGCGTACGCGCGCGCGCTCGCGCGGGCAATCTTCGATCTAAGATTTTATGAAGACACGTTCCGCGGCGCTCGCATGCTGTGAATTTATGATCGTGGCCGCGTCTATAACGGTGGACACCGGCCGCCCGCCGAAAACCGGAGTGAGACCGGCGCGCAGCGCCGATCCGATGTTCCCTCTGGAAGTTCGTGTTCCCACCTACGTGTTTCCTTTCACCTTCGCCACCCGCCATGCACCGGGCCGGACGGATCGTCCGAAATGACATCGTCCCCGTGTTCGAGCAATAATGTCGGCCCGCGTCGGGTTCCTACCTACGCGTCCGCCATCCCGACGTCTCGCCGCGGAGGATCCGCCGGCTCCCCCCGCGATTATGCGAGCTATCCGATTATGTTAACGGCCACGCGCGAATTCGCCAGGTGATAACGGCGACCGTGAATGGAACGGCGTTATTCGGGCGTTAGCGGATGCCCGTTCAATGGAATTATTTAGGAATGGGGTGGGAAATGAGTTATGGGAAAGAATAGGTTCAGTTGGGGAGGGAACGTTGCGTTGAGGCTTGTAGGGGAGAATGTTCAACAGTAAACGTACCGGTAGTTTGTATATACTTATTCCCAACGTAGCCGGAAAGTGAATAGTTGTAAAATAAAGGTAAACAAATGAAATGAGCAATTTCTTGTAGTGAAAGGTGAAGTTAAATGGACGGAAGAAGTAGAGTTTTTAATGAAATTTGGAAACTGGTTATTTGATTGGTATGTTTAGGGTTAATATTGCGATTTGTGGATGTTGATTGATTAGCGTGTTGAAGATGTTGATTGTTGTGTGGGATAAAAGGTTTGATGGAATATAATAGTGTCTTTGTTTTATTTGGATCTTCAGTTTTTGAAGGAATTATATTTTCTGTTGAGTACTTTGAGAGGAAGAATTGAAGTTTGTAAGGTTGTATAAGGAATGTTGGTTGTAATTTTGAGTTACTTATCGAGTTTGCGGGTAATTGGTAAAATTTGTACATTGAATTTGTACCGCGCAACAAATGCGCGGTGTACGTATCCCGATCGGCGTTTTAACAGGCAGAACGTAGTTGAAAGCGTCGCGAACAGTTTCCCGATGGAAGCTAACGAGCACGACCAGGATTATAATAGCCGGGATGAATCGCGGGACGAATTTTTCGGCGGGGCGACATGTAAAAATGTAAATCGCAAAAATTCGAATGTAAATCCGCGGGAACAGGTAGCGAGACTTAAGCCCACTAGGGATTACGATAATTTATTCTCGGTGCCGTAGGGTTACTTTGTCCCCTTGGAACGAGATAAATTCCCGTCCCTTTCGGGTTGCGCCGTGTAAAGCGACGTCCACACTGTCTAAAACCCTCGTCAGTGTCCAAAAACCGAGAGGATCCAGCGCACATCAGCCGTGAATCTATTACTACGAAAGAAAACCCCTTTCTCTTTACTCATTCCGCTGGAAACATTAACCCTATGTGGCTTAATACTCTAACAAATAATTCCCCTACGAAAATAGTTTCAATAAAAAAACCTTTCCAATACAATAACCCAAAGAAATGCCAAAGAAATAATTATAAATAAATATATTACCAGAATTCCATCTTTTAACACCTGCGAAAATTATAAAATTAGAATAGAAATTAAATTGTGAATATACCGGGTCGATATCATTAATAATTAATCGTTTCATTAAAATAGGCAATTTCAGCGTTCGTCAACGGTAATAATTCCCGGTCGCCATAACTGCGCCGTTCGCGACCGACAAAATGGCGGGACTTATGCGCCCGGCCCGCTGGATTCCGCAAGACAGTTCCGATGTTTTGCCCGCATCCGGCCGCAGCGAATAATCCAGTAAGGTGGACTCCTTTATCCATGGCAACCAGATAAAGCGTGTACATTATCGCGCGTGTAGGAAGGAAGCCGAGCGAAAACAATTTCGTGGCATGTGAAAAATATTGCGGGGCACACGCTCGCCTTGTTCCCCAGGTGGAAACGTGGATCCCGGGCCGAGATGATCAATCGACGCCACTGAAGAGGGAAGAAGAGGGTTGGTAGGGGGGTAGTAAACAGATCCACTGGGAGACACCTGAACGAGGCAAGATATACGAGCGGCGCTTCCGCAAGTTGGAAACACGACTTTAAGCTCTGGAAATGATGAAAATTAAAACCTGCTGTCCCGCGGAACGTGTACTCTTCCTATCTCAGAAAAACCTTGGTAGTTTCTACGTAGTTTTTGATATTAACAATCTGATTCTCACAATCTTTGTGTCCTAATTCCATAAATTTCAGTTCCTGAATAATGACACTATCAAATAGATAAAAGCGTTTATTTTTCAAGAAATGTTCCCTCGGCCTTACAAAGTCTGGCTAGGTCCTAATTCCATAAATTTCAGTTCCTGAATAATGACACTATCAAATAGAAATACTACATTATTCAAAGATACTGTACGTGTAAAAGAAATCATAAAGCTTCAAAGTTCACGTCAATCTTATACCGTACGACAAGAAAAATCTCGAACACCGAGAACCCGACGCAAACAACTCCCAAAAATATTTCCTACAGCCCCGAACGCGTCGAAACCAATGTACACGCTCGTTGCCAACAAACATAAGCTTTTAGACGCCGGGCACAAAGCGTCCCGACGATCGTGTACATAAAAAATAAATGCGAACAAGCGGAACGATACACGAATCCTTATCACGGAACCCGTGATCGATTTTTCATCGTTCCACGTGAAAGGGACACCTCCGCAGCGAATGGTGGAAGTTTTTCCATGAAGGATGCACGAGCGACGCGACGCCGCTGACAAACGACAACAAGATCACCGGGATCCCGTGCAGCATGGGAACGCACTTTACGAATCAAAATCGCCTCAGTGACTGACCGCTCGTTGTCCCCATTCATCAGTGGTTCCCGAAGTTCAGGACCGTTCCCCGGGTTTCTTCTCCTCGCATGCTGATTAATGATCGCTGCGAGTCGCCCGAGATTCGGGGCAATCTCCGTGTTCCCTCATCGAACGGCCGTTAATTCGCGAGATCGACTCGACGTCTCCCTGCTGCTGCTGCTGCTTCCTCCTCTTCTTCTCCCCCCGTCCTCCTCGTCGTTTCTTTTCGTTCGAGGAACCACGGGCGCAGCTTCTTTCAATCAACGTCGATTAATCTCGATTTGGGCCTGTCTATCGTCCCCCGAATCCCTCCGTCTTCTTTTTCTACCCTGACTTTTTGGTCCTCTTCCTCCCGGCCGAGCGTGCGCGCGAGCGCGTGGTTCAGCCGGACTTTCTTGGCTCGGCCCCGGGCCGAGATCGTATAATTATTCATCAGGGTCTTCGCCTAATTCTCGGTCGTTAATCACCGTCCGCGCGTAGACGCGCCGGAGATCCGGCCGACCCGGTCAACGACTCGCGCGAGATCGACGCTTTAAGCTTCTTTATTGAATCGTCGGCCGCGTATCGTCGGATATCGTTCCATCAGCGGCCACCGCAGGTGTCGCTTTATTTCCCGCTGCCTCCACCTGTCCTGACGCGCGCACCCTACTGCTTACACGACGCACCGGGCTCCGCTTTGGCGCCAGGGATGCTGGAGTCATCGACAGGGAGGAATTGTTTGAAATTGTTTCGGCCGACGGAATTGGATTATCTTGGACGGTGACGAATTGCGATTATGTTATTCGAATGAAGTGGATCTTGGATGATTCGGAGGATTCTTTTGAACGGAGCGAGGAAAAGATTTACGAAGCTTTGAAAATAACGGAATTTTGCAATCATTGCGAGAGGTAATTGATATTTTTATTTTTGAACAGCTTGCTTTGGAAATTGTAGAAGAGTTCGAGAGAAAGAAGAAATATGTTTCTTAATTTCCCTGTTTGTTCTATGTCATGTTATTCGAATGAAGTGGATCTTGGATGATTCGGAGGATTCTTTTGAATGGAGCAAGGAAAAGATTTACAAAGGTTTGAGAATAGAGTAATTTTGCAATTATTGCGAGAGAAAATTGATCTTTTTATTTTTGAATAGCTTGCTTTGGAAATTGTAGAAGAGTTTGAGGGAAAAAAGGAATATGTTTCTTAATTTCCCAGTTTGTTCTATGTGATTTTCCAGTTTGAACAGGCAGCTCGTCGCCAGGAGAACCATTCTCACGATTAGTTGGATCATCGGCGCGATAGAAGTCTATTACACGGATGGCTATTAATTGAATCCCGCGCACGGCTCGTGTTATGTAACCGATATGCAAATAGATTGTCCGTTTCGCAATGTGTCGCGCCCGGAATTAATTCCGGGGATTGTTTAACGAACGGACTATGGGAAACAGACCGCCGGGGAAAAAAAAGAGCGGCGGCGGCGGGGCGCGGTAGAAATGAACGGGCAGGTGCAAACGGAATGCGTTCAACTTAATTGCATCGCGATGCGTTACGCGTTTATTGAAAAATACGCGGAGCACAAAGGGAGCCCGCCCGCCGCGGCCGTTTCATCGTTAAAAGAGGGAACTGCGCGATTCATCGACTGGAATTCACGATGATCCGGGCAGTCTCAAGTTCATCTGTCCGATTTAACTTTCAATTTTTCTATTTTCCCTAATCGCCGACTCGATCGGGCCTTTTTATTCGCGATTCGTCGGATATCGCCGTGCAGTCTACGGGGAGGGCGATAAAACTCGGAAAATACGGTATCGTTAAGCGGTACGTCGCGCGCAACGAGTCGGACTAAGTGAATTGTAAGCGGGATCGTTCGCGAGGAGTTCTTTCCCGGGAGGACGTTAATAAAACGAACGGAATCGGCCGCTGGGGACGGAAACGTCCGACGAGAACGAGCGGACGTCTTCCTCCGCGGCGACGGACGACGCCAGATTCTCATCTACGAGCAGCGGGCCCCGTTTATTGGCCCTATCCGACCGCGCTACCGAATCGTTCCGACGCGAAAGCTCGCCTTGGAAGATTCGTATCTCCGCGGCCGCGAAACCGGATCGAACAACGCCGTTGGCCGGACGGCCGGTATCTGGCCCGGCGAATCGGAATAAAAACACGTGGACTCGCGCGGTTTTTCGCGCTGACCGGTGAATAATTTCCGCGCGAATTTTATCCGAACGGCACCGTCGCATCGCGTTTACGATCTACGGGACGAATGCGTGACTCGATTGCTTAATTACACATTAATTATGCAAATCGACCGATTACCTCGTTTAAGGGTCGACCGAACGTGGGAGCGGGGCGCGATTCCATCGCAGCGTTCAGCTTTCCAGCCGGGGGAACGAAAAAGTTGGAGGAGTTTCTGGGAAATTAATGGGGAACGCCCGTTCTTGCGGAAAGGCTCCTGAAGAACGCCTTAATCGTTGCTTGCGACTGAAAGGGCCTCGCTTTTAGGGAACGTTTATTCGTGTATGCACTATTTAGGATGCTTTTCAGGAAGGTGGCATTTGACGTTATTTGAGAGAATTGAGAGGATTGTTAACAGTGAAACTGCCGAGCAATTAAACTGACTTTTTGAGATTTCTCTGTAGAAACTCCGAGACTTCAATTTATTTAATTCAGGTAGCGTATTGAATTAATTTCTTGGAGACTTCCCCAGAGAAGCGTCTGTTATCTTTTTAATAATTGCGAAAGAAGAAATTAGGACTGGGTCATTTTGACTCATCCGGTAGTTTCAGCGTTAATGTTCAGTTAAAATCATTTTTACTCGTCTATGAAATAGGAGACTTACCTTTTAAGAATATGGTAAAAGTTCCTTAATAGAAATATAAGTAAACAGCTAAATATTTAACAAACTTTCAACTGGAACAATAATAGTAACTATCTATCAGTTTTATGGTATATAGAACAAAAGAGATAAAGCACAAAAGGAAGTTACCCCGTAGGAGAGTCAAGAGAACATAAACATAAAAAAATCTGAAAGAACGATAAACTGAAAAGCCAAGCCAAGCTGAAATAAAGAACAAAGACAAGCAATACTCCCATTTAATAAAAGCATTCATCTCAACTCACCCTTCCCGTTTCAATCATCCCCGATCCGAGCGAAACCATTCGCCGGATAAAACCTCGCAAACTTTCTCTTCCGTAAGACCGGTCGCCAACTATTGGGTTCCAAGATCCCAAGGTCCATGGAAAGTCGCTAATACCCTAATTCCTCTTCGCCGAAGAAGAAGGAAGCCCGATGGCCCGAAAGGGGACGCTCGCTATCGATCAGTGGTCTCATTCCAGCGTGGATCGTTCGCCACCCCCAACTTCCCTCCCCCTCGACTCCCTCACACTTTTATTTCCGTGAAGCATTCGTCTAGCCGTCAACCGGAAACGTACAATGCATCTCAAATAAAGATACAAGCAAGACAGCACTGAATTAAGAGAAATCTTGAACGTTTCGTTAATGAATAACCAGCTGCAACCATGTAGAATAGGTAACAGGAAAAGTTAGCTCACTTTCTTTCAAAATCCCGTCACATAAACATCATTAAGCTTCATTGTTCTCCAAAATACTTCCCTTCGATATACTACATTTTCCATTGTATTGTGTCAACACTCCAAACTTCACAACGCGAAACTTCGCGATGACAACCGAACGGCAACGGTAGAAACGGCGGATACCCGAAACTGCGTCAGCCAGCTAGGTATTCCGATGAATCGGTATTCGGCGCAGCTCGATCCGCTGGCGCACTGCTCGCAGACCTCCAAATTCCGTTTTTATCCCCTAATTACCCCCTACCCGGCTCCTCGTGGCAAAAACCGTCCGGTCGGTCCTCCTTCGTCCCCGCCGTACCGGGCGAACTAATTAATTCCGCAGCGTGTCCGTTTAAACCGTGAAAAGGTGACGCGACCAGCGGCGAGGGGGAGGGCGAAGCGGGAGCCGGGCGCTTTTAGGCGGTCTCCAATTAGACACGGATACGTAAGCGTGCCCCGCGGTAAATTAACTCCGCGAGGCCTCGGTGTCATGCGTGAGATTGATCGTCGCGGTTCCCGGAGCGGAGACGTCGCGCTGCGGAATGGTTTTCTTGACGGAGATACAGCCGCGTGAAATACAGAACGACGCTTTGTGCGCCGGACAGCAGAGAAATTGTGCGACGTCGCCGTGGGGGGGTGGGACGACGGGGAAAAAAATGTTTGCCCGTGCGCCACGGGGACCTACGCGGGCCGATGGAGCCATCACGGTCAACGACGGTGGGAACGCTGACGGATTCGCGCGTTTCGGGCTTCGGGGAAGAAACTTGGGATTCGTGGCCGTTCCCTTTTCTTCTCCGAGGAAGACGTCCTTCGGAGAATGGAGGTGCGCGGAGGTTTTCGTGGGTTTGAAGCGAGAGGAGGTGAAGAGACGCATAGATCGAAGATGAAAGTTATACCAAAGTTGGACGAATGTCGACGTTTCGATCAGATGAAATGTTCATATTTGGAGTACTAAGTTGCAAACGACTGACTTAATTACTTGAATAGTAAGTCATCAGTGTTTAGTTCCCCTTCTACTGTTGTTTAAGTATTCCTATAATTTAGCTTCAAATGTTCCAAGCTTTGTGTACTTTAAAGAATCTTCGTCCGCAAGGGGTTAAGGCTCTAGTATTGTTTAGAATTGATAGGATTGATCATAGATTTTTATTTTCCAAGCTTCGGTAGATCCGGCAAGATAGTCGTGATTATAAATCGATTCCGAGAAATAAAATATTGATAAGGGTAACGCGGCGGGTTTAATTTGAAGCCTCGCTGCGTGTCCGACACAATATCACAAAGCAAAGGTCCCATAAAAACGGCACTTGAGAGCGCCGTTAGAAGATAAAGGGTCTGTAAGTGTGTCTGAACAACCGCGGCCATTCTAGTTACCTGAAACTTACCTTTGATTAACGATAAGCACGGAAAGTGCGGAGACTAACCCCTCGAAACAGCTGAGGCTCCCGGCGAATATGGAGAAGCGTTATCAGATAGCCGGCGTTCCTCTTCCTGTCGATGTCGTTCTTATCGAAGGATCGCCGTCCACGGAGGAACGGGGACCTAAGGGACCGAACGTCAACCTTCTGTAAAAGGAAGAATCCATATTTCACGCGCGGGTCGCGACGGAGGGAATGAAAAGGAATATAATCGCGCGAATAAGGGTCGGATGTTCGGGATTGTTCGTACATAAATTCCGGTTCGATTCGTCGGTCGCGACGTGGACGAGCAGTCGTCATGGCCGACTTCTTCCCCCGGCCGGCTGGGAGACGTTGAAAATCACCGCGCGCGGGATGGTATATACTACCATAAACGAGGCTCGGGGACAATGACGGGAATTCCGTCTCCTCCTTTCCCGTTTAGATGCGAAGGGAGACGGAGCTCGGTATAAAAGGGCTGCGTCACATTTTAAAAGGAGAACAAAGCGAAAATATTGGAAACAATTGTCGTCGTGCAGAAGAGAAGCAATTTCTTCAGTGAGAAATGGTACTCTTCGCGTGTCTAACTTTTCGTGTTTCTTACAATTGTATTAATTTTCTCGTTTCTTGGGTTCACAGGCGTTTAAGAAGCAAAACACATTCAACAGATATCGAGTCCGGACAGTTGACTTTTTGGCAAAATGTCACCCACTTTGCCGATCCAGCCCACTGTGCGCCGCGCCGGTGCGTGAAAGAGGCTCGCCGCGGGAAGAACGAAGCCGTGTGGGCCCTGATTACGCCATAAATCGAATCTCGGCCGACCGCGCGGAACCTCGGATTAAATGAAATTCCTATGCCATCTCGTATATCTTTCGCCGCGAGGCCGGTGGCTTCGGTAACGAGTATTACCGGGCGGCGGTGCCACGCTTTTCCATTTGGAATCGTCGCGTCGCTTCTTGATCCGCCGCGGGTCCGCCCCGCTGTGCACGCCGCTCCGCGGCGGACGAGGGTTGCGTTCGATCCGTGGAATTGCACGGGTTTCGAGTAATTAATTTACACTGGTGATTATAGCGGTGCCGGGGGACGCGGAATTTTTGGGATCGGTCCTGATTAATTGCTTCCATTCCACGAGACCTTTGGATGAAAGAAGCTTCAAAGGGTTAGGGGAATTTATCGAGACTACAGGTTTCTCGGCGAGTAGAATTATAGTTCGGCTCGCGACGGAGTGGAAGTAGGAGTTAGATTTATGAATATTCTTTTCAGATCGAAACGATGTCGGGTGAATACGTAAAAAGTAACGTGCACCGTTGGTGCTGCTTCTATTCCAGATATTCGAGATGCTATTAGATAAAGCGGCGACATACCGGGAGAAGAAGAAACGGGAATCCGATAAAAGGCAGGGAATGAATGACGCGCGCACGCCGTGAACTTGGAGCGTGGGCGGCAGCCCGAAAGATCGACAAGATCGATAAGTTCGTCCGGGCGCAGCGATTGCTCGCGGTTCAATCCACAATGCGATTCGATTGGAATTTCTACTGGACATGAAATGACGACCGGCCGGGCTTCAGAAATTTCACGAAAATTCAGACACCCACTGACGTCCATTCCGCGAATCACTGATAGTCGGGAGTGAAGGAATCCTGGGATCGTAGCTCCGCTGGAATAACTTCTCGAAAATCATTGCCGCGCCTCGGAGCTTCTTGCGAACGTCGTATAAGAAAATATGAATCGAACGAGGGGTACCTGTTTCCTCCGAATAAATCTATGAAAATTCGATCCGGTCAAACGACAATGTTCAGGGAACTTAGTCTATCCAATAACCTAACAGTCACGATGCAATATACAACCCTACGCCGTCCACCTCGTAAAATACATCAACTTCCACCGAGAAACCGAACTCTCCAGAAGATACTAAAATCCGAAATATCGGCTCCGTCCGCAAAAAGCGTTGCACGAGCGGACCGCGCAGTATTGTTAGAAGACGAGAAAAGAAAGGAGAGGAGAGGAAGGAATCCGCATCATCCGTACCCGAATAATTCCGCTTAAGAGAAAGCGAGCAAGCTCCGGTCACGCGAAACCTCCATCGGAGCGTCGTAAAACATTCAGGCGGAGGCGTGTAATCCCCGTGGCCGAGGAGAAGCTTAACGTGCCTTTCTTGTCGTGGCGCAAAGACGACACTGTGCTCGCCGGGCTGAGTTTCTGAAACGGAACCGAGTACGTCGCGTCGCGACTCGACTCGACTCGGCGCGACGCGACGGCAGCAGCCCGGCCGCGGAAGTATCTGGCTTTGGAAAGTTTTTAACGAGCTTTCTCGCTGGTCTTTTCCACGAGGCCGGAGCTGTGTTTACTTTGCCGAAGTCCAGGGCGACGCTGGTACCCGTAGATGGGAAATCTTGCGGCGCGCCGTCGTTTGTTATTTGTCTTCGTCCGCTTCCGCCGGCGAAAAACCCGCGGCGTCGAAACTGAAACGTTCCTCCCCGTGCCAACCGTCGACGCCGTTGCTCGATTTCCTCGGACGCCCCCGCCGCGGCCGCCGTGCGTTAATTAAATCGCGAAATTGAATTCCGCCTGGGAATTACTGTCAATTAAAATCGAATCGCCTTTGACGATCCGCGGACAGACGCGCGGCATTATGATTCTTACCGTTCAATTATCGACGCGTTACTCGTTATTGCCGGCTGCTTTGTCGCCGCGTTTGTCATTAATGGGAATTTCGCGCGTAAAACACGGGCCGATTTACGCGGAACGGTCCGTGACGACCGGCGTTTTCATGGACGCTATGAGTGGAAATTCATTGGGCGCGCGATTAAATATTATAAATAGATTGGCGGCTTTCAAACGTTTATGGCTTGCATGGATCTTTTAAACGGCGTCGGTGAAACGGCGCTAAAGTTGACGCGGGAAATTGGTAACGAGCAGTTTGATGGATTATGATTTAGTGATGCGCCGTTCGATACTTGGCTTTCTTCAAATTTATGAGAAAGGTTAGCGTAAATCGCGAGGCTCAGCGAACACGCCGCGGAGTAAGTTGTGAACTGAAAATTAGCTGCGGAAGCGGCGCGCCCCGCGAGATGACCCCATAAATCCCGCAGATCCAGCCTAGGCGATTGTAGCTGATTAAGTGTTCGGAGTTCTTAATGGAAGTGGATTTCTTTCGAACTTCTTAATTGGTCTGCGTAGACCGCGCGCGGACTCGCGGGACGTGTGTATACCTGGCGGAAGTACAAATTCGTTTCCGGGGGTAAACTGCTCTCCGTGGCAAACCGCGCCGAAAACTTTGCTCGTTATAAGAGTCCGTCCGGACGTGGGCAAGATCGAGGGATCGCGGTAATCCTTTGACTGTTCGATCGGAAAGATAAACAGGGGTCGGTAATTACAGAATACAAGCGTATATCTTTGTACTTGATCATAGAACCGCTGGGGGATGATTTCTTCGCATGCTAACCTAACTCCAGTCAACCACAAAATATTAAAAACACATCATTGCTATTCACTAAAATATTTCCAAAATATACTTTTAATACCAACACTATAAAAAAGAATTACTTTCCTAAAGTATTGCAAATAAATAACTGCAAAGAATTTCAAGCGTTATGATAGTCACTGACGACTGAAACTTCTAAATGATTAAGTAACTAAGTTGGTAATAGTTAATGCGACCATTGCAACGCCAAATAATGAATTCCTGCTTTTCTTTGTTAAAAATGAAAAACTCTACGAAAAACACTAGACTGGTTTCGATTTTTTTGTTTAGCAATGATTGATATCTTCGAAGCACCGAATATTCGAAATGATTTCGAAAATAAATAGTTTCATTTGAGTACTATAATGAATGTCTGAAGAAACTAAAGATAATCTATTATTACAATTTTTACAGGAATTGTATATTAATCGTATTAAATGCTCAGTAGTTCTAGTGTTAATGACGCTTCGGTCAATGACGATTTTCAATCTAGTGTTTCTATTAAATTAAAGATTCTACAGTTTACAAGCGGGTCATCGCCGCAAGATCAAATGGCAAGCGCCGGTTCCGGCAAGGGGTGGGTCTCAGCGCGGAAGATGGAGCTTCGACGTTAATCCTTTGACAGTTCGGGAACGACTATTTGTCGTGCTAATGTCACGCGAGAGAGCGGAAACTGAAGGAACAAGGGGCGGGGAGAAGGGAGAAACGGAAAGAGGGTGGTAGGGGGAGAAATCCGGGCGCGAGAGGGTCGGCCAAGGGACGACCCTCACGCGAGTGTCCCACCCTTTGTTTGAGCTTTGTCAGGCGAGATACATTTTCCGTTTCGCGCTCGCGTCGAGGCGAGGGTGCAAAACGATTGTTCGAGGATGGAAGGCCCTGGGCACGAGAGCATCCTTCGGCTGCACTTACTCGCATGGCCGCACCCCTCGCTCCTAATTCCTACGTCCTCGGATTTATCCCTCAAAGAAATCGCACCGACGTCGCGGAGATCATCCGGATCGCAGTCACGAAATGGCACCTACCGATTTCGCGTCCCCATTACTTTTGCTCCGTTTGACACTGACTCATGACACGATGATCTCCCGATGAAACGTTGCGGGTAAGGGTTGCGCGTGTCGAAGGGTAGAGCGAGTGCAGTCGCGAATGGGATATAGAGATTTTTAGCTGATGGATACTTTGAAATTTCGTATAATTGTAGATAGTATTTTTCTAAAGGACAAAGAACAATTGTATTAAATAGAATCTTCAGAGGTTGATGAAGTCCTAATGCAACGCATAATATATAAAATAGTCAATTTTTATTGAAACTATTCCTAGAGAGACATATTTTGTTAGATTCCAGCGATCTTATCTGAAGTAATTAGTTTATTCTAAAGGTTCGAGGTGAAGAATATTGCAATTAGAGAAGTAGATCAATACAAAAACAGAGAATAATTAATTGGTCTCCGTGGTGTGTCTAAAAGCACCAGTGATTGGTCCGCCAATTCCCCATCAGTATTAATCCCGCGCCAAGATTCATCGAGACGTCATTGGGCACGATGAAGTCGCGCAGGGATTACGACTTAGGGGGTCTCGTCAATTTCGCATGCCTTTGTGCGCCGGCAGAATAACACGGCGGTGGTCAAAACAATTTTCGTATGAGTCACCGCGCTTAATCGACTCCTGGACACCCTCCCCTACGATCCCGAACCGATGCTCGATGAAAATTATTCCAGCGACAGGATCAACCCCAAGGAAATTACGGGCGAGCGTTCAGCGATCGCCTCGAAGGAAGAAGGATAAAATTGAATCTCCGATTCGACGTTCCGATGGACTCCTTTTAAAATATTACCGGAGGAAGTAAGCGGGTTCGGAAATCCGTGGTGGAAACTTGTCGAAGTTTACCCGGCCAATCGTCACCGTCGGCTAAGGGCAGACGGCGGGGCGGGGGCGGGAGATCCTTTCGCGACTTATCGAAGCCGAAGATCAAAGCGGCGCCCGGTAACTCGAGGCAAACCGTCGTGATTCCCGAGGTAAACCAAGAAGATCCAGTCTAACTTGAGAGAACCGACTGCCGGAGCTGTGTAAACGCAAGACCCAGCAGGTGGCAGGTGGTGGCGTTAAGCCGGCTCCAGAACTTGTCGATTTACCCACGGTGTAATGAGCTTAAAACACGACTCGCTGCTCTACACCCCCACGCGCCACCTTTCAACCCGTGTTCTCGTTGCCGTCAACTGTCACCCACCCCCCTGTGTCTGTCTTCCTCCATACACTCGCGTTTCCTCGCGTCTCCGGTTCTCTCTTTCGTGTCGGAAGCCACGAGCGTTTGGCAGTTACATGAAATACCGAGGGCTGAAGCTCGCTGGATGCGCATTGTCCGGTCGCACCGTTTCAAGCGTAGCCGGCAACAATGGTTCGAGAGAGAGAGGGAGAGAGAGAGAAAGCAAGAGAGAGACGAAGGATGCGAGCAGCGTTGCGAGGTGGAAACGGGGGTGGTATAGGGTGACCTCGGCTCGATTGTCCTTTAATTTACGGGAATTGCAACCCCCGCCGCTGCTTCGGTCCGCGTCGCGCTGCTACTAACGCCGCAAGCACTCGCCGACCACTCCCCGGACCATACCCATCGCCGGTTTCCACCCCTGTCCACCGTCCCAGCGCCCTTCCCATGCCGCCCGCCGCCGATGCGATGGAACGAACCCACTCTTCACGCGTCAAGCTCGTTGAGTGCTCGAACGCACGCCACGAGCTTAATTCGATCTCCATAATCGCTCGGGCTTTACATAATCGGGGAGTGCTAATACCGATTCCCGCTACAACCGATTCTCACCATGGTCGCGCCGCGATTGAGCGGCACGGATTACACCTGCAGCACGCCACCGTTCGAGGACGGCCCGGGCGGCAGGTGCGCGGCAAGTGTCGACCGGCAGCGCCGTTAACGATACCCCCGTCGCGGTGCTTTTTGCGCGTTCCATGGAGATTGCGCCCCGACGAACGCGCGGGGCGGCTGGTAATTAAATCGGGAAGGAATGCTCGATACGTCCGCGGGACTGTCTGTTGCACGGGACGCTCGGTTTTTAATGCTTCCACCGGAGGTCTGGGATTAATGGCCGGTACTGACTGCGGAGGATCGTTCGGTGTCTTCGGAGATTTGTTGGGCCGTAGAAGTGTTTTAAGGGTCGCTACCCTCTACTATGAAATTTCCATGAATCAACGTTCGCCACGGTTCCCCGTTCTTTCTCCTTCTGATCTTGCTACCTCGATTATCGCTCGGTGGTACGAGCGAACCAATGGCCGACGCGCGAAATAAATTTAATTAGAACGAATAATATCTCGAAACGGTTGTCAATCAAACCCTGAGTGCCTCGTTAAACCGAGTGCCCGCTTTCGTCTAGATTTCAGCGATGCGGAAAGACAGAAGGACGGAATTACGTTCCCGCGTCCCATTAAAGTCGATCGAAGCGTTCGCGAGGCAATTAAGAGGCCGTGACCGTTGCCGGAGCGCGGCGCGGGGGCGGCGTCAAATAAATCAGGGATCAATAAATTAGCGGACGGCTGAAGTACCCGCGGCCGACTTTATCTTCGCGGTGGCATCACGGCCGGCGTGGCAGCTGGCCGGCCGCCGGGGGGAGGGAAACGGAAGCTGGCCCCAATAAAACACTTGCCCGGCCGACGCTCTTACGTTTACGTCTGCGTTTCGCGTTCCGCTCCTACGAGCCCTCTCGCTAATCTGCATTTTAAATGTCCGTGGAACGCCGCCCGTCCGCCTCCCACGGCGACCGATAACAGAGCTGAAACTCACCGACCGTCCGCCGGGTTTACCGGTCCGACCTCCTTCAACCCCCTTTCGGCGGCGGCCGGCCCGGCACCGGATGTACCACCGGATACTTGGCGAGTACGTTCTCGCGCCCCGCGCCGGAGATAAAAGTACCTCCGACCCAGGAACCAGGAGGCATCGGGCTGCCCCCGCCGGCAGTCGAGAGCGCCTGTCCGTGGCAGACCTCCGTGAACCTGACGCCATTGTTCGCTCCTCTTTTTCGAGATCTCGCCATCCGGGAGATATTAATATCCGGCCGGTGGCCCGGCCGAGCGTTATTTTTGTTGCGCGCCTCGTATTTTCGCGACGTATTATCGCCCCGTCTTTTTCGCTTTCTACTTCTGAACGGCTAATGTCTGACGGTTCGGCTTTATTCCCTTAAGAATGATCGACGGTATATTTCACTGTGTATCTCTCGCGGCGCTAGGATATTGAATCTGGAATTTAATAAAATTTCGCGAGTCGGCGGCGAATGGTATTCTTCTTTCAGAAGAATTATTGCATCGTTGGTATCACGGCTAACGGAAAGAAATGTATTTATTAAAACAAATGTATATAAGGATAATTCGATACACTTCTATGCAATATACAATGTACTAGGCAATTGAAAATACAGATATTCCAGAATTCTACTGAGACCAGGCTATCTCGTCTGGAATCACTTACGAGTAACCCTTATCTAGACAAAATGCAGTTTACCTCCCTGCACCCTTATTCCCAACCCCTTGTCAACCCCTCCTCCTGTCCCTTTCATTCGCAGACGTTTCCAGCGGCGACAGAGGATTCTTCCGAGCGACGTGACCAACGATCGAGCGTCATAAAAATGCACCGGTCGGCCAGGTTTCAATCTGTCCGAGGCGGCGCGCGAGGTTCGACGGAAGTGAGATGTCGCGGATCCTACGGCGACGTAAATCACCATTGTCGGTCGACCGGGCCGAAGAAATGCTCGATTTTACGGTCGCGTCGAACTGAATGGGACGAGAGTTACGGCGACGCATCGAGCGCGGCGCAGGGGGAGACGTGTGCCCGCTGCGCCGACGAAAGGGAAAGATGAGTCACGGGTCCCGGCCGGCAGCCGGGGCTCGTCTGCTAAATGGCCAGAGATCACGGCTGAAAAAGTTTCTCTCCCCGTGTCGCGACTTCCATGCGTGTGCATTCGCCACGTGAACGCGAACGGGTCTCCTCGGTGGAAACGCGACACGGGGGAAAGGACGCGGCTTTGTTGCGCGCCTCCCGGAGCGTTCAAAGGGACTCGTCCCGTCGAAAATACTGGCCCCGGATTTTCCCTTGTTTCACGCGAAATTAAATACCCCGCGCGAGATTCTATTGTATCTCCTTTCGCGCCCGCGCCGCACCTCTGAGTTATTGTTGCTACCCTTGAGGCGAGGCGCGCGTAACTGGAGACGCGCACGAATATTTGTATACCGGATGTGGTAGCTTGTCTTGTCCCTCGCTTTTACGTGATTTTCGACATGCCCTCGGTTTTTTGGGGTGAAAGCTTTGGAGAGGTGTTTGTAGACTGAACTGAAACTTGGAACGTTGAAACGATTGTTTAATGAGACTTGTGTTTTATTTAGGAATATTCGATTTATGGAGTAATATAATTTATGCTTGAAGTTGATGAAGAATGTGTTAAGTTTTGACTAGAAATGGAAACTGGGTGAATTGGTTCATAGGGTGAATCTAAAGAATCTCCTTTATATTATAGCGGAAATTACATTAATTTCTAGTTAGGAATTAGAATTATAAGAATTATATATATAGTAAATTATAAGAATTATAAAATTCTTTCTATTTTGTATTATCAATGTTAAACATTCTTAAGTCTTCGTCGTAAAAGAGAACACGAAGCGATTCGCCTCGTCGGCCGTGGAAAAGGGGTAGCGGAAGCCAGCGATCGCAACGGACATACCCACCGATAGAAGCTCAGCCGCAACGTAGACGAGTAGACAGTGAATACAAACACGGTCCCGTCGGTTTATCTCTTATTCAGTCCAATATTCTTCCTAGGAATCAAATTGCAACGGGGAAGAGGCACCGGCGTGCATTATTGCGCCCGGCACGTAACTCGTCGCAAACACGATTCCCGGGGCTTCATTTCGGGGACGTTAATGCCCTCTCGTGACGGTCCACTTGTCACTGAGTAAATTCGACGTCAACCGACGTCAACCTCGCGTCCCCCTTGTTTCGTGACGGTGCTCGCTGGCAGCGCACGGGAACGCCGGCAGACGTCGACTTAAGAATGCAGACGAAACGCGAGTCGAGCGTCCTCGTGAGGTCACGCTCGCGAATACCGTAGCGCCGTTCGTGCACGGCCGTCTGCCGTCTACCTTTCCGCGAGCCCCGAGTCTCGAGCGGAGAAGAGACTCCGCAACGGCGAACGATTGTCTCGTTTGCAAAGTGAATAGAGAAGTCAAAGGGCCGCGAGACTACACTTTTATCGCCGGATGCCGCGCCCCTCCGCGGCCGCTCTTCCTGGCCACGGTGAATTTCTGCTGTTCCGTTCCCAGGCGAGGCGGAAGACAATGCCCGGCGAGTTTTTCGCGGGCCGCGCCCCCGCGAAAAAATAGAAACGCCCGGACGGAAGGGTCCTTTGTTTTCCGCGCGCGCTTTTAAAGGGACGAGCGCCGAGAAAGGACTCGGCACGGGAACTTCCTGCTCCTTTGTTCCGCGCGGACGATATCTTCCCCGATGAAACAAATAATTTCTGACTTGCCGTGAAAGCGTACTCGGGAAACATCGAATTAAAACATTCCGAATCGCGACATCGCGCTCCTCGCCGTCTCCGGAGGGAAGTTCGAAAGTTTCCCGGAGGTTCTTCCAATCTCTTAGCGCTCACTATTGGCAGGTCTTCCGTGGACAGCGTCTAGAAACTCCGCGGCAGACAATGGCTTCGAATGATTCTACGAAACGATTTGTTTGAGGCTTTCACGGGAAGGAATATTGTGAGAAGTGTTCAAAGCCTTCGACTGTTAAATGAAATAACATTTTTACGAACAGAATTCTTGTCGACGATTTCCCGTAGAAAAATATCCCAACAGTCATCACGTTTCTGATGTTTCATATATTTTCTATTGTATTCCATCTATTCATAAATACGTGAGAATCCGCAATTTATCACGCTATTCTCTGGAACGTTCGATTGTTCAGGGGAAACGTTCGCAAGAAGTCACCCTTTAACTTTTTAATTCCAATGGAACGCGGGGGTGTGTTGGAAATACGTCCTCGTTACTCGTCCCTTCCGACTTTCCCGTGTCCCGTGGAATTCCTCCCCCGCTGGAAATTTATTAACACCCCGACTGTTCGCGAGGGGGTGGGGAAGGGACGGAACAAAGTAACGTGACGGCGTTTCCACTGTCGGAGGCGTCATCAGATAGAGATACGTCGGGACTCGGCGTCGAGGTTCTGTCTATCTGTCGCGGACAGACAATGCGAGATCCGACGACAGACGTGGCCGAACCGCGCCCCTTTCATGTACCACTGATTGATACCCTTGGTCCTGTCCGACGTGGGGTTGCGACGGTAATGTCGGCACCGTTGCCGCCACCGACGCCGCGTTATCAGCGCTGCCGGGAGATGCGTCGATTAACAGGGACCCTAATATCCCGCGGACCCTGCTGAAATTGTTTACAAGGAGTTCACGCGTGCCTGGGCCGGACTTGTGTTCGTTCTGCGATGATGATCACCGCTGGAAATCATGTATGTTTGCGGTAAGGGGTTGGGAAAGTGACATGTAGACAACGGTGGCCGGACAGCGCCGGGGAACGCGGAGATTGATAAGGATTAGCGCGGGTTGATGCGAATTAATGTATACTTGTGGGTTGACTTAGCGAAGAAGTGGATTTGGACGACCATGGTCAGACAGAGAAAATCGTGTATTTTTTCGTAGCGATGACGAATGCGAGTTATTACCGTTATAGTCATTTTATGTTGTCATCTAGCTACGCTATTAACTGTTCTATTCGACATCATCTTTGTTACAATTAGCATCTTGTTAAAGCGAAATAATATCTCAAGACTCATTTCTTCCGTCTATAACGTAGCAATCATCCCCTCAACCTGCACAGTGCATCAAAATCGCGTGCACTCGCGGCAGCCTCGATCACTCGGAACCAAAAGGAAAATTCCTTTGAAGTCGCCGAACCGGATAAAACCGACTAAATAAATATCAACCGCTCGCAGATGTCTCGGTCTAAAACAGTTTTCTTTGGTCATCCCCGGCGACCGCGGCACCGAGAGGATTTCTTTCCGCCGCGGCTGGACCGAGAGGAATCCTTTCGAAGTTTCCAACGGTCGTCCGTCGCATAAAGGAGAGTGGCGCGGGTTCAAGTATGAAATTCTTGCCGCGAGCCGCTCCGTCGTGTCTTTATACCGGTAATCGGAGAAGCCCGGCATTCTTCCGTTGCGAGCGTCGCGTGCCACCGGCGCGGCGTGGCGGAGGACCACGAACGATTCCCGTCCTGCAAACTGTAGCGTCGACGCCGCTACGTCGTCGACGCCGGAACCTCGTCGACGAAGAATACGCTCGACCCGCTAATTTCCACGCGGAATCGTCACACTCGGCTTGTCACCGCGTCCGGGAAGCAATTCCGCAGATTCTTCAAGCCTCCCCCTCCGTCCGCCCCTCCCCACCACCACACTCCTCTCCACGCTGCTGGAATGCCTCCTTTGATCGTAGCTCGCGAACATCACTCTAACAAGAACCGACGCATAACTTCGCCGTCCCGTATCCGCGGATTCTCCCGTTATAGCTCGGCCCTTTGAAAAGCCACCTTAAACCCCGGGCGCAGACGAAACGACATTTGTCAAAAGTTCCCGGTCCGGCACCGATTCTTGATCGTCTTTGGACGGAGTCCTGACCGTGGACCCAGATGCGACGCTGTCGCGCGCTCCGGTGCGGTCGGCGACGATTGACGCGGTCATTTTGCGGTCCGCGAACAATGGAGCCTGCCGGTGAGCCTCGTCGACGCCGGCCCGGGACATCATGCCCTGTGATTGCTGGCCTGTCGAGGATGAGCTCCGCGTGTGACTTGGAACTGCCGGAGAATGGGAGGCTGTTACGACGATATCGAAAAACGTGATTTGCCCGGAGCCGATGACACTCTCGCGTCCGAGGGAAACGTAATGAATATTCTAGTGGCGTGCGCGACGCGGTTTGCGCGCTGAGCCTGCCATTAGTTTCTTGATAGGTGATAATCAACGCTGATGAGGTGGTCGGTTTGCCTTTTTTTCGGTAAGCTGTTGCGTTAATTTAAATTCTTCGCTGGTTATCGGGTACTTGGGAGTTTTGTGTTATGTTGGTGATCTTATCGAGAGGATTAGTTATTAATTAACTTCTGTTGGCGTGAGTGTTTTCTGTGAATAATATATTTAAAATAGTGCGTCTCGGGAGTTGCAGTATAAAACTATTAAGCGGAATGAAGCGGAGAAGGATCCAGTTTACTCGTCCCTCATCGGAGACATGAATAAATCGACGACCTCGTTCCGCGAATAGTACGAAAGAGTGCTAGAATTACACCATTATCCCATTTAATTACCGAAGACGTCCGCGTTAAACAAACTTAATCGTCTCGATGCCGGAAACGGCGCGCCGGCGAAGGGAAAGTTTTCATTTCGGTCGCGGATGTACAGACGCTTGTAGCGCGAACTTTTATAGCCCGCTTCTACTCGATTCCTATCCTTTTAATTAATCGTGGGTTCCTATTTCCAGCGGGAACCGACGAACGGTTTAATCTTTTCCTCCTGTGCTCCCGGTTTTACGGTCCCGGCCAAAGATACTCCGAAACAGACGCGCGACTGGCGTTTGATGCGATAGCGACGGCTGACAAGACACTGATCGCGTTATCCACTCATCATTCCAAAAATACGGATTTCACGGGCCGAGATTTGATCGATATCGAGGTTATTCGACTGCGTCGTTCATTTATTCACGAGGCTGCCTAAAAACGTGGACAGCCGAGGAATCGCAACGGTGTCAATTACCTGTCCAGGGGCCCGTTATCTTCCGCGACCAGATCGAATCAGTAATTCCGACTGGCGTTAATCATGCACATCGAGCGCCGGTGTCAAAGGTATATTTGGATAAATCACACGAGGGCCCGCGTTAACCGCGTTTCATTCGCCGGTAAGAAGCGCATAAATATTCAAGTCCCGCGGGAAGAGAAAGACATTATAACTCTGACGGTCCTGCCGGACTTTTTCGACGTTTTCTCGTCGCCGTCCCTCTCCTTCCCTCTCGTTTCCTCGTCCCTCCCGCCGGGGAAGACGAAGAGTAATTACGAAAGTAACTGCGAGACGTTAAATACCCTCCGTTGGATTCTTTTCGCCCGGAGGGCGGATAAAAAGAGACGCTTCGAGTTGCAATTAAAGTATTTATTGCCGCGCGACGCGATGCCGTCGTCGGAAGCGATCGCGGGACGGCGATATAAAACTGACATAAATTTCGTGTTTTTGCGCTTGTAACGGCGCGAACGGTCCTGATAAACACGACGCGCTGGGAAAAAAGAGTTATAGTTCGACGCCTTCGAGCAGCGATTTGACTGCGCTAACGTTCGGCTGAAAAAGCGGCGAGCCTTAATTATTCGGGTTTAATAACCGAGTGGCTTCGGAGAAAGGAAATCCACCGGGGATTGTGATAGTCGGATGACAATGTTTTTACGGATCACGGTGTGCTCGAACGGACCGACGTATTTTTGTGCAATTTTAATGCGACGGGTTGGACGCGAGTTAATAATTGATAATAGAGAGCAGATACGGACGGTGTGTTGCCAGACAGTCGCTGAAATCAATGCAAAATTGAGTCGATCATTGGTGTATCAAATGAACTAGTTTATACGTTACTATAAATAATAATTTCCCCGCTACGATGAGAATTGTTTCTGCGCGAGGGGAAACAGGCGCATGTCGTCAGACAGTCGTTAAAGTGTATTGACAGATTTATCAGCGGCTCTCAAATATTTACATTATTTCGAGATATATTTTGAGGAAGTGTTGACACGTTATTGCGCAAAGTATCGGAGAAACGTTCGCGAACAATAGTTTTAAATTACAGCTGTCTCTTCTGAAACGGGAAAGACGTGAAATCTCGTTTCCCAGCGAGAGCTTTTTCGTCCCCTGGAAGCCAATAAAAAGAATTGCGACCAATACGTTCGTGACAGCCCTTTCGCCGTGGGTTGGCGGATCTGTACATAGAATTTCAAGAAAATACGGGTGTCCGACGTTCAGAATGAAAGGTATAAATAACGTGCGAGGGAACGTAACTCGCGACTAACCGAGTTCCCATTCAAAGTCATCGATCAAAGTCAACGCCAAGTAACTTCGAATGGGAACGATCCTTTGCATGGCCCTTAGCGTTTCGTAGACGTTCTCATGATAATATATCGTCCTATTTATGACCATAATGTTGCTTGCATCGGTGGGATCGCAGTGCGCGATTAAGATTTCAGGGCAACGCGTATTTATTTTGTCGAACTGCCCTATGCTACGCGGTGGAAAACAATTTAACATCACTTTTAACTTTCAGTACTTCAATCGAATATATTTCCGAATTTTCTCGATTGTAAAATAAAAAATCTGTCATGTAATTATACTGCCCGATAAATTTCCTCTCGATCGGAGCTTAATACTTTCGAAGAATACTCGTGAAACTGTTAATTAATTTTATCAATTATTCGCACCTACGTCTGACAATTTAATTTATTTTCGAAGCCTTCGACCGACTGTCAACGTCCACAATTTTTTTTTTCGCCGGCAACTGGAAATGATGGATTGCAATTTCCGAAATATTTTCTATCTCCAATGAACAGATTTGGATGCTGTAATCTCGCGTTGGCCCCGGCCCCGTTGATTTTATAACATTACATTGTAATCGAATGAATCTGGCCGCTGTCGATCAGCGTTTTTGCAAACACCGTCGAATAATTTACGCGACGCCGCCGTGAATTTATGAAAGCCGACGTCGGCGCGTCATCGCAATCGAAATTCTCGATGTGCCCCGTCCCCCCCGCCCGCGGATCGTTAAATTCCCTCGTCGTCCCGAGCGCCCTCGAACCGCTCTAACCGGTCACTCGAAAAGTAAAAATCTTCAAGCTACCCGTTGTTCGAAAGCTCGCCGGTGAACCGGTTGATTGCCGTTGACGCGTCATCGGCGATGTAATGGCGCATTAATAAATTTCCCTTGAAAACCTTTCCAACGGAGACATTATTAACATCGAGCACGATCGATGACACTTCATTCCCTTACATCCGATACTCAACCGAGTTTCAAGCTTATAAAACATTTTAATAAACACACGTCGCAGAAAATCATTACAAAAATCTGATACAATCGAAAGAATGCTTACTAAAGGCGAACACAAGGAGGTGGACAATGTTTGTACTTCGAAGTCTCCGCAAACCATCGAAGTTTCTTCTTCTTACAGGAACACCGCGTTTTCACAGCTCTTTTCTCTTCGTCCTCCAATATCTCGATGATCCTCGGTTTGGACAAAGTAGAATTGAAAGATTTCTTCAAAACCGACGACGAGATGTACGGGTGAATCTACGAACACCAGGAGACACAACCTTGACGTGTCACGAAGAAAGGAATCCTTTGAAAAAATAACACCTCCCGTGTTTCGGAAATGGAAAAAACAGACCGAGGAGCGAGTGAATAATTCCCCGGATGGTCTCGCTGTATCTCAAAGCGATGCCGCGAATTTATTATTCACGGTGTTCCTTTCACGCGGGCTGGCAGCACGGAACGGGGGTGAAATTTGAAAAATTCGTTTCGGAGATGGTCCGCGTGAAAGACGCCCGAGTCGGCGGAAAAAGTGGCTCCGCCACAATTCGGACTATTTATGAAGCCACTTTGGCCGGCCGCGGATCTACGTGGAACTACGTTGGACGGAGTAATATAGAGCTCTCCACGGTCGTGTCCCGCCCTCCCCCTTTCGCCCTCTAACCATCTCGCAACGCCAGCCTCGTTGCCTCATACATCACCATCTGAAGTATCCGGTATTATTCCCGCGCGCAGCGAGCACGCAATATCCTGAGCCCGTGACAACAAAGTAAATACCGTATACGTGAACGGACAGAGCAGAATAGAAATTTCAACGTGAAAATACTGTGTATCCCGGCGGCCGGGTTCGATTTTCGCCTCGGCGATGGTTGCCGAACTCGTTTCCCCGGGCGAAATAACTCGACCGACCCGCCGACCGCTGCTCTCGGAATCGTCAACGAATCCATTTCCGTTTTCACGGTACGTTAATTCGACCGCCGCGGCCGGATATTTAACTAGGTCTTACACAGTAGCGGGCTGGTCCCGGCGCTTTCGGCTTCCTCGGATCTCTCAGGGGGAACGATATCACGCCGCCCGCGACGTTCGATGATATGTCGCCCGCTACGTCGTAAGTGGTTGGGTCTGTGAAATTTAATTAACCGCGGTGTGAACATTGAATTTTTGACGAATATTTTAAGTGGTTGGTAAAAGATGCAGCACTGGTTTATGTGGCTCGAAGGAGGAAAGGTTGTGACGATTGCAATTGTGATAAATATGTACCTATGGAATAATTTCAGTTTTGCTTCTCGATTCTTAAAATTTGAAGTATCTAGGTCTGTAGGTCAAGAAACGTTTACTATAGATTGTTCAGTAAATAAATAAGATATAATACTGTACTCCTCTGCAACGTGATTGATTCGAATCATTCGAAGATTATATTTCAGACGATCCATAGAGGTACCTGGTCTCTGAACATCGTGCTCCCGCAGCGTCTTTGGAAATCGACTGGCACGTGAGCCGAAGGGCGCAGGTAATCGTCGGCTGAGGTAATCACATTTATCACGATTTGCCTTGAAAGCCGTTAAGACGTCGTAAGCGCCTGGATCAGGGACGTCCACCTATAAATATCGAATAATAAGGGTGCTCAGAATTCGTACCCCATTACCGAGTATATTAGAATGAGTCGGACGGCGAGGGGGGGGGGGGCGGGAGTGGAATTACACTATTACATTTATATCCGAGATTCCTTTTAATCTTCCATAAAACTGTTCCTGCACGGGAACGAAGCTTAACAACGTTATCCCTCTATTCGACTCGAAAGCGTCCAATTACGTATTCCTTAATTGTATATACATCCGTCGAGTGTATAGAATTGTAAAGTGCAGGGACGCGATCCATTAGCCGTCTCCGATTTAAGTGATTTTAAAGCTATTTGCGTAAGAAAGCGTTCCTCCGGCGATATTTCCGAGTCATCCGCGCTGCTCCCTGTATAATCGATTGCGCTCGAATCGCGTCGTATAAATCCGTCCTCCGTCGCTTTACCGGGTTTGTCAATTAAGCGTCCGCTTCTACGATAATCCGATCTCTCGAGACAACGTCAATCCAGAAACGAAATACAAACGTCGATGTACTCCGACTCCTCGCGTCGGAGGGGGTCGCAGGGGGGGGTTTGGCGTTTGAAATGGGGGATAGGTGGGGATAGACACGGGGCCAGGGATTGGCTCGAATTTCCGGCTCAGCGAGCCGGAAGTGATTTCTCCTGGCTACATCGGCCACGCGCTTCTGCCGTGGAAATGACCTGCAGAGCATGGCGGCACGTCATTTCCGGCGCTGTCGAGTTACGACGCTTTCCCCGCGTTATGTAAATACGAAGGCCTGGCCCCGGCCCCGGCGACGAGGCGTCGTCGTCCTTGGACATCCTCCGTACCTTATCCTCTCCCGGCCGAATAGAAGAATTCGCGACGACACCTACTTCCTGCCTTTTATCGTCGCGCCGCGATAAACCCCGGCCGACGCGTAGGACACGTATAAAATCCAGTTGACGCAGCCGTAAAACCCGCCGCGCGAAAGCCAGTTGGTTAAAATTAGAATCGATTAAAGTATGAAACGTAACTGCGCTCCGAGCGAGAGGAGTGGGTCGAGCGGCACGACGGCAGGCGGCGAGGCTGACGTAAGATGGACGAAACGGTGATGCCGGTCGGGACATTGTTACCTTTATGGGTGACTGGAATGGTACGTCGGAGGTGGAGGGCTGTAAATTGATGGTTTCCATTCGAGTTTAGTCTTTATGTCCTGAATTACATTATTCGGTACGGTCCCGACTGTTCGAACGACGAGGATACTGTGTATGATAATTGCCTGGGATTTAGAGCTCTCGTATTCAACGGACGGATATTTCTCTGACGGAGGATGGAAGATTCGAGCTTCAGCGGAGGTGGAGTTAATCGAAAGCATAGATGATTCGAAGAAGGACCGAGATACTAATTAGAAAACTCACGTCAGCAACTGGAGCGCCGCATTTCAATACCCATTTCTCCCTACGAGCCCCGCACTTGTCATTACCAGATTCCCTGGCTCGCAATTCCGCTCCTCTTTTCACCGTGATCACCGTACCAAGCGCGCAGGAACCGGAAACCCGCGCGAAATTCCGGGAACACGAGACCGAAAAACAGGAATTCCCGTGATGCACTCGTCAAACGGCAAACTTTCGGGGGTGGCCGGACTAAATGCCACCTCCGCACAGAAGGATTCCGCCTTTCAGCCGGTTTTGGTAAGCGTCGCAGCAGCGGCGGGCTCAAAGCAGACGGTTACCGGAGTATCGCGACAGAACCGGAAACGCGGTTGTTCCCATTCTAGCCTATCTGCGGGTGCACCGACGAATCCCTTCTCTCGATTAACGGGCAAATTGGATCCCGGCCTGGAACCGCCCCGGGTACAGACGCATCGCTTCGATCCGCCGCCATTAATTTCGTCCCCGACCTCCTCCTGATTACCTCGCGCGGCCAGGATTACCTGGCTCCTCCGAGTCCTGCGAGCTCCCTGACCGAAAGAATCCTTCGGCTACTGGTCCGACCGCAGACTTATTGTGACTACTGGCTCGAATTTACCCCCCACCCCGTTTTCTCGCGATCTCATTAAGGGGATTGCTCGGCTCCCGGTTAACATTTTCAATCTGACCTTTTGCGGGAGGCGGCCGACTGAGTCAGCTTTCCGAGGATGTCCCTTTTTTGATGGGGGCTACGGGAGGGGGATGATTTAAAGCTGACTTCGCTGATAGGGCTACGTAAAGATTTCCTTTTAACTAATTGGATTCTGGTAGATTCGGAATTTCAGGCTGGATTTTTTCACTGATGTTGTAACGTCGTTTGGGGGTGGATTTGTAATTTATTTTTGAAAGTGCAAGTCGAAGTGGGAGTTCGTAATGGTGGTGACATCTACGGCTGTCCGAGTCCTCTGTGGTGTACGGTTCGTATCGATTCGGTCTGTTTTACCTGTCGCTGTATGGTTATCAACTGATGATTTCTTTTTTAAATAATTATTCGTGGAAGTGAATGGGAAAGGAAGTTGCTTGAGAATGTAGGTGAATTGAGTTTACCTTTCTGTGAGCAGGAAATCTGGCTGCTTTTGATTTGAAGGCAGCGTGATAGACTTTACTTCTATTCTGTTTGATTCTTTTTGGAATGTTAGTAATTTCAGAATCTTCCTCGTCTTTGTACAGTGTTGAAATAGTATTGAAGGATTTATGTGAATACGATGGCTTAGAGGTTTGTTTAAATCGCTTCTGCGACTCGTAAGCCAAGTTGCCGACGTCCGTGTGGTAATCGTTAGGAGCTGAAAGGGAACCGTGCTGGCATGATAAAGTACCATCAATTTTCGTGAACATTGGAACGAATATCTCATTATCCAATTTGTTTGCGAAGCAAATACTAATCTCCTTCTTAATTAATTAAGTCCAGATACATTACCTGGTCCAGGTTCTACAGTAATCTTATGAAAGCGTCGACTAAAAGAACCGAATGGTGTGTTACAAATAGAAGTCACGCATTTCATTCGATCCTCTGGATCATACGCTCCAGGTCCTGGTAGATCTTTTCTCTTATAATCAAATCTCTAAACAAAGACACTAGTGACATAAGACACACCTTTTTATAATAACCACATATTTTAAAATTCACCCTACTTTGGCAGATTGTCCAAAAGGTGGTAGTTTGCATAAATAAGGATCACACTTGCAAGCGATCTTGAGGAACCTGTCGAAATTACCCTTCACATTGTAGCTATTCGGAGCTGGAAAATTCTAAGGATATAAAATCAGTCTGAACATCTTCAGTTACTAATAACCTCTAGAAAGTTATTCCAAGATTCTAGTCACGATTGAAAGTTACTTCGAGCAATTTTCTTCTAGACAGGATGTCCAGGAAGCGCAGCTGCTTAGCAGTGCCCCTCTTCGCCTCCCTTATTCTTTCGTCACGTATCTGAGCCGCAGTTTTCGTCGTCTCGTGCTCATAATATCCCGGACCTGGATTCGAAGATGATCGTGCATCAGTTCTGCCTGTCATTCTGCTCCAGAAATTTCCCTTATACTTTAAAGTGGTGTAACACGTTTCCTAAAAATTGTGTAGGTAACAATTTCAAACAATATTTACGAAAACCCATCCATAATATATTATTTCACCCAAATTATCTAGAGAATACCTCGCGAGGAACATCGTAGAAGCAAGATGGCACATGTTTGATCGGAGGATTCTTCCTGAGAACGCCGTGTTGATCGATATCGTAACCTGTATCAAGTTTTCCTGGCACTGACGTAGGTCGTGGCAAAGGAGAATGAGGAGGACGAGTCAGCCAAAGCTTGAGTTAATAAAAGAAACAATTAAAACGACCCGTTCTCGAAGGAAGAATCTACATTTCGAAGTGATTACTTTTCCTACAGGACCTCGACAGTTACAAGACTGAGACTCTGTTCTCCGAGGCTTAAGCAAATCCTCTGAGACATCGTATATCGGACCAGGTCCTTCGTGAACTGTATACTTGAACCTTGCATCAGTAAAGTCAATGCTAACGCCACCCTAGGATCATTAATATTTTCATTCGACATTAATTAAACTCGAATCACTAGCCTTTAAAAACTACTTTCTGGTATGTGTCTTTGCGGATTCTTTATGTTGTAAGCACCAGGACCAGGTAATTGCTGCGCATCTTTCGATATAGACATAGTTTGTCTTTTTGCTCCGCATAAAAAAGGATATTTTTCAGCTGAAAGTGTAATAAATTATTGAAGAATATTTAAAGACTGCAGAGGTTAGTTGTAACTGTACCAAGAAGTCTAGGAGGACAAGTTGGATCCGATAGATCATAGGTTCCGGGACCAATGCCTGGAGGCGTTTGCAGGATCAATTTTGGAAACCTTCTACACCTATTGTACGCCATCTTTTACTCGAAATGAAGCTGTACATACATATAATCGCGTTGAAACTGTAACCTATGCGTGAACTGTGCTACCAGAGAAAGAAAGACAATAGACAACCTAATTCCCCGCTAATTGAAGTCCCTCGTGATCGCAGTAATCTGCAATTTCCTTTTATATCCCGGCGGAATTCCGATGAATTATCGGCTCCATTTACCGAATCCGAAGTTCATTATTCGAATTGCGACACGATCGAAGGGGCTACGGGCAAGAAAATCCACGTGCATGGCAAAGTGCATCCGACAGGACCGCGGCGACTGACTGCTTTCACTAATGAATCATTTCGGCGTGGAAAAAATTATTTGTTTACGATAATTGTAACGGCGTCGCGTTCGCGCGCCCGAAGGACGCTGTTTTCACTTCTTTAACCTACTTTTTTCACAGCCTTGCATAAATTTTCGGTCGGGCCAGTTAATAATTCCGTGCTCGTTAACGCGAAACCCCGTCCGCGTTTTCGACGCTGAAATAAGAGATTATCGTTCTCGAGAAATTAAAAATCTCGCCTTACGCGAGAACGAGAGACTTTCGTCGGAGAGGAGAACTGGAAATACTTGAAAATTTCAGTAATTGCTTTTCCTTTTTATTACCCTCAGCTTAATGAATGAACGTGTCTAAGATATATCTTCTATTCTATCTTTAAAATATCCCAAATTAAATCCAGTTTCATATTAACAGACAAAATCTAGAATATTTTGAAAATATATGAATTAAAAAGATTTAAAAAAAAAATATTTTTTTTTAATGCTGCAGATAGCAGTTTGGTGAACGGTGAGCTTTTCAAATGGCAGAGGGCACTGCGTGTACTAATCGACATACTGTTTGGTCGATAATTCGAGACGTTTCGTAGTAGAAACGTGGTGTGGCAACAAAGTGCGCTGGTTTTCAACGTCAGTGCGGAACGTTTGTCGTGTGTTGATCGGTGTTTCGAGGTTTATTTTCGGTGAAGCTTAACGAACAATGTCGAACAACACAGAGAAATTTGACGGCATGCTGATCGCTATGGCCCAGCAACACGAAGGCGGCATTCACGAGGTGAGTAGCAGTTTCTTTGCCGGTTTTAGGTTATGTCTTGCTCTGTATCATCACTGTTATTTCAACAGAAATCCCCGTTCGTTCACGTATTCGCTTTTGTTTTCCAGTTGTTGGACACGATCTTCGGTTTCCTCGGGAGGAAAACAGACTTTTACGTCGGTGGCGGCGAGGGAGCTGCAGAGAAGGTAATTCTGTGCTTGAGTTACTGATGTTGCACCATATTCGCTTGCCACAAGAAATCAGGGAATTTTATGAATTCACAATGAGCTACACGAATGGTATAACTGTAGTTGGTTTCTTCTCATTGTATTTCAGCTTGTCCTTAGCACATTCAAGAAACACGAGGCCACAGCAGTGTCAGCGGCTGCCAAAGAAAAGGCAGAACGCGCTGAGACAGAGAGAAGACGCAAAGAAAGACTGGAAAAGAAAAAGAAAGAGGAGGAGGCTGAACAAGAGAAAATTAATGCAGAGTCTAAGATCGTTGAATTGACTGATGAACAAGCTGTCAAGTTACAAGAAGAAATAGATAATAAGGTTTGTATATAATTACTATTAACCACTGTGCGCGGAAATGTGATTTACAGTTATATTTTTTTCTCTCTTTTTTTATACTCTTTGTCTCAGAAATCAGAGAAAGAAGTACCTGCAGTTCCTGGGCCTAGCGGAGACAATGCTGACAGTGAAAAGAAGGAGGAAAACCCTGAAGAGGAGGAAGAAGAAGAAGATGAAAAGGAAAAGGGTAAACTCAAGCCTAACTTTGGAAACGGCGCAGACATGCCAAACTACAGATGGACTCAGACTCTTCAGGACCTAGAGGTGAGTACTTCCAACCGCTTGTATATTAACGTCATCAATTCTTTTGACTTTGAAATTGTATAGAGGAGTTACTATAGTGATTATTAATGTTATACGTAGTATAATAAAATAATTTTCTTGATTGAGTAGACTTTCATTTCACTAAAGATTCAAGGTCAAATTGTAGGGAAAAAAATTAATTTTCTATGTAACATAATTAATTATTTCTAGTACCTAGTGAATTCATTTTATTTACTGATTACTATAACATCGATCGGTAGTATACGTTTTATCAGCGTAGCGCGATTAGTCGACAAGTTACTTACGTTCTTTAAATAGATCTCCGATTTAATCAGCACACTTGGGCGTGGGGTTAAGGGTTAAGGTGAAATAAAAACAACGTTCGTGTTCCTTATGGTTCTACAGTTTCTTGTTGAATCGACGATTAATTAATACGCAAGTAATATCACAGTTGCGAAAAACGATCGACGCGATCGCTTCTCGTTGCTTTTCCGTACAATGCCCGGAACGACACCCCGTCGGGATCCAGGTTTTATTCATCGTTTCTGTTAGTTACAATTAAATAACGACCCCTAAATTAACATCCGCTTAAATCTTACATTCCCGTATCGTCGATTGCCTCGCGCACTGTCCGTCAGCGTTAGTCGAAGAAGTATAGTGCTCGCGTATGCGTGTGGAACGATTTAACGAAATTTCGCCGACGACGACGATACCGTAACCATTCAACGCGTTACAATCTAATCGTCCTGGTCCTCCGCGATCCGAGCAGCCATCGAACTCGCAGTGATCACTGTTCGTTGTCATCCACGATCTCTGGATCGCAGGATCTCTTACGAGAAGGGGAACCAGTACGATTTAGACCGAAAAAGCTATTAACACTCGTCGAATCGTCGTCTTTCTTATTCGAAAAGAGAAATAGAAGAAATATGGGAGATAAGGGTTCTACAATACTCGTCGAGATTAGGGGAGGTCAACCCCCTCCACGTGGAATATTTAAGCGCCCCCAAACGTGATAGGATCTCGTTCGAGTTGGCCGCAATTACTAAAAGCTATGCTCATTACGTGAATGTAATTACTGAGTTTTCACGTACCGCACGTCGAACACGGTGCAATACAGCCTTTGAAACATTATCTCTAATCGAGAACGTCTAATCGAGAGCTCCTCTACCCTAAACTCGGTCGGAATATACATGCGCAGCGTGAATACAAGCAACTCGATCGCTCGTGATCAGGGACGTTCGATAATTTCAGTTCGTTTCTTCTTTTCAACGATCACGGCTCCTTTTCTTCCGTTGTCCGCATCCTTCCGCCTTGTTCGTTGGACACCTGGTCGTCCGTGGTTGCCTGTCTGCTTAGGTCTAGTGATATTTGTCGCGAATTCTCACTGGAACCAGAAGGAAATTGCACAGAGACCGATGAACAATAAATCATAACATACTGAACTTTCATAGGGAATCAATGGGAGTAGGAATTATTTATTGTCCATTGACTATTCTATTGTTGACGTAGCCTCTATTCTAGTGAAAGTGTAAAAAATACGGTGAAAATCAGTCAGGAAGAGTTACAAACAAGATACTACAGTCCGAGCCTCGAGTCTTCCTGCTCGAAAGTGCAAAATCATTCAGCGTCTATCAGAGACATTTAACATCGTTAATGTTGGTTTGCTCGGTGTAACCTAATTGGACGGGACTCCGGATAAGATCGAATCCACGGGGAGGGATCTCGATCGGGGAACAACGACGCGAGATACTCACTCTCCATGTAAAGGATCCCGAGAAGCAGGCCAACCATGAATAGGAAGCTCATCGTGCAAACGAGCACGGTGAGCTGGTTCCTCGCGCAGCAGGACTTCCTGTAGACGGTGGTGGGTCTGCCTAGGCCGTTCACAACGGTGAAGTGGGTGCTGCTCGCTACCGAGGCGGTGTCCATCTGTTTCGGCGCCGTCACTGTGGGCGGATGAATAGCCGCGAGATTGGCAAGGTTCGCGGCTGTCAATAGCAACGTGCCCGACGCGGCACTCTGCAACAGACCGAGCGATCCGGAGTCTCATCAATCAGTCGACTCGAAATCGCGTGGAACGTCACCCGGGCACGATTATTGCCGAATTGTAATCGAATTCATCATGGTCGCGTGAAAGTTGACTGTCGGAGTCGGTGTCTCGTCTGTTCGCTTCTGAGCGAGAAGTTTCTTTCGAGGAATCTGGCACGTCTCGTCTAGTCCTGGATTTTTAACTCTCTCAAGCCTGAAGCGGGATTCATCGTCATCGTTATTGCCTTAACATTATAAAGTAATGTCGAATAAAAGAGTATTCAAAAGATTTTGACATCGAGTCCTTTCCGAGGACATGCTCAACCTCAGGACTCCTGCGATCCTCGCCGATATCAGCTGCAGTACAAAAGATACAAACCTATTCAAACCACACGTGACACACTCTACTTCCCTAGGATCGAAGATCCTAGCTCAATAAAAATACTCGAGATCCAGAAAGTCCCCTAAGTTTTCAGAGTAACCTGTAACAGTCCAGTCTTCAGTTTCGTCGAGTAAGAAGGCATGGTTAGTCAGCCGCTTCAGCGTTGATAGCTCGCAGCAGATACAGAATGGATGGAACAAGCGATCCATAGATCTAGCGCGTCAGGTCACGTCTGTCGACCTGTCGACAGTCTGTCAACAGTCTCTCCGTCGGTCGTCAACGGAGTTCTTACATGTGTGCTCGCGGTGGATCCCTGCGACGACGTGGATCCCCGTGAAGGCGAGTTCGGGTGCAGATGATGAGCCCAGCTACCATTCTCGCTGTCCCTCTCGCTGCGGCCGACCAAGGACGGCCTTGGTATGTGCCAGGAAAGCGGGCTGCCCGCTACCGCTGTCGTGGTCGCCGTCGCCTCGATCTGAAACCCAACGTAAATCGACGTGAAGCTTTTGATTGCATAAGCGATAATGTCGCGCCGATTACACCTCCACCGCGCACGCCCGCATGTCCTCCGCCGGGGGACCGCGTGTCGTTTATCTGTCGCCGGGGGAACATTACTCTACATGCGCCGGCGAGACCCGGCAGGTATCTCCAGCGTTCCATCTGTTTCGACGAGCCTCGAGAGAGGCCCGCGGTCGGATTGACCAATAAGCAGATTAAGTGGCCACTTAAAACGGTGTATTTTAAGCGAAACCAAACACCGTCATCCCCCTACTCCCCGTTCGGCGGGCACTCACACAGACGGGCCCGCGAGAGTTCCACGTCTTTCCCGCGGCGGATTTCATCGTCGATATTAATTAGCTACCAGCCGCGCGCTCCTGCCAAGCGATAACGAAACCGGCGAGCAACGGGAGCATTGTATTCAGTCGGGTCCCTCGTTTCCACTCGCGCCGCGGACGAACTTTGCATACCGGCGTTTTCGAAACGGTGTCGCAACGCTCGCATTGTTCTAGCGCGGTTCCATCTGCGGGTAGTCGGCATTGTTTGTCACGGCGACGAAATACCAACCGCGATGATGCGCCCGGCGAGAGCTACTCGCGCTTGTTCGACGAGTTCTCTTCCTAGTAGTGGAAGCATCCAGCTCCTTTGGAAACCGGAGAACGATAGATCATCGGGATCTCCTCGAGCTCTACGAACCGGCGTGTACCCCGTCGAGCGATGCCGCGAGGAGCGAAGCGTGTTCCCCGGGAATCTCATTCTCCGATCGAACGCGATTTCGTCTCGAGGCAGCCGGCGCATTCCGGTTTGATCGTTGCACAACACTCCGGGGTACTCTCGAATTCCGTCGGGCCCGGTGGACACCGTTCCCGCGTGATTTTTTGCGCGCCGCGGCCGCAGCCGCCGCCTCCTCGTTCGTCGTTTCCTCGCTTCGTGAAGCACGGTCCCCGAGAGGTGCACGGCCGCGAAACGTTTTCAGGGCCAGGCGGCTGAACCACGGAGCATTTCCGCGATTTACTTCGACACTGGAGGTCCCCGGTTCGGCCGGCCCGGCGATCGCACGCGCGCCCGCGCGCACCTACTCACACGGGCCCGATTACGCCGGTTAATTGGCCATTTTCGCACGTAAATCAGCCGAGTTTCGCGCCGCGGTGGCCTACCTTCGTGGCCGCGCTCGGCCGATCGGCCGCCGCCCAAGGTCCGAGGCCTCTCTGCTCTCCGCTGCCTTCTTTTTCGTTGCGCGCCGGGCTTTTTCAACCGCGCGCGCTATGCTCCAGATCGAAGGTATCGGCCGGCTCTAATGGAACGCCCGGACACGATTTATGCGTCCTGTCGGGCGTGGCTGGGCCGGCGGAAAGTAACGTGGAAGCAGCCTTGCGCCCGCTATTTTTCACGATCGCGATCTTCCGGGACTGCCACGGGCAGGGGTCGCTGGTACACGGCCCTCGACCGGCTCCGCAATCTCGGGAACAATTCGAAACACGATCGGGCGTCGATGACGCATTCGCACGCGAGACCTTCGCTCGTAGAATCGTCAACCCTTTAATTGGCTCTGGACGACCGGTGCTTCGTTTGGAAACGTGTAACCGTGTGGGTTGCGGAGGAAGAATGGCTGCTGGAAATGGTCGCATCATTTGAATATTAAACGCGGCGCTCTTCGCGTCCTTCTTCGCGTTGTAGCTTTAACTAATATTTGCGAGCATTCGAATGCAAAGTTTCAACATTACGTGCTATTGGGAAACTTGCCGTTGGTTTCATTTGTCTAGTAAATTTCATTTTCTATGGAAGTCTGCGATCCACCGATTAGTCTCTCCGTGAATCTGAAATGAGCGGAGGCAGTCGATTTCAATGCACGCCAAGGAGTGCCGCAGTCAAAACTATAGAAGGGCAGTGTTACAGGCGACATGATCCGTCACAGGTATTCGGTATATGAGTAAATCGCATCGAAAGGATAACATGATTGAAAGCCTTCGGCCGGCATCTGTCGCAACGCATCCTAAACAATGGAGGAGAACGGCGCCGAGAATCGGTCGGAACCTGGAGGTTTCATAACTGAATCCCGACACCTGACAGCACTCGGTGTCGCTGGTGACAGGTATTCGTTGCGGGGCCTCTGGTGTATATCTCGAAATTTTTGCCGACACGTCGCGGCCAGAGGGAGACGGAGACGCGTGTCCGAGCGAGACCGAGGAGGAGAGAATGGTCTGGGCGACGCTCAAAGAGAGGCGTCGCTCAGAATTTTTCTGGAATTCAATACACTGGTCAGCCTCGAAGCGCCGCACCTGTGCTGGCCCCGTGTAACGCGACACTCTGAAACTCGGATTTTTACGGTTGACGTTTATTCCTCTCGCCTCGTCGTCGATATTCGAGCAATTCCAGCTTCGGTCATCTTCCTCCTTCCATTGACGAACGATCGGCGTCACTCGTGAAACGCTTAAATACTCGACGAAGAAAGATACTCAATCTAGACCGTTTGTTTCAATGTCTAGATATTCGAATCAATTTTCAAATGAAATTTGAAAATTTGAAGACTGTTCAAGAAGCAAAGTGTCTAATACGAAACGATTATTTCCATTGCCTGTTAGCTTTTCTATAGTATCATGAACTTCGAAGACAAGAAGACTGAGAGTTACTAAAAAAAACATCACGGAGTAGTTTAAAGTGAACGAAGATCCTCTTAGAACAGGAAATCTCGAACTCTTTAATCGATGTTTGTCTCCTCTCGTCGTCTCGCGTTGCCGTCTCCCGTTTCTTAATGACTGGTTCACCAAATTCAAGTGGTTTCAAGTGTCCAGCTGTTCTGTTTGCTCCGTCCCAGTCGTTTATGCAAAAATTTCGTCTGCGGGGAAGCCAGTGACTCGGCTGGAATTCGGCTCGCCGCGGATTAATTCGTCGACCGGTTGCATCGGTCCTTCGCGATGGGATCGTCCTGGAACGCCACGTCAGCCGCGCCACCTGCGGCTATGTTCGCCGATACTTGAGGTAGCGAGGATTAGTTCTCTGCTAATGAGCGTCGTCCCCGCGGACACCTGGACACGTACGATCATAAAAAGATATATGTTACAAGGCAACGATAACAGATTCCGTGGTTTCACCTTGTGCATCCCGCGGCAAACCGATTTCCCTCGGCAATGATGCTCGGGAATAGGAATGTAATTCGTGAATCGGTTTCCTCGTCTTTGACTTGCGGTTCTCCTTTCGCATAAAATCGTTAGTTGCGAAATTATGTTAATAGACACGAGGGAAAGAATTTTTGTGCACGAATCCTTCCACGCTCGCATTTTTCGCTTGATCGTCCGAGTCTAATTGGATGAAGGACCGTGTAGTTCTTTTCCTGTTCGTTAATTTAAGATGCAGGATCCTCTGAATATTCTATAAGAAGACCGTCGCTTAGATTTTGTTGTCGGGAATCCTCGGCTCGAGTCGAGGAACTCTGCAAGTTGTATCGAGCCTGACGTCAGGGCTCTCCGAGCTTATTTTTTCCTGGACACCACCTACGATCCGGCAAACCGGATTTTCTGAAGCGTTGCAGCGCGTTCACCCTTTCCGTGTACATCGACCTCTTTAATACCCTGCGTCCGGCGATGTCGTTCCTACCACGCGTTGAAATCCCCGACCGTTTAGATTATCTCTGGCGATTTCGTTAACCAGATTGCGTTACTCGAGTCTTTTAACTTCTGTTATTCTACGTCGACGAATAATATTTTACACGCTGGAAAGCTTGAATTTTCAACTAGACGTTCAGTTGATCCCATAAATAACAGGTTTTCATACATTTGTATGCCACAAATTGAAACTTGTCGATAAATTTCACGTGAAAATCGACTCGTTTTTTTCTTTCCCCTTAATCGAGAAGTTTCAAAATGTACAGGTATGTGTCACTTTGCATAGTAGTTCTCAGCATTTCAGTTTCTCCGATAGTCGAGACACGGTTTCAAGGATGCCTCTAATAACAGCGCGCATTACGTTTCCCGACGCGTCGATACAGTGCGACGTGTTCGTTACGTCGGTGTCGAGTAACGATCAACGAGCCATTACACCGGTATCTCGTTAAGGTGAACGCAATTAAAATCGTGCTTGATCCGGACACTCGATCTTACCCTCCCCCACGAAACAGCGCATGGAAATAAGCGAGCGACGTTCACGTGTACCGCAGCGATTTTGCAAATCGCGCAACCCGATAATTCGTAAAAATCTTACCGTCGGACAAAGAGGGAGGTAACAATGTTAATAACACGTCGGTTTCGTCACGCTCCCGTTCGACCGTTTTCGCGACGAGACGCTTCGCCGCGGCGCGAGCGTTGCCTCACTGAAAACATAAATCTAAGACCCGTTTTGCCGCGATCGTCTACATATTTTGCAACCCGCCGGGCTCATTACATCGGCCGATTGCGAACGGCGCGCTTGTGTTCGCCAATCACCGGCCGAGAGAACAGCTGAACGCTGAGGGGAAGGAACGAAAAAAATCACAAAAGTAGAAGTCGCTCGATTGCGATCTCCTCTTGCCCGACGAATCCTCTTCGCTTTCGATCCGCAGCGTCGTTCGTAAGTAATCGATGCATCATGCGAGACTGGTCCCTTTAGAAACTTTGTTCTTTTGTGCGGCACGGACATGAAGTTATCCTTTATGATTATGAAACGAGTTTAGAGGCGAAGGGTGGCGTGAAATCGATTGCTCGACGAGTGCCCGACGTCAAGGGTACGCGACTGTCAACTTTTACGATCTTGTTATCTTGTCATCTTGGATCTTCGGGGGGATCGGTCGTTGAGTGATGGCTGGCGCCATGATGGCGGGTCATTTGGTATTCGGACGTCGATGGTCACTGTTCACTGATACGTTCGTCTTTTTAGTATGCTTCGCCGAGCCGTAGAAGTTCATTAATACATTAACATCGATACACTGTTCGTCTAACTAAAAATATCTATATCATCCGAGATCAGTAACCGATCCACGATCCTAATTTCCATTGGAAAATCCTTCACGCGATCCTCAGCTGTTCAAAGAGTAATAGATTCCATGTCCCCTTTTCTAATTGAAATCAACCGTAGCGCTCACAAAAGCCTACAAATCGTCTTCCTGAGAGGGAGATTGTACCTCGTGTCTGCAAGACGTCCGACGTCTTACGTCCGCGTGCTTAAAATTCAGAGATTCACCGTAGGAAAGTTGCGGTCCAGCGTTGGCCACGGTTACAAAACAGTTACATAGATTTGCAAATGAGGCGTCCGCGGTATCGGTGTTCATTCACGGAAGTGGAACGCGCGTCATGGTGCGAGTAACGGGTCGGCGCGCGTTTCGGTTTTAATAGCTCCGACGGTCATGTAACCGCGTCGCGAGATAACAGAGTTCGTACCGCGGGTTACGACGGAAAGAGAAGAGACCCCGGTGAAAATCGCCGGACGCGCGAGCATGTGCACGACCGCTGAGACGAACGATTCAGGAAACCGCTTTCTTCCTCTGTTAGAAGAAGATTCTTTCCGTCCGCTGGAGATACGCTCCGCGTTGACTTTCGTTCTCCCTCCTGGCAACCGCGTGTGAGCCGAGCGGAGTGTTTGCGAAGCAATTGTACGCGGAGGAATAATTCTTCCTGAGAGATCTTCGCGATAGAAACGATGTAATTCCGTTATTCGATCAGCAACGAAAATTCCTCGATAGACTCGTCTTGGCTCCAACACTGTATCGATCATCGATTAAGCCTTCGCCTTGCAATAACGTGTATATACTTAAGAAACTTAAATATCACCCAATTCTTGTGAACTCAGATGAATTCAGATTATTCTTCTGCTATCAATTATTATACCATAGCAAACGTGGACATGGAATTTTTCTCTTTTTCCAATGAATCAGTAACGACGAAGTTACTGCATCGACCGCAGTTGAGAAATAAATCATAGGGCAACGGGTTAAACGTCCAGACAAGCTTAACAAGAACAGAAACGGTCCCGATCATGACGGATGATCGGCAATAACGCGGCACGCCGCTGTACATCTCAATTTCGATTCACCGCGCAACCTTTCGCCGGGCATTTTTCCCCCGCGGACCGACCTGGTATCTACTAATTGGCAATCAGACCGACCTCGCCGGCAAAAAGAGGAAGGCGAGGAAGGACATTTTAGACGAGACGACAACGTTATAGTTTTCGCGCGTCTTCCCTCGCGAATGAAGGCCACTGGGGACACAGGCTCATTATCGCGCTATGTCGTCGCGGAAGTCGATCGATCGGCGGACCGAGGATGATCGATCTAATTGTATCCGGGATCGTTAAGGCGGTCGACACCGATTACGGTAACGCGCCTCGAGAGTCTTGATTATTATGAATGCTCGCTCGCGTAATTACTATGCGATCGGCGTTCTGGTTAAATGGTAGTTAGGGCGATCGAGTAGGATCGCCGGGACCGCTGTCGATCATTCTTCCGCGAGATCGTATCGAGTTCTATTTAACGATTAGAGTAGATACATTTTCTTTAGTAATTACAGACTGACTTCGATTCCATTATTTTTTCATTCATAGAATCGACTCGTGATTAATACTATCAATTATTTCTTGAAGCAATTCAAGCGTTCCCGAGGAAATAGGAATATCCATTTTCGCTGTTGAAGATTGTTCAGCTCGTCCAATAATTTATACACGTTGCATAGTTGATATTTCACGCTAGGAGCTAAGATTGTCCTCCATTTGCTCTGAGATCATCTCTTTTCTTGCTAAATCGCCAGCCTCTCCGCGAGCAATGAGTCCGACCTCCGGTTCCGGGTAGAATCGAATCCCTGGGCTCGCTAAATGAGTAGCTGGTTTACTCGAAGAGACTCGCGCCGGTTATGTCATCGGACCCGGTCCCGCGAATTTAATTAGCCCCGGCGATTTGCACGCTCCGCTACTCCTTCGCTTTTCCCTTACGATCCATCGCTAAATTCGCTACTCGTTTATCTTCATTAGCCATCGGTGGATCCCCTCCGGCATCGCTGCCGGCGATTCCTCGAGTGTAACGAGAGATTTAACGCCGGTAGCTCGGCTACCTTTTCCCTCGGCTCGTGGCTCGTGGCCATTTTAAACCTGGAACTTTCGGTTTTCATCTTCTAATTGGCGCTAAGTACGGGCCTGCAAAGATTCCTCTTAATTACCGGTTTTCGAGGGTGTCGCTCGTGTTTCTGCCTCCTTGTTATATCGTACACGTTCTACTAGATACCATCGCGCTATATTTATCGCGGTCTCTAAACTTTTCGTGGAATCCTCGTCTCCGCTAATTTATATTCTGCGGGTCCTCAACTTATCGATAATTCACTTCGAATAAATCTTCCTCGGAGGACCATTGCTCGTTGGATTAACACTTCCTCGTCTTTCTCTTCTCTTGTTTAGTGTTATTACGTCCATCCGGCGTTCCCTGGCTTTACAGTAAGCTCTTCAAACATTACTTCTCGGTGGCTTTTTATTAATATAAAACGAAGTTTGTCTTCCGATTTCTACGGAGTAAATAGAACTTTCGCTCGTCTAACAGGACACTTGACACGGAAGCCGCCCGAAACTTGTCGCCGGAGTTCAACTTTCGATCACTTTCTTTCCTTGCGCAAAATTCGAGGACCTCTCGGCCGCCGGGCCACTGGGATCGGTTCACCGTCGAGCAGAAGTCAGGTTTACCCGTGTCGGCGTCGATAATGCCGCGGGAGGAACGCTCATTTATCGTGGCCCCGTAGCCCTGAGCATCAGTCACCGGCCAGGCGACCGACAATCCTCGGATCTCCGATCGACGCGATATTTTCCAGCCGCGAAAAGCCGACGCGAGAGGTTCGATAAATCAACGAACCCATCGATGCTATAAATAACCGACCCGAGAATATATTGATTTCATAACGCCCGGCAATTCTGTTTGCAAATTATTTACGCGCGTCTGCGAGCCGGGATGATCGTGTACCGCGATAAACTATAGGTCGGCGGTGCTGCGGGTTGACGCTCGCTAGCGGGAGACGCGTATTTATATTTTTTTAATTACACTCAACTGACGGCTGGCGAAATAGCTGCCAGTCGAAATGAACGCGAAGCAGTTGCTCTTTTCACTGGCGAATCTATTATATATTCCATTAATCTGAAATCTGTTCAATAATTTGCTATTTTATTTATCATGTTCGTTAACCGTATTTATGCTTCGATATTGCTTCACTTCTTAGCTGTTATACGCGATCTTACCCGAATTTTCTTTCCGAAGGGAAGTAACGGTACAGAACAACGTCGTTCGAGAATAAAGTACGCTGCTAAGGTTAATGTGGAAATTACAGGCGATTGACCATTAACAATTTTATAACTTGACCACTTAGTGTGTATTCTCGGCGATGTTCTCCGATAAACGCGCACCTGTCTAATGCATCTTCCGCGATCAAAGTGGAAGCCGCGTCACGTTCCCGTCACCGGCGTGAAATGTCACGAATGCGTTCCGCGCGGAACCTGTCCGCCGCTCAGGAACCTTCTCTAGGTCGTTCGGGAACGTCGTTCCACTCCGGCCGATTTGCATTTACAACATAAATAAAGAATCCGCCGCGGCGGCGGCGCTCTGAAATTGCGACACCGCGGGATTACGTCCGACTCGCGTGCCACCGGACCGAAAGAAACCGAGCGGCCGTGTCGTGGCGTTTGCTTTTCCTATTACATCCGTGTCTCGCCTTCCTTTAACCTCCGTTCTCGTCGATCGGAGACAAATCGTTTCGCTAATATGGCGCCGATGGTTTTCCAACGGCGACAGACGTGACACGATGCGACGAAATCCTTCTGCAGATCACACTTGCCGAGATAATGCAATATTTCATTCTGCCAGCTTTCTGGGACGACTGGAAGCTGTTTCTCTTTTTTGACCTAGATTTAGATTTACGAAAGTCGGAGAAGTATTTTAATTCGAGAGAAATAGGCTTGTTTCTGAAGAAAAGGCAACGTGGAGTTCACCAGAAAAATGTTGTCAATTAGAATCCGTTGTTTCTAATTTTATTCCAATTTTCGTCATACTACGGTGACATTAAGTTGATCTACGAAGATAAAGATCGAGAGATTTCTAACGGAACGGATAAAATAAGATTACCAAAGAAAAATCTGTCGCGCCAGTGAACGACGGAATGAAAGTTTGACACACATCGCCTCTATCACGTAACCTAACGAAATGTTTCCTTAATACACCTGGGAGACGCGTAAGAGCGAATTACATAATTACCACGGCGTCTGGAATTTCGGTGTTCCTCGGTGTCATCATCGTTTCAGTCATCGATTTCGGCCGTGCCCGGTGGACAAGCCCGCGACACGCCCAACGGAAATCACGACGCGACGATAGCGATCGGCTTTTGTATGGAGGAACGCTAGATCCGGCGCGATAAGTGCCGATTTATGGTGTCTGTAATGGAGACGTTGAAGGCTCGGACACAAAGTTGCTAAGTGGCTTAATATTATAATCGTAGCATTATCCGATCGCGGCGATTCATTCACGGGTGTAGATCCTTATCGCGAGATCACGGTCGTCGAATCAACCGCTCCAATAATGTCACTGGCTTCTACGTGGTCGTGAATGCAGTTTTTTCATCGCTCCTTGAACCTTTGTCCCACTGTTACTTTTCTCGCTTTCATAAATCACTCTGCTGCAGCTCAGAAATTAGAAAATCGCGATCACACGTAATTCGAGATAATTCCGTGCTAAATCCAACCGCTGAATTAAATTCCTGGAAATGGATTTACAATGACCTTTATCTTAATTGATTAAGAACACTTGTTTCTGCGTTCCTTTGCTAATTGCTCCGTTGCTTTATCTTAACGTTTCATTTCGCAGTAGTCCATGGTTTCTTTAATTAAAGTCGCCGGTGGTTTCTTTCCAAAGAATTGTAGATTTACATGAGACAGAAGAAAGCACTCTAGATTACAAAATCGTTTTCTCCGATTGGACCTCGGACAAAATCTGATAACCAGACCTTGATCGAACGGAATCCTCGGACTCTCGGTGGCTACTCGTTAATGCCGGCGAGCTTTCCTAAGCAACACACGTAATCTCCTCGCCACGCGGTCGACGGACGATTCACCTGTCCGGCAGATAAACGATCCCCGCCGTGTATCTGGGATCCATCAAAGCGGAAAGTGAAATCCACGAATCGCGCCGGCCTCTTAAGGTCAACGACTGAAAATTGCTTTCGCACACTGATTAATTAGTACTCCCGTTGGCCATCTTCGTTCCCCGCGATCGGTATACTTCCTCGCGGATCCCGAAGGCCATTAATCGCATCCTGGCGATAAAGGATGGACGGGAATTAAAATTCGGCGCCAGAGAAACAGACCGCTGATCCTTCGAACAGTGCCTTTGGTATGCGAAGGCTGTCGGCTAGCCGATATTTCTGTAGATAAACAAGAAGCTATTATCTTCCGTGAAACAGTGTTTCATCTCCAATTTCCGATTGAAATTCTCGAACGAACGGTATTTCGAAATGTCTGGTAGAACCAGGAAGTCGACGTCTCTCTATAGACTTCTATTTCCGAATGAATTTACGGAAGAAGCACCTCTTCCGAATAATTCCATTTTAAATATTAATTATTCTTCCTCAGTCTGAGAGCTTATATTTACTTCGAATATCTTTAAGTATCTTCATACTAATGCCTTCATTCTATCACTATCTACAAGAGAATTCGAAAGAAAATACATTTTATTAACAGCCCATTTATTCCAGGTTGCAGGCAGTATGCCTAAACTTCCTTGTTGTAGGTGGAAGCCCTACGAGTCACCTTTCGCGCGAATTAAAAGCTTCTCGACGCATGCCAATCATTTTCAATGAGTAATACATCTAGTACTCGATCAAACTAGTTCCCAGAGTATTCGACGTGTTGGAAAAAAACACCCCCGATCACTCCTCCGTCATGTTGCTCTCATTCCGCGATTCAGAGCGGCGTCGTGCATGATTAGCCCTGCGATCGACGCGGCGTTCCGCTCGATTCGATCGTCCCGCAACCCTGAAGTTCCTCCGTTGCGTGCACGTGCACAACGGCCGGTGGCGAAACGCATTTCCACGGCTTCTAAATTGTAGGTTCGCGCGAACGATCGCGCGCCAAGATCAAAAGACGTCGGTCGCGGTTCCGCGAGGCGTGCGCGCGCCGTTGTCACGGCGAATGATCGATAATGAGCGCGGTCCGAGACGACGCGTTTCAATGCTGCGCCGCAGATACCGCGTTGCACGTTGCGAACGCATGTCGATCGACGATCGATATCTATCCCGACGATCGCGAGACGTCTCTGAAAGCCGCTGCTCCTCCTTGTTCCCTCCTCCCTCCCACTTTCTCGATTTTTTTCCCCTTCGTTTTTGACCTTTCGGAAACGAATCGCTTTCTGTCCGGCAACCCGGGTTTCACTGCCGAAACTGTACAAGGTGAACACAGTACATAAATCAGGATAATTTCCTCTCGCTGAAATTGTTCGCGCCGATGATTGTGTACAGGGCGATGCAAAATAAGTGGCGTTCACAAGTATAGAAACGCTGGATTGCAGATCGAAACCAGGTAATTTCTTAGAGAACTCTCTGATGCATCTTCGTGTTCTATCAGAAAAATTTTAGACATACAGGATATTCAAGAAATCATGGTCCTACTGAGAATTCAGTACAGCAATTTCCAACAGCGAACGCGTCGGGAACTCCGAGCGCAATTAACAGAGGGAATCGTCGGACCGTTCGAAGACTTAGAAAGTCAAATTGCGTTAGCGTCCTTGATTCGAGCGCCTTCCACGGTCCGCCAAATAACGAAATCGAAGGGAAATTGAAATCAGCCGAACGATATCGCTTTCAGTTTTCCCGAAACAAAAGGAGGACAGCGGTCCGAGCCATCGTTGAATTTTCTAGCTAGGAATTCCATTTACGAGACACCGATTTTAGCCCGCTCTGTACAGAATTCGTGAATCTGGATTGCCGATCAAAGTCCTCCTCCTATGCTCGCGTTCGCAGAGGCTTTAAATATTATAAAGTCATCGTTTACGCTCGGCTCCGTTCCTGGTCGTAAATTTCTCGGTTAAAGCCGGACCGGCGGGCCGGGGAGGGGCCCGACCGTTTAAAAATTATCAGCGTGCCGGGCCACCGCTCCTACGCGGCCCCGAACCGCCTCGACAACGGCTAAGGTCGTAAACGATAGGAGGAATTATGAAACGGGAATGTGAGAAACGGCCTACAGGTGGCTGCCTCGGTTGCCCGGCTCCTCGAGATTCTGCCTGGAACTATGGTCACCGTTTCCACGTGCTGGACAGACGTACAGTCCGCTTTTATTGCACTACGCCCACTCGTGTAGCTGCATGGCACAGCCTGTCCGGTACTTTTCCTTCCACATCACGGCCAGGAATCCTGGCCGAGAGACCGGTGTTTAAGAGTTTAGGCTCTGCTGCAGGCGAAATCGAACCATTATACTTGCCGTGACAGCCAGAAGCATAGGTCTCGATGATATTTTCTGTCAGGCCGGAGTCGGTTCCGTTTAATCCCGGTTTGCGCTTGATGAGGTAGAACTACAGTTACTGCTTTCATTGCTTGGTAGCTCGTAGAGGTACGGTTCCAACTGTCTGCGCCGTAATTGGACGTGATTCGATTTAAATATTTGATAAGCGTCGATGAATAAAGATCTCGATGGCTGTTTAACGCGAATTTTACCATTTTGGTAATTAGAATTGCCTTAATGCCTTTTTTTGAGACGTTGAGTCAGGCTCGGCGACCTCAAGATACACTTAATAAATATAAATCTTAATCGCTTCCTTGTTGTAAAAAGGGAATAGCGTTGCTCTGTTAACATATGATATTTAGAGGTATTGATTTACGTTGGACGTTGATTTATATCGTCTTCCCTTCTTCCGGCGAATCATTAAGGATACATTAGCTCCGGAGTTCGAAGTAGGAAATGTGGTGCTAATTTCGAATTTCTTTGTTGGCGTCTCTATTCCGAACGCGATTTGCGTTCCCCTGCTCGAATTCCATATTTTCAGTGGATATCTGGGAACAATGTCGTCCTTCGTTTCCCAACTGGTTACGACTGCTCGTTTTTGCATTACATAAACCGTGGATGGGTGTCAGGCTTATTAAGTATTGGCGGTGAACGGTGTTACGGTGCACGCAGTCGGCGCGTTTGCCCGTGAACCTAAAGCTGTTCGCCGCCTTTAAACCAGAACAGCGCCGATTATTGCGGCAGTTCCCGATCCCGCGAATCGCTCGAGCGTTGAACCGCGTTTCCGCGGCTCCCGAAACGAAACAGCCTCGCATCGTGTAATTATCGGCGAAACGATAGGCCCAGAGACCCCGGTCTCAGTTCCTGTGTTAGATAATGTGTATCTGTGAAATTTTAGCCTCGAACTTTCTCAAATTTTATGAAGATTTTATGTAACGGGGATTCGAATTATTGTCCGATCGCTGGGAAAACAGACGGAAGAAACTTTTACCCTTCCGCGTTCCCTTTCCTGCACGATCGGAATGTTAAAATTGTCTTGACGCCCTTGTTTGTACACCCCGATACACGGGTCATGCGCGTTCGCTTCTTTTTGCTCGACGCTTCGCTCTAAACGTGGGATCCGCTGATGGATCGTGAAAGTCCAACAACTCCATCCAACGTTTTGTAATCACCGTTCAATCTGTCTACGGAATCGAGGCTTCCCGATGGCGGAAGGAACGACGAATAGAAAGCGAGACACTGGCAGAGAAAGATGCGCGCCGCGGTTACGCGATGCAACCAGTTCTGCCGGCTGCTCGACCGCGTGTCTATCGAGGGATGAGGTGAAATACGAGATGCCGTTCCGACCGACGACTCAACGAAACCAAGTTTGGCTGGGTTGAACGCGTTGAGCGCCGATGACGTGTTTTAACGTCACTCGAAGTTCGTCGCATTCCGCGAGAGATCCTGACGAGAATTTTATAAGACCTCGCCTATTGGAAGTTCGTTTTCAATTGAGAGATTCAGAACATCGATATAAAATAATGATACACATTGGTCCATATGGATCACTCATCTGTGCGAAAATGAATACCGTCAAACTAGGTTCAACTAAATATCATCGGTCGAACCGGCGTCAATTTCAATCCAACTAATCCGAAAATAACCGCCAACAATTCGAATCGCCCCGGCAAAGTCAAAGAACCATCATCGATAAACTTACGTCTCGATCGAAATCCTCGTTCCCATCGTTGGAGGCCTCTTCCACGTTGATCCGGATTCCCGACATGTTCCGGGGTGTTTCAATCATTCCAAAGCACTCGAAATCAATCGTCGCACACCCCTCGAGCCTCACCCCGAAGCTCGGCCTCCTAGGTCTCTAAAGAAACTCTCGCACCTAGGAGCGTCACTGTTCGATCCCCTAGAACCACCACTCCCTCAACCTCTCCGGGCTAGTGGTCCCCTCACGTATTCCACAAGAAACCCACACGATCACCCCCGAATTGTGCTTCGTGCGACTATTCTGGAGGACAGTGTTCAATGAAGATCCCAAGGAGCGCCGGGAAGGGTCCAGGGCAGAGGTCTGCCTCGACGCGTCGTCCTTTCCCTAAGCTTGTAGAGCAGGACCGGTGTCGCGTCCCGCCTGTTTCCCGCCTCCCTCTGGTCGCCGGTTCGAAAACCCCCGGAAAATTCGCGCACGAACTCACTCGCCGGGTGATCGTATTGAAAAACCATAAAGCGCTGTTCTCGTCGTACGTGTTCTTTGCGCTGCGGTCTCGTTTACTGTTAGGAGGATGCGTCGGTACGCGGGAGTACCGCGGCGTGTGATCGTGTGGATCGCCTCTCTCGCACGCGTGCGACTAGAGCCACCGCCACATCTGGCCTTTGGACTGGCTGCCAGCACACCGTCAGATCGGCTTTATACCCTCGGTGTCTCCCACCCTGGGTGACGAGCGAGCGAGCGCGCTCACGGCACGTCGATCCCGCACGCGGCGGGCCGCCTCGCCGCACCACGGCCGAGAGAGGATCGATCTTTTTCTTTTAGTTTTCAGTCGTTGTTCACTTCGTTCCTCCTTTTTTCGAGCCTCTCTTCTCTTCCTACCCGGTGCGCGTACGCGTACGCGGATTCGCCGGGAAGGGAGTCGCGGCCCGAGGACTCTAGCGCAAGGACGCTGCGCAGGGAACGAGGAAAGGGACCGGCGCACAGCCCTATCCGGTCCAGTTCCAGGCCGCCCGCGATCCGGCTCTTTCGGCCACTCCGACGCACGGCTTATCTTACTCGTTTTTCTCGCTCGCTTGTACCTGAATCGAGGAAATCCCCAACGACTTGTCCCCGCGACACCTTCTTATCTCGATCGTAACTTCCATCTGCAGCTTTGCCGATTCTTCAACGCTCTCGCGACTCGATCATCGTGTACTTGAGACACTTATCGATGTGAAACGTTCTCTAAACGAAAGGTTTGATATAGATGTAGTTTGTTGGAGATTTGGATGAGTTTACTGTGCGAAATCTTGTTGTTTTTTGGATTCACATCGAGGACCTGTACTTTCGAAGTATTTGGTAGATAGTTTCTTTGTGTATTACAGTTCACGGTTATTTTAGCTGGATGCGTTGAGCAGCAACGTGACTTCATTCATCTAGATGTCTAGATTCCTTTATTTTCCGTTGGCTACTGTGCCAAGTTCGTTCTAGGGTTAGTTTTTTCACATGGGGTCCGGACTGACGTCGGATCCTCCGGGCTGCAAACCTGTTCCCCGTTTCCGGCCCAGGTATGCGTCGGTACGGAGGTAGGAGGGTCCCGGACTTGCGGTCCTTCCTGTTATTTTGCTCGTGCCTCCGGTCTGTTTGATTTATTTGCAGGAACGAGCGAAAGAGGGGTGGCGAACGTGCGTGCACGCCAGCTTCTGCGAACGATTCCGCGTCGATCCTTTGTTCACCCTCAGACGCTGACGTGATCGCGAAGATATACGGGGTGTTTTTTCTCGGGGTAATTTAAAAAGCCGGGATAGCAAAAAATCGGATACATTAACGTCACCGTATGACGCTAATTCTCGGTAGCAGAGGATTACGAGGGATTACGCGGCGAGGCTCGCGTTAACTGTTGCTCAACCTATATGGATCCCGAGTCTATTACCCGAAGGATCATTTATAAGTGATCAGTCCCACGCAGAAGGAAATTATCATATCAATTGAAGAAAATTCTATGATTATATTAATCTATCGCATTTCTTTAATCCTCTCTTTCTCATCTTGGAGCCCGCCGTTCCGAGGGGTCGATTATAAATGAAGTCGTCTTCGCCGTGAAGAATGGCCGCATCGAAAGAGGAAAATCCGAATTTCACACCGATCAGTCGTATTGCCCAAAACCTCCGTTTTACACACAATAAAGTATCCTTTCTCCCATTAAAATCTCAAGGATCAGCGAACACCCGACGCTCGAATCCACCCTAATTACCCGGTTACGCTGATACGAGATCGAGATTACTGTCAACGAGCATCGAGCACCGGCGCTCGTTTCATAACGCCGTGACGCAGCCGCGCGTGGATCGCGTGGGAGACAGATTCCCTCGTAGGTAATCCTGTATCACGATAACGTTCCATTACGACAGGATTCACGACTCGAAAATCCGGGTCACGAAGCGCGGATGATCGCGTGCTGCCTCGATACACGGGAACTGGATTCACGTCTTAATAGCACACGACGCGAGTCCGCGGACCTGCGTCTAACGTACAAAACATGCCCGCGTCCCTCGATTCATCCGGCAGGAATGCCACGCCGCCGACGAAACGATCCATGGAAACTACCATCGAGTGAAACGCGATCATTCCGCTGCGTCATCGCGAAAGAACCGCTGAAAATCACGAAACAACGGAGCGCATCACGAGGAAACCGTGCGCTTTGCGTAATGTTTGTCGATTCGGTGGGACTAGTCCGGCGACCTTGGGGCCCGGCAGCCTCCGAGCTGCTCACTGGCTGCTGCGGGGCCCATCCCCCACTCCCGTCCCGGTAAACCCTCGAACTTCAATCGTTTCTCGGAAGAATCGCGCGTCAGGTGGATCTGGCGTCTGACTCACGCGGGACGATTTTCCGCGGAACGAGTGGAGGACAAGCGGTCTCGTTCGAGACTCGCGAATGGAATTAGATCGGACCGCCTCTCGCGATTAAATATTCCGATCAGGGAGCCATCGGACACGAGTCGAGCTGTTTCCGGCAAGGACTGGTCGCAGCTTCCGTTCCAAGGCAGGTTGCGAGGCCGTGCTTCTAACGATCTCGATCATTGAAACTAAGTACCTACGGTCGTTTAGCCAAGGCGAGTTTGTTGCCTGGCGGTACTGCCGATTTGAGGTCGGTTCGTATTTATTTGGTTGTGGAATTTTTATAGTTTAAATAATAATCTTCTGTACTTCTATTGTCCATTTAGATATGGAGCGACAGCGTGTACATCGATCAATTTAGGTAGAATATTGGTAATAGATCAATTCGAGTAACTCCACGTTTCGAATGTCCTCAAATTTGAATATTAGAATAATTAATTCCTGATCTATAATGTTTCATCGAAATTATCAACTGTTCGATTCACAGAGTCAATCTGGCGAATGCAGTTTAGAATTTTCTGACATTTTAATGTTAAAACATTTCATTGGTTTCTAATCTATAGTACTTCATCGAATTGTTCTGCTTTTCGTTTTATTAAGGTAATCAATTTGGTAAATAACCGACTCATTATTTTCTATGGGAATGTTTTGTCTGAGCAGAATCGTGCCGCGTCTGACCCGGTAATGTAAATTAACCTTTATCCGGTGGATCGATCGCGGACGCTTCCCATGAAATTCGCGATCGAAGCGGCGCGTGCCTTGGCCGTTGGTTGCGGATCGGATCGTAGCTAAGTACTCGCCGCGGTTGCTCGACGGCTGGTTCTCACTGTGACCTTCCGCCGTGGTCGATTCTGCGTGGATTGTTCATAATAAAGAGAAAGGCGTACCGCCGGTATTATTGAGTAATCGCGGAGGCAAGGCTGCGGGAATCGCGGGCATAAAGATAATCGGTTAATCAGAGAGTTTACGCGTTACTTAACCCTTTATAGTTCGCTGGTGCGCGCGGCGTGTGTGCCAGTTATGTCGTGGCGACCTGTACCGTGTTCAAAACGTTCTCGATTTTCTTGTTCTTTAATTGGAATATGAATATTTTTAACTGTCCACGCGACATTTGGAGATGCCGGAAGAAATTCGTAGGGGTTGAAAAAGGTCGATTAGCCCTCAACCCCTTGTCTTACGATTTAATTTCGTAGGTGCATTTGCTAGAACTATTTATCGTTAATAATGCACTAGTCAAAGAAAACGTTCCATACTTTCTATGTCTAGATTTAGTATGAACCATAAAAATTGCTAACAAGAACAATAATGTTTCAATCGTTGATACAATTGTTCTATTATAAAATTAGTTTCCATCGGAACCTTTGTTAATGAAGGGTTAATGAAGGAAGATAAAAAGTTATAATCGTCTACATTTCCTTCCTATTTTAATCCATCGATACTACTGTTACTTATCAGTGAAGTATAATGATTTAAATCCAAGCGAATTACGCATCTTCCGTCGTTTTATATGCGCAATACAAAGAAATTGTGGAAAATTTTCCCGTGACTGTCACCCGCTCATCGGAAGACGCGAGGTTTGAGGAAAAGACATGTTTTTCTGGGAATCCCGGCGCAGACTGTTTCCTGTGCGATTTACCCGATAAATATTCGACGGCGTAGTGGATCGCGTGCTGAAAAACAACCGCGATTCCGTGCAATCGCGACGCGCAGCGGCCCGATCGGCCTCCGATTCCCAGCGATTCTTCTCTCCCCTTTCCATCGTTTCAGCGCGTCTCGTAAATTTATATCGTGCCAGACGGAGTGTAATTCCACCCGTGTCAACGTGAAACGTAATTAAAGTTATTAGCCGTGTTACGCAATTTATGATTAATCGCTGTGCACCCATCAGTAACGTTGCCCTGCACCGGGACCGTTAACGGCCGCGTTTTCGAACCTTTTTTCCAGGAGCACCGCGCTCGCTTGACCTTTCGGTCCTAACGGACCTCGTCTTTTCGCCCGCGAGCAATCGGCCAGTTTCCTGTGAGCGAACCTGTGAAATTACAGCTTAAATTCTAGATAAAGATCGGCGTGTCATTTCAAAAGCGCGTTGCAAATAATTTATATGTTTCTTTCAATGGCGAAACGAGGATTCGTTCAGATAGCCGTTTCGGAACGATGATGAACGATTACATGTTTGCAATTGCATTAACCGTGCGCAGGATAATTCCGAAATTAAACGGCATTTAATAGCTTGAACGGAACGAATGGAAATTCGCGTTGCGCATGAAAAAATCGTATCGAATGGAAAGTCGGGCCCCGCTCAGCCATGCAACAATGACGTCTGAGAGAGTGAAACCGCGGATCGTCGGACTCCACGCGAACGTGTGAGAAATTTGATTTTGTTGTATCAAACCATTACAATAACAACGATGTAATGATTAGGTGTGCGCGGGTTGCGTACACTTTGCTTCCTCGTTCCCCGGGTGTAAACACAAGTACGCAAAACTTTCCCTGGATCCGAATCATGAATGAAACTTTCTCGAACTACCCATGAGAAGTCTCGCTTGAACCTTTTGCAGGTTCGTTTCCTTCTTCGCGTCGAATATTTTCCGAATAAACGCGTAATGAGAATCAGTCCGTTTAAACTGCATTATGCACTGAATAAGCAGCATGAGTCAGTTCGACCAGCGTAACTTTTAACGCCTTTTAACGCCATTTAACGCCTCCAAACGTGACTAATGCCCGGTTTACCATTTTTACAATCATTGCCACCTTCTGACTGTAGCCATCTTCCGCGGTGGAATCCCGGAGAGGCCATTTTCCATGTCGGACTAGGCGGAAGTCGGCCGGCGTTCCCTTTACCAGCATTTTTTCCCCGTGTGCCCGCGATTTAACGCGTCATTCTATTCGGCTCCTTTTAGCCAGGCAAGGTCAAGCTTTCGACAGCTTCCTGATCCACGCAGCGCGCCTCTGGGCTTCGCGAGAGACACGAACGCCTCGGTCGTTCGCGTATCGATCATTTCCGATCGCGAGCAAGGTCGAAAGGGATTGGCTGCTCCTCTCTTCCTCTTTCCTATCCGCCAGTCTCTCCTTTCCTCTTCCCGCGACCCTGCCTCGATCGCCTGACCAGTCCTTTCGGACGTTAATTGCCGGCGTTCTAAAGTCACGCTCGATGACCGAGCCTCGACGATCCTCGGATTTCGTGAGGAAACGCTTCGAATGAAGCGCGACGAAGCTCGTGCTCGGCCGGCGTATAATCGATGGAATAGATTAGGGAAGAGTGGCGACCTTCGAGGAGGCGAAGGGATCGCGTCGGATGTTTATGGTGCGTCCGAGCCTAAACCGACGCGAAGGTCCTGGATCGGCCGTTAGCCCAACATCCGTTATTTCTGAAAGCCGTTATGTTCGCGCCGGATTAGGAAAACATGCCTACATCGACTTGTAAACACGTAGAATTCAGTTTTTGGTGGCTGGTTTCGGCGGATAAGCGGGTAACGTCTAGCTCTCTTAGTTGTGAACATCAAAAAATGTTCCTGATACAAGTGCTACAAGTGTTTTCGCTGCACTTTTCGGATAAACACTAAAACAACCGACCACTTACATTGACTTTCTTAAATTTCTCTATAGGAACTCGAGTGCTATTAACCCTTTACGGACTAAGATACTTTGAAACATACAAAGTCTTCAACAAATGAAGTTAAATTAAATATCAATTAATTAATAGGAAAAAAGGAAACTACGAGGTAATCTCTTGCTGTCAGAGTAATTAAATCATTTCTCTGGGACTGAGTCTTCCAAATATGAACACTCCATCTCTCAAGTGTCGACATTCGTCCGCAAAGGGTTAAGACTTGAATTGATCCACAATTCAGTTTGCGTATTGGTGAATCGATTTTTTCAATCAATTCTCAGAGAATCATTCTTTTTAATAATTGCAAAGAAAGGAAATCAGACATAGGTCATTTTGAGTTTTAGTATTGAATATATTGCTATTAGTATAGTATTAGGACATCTATAAATATAGGAATGATTTCTGCGCACAATGCCCTCGACACTGAAGAATATTTCAGCAAAGCATTAGATCACCAGCCATTGTCAGGGATCGTAGGTATCGTATCTACGATTGTTCAGAACCATCTAGAAGATACCGCAGTCGCATCCACGAGTGACACGTAAACGCAGTCACAATGGCAGGATGCACGGGGTGCATCGACGCCATCCGACCTCGGAATATTTTCCACGGTGCTCAACGACGTCGCAGTACGGCGTCGAAGACGCTGCTGTGGATGAGCGGTTTCCACGGAAGGTGCGGGAATACCGTCCCGTAGTTTCTTATTGTTCGCCGCGTGTAAATACCCTCGGTAACCAAGATTACGTCGATTCCGGCGACCCTCGAGTGCATCGCCGTCGTTCACCCATGAATATTCATCTCCGCGGCGGGCATGCCGGTTTGAACTGTCCACTGATAGCTGTGCATGGAAGATGGGGGGGATGCTATAGGAAATTTCTTGAGTAACGGTTACGTGGATGCCGTGTAACAGGTGTCCTTGGATTTTGACAGATTTTTGTGACCAGTGACGATCTGTTTAGAGGATTATTGACGTGAATTGATCGATTGTTGTTTACTGTGTAGGAAAATAGATTTGGAAGAGTTAAGATTGAGTAGGAATTATGTTGCTTGTAGTAGTGTCTAATTATAAATGTCGGAATGCAATGTAAGTCGCATCCGTACCATCTGCCACGTTGCATACTCAGTAAAAGATCTTGGAATAAGTCAACGGGAGATAAAATTCTGGTTGATTTCGTTCTTCATAAATCATTGTTTACAATCGTGAATTTCTATGATCGTCACTTTCTCCACGTCGAAAAATGATTACAAGACTTTGCTGTCAGTCTCGTACAAAATGATCGTGATTCAATTAGAGTACGTAGTAAAGTACCATGAATGATCCTCATTCGCTTTTAATGAGGCTTTTATCAACAGCATTAAGTGTAGATTTACGATTTATCCTACGCGATCTGACCGTCAACGCTTTTATTGCCTCCATAAGAACGTGAGACTGATTTCTCATAGGAATATATATATATTACGAACGATTTCCGAGGCAAAGATTCACTATATCCCGGGAATAACGCTGATACCAGCGAAAGCGTTAATAGCAATACTCTCCTTTCGTCCCGAAAAATCCGCAGACAATAGCCCTACCCCTGAATCCGTCGTAATCTATTATTCCGCGAGGTGTCCGTGCCATTTCCAACGACAGAGCCATTACTCTAAACTTTCCCTATCGGTGAAGACAGCTAGATGACGAAACGGAACTGGGTGGGTCCGCTTTGAGAGGTGCGAAACGCCGATATTTCGCTGTTTCATGCGTCCACTTAAGCTGGGTGTCCATGCGAGAATAAAATTATCGTTAGTTACTCTCAAGAATAATCCTCACTAATTAATACCATCGATTCTAGGAACCATCCAAGAACATTGTCCGAACGTTTACACTCAAACCAATATCCACTATACCAGAAATCCTCTCGATAACAATTACTGCAATCTCCAAATGACCAAAAGAATATTCATCATTCCACAATACTCACCCTTTGCGGACGAAGATTCTTTAAAATATACGAAATCTTCAGCAGATGAAGCTAAATTATATATCAGTTACTTAAATGATAGGAAAAACAGAAACTATGTGCTGATTTCTTGGTGTTTGAGTAATTAAATAATTTGTTTGCGACATAGTCTTCGAAACATGAACATTTCAACTTGCCGAAATGTCGACATTTGTCGACAGAGGGTTAAACCCAATAACAAGAAAATATATTCGAACACAAAGTTAAGAGTCTAACACGTCCACGATAAAATTCTCCAAAATTCGAACACTGGAGTCCACCGATTCGGCGAGAAGATTTAGTGTGATTCTCAAATGGCCACGTACCTTAAAGTCTAGCGGGCCCGCATGAAAAAAAGAAGAAAGGTAGCGAAAGAAACTGGTCCTGAGAGGCGTGCTCCGAGAGGCAGGCATTAAAACGGTTGTTCTCTGGTGCGACACGGATATCCGCATACCACGTTGTGTATCCAGACGAATATTTAGATCGTCGAATAGAGCAGCAACCGTGCCCCTGGTAGTCCGTGAGCGGTTACGTACGAGCCGTAGTACAAGCGCACGCAGACACCTGCGAGATAAGCTCGAACGTACGCGTACGTGTACGAGTTTCACGAACGCCTTCGCGGCAACCGGCTCCGATCCACGCGAGCCTCGATCCGCCGATCTACCAGGACACGAGAGAGAACCTCCGCGTTCGTGAATGGGTCCGCGCGGGAAACGGACCCTGTCTAGAACCCGGACACGAACGTTCCTGTGCATTACGCTCGTCACGACGTGGCTGATCCGTTCGTCTGACCCAGAACCGGAGATCCGTGCCCGTGAACTATGTATTCGCCGCGCGGCGCGGCCGCCTGTGGGCAAAACCCGAAAATTCGACTGTCCAGATAACGACGATTGAAGGTTACCAATGTGTTTGTTGAGCAGCCTCTGCTATATAAAATGATCTTCATCGATCAATCCAAATTTTGTGCGAATGAATTCTGTTTTTTAGTTCGTGTAACGCTGGAATCGAAACGTGGAATATTCATTGTTATTGAGGAAACTTCATAATATTCCTATAATGTAAACAAAGTGTAACTATGTGTTTAGATTTGTAATTTACAACTTTGTGTGAAGTATTCTTTTGTATCAGTCATACTTTTTAAGTTAGAGTTTTGTTCGGGAAAAGGTCTATATCGATTGGGATCGAAGAGATTTTTGAAGCACGGATTTATTGATCTGTAGACTGTTTCTGTTTGATACGCAACGTTCATAGGATAAAGTGAACGATTAGACTAACCGCACATTTGTAACTTGTACAAATTTTAGTGTTGAAATGGTTAAGTGTATCTCTTTACGTCTGATTTAATTAAACTTTCTACTGTTCGCTGTGTGGGGTTAATTACTGTAGAAACCGAGCGGCCTGTACAGATTTTACAATGCGATATAAAATGAACACATTGTTTGGCAATTTGGGCAGGTAAAGAATATTGCAGAGCTTACAGTGGATTACGTATGATTAATGATTCCGGTGAATAATACTTTGTCGTACGGGAATAATTGTCTAATTAATCAGTCGCGGATTTTACAAGCTGGTCCCACTTTGTCTTCAAATTTATGCGAGATAACCGCCACGGTTGCCCGGTAATTACAGTCCAGCGTGTTACGTGGCTCGGCATCGTTGTCATTAAACGCTCGCTCGACGTCGAGTGCCGAGATAGCGTGATCGAGGAAGCCGATAATAGGACGGTCGCGAAACCCTTTATTCCCGGTCGATTTTTATCGGCGCTGAACCGAATTCCTCGCGGGAATGTGTCGGCCGCGCTCGAGCCATCGATCAAGCTCGCGGTTGCAATATTTCCCCTCTTATCCTGATACATTGTGTTCGCCGGAATAATTGCACGTAAATATCGATAAATCGATTCCCGCTCGTTCTGTTCTGTTCTGGAAAGGTCTGTCGGATGTTCGTATCGAAAATGCAATCGCGGAGACGCGTCTTCGAGAACACGTGCATTCGGAAAGCTGATTTACAAGCCATTAATATTCTTCCTTAGCGGAAAATCCCCTGGAGGAATCAAGAAAACGGAATTCGAATGAGTTCTTTTCATACTCTTTTGGGAATTGATTACCAGAAAGGAAAAACTACGGATGGAACATTTGCTGTCGTTAACATTTGCAAGAGAATATTAATATTTATACTGGAAACATCCGGTCCGCGAGTCCCATCGGTCTGTTCGTATTTCAATTGAAACGAGAAACGGGACGAACGATGAGAATCGTTGCGAAAGTGAAAACAGAAACGAAACAATGGAGGAAAGTCTTGAATTAATGCGCGAACAAGCGTTTCCCTAATTGCTCCTGCTATTCTGTATTGATTAAGCCGCCTCGTACGCCTGGTACACCTTACGATGGTAGATCCAGCAGATTAAAACGTGTTACGCGCAACTAGTTGTATAATCGCCGTTACCGGAATTATATCGCCGTCGGTGTAATTTTTCGCGACATGCGGTGCGTAATCGAACGGAGCCACTCCGACTTCCTGCGATATTATCGATTGCCATCGATAGCCATTAAAGTCTAGACTCGGGAATTTAAAGCTTATTGATCTAGAGTTATACGTACTCCAGGGCTGTAAAAGTTCTTATACCTCTGGATTTATACGTTTAAGGCTCTAGAGATCTTACAACTCCAGATTTACGTACAAGTTTCGAACTGTAACGCTTTTATTACTCCAGATTTACACATTTTAGACGTTCGAGTTCTTATGGCTCCAGACTCGTAAGTTCGGAACTGTAACGTTTTTATAACCCTGGACTTATAAACGTTAGACGGTGGAATTCTCGTAATTACAGGCTCGTAAGTTTCGAATTCCAGGCATGAGATTTCGTCGATGAAAAATCCGCGAGGCGTGTGTGAGAGCTTCTCGATCCCGAGCCGATGGTCTCGATTCGATCCGCGTATTCTACACGTTGTGCTCTAGTTTCGCGTTCGCCGAGGAGGATATCGACACCGAAGTTTCCTCGATGGTATCGGAGTTACTCTTCCCAGCTCCGTTTCGCAGTCGGTCGATCGATCGCTGCCGAACGAGGCTCACGAGCGACTATCGGGAGTCTGCGGAGGACTTATTGTGCAACGAGTTCCACGAAGGACGTGAAAACTTAGCGGCGTCGTTAACTCACGTGTATACACGGTCAAGTTACGAAGGCGCGCCTCTTTCCGATGGCCACTTTCTTTTCGGGCTTGCCTAAGATACGGATCGTCCACGTGTTTCGCGACACGTCGGAGACAGCGTTTCCCCGGGACCGCGCTTGCACAACTCGATATCGGTCCGTTGCTTTGAGAACGCTCTGCGGGACAGGTGTCAAGTTACGGCTATGCCTGCTCTTTGATTCTTTGGTATTCGCCTCTCGACGACTTCTGTCAAACATTATGTAGAGGACAGTAACTTCAAAAACCGGAAGTTAACTAAGAATGAGGATTAACGGTGTTCCGTAATTAGGAAATATCTTGTTCGATGAGTTTCAAGAATTTCTGATTTGATCAAGGAAATCTGAAGGATTCAGAGAATCTTAGAGATCGATGGAGATTCCCAAAGGAATAGATCTAAGAAGCTTCTAAAGAGATCTAGAAATCTGCAGGTATTTCGAGAAACGAACCGAGTGTCCCAACGATTAAACGAAACTCAAGAATCCGCATAAACTGCCGCGAACCATGTAGCAACAAACTGGTACCCACATCTTTCATCGTTCGAGAACAAGTCATCCGTTGGATCAACACCGCAACTTTCCAATCGAAATCGATCACCGCCCAACAAGAACAAACCGACGAAATATTAATACGGAAATCGATTCCATTAACTTTCGTTCTGATCGGTGGGCGTGATACCGCCGATACATCGTGGGACACGCCAGTGTTGCCGCTCGGTCCAGGCCGGGTCAGCGCGTCGTTTCACAATGAAAATCCCCACGCGTCGACGAGGTCTTTATAAATCCGTATTCATTGTCAACGACGGTCGCGGCTCGTACCCCCGAGGTATCGATTTCACGGGCGACCAGTCAATTACCGGGCAAATCCGCGCAAAACCGCGCCGCGGATAATAATTACACGCCAGCCAGTTAGCGGGCAACCCGGAGCAGGGGGTCCGGGACTCGAGCAACGCCCGAGTTACGACCCATATTCTCCGTATCATAATTTCACCGGTGTTGCCGTATAAATTACGACCCCGCTGGCTGTAACTCATAGCCGACCTTCGGTAGCAAATTATAATTACGGCCGTGTAGCGATTCGTGACTAACGATCCGCTCGAATCCAGCGCCGGGGGAGTCGAGCGTGTTTCTCGGGGCGTTCTCCGGCAGAGGTTTGCGTTCGAGCTGTTCGCAATAAGGCGGCGGTGGGGGGGGGGGTGGAGGTCGTCCTAGGGTGCGACGTACCCATTGAATCCGATGCACCGATGATTAACGAGATCACGGGCCAAACGGCGTGTCCTCGACGCGACCGGAGAAAACGCGGCTCGATCTCGAAACAACGAAATTGCAGCTCGTATGTCTTCGCGGACGGCTCGCGGTCGCTTTCGATTGTAATCCGTGAGCAAGCTCACGTTTCTAGGGACGCTGATGGATCTATCGGGCTCGCCTGGGATGATTGATCGAACCTTGAGTTCTTTGTTCGATGAAAACCCGTGATTGTTGGTTTCATTAGAGATGTTAGATATCCTTGTTATCCGGCTTTAGGACTATAATTTTCTGAACATTGTTAATTAAAGGTGGAGAAAGGTCAAGGTTCCTCGGGGTTTGAAGAACAGTCTCCGACACGTATTATCGGGATCGTGGGCAGAGGAATGTTGATTGGCGCGATCTTTTATGAACGTTATCTTCCACTTTCCTCGTCGGGAACGGTGTTCTTATCGGAATTTCGCTGGTGATTCGAAGATGAGCTCAACGGCATGTGCTGCGGATGGTTCCCAAGGTCCGCCGTTGTCATCGCTAATTCCAGCGCGGTGCAAAAACCGCTCGGAGCCGAACGGTTATGGTCGTCGGGCATGCACTGACCAGGCTCAAGCGAATCCTCGGAAGAGGTCCGCGTAAATCGTCATCGTGGATCCTGCGCGAGCTTAGATCACGGCAAATGGGCCGTGGACTTTCTATTCGTGGAAGGGACCTTGAAGCTCGTGGACCCCGGGTGTCGTTGAACTCTTCTTCGGCGAGCTATCGAACACCCGGAAACAAAACGATAGTAGCCTCTTAATGGCTGTCTCGCTAATAAAGCATCCTCTGTGAAGTTTCATCGGAAATTTTCAACGACAACGTTTAACAGCGATCGAACAGGAGATTTATCGCTTGAAATTAAATGCTCGCCTGGATAGCCTTAATCACTCGCTACTGGAAATTTCTATTGTGTTAAAAAATGTTCATTCGTAAACATCCATTCAGGTATGCATCGAGATAACGTGGTTTTATTAATCAGGCATTCAGTGGGTTAATAAAGACGGTGACGCAGCCTGGTATGACGGAATGCGGCGTTTCGGAATTTGATCTTTGAAAACAGAGTCATGCAGCTCGAGGAAATATTTGGAGATTCTCGAGATAACAAATTTTTTTACGGTATTCCCCATTTTTTGAATGTTCGATCTTACGATTCTACAGTTACGTTCATCTACGTAGACCGAGTCTATCCGGTTCCCGCCCCGAAATTTACAAGTTGTTTGGTCCCGTTACGACCGGGTCGTCTGGTCAACGGAACGATAATGCGGATAGGCCAACACGATAACTCGCGTCGATCTGCACCGCGTTTCGGGGCGGATACGGTCTGACATAAGCGAGCAGGAATGCTGTTTTCCGAAGATCGGTTTAGCGTATCGATGGTCCTGGTTCGCGTTGCATGTGGTCTTCATTATGCAAACGATACCTTCTTGGGGAAAAGACCCGGCGGGAAAGAAGATTGCGGGTTTTTACGTGAACGGAAAGGCAAACGGCGGTTCCGTCAGCGTATCGTGCGCGAGCGTTCACGGTTTTTCATCCCGGACGCGATTACGTGTTCGCTGGAAACGCGACGTCAGGGCACGTTCACCCAGCGGCGCTTATTATCCGTCCCGAGGACGCTGCATCCGTTTATTAAGCTAAGTGTCCGTTCGAGAACGCGGCTGGGTGTCCATTTGGGAGAAGAACTATTGCGAATGATCTTGAGAATGATCTTGAGACACTTATCGCGTGAATACTGTGTTGAGAGTGAGTTTCTCGGAATAATGTTAAAATCATCGGTTTTGCTTCTAAGTGGACACAGCTTGAAGTTATTGCGATAATTGAGTTTTACTTCTAAACGGACACTTAGCTTGAAGTTATTGCGGTAATTGAGTTTTACTTTTAAGTAGATACCTAGCTCAACTACCATGGATTTTATCAATACAATTCTGTTATCGATGGACACCTAGCTTTATAACAGACGGTCGCAAACTGTTATTGTTTGAAACGATGGATTTTTCTCGCGTTTGCTTCCGCCCTTGCAGACGAACATGACCGACGATCGGTTCCGTTCACACGCGATCGTGCGATTGTCCTTTATCAGGGGTAATTAATCGGTCGGCTGATTCACTGGCGAGTTAATACACTCGGCGGCGCGAGCGAGCGAGGTACTCGCGGCACACGGTATATTTAAATTCAGCTGACTGAAATAACTTCTTCATCGATATTAATAACCCTGCCCGGTTTCTGCGGACTGAATACCAACGGCCGGATAAGGTTTCCCGTCGGCGCAAAAATCGACCGACCTCCGTGTGCATCGATCACTCTGACACTCTCCGAAACGGTGTCTCAACAGCTGTTGAACGCGCTGCTGCACGATGGAAACGTATCTTCTCACGTGAGTCACCGTAATCGACATTTCGCCGAGGGATTTTTTGGTTTCTTTCTATCCGCGCGTGCGCACGCTCGCGTTCGTGTACCGATTTTGTGCCCCGTAAAGTCTCCCGCGAGAGGGGGGAGGGTGTTGTAGGAAGTGACAGAAAAACGAGAGACAGGGAATTTTAACCTTCGTGCTTCGATTATATTACAGATATTCCAATAATACCTCTATGGAACTATGAAAAATAAAAGTCACTTTTAAGTGTAAGGTCGTATAGGATAATGAGCATGTACATTGAATATACTGGGACACAGTGTCAGAAAATATGATCTGCAGTTCGGGAGACTTCAACGCGTCGTACGGGAGCATGTTCGCCTGGCTCGAAGCCATTTAATTGAGTGACTGACGAAGGTCTCGTTACGGATTGATTTTTTAATAATAGCGGCTTGTAGCATTGTGCAAAGGTATATAATTATATGAACAGGGAATTAATAGCTACCTCAAGTAGGCTCCGAAGGACGCGACTGCTTTCCAAACTGCACTTACTGCTCTCGCTCGCACGATCGACCGGAAATCTGTCGATCTATTTATATTCTCCGTTTCAGCGGAACAAAGGAAAGTCGGCTTTGTTTACAAAAATTGCAGATTTGCGAGCTGTATGTCCGTTGTTCTTAAGGAAAGATTGAAAGAAGACTTACGCGACGCGACAACGGCATTTCCCCGCGGATTGTCGCGAAGATTCAGCGAAAGGATGATAACGTAACCGAGCACACCTCGTACGGATTCACGTGCCGCGAATTCCGCGCACGTCTGTCGCCGGCGTAACAAGGCGTCGCCCCAGCGGTCTCGCGATTGTTAAAAGCGAAGCTTCGGCGACACGCTCACGCTTGAGAGTCGGGTGAATGGGATCGGAGTATCTCGCACCGGCCGCGAAGTATTCAAATAATCCTAATTGGCCGTCGACCCCGCGTTAAAACGCGTGTCGGCTCCAAAACATGTCGCGTTTCGGCGTCGAAATTCCTGCAACGTGTTCCGAGACAAAGCCAAACGAAAGTCCAGGAGACAGGAGTCGAGGAAACGGCCAATGGAGGCAACGGGACGGTTCGTCGTGCCGAATATGCGGTTTGTACTTCGCGAAGGAGAAAAAGAAGAGAAAGACGTTCCTGTTCTCGCGAATTTGCGGGTTCTTTGACCCCAACGGACGGTTCTTTCGGCGGCGGATTTCTTATTTATCATTCTCCGTTCGTATAGTTCCCCGAAAACGCGGCTGAGGAGCACAATGCGAGAGAGAACCTGCTGCCTACCGCGCCGCAAGGTGAACGAGCGTTTTATGCGACGTCGCCGCGCATAGACGCGTGTCTCGCCTCTGTTCTTCGCCCTTTCGCGGTCCGTTTTTCTGCTCTGTTAAACACGCGGCGGAGACACGCCGGTGACGGGCGCGTTTTGCGAAACGCGGGCTCCGTTTATGTGTTCGGCGCTGCGCGAGGGCGACGATCCTACTACACTGATGCTAGTAGGTCCGATCTTGCTGTTACTTCGTTTTGTTCACTATTGCTCGGAGCGGAAGAATGGGAGCTGTACTTCGATTTGGGAATGAGAAACGTATTCAGTCGAATATTTCGGAGGTACTACTGAAATTAGACGAAATTTGAAGAAATTATGTAAATCTGAATGTTATCCAGTTCTAAGTCGAAGTGAAGTGCTACCTTTCCACGAGCAATGTGTAACCTTTACAGCACATAGATTTATCTACAAAACAGAGTTCCTTTCCTTTCTAGTAAACGCCGTTGCAAAAGAAATCATGTGATAATGAGTTGATGCATTGCTCAAAATTTCCTAATGCCTCCTTGCTCGGTTGCATTCTTTACATTAAAATCCACTATTTTTCTACTCGCTACATTCCCGGCTTCAATGGTTCCAAGGTGATCAACCAAACGTGTTTCTCATCCCCAGTTTCAAAAGTAAATCCCACCTCCGGTGATCAACGATAAATGTACACTAATCTCTTACAAGACTACATGAAAGATTCATGAAAACCGAGTGTCACGCGAATCTGATCGCCTGCAGTTTCGTTGAATGTGAACGGCTACCCTCGATCCATCATCCGGATCCTTTCGCGAGCATATTTCACGCCGTCAGCTCGCGCTGTAAATGTGCTCCGTTTCGACACCTCAGGCGTGTCTCGATAAAATTGTGTGAGAAACCGTCTGGGCGCGAGGCGTTGCTTAGCCACTCTCGCCGATGGATTAATATCCCTTATCTTAGGACTCGTTCTAAACGGGGCCGGCGTTTCCTTTCGAGCGGCCGATCCCGGCCGATGGTTCCGCGGCGACCTTCGTGGCCCGCCGTATTAAGAACAACCGCGAATCCGCGACCTTGCCGGCTCGTATCCTCAGGAAAGAATGGCTTGCCCCTTTTATTTCGAGCCGCCTTCCGGAGATACGCATCAACGGCTCTTTGCAGCCGCGCAGAATATACGACCGCCCAGCGCAGCGGCTGCCGGTTCCGGAACATTCGCGCGGGACCCGCGTTTCCGCCTGTCGTTTTTGCATGTTGCATTCAATGTTAAGAGGACCTTAACAGGGGGAGTGTGAAGATCGTAATGAAGTTAGCAGAACGTCTTTTATGAGTTGGGCGAGGTTAACGTTGATCTACTTCCGTGGAGCGGCTGTGTGTTTCGCGATTTTATGGTCGTCCCGCAGGCTGCTTGTAAGGCTATAGAATTTGTATTGTTCAGTCTCGAAGCGAATCTTCGTGATTCTGAATTGTGTTTGGAAGAACGTTCAGCTCGGAACAACCCTTATATACTTGAGGCACTAAAGAAGTTCGCATTTACACAACAATAAATTTCATTAGCCGATCTTCGAGATCCAGAAAAAACCCTCTTAACTTTATTACGCGTTCTTCGACGTCCCAAAGAAGCGAAACTACAAACAACTCAGCCGTTAAATAAATAAGCCACGTGCAAATGACATCGTGAAAAGCCTCCCCATTCGCGTCCGACACTTTCCTCGTCCGGCTCGTTTGAAAAATGCCGGACCTGTTCCTCGAAACGGCCATCTCCGAACGTGACACGCGGAATGACGAATCCACGGATGGCTCGATAAAACCGTCGCCGCGAGATCCGGGTTCGAATTCCGCGAGCGAGTCGGATCGGCTCTTTGTCCGCGGCGCGGCCCGGCCGCGTAAAAATCCGATGGAAAACAGGTCCGGCTCGATTCCCGAGATGTAATCAGAGTTATGGGGCGAGTCCGATGGCATTATCTAACCCGGGGAGCGGCGTCTCGGGTTCCCCGGTGGCCGTTGTCGCGAAATTTTCTACCGTGGCCCAATGACAAGGTCTGCTCGTTCTGGTTATTCTCTCCTCTTCACCTGTAACCCTGAATCCCCACCCGAACGCGGCCGCTCCCGGAGCTGGCGCGCACCTTCTCGAAGCCGCTCGCGTCGTTCGTTTTTGCCCCGCGTGTCCCCCGCCGTCTGGCCGGCAGAAAAATGTCTAATTGCGGCGCGGGTGCGCGGCGACCCTCCAAGAAGCGATCGGATCGCGCCTCCTCCTTCCCTTCCTTTCTTTTCGCGGCAGGACGAAACCGAGAGGCGGATAGGCTATAAGAAATTTATATGCGCGCCGCGTTTATATACGGACATACGGGCAAACCTGTCCCAGGGTAACGATAAGCCACACGCGTGTAGGTACGTGCGTGCACGCTGCACGCAGCCGCTCTTTTCCGCCGTTCGCTCACCCTCGCGTGCTGGGCACCGCCTCATCCGGACCCGGCCGGATATTCCGCGCGCCAAGGCCGCTGGCCCGAAAGAGGCGCGGTGAAATATCGCTTGGTAGGTGTTCGGTAATTAATTATGAATTACAAGAGGTAACTTTAAATGCTACGATGCTGTTCGGGTAACGCGGTGTCGGAGATCGATGGGTGTTTGCTTGGGAGTTAGGAGGTGCTCGGGGTTTTGGGTTCTTTTGATTTCGATGTTTCTGGATTTTAATGTTCTTTGTATCTGTGTGTGTTGACATTTGTATATTTCTAAGCTTTGTATCTTTAAGTCTCTGTATCTTGGTGTTTCTGTATTTCTAATTTCTGTATCTCTGTATCTCTGTATTCCTAAATCTCTGCGTCTCTATATCTCTATATCTTTGTATTCGTAAATCTCTGCGTCGCTATATCTCTATATCTCTATATCTCTACATCTCTGTATTTCTATATTCCTAAATCTCTGCATCTCTATATCTCTATATCTCTGTATATCTATATTCCTAAATCTCTGCATCTCTGTGTATCTATATTCCTAAATCTCTGCATCTCTGTGTTTCAATATCTCTATATCTCCATATCTCTGTATCTTTGTATTTCTTTATATTCATATTCTTACATCTTTGTATCTCTATATCTCTATTTCTGTGTTTCTCAATTTCTATATTTCTATATTTCCACATTTCTATATTTCTATATTTCTATATTTCTATATTTCCATATTTCCATATTTCCATAACATTCCTACCAATTCCCACAAACAACAGCTAAGCTAACAAGCCAAACTAGCCACATCCATTTAGCCCTATATACACACAACCTTCGCCTAGCACTAAAAAATACGCAGAGCAAACACCACACAGTAGAACCAATAATATTTATAACTCGAAATTACCATCGCTCATCACAAGATTAAGATCTCCGGCAATCCCCTGAAGCCTTAATCACTGCTCCGTCCGTTAACAAGAATGGATATCCGGAAACGATTAAGGAGTCTGAAAAATCTCGTACCTGTCGCCCGCGAGAAAACACACAGCGACCGGTAGTCGGTGTAACCGGGCTACCGCCTTTGATTCCTCTTCCGACGATGTGTCCTCACCGTCAGATAAACGTGATTTGTGGGCCGCGCGCGGATCCAGCGCGAACCTCCTTATCTCCTCGGCGGACAAGGGTAACACGCGCGAGACGTGTTCGCGGCGACGGGCAGATAATACAATAATGTATAATTATAACAGCGAGTTCCGGGTCTGGGTCTGGGTCGGTGAGTAACCGGTATGCGCGGCGAGATAATAAATCGGCGGGAACGGCTGAAGCGGCCGACGTTAAAACTCCGCGGTCTCGTGCGGCGTGACGCATCGCGGAATAAATGAAAATGTAATCCGTCGGGGGTCGGAAAAAACGACTTCATCGCGGCCGGAGTGATTAACTCGCCGTCGGGATACGGCTCTACGCGGCTCGTTTTTTATCCTCCGTTCCCGGGCCGTTTTATCGGCCGACGGTGCGAGCGTGCGCGTAACGTGCCCGTTGTCAGACTCTCCGAAGCGGTTTCGCGTTATGATTCATGGCGCGATCGACGCGGCCCGGTGCCGAACACCGCCCTTATTCATCCGCGCGGCGGATAAGAAAGGAACAATTCGAATTCCACGGTTTTCGCAGCCCTGCGGGTTTTTGTCTGATTTAAACATCCGGGTGTTCGTATTTACCGCGCGTCGTAAAACCGTTCGACGTTCGTGTTTAATGCGACGCGGCCACGGTGTAATTCTTATGCAAATTCGTATTTCTGCAATCGCACAAAGACCGAAACTCGCTCGGATTTCTTTCGTTTCCTTTTACATATACGAACAACGCTGTCGGATCGAGATCCCGAAGCTTTAGCGAGAAGCCGAGATATTGTTTCGAATATTTTAGAATATACACCGACGGGGGTGCGGGCTCGACACGGTAACGCGGGATCGGATTAAACCGCGATCCCAACGCGGTGAACGGGTTCTCCTAAATCTCCATAAATTAGCATAAGGTACATGCACGAGGAAAGTTTCCCGAAACGATTTTCCCGGCTCGATTATGCAAAGCCGGAGGGGATGAAATTGGCGATTTGCTCTGAAAACCGGATCCAGTTCCCGCGTTGCTCGCGCTTTGACCGTGATTATGCAAACGATTTCTACTGCTCTGCCGATCGGTCCGTGCGTTACGGAGCCATTAATAGATCGCGAGCGGAGCTTGGTTTTAACGGCCGGGAGAAATTCTTTCCACCGGAATTGATTTACGCGCTGTTCATAAGGAAGCGCATAAACGCGCAAGGTTGAGGCGTGATCTATTAGATACCGCAGTTGGATAACTGTAACGCCACGCCTAGCGAACTTTATGTACCTCGCGGGTGGGAAACGGAATCTAGACTGATTAATCCATTTCATAACGCCGAACGATCATTTTAATCGGCGCGAGCACGCGTTGTCGATTGCCGCTGATTACCGCGAGGACGTTGCTCGCCGAGGAAAGCGCGAAACAGGAAAAAGCATCCAATTAACCGGGCAGGAAATTATTTACAATGCTTATACAACATCTGGGTATGCTTACTTTTATAAACAGATTAATCTGATAGGAGATTGTACAATACCGTCGAAGCAAATTTAAAATCGCGCGAACCACCGGAGGGTACTTCGTTTCCAGCGCGCTCGCAGGAAGTGAAACCGGCCAGGAAACATTCCCGACAGCCGCGAACACCTACGAAATATCTACGCCGGCCCAATTGCCGCGTATCGAATCACGAATGAACGTTAACCGCGATCAAAGCGGCCGATCGGCCCGTTTCCCTTAATTCGACGGACGGCCGCGGTCGTATCCTAAAATTGCGAGGCGCAATATCACGGCCGACCTTCTTCGCGGCGTATTTTGTGGCCGTGAGAGAAAACCGACACGCCGCGGCGGCTCCGTGGATTTTCCCGTTCGTGTGACGCACACAACGAACGCGGCCCGAGTGAATATGTAATCGCACGAACAGGTGCAACGCGTGTCATTCACTGTTTTCATATTTGTCCGACGCATTCCGGCTTCTGCGTTAATCCTCGCGGCAGAACCAGTTGCAATCGGGATCTCTGTTTCCAATTACTGTCCACGTCGATTAAAATCTCTCGCGGTGCGCCGCCGTAAATTTTGACCCGCCGGGACACGCTCGTGTACCATTCGCCTCGCCGCGTATGCCGCGGTCCTTCTTTTCGCTGGTAACGAGAACAGTTTTGTCATTTAAATTGACCAGTGCCTTGGCGACAGGGAGCTCCCGCGGTTTCAAAATTATGGACGTACCGTGCGTTTGGATCGTGAGATGGTTCGCGAATTGACTAGCGTGGACGTTAACATCGGCGGAATTTTATTCGGCGAAACGGAAAGTGACTCGTGGAAATCTATGGTAATCCGCTTCTCGTTTTGCCGTGTCTGGCAGGTTCTCATTCGGAACGTTGATTCATTGAAAGGAAAACGGAGGTGTAATTTTATTTGCTACGTGAGAAATTTGATACTGGTGCTATTAGAATTTTTAATTCGAAGCTTTCCACGCGTGTAATGGAATTTAATGAATGATTAAGTATATCTGTAGTCTGATTACAAGGTTGTAGGCATGTAACCGCGTCGCTCGAGTAGGCGGGTTGGTTATTTGTAAATCCATAAATAGATAATTGGCCCAGACTGTGTCTCGTAGAGTTGTAATCAGAAAGTTAGAGTTAATCCGCGCGTCGCTCCAGTGACTCGAACGCGCGGCAAGTGGCATCGGTGATTTCAACGCGTGGCAGACGCGATCGCCGCGCTCGATGCGTCGCGACTTTCTCCAGAAGCTGTTCTGCCTCTCTCATAGGGGGATACGTGACAGAATTGATTCGTGACTTCATTCCCGGGGATCTAGTGTTTACATAAGAAGCTCAACAATTCGAGGCTTAGATGAAAAGTTGATAACCTGTTACGCGAAATATGCACCGTCTTTATTAGCTTGTTATAGGCTCCTAGCGATTTGCTTGTGTTTGATAGAGTGAAAGTTGGGGATCCCTTTGAATTCTCTGTTCCAGAGTAGCGATAAAAGATACTTTCATCTCCTCTTCGGCATTTAAAATTATAATTGAGGTTCGATTCAGTTGTATCTGGAGATATTAATTGTACTTCTGATAATTAAACTGTGAAGCTATAATTTATACACTATATTTCAATAATTGATATTTCGAATTTTACAGTTGCATCGTTAACATACTCGATCACATTGTAATTGTCATACCATTCGAATTATCAAATTAAACCGGCATTTCTATCAGTTTTCCCTCTTCCGTGGTATTTTCTGCTTCGACGTTCGCTCTTCCTTCTCGTCGTCGGCAATCGACGAATGTTTTCGCGCGATAGACCGCTGGAATTACATGTTCATCGCGGCGACCGATAATTACGGAATGCAGGAAAGGCACGAAGCGGAATCCGCGCGATGCCGGGATCATTTTGTTCGCGCTCTGTCCACCGGTGGACCGGCTTAACGAACGAAGGAGGATCTCGAAGGACACAGGGCTTTGCGATGACCATTTTAAATACCGGTCAATGCACCATCTGACTCATGAACCCCCGACACGGGAATAAAACGATACGCGACTGCTCGATGTATTAAGGCGTTTTATTGTGCACGCATCGCGTCGTCTTTGTTTGAACCCGAAATTACACTGAACACGGTCGGGGCCCATTAAACATTAATAACTTTAATTGATATTTAATTACGACATATAACGCTTGGATGGACTCTTTATTGAGATGAGAGGGAACAAAAGGTAGTCGATGGTTTGATAGCTAATTAAAAGGGAAGTTTATCTGTAGGTTTTTTATATACTCCTCTGGTGTTGGTAAAAGTTACTGCGGAGATTTAAGTACTGGCTTTATAAAAATATTAAAAAACATCCAGTGAATCCTTTCACCAGTTCCCTAGTTGAGATTTACTCTTCCAGTCGTTAACGTTTCTATACGTCCACGCATCAAGTTCTTAGAATATGAAATTGTCCCGAGCAGCTTCTAAATCCTGAAGCGTCACAAAGTGCGTCCATGCTGTGAAATCAATTCATGCGTTCGAAAATGATTGCTCATAACTGATCGCTGCGATCGCCTTTTTGGGACGAAAACAATGAAAAGATTTATGACAGCGTATTAAAGGTCCGGCCTTGCTTTCGACTCGTATTTTTTCTGATATCGTTGTCCATTAACATCCTGCTCGACCCTGGAGCGTAGAAAAATGTTTAAACAAAGATCTATACCCGTTGAGATTAATTAGATCACGTGGGAGATTGTGGGCACTCGTTGCGAAAGTGAGGACACCGCTTCATCGGATCAGAAGACGAATTGAGAAAGGGTTCGCTGCGCTCGCGATCAACGGGATGAATTTCCTTTCTTCGTTTTGTATACTTACTCATAAGAGGTTTATTATAACAACGGTATGAATAAATAACCGTTTCGGGGATACTTTATATGCGTTGGCCGGGCGTGAAAAATATTACATACTTTTTAATTGGGGGAGCGTTGTCGCTAACGCGCACGGTGACGCTCGTAAAGAATGATGACACGTGTCGTAACAAACGCCGCGTATAATCAAATTTAATACGGTTAATGGAAAAGTGAGCCGAGACACTTTCTGCGGGCCGAAAACCGCTGTCATTCCCGAAAAAAACGTGAGAAAGGCCATCCGTTGCACAACCGGAGGCATAAATATCTACGCGCAATAAAGTGCGAAAAATAGACGTCGCGTTGCGCCACTGTAATCAGCGTCTTCGTTTCTTTGTTACTGACTTACGGTCTTCATTACAATTTTACAATTATCGTGTTGGTGATTTAAATTTCATTGAAAATTTCCGCATCCTGCTCATTGCCTCTGGCAAATATCAGTGAACGATTGGATATCCGAGAAATGAAAGGAAAACCAAGAAAGTTCGACGGTGAGCGGCGAACCTTAATTACTAGTACCGTGCTTAACTAAACGAAGGGATCTTAGAATATTAATTACCGCCTCACAATACACGTTGTTGTAATAATACGCGGTGATGCAAAGGTGTCGCAATCCCGCGAAGGCCTAATGGTAGTATTAATAACGGAGGTTTCGGGCTAAAAATCCGGCGTTAAGTGCTAATCGCTAACTGGCCGTGACCGTTGACCCGCAATGAATGCGTTTCAATTTGTAAACATCAAACGATTATCCATCTCCTCGCCGTCTACCACAAATCCCTAATAAATCTTCCACGAATCCCGAACAAAATCAAAACCCAGAACACACTGGATCAATCATTCCACCCCTACAGACTCCAGAATCGAAGACTATCTCTCCACCCAGAACAAAGCGAAAACTCCCCAGTTCGAACTCTCGTCTGAAAGGAATCCAGACCAGTGTCGAACAAACCAATAAACAGTCTCGCACAGGGGGCTCGCCTGGTCTCGCGTCGCGATGCAAATCCGGTATCGCGGCGGGAAAGGAAGGCAGCGTTATGAGCTCCGCGCGCGCATTCGTCCGGACCAGTTCAGGCGAGTTTGAGGCCGAAGGCGAACCGCCTCGACCCACGAAAAAGCACGAGCACGACGACGAAAAGTGAAAGGAACAACGAAGAAGGAGGGCGTACGGCCGGGTGTGTGGAGAGGCGGGGCAGCGAGGAAAGGAGCGCGAAAGACGAAGAGGGAACGGGACGGACGGAAGGTGTCTGTGGAAGCTCCCCGACCTAGCATAACCGCCTCGCTGTGCGGCGAGACTTCGAAATTCCCCGGGAACCCGTACGACGCGAACGAGTTTCTCCCGTGGAAGAAAAAAGGTTTTATGATGATCCGAGAGGAGAGCCGCAACCCGATGAAAATCCGCGTCGGTCGTTTCGGGGAATCCTGGGGAGTAGGTCCGGCTCGGCGTCGACCTTCGCTGCGAAACCGATGGGTCCTGGAACAGGACGAGCGTTTTACCGGGTGGCTCTGTCCGCTTTCGACGGAACGGCGGCCTTCGATTACGACTGTGACGGCCGCGGCCACTTCGGCCGCCCGTCATCGTCCGCGACAAAGAGCTAATCAACGGGCCTTGGAAAGCTCCGGAAAGCTGTCCGTCACCGGTGCATCCTCCGGATGCGAGTCCGGCGCCGCGACCGTGACCTTGGACACCCGGAAAACGGATCCTTCGAGAAGGATCGCCATAAAACGCGGCGCAATCTGCTTTATTGCTTCGTCGCGGATGTGGACCGTTTAGGGTAGCAGCGATCCGGGATCCGGGATTTATCGTTGATCCAGTTTAATTGTTATTTTATTGGCAGTCGGAAGGTTATTTTATAAAGGGATCCGTTTGGGCACTGTCTTTAGTGGCAGTTAGTTGACGAGACGATGTTTATTCCGTTTGGTACTGCCTGGTGGATATGGGCACTTTTATGAGGACTCGCGTCTTCCTGTGTGTATTATCATAAAAGTGGCGATAAATCTCTGCAAGTGCGGTATCCTTAATCGTACACGACAGAAACCGGTCGCTTTTAATGGTCCGAGTGTTAACTATCTATTAGGTGTAATGGGGATCATTTGTTATTCTAGTGATAAAGGAATTGTTGCCTGGAAACCGTGAGCGACGGTGATCAATTTCAGCTGATGCATCGCCGATCTGGGAGATCGTCGAGTGTTCTCTTTGGATTAGAGGATGGTGACCTGGGATTAAGTTTTTCTTTGTTGCCGATGGATCTCTCCGCCAATCGGAATCGAGGATCGTAGGTATTATTAGCGGGCAGAATGACGTTCTGTTCTTTGGTATCCAGGTTTCTTGGAGTTACGGTTTCGACCTCGGTAGGATTCGACGTTGTTGATTAACATTTGCATACCTGTATTCGATTCTGATCGGAAGTTAGGCCCGTCGAAGTCATCAACTTCATCGAGAATTTATCGGCGTGGTTCCAGTGGAACCGAGTTTGATCGATCGAGCATTAACTATCAATAACACGTACACGTTGATCAGTAATTACCGCCTCTTGTATACTTTCTATCTTTATGCCTGCTTTACGATGTACCCGGGTTACTAATTATCCGTTTATATTAATCATTCCAGCGTGGAGCTCGCCTGCTTCTAACGCCCGGGATATTTTCGTTAACGCGTCGGGATAATCAGCGCCGCGGAACCGAATCACAGCAGTAACTTGCCAGTAATGGCGGCAATAACTCTCGGTTGACGGTCTAACTACGTCCGGTCTCATGATTTCGAGACGCACCGGCCGCGGTTGCGGTTCACCGGAAGAAAGCCCCGACTGAATGATCACATTTCGCCGGTAATTTCTTCCCTCGCGGATTCCACTCGTCGATTACCCGAGATTTTGTAATTTTCCCTACTTCTCGCGGGTTATTAGTATCCGACCGCGTAATATGAAAACCATGTGGGAATTATTAGATAACTGAACAACACTGGGCGTTAAACGAGGCTGATCGGTTTCTTTGATTGTCAAGGCGTTGCTCGTTCATTGTTTCAGATTAATGAGGTAGAACATTAAATTGTAGGCTTGTTGAATAGATCGATCTATTCACCTCCTGACACTAACGATCTATTTACCAATGTGTCCTGATTGAATTGCGTTTTACTACAAAAACGGTTCCTCGAGGTTCCTTCATTTTCTCGATGTTCCGTCATTAAACGACAGACTTGTATGCAATTTCAATGTACCAAATAATCAATTATCTATTTTCCCGTCTTGTTTTCCTTCGTGGACACCTGCAATCGTCGAGTCTCTAAAATCCTTTCCAACGAACGTTGTCAAACACTTGACACGCCGCTCGACGCCAACACCGACGCCGAGCGGATCGGCGTTGCGTTCGTTGCCTTTCGTTCTTGCCTCACCGCCTTGATTTTTTATACATATATTTCTCGGATCTCGACAAAGGATCGTGCGAACAGAATGTTTCATTCGGCGTGTGTTCGCACGCACGCGACGGTCAAACGGAGCGCGGACCCTTGCGCCAGATCACGAATCGGGTTGCGGCGAAGACCTTGCCTCCTTTTTCCAGCGGGAAATCATCAGCATTCCACGGTTTATTGCGAGGTTGCGCCACCTCCGCGATCCTTACGCAAATCACGATGCAACGCCGTGACAAATATCCGTCCGGTCGACAGATGCTCGTCGATATTCTAATGGCGCGCTCCTGGACGAGACTCAACGCCGTAACAATCACGAATCGACCGGCGCCGGACGATTTTTTGCAGATTTTAATGAATCGTTTCACAATTATGAACCTCGTCGCACGCACCTCGTGTTCTTCAGGGGATTTCTGCCGTAAGCGTGTAATTACGGGCGGTGCACCGACGAAAGGTCATTATTCGCGTATCTTTCCAGCGAGACTAATTGTTCTAGCACCTTTCTTAACAAGCCGTGGCCATGGATCGTTTTCTGGAATAATGAGTTCTAATTAAATTCATTTATTCTGCTTACTTTGTTAGTGTACATTGTACTGAAATGTTAATAGAGCAGTGCTGAGCATGGCCTGTAAAGATCTATCGTGAATTTGCATATACATCAACCTGTATATTGAATGTCTGAAATAGCCGTTGTTATTCGAATTCCTATTGTCCTGTTACTTTTCTAGAACGTAAATCCTTCGAAATACTAATCCCTAGTTCAAACCACTCCTTCCTAATTGTAACAAAATAATATTTATCCCTCTTGTCTACAAACTTTGAATCAAATTCTCTTGAACGATTGTAATACAGTGGTACCTGTTTACGAACTGCTCTACGTACGAACTTCTCTTGTGCTCCATTTGGAACTTTAGATACGACCTTAACTTCAAGAAACGAACCGTTTTCTGATCTCAAGTTATAATAGACAACTGAGTTTCGAGATGCAAACTTTTTAAAATACGAACATCGGTTTGAACAAGAAAATAACTATCGACGAAGCTCATTTCGTTGAAGACAAGCTTCCATCAGGCGAGAAAAATTCACCAGGATAAAATATCACGCAAGATCCTTTCCGGGTGGCCTTAAGGTCGACCGATCCGTCGATCATCCTCGAAGTGAAGGGACATCCAATCTATTTTAAAACGTTTTCCTCGTACAGGATCCGATTTGCATGCAACCTGTCCGTTGACTATCGTCACGCGGTAGGCGGCGGTTTCAGCCCGAGGAAATTGTTTCGACCGACGTGTGTCTCGACGGCGGTCGTCGAAGGTGACGCGATAAATCGGTAATTCCCGTTCACGATCGCCGGCGCGCTCATTGAAATTTATGCGCAATTACGTCGCTTTAGTCTTCCCCGATTGCCCGCGATCCGCCGGCGAAGGTTGCTCGCCAGCGAATTCAGAGTACCGCCGGGAAGTTCGGTCGCTTCTTTGTCGAAAGAGTCATTGAAAAACAGCAAATTATCGTGGGGCAATTACAAGCGAGCGAAATCGACGTTTCGCCGACCGTTTAGCCGCTGGAAACCATTATCATTCGGTTAATCGTCGATTAAATTCCGGTTACGGTTTGTCCGGAAACGAGTCCTTCGGGATTATTCATCGGCTGACAGATCCGATAGACGAAGCGCGCTCGATCGGTCTCGAATAAATCACGCTCCGCCGAATGATCCGCCGATAGAACGTCGCGATAACGTCCTTCGACGCTTTTCGTGCGTCCACAGGAAATCCTAATTCGCCGGTGAATTTCCAGAATTGCCGATTAGACTCGTTGCGCGAGCGCCGGTTCCACGTGATTGACGGTTCCCAATGAAGACGCGAATGACGAACTTCACTCGGGAATTGAAGAGTGAGATTCTTTTCCGGAGATTTCTGTGTTCGGAAAAATCAAAGACACTCGGTTTGTTTGCTCCACGCCTGTTTAATCCGCGGCGTAATTTATTCTCTAGTCGTCCTTCTTATTTTATAGCCTTCTTATTAAATTGTGTATTCCCCGCGAAACGCCGCAGTATATCAATAAGAAAGGATATTTACGAGATAGGCGTGCTCCTTCGTATCGGATTCCGATGGCTCGCCCGATTACCTGTTAGTTATACTTATTTCGTCGAACCTTTTCATTGCTTGAACAACGAGGTATCGTACGAGAGTAATTAATTATTCAGTGCAATTAGTCCTCGATTAACTTCTCGTGTAAAACCTCCACCTTCCGCGCTCGAAAAATCGGTTACACGATACTTTGTATATTACTTTCAATTCTGGGTCGTGTTTCGATATCGTTTATACCAGAGATCGTTCGATCCGGTCGTCCTTAAACATCGCGAAGTGCGCCACACCGATCGCGAAGGACGCTGCGGTTTCGGTGAGTGATTAGGGGATCGATACACGGTGTACGGTAACACGGAAGTTCGCGGACGTTTCGAAAAAACGAATGAAAGATCACCGCGCGGCGCGAGCCGGAACGAAAACAAGCGAAGAGCCGAGAGTGGCTCGCGTCGCGGGCGACTTCTCTTCCTCGCGATCATTTTTCTTACGCCCACGACGAGCGGCGACGCTTAGTCTGTTCAATGGCCGAAGCGACACGGAACGGTGCTCCTCGTTGATGTATTCCTCGAGGAAACGGAGTGCGGACACTGCGGACCGCTCCGAGAACCAGGGATTTTACTTAAGGAACTGTGTTTCCGTTCTCGATCACCTCGATCGCCCAATCAGCGTTGAATGAAACGTTCATTGAATTCGATGGAAAGTTAATGGTATTCTTTTACCGATTCCAGAGATTGCAGTATTCGTAACGCGCGTTACTAAGCTTGACAGTGTTCTTTTTGTAACGTTTATTTATTGAACGGGGAAAGCAAACATTCGTGTGGCAGCTTACTAATTAATTAGAAGCTTATTAAAAGTAATGCAGCAATATTGTAATACAAGGAGGCAGCGATGGATTCCAGAAAAATCCTGCACGAGCATTGAAATCACCAGAAGATACCGCTTACCATGCATCGAGATCACTCGCGCGGTTTCAGTAACATATCCGCGATATTAACAACCCGCAATCTGTTTCTTATTAGTTGCGGCGCTGTGTAGTATGCCGCGATTTCAATTAGCCGGGATTACGGCTAAAGTTCAAACCATCCGTCTGTTCTACGAAATATCTGTAATCTGTTAAATTATATTCTCCTCTCTTAACGTTGTGTTTATTCGTGGCATAACAGATGCATTGAATGCAACTATTTTTTGCAGTAACTCCGTTAATGTATCTCTGCATTTATCACACAATTTCCTACAACACGAAAATCGAGATTACAAATACTTAATAGCTACCAACGGTGCCCTAACGTTCGTTACTTTACCAGCAATACTTTCACTACTCTAAATAACTCTACATACTCGCAATAGCAAATAAAACAAAACTTACACTGAAGATTGAAACCCGTATTGCTCCCAACCTAAGATCTCAAGATGATTTACAACACAACATATCGAGTCGCGCATTCAATTTTATTCCAAGCTCCGCTTAAAAATTTCAGCTGTAATCCTCGCGGTATCCTAATTCTATCGCATAAATGTTCCGCAGGTGTTCCCATATAAATAATTAAAACCGTGCATTGAACTGTAATCGAACGAGCCAAACATGAAGCTTCGCACTGAAAACCCAAGAACGCTCTGGCCGGCGAAGCGCCAGTTCCCAGCGCAATTATCGGTCGCGTCGCGACACGAAGAGGTTCCGCCGGTGGGTGGAAGAATAGGCGGCATAGACTCGCCCACGATCGATCGAAAACCCGTCCGTCGTCCCGTTCCGCGAATAATTAATTCAGTCTTGGTCCTTGGCATACAGAGTCCCCGAGAGCGCTTGGGTCCGTAGGACGCCTATAAATTCCAGCCGGGCCGGCCGGCGGAATGTGGATTTTTCAGCGGTTACAAACGCGTGCAAGGGCAAGGCTTTTTTGCCGTGCACGCGCGTGTGCGTGCACGCCTGTACGCGATCGCGCGCGCGGGTACGGTAGGAGGAAAGAAACCACCGGGCATCCGTGTTCCACCGAACCCGGACCGAACACGCCGCAAAACAAAGGGAAACCAGACTCCGGGCGGGCCCAGAGAGGGATCGGTCCTCCTTCGAGGACGAAGGTAAACGCACCTTCGCCTCGAGACCTGGATAACGGATGCACTCCTCCGTGCAACAGGTGCCCGAGACACAAAGGCGCGGGCCCCGAAGGCTGGACGGTCGCGGGAGGAAAATCGTAATTGAGTTTTATAAATAACCACCGCCGGACGGAAAGTCCCTCCGCGAGTACACCGCTGCGCGGCCGTAACGCGGGATTTGTTCGACTGTTTATTGTTCCGCGACGACGATTCCACCGCGGTGGAATTTCTCGTGCCATTTTGAGAGGATCGGGACGGGTTCTTTGTCTGAGGTTCCTTTCGAGTACTTCGAAGCGGACGAAGGAAATCGAGTCGCTGGGACGGATGGAGTTGATGTTCGAAGAAGTTGGAATGTATTTGGATTAGTGTAATAGAGGCTTGGAGATGTGTTGGAATGATTGTATTTAGATTGGTGTAATAGAGGAGTGTTGTAATGTGGATTAGGAGAGTGGACGAGTTTGTTCTTGGAAGTCCGATGGTAATATATGGTAACTTTAAATGGGATATTTTGAAGGATAATGGATAGTTTGGAGATAATGATCGAGTAGAACAATGGAAGGAGATTGTTAGTGTTTAAGGAATATTGATGGGAGCCCGTTCGTTGTTATTGTACCGAGCGTCGGCGCGCTGAATGGCTGACTGGCTCTCGAGCACGGCCGTTTTCGGGCATTATTTAATTGACTCGTCAATTAATGCGTTTCCCCCTGCAATCTTCGTGTTCGCCTCGAAATCATGCCTCCTGCAAAGAAAAAGAAAGCGAAAAGCCCGCCGCTGTCTTAAATCAATTATATGCGCCGCTTACATCGCCGTAACTCATTGCACGGCCTTAATCTCAAAATACAAGATCAGGAAAAGTAATAAACGATCGCGCAGTAATGGCCGACCTTGGTAACCGATCTGGATCACTCGCATTCCCTGCATTCTCGAAACTTCGGGCCCGGCCGATGTGCTGGCAACGCGTTTTCGGGTTCCTATCGTAAATGTGAAAGTCAGTTTGTCAATCCGAAAGTCACCGGTCACATGATCGGTCCCGCGACCGAGAGCAATTCCATTCTTGGTAAGGATTTAATCGTAACGCGATGACTTCGAGACGAGGGCGATGAAGATCCCTCGCGAACGACTCTGTCTCCGATTACTCGAGTGACTCGTTTCTTTTGGAGGAAACCTTCGCAGCTCTTCAATGTCGCTGTAGAAATATGAATTTCATATTTTCTATACAATACTACAAAGATTCTTCTCCTTCCTTAGCGTTTCAAATATTTAGTTCGATGCTTTAGCACGAAAATAAATGATTCTTCAAGTTCGTTTCTAGTACGTAATTACACTAAATATATTTATACCAACACAATTCCCCAAGACAATTAACCCTTTGCACTCGGAAGTATTTCGCTAGATATATTTAACATTTGCCAACTAGACAGATGTTTTTTTAAAGGAACTCAAAGAGAAATCACAAGCGAATTGAGAAACAAAGCTTCTTTATCCCAATATTTCACACATCGACGCATTATACATAGTTCAGTAGTAAATATCAAATTTTATAGTTTTGCTGCATCAAATCAAGTGGTGATTGAGAGTCACCTCTCGAGTGCAAAGGGTTAAGCAAAGCGACATTTCCATCAATAGAAGGCGTAATTAACCCTTTGAACTCTGTAGGCTCCAATATTGCACCAGGAATAATATTAGATATGTTAATGAATCTTAAAGAAACTACCCTACAATTAGATATTTCACACATCCAAATTTTGCACTAAAAAGGAAACTAAAAGATCTAAGAAATGTTACAGCATTTCTCATTTTCGCTAGGAATACTATAAAAATTAGTTGCAGTTGCCGATAGATTACAAAACGATCTGGAGTGCTAAGGGTTGAAACTAATTTCAACATCCAGTCCATCCAGAAAAATTTCTTAAATCCCCCTCGAGAATTCCTCCGCGCGAAGTACGGTCATTTGATCCGAACGCTTCGGCATTCCTCTGAGAACGACACATACCCGAAAAATCGTACTACAGTCGAGATCCAATCTTCTTCCTCGATGGCCGCCAAGATAACGACGTGGCACACCAGAAACGACATACAATTCCTCCTCGATAGCCCGCGTCGCCAATTAAAGCGATTCCATCGCGGTCCTTCGGCGCGAGCGAGCGAGCACGGGCAAAAATTATCATATCAGATGTGCATCCCGTTAACGTCGGCTGCGTGGGAGGCAACGAGCAGCGCGCGGACAAGAAGCCGGCGGACCGTTCCCGGCCGTTAATTGAGCCGAACGACACGCGCGACCCGGCTTTTATAGTCAGCGACATGGGACAATAATCGTTCGCCACTTGCCCCAGGGGCGAGGACGTCACCTCGAAACGAGGTTAATCGGAGGAAAGTGGCCCGCGACAGAACCTGGCCAAACGACACGCGTCCCTCCCTACCTCCTCCGCTTGTCCGCTCGCGTTCTCGCGCCGTCGTCTTCTTACGATGATGTGCGATCCTATCGCGATCCATTTCGCTCGCAGAACCGTGATTAAAGGAGGATTTATGCCTGCACGGGTCGTAGAGCAGGAGGCCAACGCATCGTGACGTTCCTTTTCGTTGTTTAAGTGTTTCAATGTTTGGACACTTTAAGGTCCAGTTCAAATATATTAGAAGATTCAGGTTTATAAATAACATTTGTTGCTTTTAGTACTGAATATAGTAGAATTTAATACAAGTTAAACGCGTTAGTTTTGATAGAGTTTGATATAGGTTTATCATGTGTATTCTATTGACGTTTCCTAAGATTTGGTATTTGCTTCTTGGACTGTCATATATGGCGTCGATAGGAGATTGTTCGATAGACAAGTCGAGGGACACCGGAAGCAGCCATTTCGAATATTCCGCGTTCAATAGCGGAGATTTGTCCGTGAAACGCGATTATATTATGGCATCATCTTTATAAACGTGCAATCTTAATGTAATTGAATAACTGCAGCTTGGGTAATTGAGAATCCATAAAATCGAGGGTACTTAAGACGATGCAGGTTTAATTATTTTTCCAATGAGGATTAAGAATGTTGGCACTCGTCTCGGCTGGATAAACTCTTTGTCGTTTCTTTTATCGTTTACCGCAGCTGTTTGATATTAATTGACCACTTTTTTCTGCGTCTATGCACCGCGGAACGGAAGTTTTATTATTGATCACCGCTTCCATCGTTTTATGCGTCCGGCTCGTATCGCGGGCAAAGTCTGCGGATGTTTAATTCGCGATTATGAGGAGCGATCAGAATATTCGGAGATTTATGCCGCTGGAAATAGTAGAGGTTATAATTCGAGGCGGTCCTCCCGGTCGTTCGGTCGGAAGAATGGCCGCCAACTCGCGGCGCCCACGGTTATCCTCCTTGCTTACCGCATTCCAGCGCTGACGTAACGAACACTCGATTTGTATAATTTTGAACGCGACCGTGGACCCGACTTTTTTTGCCCCTACGCGGTCGATTTGCATTGTGAGGCATGCAAATGCGACCGTCTCCCGGTGTTACGTCGGCCCAGGGACTGGAGGAAATTCGTCCGGTCTCTGTCAGTGTCAACCGGTAATTCTCTTCCGCTCGTTCTTGCTTCTAATTGAGACGTTCGTTTGCAAAACAGACGGGCAGACATCGAGATGATCGATAAAATTGTGTACACGGAGCATTAATTAAGAATCGAGGCACTTGAGTTAAATTGGTAATTGCGTTCGGTAGCATGTTCGCATCAGTCTCTGAATTTTCAATTATTCACCGATTTTAAAGTAATTCCTCTGAGAGACTGTTATTTAACAGTTCGTTATTCCACTTTTAAAGTTAATAACTACGAGATCTACATAACAGATTCACCCTCGTAACCCACTAAAACTTTCAAAGTAAAAACTTTCTCAAAATTTTCGTTTCACTTCCCCTTCGAAGGGAGCAATCAATATAAGTAAAAAAGCGTTTAAGAACCTATAAAATTGTAATCAATCGTGAAAGACTAATCAAACAAATCCTAATCTATCGTTTAACCGATTCCATCGTTTATTGGAGCCTCATGCCTAATGAATTTACAGGCAGTTGAAATAACCCGATCATCGAAATACGGTCCTTCGTTAATGGCAATCAACTCGTTGCGTTGAACTTGTTCCTCACGTGATCCTCCAACGTAACACGTATTTACGTGGACGACCCCGGTTTCGCGGACAATGCGCGTGAGAGTAAACCGGGTCGTCGGGCTACAGGTTTTCAAGCTGTCTATTATCGTGAAGACGAAAGGTCCTCCTCACGGGTTTCAAGTTCTCGCGCAGCGTGATGTAAGCGGCGTAACCGCGTTTATGGCGCTCGGCCGGCTCCCCCGATCCCAATGGAGGGAACGCGATGGCTCTCCGCTACTTGGAAAACGATCAAGCCGCTACTTCGGTCTTCTCTGAAGACACCTATACGCGCGAACCTCTTTCGCTGGTTCTACACAAGCTCCCCCGGCTGCGTAAACTGCCGGCGACGTCGTCTTACCTTCGCGGAGCGAAAAGGTTACCCGAGAAACACCTCGACCGCGCTTTCTTGGGAAATCGAATTAATCGCGAACCGGCCGCTAACACCGAGTTTATTAATACTTTACCTATCGGACGGCTAAAAACCGACGGCGAACAGCTTGGGATTTCTGAGCATAGACGGTAATTACACGAAACGACAAGTCACCTGGTGTAACATTAATCTAATGATTTCTTTCGGGCTTTTTATCGAATAATCGCGTCGACACAATGATTAACGTTGCTACAGGTCTCGCGCCTTCTGCGTGTAAATTAGAATATTTTATATTTCAGCTCGCCGTCGCGTTAAGAATGCTTGTTGTGGGTGTCGGTCGTTTGGCATATTCGAGCCCGCGCCGAAGGAATCCACCGATGACCCGAATAACTCGGTTCTCGCGGCTTGGTCCAACGAACCAAGGATCCGGCTTCGAGCCGCACTGATTCATTATCTGCCTACGCGATCGGGGGTTCTTCTTTTCGGGTGTTGCCCAGATCAGCCTTATTTGGTGGTATTTTTCTTCGAAGAAAGCTACTAGTCGGACCAGAAACTATCAGCGAAACTTTCATTCATTCGTTCAAGTTTCTACAACTTTTGCGTCAATTATAGCATTCCCACCCCTAGCTGAAGTAGCAATAACATCCATCCACACCATCAAACCACTAGAAAACTCCAGTCCCTGACAATACGTTGCGCATTATCTCACAAAAATCAATCTGTCGATCAAACCCAACGTATCCCCATAAATCCATCCAACGGTGAGTACCACCGTGAAATTCGAATATTCCGATCACGTGTAACGTCATAATGAACCAATCACTGGTCCAATCTGCCACGAGCATACTCCGCACGCAGAAGTACGCGTTCGACGCGTTATCTATCGCGATCCCTGCAACCTTTCGTCGCGGCTGCGAGCGAAGTGGGATGCTAAGGGGACTCTCGACGCATTATTGTGAATCGTCGCGGCAATGAGCGGCCACCGAGGAGCCTCGGCTGTTATGCAACCACCTGCGAGAGCACGAGCTCGCCTCGAGTAAGGTCTACGACCAAGGTACGTAATCCCGGGATGGGCAACAACGAAGCCTTCGACGGTATTCCAACGTCGTCCCGACCCTCCCCTGCCCTCACCGCGAGTCTACGGCTTCTCGCCATTGTCGGTCCTCCTCCCTTTCTCTGGCAGCGGCGCTCGCCGTCTCCGTTCCACCTCTAACGTCGCGGTTTTCCATGTGCCAGCCGGCAGAGGACGATGACAGCCTGGCTGGCGTTAGAATTTGCTGGAAGACTTTCTCAACCACACGCGAGGAAAATACCTCCATCCGTCGCCCGGCACGTTTCCCGTAACGTGCGACCAATTGCGTAGTCGGATCCACGGAGGATATTTATAGGGCTTGGTCACTGCTGCCAGGATTCGCGGATCACATGGGGAGCAGTTCTTCCCACGAGTCCTGCCGTTTTGGAGGCGATTTAACCGGTTAACTGTGTCCGACGAGTGTACTCGTCGTGAAACCCGAAATAATATTAATGTTTTTTAATCATTTATTCCTTCAAACGAACGTTTGATTCTTTTTTGTTGTACTTTGGTTTCTTATTTTAGTATTTATTAGGAGTTGACTGGTTAATGAAAGTTTGTCGTGGATCGAGACTTTCGTGTAGCTCCATTTTGGTTCATTTCGTTTTTATTGCTGCCCTTATCTTCTTATTATATTGTACGTTGAATGCTTGTCTCTTCGTGATCGGTTTCCTGATTACGTGAATTCAAGTTGTTTCGTTGGGAATAATTTTCTGGGGAAAGGAGAAGTATATTGTACTGTGGAAGTAAATTTACTAGAGAGCTCGTAATTATGAATACTGAAATTGTTGCTGGCGGGAACGAATTCCGTAGTTTACGTCGAACCGAAACCTGACACGTTTGCATGTTCGAATTCTGAGGCGGTTTCAGAGACAACTGACAGCCAGACAGTTACATTACACGATAGATTTTTTTTATAGAAATACGTATTCACGAGCGGCAATTTAAAGTCACTTAGTTGAGCAACGTGTCTTATGTTATATGGGCGGAGACAATTGGTGATACTAGAGGCACGGAACAGCGAGCGGCATTATCTTTCACTTTATTTTCTTCCATGAAACTTCTGTCAGCGAGGTACACCGGCTCTCAGAATATTCGACGGTGTATACTCGTTTAACTACCGTTTAAAAATCCTCCGTCAGGAGGATCAGCGGATAAACGCTTCAAATACTTTCGGATTGTACTGTATCCTTTAAAAATCCTGGCAGACGGCGACGTCGTCGCATGTCGAAACTGCCTGCGGAACGCTCGGAGGACAGAGTAGGGGATTTAAGACGCGATAAATAACGTTTGCTTAGAATTGAAAAAAAAAACTTTCTCCGGAGACAGCTATTCCATACTGAATGAATAATGGCGAGTATTAAAATTTGATGAGCGGTCTTCTGTCTACGCAAGATGGCACAGCTGCAGGCGTCGGTGACTGTGATTTCCATCTGCCCTTTCGACACAGCTAAAGGTGCACGATGGGAGGCGCAGTGTTGAATACCTAGATAAAGAGGATGGGTGGGACAGAACTGCCGAAGAGGTTATGGTCTATGGGGGTAACGCCGATGTTCTTTCCTAACCGATCGGTTTAATCAACGCCGACGTGGGATCATAACGACCCGCATGCAATCACGATCACGGTATCATCTTCGCGACGTGACAAGACAATGTGCATTCTGCACAAATGTTGCGGATGACGCTGTCAGGGCTGCGGAGTCACCATTGTTAACCTTAGACACTTCTGCATCACATATCGAGTCATCTGTTTCTTCGTATTGACAGGTTATTTGTTTTCTTTATGTCGTTAACTCTAGAATTCATTTATCAGTTCTAAACGTTGCTCTCAAAATGTCTGAGATAATTAACGGAGACATAGCTGAAGACGAAGTAGTCGTTTAAAAAAGTTCGAAGAAAGTTTCCACTGTAATTGTACCTGGAACCGAGTACCCAGAGTATTTACTCGAAGATGGAGAAAGAATGGTAAAAGTCGGGTAAATATGTTAGCAGACCTGCACTCCGCCGCTGGCATCGAGGACACGACATTTCGACGTGGCTGGGATGGACTGAAATGTTGAGTCGGACTGTAAACAAATATTTGTTTACCTTGCATAATGCGCGCGAATTTCGATGCTAATGAGATCCTACGAGCCGAAAAAAGCTTATAGGTTTTTTTTCACCAGTGTCCAAATTTTTGAAATTTTTATCAATTTCTTTTGAAGGAAGGATCTGGGATTTCTCCTGAGTTATAGCTGATAATTTTTTCCTTGAGCGTGTAAAAAATTCTCTCGCTTTCACGTATAAACCCCTTCTACATTGCAGATCAAAGAATCGATAGTTCAGTAGAGTTCCTTGCGAAATTCGTATTCTCACGGTGGAGTAACAATTTGCACCACTAAAGATAGTCAAGCCAAACGGCATTAATTCTTCGAATTGTACTCTTGTAACCTCTTATTACTTGCCCGATTTGCATTCGGCGCTTTGTGCCCGGCCTAATCCGGTCGGCTCATAATCGTGCAGACGTTGCGTAACCGTCGGACTTTTATGAAAGCCGTCTTTACACGGCCGGAACAGATGGCCGGCGGATTTTACGCGCATTATAATGACAAATTCGCGTAATGAACGTTGTTCGACGCGCGAAGCCATAAAACCGGCGAACCAGTATATCTTTACGAGTGTATTTTTATAACGCGTTACCATCTGCCGCCGTTTATATTTTTATACGTCCAGCGGCGAGATACACTTGCGCCGGACGACGCGACTCGCGGCGGCGGCGGCGGCGGCGGCGGCTACGTAGATAAAGTGTCCGGCGAATTGGACGCTGACCGATGGAACTGAAAAATACCAGGGATGAGGTAATCGATAAAATATCGCGACTACACCTTGGTCGATCGTGAACTTTTGCTCATGGGAGGATTTGGAAATTATTTTTGGTATTTCTTGAGGAGGAATATTAACTTTTAATGTGTGGATACTCCTAGAATTATTAAACATGTTGAAATAACTCACATTAGATTTCTTATTTCACAATTATTGAAGTCACGAAGACCTTTTTTTATGATAAATTATTAAATCTATTCGTTTATGCTTGCTGATCCTACAAGAAAATTTAAGATTTAACACGTGTACTCTTGTAATTTTTAAAAGAAATTAGAAGTAAATTGAAGTCTTTTAGTGCTTCATAGTTTGTACGTTAAATGCGCGTGGAAGTCACCAACTGCAGATTACACAAGGGCCATTACTACGGGCCATGCGTTGAAGTCAGCGATCGATATTTCTAACCGTGCGTTGAAGTCTCCGGCCGACACTACCGACCACGCGTTGAAGTCTCCGGCCGACACTACCGACCACGCGTTGAAGTCTCCGGCCGACACTACGCGCCACGCATCGAACTCTCCGGCCGACTCTACTATCCACGCGTTGAAGTCTCCCGACGATCCTACTCGCCGCGCATTGAAATCACTCGCGACAGTACATTTTTATTACACTATTTATACTCCGATCGTCTTCTAATATGAAATATTTTAAGCATTCCGATATTTCCATATAAAACTATGAATGAGTAATGAATTACACTCTGTATCACTTCCCACTTGTCTCGATGAATCAACAGCCACCCACGCGCGCTCGCCGCTTGCCGCCCAGTTTTTCCTTCTATCACAGAACAAAACAGCATTTTCCTCGTCTATTACGACACACCTTCGATGTATCTAATCGACCCAATAAATCTTGCGGAAACATCTGCTTCAACAGGCCACTCGTCATTTAAACGCAACGCTACTATAAATCTTAATATTCATCTTCTACAAATCGATACAACAATTCCTAGCTACTGAGTTTCCTTGACTTACAGGCCCATAATTCTCACAATGATTTCAAACTTTCAACTGTCAGCCTATGCAATCCGATTGCAATAAAATTGAAGCAACCTAGTCTCGACACACAACCGAACATACAAATCTTTTCTCGCATTCGAAAAGCGTTTGAAAAGGTTCCAACGAAGCTTATCCCTCGTTTCGTCAGATACCGCGTGCAGGGCGGCGAGTTTTCTCTTGACGGGCGCCGATTGCTTCATTTACGGGTTCTAATCGATCGGACCGGCGGTCCCGTGCGGATAAAGAGAGCACGGAGGGAGTGACCGACATTAAAAGTCGCCAAGTGCAACTGCGACTGGGTAATCTGGCCGTGGCATCTGGCCAAATAAACAACCGACCGAGAGAGCCGTGGGCGAGGAGCAGTGGAATCGTGACTTTTTATTATGCCACGGGATTCGTACGTAGCCGAGGTCCCCGTTGCCGGGCACAGAAGCACACGAAGCTCGCTTTCTGATCCGGGGACGAAAAATTCACTCGTCTCGAGTGCCGACCGCTCGCCGAAAACAGTCCGCACACGACTTTAAATATCCCGCGAGGTACAGGTTAAATAAATCGCCGTTCGGTAACGGAGTTAAAGGCGCGCACGGCTGCATCGATACCTCTAATGATTAAGTGACTTTATTGCCTCATTAAGAAATAACACAGGTATGTATACACGTATACGTATACGCGGCGCGCACGGCATAAAACGGTTGCCCAACGACGATCCCTGGAAATAAGCGCGGCGTCTCAGGGCGCGGGAGGGGAAGCTGTGTTGTCGAGACGCTGTTCGTTCGCAGGAATGTGATAAAACGATGATCGCGCCAGAAGTACAGGATTTTCGAGAGACGAACGACCGCGGGAATCAGCTCGGTTATGATTAATTATCGCCTCGTTTGTTATTCAATTTCGCAACCGGCCGCTCCGAGGGCTGTTCTCCGTTTCGCCGCCGATTGATTTGCTCCGGATGAACGCCGGGTTATTGATAGAGATGTCTCGGAAAGAAATTACTTCGAAATGTGTACCGGGGAATATTTAAAAAGCTTTTAAGAGAAATTAATTTGTCGATCTTTGATGAATGGACTGTGGAACTTCATGCGTTTATTGCATATAGGGAGTCTTTAAAGAAGCCAGCGTGTTCAAGAACTATTTTCTTTCATTTAAGAGACAAGTTTCAAAGCTCATAGAGAGATTACAAAGCATTCACAGCGAGATCGATCGCACTTCTGATACAGCGTTTCGCGCGTAACCTTCCCCTGTCTTCGGATAAGTCAATTCACTTTCGGAAGTGGCTAGTGTTATGAAAGTGACTGTGGAAAAGTCTCGGGCACGCTTCGTTGGCTCCGGTAACTGCTACAGCTTCGCTCAGCCATTCCATTTCGCCCGGGGGTATCGGTCGTGAAGAATTGAGTGTTTTCAAAAATCTGCTTCGGTATTATCCAACTTCATCGCGAAATTGTTGAAACAATAACGTCGCGCGGTTTCGAACGAAATACTGTGTAAACCAGAACGGAGTCACTTTCGAATCATTATGAGGCAATTATTATTACGGCGTAGCAATCAGACAGTAATCAAAAGCATTAATTCAACTATTAGATACGGAGGTTGCAATGGAAATGGAATTTAGCCTTGGCATCAGCGTGTGCACCCTTCCATTTTCAGACTAGTCGAACAACTGTCGTAACCAGCTGACTCCTGGTCGCCATTTTCTGCCCCCACCCCCCTTCTATATTCTAATCACTTTCCTTGGATAGAGAAATGTAATAATCTCAAGACCTGTACGGTTCGTTAGCACGATTTATCACCGTGACGATAGACGACCGCCTCGGAAGAAGTTGGCAAACAGACCACTGTCATCAGAGAGGGGAATAATGGCGAACCGCTGTTATTAGCGAATAAGGAAACCACGGGGATTTTATTTCCGTATAGGGAGCACCGGTGAAACGCGTTCGTTCCGTGGGATTTTCACGAGCGAACGAATAAGTTTATTGCATCTCGTTTTAATGAACTCGAACTTGTTCCGAGGCGAATTATGAGCACGTGACGGGGATTGCGTTTCAAAGTCGATAGGCGTAGAGGTTTCTACGCGATTTTTCATGTGCTGCCTCGCGATCTACATATTCAAATTCCTCGAGCAGCAATGACACGTGTCAGATCCATGGCGAGCATGTTCCCAACAGTTTCTAATGAAATAACCGGATTATGCTTAACGAACCATTACCGTTAACGAATAGATATTCGTCTGTTTCAACTTATTGAAAATGAATCTTATGTTAATACCGAATTCATCATGGCTTCTAAAATAGTTCAATCAAATTTACTCTCCCTAATTTATTCGAATTAAACCTAAACGTAATTGGAACTGGAAGTATCAAAGTTCAAAGCAGTATCCACGAATCTTCGATCGTTCGAACGTCCATTTTCAGAAACTTTATCTTTTCAGCGCAGTGTAATCATCGAGCGGTTCTCACGTTCACGCGAAAACGCGTTTCGGGGTAACAAATTAAACCGCGTCTCGAAATAACGAATTAAACCGCGTCGTATCGATTAAAACCCGATCCTCGGGAAGTTCGAAAGCGTCGGAAATGTAGGCGTGCGAGTTTTTGGTTAACGAAGTCCACTCGCTCGGGAACCCGGTTAATGGCGTGTGACTTAATGTGGCGGAGGCTTAATGTGACTTCGATGTTTCCACGATACGCGCGGCGAGGGCCCAGTGGCTCGCGGGAGGCTTTTCGTGCGACTCCCAGCCCATTTCCAGAATCCGACAGTTGCATCACGCGGCGTAAAACGCGACCGTTCGCATTTACGCGCGGACATGTCGATACCCGGATCCGTGGCAGCGCATTTTGATCTTTATCCGGCAGTTTCTCGCCGCTGCTGATTTACCGCGCGAAGCGAATTTTCTTAACGAGATAGCGGGCACGCATCGGCGCGACGAGCCCGTGAATTTGTTGCCGGCACACGAGGCGGGGCTCTTTCGACGCCGATTATTGTGCTTAATTGCTGCCCTGTAACTACCGACATGCCCCTCATTAACAGCTACATGCTTTTCATCCTTCTCTTTTATCGACGGACACGGTCCCCGGTGTGTAAACGAATAATTAATCATCGATATGGAAATAAAGCACGCTTACACGGACGAATTCTATCGGAGTTAATGAGCTTTGCAACAAAGTGGCTGGGAGTCTCGCTCGCATTGTTGTTTCTGACCGTTTATTTCGGGAGTATGCTAATCGAGGAAGGTCGTGTGAGTTTGTATTGTGATTGGAATTGTTGGAAGTTGGTATTGAATAATTCTTTTTATTTGGAAAGGGTTACTGTCTTAAATTCACGTGGATGTGAAGACGAATGCGAAGATTTAGAAGTCTGATTTGGTATTGGAGTATAATCTTCTTATCAAAGAATATCATTTTAGACTAATAGGACTCTGATAATAATCACTCGATGAATTTATTATACGATATTACATTTGCCATACTTGTCAAGGTTCACCTGTTCAGAAAAGGAACAATTGTTTCAGAGAAATCGTGCAGCGATTAAGTTACGTAACTCACGCAATCCTTTCCTACCATTCCGCTCCTCCTCGGACAGTCAACAAGCGACTATTTGTTTCTTTCGTCCGGCACGAAATCAACAATGGATCGACCGGTAGCCGAATCGATTCGCGAAACCCACCGCGGAGTTAGTGAAAAAGCACGTTAATGGTCTGACTTTCACGTTTGCCCGTTCGCGTTCCCGGCGCGCCGAGATTAAAGCTAGAACGAATGTGGAGCGAAATTAGCGGAAAAAATTTTACGTTCTTACCCCGGCGATCGAGATCTAGGCGTTTTGCAACGGCGTTATCTACGAGTTCGAATGTTGCCTTTGTTGTTGCTGCGTTTTGTCAGCCGCCTTATGATCAGGCCGCTGTTTGACTGTGTGTAGAGCCTGTCGAACTACTTTCACGAGTTTAATCTTCTTAATTTTTGCGGCGGGGGATATTTGCAAATAATTTTCTTCCTTTTTATCACTCGGATTAATATTAGAGTACTTTAATTAAAAATAATTTATGAAGAAGTCAGAATAAAATTTCTGTGTACGTTGATAAGCAGACTGACAATTATGTAATACTAACGCTTATATTTTTTATATTTTTTAAATGTTGTATTTCCTTCTTATATTTAGAATTTAAATAAGATTTCGATTCATCCCGTTTCGAGATTGCAGCACCAGTTCATCGACATGGCGTCGCATTTTTCGCGTCGCGGATCGAGTTGCAGTTAATGAATCTGGCACGGTTACTTAATCGTTCTAAAGCCGTAACACGATTTGCTGCGGACATTTCGCCGGTTTTATGTTTCATGCACGCGACGGTTTGTCCCCGTTTGACCCAGTTGTTTGAGGAAAACCGATGCCGCGCGTCGAATCGCGGCAATGTCAATCAACGCGGTGACGTTACGTGAGTCGCATTGTTTCCGATTAAGCCGGTGTCACGGACGCACGTCGCGCCACGTCACTTCGACGAGTGATTGACCCAGCTGCTTCGACTTATTGTCGTTTCGAGCGTCGGTGTGATGAACATCCGATGACACGATTGTCAACTAGGTTAGCTCAAGTTTCATTTTTACCCAGATGTACGAGGTAAACACTTCTGTAACCGTTACATAATCATAATATTTAGATGAACCAGCAACCTTGTTTCATTCAAAACCTTTACTATCCGACCAAAACGATAGAGAAATCGATACATTCTTAAACATCCTATACGAAGTAATCAAATCACCGATTCAGAGACTTTGTTACCAAAACCATGTATAACAATATCTCAAGAAGAACACCGAAATTGAAACTAAAACCCATACAAATATCCCACCCAAAATTCTCAGACCATCCCACCCGATCAACCCAATCGCCTCAACCCTCTCCAAACGCATCGATTCATCCCCCATCAGGCTCCACAAACACCCCAGAAGCAACCCAAATAAAATCGTCGTTACTCACCGACATATTCGCTCAGCAGCCGAGCTCAGCTACCTGCAAAGAAAACACCACAGCCGCACAAGAGAACCCTTCGATCCCTAGTCGCGCGTGCACGATCACCGAGGGGCGAGGGTTACGATGTTTCCAGCCGGCGTCTCACTACCGAATCCGGTCTAGACGGAATCTATCAACGCGAAACCAAAAGGAGAGACCGCGCGAGAAGAAAGTCACGGCTGGAGTGAGAACCGATTCCCGGTTGAGATCGACCGGGTGTCCGAGAAGCAAGCGCAAGCGAGAGCGAGCGATCGAGCAAGCGATCGAGCCTAGCGAAACGTTGGCTAACCAGGCGCCAGCGGGTCCGGTTAATCACGGAGACGTATGCGGGATTCGCCCGTAATTCGAAGACTGGTCATCGCGGTGACGACGCCGGGGTATTCAAAGATCGAAACCGCGTCGCGATCCAAGCGGAGGCGCGTCACGATGGTAGCCCAGGGGGGGCTTGTGCCCGCTCGTGCACGAGAAGAGCGTCGGCGGGGGTCGCGCGGAGGTGCTGCCGGAGGAGGAGGAGGAGGAGGGGATCAGGCCGAAGAGGGCCCCCCCGCGATCCTTTTTTCGTCGGGTAGGGGGAGATGCCCGAACCCTCCTGGTAGTGGCAGGGATGGGGAGAGGGTGGGAGAGATTCGGCGAGGACCCACGAGACCGGGGAGGACAACGGTTGCGCGGGGAACGGGACGGGGGAGAGGAACAGGCCAAGACGTTGGAGGAGGTGAATCGCGGCGGGTAAGAAGCGCGCATTCTTGTGTGTCAGCGCGCGATAGTTATGGACCCCTGGCAACCTTGTCCCAGTAGCGTGCCAGCGCGCGCCCATCGGGCCCCGAAAACGTTTCGGCCGCGGGAGCGAGATGGCCTGGCTCCGAGAGAGTTAACCCGGCCGACGAAATACGAGCCCTGATAAGGGGCCCAGCTGGTTTCCCAGGGGGAGAGGATCCTTCCGCGCCTCTTGTTTTCGTCGATCCAACAGTTCGACCAGCCCGTGTATCTGGGTCATGGTTCCCTGGTTTGACTGAAAGAAGATGCGTTTGTTATCCGAGACCGCGTCGCTGCTTCTACTTCAGCTTCTTCTGCTCGTTCTACTTCGTCCTTGTCTTCTTCTTCTTCTCGTCTACTTCGTCTTCGTCTTGTTTCGGTTATTGCCTACTTCATCTTCGACTTCTTCTTGGTCTTCTAGTTCGGTGTCATCGTCTTTTCCTTGTGCTTCGCGTCTTCGCCTCCTTGTTTTCGTTTTACTTCTGCGTCGTCTTTTATGCGCAGTTCTACTTCATGGTTTTCTTCTCGTTGTTCCACTTCATCTTTGTCAACTTCTTTCGTTTTTGAAGAACGTTGGTGGAGTGAGTTGAATAAGGATTTCACAGGGTGATCATGTTTTTAATTAACAGTCCTGGGTATTTACACAGGTTTTATTATCGAATGCTCTACAGAACTGATGGTAGAGAAATCTGTTTCCTAGGAGATGAAATATTCGTCCTCCCATGAATATTCCGCAACGTTTGAATCTCAGATTTCATAACAGGAAGTTTCTTGATTATGAATTCGGTCTATAATCAGGGAGAATCATCTTCTAGATTAGTTGAGTAAGACGCGGCGCGGAGATGATCGATTGTTTTCCGACATATGTTCCTCCTTCCTGGAGTGGTTACATAGCGGCAGCGCAAGGCTGGAAACTGTGGGCGTCATTGAGTGAAAACACTGCACAAATTATTTATAGAATATGACATTGAGGGTAGCAATAAAGCAGTTGTCTAAGTATCATCAGTACGCGTACAATTTAAATTACAAAGTAAATATCCGCGACGCTTCCTAGAATTCTCCGCGGAAAAACAAAATCGAGAAGGAAGCGTTGGCTAATCTATTCCGAACAGGAGATTAATAATTTATAACGGGACGGTAGGTGAACAGCTACCGCGAGGGATCCCTTAATTTTCCTACTAATGTATTCGACCAAAAGTGGGTCACGGTCCCTTGCACGCTATCCTAGTCGGAACACGTCGTTCGAGCCCTTTGTGTAGCGTCACCGCAGAACGTTTCCCACGATTTACGTTTCCTCGCGACCGTTCAGTTTTTCTCCGGCACAAAGCAGCCCTGCTCCATTGACTACCGCGTTTCTTGCTCCGCGGAGTCGGTCCTCCGTAAGAATTGTCGATCCGTGTAACACAGGCGAGAATACTCACAATTGCCACAGTAAAATAATCGCTCGATGTCACGCTAAATTTTCTTCGGTCGCCAAAGGAAATCTTATTCCCACAGAGTCGCGCTACAAGGGACCAAACAACAACGTTCCCATCGACGTTGGCATTCAGCGAAACTCTTGCGCAACGAGCAAAAAGTCGAACAATGACTAACAGATCTTGAAATTAAAAAATTAATGTAGAACGCCATCGAAAATTGTGCAGTCGAGTGGACAGGCAAACAATGACTATCGGATCTAGAAATTAAAAAATTAATATAGATCGCTATCGACGGTTTCAGTCGATCGAACATTGTCTGCAGTATTTACAAAACAAAACACGAATAAAATCGACTGTCAATTACCGAATCAAGATTGATATCCAATCATCGCGTCTACAGCCGATAGGTATCCTATGATTACGGTCCTATCGATCGTCGTCGAAGTGGCGCGAACGAAAATCCAGCAACGCGCGTCGAAGCCAGCGCAGTTAAGTGATTTCGATAGACCGTACAATGGCGGAGATAGCCATCACTCCAAACCCGATCACGGGTCAGTCGGCACAGACGAGACGTCCTCGACGTTTTCGCGGTTCACCGATCAAGAAAAGGTGCAGCTCGATCGTGCAGTGGGGCGAGGGGAGGTTCGCTACGATTGCCATGCTGGCTTCAACTGGCTGTCTTCTCTTTCTCCTCTTTTTTTTCCTTTTGCAGAATGATGCAAGAAGATCGATTCACTCGTGCTCCAGAAAAGAGCGCGTTGTCTCGCGAGCGAGAGACCTAGCCCAGTATCGCGGGACACCGTAATAAAGTTTTGGTAGCCTGCAATTACCGGCGTAATTGATACTAATTTGTACGCGGGAGATCCACGTGTGTCCCTTACGAATCGTGCTTGCGCAATCCGCGGTTCCCGGCAACATTGTCATCGAGCTGCCACCTTATTTATCCCAAGATTTACTGGCTTCGCTTTTCATTACGCGATATTAATGCCGCGGCAAATACTCTTTCGTCATCCGTACATATTCTCGCCGATTCGAGACAGCGGAATTCGCGAATAATCCTGCTTCTCTTCAATCACTCTTTCCACTGAAATGCTGATATTTTAATCATTCGTCAACATCAGAGCACTAGGTTCACGGTCAAGTACTGTACACTGTATTCAATTCATCCTAGAAACATTGTTCGTTTGGGTCTTGGGAATTAGAGATTTACAAATAGACAATTACAGCGTTAATTTCTATTTGTCACGCAACCTTCGAACAGGTGCCATTCAAACCGATTCTAACATCTCGCAAACCTCTCCAGCTTTTCCTTGAAACTCCCATGGAACGTGGCGCAGACAAAAGATCCTTTACCAACGGATCCGAGGACGACTTAACTCGTTAAGGCGAATTGAATAGTCCTCTTGTTGCTCTCTTCGCGCGCGTACCCCGAGCGTTGCGCAAATAGGATGTATCCTACCGGTAACTACTTTAGGGAACCAATTAATTTTTTCCCGGCGATCCAACGGGTGGGATATTACACGCGTACCGGGGCCCTCCATTAATGGAGCGGCCGCCCCGAAATTTTTTCACCGCCCGAAACTCCGTGGGCAAGGATGTCCGTTCCACGAAGACGCTGCGGCGTCGCGAGGCGAAACAAAAGGCAGGGCCGGCCTGTCCGTCCCGTGAGAGACCCGTTTCTCTTTCTCCCCGCCGCGGCCGGGCCCGAACGAGTTAAACTGTCACGCAGGAATCTCGTAAAGCCGGCGCACGGCCGTCCAGAAGCGGAGTCAACGGAGATTGCCACCGCCCGAGGGTGTCGTACATTTTTTTTTCCCGCGCTGCACCCGCGCAGCCCGCTAATTGTTTTGCACGAAATCGCCTGGAAACGAAGAAACAACGCCGACTCCTTATCCCGCCGCCCCCGCTGCGCGATTCGGTTTCGCAAGATTTCGTAATATCAATTGCGCCGGTGCCTGTCAAGCGGCCCCGCTCTCGGCCGCTCGCACGCTCGCGCGCGCGCTGCGCTGTTCACGCGAAAGAATTATCGCTCGAGAGGCGTTTTAAATTATTTAAGACTATGTAATTTAATAAAGTTACGGCGGCGCGCGCGATGCCCCGGCATTCAGGGACGGAATTCGACTCGGCACCCGGGGCACCAGCGTCCGCCCGGTGACTGGCCCGGCTACAGGAAATTACCATCCCGCGGCGGCCCTTTAACTGAGCTTTCAGCGTGAAATTATTTTCGCTCGGCGCGGCCTGTTACGTGCCGCGGCCGATAAGTTACCCCGGCCTCCGTGGAAAATGAGTAAAAAGGCGTGCGTTTTATTGCCGAGAGGCTTCATTGCTTGATCTATCGAGGAAGGTGAATGGAAGAATGTGGAACAATATTTTTGGCTGATGTTGGCTGAGTTGTATTCTATAGAAAACGAATCAGGTGAGTGTTTTATGTGGTATTCTTGAAATTGGCGATTAAAATCGCGTAATTGATAAGTTAGGTGTATTACTGATATAACAAATGGATGTCCTGAGTACAGCAGTATCGAGGATCAAGTACAAGTCTGATACAAGGATTTTAGGAAGTCATTCTGTCGTGGAACACGTAGTATTCTGACCTTCGTCGATTTTACGGGGCTGATCGATCGCGTGGACTTCGGTTTGATTGGTCGATCAATTCCTTCGCCTGCGATCGCGCGTTATCGGAATCTCTTAATTCAATCTTTCACTTGCTCCTGCCTTGTGTTTTAACGCGATCAGCGGGGGACGCATTAATCACTTGTCACTCGATTCGTTAGACCCTGGAGGATAGAGACGATCGTTTGTATAATTCAAACGGGACAGTCATTTGTCAAAAGAAAATTTTAATATTCATCCGTGAAACCTGATCGGGCCGCGTATTTCTCGTTCTTTCCGCGCCAGTCTTATTGGAGCCTGAAATCGCGTGCCCACGGCGGGATTCTAAATTAACCGGTCCCGCAATTTTGGCGCCACTCACCGTCGTGAGATCGGTGGTCCAATTTCGGCGAGACGCGACCAGGTGTCTGTTTCGACCGATGCAAATTATCCCCGTGTCTTGACACCCCGTTTCACGCCCGCTGCACGCGACGATTCGCGCGCGATCGCGAACTTCTTTATGTAATGTTCGAGTTGTATCGACGGGCACGCGATACCGATTCGATCGCGCCCCGTAGATTCCGGGACACTTCGTCTTCTTCCTAATTCTAACTGACAAGTTCCCACTGCATCAGAATGTCTCCCAATGCTCTATATTCATTCTTCAAATAAAGCTTATCTTCCTTAATTAGTACACCTTCACCATTTTACTTTCGTGTGTTCTTTCCACTGTTAGTTACACTTTAGTCCAATCTCTGAATTAAAATCTCAATTTCTAACTTCACTTCGAGCAATTTTTAATATCAGCTCTCAACAACTCCAAATTATTACTATGAGCTACCAGCTGCTTCAGGAGTATTTACCCTGCTTTGTAATTAAAAAATGCGTATACAGTTTAAAGTCATGCTCGATTAATAGCGGACGTATCATCTTACAATGTCCCAGCGACAAGGGAGTGCAAAGGATTAAAAAATAATACATTCCAGAAACGTGTGATAACCATCAATTATCTCATCCCCAAACAATAAACATTCCAAGTAACCCACTACCAAACAAAATTTCTCCATGCCGCGCATCCTCGAGCCATCGAAAACTAGAGTCCAATCAGATTTCGCAGGAACCTGCTGCAAAGAATCCTCTAACGAGCTCGGCACGCCAAAACAAGGCTCGATGCCCCCATCCATCCGTCCTCGACGTTTTCCAGAGGATTCTCCGCCGACAGTGTTCGAATTCTAATCCGCTCCTCTCGGTTCCAGTCCACGTATCATCGATCGGCACCTCGTATATCGATCCGGGCTCGCGCTAGTGACGTCCCCCGCCGTGATTCACGCGGTCGAAGAATACGATCCGCGCGTCCAGATTGCAGATGCCCCGCAACGTGTGCGTCAATTGGTATTTAGGCCTCGCGTTACGTAACCTTTTCTTTATCCGACGCGCGGCCGTCAGATGGCCAGATAAAAAAAAAGAGCTATTCCGCGAGGCGCGGGGGCGGTAGCTGGATCATCGGCTTGACATTGGACTCGGATTTTCCGTATGCGTCTCGCGTGCCCGCCGGACCCGAGTGAGGTCGCTCGTCTTCCTTCCCCCCCTGCCCCCGATCCTCTGGTTCGATCCTCGTCGTTCCCGTTGCCCGTCTCCGTCGCGCCGACGGCCACGTCCGACGATACGCGCGTCGAAAACCCGGTGACCGTGCGATCTCCGTCTAGTGCGTAGCTACGTGGCCAGCTACGCGTACGGCGAGCATCCGCCAATTGCGAAATGCAGGAATTCAAACGAGCATTCCCGGTAAGGTCACTCGACGCCCGGGGTCGTGTGCGCGGTAATTGCCGCGTAATTACGGAACGCGCGCACGAAACCGTGGATTTGCGTGTTCCCCGCTGATCGCTGCTCCGATAAGTGGAGCAGTTCGGATGGTAATCACGGGGATCGGAATGTAGACGATCGAGGATGTTACCTGGATCATCTGGAACTCAGACTAGTTGGGATTGGAGGATCAGCTTCCTGGTGATTTAGACGATTAGCCGACCTTGGGTGTTGTCCTTGGAACGAAGGATTAGGGTTTCGAAGTTTCACTTTTAGGTAGCTGTTCTGTGAACCGATTTGTTGGCCGAAGTACTGGTGTTAGGTTCGTTGATTGATACGGTAGCTCTCGGGATTTGATTCGTCATGGGACCGACGATAGCTACTGGGTCGCGTTTGATTAATTGTTAATGGCGATCGGAGGGGTGGCGGCGCGATTCCTTCGAGGAATCCTAAATTACAAAGTGGTCTGTCAAGGAAGTCCTCGAAGATCGATCGTTTTCGGTGCTCCCGTGTCAGGGTAAGGACGAGTTTACCAATCGGACCTTTTAGCCGCGCGATTATTATGCAAATTCGGTGTCCCGCTTATCAGGGTAATTATGCGGGGCCCGTGGCGCGGAGAGCCGGCCCCGGAGTTGATCCATTTGTAATTTCGGCCCGGTTCGTCGATTACGAAATACAGGAATCGTGAGGTTAGCCGTGACACCGGGGTTACCGTGGCGAACCCTGTGCCGGGCGGTTCGCCGTTTACCGCGGTCCCGTGATTCGGCTGTGGTCGGCCGTTTAGAATGGTTTAACGACCTTGGGCTCGCCTCAAAACAACGTTCGAATGGTGTTGCACCACGAGGAAACTCGAAAAATAGAGAACCTGGTCAGGATAGTCAGAAACCCGTGAAAAATCGTAACATCTCCTTTGTTTCTTTATTTACTTACGAAAGTGGGTAATACGAAAGGTCAACGGAGGTTGTTGATCGTTTATGATGAGCGAGTGACCTTCGGTATGATTTGTATAAACGATTTCGTGTGACATTAGTATAATGTCACACCGCAAGACAGATAGAAAAATAGAGAATTCGAACGCTAGAAATCCATTGGAAATCGGAATATCTTCATCGCTCCTTCATTTCGTTGCGAAAGTGTGAAATATGGAAGGTCAGGGAAGGTTATTGATCTCTTAGATCGGCGGAGCGTCCTCGGGAACCGTGCAAAACAGCGTTTGAACAGCGCGATATCGCTGGAAACCATGAAAAATAGAGAGTGTTCGCAGGAGTCGGTAATCCCTTGAGAATCGAAATATTTTTTCCAGTTTCTTTATGTAATTGCGAAAGTGAGGAATATGGAAGGTCACGATGGCAAGGTCACCTTGGCAATTACCGCGTAATTAGACCACGCGTTCAATGGTTACTTTCGACACGAGAACCGGCAGTTTTGCAACTACGCTGGCTGCGTTTGCGGCTGGAAGAGGGAATGGCTAATGGCACGCTACTATTAAATTGAATTCCGTGGTGAGTGGCGTGGTGCGTGGTGGTAATATACAATGTTACTCGAAAACCACGGCGCCGGTGAACAGCGGAGTAGTAAACGTCTCGGGGGATTCGAATACGTTACGTTTGCTGTTATTATCAGCGGGGAGTAACAATTTCCAACGCACCCGGCAGATTTATCGAGAGAACCGCGTTTCGTCGGGGATGCGCGACCTTGGCGCGTCCTTCGCTGGTCAGTGTCCGTTAATTTTTCATCGAACGATTCATCGAACCCCCGTGACAGAGCTATACCTTCGATTCCATCGATTGGCACCGCTCCCTCGATGAGTATCCACGTCTGAAGTGGGTTACCTTGGTCGTAATTGAATGGAAGTAATAAAATTACACGTAATGATACCTAGTACAGCGGTTGTAAATACTTCTCATTGAAATATCCGGTTGTCCGTTTAAACCGGCACAATCCTTCAAAACGTGTCCGCGTTATTAATTTCCGCAATTAGCCGACCGGAGCGCTCTCTCGCGCGTTTATCGCGGACCCACCGCGGCAATAAAAATTAATTGCGAATTGCGTAATCCCGCTCCTTTCTCGTTTTCGCGACCGAGGCATCCCCCGGCGCGGTGTTCGGGATACCCGGCTACGCGTACCGGTAGTAATTTCCACGTAACGACGCGTCGCCGCGTAACACGAAAATTATCTAACAATCGAGCCGGCGATTGCGCAAGGGTAACAGATAACGATGATTTTATTCAGATTTCATGCATCCGCTTTTTTTCTTCCCTCCCCGATCGAAATGTGTGTCACGTTGTCGGCGACCGGCGAGTCGAGCGGAATGCAAATTCAGATAGTCGCCGATTTGCATTCCGATTTCATTCAGTGTACGATTATTCGACTCGGTCTCTTTGATAAGTGCACGCGTAGAGTCATCCTTCGGTTAATTCCAGCCATCAATAAGAATTATCAGCACTCCGGTCGCATGCATCATTCTTTTCAATGGGACTCGCTCACAGGCCTGCCTCGTAAATTATCGTTTATCGCTTAATTAACGAACGTTGCCTTAACCTTTGCACTGACGAGTTAATTCCGCTGGTCTCGTTAGATCGGCGCTTAGCGAAAAGTCAGAGCACCGATCGGAAGAATGTTAAAAGCCGGTGTGTAGTATCCGTCGCTAAACACTTTGGCCTAGAATTTTCATGTGTTCAGTAAAGGGTACGTATTTAGTCGAACGAGTGCTACAGACAGACACTGTCAGCGTGAATTGCCAAGGAAACGCATTAATTTTAAATGCCATTAACATTCAGGGGACTATTTCATTAAAGATCACTTGCGTTTTAATACTTTCGTATTTCAAACTGCAAGTACCAAAGTTCACGGATCAAATGTTAAATGACACATATTTTCCTCGGCAGCTTCATTCATTAACAGTATATCAAGCCTATAATCGAATAACGAATTCTATATTTATTTTACAATCGTCGGAATAGTCTACATCTGTTGCCTTCACCTCTCTATTTCCAAATAATCCATTCTTAATACTCCGTTCTTCCAATTAATCCAACAGAACATAAATCTACCGAACTCCGTAATTCATCATCAGGCGTCCTCTCCGCTGCACCGGCGTTCATACTCGGCGTTAATAAAGACCGTCGAAAGCATCTCCGCGGAAGACGAGCGGCGATCGTCGTCCAGGATCCACGTTGTCACTTGGCGCTCGTAGCCTTGTAACATATACGCAAATAACCCAATAAATCTCGGTATAGGCTAGCTGCTGCGCATCCTTCGGAATCCTTGACACCGACGGCGTAGTGTCACCGGTATCCCTGTCGCTCGGTAGCCGCTCGGCGGACGTTATAACGCGCACGAGCGGAGCCGGATCAAACGTCGCGCGGTTTCCCAATAAGAATGGTGGTCTTCGCCGTCCGCGCGTCCCGCGTCGCTTTTCCCCGCGAACAAGGATGCGTTAATGATCCTTAGATGTTAGTGACCGGCCGGCGAAGCGAGTTCTATCCAGTTTCAGCGATCCTTGCGCTCCCCAGGCAGCTACAGCCTTTACGTTTGCTCAGCGCGTTTCGTTAGGCGTGAGAAAACCTCTGCCGATGATGAAATCACTCTAACTCAAACATCCCGGGGATCGAATCCGGGACAGTTCGGTTTGAAGACCGCTCGTGTATCTATTGGGAACTTCGGAACGTGATTTTCGAAGTGGAGCGAAGTCTCCACCGCAATTAGCACTCGAATAACCAAATACAGTACGCACCGCTGATACGGTCGCCGCTCGGAGACTTCGATGCGCGGTGAGCGGTATCGTCCAGTGATTTCAACGCGTGTTAAGTACCGTCGCCGGTGATTTCAACGCGCGTTAAGCACCATCGCGGTCTTGAGTGTTGTTATACGCGTGTTAGCGTGTTCAGTGTATATTTATGTAATTTATAGTAACACCTTGGTCTCGTTTTACGAGAAGATCGAAAGACCGACACGCATTAAACTTTTATAACGACGGATCGCCGGGATGCGAGGACGACCGACTTTCTATTGGATACTCCTACTGGGAGGCTAATAGATATTAATCTACCATTGTTCGTTAATTTCTATATCAATATACTATATCAACACAATATTATTCCCTAAGTAAAGACTGTTTTCATTCCTCCCGTATGAATGATGACCGACAGAAGTCGAATGTTCCACGACGGAATTGCCGGTCCTGTTTCATAGATGAATTCGATGATGATCACGCAGGCGAGAGAGTTGAAAGGAAGAGGCACGGGAAAGATAGGCGTCTATGATTCACGCGTTGCAAAATTAGGTGAATTGTCCGCCGAGGTGAGAAGCGTGCGCATTAAGACACCGTTGGCTCTCGTAGCCTACCGGCGAAACTACGATGCTCGCTTTGCGACATAATAACACCTCGCGTTTCTTTCTCGGCCGGGCGAAAAGAAACTGTAACAACGTATTGGGCAATCCGAGATAGCATCCTATTTCGTCCACGAATTTCCAACGCTCGCCGATTCCTCCCGAGCACGAGGCAGCAACTTTCCTCCGGTATCTTCGGCTCCGAGCAGGCTCATCCGTCAGCCCGAAAACGCATTACCCGGTTTGATAAACATTGATTAACGCGCGGCGGCCTCGTGGGCCGCGTTTAGTTTCTCTTTAATGGCGAATTACACTTTTACTCGGCGGACAATGGCGTTCGATGATGAACGCTCGTTGCGCAAACGCTGGAATCCTCTCTCGCCCGGGCCGGGCCGATGGTTTCTTTCACGATTCGCGTGTGAGCCTTCTACGGCGATGAATTCCCTGAATTATCGAGGGATCGCCGGGAGATTACGATCGACCGGCCGCGTGATAATCGGTTGACCCGGATCAGAACCGTTTCCCAATCCCCGGGGTCGTTCGATTATCAATTAACCGCGGCGCGGTTCTCTCCGGCCGCAACGGAGGAGGCTGCCCGGCCGAGATCGTAATAACTGAAAACCCGTGTACACCGTTCGAACGTAACGAGAACGATGGTAACGATTACGATGTCAATGGCGGCTGTGGCAGGAGCCGGTGCACAAGAAGCCGATGCACCGCGAATGGCGCAACGATCGGAGACGGTTAAACGAACATCTGCCCGGACGGGACGCGTCGGAGAATAGAACGTTCGGAGGGACATGAAATTGCTTTTAAGTAGCTGCTCGTGTTGTCTGGTCGCGGCGCTATTGTCTGTCCACTGGACGATCGTTGCGTAATTGTGTAGTATTGGATCGGTTATGATTTGTGATCGGTCGATTGTTTGGTAATGAAGCTGAGTTGTCGGATGTGAATGGCTCGATATCGGTGCTGAGCGATTTCAATAATGGATGCTGGGATTCAGTGAACTTTAAATGATTAGATGCTCGATCGGTCCTGTAGATTATTAGATGCAACGATTAGACGCTGATAACCAATCTTCTAGATTATTAACTCGATTATCAGAAAGTGATCTAGTTTATTAAAGAATGTAGATAGAAGTGCAGAAGGTTGATCTAGCGATTCTCCGAAGACTCTCCTGGCGGACACGTTTACCAGCGACTTGTTGCACAATCGTCGAAAGGAGCAGTTCGGTAGCGAATAGGAGCAGCGTGGGTGAACGACTAGGGTTATCTTCAGCTAGAATCGTGGAGAACGGCTCAGTGGCTCGTTAAGGAACCACCGGCGTGTTTAACTCGCGAGCAACGCGAAACTCGTATTAGACCATGACTGACCATGGAGTTCGTAATCCGTTGACTTGCGGTCGCCAGAAATTTAACTCGTAATTACCTGTTCGAAGTATACAAGCTAGAAGACAATAATTCGTATTGTTTCTGGAAACGTTATGCAAAACGCGAAGGGGCTCGTAGACGCGATGTCGTCCAGCGTTCCTTGACACGAATGCACGCGTCGGATACGATAAATTTTTAGATAGGACTCTAATCGCGTCTCCACGTGAAATATTGCCGCCGAGTGCCGGCCGGTTGTAATTAAATACATAATAATCCTCTCCGCGATTGGGTGCATCGTCGATTACCGCGTTTCCACGGTGGTTCGAGGGACGTACGCGGAATGCATCGGACCGTTCAAAGGAGCCTATTCCCGTCGTCTCTATTTATGAGCCATTACGGTAATTGCACTCCCGTTTAAACGGAATGGCTTCCGAATGAAGAGACCGGCGGTTATAAACGTTACACCTTTTTGTTCCTTCGCTGATTCGAAAACACACAATACGTTCCTACTTCTAACTTCCCTCGGAAGCTTCTTCCATTCAAAATCATTCGATTCACGTATTCCCACCAGGAACATCGATACACACGACGCCTGTGAAATTTCATTTCCGACAAAACACTCGGACCATTCGTTAAGTTTCGATCAACGGCCTCACCATTCAAGGATTAAATCTCTTCATAAGAGGCCCCGTTCGAACCGAGGAGTCCCTTGATCACCCTTAATCACACCTCGATGACGCAGATCGTCGCGAGAGTATGATTTAATCCGACAGAACGGCAATAAAAGGAGGAGTAAATTGGCGTGAAGACGTTCATAGCTCTCGGCCCACCCTTATCCCCTGTGTTTTCATTTGATGGCTGCAGGCGGTCGCCTCCCCCCCGCGCTTCCTCCCGCTCCATACCGTTCTCCACCTCTCGATTTCACTTTTGGCGGCCGCGCCACCGATCGACGCTTCGCCTCGTTCTCCTCGTCGCGTCTGTGTTCCATTGCGCAACCGCCCTGTTGCGCGCGCGAGGCTCGCGCGTTCGCCTCGCGATCGCAGCCGGCGAACACCAGCTTCTCCTCGGGATCTGCGCGTGCGCCGCCGCGAACGCGTGCCCAATAAGTGTATCGGCCGCTGGCGTAACGCGCGAGAAGGGAAAAGTTTCCCCGTCGATTGTTTGTATCTCTTTATTCCGCGGCTCGGTAACACGTGTATCGATACCATCGGCCGACCGGGCGCCGCTACGCGCGCGATGCTTGTTCCCCCGTTGCTCCCGTTTTTTCGATGGTTATTAACGCGTTCGCTAACAGCGGCTCGTTCTTGTACTTACCTGGATGTCGTGTTTTAAAGAGCGATCGATCGGCTTCGAGTATACCGTTGCTCGGCAATGGGCTCGGGGAAATTGGATCGTCGGATTTCAGGTTGCGCGGAGGTCGAGAGAATCGACAGCGTTTGAACTTGAAATGTTTCACGTGTACTTGAACATTTGAATTCGAGAATATGAATACGATCATTCGAAAATTGGCAAATTTGAATTTAGAAGCTGTACATCGACTATGCACCGGTGCTTCATCCGCGCAGACGCGGTTCCGCGTAAAGCAAACCTGTTCGCCGCCACTAAATCTCGCAGGACACTTTCCTGTTCGACCACCCTACAGATACCATCACGCCTATCCGCGCCCGGGACATATTACCCAACCGAAGAACGATCGATTTCCGGCCCCGTCCAATCTGTCGTCGGGCAGTGATTCACGAAAATTGATTAATATCGTCCAATTATCATAAATCCCGGGTAATGATGCAATATGATGATTAGGGGGATCAGGAAACCGTCGGCGCCGCTAAATTCCGTAAAATTTAAGCGGCCGGATTCCTGATTCATGTAAATTTCCAGGACACAGCCACCGTATACCAGAACGATGATCGATGACGAGCGGCGAACGAGGGAACTGTTCCTTTTTCGTCCCTCCTGCCTCCTCTTTCGACGTGCATCCTCTCTCTCTTTGTTTTTCTCTCTGTTTATCGCCGGCCGATCGTAACATTACGCCATTGGCGTCGAGGTGGCGATGCGAAACGTTCGGGCAGAGAGAAGGGGGCCGCGAGGACGCGAAAAAGTCCGCGATGGACCGAGGAGGGACGGACGCGGAGGCAAGGCCGTTCTTTGACCCGAAACGTGGCCGGCTCGGCGCCAATTTTTCGGGAGGAACCGGTCCCCGTGGAGCCCTGGAATTTTTACACGGCGAAACCGTGTGCCAGCTACGGCGGCGGCAACGAGAAACCGACGCTAACACCTGCCTTTTGCTAATATATCGACGGCCTATAAGGTTTCCATCGATTAACGTCACCGATTGCAACTGTGTCCTCGTCGGCGATCGTTGATCACCGGCAAATCGATCCACGAAAAGTAGTTGCCGGTTCATTGGTATTCTTACTGTTGTTGCTTCCATATCAATTATTCAGCAGCTTTATGGAAGAACCTGTGGCCATTCGGACCCTTTTTTAGTTGCCCGTCCAGAGGACGTAATCGATTTTTGCTTCAAATTTTAGGGAATCCTCTTCGCGTGCGATAGTGGTTTCAAGTTAATTCTTATATAGATGTAAACAATAATATGATAATGATTGTTTTCTATAATTTGAGTATAAAGGAAATTAAAGGAAAAGATGGAAGAAATCGACAACGTGCCGAGAGAGATAGGCCTGATTATTGATTCAAATACAACTTTCAATAGAGAGGAAGCTAATATCGAATAATTCTCGATGCATTTCACAGAATTCACCGTCCCGTCCTTCTTCCAGAAAGTTTCTCAATAATCCGTAATGATAATTTCTTGCTTTGGAGTGTTCTCTGTACCCGGTGAACATTCACTTTTCGAGGATCTCAACTTCTTTGTAGATCCTATCTCCTCCACCCCTGGTGTCGTGACGTCACTCGTGCATTCGCCACAATGCGGGATGCATAAAATTGCGCGTGTTCGGCTGCGCGGTGCGTTTAAGATGGAAAAATTGCTCGGTTAGCGAGTCGAAAGAATTACGTGTACGAGTATCCGAGCGGTGGATGTAGATCCCCGAAGGCCGCCGACTGCATCGAACTCTAACAAAAATCGCGGAGCGAGCGCCTGGAACATATTGCAACTGGGCTTTCCATCATTACTTAATCCCCCGGTATCGCTGAACCACGCTCGCTCCGGCGATTAACGAAATTACAAAACAGCCGCTCGCGTGAACCCGTGCTGCCCGTCCCGAGTGTCTCGAGCGAGAAACGCAGAATGCCGGTCGCCTATGAAAGATCGGACGGCATTCGACGCGTCCCCACAAATCGTTGTCCGTTCCGATATACGAGTTTCGCTCGCCGGACTTCGAATGGTGACAAATACATTGTGAATCTTTATGCAAATTCCCGTTCTTCTGGACTGATTTATAAGAGCGACGATTGAACAGCGATACCGTGCGTCTCCGCGATGAATTCTGTCGGCCTAGAATTAATCGATACATCGTCGAAACTCTGTCACTTACGCATAAACAACATTCTCGACGAGTTAGTCATTATCAGTTACCTTTTTTCTTTATCCTCGGAGAATAACAAACAGACTTCCACCGTTCGTCTGATCGTTTCAATTGTTATTGCGTCGAATTATCTCTTCGGTATCTACAAGTCCATCCATAATCCAGCAGCGAACAGTAGAGAAACAGATTTACAATCGTTGTTCCCGTGGTAGCCATAAAAGAGTTACATAAACGTCACGATTCCCCGTGCATGGCTACCATTGTACCACCATGGATCGCTGCGTCTCCGTGGTTCACCTTAAGCCGGATACACAGGCGCACGCGCCGCCTCTATCTGGGCCTTGCATCTCTCTAGCCGGCCCTCCGCTCCTCCCGCGACAGCCTCGTTGTTCACGGTGTGCACGTGCTCGCGTGGAAACGTTACGGTGTTCACCTGTGCCGCGATGCGGTGCACCTGTGTGCGAAACCCAGCGCGATCGAGCGAACCTCATCGATCTTCCCTGTCCTCCGCTTTATTCCTCGCTTTTACCTGGCTACGGTCGCGGATCGGTCAGAAGCTACGCTTTCATATCGATGTGAAATCTCCTCGGCGAGGGAAACGGGTACTCGTCATTTTTATTCGCGTTTTCTTTTGTTTGGTCAGGTAACGTTCGCTGCGCTTCGTTGGATTGTGACGCGCGTAACGAACCATTGTTCTGCGTTGACGGGTAATATTGAGGCTCTAAGGGTTGTTTTCACTCCACAGAATCAGTGAACGATGAAAGATATGCTCGAATACTGAAATATTCTAGAAATCGGTAAAATTGAAAATGGAGTCGGAATTTTTATTTCCAAAGTTCTCGTCGTATCTTCATGGACGACACTTACCACGCATTGAAATCTCCCAGCTGCCTCGCAGCGTACACCTCGTCTTCCGTTGAACTTATTCCAACATCTATATGAATGATCCCTTTGTCAGCTATGCAAGTCACACTTGCATATAGAAAAAGACCCAACAATATCAATAAATAAACTCTCCCATGAAGCCACCAACAATAACTCCTTATGCCATCCGACGCGAGGACTTTCGCGAGTCCCCGCGCATCCCTGAAAAGGCGAGTGACGCATCGTTTTAGAATCGCGCCCGGCGAACCGGAAAATGCACAATGCACCGTCCGCTGCACAAAGGGTCCACGATGCGCCTGCGAATTCGTTATTCGCATTAACGATCGTCCGATAAACGCGAGCGCGCGCGGCGTCATTCGAGTGCGCCGCTTTGAATGGCACGGGGCCGAACGATCGCGCCGATAAAAACGATCGACGTCGACGATAGCTCCGCGGCCATTGTTCCCCTTATCGTGTTTCGCCTCTTCCGTGAAAGGACTCGCTCTTCCAACCCTCTTTAACCGCGAGCCGCGCGATGAACGACCGTCAGCGCACAATGAACGAACTCTCATCGTACGTCTGCGTATCGCCGCCGCCCATCGAACCCGAATAATGCCTTCGCGAATCGATATCGCCGACATCGTCGTAATGATCCAATTAACGTCGAGCACCGGATCGTTGTTTTCGTCCTCGCCGCGGGTGCCCGGCGTGATTTATTCGCGTGAAAGGGAGGAAATCACGTCCTCGTTTCGCGGTCTGAGAAACTCCGTGACGCTCTTTCTAGAGGCGAAAAATACGAAAAGAAACAAAGTGACGCCGCTCTGGCGGGTGGGGGAGGGAGGGGAAACGTATCTGTCTCGATTACCGTGAAATTAAGTGCTCGAACGAGAGAAAAAAAGCCGGTCGGAATGTAAATTCGTAGTTTTGAACGTTTTTACGATACGGGACGTGACCTCCTTTATAAAATATATAATGCGCACGTCCGTTCTGGAAAGGAACATGCGCCACACGGTCGTAATTAAGAGAATGATTTACAGATAAAAATGAACGTGCGCGCGATTAAAAACCCCCCGAGTCCCATTTCACGGGCGTTTGAGCCGCTCACGTTACTATGTCAATGTCTCGCTGACACGGTGTGTCTAACCGTACTATTCGTTCGCCGCGGATCCGCGACGTGAATGTTAAGCGCCCTTCGTCGGCCTTGGTCGGGCCTAATCAATTGGAATCTAATCGTTGCGTCTTCGAAATGGTAACTCTCGGGTGTCGTTAATATTAATCATAGAATCTCCTTTGATCGTATTGCTGAATATTCTCTGATCGGACAAGCTTCGATGATTATGAGTCTCCTGTCTTCCGAACATTCGACGAGCGTTATTTTCGCTTCTACCTCGATCTTACCTGCGAAACGTCCACCGACGGGGCCTGAAGAGGGCATTATCCCTTTCCATCGCTACTTGCGTCGGTAATTATTATTATAGACGCCGGGTCAAGGACTGTTTTCGACGGAAACTTGTTTACCTCTCGAATGATCGATCGATCGGCAATGCTCGAGGCTTTTATCTCCGCGCAGGATGTTTTAGAATATTTAACCCTCGGATCTCGGACACGGCACGCTCGAGAATAAATTTGACCATTAATGTATGCGATTTCAAACAACGGGTAAAATTGGAAACTGGACTCGAAGGAATGTCCCCTGAGAAATGGGACTAATATTCTTTATCTTTGTTGTCGCATAGTTTCGATCCATTTTTTGGTATAACTCACGGATCCCTCGTGATTTCTCTGTTTATTTCGACGTTAATCTTAGGATCGAACACGCTTGACGGATGTGTCTTTGGCGTAATTCAGTCCCCGCGACACAAAACACCGCCGGACAACGTCATTAATCAAAAGCGGCGATAGAGAAGCCGACGTTCCTCTGTGGAGTAGATCATCGGGATGACTTTTAGTTTAGATCGGTAAACACCGTCGCGCGTGTCGCGTCTGTTTTCGACGATGACGAGGAGGAGCGTCGCGAATTCAAAGGTCTCTCGACGAGTGAAGGAAAGAAGCAAAAGCGGAATTAGGGATGTACTCGATTAACCGACTCACTATATTCCGAGACCTAGATTTCCTAGACTCTTCGTTGAATTCGAACTCAATCATTTCGACCTTTAAATAGCAACTCGAGACACGATTGAATATTACAAATATTCTCGAATCTACATTTATTGTTACTTTCAGTTCCCAAATTAAATCCGTTAATCGAGGTCTTACTTAACCCGTACGATAAGCTATTCCCAATGACAAGTGAGACTCACGTTCAACATATATAGAGCAATAATAAAAATCAATGCTATCTATTATCCCGAAGCTAAGATTAAACTTTGCTATTCTAAACGTTGTTACTCTTGAATTAGATTTGCGATCATCAGAGAATTATTTTTTTCTTTCGAATGATTGACCCTAAGATTCGGACGATCGTGGCCGCGATGATAATTGTACCTGTCAACGGATTAACACTAGAACTATCGAGCATTTAATTAGTTTTATATAGTTTTGTATAATTTTATATAGTTTTATATAGTTTTATATAGTTTTATATAGTTTTATATAGTTCTACACACTTTTATATAGTTTTGTATAGTTTTATATGGTTTCATACAGTTTTATATGGTATCATATAGTTTTGTATAGTTTTATATGGTATCATATAGTTTTATATGGTTTTATATGGTTTCATACAATTTTATATAGGTTTATATGCAATTCCTATAAAAACTGTAACAACAGATTACTTTCAGTGTCTTCAGACATTCATTATAGTACTCTAGTGAAACTATTTCTTTTCAAAACCATTTCGAATATTCAATGCTTCGAAGATGTCAATAATTGCTAAACAAAACAATCGAAACCAGTCATTTTGACTGGTAGTTCCAGTGTTAAGGGACTCGTAAGACGGTCGTGTGAAAACGCACGTCAGGTTCGGCTCCAGTGAGTAACGAGCGAGCTATTCGATTGCGCAACGGCGCGGCAGGGTACGGGCGCCGGTGCTCGATTATCAAGGATTCCGGCGAAGCGCCAAATAAATCGGTCCCCGGCGCTGCAACCTTCGGGTATCGGCCGTTGAACGGGTCCTCGCTCTATGTTCCACGATGACGCGGCGGTTTCTCGATCGCGTGACTTCCTCGGGGAGTCGCGGTCCAAAATCCTTCGCGAATCACGGTTTCGTTAGAGGATGATTCGCGAGTGACGCGGCGAAGGAAAAATGACATCAGGGGTTGAGGAACTGTTCCTTCATCTTGGCTGATTCATGTTCGTCCGTGGACTGAAGTGCTTGGCAAAGAAAACTCAGCGTAGAAAAATGTAAGAAAAACAGTTAAGAGGCGATCGAAGTATCTGATTAATATTTTTGCAGTGTAAATAAGTACTCGATTCGTTGTCTTCAAAGTTCCTTGAAGTATCATTTTCATTGAAATGCCGTTTTGCGTTAGATATACTTGAATTTGTGTGAACCAGTTCGATGTAATTTATTTCAACGTACGACTAGATGCATTCGTAATCGAATGATTGTAAAACGAGCATAATTAGTGTTCTTCGGTTAATTCGAAAGAAAGTTTATGTTCGTGGTGTCCGCGTGTGTATCGATCGAGAGTGAAGTAATTTTATATCGATCCACATTCATGTTTTTAAATCGTCTTAATAAATTTATGAACGATTTCTGCGGTTTCCTCATCGTCTCGCTTCACCGGTCGATCAGGTGGCCAAGCAGAAAGGGATCATCAAACGGCACTAAAAGCTGTCCGCCCGTTCGCCTCGGAGCCGCGAAACGTTCGCTCGTCGACGGCGCGAAGCGAAACAAAGTAACATTCTCATATCGTGTCATTTCGTTAACGTAATCGCTTCTTTTGTTCTCTTAAATTCAAGGCTGCGTTTCAGCACCGCGGCGATTCTTGACACGCCGCTGCCTCCTTAATTGTTTTCTCTATAGAAGGCATTTATTGTTCTCGAGCGTGTCTACCCTTAACTACGTCGTTCCTTGTCATGATTGGCAATTCAGATATAACGAGACTATTATATTCCTCGGTATTCTGCGCCATTCAGAATGTCTTCTAAGTCTTCCAGCCTTGGACCTTTGAAAATATCAAATGCCATTTGTATTCTTGTTTTGCAAATACTTGGTGTCTGACAAACAACAATGAATTCCTATTTTCTATAGTATATTTTTTTATATTCTATTTTCTATAGTATATTTTTCTATATTCTACTTTCTATATTTTATTTTCTATATTTTATTTCCTATATTCTATTTTCTATATTTTATTTTCTATATTTTATTTCCTATATTATATTTCCTAGATTCTATTTCCTATATTCTATTTTCTATATTCTATTCTCTATATTCTATTTTCTACATTTTATTTCCTATATTATATTTTCTATATTCTATTTTCTATATTCTATTTTCTATATTTTATTTCCTATATTTTCCTATATTTTCCCATACTTTTGTATATTTTCCTACATTTTTCTACACTTATCTACATTTTCCTACATTTCTCTATACTTGTCTATATTTTCCTATATTTTTCTATACTTTTATATATTTCCCTACATTTTCCTACACTTGTCAATATTTTCCTACACTTGTCTACATTTTCCTACACTTGTCTACATTTCCCTATACTTGTCTATACTCTTCTATATTTCCCTACACTTCCCCATACTCTCTCACAGTCCCAATCTCCCCCAAACTCCCCCTATCCATCAACTCCACTTCAACGTCCTTCGACACGCTCAAAGCCTCTAAACTCGATTCCCAGACAGACACCGCACGATCATCACCCTAGATAGATCGTCTCGGATCACGTTATCCGCAGACGCACTCCGCGATGATACAAGTTCAGAAAAACGCGGGAGACAAACGTTTATGACGACTGGCTGCGGAGGGAGGTAGGGATAATGGGCACGAGGGAGCGTCGATTGAAAATTACAGGATCCCCCTCATCGGTTGCAAATCGTCGACGGCGTTCCATCGTTGCGAGCCGTCCGTAAGCGGCAACCGTACATAATGACGCGGACCGCGGCGTGCATATGGGCAGACAGCGTGCGTATGATCTCGGAGCGGTTACAGGTGGATGGAACGCGCGCGTTTCGCAAGTACACGGGACCTCGGATCGTCGATGGCGTCGATAGTCACTGCAGAACACAGCTGCGAGTGGCGGAAACGTTTCATTATTCGCGGCGAGGGGTGTTATTATTAATAATTTTCTTAATCTACCGCTGCTGGGGTCATCGCTCGAACCCTTTATACAACATTTGCAACATGTGCTGTTAAATTACTCCGATAACTAGCCATTCGTAACACTTCGTTGCGTTTTTACCATTCCAACAGTAAAATCTTCGATTTAACCCCTTCGGGCTGCGTTTAAATTTCAACTTCGAACGAGGAAGAATCTCAAGACTTTCTACGTCGGTTGGTAGTAGAATTTAAGTGGAATGTGACGTTAGGCTTGCGATGAAGATTGGATTTAACACTAGAACTACCGTACCAGTCAAAATGACTCATTTCAGTTTTTCTGTTTCACAATTATTGATATCTTCGAAGCTTTGAATATTCGAAATGATTTTGAAAAGAAATAGTTTCACTAGAGTACTATAATGAATGTCTGAAGAAACTGAAAATAATCTATTGTTACAATTTTTATAGGAATTGCATATAAACTTATATAAAACTGTATGAAACCATATAAAACTATACAAAACGATATAAAACCGTGTAGAACTGATAGAAATCGAAAATGATCTATTACCACAATATTCATAGCAATTAGATTTCAATGGTACCAAATGCTCGGTAGTTCTAGTGTTAAGTATGAACATTATTCCTTGTTTTAACCCTTTCCACTTCAAAAATTTGTTACTAGAAATATTCAATTTATTTTTATGAGATATAAATGACATTTTTTCAACTAACTTAACGAGGAATCTATTCACAGAATAAGGGGAACAATGGTATTCGATTTCCACATTTCACGTATCGACAGATTACTCGAGACTTAATGTTAAATACGGAATTTTACAATTTGGATGCACCAATCGAGTGGTGACTGAGAGGCACCTTTGGAGTGCAAATCTCATCCATCTTTCAAAGGGTTAATGGAATCAGGAATCTTTTGTTTGGCGCCGGTAGGACTCGTTCGGATCGTTTTTCGGGTTTTTCTCGAGGTTTTCGGGAGTTCTACTAATCTCAACAGTTCTAAATCCTGTCCCTCCACTTTCACAAAATTTCGAGGATGTACGTAAATGAATGTAAGATTTTGTTTGCATTCGTTCGATAGCTTCGCACACGACACCAATGCGACACCGGACGGCACAGTGTTAAGTTTAAACTGTGCTGTCCTTCTGTCATAGATACTTGTATGCGAAGATCGCGTCTAGATTTGTAACGAGTGTTTTCTTTCTCCTAGTTACCCAGCCATAAAACACGCCGACGCTCAACAGAACAAGACAAATTAAACGTTAGCCGTAAAGCATTCCACGCGTAAACCAGAAGCCTCTCAACATCTTGTCGGCTCTTCCATAAAACAATCTACTCCCGTGTAACCTGGTCTTCCCAGCGAATCGTAAACTCCCACCGTAACTGAATGGCCAGTAATATCCAAGAATCACGCGTGAATACGAAAAATCCTTACGATCGTTCGTCAACGAAGCATTTAGCGGAATATCGAAACTAAGTCAGATTTATTAACGTGCAATTTCACTGTCCTATCACTGCGATATCTCGCGTGATTCGCAAAAAGCGGTCATTTCGAGACGAATTGACTCGTCGCCGGTGTTAACATATGGCTAATTTTCAGAAAACTGAATTGTGATGGCAATTTTCACTGAGGTCAACTTGTATCGCTATACATAGAAAAACTCAGATGTATTGTGATGTAATATATTTTAAATAGATAATCAATTCGAATTAACCCTTTCAACTCGAGAGGTGACTTGATTTCATGTAGTAAAACTATGAAATTTGATATTCAATATTCAACTGTATATAATGCATCTTTAATGCATATTGCAATTTTTCTTTGAGTTAATTTAAACAAATTTCGTCTAGAAAATGTTAAATATTTCTAATATTAGAAATAGTAGTTAGAAAATGTTAAATATTTCTAATATTAGAAATAGTAGTTAGAAAATGTTAAATATTTCTAATATTAGAAATAGTAGTTAGAAAATCTTAAATATTTCTAATATCAGAAATAGTAGTTAGAAAATCTTAAATATTTCTAACGAAATACTTCCGAGTGCAAAGGGTTAAATTTTATATTTTCTTCAATGATAATTATCAAAGTCGCATAGCTAAGTGTCTTTATATAAAAACGAGATTCCTCGTTATCGGTGCGCAATGCGTCAAGTTTCAAGCAAAAATATTTTGGATCAGTTAGAATCGCTTATCATCATCGCGAGGAGTGTACGATGGTTCGTTGAGGATGATAATCGCCAAAGATGGCTCCTTTCTTGCCAAACATCCACTAGTCACAGTCTACTTGGCTAAGAGATAATCTTCCACAGCCTCTTTGTCGTTCGCCATCGTAATGATATTCCACTTTGTTAACGACGGGCACAAACTCGGTAGCCATGATCCGTTTCCACGCACCGGTGCGCTCGAGACCGTCATCGTCACGCTGGAAATCCAAGAACACGACCGACGCGAGGATGATGATCCCCCGACACTCTCGAAGCTCGCGCCGATACTTCGTCTTTTTTCCTTCGCCTTTTCTTCGAACGATTATGGTTGCGACACGCGACTGGCTACGCTTGATGGATCATCTAGGATTTCGGATTTAATTGTTCCTCTTAATCGTCGCTAACGATGGCCACTGGAGGACATCCGATAAAGGCTGAGATTGGAAGGTTACTGACACTTCGTGGACCTTTAGTGCTGGCAACTCTGTAGTAGATGTTTCTTCGTATTCAACGTTTCTAATTTTCTTCTGATTTATTGATAATTAGGATACGATACGAATGATGTTAAGGTAAATGAGAATCGATTCATTCAAATGAGAATTCTATTCCCACAGCACGATTTCCTTATGCGCGCAATGACGCAAGTGCACCACCCTCTTGCATCTTCGATCTCATCCATCTTTCAAAGGTTAATCATTCAGTTCATGACACGATATGTAGAAAAGAATGCCATCGATAGTCTTGTAATGTCCTGCTCTAGCTTCAATTTGCTATTCAAATTTCATTCATAGCTACTTCCTTTCGTAACGATATTTTTTCCAGCGTTTATCATGAATATTTAGCTACACTCTATATGGTATCGTGCTCTCAAGACTGATCCCCGTTAGTCAGTACTTTCTATCAACTCGGAATAGTCCTTGAAGGTTCCATGCGAATGCTTTAGATAAAATAATTAATCTTAGATACGTTAAGCTCAAAAATCACTGATACCAATCTTGAAGAGGATTCATCGGTTCTCTATTCCGATCGACGTTCAGCGTCTTAAAAGACGAGCTCCGCAACGCAAACAATTGGCCATTATTCGATCCTCGCTCCCATAAAATCGGCTCACGGTGATCATCATCAAGAGAGCTAAATTCGATCCGGGTCTCGCAACGGGGATTAATGAAAAATTAGGTTCTCGTTGCGAAACGGTTTCTGTTGATCTAAGCTACTCCTACAATCATAGCTCCCAATCCTTTCGCTTCTCACGCAATGCACGCGAAACGTTTAATAATACCTCCGCGTTTCTAAAACTCACAAAGTTGATTACTCGTTCAAACATCCAATCATTCAACGTTCCCCGTTCGAAACGCAGCTCCGAGGAATCCCGAAATTCCCAGACGAAACGGCTCGAGAGCTTAAGCCTAAAGGTCGCCGCGGCTCGTAAGCATCTTTGCGTTCAGCACTCCACTCCCAAAGCCAATTTACATTCCAAAATTGTCCCAGTTAATGAAGTAACACGACCCTGCTTGCAACTGGATCCTTTCTAGAGTCGGCGATCCATTTAGAAAGGACTCCGAGTCCACTCCTGTTTCGACGTTCACTCGTCGCCGGTCCACTCTTGACCCTGTTGGGGCCGACAGTGACCTAACACGTCGAGATTCATCGATATACCGTGGATCAATTAAAACCGTTCGCGATTGACCAAGGTATTCGAGGAATGCCTGACCTTTCGCCGCGTCGCCGAGTCCCTTCTTTCCACCAAGGAAACCTGAAGACTGCATTCCCCGTTTCTAAATCGACCAAGGCCCATCCCCAAGGCTGCTGGTCCCAGAATCACGAATCGGAATTGGAGCACGATGATCTCGCGATCGTGCAGGCCCGATCGAGCGGAACGGCGATCCGTCGATCCAATAAACGACCGTATTGTTACAGCGTGCCCACGGATTTTTCGACGCAACCCCTGCGACGCTCTTGTGAAACGACGATAAATATATTCGGCTCGATCCTTGAACCTCCTTTATGAAACAGAAATACTCCCCGGCTTCTCCGGCGACGTCCAATCGTAATCCGCGATTAAATCGGTCCCTGTGTTTGACTTAATCTTGAGTCCCATTTAGGTGGAACCAGTCGGCTCCGCTTAATGCCGCGCAGCGAGCGCGGCGAGAACATTTTTTTCACCTGTTAACGACCGTTCGCGCGTTACCGTGCTCCTCGATCGGCTCTCGCTTATTTATTCCAACGACGGGGGAATTCTTTTGTCGAGTACAATCCGAACTGCGTGTAATGATACCGGGTACAAGTTATCGTCGTCGGATAACCCCCGCGTTATTAATCTGCGCCGCTCCCGGCGCGTATTTCAGGCTTGCTCGCCCGTTAATCACCCGCGCGAGCGTGCTTCGCGAAGTTTGTCCGCCATCGTGGTCAGGGTGCACTTCTTTTTTACAGATCACGTCGGCCGGGTGTACTTTATAACTTCCATTCTCCGAAGTTTTGTTCTCCGCGCGCAGCTGTTTCGATTCTCCTTTGAAACGCCTCTTGAAATATCGCGGTGCGATTTAATGCGAACAAGTTTTTCGAACTTATGGACCTGCGAAGTTGGTAAAAGAGTTTCTATACGTATACGGAAATCTATATTGTGGTTATACAACGAACGTTCTTTTATAGATCACGCAATAATTCGCCGCATTTCTCGGTTGCAGATCAAAATACCGCTGAAAGTGGGGTTCTCGGTGAGGCCGAGGGACGTGACGGTCTCGATCACGAAGAAACACCTGACCTGCGGCGTGAAGGGTCAGCCGGCGATCATCGACGGCGATTTCCCGCACGAAGTCAAAGTCGAGGAGTCCACCTGGGTGATCGAGGACGGGAAAATGCTGCAGCTCAACCTGGAAAAGGTAAGTAACCGGATCATCGGGGCTTCCCGTGGCCTTCCTCTGCAGCGACCTTGCCCGGAAAGTGACTCGAAAGATGCCTATCGACGTTGCACCATAGATCCCAGCCCGAGATATCGTGTATCGTATTATTCGGTGGCCTCGAACGATCGAAACAACGAAGCTCGAAGAGTCTGGGAGCCCAGCCGATTCGTAATCGAGCACCCGTTTAATCGTAATTTAATTGACGCCGCTCGTTTCGCGTTACCGTTGATCCAACGATAATCCGACGGTCTATTTCACGGTCGGAGCGCCGGGATGCTACGCGGTTAATCGATCTTTCCCCCTGCTGTTCGGCGTTACGCGCGTTCGATCGTCGAGCCTTTCACCGATCAGATCCGATCCAGTCGCTTCCTTGGACTCCTGAACTCGACGATGCCGTCCTTTAGCAACCAGGAAGATCCGAAGCGATTTTCTAGCGCCAGATCTCCGTTAAACACCGCCGGTACTTTCATTCCAGGTAAACAAAATGCAATGGTGGGCGCACGTGGTGACCACCGATCCGGAAATCAGCACGAAGAAAGTGAACCCGCAGCCTAGCAAGCTGTCCGATCTCGATGGCGAAACCAGAAGCCTCGTGGAGAAGATGATGTACGATCAGAGACAAAAGCAGCTCGGACTGCCGACCTCCGAGGAGCAAAAGAAGCAGGATGTCATTAAGAAGTATGGGTATACTTAGATCGTAGCGCTTGAATCGCCGGCTCGTGAAAGTCTCTTTAAATGGGGTACAATTCGGCGACCGAATGCGGATGTTCGTTCAAGTGGTTTCGTTCGAGATCAGTGTCTCTTGAGATTCGATTCGCTGTTAATGTTGGGAAGATTAAGAAAGGAATGTATTGAAGTGAATTAATCATTTGTGTTAGAGGGATGAGTGGTTTTCAAAGTAGAGATGAAACGAGTAGTCGCCAGAAAGTAGAAACTCTTGTTTGAATGAATCGATGTAAAGGGTTAATAACCGTTGCGCGAAAGTTCTAATTTTCATAGGAAATCGGAAGAATAACTAGACTGAGGACTTAAGTTTTAACTTCCAACATTCACCTACTAGAAGCTCGTTAATGGGCATTTGAATTCCTGGCGATAATTTAATATTTCTACATAGCAATCGCTGTTTACATAAAAATTCCGTGGCGAATCCTCGGTCGACTTATCGCAATCTCCAGTTCGCAGCCCCTGTTTCGTAGAATCGTTGGATGCGTGACGTTCGAACGTTTTTGCAGGTTCATGGAGCAGCATCCGGAGATGGACTTCTCGAAGTGCAAATTCAACTATTGAGAGGATTCGGTCGGGGGTTCAGCGGGTCGTTATCAATCGATGGGAAGCGAACGCACCGACACGGCCGTGCCAGTGTCAGCCGGATCCAGTGGAACTCTATCTCGTTAATTATCACCTCGTGACGTCTCGACCTTCTCTGCACTTTCCTTTATTTTTTATACGTTGCGCTCCGCCGCGCCAGCCGCGGCGAGAGATGGCACCACGAACTGAACTCAGATTTCTTTACCGCTCGCTTGCCGATTTGATTCCCTTCGCCCCCATTCCTCCGGCGCTCCCTCAGTTTGCCCCGAGCCGACGGTACCAAGGGACGAGAAGCGGTGTCGAGAGTTGCACAAAATGTATGTCACGGATTTTTCACATTAAGTTTTCGTATAATTGAATAAAGAGTTTAGAGAGAAATTAGTTACGGTAATCGCGCCTTATCGTTAAGGACTCCATTGGTTGCGCCTATACCAATATTGAAAATAAAGTATATCTCTTTTCGTCAGTCTCTTTATCTTACCGAGTCGCATGAAACGCTCGCCGTTCGATCGTATACAAAGTGATGATCACGTGTTCAGAGATAGAGGGTGATAGGCTACGAGAATTTTAACCCTAGAATGACACGTGCACGAACGTTCGTCTACGAGTTCGATGAATATCGATTGGAATATCGTTGATAAATTTAGAAAACATGGAACAGCGTGATATTTTATCAAATATCTATTGAATCATTTTTAATGTCTTGCCGAGAAGCGTTGCAGCACCGTTCTAGGATTAAAGGTCACGACGATCGATTTAATTGCTACAATTAAGTTTCTACAATGAGTTATCACACGATTAATTTACGGTGATCGTTCCTTAAGCAGTTAAGAGTTCGTACGCAGTCTCCGAGTAGCAACACAGGGCACAATCATTAAGCTAAGTTAAGGCACACAAGTGTCCAATACTGTCCGTCGTTTGTTGATTAAAAATAGTCGTTCTCCTTCATCACTCGACTGATCCAGCGAACGTAATTCGACAGTCTCGCGTATATTCCGTATTTCCCGCGTTTCCCGCATCCCTCGCCGAAACTAGTGATGCCGAAAATGGTCCAAGGACGGTCGGGCCTTCTTGGGTCTCGACAGAGGAGCGGCCCACCGCTGTCGCCTGCGCAGGAGTCCATCTTCCCGCGTCGATATCCGGCGCAGAACATGTTGTCGGTGATCCTGTAGTCGACGTAGACGTCTCGACAGGCTTCGGTGGACACTATCGGTATCTAAAACAAACGAAAATCACATTAATCCTTTGTCATCGGAATTCTTCGAAGATAGGATCAGCAAAGACGAGTTAAGATAAGTAAATATTAACACATATTCAGTCAGGATTTTGTCATCTTCCGAAAACTAACATTCAGTATATTTCATTTTCTGCATGGAAATACCTTTATGTCTATATTTAAAATTGAACACTTTATTTCGATTGATTTACTTTTGAAAGACCTAAATAATAAACGTTTATTATTTCTCTGGATATTTGTGAAGATCTCTCGTTTCCGATGATTTTTGCTTGTATTCGAGAAGATACCTGTGCCTGATGAAGAACGTCGGTACCGAAGTCGTCGGTGACTCTCGACTTTCCCCATCCAATGATCGTGCAGAGCTGATTGGCGGGTAGAAGCTGGTTAGGCGCTGGGAGACAGGCGATTCCTCTCGATGGAGACGCGACCAGTGTGACCGGGAGACGCAGCATTGCTATGTCATTGTCCACGGTGTCCGCGTCGTATTCAGGATGCACCGTGACTGAGTCCACCTGAATAGAACAAGGAAAAAATCCATTAGACTCAATAGAACAAACTTCAACGAAGAGATACTTCAATCCGCTCTCTCTCTTTTTGCTGGTTTTAACCTTTTGAACTCTGTAGACTCCAATATTGCACCAGTTATAATATCAAATATTTTAACGAATCGAACTACCCTAAAATTATTAGATTTTCCACAGATCCAAATTTTCTACTGAGAAGGAAGATACAAGATCGAAGGGATGCTACAGTATTTTTCATTTTCACTAGAGATATCATAAAAATTAGTCGCAGTTGCTAAATTACAAAACCATCTGGAGTGCTAAAGGTTAAAACTTCGAGCGTTCAGGTGGAAAGGAACTTCGATCGAAGAGAACTTTTTCTTTCAGTTTGTTCAAGATACCCTCAACTCCAGCTCCGAGCCTTCTTTCACTGTTAAGTCGTGTTCCCCGATGCGAACGTAGAGACGTTTCCTGATGCAGTGCGCAGCAGTCAGCACCCATTTAGGCGAGATCAGAGTGCCTCCGCAAAAGGCCTCCTAAAAGAATATTTTTCTTCTGTTTTATTCGAGGAATTGCAACATTTAAAAGTGATACACCAGCAAGAATTGCAAACGGAAAGTTGCTATTTTATTCTATTCGTTCGGTGTGTTTCGTTCGTTAAGAGACTTACACGAAATCTATTCAATACTGCAACTTGCCAGGGCCAACTTCCGCGAACTGCCGGACGTCCACCGATGATTCTCGTGAAGTAAGAGAGCCGAGAGTTCTTCTGCGTACTCGGCAGGCCGCATTTCCAGGAGTGCGAATTTTTCTCGGGGATGAAGCTGTCGACTGTATTGGGATTTAACTCGAACTCGTCCAATACTATGTCTGTTAATGATCCGAATGATGCGCTTTATGAAATGATTGGGGGCGTGAAGTTCGCTTAATCGCCGATGCCTTACCGTCACTGTCCTCTTCTTGGCTTCCACGGATCTTCCGGTGGATCCATCTTTGGCAGAAGCTACCCTCCACGTAACAGTAGGCGCTTTCTCTTATCACGTCGCGGCCACAAATTCCTGGTTTCTTGCACCACCTTCGATAAAATTAATAATTTTTTAATTGAAATTTTGGAAGTTACTTTAAGCTTATATATTATCCAGTTCGATAACGAAAGCAATTTTGGTAAAGCAATGTTCACACGTTTCAGTATTGTTATTATTAAATGAAAATATATACTTAAGAAACAAGGTGTTTTGATAAGAATTGTATAAGTTCGATATTTTACTTTATGCTTATATATTATCCAGTTAGATAACGAAAGCAATTTTGGTAAAGCAACGTTCACACGTTTCAGTATTATTATTAAATGAAAATATATCCTCAAGAAACAAGGTGTTTTGATGAAAATTGTATAAGTTTGGTAAAGCAACGTTCACACGTTTCAGTATTATTATTAAATGAAAATATATCCTCAAGAAACAAGGTGTTTTGATGAAAATTGTATAAGTTCGATATTTTACCTGTGACGTTGCGTAGTGCACAGCCTCGTACACGGCGACCACTTGCTCCACTTCCCATAATGCCCCACGGACTTATCCTTTACGTCTTTGCCTCTTCTTTCTCCCTGTCTGGGTTCTGCTTCTTTCTTAGGAAGCTAGGATTATTTAAATACATTTTTTAACGTATAGCGACTACTTCTTACATTTAATTATCTTGAGGTTTTAGAATCCAACCTGTACCACGTGAAACTTCTCCTTCCGTCGATGCCCGCGTCTCTGTCGCTGCTTGCATCGCCTCCATCTTGCCTTTCTGTTGTGCTGACAGGTGCGCTCCTCCTTTAAAAAATTAATAGACACTCTTATTACGTCACTTTCCTTAAGAATCCTTAAGAATCTAGTGGAAGACAGTGTCTAAACTAACCCTGTGTATCGTAGTCCCACACTTCTTCTTCACTCGACACCTCCGAACGCGATTCTGCGTGCAATGGCGGTCGCAGACCGACCACTCGCTCCAGTTCGTAAAGTAGAACGATCTCGTGGATTCTGTAATCAATCGTTTCTGTCGTTGATGGGGACCAGTAACTAAATTCAGAAGTATCTCCATTCGAAACGACATTTAAAATGAATTCTTCGTCGTTTGATCGAGACCTTTTCGCGAAGTAACCACAAAAGATTCGAAAAAACAATTTTAGAAAGGACTCACTATTGTTCGCCGACTGTTCCAAGACGTAGTCCTCGTCGGGAACTCGTGCCCAGCTGGACTTATTGTTCCCATCGGTCACGAGCGTCCAGTTTTCGCTCTAAAATTAGCACAAAGCCAGTCGCAATTAATCATTTCCGACACAACAACAGTTTCAGAAACGTGACTCGACGCGCGTGTTTTTCGAAAGCCGAGGCCCGCCGTCTATGGGAATATAAAATTCATCCCGCGCTACGAAAGTATCCGCGACAATGGTTCCCAGGCATAAGACGCCGAGAAACGCACACGAGGAAAAGCAATTCCGTCGCGGAGCGCACGTCCGTCACGTAGGCAGATCGTTGCAAAAACGACCTGAGATTAACAGCTGCGAAGTAATGGACGTTGCGGCTGGATTCCAATTGAACGTATTAAACGGCGATTTTCGTAATTCGCCGCGCGACATTATTAACGTACCGGTTTGATTGACGCGGACCGAGGATCCCGCCAACGCGACCGCGAGAGTGTTTACCTTAAACTTGCGAAAATGTCTTGTGCATATTCAGCTGCATCATCAATCGTAATTTGTACTTCATTCAGGGGATTAGTCTTGTGAAATGAAGTTAAATTGGTTGTACCGATTGTTGCACAGTAAACGATGGAAACTCTAATGCTTTACAATCTTCTGATTGAAGAATCAATGTGTACGCAAAGCATCAAAGTAGTTATACTACTGCCTCAGCATTTCGAATCTTTCGAAGTTTCAAATTCACATTCAAATTTTCTAATTTTCTATCTAATTCTCGCAATCGAATTTTCAAATTCAATATTCCAAATTGAAACGAATCCACCGTATCTAAGTATAGCTACTTGAACCCAAGCACGGTTGAAGATAATTCTCCGCTGCCTCGCCTCTTCCTGCACAAGAAAATTCACTTCCCGAGAAGCGAAGCAACACTTAGTAACCAACCTCTTTAAAGCCCTCTTCCACAAAGCGAAATTTCAAATAGCCGTCATTCCCGCTCGGCCGAGCACACGTGGTCAAAGGGATTGATAAAAAGCCGGCAGGCGTGCCTCGGCAAGAATCCCCATCGAAATGGTAACCGGGTTTCCCGAGCGGGTCGCAAAGAAGTGACTCCCGGCAAAAAAGCAACGGCACAATTACCCGTTCTTAAGCAAAGAGTTAATAGAGCGGCGTTCGCGGCCGGATCGAGTATCGTCCAGCATTCCCCAAGGCTGTAACGCCGAGCACGCGGCACTAAACTCAATTTGCCAGCTCGTAAATGGCATCGCGACGTAACCGCCCGCCGGTGTCGCTAACCGTTCGTTGCACAATGTTGCGAGTGTCCAACGAGAAATCGAAATTCGCGTCTCCAGTGACCCCCTAACATGTCCGCTGCTACTGCCGAAGCATTATCGACGTAAGCATTCAGTGCTCTGTACGCTACGCATCGATATTGTATCATTAACACGTTCAACCCGGGAGTGGTCTACGCAAATACATTTTTCTACGTACTACTTTGCTGCATTTTTACCTTGACAGTATTTTTAAGAAGTCACACAACTACTCAGACTCCGGTGATTGTTACTGACAACGGAAAAGTACTGAAGTAAACAAGCGCCAGATGAATAAACAGCTTATCATTTTGTGTACGCCGAACATAGAGACATCTGGATTATTCCAGAATCTTTAACTAGCCTATTTTCTGCTAGATCAGCAATATAATCATCAATATCCAGGCTCTCAGCGGCAGATATTTAGCCAACGAATGTGTTGGTAACACAGTCGCAGTCGCGAAATCAAAGATCAATGCAGCTCTTTGATCGGTCTCTTTTTCGTCGGTTGCTACTTCGATCTTACAGGAAAGTCGGAGGCGAAGCAGAAAGATCTTCTTTATTCGAGTTGTTCTTTACGGTAACTAGGTTTCGAGATCGATCTAGGGGAGAGACTGGAACAGAGGTCGAAAGTGGAACTGGCACGGATCACACCCTCCTTTGAACGGCCCACGTACCCTTATTATCCTAGACAATGGAGACCCGCGACAGTTACCTCATCGAGGTCGGCCCGCTTGAGAAATCGGAGACCGAACTGGTTGCGATAATGGTGAGCGCTGATGGTCCAGCGGAAACAGAACACTCGATTGTCTTCATCGGACGCGTGGATGGCTGGAAATTATCCGTTCTCGTGTAATATGTCTCAGAGATCGTGTTCCCCTTTCCGATCCTAGTTTCATCTCGAATTTGCATCGGGAACACGCGTAATATTGGGTTCGTCGGATTGTCCTGTTTTTAATGACGTTTAACGATATGTTTTAGCTTATCGAGAGAAGCTTCGGTGATGTGTGCGTCGATCGTTAGCCTAACTGTGTTGGATCGCTTTATACGAGAGAGCAAAGTGTCTCTTTAGTGTACAATTCGTGTTTTACGATGTTAACGGGGCTTTTTCCTGCAGAAGTTTCTATTCCTTTCGCAAGGGGACGCAGTGCTCGAGATAAAAGGCAATAATTCGAAGGAAACTCTAGAAAGGCGTTCTCCGCGAGGGAACTTCGGGCAAAGCGCGATGCGAATCTCCAGGACGATGGATTTTACGGCTATTGCGAGTCGCGTTGAATTCATTTAAACGAGCCACAATAAGTTTGTTGTTCCCCCCGAGTTTATGATCTGGTTAACTCCGGATGGAGAGGAAACACGCGCGGCTCAGATTCACGGCGCCCGAGAGAGTTCAGGGTTAACGATGTTCCCGTATTGCACAATTAATTTCTCCGGCTGGCACTATAAAAAGAAACAGGTTCTCGGTCGATTCTCTTCGTTCGCGCAAGTAGTCCACTCCTCGAACTCCTTCCTCGCTTTAACTCGAGTTCCTCTTTAACCTGGAACACTCGCAAATCTCGCTCTATTGCGCTATTACCAACCCCTTACGTCAGTTTCACGCTCTGCCTCGATAGTCTATAAACAACATCCTCGACGTAATTCTTAAACAATCGAATTTTAACCGTTTGCGGACGGATGTCGGCATTTCGATAAGATGAAACATTCATATTTCGAAGACTAACTCGCGAACAAATGATTTAATCGGACAGCAAGAGATCAGACCGCAGTTTCCTTTTCTTCTATTAATTAAGCAACTGTAATTAAGCTTTATATGTTGAAGGTTTTGCATGTTCCCAAGAATTTTCCCCCGCAAAGGGTTAAAATTTGAAATTCCTCTCCTGTTAACCTTCAACTTTCCACCATCCGGAACTTCAGTATTCCAAATTATCCAGATCGTCGAATATTCTGAGACATTGTCTTCGAACACGGTACTTCATTTTAGCAGAATCGTTCGCCAATTTCTAAACTCAACCTATCTCTCCTATTAACCTTCAACTTTTCACCATCAACTTCAGTATTCCAAATTATTCAGATCGTCGAATATTCTGGGACATTGTCTTCGAACACGGTACTTCATTTTGGCAGAATCGTTCGCCAATTTCTAACCTCAACCTATCTCTCCTATTAACCTTCAACTTTCCACCATCCGGAACTTCAGTATTCCAAATTATCCAGATCGTCGAATATTCTGAGACATTGTCTTCGAACACGGTACTTCTAGTTTGGCAGAATCGTTAGCCGAGGAACATCGGAGTCACGCGCGTGACACTGTCCGTCAGAGGGAAACGAAAGGCGGACAAGGGTTAAGTGGACAGGTATACGTTCACCTTCCCCGTGAGCGCCATTCCCACAATGCATAAAACGGCGTCCCGCGAAACGAATGCCCGGCGCATTCGAGTACAGTTACAAGTACGTAAACCACGGGCGAACGCGCCTAGGCCAACACGACGGCGGATGGAATGTGTCCAGGCAGGGTGCCGTTCAGGGATGCAGCGGCTCGGATGCGAAACGGTATTAAACTCGCATACGTAATGCCAGTGAATCATTTGCCTGCGAGCGTAACCGGAATCTAATTCTCGTGTTAACCTCGGCGAACACCGTCCATCGATCTTTATTAACGATCTTTTTCTGCCTGACTCTTCTATTGAAATCTTTAAGGAGCTTACCGCTCCGTGTTCGTCCTCCGGAATCACTTCCCTTTAAAACGGCACGCGGTTTTTGCCCCGCAAACAAGGAGACGCAAGGCACCGCGGACTTCAGCCTAGTTTGGCGATGTCCACCACGCTGAATACAAATTCCTGTTGTCTTCTACCTGTCCCCGTAGCGAGGACCTTCCCCCTATTTTTCTCTTTGTTGACGTCGGCCGCGCAAGAAGCGACAAATTGTGCGAGGCAGAGCCGTCTTCGACGTTCGGAAGAATTCGCCGACGGAGTATCGTATATTAATTTCCGTGAAAAATGTAATCGACGAGAATTCAATCTATAAACCTTTTCTTCATTTTTCAGTGGATATTTCCAACGTTTTCATTACTAACATTCTTCATTAGGCATTTCGAAAGGAGATTAATTAGAATATAATTTCCTTGCACGACGAGATTGGTGTAATCAAGCTGACGGAAACCTGAACCATCCATGCATCTATAAAGAGATACCCTGAAAGACGATCGATTAGAATCTAATTTCCCAGCATGACTGGACGAAACCTGTACATTGATAACGTAATCATCGGCCGATTATTCCCTGTGCATTGTCAACATCGCCGGTGAAGGTACTTTCCACGACGAGGCTGGTATCGGGGGAAAAAATTCGAGACACGACGTAACACGGTAAAAACGTTCGGCAAAAAGCGACGCCGCGCGGTCGGAGGGATCGCAGGGATTTAACGGTCGTCGTTTCAATCCGAGCTAACAAAGCGGCGCAACAGCGGCATCGGTCAACGACAAGCTTCCCGAAGAAGTAGTCACTTTATAAAGCATCGATCCCGGCGCACTAAAAAGACGTTACGATGAAACCATTTTCGCCGCGACGCGGCCAACAAAGCGGCCACTCAGCGCAAAGAAGACTCGGCAAAAAGGCGGTCGGAAGGGGGTGAAGACGGGAAAAAACGGAGATTCCCGGAGAACCGAGGGGGGGGCGGCGGCGGGGGCAGGGTGAAAAGGGGAGAGCGAACCGCGACGAAGAAGATGGATAAGGTTCGGAAGCAATGACATTCGTTTCGCGGGCTGACGCCCCGGCTATACCGTAGATGGTAGCGCGGCCGGAGTGTCCAATGTCCGAAAATGGCCGGGGATTTCTTCGACGGTGGACTACCGCCGATTTAATACGGACTACTCGCCGATGGAACGCTCGCTATGGCGAGATCGCGGTCTGATTTATGTCCCGGCGTTCGGCCGCTCGCGCGATCCGAAGGCCAAGGTCCTCGTCCACCTACTATGGTCAGGATGACGGCGCGGCGTCGCGTAAATCGTCCGGCGTATGTCCGCTTCATGAGAATTCCGCGAATGAACGCCGCCACCGGCGACGATTTCGTCGATTTCGACTTTACTCGCTGCGCGTGGTTTCAATAAGGCAAAAACCTGTGGCGAAGTTGGAGCTTCGAAACTGATCGTACCTATGACACTTCGGTGATGGGGTCGCTGGAACTTGAGGATCTTCGTGTTTAGGGGTTGTCGAGTATTCTGTTGTAATTGGGTAACTATAGACTGGTGACTTGGAAGAGACGAATGTCTCAAAATTTGATTCAAGATGCTATTCTTTCGTTAAAATATCAGTCACAGTATATGTCTAACTATATAGAGTACTCTCGCGTTGAAAACGTCCGGCTTCCAAGGGTGAAACTATTTCAGTCCTTTCAACCCTAATCGTACCACGTGTTTTTATAACGAATCATACCACGATGTGTCACTTATGAGAATGAAAGGAATGATTAAAATCTTACTTTTGTACATAGGGCCCAAACTTTAGAAGCCCGAAGAAACTTTTGGAAATGCAATATGAAATGATTCGAAGTCACATCGTGGTCCGATTAGGGTTAATGCCGTGTCCGCGGTTGAACGCTCGGCTAAAGAACGAGGTAATGGTAAGTGGAAATAGATTTCGTGCTCCTCCTTGAAGACCAATGGTCTCTGGATCGTGACGACACGGTCAAGAGAGCACCGGAAGGTCGTAGCCACGATGTTCCGCGACGCTGCACGGATCTCTTTAACGCTTATCTCGTCCGCGACGCGCCGGTTCAGCGGAACGGGCCTCGTCATGCAACGCTCGTCCCTTCCGCGAACGCTTCGTCCGTTTTGCGAAAGAACGCGGCCCGGCCGAACGGCGCGACGCCTTCGGATTCGCGGATCCGTCTGTCGTCTGATCTCCACGTTCCACTCTGCTGGCCCGTCACGTGTGCAGTCATTAGACGATTCCTGTCCGCGCTCGCTTCTTAGCACTCAAGGTCCTAATGTTATCAAGTACTTGCCCGTGGCGGCCGATTACATCGTGATGCACGCGCGTGTCGGATATCAGTGGGCTGCGTGATTTTATGTAGAAATGCCTCGCGACACAGGAAAAATTCATAGTTATCCTATTTATCGCGAAGCTGGGCTTTTATTGGCGTCTCGCAACAGACTTGCTTTCTATTTTTAACGAAAGAATCGGCTAAGTGCGATCGGATAAGTGTTTCTATACATAGAACAGCGGGACTGCGAAGTTGGTAGCCTTGAGTGAATTTCATTCGTACTTAGAGAACCACTCGCAGATAATAAAATGCCTCGTACCGAGATTATGGTTATCAGCCGCATTTCACGGAAATCGTTGGGTAAATACCTGTATCAAGGATTTTTCCCCGCTTCGCGCTTAAGCGACCGCGTATTTGCTTACTGTTCTTTGGGACTGATCTTCTAGTATCCTTCCACTCTTGAGAAATAATCGTATCCACAAAATAAACGTTTGTGTAACTCGAAGCGAAGCCCGGAGTTAGAAGATCAAGAGAACCATAAATCTGATCCGTGATCCGCAATATTTAACACCGGGTCTACCGGAATTTATTGTACGATTTATGGTTCCTAGAGGAATCGATGTTTTGGAATCTTCGAGTTTAAGGCTAGACAAATGGGATACGTATTGTAAACCCGGTGTCAACGAGATTACACCGAGTCGCCCAGGTAACGGCGTCCGGATATCGAGTATAAAATGGCGAACCCTGAGCCATCCTCGTCCTCCTCCCGTTCCCGTTCCCCGCACGGACCGCCGTAGCGTGTCACGTGTCGGAAGAACTCCCGCGACTCCCACGGAATTTATTGCGAGCAACGAACGGTAGCGCGTTCGCTTGTTTACCGTGGTCCAGCCTGCATCCACGTGCATCCTTCTCCCTCCTCGGCGACGTCTTAATGCCTTGATGAGATCATCGCATGATTTACCGTCCCCCGTGCTCCGATGAGGAGCACACGACGCCGATTGTCCGCCCACTTGAGCGGAATCTAATGAAACACGGTGTGTCCCGGCCGAGCTTTGCGAAACCGATGCGACCAATGAAACTCAATTCCGCGGCGAGGAGTGGCCTCTCTCTCTTCCACCCTCGGAGAAAGGAGAAAAACGGAATTGATATTGCACGCATTGTGGCCGAGATTAGACTGCGATCGGCTAAGCTCGGCTGCCGGCTCGAATCGGGATCATTGAACAAGACGCCGTGAACCTTCGAGAGGATCGCTCCGCTCCGAAGGGAATCGAGGTAAAAATAGGCGACTTACGGCGCACCGTGAATATTTATTTTACCGAAGCACGGCAGGCGCGTTCCTTGTTCCCAGGGTTTCAAGAAACGAGTCTTTTTTAATGAACGCTTTTAGCCGATTCCGAAAATCCTTCGGCCGGGGGATGGCTCGATTAAAAATAGATGTTTGTTGCGGCGAGCCGTCCGGCGAGCTGATTTGTGGACACTCGTTAACGGTAATTGTTAGAATTTACTGGGAACGCGACGCCAGTCGTTGAAGCGTTGAAACAAAATCGCGCAGGCCATCGGGTGGAAAATATGTTGCGCAATTCCGTGTTGCGCAACGGAGTCCGCGAAAAACACGAGACGAATCTGCTGTGGGATACGTCGAGCTTGAGGATGTACGTCCAGGCGTCAATTAGAGGTGTCTCGAGGTCGTGTTCACCGTTGAATCGGATGATACGCAGCTCGTTCGTGGTCGTTTCGACCGGTTTGCCCGAATTTCGGAGGCGAGATTCAGTTCTCCAGTACTCGACTTCGTTCCAGTGAGAAGCCGCTATTTCTGGCCGGGTATTAACGAGCCTTAATTCGCGGGATTAGTTCGAGACGGATTGGAAGAGGGGCAGCTTGAACCGTGAAACCGTAAAGCCGGCCATTACGAACCCTCGGAGACAATCACCTGGCTGTGTTCCTTCAACTGCTGTCCCTCTGTTAATGCATTCGCTGCGAGCACTTTATGTGCGTTCACCATTGTGACGATCTCTAAATTGTTTCAAATTATGCCAGAATATGGAAAGAGAGTATTGTTGATAGACAGTGAACGTATTGAACACTTATGATTCTACAGTGTTCGCCGGAGCCACTTTGTCATGTGTAATTTATTAGGAAGAATTCTATGTTCATCCGATGTTCAGATTAGTTCCAAAGATTACTAATTGGCAACGGAAAAATTCACTTTTCTCAATTTCTTGCGGGGACCTCTGCCACAGGACTGACACGGTATCATAAGACAAGGGGTTAAACGGTTCCCCGCTTCTCTTTTTCCACTATCCGGGGAACGCGTTTAACGGTCCACGGTTATTTCCGGATCAGCGTCTTCATCGGCGCAACGACGCTCAGCGTCGCGTTGCTCTTCATTAGACACCGTTACGAATCGCGCGAGAGACGAGCCGGTTCCAGATGCGAGGGGATGCTGCGGCGGCGGACGGCTGTTCGTAAACCGTTGCGATATTTGTAGGTGCTTACTGTTTCGAGGGAGATTGGTGGGAGATTACGCTGATCCGTTGCACGGGAAAGCCTGGGGCCTCGTCCGTAATGAGCGAGGGAGGTTTTACTGGGTTTAGGAGCGGCTTATTATTTCATAAAATAATTAAGGGCACCACTTTGGAGCTTCGTGCTTCAATGAAGAATATAAAACCAAAAACCTGGACAATTTACTTATCGCGCGATCACTTTTGAAAATCGTGCACCCTATAGGATTACACTTCTTGAATAATTAAAGGAAATTAGACTCAACTAACAAGAATTCTATACAGCTAGAATATTTTTACAAACCATTGATCTATCGAATGTATATCAAACAAACTTACAAATTTTCTCTTCATTCCGAATCGATTACGAAGCATAGATCTCGCAACGAATGTTTTCAGCAAGGGATGAAACGCAGGCGACGGTCTAAAATTAAGGGTTGTATTTCTCAGATCCCATTCGGTCTGCACTAACTTGTCTCAGTATGGTCCGCGAGCCGCGCAGCGGACAGGAGCCAGGGTTATCTGCTCCCGTCAGAGGAACAGGCGGTTAAAGCTCCGTTTTATGGGGTGTTAATCCTCGAAACACCGTGCCCAGCCCTTCCATCCTATCCAGACACCAGTTTTTCTCCCCGTTCGGTCTCCGTCGGTTCGTTAAACGGCCGCGTTACAGGCTGAAAGCGACGAGCGGACGATTTTCATCGTTCAAAGTCGAACTGGGAAAAGAGGCCGTGGCGTTCCTTTGGCACCCCGTGGAGATTCCTTCTCCCGCGGGACCGCTCCGGGCAGCTCGATTAGCTTCTTGCTGCGTATCGTGACGACTATCGCGTGGAATTTCAGCCCGTCGCGGGGCAGGAAGTATGTTAACCTCGCGGCGGGCAAAAAGTTGTCGTCCCAACGGGGAGGAAAGAAAGAGGATAAGATGGAGGATTCGCCAGGACGAAGGGAAACGGTGGATACGCGCGGTGGGACTGATACAGCAGCTCCGCAAAACGTTCGGGACTAGCAGGGCTTTTTAGAGGGTTATTAATGCAAACGATCTTGTCGTATAAACTTGGCACGATCGTTCTGAAACGTGGACACTTCAATTTAAACCTTTAACGTCCTCCTCAGTTTCGCGTGGTGTCGAGTAAATGGAATTTTCTGCTTCAGTGTTACATCGGTGAAACAAAGTCCACTTCAGATTTCTTGGAATCTTGTTTCGCTGATTTACTGGGACATACTTTTATCTGCTGACATTAATACTACCGAGTAGTTAAGTTGACTTTTTGAAATTCTATAGAAGCTTTAAGAGTATCTATTGAGATCTTAATTAATTTGTAATTCAGTTTGCGTATTGGTAACTTCTTTAATAGTTTCTCAGAGAAGTATCTGTTACTACGTTATAATGGGTCATTTTGACTGGTAGGTTTAGCGTTAACAATTTCCCACGAAAGTATCAGTTATCTTTTCAACCATTGTACTCAAAAGATACCATGTTGATCCATCTGGTTTTACTGTTAAAGCCTATCACTTCCAGTATTTTCCACAAGAACTGTTCATTTACGTAAAAGTAGTTAGTTATCATCTGTTATCTTTTTAATAATTGTAAACAGAAGAGATCGGAGATTGGTAATTTTGAATGGTCTGGTAGTGTTAGTGTTAATATTCATAACATTCCAAAATCGATGTGAATCGGTATTGATTCTTCAGTAGAATTATGGAAAGTATAGAGTCCGCTGATTGCAACCCTCTAAGTTGTGTAACGATTGTTTAGAGTGAAACGTTGGTTTAGCAGTTTATACTTGACATAGTTATCGTTGAATCGTTGACTTGAATGGATCCCTCGAAACCGACTATTATTCTACGAACTATACAGTTCCCAGTTGCGTCCAGCGATCGAGCCGATCCCGTTCGCTCTCTCGCGGATCGTGAATCGCTGGGACGACTCGCTCCCACCCCCTCCGGCCGTTTCCTCGTCGTTTCTTTTCGTATTCCGCGCGATCGCCATTCCATTGTCTCGTACGCGGTGAAACGGTCAGCGCGATTAGAATTCTGTGCCTGGTCCCGGAGCGAGATCGGGGAAACAGATTCCTCGGCGCGATGTTAGTCGGTTAACGATTCCAACTGTACCGCCCCGTGGTGACGGGGAAAGGTCGATTTATCGAGAAGAGAAAATTTACATTCTCGCTTAATCACAAAATTTCATCTCGCAGAAATTGACAGAAAAGATGCAGGTTTAATAAAAACACCGTTGAAACTGGAAGAATCAAATCTCGGACCGGTATCGCTCTCGTTTCCAGATATTCTGAATAAAATTTTAAATCAATTTTTTAATACATTCCTGCGGAGAACCTTAGAATTCGGGAGACTTTATGAAAGCAAAAAGTTCTGCTTAATATTCCTAGAATGTGTTCAGAGTAACGACGAGATGATGCATAGTGAAGAGATTGTTATTGATGTAGGAAGATGATAATTCGAAGGTTGATCGATTGCAAAATCCATTTCGATTTTCGATTGCGTACAGTGGGGAGAGATCCGAAACAGCGACCAGTGCATGTGACATTGTACCTTTACTTAGAGGGTTTAGCAATCGTTCAAGCACGAAGTGGGAACCTATCGGAACGAGTTATTCCGGTATAACTTGCCCGCGTACAAAGAACTGCCCCCATTAATATTGTGTATTAAGCACGACTCGTTTTCTGCTGTGGCCGATTTAAACGATTCCTTCGATTCGAATCCGAGTTTACCAAACCGAGTCGTTTTCCCGTGCTAGGAGACCGTCTCTACCTCAATCCATCGATCGCCGTTGAATAATCGATCTCATTAAACCACCGTAACGTCACCTTCGCTTATCTGCACCTACTATCACCCGTTTTACGAGTTTCAAACGAAAAATCAGCCAGCTGGTGTCAGGAGTTCGATCACTGGTATTCAGTTGAATTTTTCCGGACGAAGCTAAAAACAGGAAAAATTCTATGAAAGCGCTACGTTCCTTATATTCTGTGCACCGGTGGTAAACAACATTTATCATTGCACCTGCTTTCTCTTCTACCGTTCACCCCTGCCCAGAAAACTTTAGGTCAGCCTTCCTCCGCGCGGGATATCAGAAATCGTGCGCCGTTGGAGTAGCCATAAAAGGATTCTTAAATTAGAAAGTGTAAAAATAGCTCCGATTCTGATACCGCGAATGTAAATATTCATTTAAATCTTAATCGGTATTATCCGCAGAACGATACCTGCCGCGGATTAAACGGCTAGACGTCTAAAAGTTTGTCGGATAAGGTCGAGACCGACAATGATCCCTGACCCCGAAGATTACACCGAATCCGTGTCGGTATAATCAAAACAAATCTCTGAAATAAAACTTCATCTTCCCCGCTGCCGTTCGAAATCTGCATAATGGACGTTTATTCAAATTTATTCAAATCAGCCGCAGCATCTCGTTTTTAGCGAATTCCGGGAAGAATTTAATACTCGAGCCCGAGGATTCTCGACTTTCCCAGGCTGAATTTCGCGGATCCAGTTAAGGGTTAATTCAGAGTACATCGATCAACCGCTCCGCAATGAAGGATCATTAACGGCGCCGAATCGGGTCAAAGCGTCGAGAGCGCTCGAGGATCGCCACGATCAATCTTCGCCGTCATAAGTATCGTCGCGGCGTACACCGGAATCCACTCGCGTGTCTGCATTGTCTGAACGTGAGAGTCGCTCTCCCCGTCTGGGATAGCGGTAAATTATTCCGTCGATCCCGGCACGCTAACAGAATAACAGAGACGAGGAGCCCGGCGGATCCCGTGACAGGAAGTTTCACCGCGGGGTGTCGTGGGGTCGCGCGCGCTCTCGAGATCCCGTCCCCCCGGGTCAGCCGCCATTTTTACGCTGCCGCGAAGTCGCACGGCCGGCCGGCCGGCCGACGCGCTGCACCGCGCGCCGTCTTTCTTTCGACGCGATCGCGTCCGACGACGGCCAACTATTAATTAGAGAATAACTCGATCGTTCGCGGGAGAAGCATCGGGAAACTGAGCAGGAAGCTGGTCACGGAGGCATTCTCTCTGCCGCGTTGTTCGAGGACAGAATGGCCGATCGGCGGTGTCCCTTTTTGTCGGCGGATTCGGTTCTACCTGGTACCGTTAACGATCGGGACTGGATTATTAATTAAGGAACAATGTAAACGCTGGGTATTTCCCACGTTTTTTCAAGGGAACATTATTCAGGACATTTTCGAACTGTTAATGAGGAACCGTTCCTTATTTCCTTAGGTTAGTTCGATAGAAGCTAGAATAGTGTTCTTGAAGAAGTAATTAACAAAGGAATTAAATATTCTAGAAGCATACTCTGCGACAGAGTTTGAAACCTGATGTTCGATTATCGATAATAGACACCGCCAGATTCGAATTGTTTGAATGTTTAGATTTATAATTTGTAGGATTTTCGTATCCACTTTGATTTCCAACGATTCGAATATTCCATGGAAACGAGCAACCTCCCCGCGGTCATTCCCATGGGCGACACTTTACGATAACAGTTTCGCCTAACAGCGGCGAAGGGAAAAGCATCGGTCCAACATCTGTCCGCTATCTGTTCCGTGGGCAAGAGTCCAAGCCATAAATTGGCCTGTTAGGCCCGATAAGGGAGGAACTCAAATAAACGGTTGTCCTTTTATCTGATACTCGGCCCCCCTGCCGCCCCTTTTCTGTCTCGGGATGTTCTTCATACGGGGATTTCTGACGGACAATATCCAGTTTACCGGTTCGGCGGGTCGTCCGACTGCGAATCTGGCGCGCGTTTGATAACCGAAAGGGAAGGGAACGCCGCGGATTTACGGCCCGGAGGGGACCGCGACGCGTTCCGTGCACGAAAACATCGCGATCGAGACAGGAACGACGTCCTAAATATAAACTCCGACTGCCGTGGTTCGCGGGGAGATGTTATCGGGATCATCGGCGTCCGGGAACGAAAAAGTTCGGTGTAAGTGTCGCGCTCGAATGCTCGGCTTTGATGTCCCACGGGTCTGTGGGTGGTAACCTGAGAGCCTCAGCTGCGAATTCTGAACACGAAACCGTCTTCCTCCAATTTCTTTCAGACCGCGCAACGAATCTTTGACAGGTTCTCGCTATGCGAATATTGAGAGCTGATAATCTTTGATCTCCCACAGAATCTTACAAGTTGAAGTAGTTAAAGTTTCAAAATTTACGATGTCAGACGGGTTCAAAGGATGATCCTAGCCTTGAAGATCGCTAGTAGATCACACATATGTAATTTCAAGACGAACCGTCAGTCGTAACAGTGATTTTTATTCAAAATTTAGCCAAAAACGTTTCCTAAGATCATAGGTGTATTAGAAGCGAATGTCTACATCACGTTGGAAAGATCGAAATAGTTGATCTATCGGTTCTCGCCAGCTTGTACACTTATTTCCGAGATCCACCGACTGTTTCAAAGCGATAATTCGACCAGATATTTTTACGGGCCGAGCGGATCCGTTATTTTCGGTCCGGCCGCTTCACACACGGCAGGAAGGACCCGGCGCGCAGGATCGTCGGAATTCGGGGATAGATACTAAATGAAATTATAGTAATCACCGGGCCGAAGCGAAGTTTCTCCGCTTGCCATTGCGCCCGTATAACTGGGTTCGCGGCAACACGACGCTTCATCGGCGGGCTCGGTTACCCGAGGGCTCCCCGTGATCATCGAACTGCCTACTAAACGGCGCACAGCCAATTTCACGCCGATGAATCGAGGCAAATTGTCCGGCATTTGCGGAAGGTACATTGTTCCGTCGATCGTAGGCGAGCGAGCGAGTAAGCGAGCGATCGCCGCTTCCACGGAACTGGTTCCTAAAACACGTGCCCAACGCGGCTCCGCCGGAGGAATTCTATTTGCGGTCTGGCGCTGGCCCATTAACGTTCCATCAACTTTAATTCCCCGACCGGGCGGGCGGCGGCGGGGTGAGAAACGCTTGTCAAGCAACTGGTCGAACGAGATCGATTCAGTTCCACCGGCGGATCGCATAAAACGCATATTTTATGGAATTAAACCGCGCAACATTATCGGCGTTCCCCCGTGAAATCGGGAACGGCGCGATCGACGCGGCCCGATCGCTAATTAACGTTTCGCATTTATCATTCGCGCGTGTAGTTTTAAGCCGAACATGGTCTTCATTTTAGCCCGCCGGGGAAAAAATGTAGTTTCCGTTGGGCAACTGATCCTAATGTGAACTTTCACCGTGGCCACTTGCACAATCGCTGCAGATGCTGTTGCGGTCGGCGACTATCTCGCCGGTATAGTAAAAATTCCGTTAACGGATCGTTCGTGAGCGGAACACGGGTATCAGAGATACGCGAACTGTCTTCTCGATCGAACGTCACACGGAACGCAGATGTCTGTCTCGTATGTCGCGCGCGTTCCGTTCGGCGAATTCGAGCGACGCGCTTATCTTCCCACATCCCTTTATGCCTCGGGCGTTTCTTTTCCTTCTCGAACATGTCGCGCGCGGAGTCCGAGCGAGACGGTTCGAAAGATAGGTATGTATATACGCCGATAAATATTGAAATTACGGCGCGTTAGGCGCGCGTAATATCCCCTCCCGTTTCGCCGGACGATTTTACGATCCCCGAGATCGATCTGCTTCGATCCTCCCATTCGGTAACTCGAGCCTGCGGCAATACTATCGCCGCCACGAAAACATGGAAAGAATTGTCGGTTCCCGAGCGCTCTTTCGTTTAACGACGTCCCGGATTGCTCTTAATCTCCGCGAAAAGTGCGGTTCTCGCAGATACGAGGGTATCTCGCCTTTAATTAAGCAGATTAATATGCGTCCGATGTAGGGTATCTCGTTCCCGTGATTTGCTCCGTTCGTTTCCTTCTTTTTTCCGCTCCCGTGGTATTTATTAATATTTTACGCCAAGCGGTTGCCCAACCGCGCGTACGCGGTGTCGAAACGAAGCACTGCCTCGAATTTCCCGGGGAAACGAACGAATCGGGGACACGGCTGCGAGAAATTATCGTCGATTTTCCGTGGACCGCGGCGATTTAAAAAATCCAAGGGAATTTAGAAAGCGTATTGTCCTGAATACTGCGGAAGACTCGGTATCGGCGATCGCGAGTTTCCAATACGTCCGATGCATTTAGGACAGCTGCATCCTCATTGTACGCTGCTGCCACATTCAACTTCGTATAAAAACAAAGAAACTTTCACTGATCGGACTCTTCAAAACAATCGAAACGAAGAGCAATAAGATACTCCGCAGACTCCAATTAAAAAACAACTGCGAACCAATCTCTCCAAGGTGAATTCCCGAAAGAACTTTCCAGATAGGAATACACCGCACCGACGCGTATCAATACCAAAACGAGGACACTTGCACGAAACAATTGAATCAAACAGCAATACAATACTCCACTGGAAAATAACTTAAAAATAACTTCCAAAGAGCTTCTCGCAATCAATCTCCAAATTACGAGCACACCACTTATTTCAACAGATATGCCAGGTACCAGAAAAAGATTGTATACTTTTCTTATTACCAACAAACTATAGTCCAATGTCAATTACGACAATATTCCCAGCCTAATGATCAAAATTGGTATTATCAGCAAGTCATGTTCACGTCATCGAATAAAATCAAATACACGGAAAGGTTCTCCGCGTTCAGATTTCGAAGTAAAGATCCGCGCGAACTTTTCCCGGTACCTGATAGATCGTCGTTGATTAATCGTCCGGCGATCAACTTGACAGTGAGAAAGAAAAAATCGCGTTAAACGTACTCACCGGAACGTCATCGGCGGACAGCACGGTCCCGATGGCGAGAACGAGAACGACGACGCCGAGGACCGCGTTCGGCCGTGGCAGCGTGGCGATCATGCCCGGTGAATCGAGTTGGCTCGCCAGTGGGGGCAGCCAGCGCAGACAGTTCGACGACGTCGAGGACGTGCTCGACGACGAAGCGGGCCGGTGCTCCTGTCGCGGATGCATCGCTTCATGATCGCGACGTGCCGCGTGCCCTCGTCCCTCCGTTTAGCCCCTGCTTCGTTTTCTCGTTTCCTCTAATGTCCCGCCGTGTCGATTCCTCCCTCTCTCCCTCGGGGAGACGCGCGTGAGTGCGTGCGAGTGAATTCTACGTGCGTGAACTCGCGAGCGTGCGCGCGGGGCTCTATAAATACGGCCGCGACTCCACGCGAAGAATTTCAAACAACCGCGCCGTAAAACACCATGAGTGGAAGAACTCGGCCTCGAGGAGGGGGCTGCGCTCGCTTCCCCTCGCGACGACGCTCTCGGTGTACACCGTCATCCGCGTGTGACGACGGGGTTCGGGACGCGACGGATCCGGCGGGACTTTCTTCTGCTTCCGTCCTCCCTTGCGACGATGGAACCTATTCGTTGAAAGACAGCTGTGTTATTAATCGTTTTTATCTTGCGGTACTTTAAGATGTAAAATGGAAAATGGCCGATATGTCGTTAGATTCTGTGGAATCGGAATTGATTACGACGAACGTCGTTATAGTTGATGATCGATGCCGTTAAATTGCTTGGAAGTAATTGTTGTAAGATTGATATCGTATAGGAGTGGTTGATAGCGTGTCTAATTAGATAATAGAGCAACGCAGGAATTGTGATAGCGTATAATTAATGATCGCTCCTATTTGTCTTTGGTACTCGTCTATTACCGTTTATCTTTCTTCTTCCCTCAATTTGCGAGGCCTGACGCCTTCGCGGAAGTTGGCGCGAGTGATTTCGTTCTAATTAATTGCCGGCAGTTCGCAAGGGTTCGCGGTATGCTTTGGCGGGCCTATTAGGTATCCGCAGTAATTAGATCCCGGGCTGTTCGTGAAACTTTACGATTTAATGCGGCGATCCGTAAAAAAAAGGGATATTGTGGCGCCTTAGTTCTTGCGCCGGGGATTTTAGTGCGTCCGTAATGATACACGGTGACTCGCGTATTTAAATTCTGATCGGGAAAAATGCAATGCGACGGGTATCAAGGGAAACGATAGTGCGGCGATGCCCGAGCTGGTAACAGTTTCGAACAAGAAACGCGAAATTAAGGAGAGACTGTTGCGAACAGACGAAACGGCGAACGGTGTTAATTATTTTGTCGGATACCTGGCCGCGGGACTCCATCCCGTTCAACGGGTTAATTAAACCGAGGTATGCGATTCCCCTTATTTCTCGAATTTTTATAGCCGCCGAGAGCCATCCAACTAGTCGCTAATTGTCGCCGATTAGTCGCAAATAGAGCAACCAGATAGCCCCGCCGCGAAACGTTTGGTAATTACAAGGATTAACTCGATCAATCTCGGAAAGAGTTTCAATTAAACGAGACTCGCCGATCGTCTCGGCCCAGCCGGATGCTACGCGGCCCGGCAGCGATTCCGTTAACGACCGTAAAACGAGTGTAAAGCTGATCGATAAAGCCGTCGGATCGATGGATCGGGCGGATGCAGCCGGTTGCGTAGGATTACAGTAGGAGGATCGCGCGAGAAACTGCGAGCCGAGTGGGACATACAGGTGGCGAGAGGCACGTTCCCTTGCAAAAAGACACCAGGATATTACGAGCGTCCACGCAAAGCGAGCCGGAGTATACGTTACGTTGCGATTCTTTATGTAACACCGCGAAAGTGGATACGATTCACGAAGTGGCCGTGTCTCTCCTGTTTCATCGAGATTGGACGGTGTCGAGCTGCCAGCGAGAAGTGAAACTCTAATGTTCATTGACGAAACTCACCCCTCTACGATCTTCTTCCGTCTCAAACGTGAAATGTTCACGAGTCTGACGACCCTTGGAGCTTCAGGGTCAAGAAGACTGTCCGAACGTTCCTTTAAAAATCAGCTTTCGGAACCGAAGTATCGGTAACTTCAAAAGCGTCCAGCGTCTTTAAGGAGGATCTCTCTTGTCTACCGTCTGCGAACACCCGGCAACTGCATGGAACGGAGTCCGTTCTCCAGTAGGAATTGTTCAAGTACAGCGAGGAGGCAACAGCGTGCCAGCGTCCGGTATTTTTAGTTCTCCCTGCTTCCACCATCTGTCTTCGAGTTTGGGTTTCCTGGTCGTTTTAGACGGCCAACGTCGCACCGTCGAGACGGCGCGGTTCCCTCGTCCCGACGCCGCGGACGGATCGGTACATATTACTGTAGACACTTCACGCCTTCGGGGTACACTCCATTATTCTTCCCTGACGTTCACTTAAAGGGCCTTGCTTCTTTGACTCGCGAGCGAAGGATCGGGGGCGATTCTCAGAAATTGTCACTCGCGGATCCTCCGTCCGCTTCTCTCGTCCCTTTCCGTCGGAACAGTCACTCTATTCTTCGAATGTCTGGCTAAGTAGCCCCGAGAGTGCCTCTTCGCGGGATTTCGAACGATCCTTTGGAGAAGGCTCGTGACGATCGGACAACCAGGAAGACGATCGATCGTGGGTCTCGACGATGACTCTCGAAGCGGAGCTTCCCGAGCACACGCACGTGGCTCCGGGCCGACTGACGAGATACACGCGCGAGGAAGTATCAACGGAGGCTGAGAGGAGTGGCTACCAAGCGAAGCGGAAGTGGAGGGTGATTCCGTGGTGGTGGGGTGCAGTCTGATAGGGGGTACTGTCGTCGGATCTCTCACGTGGACGAGGAACGCATTGCCCGGGGACGGCGATGCCGCTCCGAAGATGGACTCCCGTATGGGTTTTGCGATTCCCTCGGACAAGGCGGACACACGCGATCGTTCGTATCGATGATGAAAGCGCGAGTGGCCTGTTCTTGCTTATTATCGGATTAGAAGCGACCGACGGGGGAATAATTTTCTCTCGATGTGTATTTTACTGTCGCCAGGATATAGGTCGCTCGTTTGTGAAATTGCGACGTCGAGATAAAGGCGCGTATCCAACGTGACCGCGCGTCTGTAAATAGAACCGACGATCCGATGACGCGCCGATTGTAATATTCAGCAAATCGATTCTCGTAAAAATTCATTTCTCCCGATAAACGGGAAACGATCGGCCGGCGAGCCACCGTGAAACGGCCGTCGGTGTCGTCGTGTCACGCTAACGTTTCACTCGGGGATAATCGGCGCACGGTGCCGGGCTCGTTCGGTATATCAATTTTTGCGCAAGAAGATAACCATTAACGCGGTCCACGTAACACAGGGACCGTCCCATTCTTCCGACAGCGAAGAAAGTAAGGGTACGGGGATCGTTTGAAAGATTCGGATAATGACACACGGTGATTCCCCTAACGGAGTATCTCTGCGGTCTGGCCACGCCCATCCCTCCGACATGATTACACGAATTTACCGAGTTTTTTAGAAAAAAGAACGAGCTGCCAGCGAGCCTCTTAAGGCCGTTGATTTTATACCAGAAAGGAGCCTGTTTCTCTTAGTTCCTCTCGTGAGCGGCATTGATCCTGGTCTCTTGTTTCCAGGAATTTCGACATTTAACGTAAACCCGTTAACGCGAAAGGGAACAGGCCTAACCGCTCGTTTCCATTGGACCATTGTTCCTTAAGGGAACCTCGCTCCGTCCGAGCGAGCCCGCGTAATAACGTATAAAGACACGAAACACACTAATAGGAACCGACTTTGCGTTCAATCCGATATTTTCGCGGGTACGTCCTTCTGAGTTTACGATCAACAGAAGTGCCCGGAGTCGAAGCAAGACATTTTCAGTGATTTAAAATTCAAATACGAGCCGAGCCTTAAGGGGTCGTCGTCGCGAGTGCGCCCTGCGCGTACAGTCTCGACACGTACACCGCGAGCTTCTTATCGTTTCATTTAAACAGTGCCGTTCCGGGGGGAGAAGAATCTCATGGTTTCGGAATTAATTCCCACGCGTACGAGACGGACGCGCGTCCCGATCGCAGCCTTCGTGTCCTTTTAAGTTAAAGGGACGGCGAATGCCGCAGGAACCTAAGGGACATCGGGTATAAATCAACGTCCGGCACTCGCCGGAGAACCAGAGGGAGAGAGAGAAAGGGAGAGAAAAAGAAGGGAGGGAGGCAGGCAGACAGCAAAGAGACGCGAGCTGCGGACGGGGCAAGCCGCGACTCTCCCAGCTACTTATGCTAATGCCGGCAAATCAATTTATTTATATTTATTTATAGCATTCAAATGTTAGCCGCGGACCACGGCTACGCCTCGTTCCGGTCACGGACCACCCGCGAAAGCGAATCGATTCTGTTGTGGGCCACGGGACCAGTGGGGACTCGCCGCAAGACCGAGGCAAAAATCGGTACAATGCACGTCCAGTCGGTTTGCGCGTCTTTGAACCTGGTTCTGCACAATCGCTGCAGAAATAGATTACGTCGCTGCATTCTGCTCGGTGTCCCGCTCGGTCGTCTTTTATGTTCGGTGATTAGGGGTGCGATCTACAATCCGTTTATGTTTTTTGCTGTAGCTTGGAAAAGACGTTTATGTAGTCTCTGGATTATTCTCAGTGTTCGCGATTTGTAAGATGTTAGATGGATTTTTTAATTAACGAAACTTGGTTGTAGAAAGACTTTTGACTTAAACGGATGTAACAGCGGAGAGAATGGATTGAAAGTGTTTAGATTAATTTGAGAGGAGTTTAAGTATTTTTAGGACCTCGTTAAACCTATAAGAACATTTTCTGGTATTTTTAATGCTTGTTGAATTAAGCTATGTGTAGTTTACAAGCTGTGAAAAATGGTCACAGCTTGAGGTCCATTGTAGCCTCATTTTTTTTTAATTCGGTGATTTGGAGAACGTAGAATCGAGTGAATGAGAAATGTGAAACGATACAGGGTCTATCAGCGAGCAATGTAAATGTTTTATCTTGCTCTTACAGTGTGTCGTTTATTTAAGATAAGACTTAATCGCGGTTATTTGTAATTTGACGCGTTGCAAGATCATCGGAACGACAAAAATGCGACGTGCTGTGGGTAACGCTTAGATAAATTGTGCGTCGTTTGTGTTTTATTGGGCTCGTATCGTTTCTCATTCCGTGGTGCGTTCTTTCATCGCTCGAATTGCAATTATCAATTCGTAAGCGCACATTATCGAGTAATGCGTTGCGGATCGGGCGCGGTCTTGAATCGAGATCAAGTCACGTGGTCCGGTCGGTACCGAAATTGAACGAACTGATACAGTAGCGTATAAAGAACGGTACCATTCTTTGGTGGATTTTAAAAAGTGTAGTTAACTTCATAATAGAATAATTGTCAGTTATTTATTCCTTTTATATGTGTTGAATGTATTTTTAATTTAGTTGTTATTAATTTGGGGCGAAGGGATAGAAAGTTTTCTCTTGTTTTATTTTTGTAAAAATATGAACACATTATTGAGTCGCCCCTGGCGCGGTCTGTTTAGTGGCGTGGTCAGTCGTAGGCGTGGGCAGTTTGAGTAATTAACGTTACGTCTTAACACGAGTTATTTTCAGTTCTCATTAAGTGATTGCCCATTCTTTTAAAATGACGAAGGAAATTAGTATTCGTGTTCTAGTGACAGCATTGTTTTTCCTCTTCTGCATCCATCAAGGTAAGTGCATCGATCGTTTACCTCTAGATCATAACCTAGAAATGATGTTTTTTTGATTATTTACTCCCTTAACTGCGTCGTCGAATATGCTATTTTATGTATAAATTGATAAATGACAATAAAAGCGACTGGCTTTAAAGTAATAAGCTTCTATTTTTTAATAAACATTTTACTGTAGGATATTAATTTGTGGAATCGTTTGCATTGGTGCTGCGCATATTTACAGGTTTCTCTATTAAGTGCTGGGTGTGTAGATCAGATTCAGATCCAAAATGTGCAGATCCTTTTGATAATACAACTGTACCAATTACCGATTGCAAACAAGAACCAGAACTTGAACACCTGCCTGGTGTTAAACCAACCATGTGTCGCAAGATTCGACAAAAAGGTATGTGAATGTGTTGTTTATGTAGTAGTTAGAATAACATTGTACATGTATATTTACTGTCTGGATGTTATCATTTTCCTTAGTCAATGGGGTATGGAGGTACTTTCGTAGTTGTGCGTATATGGGTGAGCCAGGGATTGCAGGCGATGAGCGTTTTTGTCTAATGAGAACTGGGACTTACAATATATTCATGGAATATTGCACATGCAATAGCAAAGACGGCTGTAATGCAGCCCCTTATAATCATGGCAGTTTAATTGTTTCGATAATAGCTGCTGTAGTTTCAATACGATATGTACTTGTCTATACTTAACAAAGTTGACCAAATTTTACTGTTAGATCTGACAAACCGTACAGTACATATTTTAAACACACATTTTTTACAGTATAGAGATCTGCTCGTACTTACTTAAGGAGGATCTTTTTTTAACAGTTTTACAACTCTGAATTTCAGGGAATTAGAACTCTCGAATTAGATTTCAGACCGTATACTACCACTTGAAATCAATTTTACATCTTTTATATATATCAAAATGTGCCTATGCGTTAGATTTTAATAAGAGAATATTTATATGAGATTTTCAAATGATTGACTAATCTTTTCTACCTGTTTTGGAGGTATTATATTACACCAGTACATCGCTAATTTTTATAGATGTATATTTATATTAATATAAACACGTATGTTTGTATCATACTTGGTCGATTTAGATTCGGTACAAACGGTCTACGCTACGACATCACTGTACTTGATCGAGATTAAGTCGAATACCATTACAGATAAGACTGTGAATACCGTCCATTGTATGTTCGTGAAGTTAGTATTAACGTGGAATCATGTCGCTTCTTATATTTTTATACGTATTTTCGTAGAGTGTCGTTAGTTACGAATCATCGCAGCAATAAAATACCATTGATTACAGAAACGCACCATTCCTTTATGTGTTCTGTTTACACGTGTACAATAAAAGTGATAAATAAAGATCTATAGAAAACAGTGTGTAAAAAAGTTAATGTCATCCTTACATGTAACAACCAGTGTATTCGATATAAAATATATCTCTGTTATACAGTTACGTGCTTACGTTAATAACACTGTAAATACATATCCTTCTTTTTCTTTTTTTTTTTTTGGTGTAATCGTGTGGATCTTACAAGTATTCGTTGGATCACGATCGCGTGTTTACTTACATCGGTATAAATAATTCCTTACAAAATTACCATCGATTAATTCACCTTAAAAAATACTTCGTGACAAGTGATACCGTAAAATACTTCTGGATCATTGCGTGATTATAATACTCTATGTTTCTGTTAGTCGTTCAAAGATTGAGATATTTATCCTATAATCGATACAAAAGTAGAAACTACTCTATTGTTATTCAAAGATCACGTCACGATTGCGTCTGGCACAGGTTCAGCATAGTTTAGTCTTTTCGTTTTATATGATCTCGTTCATTTCATCGACTGCGATCCACGGGTTTCGCGTGTTCACGTGCCGACAGGCACTTACTTTACTGGACGGTTCTATCGTTCACATTCCTGGCCGAACAGCTCCTGCTTCGGCCAGGAATCGAGGACGGTTACAAACGAACTATAGAAATAAATATGTACAAGATACGTGCGAGATACTAATACGCGCAATCCGTCTGAAAAAAAGCAATTAACACAGGTCCGTGTTCCCGGCAAAATCGAGCAATCGTTCGCAAAATCGATCAGTCACGGATCTCCCATCAATTCTTTGGAATACTACCGTCGATCACATAGCTTTCAATTATTTCTAACATCCGTACGGATCGAAGGTAATTTCGCACGCGAAAGAAAGCCGTGCAAGAGTCATTTATTAATACATCTCATTCGAACGACTGCCATTTTGTTATCTGCTGTCCCGGTTTCGCTAAAGCCTGTTTCCACTGTTCCCCGTACGGTCCCGCGACGTCCGCTCCGATCACGAAATGACCGACAGACGTCTTTTTCCCTGAAATCATTGGACATTCATGAAATGAACACGTCGATCCCTGGTGCGCGATGAATTCTGACGATTCCTACCCATTTTATTTTTGGATACGTATTTAATAACGAAACTGACGTCCTTCAGCGCTCCCTGATAAGGATTATCGGCTACCACTCGTGCCATTTCCGGCGAGAACTTCATCGACACGCACGGCGCGAAGCGGTCGCTCTTCCAAAAATGAGTGACTCTCCCGTTATCCACCACCGACATCTTTATGTACATCTGCCCCTTCAGAGCTTCGTGCTCGTGCATCGTCTGCAGAGAGCATCTCAGACGGTGCAGAGATAGAACCAGTTTCTCGCTGCCTTCCTCCCTCTTGTCCGCCTTCTCTTGGCAAAGCGACAGTTCCAGCTGGCCCTTCTTATTCTCCCTCTACGGGCAAATTGGAAAAACATTTAATACCAACCGCTTCGCGATTATTAAAATCATAAGCTGTTAATCAACGTTTCCCTCTAATCCCCGGTTTCCTTTAACCATCCTCCTTCCATCTCTGTTCTGAGAAACCGAAATGATAGGTTCCCTAATTAACGTTGGATCACCGATCTCTCGTCGAAATAGCTGTCTATAAATGTCTACGGAACAAGTGATCAGCGGTCGAATGCAGCTCAGTGATCCAGCGTTAATCCTGAAGACAGGAATTAATTGATAATAGTTCTGCTAAAAGTTCAGTGTCCCGGCTGTGAACTTTCAGTCCTCCGTCCCCTAACCGGTTACAATGAATAGGCCCGAACAATCAGGCTGAAAACGTGTTTGATTCCATTGAGCAGATGGAAGGGACCATTAGGACCCTTTTGGAGGGTGATCCCCGGCTTCCTCAATAAACGTGTCTCGTTGCGAACACTTACCCTATCTTCCGCCCCAGATATACCACTCGCGATCGGTCGCAACGGTCTCCACATGTCGCCCGTCGACACGTCGCTGCTGTGCTTCGGTTTCACCGGCTTCGAAGTGAAGTTCTTCGGGTCCAGGGATATCGTGGTTGCTCCGACGGTTCGTCTTTTATCGTACAGTTTCCTCTCCGTCGCCACCGTTTCCGTAGTTTTATCGGATCCCTTGCCAAAAAACTGACTGAGCAGTTTGTTCTTCACTGGCTCCTGGTTCTCCGACGAACTTCCCTGGCCATCCTTCTTCTTGCTCCCTTTTTTGGGCGAGTCCTTCGTAGGGGATGCTGTCTTATCTTTGTCCGCCTCTTTCTTCTCGGTGGCTATCAGAGGTTTGTCCTCGAGAATGGCGTACAGGGTTGCCACGATGAATCTGGATCCGTTGATCTCCTCCTCGACGACTTTCGACTTGCCGAACTTTACTTTGGTCTCCTTGCGCAGATGGAACGTGAATTCCTCGTTCCATTGTGGCCAGGATTCGTTCCTCGACGTTGTTTCGAACTTCTCCTTTCCGGGTATTAATTTCACCTACAATTCGAACATGTTACATTCTACGTTTACATTTAGATTTGCCTTTCAATTTAGCTACTAGCTATTCTATCGCTTTACAACTTGCCCTTTCAATCTTTAAACATATTTAGCTCACAGTGCTATCTTAACAAACATATTTCTATTTTCCTAAGTTCCTCTGTCATATAACACGATCTCCAAAGTATCTAATTTACAAGGTTCCACTGGAAGCCGAGGTAAACGGTAAATTGCAAGGCAAGCGGAGGCTATCCAATTCGCACGAGGACCATTCATTGTTCTTTTATAGCCTCTTTCGCGAGGGGACTCTCCTTAACAAGTCATTTTGGGCGTGTCGCGGGATATTTCCTCATTTACAAACCGACCGCACCGAATGACTCACGATCCACTCCGCCGTACTTTTCCTAATATACAAGGTGTCCGAACGTGATCAATTCCAGCGATGAGACAATCACGATTCCCACTCGGTGGGCCCGCGCGAGCGTCAAACTTCGTTCGTTTACGGCCAATTACATTTAATCCCCCGCTGACCCAAAGCTAAAGGATAAATTCAGACGCTAATGGGCCCAATCTAATTTTAATCGTCGTAATTAACCGCGCGAGGGGCCCCCGCGCCGCGCGGCGAAGCGGCTGGCGCGCGGTTCCCACACGCGCCGCGCATTGTCCGGAAAAGATTCGCCGGCCAATCGAGGCTTAAAGCGACGGCTTCGCGCCCGATCGTTCCGTCGGGTTACGTAACGCTGGCTGATAACGAATCGTCACGCTCGTCCGTACCTTGACGACGTAGCTGTTGACACGCGTGAAGCCAAAATTCTGCGGCAGGTGTCTGGCGCCCAGCACCGTCACGTGCAGCGCCTTCTCGTCGACCGAATGAACGATCCTGATGCCCACTTCCGGCTCCAGGTTCACCGTGCGGTCCAGCGGCGTGGACACCGTCTTCAATCCGGTATCGATGAAGCTCTTGATCCGCGCCAGCGCCATGGCTGCGACTGTATCTCTCTCAGCTCTTTTCGGGCAACCTTTCGAATGTCTCCGCTTATCGATCACGAGCGATCGTACAGATAGCGGTGATATATCGTGCTACGCAGCATGCTGCGAGATGGTTCTGTGGACACAGAAAATAATAGGTTATCGTTGATCGGACTCTTGATTATGTAAAGTGGCGCGATGATTTTCTGTAGTGCCTCGAGAGCGTTACAGCAGTTGATCTTGTCTCTTGGCAACAAGGTTGAATTTAGGTGTCTGTCGATGTACGATAAGGTAGGGAGGCTAAATGTTAGCGTTTCCTTAATAAGGGAAGCTAAAAGATTGATAATTCCGTGTAACGAGGAAATATCGAAGTCTCAGGTAAACGGAACACGCTTGGAGGCAGTAATTCTTCGTTATCTATATTTCACGGCTAAATTAAGCTTCGCGAATCGTCGGGAAGTAGGTTAAACTATTAATAAATAGAGTTGCAGTCGCAATTTCAGATATCGCGTGCTAGAGTCGCGTAGAACCCGACACCGGGCATATTTCGAGCTTCCGAAGACGGTCGACCGGTTATCGGCGCGCGTGTAGATCGATAAAGACCGCGTCAACAATTGAGCCCTGTTGCTAATGCTGGAATCGCGGAATGGGAGCGATAACAGGGGAAGAGTGGAAAACGGTGCTCGACGTCGACGGTTAACGGTAAACATCGAAAGGAATCGTAACACTCGGCGCCGCGAGTTCGGGACGTTTTCGCGTTGCCAAAGGCGACGGACATTCGTGTTCAACGCGTTAACTGCGCCGTCAATCATGTATGGATGACGACATATGTTGTTCGCACTTAAAAATTCATTTTCGAAGTCGTACGACGAACGAACTGAGTTTCGTTAGAATATTATCTACCGTGTTAAAGATCTTTTCACTTATGTAGCATACAAGAATCTTCGAAAATATATGAAACAAGTTAATCGCAATTTAACGTAGTTTCATTGTATTTTTCATTAATAAAGAAACCGATACTTTACTGCAATTTCTCTTGTCTCGCATCTGCCTATCACCGCGTGAACTCGCAAAATCTTTGATAATGCATTATCATGAAAAACGAAGTTTCTTTTCGATTACGAATGCGTCGAACTGGACATCAACGATAAATCTCCGATTCGCAATGCCTCGGATCGACGCGTTGCGAATTCCCATTCTAATCCATTTCCACCCTCCGAACCCTCCGCTCCGCAACACCAATTCGCAATCCCATTTCACCGAAAGTAGCACAGTAAACCGTGCGCAATCAATGTACTGGCATTCCACAAATAACGCCGACTTCATGGGATTTTTATGAGTGCCGAACCAACTATATACGGCCAGCGCACGCTATACTCTCCGCGAGCACCCATACACCCGCGAGCGAGCGATTCATCCCGCGACGAACACAGCTGCGATTTAATTACCATTCCCACAGTCATCTCGATCTAATTGAACGCAAGAATTCCAGCAGTGAACGCCCGAGGAAACCAGAAGCCGAGCGCAGACGAGTCGGCGGGAGTGCGTTGCTCGCGGGTTCCCGGTTAACAGGTTAATAGCGTGCGATTATGGTGACCGCCGATCGCGCTATCACGGGACGGAAGTTTCCCATCGGTACTTTCTCCGGCAAGAATGTCCGGCCGCGAGGCGTTGTCACCTGTCGATCGATCCTCTCGCGGTGTCGCGCGCGTAGAAAGGCCGCTTGGAAACAGACACGTACCCAGGATCGCGTGCGTTTTCGGCCGGCTGCGCGGTAGATCCGCTCGCTGCGCGCAGAAGGTACAAAAGAGGACTCGGCCCGCCGGTTCCCTCACTGGAAAGACCGCTTTCTGCAGCTGCCCGCTCGTTCCTCGCGCTATTATCCGCGATCCGCCGTCGGACTTCCACTTCGCGTCTATCAGACCACCGTCACCATGACCACAGACGGAGCGTAAACACGCAGAAAGCGGTCTACCCGCTCGCCATTCCCGGACAACGTTGGACGCGCGTTTCATCCGTCGCGTCGATGCGTCGCCGCGGACACGATACGCGTTCGCTGGAACGTCGCCGAACGTTTTCCCGCGCGCACTGTGAAATTTTCGTATCCGACGCACGCGTGCTGCGATTTCGGCTCCGGTCACGCACAGTGAACGGGTTTCGTCACGGAACAGCTACGACCGACGCGCTGCCGTGGTATGCGGCCCGCGCTCTCGCGTGGGTTCCCTTTATAAGAGTGTCGACTGCACGCCAGGCCCGAATGCACCGGGGGCGACTCGTTTCGGGGCGCTCGGAATGCAAATGGAATGCAGTTTTCGGCGTTCGCGTTCGTTGTTGAAGCGAGATTCTTTCGCGTGAAATTTTATTATTTTTGTTGGTGGGTATCGATGACTAGCGGTGAGATTGGAGTAAGAGGAATAGTAATTTGATTTTATTTTGTGGTACAGTTTGTTGAAAAGTGTATTGGAGCGAGATGCAGGTGGTGGTTTGAGATTGATTAGAATTGGATTTGATGAGATGAAGGTTGAGGTTGTATATATTTGCTATTCGAATTGCTATTGGAGTATTAATAAAATATTTATACAATTGCAGGTGTTCTAATTTTTTACTGAAGTATGCAACTGCAATTTGCATTTTCTCCGTGAATATCATATATAATGAGTGCAACATTGAACGAAGAATATTCGTAAACACGTAATTACGAAGATTTCATTCATTGCACGGTAATCAGCCGTATAATTAGGAGTGCCATTAATGAAACAAATAATTTATCGCACTGTGAAATCTGCGGCGCGTTCGCAGAGGAGCGCTAAATATGAAAGTTCCATCGAAGTTTTCCCAGTAGACGAAATCCACGTGTGCCAGTAGCTAATGGAACATTTGCGGAGGAGAAAAAATGGGGTTCCTCGCGAATAATTACGCCACTGTCGCAAAAACTGGCTATTCCTACTAAAGTAGAGGCACCACTTGTACACTTCATCGCACAATCTTTATGGACTCTGCTTGGATCCTGACGCCTGTTGCGCACACAAGGTCGCGCATTCATGTACTGGTGAATGTGTACGATCGTGTGTATGCACGTACACTCGGCCTGTGCACGGGTAAATACGCCGCCTCAGTGAATGAGAGTGTGTAGTTGCAGTAGCGTAGCTACCTTGACGTCCTCCCCGCACTTTAAGCGAAATTTCTTTGACATTCGGAGCAGAAAACACGAAACGCGAATGAATCGACGAAGGAAGAAGAATATATTTAAAAAAGATGCGTCGAATCAGATAAAGCACCCAGGAATTCATTAAAGAGTTTCTTCGTTAAAGAAACGAGGGACAGAGGGATCAAAGAATTTTTAATTGAGATTGATGCCGTCCGATGCGCAACAGATCTAATTGTAATGTGACACTATATCGGAGAAGATGCAGAACGGAATGCGCGGTGCATTGTCTTGCATAAGAAACAAATCTCGGAGCAAACATTCGCATAAACATGACGGATGCATTGCAATTGCAGATCCGACGACCGCATCGTTGTTATTTCGTTATTGATTTTCTGGAACGGTATAAATCTTTACGTTAATCGTCGTGTGGGAACAATAGAGGCGCTACACGTGGCCGCGAGCTATAGCCGTTCTCTAATTTGTTTTGTTTACACGCCTGGATACATTAGAGTCGCCATTTTTAATATCTCCGATCTCCCCTTTGGTATTTTCTGCTTGTCCCGGCGGATGATGATTTATGCAGAACTTCGAGCATCTCTTCTAACACTTATTTTCCAATACGCACATGGGACGCTCTCCCACGAATAAATAATTACGTCGATTGCGCGTGATAATATGCAAGGATACGTTTGATAGATGACTCGACCTTCGTCGTTGAGCAACTTACTTACATTGTCACGCGTTAGAATCGCAGAAGTTCAATTACTCTCCCTGCCACAGGATGTTGCGCAATAACGGCTACAATTAGGACTCTCCATTCTTTTATTTCACCGTTCGTTCATTTACAACAGGATCTACCGAGTTACCAAGATATAATACATCTTGAGAATACTCCATATTATCTCGTGTCATACAATATTTGCAATGGATCAAGTAATTTTTCCAAAGATCACACTGTTATTAATACAGCATCCTAGCTACGAATTATTACTTTCTTATGAACCAAAACTGCTCAGTAAATATTTTATGTCAGTAATATATTCAGTAAGCATCATTGTCGAGACGTAAAATCCTATAAAATTGCAATGTCATTTAACCCCGTGGTCGTAACATTTTAGGCATCAATAAAATTGTGATATCGCAGGTTTCGGCTTTGTCCTCGAAGGATCCGACATCCCCGGCTAACGTTCGCGAGGGTTCCCGCTAGATGGCGGGGGGTGTTTTCGAAACAACCCCTACCATCCCTGATAACGAGCCACCCTTCGGCGAACAGCTGTTCCGAACCGCCATGGCGCACGCGACTCCGCCGTATCGAAAACGCTCTCGACCTTCTCGAATTCACCGGTTCCGTGTGTTGTTTACGTGGCCAGTGTCAACGCGTTCCGTTGCGTATTCCCGATGGTAGGACGGTCCCCGTGTACGATGTGTGCGGGTGAGGTGTGCTCGTGTGTTGTGTCCAAGTGAGAACTCGAGAACCCTTTTTTCACCCCCACAGGGCCCACCGGTTTCGCTGTCACATCGAAAGGGTAAGTGATACATTGTTGTCTTCTGTTATTTTTTTATAATTTTCTGCCGCAATCTCGCCTATGTGAAATAACTCTTTATAAATATTAATATCGTTCTTCGAAAATGAAATATGAAATATCACGCGTACGAAATATGGCATCCCCAATTGCATGATTTGATGAAAGTGCAGTTATGTTTTCGATATGTTTTCATTAAGTAGAAATGGATTATTCGAATGAAAGTTATCGAGGTTCTGGAGAAAGTGAATTGATAAGGGTGGAGTTATTGACTGAGTCCTACGGGGTTTCCCACTTTATTAGTCCCTTCTTTTAAAGAATCCCTTTATATTGTTTCACTGACTGTACTCTCGATTCATGAATAATTCGCTGTGCAACGGTCGTGCATATTAATCGATATTTCCTCTGTATAACAAACTACGCGTTTCAGCACACATTTCGGTTCACAAGGTTTGTTTTATCGAGTGAATTATTACCGAAGAATACTACCCCTAACGCCTTGACAAATCTTGTATCGGTGATTCTTCAATCCTGACGTCAGATGGCAGCACGTGACTCTATATTCGGATGCACGTGCCATTATTACCACTAATTTCCTCATAAAATAATTCTAATCGCTCTGTACTTACATCCATTTGCTAAAAAGATTCTAAAAAACATCTTTTAATAATTAAACACCTAATCATTTGAACCCTGTTATATTCTCTTTTTTGTATCAAAAAATGAGAAAGTTCTCAACCCTTCACACAACCCCCTTTTTTTATCGTATTCGCATAGCATTCTCTGACATCCGCACTCTTTCATCAGCTTTATCTTATTTGTCCGCCTATTTATTTCCCTTATTAATAGCCCGATCTTTAACTTACAATCGCCTGTCTCAATCTGCTCGCTCATTCTTCTTAAACCACCCAGTTCGTTCCGAAACACAAGTCGCTCCGCGCTCTTCGACGATGAATTTCTCGCGTTCACTTTATTATACGCTCCTTTGTGCGGCACAATTAAAAAGTTCGCCCCGATGCGCCGCGTATTAAGTCTCAACTCTCCAGCGGATACCTCCGGGAATACCTGAAACTATCGGGGAAGTTTAAACGATCGTTTTTCATCCGTCGGCCGCGGGGGAGGGGGCGTGGCTGCAACATGATTTAATTAGCTGCCGGCCTTTCGGCGAGAGTTGCAGGTTGCAGCAATGATACTCGCTGAATCGAAACTGTGAAGCCTTCGCCTCTTTGAAAACCGAAACGCGTGTCGACTACCACTGCGTTTTCACGCTGTATTGCTCGCTCGATACCGGACAGTGTCACTCTTTTTTATCTTTCCCGCGTAACTGTGATTAACACGTCGCCCCGCTGAAATTTAGTTACACGTCGCTCGTCGAGCTCGCGCCTCTCTTTAGGCCAGCTTATTTGGAAAAACGATTAACAATGGAGTACGCGCGCGGGATGAATCTCCGTCGACCGGACGATATTTTACACCGAATACTTCTCACTCCCGCGTAAGACGAGCTTCTGCTTCGACTTCCTCGTCAGCTACGTTTCTAATAAATCTCGTTCAAACCTAAAACTTCCTCTCGATAACGAGCTCGACGACGCGACATCATTCATCCGACACAGTTCTACTCTCGAATATCGAGAAGCAAGTTCGATTACAATATTAAAATTATCCTGTCGCAGCGCCTTGTTTCCGCTTTGAATACACTCTGCATGCATATTAAACGGCGATGAAAGATGATTTCGTTACGGACCATTCTCGCGGACATAGTATTACGGGGGAATTTAAGCGTCACGGAAAATGGCAAGCCGAGTGTGCGAGTCCCTCTCGTTCGCAGGGTAAAAATAAAATGGGGAAAAAAGTGTATACCAGCGAGACGAACGCGATTCGCGTGAAATTAAAAACGCCGCAGATCCGATACACGTGGAAGTGGAACGGCCGGTTAATTATCCGACCTTTGGAAATTGGCCGATCTCTCGTTAAAGCGCGGAGGAGGGCGGCTTGTGAATTTCCGCGCGAGTCCTCGCCCGCATCGGCCGCCATTAAAAATGCGGCTCCGCGACTAGTTTGTCATTCTCTGTATTTATTACTCGTGCGTGCTCGCAGGATATTTAGTCTCTCTTTGAATCGTGCGGCCCTTTAAGTGCATCATTACCCATTCCCTTTTGTGCCGACCGGGATTCGCGTGCAGCATCCGCGCACCTATCCTCCCCCGCCCCGGCCGGAATGAATTGCAAACTACCCCGTGTCCCGGCGGCGACCTCCGCGAATTATTTTTTCCCCCTTCTTCTCTCCGCGTCGTTTCTTGAAGAGCGGCGCGCTTCAAATCCGGATGGAGCTCGTGATCCTCGATAAACCGATTACCCTGTGTACACGTTTCATAAATAATTGTCGGGTAACTTCGCTCGGTGCTCCGTCGAACGTCGATTTCAAGGTGAACTCGCGCTTAACCCGTCGCATGAAATTTTCGATGGTTCGTGAAACATAAATGGAGGCGAATCGTGGCTTCATCGAATTCGGTATTGTTTTTAAAGCGACAGCCTAATTGCTTCCATTGGGTGTTCCGTAATATTTAGCAGCCGCGCATGGAAGAGAAATGAAAATCAGAAACGCGAGCCGTCCTTTGATTTGTAATTTATGTTACGTTAATGGAACGATGAAACGACGCACGAGTCGCTTGACGTTGTATCGCGAATATATTGCGGACCTCCAGCGTTTGTTTTAGTTCAATTACTTTTTAATATCGCGCGTAACTGGCTCTGCAGGTTCCAATCTCGCGCTGTTTCAATGGACAACGGTTACTTTGAAAGACGGGAACGCGCGGGCCGACTTCCCCTCGAGCCCTTTCCCCGAGGGAGCGCGGCTCTCGCGATAATTTTTATGACGTCGAGTTTTCCGCAGCCCCGATTAGAACGCGCGCTGTTTCGCGTCCCGTCCGCCTTTAAATGTCGCGCGGCGACTGTCAATACCAACGGGCGGGTGCCTAAGTTCCCGTCGTTCCGCGACACTTTGGCCCAGTTTCATGCGCGAATGGAAAAGGGAACCCGGCGGTGGCTCGAAGCCGTTGCTAATGAATATATGAATGGATAAATATATCGCCGGGAACGCCGGAATTTCCGAGTGTTTACTTAGCCGGCGCGAAAGTTTGAATGGGAGCGGGTCGGTTGATGGTTTCGAGACCGAGTTGAATGCTGTCTAAACAGGGTCCGGTGTTTTTAGGGGAAACAGAGAGAGGGTACCCACTGAGAAGGCGCGTTTTCGGGAACTTCCCAGCCTCGCGCTGGCCGAATGCAAAAATGAATTAATTACAAGTTGCTCCAGAAACACAGATACAGCGGTTGAACGGAATAATGGAAACATTGCGAGCAGGGAATTGTGCAGCTGAGATTAGTAACTGTAAAGCTGAATAGTGGGAGAACATTTGTATGGGAAATGATATTATATTAAAGCAAATTAAATTTATTCAACACGCTGAACATTATTCAGTAATTGTGTAATTTCATTCTGAAGAAAGGTCGAATGTATTGGCGACAGTGGTCGTGCAAGATATTAACCCTTTGAGCTCTGCAGGCTACAATATTGCACCAGTTACAATATCAAATATTTTAATGAATCTTAAAGAATCTACCCTAAAATGATTAGATTTTCCATACATCCAAATTTTGTACTGAGAAGGAAAATAAAAGGTAAAAGAAATGTTACAGCATTTTTCATTTTCACTAGAGATATCATAAAAATTAGCAGTTGCTGATAAATTACAAAGCCATCTGGAGTGCTAAGGGTTAATAACAAATGTTTCGAATGATACAGGTGTATTTTCTTTATTTTCTGGTTATTTGTTTACTCGCACAATATTGAAGGTTCACTTCATTGTTTTCTTTAACCTCTGTTGACTCAATAACGCTGTCCCCAAGAATTCCATTAATCCCGATGAAAGTAATCACGAGACAACGCATCGATTCGTCTTTTCCTCCTTTCAGCCGATTTTTATTGGAACATTCGGCTGCCAGATCGAACCAGGGGTGTTCGTAACGTTGATAGATGACAATTATCGCAAATAAACAATCGTTCGTAATGAAGGCGGTGCCCAGAGTCCGGAACGCGGCTCATCAATCGTCGCCACCAGCGCGCAGACAGAAATTTCATTTATCGAGAAAGTTTAAATCAAACCGCCATTACTCATGGCGCCGCAACTGTGACCGGCCCGTTTCGATTCCGCCAAAAGCCAATTGAAATTCGTTTCGTCACCGGTGTCGTCGAATCGTTCTCCTCCAACCCTGCCCCCCCCCCCGCCCTGGACGTCACCGATCCCAAACCCCTCTATCGGATCCGCTGTTTCGATAGGCAGGGTGCACGGAACGTTGTTCGAAATTTTTTAACGAGAAAATTCATTCCCGGTGCTGCCTTTTGTCTCGGATAATGTCACTTGTCAGGCGCATCGGTTTGAAAACAGGTTTAACCCCCTCAATTACGATCAACGAGCAATTGTTCTGTATAATCGGAGCAAAAGTAAAAATAACATGAAGCTACACGCAATAGCGAATGCATAGAATTTGGTTACTTACTAAGATACACTTCAAAATAATCACATGATTCATTCACAAATAATAGTATAAACATAATTACATTTTTCTAAGTATCTACGGTTATCAGGCTGAATATTCTAAATTACACATCGGTTATCTCAACGTATCGCAGTTCAACGTTCTATTTATCAATCATTGACAGTATTGACATTTTATACGTTCCAACCCGCAATCCAAAACATTCCGAAAATGTCAGATTATTCGACTGTATACTACAGATTTATGTTTATAGATCAATTTGAGCTTGTTTTTCTGATCACACGCGTGTATCGATGGTATTCGAAGGTCTAAGGGCGGAGAAGGAAAGGGTTGGGGGTAGGTCGAGCGCACAATGACGGCATCGAATAGTATTTACGGTTGTGGAACGGCCGGGACACTTTGTCGGTCGGAATCTGCTCGCGAGTTCGAAACAAAATTGATTAGCAGGAATTATTCGTCCCAAAGAGAACGTTGATTGAGTCGACGTTGCCCGTCTAGTTTCTGCCAGCGGGTCTGATTAAATTTCTCAGTTGGAAATGGGTAACGAGATTTCGACGGAAGTGACCTGGATTGCCTCGAGGCAGCATAATACGCTCCTAAGTACGTCGCGTTCCCCCGCCGCCTGATCTCGGGCGCGGCGCGAGCCCGCCGCGGCGATTTCACCGCGATTTAAATAAATAACCCGAGATCGGTATCCGATTATCGGCCCCGGCATCGGAACTTCGGCCGTCCGAACTCGTCGCGACGCGTCCCACCGCATTCGAATGTTTAATTACGTTCGAACCACGTTCGAGCATTACACACCATTAATATAATATTCCTGACACACGTCTGGACCAAGCGATTTCAATATTCCAACTTCCATCCAGCGAAAACGTTTACCCAACCTTTAATCAGAGTTCTCATTAATCCCTTAATCCCTTGATTTTTATAATTATTCATCTTGCTTTACTCGTAACAATCCCTTAATGAAAGGAGAAATTACGTATTCATCCTGGAAGTAAATTCATTTTATTGGTAATAATTTCTTAATGAAAGGGGGAATTACTCGTAGAAGTAATTCGATTTTATTAGTAATAATTTCCGAATGAAAAGGGGAATTACTCGTCGTAGAAGTAAATGTATTTCAAGGATGAACCATTGTTCCGTAATTAATGGGAATCTCTACACGCGATTACAATGAAAACTCTTTGATCTCCGTCGATCCGCGTAATTTCTGTAAAATGTATCGGAAAGAATCCCGTCGAATAAATCGTCGAGCTCACCCTTCCGTTCCGAAAGTGGAAATTTTTGGAAAGCCTCCGGCCGAGCGTCCCGCGCTATCGACGATGATTTATTCAATCGAGCGCTTGTCGATATTTATCGTTCGGTCCGCTCACCGGGGGCACACGAGACACTCGACGAGATAAATCATATTATCGTGGACAAGTAGTGGCCAGTACGCGGCAATCTGCTCCAATGCCAAAACGGCCGGCCCCGGGATGAACATGGAAATCATATTAGACTAAAACCACATTGCTTAATGGACGCCATCTGCCTTAATCCCATTATCCACTGCAATTCATCACCGGCTCTTTTCCCATCGATGCGATACTGTTTGTTGTAACAGCGCTTCCTCTTTGTTACCTATTAGCCGGCTCGGCTCTCTGTCTCCTGCATTGTGCCAGCGCCGTGTTCCCCTGTCGAAAAATCCAACGTACTCATTTTCCGTCCGCCGCGTTCCGAACTGTCGAACGTTACACGGTGGAAATGAGTTCCTCCTAAATACCAGTTTCTCTAGCCTTTCGCAAGCACACTCCGCCTTTAAATTTGTAATTCTCGGCGAGTTCCGTACTCCCCATTAACGGTACATCGATGATAATTGCAGAAATTATTCGTGATAAACGCGGTTCAAATGCATTGCATTTATTTTTGCGGATTATTGAACGACGTATGAAATTCGTTATGAGGGAAATAAATTCCGATGGAAATTTTCGGGGATTTGCCCCGAAAAACCTGGGAAATCCATGAATATTCGCAGTTCACCGGTAACGACTGATTGCGAATCCTAATGCACCGATGTTCATCGACGAAAAATCGTGCGCGTCCGTACGGAATCGCCGAAGATTCCCCGCGGCATCTGTGAACTACACGGGGAATTGTATCGGAGCTTAAAGCGGGATCACTGTCGCGCATTGGGTTCTCTTGCCCGTGGCAATCTGTCCGGCCCGTAGCGATTTTCTACTTTCGTTGCTTCCTCATCTCTCCGGCTCCCTCTCTCCGCGGTGAAATTGCTTCCTCGTGGAATCGAGGCGAGCTCTCGATTGCAAATGTCTGCGTGAAACACCGAGTCACGTCGCCTAACATTTAACTCGCTGTCTGCCTTAATACTCTCGAATTTTTCCCTTGTCTCGCGTCGGATCCTCCTCTTTGCATATCCGTGAGGATTCATAAATCAATTCTGGAAGTTTATTTCCTAACTTTCTGCGCATTTATTTGAATTAACTGTCTTGCGTGTTTAATAGCTTTATAAAGAGATATATGACTGACAATTACAGACACATCGCCGAATCAGAACAGTTCTTTCGATAAAACTTGTATAGAATCCGATTCGAAGATAAATATTCGATAAATATGTTCTTCGAATAATTTCTTAGTTATCTCAAGATTAATTTACTTAACTAGAACCGCATCAGTAATAATGTTCAGATAACACCTTGATAACAAACGTCATATGTTTCTAACACTCATTTCAAATCTAACATACAGAAAATTAAATCTTCGCCTTTACCTTTCAAAATCGTAATGTATGTCTAATATAGTACAACTTATATTTTTTAATATAGAATGAAGATAATAGCCAATCTGACAGTATACAAATATAGTTTCTTTTATTTAGAAGTATATAATTTACATTTTGTTCGTTTTCACCGCATTTTTTACAAATAGGTTTGTCGATTGTACATTTCCCACACACGTACTGTTTACATTTTAGACAGATTTTGTTAGTCTTATTGTTTCTGCAATATCTTATTTGGCATGGTTTCCGTTCGCGTGGACCTGTACTTTTATTTGTGACGGGTGTTGCTTGATTTTCTTTGCCTAACTCTAGTTCTTTTTGATATTCAACGGAAAGTTCTTCTACCAATTGAAATAAAAATTCCTGCCTTGAAATTTCTTCTTCCGTGGATTCTTTATATAAAATCCATGCATTTATCCCAGCAAAATCTAGGATATTGAAAAATACCTGTAAAGGCCATCCCCGACATTTAGATTTTACCGATTTTATAGTAACAACTTTATAGTTTCGAAATTGAGTTTTTGACAGAACACTATTACAAAAAGATATAAATCGTTCTACCGGTCAAATGACCGGACGTGGTAGGTAAGACTACAAATTTTTCTCAGAAAATAAACAATAAAAAAAGGAGTGAATATCGAAAAATATTTTATACATATATTTTAGGAAAAGTCATGAAGTATAAAGGCGATTCGATTACGTTGTCCATAGGAAATTCTAATCGAAATTTAAAAATCAGTCATTTGACTGGTCGCGGTAGGAATAGTGTTAATCAAATACTGGAACATGAAAATTTCTATCGAAAATGAAAATTTCCACCGAAACAAATGCCGCGAACGTGTCAATCCAACTGTAAAAATTGATGCGCTCTAAAACCTTATGAAAATCGTCGGCGATCGCCTCGCTGTTCAGTCGGGCGTCTCCGATTGCCTGGTCCCGATCCGTAATTTCTCAGTTTCAACGACCGGTGTCGACGTTCGACCGGCCGTGAGGTCTTCTCCCGCGGGAGAACGCAAGAGTTGAAACTTCTAACGCGATCGACGCCTCGCGAATTCCCAAGGCGTCGGTCCACCTCGCGCCCTTCTTCCCGCGACTCGCCGAGTTCCCCGTAATCCACGGTGAAAGTCGACGCGTGCAAATCCTATCCGGTCCGAACGGGGTCTCGATCGACCGGGCACGATCGAGCAGCGCGCCACGCTCGATTATTTAAGCGCACTCCGGAGATTTCCCGGAGTAACGCCGCGACGCGATCTCGATTCTATCCTGTCGATCGTAACCGATTCGACACGTGGAAACTCGATTGCCGCTGAAAATCGTAGTTCACGTTCCTTCCAACGCTGAACGTTGTATTTCATCCTTTTCCCCATTCATCCTCTTCAATTTTCCATCTATCCTTTTATTAACTTCACCTCGTTAGCTGTACACTTCCTCCGATTTTATATGAACTCGATATCAAATTCATGGAAACGATTCCACAGAGACAAGCGCACATCCATTATCCATCGAATATTTATTTTTGTTGTTCCTTCTCTTACTCCACATTCGTCTCTGTACAAACTTCCCAAATGAAACTCGATCCCGCTTTTAACCGTAAAAGTTTCTATTTAAAATCTCCGCGACCCTATAACGGTAGCCGCAGTCTAATAACCAGTCGCGGGAATAATCTCGGCAAGCCGGAACCGCCGTTCCTCTCGAAATTTCGAAGTTCCGCGGTAGAATCGAACGGTTAGCATCCGATGGGGCAATCAGTTCCCAGCTGGAATCCAGATTTGAATTCTGATTCGACGGTTTGCCCGTTCGAACTCGGCGGATGATAACATTCGGTCGCGTGTCGGTCCGAAAGACGCGTGGACCCGGCCCGGAAGGAAGCGCAGTTCCGGACGCGAAATGGTTTTTAATATTCCCGGGGATCCGATCGAATCTCCCGGCACGTGGACGTATAAGGGGGAATACTCGGTCGCCCGATCGAGTCGATATTGTTCTTCGCGCGCCGGCGAGACGCTCGGGCTCCAGCTCGGCCGGCGCAACAAAGTTTTCGAATTTTCCGTAGAAATATATTCGACGGACGCCGGTTTACAGAACGCAGCCGCGGCGTTCTTTGTTTGCGAAATCTTAAATCGGAGGGATTTCTTGTGTACATACAGACGACGGTATTTTCCGAAGTTCCCTCCCCCGCCGATAGGAAATCGATATTCCGAGCTTGCCCGATAGGGGCGCGCGGCGGCGGCGGCGGGGCGGGGGGAATTGAATCGAAAGTTTCGCGCGCGCGGCTGCGAGACAAGAGGACGCGGAAACTCGATAAACGACAAATCTGCTGGCTACGGTTTTTCGAAACTTTAACGCTATCGTGGCGCGGGATACCGGTGCCGAACTCGAGATTCCGGTATCGCTCCGCATAATCTCGCGTGCTTTCCTGGATCACCACTGGATTCGGATCGAGTTTGCGGTTTCTTTCAGCGTCTCTTGGATCTTTGTTGATTAATCTTTGTTGGGCCACAGACAGAAACTTCTGGTACTTCATTTAGAAGTTGAAGGAATTTTTCTTTCGATTTATATTCTCTCGCGATAGAGACGATAGCAACTATTACGCTTGATATAAAATAATACTAGTAAAATTCTCTAACTAGAAAAACCACCACGAACCTATTATCTGCATATCAAATTTAACCCTTAGCACTCCAGGTTGTTTTGTGATCTATCAGCAACTGCAACTAATTTTTAAAGTATTCCTAGCAAAAATGAGAAATATAACATTTCTTCTATCTTTTATTTTCCTTAGTACAAAATTTGGATGTGCGAAAGATCTAATAATTTTAGGGTAGTTTTTTAAAGATTCATTAAAATATTTATTATAACTGGTGTAATATTGGAGCCCACAGAGTTCAAAGGGTTAACGCGGTAGAACAATCAATTCGATCCCGCACGACTATTCCCAACGCTCCGGAAAACTCCTCATTACTCCGTTCAACCCCTTAATTAGACCCCGAATCGCTCGGCGCGCGACGAAGAGAGATTCGAGCTCCCCACTTGCGCTCATAGATCATCTTTATAGAGGGCATTACCGCTTGGAAAAGAGGTCGGTCCCCCGCCGGTGCATGTGCATTAATGCACGCGGACGGGGCCGATAACGACTTCCTGCGGAGGCATCCCCAGCCGAGCGGTCCCGCGGCCGGAAGTGCCGCAGCGGACGATGCTTCCCGACATCCATCGAGATTCCTCTCCGACAACGTCGCCTTTAAAACAGTATATTAGACCGTCGGCGATAAATCAGGCCGCAGGGTGAGGCGCGCGGGGGTCGGGAGGGGGGGTGTCGGCCGCGGCGATCGGCGCTAGTGCTTAGTAAGTAAGACAGTATGATGCTCCTCGGCGTGTAACGGTGCCGTTGCACGGGTGGCGTGCATGTGCGCATGCAAGGTTTAGAGGGTAGGTAGGATGCCAGCAGGCTGGAGTCACGAGATTCCCCGGGGTTGCCTGCTGCTACAATATTGCTACTCCCTGGCGTCAGGCCAACCCCCATCCCGTTCAACCGGGGCAGAGTCGAAGGGGGCGAGGGGGAACGGTAACCATCGGTGATACGAAACGAGACGAGAAGTTGCAGAAAATATGCAGGAGAAAGAAGGAGAAGCAACGAAAACAGAACGAGCGCGGGGGGTTGAAAAGGGACGGGCGAGCGTCTATCAGCGCGAGTAAACCCTACGCTCGTATCTAGACACCATTTTAATCTGCGCGTGACGCCCCACACCTCCCCGTCCGGCCGGCGATCCCTCAATCCTCGTCCGAAGGATTTCCTCCTCGTCATCTCGCGGAGCATCGACGCGGATCGACGATAACAAGGGAAGATTAAGGGGCTCGGTTGTCTTCCGGCTGACGCTAGATTGGATTCCGTGGATTCGTTCGACTTTTAGGAAAACCCCGGGCGAAGGTGGATCGATTTTTCCAGCGATTATCAGTCGAATCATCTTCGACGTCGCTGGAGGAACTCGTTACGTCGAGGGCATCCACGCGGATCGACGATAACTGGGGAAGATTAAAGGTTGTCTTCTGACTAAAGTTCGATTCGGTGGGATGACTCGAGTCTCAGGGAACCCCCGTCAGTGGGTAGATTGATTTTTCGAGTGAAACTAGGCAAATTATCCGCAGTGTAGATACCATTGTACGGCGCGGCGGTTCCAAGTGGGATCCGACTCGTTTTGATAACGCGTTTCCGGGTCAGAAGTGATTCCCCGGCCCCGATATTTCCCCGATCCATAACGTCGCGCGTTTGTCAGCCGCTTTGAGGATTCGAGATTTTCAATCCGCGCGCGCGGGGATCTCGCGGAACGAGCCGAGGCGAGCCGATGTAACGGCTGGGATCTCCCTCGCGCCGCTTCTCAGCGCGAGCAGGGCATTCCCATGCCGCGGAAAATCCGCAATATGGTGCCGCTCGTAAAATAGACTTTCAACTTATCTACTCGGTTTAGCCGCTCCTTCGATATTTTCGTGTAATAAAAGACTGAAACGGGGGAACTTTCGAAACAGATAACGCCCGCGCCCGGGATCTCCGCTGTTTATTCCCCCGGATGGCTTCGAAACGTTCCGGAAACGGAACACGGGGACTCGACGCGTGTAAAGTTCGCGCGAGCTTAACGATCCCCAACTCGTGGCAGCTTGCACGGGCCCCATAGACCGCTTCTTTGTCCGGCGGGATCCACTTTCCGCGTTCGGCAATTAATCTTTGGGCTGGCTCGCTCTGGGACAAAATGATCCGCGCTGTTGCGTCTGATTGATTGCTGCGGTCCGACGTCTGGAATACACGGTTCAACGTCGACGATCTACTGTTACCGGTTGTTTACCGAAGACTGCGCCATGCGGAACGATCGGATGGATGGCGCGGAAGTTACTCTTCAGTTCTACGGATCCATGATTTTTCATCCTTGCATGGTATTCCAGCATTTGGTATTCTATGACTTTACACTGAAAATCTATAGAAAGTAAGAATTCCTTCGTATATAAATATAGAACAGTATGTCGGAGTAATATAAACTTCGAACACGACACGCGATATATAAAATGTGTTATAGTTGATTATTTGAACATCCGAAGACGTCGAGTCGCTTGCAAAGTTTAATTAACCGAGGGAGTGTCTTCCGAAAGGACAAATATCGCGGTAGAGGGGGCGCTTGAAAAATAAACTCCTTCCGTCGCAATGGTCGCCGCTTTAAACTACTTTTTCCCCAGGAATTTCTTCGCTTCATCAACCACGGAGACACTTCAGGCTCGGATGACCCACTCCTCGCGGGCAGCGCATCTAAATATTTATATTTTTCCCGCCGCGGTCGCTATAACTGCAAATAAGGCGCGCGCGTCCCACGACCCAATTATCCCCGCGCAGCGCGTCGCGCGGCCGGCGCGCACCGAACGCACGCCACCCCTTTCTTCTTTTGCATACCAAATTTCCCGGGGCGGGGAATTGTGTTTGCGTCGCGATCGCGCCCGCGACGCCATGGACACGTCCTCGTAGACGACCGTGGGCCATTATACAAGGCAACGCTGGCTGCCTCTAACGAACCGGCTGAATTCCGTTACTGCTCTTGTTTCCCGTTTGTCATTTGGCCCACGGAAAGGGGAAAGGTCGCGGGCACGAGGGTCGAAGAACCAGAAAGAGTATGCGGAACGGGGGAAACTGTAAAGACCAGTCCAGACCAAGGGACGAACGTTTGCGGACTGCCTGCAGATAGCGAGAGGCGAAATGCAAGTTTTTCCAGCAAAGTTATCACAAAATTCTGCTCTCCGTTGTAATGAAGAAGGGGGCACGCTAATTAGACGCGTGTGGGACTGCTGTAACCGGGTTCACTGGATTTGTCCTCATTTCTGAAGCGAGTGGGGACATCCGAGGGGATTTTCTGTGATCCGAGTTTTTCTTATGCTTGTTCTTCGAGACTTTACTCGCTGTTTAGTCGTTGGTAGTTGCATTCTGTATTTAAATTATTGTGCCAGTATCTTAAGGTATTGCTTCGGATTTAAAAATGATTGAAGATATCCAGATGTAAGACTGAAATGTCCGAAGTTTCAACCGTTTGCGAAAGAATTTCGACGTTTTGGGAAATCGAAATAAATTATTTCATTTCTCTAAGAGCATGAGATCGGTATTTGGTGTCCTTTTTCAGTATTATTTGAGCGTTTGATGTACAATGCAGCTACATTCGCCAACGGTTTTCTGTAAATCGATGAACCTTCCTCCGCAAAGGGTTAATGCTCTCTACCTTTGACCAGAGATTCTACTAAATTGCAACCCCGGACTGGAGAAACTGTATGCAGACTGTCTGCGAAATCTGGACTGCCCTTAACAAGAAGCCAGAAGAGAACCAGCTGCTAAGGGATGTTCATAAACATCGAACGTCGGAACACGGGGACAGACACGGCCAACGAGTACGCCCGGTGTGTACGGTGGTTCCGCGACTGTTCAGCACCGACGTCATCCCCGTGGGTGGTTTTCCGGGTTAACCGATGCAGCACGAACGAAGCGCGCGGCGCGGGTGTCCTATTGTAGCCAGCTTGAAAATCGCTCGAGTGTACCAGGCCGGCCAGACTGAACTGGCCGGGCGCTGCGGTTGCTCATTGGACGTTATATCTGGCTGTGTTATACGGGGTGGGTTCGGGAGAAACGGAACGCCTAACTATTCCCATTACAGTTGAATGCAACAAATAATATCCAGAAGAAAGCCCAACCATTGCCAACATTAGTCACAAACGAATTCTTAAACAGTGTCGCTCTCGAGATTACTTAAAGATCGTTTCAAACGTTAAAAGTTGAGATAAAAGAATTTCTGAAATAGTATTCTTCGAGCTTATTAAAATATCGATGGTTCCTTCAAATGGTTTTCTACCGTCTTAATGTTCTAACACCAGAGTTTAACGTTCTACTAGGTTTCTCTTCTCTCGATACTGTTAATCTCGATCTCATTTTTAGTAGAGAGTAAAATCTGCTTAATAATTCAGATAATTTCATTTCTGGCGATTCACCCTGTATAATGGTAGGGCGCACGTCCGTTCCAGGGAACGGACCGGTGCGTGAATATGTACGTGTGCATAGGAACACCGTCGATTCCACGCCCCTGGAGAGCCGGGCCGGACCGGGTATCGGTGTTAACGTCTCAGTGGACACGCCGTGCCGCTGTCCGCTCTAACCGATAACGTTGCCAACTCGTTAGAAATGAATGGCCGGCCCGGGGGCAGGTGCCGCGCCCGGGGGTCAGAGACAATGGAGGGAAGACTGCGCGCACCGCCGCGGCGCCGCCCGCTTCTGTCCCCGAATCATCCCCCTCGTGCTCGGAACACGCGACTTTGTCCGGCTACTTCGTCCTCAATTACTTCGATACCCCGTAATTAATCTCGAGAGCGTGGAAGGCGGCTGCTAGACCTCGTTACGCCGAGTAGATCCCTGGCAGAGTGTAAAGGGGAGGATAAAAGCCGGCCGATACGTGTTATCCGCCGCTCAAACCCTTCGAGGGCGAGTTAGGGGATGGGATGTCTTTGCTGGCGTGTCGGTCCTTGTTACACAAAATGCGAGGAGCGAAATGCTCTTTAACTGTTCGAGCGCCGCCAGTTTCCGCCGGTCGGAGCATCGGCTCGATCGTTCTCTCGGTTTACCCGGAGAATCCTCGGGCAGTGAGATTATACTTTTGCAATCCTTTGTTCAACGCTGTGCGATCGCAGTATTGTATTTCTAAGCAGGACTCGAGAAACATCGAAGTATATAGATACTTCAATTCATCTCTAAGAATAAAGTGACATTTTCTAGTAAACAAGAGAAGCCTTCCATCCGCCACTCAAACACTCGAAACCCGTGTCGATATATTTCAACGAGCAGAAGACCCTTCTTCCGGACACGCGATTCTCGTTCGAACATCGTGCCCGAGGTTACCAAGAGAAGACTATTCGGTCAAGCAAATACTCTCCGACGGGCAACGGTCCTCGAAGGAGTCGCCGAGGAAAAATTGAATATCGACCGGCGGGATCGATAATACACGGATGAGCAAGATTTCGGAGTTGAAGGAATCGCCGGATAAAACTCCCTTTTGATACCGTTAATCTCCGATCCGGATCCCGGCTCCATAGGAAATCCCAGGTGTCCTAATTCTTGCGCGCGGCAGATAAGACGAGGCTTCCCCCGGAGCCCGCTCGTCGATACGCCTCGGCGGTCAGATTATCGCTCGTCGCGGTATCGCGACATTTTAATAATGGCCGATCGCGGGACGAGCGACGCGACGCCGGGCTTATCGTACGCCGCGCCGATAATGCCGGCCCAGGTCTAGGAACTTCCGCGGCAGCCGGGGTAGGCGAGGCCCGGAGAGTAATCGTGTGACACGATCGCGCGGAACTTTCGCCCCGGCCGTAGATCACCGTAAACCACTGCACGTGACGCCCGGGAACTTTACAAAACTTCAGTTTTCCTTAAACTGCGCGGCATTAAACTCCGCGGGCGGCGCTGAAACAACGCGGGGCCCGGGGGTGAGGTCGGCCGAAGACGCGGGCTATCGATCGAAACGGTCGACAAACAACGGGAGCCGCGTTCGATTCGCCGGTAGATCGTTATCGGCGCCGGGATTCGCCGGGGGAGTGGCTGGTGCCAACTCGAGGCAAACGTCCCGCGCTCGTTCGCGGAAGATAAACTCGGTATAAACTTGCCGGTTTAAGCCGGCCGCCCTGCGACCTATTGTCGATGGGGGCCGGGCGGCGCGGCGGGGGCTCGCTCGCGGTCGACGCTCTCGGGTTTTCACGATTATGGCACTTCGCTACTCGCGGGAACGATATCTCCGCGGACGGGGGGATCGGCGGCGCGAAGTTCCCCGCGATCCCGGTGACGGGAGTGCGGGAAGTCGGGTTGTCTCGGGGATTTTTATTGCCACTTTCCGCGAATGTCTGAATAATCCGGTGATCGACGCGTATGTGGCTTTGGTAGCTCGAGGTGCATCCTTTTAACTTGCGATCGGATTGTGGTTTTATTAAAATTGAATTAGACGTTCGTCTTCTTTTCGTAGTCGATTGCGATTTGCTTGTTTTAGGAAGAGTGGCTTGTTCCCTATGAAATTCAAATATCTTCTGTAAGATCAGTTACGGGGATCCATAAATCTAGAGGATCGCTCGTAAACCGTCGTCGATTCTTGGTTTTTTCGTCCACCGGAAGCTATCAACGTCGAGCACCGCGGGGCGGCTCTGAATGCGTGATAAACTTTTGGGCGTGCAGAGGGAAAATGATCCTCGAGGCCGTTTTAGGATCCTCGACGACGTGGCGGAAGGACGTTGTAAGCATTGTCGCCGCAGGTTTATGATGGATGGACGAAAGGAATTCCACGGGTTCGAGCCCGGCCCTTGATTCCGGGGGTGGCCGGGCCGCCCCTTAAAAAGAGGGCTGCGGGATAAACTCGGAGTAATTTGTCACTACGCCGGCGACTCCTTTACGACACGAGGGGTACCGCCCATCCTCGTGCCTGCAAAAACCAGGACGGTGTCTTGCCTTCCTTCCCCTGTCGCCGGGGATCGCGAGATACGACGCGTTTGCCATTCCGTCGACGTTAACGATGAAAAAGTAACTTCGTTCCGCGCGTAATTTCTGTCCCGGTGTAAAGACCCCGTCGCTGATGCACTTCGAATTGATTTAGATGACCGTAGGGGAATCATTACGCCCTCCTTTCTTGTCCTCTTCTAATTAAGCTCTGCGTTAAGTAAAGAATGGTCCTTGTTGCCCGTAACATCCTTCTTGCGCACATTTTTCTTCATTTTAATACGAAACTCGAATATCCCCGCGTTAACGAGCATGTGACATACTGTATCGAAGCAGTACCTCGATATATTTCCCTCCAATCATATCCTCCTATTTCCAAAATCACTGTTAACCCTTCGCGGACGAATGTCGACATTTCGGCGCGATGAAACGTTCATATTTGGAAGATTAAGGCGCTGGAAAATGATCTAATTTCTCGGGCAGCAAGAGATTAGCGTCTAGCTTCTGTTTTTGCTATTATTCAAGCAATTAATGTATAATCTAGCTTCATCCGTTGATGGTTTTGTACATTTCAAAGAATCTTCGTCCGGGTTAAAACTTCTTTAGTATAAATTTACAAGTTTCAGCAAAGACAGACTCCCAAAGGAACGCCAGAAGTGAATGTACTAGACTCGAGAATCTCAATTTGTCCGCATCCATTTTCCGAAAATCCCCTATCCCGCTGGTTCCGCAGAACAAACTGGATCATACGTTCGCCAAAGCGGCAAGGGCTTTGCAAAGAGTTGTTTCGTTGTTTCCGCGTGACTCGAGCAGTTCGTTCCCTCCGAAACGGGATTCGATTCCTTTCGGTGGAGTCGGCCCTCTTTTTCCTGCAGCTCGGCCCGGAATCGGGGCGGTCGATCGTTGCTCCCTCGCGAGTGTCGTTCACGATTCTATCGGGCGATAACGCTCGGCGAGTGTAGTCGTTGCAATTTAGGGCTTTTCTCTCAGCACGAGTCGCACACGTGGGCCTCGTGCGACCGTACGTGTATAAATTCGCGTGTAAAACTCGCGGCAGCCAGGACTCGGAGACGCTCGCCGTCGTTTCTCTTCGTACTCGCCTGCCTTCCTTTCGTCCATCGACCTCCAGCTTCTATTGTCGACCGTTGCACTCGAGCCAGGCACAGCCGTGCAGAAAGATCGGCGTGTGCACACGCGCGCGAAGAAATCCGCGCGCAACACGGCGAAACCCGGGGAAAATGGGACGGGTTCGAACAGCGGCGCAGCTTTGTTCGCGAGAAAACGTTTAAGAGACTCCGAGCGAGCAACGATCGCAATCCGAACCCGAATTTTAGGCACCGAAGTGCCCACGTTCGTCTCCTCGTTATTCGATCCTCCGTCTTCCCGGTTTTTTCTCGCGCGCCCCGTCGTTTGCATAATTTCCCGGCTTAAACGGGGCCAATTACGACGTCCCCGCTGATACGAATTCCGCGCGCCTACTTATCTGAACGGTCCAATTTGGAATAAACAGTTATCGTCGCGCGTATTTCCCGCGAGTCTCTCCGGAACCGTTGCACGCGTGTCCGGAATGTTTGGGCGCTTGTTAGCTGGTTGTTCGGTTGCCTCGTTCCCGGCGCTCCGGCTCGGTGTCTGGAAATTATGGAAGTCCTGTTGGTAGATTTACGATGTCGGTTGCGTTCTGAAGATTCGTATTTTGCAGCTGCTTTGCGATGTACCTGCCTCCGAGCGAAGTGGATTCGGACGATCGTAGTTAGACAGTTCGCCGGAATCCTCTCGACGATTTCGAATGCATAAAGCAGTCTACCAAATAAACAATACAAAACACAACACTATTAATATCCTCGAATATCCAGTACATTTCCTCATTTTCCTGAAACATCGAAACCACCGTTCCACTCGATTCCTAAATGCTAGCGACACGATCAACCTAAAGAGCACCCAGCCAAAGCGTGACCGGGCAACGGACATTTAGCGACCGTGACGCACACATTCCCGGAACCTAAGCGCTGAACACCCTCGAACCGAACGTTCGAGGAACTCCTGGTGGCGCGCTAATATTCCCCCGAGGGCAACAATTTCCGGGAGCTTTCGGCCAGCCGGCCACGCGGCGGTTAAAAGGTTCGGCTCGCGCATACTTCTGGCCGCGCTCGCTGTTGCTGGCCTAGCTGTTTGCCAGTTTTCACGTGGAACACGCGGCAACGCGGGAGGATGGGGCGGGCGCTAACGATCTTTAGCGGGGCGGCCGCTACCGGCGAGATAACCTACCAATTACAGAGTACCGGGATCTGTAAGTACAGCCGACGTGTCCTTCCTGCAGATGCTAATTTATGGTAACGCTCCGCTGGGCGAGACACGCCGGGCTACCGCCGGTGGGTGCACGAGGATCGTAAAGCGCAAAGGGGATGCTTGCCGGGGAGTTTGCCAAGCTCGCGCAGCGATCAAACGTTACAATTAAGTAGGCGCGGCCGCTCGTATCTCTTTACGGGATCTAGCCACGCGGATGCTCGGATCGGTTCTGACCTCTTGTCTCCTCAGCTTTACCTTTTGTCTTTCTTTCCTCTATCGTTCCCTGCTTTTAACCCTTTGACGATTGTCGACGTTTCGGTCAGATGAAATTTTCATATTTGGAATACTTAGTTGCAAACGAGTGACTTAATTACTTGAATAGCAAGTGATCGGTGTATAGTTCCCTTTTTTACTATTGTTTGAGCATTCGATGTATAATTTAGCTTCGTGCGTTGCTAGCTTTGTGCACTTTAAAGTCTTCGCCAGCAAAGGGTTAATTCTCCTGTATGTCTTATCTTTCTGTCCTTTGTGTTGCCTTTTTTATACTGTCTTCATTATTTTTTACCTTCCTCTCTTTTGCTTTCTCTATCCTTGGCTTAATTTCTCATCTGTCTTCACTGTCTTCTTTTTCTTAACGTTTATGTCCTCTATTCCTACTTCATCTTGCTTTTCATTCTCTTTTCTTCTCTCTACCTTCCGCTTATTCTTTCTCAATTAATCTTCTATTTCGCTTTCTCCTCTTCCATTCCTTTCTCCTTCTCCCTAAATGTACATACCATACATCTTTCCTTTCTCCATATATAGGATTGTACATAGTATACACACACATCGAGTGTCCCTATCCCTATCATTCTTTTTTCTTCCTCTTTCCCCTAATCTCACTTTCGATCCCCTTTTCCCTGTCTCCCTCGTTCCAGGTCTCGCTGCCTCTCTCCGTCTCTCTTCACGCGTGTCTCCCCCTTTTTCCGTGTGTACCTATTCGTTGGCACGAAAATTGCACGTGCGAGGGTAGCGTTATCCCAACGATGCTCGATGTCGATCGATACCGGGCGCGGTTTATCTCGGTGTCCCAGCAGCAGCGGCAGCTTCGGATTCCTCCACGCCGAGCTGGGAAATTTTCCCGCAGCGCGCAGCTTCCCTGCCGGAGAATTATGCCCGTTATGAAACGGAGCAGTTCGCCGAAAAATGAGGAACGACGCCGCTGACCGGCCCAGCGCGTGTTTCCGGCCGCGCGGCCGACAGATAAGGAAATTGCAGGTTTATCGCGGCCGATGTCGCGGTGTCGCGATCCTCTCGATATTCGTCGCGTGCAGCGCCGGCTCTGCTAGATTTTATATCTGTCAACTTAATTGCCGGTGTTGCGGCACGATCTCCGCGCTGGGAAGAACCTTTTATGGCGTTCCAACCCGTTCATGTCACGTCGGACGCGACACCGAGTTTAGAAATCTGCGGGCAGTGATCTGTACATTCATTCTGCGACCGTGGAATAGTATACAATCACGATAAAAATAATACACATCTATAAAAATTGTCGAGTTCTAAAATATGTATACAGCAATTCACTCTGTAGTTACAACATCGAAAAAACTAAAATATTCCAAGTCTCAAAACACAACTCCGCGAGCATTCCCCGCACTCCGTCAAGCACTCCGACAATTACACCCCCATAAAACGATTTTTCCCTCGCCGCAGTGCCATCCGCCGGCGTCGCGCCCCTAAATCCAAGTGTCCCGCAGAATCAGAGCCGGCCAGGAAAGGAACATGTTAATCACCGGTGCCTTCTGTCCCGGTTAACAGAAACATCGGTTTCCCCTCCAGCGTGGTCCTCCATCCGCGCCGGTTTTTCCGCTCATCCGGCTACTTTTTCCCCGGTGTCTCAACTTGCCGGGGTCTCGCGCCAATTTATCTTCCACCGGAGCAAAAATACGGCCGGAGAGAGGAAGAAGAGGAACACGGACCAGAGGAGGAGGAGTGGAAGGAGCAGAAATCAGAAGAAGAAGAAGAAGAAGAAGAAGAAGAAGAAGAAGAGAAGCAGCAGCAGCAGAAAAAGAGGAAGAAGACAAGAGGGGTTGGGTACCAAGAGCGAAGGACTAGTGGACGAGGTTTGGGGTGCAGGTAGCTATGGACGCGAGCCTCGGAGGACGGGGTGGAGGATAGTCGTTTGTCATCGCTGAATAATCGCGGAGGATGCTCGTGCAGGTAGGGGTTGGACGGTTGAAGGAGGTTGAATGTCGTCGCCGGTGACGACGGGGACGGCGAGTGAGCGAGCGAGCGGGCGAGCCAGGGGGTGGAAGGACGAGGCCGAAGTCAGACGAGGGGCGTTTAAAAGTACAATGGAGACCATTTACCCTCGAGTCTCTTGTAGCTTGCGGCTCGGCCCCGCGCACCGGGACCCGGAAAGTGGCTCGAAGGGGGCGGGGAACGGGGGTCGCGGGGGTCACCGGCTCATTGATGCGATGCTCGAGGTGGTGTCTGTGCGGTGAGCCGACTGTTACGTGGAAACGGAAGGCGGCGGTAGGGCGCCGTTATTTTTAACGGGTCGGGCATTTGATAAGCTCGCGACCGGCATAATAGAATCCCGCGAGAGTAATGACGCTGGCAACGGCAGCCGCGAGTAACGACCCGCAATAAGCCTTGCCCCGGACTCCCGCCCCCCTCCCTTCCTCTTCGGGGATCTATACCGCGGAGTATCGCTATGATTTACCACGCGATAATGCGATTGTGCCATCTTTCGCGGCGATTTGTCACTGTCGCGCGACGACCCGGTCCGCGCGCACACGCGCGCCCTTCGGTAAACACGATCGCGCGAGCAACGAGGAGTATTACTTTTAATGCCAGACCGACGGAGGGCCCTTGCATTTGTCATTGTAACCGGTTGTTCGCGGACTGGGAGTGCCGGATCGAACCGGCTCGGTGTATTCGTGTTTCCCGGGAACGAACGAAACGGCGGGAATTTTGGTATCTTGGGATTTCTCGTTCGTGCGGTTAATTGTTTTCCTGAAATGTTCGTGGGAATGATAAGGGTGGAAGCAGGTATCGTTCGGGATATGGTAGGACTGCGAAGTTTTTCCTTCATCTCGATCCCGTCGAGGCCGAGACTTGAAATATTTGAACGTGACCGAATAACATAAAGAAATCGGAGGTAGGTATGGCGCAATAGCCGCTAATAAGTGGCCATAATGGCGGCAATCTGGAGGGGATAAGATCTACGGGGGGTTGTTCTTATTCACGAAAGGAACTCGGTGAAATAAACGCGCCGCTTGACTTTGAATAACTGTTATCGCGAATTAGAAAGCCCTTTGTTCTGATAATCACTACATTAACCGGGGTAAAGTGTCGCCGTTCGCTCTGTTAGTTTCTAAACTGAACGGAATCTTTCTCGAAATCTTCCGGCTTATCTTCCCCGATCAGCGGCGAGGGATTCGCCCCTAGGCACGTCACATTCCGGCCGCAAATTGTGATCGATTGGTCGCCGGTAGGCGTTCCATAACGCGAAACGTTTCGCACCCCGTTGACCGACGACGCCGTTGATCTCCGCGTTTCGCAATAACGCGATCGTCTTTCAGCGACTCGCGCGTTTGATCGACGAGGTCGCCTTTCAAAGGTCGCCCGACGTATCGCGTTTTATCGCCGGGACCGCCGCGACCGGCGACGAAGACCGATCGCCCTCGTTTCAGGCCGCGGCCGGGCATCAATAATCATTATGCCGCTCGGCAAGAAGACGACGGACCATCCGTTCTAATTACTCAAGACACGCCGGCCGACGGTCAACATCGGTGCACGAATGCAAACACGGTCCAGGCCGGATCGATTCGGCGGCCGTGTGCACGGCTGGACACCGATTTGAGTTTATGCTTAATGCCTGATGCCTAAGTGATTCAATCCGTAATGCCGGACGCTATCTTGTGGCAGAGGCCGTGGTGCTTGGGTAGAATCGAGATCACCTCCGGATTGCTAGGACAGTAGGTGAACCTACGTTGTGCTCCGAATGGAATTAGCCCTTCGATAAATGATTTTTCGTTGGTACGTTACTTCCTCGCGGTCCGAAGTGCTCTTCGTTTCTCACTTTGAGGTTCACGTTAGTTCATTCAATTATAGCTAATATGACGCTCTATTTATTTATTCTAGAATATTTGGGAGTCATTGTAATGTTACCTTTAAATGGTACAATTGTGATGCTACGAATAAATATAGAAAAAATTGTTAAAACAGGTAGAGATTGCAATAAAATAGAATGCCCTGAGATTTATCACCTTGCTTGGAATTATCTTCTTTCCCGCTGTTACTTCTCGTCTGGATGTGATGAAAGAATCAGAATTATTAGCGTTAAATGGGTACGGTGGTATTTCAGATAAAACGGAAGGAAAGCAGGAGTATTTACGTAGTTGATGTTGGAAGTTAACGAGTAACATCCGAGGAGACTTCATCCCGGTAAAAATGGATCTAGTGGACGCGCATTAAAAAGTTATTAGCACAATAAAAACTTCGTTAAAAACCTTAACGAGGTTTTTCTGTTACTTGGTAAGCGAGTAGATCCTTTAATAGGGTAAATAAATTATCGCTCCACTTGACTTCTTGCAAATTCGCCCGTAAAAGCCTGTATTTGCATAAAAATCGGGCCGTTACTGTACCATTCCGCGGGGTCGACCGAGAATATTGTGATACCCGAAAGATGCCGGCAGTCCACGGTTATAACGACGATGATTTATCGCGAGCGTCGCTCGAAACGCGTTTCCCCCCTTGCAAAACGTTTCTCTGCGTCCGAAGGAGCCTCCCTCGGTTCTATTACAGTGTAATACGGGGGCGGGATATCTGCCGGCTTTATCTTCGCATTAAAACCGAACGGAAGAAAGGCCGATTAGCGCGCGAAGACGGTCCAAGAGTTTCCGCGGCGTCCCGTCGCAGCTTAGTTTTTAATGCGCCCCCGTTCGCGGGGTCGTAAACTCCTGTTTAATCGTCCGTCTCGCTGGCGGACCCCTTTCTTTTCATCCGTCCCGACCCGGAACCGATGCGGAAACATCGTTTTATCAGAAACCGTTCGCCCGGGAAGGTCGCGAACGAAACAGGGGAGAGCGTTCGCTGTTTACAACGCACAGAACGAAACTGTACTCGAGCTAATGCACTGATTCGACGCGAAAAGGAAATGTATATTTACACCGAGAATCAGGAATTCAATTTCAAAGCGATTTCCACGCGCGCTTTGGTACAAACAGCTGGGGCATTATAATACAATAAATCCCGATCGGCGGACGGTGCGCAAGGTGTTACATTATGGGCAGATTTCGCTACCACTGCGGTATGTATCGATCAAGCATTGAACGGTAATTAATGTTTCTAGACCGCTAATAGGTTATTGATTTATTGGCCGAAAAGGAAAGGGTCCCGGTGCGTTTCGTTATTCATTTATTGTCGCCGCGTGGCCGGCGTGATAATTATCGCGACGTGTTACCTAATTTTGCATAGGTCTCGCGTGATTTCCATTGAATCGTCATCTGCGATTATGGGAGCGTCTCAGACGGTTAATTCTCTATTCTCGTCTCTGTATAAAGTTTCGAATTGTAATATCTTGAACCTCGAAGGTAATGAGAAATTACTGAATCTATTTTCAGTGGAATTTTACTAAATTAATTGTTACCAGCATCTTTATCGGGAACTTAGACAGTGGTCTATTATTAGAACGCGTATCGCCATCTCGCAAAATATAGCAGTGCTTGAAGCCAGATCAAAGCGGATCCCACTCGCATCGAATCCAAGTGGATCCAGGCGGCTCAGAATTGATCCAAGGCGATCCAAGGTATACAACGAAGATCCAAGTGGGTCTGGTTGGATCGCAAGCGGATCCAACCAGATTAAAATGCTCTCCAATGGATCCAGGTAGACTTAACTGGATCAACCGGGATCAAAATGGTACAAAGTCACACAGTCGTCTAAGATTCAGTGTCACACACTAACACTCTCTACGAAAATCCTGACACCATCGCAAAACAGTATAAATCGTCTCCAATGAATGCTCAGTAGCCCTTACGCATAAATCCAGCCCACAGTCGATCTATCTCAAATTCGACTCAGCTACGAGTCGACCTACAACTTCGCAGCTATCCGCCACGATCCCCTAACTCGCCATCAAAAATGCTGATACACCGCAATAACGACGGAGCCCTCACGTTCCCGTAGCCGGCGGCGCGGCATAAATCATATAAGAGGGTAACGTGCACGCAGGATACACCTGAGAGGGCGTGTCGGCGAGATAAAGGGCCGCTGGATGGATTCATCGTCCATTGACACGAGAATGGTCTTACTTAAGGCAGCGTGAACGCGACATAGGGCCGCGTACCGGGGCAGATTGCATCTGCCCAGAGGGTGGCCCGGGCAACACACCGAGCTAGCAGCCAACCAGCCAGCCAGCCAGCTCGTGGTCTCTCCGCGCGACAGAATTTACCGGCGGAAGAAGACAGCGTTCGCGAGGTCCCTCCTTCCAGGATTCCCGAGGTCTTTGAAAGCCTCTCGCAGACGCCGCCGGAGTTCCGCGCGTGTCTTTCGTCGGTGTGCCCCGCTCTGCTTTATGACAGGCCTCCTGCGAGAGTCATGCCACCGAGATTATCTCTCGGCGAGCTTTCGAGCAATAGCTCAGGAAGAGAGACGGTTCGATGAGGAGCAGGCTTTAAGCACGGATAGCGGCGACGGTGGCGGGGATGGCTGGCCAGCCGATAACATTCAGAGCAGAGGCGAGATAACGTAATGTCGGTAATGGCTCGTTCGGATCGGGGCTAACAACCCGTAAGAAACGACCGGCGAGATCCGAAACAGTCGCTCGTAACCCGCGCCGCTGCGCTCGTCTCCGCCGATTGATTCCGAGACGCGTCGGCTTTCGCCCGCTATCCGGTAAATAATGGCGCGCTATCGTCGCGGCTAACGACTGCGGGCGGGAGACCATCGGGGCTTGATAGCCGGCGATCGGACACCATTTTTCAGACCACTGTTGTGCCCGCGATAGACGGGCAGTCGTCACGCGAGCGTAATTCTGCGGCAAATGGACGGCGGCTTCCTTTGTTTGAGTTTCGGAGGGTGGCGACCGTGTATTGGGGATTATGATTATTCGCTTCGGAATTGGAAGTCTCTTTTGGATAGGGTTGCTTGTGGTCTTGAGACTGAAGTTGTAGCATCGGTGTTCATGATTGTTGCACTCGAATTGCCAGTTTCCTGTAGCCATCGTTACTAGTCATACGAAATATTACTGCAGACTGTGTGTTGCTAAAGTTCCATTTGCAGTAGAATCCTGCGACTTCGTGTATCCATAACACAATATTATCGAGATTAAGTATTCGAAGTTGTTGAATATTTATTTGTCAAAATAAACACAGCACAGTTTGAAAAACTAAGTGTATTAACACTAAAATTACAGAGTACTTCAATTGACCTTTCAAAATTTCGCTATAGAAACTCCAAGAGTGCATCTGTTCAGACTTTAATTGATTTACAATTCAATTTGCGTACTGCTGAATGAATTTCTTTAATAATTTCTCAGAGCAACATTTGTCACCTCTCTAATAATTGCAAAAAGAAGACATCAGGCATGGGTCATTTCCCTCTGGTAGTTTTAGTGTTAAAGTATGTATTACGATGATTTGTCCTCGGGAAAAACAACTGACTCCTGAGGGAGAGGACTATACCAACGAATACTTTGTAGCCATTAAAAATAAACTTCATGCTCATTCTCAACAGAAGTATACATTTATTACGAGTTTCCAGGAAAACCCCCCCGATCGAAGGACATTAATAAAATTCCCGGTGAGCGGTCCGAAACAAAAGGCAAACACCGTACGTCCGACCAAACCCGACCACGACTACTTGCAAGGCGGCGTGATCAGGGTCGGCCGTGTTACAACTGGCGGCAAACAGTGCCAAAGAATGATTTATGCGGCGGCTCGCGGCGTACTCGTTAATCACGTCGTTTCTCGCGGACGATTAATTTCCATGTGCCCCCGCCCCTCCCCCGCCTTTCCGCCCCCTTTCTCTCGGTAGTCGACTGTCTTCGGGGTCTGCGGAAGAAAATTGCTCAGCCTTTAACGCGTGGCACGGAAGCATTACGGCGACGGGCCGAGATAAAGACATCCACCGGCGCGGGTGGATGACTCGCGTATCGCGTGACCGGGTCGCCTACGTGGCCCCTTGTCATGCGACCTACGCAGAACTACCACGTAACCGTTACTCCCCCACCGGCTCGGTTTTTTTCCCTGCCGTTTTTCTCTTCCACCTAACTTCGGCGTGGAGCTCGGTGAACGGCGGCCAGCACGCAACCACGCTTCTGCGTTCTTTTTTAATAGCTTTCTAATGATCGACGTGCGATGGTAAACACCGCGCCGACACCTCGACACGCTTTTCACGAGCAAGAAAGGGACCGTTGGCTCGTGATCGAGACAAAGAGGAACAATGGACGCGCGGAGGGTGGAATCGTCGCGAGGGAACAGCGAGACGTCGAAGATTAAAACTGCGATCGTGGTTATGGATTGTTTCTATGTAAATTCCATGTGCTGTTGTAAAAAAGAGAACAAGGTTTTTTCAGTGAAATAATAGTTTGTTCGAAGTAGATTAATTATAGTGTAGCTCTCTCTCGAATTCTATAAGCTGCGATACTTGGTTGACTCTTATACATATTTGTCTAATTTTAATCGACTATTCCTATGGGACTCACAGTTTTTCTTTTATATTCTTTCCCCTAGCTATTCTAGGTTCCACGCAAACTTTTTACAACGCGTACAAGCCCATACACTCGGTTCTAGACGCTCCATTGCAGAAACTCTTCATTTACACCTAAAGTTTTCAACCTATCTGTCTTCATTCATTCTGGAAATTATGACACCCACGCGAAAACACTTCCACGTTCGGGGAAAGCCCGCTGTACGCCACAAGGAAAATCCTCGGAGATCGCATTGTCGGATCGATACGGTTTCATATCGATTTCCGGGGAGTGCTACTCACGTTTCTTCGGCGACGCGGTAGCAGCCGTTTTGCGTTCGGCTCGAGTGGCAAACGCTTTGAAAAAGTGTCGCCGGTCGCCGAGGCTGAATCTGGTTGCCGGGGCACGTCGGCCAAGTATCCGGCGTCCACGAGAAAATTCCTATTTACCGGCAAACAGCCGATAGCAAAGACCAATATTAGCGCCCTGCAAATATCACCGACGCTGCCCATGAAAAGTCTTGATCCGTGTGCCCGCCGCTTCTATCCGTTCGACTGCGGCCCACGGGGCTGGGGAATTTTCTCGTTTACCGGTGTTGGTTGTGGCATCGGGAATCGGGGGCTACAGAAATTTGTTAATTTTTCTGTGCCTGTCCTCGCGTATTATTCGATTGATCGTTGCATTGTATCGTTTACACCCCATGTTAGTATCTATTATCGTATTTACTATATCATCAATATTCTCGCGACATTCATATTACTAGAAATCAACAGATAAACAGTGAAACATCTATCAAAGACTCCATTATTGTTCATAAAATCTGAATTCAAGGATTGCAAGATTTTATACTGATTAATCCTTCTTATCTACCTTCTTATGTATATTCCTTTTAATTTTAACAGCAAAATGATGGAAAATTGCGGCTTCTCATCGCGTATTATTCCATTGATCGTTGCATTGCATCATTTTTACCTCTTTTTAGTATCTATTATTGTACTTACTATATCATCAATGTTCTTGCGACATTCATATTACTAGAAATCAACAGAAAAACAGTGAAACATCTACCAAAGACTCCATTATTGTTCGTAAAATCTGAATTCAAGGGTTGCAAGATTTTTCACTGATTAATCCTTATCTACCTTCTTATGAATATTCCTTTTAATTTTAACAGCAAAATGGTGGAAAATTGCGAAGTGTGGTAAAATAATCGTCAAGATTGACACGAGTCAGTATCTAAATTTCAAGGGTGTCGGTCGCGGTTATCAGTAATTCTCGGACACAATTCTTCCTCCGCTTGTTGCCCGGAACGGATCCGTTCCGTGATATCCGTCGGGCGTTATTCACGCGGGAACTAATCCGGAGAAACGGGGCCACGGGTCGATACCGCGATATTTAGAGTTATTACCCGATCGCAGAAACTTCCGGCTCGTAGTTGTAATCGATGTAACACCGGCCGCTTTATTGCCGCGGTCCATTAACCGTCCGTAACGCCGTGCACACACCTCGCGAGCTCCGAGAAATGCTTAACACGGTGTCGTAATTACTCGTTATAACGGACGCCGGTGGCCAGGCCACCTCGAGATCACGAGATAATGCTGCTTACGAAGGATTTAGTGTATTCGGGCCGGATTTGATCATCAGACATGACCGTTCGCGTTTATGCGGGCCCGGATGTGAACTGTAACCCAGATCTCGAACATCGGTTCATATGCTGCGGATTAGAAACTGACGGACTGAACGGTTCCTGAAATTTTAGTAGCCAAGTCTGTGGGATCATCTTATATGTGGGAACTGTGGATCATTAAACATCGAGTTCATAGAAAGAAATTTTCCAAGTTTATTTATTCACTAGAATCCTAGTTGCTTTAAGAAGAATTTTAGTGTATTTATTATTCAAGTTTCGGTTTATTAAAGGAATAGAAAATTTCTGAGTTTTGGTCTTTTTATACTTTCGATTGATTGTGAGTTCGATCTTCTAGAAAACAATAAGAGGAGATAGTGTTTAGAACTGGCAATATTGAAATTTTGTTTTTCACACGAAAATTAGAGGATTTGTCTTGCACGATCAATCGAAATCACTCAAATCCGGCGAAGTTCAAGGACAAGACAACAAGTTCACCGGAACGATAGTTGTGGAGTTGAACAAGTTCTAATTCACGGGCAGTTCGATCGTCGAGCGAGTTCCGTGGCTGGTGTCCCTCCTCGCTCTAACCCTGAATAAGTAAACGCAACGTCGAAACTAACGTGCCGCTACGAAGTCGTTTCCGTCGTCGCGACGGAGATTCCACCGGTCGTTTCTTGAATCTTGTATGTCTCCGTAGAAAACCCACATAAAATATTTCCTCGATCTTCGAACAACGCATACCCTCAAATCTTGCTATGCCCATTGTAAACTTTCATTCGATGGGAAATAAAACTCAATCCCCTGGCATCCTATTTTGCTTCGATCTACCAGGAGAAAGGTAGAACATCGTATAATGCATCTTAGTTTGTTACATTCGTGTTTCTGTATACTGTTATCTTAACTTTTTCCGTTCAACTATTCAACTATTCAACTATTCAACTATTCAACTATTCAACTATTAAACTATTAAACTATTAAACTATTCAACTATTCAACTATTCAACTATTCAACTATTCAACTATTCAACTAGTCAACTATTCAACTATTCAACTTTCAACTAATCAACTAATCAACTAATCAACTAATCAACTAGTCAACTATTCAGCTAATGAACTGTTCAGCTAATGAACTGTTCAACTATTCAACTATTCAACTATTCAACTATTCAACTATTCAACTATTCAACTAGTTAACTAGTCAACTATTTACCTATTTAACTACTCAACTATTCAACTGTTCACCTAATCAACTAGTCAGTTATTCAACTATTCAGCTAACGAACTAGCTAGCCATTAAACTATTTATCCATTTAACCACTCAACTACACAGCTACTTAGCTACCAAACCCCTCACCGATTCAAATATTTATAACAGTTACTATAATTATCTACCACCGCTACTATACCCACTCAAGCAAGTATACCAAACGATCGATCCCCCAGCGCCAGACCAATTTACCGTACACTCATCCGCCCTCTCATCCCTGTAAAACACACGCATCGCGCTACCAGAAATATTTCCACGCAGTCGCGAATCCATCGCGCGGTTAAATACGCCGGAGGATAAGCCGGAGCCAGGGTTCGTTTAAGGGAAACCAATAACACGAAAACCTCTCGTTCCGCGCGGAATCAAAAGAGATTCCTGGCTGCGGCGGGAGGGGCGGCTCGGTTCGGAGGAAATTGAGAAAAAATATCTCGTCGTTTCAGCGTTCGAGTCCGTTCCGTTTCCGCTATTTCCTCCGAACGGACTCGTGGTAGGGTCGGAGGAAGGGTGGGCCGAGCGGCGGTCGGGAGGGGGAGGGGGCGGGAAACGCAAAGACCGGCTCGCAGCCCAAGGTAATAGGGTTAGCCACTCGGTATTACGAATGTAATTTATTTTACTTCACCTGCGATCCTTATCACAACGTCGGGCTTATTTAAACGGCCGTGGGGCTAATAAAAAGGAAAGACGGAAATCGTGGGAGCCCCGGGCCACGTCCGCTCGATTGAAACTCCGCGAGGCCAGCTTCCCTGACGCGCCCGTGCCTCGCAGCCCCACTTTCCCGCCGGTCGTTGTTTGTTCAACGCGCGCCGCCGAAACGTCAAACCGATCGAACGCCGCGCAGCGTTTCCGCGCGGCCGTGGCCAGCCCTTAGGCTGATCACCGTCTGATTGTAGCACGAAGTGGGCCCGATCGTAATAACTGGCTTGATTGGTCACGAACCCCGTCCGCGCTGCCGACAATAATCACCCCGTAACGCTGCTCCAATTATTACTGGCCTGTTACGACTTACCCCTCGTCGCACTTCCGCCGTGTATCGAGGACACATCAGTCGACGCGTACATTGCTATTGAAATTTTGCGGCTGACCAATGTTGGCTGATTATACTTGCCGAATAAGGTCCTTGGGGTGGGATGCTTCCGTGATTTCGTGATTCTGGAGAATTCGATTATTTTGGTGATTCTTAGTTCTGGTAGGTTTGTTGGATACATCATGTAGTTCTATGATTATCATTGTTGCAGTTTCAACGACAGAATTTGTCATATTTATTTCGCGATCCTGGAGAATTCGATTGTGTAGGTGATTCTTAGTTCTCGTAGGTTTATTGGATGCATCATGTAGTTCTATGATTATCATTGTTGCAGTTTCAACGACAGAATTTGTTATATTTATTTCGTGATCCTGGAGAATTCGATTGTTTACGAGATTCTTAGTTCTCGTAGGTTTATCGGATACATCATGTAGTTCTATGATTATCATTGTTGCAATTTCAACGACAGAATTTGTCATATTTATTTCGCGATCCTGGAGAATTCGATTATTTTGGTGATTCTTAGTTCTCGTTGGTTTATTGGATGTATCGTGTAGTTTTATGATTATCATTGCAGTTTCAATGACAGAAATTGTTATATTAATAAGAGAGAATATTAGACAGAGGAATATCGAAGGAAACCTAACGCTAGACGAGACACGGAATGAAAAGTATGAAAGAAGACCTTCGCGCGACGCGGAAGGGACGCAGCGTCGAAATTCCTGGCTCGCAGAGGAGTTCCTTTGCCAGTGGAACAAGTTAAATTTTAATTAGGCGGTTCCGCGGGGATGTGCGAGCACCAGGTTGCATTCACCGGCGGGAAAGTACGGAAGAGGCCAGAAAAAAGTGGCGGCCACCGGGTGGAGACGGAGAAACGACAGTTTTCCGATTGCGAATTTCAAAGCTGCGCGGCGAAACTTCGGCGGGATGTTCGGGGAAAGTTGTCTCATGAATTCGACTGGTTCAATTCCGCGCGGAAGAGGTTCAGCCGCGCGCGCCCTTAATATTGCACGCCCTCGGAAACCGTTCTCGCGAGCGTCGAACAACTGTGCGACTTCGTCCGACGTCTGCGCGCACTTCGGCAATTTGTGTGTCTATTTTATTATCCCACGGGAAGCCGCGGCTCCTCGCTTGCCGTTACAATCGCGGATACTTGTTGCTGGATCCGGGCGTCGGGGAAGTAATAAGATCGACGCGTGAAATCTAAACAGGACGAAACTGTTTGCGGCAATCCTGGAGACAGAGAATCTTTATGTGAAAAGTTTGCCATTGGAAATAGAGTATTGGTACTTTTTATTCAATTAGTAACTTCTATACGATCATTTTTTGTGTTTCTTATCTGCGAACAGTTTGAATTACCTAAAAGCTAGGAAACAGCTTAAAGATAAAGGAAAATTGTACCACATGGGAATCTTCGCTTATGATTGATAGCTTAAGTGCTACTTATTATTATTAGTGCTTATCTCATTTCCTTGAAGCTTCAATTTCACTTGAAAGCAGCTGCTCTCGGTTCTATCTTTGATGGGGAAGATATATTTCTAAGGGAAGAAATACATATTCAGGGACGAAAGGGTTGAGGTACACGTTCTACGGAAGATAACATTGAATTCTGAGATAAGAGTAATGATATTCCGCACGTGGGTTTCATAGAAAACGTAAATACGTCTCCATAGAGATTGCACGATTGGTGTCTTAAGGAGATGTTGGAAATCTTGCGGATCCTGTTCGTTCAACGGGAAGTACGTTCTCGAAAAGTCTACGGGAAAATCCGTGCGCGTTAAACATTTAATTGCGGAAAGTACAAACGAGATTAACAATTACGGAACGCTGGGTGTGAAAGTAATTGGACGCATATCGCATCGTTAGCGCGTGCCGGTGTCTCGTTAAAATTTTTTTGTTGCCGTTAAAAAAGGAGAAGCCGAACGCTGAAATAAACCGCAGCCCCGACGATTTTCGCGGGAGTGAAAGGCGGGGGAAAAAATAGGGAGTGGCCGGCGATGTCCTGGCACCGGTCCACGGACGCAATTAAATAAATCCCATTATACCGAAAAGTAACCCCCCACTTCGGACGCAACGACGCCTGGATAATCCTACCAATTGCGTGCCGATCGGGGAAACGGTAACGGATGGACGCCGTGAATCACGATTAATCGTTCTTAATCTATCCGGTACTTTGTGATATTTAGGGCTGGCCCTTAGGTGAGCGTAATGCCGCGCGGTATTACCGTTAATTTGATCTTTTTCCAAGATCATTTCCTAATTACGAGAAAACCGAGCCTTATCCGCCTCTTTTCGCTCAGATTGTTTCTTAATTACACCTCTTACCGTAGAATTATGCGACGATTACCACACAAGATCGTATTATACAATGAAATACGTGTTAAGCAACCATGTTACTTCCGATCCTACAATTTTAACTTCAAGTAACGGCAACGTAATCGCAACATAGCAAAAGTATCCAGGAAATTCCAATCGATACCCGCATACCTCCGAAACAAAGCGCCGAAAGCAAAGAGGCCCACCGGCGAAATCAATCTCGCACCGCGGCCCCCGGAAACGAGGGTGTCACTTAAAAAGCTAAATATAAAACCGAACGGAACATTCGCTCCACAAAGCACGTCGACTCGTTATTCCTTCCCCCTTATCGGCCGTGCACGCGTGGGAAGAGCAGGGGGCGCAGGTACACCTACAAACGTGACCGATAACGAAGCCGGGTCAGATCGATAACGAGAAAGGGTCGGGGCGGCGGAATTTACCATTCTTTCATCGACTCGTTGCGCGAGACAGCAAGAAGGGGGTCGAAAGGAACGAACGAGCGAAGGGTTGACTACCTGCCGGAAACTTGGAAATCCTTTTATTTGCTCCCTTCGGTGGCCGCGCCGAACGTGCCGGTCCTACGGGCTGGCTCCCGCGGCGCCCGGATCGGAGCCGAGGGCTCCTGTTCACCCTCGCCACTCGGTTAGGGCTCGAGGACGCGAAATAAAATCGAACGAGGGGCAACGAGGGGTTGGAAACGAAGGGACGGCCGAGGAAAGGGACGCCGGTATCGCGCGAGCTTCTTTTAACGAGCCGGCGAAGTTCTTTTTGCCGCTATTAACTTCGTCGCTCGCGGCCCTGCCACGGATTCATGTAAAATTCATCGCCGGTTACCGCCGTTACTACGGGGACCATGGGCCGGCGTCGACTTTTATGAAATTTACCCTTTCGCTGCGACGACCTACGAGATTCTAATGCCCGCGTCGTTTTTACCTGCGCCCGGCTAGCGGGGTATGCTACCCGCGTCCCTGACCCTTGATGTGTACGCGAACACGCGTTACCCGCGACACGTGTAACGAGACGCTTGATCGTGCTACCCTGCGCTCTTCTCTTTTTGCAGACCCTGAATGGCCTGAGTACTCAACCAGGGACGTGGACCGCCGGCTTCGAGATGGGGTGAAAGGGTGAGTAGCTCGAGGAACTTGGCGAGGTTTTGTTGCTGGGTTGTTTGATGATGTTTTGGGGATTTCTTGGGTACTCGTGTTGTGGACAGTGAACCTGATTTTTAACAATGGCTTGAAGTTTCCGGGTGTTTTCTGGTTTATGTCTGGTGCAGTTTGCTCTATTGGCTCTAGAAGAGTTGATGTTCAGTTAGAGCATCGTAGTACACGTTCTATGGAGGATGATATTGAATTTTGAGATAAGAGTAATGATATTCTGCACGTGGGTTTCGTGGAAAACGTAAATACGTCTATATGAAGATTGTACGACTGATGTCTTAACACTAAACTACCAGAGGGGTCAAATGACCCATGCCTGATGTTTTCTTGCAATTATTAGAAAGGTGACAAATGTTTCTCTGAGAAATTATTAAATTCATTTGGCACTACGCAAATTGAATTGTAAATCAATTCGAAACAGATGCACTCTTGGAGTTTCTATAGCGAAATTTTCAAAAGTCAGTCGAAGTGCTCGGTAGTTCTAGTGTTAAGGGGATGTTGGAAATCTTGTGGGTCCTGTTCGTCCAACGAAGGACGTTCTCGAAAAGTCCACGGGAAAATCCGCGTGCGTAACATTTAATTGCGGTTTGCTATTGGTTCTAGAAGAGTTGACGTTCAGTTAGAATTCAGAAATTAGAGAAGCAAGTAACAGTAAAACTCGGTTGATCGCAATGTCCGTTCAATCGTCTAATTCCGACACAAATGCAGTTAGAATCTTCAACGCTCTCGGAACTTAACGCAAACTTCCTCGCCCCTCGTTAACGGTCCCATTACACAGTCCCCGAGAAACTCAGCTGTCCGATAGTGAGTCACAGCCAAAACAAACCGCGCCAGTGCCCTCGAACCCGGCCACGGAGCCGAAACGTTCGTCGATCCGCAAACAGTCGGCCCCCGTCTTTGATACGATTCCCCGGGAGCTTCGTTAATTCGTCCCCCACTGTTATCCTTCCTGTTCATCTCGTGTGGCTGCCGCGATAACTCCTTGATCTCTTCGGTCCCCGGAGGCCGGCCAGTTTCGCGGCGGTTGTTTACAGAGCCCTCGAGGGAGGTCCGCGCGAGCAGTCCTCGGGAAACGTATCCGATATGAATGTCGGGGGACAGCGGCCATCGTCGAACAATTGAAAAATAGGGGGACAGTTATTGCCGGTGGCTCGCGGTTGGCGCCGGAAGTTACCCGGGCTCGTGATAACCTCGTTTTTCGTCGTGGAGACGGGGGAAAATTCGTCGGCAGCCGACGCCCACGAAAAATCGTCTTCCGCGATCTCCGCGATCCCGTTCCGGTCGAAGTGGCCGACATTATTCCAGGCCGCGGGGCCGATCTTCGGCGACGTTCCCTTTTCTCGACGTTTATTATTCACGACCGCTCACCGCGGAGACTTTAAAACGGCCGTCCGGCCGAACTTCCGGCCGGCGAACGTCTCCGCCGGAGAGAAGGGCACGGCCCGCCGGATCCGATGAACCCGGGCTTTCCAGCCGATTGCTGAGCGACGCTCGGCCGGAAAAATTTCACGGGCAACAAGTGCCTTCCGTTCGGGTTCCTCCTTTAAAACCGCATCTGCATAATAGAATATCTCGCGGCGCGAAAACAGAGCGCCGTTCGCGCGGACAAAAGGGTCTGGTAATTGCGCGATTCATCTTACTTGCATATCAGCCGCGGCCGGCGGCGTGTACCGACTTTGTAACGGTCGCGGACAAATGAATTAAGATCGGGACACCTGTGCCGGCGACCCCCTTAGCTTAGTTCCTGTCCGTTTTGATGAAAATCGCCCTGATCTCCATATTCCCGTGCTAAGCGAGAGAGGTTTTAATGTATTTGTTCCTCGGTTCTTTTAAGGGGAGATAAGGCGTCGCGTGGCTCTCTAGAAGCCCGTTGTCCGTGGGAGTTGGATCGAAGTTCGCTGCAGTGAACGTTGATTGTTCTCTTGATAACAATTATTGTCTCGTCGAGTCGCGCCGACGTCAGTTCCAGCGTTCGTTCGTTAAATCCGCCGTGAAATTCGTTCCGCGCGTCAAATGAAATATTTGGTCGCGGTCCAGGCAACCGCGCCAGCTGACCAAGATCCACGGAATTTACATTCAAACTCAATTACGGGGGGGTAAAAAGAAACGTCGGGGAAATATTCCGGTCCGTTGACGGCTAAAGAGAGCGGCGTCGTAGTTTCAAAGGAAAAGTGTTTCCCCGGGTTTTCGTTTGGCGATGAGGATCGCCCCCGGCCAATTGCGCCCTTATCGCGCGGCGTTAAACGAATCAACCCCCTTCACGAGCAACTGGATCTATAATTGAGGATGCTTCTGGGGAAAGGGCCCATAAGCTATGTAGCAAATTGAGTATGGTGAGTCAGAAGTTTAACTTCAGTTCCTGCAATCTATGTAGCTGTCCTTGTTCAAAAAACATTTTTTCATATAGCTAGATTAACTTAGAAATAACCGAACATCGAATAACTTAGAAATAAAATCATCTTAGACACGACTAAATTACCTTACAAATAACTAAACGTCTATGACACATCTTAAATTAACACACTAGCATCAACTATATTAACTTAGACGATCAAAGAATACTCATAGATCTATAAACCATCTCCCAGTGAATCGTCCCTCAATTCTTCATCAAGATATTTTTAGAATAGATTACATTATTACATTATTCTCGATATTATTAGTAAGAAGGATCCACACTGCTCTCTATAAACTATCTTTTCAAATGTATTTGAAATAAGATATCGTAACACAGAGTCCAAGGGAAAAGTGCAAAAGAAGTTCGAAGTGTTAAGGGTTAAACCGGCGAGGCTACCAGAATCCAGAGACGACGCGCATCTATTATTACTCGCGCGTATACCTGACGGAAACTCACCCCCGTGCGTCGTCGTCGCGCGAGAATATTTACCCGAGCAGTGTTCGCCGCTTTCCGCGCTAATAAACCGTTCCCCCTGCCAGTCGCGCTAATTACTCGGCGAACGAACCCTGCAAACCTCCGTGCCGCCCCTTCATCCGCGAACAAGCCCCCGCACGAAACATCGCGGCGTCTCTGTTCGAGTCCCCGGTCCCTTTGAGAAGTTCGCGGCGCAGCCTTAACCTCTCTCTCGCCGCCGAGAAGATATTCCCGGCATCTCCCGTTGCTCGGGACCAACTACGCCATCCCCGTCCTCGACCGTAATGGCTGGCTCGTTGTCTTTTACAGGAAGGGGAGAACAAAGCCGATGACTCCCGCGCTAATCAGTCGGACGATTTCGTAGTGGGGCACGTCTTGCGCGGAGCTATCGAGCTAGTTGGCTAGACGATGGGAAAATTGTGGGATTCCGGGTAGAGGTGACTACCATTCTCCCGGCGCGGATGCTCCGTTTGTCGGCCGGAGCGTGGCTCGTCTTGATGCGCCGTTTGGGGGATGAATTATTGTTCTGGAACTTGCGCCGACGTTTATACGCGAACGGTAATTGTCTGATGGGACGCGGACCCGTGGAACGGTTTATGGAATTGTTCCGCGGTGCCGCGGTGATATTGTCTGCGGGAAATTAAGGATCGGGATTGCTGCGAGAAAGGGGACGGCCGCTTTAGCGATTACGCGTTTGAAGCAGTTTTTGATGGAGGTGATGATTGGATTGCGGAACCTGCGGTGAATTGATGGTCGAGAGTATTGACGATGGGATGGGTGCTTGGCTGCTTTTATTTCTCTATGTTTCTATTTTTTATCTTTCTATTTTTATAGAACTACTGGATAAAATCTGCTCTTGTGCAGCAATAGGAAGGTCCTCAAATCTCAAGTAATCTGTTTTCCTAATTTTTATAGTGAATTATGAACATCTCAGTCTACTTACTCGATAGTTCTAGTGTTAAGCATGAATTGATACTCCTCCCAGAATTTGAGAAATACAAATTATCGAACACTTTAAAGGACCATTGAATATTTAAGAAGAAAATGTCTTCAACTCCTCTCAAAGCCAACATACTCGAACCAACCATCAAAGGGAATGAACTTCGGCGAAGTTCGGCCCTTGTAAATTGCAGCCGAGCAATTTTATTCCCCGTAAGGGTCCGCAGTTTAATTATCAGCGGGCGGCCGACGACCTATCAGAACGAATTGCAGACACTCAGTCCGGTCTATCGCCCAATGATCAGCCGTCTTCAAAATCCGCAATCTCCCCCCGAAAGTTATCGCCGTGCCGGTGAGCGCGTCAGAACTTTCGGCCGGGCAGAAGAAGAAGGGAACAAGAGTTGGCCGGAGAAATAGAAATTAGAGAGTGCCGTCGTAAGACGTTCAACTCGAATAATTAAGGGTAGCGGAGGGGAGCTAGCGAGCGAGCGAGCGAGCGAGCGAGCGGGCGGGTACCTTTAATTCAGTACGATGCGCTCGTTAATATTAAATTCAGTCGCCCGACGAAAGGGGAGAGGGACGAAGGGAAGAAAGGGGAACGGCCCTCGCTGCTAATTTCCTTTCGCGCAGTGAGTTACGTATTACGAGGAAGTCCAAGTTCCCCGGATGCTTGCCGCGATCCGGCGAAAGAAGACTATGAACTGTCCGCGGGGCGAGGCTGGGAATTTATTAAAAAATTTCCGCCCGATCGCCGGGTAAACTCCTTCGCGCTGGATCTCCTCGGAGAAGCAGATTGCCACTTTTACGCGCGAACTCTGTACACCCAGGTGTTCTGATTAACACTCGAACCCCAGGTCTACCCGGGGAATATAAAAGCTAGGAAACATGGGTGAACTTCTAAATTGTTTAGTTACTCTCTATATAAAATTAGCCAAAGTGTGTTCCCGTGTTTTTTGAAAAAGTTCCCGGGAAATTAACATCTGTTCCATTACTTCGACATTAATGTACAAAAGTCTCTTGATATCCTTGCCTTGAACTTCACCCTTTGCGGACGAATGTCATTCCGGAGATCAGATGTTCATATTTAGAAGCGAACAAATGATTCTATTAGTGAAATAGTGGAGATCAGCACGTAGTTTCCTATTTTTCTATTGACCCTTAGAACTCTGTAGGCTCCAACATTGCACCAGTTATAATATTAAATATTCTAATGAATCTTAAAGAAACTACCGCAAAAACTATTCGTTTTTCCACATATTCGAATTTTGTACTAAGGAAAATAAAAGATCGAAGAAATGTTATATTTCTCATTTTCGCTAGGAATACTATAAAAATTAGTTGCAGTTGCTGATAGATTACAAAAGAACCTGCAATGCTAAAGGTTAATCAGGCAATCGATAATTCATCAGTCGAAGGTTTTGCACATCTCAAAGAATCCTCGTCGGGTTGAGATGCCCAGGTATAAAATGCAAATGCTAGGCGGACGAGGACAAATTTCCCCGAACCATGCGGAGTTCCTCCACTCGACGTCATTCTCGAGGCCATTCTGAAATGAAGCATCCGTCCAGGCTGAAGACTCGACTCTCGGAAGTTAGCGTGAGGGTCGCAGTCATCAACGCAGGCCGAGTTGCTTCGCAGGACATCCGTGAACGTAGTTCCGCCTCGCGAGTGGAGAGGGACGCCGTCTCGGATTCCCAGAGGGTTTAATTAAGAGGGCGTGTTGTCGGTGGCTCGTCGTTGATCAATAGCTCAAGGGTTGCCTGTCTATCTCGCCGGCCCTCTTTGTCCTTCTTGCCGGTGTCGTTCCGCGTTTCCGTTCGCCCGTTCGCTCACACATTCTGCCCCGGCAAATCCGTCCGTCCTCCTCCGTCGCAGCCTCGGATTCTGCCTCCGCTCGGACACTGACGCTCGCCGGGGCTCTTTGATGTCGCCCGCCCGATGACAGCGTCTTCGGCCGTCGTCATGGATACACCTGACCCGCCGAGAAGTCTCTTATCCTCCTTTCCGCGAGAAATTAAGCGATACCCGCCCACCGCCACCGGCGGCGTGGCAAAGAGCAATCGACTGCGATGTCTATTACCCTGATGACAAAGTCTGTGTACCTTGTTCTCCACCGCGTTCCGTCTGAGTGCGATCGTCCGCGAAGTGGCGACGGCAATTTCAACGGTGCCCGGTGGCTTTCGGGCAACTCGGAGCGGACGCGGTTCGTGGGACTATTCTGGTAACTTTCGTCTTGTTGGAATTATTCTTTCTGAGGAGTGTTCTAAGTTTCGGAGGATTAATAGGCGAACTCAATTTCTTTGTTTCGGAGATTCATTGAATTATTCAATGTCCAATAGTCACTTTTCAAATTTCTGCAATATCTCCATATTCCCAGTTGTGCACGCAGTAGACAGGTTTTGCCTTCCACAAGAGAATATGAGAATGAAATATACAAAATGAGTATGATACTGTTCCTCACATAGCTGTCTCAAGCATAAAAAATTCTTCGGTTCAGTTAAAATGTTTAGAACGCACTTTCCGTCGGCCTGATCGAGCGAATATCTCACCGAATAACAATCCCCACCGCCGCTCGCTCCGCAAACCCGACACGAGCCGCGGAAGCATCGCTAGTTCTCAGCCGACTTTAATCTATATAATTCCCCGAGCTGTCGTATCGCGGGCGGTAATAAGTCAGAAATTATCCGCGACGGTTCCGGTTTTCGCGTGGATTAAAGTTAACTCGCTGGCGGGCAAACAGTGCGCCGCTGTTCTTCTCGCAGCCGGATAACGAGGCGCAACAGAGGATCGGCAACAGCCGTGCGGGCCGCGGAGTCTGCTAATTCCCGAATTCGGCGATGAACTGGGCCGAGTGGCGGCGGGAAGGAGGAGGCGGGAGCGATACCGCGAATTCCGGAAGTCCCCCGGATTTTGCGGCGTTTCGATAGTTTCGGCCGTGCTCCCGCGAGCCAGCGCGCGCGAACACGCGCGGCGGATCGAGAGAGGCGGGTTCTCGATGCTCGTCTAACCGCCGCCGCGGCCGCGGTTAAGTGGTTTAGAACATTGCGATCGGCAGCTCGTGGCTCGGACAATCTGGGAACGTTTCCACGACGAGACGTACGGTTTGCTGAGCCACCGTATGAGTTTGCCGATTAATTTGACAACAAGCGACGCCCGGCTGCGGAACTTTGCAAATGGCTCGTACCGTGATTTACACGCCCGTAGGGTTTATCGATCCTCCCGCGGCGGCGGCGGTGGCGGCAGTGGCGACGGCCGAAAAACACTCGCGGAACCGGCCTCCACCCTCACCGATGGACCGCCACCCGAGTTTTCGACGAAGCTTGTTGACTCGGGCTTAACCCTCTCGAAACTTTCCGCGGCCCGCCCACGCCAGCCACCCCGGTCCCGATACTGTCCCACGTGTTTGCCGAGCGGCCCATCGATAGCTCGGAATTGTTTTATACGGGAAATGGGATCGTTAGCCACTTAACGCGCGTCTTTTTTTCGACGAGTGTACCTAGGATTTAGGAGACCTGCGATTGGTTCTGGTTTCATTGGGGAGATCGAATTGGCAGCGTTTCCTCGTGGCGATGGGTTGTTGATTAACCCCTTGTCCTACGAGTGAGACTCGTGGTGAAGATTTTTAATATGATTCGATAAATATATGTTACTCGGTTTATTCGAATTTAACGTAAATATTATTCTTTTGTAATCGACTATTGTATTTAAAAGAAAATATTCCGAGGAAAAGCTTCCGAGTGCAAAGGGTTAATGTCGAGGAATTCTTAATAAGGTTTTAGTGGATCAGTCGAGATTAATGTTGTGACAGGTTGCGTAGAGTCGAGAATGTTTATAGTGGCTCCAGTTAATAAATTAATCGTGCTATTGGAATTGGATTACAGGGCGGGTGCGTTGACCGAAGCGCAGCCGCTCTAGCCTTCTTCATCGCGCAACAATGATCTCCGGGGCGGAGCACAATGCACGGGGAAAACACGGTTACAATGCGGTGGTAATAAGCAGTCACCCCCCTGGGCACTTTCATAAAGCGGATGTAAGAGGATATTCGTTTGCCGACGTGTCCATTAAAACGGACTCTCGAGTGGCCGGCACTCGTGAAGGGCGTCGGGACCAGAGGCTGTCATCTCCAATAGAACCTGCCATTAAAACTGATAGAAAAGGGGTTCATACCGCGAACGCATCGCCTTTATTTCTTAACTATCTCTGCACGACTTCGCGGCAATTCACCCAGTTCCAAATTGCCAGCGATTAAACTCCTGATGATTATACATTCCTCCTAGATCTCAAAATTCATAGGAATCATCCCTTGTCCAAGATCAACTTGGCACGTTGAATGCCATGGGGGTACCGGTGACCTCAACCAAATCGAATTACTATCATTCGTTCGATTAAACGATGATTATTTCAAAACTTATTTATTATAAGTAATACAACTTAATGCACTGACATTCAACAATTCAAACCTGTAATAATAACGACGTAATTCAGTTGATGTTACATTATTTTCATTTTCTATATTCGTTTCGGCAAAATCCAGATCCCAGCAAAAATTACTAAAAAAACTCGGTATAGTCAATACGAAAAATTGATTAATACCATCGACAAACATACACTCCCTCTCGTTAACTCATTTGCATCATAAGAGCATATATGCGTCACCGTTGTGTGATTTACACATCACAAAAAAAGGGAAAGATAGATTTTATGAGTGCAATAATTACCATGTAGCTATGTACGTTTCGAAACATTTCTATTTTGATGCAATTGAAGCATTCATGGTGAGGACCAATGTTCTTCGTGTGACGCAAATGGGTTAACGCTCCACGAAGCCTCATACCCAAAGGAAACGCGACCAAAGATGAAAGCGGAAAGAACAGGATCGAACGAGCCACCGCTCCGAAGTGTCGAAGTACAAACAGAGTAATCGAGAAAGTCGGCTTGAAAGGGTCGAGCCATCCGAATTACTCGGAGCCATAAATCGAAGGCCAACATTGCAGTTCTATGCACGCAGAATGCATCAGTGGGGTAGCGCACGGTCGTGTGCTCCTGAAAGGGGGTCGGACGGAGACGAGCAGAAGATGGGGATATTAATCCGCGAGCAGCTAGCAACGGAGCCCCTCAACTTGTACCGGGTGTCCCGGTTCGAATCGAGTCGAACACGGTTTGATTTATACGCGGAGTTCCGGTGGCAAGTAGACTGAACGTCGAGTAGAGAAACGCGAGCGAGCGAGCGAGCGAGCGGGAGAGAGAGACGAATAAAGCGAGCGCTTTTTGGCACGTCCGCGGCTCCTGACTAATTGCTAAGCTCCGTCGCGGCGTCGCTAATTCGACGCTTATCAGGTCTGGCACGTTCGCAGGAAGCGGCGGCCGCACTTTCGCCTCCGCGGGCTCTTGTTATTAATAAGTGCCTAGCACTCGAGACGCGATATTCCGGTGCCGGGACGGCTGGAACACCTGTGCCGCTCCGTCGCGGCGTTTTCTCGCTACTTGATAACGCCCGACGCGTTGCCCTTGGGCCATTTCCTCGGCGAGACGTTGACAGTGACTTTATTGCGCGCAGTTTGGACGAGAAGCTGATCGCTGCTGGGTGATCAGCGATGCAGCTTATCGCCGTCGGTGAATCTGAGCTGAGGGGAAGTTTGTTTCGTCGTCGGTTAGAGTGTAATCTTAGAGAGAGGAGAACGGTATAGTGATATACGGTGTATATCATCGTTGCAAGGACACGTAACGTGTCTTTTTATTAGTTATTGATCAACTGTTCTGAATTCAGGGTGGACTATAAAACCCAGGAGTTACGTTCTACCGAAGATTGGCATCGATCAAACGTAGAAAACGCGAGTCTCCGGTGTCTGGCACCGAAATAGTCTTTAATAAGTAATCGCTCTCCTCCCGATTCGTTCGGGGATCCCCCTCGATGACAGTATTTGGGTAATGAGAGACCGTGCTGCCCGGTAAATGGCGGATCGTCGTAAAATCCAGCCTAATAGCGGCCGACGATCGGGTTCGAGGAATTACGGCGGACCCCCGTAATTTCTTGCGTCGAAACGTCCGTGGCGAGGAGTCGGCCCGTTAATCGAGAGCCACGCGACGAGTCCTTGCGTGGGCGGAGGGGAAAAACTGTCGAAACTCCCGGTCGAAACTGACTGAACTGTCAGCTATATTTGGATATTAATGTCGCGTGACCTATTTCACTGCTGTGAACCCTATTCTCTTGGTGAACGAGAAAAACTATCGAACATTTCGCTTGGAGGCTAACTAATTTCTATTGTATAGTTAACCCCTTGACCTGTGATATCGGGTTAGACTCTTGGTGAAGATATCAAGTAGAATTGAATAAACATAAATATTATTCAATCTGATTGCAAATTAGAGATTATTACCAATGATTATACCTACACGTTGACAAAGGATGAAACTAGAATCTCTTAGTTTCAATAAATTAATATCAAAGTAGACTCATCACAATTCTAAAGAAATTAGAGGTTAATCTTCCAATTGTATAGCATTCTCCTTATTGTGAATCGTTTCGATAACGTGATCCAAGTTTCTAGCCAAAAGTCGAACAGTAATCGTCAACGGTTTCTTACTGAGCAGTTAGACTGTATTTCCAATCGAGTTAAAAATTCATCGTCGACGACGTACCACATTCCCGTTGTTTAATTCATTTTCTAATTTCGCGCGAGCCGTCTCACCGCCGCGAGTCGTTCCGATAACGCGCCGAGGACGTTCGCCGCGGAAAATAACGCGACGCGGCGGCCCGGCATGAATTTTCCGCGGGCAGTCGCGGGAAACCGATAAATCGTGGCGCGGTCTGGCGGTCCAGACCGCCCGCCCGGCCGCCAAAAATATTTTATTTTCGGCCGATGGCCGGCCAACCGGGCCGACTATTTTTCGCCGGCCTCGTAAACAACTTTCGCGGCCACGAATTGGCGTGCTCATCGAAATTGCATGCCGTTGACGGGGGCCGCCTACGCCCTCCCAGAAACAAACATTCATTTATTATCGGTCATCGTTACGCCGTTTCGCGTTTCCACTCGGCCTTTCGACACCCCGGACGATTTAACGGCCGGCCTCAAGATGAACGCGCACGAATTTCCGGCCGATAGGTCTCATTTCGCTGCGCTCTATTATCGCTCCACCCCTTTCAATTGATGTAGCTTCGGTGTCCGATCGTTCGTCCCGTACGTTCCTGTAATGAGCATTGAAGTTTCGGTCTGTTCAACCCGTTGCACTCGAAAGTTTTTCACTAGAAATATTCAATATTCTCCGATGAGATGCAGACGATGTTCTTTGAAATTAATTAATGAGGAAACATATATAGTGGTTACTATTAGATATTGAAAATGTGGATCTTCAGTAAAAAGAGAATTAGGAAACAATATATATGTATTTAATGAGAAATACAACTTAATACCACGAAGGCCAACACACGACTCTCTATCACGCACCAAAAATGTTCTTCTCCGCTGTCTCTCACTAAAACGTCCTCATGCACGCACAACAAACCATTCATCCTACAATATTTTAATCTACCCTAAATATTCTAGATACTACACATATATCAATTAATAATGAAAGTTATTTTATTTCAATATTCCACATATCGATGCATCATGCAGAGCTTAATATTGTATATAAGACTTTATAATTTTGCAAATCAAATCCGGTGGTGACTGAGAGTCTCTCGAGTGCAAAGGGTTAATCTCCGGAGCGAAGTAATTGATATCACTTAGTATACAGAATTTAAATTGTCTAATACCATCGAAACGGTATCAGTCCGAAACGAAGTTTCCCCGAGAAAATTTCACTTCGCCTTCCTGTCCAGTCTTATCTTCACTTGTCGTCCTTGCAATTGAATATTCCATAAAGCAATGAATTCCAATTACCGCGAGTACTCTCAAGTTCCACGTAAATCATCAATTCCCCGCTCGCCGAGACCGCGCGTAAAACACGGGCTACTTCGCCTGCCGACAATTATATTAACATTCATTACCGCGCTGATATAACGGCGTTTCATATTCTATTCATTAAAGTGTACATAAATTTATGTAAACTGCATAATGGGGACTTAGACGACACACGGTTACTATTTCCCTCCGGTAATGGGTAATTATAAAGTTTCGGTGATCAAGAGCGTTCCGTGATGCAGCTCCGAGCGATTTCCATAAATATACAATGCAGAATATCTGCTAAGACGCCGGGACGGATCGGTTGCTGTCCCGTCGGACTGTTTAAATATGAATTTCAGCCGGGGCCAGACGCTCGACGATTAAATCCTCGATCGAGGAACGCGACGGACGCGCGCGCGCGAGCGAGCGAGCGAGACACGGCCGAAACGTTCAGACCGGTTTTTGTCGCGAATTTCATTCGGTCGTCGGGGCACAGACGCTCCTAATGGGCCGTGATATCTCGTTTAAAGGCGTCGACGCTTCCGCGTGTTTTCTCCGGTATAACGCGCTCCCCGGGACCCTCGTTAAAGCGAAACAATGGGCATTCGGATTACATCCAATTCATTTATCACGAGCTTTCGCGAGTACCGTCGCGACGGGGGCGAGGCGCAGGGGCCGAAAAGAATATAATGGAAAGCTGCGACCCTTCTGCCAACCCCTGCCCGCCGATTCCAGCAAACGGCCGGGTCGCCAAGTTATTAATTCCTTAGTTAACCCTTTGCCCGCTGTTCCTGCCTATTCAACGATATTTGCGTTCCGATTGCTCGAGTGTTAAATACCGGTGGCGATCCTCTGAAAACGCGTATATCTCCGATTCGGTTTCTGAATCGGGGTACACGATAGCGAATCGTGGTTTCGAATTGTTTTGAAATTCGTTTTATCGAAATGTTAGAGGTTGTAGCGTGAAACTGAGAGAGTTAGCTACAGCAGAAACTTGATTAGATTGAATTAGTAAGTTTCGATAAATGAGGACTCTGGATTCTTACATCATTTCGAAGAATATCTAGAGTCCTCAATAATAATAATACATGAATGAATGAGAATAATAAATGAGGACTCTAGATATTCTTCTAAATCCAAATAATAAATAATAATAATAATACAGGAATGAATGAAAATAATAAATATTTATTATAATTGGATCCTTACATCATGTTTCGAATATCTAAATCATTCTCGGATAGCACTTTACGCAATCTGCATCGCATCTTTTTAATCTACCCCTATTACACCCGAATTTCGTTATATTGCGCTAAAACATTTCCAAACGCAAAACTGCCACCCAATAAACCCGAAGACATCGAGCAAATTTCGAGACGCAGCTCCCGGAAGGTTCGCTTCATTCATGCGCGAGGAAAAGTGTTTTCACGAGGAATACACCGAAATGAGTCCGCCCGTATGAAGACAATACTTCAGCGCAACCAGAAGGAATAATGTATTAAAGCACCGCGCGTAGTCACCCGTGAAAGAGTTCCTTCCCGGTGCTCGATAAAGTTACGCGACGTTTCGAGCCGACGAAATAAAGATCGCGCGGGCGCGTCTCGGTTGAAACTTCAAAGGCGAATAGGACGAAGTCGCATATTTGTATCCGGGCTTCGATTCCAGCCCGACACTCAAGGAATCCGCGTCGTTCTTTGACTCGGCCCCGGAAACACGTTTCCCGCCGCGACGGAAAAACCGTCGAACGTCTGTTTGCCCGCGGACCGAGCACAAAGGGGGTTTCTCAGCCGGCCGGTTATCTAATAGTCTCGTTAACGTTATTAAAGTCTTCTGATTGCTACCAATTCTGTGATCGAGTAACGCCATTACGCCGCAGGGGGCCTGAAATTCAATTGGAACAGCCCGCGAAGCGCCGGCCGGCTTCGAGCTATAAAGATTGCGCCTTAATTCTATTTTCTGCTTGGCCGTTTATCGAACAACGCCTTTATTAACGTCGTTCACGGTGGATCGCGCGACGCTTTACCGGGGATGCGCCCGCCCCGGCGGCCCCGCAATATTACGGAATTATTGGCGAACGGTGTAAGTAATTGTTAAAGGGGCTTTGAAGTCGCCGGATCACGCGGGGCGTTGCGTACCTTCTTGCATGGAGAACTGAATCTACGTGACTCTTAACCTTCCCAGCGGTATTGATGAAGTCTTGAGTAATATTCTTTTTCGCTTGTTCGCTTCGTTGTTTCCTGGTTGCGATGAAGATTGCCGGGAAAATAGGAATATTTTAATTATCGAGAGGCTTTCGTGTTGTGACTGTCTGATTATGACTTACGCGTTCTTAATCATATTTGTTGTTTCTACAAACAAAAAAAACTAAAAAAACAAAAGAAACACGGGAATGAACACGTGCGAAACAATTTAGTTTGTCGGTGGAGTTGTCCGAGTCACTGTTTTACTGCATTTCGTAATTTAAATTGTGAAATTATATTTTTCCTTAAAACAGACCAGTTCAACACCCTTACTAACTCTATCGCTGTAAAACGTCGTAGACGACGAAGACCGAAATGAATACTCTCGCCACGGACGCGTTCGCAAACATAAACAATAAACCCAATATCAATCTTCAATCATTCAAGTGGAAACCTCCAGTAACAGCCACTTAACCCTTTGCACTCGAGAGGTGACTCTTAATCACCACTTGATTTGATTTGCAAAATTATAAAGTCTTATATACAATATTAAGCTCCATATGATGCATCAATACATGGAATATCGAAATAAAATAACTTTCCTCCTTAATTTATATAAGTTTCCTCACTAATTAGTTTCAAAGGACATCGTCTGTATCTCACCGGTATCGAATATTTCCAATGAAAAACTTTCGAGTGCAAAGGGTTAAAACCACCAGACATCCCCGAGATCGTCCAAGAAACAAAGCTGCAGAAATTATAATAACAAACTGCAACCCTCGAGAACCCCCGTTGATCGCCAATGACGTCATCGAGACGCGACATTGTCTGCAGCCCCCAGTTCTTAGGACTCCCCGAAACGGTGCGTTTCTATTCACCCGTTCGGTTCGGGAGTGCGCGCAGGCACAAGGGTGCTAGACTCAGATAGGGTCCTGTCTCTGGCGTATAGAGCCCCTGAAAAAAAAAGAAGGAGGACGACGGTGAATGCGAGCGCGGGGCTCGTCGACGACGCTATTCTTCGAAGCCACGCGTGAATATTGTAACCGGGGGCGTCCGTCGGGGCCGGTAGGCGTTCCCCGCCGGCTGGCGCGGTTAATTTACAGCGGACCGATCGATAATACGCGTATTTATTGTAAAAGCCCCGTGACCGCGAATAGCCCGGGAGCTTTTTCGAAAGTGTCATTGCGCCGCTTAATCCCGCGCTCGATAAACGTCGATGGCGTGCGGCCCCCAGCACGCGCCAGACATTTTATTCGGTTCCTCTCGTTTTTTCCCCCCCTCGCCCACCCTTCGCCCTCCCGTTTCATCCGTGTTTTTCGTTCACCGACGCTTTTTTACTAGCCGCCCTCTGTGTAATATGAATGTACCCGTTCGCGGAGGGACTTTTATTCCGCGCAATGAAACGGCCCAGTATTTCTTTCGCTGCAATAAAATTTAATCCTCTATGGCCGAGTCCTTCGGAGCCGATTTACCGAACGGCCGCGCGCCGGCCAACCCTTTCGCCGCGTCCAATGGCGATCGTTCCTTTGATCGACGGCGGAAATATCATTAACGAAATTCGACGCGCGCGATTCGCTCCCGGTGTACCTTTCGACTTGTTGATTTCGCGCGAGTTTTATGATTTTCGACGATCCGCCGGCCGAGCGAGATACGGGGACCGTTCGCAGCGGATATTTATACCGACGACGCTGATCCGGTCCCGTCGCCCTCGTCACGGTTTTAGAGCAACGCGGATGTTTGCGGAGGAACGTTTGAAAATTGAGAATCGCCGGGAGAGCGAGATAATGGAATGCCGATAGGTTTTTAGGGGTTCGCGGTGGAATTTTATTCGGTTCGCTGCTCCGGCCGGGGACCTTTCTGCGTGGCTGTGACGGGAATCGCTGGCGACGGTTTACAGTTTTCGGAATTTTTATCGCGACGCCCGCGACTGGCCGGCGAGATTATTTTGGGATATTTTTTCCCCGTATCGAGCGGCGTTTTGTTGGTTGAATATTTGATTTGAATCACGATTATTCGGTGCCATTTGCTTCCATGCGTTATTCATGGGGAATCGCCGGTAGTTACTGAAAAACAATCGCCGGATTTATTACCGGGGAATAGATAATAATTTTCGTTAGGAATTCCGACGCGAGCTTCAATCGTTATCTCCGCGCACCTATATTGTTCTTCGTGCGATATTTATGCTTCGCGAGAAATATTTATGTTTTACGAAGTTCCTAGAGGGACAATAGTCGCCTATTGTTCCGAATCGTAATTGGAAAACCCAAGCTTTTCCCGCAGCTCGCGTAATTGTTTAAATTTTCGTTGTAAAGGTTCGCCGGACGTTGCAGAATTTTCGTAGATCAAGCTCGTCCCGGCTTCCCATTGAGAACCATATTGTTCGTGGCAATATTTGATGGAAGAATTACAACGACCGAGTAAAATTCGTAAATATCCAGCCGTGTGCGCGAGCGATTTGAAAGAAGCGGCCGGGCCGCCATTGTTGCCAAGGGGATCGACTTTTTTCCGTTGCAGCTCGCGTGCACCTACGATGCGGCCATCAATTCTCTCCGTTGTCTACGTAACCGTATTTTTATTTCCTTTAAAAACCGCACGTCAACCGAGAGGATATATAAACGAGACATTGTTTCTCCGTTATCAATTTCGCGACAGTTTTTGCTCGCCGAGAATATTATCTTAACCCTTCCAGCGCCGACGGCTTGGAAATACTTTATTGGGTCGTGCTTGACCCATGTACACATTTCTTTCATTATTTCACGTGACTCTTTTATTACTTAACCGTTTGCACTCGAAAGTTTTTCGCTTGAAATATTCAATATTTTCTAGTTAGATGTAGACAGGATTCTTTAAAATAAATTAAACAAAGCTATTTCTTTTCAATATTTCACGTATTGATGTACTATACGAAGGTTAATGGTAAATACCAAAATTTATAATTTTCCTGTATCAAATCATCTGGTGACTAAGGGTGCAAAGGGTTAATATTTTCAAATTTATATTTATATTTTAGAATATTATTGTATGCATTGCATATACAATATAGTTCTATTATGGTAAATTACAATTATATTACAATATTTATCACAATACGCCGATGTTAGATATTAACCCTTTGCACTCGAGAATATTTTTCTGACGAATATTCCTTATTTTCTAATGAAATATCAATGGTATTCTTTACAATTAATATAAAACAATACCTTAAATTAAGCGACGAAACTATTTCATTTCGATGTTCCATGTATTGTTGGAACACACAAAATTTAATATTGAATTTTAAATTTTATAATTGGGTTAAATCAAACGGTGAAAGTCGCCGCTCGAGTGTACAGGGTTAAAATATATTTCGCACATATGTTTCTCGACAACTGACAATTGTCAAGCTTGACAATCGCGTTTATTTCACGATGAAATATTCGGAAAAATGAGTCGAAATTTAGCCAACACGCTACCCCAAGGGCTCGATAACGGTGCTGCATGATACGGCGCGAACTTCGGGGAATTTCGACGCGACGAACAGCCTGCGTTGGTCTTTGGGGAAGCTTCAGCCGGCAGCGTGGTGTCGCGTTCACCGTCGCGGACCTTGAACGAGCGAACAGCTGGTAATTTATTGTCTGGAGACGGCTATAAAATTTCTCGCGAAACAGCCTCTGTAATCGGTTTCCGATAAACCGTCCGCTGGGCTGGCGGCACCGCGGGACAGTTTGCAAACGCGGGGGCCGAGATAAGGACACCTCGTCGCTCGAAGGACAAGGGGCGCTTAAATTGCCCCGACGCGACCGGTGCAATCCTTTTTCATTTTACCGGGGCTTCGGCATGTGTCTCCGACTGACGTGATTTCGTCCGGGATAAAACTTTCGTCTCGATAATATGAATATCGTAATCCGCCGCCTGTGCAATGTCGCTTGTTGGCTTCTTAACACTTAATGAACGGGATTTTTTCTGTCTTTCTCGGTTCTCGGGCATTTTTTAAGAGAATTAACCCTTTGCACTCGAGGGGTGACTCACTCTCGGTGATTCGATACAACAAAACTATGAAGTTGAATATTTGACACTAGGTTTACCGGCATTTATTGTACACTTCATTCTATTGTTCCTAAAAGAATTGATGCTCGTTTATTTAGGTTGTGGAAATTGGAGATTTGATAGTAGGTAATTGGGGTACATGTCAGTGTGATCGCATCAATCGAAATATATTTATAAAATAATATTTCTAAAAATAATATTTCAAGTTAAACTTTGTATTGCTACGTGAAATAGTTACATAAAACACCTTTATTACTTAATTTATCTGTGAATTATCGTTAAGTTAGTTTCAAACAATATCACCAATGTCTCGTCGGAGAACCTTGAATATTTCCATTGAAAAACTTTCGAGTGTAACGGGTTAACACTAACACTACCAGACGAGTCAAAATTTCCATTCCTGATGTTTTATTTTTGTAATTATTGAAAAGACGTTTCTCTGAGAAATTGTTAAAGAAATTGATTCAGCAACACTAAAACTGAATTGTAAATGAATGAAAGTCTGCTCGATAGTTTTAGCGTTAAATGAACATGTATATAGACAGTACAACTGACAACAAGGAAAAGAATCCAATGCAAATAGAAACGAACTAACGCAGCGTAACGAAAATCCAAGCGAAAACGTGAACCCTCCGTCCGTTAAGCGTTAATGTAATAATTCCATAACACTGGAGAACTTAAAATTCTGTAACACATTTGTAAATAACAAACAGGAGTCGCAGGAATAAAGTTTCAAAAGGTTCCCATCGTCCGAAGGGGCAAAATAAAGTACCGTGGCTCAAAGCGTCCGCAAACCCAGTATCAAATTAAACTCCCCGAACATGTCTGCGACGAAACCCGTAATCAATTTCCCCCGCGTACCTCCCCCCGATCGACATTAAAATAGAATATTTCTTCCTTTGACAGCCTGGAAGCTGGAATGTTCGCAAAGAATATTTCGCATTTCCATTTCGCATGCTCGAGGATTCCGATTCGAGCCCCGTCCCAGAATATCTGGCCGCCGTAATCGTTAGGAGGTATAGAAATAATGCGAGCGGAAAGAGGAAAATCTGTTCCCAACGATCCAGGTAGTCGTCGATAGCGGCTTCGTCCGTGGATCCTCGATCCACCGGTCCCCCCCGTCCCCTCCTCGGCTTCCTTTTCTATCGTTCGCTCGCAAATCCTCGCGGAAAGCTTCGAAACTACCGTGCCGTTCTTTGTGCTCCGGTGTTTGACTTGCGCTCTAACTACCCTCCCTCGGAATCAACCTTATATTTTACTTCGGAAACGAGCGCAACCGGGACCCGTCACCTTCCGCCGTCTGCCCGCGATTTTCATCCATCGTCCCGGATGTTCCGGCGGCCGGGAAACGAACGCTCGCGGATTTCCCGCGGCTGTCTCCCTTCCACGACCCGCGAGGCTTAAACCTTCAATCTGGAAACTTCGCTGCCCGGGGTGATTCGCTTCCGGCCCTCTTCCGCGGAACCGTTTATATTTCAGCCGATTCCTGCTACCGATCCGCTCCGTCGGACTGGTTTGTATAGGCTCGGAGAATTAGTTTTCTTCGTGGGAATCCTTGTTAACCTCTGCCTCGTTGAAAGCGTTCGGTAATGGATTCGAAAATTGGAGAATGGAATGTCGCTAGGAGGATTTCTGTTTATTCGGTTTAGGTGAAGTTGAATTTTGTATTCCCTGGTGATTCATCTGGCAAGTGGAGGAAATATAGTAATCCTGGACGAGCCAAGTTTATAGTGAGGCTACTATAATTATAGATATTGAAAATGTGGATCTTCAGTGAAAAGAGAATTAGGAAACACTATATATGTATTTAATGAGACAGAGAAACATGGACAACAGGTAAAAATACAACTTAATACCACGAAGGCCAACACACGACTCTCTATCATAAAAATGTTCTCCGCTGTCTCTCGCCAAAATGTCCTTCTCGCACGCATTCCCACTCGCTTTTAACACACACCCCCATTCGCTCTGTCTCTCTCACCCTTGCGCCCTTCTCACTCGCATCTTTCGTCCATAGTCAAAATTCACGCAGTCACGTACACGCTTTTCTCGCGGTCCAGTCGCTCGGTTCCAGACACTCTTCCTCGCATTCTTTCAGCCACTCGAGATTTTCTAAACGCAGTCACACTATTTTCCAATCATCCCGGCGCCGGTCCGTCGCAATACGACCTGGTCGCCCTTACGCACGCACAACGAACCATTCATCCTGCAATACTTTAACCTACGCTAAATAATTCTAGATACTACAATATCTGTATATAATAGGCGAAGAGAAAATTCTTCGTGCGAGATCCTGTCGAGTTGAAATCGTTGCCACCGCAAGTGGTTAAATGATTCTCGGTGATTCTCGAATACTAAAGGTGCAACCCTTGAATCGCCGGTGACTCTCCGATTTCCGAGCAGAGGCGAGTTAAACAATTCACAGAGAGGCTCAGGGAAAGAAAAACGAACTTTACTTTAATCTACGCTAAATATTCTAGATACTGCAATAGTCTTAAGGAAAAGTGAAAGGGTTGTATCCGTGATACATTCGATATCGAAATGCGTAGACGTTGAATGTAGAAAATGGAGTTAAGTAATTTTAACGTGGGTGGTATCTGGTTGTCGAGTCTGTAAAAATGATGGAAGCGGAACAATAAACGAGTCGACCGCGCCATGTTGGACTAACCTTGGGTTCTAGAAGGACCGGCAGTTGCTCGTCGACCTCCGCGAGCGTCGCGTCTTCGACAGAAATTTGTGTTCGATAAAATGAGTAAACAGAGATAAGAGTGAATGAAGCGTGTAACAATGAAGTTGCTTCGGGGAAACGAAAGAAGGGGAGAATAAGAGGTACAAGTGTATTCGAAAAAGTAACTAAGCACTAAACGAAGTATGCGAGAGCAAAGTCGATCGTGAAAAATAGATAAAAGGGAGGAGCGAAAGTTGAGAAGTTCATAGAGGAAAGGGGTGAGTTCCCATGATTTTCGGAATAATTTTTAATCCGCGCGCGTTCGTGGGAGCCACGAATGCCGGTTAAATCGCGCGAGAATCCGTCATTCCGGGGCGACGATTTCCCCGGCTGTTGGAAAGTCCGCGGATCTCTTTTCGCGTTTGTTCGATTGAACGCCCGCCGCGATCCGGGCGAAGTTCGCGAGACGCGCGAATTCCAGGATCCGCGAGCCATCGAGAGGAAAGGGGTTAAGGAAGTCGGAGGGCGAAACGATTAAATGGCATTCCACCAGGCACGAAACTTTCCTCGCGCCGGCAACTTCTTTCGGAATTCATGGCTCACTCAGCATTCCGCTCGGATTATGTCCAGACTCTTGGAGATCGTCGAGATTTGTTCGGGATCGAGGGAGGAAAGTTACCTCTAACCGTTTCCGCTCTGGATTCTTATTTTTCTTCGGGCGTATGCACCGAACCGATTCGCGAGTTAACACCAGAACCACCGTACCTGTCGAAATGACGGATATTAGATTTCTTATTTTGCGATCATTGATATTTCAGACGCGTCGAGTGTGCGGAATGCTTTGAAAAATAGGAAACCGATTGTTAACGCTAGAACTACCGAGCATTTAATACGATTGATAATCTCTATAAAAATTGTAACAATAGATTATTTTCAGTTTCTTTGGATATTCATCGTAGTACTCGAGTAAAACTATTTCCAAAATCATTTCCAATATTCAATGCTTTTAAGATATTAATAACTGCGAAGCAAGCAAATGGAAACCAGTCATTTTGACTGGTACGGTAGTTCTAGTGTTAACGCGTTGAATGCCGCACGATTTCATAGAACAGAATACACGAAACGGAAGGAATATAATATTAAATCATTTGATTGGATTACATTATTATTACTGCACGTTCTAGCTGAATGTCACCGCATTAGGTAACATCGTTAATAATATAGTAATGTTTTCAAATAATCGTTTCATTAAATGGACTATAGTAGTTCGGTTCGGTCGGAGGTCACCGGTGACCCCCATGGCATTCAACGTGTTAATATCTTTGTAGAGATTATATATTGATCGTGTAGAATGTATGTTTAGTGTTAACAGGTGAAGTTATTGGAAAACACTGTACAAAATGAAATCAACAGGGAGAATTCACTGATTGAAACGTGGACGGCCGATCGATCTGTTGACACGCGTTAGAGCGGAACGACAAGAAAGTCGGCAAAAACGGAATTAATTTCATTCCTCGGACGAAATTGATAGACAAACGATGGACGTATATGTGAACAATATTATTCAAAGCATATTCCGAGTTTTAATCATAGAGATAGAATGACACGCGCTGGAAGTGAAACGGGAAGTAGACTGACAGAATGGAATGAATTTAATTTCTCGAACGAAATTGATAGACAAACCATGATTTTAGAGAATATTAAATGCCTCTCACGGCTCCTCTTCCGTCAGTGTGCATCATCGATTGTGTTCCTCCCGTCGGAACTCATTTTTTCTCGCGATTTTCCTTTTTATCGGTGCGCATTAAAATCAGCGGAAGAAGTTGCGCGTTCCGTTGATGAAACGAGATACCCGACGGCCGAATGATTGAATTTGTATACCGTGTATACACGCGTTATGGGAGATTCGTTAATTTTACGGTAAATAATACGCGTTTTATCGTACCGATTGAATAATGGGTTTTACTGTGGAGATTTCGCAAAGAAGATTAACGGAATTAATGGGCTCCGAATAAATTAATTAAAACAACGGGAGAAAAAGCATCGCGTTTATGGGATCGTAACGCTTATTTCAATTCGTGAGAGCCATATTTCGGAATTGTCGTGTTTTGTTGTCGGCCCTTCGACAATTTCTTTCGCGTCGTTTACGTAACGCCGAATAATATCGAACAATTGATCAACTCCGCTCGTAACACTTCCATTCAACTCCGACATTCAATCTCAAATATTATTTCAATAATCGATAAGTTACATGATTCATAAGAGACCGAGTCAGAATTCACGTTCATTACGTATTCTCCTCTGTTACGGTTCATTCGATCCAAGGCTTCTATAGGTTGCTTAAGTGTCGATTTCCTCTCCGACCGGCAATCGATAATTCAAGAATAATTCTATAAAGTACGATTCTTACAAACTGAATGCGATCCGACAATGGCACTCCGTGTTTTCCTTGATCCTCCTTTACGGCCTTTATCTCGCGAACATTATCATTCATATTTCCCTGTGAAATATCTCATACGCAAGTTCTGTAAAACATCTAAACATCTTCTAATCAAGACTGACACTTGAAACAATCTAATACTTCCAAGCAAAATTAACCCTTTGCACTTAACCACGTAACTCGCTGCGTGACGTCACACGGAGTTCGACGTGTTCCAGAAGAGAATATAAAGACTCTGATGCGAAGTTGATACTGGTGATAAAATTACACATGTATAAATACTAAATTTGTTTATTAATAATCTTGCATATTATGATATTTTTCAAAACAATTTAGAAAATTGACATTTCTGTGTACAACACGTCGCTGACGTTCCTGTAACAGAATCATCTCGTCGTGCGTGGCACGTCTTTCCACCACAAATGGTTAAGAGGTGACTCTCGAAAAATAAAATCTGATATTTAATGTTCAACTTCGTATAATGCGATACGTGAAATATTGAAATAAAATAACTTTGTTCAACTTGCGATTTCCCTTCGTTTCAAAGAACGTCCTCGTCCCGCCAAAAAATGTCAAGCATCTCTAGCGAGAAACTTCCGAGTGCAAATCACCATCGCAACTTTCATCCAAACAATACACTTCCCCCCGAACAAAAAGCTTCTCCAACCCTTACTCAATCATTTTCAACGTTTCACCCCCAAAAACCTTCGCCTTTCCCATCCCCATTAACCTTCGGACCACTCGGAACGCACAAAGGGTTTCCCATCGAATTCCCCGATTCAATGAAACCTGTTCAAATAACGACAAAGAAGAAGACCGGGGAGGAGGAAGAACGGCCGAGTGGAGGCTATTAAAATCTCGTTTACACGCGCATCTTTCCCGCACACGTATCCGCCGAAAAATGTAATTCTCGTGTCGTCGGTCCCCGCCTTGTACACCGGCGGCCTTATCTCTTCCGTGCCGGCGGTCCCGATGCGAGAGGTTCCGAGTGGCGGCTCAGCGGCAAAAACTTCTATCCCGGGAGCACATCAGGAATCTATCAGCATCGACGAGGGGTGGCGCGACTTTTTGCCCGCTAATCCGGCGCACTCGATCTCCCCGTGGAATTCCGGCCGGGTCGGGTCGGCTCGGTCGTGACTCGACCCTTTCCCCGTGCATCCGGTGCCCACAGGGGAAACCGAGGACCCGCGATATCGTTAACCATCCTTCGCCGTGATTTAACGGGCACGCCGCGTTTTTAGACGCCCAACGAAAGGATTGATCGATGAGTAATATCGCGGGAGGACCGGGGCTGCATTTTTCATCGGCTTTTAATGGAATATATTAGGCTGACTCGCTGCCAGCTTCCCTGTTTCTGTTTTCACTGTTGGCTTTCGTAGCCTCTGATAACGGGCTTGGCGCTTTCAACACTAAAACGAGGTGATGTGATTCCGGATGTTTTTTTGCAGTTTTTACAGAGATAAGGGATGAGGAATTATTCGAGAAATTGATGTAGCGGTGAAATTGAATTTGAGATCAATTAGTCTCAATGGAGTTGGAGTTTCTATAGAATTGCTTGGTAGTTTAGTGTCGATAGGTTGGTACCGCCTATGGTTTTACTTGAATCGCATTGAACATATCACTTAAATGACTCCATTGAAGCGAGCGTTGTATCCAGTCTCCGCAACGGTCAACCCGAACTGCATTCGACTTGTTCATTAGCAGAATGAGTGTTTCAAATTTCATTCCACTCGTTTCTTCATAGAACAGGCTAATTCCCTGAAAGGCGGACCGGCGTAAAACTAATTATTCCAAACGCATTACACCCAAAAAGTGGAACTCCTCTACAAAACTCGCGTTGCCGAGCTCGCGAGCTGCGCCGCAGCGCAAACATGAGAATCAACTAAAATCCACAGCCAACACAATCCCTCCATAATTACCCAACTTGCAGAACAGCCCCCGTCCGCCACGGAACATCCACGTGAAGTTGCATCGGCGACGGCGTCGCAAGGCGATCGACGCGGCAATTCCTTTGTTGACAACAAAACTCGTCAGCGACGACCGCGAAACTACTTTCGCCCCCGATCGCGGGGGTTATCGGCTTCGCGAGCGGGCTGTCGCCGGCGTCGGGAGAGTTAAGCCAATTTGGCTCGCAAACAAGCACGTGCTCCGTGCGCGGAAATGATCCACTCGAGCGTTAAGTCTCTTTTTTATGGGATCGCTCGAAGATAGCGGTGCGCCGCGGCGTCGTGCCCCGCCCCCTCGCGGGCTGTTTCGAGCCTCCGAGCGGCGCGTGCTTGCTCATTGCATCGGGATCGATGAACCACTTCAATTACATGCTGCGGGTAAGCGGCCCGTCCCTTCCGCCGCCCGCCGCGAGGCTCGATACGCTGACAGGGAAACGAGGACGTGCTCGACCCACGCGATCCACTCGCTTTTCGAATCGTCCGTTTCCACCCCCGTCCGCCGCTTCGCCGGATACCGCGGGCTTCGCCACGGTTCCACGGGGATGATCAACTTCCTCCGCTCGCCCGCCGCTCGGCGGAGGCTCGATATCGCCGGGGTCGAAGGAAGATGGTTTATCGCGGCTACGTGAGGATCATTAATCGAATAGCGGGTACGCGCGCGTAGCATCGCTACGCGCGTTTCTTCCGCTCCGGGGGAAAAGCGGAGCGGCCGGGGCGAGGGGTCGGGGACGTCACGTCGAGAGGATGATGATATACGCGGGTGTAAACTGCCCTATAATCGAGGGCATCGGTGATTTCGATTATTTGGGGTCGTTGAGAGGCGCGGGAGACGCGTCTGGGAAGTTGTTGCTTTTGGGTTTTGAGAGTTGGAGGAGTGTTGCGGATGTCTTTGGGGATGGGAATGTTTGCAATGGGTTTGGTAACTGTCACTATTCTTTTTCTAACGCTAGATTTACGGAGCGAGTCTATTTGACTCGTATTGAATTTTATAGGAATTGGTTTGGGTCGATTTTTATTCATGCGGTTATGCAAATATGTATAATTGCCTACTCTTAACCCTTTGCGGACGAAGATTCTTTGAAATGTACAAAACCTAGCGGATGAAGTGAAATTATATATCGATCGTTTAATTAACAGGAAACTACGTGCTGATCTCTTGCTGTTTCACTAATCAAATCATTTGTGCGACTTAGTCTTCTCAGTATGAACATCTGATCTCGCAGGAGTGTCGACATCCGTCCGCAAAGGGTTGAACCTCTAACTTCTAAGATCCAAATGAACGGATAAGAATTTTTCTAAGAACAATAGAACAAACTACAGTAAATTTCAGTAAATCTAGTGTTAGTTCAGTTTGAAATTGTAAAATTTTGCTGTTCCTTCGATCAGTACTTTACTTTCACGAAAACTAAAACATCCCATATTCTTCTGTATCTCTCTCATGACTTATTTCTATCATCTGTTCTGTCTATCCTATCTTCCTCATTATTCCATCCCTCCTCCATCATTCCCCGTTACAATACACTCATTTAAAGTACAACATCCCCTAAAAAAGCTCTTCAGTTCTCCTTCAGTCTCCATTACACTTTCATTTCGACGCAATACACGCATCCCATTATTTAATCAACCAAAGCATAATACGCTTCCGGCAGAATCCATCGACAACCGATACACCGGGCCCGCATGCGCCGAGCTCGCTCGCCTCGAATTCCCCGCGGTCCCGCGTCGTCGATTCTTAATTCGCGGCGGGATGCCATTGTCGCCATTTTCTCGGCGATTAACCCGCCGGCGGTCTTGCCTTCATACAAATTTCCTCGTCTCCGCCGTCCCGGCTATTTTTCTCGCCTAATGCACGCTCGCATTAGCGTCACGGGAGAGTCGGTCTTTACGAGGGGGAAAATTATAATTTCCCCGGGAAAAGGTCGTCGTTGAATTTACTGCCCCGCGATACGTTTCACGCGCCCTACGGAAAATTCTCCGCCGCGTCTCTCCTTCTCTCTCTCTCTCTCTCTCTCCTCCCGCCCCCTTTCTCCATCCCTCACCTTTCACCCTCTCTCACGCAAGTTTTTTTATCTACCCTCCGTGGTCCCGGGTCACCCACGCGCCACCCTCCGCCGTTTCCCTCTCCGCGGCGACGCGTGTCCCGCGATAAAACGCGCGAACGCGCACCGAGGGCGACGCCGTGAAATTATTTCCCAGCCGCGTTTCCGACGGAAGTTATCGGCGGTTGAAGGAAAAATCATTTTTTAAGGGGGCGCCCGATGGCGCATCGGACTCGTTAAGTTCGCGCGGTGGTTTCACGATCGTAATGCGCGTAGATTTTTAATGGCTCTGGAGGGGATCGTTGATGACTCGGTCGATCGGCGAATGCACGGTGACTCGGAAATTTGAACGTTGGAGTGCTGTCGCGTTTGTATAGTTGATTCGGTAGTTTCGCTGTTGATTTTCGGTATGAGAAGTCGTAGAATATTGAAACTATACAGTGAATAATTAGATTAGAGGGTAAACGCTCGTATAATGAAAGTTGAAAGCTTGTATATTCAGTTTCTGGTGCGATGGATGATTAGCTTGTTTAGAAATATTAAAATTTGTAAATTTCGTGGTAGAGAAATATAGAAACACTTGTGCAAGGTCGTAGAATATTCAAACTATACAGTGAATAATTAGATTAGAGAATAAACGTTGGTATAATGAAAGTTGAAAGCTGTATATTCAATTTCTCGTGCGATGGGTGATTAACTTGTTTAGAAATATTAAAACTTGTAAATTTCGGTGTAGAGAAATATAGAAACACTTGCGTAAGGTTATAAAATATTCAAACGATAAAGGGAATAATTAGATTAGAGAATAAACGTTGGTATAATGAAAGTTGAAAGCTGTATATTCAATCTCTCGTGCGATGGGTGATCAGCTTGTTTAGAAATATTATGTAAATTTCAGTGTAGAGAAGTATAGAAACACTTCTATAAGAGTTTCATTCGAGTCCTATCGCAAATTAATGATCAAATCGATGGAAACAACGCGCGAGATCTTCAGGTCGCACTTGGTCAGGTGTTTTTCGAAGTGGACAGGTGTCCGTAAACACGGAACGATTCATTTCCCGGCCGGAAGTGAGCGGTAATGACGTCGCAATAAATTAAAAAGGAATCATTACGAGCGAGCGAGCGGCGCGGGCGGGCGGTGTTATTGTTTGGCAAACGAGATCGACTGGGGATGGACCGTTCGAACGGATTAACATACTCCGTCGCGTTTGTTGTGTGTAATTACAATCTACTGTATTTTCTCGCGTAAATATGCCCGCGATGCCTCTGTATAATTACCGTTATACAGCCGCGCGCGTCGGCGATGGCGGCGGCGCAGGCGGGAAATCGATAACGTTAATTACAGGTAAATTACGCCCCATGGATCTCTGTTTCTACTTGAAATCACGCGTCCTCTTCCTTCCCCCGGCCCCCTCGCCGGGCTGTCTCTCTCCCCTCCGTTGTCCGGCTCGGTTAATTTCGTGCAGCGCGCAAAACGTCACGTTCCCCGCGGCGATTTAATTAAACCGCGACAAGAATTCGATATAATTTCACTCGTAACGATTGCCAATGAGAGCTATAAACGGAAAAATAAACAGTCGTCGAGTTTTATCGTTTATTTATCCCGCGCGGCTTTTAAAACGCCCGTGGAACGAGCGCCGCGGTTGATTCCGAATCATCGCGCGCCCCGTTTGTAACGGCGACAGTTTCCGAAAGTGAAGTTCGGCGGATGATTCATCGCGCCGCGTTTAAGTCGATGACGCAGAACCAAGTTCGCGCGTGAATATGTTTCTCTGGTTTCCGGGTAATTGACTCTCCGCGGTGTTCTCGTTGCTGGTGGAAGTGGCTGACAATGATCGAACGTCGTCTGAAGAATCTTCTTAAAATAATACTGCGAGCAACGCGGAATTCATTCTGACAAATGAACCTCGTTAATTGCGTACGTGGAATATGATCCTTGATAAACTTTGAATATTTAGAAATTGCTCGATTTCACACTGTTACAAATTACCGCATGTACTAGGAATTATTACAAATTAATATATACATACTACATATTATACTACATTCTCTGCAAATCACTATAAATTGCTTGATTCACCACAAGTAATTACTCTCGCCACGAACTAATACAAAATCTGTGAATCCCACATCAAGAAAGATTCCATTTACTGCAAATTACTATAAATTGCTTGACTCGCCACTAATTGTTACAAAATCTGTGAATCTCACGTCAAGAAAGATTCCATTTGCTGCAAATTACTATAAATTACTTGATTCGCCACTAATTGTTACAAAATCTGTGAATTCTACGTCAAGAAAGATTCCATTTACTGCAAATTACTATAAATCACTTGGTTCGCCAGAAATTGTAACAAAATCTGTGAATCCTTCGTTAAGAAAGATTCCACTTCGACGAGAAACTTGCTCCAGCTGGAACGCGTCCGTTGACGCGAGATTTGCATAAACGCATCCGCGGTCTAATAAATACCTCGATATTCCGCGCGGCCGGTGGCCGAAATACGTATTTACACGTATAAACGAGACAATTTGCCGTCAGGCTTGACACTTTCGAACGCGCGTGATTTCGTTGCACCGCGATTTGTGTATTTTACACGAGCGGCGGCCGGTTCCCGTGATTGGGTCCCGCCGATGTTGTCTAATACGGATCATCGGGTTTCCAGCGGACCGCCGTTTAACCCTGGTCCGGCGATGAATAAATCGTAGATCCCGGCTCCGCACGTCAAAATCGCGTACACAAACGATGCGGCTGGGCGCAGCGTCGTTGGCCGGCCATCGCGGCGGACAACCTAGCGCGGCTAGTATCGTAATTGGCCAATTAAATTAGGCCCGTGGCGCCTCGTTTGTACGTCAACGTCGCGTCGCTCGCGACTCCGGGCGGGGATTTAGATCATCGATGACGTTCTATGCTTCTTCCGCATCCGAACCTGTTAAGCCTCTTATTATTCACGGGCATGAATTGGTTGGCTGTTCGATCCTGATTGAAACGCCCCTTCAATGGAAGCCGATCGGTCGGCGTCGATCAATTACTCAATGCATCCCCCTTCCTTCGCGGTTTTCCCCCTTAATTATCGGAGGAACGATTAAAAATTTGCAGGGGACGCGGGGATTCGTCTGCTCGACGCGGTTTTACATGTTTTATTACTTGTAGCAATTAGCGAGTGTTTTTCACGGGTTTCCGTTCGATGGACTTCTTAAACTTTACTTTTCAGTCGTGTGGGAGTGAGCTGGGGTTGTGAACAATGTTTTGATTCATCAGAATTTGGTGATATTTAGATTTTTGTAATTGATTTACTATGATTCAACGTTGATTTTTACTTTGGAAATTGATGTTCTCAATATCTCCACAACATTAACCCTTTGCACTCGGAAGGCTTTCATTAAAAATATTAAACAAACATGTCCAATGAATTATAGACGACTTTTTTTAAAACGAACTAAATAATAGAACATGTATAAGTTAAGAAATAAAGTAATTATTTCAATATTCCACACATTTATGGATTACACGAAGCTTAAGATTGTTTATAAGATTTTATAATGTTGGTACATCAAAGCAAATGGTGACTGAGAGTCACCTCTCGAGCGCAAAGAGTTAAACAGGAGTTTATTAACTATTCACAAAAGTGATTCCATGCTTTCCCCAAATTCTCGCTTACACCATAGATTAAACTGAAAATAACTGGAAAAGCACAAACAACGATAACATTTACCAAATCTACATCTTCACGTATTAGTATTCATGTTAACGGATCATCAATCATCGAAAATTATTAACCGATTCTTCAATCGCGCTTCAAAGCGGCGCGCAAAGTAATGCGATTCGCGTGTCATTACGTGAACGCAGGAAATTTCGTTAGGAACCCCGCCGCGGGCGATTCTTCAGGGACAACGATACGAATTAATTGACTCATTTACCGTTGCCGGCGAACGAACAATTAATCCCGCCGCCAGACGCCGAAGGCAAGCGTCTGCTAAATCTCAGAACGAGTTTATCTGGATTCCGAGGTTGCGGGCGCACGGGGTTGAAGGGGGCGGGGCGTGTGCATTAAACACGTAACAACTGCGAGACGCCGCGATACGGTAAACGGAGGCTCGCGAACCGGAACCGGAATCAGAACTCGCGCAAAATCTCACGCCGGCTGGCGAACTTTCGCCGCGTTGCAGGCACGCGCGCTCGCCGCGCTGTTAATCCCGTGCCTTATTATTTTTTCGTGACAATAGTTGCCGGAATTATTGTCGGCGAGTCTAGACAGCTGCGGGAATTATTCTGTACCCGTGATTATTGTTAACACTAAAACCAGCGAGTAGTTAAATTGACTTTTTGAATTTCCTCTGTAGAAACTCGAAAAGTGCACTGCTGAGACTTTAATTCGTTTATGATTCAGTTTGCATATTGCTGAAAAATTTCTTTAACCCTTTGCACTCGAGATTTGACTGAGCGAAACTATAGAGTGATATTTAATGATGAACTTTGTACACTGGTGATTTCTCTTCGAATTAGTCTCGAAGAACATCGCCTTCGCCACGTAAAAAATGTTAAATATTTCTGGTAAGAAACATCCGAGTGCAAAGGGTTAATAATTTCTCAGACATCTGTTATCTTTTTAACCCCTTGGCCTATGATTCCTTTTTGAACTCTGATCGATACGGCTAGTTTGTCATTAATAATTTATTGGAAAAAGAGAAAAATTCTAAGCATATGTTATGCCTATATTTCCTTTTAAGTATAATGGTTGATTACAGAGGAATAATATTTACTTTGAATTCGAATGAACTGAATAATATATGTATTTGTTGAATCAGGTTGAAAATGTTCACCACGAGTCTGGCTCGTTGTTGTAAGGCAAGGGGTTAATAATTGCAAAAAGAAATAAGGAATGGGTCTTTCTGATCCGTTTGGTAGTTCTAGTGTTAATTATCTTGAAATCAGAAAAGCTCAGATTTTTTAATAGATTCTATACGTTTTATTTAAAATTAGAATATTCGTAATAAGTTTTCGCACTAAAAGAAGCAATTTTCAAAGTTAACCTTGGAAAGTGAACTCCGCTAAATACAGATTTGATAGATTAAAAAACAGATATCTTGAAGTGAAAAATTTAATAAACTTACGCGAAGAACCATTTAATTAATTTAGAATTTGGGAAAATTCAAGAATCGGATTTGCAAGAATCAAAGTTCCTCCATCGTTTGAATGATTCATTTGTCAAATTAAATTCGAAATTTCCAACAGGAGTCCGAGCCGTTGTTATACGGCAAGATATTAATTCCGAGACCGAACGAGCGGAGCAGTTGATCAGCGTCGCGCACCGCGTTTCCGGTTGAACTTTACTTAGGTATCGCGGACCGGCTGGAAATCGAACTGTGTTCGAGGAGAAGCACGGCTGCTCGTGGAATCGGGACAAACGAAACGCTGGGCGGACCTCTCTGTTTTAATAAACTCTTTGAATCGCGGGAAACGGTTCGCGGGACGGGGTGGAAACTCGATCTTGCCCCTATTGGACATCGTCGGGCGCCGAGGAATTAATTTGAATTGAAAAGGGCCGAGTGCGAGCTGGATTGTATTTTAACGAGTTCTTTGAAATCATTCGCCCCCCTCGCCGAATCGGCATTGTGCCCGCGATGTCTTGGAGTTACTAAATGAAAGTTTGATTGGTCGTTCTTGACAATGGATCTCGGAACGATGTAAAATAATTTACATCACGGTCACGCGAACGTGAACTCTGAAACAATGGAACATTCCACGAAATCGAGTAATATTTATTATAAGACTGGTTAATAAAACAAAACGAAAACGAATGGAAGCAGTGGGAAATTGATTTTCGCGTAGTCGATCATTTCCTCTGATATACAGCACCGCGTCGAGAGCTTATCGCGTATAATTAATAGAACACAAAGAAGCTCGATTAAGGCGTTTACCAATAACCACGGTATAATTAGCAGCGTTCGGCAGCGAGGGGGCCACGGTCGAGTTCCTTAAACAGCCCATCCAGCCCAATAATTAAGCGTCGATTAAACAGCGTTCGGAGCGGTCAAATGTTTGGCCGAAGTGGAGGTTAATTAATAATTGGAATTCAACTTGACGACAAATCTATTCAGGAGCTAATTAGCGGTCCTTGCCGATACGATATTTGTTACGAAACGCGAAATTGCGGGCCCGGCTCGCGCCGGATCGATGGATATCATCGCGAGCCGCGCGGCCAGTGGTAAGAGTCAGCGTCGCGTCAGCCGTACCAACGGTGTACGGTTTATTATTGCTGTTTGTCTTTCGTGTTAATCACCGGCCGTGTTTGCTCGCTGCCCGATACGAACGACGACACAGCTGTCGGCGGCGTGTCCGCGGCCCGGCTGAAATCGCCGATCGACGACCCGCCGTATGAACATTTCCGACTTTAATCAGCGATCGTAATTTCTATTCGCAAGTCGATCGAAAAAAACAATTTGGCGCGCGCGCCTGATATCCCCGCGGCCGTTCGCCCGCGAATCCGAAAACCGACACGCTTTTTACACCCCGACAGTTGGAAACACGCCAATTCCGGGCCGAGTACTTTAACCCCCGCCGGTGTTTGGGCTCTTTATTGTACGAATCTGATTCACGCGCGAGAGGTTAGCATTCATTTTTTCGCTTTAATGACGCGCCCGACGCTTGAGATAGTCTCCCGCGCGGATGTGTTCGTTGTTGAAGCGTCGCGATGTTTTTGTAACTGGAATGTTTTAATTATCCGCGCTCCCGTGCTCCTACGTTTCCGAATTCCATTTTCGAACTTCGAAACTTCCGTTATCCGTGCATCGAGCGTTAAACATTTCCTGTATCCTCGTTATCGGCCACTCTTAAACCTCGCACGGAACGGTCGCAATTATTCGATCTAATATCGCAGCGATTCTTTCGATCTCGAGGCTCGCCGGAGGATCGATGCGCCGTACGTTCAACCGAGCGGAACGAGCCAATTTAATTAATCAGGGAGCTCGAAAATATCCAATAAACGCCGAGCGGAGTCCGGATCGCGGAATCGAACAATCATTCCGGCGGGGACACGTCTCAGACAATTTGAACTGTTAATTAAGAAGGACGAGAGGCTCGGCTCCGATGCTCTCCGCTCATTTTTCTTGGCGGTTCGCCGCATTACTCTTTCACGGGCCACCCACACAGGGACACGGCGCTCCCGTATTCGCCGGCAAGGAGTATCTAATTACGTTACTTCTGTTCCACTTCGCTGGAACGAGCGGAGCTTCGTGTTCCGCGGCGATCACCGGCGCTCGAGCGGCTCTCTACGTTCTTCGCCGGTCCCGATACACGGTCTTGACTTTTATTTCGATTGCGTGCGGCCCCGTATTATCCGCGAGCACGGACGAGGCTTATGAAAGTGTTCCGGTTCGCGGAATGCCGGCGCACCGCCCCGTTTGAACCAGTTTTCATTCCGAACCCGGCTAATAAGACACGACTTCGCCCTTTATGAATTAAAGAGCGCCAGGAAGCGACGTAAACTTTAATCGCCGCCCCTTGAAACTTTCGAACCGAAGAACGGCTGAATTAGCGCGGCCCAGTTTTATTTCGAAACGGTAACCGTCGTGTCTGTGTTTCTCGCTGTGAATCTAAAATTAATTGGAACGATATTTGTGAAATTTGCAGTTCTTGTGTGTATTAACCCTTTGCACTCGAGAGGTGACCCTCAGCCACCGCTTGATTTGAAGTTGAATATTTGGTATTTCGAATGGAACTTTGTATTGCTATGTGAAATGTTTAAATAAAATAGCTTTGTTGCTTAATTTATCTGTGAGTTGAATTAGTTTCAAACAGTATTGTCTATGTCTCGTTGGGAAATGTTGGATATTTCTAGTGAAAAACTTTCTAGTGCAAAGGCTTAACACTAGAACTACCAGTCAAAATGACTGGTATTTTTTTGTTTAGCAATTATTGATATCTTCGAGGCATTGAATAATCGAAATGATTTTGAAAATAGTTTCACTGGAGTACTATAACGAATGTCTGAAGGAACTGAAAATAATCTATTGTTACAGTTTTTATAATTGCATATTAATCGTATTGCTCGGTAGTTCTAGCGTTAAGAATTGTGTGATCTGATATTAAATTGAGTAATAGAATTCTCTGTTTCATTGATTTCTTGAAGATTCCGTGATAAGTAAATTAATGTGATTTTAGGATTTAGGTGATATCTGGCGTTGAACTAATTAGAGGAATATTTTACACGGAAGGCTAAGTCAATAGGAATATTTCACACAGATTTCAAAGCGACTACCCTCTTCCGGAAGCTCCTTTTATCCTCCCCGTTAATTAGCAAATACTCCAAGCATTCCCTGGAACGCAAGATGTAAATGATGCGATAAGAATTCCCCAGGAAGCCCGTTCCAAAATTTCGAACAAACGGATCCGCGGGGAGCGTTGATTACCATCGCGACAGAACGGTTTCTGTCCGGCGCGATTCTTCTTAATTAAAAAAACCTTTGTTCCCGCGACGCCGGAAACACAGCCGACGGGATCGCGCGGCGAAAAAAAGAATTTCCGGCGGTTCGCGGCTCGTTAACGGCGGAGGGAGGCGGGGAACTGGAAAAGAGGTCTAAAAGGAACGCCGGCCGATAGCGGATTCCGGTTAATTTTCGGTAGAATTGAAATTCAAACGCGCCGCCCGCCTCCATTTTCTTGCCCCGGCCGGGCACGACGGATCCGGGGGACCGCCGAATTCGCTCCGTCGAAGCCCGCTCTCATTGCCGCCGGGGTTAATTGCTCGGCAATTATGGCCCGATGCCCGCGCAGCGAAAAACGGGAAGAATGGTTCTTATTGGAACGGAATCTTATCTGGTCTCTCGCTTACGCGATCTTTCTCCTTCGTTTCATTTGTGATTCTCTTCCTTTTCTGATTCTTGTGTTATTGTTTAGTATTGGAAGAAAATATGCAACGTGCGTATTAGGATGTGTGAGTGTGCGTTGTGTATTCGAGGAGGGAGACTGATACTGCGTTGCTTTCGAACGACGAGAAAGAAAGGTGCAAGGACAGTTGGTGATGAGCGTTTGTATCGAGACGAACTTTTATGAATAAATTATTGACCAATGAAATCCTTATAGTATCAATCGATCATTTAGAAATTTATGGGTTTACGTAATTTATTTATTTGATAATCTACTTGATAGTCTACTTAATAAACGATGTATTCATCGGATGATCTATTCGGTGATCTGCTTATCTAATGATCTATGTATCTGATAATCTATATATTTAACCCGTTGCACTACAGAGGCGCCTCTCAGTTGTTAGTCGACTTGACGCAGCAAAATTGTAAAGTTTAATAGTAAATATCAAACATTGTATAATACAAGTCAAGTCAAGTCGAGTCGAGTCAAGTCGAGTCGAGTCAAGTCAAGTCAAGTCAAGTCAAGTCAAGTCAAGTCAAGTCAAGTCAATTTCAGAAAATGTCGCCTGGATCTAAGAAAATGTTGAGTATTTCCAGTGACAAACTTCTACAGTGCAAAGGGTCACTGGTCCATATAATAGTTATTAATGTCTATCTAAACACCTATAGAATTAATTAACATTTTTGGACAAGCTCGAGAGTAGACACTTAGCTTTTATTCCTTACATATTACTTCATACATTACCAATTAATCCCGTATCCAAAAGTTCCGCGTTATACGTATAATATTATACCCCGGAATTCAAGAGCGATTTGCCTCTATTCAAATTACACTCGCTCACTCCGAGAAAGCACGCAATTCTACGACAGACGAGGGACCGTTAACATCAACCGGCGCTCCCATTAAAGCGAACTTAAAATCTGCAATTTATGTCGCATCAACTCATTCCCGTTTGATTACGGTGCCCGATGAAATTCACGTCCCAACGAGTCCGCGAGTCAAAGACTGGGAAGCCTGTCAGCTCTCGCGAGAGCGGCGCGGAATGGCTTGAGAATAATAGGATCGGTGCTCGCGATACTCGATGAACAAACATAACGGGACACTAACCATCGCGAATCGTTCGTTCCGCCGTTCAGCCGTGCATCGCGCAACATTCGGATGCTCCCTATGAATAACGAATTCGATTAATATAATCTTGAACGCGCGTTGAGGGAAAAAAAAAACCGGCGCGTACACGGCATAATGGAACACACATTCCACGAATTACGGTATGAAAAAGCAATTCGTCCGCGAATTTCGCTGAAATAACGAGGAACGTTTCATTTTTCCGTTACACCGCACGCGGCCATCAATCGGAGCGTAGTCCGCGGCCATCGATTCTTCCTTAATTAATTGATCCCGCGTCGGATCCGCGGCACATATTAATTCACTTTAAACAGCGGACCGTTCAAAAACCCGTCGGACCGAGGGGAAAGAGAAATTTACGAGTCCCCGTATATCGATTCCGCGGAGCCTTTTCATTTTCCGTTCCTTTTATTTTTCGAGCGAATTCCGCGCCGCCTGTTCCAATTTATTTTTACCGTCACGGCCGATCGGCCGGCCGAATCGGCGATACTAGTAAACGATCCTCGCGGGAGGAAACGTTGTTTTGACCGCGACCCTTCTTCGCCGATAGAATTAGGCATTTTAAATGCAATCGAATCGAGTGCCGGCTGCGCCGAATATTCGTCGGCCGGCGGGCCGCGGCGCGGAGGCCGGATTACGCGCCTCGGAATAATAATGTCATCGAGTTCGTGACCGTATAAACCGCTCCTCCCCCGGCCAATTTCCATGACGAAATTTCGAACGGCCGCGTTCTCGCCGCTGATTGCCCGAAAATACGCGATAATCGTTACTCCCTGTCACGCGCTGTTTCGACCGCTCGATGGTTACGTTTCCCGCCGTTCGATCGACTATGGTACTGCTGGGAAGTTGCTACGATCACCGCGGACCGTGAATTTCAGGATTCTTTGGATAATTCAGTGAACGTATAGAACTAGATCGCTTTCTTGCGGAGAAAGTTGAATGTACGTGAGTAATCGTATTAGATTCTTCGATTCTTTCGACGTAACCCTCTATGGGCCGAATTTCTGTTCACGATTATAACAAAATCTATGCAGTACAAACTTAATAAATTAATGAATACGAATTAACAATGTATTCAATAGTTTCCATAATTTCATCCAACGAATATATTTCGTAACTTTCAAGTTACAATGACGTTACTTTCACGCCTGAGCGTATGAAAGTTAACCGATTACTTTATCTTATCCACCACTTTGAGTGTAAAACGAAATGAATCAACAAGATGCTAGTATACTGATGCGTGACTTCAAAGTCACATAGGCCCACAGAGGGTTAAGTGAAATTTGATGATGGAATTTGGTAATGAAATATGATATTCGATCCAGCGACGAAAGATAACGAAAGTCGTTGGTAATAAAGTTTGTCGAGTTTACGAGAGACCGAAGATAAGTTCTCTGTATTTATGGATTTGGATTACCGATGATTTAGGGTTATGATCGGTCGGAAGCGCTGTCGAATGCGTCGCGGTTTTCCAGCGGCGTTTCATCACGGTTCCAATTGAAGCTTCAATCTTCCCGGCGCGTTTTAGAGGAGCAAAAGCGAAACCCGCGCTCGTAGTTGAACGCTCGGAAAGTCGCCGATCCGGGGACAATGCCCGAGTGAATCAGTCTCGATCGAAAATTTGTTCCTCATTAAACCGGGCCGGCGAACAACGCGACGCGCGTATCAAACGCGCGGGCGTTTCATAATTGTTCTATTCACGGACAACGTTTGCCGGGCGGAAGGTGTATCGCGGAATTTCGCGAATACCGTTCCCGTTAAATAATTCCGGTCACGAGCGCCGGGTAAAAACGCGGAACGGCCGCGCGCGCGGCCGACGCGACGCCGGCCCGGGCGGAGGGTAATTCGACCGTGAATAATGGGGGCAAAAGCAAGGGTAATTTCGGAGTATGAGAAGTAAATCCGCTGAAGCGGGCCATTATGGTCACGATCATCGAGATGGGGATGAATAAATGATCGTCGGGCCGGTGATTTTTCGTTTAGTTTCTAAATCGGGAGGGAATCGTGTGTCGGGCCTGTGAAATAGACGCGGAGCGTGGAAGGGGGACGTGGAGAGGGAAGAGGGGGAAGAAACAAGACGGTAAGTGGTGGATGGGATAGTGTGAAATGGGAAAGGGAGGAGAGAATGAAGAGGGAGTAGAGAAAGAGGGAGAGAAGGGAAAACGAGACTGAAGGGAGAAAAAGAGAAGATAATATAAGGTTGTTTTGAATGACTATTGTAAAGTACTCCGATTGTCACGAGCACTTTTGAGTATATGCTGAGTTTTTCGAAGGACCACCCAATGTTGGGACTAAATGACTGATTGACTGATAGCTGAGCTGATTCTCAACTGAGTCTGATTGAAGCTGAGCTGATTCTCAACTGATTCTGACTGAAAACAGGAAAGATAGAATAAAGAAAGAGGAGAGCCTAGAGGAACAAGAGAATGAAAGAGAAACGAGAGAGAAGGAAGAAAACAGGAAAGATAGAATAAAGAGAGAAGAGAGCGTAGAGAAACACGAAAAAGAAAAAAGAAAAATGAGAGAGGATGGAGACAAGAGATAGAATAAAGAAACAAGAGAGAATACAGATGCACAAGAGAAATAGGGTACAGAATGGAAAGAAAGGCAGAGAAACTGAAAATGGGAAAGGAGACAAGAGATAGAATAAAGAAACAAGAGAGAATACAGATGCACAAGAAAAATAGGGTACAGAATAGAGAGAAAGGCAGAGAAAGGGAGAGATAGAATAAAGAAACAAGAGAGAATACAGATGCACAAGAAAAATATAGTACAGAATAGAGAGAAAGGCAGAGAGAGGGAGAGATAGAATAAAGGAACAAGAGAGAATAAAGATGCACAAGAGAAATAGAGTACACAGTGGAGACAAAAACAGAGAGAGGGAGAGAGAGAGAGAGAAAGAGAGACAGACGATACAGGTGAGAGAGAAGAGAGCAGAAGAGAGGCCAAACAGGGAACGCAGTCGAGCCGCAGCCCGAAAGCAGCACGTAACACGCGCGACCGTTTCCGAGAGCGAAATTCCGGGAGAGGTACGTGACAACGATTGTTTTTTCCGTGACAAGGGATCCTATGGCGGCAACAAACGTTTCGCCCGGCGCCGAACAAACGGCCGCTAACGACAAATAACCGTGAATTCTAACGGGGAAGGGTTCCGCGGACGCGCGACCCACATATTTAAACGAGTTCCCCCGGTTTCCATCGCGGGTTTAATTTTCTTTTTGAACCCCGGCCCCGGGAATTCCCGCGCGGACGCGCCGGTGTCGCGTCGCCCGGATTTTTCGGGGGAACATATTTCATTCCGACGCAGATGCTGTTGCCGCGCGCCTCGCCGCGTCCCCGCACGTCGCCGCGAATGAATAAGCTTCTTAAATTCTGGCCCCGGTTCTTACCCTTTGAAGAACTGCCTCGGGCTCCGAAATGCGCGCGGTTCTCGGAGCCTTGAACTTTACGCCTCATTCTTCGTCGTACTAACTGGCACGTAGAAATACTTGTTGGCACTTCGTAATTAGCGGGATGCTTTAGCCTCTTTCAGACTCAAGCAGAATAATCTGTCATTCATCGGACACTCCGCGCGGAACCGCTTATTAATTATCGATACTTGAAACCCTTGAGATGACGTTTAATCACGGTATTTCAACCAGACGAGTGTTCAAAGATTCTTATGTTCTAAGTAGAAAATCCCAGAAACTGTCAGACACAGGATATTCTCAGCAACACGTAATAATTAACTACAATTTCTAAAACTACACGGGTATAATCTGTCCAATCGGAAACCTCCATTCAAATACTAAGAATCTCCTTGTGAAGTAGAAAATCCCATAAACTGTCAGACACAGGATATTCTCAGCAACACGTAATAATTAACACTATAACTACCGTACCATTCAAAATGACTGGTTTCGACTTTTTCGTTTAGGAATTATTGATATCTTCGAAGCATTGAATATTCGAAATGACTTCGAAAATAAATAGTTTCACTAGAGTACTATAATGAATGCCTGAAGAAACTGAAAATAATCTATTGTAACAATTATAACAATTTAATCGTATTAAATGCTCGGTAGTTCTAGTGTTAACTACAATTTCTAAAACTACACGTGTATAATCTGTCCACTCCGAAACCTCCACTCAAATACTAAGAATCTCCTTATGAAGTAGAAGATCCCGACACCTGTCAGACAGGATATTCTCAGCAACAATAGTTAACTACAATTTCTAAAACTACACGGGTATAATCCGTCCAATCGGAGATCTCCATTCAAATAGTAAGAATCTCCCTGCGAAGTAGAGAATCCCAGCAACTGTCAGACACAATAAAAAGAAGCATTTTATCATAGCAACTTCTAATTCTCCAGGGAGCGCAACAATATTCACCGCGTTTCGTGTCTGAAAGCCGTGCGCCGTAGCCGAAATAATAAATCTCTCGCGCGGCGAGTAGAAAATCCCGGCGAGTGTCGGACGGAGAGTATCACTTATAAAAATGCACGGCTGGAACGAGCGAGCTGGCGGACGTAAGAACGTACCTACAATAACGATCTCTCGCCGGGCGAGACCGAGTGGGCCACACATCGGGAATTACGAGGGCCGCGACGTAATTATCCCGGTTCGTTACTCACGCGATTCGTAATCCGTGACGAAATTCTCGACGTACGTACGGGCCCCCGGCCGAGACGTAACCGACGTAAACGAAGTGGCCATTAATAACGGAAAATGGCCCCGCGGTGTCTCATTATTTTCCTTTCCGTATCTTTAATTAGCGGCGCCGGGGAAAAAGGGAAATTTCAAACGAGCGCGCTGAAAACGCTCCTCCGCTCCTTCTTTCTTCTCCCGAGGCGCCCGCCTCGCGTTTCCTCCAGGAAAAATGTATCGCCTCTCTTCTTCCGGCGCCGGGGAAATTGCGCGGATAAGAGAGGACACTGGGAACGTTCGGTTTTATTGGGTCAAAGTCGGGAAACCTTGCTATTAAAATAGAGCGATGAATATTTTACTTGGAACAATGGCGAAGTGATTCAGAATAAAGGATACTCTGAAGAACGTGTCATAAATACATCTGATCCTTTAGAAAATTGATTAACTTCATTTCTTCAAAAGATTCCTATTTCCTTGTTCCAACGTCGCTGAATTTTGATTTGAATTAAACTTGAATTCTCCGTTTCATAATCGATCGAGATATGTATATTAAACAAGAATGAAGTGATTAAATGAAAATTTTACCTTCGTTGAAATTAACCGAGATGCATCGCAAAGGCGATAGTTTCGCAATTTTCCTGCTAAGGAATATCAATTTTAATCAGTTTTCTTAAGAAGAACCTTAATCATCATTTGCGCATGTTTCCTTCATTCTATGATACTTAAGTTTGAATTGAAAGGAAAATTCCTCGTATTAAGATCATTATTCTGTGGAAAATAATTCGATCTCGACACCAAGATGACCGAATGTCGCGCTCTTCCGCGGAATTATAATCCACGCGAGAATTGAACCGCTGCCAGCAGGTCTCGCATCGCATTAGACGCGCGGCAACAGGTAAAATACTAATGTATTGTCGAAACAACGACAGCCAGCGCCAACTTAGGTCCGGATCGATCGACGTCAGACACTACCGCGACTCTGTCCGCGATACGCGCAGCGCGGAACGTTTACATCCCAGCTGTATGTAAATGCGGGAGGGAAGTTTGATTCGCCGCGAAATGAGAAGCGTTATGCGGGCGACGTGAGTGGAAATAGTCGGTGACGGGATCGGAAACCGTGAACTTCTGTTGGATTGGAATTGTTAATAGCGATGGTGCTTTGAGTAGGAAATTCTCGAGTGTATTTAGAGTTATTATTGCGTTTGGTTATTTCTCTGGTAATACGATCGATAGACTGGATTATTGTTCTCGAAGTTGCTGGTGTGCCAAGTAAATTCCACTAAAAACCGTAGATGAAGATATCAATCCTGAAGTAGAATTTGAATAATTCCATATTCAATCGTTTGAAAGTTTCTATAGATTCTAAGTAATACTAAGTATCTATAGATTCTATGGATTCTTTAAAAGTTACTATAGATTCTAAGTAATACCAAGTATCTATAGATTCTATGGATTCTATAAATGTTACTATAGATTTTAAGTAATACTAAGTATCTATAGATTCTATGGATTCTTTGAAAGTTACTATAGATTCTAAGTAATACTAAGTATCTATAGATTCTATGGATTCTATAAATGTTACTATAGATTTTAAGTAATACTAAGTATCTATAGATTCTATGGATTCTTTGAAAGTTACTATAGATTCTAAGTAGTACTAAGTATCTATAGATTCCATGGATTCTCTAAAAATTACTATAGATTTTAATTAATACTAAGTATCTATAGATTCTATGGATTCTCTAAAAGTTACTATAGATTCCAAGTAATACTAAGTATCTATAGATTCCATGGATTCTTTGAAAGTTACTATAGATTCTAAGTAATACTAAGTATCTACAGATTCTATATATTCTATAAAAATTACTATAGATTCTAACTACTTGAAGTCACAAAATTACTCTTACAGAAAACCATATACATAAAGATAAAAGACCTACATCACAAATCTACACTACTAACACACATCTATACACCAACATCAACACTAAAAAAACTCATCTAAAACCCAACGAATTCTCCAATTCCCAAAGCATTCCGCTAATTCAACACTCTCCTTGCCCATCCGAAAAGATCTCACTCCACGCGAACAGGAGCCAGTCCGACCATCGATCACGATTTCTTCGTCGGATCGATAGCAGCCGACACGCGTTCCGCGACCAATAAATCCTCGATTATTCAGCGGCGGGGAGAGGGTCGGGGAGCCGGATAGAAACGAGGGCGCGGCATCGAAACGCGAAGTCATTAAATCCGGGGGAAGCGAAAATTAATTTCGCGTTATTCTCGTGAGCCAGACAGAAAGTGGGGTGGTTCCGGCAGCTGGAGAACGGCGGTCGAGGGCGGCGGGGCGCGACGGGGCGGGCCGAGGTGAAACCGGGGGGACAGAGGCTGGGCGAATTACGTGACAGAATCGAAACTAGTTTCCGAAGCTGCTCCCGGTCCCGATGCACACGCCGTTATCGTGGAATTCGAGATTTCCCATTTAACTTTCGTTTAATTATTATCATGGACTCGGTGCCGCTCCGTTATCGCGGCCGACGCGGCCGGAACGGCTTTTTCATAGCCGGGCAAAAACCCCGGCCGGAATTATGGGGCACTTCCGGCGCGTGTATCGGGCCCGGCCGCACGCGCAAATTTATGCGTACGGTTTTCATTCATACGAAACGGGGCCGCGCGGCGTGTTTTTAACAATTCATTCCGCGGATTACAACGCCGGTCGCGTATTTCCCGTAGACCGGGCGGACGAGGATTACGAGCGCGCACTACGAAAATTTTCGCGTTGATTTACTTTGGACCGCGGGATAAAAGGTTGGGAACTATAATCGGGCCGGATTTCTGTTATCAGCGTATTTTCCGCGCGTGGCGCATCTTTTTGTTATGGGCGGCTCTTTCGGGTTTGCGGAATTTTCGTGTTTACCTCGGGAAATGCGTGGAAACTTGTTTTTCGGTGGGGTGTTTGATACTTTTAGGTTGACTTTAGGATAGGTTGAGTATTGTGTCTGATCGTGTGTAGGGTCGTGCTACTTGAAGTTTAATTCTACTTACAAGAGACTTTGTAAGAGAATTTCGTAATCGTTCTATGTTCTATACAGTACTAATTAAAAGCAACTCGATTGACAGTTTAAGTATCCAGTCAACAAGAAGGTACATACAACTCCAGATTATTAGCGCCCTTAACCCTTTGCGGACGAAGATTCTTTGAGATATAGAATATCGTCAGCAGATGAGGCTAAATTATATATCGATTGCTTAGATAATTGGAACAGGGAAACTAGGTACTGACCTACAGCTGTTTTAGCAATTAAATCATTTGTGACTTAGTGTTGCAAATATTAACATCTAATCTCGCCAAAATGACGTTCCAAATTTTCGGTCGACGCCCTGGGAATTTTTCCATTTCTCGCCGAAAATCTAAGGAAAATCGTAAGAAACGAGAACGCTGTCACCGCAGGAGCACAAAAGACTCCCCATTACTTCCAAACGGCAGCACAAGTGGCTATTCCCAAGGATCCGCATTCAATTTCAAAACCCAAACAAGCCCGTCGTAACGACGTCACCGTAAACAAGAGTCGTCGACAGGATCTTCAAAGTAAACATCTCGCTCCGGCACTCCGTCAAACGAGATTCCCACCGGCCCTTAACTGACTATCCAACAAATGGTAACAAGCGACCCGATTCCCGGCGCCGACTTCGGTCACGCGGGCGAGGCGGCGTTCGCACCGTGCTGGCCGTGATCGAGAGTTCCGTGCGTCGTCGGTGCCGCGCGACATTGTCCGGAGGCATGGGCGTCAAAGCTCGTGGAGCGGTTCCGCAGACCGCAGCCGACGCTGACGCCGCTTGCGACACTTGCTCGCTCGCTCGCTCCGCAATGTAACACGTGGCGTAAACGCGACGCGCTGACGTCTGCTCGCTGACGTCAGTGGACCCTGCACACGTCTGAAATAGAGAGTTAGAAGGGAAGTAGAGGGGGGGAATAGGGGAAGAAACAGGAGGAATAGATGGAGAGGAAAGGAGATGGAAGAGGCAAGTGAAAACAGGGAGGAGTCGAGAGGAAGAGGGAAGAGGGAAAAGACAAGTGGAGATAGGTGAAAGGAGAAGAGAGACGACGTAGATACTAGAAGATGGAGACCAACGGAGAAAGTAGAGAGGAGGAAGTTGAAAGAGAAGAGACAAGTGAAAACAGGGAAGAGACGAGTGGTGAGAGGGAAAAGGGAAAAGAGAAGAGACAAGTGAAGATAAGTAAAAAGAGAAAGGAGGACGTAGATACTAGAAGACCAGTCAATCAGTCATTTAGTCCCAACATTGGGTGGTCCTTCGAAAAACTCAGCATATACTCGAAGGTGCTCGTGACAATCGGAGTACTTTACAAGGAGAAACAAGTGAACAGAAGGAAAGGAATCGATCTTCTAGTATAGACGGAGACCAAAGGAGAAAGCAGAGAGAAGGAGAAAGCTGGAAGAAAAAAAAGACAACTGAAGATAGGTAAAAGGAGAGGAGAGATGACATAAACAGTAGAAGACGGAGACCAAAGGAGAAACAAGTGAACAGAAGAAAAGGAATCGATCTTCTAGTATAGACGGAGACCGAAGGAGAAAGTAGAGAGGAGAAAGCTGGGAGAGAAAAGAGACAAGTGAAAACAGTGAAGAGAGGAGTGGCAAGAGGAAAAAGGGAAAAGAGACGACATAGATAGTAAAAGACGGAGTCCAAAGGAGGAAGTACAGAGAAGGAGAAAGCTGGAAGAGAAAAGAAACAAGTGAAAAGAGGTAAAGGAACCGATCTTCTAGGTAAAGGACGCAGAAAATAGAAACAGAATGAAATGAGTGAAAAGAGCGGAGAGAGATGAAAGAATACAGAAGCGAGGAAACTAACTAAGAACTAAGCTAGCCAGAAAAGAAAAAGAAAAAAGCAAAGAGAATAGAAAAGAGAAGAAGCTAGAGGTTTCGAATAGGGCATCGTTTCGAAAGTCGTCGTTGTTCGGCCACGATCCGCGGAGAAAGCAGAACGCGACCAACACCGTGCGCGCTGCGAGGCGCCGTTCTGCAGTCGTCAGCGCCGCGAGCGGAATGACAGAAGTTTTGTTCGCCCCATCCGCTTCCCCTCGTTCTCGGTCGCATTTGAATCGCAAATCCCGCTCAGTCATTGTTGCCTTCCGACACCGAACGGATACGCAACCAACCGGAATCTCCGAATTCTCTGTTCAACGTTGACTTTGACGGGAATTAAAAGGTAGCTTCCGGTTGCTTCGAGCCACTGCCTCGTGTTACAAGGTACACCGAATTACGCGCGTCATATCGCGGTTGCATATTGGGGCGCTAGCGTCTAGGGCAAGTGGAAATACCTTGCACTGGTCAGACACGATGAAAGAATCGTTTTGAAACGCAGCGTATATGCTGGATTTTTGAAGGTAAATTGTGTTCTATGATTTAGTATATTTATGTTTCAATTCTAAGGACAAAGCAACTATGATAATAAAATTCTGTTCAGCTTAATTACGAAGAAAGGTATTTATTAACACAAATAAATTTTATTCTCTATCCCACTGAATACATTAAATTTATTAACGCAAGAAGTTAATTAAAAGTTAATTCCGTAAATACTCGTAACATTATTTCGCCATTCTATGAAGCAGAAAAATCAACAGCAACATACTAATTAAACCCACTGAAATCCCTGCCCGCATTCCCCGGTCCAAATTAATCTCAATAACACAGCAAATACTGTTCCAAAAGAAGCGTCTCATTCCACGGTCCCCTCGGCGGAATGTATTTAATTATTCATGAAGCGATGCAACGCTTTACCCGCGAACAGAAATATCTTCTCCGCTCGTAAGAGTCGCTTCCGGTGGCGGGGCCACGACGGTGTCCCGGTTTCCCCGGAAATCTGGCATTGAACTTCGTACCGGGTGTCCTCCCGGCCGCAATTACTCTCCACGCGAAGTTATGTCAAAGGAATTCACTTGTAATTTACGCGCGTCCTTTGTTCCGTGGATTTTCGGCAGGGGCGCGGGCGAAATCGCTTGAAATTCCGCGGCGTTAATTCCATCCTGTGTACATTCGCTGCTCGCGGCTGTGCCGATCATCCACTGGCTAAAAGCGTACTAACTGTACTCGGTTTTCATACATTTTCGTTGTCGATTGAATCGCTTGACGAGGAATTTCCAATGCTGCGAACACGATTCGTTTTTATGATGGTCTTGAAAGGCTTGGGGAGCTTTGAGCTTTGAACGATTCACTGAAATCGTATTTTCGCTTGTTTACTGTCGCAATCTAGCAAGGTCTTTAAGACTTTCAAGACTTTCAGGATATTCAAAACTTTCAAGACTTTCAAGACATTTAAAACTTTCAAGACATCCAAAACATTCAAGGCTTTTACATTTTTAAGACTTTCAAGAGGTCCAAATGACTTTTAATAGTTTTAAGAGCTTCAAGAGATTCAAAACTTTCAAGACTTTCAAGACATTCAAAACTTTCAAGACTTTCGAGGCATTCAAAACTTTCAAGACGTCCAAAAAATTCAAGCTTTTTATACTTTTAAGACTTTCAAGACATCCAAATGACTTTTAACACTTTTAAGACCTTCACGAGATTCAAAACTTTCAAAATTTTCAAGGCATTCAAAACTTTCAAGACTTTCAAGGAATTCAAAACTTTCAGGACATTCAAAGCATTCAAGACTTTTACACTTTTAAGACTTTCAAGACATCCAAATGACTTTTAACACTTTTGAGACCTTCACGAGATTCAAAAATTTCAAGACTTTCAAAACATTCAAAACTTACAAGACTTTCGAGGCATTCAAAACTTTTAACATATTGAGACTTTTAAAACCTTTAAGACTTTCAAAACTTTCCAAACTTTCAGAACATTCAAGACTTTTAATAGTTTTAGTTCTATCGAACCATTCAACGCTCAAAACTCACCAAATCTTCCAGGACGTTTCATAGAATCGAATCACGTCCGGAACAATTCGAATTTTCCGTCACTACAGATTCAAAGCGATTCTCGATCTACCTACCGTTCCGCAGTCCGTCGAAACCCGCGCGATAGTTCTGCCGCGCGAAAACAGCCGGAAAAACGCGAACGTAAGTGGCAAATGATATTCGGGCGGGGATTAACCGGGTCGCGGCAGCTACAGCGGGTCGTGCTCGATCGCGGGGACGGCCTCGCAATTAAACCGCGATCGATCGCCGCGACGTTCCGACGGAATTTCAATTTTGACCAACGCGGGCCCGCGTTTTCACCCTTTTTCCCCCCTTTTTTTCATTAGCGCCCGCCGCTCGGAAAATCGCCCGGCGCTGATTAAACCCGAACGAGTTATGAAAAATTAATGTACCCGTCAGTTTTTACCGGGGTTCTTCCTAATTATCGTGATAATGGCGACGCCGAAACGTATCGCCGGGAAAATGGTCGCGGAAATGATGCAGCTGCGCCAACTTTTTGTCGCTTTTTCCGAGCCGCCATTCGCCCGGTCTGAACAGCTCTTAAATATTTTCGGCTGCACCGAGTAATACATTTTTATGTTGACAGCCGGCCGTTTTTATCGGAGAGGTTCAGCGGCGTGTTTCATTGTGAATAACGCGAAACATCGGCTGAACGGATCGCACCGAACACATGAGACTTTTCCCGGATTTGTTTGGCGATAGGGTATTTTATGTTTTCAAGGACGTTGGACGATGATCATAACATTAAACAACCTTAGAACAGAATGGAACATGTCAATTTTCTTCGATCCCAATGCGAAGGATCCGTCGCAGTCACAAAAGTGAGACGAAAAGTCTAAATTAGACGTTTAATTCACTTTCATCCTCTGAATCATCGCGCGTCCGAAACTCTCATATTTCCCGGAACGGACTCCTCCGAGATAAAATCAGTTCCAGCACCCCGAATCCTTCCATCGACATGACAGCCAGAAATTGGAGCATAATGAACGAACAGGAATAATTAATTCCCATTCACCCGACCAAAAATACCCCGTATATTTCAGAACGCTCCGCTCGCATGCCACGGATAAAATTCGACGCGGGGAAGAACGGGAATTTTTCATTCCTGAGAAATGGATCGTTCGAGCAACTCGAAAGCCGATTTAATTGGAACAGGAAGTTCCGAACTGAAAACATTTAATCCCCCGGTGAAAGGGTTAAAGAACCAGAGCGCAGTTGCAGCGGCATCGAGCCTGTGATGAATAGATCCGCTTCCGGCGATGTATTCGATGCCAGCCAGGTTGGACGGACGAAGCTTGAGCAGAGAACAGTGGACGCTTCGAATCCGGCATTCGGTCGCGTTAATACACGCTCGCACACGCGTGTTAAAGCGGATTGCACGCTGCACACGGAGACCGGCGTCCGCCGAGTTTGGTTCGTTATGACCAATCGTTCGTTTCGCTACGTTTCCCTGTGAACACGCGATTTTCGGGGCCCGTTGTCTCTTCTTCGTTGCCTCTGCTACCCTTCCTGCCTTTTTGCGTCGTCTAATTGCGAAAATACTCAGCTATGCTGCTGAATAACTGTGACTACCCTCGTTACAAACTCCAGACGACGACTTAACAGCAGAATTTGCATTTCTGAACCTGTTTAGAATAAACAGATAGGAATAGAAGTTCTAAGAAGGAATTTGCAATTCCAACGACATTTCGTAAGAAAGAGCTAGGCAATAGTTTAACCATAAGATTTGAAATTCTACTGTTTACAATAAACAACTTAGAGATAGTAGTTGAAATATAACTTCTAACTCCAACGCCACTTCGAATCAAGATGATCTAGAGATAATAATTTGAAGATAAAGCGTTCGATTCGAAGCCCAACTCAAACGACGAAAATTGAAAAAGCTACTTAAATTCTCACTTCTATGGTTTCATCTTTACATCAACACGCGAATGTCAATTTTCAAGTAACACACTTTCCAACAGAACCGCGCATTCAAGAGTGATCTTCTAACGTGTATCTAAACGCGTCGACGGTGTCCCGCGTTTCCAAATTTCGAGCGTACCGATACGAGGATCGCGGCGCGTTACGGGGAAACAGCGGGCGGCGTTTGACGCGGCGCGGGCTATAATTCGTCGTCGAGCCCCATAAAACAGCCGCGCGGAAACGCCGCATAAAAGGAGCGAGTCGACAGAGAAATATAAATTCGCGGTAATCCGGCCGGGGGACGAGCGGAATTTTTCATGCGGCCGAGATGGCGAACGTGTCGCGCGCGCGGAGCAGCCCGGTACGCGGCCGCCGCGCACCGTATTTTCCAATATTTCCGAAAATATGTAAGACATTCGCACGTCGTCCCGCGGCGGTCCACATTTTACGTGCCGCGTGCGCCGAATGACGACCCCGTAAAGAACTCGTCGGGCAAATTCGGAATTATAGGGGGTACGTGTCGCCAGCCCGCGGCGCCGGTGAATTTCGGAGCAGCTATCGGAACAAAGAGCGCCGCGAATTAACCCTTTCGCGAGTGGGAATGCGTGCGAGGACATTTTGGTGAGAGTCATCGGAGAAGAACATTTTCGTGCGTGATAGAGAGTCGTGTGTTGGCCTTCGTGGTATTAAGTTGTACTTTTACGTGTTGTCCATATTGTTTCTTTATCTCATTAAATACATATACATTGTTTCCTAATCCTCTTTTTACTGAAGATCCACATTTTCAATATCTATAATAATAGTAGCCTCACTATAAACTTGGGGGCTCACTATAATAATAATAGCCAACACTACAGTACAATATCACATAACAAGTCACAAGAACCAAGTTTACCTTAGCACCTACTCATTTCCTAAGCTTCGTTCCCGATCATTCGGGTGGTCGAGAAGTATGAGTTTATAAGTCGGCCCTCACGTGCAAACGCCTACGAGGCTCGAACACCCTTAATCACGAGTACCTAACAGAAAGTGTACCGATCACATTACAAAGAATGCACAAGCTCCCAAATTTGTCGATAATCATTTCGACACGCTCGACGTTCAAACAAACGTGGGAAGAGGAATAAAAAGGTACATCCCGAGGAGAGCGGCGTTATTCCCGGGCGCGGTCCGCCGCTGCCTAAAGCCATCGTTTAGCGGCTGTTCGCGAGGCGAGGGAGACCGGCGCCGGATGAGAAAATTGGATCGCTCCCGCGGTCCTCGCGGCCATAGCCGTCCCCCGAACGTTTCCCAGACACTCCGCGTCGACTTTATTCCAACATTTCGCGACGTTATTTTATTTAACCCGCGTCCGACTCCGGCCCGATTGAATTATTCAAATTCCGTTCCCCGTTGCCCTTGACTTCCTCGCGCACCCCTTTCCCGTGGCTCCATCGCCGCTGCACCTCCAGCACCTCACCCTCTCCCCACCTTTACGTCTCCTTTCTCTCCGGAGATTTTCCTTCTGACGATTTCCACGAGCATTTCCATCGGAGTTCTGGCCTCGTAGCTCGGCAAAAGTGGTTCGCCCGTAATGCCGTGGGGCTCTCACACATCCGGGCGAGAGAGGGACGCAGCGAGAGGGTTCTTTCGAACGAAATACGAAGCGTCACGGCAGCCCCGAAGTAGGTGTAGCTTCGTGTAAGATTGGAAAAAGGGGTGTGCACCAGGGACTGGATGCTGTGTGCCTCCGGCTCGACTCTATCTTTCCTTTCTACCCTCTCTCTCTCTCTCTCTCTTTCTCTCTCTCTGCGGGAGGAACCATCCGGCCACGCTGATATTTACTGTCTTCCAACGGTGAATAAGTTTAAATGGTAAACAGGAAATGGCGAATTTAGGATATCGCGGATTGAGGAGCTTTGAATTGGGACGAGCGACTTCGGGCTGGGATTTTTCTTCTCGAAAAGTGTCGATGTGCAGATGATTGTATGTGGATTTTTTATTGCGAGGCTTATTGATGTAATGTTAGTGGATCGGCGATGGTATGAATAATGGATCATTCGATAATGTGTTTAATTGTAGATTAACGTTGCTTGTTTTGATTTATTAATTGTGGATTATGATTAATTCGGGTATTTTGAAGTTATTTGTTGATGCGAAATGTATTGGATTGTAATGATCGTAGAATCGTATTTCCGGGGGATGAAATATACGAGTTTTCTCTAGTTTCCAGAGATAAAACGAAATATTGCGCGCCCGTATCAATCTCAGCTATCAATACCCCGCGACGCAGATTAGGAAGCACTTCCGCAGCACTAATTCCGCGTTACACAGAAATCCATCCTCCGCGTCAAAGCTACCAGCCCGAAAGCCCCGCGTTTCGAGAGACCCGAACGGTTCTCCAAACTACCGCCCGCTGACGCGACTCCGGGCTTAATCCGCCCTAATTTCCACCCTCCAGTGATCCCGAAAGAAGCGCGAAACGTCCAAACGTCCCGAAAAAAAATCCGGAAACTCTCCCCGATTAGCGGAAGTCCAAAAACTCGGATATTTCCCGCGTCTCTGAAAGCTTCGATGAAAAACGTTGCCTAGACCCGATGAAAATCTCGCGACGATCACGATCGATCAGCCGTATCCTCGCGATTTCCAGTTCATAGACTACCAGGATGAACTTCTCGCGAGCAGGAATGCTAGAGGATGTTGTAAAAAGCTCACTGAATCAACACTGGCTGTATAAAACTTCACACACTTCAATCCATCATCCCTAGAAGAATCCATGCTCTACTTAGAGATTAAATCTCAGAGATTAAATATTTAAAAACAGCCAATCGCATACTCCTGCAACGACACTAATAAAAATCGACAAACCCATTATCCAACTAACGTCCACAAACCTAATGTCCACTCTTTATCAAGTAAACACTCATCGAAACGTCTACTCAATCGAAACAATTCCCTGAATAAACCAGAAACTAAAACGTCGAACTTCCTCGTAACGCTGCATCTTCCATATCTCGCGAATCCAACAAAATTCGGCGCGTCCGATATTCCAACAGGAAAATGAATGTTGAAGTTCCGTGAAAGTATCGCCCGAATTCGCGTGACGCGGCAGTCAAAGTGTTAATCCGAAGGGCCCCGGCCATTCATTACCCGAGGAAAAGAGGAGCCGGCCGGAGGAAGTGGCGTGGCCGGAAGCCGGGACAAAGTTTTTCCGACGGCAAATTGAACGCGGAGTCCGGCAGTGACGCGAAATTACGCGAGTCGCTTTTATCGGCGGCCACTCAGCGTGAATCGCGCGCGCCCGTGTTGGGTATCCGCGGGTTCGTCTTTCAAAGGGATTACTTTGCCGCCCGCGCGCGCGCGAGCGCGGCTTTAGTAGGACGTAATCGTGACTCCGGGCCCGGCTAAATATCCGTCTAATGGCCGCCGGCCGGGTTTTCAGCTACTTTTCCCCTTTTGAATGCGAGCCAGCCCCGCGAAGTAGGCCGGGACTATATGAGCCGCCCCCGAACCACCGCCGCCGAGCTGTTCTTCTCTTATGTCGCCGTCCGTCGCCGCGCCAAGGACCGTCCGACATATTAACGTCACGTGTCCTAGACGCTTTAATACGTCAGACTTCGCCGGAGCCGGCCGCGAACTTTCCACCGTGATTAAAACCCCTGACCGCGCTGATAAAACGCGACGGCGATACAGCCCGTAGACGTAGCGAATTAACGGGTCATCCTCGCTTGTCACGCCGGAGCGTTCTTGGTTTGGATTTCGTGAGATTTTTGTGTGTAATCGTTTCACGCGTTGCTTTAGTGTTTGTTGGAGGGGTTTGCATTTTTATGGAATTGTGCTTGGAGTTTTGATTGTTGGTTTTGTTTGAGTAGCGATTTGGTGGTTGGTAGGTTGAGCGTGGTAAGGAAATCTTAGTGGAGGTCCTTTTGTGAGTATTTTGAAGTCAGAATTACAACTCAAAATATGGAAGCTGGTAATAGAAATAGGATTGAGATATTTGAAGCGTTAAGATGATTCGATGATTCAAATGTTTCAATTGAAATCCTCCGTATCTATTCCACGAAGAAATGAAAACCTCTAAAGCTCAAAACATAAAAGCTGGCAATAGAAAAAGGAAGATTGAGATATTTGAAGCGTTGAGACCTCCAACTTTGATTCAAATATTTCAATTGCAATCCTTCGTGTCTATTCCTTGAAGAAATGAAAACCTCTAAAGCTCAAAACATAGAAGTTAGCAATAGAAATAGTATTATTAAGAAATTTGAAAATTTAACACCTTCAACTTTGATTCAAATATTTCAATTGCAGTCCTCCGTGTCTATTCCTGAAGAAATGAAATCCTCTAAAGCTCAAAACATAGAAGCTAGCAATAGAAACAATATTATTAAGAAATTTGAAAAGTTAACACCTTCAACTTTGATTCAAATATTTCAATTACAATCCTTCGTGCCTACTCCACGAAGAAATGAAATCCTCTAAAACTCAAAACATAGGAGCTAGCAATAGAAACAGTAGTATCGAGATATTTGAATCCTTAAGACCTTCAACATTGATTGAAATGTTTCAATTGCAATCCCCCGTGTCTATTCCACGAAGAAGATTGAAATCGTCGATAGATTTCACTTTCACAGACCCGCCTCTCGAAGATCACAGAATTTCCGAGATCGCGCGGACGATATCCTAATTCCGGCCGTCGATTCCGCCGGTAACCGGCGGCCATTCAATTCCTCCAGTATTCCATGGTGCCCGTAGCCCGCTGTCCTGTCACCGAATTCACAAAGAAAGCCCGACGGTCTCCCCTCTATCAATCAGAGTCCTTGTGTGGCGGCACGGTACACACCGAATCCGCGCGCCGTCACACACGGCCGAAGGAAAAACGCGGACGCGACGTGCGGACGGTGGCCCCCACACCCCCATTATTCGAACCGTTGAACGAGACGCGTGCAACGGCCGCCGGTGAACGTTAATTATCGGCGGAATGGCGAAAGGGAATGATTCATGGCCGTCGAACGGAGTGCCTCGCGGAGACACAGGGACCCGTGATCGTGTGCGCGACGCAAACATTCTGTTCCGCGCTTTCCAGTGAATTCCTTCCGATCCGGAACGGTTCCGTCTGTGTTTGCTCGGAATTGATTTTTGAAAAAGGCAAATATTTTATCTTGCTGGGTTGCACGGGTGAGATAAGTAATGGGTGGTACGATAATGATACAATGTGACAGTGATGAATATTAATATAATAGAGTAACAGAATAATGAAATAGTAATAAGTAATGGTATAATGAAGTGAGAAATAAGATATTGTAATGATAGATGATCGTGTGATAATGATAAAGATGTCTAGTACTGGATTTGGCAATGATAATATAATAGAATAATAAAATGCAATAGTCATAAATAGTAGTATAATAAGTAAGAAACAAGGAGATGTAGTAATGATAAATAATAATGTGATAATAATAGAGATACCTAGTATTGAATTTGGCAATGATAATATAATAGAATAATAAAATATAATAGTCATAAACAGTAGTATAATAAAGTAAGAAACAAGGAGATATAGTAATGATAAATAATAATGTGATAATAATAGAGATATCTAGTATTGAATTTGGCAATGATAATATAATAGAATAATAAAATATAATAGACATACACAGTAGTATAATAAGTAAGAAACGAGGAGATATAGTAATGATAAATAATAATGTAATAATAATAGAGATATCTAGTACTGGATCTGGCAATGATAATATAATAGAATAATAAAATGCAATAGTAACAATAGTATAATAAATAAGAAGCTCTAATAATAGATAATAATGGGATAACAATAAAGATATCTACCAGGTTGTCAATAGAAATTTTACTCTAATGTATAATTGAAAATCGATAACGATCAACGAACAATAGCTTCCTCCCAAGGTGAAATAAAAAGATCCTTCATTAACGCACCCAATAAACGGCACACCCTGTGCATATCTCCTCGCGCTCCAGTTATTCCTAGTCGCGTTCCCCGAATCCGGATTTTAATTGCGGAAGTTAACTAACTGGGCCGCTTAAATTCGGTCCGGTTTTCAAAAGCCCAGCTGAGAACACTGTTCCCCGGCGCTCTTCCCGCGGGGGCGAATGAAAGGAGGAGGTGTGAAAAGATAGAAGGCCGAGCCGGGACCAGGCAAACGTTCACGGTCTCCGGAGCTTTGAAGAATTAGGAACGGAAAATAATTAGGGACGACGGTTCGTTTTTCTTGCCCGGAGTCTCTCTGTGAATTGTTTAACTCGCCTCTGCTCGGGAATCGGAGAGTCACCGGCGATTCAAGGGTTGCGCCTTTAGTATTCGAGAATCGCCGAGAATCGTTTAACCACTTGCGGTGGCAACGATGTCAACTCCACAGGATCTCGCACGAAGAATTTTGTCTTCGCCTGTTATATACAGATACTGTAGTATCTAGAATTATTTAGCGTAGGTTAAAGTATTGTAGGATGAATGGTTCGTTGTGCGTGCGTAAGGGCGACCAGGTCGTATTGCGACGGACCGGCGCCGGGATGATTGGAAAATGGTGTGACTGCGTTTAGAAAATCTCGAGTGGCTGAAAGAATGCGAGGAAGAGTGTCTGGAACCGAGCGACTGGACCGCGAGAAAAGCGTGTACGCGACTGCGTGAATTTTGACTATGGACGAAAGATGCGAGTGAGAGGGGTGCAAGGGTGAGAAAGACAGAGCGAATGGGGGTGTGCGTTAAAAGCGAGTGGGAATGCGTGCGAGAAGGACATTTTGGTGAGAGACAGCGGAGAACATTTTTGTGCGTGATAGAGAGTCGTGTGTTGGCCTTCGTGGTATTAAGTTGTATTTTTACGTGTTGTCGATATTGTTTCTTTATCTCATTAAATACATATATATTTATTCCTAATTCTCTTTTTACTGAAGATCCGCCTCTTCAATATCTATAATCATAGTAGCCCCACTATAAACTTGGGGGCTCATCCGGGATCACTATAATTCTGTGTATTAGTAATTTCGTACAAAGTGATGATATTTTAAGATATTTTGGAACGTCACGACGTGCATAGCACGTCTTTCCATCGCAAGTTAAATCATTTCATCTCGGTAAAACGGAGATTTTATTTTTACGAATGATTCAAAGAGAATAACTTACGTTTGAACGTATGCAAATATATATTCCATGTTCCAGTACTCGGTTGTCATTGATTTATCGTTTAATCCAACGTTTGGACACGCCTTTTCGAAAGTATCAGTGATTCCGGTTCGGTTTCGAGAGATTTTTAGGGAATTCTCTCGATCCAGGGAACACGCTCGACGCCTTGCGCGGCCGATGATAACGCTTCGTAGAAGTGAAACACTCACCGGCGGTTTTTTGAATATCGAAACGAATCCGGTGCCCGGCCCGAGCCGGTTTTATTTAAAAATCAACGATACAGATCGTTTTATTGGCGTGACGGGCACCGCCGCAACGGAAGAATGGAATTTATTTGGTCAAGTAAATATTTGCCATACTAAATATTTAAAGCGTGCGGCGTGTACTGTTCCGATCGAGCCGAGTATTCGGCACAGTCGATCGCCGCGGTGTACCGGCCTGTTTATTCGAGAGTTTTCGTATAAAAATACCGAAGCCGAGGATGAACAAACGTTCCTAATTATTCCCCCGCAAACGTGTTGGCTGAATCGTCTGATTAAATTTTGTTATTACTTTGTAATAAACATCCCTTCGCGCTTAAACGAAGAAACAAACTTTTAGTAGAAAATGATAGTTCCTCGTCAAAAACAACATTGCCGTGTTTGTCAAGTAAACAGAGTTCTTCGGGAAACATCAGAGTTATTAAATTATTGGCTATCCCATCTGAATCGTTGCTCCATAAATCTATCGATTACCGAATGCCTTCCTGTGTATTCTGTCTGATCATTCGGCGCTAATTCTACTTACTGAAACTTCTGCACTTGCTAATTCGATTATCTACCATTCAATTGCTATTCAAATACTGTTTATCTAGTATTCAACTACTATTCAACCACTAATTCCAACGATCGCTCTCAACATCGCCTCACGTTAACTCACAAACCAATCAAACACGATCTCCTTCAATTACTAAACATAATAACCACTCATACTTCACTAAAAAGAATATCCTACAATTCAGCATTCCCAAAAACACAAAAATCCACGAATACTATCGTATCGCCTCACGTGAACTCACAATCAACCACAACCCCCTTCAATTACTAAACATACTAACCACTCCAATTTTGTTAAAAAGAATATCCTCGAATTCAGCATTCCCAAAAACACAAAAATTCACGAATAATGTCGTCACATTCGAGCGAACGCTGCACATAGAATAAAAAATCCCAAGGGAATCTTGAACTCCTTTCCTCAAAACTCCAGGAGCTTCCAGAGGACAGTTGAAGAAATTAGCCTCGAGGACGGCCATTACGCAGCGTCTCGATACAACACGCCATTCGAAAGAATGCCGCGAGGTGGGAGCGGCGGCCCCCCTCGAGCTGCTCAGCGCCGCGGGGACGTTCCAATTAAATTGCAAATTAAAACGCATATTTTATTCGAACGTCGCCGGTGCCGCGGGGACGCCGCGCCGCGGCCGCAAGGTAAACCAGGCGAGATGGACGACCGGTGGCGCAGCAGGAATTAAGTTGGCTGGCATCCCCCTTTTTTCGTTCGTGCTCGCCGCTACCCCTCGCCGCAACTACCATTCGACTCGTCGAACGTAATTTCGTCAATGATTCCGCCAAACTTCGGCGAGCCGGGGCCAAATCAAATTTCCACCGCGCGCTGGCCGCGATACGTCGGACCCCTCCGGAATTCCCTGCGGAATGAACTCCCTGCGGCGCCTCCTTGGAACTAGGAAGCGTTCGCGGCTTTTCTTCTTACTATTTGCTTTGTTCTCGGGTAATAAAGCTATTAAGTTAGCGACTCGAGGGCTGTAGAAGTGATTACTATTCGCCTTGTTCTAGCCAACCGAGACGATTAAATTAGGGGATTGGTTCTAGAAATGGTTAGAACACTCTGTTGTCTAACTATAATTACCTGCAAACCGTAAAACTGTTTAGCGAAGTTATTAAGTTGTCTCTAAGATCGACTGCAGGAGCGATTAGAACGAATACTTAGAACAATTATACGATCAGAATATTCTCGCCGATATTCCGAGGAGCAGAACACAGCGACGGAAAACCACCGGCGAAGCAGAGATTCCTGAAACCTAGCCGCGGAAGGAAATCTACGCTCCGAGTAATAACTATAAGTATTAATCCAACGACGCAAAAAATCTAAACCGATCCACCAAAACGCCGTTTCACGTTCGAGTGCCGTTCGAAGACGGAGCGCCGTTCCGGCTCGCGGCAAGAAAATTCCGGGTAATATTCAGAAAAAGTCGCGGCGCATTCCCGCGGGGACGGCCATCGAGATATATCAAATTCTCCAATAATCGTTCGCGGGGACTTCCGTTTCGCCAGCTGGAATTCCTCGTAAACGAGACGCCGCCGTCGCTCGTTCCCTTTACTCGTTACTCACGGCCCGCTCCTCGGGCTTGTGCGTCCCGGCCATGATGGCGGTGGCAGCCATTCCGGTCGACGACGCGCGGCGGACGCCGCTGTCATCCGCAAGCGCTAATGCGGCTGGAAAATGCTAAAGGGCGAGCGTAACCGGCGAGATAAAACCGCGGCTGGTCGTTACTTATTCACGGACGACGCCGCGGATGCGACCGCGAGTCGCGTGCGCGCCGTGAACCCGCGATATCCGCCAGCTCCTCGCTGATTCTCCACTTTTAAATGTTTCACGCGGACCAGGAGACGCGGGAATTGGCTGGGAACTTAGTAACGTTCGCTTTTTGAGATTACGTCGGTCGTCCGGTGCAATTCGATCGCAGGAAACACTCGCGAATCGGATTCGTTTGAGGTTTCGCGGGTGAAACCGAGGTTTCAGCTGTGAGATTTCATTTTTGTTGCGGCAGTTCTTGTACGAGATCAGTTGAAACTGGAAATTTGATGTTGACAGCTTCGTTGTATCTTAGGCGATGCGAAGATTGCGTTTCTGTGTTTCATTAATTTCAAGCTTAACCCTTCGCGGACGAATGTCGGTGTTTTGCTGAGATCAAACTTCGATGTTTCGTATACCGAGTTGCGAGCAAATGATCTATTCGAACAGCAAGGAATTAGTTTCCTTATTTTCTATGATTTTAGTACTTAGTGTTCAATTCAGCAGAATCTGCGAAAGGTTCTGTGGCGACCGAAAAGCTGCCTAACACTACTGGTTTTTTCTTTTTCACTTTCTACCGTTGTAACTGTTCCTCCACGCGAGTCTGCTTCGTACAATCGCTCATTTGGTGACCAGACCCTTGCAGGCTTAGAAATTTTCCACTTTTCATTACACATCTCTTTACTCGCCGTTTCACCGTTATCCTTCTTCTCTAGCTTTCGAATCTTTCCTCTTCTTCTCGATCTTCTCCTACTTTTCCATCTTTCTTTCTTTCTTCAGTATATATTTTCCGACGAGAGTCTAGCGACTCTGATTCTTCTGCGCGCGTTACTTACATCACAAATCTCCGCGACACCGACGTCAATAAACACGAGGAAAGTATTTCTATAATTCATTTTGTTTGTCTTCACCTCCACAGTTTTGTATACAACAATCTTCGTAAAGGGTTAACTATGAAGAATAGAAGCTAAAATCGCCTTGATCAAACTATTCATCTCGAAAGAGTTTCTCCAACAATTCTGTGGCATTTGAATGTTTTATTTTTTAAAAAACAATCTTAAAACTACGATACTACAATACTGCGAAACTCGAATATTCGAAGACCTTCAACCTCTACCCTCCCACACATCCCGAAGCTATCTCCCAATTCCTAACTATGAAAAGAACACAGCTAAAATCACAATTCCCAAGCGAGGGCAATCGGTCAAGCCGGCAAACCGAGTCAAGCGACGCCGCTAAAAGGGACATTCCGCGGGCGCGGCAATGATTACGGCGGCTGCAATTAGAATAAATCTCTAGGCAGCTAATTGCCCTATTTATTCGGGGCGCGGGTCGCCGCAGCCGCGACCGCGTCCCGCGCCAAGGAATCATTCTTGTCGTCGTCGTCTTTCCCGTTTCAACGCGCGCGGATCGTCCGCGGGGGAGCGGCCGCCGTGTTTGCCCGGTTTGATTATTTCGTTCGCGTTGTTTGTCCGTCCGTTTGTCCCGTTGTTTGCCTGTTTGCCGGACAAATCCGTGGTAGCGGCTTACGATTGCGCGGCGGCGGGCCGCGGGGCGAGGAAAGTGGCGGCGGCGGCGGCGCGCTTAAGCGCGACGGGAACGAGTGTCGTTACCGGATGTAATGCCTCCGAGTGCAATTGTTCGTATTACGGCCGGGCCGATGCTGATGGCGCTTTGAACGGTGTCCCCGGTGGATGTAAAGATGTCCTCCGCGTACTCTACCGCCGCCGGGTTACGGCCACGCTCAATGGACTCTCCCAGCGGTGAGTTACGCCCGTGCCCAGTTTGCGGTTGGTTTATAGGTTTAAATAAAATTAACGCCGCCCGAAGTAATCGGGACACCCAGGTTCCGGGGTCGTTTGGCCGGGATAATTCTCTGGAATTCGAGTCGCGCCGGTCTGTGGGGCTAATGAAAGTTCTGATCGTTCTTTTCGTTCTGATTGCTGACTACCGACGGGACGACTGGAATCGTAGGTTTCGAGGATTCAGGGAAATGAGTTTCTGGGACTTCTTTCCATGGTTCTTGGTTTGGGAATGTTGAACAGTGTGGAGGAATAATGGGGATTGAAGGTTGGAGTAATAGTGGGAATAGGTTAGAGAGGAGTCAGTCATCTATGACGTTTCTGTTACTTGAAGACAATCGTAACATGCAAGATAACCGGTGTCGAATGTTTAACACGTTCTATGCTTATGAACTACATTGATTTTTTCAATAGAATAATAAGTTATATTCAGGTTTTTGGTAATTTTCATATATTTTGATATAGTTTCTTTGTTTTCACTGTTTTGCAACGTACACCGCTATCCGTGACCGTGTATCCATTAATATTTTCTTACAAAAATTGGCGTGTACCACATGTGGTACACGTGGCACGGAACGTGTTAATAACGTAACGAAAGTCGATAATAGTGCAGCAAGGATTGCAACGCGAAATAATAGACAATGTCCCTGATTTTCATGGACAAGATGTTCGTGACGCTCGACGTGTTAAGAGACTGGAGAACAGCAGGAAGAATGTTGGTAAGACTGAGGAGTAATATCGCAGTACGTCTCAAACACGGAATGCCCCGAGTTATTGTCCAGTTCCGCAGGCTTTACATTTATGCATGAGCGTAGCAGCGGTTTTACATCCTCCAAAGGAACATCGGCGCTACCATTTAGTGCGGTCACGAAGATCGCTGATTTATAGTTAAACAGAAATACTACGGCGTGGATGACTATCAATTTCACCTTTAAGAAGCCGTCACGCCACGTTCTCGACGGCGAAAGGGCGCGGATAAAAATCGATGGCTACCTTTTTATTATCCAACTGTCGCATCGCCGGTCTCCGAGGCGAGCAACGGGATCGAATCGATCCCTATTCTCTTACACACTTCCGAATTCCCTGGCACACTTACCTATGCTGCCCTAATTTCTCTCGCGGTATGATCGAATAAAACAGAGTGGAAAAACCGGAGTACCCCGGAAGCGACGTAACGCGAACAATGAAGCTCCGCGGCGCGGCATCGAGGCTGAAAAATTTTCAACGGGCCAGCATCGGATTCGATCACGGATCATCGAGTAAGCGGCGGATTATGGAGCGCATTTTACGCCGGGCTTGTCGTGCTCGCTCGCTTATCTGCGGGATATAAATGTTTCTATGCAGGCGGGCAACACGCGTGAAAAAATTCGCCATTATACGGGCGGGAGATACGCATTCGATGTCAGCTGCATTCGTCGCTGATTTCTAGCTATTCTATTTTTTCCCCTCGGCTTTTATCTCTTTCACTTTACCTTTTTCCCACATATTTCCCCTCTCTTTCGCTATCTCTCGCTTTGTCCTTCTTTTTCCTCCCATTCTCCCTCTTTCTTCAATTTTCCTCTTTTCCTACTTTATTCTTATACCTTTTTCTCTCTCACTTGTTTCTTCTCTATTTTTTACTGATTTTTCTTTTTACTTCTCTCTTTTCCTACTTTATTCTTATACCTTTTCCTCTCTCACTTGTTTCTTCTCTATTTTTTACTGATTTTCCTTTTTACTTCTCTCTTTCTGTTGCTCTCTTTTCTATCCTTTCCCCTTTCCCTCGTCTACTCCTCTATCCTCTCCTCTGTATAAGGATTTATTTGGTCAATAATAATTTATTTCGTCGTCAGCACAAACTTCGTCTCGATGCAGACGCTCACCAACTGCCCTTGCACCTTTCTTCCTTTTTCGTCGTTCAAAAACGCATCGCAGAGCAGTCTCCCTCGAATACACATACACGCACTCGCATCCTTATAATACGCACGTTGCATATTTCCTTACATCTGTTCCTTCCTATCTCCTGCATTTCGTAGCTTAGTCTATTTTCTCGTCTCTCTCCTTCCCTCGAGTGCACCACGGACACGCGGCGATCCTTCCCGCAGCTCCGTTTCCATTTCAATTTTTCTCGCGAATTCATTGTTTATCCTCCATCTGGTGTCCATCGATCGCTCAACCTCCCTCGCGGAGGAACGAGCAACGCCGCGGCCGAGCTTCGGGACTGCCGCGCCGGTCCCATCCGCCGAAATCGGGATTAACTCGTTGCGCGCTTTAAATAGCGCGAGACGCGGCGGACGCATAAATTTCCGTACGGACCGGGGCAAATTGGATTGCTTAGCCGCCTACTCTCGCGGAATATTTAGACCCTTCGAGGATTTACCGCGCTCGGGAAGTAGGAAAAGTGCGGGGCACGAGGCTCGCCGAGTTCCGTCTTTTCGGGAAAGTTACGATTCGGAGCGAGGCTGCCGTCTGTTTTGCTGCCGGTTCATTGTAGCATTCTCCTGTTATTTATCGCCTTGTCACGGGCCGGTTCCTGCTCTCTTTTCAGGGAAAACGCGGGGAAGATCGAGTGGCAGTTAATAGCTGAACTTTGAATCCTTAAGGGGAGATTTTCTTAACCAGTTAACACGTTCCGTGCCACGGGAACTTCGGTTATATTTTGCTCATGAACTATACTGATTTTTTCAATGAAATAAGTTATATTCGAGTTTCTGCTCATTTTTATATATTTTGATATCGTTTCTTTATGTTTTCACTGCTTCGTATACCGCCGACTGTGGCCATGTATCCGTTAAAAATATTTTTGTACAAACATTGGCGTGTACCGTGTGTGGTACACGTGGCACGGAACGTGTTAAGTGTGGAATTTAGTTTGAAAAATATCTCATTGCGCGCGCAATGAAATCAAATAACGAAGTGTATACTCGTTAAATGGAGGCCAAATGCACTTGAAATGTATCCTAACGAAAAACTGGAGCGAAACGAAGGAGAATTATATGTTTGTCTCAAAAAATGAATAATCCATCGTTGGAAAAGTTAGTATAATTAACCACTTGCGCTGGAAAAATGTGAGACGTTTCTATCCCAAAATTCTCAATGATGTCTTTCACACATTGATAATCTTGTTGCATTACGTTTATTAGATTACTTCGAAGTCACTGTATACAGAATGATTAACAAACAAAATTAGTGTACATATCAGTGTGAAATAGGTAAAAACAAAATTTTTAAAGTTTGTGATGATAATAGGTAAACTGTTAAAAGTTTTAAGATGGCGTGTATACTCGTCACAGTTAATGGTTAACGAGTGAAAATTAGTATTGAACAATTGCTCATCTTAACTATGCAATCTGTAATTATTGAATTAACTTTATGCGAGGAAATAACGAGGAAATGATGATTGGAAGAATGTAGAATCGAAAGAAATGAATATCGTATACTTATCTATGTACTCAGTAAGTAGAATTAGTGGCGAATGGTCAGACATCTATTGAAAGTGACTTTATTCAAACTTTCTTTCTTATTCTTAACTGTCGAAAAATTTTAGACTACTTCTTGAACCACGAATTTTACAATTACCACTTTAACAACAATTTATATATATATTCATAAATATTGTAGTATCGTAATTTTAAGACAGTGGGACAGCGAGTGTTCTAAGGGCCATAAAAGAGGAAGGGACTCATGGAGACGTATTCCTATGTTTTCTTTTTAAATGAAACATATTTAAATTCCATTAATACCTCAATATATATTTATACAACAATTTGTAAATACATATGTCTAAAGGGGATGGAAAGGAATTACAATTCCTATATTTTCTTTCTAAATAAAACATATTTAAATTCCATTAATACCACAATATATATTTATACAACAATTTGTAAATACATATATCTAAAGGGGATGGAAATGAATTACTATTCCTATCGAAAAGGAAGTACTATATAATTCAAACATCTGGGAATGATTTAACAATAGAACTACCGTAATTAAATGACTGCTTTCGATTTGTTTGTTTCGCAGCTATTAATATCTTAAAAGCATTGAATATTTGAAATAATTTTGAAAATAAATAGTTTCACTTGAGTACTACGATGAATATCCAAAGAAACTGAAAATAATCTATTGTTACAATTTTTACAGAGATTACATATCAATCGTATTAAATGCTCGGTAGTTCTAGTGTCGATCGTTTCGACGTCGATGGTATATTATTCCGAGATATCGGAGACTGTTCCGCAAGTATCGATTCCGCAGAAGCGAGTCGGTTTAGCAATATCATCGTGGCCGTGCGTCTTTTACTTTCTGCGGTCGCGGGAACGAGCGGCGCGCGTCGGTTGTAACCCGGCAAAATGGTTTAGGAGGGACAGGGCAGTTAATGGCCGGCCTGCATGCGCAACATTTCCAGTCGACCCTAACAGGTGGCAGTACAATTAAACCGCGTTACGGTTATGTCAGTTGCGTTATTTCTGCCCGGTAGCCTGCGTGTTACGTCTACGCCGGTCGTTCCCGTATTTCACCGGGGACGGTACGAGCTTTACGCGTGCCCGTATAAACGAAAAACGACTTAAGTGAACCCTCCACACCCCCGCGGCCGAGTTCTCGAGCAAATTCTCACTGCGTGAAACTGATCCCTGCGACCCAATGATCGCTCCGCCTCCCTTGGTCTCTCTTCATCGGTACCTACTATTTTCCTTCCTGATCATTAAGTTCGTTTTTGTAGGTGGCAATATAGTTTGATCGTTAAATCTTTGTTTTCAGGTATCCGATGGAACTGGTTGCGGAAGTTACGAAGTTTTATTTTTTATTATTGGTTGCAGTTGAGATATAGTAGTGTATTTGGTTTATTGTTCTGTAGATGTTTGCAGTGAAATATAGTAGTGTGTTTGGTTTATTGTTCTGTAGTTCTATGATTCTATGATTCGATAATTCTACAATTCTACAATTCTACAATTCTACAATTCTACAATTCTTAAATTTTATAATTCTATAATTCTATAACTCTATAATCCTATAATTCTATAATTCTATAACTCTATAATCCTATAATTCTATAATTCTATAATTCTATAATTCTATAATTCTACAATTCTACATTTTTACAATTCTACAATTCTACAATTCTACAATTTTTCAATTCTATAATTCTATAAGTCTATAATTCTCTAATTCTCTAATTCTCTAATTCCATAATTTCACAGCTCTAAAATTCCCCATCCCGACGCTTCCACAATCCCGCAATCCCTCACTTCTCCAGTTCCATCCGCAAACATCCTACAGCCCCAAAATCGATACCCGCAGTTCACAGTAAACATAAACGCTCCCCAAAACATCTAATTAGCACCGGCGAGTCAACAAATCCAAATCAATTCCAGCAAACCCATTCGCGAAAGAAATCGGCAACGAGCAATTCCTCACGCCGAAACGACCACTGAAACCGCCCTCGCCAGAAAAACCCAGCTGCGAAACGAGGCGGCGACGCCTCTAATTAACAATTGAAACCAATTCCCCCCCGCCGCCCCGCGCGACGTCCTCGTAAACTGCGGAACGGAGGTCTCGGCGTCCGTTTATACGGTCCTCGGCCGGATCATTTCGCCGCGTCCGCGTCGAAGTGATTGCCGTGGCCGCGCGACCGCGAGAGTTCACCAACGTCGAAGCCGGTCGCCGTAACGGTTGTCAGGACAAAGACGGCCGCCCTTAAAAAGCCCGTTCCCCGGGCACCGGCGGCGCGCGGCGTCCCGATTTTGCGGCCATACTGTCGCGGAACTCCGGCCAAACTGTCACTCTTCCGCCACTGCGGAGAATTATCGTGCGTGTTCGGCGGTCGACCGCGATACTCCACTAAAAGTCCGTGCCACCGTATCCCGCGACGAACAGCGGCGACGGGAAAAAGAGGCGGAGCGGGCCGGGACGCGAGCAAGAAGCGAACAGGACCGAGAGAGAGAGAGAGAGAGAGAGGCGGGCGACGCATAAAAAGGAACTTGCCAGACAGTTCGAAAGGCGTAAAACGGCGTCACTTGGCGCAACTGCGGCGCGACCCACACTCGCGTGCGGGCGCACGCGGGCGCGCGGCCGTGCACGGTGATGCAGTGGAAAAGTTTCGAAGTGTCTGGCCGTATCCCGGATCTGAAATCCTGCAGGGTTAACGACGTTTTCTTTACGAGTCCCGCGGGTCGAATCCTCGCGCGGAAAATGATTGCGACGGCTCGTTGCTCCCGGCGACCCCGCGCGTCGTTCATATAATTCAATGACACCCGCGCCCCATTCGTGAACGGTCGCTCTCGGTTTCCCCGCGGCACAGGCGTCGCCCCTCGCCGCGAGAGATTCTCGCGGACGCGCGCGAACGTTATAAACGTATTTCGCCGCGGCCCGGCGAAAGTGTAATAACGTATCGGCGCCGATAAAGTGTTTTATTGCCGCGATTTAGGGGAATCGATGAAATTGCCCGCCGGATTGTTTTCTGTTTTTTCCTTCTGCATTGTTCCGGGGCAACTTTCGCGAGCGAACGGTTTCGGGCTCGGCTTTTATCGTCCGCGGCTGTTTTCGAATACTGTTCTGCGGGGAAATATTGGTTACAGTCCGGCGAGCGTAGAGACCTCGTGGAATATAGCTTTCGACTATCAGGTATTCCAAACTGGATGATAGAAATGTGTCGTATATTTCGAACGGTCGAGCAAAGAGGATTCGCCGGAAGCGGCGATCTCAAAGAGAATCGAATCCTCCTTAGAATCACACTGTCGAACGTCGGGTTCGACCGAACTTTTGCCCGTGCTTCTCTTTTCCGAATAAGTCGCAGCTGGGACATCCGGAAATCCTTTTACACGATTCCTGTTCCACTTACACGCGTTCTCAGGCTCTCAAACAGCGCCGCCCGCCCGGCGAGCGAAACTTTCGGGTCCAGGGAGGTGGAAAAATGAAAGCGCCGCGCCATCGAACTCAAAGTTCGAGTTCTAATCGTCGTTCCTTCCGGGCGAGCGGGCCGCGGACACACAATTACGGACAAAGGGGAGCACGGTTCGACGAGGAGCGGCACTCGCGGACAATATCTCGTTACTCGGGGCTGTCCTTTTTTCGAGGGAGCCACGGGAAGCCATTTCGCGGTCGGGACATCCGGCCAGAGGATCCTCCGCGTCGCGGATTCGACGAAACTTCGGCGACCGCCGAAAGAAAATCGAGGGCGGGCGTGCGAGAGGTGTCCGCGGAGCAAACTTTTCCCCTTCCGGCCCGGAAACTGATTCCGCGGGGCCGTAACACGCCCGCGTATCGTCCGCAACTTCCGGCGTCGTGTCTCAGGGAGAATGCTTTGGAATTTTTCTTCCGCGATGGATAAGACGGACTGATGAGAAACATGCGTTTCTTTGATAGGTGAACCCTTCGCAGTGGAGTTGACCTTTTGCACTCGAGAAGCGACTCTGAGGCGAAATTATAGAATGAAAAATTCAATGTAAAATGTTGAATAAGATATTGGCACATGAAACAGAAGTAAAACAATTGTCGTATAGTTTATGGAAGATGTTTCTTTATGTAAGTCGCGAATATTGTTAATTTCGTCGAGAAACAATGGATGTTTGTAGTGAAAAGTATTTAAAAGTATTTATTTTTCTTTAAATAGAAAACGAAGATTTGCAGTTGTTTGTGGTTTTTCCTTGGTATATTTATTTTTCTTTAAATAGAAAACGAAGATTTGGAGTTGTTTGTGGTTTTTCCTTGGTGTATTTATTTTAATTAGAGTTGACAGCCTTTCACGTGATTATTAGGACGCGAACGTTCCATTCTAATGTGTAGTTCCATTCTAAAAGGCGGGTTTTATGAATCTATAACCAGCTCCCAGTCCTTTATCTCGAAGGTTGCGTTTTATGAATCTATAACCGGCTCTCGCCGCTCGCATCTTGTGTTCCAAGAAAGAACACTTCGTTTATGTTTCCCTGAGAAGCGAACAGTAAAATGTTTATTATCTAGCAACTGCCGGCGTCAAATATAAAAACGAATGGCGAGTGATCATTCGCTGGAGCACTCGCAGGTGATACTAGAAAATTAACTCGTTATATTTTCGAAGCATCACGGAGCACCGTTTCAAACGTTCGCCTTTTCAGACATCTATAACACGGTAACGTTAACATTCTGCTAGCTAACAATCTCCGAAGCAACCCTCGGTTTAACCATTCATATGAAAATTAACCAAACGAATCGCCCGTTAGAACCCAACATAGCAATAAATGATACAGAAGAAATCAGAACACGAACTATCAATACCAGTGAAATATTCACATAATTCGATCTGTTGACGCGCGATGTCACAAACCGAAATACCGTTACTCATCGGTCTTCCAAATCTTTTAAGGAATCGACCATCACTTCCAACGTCCGTGTAACATTTAGAAACTTATATTGTAAGAGCCGACTTTTGCGCGGCGTTCTTTTTTGTCGGAAGCTGATACAGAGTTGATACACAGAGTTGGATACACATAGTTGAGAACCACAAGTTAGAAACACAAGTTGGAAACACATAGACAAGCATCAACTCACATAGTACATAGCACAGAGTACGGAGTAGGAAGTAAGGATTACAAAGTATCGAGTAGCAATTTCGATCAAGCGCATAGCACTAGAGTCAAAGTCCGCTTCACCTCCTACTAATTTCTAAGTTTTGTTCCCGATCATATCGGGTGGTCCTTCGAACCGTACAAGTTTTATTGGCACACCACGTGCAAACGCCTACAAAGCTCGACCACCATTACGGTAACCACGAGTACCTAACACTAAGAATTCCCCAAAGCAAAACGTATCGACCTCCGAGTGTCGACTTCATCGAAACAGCAAATCGATTCAACTAAGTACAATCTGCTCATCATGCCATCGTTCCACGTTCGATTCAACAGAACCCTCATCGTTTCAATCAGGCTCAGCATCGCTAATCTGAAACTGAGCCAGAGCAATCGCCGTTCTTACTGCGACGCTCGACACGGTTCAACATAATTCAAGAGACAAGAGACGCAAACAAGACGTTACAGCTCCCGACGGGACAGAAATCCTCGTTCACAAAGTAGACGCATCGCGCAGGAACAATCCGCGAATCCGATTTGCCACCGTGACGGGGTCAAACGCATGAGGGCGCAGCGAGAAGAGCCGATCGCATATTTGACAGTTATCCGGCGTGGAGACGACGCGGACGATCCCCGATGCCGACGCTACGCTCGTCTGAAGGCCGCGGAACTTGGAATAAAAGGAAAACGATCGATTCCCTCTGCGATCGGGCTCCAAGGGAGCCGGAAGTCTTCGTTGTCCGTGAAGTCGCAGACGGAAAAAAGGAGTCCGAGGTTTTCCGCTCGACTTCCTGGGGATTTCACCCTTTCGCTGCCGGGTTTTCGAAGACAATCGACATCCTTGAATCGGGCGTTTTGTTCTTTTAGTGTAACACCGATTGCCATTCATTTCGAAACGAGCTATTCAACCGGTGGTTCAGAATGAACTCTGATAGTGCTGGTTCTTGTAACGTTCGTATAACATTTAGAAACTTATATTAGAAGAACCGACTCTTGCGCGGCGTTCTTTTTTGTGGGAACGTTCGAAATGTTTAACATTTTTTGACGAGGCGAAGATGTTCCTTGAAACTCGAAGGGAAATTACAACTACATTGAGGAATAAAGCTATTTTATAACATAGCTTTATAACATTAAATATCAGATTTTATAGTTTTACCGCGTCAAATCAAATGGTGACTGAGAGTCACCTTCAGAATGTAAAGGGTTCATTCCGAAAATGTCGCGGCATAGATCTTCGATCGACAGATCGAATCGATAGATAGATCTTCCAAGACCAGCCCGATCATTTTGGTAATAAACTAAATAATTACCACGCAGTGTGTTTTCGTCGAAGAAACGCCATCCCGACCGAACTTCCGCTTACAATACTTTGTTCATTTCTTTTGAGTGAACGCTACGTTAACCAAAGAAATCAATGCACAGACTGTAAACAATGATTGTTATTAATTATCTGCATACCAAGAACATGCTACATCTATTTTATTATTCCACAGTTCAATCAATACGACTAGATATAATAAACCGATAAAGAATGCACGTTTAATCACCGTAATATCTGCTTCAAACCAGAAAATCGGTGCGTGACGCTCGTAGCGAACGTCTTGAGCCGGTTCGCAAATCTCGAATAACCCACGGAACAGTCGAATAAAGAGGACTGTCCGTTGGCATTATCAAAGCTCTGTGACCACATATAATGAACCCAGAAAGAATCCACATCTAATCATTGTAACATCTGCTTCAAACCAGAAAATCGGTGCGTGACGCCAGTAGCGAACGTCTTGTGCCGGTTCGCAAATCTCGAATAACCGAGGGAACAGTCGAATAAAGAGGACTGTCCGCTGGCATTTCCGAAGCACTGCGACGCAGAGGGGTGGTCCGGGGGTTGGGTACGGTCTCTCTCAAGTAGCCGCGCAGACGTTCCCGTGTTTCCGGTATCGGAAAACCCGGCGGCTGGAGATGAAGCCACTGCCACGAGTGCGAAACAAAACGACTCGAGTAGACGAGAAGAAGCTCGAAATCTGTGCGCTAGTGGGTTGGATGGTAGAACGTGGTAGGGGCTTGAAGAGCCAAGAGAATGAGGCGGGGTTGATTCTCCTTTCTCCGGGGATGAAATAGAAGGAATCGCTGCCGTTTTCGAGGCAGCTTGGCTAAGATCTGTCGAGTATTTATTGTGTTCCCGGCTGCAGGAAATCTGCGTTTTCCGTCTGGCATGGCATCCCGAAGATGAGCTGCTTCGGAATTCGACTAGATATTTGTTTAGAGATTGTTCACTCGTGTGTTTTCCCTGTCGTCTGCTGGAACGTCTCGGTTATCGTCGTTGAATCGTAGTCGCTGGGAACAGGTACTTGTTGATATACACGAGCATCGCTTGTAAGATCATCGCAATAATATCACATTCCCATAGCGAAGCTTCACTGAATATTTAAATGCTCGAATAATCAAGTAGCTGAAACATTCAGTTAATCGATTCTGTTTAATTCTCCATTCGAGACATATCCGATCGCGGAGTATCATGAAAGATTCACGTGACTCTAATACTTCCATGACGTCTGACGAGTAAAGAATCTATCTTTACACTCGTAACATTAAGGCGGTTTAACAGGTTATACTAGTCATTACGACGCATCAATCACTGCTATGAATAGCGCGGTTATACGGAGGAATTCTAGAATCGATTGTAATGGGACTGATAATAGCCGAACTAGAATCTGCGGTACACGTGTAAACACCAGTTATACCCAGCTGAAAAACGAAATGATCCACTCTACACGCCGGTTAAAAGCGATATCAAACTTTTAGCACCTCTCGGTTCTCCATGAAAACCTCCGCAACCCCCAATTTCCAAAACAATATCGGCGGGAACAGATTTCCCGGCGCGGAACCTTTCGCAAATCGAGTGGCGTCCCTTCCGCGAGGGTTATTAAACGCGGCCAGCGCAGGCGCGACCGCCGGAGGGGCGGAATATTTATGAAAAATATTCAAACGCGGCGGAATGAATAATTCGCAGCGATAGAAGATGGCCACTAACGCGCGTTCTCCTTTTCTCCGGCGACAGACGACGCCTGGCTGTCGCGTTCCATGGACACCGGGCGTCGTTGCACCGAAATGTACATGCATTTCAATACATTAACGCCCGGAACGATGCGAGACACGTTTACACCCGTGGCCTCGCGCCGCAGTGTTCCCTCGGCGGCATTTTTCGACCTCGAATTTCTTTGCTTCTCGCGTATGTGGACATATTATTTTCAACTTCGACAGTTTTTTAACGGAAATAGTGTGAATCTTTAACATATTGCGTTCGGAAGTTTTTTTATAGAAATAATAATTTTCTGATGAGATGAAGACGAGATTTTGTGAAACTAACTAGAAGAGAAATTATAGATGTATTGAGGAAGCTATTTTATTTCAGTATTTTGTTTAATTGATGCGTTATACGAGGTATAATATTAATCATCAAATTTTATAATTTTACTATATGAAATCTGGTGGTGAGTGAGTCACCTTTCGACTGCAAAAAAATATAAAATTTAATTCGAATTGATTATCTATTTAAAATATATTATCTGACAATATACTGTGATATCTGAGTTTTTCTATGTATAGCGATATAAGTTGACCTCAGTAATGTATTATTTATGGTGTTTTGTTATGTATTATACATAAATGTATTTGTGGTGTATTGTAGTGTATGATATATGAATATATATTTTTTATGTATTTATATGAAATCATATGTAATTTATATTAATGAGTTTATTGTTAGGTGTCATGTAATTGCATATCGTTGTATATTGTATTACATTCTCATATTTTCTTGTAAGAAGTCGAACCTGTCTTTAATTTTAAAATAAACCTGTAATGTGTCTTTTAGAGAAATGAGGTGTTTTCAGAAGTAAAATTTGTTTCAACTTTGAAATTGAATAATAAGCTGATTCGATTCATCAGTATTAAGAAATTAATGGATCATTCTGGACAATTTATTTCCTCAAGTTTCATACGTTCCTGGTAACGAACATTCCACGATACCTTCGAAGCCTAACATCTCATCGATAATCATTCCTCAAACGAATCACGTCGCGACAACGCGTAACGAGCACTTGTTGCTTATGCAATCGACGTAGGTAATTAAACAGGCTGGCTGTTGGCGTTCAACATTGTTTCTCAGGCGAGGTACGTTCGTTATCGTGTCGCTGACACAATGATGATCCCAATCAGTCGGTTGAGATTTGGAACCTTCGTACACAGCCGAAATGAGCTAAGAAAAAATTATGACCTACGAAAAGTTGAAAAATACGAAGCATAACTTACAACTAGATGGCCTATTCACATAATACCACGAATTAACAATTTAATAACTGCTATTAACACGAGAATTTCGGGAGTTTCGTTATAGTAAAATTTATTCCTTTATAATAAAGTCTAACAGTATTTTAAATTATTATTAATATCTTAGCATTACAGTACTCATATCACACTATTATCTAGCTTCTTGCATTACTAAATATTTTCACTCAATATCAATATTCTTACTGTAATTGCTTTCAAGAGGAAATTACAGTAAAAAAGAAAAGAGAAAATGAAGAGAGAAAGAGAAAAATTACAATATGCTAGATGACTGCAGTTGACTGAAGATATTTAAAAACATAAATAACATAACAATAGTGTAAAAATTCTGATGCCAAGTAATTAATAATTATTCCTATGTACCGTTACTACGAACGAACAAATTATGTATAAAACGTTAACACATGTTCCTCATTCCTCCCACTTCTAACTGCACTATACCCAAAGCTACTAACAATAGACATTAAGACTAGTGTTAACTCACACTCAATGCTTAAAACACCCAATCATCATAGGTTCCATCGTTGCTCCAGCATAGTCATCGTTCGCATGTTACCGGTAAAAATGTCCGCGGTATCGACAAACCGAATGAAATAATTGTGACGCCTGCGCCGGGCATAGGCGCATTGTTCGATGAACATCGGACATTAATTGGCAGCGCGCATCGACAGCGGATTATATCGGGGCCAGATTAAAAATTACGCCTGGATTACGAAATACGATATCGCTCTTCTCCTATCCGCTAATGAATCGACGGCCCACATTTCAGAGTTACAGGCGCGGCGGAGCCCGCGAGCGAACGGCCGAGCGGACTCGCGCGTGCCGGGAAAGCCTGTTATCCAATACCACGGTAAATCGGATTACCACGCTTACATTTGCCCGTCGAGATAGGGCCCGGCCTTTTGTCGAACGCGACCGGCCTGGACAAAAGCGGACGCGATTTTCATATTGCACCGCGACGAGGAAAATTTGCTCCACTTCGTCTAATGCCGACTCTCGGGAACGTTATTTTCAGCGTGGGAACCTTGGATTTTGGAGTAACGATGAATTGATGTAGTTAGCTTTGTTGTTTGTCGTATTGGTATATTTATTATTGTAGTAATTCGTAATAAATTAATAAAATAACGTAATAAATTGGAATTGCAACTATGAGAATGATACTAAGCGATCTACTAAACAATTTATCACTGAATTATTTTACTGTAATGTTGAAAAATACACTGTTACATTTGCGAAGAGTCACATCTTTAAGCAGTGGGAAATGAAACTGGAGGAATATTTTAACTGAATATGTGGATATTTACGGGATATAGTGGAGTTTATATATTTAAAGAACTGTGACAAAATTAGATTTATTATTACAAATAAGAAATTTGATTATAAGTAAATAAGTATCTGGACTTCTTAGTGTAGGTTAAGGTATTTTTAATTTTGACCTTAGTTTTAGCTTTATTTTATTAAATGCATATATTTATTCCTAGCTCTCGATTACTCGAGATCAACCCTTCCATTATTTATACTATAATAATGCTATACTACGTACCGAACTCTTGCTATTTCAGTAACTGAATCTTTTGCTTGTTGTTTAACACTATTTCTACCGAAGGTGTCAAAAGACACCTTTCGAAATTTTAACTTAAAATTATTTTCTCAGCGTAATCATTTCCACCCTTTCAGTATTTATACTACAGTAACACTATATTATTGTATTATTTGGGTGTTTGTTTATTGGTTAGCTCGTTGAAGATTAATTAGGTTCTGATGAAATTTTCAGTAGTAATTATGTTTTTCAGTCGGTGAATTGCATTGAGTTAAGTGGATTATTGTTTATTTGTTTGTTACTCTTTATGCGAATCTTGTTATATAGATGATAAGTTACGGAGAAGTGCAGTAGATAAAGTGTTAAGGTGAAAATGTTATCAAACGTTTTAAACCCGGCCTTTTAAGGAATTGGAATTCGCTCTTCAGTGGAAATGGTTCGTGTAAGTCAGACCGGAAGTCTTGTTTACATACATTAGAAGAATTAGGTATGCAGTAGGTTTGGTTTACAGGGGCCAGACACGGCACGAGTAAGTAGATTAAAAGGAAAGAGGCAGGTAGGGTTTCAGTAGAAATTGTAGATGAGAGTCGGGTAGTGTTGTGTTGCATATATATTTGAGGAAGAGGGGTAGATTCCTTCTGTCAGACGTGATTTTATACAAATGGGAAGGTGCAAGTAGAGTATTTAGAAGAGTGCTTGCAGTGTTCGTAAAGATGACGTGGTAAATTTAAGAAATTGAACGGGAGGAACATTCGAACGTGGTTTTCTGAGAATCAGAAGATCAAAGTGAAATACTCGGTAGAACATTTGTAATATTTATACGCTCTTCCTAATAAGTTAGAAGAATTAGACATTAGTTCGTGGAGTGTGTAGAAATAATTCAGTAGAAACGTCACGCTGGAATAAGACAGCGTATGACGACAGACATAAGAATAGTAGAGTTGTACAAGCAGAAACCTGATATCGAGAACCTGACATGCTATTACGTACGTAATACGAGCGAGTTCAGTAGAGAAGGTATATAACGAATCAGACACTGGGTTCACAAGGAAAAGAACTATGCACTCAGAAACAGTCATCAATAGGCAGACACAGTCTGGTCTTCCTGGTTGTACAAAAATACCCGGCATCACATGACGCAGTGTGTTATGATAAAACACCGTCTGACCATATTCGTGCTTATACCACTGCAGTAGAAAAGGTCTGCGTAGAGGTATAGCGTTTAATTTATTCAAACCGCACAGCTGACATCGATATTTTAATTGACTCCACTTTTCACGTCATCCTTTGAAGTGAACATTGTATATTCCCCGTTTAATAATGAAAAATGAACTTTGAATTAAGGGACATTTTATTTTCTTACCTTATTCACCATCGTTAACTTCGACTCTATTACTATTTCCTATTTTTCACTATTTTTACTATAGTTCTTAACACTATTTCCTTGTTCATTTCACCGACACTAACTTCAACGCTATTCTCTTGCTCATTTCACTAACACTAACTTCAACACTATTTCCTTATTCATTTCACTAACACAAACTTCAACACTATTTCCTTACTCAATTCACCAACACTAACTTTGACACTATTTCTTTACTCATTTCTCTAATACTAACTTTAACATTATTTCTTTACTCATTTCACTAACACTAACTTCAACATTATTTCCTTGTTCAATTCACTAAGGCCAACTTCAACATTATTTTCTTACTCAGTTCACCTACACTAACTTCAACACTATTTCCTTACTCAATTCACCAACGTTAACTCTAACTCTATTTTCTTATTCAATTCACCAACACTAACGTCACCACTATTTCCTTACTCAATTCACCAACACCAACTCCAATCCTATTTTCTTACTCAATTCACCAATACTACCATTAACAAAACCTTCTCCTCTGACTACATTTTCAAAACCATGCACCACGCGAATACCCAAAACTCACCAGTCGAGTTACAGCATTTCACCTCAATTTTTCCCGGCGCAACGATTTTAGCGCCAGTAATTCGTCCAGCGGCTATTTACGGCGTTCAAAGGGACGTCCGGGCCGTGTTCATCAAAAAATTCGATACACACGGCTCCAATCGGAGCGTGTCGCGTCCCGGTCCGCGCAGCAAGAAAAATTCCATGCATTCTCAAGCATCTTCACGTAGCTCGGTCGCTGTTCCTTTTTCCGATTTCGAAGGAGGACGTCCCGTCCCCCTGTCCGCCGTAAAGCGTTCGCGGGAACACGGTCGCGAGCGAACGTCATAAACCTCGTTGACATCGCTACAATCAGCAGACGGGACACGCCACCTTTCGCGAAATACCCGCCGCACTGCTTTTATACCTGGTACGCGAGCAGCAACGCGATTCGCATTTATTTTATTGTCCCGGAGATCGAAGCGCCGTAGGCCACCCCCGCGTGTCCGTCATAAAATCGCGGCGGGGGAAGTTTATTGATAGATCGGAGCGCGCGGTGGCCGAACGAGCGACGGCGGTTGACTTTTTGGGAACGCACGCGGCGACGCCTTTGACGTTTCACGACTGTGACCAATGCAGCTGGAAATTCTTTTGATCGGGAAACTGGTTTTATTATTTATTATTGCAGACATTAGATATAAAAAACCCTTCTGCGAGCTTACCCTAGCAGCAATCCTTCGTCCTGCTTCTCAAGAAACGATTCCCCGTGGCACCTGTTACCAGTAATGTCTTCATCAACCCGATGAAATATGCATGTCCACAAATTCCCAACCGTTTCAATACTTTTATCACCATAAACCCCATATCTTCCAAGACTACAAAGTCTAATCAACCCCGTTACACTAAAACCAACTCTCGAAACCAACTACATCCCATAAACATACAAAACAACGCCCAAAAAATAACTAAACCTACAAACCTCACCAAACAAATGCAGGCATTAGATATAAAAAACCCTTTTGCGAGCCTATCCTAGCAGCGATAAAGCACAGGGATCCATTGCTTGTCGTTTTTAGTTAATCCGTGGATCGAGCCCAAGGTAGGCAATAGCTACGAATTTTATACCCGCATGTAATTTAAAGTCGAGGCGATCCTTGGGGCTGTTGCTGCTGTGGTCGTTAGAAATTTCCGAGTCTCCGGCTGACGGAACCAACCGACGGACCGCTGGCGGGGAAGTAGGGTTTTCCCAATTTTTGGGAATCCTACCCACGCGTCCGTCACTCCCCCGCCACTGGTGGAGAGATATATATTGTACACCAACCAACCGGCATATTCATTGTACATTTAGAAATTGAAATAGATTGAGAAACCGTAGACTGTGTCACTTCTTTCCCAACGCCCCATCGTTTTGGTTTTCTTTCCTACATTATTGTAATTATTTACAATACGTTCGATGTGGTGTTACTTTAGAAACCATAGGATCGTTTCGGAAGTTACGTCACTGATTGAAGAGAGAGTCAAGAACGCAATCGAGTCACGTTTCAAGTCGAGGTTAAACGAAATTAAGAAGCTAATCTCCCAGCGCAGATCTCCCGGAAAACGTACTACATTTGAAACATCAAGCGTTCAATTAGCCGCGCGTTGCACAATTGTTGCACTGCAGGAATTCCAACAACAATAGCCAGCAGCGCAGCCGGCTCGCAATAACAGATTGCAAACAAGCAGCCCCAAGATTACAAACGCGGTTTCAATTTCCCGGCACCGAATTAATCATCGATACCTTGGAAGACCGCCGGAGCGGAGGTTCCGTAATCGATAACGCGAGTCGAGATTCCCGTGCAACGCGTCCGCGATCGGCGTTCGTTTCGCTACCAATCATCGCGGTAACAATACCCGGACGCAACAAAAGATTAAACTGAAATTCTTCGTAAAACGCGAGCGAAAATCAACGAAACTTCCCTTTACAACGTGAATAACAATTTCACATAAATACACACATGAAACTAATTGAATTCCTTTCATGCAACACATAAAACCGTTCATCGAAGGTGTTAACACACAGTCGCGCGTTGGGAGAACCGTCCGGAAGCCCGGACTCGTATGATTCCACTTTCGCATCGGAAGCTGCCGATGCCCCTCGATTTCCGGGATAGAGAGACAGAAGAACGGCCGGAAAAAAGGAACGGCGGGGAGAAAACCGCGCGAACGAAGTCCATCGACCCGTGCGTCGTGCACGCCGCGGCGAGCAACGGCGGAAACTGGCGCGGAAAGAAAGGACAGAGGGGAAACAAGAGGGAAGAAAGAAAGAACACGCTGGTTTCTCGCGTAGCCGGTCGGCGCGGGCCGACATTTTTGCCTTTTGGCCGTGTTCCCGGCGCGCTTTCACGATTATTGTTCTCTCTGGCCGCCGCTCGCCGGGCCCCCTGTTATTATCGTCCTTACCTTCGCTGTGTATCCTTCCGCGGGCTCACCCCCACGCGCCGCGAGCCCGAGCACGCTCGCGGATTCTTCCGCCCGTCCGACTCGTCCTCTCGCCACCAGCCAGCGTTCGCTTCGCTTTTAATCTGCCCCGGAAAAAATCACCCTGTTCTTCCTATCCTCCTTTCACCCGTTCCCTTTTTTTCGCCCGTCCATCAGCGACCTTCCTCTCGCGCTCGCTTCCTCGTTGCGCTTCAATCTTCCTGTATCCGCGTTCCTCTCTCTGTCGCTGCTTTCCTCTTGTTGCGATCTTCCTCTGTTCGCTTTTTCACATTTCCCATGTTTCGAGGTGTCGATCTTTCTAGCTGTTGTGCTTTTGTTTCATTACATTGCACTTTTTTTTGTGCTTCTTAGTCTTTCCTTTTTTTTTGTAGTTTCTTCTTAGTTTCCTTCTTTGTACTGTAGTTTCTCTGTCTTGTCAGTTTCCTTCTTTTCTTATCTTTTCTCTGTCTTCTCAATTTCCTTCTTTTTACTATCTTTCCTCCATTTTCTTAGTTTCCTTCTTTTTACTATCTTTTCTCCATCTTCTTAGTTTCCTTCTCTTTACTATAGTTTCTCTGTCTTCTCAGTATCCTTCTTTTTACTATAGTTTCTCTGTCTTCTCAGTTTCCTTCTTTTCCTATCTTTCGTCTGTATCCTCAATTTCCTTCTTTTTACTATCTTTTCTCCATCTTCTAAGTTTTCTTCTTTTGCCTATAGTTTCTCTGTCTTCTTCGTTTCGTTCTGTCTACCATAGTCTCTTTGTCTTCTCAGTTTCCTTCTTTTTACTATCTTTTCTCCATCTTCTTAGTTTTCTTCTTTTTACTATAGTTTCTCTGTCTTCTCAGTTTCCTTCTTTTCCTATCATTCCTCTATCTTCTCAGTTTCCTTTTTCCCTCTATCTTCTCCACCTCTCAGTTTCCTTCTTCCTCCTATCTTTCCTCTATCTCTCAGTTTCCTTCTATCGTCTCCGTCCCTCACTTTCCGTCAATATCCTATCCTCACAATCCCTTTCTTCAATTCCTCTCTCTGCTTCCTTCCCTCCCCATCATTCTCTTCCACTCTCTTACTCTCCCTCAGCCTCTATTTTCGCATTCCCTCTGTCTCCGTCAAACACTTCCCCCGCTCTCTCATTTCTCCTCTCGCTCTACAATCTGCCTCCTCCCTCCCTCGGCGTCCCTCTCTTTCTAGCCAGTCTATTTTTCTCTCCGTCCCCCGGTCGCTTCGTCATCCCTTGTCCTACCTATTTGGATTCGTTTCCGGCCGGAGCTTTTTGATTCTTTGTCCACGGTTTTCCCGGCTCCCCCCGCGGCCCCGCGCCCCGCCGGCTCGCCCATCTCCTTTGAGCGGCGGCAACGCCTTCATGAATATGCATAGCGTATGACCTCGCCTCGTCTCGGGCGAAACGCGCGCGGCTGGCTTCTGACGCGAGGAGGCGAGCGGAGCACACAGCCCGAGATAGCTACCCGTTCAACGCCGCGACTCGTGTACACCGACGGACGTGGCGACGCTGGTCGATGCGCGCCCACCGTTCGCCGGGATTAGGTTTGACCTTCGTGCCGGCGGAGCTTCCGGCGGTGAACGTTCCGGAAGATTGATGGAACGAAGATTCGGGGATCCGTGGCAACGGAACAATGATTCCGCAGAACGACGTCACGAAAATAGAAGTTTCATCAACCGGTGAAGTCTGCGCTCGGTAATCTGCTGTTACCTTGCGCTGGAATCTGAGTCGCTCGTTTTGGGGGAAGGTGAACATTTTGGAATGAAAATTTATCGGCGCCGGAGTTGATGTTATGTAATAACTATCAGGAGTTCGTTGACACGTTCGTTACCAGCTTATTTCGGTGACCTCGTCAATTATATTTTCTTCGACCGAATAAATCTATACAATATTAGAACAATGAAACTGAAGCGAGTCATTCAGTTCTTAAGTATACTATCGTAGTTTATGATTTTTAATAATATCCATACGATTATTCTCATTCTCATTATGCAAAGTGTAGAATTACGACTGTTACAAATATGTAACGTTGGTAGCGAACGTGTTAATTGGAAGATTAATTTATTATTTAATAAGTACCAGGAGTTTGTTGACACGTTTGCTACCAGCTTATTTCGGTGACCTCGTCAATTATAATATTTTCTTCGACCGAATAAATCTGTGCAATATTAGAACGATGAAACTGAAACGAGTCATTGAGTTCTTAAATATACTGTCGTAGTTCACAATTTCTAAAAATATTTATAGAATTATTCTCATTTTCATTATGCAAAGTATAGGATTACGACTGTTACAAATATGTAACGTTGGTAGCAAACATGTTAATTAGAAGATTAATTTGCTCTTTGATACTCTCCATCTTTCACAGAGGAACACCGGTATATTTACAATAATTCACGTAGAAATCTTTCCAAAAATTCTTCTATTATCCTGTTATTCTCTTGAAGCAAGCGAAGAAAATTACATAACTCAAGCTTGAAGAATAAAAGCCTGCAGCAGGATTACTAAAGTTTCACTAACGGGACTGAAAAGAGTATCCTTCGCGTCTTTTTAAAAAATAGTCGCAACAACCTCGGAGCCCGCTCAGAAACATCTCGCGCCGCGTCGCTCGTGGCGCGACTCTCCGGGACGAGCGAGCCGCGCCGGATTACCTTAAGCAAACACGCGCAGCGCGCTTGTACGGCGAAACCGAAGTCGCCGCGGCATCTGCGATAAATAAATACCCAGTTCGCAGACGCGGGCAGATCAAAGGCGAACCCCGGACCTTATCTCCGATCGTCCTGGGCCGGTGTTTGCGCTCGCGGATATCCGGGGTTCGATTGATCCGGCTTGCAATAAAAATTGCAAATAGAAGGGTCGTCGCTCGCGATAACCGTACCGCTGTCGGTTCGACCCGATCCGACACGTGCCCCGTCGCGGGACGCGGAGAGAGTATCGAGTTTTCAGCGCAAACAGAAACGCCCCGCGGATTTTCCGCGCGCTCGGGGGACAACGGAATCCCGGAGCACCTGAAATAATTCTGCGGATTGTTCCTGCGGATTGACCACAGGTGAAGATATTGCGTTGATATCTTCCGAGTTAACACTTCGCTAATATCCGATGTCCGAGGAATTTTTAATATGACCTTCCTACTCCGATTCATTTTTGCAACCAGCTGCTCTGGCAGTATTTACAACCCGCGCTGTGAAAGATTGAAGAGCCTGTTTTTTCGCGAAGGAATGAATGTACATTTGACCGTTGCGTTTTATTAAAAACGGAGTTATTAACTAGCTTACGATGTCGCTGCGACGGAGTGCAAAGGGTTGATGGACTCTGTAGCTTGATCGTAGATTAAATAAGTCAGTTGGCAGGTCATCTACCAGATCAGTGTCTGTGGAATATAATTTAACCCTTTGCTGACGAATGTTGACATTTCGAGATGAAACGTTCGAGACGAAAGTCGCAGGCAAATGATTTCTGTGTGTAGTTTCTGTTTTTGTTATTACATAAACAATCAATGTATAATTTAGCTTCTATTGAAGGTTTTCTACCTTTCAAAGAATCTTCGTCTGTAAAGGGTTAATTATATTGAATTAATTAAATTTAATTTCATTTATCTAAGTCCAGCGCAGTATGAGTTTAAGGATAACACGATTCCCATCGTAATATTCTCCTCGAACTGAATAATTAATGCCCCTAATACTTAGTGTAATATAAAATTTGTCAGAGATGGAACACCCTGTATATGCGACAGTTTAAAAAAGAGAAGGAAGGAACGTATATTTGTAAGGTTAACAAATGATTAAAATAAAAATTACACATTATTACATTATACAGCACATACATTACAATCTTAATTATTCATTAACTTCACCTAACAAACCCATCCACCGAGTCGTATCCTCAACTCACATTTCCACCAATGAACAGTTACTCCGTTCGAAACACCGTGAAAACTCCAGCGAATGATCCCGCCATCATTCCGCGTAGCACTGCCTGAAAATAATCCGCGAAGCAATATCGTTCGACGCACGCGATCGTCGAAAACGTTCGCGGTTCGCCGGGATCGTCGTCGCCTCGCTCTCCTGCCGGGAGCAGGCGGCACGGGTCGCTGGGAAAAAAAAAATTATCGAGAGACATCCTCGGCCGTTTTTTTTTCGGTGGCGCTGCGAGGAGCGCCGGGGAAAGGGGACGGTGAATTTCCATTCGACGGCGCGCAAACTTGCCGCCGTGCGTCGGAACGACGGAGGCGACCGCGGCCCGAGCCTATATATCGGTTTTCGGTGACCCGAATACAAGAGTATTGTTCGGTTCCATTTTTTTCCCTCCCCCGTTCCTTCCGGCCGCGTTCCCCGGCCGTTTCCTCTCTTCAAAAGCAATATTTGCGTTACCGTCGTCGGGACGGGCTCCTTTTTTCTGCGGGATCATTGACGCGGCAATTCTCCATTCGATCAGCGTTTTATTATTGCCCACGGGCCGCGCGAAACGCCGCTGCTTACCTCCGCCCGGCGAGTCCGCCGGATCAATGGTCGACCGAAACCACTGCGAACCCCGAGTAGATTTACCACGTCGATTCGCTGACCGGTTTCGCTGCCGGCTCGTCAATAACGCCGGGATACAGTGCCCGTCGGGGTTGTCGTTGTAATCATTACCGCGGCGACTGACGCGTGAAATGAAATTTAATTTTATGGTCCCCCGATCGCTGGTAATACAAATTTCAATTGAATTCCTTTCCCCGATTTCAATTTTCCTCATATTTGCGATCGCGGACCCGTGCGAATTCGAATGAAACGCGGCGCCCGATTCCGATCTTCGCGAACCGAAACTCGAAATTTTCGAATTCGTCGTGTCGCCTCCCGATTTCCATGAATTAATCGCGAGGGAATATTCCTCCGCTTCGATATTCATTGCGAGGATGCGTCTCGGTGGATGCATTTCGGAGGATCCCGTCTTCGCCGAAATACTCGGCCGTCTTCGGATCCGGACGGATAAAAAGCCGAGTGGTTTATACGCGGCCGGGTACCATCGATAGCGGAGTAACGGCTTGTGGAGTATTGTGACGGGTCGCCATTATTCTTCCCTCTCGCCCGGGCTTCCTCCTCGCCGCGCCACGGCCGGTATAACGGTCGGTGTTTTGCCCGATCCATTTTCCACGGTACATTTTTCAAATATGCGGGCAAGTGGAAACCCGAGGAGTTACGAATAGATAAGTCAGCGGAGCGGCTTAAAAAATCGTCCTCGGATCGCTTGCCAGCGGGACCGGGCGATCCTTTAAACGCTCGTTACACGCCGCGGCGGATGCTCTAATGGTGAACCGAGGCCTGTCTTACGGGGACTCGGATATCCGCGGTTTAATGACTTCGATCGTTTGGTTAAATGTATACGGTTCGGTTCGGGTTGCGTTTCACCTTGGAAAAATTCTCGCTCGACGGAGACATGAAAATGTAACGCGAGCTCTCGAGGAACACGGAAATAGACGAGCTGAGGGAGATTTAAATAGTTTCGGAGGAGAGATTCGTTGTGCTTCGTTATTTTGGAACTTTTGTTCGGTCGAATGGATTGACTTTGGATATATGAATCTCTATAGATTCGTTGTGCTTCGTTATTTTGGAATTTTTGTTCGGTCGAATGGTTTGAGTATATGGGAAGTGAAATGTTCATTTGTATTTGAACTTCTGTGTTATCTGGGAATATTAGATTAATATGAATTATTAAAGATGTTGTAGTAAATAAATGCATACGGATTGTTTCGAGTTACGTTTCATCTTGAAGAAGTTTTCGTTCCATGCAGATATGAAAATGTGACTTGGAGTTATGAAGAAGTTGGGAGAAAATTCAATATTTTGAGAGTAAAGACATTTATTGTGGAATTATTCTCATTTTGTTATTTTGGAATTTTTGCTCGGTTGAATGAGTTGACTTTGGATATATAGGAATTGAATAGTTGACTTTGAATATGTAAGAGTTGAATGGTTTAAGTATATGGGAAGTGAAATATTCATTTGCATTTGAACTTCTGTGTTACCTAGGAATATTAGATTAATATGAATTATTAAGGGAGGTGTTGTAGTAAGTACCGAATCATTTTATTTCCCAGGATAACGTCTCTGAAAGTTTCAAGAGGTATCAAGTAACAGCGAGCGGAAAGACTCGCGCATGGTCTTCGGGAAGACATGATTAATTAAACTGGAAGAGCACTGTCAGCCGGTACGATCAATTAAAGTTGAATCGGGTCGTGAAACATGAAACTGAAATTAATGCGATCACCGGCGAACGGAATTCGTCCCGCTTCTAAAGAAACGATTCCCCGTGGCACCTGTTACCAGTAATGTCTTCATCAACCCGATGAAATATGCATCTCCACAAATTCCCAACCGTTTCAATACTTTTATCACCATAAACCCCATATCTTCCAAGACTACACAGTCTAATCAACCCCGTTACACTAAAACCAACTCTCAAAACCAACTACACTCCATAAACATACAAAACAACGTCCCAAAAATAACTAAACCTACAAACCTCACCAAACAAATGCAGGCATTAGATATAAAAAACCCTTTTGCGAGCCTATCCTAGCAGCGATAAAGCACAGGGATCCATTGCTTGTCGTTTTTAGTTAATCCGTGGATCGAGCCCAAGGTAGGCAATAGCTACGAATTTTACACCTGCATGTAATTTAAAGTCGAGGCGATCCTTGGGGCTGTTGCTGCTATGGTCGTCAGAAATTTCCGAGTCTCCGGCTGACGGAACCAACCGACGGACCGCTGGCGGGGAAGTAGGGTTTTCCCAATTTTTTGGAATCCTACCCACGCGTCCGTCACTCCCCCGCCACTGGCGGAGAGATATATATTGTACACCGACCAACCGGCATATTCATTGTACATTCAGAAATTGAAATATTATATTGAGAAACCGTAGACTGTGTCACTTTCGCGCTCCCCAAAATACATCCTCCGAATCCCCAACGCCCACCGTTTCGGTTTTCTTACCACAAAAAAATTCTTCCAAAGTCACCAAAGAAACGTTCCACCGTTCAAACAACGTCCTCAAAGCATCGAGCCCTCCCGCCCTGTTTGTCCCCGTCGTTTAAGCTTTCTGTTTCACGTTGGTCCGAGCCAAACACCGAATACTATACTGTTTATAAAGTAAAAACATCCCCGGCCCCACCCAGCTCCTCGTCAGAAGGGGTAGCAAACAGACAGGACTGGCTCGTTGACGTTTTCAATTCAAGGGACCCGGTTATTTTTCGACGGCCGCCGGAAACTTTTCCAAGGGGGTTGTTTGAACAAGCTGGAAGGGGTAAGTGTGTGTCCCTTCGGTCGAAGATGCTCGGAAGAATTGCAAATACGAACGACGGAGCGGCGAACGATAAATGGAGGCCGAATGGGAGCCTCGCGATCCCCGAGGAGTTGCCAACCCCCCGTCGCAACCCTTCCATTCGCGCGCTGGCTGCGACACTTCGTTCCATTTCTATTTTCTAGCCGGCACTCGTTTAATTTTATTTTCACCCCTCCCCGCTCCTCCCGGCCGCCCTCTGCACGTAGCAGTAGTTGCAACGTTTTAACGTTTTTAAATCGCGTCACCCTACCGTTCATCTTCCCCCTTCCGCACCCCCGGCGCCCGGCGCTTTTGTATTCCGCCGCGCAACAGATCCGCGAATTTCCAGGGAATTTACCGGGAAAAATTGAATCTTTTTTCGAGCGGACTCCTCCGCTGGAATTAACGGGTTTATTAATAATGTGATGGCCGTGTTGATCGCAACACGGTTTTCTGCTGATCAACTGGAAACGCGTAATGAAACGCGGCGCGAGTGCGTCTCGCTCGATGGAAATGATATTTTATTAACGCCACGGTATTGTTTAATAATATTTCGAATAATCCATGGCGATGTTGGCGAAGAGATTGACGTACATTAATTTAGATGTGTAACGCGAACTGGTTTACCGTAGAATTTCATTCTGTACGAAAGATTTCAAGGATCAGTAGAAGTGCTCAGCAATGATCGGACACTTTCTAGATAGAAACGGAATCGTTTCAGTAACGTTCACCACGTATTTCCTCTTACAAAGAGAATCACCGAGGTAATTACATTTGATATTTACCCGCGTTAAAACGACTTCCTTCAGAGACACGTTGGAAACTCGCGATGCGCGTATTCTTATATTCACCGGAACTTACTCCCGCACTGGAAAAACATGCGAGATACACCGCCAGAGGTTTTCCCGGTATTTGCGGAGAGACCGAGTCGCGAGCGAGCACGCGTCGCAATCCTTTTTGGCAAACGATAGGACAGCAAACAGAAACTCGCCGGGGCGAAAATGTTTTTCCCGTGGAACGGTTCGACAGAGACTTAATAACGGCCGTGATAAATTATTCCCCGGCAGTCGCGCAGCCGGCTAATTACGCCGTGGCAATTAGAGGGGGATGCATTCGACCCACGAGATCTCTTAACCACCCTTTCCGCGCGAAGGATTAAAAAGTTCGATGCCGGCGCGCCTATACATCCGCCCTCCTCCGCCCCTGGCGCACGGAGCATACAGTCGCCGACGAAAGTGTTCGAACTGCACGGCGGGAAATAAATTATCCTGGAAAAATGCGGTGTATTGCGATTTACTGGCTGCACTCGTGTAGGGCGTATATTAACCCTTTGGACGGGGATTCTTTGAAATGTAGAAAACCTTCAACGGTTGAAGCTAAATTGTATACTGATTGCTTAAATAATAGCAAAAACAGAAACTACATGCTAATCTCTTGCTGTCCGAGTAATTAAATCATTTTGCGATTTAGTCTTCCAAATATGAACGTTTCATCTGCTGAAATGCCGACATCTGCAAGGGGTTAACTCTTTTGAATTGTATGGGGAAGATTTAGTTAAGGAAAAGGAAATATTAAGGACAAATAATTTCTGACCTCCCTATAGGTCGTCACTCAGCATTTTAACGGTTAAGTAAATTTTGCCTTTCGATGTACATACATGTGATACGGTTTCTCCGGACGATTCTTTCGAATCCGTTGCATTCTGGAATATTTCTCTTCGAAACCCCGATCGTCCATGCATACGGCGGTTAGCAATAATTCGATACGTTAGCGAAGTTTCCTGGTCGAATTAAAAAATACACCTTGTAAGCAAATATTTGACGCGTGATTCCGGTCAGACGAGAACGATTGTAAAAAATCACTCCAGTCTGAAAACTGAAAACGCCCTGTTAATTCAGCGATCTTCAGATACACAGTTCTACAAACACCGGCGCGGAATCAATTATTGGAATCGGCCCGCGAGCGCTGGATTCGTTAATGTTTCGACGTTTGGCAGAATTCACTGATGGAACGAATAAAATATTCGGCTCCGGACGCGGTGTAACGGCGGTGCTTTCAAGCCTTATCTGTTTGTTTATCTGGTGCACGTTCTGGTGTACTGAATATTTATTGCTTCCTGTTAGTCGGTTCTTCGTTGTAGATCAACATTGACCTAAAAATCATATTGATATAAAGGGCAATATACGTCGAGAGGAGTGTCAAATATGTAGAACAAATAAAGCGTTTAGTTTTCATTTGTAAGTAGAATAACCGGCCATATATCAGGCATTCTTGAAAAGTACATCATTTTCGATGCGTGTAATCCCCGAAGCAGCGCAGCCGCAATCTTCACGACCCAGAATCTACGTATCAACGTCAAAGGGCAAATCTCCGGTGTAAGTAGAAAGCCCCGGCAAGTGTCAGACACTTCAGGAAAATATTCCAACAACGGTATAACCACAAGTACCTCTAATTCCCCAGGGAACGTAACAACTTCGCGAAGTAAGTCTCAAAGCTGCGCGACCTAAATAATAAACCTCATACGCCCTAAGTACTAAGCCCTTTCCAGCGTCGTACGAAACAAACAAACGCCTTCGGCAACTCGTTGCAATCCCTTCGAACTTTCCAAAACAGAACCCCGGGCCAATCGGAACCCAAACAATCGTATATCACTCGAAACACATATACATCGCAAACAATACCACCTAACGCGATAACATTCACCAAGAAAAGTACAATAACAATACCGGAATCCAATGTAACGATTCAATATTACACTTTTCCCAAATTTTCCTCCCTGAAATCGTGCATCGTTCAATACGTTAACCCTCAATTGACCGAATTTCTGTTCCTGATCATAAAAATCTATACAGTACACATTTAATAAACATCCACGTATGTTATAATATAAATTAATTAACAATCTACTCAATAGTTTCAGTAATTTCATCAAACGAATATACTTTGTTACTTCCAAGTGACAATGACATCACTCGTACTCATCACAAACACTCGAATGCACCCTTGGATATCTGCAGTCTTGGCTCCGCGACGTTGTGCAGGCTACTTTCCCTCGACCATTTTACCTGCCCTTCGCTCACACTCATTCTTACATTCCCTCTTCTTAAAAATACCTTAACCTACGCTAAAAATTCCAGACACTACAATGATAATAATAATAATCCGGTGACCCCCGCATTCGACGCGTTAATTCAACGAAATCCAGGAAACGCGATCGCCGGTCCACTTTACCTATCGATACCGAACGAGAGGGGGTGGCGGACGGGGGACAGGCCAGGAAACAGAAGCAAAGGAAGTAAAACTCGCGCGCCGTTAGAGCCACGGGCGCTCGCTGCATTTTACTGCCGCTCTTTACGTCGGTCGCGGATATTTTATTGCGTCCTTCGACCCCTTAACCTCTCACCCTTTCGCCTATCCGCTACCGTTCCGCTTTTTCCTTCCGGCGTCAGTCTTGATTGGATGCGCATTCGCCGGCTTCGGCCCTCCCCCCTAATCGCATTATGGTAATGCCGCTATCGCGTCGAAGATCTCCAAGCTAAACGACGCTACAACCCTCCCGCCGCCGGATTTTTTAAATATATCACCGGTTTCGCCGTAAACGGGGGAACGCCGCGCGACTGTGCACGCCGTTCGTCATCCCGGCCGGAGCGTCGATGCGGCTGGAATTTTTCGAGATCCGTCGGTGATAATTAATGCGACGCTGGAGAGTTCGCCGGGGTGGATGCAACGTGGGGCAATTGCATAGGACAGGTTTCGACTCGCGAGTTTGATGGAGTAGTTTAGTCGGCTTCTTGGGGTTTTGGGTAGTGTCTGGAGGGGGAACGCAAAAGGTTTCTATTAAGTGATTATTCGAGTATGTATTGCTTATTTATTTAGTTTCGATTTTATATATTGTTGATTTTCGTATTGGTTTTGCGTCATTTTCGTGTCTTTGTTTAGTTTAGTTGATTTCTTGGGGTTTTGGGTAGTGGCTATAGGAGGAACGCAAAAGGTTTCTACTAAGAGATAATTCGTGTGTGTACTGTTCATTTATTTAGTTTCTCATTTAATATATTGTTGATTTTTGTATTGGTTTTTGGTCATTTTCGTGTCTTTGTTTAGTTTAGTCGGCTTCTTGGGGTTTTGGGCAGTGTCTACAGGATGAACGCAAAAGGTTTCTATTAAATTATAATTCGTGTACGTATTGTTTATTTATTTAGTTTCGATTTAATATATTGTTGATTTTTGTATTGCTCTTGGGTTATTTTCGTGTCTTTGTTTAGTTTAGTTTTGTTCAGTGTGCAATGATGCAGTGTATTGAAATGGACATCGAAGGATTTTACTAATTTGAAGTATTTGTTTTGTTCATATTGTTTATGCGGTTATTTTTACCGTATCGTTGGTTATTTGACTGTTTCAACGTTGTTCCTATTTCGTTGCCCACGGTGACAGTGATGCAGTGCCATTCCCTCGATGTAAATTGACGTAAAGTGACGGTTACGAAGTTCCTTAACGACGCGAAAATATCATCCGACGTATTTCAAGTACATAGAAGAGGAAACGGAAGGAGACTCTTGGTTTCCAGTTGAAGCACGATGATCGACGAATCATCGTTATCGATTCGATTGAAACGCCAACGCCGGCTGAAACGTCCGACTTTTTGCTCTGACAACCGCACGTCCCCCGATCAATAAATGATAATAATACGAGCGCGCGTCGCTGCCGCAATGAAATGCAATTTCTCGCTGACGTTATCGCCGTAAATTTATCCCGACGCCTGTTTAACCCAGATACCAAATCTCCGGGCTGCGTTTGCGGTACGCCCGAGTTCGAACCTGAAGACAAAATCAGAAAAGAACCTTGTACCACCAATTACATTATACCTGAAAGCATATCAAACCTAATCAATACCTAGAACACACCGAATACTACGTTAACCAAAAACATCTCTACCCTACACCTCCAATCCCACAATATTCACAAAAACTCCAATCAACGCAACCTCCCACATCATTCAAACCTACAACAAACCCAGCGAAACACGATAAATACAAACTCCCAAACACTCCAAAACTTCAGTACACCCTGAAACCAGCAAACAATTCCATAAAAAATCATCAAACCACACAATCCCACGGAACATTAACACCTCACCCTCTAAGACACCACTCTGAAACCTCTCCGGAGCTCTTCGATCGATCCAATCCGAGCCGATTACGCTTCGAACCCGCGAAACCAGCAGCCGCGCCACAGGTCGCGTCCCGAGCACGAAGTCGCGGGATCTCGTCGGCGCAGCGGCCGGAAGCTCGTTACACGCGTGGATTGCCGCGGGCGCGGCAGGGGACGGTTGAAGGGAGCCGCAGCGATGCGTGAACCCGAGCGGGGTGCGAGGGGAGGGAGCCGGCGACGCGGGTCCTCCGAAAGAAGTGGGCGGTAGGTGAAGCGCGATCGAGGATCCCGAAGAACCGAAGAAAGCGGTGGGCGTTTCAGCGTGATGCGTTCAGGAGCACCGGGCGAAGACTGCGAGCAAGATTAACCCGCGCCGCGATGAAAGGAGCGGAGCCCTCTCCACCGGCACGCACGTCGCGCGCGACCCCTGACCGCCGTTTCACCTGCGCGTCTTCTTTCCTGGCCGTCTCGTCACGCCGGGAGATAAACGTTTCGTTAATTGCTCCACTATTTACAGTCGGGCTCCCTCTCTCTCTCTCTCTCTCCCTCTCTCTCGCACACACTTTCCTCGCCGAGTCTTCATTACGTCGCGCACGGTCTCGTTAATTAATTCCCGGGTGAACGAACCCAACCCCCGCTTTGCCTCGTTAATGCCTTCTCCCTGTTCCTCTCTCGGTCCGCCTCGGTCTCTTTGGCAGCCGCTCCTCCTCTTCGCAGTCCCGCTGCTAGGTAGCCGGTAATTCTGTTTCGAGAATTTCACCTTGGGTAATTATTGGAGAACGATCGGCGGATGCTGGCAACGCGCGCCGGGAAACGGGAACAGCGATAATGAGCCCGGCCGGCGTCGCGCGCGCGGATCATCGGCCGACGGTCCCGCGAATATTGTCCGCGTCCTCCGGCGATACCTCGCTCGATCGAACCGCGATTTGGACGGGAGCCAAGTGTGTTGCGCGGTCTGGGGATATATACTGGTTTTCTTGACGATCGAGCGGCAACGCTGAGCGATTTGGCAACGGGACGTCCGTTAATTGGCGGCTATTGCGTTCGCGCGCGTGGCCGGCTCGATGGAGGAACAGCTTCGCTGAGATTTCGGGCTTGTTCGGGCTATTGTTCTTGCGTTCTTCGGTTTCGAAGCTTGTTCAGTGGTCGTAAGATCTGTGTGTACCTATAGATCCCTTAAATTAGTCGCATTTCCGTTGATTTCTCTCTTTCGAAGACCCGACGTTCACTGATCAGCGAAATTTAGCCCTGCACTCGAGAGGTGACTCACCACTTGATTTCATGTACTGAAACTATAAAACTTGATATTCGATATTAAACTGTATATGCATCGGTGTGTAAAATATTGGGATGATAAAGCTTTGTTTCTCAATTCACAGAGTTCAAAAAATATCGTCTGTCTAGTTAGAAAATGTTAAATATTTCCGACGAAATGCTTCCGAGTGCAAAGGGTTAGAATCCAGTTACAGTCAACTCCAATTACCACTACTATAATGAATACACTTCAAACTTCGACTCACGAACATTTGAACCGACTATCGAGTCATCTCAGAAACTCAGAAATGAAGGCTAACGACGAACACAGTGTCGGTTCGACGAAAGCAGGGACACTGAAACGTCTCCGTTATGGCTGCCCCGCATTCCTCGGTCTTTTCTTCGCGCGCCCATAAATGTCGGACATATTTAGGCGATTCCCATTTACATAGTTCGTCCCGAACGACAGTTTATAATACACCAACTCCCGCGCCTCCGCGCCGAAACGATCCCTCGGATGCGCCGACCCCTGGACGAGCAGCGTACTCCGTGTATAAACTTCTTTCGCGTTTTATTACGCGGTCGCCGACCCACGCCCCCGCTAGCCGCGCGATGGAAGTCGGCGGAAACAGTTTTTTTTTTTATCGCGTTCAGCGGCAACACCGCCGCGAAGGGAATTAACTCGTATAAAAATTGTACGCGAAATTCCGGCGAACGCGTCCGTGGACCGCGACGAGCCACCCCCGCGGCGAAATAACCGGGGAAAAATGTGTCTCGGCGTGGCCGCGCCGACTTCGAGGGTAATTTGACTTGAATCATCAAGGAGAGTTTCTTAACCCGGCGGGAGGGCGCGTCGCCGTCTGCTCCGCGGCTCGCGGAGTTGCTTGCCCGGCCTCATTACTTGCCTTCTTCTCGCGTTCCTGCGGTCGGGCTGCGTTGGAAGTCGAAAATTTGTATTTGAGATCATCTCCGTGCTTCCTGAGCACTGTGAATGTGAAAAAATGACTGTGAGTTGAATGAAGTTCACTATTTTTAGAGAGGGATATCGAATTTTGGTGTTTACGATCGAAGGTTATGAAGAGATCATTTAATTACTTAAATAAGGGAGCAATATGTAGTTTTCTTATTGGCTATTTGAACGGTTGATGTATAATTTAGATTCTTATGGGAAAGGTTTTTGATATTTTAGAAACTGTGATTTTCGAAGGGTTTAACCAGTGAACTGTGGAATTTAGTTGGGAAAACCTCTCGTTCTGCGCGCAATAAAATAAAAATGGAGCGTGTACTCATCGAAGGACGAATGCACGTCATATTTTAATGAAAGATCAAAGCGAAACGAAGAAGAATTACATGTTTATGTGAAAAAACTTACCCACTCCTTCCACCTTTTAAATCTTTACCCGCCTACATGTGGTTTTTGTAATGAAACAAGGAAAACATTTAACATAGGAACATCACTGGAAGAAACTATTGGGAACCGAGAGAAGATAGAACAAAGTCTAAGATTTTTGAAAGTGATCGGAACATACAATGATATAATATAAGTAAATAGGAACCCAGGATTACGTTAAGCTGTTGGAATACCATTTAAAAATCTGTATCATAAAATTACTAACTATGTTACATATATAGGTTAACTCTAATGACTATAAATAAATATAAATAAAAAAAAAGAATTCATCGCTGAAAGAATTAGTATCGTGTCAAGCTTTACGATGACGTGTATGATATACTCGTGAAATACAGTTAACTGATTAAGAGTTGAATGGAATGCGAGTGTTAAATTTGATAGAAAAGATAGTGTATTATTTATTGATACTATAGATAGATATGAAATAATGTTTTATTGATATTTTAGGGATAATGTACTGTTCAACTGCGACAGAAATAATTATCAATTCCCAAGCACACGTTGGTAGCACAGTTGCAGCGAGAATGAACGCGCTGTTGTGTCTTGGCGATTTTAATTAGTCCAAGGTGCCATTAAGAAGGGCGCACTGTAATCCAATAATAAATTTGACCGGTGAACCAACCGTCCCGACGGGGGAAAAAAAAGAAACGAGGCGGGAAAATTAACGCGCGGAAACGTACGAGCGTTCTCCTTGCCGGGAGCGTCTTTAACGCGCATTACTTCCTGTAAGTTACTGCGCGATAAATTCCGTCGCGGGGAAAAAAATTTTGCCAGGCGTTTTCGGGAGAATTACCAGCGTCCTAAATCATACGCGGAAACGAACGCGAAAGGAACTTTACGAGCGGAACAACGGATGTTTGCAACGAACGTTCCCGGATACACCTATCAAGCAACGCTCGGGAACAATGGTCACGGGACGCGAATGCTTAGCCGTTCTTTTTCGAAGTGAATTTAGAGGACGTCGGACTCGAATTGTTCCATTGACAATCTGGTCGTGCAACAATTGAAATCGAATTAAATCTTCATTTCACAAGGCCCTAGTTGCTTCATAATTTTAAAGATTTCACACGTATTTAAATTTTAGTCACAAAATGTCATTACAAAAATTGAATAACACGAGAGAATATTCATTATATCGAAAAAGAACTGACTAATTTGTCATTACAAAATCAAAACACGAGAGAACATTCATTACAACCCAAAAGAACCGACTAATTCATCATTGCAAAATTAAAATAACACGTGGGAATATTCATTATATTCCAAAAGAACCGACTAATTCATCATTACAAAATTAAAATAACACGGGGGAATATTCATTACACCCCAAAAGAACCGACTAATTGATCATTGCAAAATTAAAATAACACGAGAGAACATTCATTACACCCCAAAAGAACCGACTAATTAATCGCGTTCGTTGGTACAGAAGAATTCAAACGCCGACTGAAAACGCTGGAAGTCAATATTTTACATTATCTCAATCACTCGGCCGGCAAACCAAAAATCCCCTCCCCCGCGAGCAAACGCGGTTCCTCTGTCAAAAGAGCCGAAAGATCCCGCCCCGAGTTTATTAATCCCTGCCGCCCCTCCCCGTTGAAATTAATTTCACGAGCGAGAGGCCCGAAGCATCGATCAAACTCCGCCGTTGAAAAACACCGAGCGGAACCTTTTCCGAACTCCGGCGCGCTCGCATACGCCGCCGCGATAGATTCCTCTAATTAATTTAACTTTCACAGTTTTCCGGGAGGGCGGCGCGGATAAAAGGAGGGCGGGGGAACGCGGCCGGAACTTCGGCTCTCGATTTACGATGCCGTGTTCGCGGCCTGGCGGCGGCGGCGGGGGGGGAAGGGTGGATCGCGGCCAACTCGATGGGTGCGGGGTGTTTCTTCGTCCCGGGAATCTCTTTTGACCCTCTTCGGACCGAACGGACGGGGCAGGACAGCCGAGGGGTGTGTCGAACAGAAGTTCCGGCAACTTTTCGGCGCATTGTTGTGGCGGCGGCGACGTCGAACTTGGCAGCGACCCCCGAAAAAGGGGCAAGGCGGAGGGCGCGCCGAACAGAGGGAAGAAAGCGTCGCGTTCGAGGGTGCTCGAGAACGACCGGCGCCGGTATACAATATGCGTGCAGACGCCGGTGCATCCCCTCATTGGAGGGGAGAGAAATTGCCGGTAACTTTCCAAACTTTTCCGGGGTGGAAACAAAAGCTGCGAAGACGCCGAGGGTCCAAGGAGATCGTGTTACCCGACGGCGATAAAGTAGCCGGTGATTTATTCCCCGCGATCGGAGCGAACGCGGGGTTATGCTTCTTTGATGGGTTAGGGGCTGTTTATTGTTCGCCTTGGGTGTGATAAATTTTGCATCGGGCGATGGGGTTGGCGTTGGGATGCTGGGAGGGTTTGTTGGAGGGTAATAGAGATTATTGTAGAAATTATTATAGATCACTCGTTGCTCTAGAAACTACTGGAGACTGTTCTGAGACTGGATTCGATTTGTCTAAGACACTTAGAATTCTTCGGAGTCAAATGGAGCTATAGATTTAACCCTTTGCACTGGGGTGTGATAAATTTTGCATCGGACGATGGGGTTGGCGTTGGGATGCTGGGAGGGTTTGTTGGATGACAATAGAGATTATTGTAACTGGAGATTATTCTGAGACTAGATTCGATTTATCTGTGACATTTCGATTTATCTATTAACCCTTTGCACTCGACAAAATTGTTTTTTTCAATCTATTAAATTTACAACACCAGACCGTAGTCTTTCTCATTTTCCCTTTCTCTCCATACTCTGAATTCCACGATTAATCTTAAGCATACACTGTATACTACCAATTATAGTTTTCAATCACCCTATTAGTAAAACAAAAATAAAAGAAATTATACTAAAATATAATCCTAACTTCCATCTAAACTAGTACCTTGAAAATATTTCCAAATTCTATTTTCATTAAGCTCCAACGATACAAGAGTTCTCATGACGCGTGTAAGATTTCCACTTCCACAAGAACAAAAATAAATTAACCCTTTGCACTGGACAATATTTTTCATTAAAAATATTCATTACTGTCTGACTAAATATTAACGACATTTTTCGCAACACAATTGAGTATCTTATATAAATTAAGAGACAGAACTATTTTACTCCGATGTTTTATGTTGATACATTACACATCGTCTTAAAACTCTCAATGGTGCTAACTTTCTCAACGAGATTATTTATTTTTTCAGACAAACATGTAATTCTTCGTTTCGCTTTAGTTTATCGTTAGGATATATTTCAAGTGCATCTGGCCTGCATTTAACGAGTACACACTTCATTATTTGATTTTATTGCGAGAGATTTTTCAAACTGAACTCCACACTTAACTGGTTCATATCGAATTGAAAATTTCAGTTTGCTGCGCCGAATCGGGTGGCGACTGTAAGGCGCCCCTCGAGCGCAGAGGGTTAATAAATTCAAATATTCCTTTGATTACAACTAAACTCCACGAATCTGTTCCAACCGAACGATCCTCGATAAACGACAAATACCGAATATCCCGGGAACAAAAAGTATAGAAAAATACCTCCGTCGAAAAGCGGAGAATTTTTCGCGTGTGCACTCGAGAAAAATGCATCCGCGGCCCGGAAGTGATTCCCTGTCGCGTTGAAAACCGTGTCAACACGCTTGGGAACATTTATTAACTGCTCCGCCGGTGGCATCTCGACGGTCCGATAGCATCGCGCGGCATTATCGATGCACTCGTTCGGCCGGGGCCGCGGAATTTTTGAGCGTCTTTGACGGTCCATTATCGTGTCACGTCCGCCGCGGGGCGGCGTTATTCGATCGTTCCCGCCGGAAATTCCGGCGACCCAGAATCCAGCGCGCGGGCTCGCGTGACCCGCAACGGACCGGGCTAGAAGGGGATGCCGGGAAAGGGTTCGCCCCGGAGGAATGTGTGAGTGATCACCCGCCGCCCGTAGGAATATATTGGAAACGAGTACCCTGATTTCCACTATGTCGCCGGGATTACCCTATCTACTTTTACAGCACCCCCGGCGGAATGTCGATTTTCATTTAGACATTCCTTATTTCCACGGGACGGGAAATTTAATTCCGTTCGCGTGTCGCGAATATCGATGACTCGCCAACTCGCGGACAACGGTGTACCGATACAAGCGGAGCGTTTGAGGATAAGCATTTTTTTGAATACTCGCAGCATTTGGAGGGTGAATTGTACGTCGAATTATGTGGTTTTTTGGGAAAGAGGAATATAGTGGGATTGATGATAGAATTACCGAGACTAGTTGACTTCTCGAAATTTTTCTGTGGGAATCTTGAGAGTGTCTATCGAGACTTTGATCAGTTGTATATATATTCAAAAATATGTCCTCTAAGAAACTTCTACAAAAATCATTTTACTACTTAAACTAAGTTATATATACTCATATAATAAATATTCAAGAATATATCCTCTAAGAAACTTCTACAAAAATCATTTTACTACTTAAACTAAGTATATATATATAACTAAGTAGTAGAATGATTTTTGTAGAAGTTATATATATACTTAGTTTAAGTAGTAAAATGATTTTTGTAGAAGTTTCCTAGAGGATATATTTTTGAATATTTGGAGACGAGAATTTGGGAATGGATTATTTTGAACTCATGTGTTAAATAATAGCGAGGAAAAGGGAAGTGTGTGTTGATTATTTATTATTTGAATTATTTTGTTTGATTGCGAGTTTGTATTGTGAATGTTTGTATTGTGGGGGAAGGATGAAATTTGTTTTTGGGGGTTGGGAAAAGTGAATTTTGGGGGGATGTTTTTTAAAGTTGATGGGTTTGGAGATATTAAATAGAGTTGTTGGTTGTTATTATTAATTATTGATTGTCATGTGTGATAATATTTTTCATGGTAAAAGTGGTAGTACAAGGTAGACCTTAAATTCGATAAGAGAGAATTTGAACCCTTTGAATCGTGCTGCGGCATCGCAACCGTTCTCGGAAAATACTGGACTCCCATTTTCTGTTACGCTCATATGGAACACAGTGTAAAAAGGGGAGCCAAGAAGAAAAAAACATATAGACGATCCTGTGCTCCGATAAAAAAATGGAACGACTAGTCCTGGAATAAAATTTTGTATTTTTTCCTTTACGACTTTTGACAAACTGTCGCGTTTATTGACTCCACTGACGCTCCGTAGAATGAAATTCGGAGGCTTGCGGTGAAATTGTTTCTTTTTTTCCTTTCTCGCTGAATACCTTCAAAATTCTTCGGTAATAAACCTTTCGTATTCTATATAACAAGAATGAAGTCTTCAGCGAAAAGTTATAAAAATGTCACCTAAATTGCAGTCTCTAAAAAATTTCAATTTTCATATATAAATTGTGATAGTTCTGTCCTTGATACGTGCAACTCCTCCTTCAGTTCCACGTACATATATACGAAATCATTTTACAAATCCTCGTAAGATCATCCTCATAGTTTCAACAAATACAAAATAAAAATTCCCTACAAATCTACAGATCCTAGCACCATCATTATCAGTTTCAACAATTACAAAATAAAACACCCTACAAATCCACAAATCCTCGCAAGATCATTCTCAGTTTCAACAATTATAAAATAAAAGTTCCCTACAAATCCGCAAATCCTAGCACCATCACTCTCACAATTTCAACAATTACTAAATAGAAGTTCCCAACAAATCCGCAAATCCTAGCACCATCACTCTCACAATTTCAACAATTACTAAATAAATGTTCCCTACAAATCCGCAAATCCTAGCACCATCACTCTCACAGTTTCAACAATTACAAAATAAGAATTCCCTACAAATCTACAAATCCTCACGAGATCATTCTCAGTTTCAACAACAACAAAATAAAAACAATTGCAAACTAAACACTCTAGAACCAACGACATCGAACGATCCAGTAGCTCTACGTTCAACGCGTCAATCTTGACCACCATAAAATCCTGAAATCCGCGATTCTCGGTCGTCGGTCGTTCCGACCGGGTCGTTCGGCGCGTCGGTCGCCGGGGGACCGAGGCGGCGCGTGTAATTTTTAATAAATCTCGCGGCGCGGTCTCATCGAAGAAATACCAGACGGTATTACGCGTCAGCATGTCTGCGAGCTATCGGCGGCCATTATCGTTAGCGCGGTCCCGTGCTCGTTCACGTCGACGGCAGATTCGATTACTCGTGGGAAATTCCGGCGACCCAGAAATCGTATCTGCGCGGGGTCGCGTGGCCTCCATCCTATCGCGCGTGAAGAAGACGAAGTAGGATCACCGTGGAATTCGGTGAATGATCACCGAAAAGAATATACGCGCACGTACACGCGCACGCGCGGCTGCATGTACGTATGCACGTAAGCTGGAACTGGTTACCGTGATTTCCCACGTGTCACGGAGGCCCGGCCCGTTTTCCGCTCGCTTCTTCGCGCCGCGTCAGCCGGAATTTCGAATTCGATTCCAGCTCATCTCTCGCCGGAGGGGCGTGCATCGCGTCGACGGATATGCAGCGACGAACGAGGAGGCGACGACGGGGGTGGAGCCGGTATATCGGCCAGGTGGAAATCACCTAGAATACGACGAATTTTCTTGCTTCGGTTTCTGATGTTCCCTGGATTTCGGATTTCTGGGGTAGACCGGGACTCGAGACGTCAACTTTGAGCATTGAATCTTCGATCTTGAGGTCTTCAGCTTCGAATGGTAAATTTGAGAACCTTCGACTGAAGGTTCAACTTGGGATCGAAACTTGGAGTTTGGAATCTTGAAATTCTAAATGTTAAATTTGGACATTTCGTACGTTGAACATTTAAAATTTCAGATTTCGGAGTTCGAGCTATGATTATCGCGAAGTTGAAACTCAATTTAAGGGACATTTACGTAGAAACTGCCGGAGAATCTATATGGTACCTAAAAAGGTAAATCAGGACGCTAATGGAAGAGAATGACATATTAATGACTCAGTATTATTTATAATAGACATTAACACGTTGAACGTCGCATGATTTCATAGAGCAAAATACAGAAAATGGAAAAAATACAATATCAAATTTGACTGAATTGGATTATCATTGCACATTCATCAAACTGAATGCCATAGCAATGGGTAGCATCATTTATAATATAGAAATGTTTGCGAATAATCATCGTTTAATTGAGTGAATATAGTAATTCGATTTGCTTGGTGGTCACCGGCGACCCCCATGGCATTCAACGTGTTAACACTATTCCTACCGCGAGCAGTCAAATGACCGGTACAGCGATTTATATCTTTTTGTAACAGTATCCTCTCAAAGACTCAATTCAAAAACTATAAAATCATTACAAATGATTTTAGCCAAAAAGTGCCTTTCAGGGACTGCTTTACGGTACTTCCAAGTGTTTACAGTTCTCGCTCGCCTGTCGGTCTCGGTAAAATCGGTAAAATCTAAATGTCGGAGATGGCCTTTACAGGTATTTTTCAATATCCTAGATCTTGCCGGGATAAATGCATGGATTATATATAAAGAATCCACGGAAGAAGAAATTTCGAGGAAATTTTTATTTCAATTAGCAGAAGAACTTACCATTGAATATCAAAAAGATCTAGAGTTAAACAAAGAAAATCAAGCACCCGTCACAAATGCAAGTACAGGTTCACACGAACAGAAACCATGCCAAATAAGATATTGCAGAAACAATAAGACAAAATCTGTCTAAAATGTAAAAAGTACGTGTGCAGGAAATGTACAATCGACAAACCTATTTGTAAAAAATGCGGTGAAAACGAATAAATTGTAAATTACATACTTCCAAATAAAGGAAACTATATTTGTACACTGTCAAATTGGCTATCATCATCATTCTATATTAAAAAATATAAGTTGTGCTACAGACCATTTGACTGCTCGCGGTAGGAACAGTGTTAACATCCCCGAAAGAAGGTACCGAACTTCCATTAAAATATCAATATTAATCACACACGAGTACCGAACAAGGCGCCAAGACGTCCACGAAATATAGCGTCATATTGCACGACGAAATTCGAATCCGTCGGCCATAATCCGCCCGCGTATAATCGCGGTAGCCGGCCAGGTGGGCGAAAGAAAGGAGGGGGTCGCGGGGAGGGGGTTGAGTTACGCTTTCATGGTGCAACTACAACATAATTCAAAATCTCATTAGACCGTCGCCGTGGAGTGCAATTTTTTGCCCATTACACCGGCTACGGAGCATGTAAGAAGGACGCCGGTTTTCGGGCTGAAAAAGGGTTGCTACCGCCCCCGTAGATGCACCCTCGCCGGGCCGTCCGCTCGCTGCGCGCCGTGGTAAATCAGGCTGGTGTATCGGGACACTTTCATCCCGCGCGGGCTCCCGCGATCCGCGCGGCCGCCGGCGCATGAGCGAAATTATATGAGGACGGAAGTGAAATATGGTGGCTTTACGGCGATTACAGGCGAACAAAAAAGGGAATCGGGTGCAACGAGTGTCTGCGCGGTGCGGGACCTGTGCTGGAGGGTTATATTAAACCTACTAGTTGCTCTGGTGATCTAGGAATGTTTAAACTTCGATTTATTTAATTAGGCGAACGTGTTATTCATTGCTTGGTGTGTATTTCTATATGGTTTGCTCTGTTGGATGTATGATCGCGGATTTGATAGTATGATATGGTACAGTATTATGATTGATGATCTAGGAATGTTTAAACTTCAATCTATTTAATTTAACGAATTTGTTATTCATTGCTTGGTATTTATTTCTCTATGGCTTACTCTATTGGATATATGATCGCGGATTTGATATTATGATATGGTACAGTATTATGATTGGTGATCTAGGAATGTTTAAACTTCAATCTATTTAATTTAACGAATGTGTTATTTATTGCTTGGTATTTATTTCTCTATGGTTTACTGTATCAGATATATCATCGGAAATTTAATATTATATGATATAGTATCGTAGTTGAAATCGTCATACTAGTTTCTATCACACTCAACATCACAAAGAAAATCAAAACGTCTCCAATTCTCAAATCCACCTCTAAGATTACATCAAACCCCAACGGTGAAAAATCAATAAAATCATTCTAAAACGATAAACCCAAGGAGCCTGGCAACAGAGACCTCCCAACGCAGAGTCGAGTAACGCGTCAGGCATCCAATATGGAGGACCCATCGCGAGACACCGAAACGCCATTTGTACGGGGCCACAGGCTGGCTCGTTTAAAATTTACGCGGCGAGCGATCTCGGGCTGCGGGTCGGCCGGTGAAAATTCATGGCGGCGATATCCCGCGGTTTTGCATGCGGAACCAGCCAGCGATTTGGCTGCAGGATGGAGCGGGGCGACGTGACAGATGCGCGGCCCAACGATTTTCGAAAATTATTCGCGGCCAAGACGCCTCTCCTCCCGGGGCCATAGGTTCCGGCGCGTCTCGCGACGCGAGCCTCGCCTCCTATCCGCGGTTTTCGGGCGGCAACTTTATTCGCCCTTAAATTCCCGGCCCACTTGGCTCTGGCTTGTATATCGCGGCGCGGCGTGCCAACTGCGGAGAAACTCCCCGTCCGCCGGCCGCGACAATGTGCATAGAAATGCGGACGCGCCCGATGCAACCGTCGCGCCGTCTAATCGCCTGCCGGCGTGCCGTGGCCCGCACCAGGATTTCCTTGATATTTCGACCATCCTTCCCTGCCGCCGACCCCTTTGATACAAACATTGAGCGCACTCCTCGCGCTAATTTTCTGCTCCCAAATGAGACACCCGCCGGATACACGGCCCCGTTCCAGGTGTCCTAGGTGCTGCAGCCGGTTTCACGGCTGACGGTGCGCGCGTCGGTCTCGTGTTTTTGTGTTTCGAACTATTAATTGGATTTTCTAGATCCCGAAGATTGTAGTTGGAATTCATTGGTTTTTGCTTGACTTTCGAGTGGTTCGATTGGATGTTTGTCAACTTCGGTAATATACTCGTTAACAGTTTGATTCTCCGGCACGGTTAAAACGTGAAAATTTAATGTCGCTTCGGCGGGGCGATAGTTCGCCGAGCGATGCAGTAATTTATAGAGTATGCGTTGTAAATATTAAAATAGCCTGCCCGTAGCGAGCATACCTTCCCTGTAAAATTTCAATATTCATCAGGGCAAAATGGTATTTGCGATCAATGCGAGACCGAATGGTATTCGCGCGTGGCAAATTGAATTTCGAGTTTTCATCAGTGACGGCATTATGGGCCGGAGGATTAAATGTTAATTAAATATAAAATGGATACTGCGTAGTCTCCGTTCGAATCGGAAATCCGGATCTATGATGTTCAATTCGAATCTGCTCGATTTGAAAGCCATCGGAATTCGCGGATACTGCCGGCGGTTCTCGTCTCGCGTTCCCTGCCTGATTTTCGATGCTCGGTAAGCCTCTCGTGCCGATTCGATCGGCGCATTGTTTCGCGGAGGGTTCGCGCGACACCGGCGCGCTCTTTTTTTTTTTAACTCTTGTTAGAGCGAGTGGTGCTCGGTGCCGAAAGCAAGTGGTTTCGAGACTCTCGACCGGTAGCGTCCGCGTCATCGACCCCGCAAAGGATGAAGTAACAGGTCGGAAGCTTTACTCGCTCACGGTGACTCGCGGCGTCTAGTTTTCGACGTGGTCGTATTCGTTTAAGAAATCCTGATCTCTCCGACGAACTCTTTATTTCGGAACATACTCGAAAGTATATACAAAATGAATCTGCTGAAATTTATCTCTAAATGACAGTTACAACAGACAGTACAAATGCTAGTGCACACCTTCCAGATAAATTCTAAAATTTAAGTTAATACCAACGAATTCTCTGATACTTCGAAACTACCACAATATTCCCACAGATCTATAGAAACTATTCTATAAATAATTCCATTTCCCTTAAGACGACGTTCCATTAATCACTTACCAAGGATTACCTTACCAGTTCGAATCTACCATTGAAACTTCCATTTCCAAAGAATCAAGAATCAAGGTCCCTACGTTTCGCTTGAATATCAATTCCAAACCACCGAATCCCTACACTGAACGTCACGAATGAATCAAGAAACTTCCAAGAGCAATCTCCGAAGCTAATAATCCCATGATCATGTTCCTACAGCGAATTCTTAGCCCAAATCCATGGTTCCGCATTGACATTCATATTCCCGCGACCCGGCACGCGGGCTCGTCAATCCTCGTCTATCGAGATCTATTATCTCGCTTAAACACTGGAAGCTCGAATTTTAAAGCCGCGGCGCACGCGTAATTTCCCGGCGGCAACGGCCAGTACAAATAAAACGTCCGCCGCGAACGTATTCCGCGTCACGCGCTCACCCTAATTTCCCTCGGAACCTAGAGCCCTCTCCTCCGCGCCCCTCCCTCCCCCACCGGAGCTTTATAAAAATTCAATTGGCAATTTGAAATTACAAACAAACGGGGCACCGTAAATCCCCACTGCCCACCCGCCTCACCCCAATTTCTGCGGACGTTTAACGACCCGCCCCGGCCCGTCTCCGCTGTCGACAAATACCGGGGGTGGCGCGGCGGAAGTAACGCGCTGCAAACGAATTCCGCTCGACCGTTTTCCGATCCGCGGCCGCGGCGACGGCGCGCGAATATCAGCGGTGATTAAAGCAAAATATTGAGATAATTAAGGGCGGCCTTAAGGCTAGATACGGCACCGCGTAGCATTTAGCAAGCTACTCGAGTAATACTAATAAACCGCGGGTTTAATAGAACCTTTCGCCCGTTGAGATGTTGGTTTAATAGAAATCCGCGGTACTTTTTGCGCGGCAACGTCTCGAGTATTGTAATTTTGTAAGAAGTTAATTGCGTTAATTTTTCTGACAGTGGATTCGGTTGGTTGTCTCGACAGACGATTCGAGGATAGTGATGGGCGAATGAAAATTGGCGTTAGAATTATTGTGAGATAAAGAAATCATCTAGAATATTAATATTAACCATAATGGCAGTTTTCTTATCGTAACTAGATAACTGGCTGCAAAATGGAGGTAAATGAATTAGATGGTACATTTTTCTTAGTGGAAACAGAAACGAAAGGATGAACTAATTAATCGGATAATATAGGAAGTAATAGCAAATTAAACGAACAAAAGAAAATGCAGAATTTTAAATTCGGTAATTCGACCGGCTTCCTGTATGGTTAATGTTAAGGAACTTTGTTGCATTGTGCGTAGTAGATTGTTTTGAAATGTATCATTCTATACAAAATGATTAATAAATAAAATTAACGTACGCATCCGCGTAAAATAGGTGAAAACAAACTTCTTCGCGCAAAACTTTGCCAAATCTCTACATTAACTTCCAGCGCAAGAAGTTAACATAAATGTCTAACTAACCTACATTTATACACATTTATATACATTTACACATTTTCTAAATAGAATTTTTATTAATGTCAATAGATTTTACTGTTCTCTCAATTTTTCTTCCCTTACTTTTAGAAACAATACCATGCGATTTCTGGCCTCGACTTTTCTGTATAATCCATCCATCTCATTGTAGTTTATTGTTTTTTGTGTATCAAAGGGTTGAAGCCCGTGTACTAAATAAATATACCAACAATCTCCGTTTCAAACTGCGATACGCATTCTAAAGCCCTTTCCCGGAACGTTTCAATGAAAACACGAGATCGCATAAACGTTCCGCAGTGCACTCGTAATTTCCCGGATGTGATTCCGTTATTCGTTAATTCCAGGCGACGTCGGACGAGGCCGATATCCTCCCACAGGGCTATTTAGCGCACGGGCCCGTAAGCAGAGGATGAAGGCGCTCAACACGCGCGTACACGCTCACCAACCACGCGCACATCCAACGGGTGAGTTTAATATCCCCGTGTAGCGAGGCGCGACGAGAAATAGGAAGGTCGCCAAGATTATTGCTTCAATATTGGCCGGATGTCAGACGTCGATGGAACGTATCGCTTCCCTCGCTCGGCCCCGAGACTATCGCGCGCCCCGTGCGACTACATCGGCTCACCCTTCGCCGCGGGGGTTGATACGGCTCCACGCTGCGTGAACTTCCTTTACAGTCGCTCATAAATTTGCTTGCGAAGAGCTGTCGTGCTCGTCCAACGGAATCCTGAAGGGGATATGGAGTTTTTGTATCAAATTAGTTTCAATGGTGCTCCCCGATTTTGAAAATTTATGCGACTTTTAGAATCAACTATGCATATTTCTTCTATAACAAAGAATTCATCTACTGTACTGACATTTCATTAGAAGCTCCATCTAACTCCTTAGTTCTATATTCTATAACAATCACTTTCCACATTCCTATTTACTATACAATTAACCCTTAGCGCTCCAGATGGTTTTGTAATTTATCAGCAACTGCAACTAATTTTTACGGTATCTCTAGTGAAAATGAAAAATGTAACATTCCTTGGATCTTTTATTTTCTTTCTGAGTACACAATTTGGATGTGTGGAAAATCTAATAATGGGGTAGTTCCTTTGATTCATTAAAATATTTGATATTATAACTGGTGTAATATTGGAGCCAGAGTTCAAAGGGTTAATACAACTCTCCAATTAGTCACACCAACTTCGCCCTCAAACCTCCTTCTCAATCATTTTCAACTTAAACGACTTTCTAGATCCACCTCAAGAATAAACCATTGTAGACGGTTCGTTTTGCTTGTCAATACTTGGGGCTTGAGATAGTCCAGGCCCATTGACAAATTTATGAACTGGGTGAGTTTTCCATTTTGGAAAATCAGTTGAGGAACAGTAATTAGTCGTTCCTCGTTAGAGCCACATCGCGTAATAAATATGTCTAACCTGACTCCGGAGTTTTTATGTTAGTAGCCCTACGCCATCAATGACGAGTCAAGTAATCAACCCCTTATTCACCAGAAAAACTCACAACAACCCCTGCAGCTGGAACTTTCCAGAAGATCCGCCCCAGGAGTGTTCTCCATAGCCGATGCCAACCGATCCCGCCGCCTCTCGAACCCCAGTGCCGGGCTCACGTGTACGAAGGGTTGCGCCGTTATTAAGCCATCTCTTACCGGTTATATCTCCCCCGTAAGCTCTTTGCTATCCCGCCCCCTCGCCGCCCCGTATCCCGGCGCTCAGAGCGCCGGCAAACGGGTTTCCGGGTCTCTCCCTCGGACCAGGCGGGTCGCGGGAATCGAAATTCACGGGCGCACGATCCGAGGGCGCGCCCGGGACCGGGACGTGTGTGTCTGGGCGCGAGGAGGAGCCGGCAGCTTGCGGAAGTTACGAAGGATTACCCGGGCCGGGTATCCGTCGCGATGGGAAACAGGTTATGTTCACGCTCGGTCGCACTGCTCGTTCGAGGAACTCGGACACGGCTGCTGCTGCTGCTGCTGTGAGTCGACGCTGCAGCTTTTTCGCGCGACGCTGGACGCCGGAGTTACAGGCGATGGGAAATTCGAGCGTGTTTGCGCGGTTTAATGGGCGGGGGAACTTCCAGACGATTCCGGGAGCAGTTGATTGACTTTGGGGGATTCGGTTTTGTTAAGCGAAACTGAGGCGCTGGACTCGCTCGGTTTATCGTGCGACTGAAGAATACGATTTTCAGCTGGTACCGAGGTAATTTTGTTTTTGTGGGAACGGTTGGAAGAATGTGCTTTGTTAGCGGAGGTTTGATATTATGATTGGTGATCTAGGAATTTTCAAACTTCAATTTATTTAATTTAAAGAATTTGTTATTCATTGCTTGGTATTTATTTCTCTATGGCTTACTCTATTGGATATATGATCGCGGATTTTATACTATGATATGATATAGTATCGTGGTTGGTGATCTAGGAATGTTCAAACTCCGTGTACGGAGTTAATTTTGTTTTTGTGGAAACAGTTGGAAGAATGTGCTTTGTTAGCGGAGGTTTGGTAGAGCTTTGTTCTATTAATCTTCAGTAGATTTTTTGGAGATACGGAGAAAGCTTGGAGATATTTTTGAGGAACAAAGGTTGCGGTATTTCATGGGTAATGGATAGGGAAGGTAAATTTACTAAGATAGGTTTAGTAAGAATCATTTCTAAGATATTGCCCATCGGTTCTACAGGGTCCGAGACAAGCCGCGTATTACAGAGCAAAATCACCGTCTCCTCGAGCCACCCAAGTTTCCATGGTAGAATATCGATTTTTAAATAGATTGAAAAACTATTTCCCGCGATGGACACGGTAACCGCGCCTTTGCCGGCAGATCTCATTTGCTTGGGGCCATAAAACGAAGCGTCTTCATCCCAGCGTCGCTCCCGACCAAAGTGTTTCGTACGGGGGAACAACGTCGGCGTCATCATCATCAAATTTTCATCAGCAATCTCCCCGCGGGGGCGTTCCATCCGCGGGAAATAAGTTTACAAGCCGAAAACACCGTCCCCGGATGCATTCCGCGCGAAAATGCAGCCGAATTAACGACGGAAGCGACGATCGTTCATCGGAGAACCCGGTCGCCCCGGACGCGGGAGCCTGAACAACCGATCCCCCATTACGGCACAAAGAAAATTCTGCGAAAAGGACGCGCTCGATTGGTGCTCCGCTCTTTTTCGAGCCGTTCCAATCGGCGCGGGGCCCGGTACGGGTTACTGAAACCCGTCAGGCCTGGGCGGAGGGGCTGAACGAGGAGCAGAAGAGAGGAAGATCAATCGTCGTTGCGGAAATGCGTTGATTTAGCAAACAGAGCAATGAGAAAGGGGATGATGGACGTGCAACGATGGAGGATGGGCGCGGCCGGGACGACGGGGGGTGGGGGGACACTGTAAACGGGGATGGAAAGATGAACAAGGGACAGGAAAGAGAGGAACGGAAAGATACGCGCCGCGGAATGGCCGCCAGGGGTTGTACCTGTAGCGGGGGCGGAGAGGAAGATGGAAAAAGGGACCGTGTGCCTTTAGTAATTACGGTCGGCACAGTGGAATCATTTGTTTGCGCATTGTTGCCGCAAAGCATTGTTGCGCGCCGGAACACGTTCCGCCGCCGCCCCCCCTCCCGCGAACCCCTATCTGCCGACCCCTTCCCTCTCGCCCCGCCGGTTTCTACATCGTGTATCCCGGCCTCTGTCGTTCGAACCGTTCCTCGTTCCAGGTTCAAACGCATTGTACCTTTGCAGGCCGACTTCCACTTTCGCGGACCCACGGGCACACGTATCGCTGCACGCGCGATCGAAATAGCTCCGTTTGTGCGTCCGCTATGGAAAACTTCGGGAATTCGGCAAGCAGGATGTGTCGGATGGTTTTCCTCCTGTGACGAATTAGGTGAATGGCTAGGACGATGCGAAGGGAAATGAATTTGTAGATGGGTTTTTGAGGATACTTTCAGCTGTGTTTGATGATTATTGAATGGAATAATAGGTTGTGATTATAATAGAGAATTAGTGTTAATGGATAAGTGGAATTAGATATTGATAATAATTATTGTAGGATTGAATTTAACGTTCGTGATTGATATTAATAGTAATGGCTGTTAACGGTGATTGCTTTGATTGTATTAATAGTAATGCGAGATTAGAATTTCGGAAATAGGAAACTTTAATTAATATTATAGATGAATGATTTGGAAATCCAGCGAAAATCGGACTCGCGTTTTATTATTTGCTCGAGTAAACGAGTATCAGGAGTTCGATTTTACTGATCACCGAAGGAGCTATTCCTCCTTAGGCCCTTGGTTCGTATCAAAAACGACTCTTTGGATGCAAGTAGATTGACTTTCCCGAGGAATTGCCCCCGCGGCATTCTCTGGCCCGGGATGGAGCCGGGCGGAAAGCGGAAGACGATATACGTGTAGCTTACTCGGAAATTCCAGCCTCCGGTCGCCGCGCCCTCGCTCCTCGACTTACGTTTCGCCGGCGCGCGCCTCAATCACTATGAATTTTCGGGTAATACATCCTTGGGGACTCACCTTTGACCCGCTTCCGCTCACTAGACCAGGCTAATTTCCCAGAAGTTCCCCAGACCGAGGCAACAACTCCGGGCCTGGCACGGTTGATGGTCCCTTGTACGAAGTTCATCTACCCCGACCCTTCAATATTTCATATTCACTGTTTAATACTCGCTAAACAATCTCTTAACGCGATACTTCGACATAATTAAACGCGACTCGCCGTCCACTAATTACGAATCAAAATTCCTCGACACATCCTTCGAAATCTCGATCTCTCACCCTCATTCTAATACTAGAACTACCGATCAGTCAATGGGAACTTTAAGAATCTATACGATCTCTAAGAATTCAGCTAATTTCAATTAACTTATTCAGTTTGAGTATTACCAAATCAATTTCTTTAGTGATTCCACAGAGGAGCATGTGTTTTATCATTGGGAAAGAAGAACGTAGGAACGGGTGAATTCAGTAGTTCCAGTGTTAAAGCGATAAACCAATAGAATCGCGTACAATGTCATTAATTTCCCAGTCATCAAAGAGCAAACATCCAATTGCACGTCCCCGAAATCTCAGAGGTAAACCAACGGTTACAATCAGCCGATACCGAAATTCTTCCGATAATAATCGAAACTTCAGGATCCACTTCGATATCTCCATGCAGTAGCGTTACAGTTCCCATCGGCATTATCGAGTAGCTGAACAGGGCCGCGGCCTCTGTGAGCCATAATCCTATACGCCTATTTTGACTACCAAACCCATCGGTCGTTTCTTTGACGTCGCGCCGTGGATCGGATGGCCCCGGAGGCATCGCCGATAGTTCGGCGTCGGCCGTCGTCGAATTTCCTCGGAGCGTCGCGCGCCGGTATGTATTCGCGCCGAGTTCCCCTCCGCGAAACAACTCGCTCTCGCCCTCGCGCATTCGTTTGTCCACCGCCGTAAATATTGAATATCCATTAGGAAATATTGCGCGATATCGAATATTCGACGCGAGATCGATACGCCTCGGCGATAGGCGCGGCGCAGCCATCCCGCCCGGCCTCTCGCTCTTCCTGTTCCACCACCTTCGCCGACCGAACCTCCCCCCTGCCACCGGCTTCCGGGGAAAATTGCTTCGCCGGCTCCGGTAGCATCTTCGATAATTAATACGGCCGTTGCGAGTCGAACCTGACGTGGAAATAATGGAGAGGGCCGAGGCAACGGGAACCGTATCGTCGGCAATATTTTCAACGTGCCCTCTCGATGCCGAGTACACGATCCCCGCCGGCCGTCGATCCGATCGTTTCCGTCGTTGTTTCGTTAATAACGTTCGATTCGCTATCACCGACTTGCCCTCTTGGCCCCTGAGTAATGGCGATGGGAGTTTAATGGGCATCCCGCGCCGCTGTCCCGTGATTAATGCCGGATGCCTGATAGGTTTGTTCCCCGGCAACGTTATTTGAATGGTTTCTTTGAGATTTGAAGTTGCTGCCGTGGAAATTACTGGGAACTGCGAAAGGGGTTTCAATGTTTCTCGAGTGGAGAGTAACCGGTTGTCTGTTCCTATGGTTTCATTCGCGCGGAAAGTGGTGAACTGGATTTATTGTCTTTTTATAGAAATTACTATAGGTTTACATATTATAGAATCTATCTTTAAGGAAAGTTTCTGCACCTCTTCAATCATCGGGAAGAACGAAACGTTAATTTTGACTCATTTGGTAGCTTCAGAAAGAACACCCTCTAAACCAGTGTTTCCCAATTTGATTTTAAAGGGGCAATTTGAAATTTGAAATATCACTTCATATATTTCACAATATTTACGCAAGAAAAATAGCAAAGATATTACAATAAATGTTATAAGAATATTATAATATAATATTAAAAACTACACAGGGCATAAGAATTTTAGAAAGACTTGCCTAGGGCGTGGCACGAGAGAGGTTGGGAAACACTGCTCTAAACAATCGCGGTAATCCCGCTTTGAACAATGCCAACTCACCGAATCCCCCGACTAATCGCGCTAATCAGCGAAAAAGCTTGCAAAGATCAAATCCAAAAATCTGCGGCAACTCGCGGCGAATGCCGTGGAACTAAATACTCGAGCAACGAGTGCCGCTCGAGCCGAACAATAAGTGCTCGACGAGTCGTGCGCCTGAAGAACGAGGATCGCCGAGATTGGAGCATCCGTCACGTTGCATTTCCCGTCGAATGCAACTCCCTCTTCTTTCATCTTTTTTCCCCATGAAAATCTTGATACGAGCCGAACGCTCGCAGCCCGGAATTCTCCGTTCGGGGTCCGCGAGAGAGATCTCTCCCGTGCGATCTAAGTGCGCCATTACAGCGCCGGAAGGACGTTTAATCTCCGCGGCTCAACCGTTCCAGCGTTTCCCGCCGCGGAGGACCGGTCCCGGGATGTTCTCCCCGCCGTTCCCCGCCGATTTTCTTCACGACCCTCCCGCGACGAGCCCTCTGATCGCTGCCCTTTCACCCGGCGACCGATCCGGACACCTGTTTGCAGTTACGCTCCCGAACGATCCTTTTGTTGCGAGTATCCGAGAATGGAATATCCCCGGCGACCCCTGATAGCCGGGGAATTGTATTTTCGTGGATTCTATGGCTGGAACGAGTATGGCGGGTAATTTAGCCGCGGATGGTTCGGAATTGTTCGAATTCGAGATGGTTTTGTCGGTTTTGCGAAGATTCGCTGGAGATTGCGGGCTTTGCTGGTTAGACCAACGGTGTGCCGAGTACGTTGTTAATTTGCATTTTTGGGCTTTAACGGTGAGATGAGTTGTTTGGTGAATTGTTGAAGATATTTGAGATCGATTTTTTGATGTAAATATAAATTATAAATAGAATTATTCCACTTGGAACAGAAATTTGTCTCATTGCTAGAGTATGAAGGTTCACGAATAAACGTCATATAGGAAATGAAATTTCAATTTCATTGTTGACGAAACAGTGCAAAGGATTCACGTGAAAATCCATGAATGTTCGGTCTATTTAAACAATCCCTTTGTCTTCTGATTAAAAGTGACTCGCCAAGGAGAATCACGAGCGGGCAACAACGGTCTCTCAAAAGAGCCGCGAATCCGGTAACATTTGTTAAGTCGTCTCTCGCGGCGGTCGCTTTAAAAACCGTGCCATTTGTAACGTCGCGAAGACGGTGTCCCCGGTAACGAGACGAGTCGCGTCGCAAGAAAGGCGTCCGAGATATCTCGCGATTAATCCGAAAGGTTTGCGCGTCCCGCTTCGAAAAAGGAACGCGTCGAAGCGACGGTGCTCGCCGCCCTCGCTCCCCGTTCCACCGTTTCCCCTTAATTCCGGCTTTAAAACGTCGCTGCCCCGACATCGCCACTGTTTCCCTCGAATTGATGCGACGATTAACAACGATCAGATTCCCGTCGAAGCTCCCATTCATTTGCACAAGGCGAAACATCCTCTGATTCACGGAGAAATATGCTCGAGGAATAGGCTCGGCGAAATATAGATCAATCGTCGATGCTTCGTATCGTTGATAATTAAACTCTGAATCTTCACGGAAACTGAGATCCTTTGATTCTCGATTTCTTAAATAAACGAAGTAGTAACTTATACCTCGAGAGTTCGTCCGATAATGAATGAAACGGAGGACTCATTGAATCTCCATTAAAATACTCATGTTATACATGGATAAATTCCAGAGCTCAAGAACCTTTTATTCCTCTTACCATTAACGGAGAAAACAGATAGAAATATAAAAGCGAAGTATTCTTCGAGCTATATCTACAGGTCATTAATTGAAACCAAGATCGAAGATCGGAGTTCATGAAAATAAGCTTCGGAGATTGATCCCCAGCTCCGAGTACGTGATCCAAAGTGCAAGGAGGAGCGAAATAATATTAGGGAAGTCGGGTATAATGTGATCGACTGATTTGGAAATCCGAAGAGACCGGGTCTGGAGGAACAGCGTGTACAGGGGAGTATCGGTGGTACCTCTTCCGTCGTGCTCCAAAGATCGGTCGAGCGAGCACGGCGCGCGGGACGAGCCGATGGCTCATTAGATTCCTGCGCGAGTGCAAGAAGTCCTCGGCGAGGACGTGACGCCGGCAGGCTATCTTTCATCCTCATTTCGAATCAGCCGTGCTCCACGGATTTCTGTTCTTGTTCGAGGCTCGAGCTTTTTATCAGACAGATCGAATGTTTCGCCCGACGCGTGAATGCCGATGAGCTCTTCCATCCCGGCGTCGCCGTCGCCGTCGCCGACGACTACGACGACTCGCCCGTCCGTTTCCCCGCTCTTTTTCGCATTCTTTCTTCGCTTTATCATGCTTTTTCGCCGGCGACCCGACGGATGATCGTCCCGCCCGAAAGAAAGGGGAAGAAACTGTTTGTCCGCGTCTCGACTCGAGTGCCTCGACATCTGAATCATTTGCGTTGCATGATGTTACGACCGTTGCTCGGTTCGGGAGGAATTAACTTGCGCTGGAAACGAATTGAGAAAGTCGACAGGATCTCGCGCGAAGAATTTTGTCTTCGCGTATTGTATACAGATATGTACGCAAATGTCGTTTACCAATAATCTTGTACGAAGTGGTAGATTTCAGGACAATCTGGAATATGTAATCCAATAAGACTATCGACGTGTACAATATGTCGTTGGTAATTTCCAGCGCAAGTGGTGAATGGTTTTACGGTTTTGCGACTTGATTTTGATAACTTCTGTAACGATAGTGTTCGATTATTGTGCTTTTCTTTGAGTTAGATCATTGATACAGTGGGAAAGTATTTTGAGTAGTATTCTGTAGAAGACTGATACTCTTGGAGAAAAAATATTTAAGAGCAAGTGCCTCTCTCTGCTAGAATATAAAGTGTTTCCTAAAATTGAAAAGTGATGGATGCGGTTTAATTATCCGCGACAGAAAGTAGCAGCCTTAAATCACAACACTTATCGAGTTACTGGTAGAGTATAATAAATTACGTGGAACAAGAAGCTTCAGGCATTCGCGTGTCTTTGGTTCCCTAAAACCATCAAGCCTGTTAATTGGAAGCAAGATTCACGTTGACGCTTGGCTTGGACCAGTGTTCTAACGTCAGAGAAGAGATAGATACTAGGACTCTTCTGGTAGCTTTTTAACGTAAACTCACAATAAACCTGCACGAAAAAGTTAACTCGAAAACACGGAATAAATACAAAATAATTAAATTTGATTCACTCGGTGTACACTAGTAACGTGGAGTGGGGCAAGTGCATAAACGGGCTCTTATTAATATAATATTGGAGAAATTGCAATATCTAATATGTAGTAATCTACTCAAAGTTAATACCATCCTGTCCACGTAGATGTCGCCAAATTAATGAGAGGAATCCCCGATTTATGCCAACCAGTTCGAAAGCACCACATGCAAAGAGCACGTCTACTTATGAAATACATTATATACTACGAAACAACATATTCGAATACGGTAAAAAGTATTTTATAGCAAACATATCAATAGTACTCTTGCCTCGTAGCATATGATATAAGGCTTCAAATCGGTTTTAATTATCGATTGTGCACATGCCCCATTTTCGGGGAAAGTGCACAGTTGGATTTTTTACAATTTTCTTACAAAATTACAATATACAAGTGAAATTGGCGTTTTCGTCAATGTCAATCAAAGCGTATTAACTCAAGTATTCATTGATTTCAATGAATGTTAAAGTATTATAAAACAAATTAAAGATACATGGGTTGAAAGTGAGACTTACTAAAAACTGGGGTACTTACCCCGCTCCACCTTACCAGCGAACAAAGCTCTCGAAAAGGCAGAAACATGGAAAAGGAAGCTCAACGTTCCTGGCACTCTCCATGGAGGCAGTCGAAAAAATGGAGGAGCATAAAATATTCAAACGCTCCATCAAAAACCTTCAATAAACCATCTCTTAGAGCCCCAGGCAAGAGGGTAGCAAAGTGGGAATAAAAAGTCGAAGAGCAGGAAGGGTTGAGGCCGAAGGGTCGGGGCGAGGTCAGACGCGAAGGAGGGAGCCAGGAAACCGGTGGATATCGGGTACGAGTGAAACTGATGATCGCCGGTGTCCCGGGATCAGGAGGAAAGGGTCGGAGCCGAAGAGGGTAGGTGGGAATAGAGACTCATCTGCATCCGGTAACATTGTTCCCCGGCTTTCAGCGTCGCGCGAGGAGGAAAGTTCTACGCGGGATGGGGGGGCAGAGCTGCGGGGAACGGGAATCGGCGGCGAGGGGGATGAAAAAGCGATTCGAAGGCGGGTAAAGGCGGGAAATGAAGGCTGAGCGGGCGTTCAGGAAGCTGCGGGAACCGTGCTCGATAATTGGGCCCGGAGTTGTCGAAAATTCACGCGAATCGATTGCTCTCGCGCGATCATCGCTGCGGGGGCCGGGGCGTGCGGGGGCGGGGCGGCAGTTTCCGATTCTTTAACAGGTGTCGGGGCGTTCGTTCTTTTCCTCGTAAAAGTTTCAGGCGACGGTTAGTCGGATCGGGATTCGATTTTTCTACCGCGTCGCCTGCCCCGGCCAATTGGCCCCGCGCATTTAATTATTTCTCTCCCTGGCCTTTCTACCGGCGCACTGAACACGGTCCACGTTGTTAAAGTTTCACGGGATTTTTTTTAGCGGCGCGCTACAGGTGCGAACGCTTGCGAACGGAAAGACGCGGTTTGCGTCCCTTTGAAGCGACGAAGGGGTATGTCGGTTGCGGGATTGCGGTGGAAAATAAGAAGCGATAAGATTGTTTTGTGCGATACTTAGTTGGGATAACTGTTTTCGAATCTGTCTATGGCAGAATCTTTTGTATCTTTTAGATAAGGTGGAGTGGGGAAAGTGCACCCCAGATTTTAGTAAGTCTCACTTTCAACCCATATATCTCGAATTTGTTTTACAATACTTTAACGTTCATTGAAATCAACGAATACTTGAGTTAATACGCTTTGATTGACATTGACAAAAACGCCAATTTCACTTGTATATTTCAATTTTGTAAGAAAATTGTAAAAAATCCAACAACTGTGCACTTTCCCCGAAAGTGGGGCATGTGCACAACCGATCATTAAAACCGATTTGAAGCCTTATATCATATGCTACGAGGCAAGAGTATAACTATTGATAATTTGCTATAAAATACTTTTTACCGCATTCGAATATGTTGTTTCGTAGTATATAATGTATTTCGTAAGTAGACGTGCTCTTTGCGTGTGGTGCTTTCAGGAATGTATCAACTTTGAGTAGATTACTACATATTAGATGTTGCAATTTCTCTCATATTGTATTAATAAGAGCCTATTTATGGTCTGGTGTTTGTTGGATGTAAGGTCTCGTCGTTTTTCAGGTGTATTTAACGGTTTTATTATTCTTCATTCTCCTCGGCCTCGAATCTATGGTTAATGCATCAAGTTCTTTAGCTCGAAGTCTTTTAACAACCGACGACAGCGTAGAGACACCCGGTTTTCGCGTTGTTCCTCCCTCCCGTTCCATAAGAAAATTGTTTACGGTATAATCGCGCGGCGTTCCGTCTCTTTATCGCTCGAATCCAGACGCGATTCGAGGTTCACGGAGTTCATTCCTCCGCCGGCGTCCCCTTTTGCCCAGCGATGCATTATGAAACGCTTTGCGGAAGCGTCGAACGAGAAGCCAGCGGTTGATCAGCCGGTGATCGATCGCGCGACGGTTTGACGGTCCGACCGCGCGAAACCGTGGACTCTTTGTTGCAACTTCTCCGCTTCGTCGTGGAACCGCTTCATTACGGGACCCTGGCCGCGGCAAATGGAAGTCGCTGCTCTTCCCGCGGCGAGGAACGACGGGAAAAAAGTGGAAAAGGAAAGTGCACGCCGGCGTTTTCGAGATTCTTCGCCGCGCCATTGTCCGCGGTAGCCTTGAACTTGATCCTCGCCGGTGAAGCTGAACAGCGAAGAAATAAAAGGTAGCTCGCTCGCGAAACTCCTCGCTTTTTATCGCTTCTGAACCTGAAATTCACTCGCCGGCGCTCGCGCCGTTGGTTTTTCGTAGGATTTGATAACGCGCGGAAGTTTCGCCGTGAAATTTCCGCCCTGAAATTGATAAACTCGAAGTCCGCGGGGCAGCTTCAATTTTTAAGGGAAAACTCGCGAAGGGGAAAGTTCTTTCGCTGGTACGCTGAACAGTCTCGAATAATTCATCGCGCTGCGCTTATCGCTGGTCTTTTTCGTTCTGGTTTGTTCCCGAAAATGAAAGAGCCGCTTTTATTGTTCTATTACACTTTGCAGGATCCCTGACAAAGTTTCTGTCATCTTTATAGCACAACTAACTTGAATGTCACGATATTACGCAGACATTTTCAATAAAAATTATTAAATGATCTCTTTGAAAACCTAATCAACAGATGCACACTTTTAACACAAAGTTGATAGATGATTTCTTCAAAAACCTCGTGATCCTTAACACTAGAACTACCGTACCAGTCAAAATGACTGGTTTCGATTTCTTTGTTTAGCAATCATTGATATCTTCTAAGCATTGAATCTTCGAAATGATTTTGAAAATAAATAGTTTCATTTGAGTACTATAATGAATATCTGAAGAAATTGTTACTACTTTACGGGAATTGCATATTAGTCGTATTAAATGCTCGGTAGTTCCAGTGTTAAGTACACGTTTCCAATTCAGTTACACGATTTCTTCAAAATCCTTCTAACCATTGGTTACACACTTCTAGCACAAATTCCTACGTGGTCCCATGATCGTCAACGAAGTTTCTCTTCCCGAAATTCTAACGTATCCGAAACAAACGGCGGGGAACGATGATTAATCCGAAAAACGGACCGCGCGAGCGTTTCTACAAATTCCGGCGAACTCGCGTAAAATAATTCCCGTCCGCGCTGTGTAACGTAAGACACGTTCCAATTACATGCGCGGTGGGTTGCCTGATTGCGCCGTTAATAAGGCGTAGGGCAGGAGGGCGCGGCTCGCGTTCGGCGAACGACACGCTCGAAAATCTCGCGGCGGCGGCGGAGCAAAGCCGCGGCAATGATTAACGAGTTTTACGGCGACCACCAATTCCGCTAACAGTTTTCTCGATGCGCAATTTCGCCGGTGCGCCGAGTCGTCCAACTTTGTTCATATCCGGCCGGTAATGGCACCTCATTTACTAATGCGTTCATAATTTAATCCGGCCCCCGACTATTTCGCGATCCGGCTTCCACCGGGCGAAGTCGTTTGTTCATAGTCGATTAATTCAATCAAAGTAACTCGCCATAAAGCACCGCCGCGCCATTCGTCTCGCGCTAGGAACGATTTCCGGGATTCTCGTGCCGCCACGGTTGATATATCGATACCGCTCGCTCGCGATTTACTTCCGGCAACGGTTGAAATGAAACCTTAGGAATAACGCGGATCGATGGTTTTTAGGTTGAGTCTTTGCGGATTTATTTATTCTTTCTGAATGTCAATAATTAAGTCTTGGGTGAAAGATTGTTAAATTCTTTGCTCCTTTGTCGATTCTATTATATTCATATTTTCTTGGTGCCATTTCGTGTATCTGAACATTGTAGATTTAATCGTAGTCTTATTTTGGAACGGATGATCTGGAGATCGTGAATATTTCAATTGATTTATGTTGTCGTGGATTTCTAATTAGAGTTATTGCTCGACACCGAGGATTCCCTTTAAAAACGACGATTTTAAATAATTGGTCGAATGTTAAAATTGCTGTCGCGGAGACAATATCAGTATCTATGTAGGAACCGCTGAAAGCCGTCGTGTTCGAGAACTATTTCGAGATGATTTACAGATTGAATTTCCAGCGGGCTGTTGCACGCCGGTGTAATTTCAGTAAACCCGAGCACCGTCTATATTAATCCCGTGAATTATTAAAACCCGCCGGAAACGCGGTTACGAGACACTCTGTATTCTAATCGGCTAGGAACATTTTTCTAATTTCTCGTTCGTATTGCTAGACATTTCTAGAAGCAACGTAATTATTTAAATAAAATCGTCTGATCCATTTTTAATGATGACATTAATTACACTAAAGATATTAACTCTGTAATAACATACGTGGCATTAATGGTATTTAAATATGTTTTATTTTTAAAAAACATAGGAATAGTAATTCCTTTCCATCCCTTTTAGATACATGTATTTATAAATTGTTATATAAATATATATTATGGTATTAATGGAATTTGGAACGCGTCAAATTGACGCATATTGGATTTTAGAAATATTATTTTGTTAATGTTTACGCCGATTTTGATTGATGCCACACTGACATGTACCCCAATTACCTACTATCAAATCTCCAGTTTCCACAATCTAAATAAACGAGCATCAATTCTTTTAGGAATAATGGAATGAAGTGTACAATAAATATCCGTAAACCTAGTGTTAATAAAATAAAGCTATTTATTCCTAGCTCTCGATAATATATAGTGTTACTATAGTATAGATAGTGAAACAGTGGATCTTGAGTAATCGAGACCTAGGAATAAATATATGTATTTAATAAACTAAAGCTATTTATTCCTAGCTAGGAATAAATATGTATTTAACACTAGGTTTACGGAACGCGTCAAATTGACGCATATTGGATTTTAGAAATATTATTTTGTAAATGTTTACGCCGATTTTGACTGATGCCACACTGACATGCACCCCAATTACCTACTATCGAATCTCCAGTCTCCACAATCTAAATAAACGAGCATCAATTCTTTTAGGAATAATAGAATGAAGTGTACAATGCTCGTAAACCTTATACCATATAATATTACAATAAAAACTGAACATTTCAATAAAATCGCATCGAGCTTCCAAGTACCAGCGTACAGCAGTGCGAATGCATCAACCAGGGGAAAGTGCATCTTTCCGAGGATCCGAAGAAATCCGTGCATCGTACGTATTCGCTGTCGTTCAGCGATCATTGTCGGACCGTTCCGTGTATCGATCCGAGTATTTCCGGCGCGGCGGTATTTCCCCGGAAGCGGACGAGTGCGCGGAAAGGACGGGTGGCGAGAAGAACCCGACGTCGAAGTGGACATGTGGTCGTTATGACGGCGAGCGACGTTAACGAGCTGCTTTTAAGGACTTCTGCCGGGAAAAGTTCGGCAGCAGGACTTTATTGGATTGCGAATTTCCTCGGAATCGCCGGGGCAAATGGCTATTCCGACCTGGAACGGCCTCGAATGTATATTTCACGCGCGGCCTTACGACCCTGTGCTTGAACGCCGTTTCGCCTGGGAGATATTTCAAAGATAAATTTACCGATAAAAACGAATGAATTATACTTCGCGGATGAAATGGAAGTAATGCTTTTCTAGTCTCTTATCGACAGCTGGGGACCACTCGCCCCTACGATTCGGTGAAACGGTATTTGATCGGTCGTTTAACTAGAGACCTCGATTTCCCGATAGAAAAGATACAAGTTAAATCACTTATTCAACGCGTTTACTTAATCATTTCAATACTATTATGAATATTAAAATCAAATTTAAAGCTGCAGAATTCTAAGACTCTAAGATATCTCAAACATTTTAACACTAAAACTACTACACGAGTCAAATTGACCTACTTCAGAATTTTGCAAATATTTCAATTGTGAAGGCGATTTTGTGGAAAATGTTAAATTATACTTACGTATTTGTACAGATACAATACTAGAAGACACAAAAATTGGAAACAAATCACTCTAATTGCTCGGTAGTTTTAGTGTTATACCCCAGGAGTCTCAAGAGAAGCAATAACAAGATTACAACATATATCTCCAATCATCTCTCCCCTAAAACAGTGTTTCTTTCCGGTTACAAATCGAACGTCACGGTTTAATGAGAGCCTTAAACCCACAGAAGATTTACGTACCGACCTAATAACAATCCCGGGTTAGTTCCCAGCTACCGTTTCCCTGGGCCGAATCTCGAGACGGCTACTAAACCTCGAATCTCCCCTATCAAGCTAAGACGTCCCATCCCAGCAGCCCCTCTGCAACGAGGGAATATTTTATTCCCTCTTGTCCGAGATCGTAAAAGCGGCCGGTCCGATTCATCCTCGAGGCCTGTAGCCGGCCGCGATATAACGGTGCCCCGGTATATTGCGTTACCGGGGGAAACCGGAAGGGGTTGCCGGCGGAATCGATCGTATCGCGGCCTCTAGGAACCGGCATGGAACGAGTTTACCGGTAGTTTCTGGTGGGCGTTCGTTCGAAACTACTCCTCCGTCGACAGCGGCGGAGCCCGGTGATCCAACTTCTCGGATGCAGGCCCGTGGGCGGTGGTCTAGGTATAAGTAATAGCTAAATTAACATCTTAGTGTATCCCGGGAGCGTCATCTGCTATCTACGAGCCGTTCCTACGCCCGAAGTCGTAAGACGTAAGCGACAGCGCAAGCGGACGACGCGGCGCGACGGGACGAGACGAGACGAGGAGCGACGGGGCGCATCGGTGATGGTGTTACGAGAATGCATCCCCTGATGACGCTACCAGCCATCACCCTTTAAGCTCGTCGTTCACGAATACTGGGGATGTTACGCCTCTCCTGCGACCGGTTCGCAGTTTGTTTGTCATGGCGAGAGGGAGTATGCTTCTTCGGGGGCAATGGCTGATGGATGCATTGAGAGGTCGCGGCGGAGTCGATGTGGAAATTGACAGCGATGCTGGTGCTGGGGTAGCGATGAGGATGTTCGGGGGATTGAAAGGGAGTTGGAAAGTTTGTGAGAGGGAAGTTGAGAGTTTGGAGTGGTGGGAAGTTGAAGGTTTGAAGGTTTGGATTTTTGAATGATTGGATGTTTGGATATTTGAAAGTTTGAATGATTGGATGTTTGAAAGTTTGAATGTTTGGATGTTTGAATGTTTGAATGATTGGATGTTTGGATGTCTGAAGGTTTGAAAGTTTGAAAGTTTGAAAGTTTGAAAGTTTGAAAGTTTGAATGTTAGAAAGTTTGAATGTTTGGATGTTTGCATGTTTGGATGTTTAGATATTTGAAAGTTTGAATATTCGAACGTTTGAAAATTAGAACATTTGAAAGTTTAGAAAGTTAAAAACTTGAAAATTTGAATTAGTTTCTACCATGGAGTTCTAAAATGTTCAAGAGACCGTCCGATTACAATGTTGTAATGGAAATTTCTTTGATTTTTCAATTTCATTATACGCTGCAATTAACCTGGGAACAATGTTCGTCACCGATGATCTCGCGACTCGAGGTATTTTAACAATCCCGTGGAACGGATAACTTCGCCTGTTTCGCGCGGTTGAAAACGAGTCCGGCGGAACGACTCGCGTTTCACGGAATCGCGATACGCGGAGGAACGTTTCACCGGGTTGCAGGAATTCCACGAAAAACTTCTGCAGGAAGTTCGAACGAATTTTAATTCGTGATCGTTTAATTAGTAGAACGGCCGCGTTCAGATGCGGCGGCGGGACTCGGGCTTTCAGCTTTGGAATGCGCCCATGGATTCCGACGAACTCCCAAGAAGATTCTTTTAATTGGAACCCGTGGGACGACGATCGACCTATTAACTTCCCGACAGGACTTCTCCACGTGTTTACCTAATATAATAATCCATAATTTGTCACTTTGCAAAATCCTTATGAACGTCAACTGTTCAAGCACAAATTAAATAATCCACACAGTTAACTTCTCACGCTACTGTACAACAAATTACAAACAAAATCAACATTCCAACCTCAACATCTCAATCTCCAACAAAGCTTCACACTATCAACAAAAGATTCACAATCGCAATTGTCATAAATTACTCGAAACTAATACTCATTATCACTCAAAAAACATGAAGAAACCATAAACGCAACGTTCGACAAACACATTCAACAGACGATGCACTCCGACGCGCACAGTTGCATTCGTCCAGCGCACAGCCCCAATTTAGATAGCCTAGCCGCGACGTTCGCGACTTTTAAACGGTGATCTTTGTTGAAACTCGGCGGAGCGTGCAAATATTTCGACAATGTTTCGCAGGGGTTTCGTGTAATTACCCCGAAGGTCGAGGGTCGTCGCGCCGGACGATGCGGCGCGCGGTTCCGCGCACGCGGCTGAACGTGACAGCTACTTTCAAATACGAAATATGAAAAGCTGGCCTCGGACGAGTGGCTCGTGGTATTTCACCGGGGCACGAAAGTTCACCGGAATTAACTCGATGCGCCGGGACAGAGAGCGTCCCGCCAATTTTCCGCGTGAAAGCGCTCTGTTTCGGGAAGACGAATCGCCGGCGCGATCTTTCGCCCCGAAATTCAAGGCGGCGCGTCGGGCTTTCCTACGAAATCCTCGAACTGCGACCGCCTCGCGAGGAAGCGACGACGGAATCGTCCGCCTTGATAAAATTTGAAACAATAAACGCTCGTTCGATTCGAATAACCGTAAGAATTCCCATCGCGACTCTCGGATCCGGCTTCAATTATTTCCACGGTAAAGCGAGGACTCCTCAAGCATTGTCCCAGCCCGCTATTACTCGACGGAAATCGCGCGAGAATGATTATTGCTCGAAGAAGGCTGGAAAACGAAAACCATCGCAGTCCATTGTACGAGCGTCAGTCCGCCGTTCCCATTCAAGCATTTGTTTCCCACGGAAGTTAATTTACCTTTTGAAAACGCGACGCCGTGGGCGTTGCAACGGAATAAGTTCCACGGAATTCCAGTGAGCCGGAATATCCCGCGCATCGAAGGGGCCATTTATTTCCTCCCGATCTACTAATCCAATTAAAGCTATTCGTTCCTCGTTTAGTTAATTACCGGATCCACCGAGTTTCTTTGCCGCCCGACGCGTCCGAGGAATTCAGCCGGACGAGTGGGCGTCCTTAGCGCCGGCCGGAAGGGGTCGGTTCCGGGGACGTTTGCAAACTCGAGGACGCCTCTCTGAAGCGTCGCAGCGACGCGTCTCGCGAGAACGGTCGCCGAGGCGCGGGCGAAAGGGCGGGGGGAAAGGGCGAGGGAAGAAAAGACGGAGGGGAAAAAAGAATAAAGTTCCTGTAATTCTCCGTAGCGTTAATTAATTAAAGACCCGGCGGGAGTATCGTCGGGGCCGGACACCGGGCGAGGCAGTATTTTCGTTTGGGAACGCGAACGATGCCGGGACGAGGGGGGGGGGGGGGGGGGGGCGGACGCGGTCGGAATCCGGAATGATCGCGTTGCAAAATTCCTCGGGGAACGACGCGGGAGGAGTGGGCGGTCTTTTGAGCACTGCGAAGACACTTCGAATTAGTAAACCGTAATGGCAGCGAGGGGACGACGACGACGACGACGACGACGACGGACGGAACGTCCTCGAGTTAATTATTATCTTCGGAGGAGGTCGGGAACGGACGCAACGGGAATTCACGAGCTGAAGATAATTCTTGGCGGGAGGTATTGCGCTTTTGTCGACGGTCAACGGAGAACGTGACAATTTCGACGAGGAAGAAGCGCTGTTCGCTTCACTGTGTCCTTGGGACGAGTGGCTTTCGGTGCTGAGTTTAGTTGTTAATTTTGTAATGTGAACGCCGACGCGAGGTTCTTGTTCGGTGGGAATTGAACTGAAGTTGGAATGAATCGAGGGGATCTTTTTTGTATCTCTACTGTGGATTACAGTTTGTCCAAGATGTTTGGTAGATTGTTTTGGTATTTGAGGATGTAGCGCGTAGATGCTTTCTGAGCAGAATGCGTCTATATAGTAATTGTTGTTTTTGTTATGAGAAAAGAAGGATTTTGAAGTTTATTGACACTTTGCACTCGTAAGCTTTCCACTAGAAACATTCGACAGTTTGAACTAATGAGGATATTGGATTTTAGGATTATTATTTTGTAAATGTTTACGCCAATTTTGACTGATGCGATTACACTGACATGTACCCCAATTACCTACTATCAAATCTCCAGTTTCCACAATCTAAGTAAACGAGCATCAATTCTTTTAGGAATAATAGAATGAAGTGTACAATAAATGCCCGTAAACCTAGTGTTAATACCACAATATATATTTATATAACAATTTATAAATACATATACCTAAAGGGGATGGAAAGGAATTACTATTCCTATGTATTTTTTAAATAAAACATATTTAAATACCATTAATACCACATATATCAAATGAAACGGTGACTGAGAGTCGCCTCTCGAGTGCAAAGGGTTAACGGTGATTGAAAATATTCTCATCACTCGAGTGCAGATTGTACATGTAAATAGCGCACGGGAGGAGGATAGAGATCACAGAATACTTCCATCTTCGTTCGTCTATTTAATTTTCTGTATAGAATCATCTTCGAGATTCCATTCCGCACTGGATTGTGCCGTCCAATGACGACTGTATCGTTCGCCGATCAATTCCCGAAAACGTCGCTCGAGCGTCGTGACCAATCGTGAAAGGGTGAATCGTGCCAAACCCATGGCGATCTGGCACGAACCTCGGCGACCCTTCGAAGGGACACGGGGCGTTCCGCTGCGGAATTCTTTCGGCAAACCGCAACGATAATCCTCGAATCGATCGATTTCGCGACAAGGTTTCCCTCTAATTCCGAGCCGGTCCCGCTCTTGCCGTTTCGCTCGCTGTGAAACGATCGTTCAGTCGTTCTTACCGATGTTTCCTTGAAAATACAACGGGAAACAATACGATCGTGTTTTCCGTGGGATTTTTAAAGCGATCAATGCTCGCGGAGGTTATTTACAAACTTTTAAATCACCTGTCGGCGCAATTGTCCTCCGGCCGGCCGGACGAAATTCGAGAAAATATCGGGCCGGCCTGCGCGGCATTGTGAATTCGATATGAATGCGGATTCAACGGCGATTAATAAATAACAGAAGGCGTATAGAACTCATAAAGAGGTAAAAAATATCAAATACCGGATGCGTCGCGCCATTGTGAATTTAATATGAACACGAATGCGCCTGAGATTTATATCCCGGAAAAATTTCGAACGCGAATTTCCCGGTTTAATCTATCGCCCGCGCAACGTTTTATTATAACCTGTGGGGGATCAATCTCGGAATGAAATCCTCGCTTAGCTTCAAGTGCGAAACCACCCCTCGCTCGATCATTACTTCGGAAATCCACTTTCATTTATAAATAACGATATTCAACGTTTCATGCCACGCCGGCGAAATCGCGGGGAAACCGAAAAAAGGAATAATTAAAGTAAAAGCAATCAAATTTTCTCACGCGATGCTCCGTGTATAAAGTAATCAAACATCGAAACTTATCAAACGTCATATATTCAACTGATCATGTCTGTTCATGACTTACCGTTTCTACCTCCAAGTTTTCGTTTCTAGTTCCGTTGCACCGAAAACAATGCTCCTTCGACGTTCGCTCCATACTTTCACCGTTTTCACGAAAATTCACTGTTTGATCATAATTTCAGAAACACCCCGAGCAGTTCGAGCAACTGATACTCGAGTTCCCGGAAATATTATACACCGCCGTTATAATTAACCGTCTTTCCGAGCACGCGACCCGCGAGCCGAGCAATAATATCGCAAATTGTTCCGCGAAATTTCGCGATGCGGCGGCGGACTGTACCTATGATGGATTTATACTGAAATTGGAGCCGCCGTGTCGTTTGAGGGTTTCAATGGTGTCACGTTGCGGGTTGCCAGCCTTTGATGCACGCGCCGCGTACCGCAAACAGGGAGAAGTCTTATCAAGTAGACGTGCACCGGGGAATGGTTATCCGTGCTCGCCTTCATCGCTATCGGAGAGCGTCGTTTTGTTAACGCTAGACTATCGGTACCTCCGAGCGACGCGCAGAAGTTGCGAACCTTATGGAACAGATCCGATTATATCTCCAAAATGAATTATCCTTTTAGCACGTCTCATTCCATAATCGTTTTATAAAATTTCCAGTTCTCATTTCGATTGCATGGAATCAAAACTGACATGCCCTATTTATTCAAATCTAAAATGGTTGAATCAACTTAACTCGAAATATTCGATGTCTGGATTTAGACTCCGTTAATCCTATTTACCCTGGATCACTGATTTTTCGTTAAAATAACTGTTGTATCTATTTGCGTCTAGAGAACTAGTCCATTTACGTCTATTTACGTCTAAGTGCTTGTCAGCTGAATATACTTCAACACCTGAGCGACCTTTCTCGGTAATCTAATTTGAATCTCTATTAACATCAGTCACTTTCGTGAACCATCATCTTTGTATTCTGTCAATTATTAATCCCTTACCTTAAAATAACGTGTCAGACACGTAATATAGATTTCAAACAGAATCGAACAAACATGAACATAATCTCTTTCAATACAAATTTAATATTATTCTTCTACATCAATTATACTTTGGAGCAAAGTTCCTTAATAAATTATTAATTACAAAGTAGTTGTAATCATAGTTAAGGAATAAATCGCAAGGCAAGGGGTTAACTCTTCCTACATCAAACACCTGAAAACCAAGTCGAATCGGTTCAGAGTTCACGAATCTGTCGTATCAGATCATAGAGGTGCCAAAAGTCTTCGCCGAAATCGACGATCGAATTTCCAATCGACAGCGCGTTTGAACGGGCAGAAAGCTTCCTCGCAAATAATCGCAGAATTTCTCGCGAATACGAGTCCGAATCTAATTACCGGTTTATCCTCCGCCGGTTCCCTGGGCGGATCGTGGCGGCTCGTACGCGTGGCCCGTTAAAAAGCGCAGCACGGAATTTTCTAGCCTTTCGACTGTCCCATCCCGCCTCGAGTTACCCTTTATCCCGCGCTGCCCCTGTATTTCCCGGGAAAATGCAAATTCCGGGTCACCGGCATCGACTCGAGCGATATATCGCAGCGGCGACGCAGAAGGGAAGTGGATGTACGTGTGCGGAAAGATAGAAGGGGATGCACCGGCGAATATATATCCCCGGCGAATTTTTCCATATCCTCGGAACGGAGGATCTTAGGCACTCAATGGCGAGTCGCGAACTGCTGGATGTCCCGGCGAACGAACGTCTCTTCATTTCGCCGATGATGGAGACAGGGTGGAACGTAGTGAACCGAGCGGTGGGACCGGGATGATTGGATCGTCGATAGTTTCCACGCGAGGCTGGGCCTCGAAAGAAAAATCTTTTGCTTCGTATTGAGGACTCCGAGTGAGCAGGATTTGCACTTATTCGTGGTTCGTAACTGACGTCGTTTCGGATCTGGAACTTGGGGTTGATTGCGACTTAGAATTTTGAATACAGGAATTAACTGCTTATTCTACGACAATGAGTGAGACTCGTGGTGAAGATTTTTAACATGATTCAACAAATATATATGTATCTATAATAATATATATTATAATAATAATATATATATGTTAGTTCGTTCGAATGCAAAGTAAATATTATTCCTCTGTAATCAACTATTATACTTAAAAGGTAATGTAGGCGTTTCGTATAAGTTCGTTTTGCATTAAATAGGACTGTATCTGTCTATACTTAAATCACGCTAAGTCTGGCCAAAAATGTATAATACTCCTTCACTGACCTAAACCAGGGATATTGAACTGCTTCTCCTCAAACTAGTGATTCTATGTCAGTGGTTCCCCTATACGTTTACTAGAGCAGTTGTTGAAACTGTATATGAGCGGCTTTATGAATGAGTGTTCGATACACAGGTGGAAAATAGGCATGGAGAGGGTAACTTAAGGTTACTAGGGGAGTGAGAAGAAAGACCCTATGTGGTTTGCAAGCCACTATGTCATTGGTCTTTCAAATTCAAAGTAAATATTATTCCTCTGTAATCAACTATTATACTTAAAGGTAATATAGGCGTAACATATGCTTAGAATTTTTCTATTTTTCAAACAAATTATTAATGACAAAGTGACCGTATCGAATATATTGTAAATATTAATACAAATATTGTAAAAGAAATCATAGGCCAAGGGATTAATGTAATTTAGAATTTCGAGTTTCGGAGTTACTGTAATTTAGAATTTTGAATTTCAGTTACAGCAATTCAGAATCTCGAATTCGGGGTTTACTATAGTTTAGAGTTTGGAATTCAGTGACTACTGTAACTCAAAATTTGAAATTTAGAGTCCACTATTCCGAACTATGAAATGTAAAATTTCAAGCTTGGAGTAACTTAGAATTCAAACTCCATATCCAAGAATTAAGTTACAATTTCCATTTAATCACAGTTAATCAAAATTCGTCCGAAGCTTGATAAAACCGCAGCTACAAAATTCCGCGAACCAGTCGCAGTTAGCTGCCAATTCTTCCGCCACCGATGCAAAACAAAACACAATTATCCCCCAATCGGTATTTAACCCGCGCGACGGACATTTATAAAAATGAAAGCTTGATTGGGTCGAAAGGGACCCGAAGTACGCACCGGAGTTAATTACAGCGTCGGATGATCCGCAGCCGATCGATCGGCGGCGCGAGTTTGACGGACGCGCCGATAACGAAACGAAACGCGTCGGAATAAACGAATATAATAGATGCGCGGCGGTTATCCGTTTCTCCGACGGTGCATTAAAATATTCCTCGCGATGGATCCGCGCTGCACCGAGTCGTGAATCCGCTACGGGAGTTGCCGGTATTGCGATTCGCCCGGCCGAGCCAGCTAGCTGAGTCGCCCGACGCCGGAAGCTGAAATATTTTCTAAACTGATAACGTCGCCGGAAACGGTGTCACGGAAAAATCGCGCGGCGGACGCGTGTCGTTCACCCTTCGGTTTCTGCCCGAGGTCCTGACGTCTCGAATAATGTATACACGGCAGACGACGCATCTCTTCGCTAAGGGGCGCGCGCCAGCGTCCCGGACAGTTTCAAATCAGAGGCAGTAAAAGATACGGCCGATTTCGCGCTCGAAATAAAACGCTCCACTGTCTTCTGCTAGATGTACTTCGGAGACGCACATATGATACAGTTTTGCGAGAGGTTCCGAATGCTTTTGCGGGATCCATCGAGGTGGCGAAATAACATTCGAGAAGAAAATTTGATTAAGCCTATAAGCGATGTGTTTTATGTTTTATGTAAAAGGAGTTTTCCTTGAGAAGTTGGATTATTTTTTAGAAGTGATAGAATGTTTCAGTATTTTTGATTATGGCGTTGGGAATACCTGAGTATTGCTAAGACGTGCTAATAGATGCATCGAACCCTTAATGAAGCTCCATCATCGACGAAGCTTCACAGAGAGTTCCAACCCCTTTCCCCAAAAATCCGCATCACCTAGCCGACACGAGAAACGATCGAGCCGACGGCGGTCCAACAAATTATCCCCGAAATCGCGGGGACTCGGCGACAATTCCTAACGAACCATCGATCATTCCGCGCAGACGTCGCCCGTTATTTCCGTAGCGCGCGACTGCCGGCGTGTAATTAAGGGGCGTAAAACAAACGTATCGTTGCGTCCCTTATCGCGGGCGTAACAAATTTTACAGCCCCGGGGCCGGGGTTAAACTGTCATAAAAGCAAATGAAAGGGCGCCGATAAATCTTGATATAAAAGTTCATCGTCGCGGGTGCGCCGCGCTGGAAATTGCCCCCTCGAAACGATCATCCCGGCGATATCTTTCGCGCGCCGCGGAATAAAGCGGTCTCGCGCGGGCCGCGTTCGCGCGCCATGATTGATACGATACGGCGCGGTTGATCGTCACCCGACTGGAGACATAAAGGTGTGCCGCTTCGTCCCGCCCCCGCACCCGCCGCGCGGAGGCCTCGTATTTTATTAAACGAGCCACGACTTACGCCGCGGCGACGGGGGATCGATAAGTCGTCGAACGTTGACGTTCCCGGCGACGGTGCCGTTGCCCTTTTGCGCGACGGCACCCGGTAGCACACGTGTTCGACGCGACGTACGCCGGTTTTCAAGAAGCGTTACGCGCGCGGACGGGCGGCCGAGGAAATTGCACCCGGCCGAGTTATAAAACGACCCGGTGATCGATATTTTCAGCGTTCGATCGAGTTCACGCGCAGTGTGTCAGTCACTTGTCGGCGCACCTGTTTTACGCGAGACGAAGGGTAATTCCGATCGGCGATTGCTGTTTGGTGGATACTCGGTGAGAATTAGAGCGATGCTTTGAGCGGTATTCGGGGTTTATCGAGTCGAGTACGGGGTGATTTATGGATGATATTCTGATGAGTTTTCGGGGGAGTCGAGGGGAGAACGAAGATCGAGGCGAATATTTTGGGTAATTTTTGGGGTTCGTTGAGTCGAACGGAAACAAGATTGGAGAGGATGTTTCGATTAATTTTTGGGGCTTGAGTCGAGAGGGAAGTGAAGATTGAAGTGAATGTTTTGGTTAATTTCTGGAGTTCGTTGAGTTGAATGGATGATTGGACAGGAATTTCGATTAATTCTTGAGGATCATTGAGTTCGGGATAAAGTGAAACGATGTTCGGCTGTGAATTTTATGTGTGGTCATCCGTTCACTGGATTTTAAAGTGACGATTATCGGCTGTAAGGTATTCAGGATTGCCACCCTCGTAAATACCAGCGCGGCAAAGTATGCAATTTATGGGCGAGCCGTTCCGGAATCATGCGAGCCAGTCAGGCAGCAGTTTCCCGGGTGATCGTCCGCTGGAAAAGAGCTAAACGTCCGCGGGGATCGACGAGGAGTCGATTATGCAGAGCGAATCAGACAACAGGGTCAAGTTTCGTCTTCCACTATCGTTATCGACGCGGCTGAGTGGATGCGACGTAAACGACGTTAACGTAATGACGCCGCTCCGTCGAGGGCGAATCCCCTGGAACGATGGACGGGAATGTCGTCCGTCTGATTAAAATTTCATTCGCGCAAATAGTGTATCCAACATGTTGGCCCGTAGAAAAAGACTCCAATCTGCCGTCAGAACACGAAATTCTTATGTACACGACCATCGAACCAGTTCAGCAACAAATTGAAAGCAAACGTAGAACCATTAACCCACTCAAGATACAACTGTCACTTGATTCGATATAGGGAAACGATGAAGTCTAATATTTAATAAGCTTCATATACCATAGCAACACATGAAATATTGAAGTATACAATATTTAACCCTTTGCGGACGAAGATTCTTTGAAATGTAGAAAACCAACAGATGAAGCTAAATTATATATTGACTGATTATATAATAGCAAAAACTACACGCTAATCTCTTGTTGTCCGAGTAATTGAATCATTTGCCTGCGACTTAATATGAACGTTTCATCTGCCGAAGTGTCGACATTCGTCAAAGACTTAATATATCAATCGAGAAACTGACAAGTGCAAAGGAATAATATAATAATTCCCCAGAAATCCTAATACAAAACCATTTCATCCTATTACCTTCCAGAAGAAACTTATCTAAAGCCCAACATCCGTCAGATATTCCTCAAATGAAATCGTCCTCGCGGCAGGCCGGGAAAGGGGATGAAAACGAGACGAGTAGCAGTAGCAAGCTCGCACAAAAAACCGTAGACACTGAAGCAGTCGCGGTCGAGCCGGGAAATTGGCGGAACTTCGCGGAGGGTAAATTAGGGAGGCTAATAAAAAGCTGTGTCCCCGTCGAATTTCCCCATTCTTTCGTCCCCGAAACCGAAACTGTTCCCGCCGGCCTCGCTCGTCCCGTATCGCGAGACGCCCCCTCCCCTTCCCGTCGGGCGGACGAAAAGCGACCGTACCGGCGAGCCAAAAACAATTTGGTTAATGCCCCGCGCGTCCCTGATAAGACAACTGATATACGCGGAGCCCCGATCCGTCCGCGCTCGTCGAAAAAGAGGATGATCCCCGCGTAATCTCGGCGGATTTGCATTTAGAGGAGAACGTTTAGGCGCCTGCGACGCGGCTCTACGCGCCCGTCGATTTCTGTCTCTTATTTCCCGCGCGCCGAGCGGCGCGAAAACTCCCTCGCCGATAGATGGATCGCGGCTTGATGGCGCTGCGAAGGGACGAGCTTCTTTCTTCATTATCGGCGTCGCTGGAGACAGACGCGTAATGTATTCTGAAAGGTTGGGCGTCCACTTTGGCTGAACGAGAGCGCGGAGGATGAATCTTCCGTTTTTCGAACACCCCCTGAAACCTTTTGCGAAAGTGCCGCGCGAAATGGAAAGGGTTGAGTCTGTCGGAGCTGCGTTTTTCGGGCCGTTCGTGTTGGTCCGGATTGTTGGACTAATTATTTGAGGACGAATCTGGCTGTGCTTGGAGCTGGAATTATGAATGATTTAGTTATTTGAATAACAAAAGAGTATGTATAGCTCGTTTGTTGGTATTCAAGAGTTCGATGTATGATTTGGATCTCTACGGCTTCCGGCTTAAAGAAACGTTTTTTCTGTTCGTTCCAGTTGCTTTTCGGAGTCGCGTTAGATAGCGAGATTATTAAAGCAACTCGAGTAATGTCCTGTCGATTCGAAATGCAATACCCCCGCCATTGTTCCCGTTTAATTAAGGACCGTGAAAATTGCGAGGGATCGCGGAATTCCGTGTTCCGCGTTCCGGGGATTTTCCTCGCGAGAAAGACGCTTGGTCCTCGACGTCCTTCGGATATTAAAAATCCGTCATTTTCAGGGACGAGGGAGAATCGTGCTGTAATCCTAATTACGTATACATCGCGACGAGACGAACGAAAGGGAGACTAACGTTAATTAAGAGAAGACAGATTACTTGTTGCTGCAACGTGTAAACGAAACGCTCCCCGCGAAAGAGATTCTACTCTAATTGCAAGATTGTAGGAATTATTTCGCCGATGGCCTCGACGCGAACATTTTCTGCAAAATTCACAGACACGCGAGCACACCGCGGCGATAAACAAGCCGCGTGACGCCGTCGCGAGGTACTTGGTGTCGGCTGTGCATTTTTAAACGCACTTTGCTGCATCGAGGATAATTTCCATCCGCGCGGAATAAATAAAAGATCCACAGAGCCCGGCTTAACGGCAGCGCGACAAGAAACCTCGAAGAAGCACGAGCAATCGCAATAAAATTTGTTGCCGCAAACCGGCGAGCGGAGGACTGCGACGGGGGAAAAAAAAGAGAGACGACCGCGAGAGACAGGCGCTGATTTGCAAGTTAAAAGCGTCGCGCTGGTATCTGAAATTGCCTGGAACTTCCGAGCGTGTTTCGAGGCGAGTTGGGAATTTTTGGCCGAATTCGAGATTGAACTTCGCGGAACTTCGCTCGCGCTCAACGGTATGGACCATTCTTCACCTACGGAATCCATTAGCGAACAGAGAAACCGATTACGAATGTACAGAGCCGGTCCTTGATTGTAAAAGTTGTCCCTTCGAACTTTGAGCCGCGCCGAACGTGTACTTGCTCCGATTAATTGAGAGATTATAGACACTGCCGGCGATCGATCGTGAATTTAAATTTGAACTCGGTAAAATTGAAATTTTGATGAAACTCTTAGGCGTGATGTATATTTGAAGTGTCCACGGTGAACTAGCGAGTCTTCCTTTAGTTCCAAGGGAAATGATTAATATTGAAATTATCGGAGTGACGATATTGGAAAGATATCTCTATTGAGAATTATTAAACGAACAATCTATAATGCACTGTTTTCTAATCACCGGATGAGAATCTAAATGAGACACGATTATTGTATCATAAATGATATTTCTCAGTTTCAGTTTTCCCAAACGAAAATTAAAACATTTCCTTTAGATTCTTCTCGTTAACGCTCAACTACTTTCATTCCTTTGTTCGCAAACAAAGGATAATTCGCTTCGATCTACTCTACGTTAATCTTCAAACGGAATCACAATTCTTTCATGCAACGCATCGCGCACGATTCCCCATTTTCTACGCGACAACACACGGATATCCTTCGCGCGAAACCGGTCGAACAAATCGAATCTTCGGAAAAGTTGCCGAGATTGATAAACTCGACGGAGCGGGGCCCGTGGCCGGAAACGTGGCTTCTTGGCCAGTTTCCCCGCCGCCTGTATGATTTTGTTTGACTTTCAAATAGAGGGCGGCGCGAGAAACCCCTTCAAACTTGCCGCGATTTCCTTGGAAAAAAGGAACTTGACCCCGTTTCGCGTCGAACGGGGGGGAAACCACGGGCAACAGCGTCGGGATACTTGGAGATACTTCGCGATACTTTTATTACCGTACGGAAAATGGCCGACGGGACAGGTAATCCTCGGGAACGGAATATTTTTTCGATGATCGGTCGTAAACTATCGATTCTCCGAGGCCGAGCGCCCCCGGATTTTTGCCGGAGTGGATTTCGCGCGCGGAAAATATACTGGCGCAACGGTTTCGGGGAAATTCGCCGGGAAAACGCGGCCGGCGTGTGCATCCGAAGGGGGAAACAAAACTTTCGCAACACCGGTTCGCTGGAATTTCCGCGCGACCGTCCGAGAGGGGATGGAAAAATCGAAGATCGCTGGAAACGACGCCGGGGGATCTTCCTGGAACTTCGAAATCGCCTGACGATTCGAAATCCGACTTTTATTCGAAATTTTTATCGCGTTATCGGTTATTCTACGAATCGGACTGCGGTTGCGTTGAGTACTTGCTTGAACTAACGGACGTTTTCATGTAGAAATGTCTGAAAATTATATATGAGGGTTGGAGGAAATAATAGAAATATTGTTTAGAAAATTGTGAATTGGATAACGGGGACGATTAACTATTAGATTATGGATTCTTGTAAATTTTTAAAAATTTCAATGGTGATTCAGTATTAATAAAATATTTCTTGGATGCACAGGGTGTTTCCATTTTGTGTAACCCTGTGTATTTAGGAACTTTTATAGACGTTTGATTGTTTAGACATATTGGGTCGATCGGATCGTCAACCCGTCCGAATGAGCATTCGGTAGAAACGCAGCTTTAAGCGTCACCGTTACGATCCCAGGATATTATTCACCGGCGTAGGGGGTTGAAACGAGGGCCGAAACAGCGGAAGAGCGCTGGGCGCCATTACATTTAACAAACTGATCACGTACTTGGGGGTGAACAGTGGAAGAGGAATAATGATTCGGGAGTGATGCACGGAGTCGTTCGGGAAACGAGCGGCGAGCGTTGTTTAAAAAATTAGTTTACCGGAAACTCGGATATTGTGCTTTCCATTCGCCCCTGGCGAGCTTGGCATTGATGTATTTCGCTGATGCAGCTGGGCATTGGAAAGCTCCAGCTTTTTTTTCAGCCCGATGCTTCAACGTATTAAGAAGCTGAAGGCGTGCTCGTAATATTAGAAATCCATTCGAGATAGTAGACACTCGAATTTATCGAGAGAGTAGCTATAAATTCAAACGAATTTCCAAATAACCCGTCGTCTACTGAATCCCCTTAGAGTTTACTTCCCATTAGCAAAACAATTCGTTTTTATCTCTTAATTTAACAACAATCGATGTTATTCATTGCCCACGGATCAAAGCAAACTATTTTGCTATGATCATTGTATTATCTTCAAATAAAATTTCCACTTCAAGTAGAATAGACAATTTTGTTGCGATTCTTCCAAATTGTCGATAGTAAGATGGTACATGAGCTTAGTGGCGAAAGTAAATAGTACGGGGTTAATAATTACATCAATCGTATTCACACAATTAGCGAAAGGACTGATAAACTAAAGTGAAATCGAAATTAAAAACTACATAAGTAGAATAAAGTAGAACTATTGTCAAAGTCGCAGTTCAGACGAAAGAAATTTTCAAGGGTTGCGTTTACTGTGATCAAAATATTAACACTATTTGTTTGAACTACAATGAATCGAATTTGCTCGCGTGTCCCACGGAAAATTCGCGTCCGAGTGATAATACCCGACTCGTTACGAAGTCTGCCATTATCTCGCTCGGCGGAGAACGGGCTGATATCGCGGCCAATTAATCCCCGGACACGAAGCCGCGAGTAACGAAAAATAAGGAGGTCTTTCAGGCGGTGGGCCGGGCGCGGAATGTAAATGGAAGATTTATGTAGGGGCGAAATGAAGGGTGGAAGCGGAAAAGGAGAGCCATTTACTCCCTCCTGAAAGTTCGTCTTCCTGGACCATTCGCGGGACTTCGTTCTAAAGGGAAGCGACTTCTGGGGGACTTCCATCTCGCGGTCGATCCGCTAAGAGGAAAGTTCGTGCCACGGAAAAAATCACCGGGGGACGGTATAATCCGGCCCTGTCATCCTTTCTTCGGAGGGCTGAGGATGCGGGACTCCGAAGAAAAATAAGTCTATCGCACCCCTTGCCATTCCAAGTAGCCCCGTGGCATTTTTCAGAGTGATCCAAGGACAAATTTTACCGTCTTAAATTCAATTTCCCTGAACAAAGATTTACCTGCTCCTCTATTTTCTCGGGGAAAAATAACTGTATCGCGTCCCATGCAATTTTAAATGCTGCTACGGTGAAACATGTACTCCTCTGTTTTTCTCAAAGTAATTCGAAGGGAAACTTCACTTTAACCAGTTAACTGCGTTTGACGAACACGTCGTCCTAAAGTCTTAACGTTTCCTAACTTTTTCAACGATGGATTATTTATTTTTTGAGACGAACATCTAATTCTTCCTCGTTTCGCTTTAGATTTTCGTTTCGTTTTGATTTTATTGCGCGCACAGTGGGAGATTTTCAAACTAAATTCCTCACTTAACTGGTTAAGGAACAGAGACGTTAGAACTATCGAGTACTTAAATTTTAAAATCTCCTTTCAGAAGCTACAAGTTTATTAAAATTTCAATTGATTTCAGTTTAGGTGTTACTGAAACAATTTCTTCAATGACTCCTCGAAGTATCTCTTTTCTTGAATAAATAATAAGCATGGCAGCCGATATCTCGCGTCGCCTCGTCGAACTCGTTAAAGTTCGGCAATGGGTCGATCATAGAAGAATTCGAGGGATCGATCATTCCTCGCCATCCCGACAGTTCCATCGTGAAACCACAAATTACCCATCTGTTTCTCTCGAGACCGCCACAAATGATCCGACATTTCCCGGCGGGTAATAAGTATTACGTTACCTTTATTAACGTCCCGAGATTATTCAAAGGATAACGGGATGAGCGTTAATTTTTGAGGGGAGTTTCCCCGTGAAAAATTGGAAGAACTCGAGGCGCCGGCCGCCGCCGTTAGGCCCGTTAATGAGTCGGAATTATCATGAGCGGACCCCGCGGGCGAAAAAGTATGGTAATTAGTGCCGGGAGACCGGATTGAACTTGGCAATTTCGCGGCAATTTAACGGGAGATATACGGGGTCCGCGGAGGTAGAAGCGCGGCAGGTTCTACGCGGCCTGGCCGCGGATATCCACGCGCTGGCGACCGCGTTCGCAATGTAAATCATTTTGTCCGGGTCTGACGGCGCACCGATGGCACTTGCAACGCGGCCATAAATGTCTCTGCTATTGCCGTAATATACTCCGTTCTAAAGTATCGCCGCCGTCCCGCGGGGTCGCTGAAAATTTCACGAGAAATTAAATCGTATTAGTTTTGATATATTTAACGGATCCCCGGAACGAGCGGGGAATTCCCCGTCGGAGAAACTTCGTGTTTCGTTGCTTCTTTTATTTTTCTAATTTCCTTGCTTCATCCGTTCCCTTCGTCTCTTATTTCTCTGATTTTTCTCCCGTTCCCTTCGGCTCTTATTTTTCTAATTTTCTTCTTCTCCCTGCCCTTTAAATTCTCTTATTTTTCTGATTCTCTTTCTAATTCTCTTCCCTTTCCTCCCTGCTTCTTGCGCTCTCCTTTCATTTCTTCCCTTTACGACGACCGAAACGACGCCGTAGAACGTTTCGAATCGCTCGGACGAAAATCTACGGCTACAGCCGGGATTCCCGGGGAAACTCGCAATTACCCGGTCAGTCCCTCGACGGGAAAAACGTGGGACGCGATGGCCGGTAAATTAGAGCGTCGCGGGCGCGAAGAAACGTCGACGGGAATTAGCGGGCAGATACGCGATTCACTTGTTCCCCAGCATCCGCGAGTGCATATTGATCTACCGGCCGCGTAACCTAAATTCTCTTTGCCCGCGCGTATCTATGGGAAACAGACAGCCAATTGATGTTTCGTCGGTGTTGCGTTCGCGGCGGCTATAGTCGCGGCCAAGCGTTGCGGTCCGTTTTAATTTCATTCGGAGCGCGCCGGGAATACGTTTTCTGCGAACACGAACGCGCGCGATTCATCGAAGAGCATTTTGACGAACAATGTGCATTCAGGGGAAGTCAAGACGGAGAACAACAGGTAGAATGTGGGTCACGTTTTAAAATGGCCTCGAGCTACACCCTTGACTTCGCGTCGTATTAGACGGAGTGACGTGTACTCGAGTCTACATTTAATTACTCTTTTAATGAAGCAATGGAGAAATAATTGGAATCGTTCAAATATAAGTGCAATTATTTTTTTGCACTCGGAACGTTCAGTCGTCGAATAACGGAAGCAACGAGGAACATTTTTAGGGAACGACAGGTAATTCGCAGACATTGAAATTTAATACGGAACCTCGTCGTTTGTTATGCAAGCGAAACATTAGTTCTGCGAGATCCAATTTCCCACTCGAGATTCGCGGTACATTCGAGTAACATTTGCGAGGCAGCCTCACGGAATATCGGCTCGAAGGAAGTGCAACGATGACAAAGAGACATGGAAGACGAACTCGCGCTGCGGGGCCATCAACGTTCCGAGGTTTTCGGGCCGGCGAATCGATTCGGGTTTCCCCGTGGATATTGGACCCGGCGAAATTGAAACGCGAAATGTATTTTCACGGGCAACGATATACTGCCGGGAAGCCGGCTCCAGGGGCGCGTGGCGAAAATAATTCGATAGAGCGACGATCTCAAGGAACCCGGGACGAACCGATTGACTTAACTTCCTCGTTTCTGCTCTATTAGCGGGAATCCAGCCGCGAAACGGCCCTGCCGAGCGTCGAAACCGAGAAACAATAAAGTTTCCTCGGTCGTTGTCCCCGGGTGAAATATTATATTTTTTTCACCTCGCCAATTTCAAAAATGTTTGGCAATATCGTTGTATGGTCGACTTTCATTATGGTAGCAAATTTTGTCACAGAGGTTTTGGGTCTTCCACGAGGTTCATTTTGTAGGGAAAAATCATCAGACGGAAAATCTTCAAACCAACGCTGCACTTTTCGTTAACAGTACTCTCCTCAAACGCCTGGTTTATATCGCGTGTAGCATTTGCAGCATTATTATCAAGTTTATACTCATATAAAAAAATTACAAGAATATCGGTTGAATTCATATCGGTATAAAATTCGAAAGAAATAACAAGAGGGAACACTTTTGATTATCTTTGTTGAAATGTGACTCTGGCAATGGACAGTACGGCTATAAACGAGGTTATGCCAAAAACAAAAGCATAACAAACACGGAGACAACCGTTCACATGTAAAAAAACCGACATTTCATATACACCGACCTAATACTTTCGCTAAATTTCAAATATTTACAAACTTTGACTTGTAAAATCGAATCGGGCTCGCGAAGGTTTCAAATTGAACTTTTAAATAAGAAAATAGAAAGGTAATTAGTTCGATCGTTTCTGGAAGGTTCTGAAAGATTCATTTTTGAACAGAGACAGTAGAGAATCACACTCGTTCGAGAGTTAACCGAAACTTAGAACACATTCCTTCGTGCACAGCTTCACACTCGAAGAAGTGAAAATTCGATGAGAACTCGATGAAACTTAACGCGTTTGTTCATTACCAACTGTTTCTACTTGTTGCACGCACTGAGGTGGTAATTGGTGAAAGGAATTAATAGCGTCAGGTTCATTGAACAACTTGAACAATGAAAAATTAAAAATCATTCATGTATACCTACGTTAAGTATTTTTTACATCCTCAACACCTTAAACACCCTTTACAACACTTAACAATCTCCCTATCGTTACATCTTCAAAAATTCCAAAATCCTCACTAAAGAATATACTAAATAAAAGTCAGTAGCTCGCAAAAAGATTCTCGAATTCGCTAAGAGAATCCACTAAACTCGATTATTTTACATATTTTTCCATTTCCCGAGAAGAAAATCCGCGAATCGATATGCATTCCACTTAGAAGCATCGGCTAAGGGCGGGACGGGCTCCGGGTGGATTTCCATGACGCAAGGACACGGTTGAAGGTTCCTTTATGCGAGCGGAAGGTGCGACAGCCTCGACCACCGGAAATGTCGGTGGAAAGGGGTCGGCCGTTGCAACGGAGACCGCTAGGAACCGCTTTGAAAGCGCGCCGAAGGCCGGGACAAGAATGCCCGCCGCGCGGATTCAAGTTTTTCCTGGACGCAAGGAACCGGCTCGCTGTCACGGGATGAGTTCCGGGGTTGGCACGGTGTCGGGGTCGGTCCGTTTCGCGCTGACCGCAGGACTCGCCGCGCGGCGCGAAGAAAAAGCGCAAAAATGCGGCGGACGCAGCGAAAGAGAGTTTCCGATGGGGGTGCGCTTAAAATGTGTTTGCGCCGGATTTGGTTTGGCCGACAGATGTTGTGCACAGCTGAATCGCAGCTGACTTTGTGGCTAATAAATATTATTCTTTGGACAGTGTCCTTTACGAATGAAGAGATAAAATATTTGTAGCGTTATCATACACATTTATGATTCACGTGTCCGTCGGACGATTCCGTCAATGGAGAATACGGCCGGTACTTTGAAATAAATCATTGAGCACATTTAACCGTGCGAATGATGAATTTTATATTATAAAAAGCATCGACGAATATATTGTATCCTTCATAAACCGAGGGGCAAAATATTTGCAGTGTTATTGGAGGAATTGAAATTTTTATCCCGTCCGTACTGGCTCGGTAATTTTTTCGGTCGGGAATAATGAGAAATGGCAGACGTGTTTAAATAAATAATTGAACACGTTCCGATCGGATCGCACACAACGGCCGGGGCAATAGGCGTTTTTAATCGGCGGGAATAAAATGAAGAGGGCGAGACCGGCGCGAAAAGCGCAGGAATTCATTTAACGACGCAACTTCGCCGTTTAATTCATGAAAGCGCTCTGTCATTCGAGAGTGTCCGACCGGCCGGGCAGCGGCGTTTCTGTTCGAACAGAAATATGAGTGGCAATATCGCCGGCCCTCGATACAGCCTCGTATAAAGTCCCTCATCAGACGGGCGCCGCGATGATCCTGCACGGTCCACAAACAACGGCGCCGAATAAGCCGATCTAACAAGGTGAAACGTTCCGTTGTGGTTCATGGGTTATGTATAACTCGATTCAACGGCCGCCGATGTCTCCGATTTTCCCGGATACCGCGTCGAATAAAAATCCCCCGACCGCACGAAGAAAGGCAAAAAGTCGAAGGAGAAACGGAGGGAGGGACGGACTGACCAAATAGAGTATCTGAAATAAAACCGTCCGGAATATGCAAAACGTTTCGCCCGGATGATCAATACATGTACCTCGATTTGTCTTCGATGTTTCCCAGGTTTCCCCGTAACTTTCCCCCTGTTTGCTCTCGCTTCCTCTGTTTTTATTAATATCACCGCGGTTCAACCTTGGTGCAACATTCGGGACGTGGAAAACTTTGACGAACGTTATCAATTAGAAGCTTCTTCGTTATACTTTATATTCGAAATACGTAGAAATATCAAGACGAACACTATATTAATTACATCGCTACAATTCATCAGTATTCCAATCAAATTTCTACTAAGAAAATCTAAGGTCTCAGTACCAAGCCATATCAAAAGCCATATATTAACTGTTTGGATGCTAAACTTTTGTGGATGTTTACCAAAAATGCAGAAGTGATTGGGTGTGTATACAGAAAAATTAATAAGAGTACTTATCTAATGAGATCACAAATATTGCGTTATTACAAAAAAATATCAAAAACTAACATTTATTCAAATCAGTTTACTTTGATTTCTTTCTTGAAAAACATAGTAATGGCATTTAGATATAAAAAACCGTTGTGCGAGCCTATCCTAGCAGCAACAGAGCCCAGGGACCAATTGCTTGTCGTTTTTAGTTAACCCGTGGATGGAGCCCAAGTAGGCAATAGCTACGAATTTTATATCTGCATGTAATTTAAAGTCGAGGCGATCCCTGGGGCTAATGCTGCTATGGTCGTTAGAAATTTCCGAGTCTCCGGAACCAGCCGACAGACCGCTGGCGGGGAAGTAGGTTTTTCCCAATTTTTGGGAATCCTACCCACGCGTCTGTCACTCCCCCGCCACTAGCGGAGAGATATATATTGTACACCGACCAACCGGCATATTCATTGTACATTCAGAAATTAAAAAGATTAGATCGAGAAACCGTAGACTGTGTCACTTCTTTCGCGCTCCCCAAAATACATCCTCCGAATCCCCAACGCCATCTTTCGGTTTTTCCTACAGTAAAAAAATTATAATTGGCACAACACAAGAGCGCTATAGCGCTCCCCAGCACTCAAACGGTTAATTACAATACCATCGTAACAACTCGTCAATACACATGTAATACCCCAGCTCCAAGAAAATCTCAAGTTTAAACGAAGAAGTCGGGTATGATCCGATCTAGACCAAGGGAGACCTCCCGATATCGTTATCCCGCAGCGCGTACCATCGGACAGCGAACGGTTAAGTCGCATTTTGTCCGCGATTCGGTCGAGCACGACCTGCCTGAAGAATCGAATCGATTCCCGGCCGGTCGCGCGTCCGCGTCGCGCACGTACCGATCGGCGACGATCTATGGTGATTCCGTTCTCACGCTGGATGCACCCGCGATGCACTTTTATCCTGTGCCTCCGCGGCCCGCCCCCGCTCCCCGGCGTCCCGCCGCCGCGCCGCGGCAGCCGCCTCGAGGTCGGATCGATAGATATTATTTCCGGCCTGCACACGACACACGCGGAATCCACAATGCGCTTCCGCGTGTGCGCTCGGCCGCTACGTCTCGCCTCTCGCGCGACGCGACGCGACGCCCATAGTAATGCGGACGCGTTTTGCGTGCCGCCTCGAGAACGACGGGGCCTTTTTGCGCGGCTCGGCGCGACGGCTTAAGCCACCCTTTAATGAATTAACCCCCGCGACGCGCCGCGACTTCCGATTTCCATGGATACCGAGCGCGGCTCGCGGTTAAGGATCAACTGCCAGGATGCGATGCCGATGCGTCTGGAGGAGGAATTTTTCTGGTGTCGCGCGATCGATTGGTTTTATGGGATGCTGAGTGGAGTCGAGTCATTTGGGGATTAGAGAGGATAATGAGAGACCTTGATGCCTGATCGGGGAGATGCGTGCACGTCGATGATCTATAATAAATCGATTAGCCTACAATGTATATTTAACAAAACGAGATTACAGATTATACGGTCGACCATGCGACCACGTGACTACGAACGCGGAGGGTGGAGTGAGGCAAGTGCATAAACAGGCTCTTGTTAATATAATATGAGAGAAATTGCAAGATCTAATATGTAGTAATCTACTCAAAGCTAATACCATCCTATCCACGTAGATGTCGTCTAATTAATGAGGGGAATCCCCGATTTATGCCAACCAGTTTCGAAAGCACCACATGTAAAGAGCTCGTCTACTTACGAAATACATTATATACTACGAAACAACATATTTGTATGCGGTACAAAGTATTTCATAGCAAACATATCAATAGTTATACTCTTGCCTCGTAGCATATGATATAAGGCTTCAAATCGGTTTTAATGATCGGTTGTGCACATGCCCCATTTTCGGGGAGAGTGCACAGTTGTTGGATTTTTTACAATTTTCTTACAAAATTGAAATATACAAGTGAAATTGGCGTTTCTGTCAATGTTAATCAAAGCATATCAACTCAAGTATTCGTTGATTTCAATGAATGTTAAAGTATTGTAAAACAAATTAAAGATATATGGGTTGAAAGTGAAACTTACTAAAAATTGGGGTGTACGTATCACTCCACCTTATATGATAACTGAATAACGAAAGAAAAAACGCGGGAGCGTACGCGTCTCAGATGACGTTCCTTTGTTCATAGCGTGCTTTTTACCGCGGTTTATATGAACACCTCAACACTTTATTATGGCTACCTGATATGTTTGCAAGAGGAGTTTTCTAAAGGAACTGTTTTACTTCAACAAAAGATATTTTGGTTTGATGGTGTTAGGGACTTAATGAGATGATGGATTGTTGAAGACGGGTTGCTGTCTAACGGAGGAAATTTTAGAGTTTCATTCGTGGAATGAGAGAAATTCATGTAAACTATAAGTAATTGTTTTGGATTTTCAGAGCAATTCGATGTAAGCTTGTAGATCAATTTGCCAGTGAAACTGGTTCTGGAGATTGAAATTTGGTAGTAGGGATTTATCGATCTAGCATAGGTTGTTGTGCAGTATAGGAAACTTATGTTATAGCGTACGAAAAATATTCGCAATTCCAGGGATTTTTTATAAAGCAGCAATTGCATTAATTCTTCGGAACGGTTCGCCGAAAGTATTACTTCATTCCCCAAAGCGGCCGCGTTCCGCGACGTTTTCATTAAACCCCATACAGCAACGTTCGCCCGAGGTCTCATCCGGGATTCTAGAATTCTAATTTCGGGCTGTTTCGTTTGTTTCAGGCACGACGCGTGTCCAACCCGGGATTGGTAAGCACGAAACATCGAACCCGCGTTGCACGATGAATTACGGCAATTAATAGAAAAATTCCAGCGAGAAACGTCGGTCGGAAAATAAGGGCAGCCTTGTTTAATTTGCCGAGTGTTGGGGACCCTTCCGAACGAGAGGAGAAAATATTTTCCCGTGGAGAGGTCCGCTTCAAAAAGCTCCGCCGCTTTCCCGGTATCCCCGAAAAACGTTCGTCTGCTGAAATATTTAACCGTTCAGCTTGCGCTCAGCGTTCCCGCCCCCCACTCCCCCCGAAAAAGGAAAACAACGGGCCGACAGGCGGGGAGGGAGGGAGGGAAAAACGAGACAGGATGAAAACCGGAATATCGTCGTAAAATTGCGTTGAGAACAACGTTCTCCGTGCACGGCCGTCCGTGTCGTTGGTGGAAAACCGGCGCTCCTCGATTCGCTGGCCAGAAAAACATGTATGTGTACGCACGCGCCGCGAATACGGAGAATATATATATATATATAAAAAATATCATCGTTTCCACGGTTAATTAAACTATGGGTCTGCTTTCGCGTGCGGTAGTTTTCCGCGAGAATAATTTCCTCTGTGAACCGAATCGTTAAGTAGAAACAGAAAGCCACGGTCGAACGAGCCGAGAAATAGAAGTCGAAGTAATTTTACAGGTGAATTAGTACCAGCTTCGAGAGCCTTTAACTGTTTGGAACGTATTAATACTAACAAGCTTAGCGATTAACATTGAAAATCTTAAAAGATTTTTCAAACATTTTTTCATATCGAGAGTTTCTCTTATTCTATCGAATTTCCTTGACAATCTCCAGTGAAAGTCTTCATAATTTCAGTAATTGCTAGATACAAACAAACTTGTTACTTCGATGTATTCGACGCTACCAACACAACGGAATCTCGAAAACATCGGACCACGTACAGTCGGCATTTATGAAGCCATCAAAGAACCAGGATCCAAATATATGTATCGCCACACACGAGTGAATCCAGTGTTCATTAGAAACAAGTTCGCGCACAATTACGGGGATTATTATGCGAGGGCCGGTGACCTAGAAATAATTCAATTAACCAGTCAATTTCCCGGCAGAAGTATACGAACGGGGCGAACAATGGGTTAAAACCGATCGCAGCGAGCGGGGATCGATACGAAACGGAACGGTCGAGGGGAAGAGAATGGGCGCAGTCGATTCTGTCAGTCATGGAACGGAAGAGCAGTCGTCGGGGAACGACTCGCGGGAAAACGGGCGGATCGGCCGGTCCGATTCGATCCTAAATCGATTATCGTGCCGGCGTTCCATCAATTTCTAATTGACGCGATAATAAATTTTACGTCCGGCTATTCCCGCGTGGTCCTAGCGCGCGCACGCGCCACGGTCCCCGAATTTTCGGCCCGATTAAATTTCACCGCTTTGCCGCACGCCGTTCCCGACCCGCTCGAGCTTCCACGGGGGCGAAAGGGCGAAAGACGAAGGTAAATCGTGGCTCCGCGATTACACCGCTATCGTGGAAGCCTAATGACTCCCGATGGCACTCTCCGCGGCCGCTTCCTTCGAGGATTGATGAGTGTTTTCGCCGCAGCGCCGATCTCCAATTTGTACGCGGTAATGACGCGTTCGTCGACGCATTTTTCGCGCACCCCGACCTCCCTCTTGCGATCGCGTCGCGATTGATGCGCGGGGAAACCTTTTGGAGTGTCCTTCTTCGCGTGGGAACTGATTCTTGCGAGGATTTGTGTTTCGGTGGCGAGCAATCGTAGGATTCTGTGTTTAGGATAGATCTTTGGTCGTTGAACGCCGTATTAATGGCTGCTTCGAGATTAATTGTATGGATAACGAGGGATTTATGTGTAGTTTTCTTCTTGTTTAGTAGTTATAGGTAGGGTTTGTAGAAGTTTTAGACATTCTTTTCTATAAGGGATCAATAGTTTTGATTAAACTGTGGATAATAGATAACAGAGAGCTGGTAAAATTCCATGAAAACTGCAGGAGACGCAAGTTATAATCTAACAAAGTAATAATGGAGGAAGTGAAGGAACGCGATGAAGCCGGCACGATTATTCTTCGCATTTCTCAAGAGTGACTCTCGTGTGATCCAACGTTGTCTGCGTAAAACGCGCAATTCCCGGAGTACCTTTTATCAGCGTTCATAGCTGGAACAAAGAGAGTCGGAAGAATACCACGGAATCAACAGACCGCTTTATTGGCAAAATAAATCTCGCTTTGATCTCGACTTTCATAATGCGGTCCGCGAAAACGGGGCGCTCTGTGTGCGTCGTACGTTTCATAACATCAACGCGGCCAGTCTGAGGAATTAGGTTGATGCGACAGTTGTGCTCTTTAGCGGGGATGTAATAAAGATTTCGCAAAGGAGCTTACACCCTAAATTACCTTTGCCAGACAGTACTTTTTTCGTTCTCGGTAATTGCTAAGACAGTTGTCGCAGGGTAAATGTGATTCTGTTTGTCGTTTAATGGAAACTTGACGTATAATCCACGAAGAGGGTATTCGGAATAATAAAAAATGAGAAACGAACAATGCATTGTTTAACCTCTCGCCCTATGATTTCGGGTCGAGCTCGCGGTGGAGATTTCAAACAGGATTTAATAAATATAAATGTCATTTGATTCTTTAGATCTTTAGTTGAATGTTATTCTCTTGTCATTAATTATTGAGCTTTATGACAAATGTGGATATAGAAGGATTTAGAATTCTTCTAATTCTTTAGTAAGTTATATAGAATAAACCTAGGATTCTTCCTCTTGTTCTAGTAAATTCTGTAGAATAAATCTGGAATTCTCCTACATTTACTAGTAAATTACAATCTCCTTTTCTAGTTAATTACATAGAATGAACCTAGGATTCTTCTTCTTGTTCTAGCAAATTATGTAGAATAAATCTAGAATTCTCCTACATTTACTAGTAAATTACAATCTCCTTTTTCTAGTTAATTACATAGAATGAACCTAGGATTCTTCTTCTTCTTCTAGCAAATTATGTAGCATAAACCTAGAATTCTCCTACATTTACTAGTAAATTACATAGAATGAACCTAGGATTCCTCTTGTTCTAGCAAATTATGTAGAACAAACCTAGAATTCTTCTACATTCACTAGTAAATTACAATCTCCTTTTTCTACTGAATTACTAACGACAGATTCGGCGCATCGGTCATAGCGCGAAACAAATCATAAGGCAAGGTGTTAATAATGGAGCGAGGTTCACCCGAACAATCGGCCCCCCGTTCATCGTTGTTTCATCGCGCACCACTTTCTCACCTCCGTCCCGCATGTTTATTAATTCGGAACGAATACAGCCACGCTTTGCGGTCCGTTTTATTCCCGTTCCGGCAGGGATGAAATTTTTATGGGCACGGCCGACGGCCCACCGACGCGATCGAGCGGTTTCGAACTTCCGGCCGGTACTACCGCCCGTTATAAAAGCGTCGGAAGACAAAGCTGACCCGTTGCCCGTTTTCCAATTTCCGATAAAGAAAATCGAGCGAGATTACACCGCAACCGCTCCCGGGAAACTTATTCGCAATTTATATTTCGAAGTTCCTCGGCCAGGGAAAAGTGGACGGGAAACGCGGCGCGATCGGACGAAATGCTCGAATAAAAAGAAGCCTTCTGTCGCGATTCGAGCACTTACTTACGCGCCGGATTAAATTAAAATCCTTAGTTATGCGCGGCGACTGCGATAATTACTTTGTTCTTTCCAAGCAAGAATCGAACGCGAGGATTACAACTAGAAATCTTCGATTCTGTGCTGTATCAAGTAAATATTTCTAACGGTCTTTTCTCAATCAAGTAAATATCATGTCTAAGGGTTTTATTTGATAACCATCATTCGAGGGACAATTTCTGGATAGTTTCTTTGTGAAGAAATATCTGAAGTTACTTCAATTATCGAATTATTATTCGGAATATAATTTCTGTAATGTTTTCCTTGGATGAAACCGTTTGAAAGTTGCCGAGTAATTTCATGATTTTCTCAAGCGAACATTTTTTTCATGGAATAATAGCGGTGATGTGTTTAGATGGAGCTATCTGCGGAACAAGACAGGAAAGAGCGTCGCGTACTGCGCTGCACAAAGCGGTGTGTATCGGCGGAAATAAAGCAGCCGGCGTGCACCGAGGAAATGTATTCACATTACTCACACACGGAGGCTCGCTTTCACAAACCAAATGACGTTCTTAAGATCCGCCTATTTCGTGGAACAGTCTCCTGGAAAGACAAAGGGGATGTCCGCGCAGGAAATGTCGCGCGACAAATGACTTTTCGTTCTAGCATTTCCGCGTACCAACTACTAAATTTCCCTAAACTCGGGGAAAAGGGGAGAACTTTCGCTGCTCCCTTTGAATGCTGGCTAATTACCTTCTTTCCGATTCGACACTGTACTCGTCGCTCGAATATTTTCATTTTTTAAGGAACTCTTTAAGAATCTATATTAATTAAGTACAACAAACGATTAAATAGTCGAACGTTCTCTTGCGAGTATAAATATACTAAGCACATTGTATTATAGTAACCTACATTCAGACTTCCGAAGCGTTAGTAAAATTCGAAGAACTAGGAAGCAATTAATTTTAAACACATTTCTCCATCCCTACATTATACTTTATAAAAGTAACATACACTTTACAGAGCATAAAGAATGATTAACAAACTCACAGAAAATATCTTAACCCTTTACACTCGAAAGTTCTTCAATGAAAATATTCAACACTTTTCGACGAGATACAGGTGATATTGTTCGAAACTAATTTAACGATAATTCATAGGTAAATTAAGCAACAAAGGTGTTCTACTTCAATATTTCACGTGACAACGCGAAGTTTCATTCGAAATATTAAATATTCAACTTTATAGTTTTGTTGTATCAAGTGGTGACTGAGAGTCATCTCTCGAGTGCAAAGGGTTAAATAATAGAGACGAAAGATCAAAGCGAAGCTCGACAGAATAAATAAATAAAAATCAGTTACCAAAATTAACGAATCAAGAACAAATTACCATGCCCAACCCTTCATCTCCACTAGAGAACCAATATTTCGTCGGAGGGGCGCGCAATTAGTCCGGGGATCGATGAATTTTCCTTTAACTTGATGACGGTGTCCCGATTCCTGTCGTCCGTCTGGTTATCCGAGCGACGTTTCCGCAATCTTCAAGGTCCGGGAGGCGAACAGGTAATATTTGCATCGGTGTCTGCGGACCCGACGACGCCGATATCACCAGCCACCCTCTTATCCTTCCTCCTGTCCGCCAACGGGGCCCCCTTTCCCTCGATCGTTCCCATGGTCCGGGCGACTTCGCAAGTTTTCTAATTAGTATGGTGCCTCCGGCTATGAGCGAACTCGGCTCCTCGACGATTTAAAACCGATGGGTGGGGGGTCGGACGGGAAAGGAACGCGCCTTTGAGTCCTGTCGGGGAACTTTCGGCTCCCCCAACCCCCGGAACGTCTGTCTCGAACCCCGTTCCCTTCCTCTACGGCCCTTTCTCTCGCTCTCTTTCGCGTCCTCTCTCGAGACGAGTCGTAAAGTCGGCCCATCGACTCCGAGATTTCCCGACAACGTCTTTCCCCCTTTATTATTCGTACCCGTGCTTCCTACGTTCCGTCGACGGCGTGTCTACCCACTCGGACTGCGGAGTTACATCGCGGAAAGTGTTCCGGTTCATCTACCCCTTGCGGTTCTTTGAGATTTCGGGGGATTGCGGGCTGCCTTTTATGGAATCGGCTTCGCTGCACTAATGATACCTCTTCTTTTCCAATGATTCATTCGCTGGTAGATGTTTAGTGTCTGTTCTGTATAGGTATTGGTAGCCAAGGATGTCTTAATGAATTTTGTATCAATAATGTGAACCGACTGCACTCTAGAGGCGAATATCAGACGCCAATTGACTCGACAGAGTAATATTGTAAAGTTTGATATTTAATGTTGAATCATTTGTAATGTGAAATATTGGAAGAAAACAGTTTTCGATGTATGTGCGATTTCACGTCATTTTAGATGTCATCTTATTAGAAAGTATTTCCAGTGAAAGGCTTCTAAAGTGCAAAGGGTTAAGTTATAGGGATTGAGCAATTCATTGCAAAATTATGTAATAATCCCTTCCTTATAATTTTATACGTTAAGTACGAGTATTGTATAAAAGCACCTTCACCCAAGCATTCATCAACATAATAGAGCTAAACGAACACCAAAGTGTCACCATCAATCTCCATCAATTTCTACAACGAAGCACCGATGTTCCCCGAATTGTTCCCAGGGTTATACTATTATATTCTAAGCGTCGCCATTGCAACACCCCGTACAATCCGCGGAAGACAGAGGAAGCAGGGACCCAGGGGTCGCCAGGATTATTCAGCGGGGTCTCCGCTCGTGTACGCAATTAAAGTCAACAGGTCCTCTCGTGTCTGAAAATAATGGGATGTAGAGTCGGTCGGAATTGAGGCGGGCGCCGTTGCCGGTGCAAGAACCGCGTTACGACGACTCGTGGAACGGGGGGTGGCGGGGGTGGCGGCGGACGTCCGTAGAAAGGGAGTGGACGCTCGATGAAATTTCATTTCGAAAATTTGAATAACGAGATAGGAGATTCTTCGGCGGAGATTGCCTGCGCGGATTCGAGGTTCAAAGCGGCCGCGGGTTTTAATCGCGGGAAGACGGCGCGATTCCTGTAACAGCGACTTTTCCGCGGCGCCGCCTTATTACTATCGTCGTTAACCGTCTCGACGGAGTCGACCAGCCCCTTTGAACGGGGGTGCTCGTGTTTAGGCGCGGGCACGTAAGACCACTCGACGCCCGCCACTCGTCGGCCCTCCGCTCGCCCCTTGTCCTCCGCAATCCCGCCGTGGCCATTATTCCGCGTTTTACAAGAAGCCAAAGGGGTGGCACTGACGCGATTGTTTACGCCTCCTCGATCGTTTATTTGAATATCAATGGTGAACGGAGAGCGGAGTCGCGTCCTCTGGCTGCGAATATTCAGAGTAACGGATTATCTCTCTTCCAATCTGCCTTTCTGAACGTTGGTACTTTCTCAATGAATTATTGAGATGTAGTGTTCAATAATATTGTAGTAACCTTAGTATAAAGCGACATTGATTAATAACAGTTAACGAGAAATTGGTTATTCTCGACAAAATTTGATCTATTATGTAAGGAATCAGTCTGTTTCAGCAAATATTAGATTCGGATGTTCAGAGTTGATCAATTCGATTGCATAAAAATAATATAAAAATTATTACAACTATTAAATTCCTGATCCTCAACGTTCAACAGCAGACCCGGCAAAAATATTCGGCAATTAAATATTTCGAGGAAGGGAAACAAGGGAAAAAACTAAATATATAGAGGGAGAAATTAATCTCAGCAAACAACAGAAGACACCCCAAGCCGGTGTTCTAACGGAGGGTCTGGCCAGAGGGAAGTGCAGCCCTGGCGAACCGTTTTGCGCCGCAATCCAGAGCCATTTTACGCTTCCGTTCGTACGCACACCGGAGGCCTGTCCGACCGCGTATTACATATGCATAGTTTCATAAATTTTCGCGCGATTCCGGTTCTTCCTGTCTGGCGAGCCACTCCCTGAAAGCCAGCCAAGCCTCCCCCTCTGTTTTTAATATTACGACCGTGGTAGCCCGGGAAGAACGTCCGTTCGCGAGCTTCCTGGACCAAATCCGGATGGCCCCCGGATCGGTGAACGTCGGATACCGATCGCGCGGTTAGTACTACTTTGTTCCCCCTTCTCTATCCTATTGTCCGGATCTTCCTTAACGAACCACATCGCTAATATCGCCTATTAATTGGCGCCCTGGCTTTTACTATTAATACGAAGGGCGGTAGTACAGATGAAGGCTATAGAATCCCCCTGCTGTAACCCCTAGAATACTAGGATTTAGAGACTAGCCCGTTTCCTAAGGGAGGGTTGCCACTGGTAATTGAATTGTTAGGATTCTAGATAGAATGTTGTTATCCTTGGGGATGAAAGAAGGGGGGAAATTTGGGCAGGGATGGAGCCAGAAAATGGCAATAAGAAGATTCTGCGTCCTCCGCTGGAGCGATTTACTGCATGAAAATTGGAATGTAATTGAATGGAACAGAATTCCGCTGGTTTCTTTGTACCAGACGAATCTCTATTGATAATGTGTATTAACAATATGAATTGCAGCACGTTTGAAGATCGTTTCCCAATGAAACGTCGAGCGCCGCAGTCCGAAGGAAAAATAGTGCGACATCAGCGAGAAGAAACCGCAAGGGTCGAAGGGGACCGAACGGCGGCCCGTTAAACGGACATCGACGAATTCCGCTGACGAGTAATTCGACCGTCAGGTTCCCTTCAGACGCGACATATTGGGCGTGTATTGGTCGAAATTAATTTCCAACCGGCGGCGTTCTCGCGCGGCGCGCTCACGGGGAAGATGAGGAACGTCGGGAACGCCGACGGGTCGGCGGCGGGCGGGAATGGGAAATTTTCGTAATGAAGTACGGGAAGGGGGACTAATGACACGAGGATAAAAGCCGGGGCTGCGAAATGAGGCCGAACCGAAGCGAGGCGGGCGAGAAAAAGGGGATAGTGGGCAGGCACACGGCACATTCTATCGAGATTCAGAACCGTCGGGGTCTATCTCTTTATAAACTGAAAAGAAATCGAGCTACCGTTTCTTTCACTTTTTCCTTTTATCAAACGCCCCTCCGACCCCCCTCCCCCACCCACCACCTTTCCATTCCACGCGTCTCGTCCACCTTTTTTCCTCCTGTTTTCGGAGGGGGAGGCGAAAACCGGGCGAGCGAGTTTCGCGGGAAACGAAGAGGAAGACGGGGCGGCGGGAGTGGGGAAAAAAAGGGAAAACTGCGAGAGAGGAGGATCCACGATCCCTCCGTTCCGCCCCCGTAAAAAGAGGATTGAAATTGCACAAGACTCTCGTACGGAAATGGAGGTCCGGCATAGAATCCGCGATTTTCATCATCGGGAATCCTTCCCTCGCTCTCGGCTGCATGAAATAATGTTTCCGCGACCGGAGGTGAAACGGCGAAGGGTTGGAAAAAGGGAAGGGCGGGTTATTTAACCGGCGTCGTCCGGCCGAGCGAATTTTTAATGGACGGTTACCCTGGCGAACCGCTTCGAAATTTTCTTCGCCGGTAATCGGCGACGCTTCTTCCATCGTTTCCACCGAAATATTCCGCGACGGAAGCGTTTCGATTACGGTTCCTTTTATTCCTGTAATGCACTTCGACGTCCTTTCCCGCGATAGTATTCCCCGGATATTCCCGTTACCACGGTTTTATATCGTACGGACGTTACCGCCGGATTCCCTTCTCGTTTCCCTGAAAGTTCTCATGGACGACGCGCTTGATTCGCGGGGCCACTGTTTCTTCCTCTACGATTGCATTCTACAAGTGGCGCTTTGCTTCTGTTAGCTGTCTCGTAGGCAATTTCTTTGGAAATATATATACATCGATTTCGTAGTGTCTTTCTTCGGAGTATACCGAGGGATGTCGGTGAGCGCGTTCGAAGCGTTCTTGAAGGTAATCTTTTGTTAAGAGACTCTTCAGGGCCTCGGTTTTTCTCTTTGCTTCTTGATGGATGTAAAACTGAGTTGCCTTCAACGAGTTTCCGCTTCTGGTTAAAGAAACAATCAAGTCTGGCGAATGACAAGCAAGAAGCAGGTAACCGAAATTAAAGTATACGCCGGTGCGTTGAGTTAATTCACTCTTTGCCTTTGCGAGACAAAAGGTGGATTGCTTTGAAGAATGGAAAACGGTTAAGCAAGGTTGCACAAAAAACGTTAAGCTGTTTAAATAAATTGCCTCTGTTTTGCTTGTCTCGTTATTTAATAAACAACAATGTACGTTCTCGTAAAAAATCCGGAAAACGAGATTCTGAAAATGTCTGTTGTCTTTGATAATTTTTAAATTAATTCCTCTGCTAAATGAACATATAAATTGGATGTTCGTCGACTGCGAAACTTACAACTGAAACGTTCCGAAATATTTGATACTTGAAATATCAACACGTTATCGAATCGCATTAGTTATCAACGCTGGATCCGACGTAATTCCTCCTTAATGTGACGACAACCCAGTTCCGCACGGTTCGGCCGTTAATGGCGGTTCCGTGATCTAATGAATTGTGTTTATCGATGGCTGACCCCGGCGACTTGCAAAATTGTTCGGAGGCACGACTCGCCGCGCCACGCCGCGCCGGTACTCGAGTAATTTAATCGCCGTAACTGGCAAAGTCAATAGAGACGGGTCAACTCCCGACAGATATTAATGCGCCACGCACGCCCCCGGAAGAATCGCGGTGTCCCTGTATGTAAAAATGGCGCGCCGTTAACGTCTCGCGGGCCGAGCACGCGAACAAATGGAAATGAATTGTCGATGGGGAATCGCGTTCCCGATACGATTCGCCGCGAAGAAATACTTCATCGAATCACGACGAATAATTAACAGACCGTAACTCTATTCCGCGCCGCGTACCAACGGCGGAAAATAAATACACCGTACGCCGGAGGAGCGTGACAGTTTTTTTTTTTTTTTTTTTCAGAGAGACACCGCCGTATAATCGGCGTTGCATTTTATTGATGGAACGCTGCGCGCGAATAAACGAGAATTTAAAGCAGCAAGATATTTCAGTTTGTTTTACGCTCCACCTAACCATTCTTAACTGATTAATCGAATTATTTTACGATCACTGTTTTCTCTGAAATATACCATCGAGGTACGGGATTCTTTCGAAGAATTTGTTGCGCGATAAATAGTGGACTGCGCGAGTAATCTGATATTGTGCCTCGCAGTGGAGAGCCGTGTATTGAAAATGGTTCTTCGAGCGATGGAAATATTATAACAAGAATATCGTTCCGATTCTCCGTTCTATTTTCATTGGCAGGAAAAACATCGAGATATTAACGGGCCGACATTAACTGTCCGCAATCGTGATTTCAGCTGAACGGTTCGCGCGTTTCCGACCGGTTTAATTCCCCGTCCCCGGATATTTTGAGAAAAAGCCGTGATTATCGCGAGTCCACTTGGCGACGAGGTCGGGGGAAAATTTCTCCGACGCCGTGATCTGTTCGGCAAAGAATGGATCCTGTCCTTCCCGTAATCCGCCGGCGATTTCCGTGTTCCAGGCTTCGATGGACGATAAAAGTAACGACCGAGCCAACCCCTGTTCGCCCGTAACGCGACGGATACGCTCGTCGTACACCGTGGCGGACCTTGTCCTAAGGGTCGGGATCATCTGCTCCCTCCCACTAATTGATCTATCGTCGTCTTTGCGACGCAGGACTGCTGAAGCCACCCCTGAAATTTACTCGCGTCACGGTTTACTCGGAACCTACAGAAGGGATGGGGATTCCTATTTCTTCTGTAATCATTGTTATCTGTTATCTACTGAAAACTTTAGGAAAGACTGATCAAGTCGATCTGTTTCTCTTCTTGAATAAGTGTTGAGTATTTTCAAATAAATTACGGACTAGACTATATAATATAGTTCCATGCATAGCACTAAAATATGGAAGAGTTTAACAGAACCAAGCATCAGTATTGTTACAAGATAGTAAATCTCCACTTAACCAAACAAAGAGAAAAGTAATCACAGTTAACACGGTTAACTCGTCATCTCCGGTCAAGAATCACAACGTTCCGGGTCAGAAGAATCTCATGGGGGATGAAAACGTGAGCTTCCGCGAGCCGGAAACGCGCGAATAAAAGCTCCTTTTATTTCGCCGGCACCCGAGTGCACCAAAAAGGTGCGCGAGACCGTGAGCGAGCCCCGGTTCGACCCGCATCCACCAGCCAGCGGGTGAAATTTTCATTGAGGGAATATTAAACAACGCTCCGTTGTAGCCGGATCCGTTCTCGTTCGTTCCGTTTAAGTTCCGATGACGCGGAGTCGTTGGAAAATTAATAAGGAAGCTCGCGCCTCGCGAGACGCGGCAGTTTCGCCTCCGCCATTTCCAATCCCCGACAAAATGGCGCCCGGCCGAACGATACGTCGGCGGACGCGGCTAATGAACGGCCAGAGGTGATTGGAACCGACGGTCGGCGAGCGGGATTTACTTGTTAATCGTTAATCACGATGTTTATGCTGCCGATTACAATCGACGTAATATCTTGATGGAATATTAACAGAGGGAATTCATAATTAATGAAAGAATACATTGTCATTCGGCGTTGGATCATCGGTCTCTGTGTACCGACGCTTGATCGCTGCTCAAAGGAATTTTTACCGTACGCATTCATAATAATTATCCATCCTCGCGTCATATGTTTAATTGCTGCCAACAATACCGACGTAATCAAAGTACTTGGGAATCGACGTGTTTGTTCGAGCAGTAATTGCGATTCATTTCTGTTCGGAGGAATCGTTGCGTATAAATACCTGATAAATAATTTTTGAATAAACTTGCTAGAAATAAATGTATAATTGATGCATAGGGAAGCAGACCGTAATGGAATCAATTAAAAAATTTCCATACGGAAATGTATTATTACCCGACGTCAAAGTTCCGCTCTGTACGAGCTGCTTCTTCGAATACCTCGATAAAACAATTTTCCTTGCTGCGTGCGTTTTTAACGTGAATTCCCGAAGATAAAATAAGTTTAACGCGATGAATAATTCATTTCCGTTGAAACACTCGTCCGCACCGGCGTGTCTCGACCGCAAAGGGTTCGAAATATCCTCGTCGCACGCGTGCCGGGCAGAATTTAATTTTTTCTAATTACTGGAAAATTAACACGCCTCCGTCCGCTCGCAACACGTTCGATCGAAGCTGCACGAAGTTCGCGGTGGCGGTCGTGTCTTACGATCGTCGCGGTTTATGGTGAAATGCGACCTGAACAACCCCTGTCGCGATAGGAGCAACGTCTGATTAAAACTTATTAGGATTAGACCGCTCGCCGTCGCCGTTCGCGTTTCCAGGATTTTTATCGGCGCGACGGCGATCGAGGAGCAAGCCGGACCACGTTAATATTCGGCCGTGCAGCCGTCGCGAGCACATTGTTAACAAGATCCCATTCGCCACCGCTACGCCGGTGAAATTAATTCTGGTCGGTTCTCGCAGTAACGCTCCTCATGAAGGTAATTAATTAAACGCCGTCTAACGGGAACTTTATAATCGCGTCGTTTAATAGACCTACGGGGCTCGATGCGTTGCCTGTTCATTGCAAAATAAATTTTCTTGGCTTGTTGATCGCCATCCCCGCTCCGATTTGCACGAAAATAAAAATGGCAGCGTTAGTGAACAATTGATACACGTACGGTTTCAATTTCAGAACTGATTGTTGCCGCGTTTTTGCACGGGTTTCACTGTAAACAATTAATTACAACGGGCGCGTAATGAAATTCCTTCTCTCGAACCTTTCGCGCGAAACAGGAATTCATATTTCAACATTTTTTGAACGGAAATATCGGTTTCGTGTTCTCTGCGGAACACTTTTTTGTGCCGTTATTTTTTTGCCCGGAAAAAACGGACTTGATTGTAGAAACTGCAAATTGTAAGAACTTTTTTGGAAACCGGCAATGAAAACTGGTAATAACGTGTTCGAGTTGAAATGGATTTGATTTCGAGAGAAAGTCGATTGTTTCGGAGGTAATAGTTTATACGGTTCAGGCGTGGACGATCAATTAAGACAGTGAAATCCAACAGCTTACCGATGTGTACGTGTTCCCGAACGAAGCAGGCGAAAATCTGGATCGACTTTCGGTCACGTGGCAAGCCGGGCCACGGGCCACGACTCCCGACCCTCAGAAAGCACACGAGATGAATATTTATCGTGGCCGGCGTGGACGCTGCATTGAGACAAATTAACGCCGACCGGTCGAGTACGTGCGTGGGCGGCTGGCATGGCGACAACAGGATCCAACCCCTGGAAGAAAGGATAATATCTGGACTGCGGATCGTTATGCAAATCTCCGTTTTCGTGTATTTCCTCGCAACGACCTGGACAAAGGAGAAATTCATTCATCGTGCGAAAAGTTCCTAAAGGAATCATCAATCTCCGTTTCCTCGCACTTTATAAATTCCTCTCGCAACAGTTGCATAAACTTCTGCAATCTTAAGTAAACAGTTATATACGCGATGCAATAATGCCAAGAAAAATTTATATTTCAAACAGAACTTAACGAAGATACGTCTCAACTCTTTCGAATTCAAATCAAATATCATTCCTCTGTAACCATACCTCAGAGATAATGTAGACACGGAAAATCCCTGGAATTTCTGTCTTTCAAGAAATCGTTCGTAATGCAGCAGTTCGCGGAAGAAATCGCAGGGCAAGGAGTTAAGGTTCCGAAATACGAAATCCACGTTACGCGAATGATCGCGAGCAACGCGATAAATTAGAAAAACGGAGCCGCGAGACGTTAACAGGCTGTTCTGGCCGATGGGAGGGGCGTCGACGGGATCGGGAAAGAATAACGGTGGACACGGAGTTGCCAGTATTAATCCGGAAAGCGATAAAAATCTTCCGCCGCTTTCAGACAGTGGTCCTCCGCGGACCGTCGCGTAGGTCGGGGGTGGAAAACAGCTCTCCGGTTATATTACCGGAGCAGAAGGGGCGTGCCAGGGACGTCAGGGTGATTCCGAAAAGAGCTGTGCCGCATAATTCCCTAGTTAGTCGCCTGCCGGCTGCCCGTTATAACCCACTCGGTGCAATAAACATTTGTAATTCGCGAGTGCCGCGTTGCGAGCGGGCGCGGCGCTGCATCTGGGGGCGGGGGTTGGTCTCGCCGTTGGCCGCCCGCTGGAGGGGCGAGGGGCGCTAAAAGCTCACTGGAAAAAATATCAGTAAATCTCGCCGCCTTGTTCCGCCGACGTAGAAATTAACGACGCTTCTCCTCTTGTTGCCACCCCCTCCTCTCCCGTTTCTCCCGCCCCTTCTCCTGTTGCCGTATACCTGCAGCTAGCGCGGATTTCGGACGCCTTACGCGTCGCGCGATATTATTCTTTCCGCGCGATGTCTTCATAGCTTTAATAATCTCAGCTGGGAAATTGAATACTATGATCGTTGGGGAAACGGACTTCGGTAAGAGTTGTTTGAATGAAGTTAGTAACATTTACGGGTAGATAGTGAGTATTAAAGTTATAATGAAATAAACCATTTGATGATTCTAATAATATACTATCGACTACAGTTGAGTGACCATCTAGTTAACAGGTTCGACACCAAGAATGAAACTAGTTTTAAAACTCCTAATTCCAAGTTCCCGACGCAAAATGCGATTTCATTGAAACTACGCCAGTTATCCTCGAAAGTAAAATCTCTACATCACCGCAGCGACGTCGAAGACGTTTTACTGGTAATTCCGTGGCTCCATTCATAATCGATGACTGTCGAGAGACTCGCGGACGGTGCCGTTGACGGCCAGCGGCCGTTGTTTGCGATTTTCATTTTGCATCGTTGCTGCAATAATTGTTTACACCTCCGGGCAGGCTCGCGCACGGCCAAGTCAAACAGCCGGGACACACACGGACTGGCAACACACAGCCCGCGGTCGTATACACGGCGCAACCGTCGGCACACAACCTACAGCCTTCTCAGGAGGACTTTACGCGTCGCGAACCACTTATAACGACGCCCGTCTACCGTAGGGGGCGAACGGGAGAGGAGAAGAGAGAGAGAGAGCAATTACGAACATCTGCTCTCGAATCTACGTGCACACGTAGCGAACGAGTTTCCGAGTGGCTTTCATAAGCTCGACTTTAATCCTTAAACGCGTCCCGACGCTCGTCAGCACCGTTAACGCGCAAGCCTCACCGCTAGCCGACACGGCCGGGGGGTGGTCGGTGGCTGCAGCGACTCGCCGATTTCGATTTCAAGTGTGACGTACCGGAACCACCCCGAAAACGATTCCCATTTTCGCCACGCGCGCTTTCTGGATACAACTTTATTTTCCTTCGATTACTTGCGCTTCTGAGATCCTTCCGTTAAGGGTTGATTTAAAGCGACTGTACCGAAGTACTACTCTGTAAATATAAGAAAATTTGTTGGACAGCAGAGTAACTGACAGAAAGTAGAGTAACTCGTTAAATTTCAATTAATTTCTAGTTTGTAATAGTTCGATATACTGTCTTCCCTTACTGCGCAGAGGAGGATAATCAAATTCATCGTTACAGCGTCCCGACGAGAGAATACCACTTATAATTTCGAGATAATGACGAATTTTAAGTTTCAAGATGGGGGCAGAAGGCAGGAAAGCAAAAGGAAGGCGCAGAAAGGGAGTAGTATAAGAGCGGAGCGCTTCTTAAAGACGCTTTGCCGAACAATTTCGATTAAAAATTAAAGTTCAACTATTTTTCCGCGCGAACTTCCGGGCTAGGCTCTCGGTATCGAGAAGGGTGGCCGGGGAACTTCCTTTTCCCGGGTGTTGTGCACAAGGGAAGTTCGCCGGCGCAGCCAGTGTCGCGATTAATTAATTCACGGCGCAGTTACACGAGGTATTTACGCGGCGGATTCATCAGCCGTGACGCGGCGCGGGAGACAGCGCGCGTTTAGGAGCACGAGGTAACCTGTCGAAATACCGGGCAAGAAACTCGCGGAGCTTTGTGCTCGGCACTCAAAGGATTTCGGTCTCCTTTTCCACGGGCCGGCCGAGCACGAGGGTTAACGTAACTCGCATAATAGCGAGCCCGGTGATTGAACGACGTCGTTCCGGCCGGGACAATTGGCCGAGTAAGCAGCTCGAACCGTTTAATGGGACCATTTGTATTCAAAATTGTGGCACCGCCGGGCTGAACACCGCGAGAAATATTACGCGTCATTCATCGCGAACGGCAATTAATACAGGCGACTGTACTCCCGACGTATCCCGGTGTACTTAAATCGCATTACACCGCCGTTTGCTCTTGGCCTACGCTGCCTGAATTCCCCGCGGCAATTCCCCCTGCGGCGCTTAAACGAACAAAGGGGCTCGCGAAGTTTCCGGACGGAATTCTTGCGACTTTCAGTCACGTTCGGGAAAGATATATTTCCGGCTAAGTAATTATTTTATTCATTAGAATTGTTTCCGGTGAACGTGCCGCGCGGCAGGATTAAAACCTTTTTACACTCGTTAACGGAGAATTCTCAGTTGGAATATTGAAATTTTGTTTCGGGGACCGGGTGAAACGTCGAGCTGAAGTTTCGAAAATTCAATTTTTAACTTTCGAGGCGTGCAATTCGTTTCGTGAATCTAATGATTCGATAAACGATTCGTTAGAGTTGAGTAACTCTATCAAAAACCGAGAATTGAAGTTTCAAACTGCTTGCGCTTAAACACTCGATCTCGGAGCTCGCTGTTCCTCATTTTTGTTCATTAAATAAAAGCAAGCCTTTGTCGAACGTAATTGGGTAAATGCTTGAATATAAAATCTTGCTGCCTTCAACTGTGTTGCAGGAGGATGAGGTAGCAATCGTTATTTAACCGTCGCGTTCCCACGTGATTCGCAATCCCCGGGTTTCGGACATCGCGTACACCGGGCCTCCAGCGTTTACTTCCGGATCAACGTTCCTCATATTGCAGAAAACGTCCGGCCGTCGGCTTCTTGCGTCCACGCTCGTCTGCGCGCATAAACGCGGCTTTTGTCCACCATACTCGACCGAGTGTACCGTGGAAATGGGCTTATTTCGCGTCCCGCGTGTGTGCGCGCCCTCCGCGCGCGTGTGCGTCGCTTCTGTCCGCTAAATAAGCAACAGGGCTCATTCGCGCGCGCCCTCCGCCCTTCGCCCAACCCTGTTCGCGAACGGTTCAATTTGAGTCGACCGTGATATCTTCCTCTTTCTCCGCTCCACGCTTTTCACCGCGGAGACATTACTTCGCCCATTATCGGGCCCGTTAATTGCCATGGAAATGGAAATTAGAAGGGGTCGAAATATAAGCGAGGAATGGCTGAAGCTTTCGCCCTCTCTTCGTTACACTTTTGTTTTCGATGCTTTGGAAACTAATGAAATCGATACAGAGACGATTACATGTAATAATTAACATTGCGAAACAAAGTTTGTAGTACTCTTTATTACTGAAATTTATTATTTAAATGTCTTACGTATTATTTAAATTTCATAGGAATGTTTGTTAATCACCTTGCTTCATGTTCTGCTGCGAAAAGTGATAGTAATCAGCAATGATAAAGGTAGTAGTATCTAATAGTAAAGACAATTGTTCTACCAACAAACTCAGGCAAAACAGTCATCGTCTTCAAAGAGAATATCTTCATCTCCAACATTAGAAGCATCGACATAAAGAAGAATCAGGAAAATATAAAAAGAGAAACTGACAGAATTTACTCTGGACGAAGTTATAGAGAATCCACGATATCAACTCTTATCCAAAAACTCCCAGTCTCGTCCATGCGACGTCAGAAGAAACCCAGTCCGCGGAGCTCGCGATATCTCGAAGTTCCCACAAGTTTCTGGTCGGTCCGACTAGACGACGGCGGATTCGTAGGCGCGGGGACGCAGTCCGTGGTCCAAGAATCGATGAAAGTGACACTAACTCCTCGTACGTGCCCGGCGAACATCCCTTACAAAGTGAGATTTATTCGCTGTCGAGGCTTGTCCCTTTTACGATGATTCACGTGACAACAGGCTCCGATGAAGTAAGGCGAGAGGTTATTTCTCCCGGGTGTTCGTCGAGGATCGAGGCTCGCTGTTTTACGACCGATAGTAGAAACAGATCGGCTCCCGTCTCAGCTAGCGATGAAGATGAAATTCTTTCTGGAATCGTTCGTTCCACCCTCAAAGAGACCCTACACATCGATGGAGGCTGACTCCGCTGGGTTCTGAGCCTTGTCAACCGAATCGAGTTTCCAGTTCTTCAATACCTTTTGCTATGAATTACATTCGAAGTCTTATGCTTAAGATTTCATTACTCATGAAATTTCTGATTGAATTTAGATCTACGAGACGATTAACTTTCACGTTATCGTATCATGTTTCCTATATTCTTTTTAGAGAAATTTATCGTTTATACTATTAATAAAAAATGATTATTGAATAATAGGCTACTTATAAAATCTACTAATCATCAATACAGATTTATTATGAAGTATTTATTTGTATTAATTTAAACGTTTCACAATGGACAGATAAACTGAGTTTCGAAAGCCATCCCGAGAGGCTACTTATAAAATTGATTAATCATTAATAAAAACATTCATTATGATTTATTAATTATTACTAATTTCAACGTTTCACAATGGACAGATGAATTGAGTTTCGAAAGCCATCCCGAGAGGCTACTTATAAAATCTATTAATCATTTTTAAGAAGATTTATTATGAATTATTGATTACTATTAATTTCAACGTTTCAAAATGGACACAGGTGAATCGAGTTTCGAAAGCCATCCGGAGAGGCTACTCATAAAATCTATTAATCATTTTTAAAAAGATTTATGATGAATTATTAATTACTATTAATTTCAACGTTTCAAAATGGACACAGGTGAATCGAGTTACGAAAGCCATCCCGCGGAACAGTTAAATCGCCGAATGAGGATCAGCATTTTAGTTTCCCGAAAGAGGGGGTGGAAGCATCTTCGACTGGCAGGATTCGTGCCGGTTCCACGAGACACCGGTAACGAAGGAGTAACGAGGCCGCGTGAAGAAGTAAAGTGGAACACGCGGTATCGCGGAAAGGTACGTCCATCGACTGTCAGATTTTTCCTTCCAATTCCACTTCCAACCCGTCAGCCCCGTATAATAGAGGGGAAACGAAGAAGGAACACGGGGATCGTTACGCGGCGCGAGCGAAACCCTTCCACCCTTCGAGCACGACCGTCGGAATTTTCTGTGTGTCGCGGAATGAACCGATAAGCAGAGCGGGGAGAAATAAATGGCGGAACAGCGAGCGCGACCATGGCCGTGCGCAGACCTGGAAACTCTATTTTATGGTAAATAGACGTTGCTCCGAGGGTCCGCCGGCTCCTTCGCCCTCGAACGCGAGGGGAACCGTCGGTTAGTGGGGTGGGCAGGACGCGAAGGGGGTTAAGAACGATATGCCGTTGCCGAGGCTCGCGGAAGGGGGGCTGTACGACGGTTCTCTCCTTCGGTTTATCGGTTTTCGAACGACGGGTCGCGCCAACCCCACCCCGACACCCTGTACATTACGATACCGCCACCCCCGATGACTTTCCGACTTTTGTCCGGACTTTCTACGGAAATATGGCAATGCCCAGTCACGTGTGTAAATGAGTCTTGATGTTGTCGATCTGTTTTACTATTGAAAGTTTCAACTGAAGAACGGAATCGCCGCACTCGTAAAATAATTTTTCAATTTCTGTTTCCCAAATTCTCGACTTCTCAATTTCCTGATTCCCCAACTTTTCGACTTCGAAACTTCGAATCAGTCGATTCCCAGTTTCTCAGTTTCTGAGTCTCGATTTTCTAATATCTCAAAACCTCAATGTCCGCTGACCCATCATCCCCGCAACAATTAAAACATCCTCATTCCCCGAATCGATAGATTCAAAGTACAAAGCTCCCGATCGATCGGCGAGCGCGCCGTAAAACAAATAAATCATCAAGCCGCTTCAGGTAGCAGCGCGCAGCAGAAGTCAGGAGTTCCGTACACCGGGGCGTGGTAGCCGAGCAGAAGTTGATCGCGCAAACAGGGTGCAGCAGGGTGTTTAATTCTCACGGGTAGGGCATAATTCTTCGTGTAAGCACGTCGATGCCGGCGGTCGACTAAAGACGAACGGAATCCTAATATACGCGGCAGTTCGTCCTACGTGAACTGGGACGCGTCGCGTCGCGTCGCGTCGCGTCGCGTCTCGTCTTCCCCCTGGCCGTTCGAAAATGAAAAAGAATATATCCCGTCACGTAGCCCGTTGCTGCGAAAGGGGAGCGATCGAACCGGGCGTCGTAGGGTCACAGTGAAATTCACGATCGACGCTGCTGTTTATTCGTCGGGATAGAGGAGGGAGAGGAAAGTGTCTTTGCCTCTCTCCATCAATGGATAAACAGTGGCTGGTAGACGGCTGCCGGGCTGTATGTGGGTCACGAAACTTAATCTTCTGCTGGGTGCTTCGTTCCGTCACGGGGAACGAAGTTCCGTCGCCTGGAACTACCCCTCCGGCGGCCCATTTAAATTCTTCCCGCCGGAAAATACCGAATTCCTCTTCTAATAGTTACAACATCGCGTCTCGTTGTTGGTTGCCGGAGGAATGCAGCTGAAGTCGTAGAAACAACGGCTAAATATAATGAAAAGGTTCAGTTAATTAACCTCCGCACAACGTTCGAGAAAATTTCACCTGAAATGCTGAATTAACTCGCCGCGTTTTCGCGTGGAGATCGGGTGAATTTTTTGTCTGTGAAGAATAAGTATCAGTTCGCTAAATTACCGTAGTAATGGTGGTTTTATTCAAGCTTCGGGTGCTAATTTGACAAAGGTGTCTAATATTCTTCTGGAAGCACGAACAATTGCCTAATAAATTTCGCGGCAGCACATATTGGATACGTGCGCCGTTTTCAGCAATTTTCCTTCGGCCGCGTGCTAATATAAAAAGACGAGAGTCCCTTTTTCTTCGAAATGGGGACGATATTATGAGAAGGGTCAGGCCTCGGCTAAACGGATATGGGACGGCCGGCCGGCCGAAGGGTCGATACAGGGGTAAATCGAAGCCGCGGTGAATCCTTGGCCTAGCGGAAACCGTAGCAAAGATACGGCAAAGGACCTTTCAATCTACGGTTGCCGGGGTTCGCATTTACATTTCGCCCTGCGATCGATGTTCGACCGCGCGCTGGGAGCCCAGAGAAATTTACGGAATATTGTTAACTCATCCAACAATCTTCAAAGTAAAATTTAATTAAACCGTACACACTTCAACGCCGTTAAAGTATATTACTAAAAATACAATCGAACCTCGATAAGTGAAATCGCAGGCGAAGACATAATATCTTCGAGCTACAAAAGTTTCACCTTACGAAGTTTCCCAATAGAAAAAGTTTAATAAACGTAACATCGACTTTCAGCAGTTCAGCGAAGGTTCTCGCTTATATAGAAATATGAAATACACCGTAAACGCGATGCAAATAATTTAAATTACAGACTCCCTGTATCCCGAGTTCCAGGAGGTTCCGAGTTATCCAGGTTTGTCTCGGAAACATTGATCATTCCCTCAAGTATCATTCGCAATTACACCTTTCGCCGAGTTTCATTCCGCAAAACGAAGTTATTCTTATACCCTTGGAAATCCGCGGAACAGCCACGAGACGTCTCAAGTTTAAAGCGGCGAGAATGCGGAGGAGAGAAAGAAAGCTCTCGAAATCACGCGGAAAGGTAACACGATTCTCGCGCGCGCGAAAGAATCTCGGCCGCCGAGGAATGCAGAAATGAGTGGCGCGGTGGGAATAACAATCGTGGGGCTCTGTTTTAAAGAAGATACGTTCGTTAGGCTGGCCGTGGTGGGAATATGAAGAATCCCTGGCGCGGCGCGTCCTCGCGGGGATCCACCGCGGGCTGTTTGGATATTCGAGATGGCGCGCGGTGACAAGAGCCGCGTGTCGTAGACGGGAATTCGCCGGTACCCACTGAGCGTCGTTCACGAGGAGAGCCCAGGGACGGCGCGGAGATAAGAAAAATCTTCCGTTGTGTGTTTGGTTTATCGTTCCGATTGGTTATACATCTAACCCCTGATTTACGCGAAAATCCGTTCCCCGTGGGTTCGTTCAATACGAATGAAAATCACGTAGTCTATCGGTAAGAGAAAACAAAGTAATAGAAAGGGAAGCTGGCATAAGCTTTAGCAAAACAAATTTATTTCGTATAGCCAAAGGAATAACGATAATTTCAGAAAACGTACATTTTATTGCTACTCAGAGTAAATTAACTAGGTTTACGGAACCACTCAATCTGACGGATATTGAATTTTTTAAACATTATATAGTAGCAGTTTAAGTCGATTTTGATTCGTGCGATTATGCGAATACGCATTGGAATACTCTGGTTTTGAAGCTAGAATTTTGATGATTTATATAAACGAACATGTAGTTTTCTAGGAACAATAGAATGAAGTGTAGAATAAACGTTCTTAAATCTAGTGTTCAGATCGCGCATAGAAACTACCGCGTGAATAGTGTTCTATTACCGTATCGACGAAAAACAAATAGAAACGAGTGGGAGCTTAGTATCAAAAATGGAATGTGAAAAGATGAAAGCTGTCCAATTAGACCCGCATTCCTTCCAAGGCTCATCTCCTGAGCCGCGCGCGGTAGGTGCGGCGCGCTCCGTAAAAACAGAGTGCAAGGGAAGAGGCTGAGACGCGAATAAGCCGGCAGGTGTCAACTATCGGTGTTTGCGTAGCTCACGGGCCGGACGTGTGTGCGCCGTTCGTTAAGGGAGACCGGCTGCTTGCCTTTCTACTTCGAACGGCGATATTGTTCCTCCGCCGCCGCAGCCACCGGTGTAATCGCGATCTTGTAGTCGCTTGCCGGTGCAGAATTCTGGCTATAATTACCGCGCAATTTCGGACAATAATCGCAGTTCATAAAATGTGGCCCGCGCAAACACTCGTGCTTACCTACCCGCGCCGGATATTACGAAGCTCCGAGTGTGCCGGCGTTATCGCGGGCTTCGGGGAATTATCGGAGATCGTTAAAACTGGATGGACGAGACGGACCGTGCGCTGAATCGCGCTCGATTCGATGCTCGTTTTTATCGCCGGGGCGTGGATCCTTTGGCGTTTATGAGCTTCGAAAGTATTCGGGAATTCGGAGGAAGCGACTCCTTGTTCGAGGACTGCTCATTCTACCCGAGCTTCCTGAGAACTCGGTTTTTAGGAACATAAATTCAATTTGTCAGATTAAAGCTAAGTATCAAGTATCGATAGAATCTGGAACAATCGATGAATTCTTAGATTCTTAAACACCTTTCATTCCCAAGTCCCAGAAATACTCGTCTTCCAAAGCATCCGATTGAATAACTGGAGCAACACTTCCTCTCGGAATCTACACGTCTTCCGGTAGCACTCGACTAAATATAGTTACCAGAACACACCGTCCTCCGCACCTTCATCGTAAGCTAAAAAAGAAGATATCCCAGTGAAGAGCATAAGGCCTACAAGGAGACATCCTCCTCGAGTGGTAAACGGCGAACCATTCTACCTAGACTTTAATCTTTGCGGGAAGTGCGGTCGAGTAACGCGTTCATTACGAACAGCCGGTAGCACGGTCTCGGATAACGCGGGGATTTAAATATGAAAACAGCGTTGCAGACAGCGTTTTCCGCGAGCTAATGGTCATCGGGAAGTTGGATGATAGCCGATGTTCAGGGATAAACAGTTTTACTTCCCGCCGGTCTCGTAACGCAGCCGAATTTATGCCGGTAAGTAGCTTAGTTCTGTTTAGAGTCCGCGCTCAACTTTGTTCCGCGAGTATTTAGCGGTCGCGCGCGAGCGTGTACAATGACGTCCCCCTCCCGCCGCGAGTTTCAACTATACTCGCAATCGAAATTCCGCCTCGCACGCGTTTCTCTTCGGCAGCTCCCGCCCCCCGCGTACCATTCTTCTGCACGAGCGACGACGTAAATGCGATCACGTGTTCCGCGAGTTCGTTCCGCGGCGATTCCGACTGGCGGAAATTTGATTTTACATAATAGCCGGGATCGGGAACCAAACAGGATTCGCGCGGTCGCGCGCCGCTAATAAACATCGCGACGCATTATAACCGGGGATAATTTCGTTTCTCTTTACGGTTAATGCCCCTCCGGCTTTACGAGCCCACGGCCACTGTTGTAAGTAGTTATCGACGCGGAGTTTGTAAAGCCACCGGGGTTCTATGCGTAACGAGCGATCACGTAGGAGCCGTGGCCGGCGAGCGGCGGAGGTGTACTTAATATAATGAAATTCATTACGTCTATACCCGGTATAATGCGGCAGGCATTAACCGGAGGGTTAATGTATTCGGGGTTTTTCGTGCGCGGCGCGGTTCAAATAATATCCGGGAAACAACGTTGCCCGGAATGAATTTACGCCGGTGATGAACGATCGGCTTATATCGAAGCTAAAAACGTCAGTCGGACGCGCGGCCGGCGAACGGAAGGGGTATTGGATCAAGGTTAGGCTGCATTCGAAATAGTTCCGTCGGTGTTGTTGCAGGTAAATTTATCCCGGTGCCGGTGGGAAATGCATGCTACTGCGATAAATCTTATCGATGATTGCAAACAGGCTCACCCCTGAAATAACCAGGTAGGTAAACAATCGATCGACTTTCTTTGGGCTTCGCCGGTGTAAGAAGGTATCTAAAACCGATCCCAGTGATATTCAAATGCCGCCCATTACAAGCATCGCCGGGAACGTTTCCTTCTTTCAGCGTGAAAGTCAATAAGACGAGAATACTCGAGAGCTGAAAGTAGCGGAGGAGAAAAAAGCTGGTAGGCGGATGAAGAATAGGAGTTCTTTATCCTTAACTCTTTCCTTTGCGATTCAATTCGGGTTTCCGCAGTGAATCCTATTATGTACTTTTGTTCGACGTTGCTTGTATGAAAAGATGAATAATAAAATGATTTATATTGGTTTGGAATGAAAGTATTTGTGTAAGAAACAGTCTGATGAAGAGCGCTATGGATGAATATTCTGTCGATGGAATGTTATATTATCGCTCATCATGAATTTCTTCAAATATTCACCTTCATTGCTACTAATTTTAGGTATATAATTCACGAATGATAAGCAACGTTTCCAGAATTTTATTCTAGCTCTACTTCTTACTTAGAAGCAATGTTTCCATGATGTTCTAGCTCTATTTCCTGCTGATAAGCGAATCCATTATTTTATTCCAGCTCTATTTCCAGCGAGTAATCCATCGATCGAGAATCGCCGCGGGTGTGTACATCCAATAAAAGAGGTTACTCGTTCTCGCGTCGCGCCGCTCCGATATCGGCGAAATGCCACTCTGCCTACCTAGGAGCGGCCGCCACGCGCTAGCACGAAACAACACCCGAGGACTGCTTGCCGATTCGGTCGTCCGACCACGTATTGCTATTGCGCTTTGTCCGTGGAAAGGACGACACGCGTGTATGCATCAGATGCACCGTACGTTCACCTCTTCCGCCAATATCAACCAACCCCGCTCCGGCAACAGCTCTCTATATTCCCCGCGTTCTTCCCCATCCACCGCTGAAATATGGCGCCGCGGACACTTGTCCGTTTTCGGTGAATTTCGGAAGACCGGATGGAAACTCCGATTCAAAATAAATCTTGACAATTGGGTTTAATTAACGGAGAACGGTACAGGGTTCGTCGACGCTTTTAGGAATTCTCTTTTACTATGCTCTACGGAACGAATCGAATTTGGATCCACGAGATTCTGGAAAATTAACAAATCGATGAACAACCTCGATTTCTAGATGACGCGTTGTTTAGAAACTTCTGTCTCGTAAGATTCTTATGAATATTGATTCAATGATCGATAAGTTAAGCTTCCGACTCGGTTAACAATGACGCTGAATCCAGTAATGGCTCCTTGGAACGCGGACAAGGGTTTCGATCGCTTTCGAAGCACCGAAAGATACGTCCCACGCAGGAACTAATTACGGAGCCGTTTTAAAAGCATTGATTCCGGCGCATCAATCACCGCCTCTGCCGATCTTTATCATCCGCCATTCCCCCGAACTACTTTTCCCTATTGTGCTGCCTTCGCGCGCTTTCTCCTCTCGCCTCCCCCTCCTTTATGGTATCGTCCCCCCGCTGTCCCCCTCCGGTTTACACGGATTCGTCGGAGCCTTCTAGCCGCTGAACGACATAATAGCGAAACTACCAATGTACCCGGTAGCCGTTTTATCGGGTAGGGACAAGGAAGAGGGAGTCGTCGTCGGACAAAACGGGTCGGGGAACGGGGCGAAGAATTTATAACGGTAGGTGTTCAGTCGCGCACACTGCTCGGATACGCCGGTGTGAATTAACTGGGATGCAGCTGCAACCGCACGCCCACATGCCTCGTTTTAGCTACCGGCCGACGCTGACAGAAGCGCGATGGGGCGAGCGAGCGAGCGGGAAGGACCAGGCTGCGGACTGAGTGATCAAGGCCACGATAGAGCGGAAACGGTCCTGTAATATTATTCCTCGCCGGGCGTGGGTGGCGCTTGAGAAAACTCGCCACTCGAAGAATAGCGGACCAGTTGACGCAAAGAGGACGCGTGGGCGACGATCCTCCTTGGGAATCTTGCGCGGTTTTTCCGATAAGATCGATTTCTTGGACCCTGGGAAACTTCTACTTTGATGGAGTGTAACTAATTCGTAATAGAAATTATTTTAGAAAATTGGTTCATCGATATCATTTGAGGACCACTGAAAGGATTACCAGGTTTTCGTATCGAGTGGTAATTAGTTTATCGAATTGTAGATCTCTCGTATTGCGATTAGAAAGTTTAATACTTGTTACTTGCGTATGATTACCGTTTGATATCGAAGGAATGTATAGTAATAGTAAGATCGGTCGATATAAAATCATTGGTAATAAACAGCTCGTAAAAACCGGCGGTAAAGTTGTCACGACGCTCGTCGAGCCGGTGATCGATCTCATGCCTTTACGCTCAACCGGACCCGACAACAATGGCGCCGGTAATTGGACGAGATTATAAGGCGCAAGAGTTGGAGTACCATTTAGTCTGGTCCGGCCAGAAATTCGGCAAGTAAGTTATCGACTCATAGATAATCGCGCGAATGCAGCCCGCATACCAAAACGTTTCACGGACTTACCATCTGGGTCGCCGGGCATTCCTTATCGTTCTCACGTCCGTTGCAAATTCTACGGCTCCGAGCAGGGAAAACCACCGACTGTTCCGGCAATTTGATCGCCTCCCCGTGCCCCATCTCCCCTTAATCCGAAGGAAAATCGCGAAAGTATGGCCGACCGAATCGAATCGTTGTACACGGAGCCACGGGATCGCGCCATAATTAGATCGATAATCCCGGCGATCTCGCGTTCATCTCGAACAGGAAACTTCGGCTTTTGTTACTTTCTCATTTTCCCGCGGTTCGCCGCACGTTCGCCATTAAATCGGAACGATTATTCAAGTAGGTTGGAACGGAACTACGGAGATTGATAAAAAACACAGCTACGAGCGCGAGATGGGAAATCATTCTCACAATCCTCCCTTTCCCCTGTCTAATATCGTTCGAAGATTGCTTTAACTTCACGTAGAATATTTCCCGAACAAGATCTACATTACAATTCCTCCAATTTCTAATCATCGAATCGAAACGATCTCTGAAATTCCAATATCCAACGCACAGTAGCTTCAACTTGAAATCTTCAATCTACCAATGACTTCCCAATTTTGTAACGCAACACACACTCCTCGTATATTCAGCTCACGTGGAACCAGCGGGAACATCCCCCGCGAGCGGCGCATGAATCCGAAGGATCGAGCATAGAAAGAAGCGATCTTCCAGGTGGAGCATTATGAAAAACGTCGGGAATATCGGACGAGTCAGCGGGAGGACTATGGCTGCTCGCTCGATAGTATCGAACGTGGCCGTTCGCGTGTTCGGCCTGGAGCGTAGCGTCGCTTCGCGTCGCCGGGAAAACGTGTTTCGCGAAAATTCCACGGCCGGCCCCGAGGGGCCGCGATCCATCGGGGGTATCGATTCACCTGAAGGGGACGCGGCCGAGTGTTCTCGAGTTCGTCGGCCCGCGGGGAGTTCCCGAAGAGCCTTTTCCCGGAGTCTCGAGACGGTCCCGCTTGTAACGCGAGAGGAAAGGTCGCTCGGGGCTCACCGCGTGCCGGTTCGACGCGATTTTTCCGTGGGAAAGCGCGACTACTCGAGGAACTCGCCGGATTTCCACTAGATCCGCTCGCCGGCGGACCTCGGACGGGCTCGTAACCCAGATCCAGTTTTCCACTCCCGACGGTGGTGGTTTTAAACGAGAATCGCCGGGACAATGGGGGCAGAGCGAAACGCTCGTTAGAAAAGTGAACTCTAATTACCGTTGAAATCGGTATCGACGGCGCCGATTACGAGGCCGAGGACAAAGGGGCCGCGAAGTGGAGGGCTTTGTCCGGGCGCCCGCCATTCAACACATTCAGACTCTCCGGCGGATCGCGATTCGTCTTCCCATTAGGGGCTGCCGTGATATTCAATAAGCGGGCGCGAATGGGACGTCTTCCGTGTCCCTGAACGAGGCGTCGCGCCGCTTCGGGACTCGAATATCCGCGATTGGAAAAACTGAATTGAGCTGGTAAATGTACGGCTTCGATTTTGTAAACGCGCATTCACGCGGATCTTTGATTTTTCTGGATTCTATTTTGAATAGTCGAGGTAACTGATTGTGCGGAGATTTTTCCGGTTTCGATTTTCAATAGTTGAAACGACTGATTGGACGGGGATGATTTTAAATTGGTTACGAATTTTTTTGATAGGACCGTTGTTGTTTGAGGTTGAATACTTTTCTTGTTAGAACGTGGAATTCAATGTGGATACGTCTTGTTCCGACGCCATTGTATCTTCGTCTGGGGTGGAAACACCGATCCCAGACAAAATCCCGTCGACACTGAACACTATCGTAATTTCATATATCGGGAATCGACAGGTATTCGCGGCACGATTCGAAATCGGTGGAACGTCCGAGAGAAATTACGGCGACGCGGCACGTCGCGACGGACTCGCACGTTCACCGTTTATACGTCGGTCCGTGTCCGGATTAATTTAATGAACCGCGATGTTTGCACGCGTGCCTACGTGCGTTCAATGCCGATCCTACCCGATCCGTCCAGAAGTCGATGAAAAAGCAGCGGTATCGATAATTCCCGTCACAATCGGCTGCGCTCACGGTTCAAACTGTCTTACGTACGTTTTCATCCCGTATTTGGGCGGTTTATCGCCGACAGTGTCTTTATTGTCTCGGAACGGATTCTATACAGCACAAGTGGAAAATCAACAATTATTCTGATAAGTGTAAATTCACGTGAACATTCGTTGTTGATGTATAATAGCATAATTGCATCGAGCAATTGCGCCGGGCAAGTTCCGGAGGGTTTCCCTTAATTTGCTTTTATCACATTTCCGCGATATAATTATAACAAATTCAATATTCCGTATTTGTCTACATACAACGATAATGGGCACAAATAAGCGGAAGCTTATAATTTAACCATTTATATACGTGATACGATTATCCGCCTCGGTGTACGCCCTCCTCTGTCTTCCATAATTATCGGTGTATAGGAGTGCGCGGGTTGTTTCGTTCGAGCTGGAAACGGTAATTTGTAGTTTTATAATTCGCCGATGACACCGCTCGCACGGATAATTCATTAGCCGGCCACTTAACGGGCGCGGGTTAACGAATCATTAGATTACTTTTGTCCTAGCTGTGTTTATTATTCATACAGCAAAATGTCGCGTGCTCGAATCTCAATTACGCGGGCAACAATTGTGCAATTAAGCGACAGAAGCAGGCCACGATCGCCCATACATAAAACAATCGACGTATCGGGTGCCATTAGAAATAATCTACACTGGAATTTCAATGGAATTTGATTTTCAATTATATCGTTCTCGGCCGTGTAACAAATGGATTCCGATTGTTACGTGCTTACAGCACTTTGCAGTCTTCTCAAACACGGTGTAAAGTGTTCATGGGAGGGCACTGAAATTTTGATCTTTCGGAAACTCGAAAATTCAACGACTGTAAATGTAACGAATCTCTTCACAGAATAAAGACTCTTCCATACGATTCTATTTTCCGTAAATCATAACTTTCCTTGCTATCTTATCCATTGAATTGAATCACTGGGCCACTACCTTGATTTTTCCGTCCAATGAGATATCCCGCCGTCATTAAATTCTTTCTTCCCCCGGCGTAAACCCCAGAACTTACAGGCTTAGTTCGAGCAATAAGGATCCCTCTCCGAAACGCTACAGCCGCACAAAAGAAGATACAATAAAGAAAGACATCGGATGTCCCTGCGTCTGAGGCAGAATCCCCATGTAGCTACCGCTGATGAGTCTACTATACAGGAGGCAGAAAATACGAGGCGCTTAAAGTCGCCGTGCTACCACCCCCTCCACTTCACTCGCCACGCCTACGTTCCATCTCTTATTACCTCGCTCCGCCCATTATAGCCCTACAATCAGCAATTCTTCATATCCTAACCTTCACCTTTATTCATCCTGGATCCTCTATAAATCCTTAGACTCAAAAGACTCTCTAAACGAAAAAGTCTGGCACACAAAGAATTCGACTGGCAGATCAAAGAGTTCCCTAAACGAATCTCCATAATCGACAGCTAAATTTCTAAATCATCATCGTAAAGACGGTCCACTTATGAAACAGAACAAGTGCTTATTTATCCTTTAATCTTGTCATAGTAGAGACTATCGCGTCCAAATGCATCATAACTCGATGCAGCCACGAAGAACCCGAAACCAAAGAGAATCCAGCGATTGATCGACTCCTCCATCGTTCAACCACTGGCCGTAGTAACCAGTCGACACGAGAAAAAAGGGGAACCTGCAGAGGATCCCCGGTTTTTCCGCGAGTCAACACAATTTGCGTCTTACGAGCAATTCTGCGAGTCGCCGGGAGGTTCGCTTTCCGGGAGATTGCATGCGACGACGATCGTGATGAGTTTGCTTTCCGTCGACGTCGTCTGCGACGGATATCACGGTCGGAGCCGACTGTTCGCGGAGTAAACACACGGCCGCCGCTGAGAGGGGTGGCGCGAGGTGGCTGCGAAACGGTGGCTCGAAACACAGTATCACCGTGGAGCGAAACACGCGGCTCCGGGGGTTGGGACGAAGGGCGCCGAGGGATGGAATTGGAAGCACGTCCATACGCGGGGATACTCCAATTCGGACCGTGGAGACGACCGGCAGTTAACTTATCTAAATGTCTCGGAGCGGCGCGCGGCGTCCGGGCCGGCGTTAACTTTATCGAAACTCGTTTCGAGCGAACCAGGACGAGCCGCGCCGCGCCGTTAGCCTACGCCCGGAATTGGACGAGAATTAGGCTACGTTAATTCCGAGTTGGATTACGAAGCGGGACGCGTGACGCGTCTTCCCCGCCGGACAACTGCGCCTCCGCTTTCGTACTTGTTGCCCGAGGTTCTTGTACCCCGGGAACGATTAAGGACGACTGCGCCGGGAGGCGCGGAGGGGTTCGACCGACGGAAGACGGAAGAGGAGATTGATGAACCGGCGCAAGTTACACAGGAACCTCCGGCGCGAGCATGAGCGGGGCTCGTTATATTTCAATTACTTCCGATTCCGAATGTACCGAGCCCCGGCCCCGCGCGAAACGCTTCTTTTTACATTGCTAATTCTTCCGCGATCCCGTCCCTCCTCGCTTCTCCCCCCGTTTTTCCCCTTTTATCCGGTACAGAGCGTTGCAGAGACGACGCTCGCGGGCTCTTGGCACGGGATTAACCCCCGCCCGACCCGCGAGATTAAATTATAAGACGCGCCGAGGGTTACGAGCGTTGCGTACAAACAATGATTATTAAGTTTGAAATACTGGCAGGAGATTGGCCGGGGAAATTGAGTGCATTAGTTTTACGTTGCCGCAGCGCGCGGAGCTTCCGCTTCCAGGGCCCGCCACCTGAGACGGCAACGCGTTGTCTCGGTTGGAAGACAACGGAGCAGCCCCGTTGTTGCTCGGTATGGAGTTACGAGGAACGGGACCGGCAGTCTGAGAAAACCGGGAGGACCGAGCGCAGCTCGACAAGAAAACTCCATTACTGGCTCGCCTTATTACGCTTTTTAAACGCGGAACGATCGTGAACCACCGATCGCTAATTCCTCGTAACAGGGCCCAGCTCTGTGCTGCTTTCAACTCCCCCGACTGCCTTTCCACCCCGTGATGCGCCGTATATGGGGCGTATCGGCTCTTACATCTTAACTTCTCAGCCTGCGAGGGTTCAAGGATGGTTTAACACTCGCGACGCGTCTCTAGCGTACAACTTTCGCTGTATAATTAGGAGATTAAGCTTCGAGAGAGGATCTTCAACATCCTGACAACTTTCGGACTGCGGCTTTCTTTGCGGCTGGTGGAATATGCGTCGCGTAAGGTTTCATGGAGGATAAGTTGACTGTTATTAGGTGATTACTGAATGCCACGTTGAGTGTTTGTATGTAGAAGTATTATTGGAATTGTTGTTTTAGCTACCCCTTTTATTTAAATATTACGTGTTCAATTTTTTAGAAGTTTTTCGACAAATCGATGAATATTGGATCACAGGTTTTCCAAGAGATTTTGATGTCTTCCTTCGTTGAAAGTAGAACGAAGACGCGGTTCAACGTCATCCCCTAGTCACGCTGACTCGTCACACGCAGCCGGAGCCACGGACCCATGACAAACTGCGGTTGCTTTCCACCGGTGACTACAATACATTCGCGAAACGGCCGTTTTCGCAATTTATGAAATGGATTCCGCGGCCAATTAACCGCGAAGCAGTGTCGTTTCCGGTTTTATGGAATTCTTCACGAGCCCGGAACGTTATTTCCACCGTTGGCGGTGGTCAATGTCGTGTATCAAGAGCTCGAGAGGCAACCATGGGGGGAAAGAGAGAGCGGAAATGGGAAGGGCGCAAAAGAGAGGAGGATAAAGAGAACATCCTGGTGTCTCGTGAAAGAAAGTTCCGGTTCGCGACGAAGTCTGAAAACTACCAGCCGAAATTAACGGGCCATTACGAAATGGCACTCGGCTCGCGGGACTCGCGGTACGTCGCTAACTCGGTCTGCGATAGCTCAATTACGTTGATGAATTACGTATACCCACTCCAATCCGCGCGGCAGACAATGAATTCATCTTCGTCATAGTTTCCTAGTGGCTGCAGCTGGCAACGCACATCAGCCGCGTAATCCAGGATCTCTAGGAGGCGCGTCGCGACACGCAACGTTATGGAAAATAATCGCGCGCATTTGGAACGCATCGATTTTAGCTCTCCTGCGCGCAGTCGTCGTTAGAATATTCATGCGAGCAATTTAAGATTTCAAATATTCACTATTCAGAGTATCGACACGTTGATATAGTTTTAATGCAGCTGGATATTTGTAGAATATTGGCAAGTGCCTAATAAAATCACTCGAAGCAATCGAAATGGAAGCTTCGATATCACGGAACTTCTATGTATTTTTAATCCTGCCAAATTAATACCACCTAATCGAATGGATAAAACAGCGACATTGACACTTGGAATAGCTTCCTGTTAAATAATAGATGAATCATTGATCGACAACGCTGTTGGCACGAGCGCGCAGTCCGAAACAACCGATCATCTGTCGATCAGTCGATAGCATGTCGACTGAATAATTCATCAGCCTCGGAATGTAACCAAACGAAACTTTCCTTTGAACAATCTTCTACTGTGTATGGAAAAGAACCCGGCAACGCCTCCTTCGTCTACCTTCTCATTTACCCAGCGAATTACCGCGTAAACGGTACCTTTCCCCCAACATCTTACTGCGGCGCGAGTCATCGATCGACCGCGCCGGCTAGATAAGTACACGCTCGATTTGATTGAACAATGTAATCGACGGAAAATAGCTGTTTAAAGCCGCCCGAACGTTCAGTCGATTCCCCCATTCAAATGGAACTTACGGGTCCCCAATTTTCAACGCGACTCAGACCGGTTTCGAAGGATCGGGTGCACGCGGCTCCGCAACTTCTCGTGATTAAGCCTCGGTATCGTAAAGTTCTGCAGGAAAAATCGAACGGATTTCATTTAGAAACGTTCACACATCGGAAAGTTTCATCAGGAAGAGAAGTTCGATGCTGTTCGCAGCGAAAATGCAACTGCGCGATGAATCGATCGGCGTCAAAGAGGACATTGAGTATCGTCTGCAGCCAGAAAACTTTGGTTCTCTAAGCTCTTTATCTTCCACGCGTTCCCTTCATCGTGCTTTTTATTTCTTTAAAGGTTTCCCCGTTAACCAAGACTTTTCCCAGTGTCGATCGTTTCCATTCCGGAATTTCTCATCAAGCTTTCCGCCAGTGCAGCGTGTTGCCGCCCAGCGGCCGGGCTAGCGCCGTTGGCTCGCCTCCGCTCCGCGCTCGGCTCGTAATGAGTTCTGCGCTTTGTGACTTTGGCGCTCGCGCCTTTTGTTCAGCATAATAAAAGGACTCGGCTCTGCCGGCTTCAATTAGGCTCCGGCCGAAAGTCGCGCGAGCGGGCGGATGTAGCGGCGTGAAGAACATCGACAGCCGCATTCACCTCTTTACTGCTGACGAGAGGGAAACCTGCGCGATATTCCGTCCCGATTACGATCGTCTGGCTGGGGCGACCCGCTCGCAGATGGAAATAAGCGATACCCTATTTTCGGTTGAACCAACCAGCACCGGGCTTTTCTCTCGCGATGATTTTTCGTCGCGGATTCGCGAACTCCGCTGCCACCGCAGCCGGGATTTTTCATTAAACACGCGACCGTGCTTGGGAAAGTGCATTTAACTCTTGCGCTTCTGTCAATTTGACAAGAAATTTCATTTTCCGTTTTGCATTTGTTTTTCTGTTTGGAGACCATGGAAAAACCATTGTAAGGTAGAATGTTAATTACATATCTTTCAGATGTATAAATATTGCAAAATTCCGAAGCATCCTATATAAAGGTGATCTATCGTTTTCCCTGAACTTATCAAAAGCTATCGATGTTTTTAAATGCCAAATCTACTTTGTATCATCTTAAATCCATCTCATAAGAACAACGATTCTTTCTCTGTTTCCCGGTGCACAAATGCTCTCCCACGCCTCGGGGAAGGGTAACTACCCCCGAAGCCGCGCTCGATCCAGCCACCACCCTCATAGTTTCTGTATTATTTGCTCCCGCCGCGTTTCTAGAGGGAGACCAACGGATATACTACTTTCGGAACTTGCCGGAACTTCTGACGGAAACCGCCGCGGCCAGAGCGGGCCGGAAATTTATGAATTTTGTTCCGCAGTTTTGATTTAGAACTTCTGCTGTATCGAAGGTGGGAACTTAACGCCGCGTGCCCGCGAAAATAAGAAGTGGAAGCAACGAGTGATTGTTTCGTTCTCCAGATTTCCTGTTTGTTCGAATCGTTCGATCGCGGTGCAACGATCGGGAACTTGTTCAGCTGCATCCCGAAGCTCGGTGCTCGTCTGCGAAGAATTTGATGCACGGGGAATCCATTCTGTAATAGAAATCGTTAGCCCGACGCCGACGTATCGACGCACCCGGAACGCAGCTCCGTCTTCCTGTTCCGGTGTCGTCGGAGAATGTTATTCTGCAGAGTCAATTTCGTATCGAGCGAGACATGAGATACCTGTATCGCAACCGTATGGCAGCTGTTTTATGGGGAATGTCTTGGTCGCGGAACAAGACAAATGATCGGGTCCCGCGACGTATGGCAAAATTGTGCTGCGTCTGAATATCCGCGGTTCAAAGGAAATTGTATCCTGGAATCTCGATATTTCCCTCGGAACATCCCCAGAACTGTCCGTCCAGTAAAACTTTGATAGCCTTCAAGACAAACCGGTGTAATCCTCAATTCCAGCTGATGAAGTACAATAATCCTTTCAAAGCCTCGCATGTCTCGCAACATGAAGGTACAAGGATAAACACTGTTTAATTATAATCTAATCGATTCGCGCGGAACACCGTCGAGACGAGATTGATCGTTCGGTCGTATTGCTACGGAGACCGGAGCTAGAGGACCCGCTGGAAATTTCGCTGTTTACAGCAATTCCGCGCAAACTTGGGCTCGGCTCGTTGGCCCGTCCCGGCACATCCCTCTTTCTCCGACGTCTCGGCGGCTGAATATCCCGTTAACGAACGTAACCTCTCTCCTCGCCGATTCGACGATTCCCTCGTACTGCGCGTTGTTCACGAGCCGTGCCCTGGGACGGCACAATGCGAAAGGGTTCTCTCGGTACGGATTTTGTTTATGGTTCCCATTGGTTATGCGTAACAAATAGCAAATTAGTATCGAAAATGAGACGAGAAAAAATGCACAAACAACGCACAGTAGAATGGGTCAGAGATGTCTAACTCGAAAACAGTGTTCTTCCACTATCTCTACTTCAGTAGCTACCCTAAACTATGCATGTAAATAGTTCTCTGTACTGTTCAATACCAAAACAGGTCGAAGTAAGTATAGAGGTTAACTTTTTGTGAGGGGAATGCCACTATAGTGACCGTGGTTACCCAGTTAGACAACCTTGGGATAAACGGTCGCGTTTCGATCGCGAAGCGGTCTGTGTGGCGATTTTCTTGCTCTGGGATCGCCGTTAACGAGCCGGTGCCCTACCCGTCGGCCGTTTCGGTTTACTTTGTCGCCGGGCAACTCGCCGATCGCGTCGCGTCGCGTCGCGGGAAGTTAATTAAATCATCCCCGACCGTCCCCGCTGCATAATCCGCGTCTGGGCACCGATAACCGAACGGTTGGCTGCCAGTTTCGGCGAGCCGCGGAGATGCCTCCGTAATTAGTTAATGTATCATTGGCCCCGACGAACTCGCCGGGGCACAGATCGTCGACGGGCTCAGCCAGAAATCCAGCCTCCAGTGACGAGGTTAATTTCCAGCCGAGTTTGTTGATAAATCAGACGCTCGGTACGCGCAGCTCACCGTGAACGTATAAACAGCGGCACGGCGCGGCGGCGGTGCTTAATCGATCGCCGTTTAATGACTGGCGACACGTTTCAGCTTGAGCCCTGTGATTCCGAATGCCGAAGACACGTCGTTTTATATGCGTTTCGCCGATAATTGAAAATTCAACCATGCGCCGGTACATTTGTACAACGATCTTCCGAAACTCACCGATTAACCGCCTCGCTCTTGTCTCCGAGGGAATTAAAACTTTTCAACAGAGAATCGAGCGAAACGAGTTGAATCGAATTGTCCGTAGGATTGGAATTATAATCTAATGATCCCTTGTGGAGGATTGCAATGTTTAAACCATGAATAAACTCGTTTATAACCTATCGCAACCATTGAGAACCTAATTAACTTCGATTCTCAGGGAATTGCAGCGATATAATTAAAAATTCATTCCCTCGCAACAGGTCCTGATTCCGAAATCCCCGAATAATCAGTCCGCGCGGCCGTTCTCGTCAGACACGATAATATTTTCCCGGGACTCCCGGACGATCAATCGATGGGAATATAATATTTCACGCCGGATTCCGTCTCGTCGCGCGGCCATGCCGCCGCCGCCGCCGCCGCCGCTTCTAAATGGATTTCAACCGAATTTTCGTTCTTCCGTCGACCGGTTCCGTGTGACGTCCGTCGACGACGCGGCGGTACCGCGGGGGCGAATCGCGGATGATGAATCGACGTAAACGCGTTATGCATCGCAATTAAGTGGAATGTTGCTGCATCACCGGGGCTGGCGTGCTCCCGGTCTTCGGCTGATTAAACACGGCACCTTCGTTCACCGGTGCCCCGGGGTTCCCGTGTAGTTGCCGGATAATATTTTATGGGAAAGGCGCGATAACCTCGGCGCGAACCGCGGAGAATGTTGATTTTCCCGTGGCGCTTGTACGCACGGTTAACGAATGAAATTGGAATGTAGTAAACCGCGGCGAGGAAGGTTATGAAAGTAAAACGATATTACAATCATAATTCATTGTGTAATGTTGACCCCATGTGGGTTAAGCGGTGGCGTGCTCGCAGCGGTGTAAGAACGCTGGCGGCGCGGCGCCTTCATTGTGCTTCTAAATCTCCACCGTTTCGCTACCCACCTTTTTAAAAAAAAAGACTAATGAAACCCGTGTACAACGATAACAAAATCTCCGGATCTTTACGCGGATTTGCATTTTTAGAGGTACAAGTTATACGCACCTATTTCGTTTTTTAACGCTGGCTTTACGGGACGCGTCAATTTGACGCATACTGAATTTTGTAAATGGTCGGCGAATATTTACGTAGATTTCGAAACCTCTATTTTCCGGGATCTAAATTGATATCAACTTTCCTATGCAGTAAATGTTCGTAAAATTAATGTTAGAGTTTTAATTGGATAAAGATATTAGAGAAAAATGGAACATTGCGATAGGAGTGGAGAAGTCTGTTTTCTTGTTGGAAAAATGATTAGATTATTAATAGGTATGTGGGGGGGTGCAATTATGCACAGCTGACAAATACGTCACAACGTTTACTCTGACCGACGTAGCGACGTCATCCGCGACAGGCAACAATTCAGTCGTCTTTGTTATACTGTCAGGCACGGCGTCATGGATCAATATCGCGAAAGGTATGCCCATTGCTTGGCGCCCTATGGATCTTGCGTCGCGTCAAAGGACGCATTTAATTAGCGCCAATCGAGGCACCCGGATCCCATTCCGCTTATTTCATTTCGCGTGCAAGATACCGCGAGATAAGCTAATTGCGCGGGGAAACGGTTACACCGGGGTGAAGCTGGGTCCCGTGAAAAAATATTGAAACAATAGAGCCACGGAATAAAATTCATAAACACATTGATATGTAAATATCAGCCCGCGTCAGAAATAATTGCCGTTCTCATTGTTCGAGTTGCATCGATTGAGGATAATATACAATTAACATTCATCCATTACGGATACTCAATCATTATCCGACTTAATAACTGTTATACGATTTAAACATTTTCATTATAATCACCGGTTCATTATTATTTAATACTAATAAATCCCGATACCCGTAGGAGTTCATTTACGATTCAAGGGAATACATTAACGCAACAAAGCGAGTTAATAAAAATTATCGAATTGTTCTGCCAAATACCTTATCATCGATTCGACATGCACTTCATTTCTATGCCACATAAATCCATCTTCAAACACAAATCACACCAAGACCTCCTACAATTATCAACGAACCGTCTGCGTATCGAACAAACCTCGTAATGAAACCTTTCTAAAGAGATTCATAAAGTTCATACGCGAAACCGAAGGCAAGAGGGTCCTCCAGTCCGCGAAAACGTCCCGGTCGATTGACGAGAACGCTTTCGGGGCCAAGGCGTCTCGCTCACCTCCGGTTCTCGCCTCTGATGGATGTTCGAGGCGTCTCGAGACGTGGGACGTCGACTCTAAAGAGAAAAGACAAATAAGAGGAGCGGAGTTGTCTAAGCGACAAAGGCGTCGCGCCGGGAGCCCCGTGTGTACACTGGCCGACGCGACGTGGACGCGACGCGATCAGACCGGTTTGACGTTCCACGGGAATACGTGGTTGAATTTCATTCGGGTACGTGACGTTTTCAGTTTCCGTCTATTGTGAGGAGGACTCGGTGTCGTGTTAACGGGCACACGGGAATGAAGAAGGCGTGCCGTCTTAGATTCTCGCGTTATTGCCGCGAATTCACGGCCGTTCCGACCACTCGAATCAGACACTCGTCGCTAACGGGCACCTAATGCTGCTCCACTGTATTCTGTCGTTTCTCCTTATCTTCGAATGATGTTTAACTTCCTCATTTATTTACCTAAGTATTCAATTATCCTATAATGTACGTGGAGATCTAAATCAAATGATAATTGTAGTCGTTGCGAAATAAATCGCTACAAATCGTTACTATTGCAAAACAAGAAGACAGGAAGATATCACCATTTAGTAAACATTGTATTTTAATTAATTTAGATTAAGAAGTGCAAGGATTATATATTTACTATAATAATGTTCATCAGTTGGTAGCTGATCGTGAAATGATGAATTTTCTTTACTCACTTGGACGTGTATTACAAGACCGAAGGAAAGAAGAGAAGCAAGGTGGACACTTTCCTACGGCCCCGCGACCAGACGTCGCTGCGATTTAAAATTCTTATCTCAATAATGTTTCTATTTGCGCAAGTATGGTAACGCGAGTTGAGTTTGAACGCGAGGGGGCGAGGGGACATGGAAGCAGGGAAAATTTTCATTTCCTCCGCGCCGCGGCGGCCAAGGAGAAATACGATTGTATCTTTGAGTAGCGAGTAAAAAAGAATTTCATTTCCTCTCGTAAACCCACGGACAAGAAACGACGCGATACGTGCTTGTATGTACCGGTAGCGGGTTTCTTTGAGCGGACTGCTCGGAGCTGCATCTGGGACAATTGGGTATCCCGTTCGCCATAGATTTTAAGAAAAACCAACGCTTGATCCCCCGAGATGGGAAAAAAGGAACGGGGAGACACGGTTTTTTCGCTGCAATCCCGCTCGCTGTTTAGCGGGCACCGGGGCAAATGGAAATTTATAAGACTCGAGCGACTACTTGTCCCCGCGTTCTTTGATTCCTCGGACGATATCGAGCGCGCCGATAAGCAGCGACGTCGGATAAACGCGATTAAAAGTTTGACGACCGCTTCGCCGATGTGTCCGGGGAACGCCGAATCGCCGACAGTAACGCTTTATTCGTGTATCTAACCTATTGGCGAATCTCCCGAGGAGCAATGAAACCGTAAAAATAGCGGACGGTCCCGAACAAGCGCAATTAAAAGGCTACGCTCGCGAACGAATACGGGAACAGCGGAAAGTTAGTCTTTCCCCGATCACTTTTAATTCCAAACGCAAATCGCTTCGAGGGAAACATAAAAATTCATCGAAGTTCCGATAGAAAAGCCGTACGAAATTCAATCTCGATATAAATTCAATGAAACACACATATTTTACTCGCGGCTCCCCCAACGAGAGTATCGCTCGCGAGATCGTCCGGCAGTCCATCTTCCGCGGTTACGCGTTTCCCGGCGGAATATTCGCTCGGACTGTCCCGTTCAAAGCGTCCCGTGGCATCGCTGAAAAACCGAGACGGGAGTTCATATTACCGCAACGGGTTCATTTCAATTTTAATATCGTTTCCCGTGCGCCGTGGCGCGCGGTGATCGCGGGACCCGATACCGCGGGTGGTATTCAGGGGAATAATTCGAGGAGTCCACTCCTCGGCACGGTAACTCATATCCATCCTCGCGGGAAAAATAACGGGCGGAAAGGCAAGGGGGTAAGACGTTCTCGCGGATTCGAGGTTGGCATCTCCCGAGAGTTTCTCGGCTTGTAAAACGCGAAAGAAGACGCGAGGGTGGAGGCGCGAACCTGCCCGCAGCGAAAGAAAGAAGGACGGACGGGTGGAAGAGAGAGGAATCGAGGTTTCAGCGAACATCTGCCAAGCAGGCTGATTTCCAGCCAACGATAAGACCTCGAAACGCTGCGGAGCCGGTATAACCGCGCCGGAATTCATTAGTTAACCCCGCGTGCGCGGAGCAGCGGCGAGCGCCATTTCCAGCGACTCGTTTCGCGGCCGCATCCCGCGAGCTACTGCGGATTGCGACTGGGAATTGTATCGTCGAAGAATTCAACGGCGCCAGGGGTGAGGAAAAAGGCGCAGGGAGGAAAGGGGTTGGCTCGTTCGAATGGAAGAGGGAAAAATGTTTTCTAAGGGATGAATCGCGGCGAGGGTCGCGAACGGGCGAGGGTGCGCCACGGTCTTGAGGGAAGCGGCGCGCTCTCTGTCTTCCGTCGATGCTTTTGAAAATGTAATCAATTGTCCGCGGGCTGAACACCCGGCAGCCCCCGGCGCCACCGGAAATTGTTGCGCGAACGATGCACGCGAATCGAAGACGCTCCCCTCTCGGTTTATTTGCCGGGAAAATATAATTCCGCCGCTTATCTACGTTCGACACACAAAAACGGGTGAGCGGGGTCGCTGTTTGGACGCGCTAGACACGCAACGCCTTCTGCAAACAGTGTGTAGCTAGATCGCGATAGCGCCGCGTTTTTCTCTCTCTTTTTTTTTCAGCAAGTCGACGCGGCAGCGCGTGTTCGGGCGGGTAAAGCAGCCTGGTTTACGGTACGACCGTGGGGGAGCTGATCCACGTGGAAAAATAAGTCGAAAGTCTGGGGCAGGGATCTGTTTTCGTGTCAGACTTTGTTAACATCGACATCGTCTACCGACTTCGGATACCCCTTATTACTGGTACATCGTACCTCTTGATACGCTATTATCCCTTGTTATCTGGGAATATAAAAGTTTCACTATCTGTGGAAGCTACTATATTAGGAAGTACACTTGTTCGATAGGATTATTCAGTGCTAAGGGATTCGAGGATGCTGCTATGGCTTATAAATTATGATCACTTAAGATTCAGATATTTATAACTCGACGGGTAGAATCCTGAACTGTCCTTACATGAGACCTCATTACCTTCAACCCTATGTAGACTAATGAAGAGAGATCCCGAAGGCTGCTACTTAAAACATAGAAACATTCTATATCATCTAAAACCTGTAAAACAAACCAGTTAGCATTTCACTGAAGACGCCATTTTCAAAAGAAACCATCGAACAATGTTGCAATCTCAAAGCCAAGTCACTTTAGGGTCAACCTATACGACGTCCCTAACGACCTAACATTCCGCCGTAAACCGGCCTACCTCGTTACCCCAATTAAACCGTCAGACTCTTAAAAACTAAAAACCGAGGAGCAAAAAGAATTCTCTTTTCTTACCGGCGCGCAACGCCCCGCCCTGTGGCATACGAATAAACAGCAATAACCATGGGCACGAGGAGATATTCAACTGCGGGTCGCATGCGATCGGGTCCCCCGGAGCTGTTTCAAAGAGCGATCGCGGCCCCGGCGTCCCCGTATCTCATCCCCGGCAGCGTTTTCTTAACGAGCCGCTTCGTTCATCTCTCACGTACGAGTCGCTCGGGTATTCGCGAGGGCCGCAATCGGCTCGCCGCGAGTGCAAGCGCGTAGTACATCAATATGAGGATCGCGAGAGACGACGCGTTTGGGCGCGACCGCGTGCCGCGACCGAGCGTCCGCGCATGCGTCGCATTCCCGTTCCGTCCGTCCCGCTCTGTTGTGTCGCGTGCGCGCGCCCCTCTCCCTCTAGCCACGGGCCGCTCGCCGCTCGGCCGCCGCAGTAGTGGGGATAGACGCGACGGGTGAACATCTCAGTGAGACGCGGAGTGCGGTGCGCGTATCTGCCGCGGTGGGATCGAAAAGGGTCGAAGGGACGGTAGGGGAGACACGTTGGAACGCGTGGAAGGGGACGGCGAAGGGACGAGGGTCGGACGGCCGAAGGAGGGAGACGGGCGGCCGGTGTCGGGCAATGCCACTCAACTGAATCCCCGCTCTGTCCTCGCGGCAGTCTGACGCCGGTCGCGCAGTCAGCATGGCTGGATTTTCTCGCAGTTTTTCACCGGTTCTGACGTGATACGGGAACGGAGTCGGTCGCGGTTTTAGTGCGTGCTCCGAGCCTGTCAGTGTTGAACAGTCGGTACGTGGCTCGAAGCACGACGAGTTACGCGCGCTGATCGGGGCATGGGAACGATGCGAACGAAAGAGACGCCAGATCTACGAACCTAACCTCCAAAAGACAAAGATGAGCAGCCGTGGCATCGTTCCGGTTCAATCGCGGCCCCGGTGACGCTCGTCCGGCTCGTTCTCGGTACCGTTCGCGTCCCGCCGAATATAAACCGTCTCTCCGCACACACGCACCGTGCACCTTTCGCGAAATGTACCGTGGCTAGCCGCGTGTAAAGTGTACGTTTTCGTCGCGTGACAGCCGCAACTCGTGTGCATCCTCGCTGCGCCGAGAGACAAGGACGGGGAACGCGGAAAGAACAAAAGGGGGAACGGTGGAACACTACTGTGCGTCCCCCCGTGGTGAGACAGAGAACCAGCGACTGGCTCGTGTACCAGCTGGACGGAGACGCACTGGCGGAGGGAGAAAAGGGAAAAGGGAGGTTACAAAAGGGACTCGACAACAAATCTTGACCCGGGAACGAGGGAAAGATTTCTCGGAAGCTCACCGTGCAACGGGAGACCGACTGCTCCGGTGTTTTTGACCTGGACCAGCACTCTCGAGTTTCCCGGAATTGTTGCTCGGTCTTCAGCGTCTGGTGAGTCTTGCCTGCTATAACCTCGCGAACAGCCTGCGTCTGTACGGCGCACGGGAAATCCGTACGCGAGATTTTCGCGTTTCTCGCGCGCCGGATCTCGAACACTGTTATGTCTCTCTGCGCGCGGCGACGTCTGCTCGTCTGTGTAGTCCTCTCCCGGCTGGCAAAAAGAAAGAGCCATGTGTACGTCGGCCGGGGCAGAGTGTAAACAAGCGCGGTCCTTTTAAATGGCCCGCGTTCCGTTATCTGGCTGACGCAATTTCGCTCCGTATTCCTTCGCACGTCCCTACACTCACCCCCGCGTTGTTTTCAAATTCGTCGGAGGAAACGTCGAGTAGGTTAACACTAGGTTTGACCTAGAATGCGTCAGATTGACCTATTCCTAAATTCTTCTCTTCCAGTGATTAACGCTAGGACTACCAATTGAGTCGAAATGGCCCGTTCCTACATTCTGCAATTATTGTAAAGGAGCAGTTGCTTTTTAGGGAAGTAATGAGATTGATATGCAAACTAAATTATAAATCGATTGAAATCTCAACAGTCACAGTGTTGGAGTTTCTATAGAGAAATTAGGTAATCTACTTGAATTACTCGGTAGTATTCTTCTCTGCGAAATTACTAAAGAGATTGATTTAGTGATACGCTAATTGGATCGTAAGTCGATTGAAATCTCAACAGCTGCATCCTTGGAGACTCTATAGAAGAATCTGAAAATGCCAGTTTGGGTGGTCGGTAGTTCCAATGTTGATTAACGTTCGATGGTTCACTAGCGAATGTTCAAGGCAGCCTTGCAATTTTATCGACAATTTGTTTTCGAACGGTTTCCCTACTCTTATCGTAGTCCCATTGAAGCCGTTGTTATCGGCTGGCTACAACGTGAATGAAAAGAAAACGACTGGGGATTTACTGGGTCGAGCGGGGTTCAGATAATTTTGGTCCATACTGGACGAGGAGTATCGTCATTATTTATAATTAGATTCCTTATCGGTGTGGCAGGAATGCTTTCGTTCTTAGTCACTGGCGGAGGCTGCTCGATTGTGGTCGAGCGGTTACCTGCGAGATGATTTCACCTGATCGTACATAACTGATGAATAAAAATCAAAGGCGAATCGGAACCGTTTACGTTTCGTTACGTTTATTCAGTTTTGCAATGTTGTTTATCGGTCGTCCGCTTTCTTTGACAAAAAACGGTCTAGTCGGAGGGGCCAGGGATGAAGATTTAATTACGCCTTGAACGCGTTTGTGTCTTTTGAACTGAAAAACTGTTTGCGAGAGCTGCATTTGAATCGCGGCCTCGCCAGTCGTGGCTGCGGAACAGATAATTCCAGCTGATTTTTTATTCATACGCGGGAAGGAAAGAACACAAGGAAACAGCATCCATAACAGGACATTCGTATGCGGCAACGTTGCATCGGCGATGCGACGCGCTGGTTTCGCGTTAGCTGATGTCACGCTGTGACGAGGCAAACGGAAAGATTAATTGCACCGCGACGATCGGTCGTATCGAGGAAAAGACGCGCGCTCGAGGACAGACGGTTTTCAAATGAGGAATCCGAATCAGCGCAAAAACTGGCAACGTTATTCCTCCGTTTGCCGCGTGATTATCGTCGTGCCTCGGGTTACGCGGAGCTTATCGGTCGCATTACGACGTAACTCGCGGATCTTTTTCCTGCCCGCCGGAAAGTCGCTTAGCCGAGGTACCGCGAAGGAGCTCGGGCACCCATTGTTTGCATACAAATTTCCGATATTGTATTATTTTACCGTCGATTGCGGAACACGACCTCGGGTCGTGTTACTTCGGAACTCGCATTTGTGCAGTATAAAGTCCACTAGAAGGTAGACGGACCACGTTTGCGCGAGAAAAATTAAGTCGGAAATAAAATGAACTTGAAATTCCATACTTTCGTACGTAAGCTGCTCCGTTACAGAATCGTTGGGACGGCGAGGGAGGAATAAAAATGGAGAAGCTTTAATATCCTACAACTAAAGAAACTTCTCCCGGGGTAGCGTTGTTAATGAGCGAAGATTACAAAGGAGAAAATTGTTACAAATTGGTCAGTAATCTTCTTAAGGCCCTTTAAATATCTCTCCTGCTACGAAGCGAGCTACTTGTATTCAGCGAATACCTATTTACGTCGGAATGAAGCCTCCCTTTTCAATTTCGTCTTATTATTCCGCGATATTAAGCCCTCCGCTGGATGCACAACTTTCGTCTTCCGAACTGTGCCAACTCCAAAAAGATAGAACCTCAAGTCCAAACATTTTCCTCCTGATTCTACGGAAAATATTCTCCCAGGAATTTCACCTGCGAGCAAGCAACATATTTTCATATTTCCCAAACGCAACACGCTCGCAAGGGAAAACCACCTTCAACCCCCCGGTATTTCCGAGGTTAAACGTCCGGGTACTTACCCGAACAATCTCCGTCGCAGTTCCAAAGCTGAAGCACCCTCGTCCCGCGGAAAAAGCTCGGGGTGTCCATCGATAAGACGAACACGGCAAGTTGGAACGGCTTCTTAGTTCAGTTAGCGAAGAAGGCGCGCCGCGTTTTTCATCCCCTTCGCGGCGGGCAAGCTGCGTAACCTCGTTGCCTCGTTCCGGCGTTACGAGCGAGATAAATTATACATTGTAACAGACCCGGCCGATCGATCCGGGACTTATTAAATCCGGAAACGATCTTGCGCCGGGTCAGGCCGCCGGGCTATCGACCGCGAGCGAGTATAATGCAGCGTTTTTTCCCGCCGTTCGTTTGAACGTAATAATGTGATACTCGACGCATTAACCGTAGAACACGGATATTAATTTTGTTATTAGACGCCCCGCGGCACCCTTCGGCGGGGTCGCTGGATTGTCGGCCGAGTGTTTTAGGGTTGGTTTTTACTGGCCGGCTCGCTCTCTCTCTCGCTCGTCGAGGCGAACGGTTCCCGGCGCTGGACGTTTTCTGTTTTGCATAGAAGGGGTTCCCCGTGACCCGAGATTAAAGAGCTTCCGCTGCATCGCGGCCACCTCCCCCGTCGACGTCGCTGGCGCCGCAACCTTCTTTTTACGAGCGCAGCGAGACGCCGTTGTAACGCGAAAATGACAATCTGAATGCGGAATTAGGTACGCGACGCTTTAACGCCGGGCACACCGCGACCCGGTTCGACTATGAAAGATGCATCAGCGGGAGAGGCTTCGATTTTCCACAGGAAAAATCGTTGATACGGGGCGAACCTCTTCGGAGCGCCGGGAACCGAGTCCTCCCGGGCTTCTGCGGCTCGAGTGCCTCTCAGGAATAGACAATGTCAGGAATCGTCGACGAAGTTCGGCCTAGTGCCGACTATAGATCCCCGACGTCTCCGAGGTATTGGAGTTTCGGCGATCCATCGACAGACACCACCCCTTCCATGTATAAAATATTACCGTCTGACACAGTTATTTTCGAGATTATGCTAGGATTTCGCGGTACATGTTATCGGAAATCCTCCGGGCTCTTTCGGTTGCAGTGGGATTCAGTTGGTAACTGTATTTTAGGACAAAAACTTGTGTAAATGACAATTTATCAATCTTGGTTCATTACGAATGGGTAGCTGATCTCTGGAAATACGGATCTGCTGGGTGCACGTTATGTAAAAATATTATGTAAACTGTTTTCCTCGCAACTGGCGACACACCTTGTGTCGCCGGTCTTTTTCAGGATGAATATTTCTATTTCATTCTTCCAATAATCCTCGCGTATCAACGAGAAATAAATGAATCTAGAATTGACAAGATTCACCGCACGAATATATCGAGTTCTGCTGACCAGATCCGATATTGTATCAATAATTTCATTCACAGAGTGCTTCAGCTTCCATAGTTCTCGATTCGAATACAAAACGCCGGTGTAGGCAGCCAATATTCTAGTTATTCGATCGATAGCATGACAATGTTCCCCGGCTAGCCACCTAAAATAAACAAGCTCATTAGCGTATAGTGCTCTCGTTTAATATAAATGAAGTATCTCGTATAATATAAATGAGAACACACACGAAACTAGAAAGATAACAGGCAAGATAGAAATATCTATTCTTAAATGATCACCTTCTCCATCGTTTGATAATTAAATGGTTTAATTTACATACAGTTTTCTTAAAAACGAATGTAAGGAACGGAATAAGAAGGGTTAGAAATTCGTCCGATCGAAATAGGAAATCGGCGAAGTAAGATTTACGAAAGATATTTGAAAGCCCTGCGGCTCGTGGTTTGGCTGGTCGAACATCCCCGGCGAGGTCGGCTTTAAACATCGCTCGGCTTTAATACAGCCCCGCACGAACCCTCGTCAGGGATCTACACTGCGGAGATGTAGTAAAAATTCCACATCTGCGGGGTACTCCGTGGAGAGGGAGCAACAGAGAGACGAGCTCTGTCAGGAAAGAGAGAATGCTAATAGCGAAGGCGCGGGCGGAAACTTTAAGACACCGTTTGTAGTTCGGGGGAGACGGTATTAAATCTATTTCCCCTTGGTTTCTGGGTAACAGCGTACCACGGCTGCATGAAACATTCAGTGCGCCTTCCCCGCGAGGGGTAGATTGGAACGCACGCGAAAAATTAGACGCGGAATACTCGTGGAAAGCGAATTCCGCTGAAAACAGCGACTTTTATTAACGAGAACGATCATCGGCCCTGTTAAGCGCACGCATTTGTACCGTCTCCAAAAAGTGTTGGAGATCAATTTCGTTGCACGTGCTGTGTAATGCGTCAGTAATTACATGCTTTGTAAAATTAGCTGCGGAAAGGAATTTCGATTCAAACATCCTCCGAATAATGTATTGTACATCGATCTCTTTGAACCGTTCGCACGCGAGAGATGACTTTCTGTCGTCGCTTAATTTAATACTACAAAATTATGAAATTTAATATTTCGTATCAAACTTTGTATAATGCGTCACTGCGAGATATTCAAATATAATAGTTTGGTTCGTTAATTTATGTACGAATTAAAGTTAAATTTTCGATTCAAAACGCTTCGTATACATCTCATCAGAGATCGTTGAATATTACTAATAAAAAAACTTTCGATTGCGGAGGTCCAATATGCAAATTGTAAGCTCGACGCACAGACGCGGATTCACGGGTGGAAATATTCATGTATAATAACATAAATCAGTGAGAGATCGATTTCCTGGTGAAAAAGCCGCATAATGATAATAAGAACGTTTAAATCATTTAATTATCGCGCTACTGAAGTTCCGATTGCGTTCTGCGAGAGAAACGCGCATAAATAATTGCAGCGTTCGGTAATAACAAGCTTGCGGATTTTCTGTGATCGAACGCTGTGCGCGGTGCGATTTATTTTTATCTCGTCGGTCGGTCTAATAGAGATCACGCTGTTTTTTTGTGATTCCCGCTTCGGTGACCTAATCCCTGTTGCAAATGATAGAAAGAAGTGTTTGATAGGAAGTGGCGACAGCTTATTATCCAACGAGTTTTTTCTGAGGCCGCTTAACGCTCTTTGGTACACGCTCGGCCGTGATATCCGGACGATTTTACACTTCTCCGCGAACGTTTCGCGTCTCGCTTATTTACCGTACACGTTAATGAACCAACAAGCCCGCCTGCCTCGAAGATTTCCGCGCGACTGCGGGAATTACCGCTCGATTCACTGCGACCCGACCGTTTTCTCCGCGTATCGCCCGCATACACGCGACAAAATCGCGGAAAATTTCGCGCGGCACGCGTATCACGTTACACAGCCGGTAAAATTCAATTTTGATGGGAGCAACATTTCGCATGGAACGCGCGGGATTGCTTCATAAAATATCCCGAAAAAACGAACACAAAGGAAACAGTGAAAAACTCGGCATTATTCCAGTCGCGTGATACCGAATATTGCTATTAAAAATAATTACCGCTAGAAACGAGTACATTATTACGCAGGCATTTAGACCCGGAAATGTTGCGCAAACAAAAATTCAAGCGAAGAACGTTCCACGTATCGATTGCAGGTTTCACGCGATTGTTGCATTAATAAGAGCGAATTACCATACCGATTTGTAAAGCACCTTGCGTGTCTCGACGACGCTCCTGTATCAATTAAGAAGGAATATTCCCGACATGTTTGCTCGTCTACGTCCGCGTGGAGTACAGAATGTTACAGACGTTGTGACGGAATTATTAAGCTCGATCAGGCTGCTCCACTTTCCCCGGTAATAAATTTCGAACGCGATCTAATAATTAACCAAGTCAATAACTTGTTCGAACGGTGCTTTAGGCAATGGAAGTTCCGCGCGGCCAATTCCGATAAGTACGTTAGTTGCTTATTTCCATTTGTATCGGGAAATTGTTGGTGACCTATGACTCGAGGAAGTTTCCGTCGTCGCGATACCCGTAAGGATCGTTGCGAGCGATTTCTGGAACATATATTCGCCGGGCTAGAGCCACATTTCATTATCGAATACAGGAATCGCCGAGGAGGACGCCCCTCTGCGATGTCAAGTATCAAAATGGAGGCAGTTCACCCCGCAAGGGGCCGATCGTGGACAGAATGCAAATAACTTGGCCCGATACACGGCCGAGTTCCGCTTTCCAGAAAGCGAGGAACGTCGCGCAGCGGTTATTTCGTTGGCCTAGTGGCCAACAACTGCGTCTCAGATGGCGTCCCTAATTAATCATTCGGCTTGCGCATTTCTTTCGTAACAGTCTCGGTCAAAGCTGCTTTATCTTTAATAATTAGCGGCTGCGAGCAAAAGGAGTTTCCTGTGTCCCCTGCAAATCCTCGCCTGCTACGAACGTTAAATATTGACGACGGAAAAATAGTGTTTCTCTGTGATTTACCTTAGCCGGGAATGAAATGCTGTCTGTTTTAAACTTCCGGTCAATTGACTTCAAAGCTTCTCGAGTAATCCATTTTACTTAAACGCAGCTGCTTTCGTGTTTGGTGTTTTATTCGCGTTCGCGTTGGATTTATCCGATTAAATTGAAAAGATAGGGTTCGTAGGGATTAGTGGCACGTCGAATTCCAGGCTCCGTTGGATGAAAGGACACGCGAGAACGATCTCTTCCGATCGCGTGCATGATCACGCGAAGTTCGTCGGCCGGAAGCGGCGGGTCCTTCGAGGCGTACTCGTAATCGATTCCTAGTACTTCCCGCCCGGGGATCTTAATAATTGCATTCCCCGATCGCTAAGTGTCCCCGTGTTCGCCAATTCTCAGCCGTTATCGGGAAACTTGGTCGAATCCTGTTATCGATGCGTCGCACAAAAGACGCGAGCCTTTACGGCGGATTATCCCCATTACGGTGGACTTCGAGGCTCGTGTGCCATTTGCCTTCTCGCCGTTTCAAGTTCCTTGTTATTCGAGAAACACTGCGCTGCAGCTGCATCGCTGCATCTTGGAGAGTCTGTCTTTGAGGAACAAATCCGATTTTCAGAAGTATTTACTTTAATAGACATCTTCCGTTTTTTAAACGAATTGAACTTGAAATCTTTAGTAGGAGCTTAATGATGTTTAGTGGAATCTAGTGTTTGATTCGTGTTCTGCGTAGGTTTGATCTTGAAAGGAATTGTTCGGTCAGGTGTCTAGGCAACGTACATCTTGATGATTCGGCTGAATTATCTTCCTGCTGACGTGTTTAGCTAAGAGAACCATTGATGGACTGCGTCACTATAGTAATTGGCCATGCTAAAATGTTCACAATGCTCCCTGTCTCCTGCATTAGCGTACCGACGATTCCGCGAACGCTATTTCCGACCGTTCCGTGAGTCATTTCAGTTCTCTTGATAAGAGCACCACGTGTCCAAGTTTCGCGTTCGAGACAGCGGAACGGATTTATCGCAGGTACGTGACTTCTCCGCCGTTCTTGAAGTTACCAATCGATTTAAACAGTAACCCGCCCACGGCCCCGGTTGTTTAGAAAACTATGGAACCGATTGTTTACCAAATAGCTGTCGGAATCGCTGAATTTGCCAGAGACACCTGGGGCTATGAAATGAAACTTCGGAATTATAATCCTTTCGAGTGTCATAATTATTAATAGGCACTTCACTAGCTGTAACTTTATTATTAGGATCGTATTCATATCGCAAAGTTTTTATTTTAACTGATACCCTCTCGAACGAAAATCTCAACGATTTCTTCTCGCTTATAATAGAAGAGGGATGTCTGAAAAATCCCGTTCGCATTTTCAATTGCCACCGACGAATAACCCGTACATCCTTGTCCAAGAATAACTAGGTGCTCCAGAACTCACAGGGGCGATCTTCTTCAGATTTCCTCCGCGAGCAAAATTCGTTTCTCCCCCAGATTCCCTTGTTCCTCCATTTTTCGAGGGGCACGTGCTAGGCACCTACCTTTCACGGTCATCTTCGAACTCGAAACTTTCACGGCGGCGTGATGCGAAAAGTTTGAATGCTTCCCTTCTTCACCGGGTCTAGTTGACGACGTTTTATCCTCTACATGCAAATACCTTGCTTGCTCGCTTGCGAGCGAGCGTGCGCGCGGGCCTCCGCTTCCCTGGCTACTTTGACCCTCGGGCGCGTGATTTCGTCAGGGGTAATCGAGTCCCGTTCTATCTTGTTCAGCGATTCTCTGCTCTCTCTCGAGCTCTGGCCTGTTCCAAGGCGAATATTCTACTCTGTTTTCTAAACTAATTCCCATTAGCGAGTCGGCTTCACGATGATGGAGGAGACGGCAGGGAGTATTAACAATCCAGACGTGGTTTTGTTCTAAAGACGAACGTTTCTTACTCTTTCAGTAAATATTCAAAATAATAATATCGTATCTCTAGAATATAGATCCTCGTATCGCGGAAAATTTCAAGAAATCGATCCCGAGTTTCGAAACTTCCGAGATGTAAGGAAACGTCGAGAAATCGATATAGTTCAACTGGTATAGAGTCAAACATTTACATCACATATGTCCAGTCACAGAAGGTTAATCCCCCGTTCACCAGTTACACCAGACCATAAATCACGGTACAATGGAACGCCCAGCGTATAAAGAGGTTCGATCCCCCGAACGGAAGGTTAATCGCAAGAAAAAACCCGGGATTCGGTACAAAGATGGCGTGGAAACCGTGGAAAATATCGTGTGATAGGTAGTCGGATGGTTCTTCTGTGGAGGCTTAGTCAGCGGATTCTTCGATTCGGCGGTACGCAAAGAGGCAACGACCGAGGGCGACGAACACAACAGGGAACCACTCGGTTCTTCGTGGCAGCGGAGTTAACCCAGGGCAGGTAGTCGATGCACGCCAGGTATGCGTGTTGCCTTCGTGTTCCTCTCGCAGCTTCTTTCGTCGATCTCGCGCGTATACCTTCTCTCCCTTCCCCTTTGTCTCCTTCTGCCCCCCTCCACCCTTACCGATCGTCTTTCTCTTTCTCTGTCGAGGCATTCTCCCGTTCCTTGGCCTCCTTTCCCAGCCTTTTTTCCGTTTTACCGGACCGGGAACTCGTCCGCTTCCCGATCGAGGCTATCGGGAAGGCTAGACCCGCTCCCGATGGCTATTTCAAAGGGTCAAATCGAGCTGACGGGATACAAGCTCGATATTTCATCGGACGCCCTCGAATTAAGTGTCTTTTTCGTTTCTCGCGCGAACGAGCCCTTTGTCCGCAGGAAGAAAGACCGGCCGACGAACCGAAGATTATACAACCTGCCCGCGATACGGAATCCGCTGGTCATTCTTCGGGAAAAATGTCCGATCGTTTCGGTGGATCGGAGAGAGCTCTGTATGTAGGAAGCCTCTCTGATCGAATGAGGACGACGAGATGCGTGTGTCAAGGTTCATGCAATTAATGATTATCCAGTTAACTCTGCGAGGCCTTCTTGCGATTAGACAGTGGACGTTGGAGCAAAGCTTCTTACAGATTATGAGGAGGAAAACAAGAATCAGGTTGATGTTTGTTATCACTGGGATTTGTTTAATCTTGTATTTCAGTGAGATTTCATTAACAGGATTTATCGTAACTTTGAAAAGTAGAATATATCGAAATATGAATTGAGTACGTTAGATTTCGAAGGTGATTAAGTATTGAAAGAAAATTCGGTATCACTGCGATAACAATTGTCGCAACCGAACAATTACTCCGAACGATACTACCGGGGGTTTCACTTGGCTGACAAAGAAAGGCTCGCTACAAATCTATTCGTCGCGTCTCATTACGCCTTATTGGCCGCGATTAACACGTTGCGCGACTACCTAATTGGCGGCGTGCCGCGTCCGGGTTTCCCGCGTTTTGCATACAGCGTCGCGCTCAATCGCTCAATCATTGATTATAGCGACGAATGAATGGATCGCATTTGCCGTCGTACAACACAGTTTCATCGCGGAAAATCTCCGTTCGATTAACCGAGCCGAGAAGAAATGAATTTCTCCTGAATGAGAAATTCATTTTATGCGAACCTCATCGATTCAATTATCATACGAAGATTCACAACATCAAAAGGTACCTTATAATGCTTTTATGTATCTCATTTCACGAGAGCCCAGGGGATCATTGTTCGAAAACGCTCGGATACTCCCGTGCCGCTTTTCCGTTTCTCGAAAATCGCTCGGGGGTAAAGGAATTCTTTGCTCGGCTCGCGCAGTTGCAGTCTACGCTCGGTTGCGATTGCACCGCGGTTATTTATAGGTCCCGTCGAAGCCGGGAATCGGCGGGACGTTGATTTTCTTGAATTAAATAATCATAGATTCCGCCGGCCAAGCACGGTGTTCGGATTGTTGGCCGGCCGTGGATTCCACGCCGAAATTGCACGTTCCTCGCGTATTTTTAGACCCATCCTGTCTGCCGTGGAGCATTTCCCGCGAGCCTGGCCAAAGACGAAGGAATTTCCCGATCGTTTTCGCTGTGTTTTTTCCTTTTCCCCACTCCGACCGAACGGAAATCACGATTCATTTCCCCCGAATCCACCCGGAACACGGATCGCGAGCCGAAAACGCTCGATGCGCATTGCACTCCGTCCGATGCTGGAACACGCGCGTGCATCATCGGAGATGATCACAGTGCCGTCGTCGACGGAACGATTCAACTGTAGACACGGGAACAACGATCCGACACAGTCCATCGGACGAATTGGACCGTGGCGATCGCGCCGCGAGTCGCATTAATGGGCGCGTTAATGCGAACTTTATCAAATACGGCAATGCGGTCGGCAAACGGGGGCATTATATGCCTTACGCGCGGACCGCAACAGGCGATTAGGTTTGTAAATTACATTGCTCGCGGCGGGCAATCGATTCCAGCTGCCGATTACCGAAAACGTAATTTAATTTTACAATGGATGCGATTCGCTGCGCGGGACGCGCGTTGCCTCCTCGGATCCCCTCGCGCGACGCGTGCTTGATATGGTAATTGAAAGGAACACACGAACCGAAATATGATCTTCGCCGTGCAATTCGCTGTTTTATTAGCGCTGTTATTTGTCCTCAAAGAGAAGGGAGATCTGAAGCTTTCCTTTTTCGTTTGAAGTTAATATTTCATCCGGAAGACCGACGTCGAGAAAAAAGACAGGAAAATTTTGAAACGTTTAAACGTTCGTCGCGTCTATGCGCCGGATTAAAGTCGTCGCGGCAATTGCTATTCGTTCCGCGGACAAAGTGGACGGCACGGGGACGCGGCTTAATAAACTCACGAAACGACGAACTGATGGGTCCGAGTGTGCTCGCCGCGCCGGAAAACCTGCCCGGAATACCCGAGTCTCCCTAGTAATCGTTGTCCTTTTAATCGTGAGTCGATACAGCGTGCCGAAATTACCAATCCGCCAGTTCGGGGATCGATAACCGATCTCGTTGGAGAACAGCCAAAATCTATTAAACCGCTGCCGGTCCTAGGTAAATCGTTCTGACCGATCGGGCGTGGGTAATAGGGAACCGATGTAATCGTCTTAACTTCGATTTTCCAATTGGCTCTTTTCCCGTGGACAACAGAAGAAGGGACAGTCTCTAAACGAAATCATTACGCGTCTGTCGATCGACCGAAGAATACACTTCAGCTGCGCTTTTCGTGCGATTAGGAGATCTTGGAACAGTGTTTCACAGGAGACACTTCGAAAGAATAAAACACGAGTTAAGCGTCGATTAAATGTAGAGAGATCGGTAATTAACCCAATTGCACGATAAGGAGATATGAAAAAGGTGACAGTGACCTGGAAAATTCAGCGTATACATACGCTAACGATGCAAATGGGTTAATAAATGAAACTACGAGGAGCGTTCTATCAATTATGAATGAATTAGTCGAAGCCTTTTGTTCAAAGTACCATCCAGTTCTTATCCCATGGTAGCAAAGTTCGTCTGGCGCGTTATCAATCGTATCGTGCAGACACAAGTGACATTTAAACTCTAATTTACATAATCAATGTCGGGCTTATCTGCGACATAAGCCTGTCTGGAAAGTATTATTGAAAACGTCCGTCATTTTAATCTGGAACGAAGTGAATCACGAAGAAAACAGGAGCGTCGCGCTGCGCGAAGCGTCAACAGTCAATGAAAACGCTCTCGACGAGCGAATCACCGAACCAATTATCCACCTGATGGACCGAAATGGACGGACGGGGGACAAGTACGTTCGGGCCATAGATCAAGCAATCACTCAGGTGGTCGTGCGGCGACGGTTCCTCCATTTGGGTGGCCCAACACGATACAACCGCGCGCGGGAGTACGTCAGATGACCGGATAGTAATGTTTCTAGGTTTGCTGCGATCCTCGATCAGACGGTTCCGCTGGCGACCGCCGGTACAATATCCCCGGGTCACGTGTACACGTTGCGGTGGCGCAGCGCCGTGTACCCGCAGGATGACACTTGCAATTAAGACCACTCTCGCGGCGGCCACGAATGCATCACGCCCTCCGAGGTAGAGGAAGTAATAGAGTAAAATGTCTGGGCAGTTGGCACCGTGTCAATAACCGGTTGCCTTTTGAACTTGGCCAAACGCACGGTCAAGAATTCCTCTCTGGCTTTCGTATTGTTATTAATTCAATCGATCCACACTTCCGTCCGTGCTCTAACGTCGTTAGGCAAATGAACGCGATAATGAAGTTCCCGCGGGTAAATCTTTCTAAGTGCTCGCTGTGAATATTGGATGCGATTAGTTAGTGTTTCGCTGCAAGAACATGATTTACTGGTTCAATAAAATATCTTGCATCAATGGCGCATTATTATTGCAAGGTGAGGCGTAGCCAAAGGCTGTGTTAGATCTTGGAATGACGCCATTTGTGCGTAAACTGGTTTATCTTTTTACTTCCGTTTCGCAACGCTCGGAGCCAATAAAAAGACCTAACGAAGACAGATGTTACAGTTCAGTGAATTGCAGTTTACAGTAACTCCATGTTTACTTCGAATTTCTGTCCGCCGAGTGTTTCCATAGAACCGATCCGAACCCGAGATCAATAGAGATCCAAGCTCAGCTTAACAAACCAGTACGCATCAATCTTCTCCTTCTTGTGCACGGTGAAAGTGCCATCGTTCGAGAAGCTATTGCTAATCCCGATCCAATTGAACCGGACAGCTCTATCCCACGTCCGATCGCGAGGGAACGACCGCCCGTTCATGGTTCCTTGCGCAATCGTCGCGCAGGATACGTCGCGACAGAGTATGTAAACCTAGCGAGGAAAGTCGGCTAGACGTGCGTGCGCGTACACTTTCGCTCGCCGGTCAGCCGGGACCGGTAGAAGAGAAAAAAGCCGTCTCCCGTTTCAAGAAATCGAGAACCGCGGGGGCGTGCTGAGCCGGATACGCGGCTTCGAAGTATCCCCGTGAGTCAGCGCCGCAATGAACACGGTAGAGGGGAAAGTAGATACTTCCCGGCTGCGCGAGAGCTCGGGAAAAGGAACGCATCGCCGGTGTTCGAATACGGGACACAATGAGTAAAAGCACGATTCGGAGCGGACATGTGCAACACGCGATAAGCACCATTGCTTCGCAAAATTATATCAATCCCTCGCACTCGAGAGGCGACTGTCAGTTACCATTTAGTTCGATGCAACGAAACTATTATATTTAACGTTGAACTTCGTGTAATGTATATGAAATATGAAACAAAATACTTTCGTTCCCTAATTCACATGTGAATTATCGTTAAATTTCGAAAACTGTCGTCTATCGGAAAATGTCAAATGTTTCTAGCAGAGAACTTTATTAGTCATAGATTCGTTTGACAAAAGAAACTTTTGCGAACACGTATACCGAGACAATTTTATCTCCTCCCAGTGTGGCATAGCGAAGCTAAAAGGTTAGCCATCTACGATCCAGAGTAAAACTTCTCAACCATGATCTAGTGCACAGCCTCTAAGGAAAAAGGATTTCCGACCTAGCCCAGGTCTACCCGAAAGCGTCGCGTCGTCGCAACGGCGAGGTTCGGGCCAGCATTGTCGTCGCATGTCTACGGTTAAGTAACCGGTGATGTAACGTTGCAATTCAACTCCCTTTCCCCGTCCTCTTTGTTCCCGGGGTCGAGGAGAAAGACCGCGACCGTTCGCGGTGGCAGCGGGGGGAAGGCGGCGGCGGAGCCCATTGGACGAAACTACCGGGGGAGCTATTCCTAACGCATCGGTGACAGCGCGGAGGTGTAGCGGAGCACAGCTGCGACGACGACACGCGGCAATCCGCGCTTGCGATGTGAACCGTACGAAGACGGCCTCCCCCTCTCTCTCTCTCTCTCTCTCTTTGTGTGTGTTCGCCTCCTTTGTCCTATTCCGTCTCCCTTTATCTAGTTTTACGGATTCGATTTGCACGACCCACCTCATCGAAGTATACACGAGCCTCGATGTTAACCGACGCTCGACAACCGGACACTTAAGCGGCCGACAATGTCGCGAGCGATGCAAACGAAACTATCGATTTTCCACGGCGGTGCTCAGTTCCACGGAAATCCTGTCCACCTCTTCGCGGTTGATCCCTCGAAGCCGGGGGGCTTCCGAGCGGGTTTGTTGATGGATGTAATGGGAATTCGTGATTCGAGTCGGGGATGCTTGGAAGAAGGACTTAACAGAGTTAGGGGATAAGTAGATGAAAAAGGCTGAGCCTGATGAAGAAGTTTGCGTTGATAAAGTCGAATGTTGAGACGTTGGATAGTGGATTCTTAGTTCCCTCGCAAATCCTATGACTCGGGAAGAACTCTAAAAGCTAAATAAACAGCGCGCCGGGATCGAGCGCATTAAGATGTCTGCAGCAATGTGAAAGGTTCTAATGATCGCAGAGAATTTCATTCGCGGAGGGAGAGGATTCCTGAAGAGGCTCCCCACGGAAGCCCGGGGTTAGACGTCGTTAGATCGGCGTTCGGGATCGATCGAACGCACCCGGAAGGACTAATCGAATCACCGTGGCATCGGATTGGTTTCAATTACGGCCGGTGATCGCGGACGCGATCCGAAATTTTATCGGGAGCCGGCGGTCGGCGTCGATCCGGCGCACTTCGGGATCTGTTTTTCGTAACCTGTGGAAGATGGGGAATTCGGGCTTGGCCGGGTAACTTCAATCTACGCCGGGGAATCGTCGCAGAGAGGCAGACCGGTTTCAATTACCCACACTCGCGCCCACGTTTCGCCGTTTCGCGCGCGTCGGACGGGTCGGCGGGCCGCGTGATTAGGCGAGAATGCCGCGGCGGTTGTAAATATAGTCGTTAAAACGTTCGCGGCGCATTTAATTCGATCCGGACGAACGGCGACGCGACGAGACTGGGGGAAACCGATCGCGGGCACGGTTAAAACCATCGATCTTTCGTTATGCCTTCGCGGTTGATTGATTAACGGGACCTATTCACGCCGTTTTATGCTTCTATTTCTCGGCGCGCGTGGCCTGGCCTCCGCTATATGTGTGCGTGTGTGCGCCACGGACCAAGAACATCCATCAAAGCGGTTCATTTCAACTGGGATGCGCGGAGAGGAGCATTCATGAACTCCTTCCGCCACCGCTCGTCTTTGTGCGCCGTAAACGGGTATTATCTTTCGGTTATTGATTCCCCAGGGGAAAATTGAATTCTTTTTTTGATCGACTGCTGTGGGTCCCCCGTTAATTTAACGGACCTTCAAAGGATGGGACTGATTAAATGATTTATGTGTCTTCGGATCTTTTAAGTGTCTCACGAATCCGTTACACCTTGGTGTCCCCAGACTTTGTGTCTTTCTACGTTTACGTGATTTGTTAGTGATAAATCAGTAAGAGCTCACGTTTAGGAGTCTCTGGACCAACGCGAGGGTACTCTAAACTACCTTTTACCACCCTTTTTGCTCATTCCTACCTTCGCAGCCCTCGTGGTTCTTCAAAAACCTTTGGAGAACCTTTAGACCCCTCTGGTAGTCTCTTAAGGACTATTTACAGATCTCAGAGTCCTGGTAGTCCCTTAAGGACTACAAGAGGTCCTCTAGACCTTTTTGATAGTTCCTTGAGGACTACTGAAAGGTCTCCAAGTCCCGTTGAATCTTGGTAAGCTACCGGAGACTTTCCAGCTACTGGCATTCTCTTAAAAACAGCCAAGGGACGCCGTAGATCCTGTTAATCCCCTAAGATTCATTAAAAGGCTTCCACAAATATGATGGAAACATCCCTGAAAATTACGAAACTACTGCCATGAAGCCTGGCAATCCTCTCCGCCAAAAATTTCCGGCGGAATTAAAAAGATCCATACCCCTAATGGACAACGAAATATTACGTCGGCCCGGTATTCGCAGATTAGCCCCATAAATCCGGCGGGTCACTTCTGGGTCGTGCGTGCGTCGCCCGGAAAAATGTCCCTTAAGCGTTGCCCGTTTATTTATCGCCGACCCGCGCACGCCGAGCTAGTTATCCTAATACCGTCGTAAATTCCATCGCTGCGCGGCGCGTCTACGCTCCGCGAAACTTTTCGGTTGCGTAAATAACCCGTGAAGTATACCGCGGAAGAGATCGTTCCGCGTATAACAGAAATTACCGGGTCGATGACGGTAACGCGGGCCCTGCAACACTCGCGAGAGCAAGGAAACTCCGGCGCGGTGAAGCGCGGCGGAGGAGGAAGACGCAAACGAGGTTTGTCGTCGGGTATGTCGAAGCGGGTCGTCCCTCTCCCGAGGAAGTTCCGCCGTAGGAACACCGGCGGACAATAATTCCGCGGCACGAAATGCAAATAACCTGGCTGGTTTCGAGGCGGTTGTCGGCCGTGTCAGCTTCATAATTCGCCGGAACTTCGACTCGTCGAGGCGCCCTTTGACCGAGAATCTTGCCGCGGTTCCACGGCGACAGTCACGTAGCAAGGCTCCAGGGCAGCCCGTGTTCGCGGAGACAACACCTCCGCCGTCGGACAAATCTAATCCCGTCCGACCCGGGGAAGTTTTAATTACACCGCGTGCGAACGTTTGAATTCTTAGCCTGATCGCGATGGAAATTACCGCGGCGTTTCTCGAATATTCGTCTTCGGGATCCGGGAATCGATCGTCGAAGACGTCTCCTCGTTCTTTCGTTTTATCGATGTTACCTGTGCGACGAAGTAACTGGGTTATTAAATTCTTTGCCCGCGGACGTTGGGAACGAAGGGGAACGCGAGGTCTGGATATCGGATTACGCGACGTTCCATTTGTTCGAGCGCGAACTCTTCGCAGCGCGATTCTACGCGAGCAACGCGCAGCTAATATTGATCAACTGAAATCAAAATACATGGAGATACGCGTCCGACGTAATCAAACCCCGCGTATTATACGCTCCCTATACCAGTTTCAATCCCGATTGTCCTCATTGCGGGCCTCGCGTTACAAGTATCGATCCCCCTTCCTTTTACATGAAATTCTAGAAACTGGGAGGGGCTGTGTTACACGTAAGCCTTGCGAAACGGTCGACGTGGATATCGGTGAAGTAGCTTAGCAATGGATTATCTCCCTGTAAATACGAATTCCCATTTTTTCCCGTTCATTTCGTTAAAACGTCGGAACTTGTTTACGATTCCGCGCATCGATCCGGACCTTCGAACGAGGTTTCCCTTTTTCCACGACCAATTCCCTCAACCTTCGCTCATAAAAGAACCATACGCTGCCCCAGTTTCTAGAAACCACCCCGTGCGAGATCAATTTCTTCTCGAATGGGGTGTTTTAGAACAAGGGAGCTTCTATATTTAGCGTGGCATATTTAAACGCGGCAACCCTTGGACGATCGAGCTTGCGAACGGCTGCTCAGTCATTTCGTCGAGTGTTAAAATATTCAACGGGCAGTATTCTACACCACTCAAGGGTAGCGCTTTATTAAAGTATTATGGATTCAAAGCGACAACAAGTCGTGCACCGAATTATCCACTTCGTTTGCTTCCGCACTTAAACCTGCTAAATTTAAACTCACTCTATTCCAGGGAAGATCGCATTGAATACGAAACATTGAAACTTCAAGAAATTACCTTCGGTGTTTCAAATCTTCAAATTTCCAGACATTCCAATTCTCAAATATTCAAACATTCAGATATTCAACTGTTCGAACATTCGAAGATCCATACATTCAATACATCAAATTATCAAATCCCAATTGATGCAATCACGATCGATCCCATCGCCAAAGGGTGATCACTGTAAATCAAGTACCTGTTCAGGTACTCTCCTCCCTGGGGCGGCGAGGTTTGCGACGCACGAGGGTAGCGATCGGTGACTTACGCGTTAATCAAGCTGGACGCTCGCCAGGGAGTATCGCGAGCGATGACGCGTACGTTCCGGCCGGCGGGAAAAGGGGTCACGTGCCCGCCTCCGCCTCGCCGCGGGGATGAAGCGTGCAAGCAACACGGAAAACTGACCCAGTGACACGGTCCAGAAAGCGGCCGGCCGTAACGCGGAGAGCAGACGTGCTCCCGACTCCGTTTTCGACGTTTCTATCCCCGTCCCGGCGAAAGAAGCCGGGATAAGAATGCCTCGATGCGTCTGTCGCGAGGGAACGCCGCGATGCACACGGTTGCACGCTGCTTCTCGCCGTCGAGAAGTAGGTATCGCGCCTTTGCCGCACTCGAGGGTGGCCCGCTCTCTCGCCGAGCCCCTCGCGCTCTACAAAGGGCCGGATTCCGGTCGGATTTTCGTGCGACAAGGAAGCTATTCGATGCATTAATCCTCGCCAGTCTTTGAGCTTTACAGCGCCCGGAGATCTTGTAGAATAGTTCGGTCGCTGTGTGCAAATTCGATCTTCGCTAAGGGTTGATTCGTGCGAAGTCGCTTTAAGTGGTGTTTCCTGTAAACTAGTCCCGTGCGAGTTCCGCGGCGAAAGGATGCACGTAATTCGGTGCATTGTCTTCTCGTTCCTCGTGCCACTTATCCCAGTGTCTCTCGTCGTTCACCGTTTTAATCGAACAATAGTTTCAGCGACGCTTTGTATTCTATTCATAGCGACCGGGGAGTTTTATTTCGATACATCGATGGTAATGCGACTCCAGTGTACACAGTTTCGAATGAAATCGCGGGGTGCATCGAGACGCAGTCGTATCTTAGCTACACGCGGTGCTGCTATGATATTTATTGGTTCGCGCAGGGGTCATCCATTAAGTAGCGCGAAGATGACGAGATATTAGGTGCAGTCCCAGGCTTACGGGAGCATTTACGATGCATGGGGCGCGTGCAGCCGTGAGCCAAGACAGTGTTAGTTAATCGAGGCGTTGTCCGTGAGGTATATCGATGGTTAGATCAGCGTTGATTATTGATTCCGACGTCGGTGGAGCGGCGGAGATATTTATAGGCGCTGCGTGATGATTTAGGTGAACGTACGTGAACACGTATAGGCGGCGCGACAGATTCGATCGGAGGTTTGTAAGGATTTATATCCTTCCAGTGTGATCCTGCACGAAACTTATATTCTACTCTAAAAAATCGCCTGTCTGAATCTCTGTATAAAATCTGCAATTTCTTCTTTGAGTCTAATCACAAAACAGTACACAGTAGTAGAATCATTGTTTAAAACCCAAATAAATCAAACATTCTAATTATATCACTTCACAGCGCAACAGACACGCAATAAACACTTCCCACAGATCCAAAAGCCATCAACAATCGCCACCGAAAGCCACGTTCGACCGAATACCGCAGCGACTCGTTTATAAAAGCACGCAACAATTTTTAGAGACAATAGAAGTCGAGCCTCCATCTATCGCCTGAACGCAGCGTCCGTTTCCGTCCGCTATCTGCCCGAAAAATCTTGTTCCGCGTGTTCGATCCCTTTAATACCGGTCGGCCGACAACACTGGCTATTCACAGGCGCCGCTATTAGAGGATTCAAAACACGAGTGGCAATCAGCGCGCGATACGATCGCGTGTCCCGGTACGTAATAACGCGGCGATCGATCAGATTCGATACATAAGTCACCGAATTGGCCGGGACCGCCGTGTTGTAATCCTACGAGGATGGACCGGAATCGTGGGACGTGATTCACGCGGCGGGACGTGATCGGATTAAACCTAACGGCGCTTCCGGCGCGCCGTTGGTGCGGAACCGTTGGCCCGGAGCAGAAGTTACATATCCCGACGGCGCTCAAAGTGTTATCAGAGATGCTTTAGACGCGGCCGAATGTCTTCGGCCGAATGTCTTTGGCCGGCGCACACCGCAGCCACGCCGAGGGATTGGCCGCGTACCACCGCTAATCAGACCGAATCTCTCCCCAGTCGACGGAACAGAGCCGCGGATATCCCCGATTTCACGATTCGCTTAATGGCCATCGTGATCCGATCAATCATGATTCGCTGACGTCCTTAGTGGAACCGGATAGTCAATCGCTCGGGTCTTTGCTTGTTCGTAATGCGATTGAGCGCGCGTCGCTCACCGGGGAACTGAAAATCCTGGGTGCTTTTAAAAATATTGTCGTTTAACGCGCCAACTGCCGCGAGAATGTCAAGGTGCTGAGTTTTAGAATTCAAGACGTCTAAATTTGTGAATATGTACATTTGGACATTTTCGAATTTCCTAATTTGAATAGTTGAATAACTGAATATTTGAATATTTGAATATTTGAATATTTGTATGCTTGTGTATTTGTATATGTGAGTATTTGAATATTTTAATATTTTGAAATTTGAAATTTGAAATTTAAAATATGAACATTTGAATATTTGATCATTCTATAACTTGAAAATTTAAGAACTAGTTTTGAACTATTTTCTTCCATGAGTCTTATCGTACGTTACAATATTATCTAGTTACTTACGTTACTGAATATTTTTACTGAAAATTGAAGCAGTTCAAGAACTGCAGTTATCAGTGACTACCGCGATTGACAACGCAGTCAGCGTGTTACGTGGACGCGAAGTGTTTGACAACGTAGGTCGCGTCGCATCATGATAAAGCATACTGTACGCGCGCCGGAGACTAATGTACTTCATCGTACTCTTTCAGAAAGAGCGATGTTAATTAATTGACGAAGAGCATCCGCGTTCCCCGGGAACAATGTCCTGATTTTCAAAGCAAGGGATGATTGCAATTTCGAACTTTCATTAGCCTCCTTTAAGCGAACGACGCTGCGACGAATAGATCGCGGAATTTTATGCAAATTGATATTCTTATGGCCGAGTTCGGGGAAGCTGAAATTTAATGAAATTTCACCCCTTTCGCGGATATTTTCAGTGAAGAATGGAGACAATGAAACCGTATCACTGTAATTCCACCGCGGAACGATGGAACAGGATTTAAAGGCTTCGCGCGTCGAATCTAGTCATACATTGAAGATAACAACCAGTATACACATAATTAATTCTACGTCGCTTTGCCTTTCAAATGTATTTTTCTTATTACCCATAAAGTAACTCGTTATTCTTCCGTAACCTCAAGCTTACTAGTCCAAAAGGTGCATACATGAATAATCATAGTTACATAAACCGACCTCGTAATCCGCGATAGCCGTGCATTCCTAGGATTCCGTGTGAAATTAAGTAACCCAGATCCGCCTCTCGTTTAGGTACAATGAAAAGCTGCGCCGGTCGAATGTACAAACGAACGTCAAATTCCTGTTACGAGCACTCCGTTCCGCGGCGGTACGAATCAACGAACCATTCGAAAATTTTGATTGATCGCATTAGCCCGTCAAAACGCGGGCAAGAGTCGAGAGCGTCGGAGCAAATGTACCTAACGATCTACACGACCGCGTAGCCGATTAATCCGCGCGTCACGTGTCGCCGGCAAAACCATCGCGTTTCACGCGGGGGAATCAGATTAAATCCGTGGATTCGCGGCGAAGCGACGCACCGAGTCTCATCGCGAGGTGAAACGATCGATAACGTTATCCGCTCTCGTACCGAGTCGCGTCTAGATACCGTTTATAAATCGCGGAGATCCCCGAGATAAACGGCGACACGCGAATTCATGGATCTTAGAGGCGCGCGAAGAAATCGAATCCCATCGATCACCGGTCTCGCCCGTCGAGCGAGGACGCGGTAATTATTTGAAAACGTTCGCGGCAGCCGCACGTTCGCCGACGAGATTCATTACGCCTTCTATTCGCGTCGTCGTAATCAGGACTGCTTTCACTTGGGTCATTTTCCTTTCGTAATTAGTCGCCGCTGTTGACTAATCGATCGCGCCGCGCTCGATCCTCCTGTCGCTTGATTAAACTCTGTTCTCTTCGGCGAACTGTCGTAGACATCGCGATGATGAGCACACCACCGATCACCGTTACTTTCTCCTTTGCGATCTAAACATTTCTCGATACCGTCAATTATCGATTCTTATTCATTTTTATAGCGAAAATCTAATACTGGGAAAAGGAGAAATTTAATTCGTGCGTTAATGTGTCTTCGTTTCCTTTGTCAATTCACTTTGTTCTAGAGACGAGTATCACAATTTGAAATTAAATGGTATTAAATTGTGCCCCTATATCAAAGCCACAGAAGCGCAGAGGATTAAACACTTATATCTTCCACGGAAAAAGAGAAAAATAAAAAAATGATATATTCCGGTATCGCAATCAATCTCTCCCAACAAAACAGTGGCCATTGTTTTTTTGCTAGATTCCATCGCGTGTCCAAACGTTTGGGACCGACGGTGTACGCGAAATTCCGGGATTTTGTAACAGAAAACCAGCGGAAATCGATGCCCGTTGCGTGCAATCGAACCAGCGGCGGCGCGTCGGTGACGATACACACCGCGGAACGTTCGACGCGCGCCTCAGGCGGTGAACGGCGTCGCGTTAACGAGCGACCGATACGAAACGGCGAGCCGACAACCGTTAACGCGCAATTAAAACGACACCGGGACATCAACAGCTAAAATCCCAGACGTCGCGCCGATTCGGGGGTGGGGCGGGCGTGTATTGGCCCGATCGAAGCCTGCCCCGATCATCGCATCCTTGATGTCTCGCATGCGAGACACGCCGGATAATTACGATCGATTAAAGCGTCTGATTAGCGATACACGTGACACGTTCGTTCAAGGATGACGATCGGGCCTATTCGATGTTAATCGGCCTGCCCTAATCTTTCGCCATTCACGATGCCGGCTCGGCCACGACTCTCTCCGACTCAATGATCGCGATCGAGTTCAATAGATCTCAATTGTATCTTCAGGAATCATTTTGCGAATTAATTAAACCTTTGATAGTCCGCTGTAATTTCTATTTCCATCTGGTTTCGTGAATCTTGCCGTTACGTCGTTGTTCATTATGACAATTAAATCCACGAAACGAGAAGTAATTTCTTAACGAAGTTTTCTAAGCGAACGGGAATTGTATAAAAAGGTGATGTTGCGTGACAGAACCCGAAATTTTAAATGCCGAGACGCAACGCGCGTACAAACATTTTAATTCACGGGTCGCGACCGCAATTCCCGCTTGCCCGAAAATAGTTTTCAACTCGGCAGAAATTTCCCAGGTGTCGGAACGCACGTTTCCGCGTATTTCCTTTTTCGCCGATGTCGCGGAAAGAGGCGCGAATGCGGCGGCGTCGTTTTTTCGGGTTTGAAGCACGGACACTAGCCTTTCCCCGGTGTTTCCGATGAAAAACTCGCCCCTTCCGCCAGCCGACCGTACCCGAAGGAAATTTTTACCGGTGCCAATGTTGATAACGGCCATTCGCGCGGATGCCCGGCTAATTTGCATATGGTGCTCGGTGTAATCATTCAATTCTCCGATGCGTCGTCCTTGAAACAATCGGTCGCGTACGTGTCCGTTGTTCGCCGTAGCTGCAGACGCTTCTTCCCGATGCGACGTCGGATGATCCTCGGCTGCATCGCGATTGCTCGCGAACTTTGCTGCAAGCCGGGGTAGGGGTTGAAACGCTGTATAACCGGGACTTACGCTTCATTCCATTGTGTCTTGGTCAACAAAGAGTTACATAGGATATTCCGATACTTCAGCTATCAAATGTACGATAAGATTCTCTTTAATCGATGCTTGAAAAATAAGCTCTGTCTTTTTCCTTCACTCGCGTTGTCCTCTTCTACGTCCGTCCACTTAAAATCTCGGTTTCTTAGAGCAAATTCGATTCGGCATCATAATTAATCGTCCGATCCTCTAGAGCGTTGCGATCATCGAGTCTTCACTGTATTAACTTATCACCGAATTTACAAAAACAAAGATGATCCGTACACAGTATATCACTCCGATCGCCGAGCAATCACCAAGAATTCACGCGACCGCGTTCCCAACATTTCAAGCGACACATTTTCTCACTTTCCTCCCGGTCCGCCGTATCGGCGGGATAGCGGGATCGATACGACAGCCGACCTTGATAGGATCGATTCGCACGCGACCAGGGGGGCGAGGGAGCGACCGAGCCAGCCCACTCACCGGTTCTTCCAGCAGCTTTTCACCGTCATCGCCGGCAGTCATCCTGTCTGGCGCACCATCGGCGCTGATTTGAATGGCAATTGATGCGGGCAAAACCGCGAGCGCGGCCGGCTGACGTATCACCATAATGCGCCGCGGCGATAAAGTGCGCCTCACACGTCCCGGCTCGTGATAAAGTGCCGGCTGATCGATGCCGACCGGACCGCCGGGGAATATATATCGGCGAGGTCACGGTGGAACAAGGGCTGCGAGTACGCTCGACGGGAACGAGGGAAAAAAGGGGGTGGAAATGGGAAAGGGGTGAGCGCAGACGGAGAAAGCCCCGAGGAGAGAGATTGCGCGGCGGTACGGAGCCGGAGATCTCCGACCGATCGCGCGGAGGATCGACGATCGATCCCGAGCCAGCCCCGAGAGAAAATGACCGTCGGAAGCCGGCCGAATAGGTCGGGAACGATATCGTAATGATTTCGATGAGGCGGTAAACGCGGAACGAAGAAGTCGAGCGGTTCGATCAATCCTTCGGGCCACTTGCCGATGGAGACTCGTTGCTTCTTTGGAAATTCAGGCTGCGAGAGAACCGGTCAAAGGGCTCTTCTCGCTGTCTGGGGGATGATGAAACGGGACTGCCTTCTTTTTCCCGAGATTCTTTAATGGTGCTTGTTTTGTATGAAGGTAATCCATTAGAAATTGCACTTTCTAACGGACGCTTTGAGGCGGACTGTTTCGATGCGAGGATTAGACGCGGGCTCTTTGACGATCGATTCGATTCATCGACTTCTTAGGGGATTTCTGAGCGTAGTTGTCGACGGGTTGACGTCTATTCGAGTTCAACAGGAACAATTGCCGACGAAATTAGTCGGCATAAACTGAGAAACAGGACGAAGTTCCCCGAAACTCGAGTCAAAATAGATTCAGCCACCCCTATCTGAGGGTTAATACATTCGCTTCCGGCTGAAACTTTAGAATCATCCTGTAAATTGATGGAAATGGAGATATGCTTGTCGAGTCAACAGACTGAACTGCGAATAGTTGCGTCAATTCGGAGGGACAAGAACCGCAAAGTTCGCCAGTTATTCCTGAAACCGCAAGTTTCGCCGGGTATAATCGTAATTGCGTAAGAATTCGTTTAACGCCATGAATATGTATCCCCATTTCGGTGGGCTTGCGCGCGCGCGCGCGCGAAAATACCAGGTTCCCCAATTAAAACATCCATTAATTCGAGCCGAAAATCGAACGGAATCGTCGAAAGTTTTCATTTCGCCCCAATTAATTCAGTGCCAATTAATAAACCGCAAGTGTATCGAATTACACATTATCGCCGGGGTGGCGGGTAGGGGGGGGGGGGGGGCACAACGTCGAGCGTTCCCAGCGGCGATAAATTAAGCGACGCGCTCGCCGGCAAGAGGTGACACCCATCCAATAAACTCCGTTAATGTTAATGCGGGGCGTCGGTTGGCCGAAAAAATTCGTCGTATCATTAGCGCGCGCGCGGATAAAATACATTCCCTAGGTCGAGCTCCGGCGCGGCGCGGCGGTCGTGTTATTTTAACGCGATCGGCCGCGATAAAAAAGGCGCGAGGGGCCGTGACCGGGTGTTTCCAGTGTTCTATCGGCTCGGAACTAATTATCTTAATCGGAATTCGCCAGGCCGGATGATTCTCCACGCCGCGGGCGTGTTTAAAGTTTTATTTCGTATAAACGCGTTTATCGAACGGCTACATTGTCCGGGCCGCGGTCCCGGGGCTGGTTCGATTGTAATTACTGTCCGCCGAATGAATTCGCGCGATCCGCTCCCTAATAGGATTTTATTGAATCGAAATGTCCTGCCGCGTTCATTTCAATTTTTTCCCTCCCCTCAATGTCCATCGCTTTTTCGCTCTGTTTTTTTTTTAAGTCCCACCCACGATTTTCGTTATTCCCCGCTCATGCCCGTCGCACTCTTTTTTTTCGTCTGGGCTTCGGCTGGGAAACTCCTGTAAATATTTGCACGCGCCGGTGCATCGATGCGCTCGGACTGAGGTGACCGAAGTTTAATAATGCCGTGTGATACGCGTCGCCCTGAGGGGACGAGTACTCGGCTCGTCATCCCTGGCAGTAATTACATTTCGTATCTTGCTGCGGTGGCGCTTTGAATCGTTATTACTGGCCGGTGGACCTTCGAGAATGAACAGAGAACGAATGATATTTGGAGATCTCGGTTTTAAACGAATTTTCTTTTAACATTCTCCCCGCGTCGCGGGACGGTAATAACGTGTCCTTTAATGGCTCATTATTTCTGCCTGCGGTACGTAATGAATCGTTGATGTGTTTCGGTACTCGATTCTCGTTTTCGTTTGTACCGTTTCTAGCTTCCCAACAGGGGAATGTCCCTGTAATGGATCCTGTAAAAGGATTAGACAGCTGCGATTACACGTGGAAGCCTTTTAAAGTCAGTCGGCGAGTACAGTCCGCGATCTACTATTAACTCCGAGATATCGTTCGAACGTATAATTGGATCGTTAATGCCATGTTTGATCAACACGCTGTATTAATGTCTTAATCGGAACTCTCAACTCGGAGTTCCACCGGACATTAGCAGTCGTTACCCCACATCTTACGTTCCTCCTTCGATAACATTCCTATTAATTGAAAGCACGAGCTGCTCTTCGAGCCGCCTCGACGACCGTGTTTCCGATGCAAATTCGGTCGTAACGAAACGATCGGAAATAAAATCGCCGACGAACAAGGTGTTCCAGTGACGGATTCTGAAGCGGCCGGTCGGCGGTGGCCGCGGCCTCTAATCCCGTTACGCTTCCGCGGCGACTTGAAAGCGAAATTATTCAGGCCACGGCCCGATAATTGGGAATTTCTTCTGCGCCGCAAATTGTCCCGCGGCACTCCGGTCAAATAGAATTCCCGAATGGCGTCGGCCCCCTGTTTCGCTAAACCCCTTAATCGGCGCAAATCACACTGGTAATTACCACGCCCGGCCGCGCAGCCCCGATCAAAAATTAAAAGTACTCATTGGATCTTCGTCATTAGCCGGGTCGCGCGCGTCGATCGTTCGGCACACAGCGATCGCGATTATCGGGCGTGCAACGGAAACCAACGGTAACTATTTTTGCTCACGGCGATACACAGCGGACCCGCGTGGAATTGCCTCGTAAATCGTGATTAAATATTCATCGCGAAAATGGCGCCGGCCTCGTAATTATTTCGCCATATGGCCGTTGAATCACGATCCTCCTGAAAATAAGTGTACCACCGGTATTATTAATGGTCCGGGATTCAAGTTTATTACGGCCGGCACCGTCGCTATGTAAAAACAATAACGATCGCGGCCGACTTTGTAACGCGGTTTTTGCGTGTCATTAAAAAGCGTATTTTGCGCGGGACTTTTTTCTCCATCTCCCGCGCAACAGTTGCTGGAATCCGTGATGGGGATCTCGGTGGATCAAAGTGTATCGTTTTACATATCTCTGTATCGATGTATCCGCATCACGATCGATAGTCACCGTTGAAACCGTCACACACCGTTACACGCGACACTGTCTTTCCATCGTTTTCATCGCCGAAGGAGAAGCTTGTTTGGAATTTAATCGGCTGTCGCATCGAACGTCCGTGTACAGATCGCGCGCCGATGAATTTTATATCCATCCATTACTCGTTTCATTTCCTTCAACACGAATCGTCCATTGTTGCGACAACGCCGCGAGTCCCGCGCAATAAAATAGTATTTTACAAACAATAGAACGGTCGAATCGATTTAAGCCCGTAAATAGCGAGAGTCCGTTAATCGTTTCCATTCGCAGAGGAGCGGCGAGCGCGAGCGTCGCCGATCGGTTTACGCGCGCGCGCCCGTTTTAATAAGTACTACATTTACCTCCTCGATCGGCGAGAGCCGGTCAAGGAAAAGTTCGCGGCTGCGACCACGGCAGAAACTTGAATGGACTCGGATATATCGCCGGCTCGGCTCCCCAGATTTCTCCCGTGTCGGCGTTACTCTATATTTATTGCCTTTCGCTCTATATTTAGCCGGGGCGGCGTTACACACGTGACACGCCCGTCGTCGTATCGCCCGGCGAGTTATGAAAGCGTGTTTGCAGCGCGCTCGCGAAACTGCGAGACCGGGAATCCAAAAAATCCGACGCGTTCCGAATGAGAGAGAGAGGAAAAAAAATCACGGGGAAAAAGGCGACCGCGAGACGGATACGACGCGGCACGGAATTCCGACGTCGGCTCGGAATGAATTTTTAATTAATGCTTAACAATCGTCTATGATCAAACGATCGCTAATTAAATTTCGAAGTGTCGCGGGAACGTTCTAAAACGATGTTCAATGGAATTTTCCACGGGGAACAAACGTCACCGGGCGATTTTTAATTAAATTTCATAGGTCGTTGCGGGAGCTCGCGACGATGTATCGAAGCGATTTTTCATCCGTTTCCCGGCGACGGATCGCACAATGGTGGGGTTGATTAAACTTCGCCGGACGGTTAATTCAAGATTATCTTGTCGCGACGGACTTTCGATAACCGGCGAGCACCGGTGACAGTCAGCAAATTGCGCCCCTCCGTTCGACGGGTCGCTGTTCGCTTTCTCTGTACGCCGGAGAGGCTCTAATCTTTTCAATTAATCGACCATCAATCAGGCTTTCGCGGCCATCGTTCATTCAACGGAAGTGGGCACTTTCCGATTTTTGGTCATCGAAGTCGTCGGACTTTCGAAACGTTTTCACGTGTCTTTTCACTCGATTCTAGACCGTAACCTGTATTCAATCTCGTTATCACGGTGCCTCCGAATAGATAAACCAGCGAATAAGTCAAAGAAGAGCAGAGTTCCTGATTAATATTTCAATTCCAGTAACATTCATTCCGATAATTCATCCGGCAATCAGCTAACGCGTCTGACCATGACTAACAGTTTCCACTCTGGAATCAATTCGGACTCGAATTCGTGCAACTTCTAATCTGAATAGATAGTCGCCGGATGTTTACTCAATTTCCTGCGTTCAGTCGCGGACTGGCCGACTAATCGATACCGCGTAGGAACGCATTCTAGAAAAGAAACAGCAGAAATTACTGGAAATGTATAAACGCCCCGCAGTCCTTCGATGTAGGTATGTATAAATCATAATTTATCGGATGCCGGTCTCGAGCAATCAGTCTAATGATAACGGTACCGGTTATCGATCCTTGAATGAGATCTACGCGGAGGAACGGTCACGTATCGGGCATGATTATCCACGGACGTATACGTGTCCGGGATACTCTGACGTCTGCAGAACGAGAGGATACCCTTCGGTGCAGCCGGTCGTACGGCCAACCACTATAATAAACGAGCTTTACGATCGGCGTCCCGGTCGGTTCTCCACGGCGATCGAGTTCCGCGTTTTTCGCCGTCACAGATCGTGACTCGCCCCGAATGCGTATCGTTTCTAGATTAAAAATGTAATGGCTTCCCGCTTCGCAGCCAGAGGGCTCTCGAAAACTTGGGGCAGCGGCGCGACGCGACGCGACGCGACGCTTCCTCGCTCGTGACTCGGGGAAATTGCGGTCTCCCGATCGAATTTAATGGACGAGTAGAATGCTCGAACTATCTACGCTTTTTAATCTTATTCCTGTCCGCGGATCTTCCGCGTTACCGTAGCTGTCGTTACTTTGCACGCCTCGATCGATGGAGCGCCGTTCGTCCCGTTCCGCATGGTTCCCGTGAATGGTGCGCGTTTCGATGGGGAACGTAAAAGTTTCGTTTCCCTCGTGTTTGATTAATGTAACGAGAAGAGATTAATTTGGAATTAAGAGGAATTCGTACAGGTTTTTATAATTAATCGATCGATGAGGGATTCGAGGTTGGAACATCGCAACAGGGACGAGGATTTTGTAGCTCATTTTATTGCGATAGTTCTGGCAGTTATTGAAGAGATGTTAGCAACATTTACGTCCGGATTTAGCCTGTTAATAGCATTCACTCACTGTTAACTTACGGTCAGTGGTTTCCAAACCGATAAAGGATTTCCCTGGCAAATCCGGCTAAAACCGAATCAATTCCATTAGTATCAACGGGTGATAATGGACCCGCGAGAGCAAGCGAGACTTATTTCCTGCCATTCGAGCTCATTACTTGCGCGACAAGGCGTCGTCTCTTGTCCTCCGTGTTTCCGGGATAATTAATTTAATTAATTACTTAATCGCGCTTTGTGGTGCTTAATCAATTAATCTTCGCTTTCCCGGTCCCCGTGATTCGCCTCCTCCGTAGTGGCCGGATGAACAAAAAACCGGACGCCGCGTCAAACGAAACTTAATTCGTCACTGCAGGAAAACAACCTCCCGCTTGTCCCCCTTTGTCCGTGAATGAATTCAAAGTCCTGAAATTTTAACACTACGAGGAAGCCTGACGGCGCGCGGACAGGTCACGCGATCCTCGCGCGTAAAAAGAATCGATTTTCTTCCAGGCGGCCGCTACACGTGTCCGGGGTAATTAATTTCCTGCTCAAGAAGAGAACCCACGACCCTAGCAATTACCAGCCTGTCGATCCGAATTCTAACTCACGCGCTTTCGTTTATCCCCGGCTTTTGTTCGACCGCCGCCGCCTACGGTTAATCGACGACGATCGAATTAGTGTACGCTGGCAACTATGAATCGTTAGAAACACCGTTGAAGAACGTTGAACCTTTGTTCTTAGCTACTTTTTCGTTCGCGGTACCGTTAGCTCCATAATAATATCAATAACATTTATTAATTTCTACTGCAAATGTCACTAATATCAAGCGTTTAGATATTAAAATAATTAGGTCGATGGATAAACCGATATTTCGATATCGAGATGGTATATCATTGATATTTCTAAATTTCTACATTCCAACGTTCCTAAGTTTCCAAGTTTCCGAGCTTCTAAGCTGGCAAGCTTCTAAATTCTATATTGATAAAACCCAGGATTAGATATTAGATCGTTGCGCCAAGATGAAATGAAATTTTTCCAAGCTTCCGAAATTCGGTTTCCGTGCCAAGGAAGTTATCCGGCGAACCCCAAGGAACCGTAGCGTTCAGCCGCAATTGCGGCAATTCGCGCCAGACTATTCGTTTCGGCGGATCGGCGAGTTCATTGGTAATGCACCGAGTCGCTTAATCCGACGAAAGTGGAAAGCGCCGCGAACGAGAACGACACCGCGGACGAGGAGCGGTAAATCCACGTCGCGAAACTTCGGGAACGTGTGTCGTGCAACGACAAGTGCCTGAAACTACCGCCACCGATACGGCTGAACAGTGGGCGGGGAGACTGCGGAATAGAGGGGGTTGTTCCATCCGACGGTGCACCATGGCGGAAGGAACGCGGCGGGGGTTGAAAGGGGTTTGCCAAGTAAAGGGAGCTGGGGGATGGCAAACAGGGGAACTGTCCATCATCCGAGAATCGAACTTTGCTCTACGAGCTCGAATGGCTTCCAGGATCCCTTACAAGCCCGATCCTTTTTTACGAGCTGGATTTGGATCGTATTGCACGCTGTTCCGGAGGGATAGATGGCTATCGTCTTCGGGCTGGTCTTGATAGGACAAAGGACGATGGCGTCGTTCGCCATTTCCCCTTTTTCTCAAACGGTAGTTGTGTTCGTTGCTTAGACATTCGCGAGAAATCTATCTGCAGTTGCAATATTGACATCTGCAGCTGTAAATTTTGTGATTGCAATATTTGTGGTTGTGATGTCTAGAATTGCAGTATTCTCAGTATTTGCAATTGTGTTTCAGTTGCAATCCCTTGAGTTTCAATGTGTGTAATATTTACAGCTGTTATATTTGCAATTGTAATATCTGCAATTTAATAATCGTAAAATATATTACAAGAAATATTAAACGTAATCATACAGATAAGAAAAAGAACACTTGATTAATGCGCCTGAGTAATACTTTGAAATTCAGTTCATTTAGTAATCATCCGTTATTCATCGACTTCCAGTGCACTCGTTACGTCGAGTTGAAATACGGAATCGTGTTGATTCGCGAACCGCAATAATCGCCGAATGAGAATTTCCGCTTGCATTAATCGCAGGAGAAATTACGCGGACGAAAGTTTTTACGAACCGGGCGGACGAGCGTTCCGCGAGTAACGGACAGCAGACGAACGACAGAACGTCGGGCAACAGGACTCCTGCTAGTTTTGCGTTCGATGGATCGTTGTTCGCCGCGGCCCGGCATCCATCGCGAGTAATGGTCGGTAAAGTACGTTTTAGTGGAGACCAGTCAAGTGTGCCGGTGCACGGTGCGCGTTAATTATGGTTGTAAGCTGAAATTGCGATCATATCGACGCCCAGGCTACGTTGTTAACTCGCCTCGGCACTCCGAGCCGGCGCGTCGTACGTGTTAATTCAGTGTTAACATCTGTCGCGCTCGGAACTCGTACGAATTAACGCTTGTGACTGGTCGTTCGTAACGAGAACGACGTGCTTCTTCGCTCTCGAAACTGTCGTCGAACTCGTCGCCTTTCCATTCGACGAAACTTTCCAGTGTTCGAAAGATTCTCCCGTATCTTGATGTTAGCGTACAATAATCTGGAGCTCGTCTTCCTTCAAATTCAAATTCAATGTTCGCTGTTTAATACAATAACTCCCTATTTTGAATTTTTGTACCGATCGATTCAAAGTACAATAGATCTTTTACAAGAGTTTCCCAGAACTGTTGACCCAAGTTGACCCGAATAACATTTCGGCAACCCGCAGCCTCGATATTTGTATGATTTTATTTGAAGATATTCCTGTGAACTTGATCTGACACGGCCAGATTAGCCGCGATTCTGGATCGAGCATCGAGTGCTCGATTTCGAGTTTCCAGTGAGCACGTGGAAACGCTCCCCGATGTTGCAGCAACAAAAAACTGGGAAACCAAACGTTTACGCGATAGACACAGCGGAAAACGGTGGCGATTTTCCGAGCGCGTTCACGCGCAATCGAGCGATTAACGCCGGTCGGGAGGTGGGGGAGGTTGGAGCACGCGAGCCGGTAGTTAGGGCAGGCCGAGCACTCGACTTAATGATGACGTCAACCACGTGTTTGGAGATCCTCTCGCGCCGCGTAACCGCTTGTGAAAATTGCGGATTGCACTCGTGGAAAAACTGTCGAGGACCGTTTAAGGGAGCGCCGGTGTCCCGAGCTCCGCTTCGTTCCGACCGTCCTCGAGTGTTCTCCCGCAGTCGTCGAAGATCTCGGTCTTCCGGAAATTCGAGACACTCCGCTTTCCCTTTTCCAAACCTCGACGTTCAATTCTATTCAAATGAAACGCCGGATTAGGAACGAGTTTACCGGCGAGCGGAACCGAATGCTGAAAAGAGTATCGAATCGAACCGGAGCTTCGGAAGTTTTAATTAAAAATCGTCCTAGATTCCAATTCAAATCCTCGCGGCCGTATTCACAATATAACGAATTCTGCTAATACAAGTTAAACCGAGCAGCTTCGTCCGGAAGAAACAAGTACCGCTCGAGACTTACGAAATTCCACGGAACCGCGGCGAGATCTTCTATATTAAAACGTTCAAACATGAAAACCCTTTATCCTTTTATCCGAAAAAGTCAAGCGGATCTCGCGAGAAGCCAGGTTCGCCGTATCCGGATCGTGTGCAGTGTCGGACAGGATCGAAGGGCGGTTCGTTCCGGTGGCACCGAGGAAACCATTCGTTTCCGCGACAAGCTTATTCGTCCCGAATGTCTGTCTCCGTTTCGTTCGCGCACCGCGGTACGGTTATCACGGATGGATTTTCATATTATTACTTCCCCGGAGGGGTCTGGCAGCGGCTCCGGAGCCCGAGTTTATTTGCACGGGCGGCCGCGAAGATTTCGCTCGCCTCTCCGCCTGTTTTTTCCCTCGTTTTTCCGGCTTCCTCCCGGGAGCCAATTGAAACGCGAAGTATAGAAGCTAGGTGGGCCGCGACGATTCCTCCTTTCGGCAGGATTTCTCCTCGCCCTCTCGGAGAACCTTGGCTACCGTCTCCCTCCCCTGGCCCTCGCCGCTCGACTCCCATAAATCCAGTTCTTAAATCTGGACGACGCTTCGATGGAGAGGGAATCCTCCCGCCGAGGATATTTCGCGAGTTAATTCGATAAACCGGGGCTCGGGACGCTGTCTGCTATCGACTTCGCCTGCAGGTTTCGACCGAACCCCGTCCGCCTCGCTCGGCTTAATCAGAATGGACAAATAGGTCCGCCGGCAGATATTTTCATTAGCTGGATTAAGCCCGCGCACGCGTTACAAGCAGCACGCGACAGTCGGATTATCCGGGATAACTGCGGACATTATGAAATTTTGTATCGCACGCGCAATCGCAGGTTATTGCGCGGCGGGCTGAAGACGCGTTTAATCCGCGGGCTAGGGCGGCCGTTCGGGTTGTCGGAGGAACGCTCCTTGAATCATCGGGGTTGCAGTTCCTCGTGGTGGTTTAGCGGAGCTTTGGCTGCGGAAATACACATGGGCAGGATTGGGAATGTATTTAATTGTGCCTGGTTTCGTAAGCAGTCGAGATTTAGTGGTATATGAAGTTTTTCAGGAGGATTATTAGTTGACGAGAGTTTCCGGTCATTGATGATCGCTACTTACGTTTATACTTATCTTATTAGTGACACTTGAGTGAAGGACTCTCTCGGGTTTATCTAGAACACTGAGATTAGCGATCTAGAGCCAACCATCTTCAAGCTTATGAATGCACAGAAATGTCTATTACTTAATAATAGAGAGTAGGAAATGTGAGATGTAGCTTAACTCTCGGCCAAGTAGAATCAGCCAACAATACACAGGCGCATTTATCACTGAGTTTCCTTATAACTACAGTTCTCGTAAAACCGAAGCTTCCTCCGCATTTTCTCGAGGAATCAACCCCCATCGCGATGCACAGGTGCCCGAGGCTATAACTCTTCTCGGAGTCGCGCAATCGACTCGGTAACAAACGCTCTCGCCCCGAAGTCAAATAAAACTCTGTCCATTACCATTCTGACCCAGAATCCGGCGGGCACAGGTGTTATTAAAAATACCACGACTCGTTAACGGCGGCCGCATCGAGCAACCGGAAAAACCGTCGGCGAATTTTTCGCGCTGTTTTTTTTTTCATTTCCCTCCAGTCCCCCTTTTTTTTCAATATACTCGACGAACACGGATAGGGTAGAACGAGGGCGCGATGCTTTCATTATCTGCCGTTTGTCGCGCGGCGCGCGCCCTCCGATACGCCACGGTTTACAACACAATTTCGGGGGCGGCGTGTTTGCGGCCGGCTCGGAATTTCACCGCCATATTTTTGCCGGCCGCAACTGGACCTGATCTGTCAGCGAGGCCCGCCGCTGTCATTTCGACACCGTCGCGCGCCGATAGACGCCCACCGATGGACACGCCGCCGACAGACAGACGGGCGGACAGGCAGACGCTCGTTTTATTGGCGAGACGCCTCTTCGCGCCGCGATTTCCGGATTCGACGCGCTCCCGCTCGTCGAAACCGCTTTCGCCGCGCGGAGCTTTATGAGCCGGACAGTTAACATTTCACCTGCTGGAGACTCGCTGATTGATCCTTTAAACGTTTGAATCTGAAAGAAGCTTAATAGGTTCTCCTTTAGCGCGCTCCGCGCTGAGCCGTTTTTGAAAGTGCCATTTCCCGGTCTTTGAGCGGTAAGTTTATTCATTAGTAGAATATTAAAAATATGAAGCGCATCGTACGACAGAATAACTTCCTCCAGATTTGAATTATTCAGGAATAAAGATAAAGTGAGAGTAATGCAGAAGTATTCGTGTAAATATCACTTGGCCGGGAAATGAGGTCTAATTTGTTTCACGATTGCAATTGAAGAATTGCGAATGAAAGATTCAAACTAGGTTGCAAGTTGAAATGATTATTGTCAGTTTTTAACCCTTGACCCTTATTGGGCAATCATGGATGAGTTGACAGTTAACAGGTTTTCGAAAATTAGGATCAAATGGAAGTTCAGTTCCTCTAAATGATTGGTTTAAAAGAAGACGAAGAAAGAATAATGAAACTGTGGGTTGCTTCTGATAAGAATTGATAGTAAGATACCTTGCTCTTTATCTTCACGGTCCGAGAAACACGTAACCGCCCCGCGGAAGTCAGGATTTCAGTTCGGAAAATGTTCGGGTGGCACGAAACGCGGAGGATCCGTTCGATTTAACCGTGCACGGCTATCGTTACGCTCTTGAGTCCCTTGAAACGCAATATTTTTCGAATTTGTTTCGCGGCACGCAGCGGAATTCTCGCGGTCGGTTTAGCACAATCGAGCCCGCGCTTTAAAATCTAGCGTTTCATCTCGCGATTAAACCGCGGCGCCGCGTAACGCGACACCAATTTTCCTACGGATCGCGGATACTTTCAGACTCCTTTAGACCGCTTATCGACGAGTATCTATTACCACTTGATAAACAAACGGCAGTTTCATTCAATAACACAATTTTTATTTTATGTAAAATAACTAAAAAATTCTGAATCACATTTTATATAGATTATTAAGTGGACGTGTTACATAACGTACACGATCACATAAATAAGTCACTAAATAGACAAGTGTTTAAATACAACAACGGTTCACGTTGGCTGGAAATAAACCGATACTCGTAATCCGCGGGATAAACAAAGAATTTTAGTTTTTTCAGTAGCTTTAGAAGTTTTGTTAAAAGCTTTTTTTAACTTGTTTTTTGTTCGAAGAGGCGTCCATAGTTCACGCGGGAGTGTGCGTACACGGATAGAGCAACAAAAACCGATAGTTGACCAGGGGGAAAAAACATGCCGGCCCGTTTCGCCGAGCGCCGACTCGTCAGCCAGTTAATTGCTTTTTAAGTCGCGCTAATGCGCGAGAATCGCGGTTCATCCGTAGCTTTTAAACGGCGAGTGGGTTCTCGACACCTCCGCGAATCCGGGCAAACATCCGGTCTCGAACGTTAACGCGTCGTTCGCACGGTCTGTCCTCGGTCTAAACAGCTAGCGTTTCGCGTTCAACGATTCGAATTTTTTCCTTTCCTCTGTTCCCTTTTTCATTGGCCTCTGGACATTAATTGTCAATTTTTGTCGCGCGGCAGTTCGTTATAACGCTGAATCGCACGCTGCGGGATATTCGCGTTGCCGGGGCAGTTGTTAAAATCGGAAATAATTAAAACAAAAGAGTGCACGGTCGAACGGGTCGCGATACACGGTGATTTCGACGGATATCGAAATAAATATTATTTTATTGTTATTTTCAATAATTGCGATTGTTATGTCGCCACGGTTTCCTAGCTCGCAGCCCCCCCGTTTCAAACGTGCGCCGCGATATTTTATTTAAACGCGGAATCGCCAATATTTTATTTTTCAATTTACTCGTTCCTTCATCCGTTGCGATAATAAATAATCGGCGAAATGTACCGTCGCGCTCGTTTCGCCGGCGTGTAACGGCGTTAAGCAAGTATTATTCATTGCCCGCTCGGAGCGGCGCGTTCGATCGTCTCCCATTATCCGAAAATTTCTTTAATTCATGCGAGACGTGACGTTCATAAAATTCCCGGGCTCGTGTTCCCCGCGCGGCTTATCCAATTTCAAATTAATTTTTCTCGTTCGCGAGCCCGGCGGAACGATCAACGGGCCCGTACCAATTACGCGGGCTTTTACTATGAAAATTTCCTTTGAAAATTCGCGTCCGAAGCGGTTCGCGAGCGCTGTCCGGACAATTATCGCGATGGGCTTCCGCTATCCGTGCCGGTACAGGTTCCCTCCCGCCGCTTCTCGGACACTTGGCGCGCCGAATTATCGTAACGTATCGATCGCGCGTGTCTCGCCCGTAGTCGCATTTACTCCCGGAATAAAAATATTTCTCGATCGGCCGCTCTCGAGAGCGGCAAAGCGATCCCGGAGATCTTTGTCTCGCGGCGAGACAACCGGAAAACCCCGTCCTCGCGGCGAGAAATACCGGTGACAGCGGGAAATCGTTCGGAAATACTCTTTCATGGGACCCCTGTATCTTTGGGATCGGATGGGAAAAAGTTGTCACGGGCTTCAGACCGAAACAGAGATTTATTGCGGCGGGTGGAAACGTCCCGGCCGAATTGGGAGCTACGTAAATCGATAAAAATACTCCGGTGACTGGTGAAAGGGACAAATTTGTCGATTGGATTGTCCGACGGTCGTGATAAATGCAGTAAATATTCATCGGCACGTATAATCCTACGAACATTCTCTTTACTTTCCTTTCAGTCACGCGTTACGACTCGAATAATCAATTCCACGGTTCATAATTAAAACGCGACGTTCCTTGAATTGGAACGTCCAAAGAAACAATATAAATGCTACATTTTACAACGGTACACCAAACATTTATTTCTCCGTATTTCCCCTACGTACACGCACACTCGCGCACGTTAAAATATTCGCAAAAATCCCCGGTCTAGACAACTGGCGAGAAAAAGGTTAACACGAAGCAGTCGGTTGTCGCGAAAATAAGCAACCCCCGTCCCGCCCGCGGTCCTTTCAAGCTTAAAAAATTCCCGTTTCATCCCCCGGAACTCTGCCGAAAAAAATCCTATACATTCCGACGGTGTATCAGCACCGGCGGGAGAAAGTTTCGCCGTCGAAAGGGCGAGCGGGCGCGCGGCGGAACGCATTTGCCAGATTAAAACGCTATTCGGCCGCATCGAGGTGCCCGTAAATATGGCCGCGGAAGGACGAACAGCCCCGGGAAGAATGGCGGAGCTCCCCGGATGAAATTGGATACGCGCGCCAAGATTCCGCGCGGCTAGGCGGAACGCGGAAGAAGGATGGCTCCATTCGGGGGAATAATCAGGGCCGGCTGCTCGCGCGCGATCATTTCGCGGCGATCGAGTGCTACGGTCTCTCTCGCGACCCAACCCCGGCGCTCACCTACGTGGCCCCCGCCCTTTAAATCCGCGCACGTGATGCGTCCGACTAACGACCCACTCGGGGAGCCGAAACGTGTCTCTTGAATTAAGCACCGCCGCTCGCCCCGTACATTTCGAGGGGATCCGGAATTGCCCGGGCGCGATGAATAATTCAGATAACGAAATATATTTGTCCCTGGAATTTTTGCCGGGGACCGTTGGCTGCTGGATATGTCCATTCGACGAGCCGCGGACCGGTCGCTTCGCGCGATTTTCGATTATTTTGACTTCTTGGAACTGATGTTCCTTGATTTGAATCTTTCGCGGTGGGACGTCGCTGTGATTTGAACTTCGATATGCTAAAATTGAAGGTGGAGAACGAGTAATTTAATTATTCGGATGGTGATATGAGATTTTCTGATTTTCTAGGAGTAGTATCGGGCACTTTAGAATTTTCATAATTCGCGAGAGGTTAATTGTATGGTCGAACGTTTGAAACTTTTCCTCTTGTGGCTCACTGAATTCCTGTTCGATTTATTCACCATTGATCCGCGATGAATCCCGAGTAGATCTACGCCGCAACAATCGAAGTGTAAAGTTGACACAGCCAGAGTCGCTGAATAATGGAATATTTCGACGAGCGCGGTAAATAGATTAAGAAAATTCAAGAACACCCGTGAGTGATATTCCGCCCGTATCTCGTCGAGAATCGCGAGGCACAACGGATCATTATTCCGTCGGTTGTATCGGCATGCTAAGTCGATTGCGTAACTACATCGCCAACAGCGCATCGTTGTGACGCGTCGCATAATGCCTCGCTTCAGACGGTTTATCATACCACAGGAGTAGAAGTATATACACGGGTTCCTGTCTCCAGCTGCTCGGAATTCAAGTGTGCAACGCTTACCGTTCGCGATCCTTGCGCAATCGACGCGTGTTCGCGCAATTAGATCGCGGAATTCGATTTTCGGGTCGTCGGAATTTCAAACGGTTACCGAGCGAGCCAACGTTTTCTTCGTGCCGTCCGCTTGATTGAGAACTACCGTGTCCCGGCTCCTCGCGAGCGGTCGGAGGAACGGATTGAAACAGATTCGTCGAACCGTCCACGGTGAAACGCGCTCCGTATCAGCGGCGTTCATCGACAGGCTCCTCCGCGACGGGTCCGTAATTAAATTCCGCGATCTCCCGTCGCGAACGACTCTCTTCCAGCGATCGTTCGTTCCGTTCCTCCATTCCCCGTGATTGACTCGCGGAAAATATCGGTGTCCCCGTGAAGAAACTGTTGGGTCAGCTCCCCGGAGGCGCGAATAATCGAACGAGTTCTAGCACTCCTCCTCGGAGAGTCTCCTCGGCGTCGATTCTTCTTATCCGTCTCTTCCCCACGATCCCCTAAATCATTTTCAATTTATTTTCTCAATTTTCCCGCGACATCTTCTTCAACCGGAGGACTCTTTTCGGAAGCTGTACCGATAGAATACGGACAGAGTGAAAGGGACAAGGGTTCACGAAGCTGCGGGTTGATTAATGAACTCCTTGCTGCGAACGCTGTACTGTCGACATTGTGTAACAAAAAAAAAAAATGAGAAAGAAAAGGAAAATTCGAGATCGATGGAATTTCCCTATCCGCCCGGTGGAGGTAGCGATCGATTAATTGGAGTTGTCGAGGCCGGTGATCAGCCGCTTGTCGTTTCACCGTTGTTTAATCGTTTTTTGATGGCGGTCTCGCGATACTTCGCGTGCCCGGTCGATTCGTCAATTATGTCGAATCGCGGCTGAATTTGAATCCCTCTTCCACGATGGTTTATTAGAGTTTATGGAGAGGCGATTCCGCGTGGGACGCGTCGACGCAAACAGGTAGCTGTTCCGATGTGTCAAGAGATAGATACATTTTCTTCCCCTTTTGTACCTTATCTCTTGCGTTTCTCCTGGAACTCTTGGATGCTGTATCTCCTGTCGCTTCGATTTGTATCTCCGATTTTAAGATGTCTCTTCTCTTTCTCGTTTTGCTTCTCTTAGACCCTCGAATTTCCGTTCGATTCCGCTCTGATTTTCGAGTCGGCACTTGTCACTCTCGACCCTCGTATCTTCGTTGCTCGGCTCCGCTCGCTTTTCATTTCCCCGCCGTTCCCCGCTCTTTAACGGATCGCTCCCAGGTGGTTTCAAGGCTGACTGACGCATCGATATCCCTGTGTTCTTCGCTCATCGAACTTGAATAGCGAATCGAACAGTGAGTCCGACGAGCTGAGAAGCCGAGCTTGAAACGGTGTACGCCGATCGGATAGTTGTAATCGAATAAAGTATATATCGGGCACGGAGTCGCCGTCTCGTCGCGACGAGACAATAATCCATTGGGACCAGGTTCCTGCGGTCTGCGGTTCTGCGATCCGCGAATACGTCTGTCACAATCGTTAACAATCGCTTAGGAGCGATCGAGAGAAAGAAATCAGTGAAATCGAGGAACACAGCGATCAAATATTCAACGCGTTGCGGCTCGCAAGAAGTCTCGATTTAATGTCTCACTGGCTACATCGGTATTTACACGCCGACGGTTTGCCAAAGTTAAGATATCAGTGCACCGAGCTGATAATAAAAAAGGTAGACTCTCTCGGGAAGTAGAAATGAGCTGGGCTCGAGTCCAAAGTTCGCGATTGCATTGGAATAAGGGCGGAGAGCACTCCACTCGAACCTGCAAAACATTCTGTCCCGTGCACACCACGGTTATTTTAATCAGTCCGTGTGACAACTAAAAGCTAGGCGTCTACAAGCGAGAACCACTCGATACAACGATAATTCGCGCGGTAGAGGTTGAAATTCGTATTATCCCCGCAACACGATCCCCGAAATCCCCGACCGATCGAAACGGAACAAGCCGCGAAAAGAACACGATAGATCCCTCGACGGACGATCAGAAGGAGGCGATTAAGCCAAATATTGTGTCAGGAGCTTAGCCCCGGTGTGCGGTAGACACAGGGATCGGCGAGGGGGGCGTTTAATTCTGTGGAGGAGGCCAATCGATCACAGCAATCTCCACCCACAAACGACGATTGTCGCGTTCGGGCCTTGCACCCTTCGCTCAATTCGCATTCCCCGTTGACTGTTGCAGGCCCGTGAACCCGAGCACCCAGCCACGCAGCGGGGACACGAGATCGATACAGCCCGATACAGGGGATAACCGTTCGCGAAATCGTTCTGGAAGACAGGAAGCATCGTAGCTTTACATCGTCCCTAATTGACAGGTGGGAAAGGAGGGTTGGCGGCGGGACCGCGTGGCGCACGGCGAAAGGAGGGCCGACACGCGTATATCAACTGGAGCAGGATAGAGGATAGTGTCGCGACTGCGAAGAACGAAGAAGGAACGAGAAGGGAGAAAGCAGAAGAAAACGGGACAGAGAGGAACAGAAGAGGAATAGAGAAAAGAAGAAGAAGAAGAAGACAAGCCTCGAAAATTTACGAGTGTAGCAGGTTCGCTTCGCGCGTCCGGTAACTTGGGCCAGTCCGGAGCGTTACAAATGGTCCACCCGTAAAGCCAGCTTACCGTAGAAGACACCGGAAGTAGCCGCCGGATTTCCGTGGCGCTAGACCCGCGGACGTTCCCGGCCAGAATAGAAAATTCCAGTTTATCGACGCCCATTGCGAAAGGTTCCCCGGATCCTCTAGGTCCTGCGATTTTTGGATCCGAGCGATGATCCCGGTGTTCGAAGGAGGATCAATCGCGCCTGGCCGTCGCTGAGAGAATGTCGAGCACCCGAGCGGCCAGCTGCTGAGCGACCGGCGCCGGTGCAGTTCATCGATCAACAAAACTCGCTCAAATGGGTTAAAAACGATCGCGATGGACGGCGCGACCCCGTGCTGCTCGCAAAATGGTGATCGTGCTGCCCTCCTGGAAACGCAACAAGTGGCGAACCGCTCCTTATTCCTGAGCCGTCATCGTTGCTACCCGAGAGACGGGACAGGGGATTCGATCCAGGACCCGTCACCTTTGATCTGAGGATCCCGTAGTCACTTCAGAAGGATCGGGCGTCGTTTTTAGCTCCTGGTAAACTGTATCAAACGAGAGCTCGCGTTGTATATACCTGTATATGTATGTATATGTATCCTCTTCGGGCACGAGAGTTTCCGTGGACGAGGATTAAAGGACTGAACCAGTTGTCCGGCTGGGGAATAAGCTTCTTCCGGTAGATCGATCGATCCGAGGGACGGTTCTTTTAAGTTTCGCCGGAGTTTGAAGCTGAAGAGGACTGATTCTTCCCGAGGATCGAGGGATTCTTGACGATGAGAGGAGCCGATGCCCGGCGAAGGACGTCTTCTAGGGGAAAAGGAGGATCCTCGGCGTCGCTGCGACTGTGAACGCGGCCGCGCCGGCCCAGAGGAGTTTGGTGGATAATCTGCGAGGCATCGGTCGCCATCGGATGAGACGATGGTGATCAAGATCTCCGCGGTCGAGGCTGGCGTTCCTTTGTTAAGCGCCGTCGGTCCGCGCTGCGTCGTCAAGCAGGCCACGGTTAAGCGATGCGTCGCGGCCCTGCTGCTCGTCTCCGTCGCGAGTATATTCTACTACACGCATTACATCATCAGCAGCCCCTTGGCTAGGTGAGTGTTCATTTATTTTTCATAACTGTTTCTAATCATCTATTGGTATTCATTTCATTCGTTACCGTATAGGAATAATTCGATATTATTTCCACCAGATTTTCACTGTGCCTATTAGAAGCTTGTCAGCCTTCTCGATTACTGCACACAAAAGTAGCTTAATATTCCTCTTTCCACTCGGCTGTTATTGATTTTCCGGACTATTAAATAATCCGCTCGTTTATCACGATAAAATTCATTTCAAAATGCAAACAGTGGAAATTTACGATTAACAAATGTTTAAAAATCGAGTCGAGCCATTGAAGCCACCCGTGAATAAATATCACGAAAGTAAATTTGACCAACCTTTAACTTTCGTACAGCCGAGAAAATATTAAACTACCGTGTGGGCAATGGTATTAGTCACAGACAGAAATGTTATCTGATAAATTCATTCGTTGCCCCTGACCGACGCAATTTCTCGGCATATCCCGGAGCTGAATCTCCTTATTGGTCCAGACGCTCGATCACGCTAATAAATTCTCTCGGTGCAATTAACGAAAGTCTTTGTCCGGTACGTGTCCCGGCATCGATTACGCGTAACAGATCGCTCCGTGCGTGGCAAAGGTAATTTTATTACCCGCGGGCATGAAATTCCGCGGTCAGATTAACGAGCCCCGATATTCGTGACATTTTTTACCGAGCGGTGAAACTGCTCCCTTGAAGTTTCTCCCCCGTATATTTTCCTTTGCGCGCTCGGAAATACTGAAAAATTCGACGGCGGCTCCGGGGGAAGCAATTTTCCATTTTCCCCGTCCGATATCTCTACCCGATCTCTCTCCCTTGGTCGGTCCTTTCGCGCCGGTACGCGTGAAATCGTCTTTGATGCGTTCCGCGTCAGCGCGGAACCCAATTTCCGCGTTTCCACGGCCGGATTATCGAATATTGTTAATCCGAAACGATATGTACCGATAATGCCGGGAATTTTTTATCTGGATCGCCAGGAACCTGTAGCGATAACCGTGAATCTCTAGCGATTGATCCCGGAGAACGCTTTGAAAGGACGAAGTGCGACGAGGCGGAACCTAGAAGTGGCAATCGTTTCGCGAATCGGTAAAAGCGGTTTACAGATTCGCCGTTTGACCCCTCGATCCCGGTTGCCGAAGCTTTTTTCAGCTCGATTCTTCCCTGGGAATGAGTAGTTGTATTCCAGCCCTACGCCATATTACTCGCGCGGGCAAATTAATATCGACCCGAGCCCTTTCGACCGCGAAACTACACAATCAATCTCACCGTGCTATTACTCTGTACTCTTGCTTCGCGGATAGTTTACCTTTGTTGCCTTCATTCTCCTTTTTTTCGCCGTAACGTCGAAGTTTCAAGTTACCTAGACATTAGGTGTTACCTGTATTACCTCAAATTACCTGTATAATAGCTATTAGCTGTTCCAACTGCGAATTACCTACTTCACCGCTATTATACATATATTGTGCAACAGAACTTCAGTCGAGCGAGTTAAATCGCGTTCCCCGCGACGCGGTGTCTCGAATTCGTGTCCCTAAGGTATAACACTTTCAACGTGAAATAACACGTTGGCTGCTTACTGGCCTCGCGAAGTTAATAAATCTCCAATCTATATACATACCTTTTCATTCCCCGTCCTATTTCTCTAAAAAAACAAACTTCATACCGAACGTGAATAAACGAAACCTTCGAACCCATAAAACTCGTAACGCGCATTCTCGACGAGACATGATTCAATCTCTTCAATCATAGATCGTCATCAAAACGTCTGCAAACATAACATTGAAGTACATCTCTTTGTCACGTTTCTAATTTTCTGACATTAGTTGTTACCGAGAAGATAAACAATTTCATAAAGAATTCCCTTATTAACGTCGATTCATTTAAACGTCATAAATCACCTATGGTACATGCCGGTGTGAAACAAATTTATAAAATTTTCAATTCAATATCAAACCTCGTGCAATGTATCAACACATAAAACATCGAAGTAAAATAGTTGTCTCTTAATTTGTAGAAGATAATCAATTGTGTTGCGAAAAATATCGTTAATATTCAGTCAGAAAGGGTTAAAACCCTCGAAAATAAGCCCACACAGCCCGTAATTCCGAATTCTCGCACAGCGAACAAATCCCAACAGCAATTCCAAGTCACAGCTCGATATAAATCAGCGCAGTTCGCGTCGAAACGAGACCAACGTCTTATTAAGTCCCGCCGCTGACCGTCTCGTGAGATGCGCGAAACGTCTAGGAACACGGGGTGCAAACGGATGTAATATTTCGAGGGATGCAAACGGTCGGTCCAATTCCAATCTTCCCCGATCTTCGCCGGTGTTCGGTATCGCGCCGCTGTGCCCGGGCTGCGCTAGGTCTGTAGTTAATTAGAGAAGACGAATAACCCCACGGGCCGAACGGAGGCGTTCGTCTCGGCTCGATATGGACCCAATCTCGCCTGGTCTGGATAACCGGCGCTGGAGGGAGCGAGTCCGCGGGAAACGGCTTCCTCCCTGGTCGCCGATTGCGACTAACCCGTAGAGAGAGGCCGAAAGAGAAAGAGAAAGGGAGAGAGTCTGCGGACCGGCCTCGAAATCCGGCGTTATTTCGTGGCCGGAGTAATTACGTTGCGCCAAATTGTTGCTGGCAGTTGTTTGACTCGCGCGGCGGTTTCCTCGGGGACCTATATCTTAATTGCGCGATAATACTGCGATGCAGAATGCCTCGGCCAGATTTGAAGTTAATTACACGGCCGGACGTGTTCGTTAACGATCGAGGCGCGCGCCTTGTAGCTTCGATTAAGAATTCGAAGGGAAATCGGGAGACACTAGGATTCTAATCAGGAATTCGTGAAACTTTAATTCGATGCTGATAATTTGAAGTTCTACGATTCTTAGACGTTTGATTTATTCAAGTGCTAAAGGTTTCCTTTAGTCGAAATTCTAGTGTGAATGTGAGTTTCCTGTTTCCAATTGAGTCAGACCCCCAGTTGACCGAGTTGCACGCGATATCTAGTTAAAGGGAAAAGGTTTATCGATAACTGAACGTAACCAGCGACTCGGTTAAAAAACAGCGACCAGGATGTCCAGCTCGAAGCTCCTCGAGTTGAGAACAGCGAAAGGTCTATCTCGAAGCTACCTACCCCGCGGTCAATCGAGCCCTAGCAATTGATCACCGCCCTATAGCCGCGGCCACCTTTCTGTTAATTGATATAGCGGTTCGGTCCGGCTGATGGATCAATCTTAATAGATAACCTATGACCGTTCCGCGAGCAATTGTAGGTTCGGCGCAAACCGTCGTCAATCACGAAACCTAATACTCTCTGGCGCTAGAGGACATTGACATGTAATTTCACATCGACGTGGCCCGGCTGCGCGTATTGCCTCCGAGACCGCCACGATACTCTGAATCACACGCCGTGTGTCACCTACGAAATGGAACCGGCCATCCACAGTCCGGTGACTCAGGCTTCTTAATTGTCCCGCGCTGCGGTGTGTATTTATTAGCCCGGGTCGATAACAGATACCGATTGTCCGGACCGAGTCACTGCCTCCTGGGGGCCCGGGTAATTTATAGCCCCTTATCGCCGCCGGAGTACGTTCAACCGTGCAGGTCCCATTTTTCCCAGGTAATCCGAATGATATTCTTCGGACATTAGCTAGATACTCGGAGGAATCGTCGGATCCAGCTTAATGCGATCGATGGAAACGTCCGCCGGAATTAAAGTGTCCTAATCTCCGAAGAGCCTCGAAGCTCCGCTTTTAAGATGCTCACCTATGAACGAAACGAACCGCGAAATTGCCCGCAGTTTCCGAGGAATAAGCAGAAGCGGGGATTACGCGAAGGAATATTAAGGCAATTCGAAAAATTGATTTAAAACAGTATAACGGAGGATATATCAATGCACTCCGTAGGTCCCTTGGAAATTAGATCCCCTAGTTATAGCTTTATTAACCGATCGCCTATAAAGATCTCCAGAAACACCGAACGCTCGCTATTCGCGGCACGAGAACGTTAATCCGGCGAGATTGTGTTTTCATCGCAGTTAATCGCTCAACTTGACACGCCTTCGGCGGAGGTAGGGGTAGGATAATCTGACAAGAGGGATAATCTCTTACTCGTTAGCCGGCACGTGTTCCGCGCGTCGTTGTTCCCCGCCGTGGTCATCGGCGCGGTTCAGCGGCCGCGAAAGTGGATTTCCAGCTTTGCCCGTTAAACCGTCAACACCGCCGGCAGCGGCGGCGCGGGGAGGTGCAGGGGCAGGAAAGGGTGAATAATAATTCGCTCGGAGGTGAGAAGTTTGCGAACGGTCGGTTTTCTCCGCGCGCCGGACCAACGGGAAGCTTGAATTGGCGCTGATTGGGCGTGCGATTAACATCCGGCCGCGTTTCGCGTCCCACGATCGAGAATGCGCCTCCTCTCCGCACGGGCCGGAGGATCTCTTAGCGGCCGGCCCTATTCAGAGACTTTGCTCCCCTTTCGCGCCGGGACCCGGACGCGAAACTCGCATTCCGCCGGCGAGACATTTGCATTCCGCGGCGGGCACACCTCTCGCTCCCGTAATTGGGAGAATTTATTCGCCGCCGGTGACCGAGACCACGGTCACCCGTGTCCCGGACACGCCGTTTCAGGATCGGTGAATCATAAATTAGGATCGCGCGCGAGCACGCCGCTCGGGAGAAATTCGACTCACGCGGTATGACTTAACCTCCTCGCCGTTGGATCTCTGTTTAGAACGGGCCGAGCTGGTTTTAGCTCCTCTTTGATTGTGATTTATATCGCGCGAGTCGCATCAGGTTGAATAATACGAAGAGAGATGCTGGAGATTAAGTGGATTCTCTGTGCGGATCGAACGATCGGTTTGAATCTCGGTGCAGCCGAATTTTGTCGGATCTATGAAATACTGGAAGGTTAGGGGAATAATTACCGTGAGAAACCTTGAGATTTTAATTTCCGTTTGGTTAGAAAAGTTGTTGGAATGTTAGTAATGTGATGAGTAGATTTGGCAGTCTGGGAGGCTTAACGAAATTATAATAACGTCGGAATTAAGGGTATAATAACATTAAATTCGGTTTGAAATTCTTGCGGGTTTAATCGGATTCCGTAAGGGAAACTGATTAATTCGTTAGCCGGAATCGATAGCGGTTCTTAAATAGTATCATCTCGCCGGAAATTAGCGATCGTACAAAATATCAGCTCCAATAATTTCGTTAACTCGAACGATATTCGACTTCGCGGAAAGTTGGCCGCATTAGCTTCCGCCGTTCGAACACGGACTTTCGAGAACTGAACTTTCCGCGCTTGTCCGGGAACTATTTGCAATACCGGGACTCGTTCAACTTCGCGCCAGCCGGAGTACTCGCGGTTGCACGTGAACGTCGAAATGATTCTGCCGGTGGGGTCGTTACATTTTTCGCTTAAAGTGACCCTAGCAACTCTAATAAACCGATCCTAGTGATTCTATCCACCACGATTCGTACTTCGGGAACAGTGTAAAATCTGCTTCTTCATTTCTAAATTCGAATTCGACCGAATCACGCTTCGGTTTAATTCTGTTCTCACATTTCTCGCGTGCAGAAATGAATGATGCGCGAATTCAGCTTGTCTTTCGGTGTCCAGAAAAGGAATCGCATTCGTTCCGATTGATTCATCGGCCGAATCGAACGGTACCTGGTCGCTCGCCGTGATTCTCCGAATCTGACGCGAACTGGGAATTAATCCTGTAACCGGGATATAAATATCCCGCACGATATCGAAGACGTATTAGAAATATCGCGCGGCCGCGCGCACCGCGCCGCGATACATTATTCATCGCGCTCGTTCCCGGGACGCAAGTTTGATTATTCCGAACATCCGTCTTGTCGGGGTAATATCGAGTTGTGTAAACTTGGGGCATAAATGTCTGCGGGGGACCCGAAAATTTTCAACTTTCCGAAGTTTCGCACGGCACGCCGCGCCGCCGGGGCTCCCCGCACACGTACGCGACGTAAAGCGATCCCGCTGCCGCGGCGGCTGGTGTTGCTGTCGTGTCGACAGAAATTGAAACTCGTTTTCCTTCTACAAATTCCCGAGGAAAATTCGTTCTACGGAATACAGAGATACACGGAAGGAACAAAACAGTACATTCGTTTTCCCTTATTTCAGTCATATTCCACAGTATATTCCACATTATTAATCTCCATTCCTGTCGTTCCTTTCTTATCTAACCTCGATCGTCGAAAACACATCAAACGCAACGGTACAATTACATTCGACGAACAACGGCGATCTAAAAGACAACAGTTTCGATTGTTCTTGATTTATCATTTCCCTATACAACGGTCGCATTACTAATCTCTTTCGTTCCGTCCCTTATCGAAACGCTGCTATCGACAGAAGTATCTCGACGAACGCAAAACTGCATTTACGTATCAACGTTTCTATCATTCGCGAACCGCGAGGGATTCAAGATGCACGCTCGGCGGCCCTCGCGTCGCGATAATCCACCTTTGATAATCCCGGCGGCGGATTCTAGTCTGTTTCTCCGTTAAATGACAGCGAACCGGTCACGTAACCATAACAGCGGCGACGCGTCCCGGTTCGCCCCGTGAAACAATGTGGCGTGCGCCTCGTGGCCATTAACATTGTCCTGTTGCTTTGGGAGAGTGCGCACGGCGGAGGGTGGCGAGAGAGTGCGTGAGAAGCGACCCTAATTCTGTCAATCCTGAGCGGCGTCCTCGGCCCGGGTCGGCCCGGGTCGGGCTTCGACGGGCCTGGAGGAGGAACCGGGCGATGTTAACTCGTAACTCTCATCGATTCCGGTGTAAATATACCCGGGGCATGTATACGACCGTGCAGGATTTCCGTTACGCTAGATATACCGCGCGTAACACGAATCGCCGAGAAACGGCCGTACAAAGGGTTGGAGGCGGCGCGTATAGGCCGGCCGCGCGGCCCTCGAAACACGAAATGCAGTTTCACGGGAAGCAGATAACCCTCTCGAAGAATTAATAGCCCCCGTTATGAAAGCGGCCGGCGCCGATACAACCGGGGACGTTAATGCACGCCCTTCGCCCCTCTCTCCTCCCCTCGCTCCGCGCTGCGTGCCTCCTCCCTTCGCGAATAAAAATATTACTTACGCGATATTAAGTACGTCGCATGTGAGCTTTATCGCTGGGGCTCGACGGTCCTACGTCGGACGACTGCAAATAAAATCGCTGGGAATGAATGGAGCAGGTGGAATACTATTGGGAGATACTCGGTTTGCTTGGTGGATCTGGGAATGCAAGGGTTGTTAAGGGTTTTCAGTGCAGTCGAAAGTTGGAGACTCTGATGATCTTTATATAGAATATTAACTGGCATATTGATAACTTTCTATTTTAAAGCTTGAACACTGACTCGTTCAGAGGCGACTAGGTTCTAGTATCAATAGATACTTGATCCTTCTTGCCCACAGTATTGCACTTGACTCAAAGATCCCTCTATACCCGGCGCTTCTTGCCCCGGTCTCAGTCCCGTCTCCGCTTCTTCGACAGCCCCCCGCGCGAGCCAGCAACGCCGTCAATGCACTCTCGCTTATCGGGAGCCAGCCGAAGAATCTATCGGCACGTTGCAGTTCCCGTCGAGCGGCAGTTCACGAGCGGAGGAACTTAAACGGCGGTTACACCCGGGATTCCCCATCGCGCCGAGAATTAGAGAGGCACCGGGTACTCGCGCGGACGCCGGCATCTGCCGATGCATCGGCGCGTGGTGAATGTTTGTAGCCGGGACCCCGGGGGCCGGTATTCACCGGGAAATTTCCACCGTTCGGCCGGACGGTCTCCTAATTCCGCGATGATTTAGCGGGGCGCCGCTTTGACTCGGCCGCCGGCTAATTCATCAAAGTCCACGGGGGCGAAAGCGTTATCCGGCTCGGATACAAACGGGGCGCAAGACGGCGCTGTTTGAGATGCGACGCGCGTGTCGGCGAGCTTTTCAATGGGAGCTTTGACGATACGCGGGCGACGGCTGGGCGGAGGGAAGGGGGGGCGCGTTACAAGCCAGCGGCTGATTCATCGGACTTCGTCGCTGCTGGCGCCCCTGCTCCGTGCCGGATCGTATCGCGGCTCGACGAAGCTGCACCGAAAACCGAGGATTAGCTACCGGCAACTCGCCCGGCAATCGGAGCTCACTGTCCGCTCGATAATCTCGCGGCGATCGGCCGTGCTCGACGGATTTGCGAACTGCGGCTGTGGTCTCGCTAATCGATCCGACTTTTGCCGCGACTCGTTTCACAGCTGTGTTCCTTCGGCGTTTCTAGCCGCGGTTGTTTAGCTGTTTGCCAGCTGATCCGGATTTCTGCGTTTCGTTCAACATCTCGGTGATGTAATAGAGCTTGGTTAACTACCTTTTCAGTATTTACAGAACGTGTAGATTGAAGTCGAGATTTATATTTTGTTTGTAGCTCTAGCGCTCGGAGGTAGCTAAAGAATGATTCTTAGAGGTTTGAGGACGAAGAAGTTGTTCGTCGAGTTACGTGAGGAGATGTTTTTATAGGGATTTTGCATAGAACGGCTCGAGGTGAAGGAGGTTTAACGCAGCGTTACGCTGTCACCGATGAATATTAATAACCGAAAGGAAAATGCGATGCAGAGTTGTCTCCTCGTGGTGCACGCACGCGTGGAGCCACTCGAGCGACGGATACACCATCCAGTATCCACCCGCGCGTATCAGAATCGCTCGCTCGCATATATTACTGATTACCAGGGACGCGGAGCGTCGAAGATCCGGCGGATACGGCCGCTGCAGTTTCGGTATCAAGCCACGCATTAGTTTCATCGCGTCAGATAGCGCGCGGCCGCGTTAAATCTGCTCGGCGCGGGTTACAGTCTCAAGGATTCGAACCGGGTAACGAGCGACCGTGCGCGGCGCGACTATAAATCCGTGTCTGCGGCGAAGCTGGGAAACCCTGCGGATACTGAAGCTAGATGGATCTATTCGCGAAAGCTGCTTAGCCTTTCGCGGTGTGATCGATGGTGAGATATTGTCGCAATTGGGGAATTTTATTGGAAATATTACTCGCGGAAGTTTCGGTAGAAGAGAATCCTTATCGGACCGGAAGACTGCCCCATGCTCGACGGATCGTTTACGTCTTTCGACCTTCGATCGCGATTTTATACGCATCAACGTCATATACTCATCAAACTTCAATCTCACGTAGAAGTCGAAGATAGTTCATTCAAGAATCGACTTGAACCAGATCGTTTCACCTCTCCCACTCCCTCGATCTCGATTATTCAATCGCCGAGCCCGAGCAAACAAACCTTGTCACCTGTCGTTCCTCGTGCAAACAGGGGACTATTACTCATTCAACAAACTACCATTGCACATGTGATTCCAGGTAAACACCGCGTCTAAGTAATTAACGTAACATTTGCTCGGATAAGATCGCGACAGCAGTTTACTGTACGCTATCTGCGATCTTTCAAAAGTTCCGGTGTACACGCCTTATCGAATCGCACAAATAGTCCGGAAAGATGTTAGCTACTTATCTTCCACGCTCCGCGGCGAACACGTGCGCGAGTGCGCGGAAGGTGTCGGCCGTTCCAATAAGTGTAACGCGTCCGCCCTACTCCGCAATGACACACGTGAATTAGTGCACGCCCAGCGTTCTCCCGTGTGGCCGTTATCAGATAGCGGCGAGCGGCGGAAACTCTGCGGCGCGGTTCCGAAGATACACACCGCTGCGCCGGTCGTGGATGGCGAGGGGTTGTCGGTTTTCGTACGCGAGGGCGGACCGTCTAATCGCGTGTTTGATTATATCACGTCAAAGGGAGATAAAGCGGAACGAGGGAACGAAAACGCAGCGTAGACCGAAACCAGCCTCCAACGGATGCTGCGACGCGAAGATCGCGCCGCGAGATTGTCGTTGAATAATTCCGGCTTCCGACCGCTCGGGAAACGGGCGACGAAATTACCGCGAGTACTCCGAACCAGCCACCGCATAAAGAGTTCGGGGGACGTTCCGCCGAAGTCCTGCGAGGGGACGTAGATTTACAAGTAATTCGTTCCGCGGAATGTATTTAACATTGCGTGAATTCCTGCAAATTCCCGGCTTTGGAACCGGTCGTTGAAGTATTCATGAGAATTTGATTCAATCTTGTCCCGTGGAACTTAGAATGAAAAGCTTGGAGTTATTAGGTAACGCGAATGCGTCACGGCACGTTGAGCATCCTTCCACATTATTAGTTTCGTTCGGTGAAGTAAGAATGCGAATTGAAATTCACCGAGAATCTGATTAGAACTGCGACTGCGCTTGCAGAACGCAGTTACGTCGCTATGCGCAGTATGCTTTAAATTCGCTACGATGGGCAATTATAAGCCCTCGCCCTTTTACGTACTTTCTATGTCTCTCTGGACTTACGGTTTCGATATTCTACTTCCTCCCCATATCTCCTTAATCTTTAACTACGCGCTGGGGAAGCAGCGAATGAAGTGGATAATAATGTAAAATTCAATTTCGTCGGTTTCTCTTAGCTTATTGTCAATTATTATATCCATTTATGGTTGGATTCCTAATAAATAGCATAATTCATCAAGACGATGTATTTTCTTGTCCCAATACAATAATATATGTAATATTATATTACTATACATACAAGAATTCAGATATATTCTCATGTAATATATTTCCAATAGATAATCAATTTGAATGAAATTTAATATTTTTTTTAACACTATAGTAATTAGCGAAGTTAGCTAAGTGTCTTTATATAAAAACGAGATTTCTCGAAGAAGCATTCGTATGCTCCCAATAACTGAAAGAAGAAATCAGTCATTCCTCATTTCGACCCATCCGGTAGTTCCAGTGTCAAAGGTTAAAGATCAGAATAAAGCGACTTTGGTTATCGAGCGTAAACCCGGCGACTGTCCCAGCGCGCTGCGTGCACTTCCGGCGCGGCAAGAGGATCGTAGGGAAAGGGTTAAGAGCGAAGCAACAGAACAAGAGAGGAAAGTAAGAGAACGGCGAAGCTCACGGCCGTTTAAGAAAATTCGCAGCGAGGGCGGCCGTTGGAGCTGCCGGGCCGTTATCTCGTTAATTTATTTCTCTATTTGGTAATCCGTTGCGGGAGGGCGGGGGCTCGAAGATTACACGCGGGCGTCGCGGGGCCGCGCTTAAAAACCCGTGGCCGGCGTGCCAAGGCGTATAGAGATCGTCTGGCAGCGGTGCTGCGAGGTTTCACGGAGATCAGCCGGGTAATTCTTTCCGACGGTAATCCGGTCGCAGCGTCGCGGAAAAGAGGCTTACGGCAACATCTCGCGCATTGAGAACGGGGCCGGCCTTTAAACGCCGGATTAAGGGAGTCATCGCGATCCGAACAACTCGGCTTTGTCATTTCGATTACGATCATTACCGAGCCACGTGCGCACGTGCGGGAAACTCTATGACAAATTGCGCCCGGGTGATGCCGCCGACCTGGCGCCCGCCATTATTGCGCCTCGCGTGGATCAAGAAAAGGATGAAGAAGAATCGCGCGATATTGCGACACCGCCGCGCTGTTGTGCGAGCGTTTTAGTGCGACTTTTAATAGACGCTCGGTGCCAGCTTTGACAATAGGACAGTGAACTTTGTTGTCTCCTTTGTTCGCTCTGGGTGGTCTTTTCGTGCTTCGGTCGATAGTTTGATTATTTGTGTGCCGCTTGAAGTTGAAGTTTGGGAGGTCCGTTACGTGTTATTCAGATGGAGGTTCGAGATAGCATGTTAGAAGAATCTAGATTAGATTATTGAACTCTCCGAAGGTCGAAGTATAATCTATGAAGGTTTCGTTACAGATTAGATCTGTGCGTTAACGCGTCCACTGCCGTAGCATCGACGACCGTTCGAAGAGTCTTTGAGAACGGTTATAAGGAAATTGATGTCGAATGAATGTATTTGGTAATCTAAGTAGCTGGACGATGATATAATATAAATATAGTGATACCATTTGCCCTTGTTACGAAAGACGTATTACTCAGACCGCTCGAAATTCCCGTGACAGCGACGTGTTACTAAATAAATGCTGGCAGGAAATGGCGCGTAGACCGCAAGATAGCGAAACCAGATCGATCCGCGGCGCGCAAACGTCGCGTCAACGAGGCGAAAAACCGTTGAGCGACGCGGCCCAGTCCGGCGGATGTGAAATTACTGCATCGTGGCATAAGCGGCTGCTTGATAAGCGGGATTCCGCGAGGCAGTGGGGCGATAATGCAAAGTTGCGCTCGAAACGCGAAAGAGAACGGCTTATCGTTGGAAAGAGGCTCCTCGACGGCGCCGCATATCGGTCGCGTTTACATCGATAAGTGGTCGATCGCGGCGCGGTATTTGAATACCTGAAGCACGGAGCCATCGAGCGGGGGCCCGCGTCGCTCGCGTGTGCACTCGCTCGTCCTATCCGCCGCGCCGCGCTCGAAAGAAACTTCCTTTTCAATCGTGCTTCTTGCGCGGAAACCGGGAGCCTCGTGAAAGCGCGCGGAAAAAATCTCTCCGTATGAATACTGGCCGATCGTTCAACGTTCCGTGACATTTAATGACAGCTCCGACCGCCGAGAAGGCCGTCGCGCGGAAGGAGCATAAAAGGAACGCCGAGGAAATGTGTTCCAGAGGGATTTATTTTTTTAATTAAAGTACACGCGATTGTGGTTTATTGTACCAGCTTGAACAATGTATTATTCCCTTTGCGAGCGGAGCACTCTTCTCTATGGGATTGGAAGATTTTCTCTGGTATAACGTCGACCATCGTTTTTTCATGTCGTGTGTTACGGGACGATTGGAGGAAGATATTGAATTAGTTATTCTTCCAGTTAATGTTTCTCGTTGCGACGCTTGCTCAGTTTCTTCAACGCACCTATTCGCCGTAGAATATCGTCGAAAATTCGAATCCACCGAGTTGTCGATAAATGAAAAGCAAAAAGGTCTCGTTCTTTTTTCTAGGAAGGTAAAAAGGCCTCGATGGCTATCGAATTAAAAGGCCTCACGTTCGCAAGGGGTGGCGCAAATAAAAGCTCGCGGAGTCTCGTGGACCGAGGGTGGACGGAAATAAAAATAGCCCGGACAGAGCCAATAATTGGACTTCTAATCAATAGAACGTGATCGGTCAACCATGATGGACTGTTCAAAGGAAACGATGCAATTTATATAGATGCGCCCGCTATCTCGGGTCGCGCACGCTTATCCCGCTGGTTCATTCGCGCGACACACGCGCGTAGCCTCGGTCCACTTGGGCACAAAGAATTATTGGACTCCATTCCGCGTGCTGGTCACCGGCGGCATCTGTCCGTCTGTTTACTTCCATCCCCGCGCGTGACGCAACCCTTTACGCCGCTCGCCGTGTATCAATTCGACGATTCGCGTTGTTCGTGACATATCAAGATCATGGTCATTAGATGGAACCGCTTGCTCGTTTATCTGGGAATCGCTTGCGCTACACTGGTTGCGGTGAAAAATAGAAAATTGTGCTTCTACAATAGAAAATAGCGATAAAGATTAAAATCTAACTTTTATTTCCGTTTCATCTTCGAATTATTTATGGATCCGTTAGGCAGTAGTCATTACTATATTACAGATTACAATTACAAAAAGAAACTCTGCAATTACAAAAAGAGAGTTTCACGAGTACTCTATAATCGTCAGTGTCGAATTACTTAGCGTTCAATTATCAATTGTCGAATTATCAAGCGTCAGATTACCGAGGGTCGAATTACCAAACGTTAAATTATCATCCCGGAATTACCAGACGTTCAATTATCAAACGTCGTGTAATGAAGCGTTAAATTACCAAGCATCGAATTACCTTACGTTCAATTATCGAGCGCCAAATTACGTAGAACTATTCAAGGCTCTCCCTTACAACGCGAATCCGCGCGAAAGCACGAAAACCAACATTTTATCTCATGAACGTCCACGAGCTCCCATTAATTCCGAATCGAAGCGCGCCGATGGATGCCTTAAAATCTATATCGAAGTTCATCACTCCCTCGTCATAGATCGCCATAGATCGTTGCCAACCAGCGCAGCGAAAACTCCGGCCGATTCATCATCGGCGCTCCGGACGAAAAGCCAGTCGATCTGGGATTTTGAAAAGGGGCCCGGTCTCGGAAAATCCTCGCCATGGCGCCGCGCGCGGTATACATCGTTACCATTGTACGAAATATTTATGGCCGGCAGATACGCCGGCCCGTGGATTACGGCGTCGCGGATTTTCCGAGGCAAGAAGTCCGGCCGACCGCCTCCATTGTCGGGGATACGGCCGTGTTCCTCGTAAACGTCGCGCAATGGAAACGCGATGCATCCTTGATACCAAAGGGCCACTGACGCGGCAAGAATGCCGGGATACGACTCGCATTCAAGGGGGGATTTATGCAAAGGCATTACCCGGGCCCCGGAGACTTTTAATCTTGTCGCGATGAACGTTCCGCCGGGTCTGATTTATTTGTTGCCTCGCGCGCTTTAATGGCGACGGCGAATTCGCCCGATAACGAGGCATCGGTGAATGGTAAAATGGGAAACATTGATAGCATTAGGGATTCATTGGTAACTGCGTCATTGTTCTTCTGTAATTCAGCGTTGTTGTCTGTTGATCTTTGAGACGTTCGAATAAGGGGAACATTGTAGCATTGACTAGAGTTTAACGATTGTATCATTATTTTTTTGAAACTTAATATTGACAGTTAATACTAGGACTACCAAGCGTTTAAAAAATTGTAACAATAGATTATTTTCGGTTTCTTCAGGCATTCGTTATAGTACTCGAGTGAAACTATGTATTTTCAAGATCATTTCGAATGTTCAATGCTTAGAAGATATCAATAATAGCGAAACGAGAAAACCGAAACCAGCCATTTCGACTGTTACGTAGTTCTAGCGTTAGATTTGATGTATTTGACAACAGAAATTTTCACCTCTCATAACAGTCGAATTTCAGTATAAATAATTCTCGCTACACCTGACGAGACTCCCGACATAGAAAGCAACGTGATTCCTCATTACAATACCCAATCATTTCATTCTCCTTCCTCGCCGAACCGTGAATCCTGCAACAAACGATCGAAAACTGTGCCACGAGAGTAGAATTTCTTCGCCATTGCGCAATCGCCTTGATCCTCACCCGTATCAGTGTCTTAACAGACAGGCTCTACGAGCAACTGAATTAAAGAACAATTGAAATGCCATTCCTGTCAATACTCGCAACAACGAACAATTGGAACCGTCCGCGCTAGCCGTCCGCGTAGCGCGCTCTTATCGGAACGAACGCGTGGAAGCGCGTCGTCGCTTATTGCTAAAAGGGGCTCGAAGGTTACCAAGTTCTCAAATTGTCCTCATGAATATCCAGGTCGAAGCCCGCCGACAGTCCGCCGCGGTGCGGCGTGTTAGACACGGGTGAAGATTAAGGGGTAACACGCCGTGGAATTTTGCTAGCCGAATTTGAGCAGCTGCTACGTCATTAGAGGCGTTTCTGCCTAATTGTTTCAACGCCGTAACACTCGTACCCCCCCGCCACCTCCGGCCGTTTGACGCGGGTGCGCGCGGCGCACACATCCGCGCGTCCCCGTTTGAACAACGGTGGCACGTAAGGATCCCGCGTCTTGGTGGCCTCAGAAATTGCTGGCGTTCCGGGCCACCTCCGTCTCCCCTTTGATGACGTATTAATTGCTTCGACTTTGATACATCTCGCTCAACCGCGCCGTAATCACGTTTCTCTCATTGAATTTCGCCTCCGCGGAACCTGCCAAAGCCAGATTGAGCCGCGCGCACGGGTTTTGACGGGCTCCGATTGCGTTCCGACTCGCGCGCAATTTGACCCGAAAATTCCGACGGCTACCCCCCGGCTCACCTGTCTCCTCCCCCTCCCGCCGCGTTTTCGACAACGATTAATTTCCCCTCGTTCTTCTGGCGTCTTATTTTCACGATTGATGAACGATCGTTCGTACCGCTCCCGGAAGTTTTAGCGAACTGCTCCTGGCGATGCAGTTCCGTGTTTCTTCCGGTGTGTCTGGCATTCGAACACTTTCCCGGGCGATGGTAATCCTTTTCTCGTAGGATATCGTGTCAGACTTCTGAGAGTTTGGATGGAATCTGAGTAATATGGATGTTACTTATTCGAAATTGGAATTGTATGTTACTTTTCTGGGATTAATCATGCTTAAGAGATAACATGGGTATAGAATGAAATGTCGTTCTTTTTATGAATCACAGCGATTGATGTATTTTTATTTGTGGATATCAGAGTTCCACAGCAAAATTACTGTCGAGTATTATATAGTGTCTGGTATGTCCGAACGAGTCCGCGTGATTCGTCTTAATTGCCACGGTGTAATGTTAGATAGTCAGATGAAATGCGACGCTCTGCGTCATCGTAAACGTGGAAAGTATGAGTAAGCGTTTGACGGAATAATGTAATCAAATTAATAATCGCGCGTCAGTGCGTGGGAAAGAGTTTTCCTAGTTTCCAGCGTTTTCGAACTGCGTTATCTGAAAATCTTCGTCGTTATAGGATGCGCTGGATTCTTTTCGAAAGAATCACAGATCAACGGAAACTTCGCAAACTGTCTTTTCCGCTGACCAGTTTCCTTGTTTTTCCCGATCCGATCTTGATGCTCTGAACTTTACAAGACCCATAATCTGAAATCCGATGTGTTCACGCTCGAGCGGGCTTCCGAGTTCAACGATACACCTTATTCCGCCTCGATTGCGCAAGCAATTTCACGTTTCGGTCGTAGGCTCGATCGCCGGCGAGGGGACTCGAAGACTGACGCCAACCTCGCGGACCGTGACAGTATGAATAAACAGGAGGCGTGACGTAATGACACGGCCGTTCTGGGAGCATTACGCGCGACTTGTGCAATATCGTGGCCGCGCAACTCGCACTCCGCTGCGTTCTTATTACGCCTTCAAATTTAATGGCTGGGAAGAATGTTTCGGCGAGTGGGTAGGAATGACGCGAACCACCAAGAATCCTCCGGTTCGCCTATGGCTGCGTTTATCGCCGGGATTATCGAAAGGAAAATGAAGAATGCCGTCGTAAAACCTGACGCCCTTATATCGAATATTAAACCGCGAAATTTGCATTTATGAAATTCGACGTTCTCCGTTTCGCAAAGATTATTCCAAAGAAAATGAAGAACATCCTCGTGGAACCTTACACTTTTGTATCGAGTATTAACCCTTTGACTGTCACTCGAATTTCGGTGACACCATTATTTTACGTAAACTTCAACATTAATTTTCTTTGCACTCGGGAGGTGACTCTCAGTCACCACTTGATTTGACGCAGTAAAACTAGAAAATGTGATATTTAATGTTAAACTTTCTATAACGCCTCAATACGTGAAATATTGGAATAAAATAGCTTTGTTCCTTAATATACTTGTGTCTTCCCTTCGACTTAATTTCAAAGAATATCGTCTTCGCCTTGTCAAAAAATGTTAAATATTTCCAGTGAGAAATTTCCGAGTTATTAAGAAATCTGTTTCGACTACATAGGAGTTTCGATGAATACTTGCCAGTCAAATTGTCAAACTAACAAATTTACATTTACAGAATTTCACGTTTTATATTTAATATATTCTATGTAAATTAGATCAGAATAAACAATAAGGTCGAGCAAGAATGAATTCCATACATAAGAATAAGTATATTAACCGTTGAAGCGTCTGTTCACGACTCGCCGCATCCACTGCTCGTTCCCAATCGATGTCCACGCGCGACTCCTGATTCCTCGACATATCCCATAGATCAATAACCGCATAAACGGTCCGCCACAGCCGAAGCCTCAACTCATCCGTGTTAATAAAAATCCTCCAAGGTCCATTCGCTTTTCCACGTTCTCCCAGGCACAAAAGTTCATCAGTAACCGCGGAAAGTGCTTTCACCGAGGAAGAGGTCTCCGCCGGAGGCTTCGAATTTCGCGAGATGCAATTTTTGTCGCGGCCGCCGCACGCCGGCGAAGATTTACGAGCAAGAAACGCTTGAATAGCGTCGCGCGGACGGCGGACAGAAGAAGCTAGAAGCCATTGTTCCGAGTTTTCTAATAGATGACAGTCACCGCGGCGAAACACCTGGCCGCCGCTGAGAAGCGCAGCGGCGCCGGTAATCCGTTTCGCGGCGGCCACGCGATTGTCCGCGATAATTCGGCGAGTCTCGCGCGATTAAAGCGAGCCCGATGGGCGATCGATGCGCTCGCTCCTCCCCCCGCCGGTGGCTAGAAAAATTGGTATAAAACGGTCGGCGAAGAGGGTGAGAAACGCGGTGCAACGGTCGAACGGTGTAACGAAGCGAAAGCATTTTGCTGCAACGTTTATTTCGTCCAATTACATTTGGCAGCTGTACCGAAACTCAGCGGCGCGACCCGGCCGGATTCCGTCGGCTTGTTTATGGACTTCCATATATCAGCCTTACGAGCACTTAACAGAAAGAAATGGCCGCAATCTTTCGTCTCTAATTCAGTCACTTAACCGCCGGTTATATCCGCCCTGGCCGGCGACCGCGCGCGGCCCGTTTCCGCGTGGAGATTTCGCGCGGCGCGAGGCGGCGCGGCTGATAAAAGCGCCGGCCGATGGCCAAATTCATTTTCTGCAACGACCGCCTACACCGCCCGAATTCGCGCGAATTATTTTTAATCCCGTTGTCCCGCGGATTTTCGTTATTTCGGCCGGATTTCCCGTTCCTTTGGGAATTAATCATCTACGGCCGTTTTTCCGCCGGTGGCGTCGCGCGGAATTGGTTATCGGAGCGTTGCTCGATTTAATCTGTGACGCCTCCGATATCTACTGGCTTTTGTAACTAGTTCTTTGTTCTTCGTATCGCGCGTTTTCCACTTGCGTCTTTATTGTCGGCGCTGAATTAATCGAACGTTCGTATTGTTACGTGCTCCGTGAATTATTCATACGTGTAAATCCTGTTCTCAAAATATATCTAGTCACTTGTCAGCAATGGCAACGACACGTTTACGTAACTATTCTATTGTATAATGTAAATTATACAGTGGAACAATCGCTGATAATCGGACTGATCTAATTATAGTCAATCTGAATTTAAAGGACATGCGCGAGATAGCGTTTTATAATATTCATAGAAAGGAGCGGAAAGGTGAAATGAACAATAAAAGCGAAATGAAGGTACGCGACAGGCGACGGAGCCTTTCACAGTCGCTTCACGCCCGCGCGAAATCGATTCCGCGATCGTTCCGATCTCGCGCGCCCGCTCTCTTTTGTCCGGGGGTATTAACGCGGCTCCCCGACAAATTCTACAGGGTCATTACCGATTAAGCGTGCGCAAATAGTCAAGTAATTCGGCCGGCCGATCAAATGCCCTAATCCAATAACTCGAGCCAGTCGTGTATACGAAAATGCATCGGCCGTTGCGCGGACTTGTCAACCGAATTACCACCGAACGTTGCGCGTCCCGGAATTGCCGGCCCGGGAACGGGAGTGTTCGGCCGGCCCGACAAAAGATCGAATTAACGGGCGTGCCCGGCGCGAATTACCGTGTCGAGGGGATACGGCGCGAGGGTCGAATCATTTTCGGCCTGACCGACGTTATCACCGCAAGTCAAACTCTCCTCCGGCCGCCGATCGGCCGGCTTTCCGGTCCCCTGAGTCGAAAACAACCGGCAAGTGTCCTGCGATTGGGGAATTTCGCTGGGGACTGTTTAGCGCGTTGCTCGTGGCGCACGATCAGAGCGGGGGATGCTTTGTCGGGGCTGGAAGATGGGGTGAGACTCTTTTTGCTAGGTATTGTTCTGGGAAAGGTGGTCTGGGCATTGAAATCTGTTGCATTGTGCGTGAGCCAGACGTTGACGGGTTTGTGATTGAGCAGTGGGAGTGATAGTGAATGTTAACTAGTACTATCAGTAGTTTTAAGAAATTGTTAGTCGGGTTGAAATTAAAATTATGAATTGTAGAGATGCTGTAAGTAGTTCAGATTTAAGAGATTAAAGTTACGAATAGTTGAAGTTTTGAATTGTAGAGAGTAAAATCAAATGTTTGAAATTAGAAATGGTAAACGTTAAAGTTATAAATGCTAGTTTTAAAGCGCTGCTGTTAAAGAAGGATTCATTTACGATTAATTTTATGAAGACTCTAGTACAATACAGTTCTCGTTAAATTCTCTTCTCCTTACAAAGCGCGCCTATTCATATCGAAGACAACGGTTCCCCTCGGACTTTTCATTACTCCCGCGATCACTCGAGCCGCCCTTCGGCGAGAAGAACCAATTCCCCGTTCGCACCCTCTGTTTTCACGCACCAGTCACCGTTGACCAGGTTCAAAGGCGTCGAACGCCCCGCCGCTGTCGGCGCCGAGAACGCAATCCCCGAAAGCGAATTTAATATACTCCGAATCGAAACACGCAGCGTTTCCCTTTCTCGGTGGGGGATTGGAATATTCCATGAAAATCGGGAATATTTCAAGCGGCTGCAACTCTGAAAGGCTCTCAGCTCTGCCCCGGCAGCCAATAGCACGGGGCGGCTAGGCGAACACAGGAAACTTCGATTTCGGCGTCACCAAGATTCTCGCGGGTTCGTCGCCACGATATATCGAACTCGTAAATTAAACTTTTAAAGTGGAACCTAAACTTTTCAAAACCAGCGGCAATCAATATTGCTGAGCTGCAGACAGTAGCGGAGACGTCAATCGCAGCCCCTAGTCCTAAAGGCCGTCAATTCCCTTATCCTGCCACTTGAAACCTACTTCGACCTTAGAAGTACCGAACGAATCAAACTCAGCTACCTCTAAATTCATCTGCAATTATTCAAAACCCTCCAGACGCTCCTCCACTGAATTACAAAAGAAACCGACGCACTACTACACAAACTGAATGACAAATCAATTGAAATATCAATAAACACCGCGGAGTCTCCGCAGAAAAAGAAGAGAACCCGATGCGACTGTTCGTTGGTTCTAATAATATTAACACTCCATCGACCCCGCTACATCTTACCAACCCCTTAAAGAGGCGATTCGCAGGGAGCGTCGAAATAGGGGCGAGAGATCGAGAGAAATCGGCGGGGGCGAGAAAGCCGAACGGCGGCCGCGACTTCCTGAAGAAGTAATTTCTGTCGCCTCGAAAATCAGTTTCGCCGGACGTCCGTAAATTGCCGGATGCCGGCCGCCATCTCTGATGGGATTCCACCCTCGCCCCCGTCCTCCGCCCCCAACCCCCGCCTTGAACCCGCTGCCAAGGGCTTGATCTTTCCTAGACGCTTCTTCTGCTAGCTGTCCCTTCTACCCTCGAGCGGCTCGATTCTCACCCTCTCGATCCGCCCCTAAACGACGTGGCCTCGGGAGAAGAGGGTCGCCGCCGTGGAAAAACCCGTCCGAGCAATTTGAGCGTCCCCGGTCACGTTCCGGCGATCGGGAAACGACGCGGCGGCTCCACGCGGATCTCCGTCCGCGATTCCGCGGAACTGCGACCGGCGGCGACGGAGAAAAATGAAACGCGACGCGACTCCCGCCATCGATAACGCTGGATCACGTTAATCCGACGAACCCAAGCGAGAGAATCTATCAATTTGCTACGGCGACCGGTCGTCCGACGTGATTGATCGCGCAGCTGGCTTAGAGACGGCGCGACATTATTACCGGGGAAGTATTGACGGTCGCCGCGAAATTTTCGGAGGCTTCTGGGATCTATGGATATTTTTTTTGAGCTGATTTCTTTGGTTGCTGTTGCTGAGATATCTGGGGAAGTATTATATTGTGTGTTAGGTACCCTTTGCACTCGAAAGTGTTTTACTGGAAATATTCAGCACTCTTTGGTAAAATATAGACGATGCTTGTTGCGACTAATTTTACTTTGATATTTCACATAGCGACGCGTTATGCGAAGTTTATTAAACATTAAACTTTGTAATTTTAACGAAAATAAATATGCGAAAGGGAATATATAGGATAGTTAAACAGGCTGAGCAATATTTAGTGTATCATTGAGAAGAATTGAAGATACGGATGTCTGACAATTTAAATGAGATAGATCGGAATCGTCCTATGCTTTGGTTTCCATGTTTGTTAATACGTTGCGTTATCGTGTCGAATTGGTAATGAGGATTTTGGACAAGGTTTAGTAAACATGGATATTCAGTCCTTAATGAGTGTTAACCCTTTGCGGTCCGAAGTGCTCTTGGTTCACTTTGAGGTTCACGTCGATGTTCGTTCGTTCAATTACGGCTTAATACGACGCTCTATTTATTTATTCGAGAATAGTTGGGAGTCATTGAAATGTTACCTTTAAATGGTACAGTTGTGATACAAATAAATATAGAAAAAATTGTTAAAAGTTAAAGTTTAAAGAAAACCGTCGAGGAAGGTTGAATTTGTTTTTCCTTTGATCGGTTGTTATGCTTCAAGGTAAACGTATACGTAAATAAGAAGTATAGAAATCGTTTTATTTCTGTGTGTTTCTAGTGAATCATTATTAACAAAGTTTCGTTCTACCGAAACTCTAAAACAGTTTTCGTGCTCCGACGCGATGCCGAAACGTTTGCTTACAGCTCACGAACGCTTGTTAACACTATTTCTATAAAATCGGCAACAAACAGTTTCCGGATAAAACGTTGAATAATAGCGAGAGGAATTCGCGTGAATTTTAATAGCTCGGGAATTGACCGTTAGGCTTCATTGTAAATTTGCAACAACGTACCGCGCCGGGATTATCGATCGTTTGCGCGCGGCTCTGAATAAACTATGAACCTGTATATGCAAATTCATATTTTAACAGGTTAATTTAAACGGAGCAGACGCAGAGCAGAATTTCATTCCGAATGGTTTTATTAGATACGCAATGATTGATACGTAGTTTAATTACCGCGTACCATGCAAATATCATATCAACGTAAATCAAATCCGTCATTTTAGATTTTTTGATTATCCAATATACCGAATGGTCACCTGAATATTTCCGAGAAAGAATTTAGTTCGAACCGAGATACTCATTCTCCCAATTTCACTAATTCCCATAATAAATTTTCCATTCCTGTCGAGGTTTCCAAAAATTACTATCGTATTCTCCAAAAATTGCATTCTTCTATTAATTAACACGTTGAATGCCATGGGGTCACCGGTGACCCCAAGCAAATCGAATTACTATAATTCACTCAATTAAACGTTGATTATTCGCAAACATTTCTATATTATGTATAACGCTGCCCATTGTGACATTCAGTTTGATGAACGTGCAGTCCAATTTAGTCAAATGATTTAATATTGTATTTTTCCATTCTGTGTACTTCGCTCTATGAAATCGTGCAGCGTTCAACATGTTAAAACATATATTCTATCACCCACCGTTACGATCACACATATTTCTAATAGTATAAATAAATCACAAAGTAGGTAGCAATGCAACAACAGCAATGATTACTGAATCAAGATCACTCGAAATTCGTAGTTAAAAGGTGAAACGTACGGAAGTGGAAAAGTCCTGTCCTCTTTTTGCCACTCCGACAAAAGACTCGCGTGCGCCGAGTGGATTTTCCAGATTCTCGGGCGAAAAGCCCGCCAGTCGGCGTACGTTTCCCGGCGACTATCGACGAGAGATAAAAAGGCAAGAAGTAAAGGCGCGGTCGCACGAGCGACTCTAACGAGGAAAGGGCAGCTCCGCGCTGCTCCCGGGGATCGAAACGGGAACGGTGTTCGCGGTTCCTCCGGTAATTTGCCGGTCGGAACTTTTTTGCATCCGTCGGATTGGTTAAAGTTTCGCCGTTCGAACGGTTCCGGTGCCTGGCCGAGGTAGATGTAACGACACTTGGTAAACGTCGTTCGGGAAGCTGTCCGGACTCTCTGACCGAGCCCGCTTGTTCGTTAGATCGACTCGCAACCGTGTACTTTTCGAAACTCGTAATTTCTGCTTTGATATCTCTCGGAGCGTCATCGGATGGCTAAGTTCCCGGGAATTTGTAATTTCAGTCATTAATTCGCCGGCCAAATATTATTCCCCGGAAGTTTATTTCGCGGAGTGAATGTTTTATCGAGGTTATAATAACCTGTACGCAACATTGTACTTCATTAGCCCGTCTACCGAGCGTCGCATGCGTGCGACGCGTCGATTCTGTTCCCCGAGCCCGTTCGCGCACATGCGAAACTCGCTGGAAAATGTACTCTCGGCTCCCGTATCCTGTATTTCGCTTATAAAATGAAATTCTACGGTGAAAATTGAAAAATCAAACCATCATTCAAATATTTCCGCAGCGTTGTATCCGGCGTTTCAAAAGATTCTTTTTGTCCTATTTTCGTTCGGTTTCATTGTCTACGTGCACGGGTATCTGTATCAAGCGGAACGGTTCGTTTATTAAAACCGTTGAGAGTATAATATTCCAAAATGCTGCTGCCGTTGCTGCTCCTACTGCTGATGATGATGATGATGATGATAACGATGGCAATCTTTCGAGACTCGAAGAAAGGAGGAAGAAATTCCGCCAGGCTTTCCCAGTTACGAGCGAAGCGTCCACGGCCGGCTGGCTGGTTAGAGGCTGACGACATCTACTCACGTTACACAGGGCAAAACGTTCCGCGCGGAAAGTACCGATTAGGATCCATTAGCATCGCCGTCCCGGCCGAGAAATTCCCGCGGCTCTAGCGAGAAAGCATGCGCGCGGAAAATACGAGCGAGCCGCATGCGTCCAGATGACTCCGATGATTAATCGCCGCGTTCGATGCACTTTCTCTTGCCGACGATGAATTCGATCAATCGAGAACCCCGCGCTGAACACTTTGTTACTCTTATGGTTGTCGGAACTGTCTTCGGTTTAAACGAACATTCTCTCCATTTAATTTACAACTAGAATCATTATTGTGGTATTAATGGTAAATATGTTTTATTTAAAAAGTAACATAGGAATAGATTGAATAGAATACAAATAAATGGAAACGATATAGCTCGCAGTGTACGGGTCTTTTCTCTTCTCAGGTCAACGCAACTCTCTCCAAAATCTCTCGCCATTTCAGTGAAACTATAGAACTTAATATTTAATATTGAACTGTATATAATGCATCGGTGTGTGAAATATTGGGGTAAAATAGCTTTGCTTCACAATTTACTTGTGATTTCTCGTTGAGTTAGTTTCAAAAAATATCTTCTTTGTCTAGTTGGAAAATATTAAGTATTGCTGACGAAATACTTCCGATTGCAAAGAGTTAAAAACCATTCTCTCCATCACAAGCATTCTTCTTACTCGCACTTCCAACAAATTCTCAAACACACCCACTCTACCACCACGCACTCATCCTCGCTTACGCATCCTTCGGAAAAACTCACCAACCCTTGCGCCTGGTCTCCACGAGTCCCTTTCTCTTGTGGCCCTTAGAACACTCGCTGTCCCACTGTCTTAAAACTACGATACTACAATACTAACAACTAAAACAACCTAATCATTCCATCGAAATATCAAGCTCCCAGAATCCTCGTCCTAAATTCACTCAACCACCTTAATTCATTCAAATATAAAAATTCATCGAATAACGTCGATAAATAACATTGAAAAAAACAATTTTGTACGTATTTAAATCATAAATTTAATCAAATTTAGGAGGGTTTATTTTATTAAATAGAAATTTAAGTTGTACTATGCTTTAATTTCATTTAAATACATTAATAAATATAAAATTATATATAAATAAGCTAAATATAATAAGCTAATAGGTTCATACCCTAAAATAGAATTATTCTTTTATTAATTATTCTATATATTCTCTTATCCCAAGGATTCCTCGAAGATTCAAAAACTCGAGCCAGCTTTGTCCATATCATAAACTCGCTCGCGCCTAATATCCGGGACAGAGGAAGCCTCGTCGGTTTCCCCTCGCTTTACTACATTATTACTGTAATTATCATCGTAACTAGTATTTTTTAATATAAAACACAAGCAACGTCGATCTCCTAGTTCAACAGAATCAAACTCACACGTACAACTCTCCACATCCTACGCAGAGCGAAATATTCCACTCGCAAAGAGTCAACCCCATACACTTTCCCTCCACTCAATTTTTCCAGAAAGTTGCCCTCCATTGAAACTCCTCCAAACAGAAAACCCCGTGCACACGAAGAACCGGCAATAAACGAGTACCCTACAATCAAAAGCGACCGTACCGAAAGCTACAAAGCGCGAACATAAAATCCCCTCTCGAACAGCCACCCCTCGTCGCCTTATCATGCCTCGACTTCAAATTACACTGGAGGCAAGAACTCCGCGCGAAGCCAGTTCAACGAATAAAAATTGTTCCCGCGGGAACTTCCGCATTCCCGTGTGTCTATCAGCTGGGATATTCGCCTTTCGAGTTCCGCGAGGAATCTCGGCCTCTCACGAGCCGCAAACTCGACGAGACAGTAGTTTCGGGAACTCTCAGCCTCTTCATCGCGTTTTCCGCGCGTTTGGAGGCCGCGTCGAATCGACGGATCGCCGTTTCACGCGTCGGGGAGGGCTCCGTCGAGCCGGCAGCCGCGTTTCGTCGAAGGAACGAGGGAAAAGGCGAGGAAAGAGGGAACGCCTCGGGCGTAATTCGATTATCCGCACGAAAAGTACGAGGCCCTGTTATATGAGGCGGTAATTCGAGGCGATTCCCTTCGCCCTCTCTCTCGCTCTCCGGTTCTACGGCTGTCTTCCGTTCCGCCACGTTCGAGGCAATTCTCGGTGTAATTTAATCGGCTGTTGATAGGCGACAATGGCGGCCGTAATCTAAAATTGCTCCTCGAGGGGCTCGCGTCACCCTTCGCGGGCCTTTATTAGCGCCCCGCCGTTCCGGGGCTCCCTTTCGCGTGTCTTCCTCGCGTTCGCTCTCTGGATTAGAATATTCGATAAAAGATGGACGACTGCGGGTGACTCGCGTAGACTCGAAATCGGATTCGAGGGAGCCTTCTTCGGGAAATTGTGTTAGGTGTCTGGTTGCCTCGCCTTTGTGTCGTGAATCATAGGATTTTGTATCGCAGATTTTGTAGTCTGGAATATTCATGGCAGCTGTGATCGTAATAAAAGAATAATTCTAACTAATAATTACTGAATGATATTGTAATTTTCATTCTATTCGTAATAATCCTAGACCATCCGATAGTAGTTTGAAAGAAAGTAAGCATTGAAGTGTTCGAAGAAGTTCGCAAGTTTCCCCATTCTGTCGCTGGAGGCTCCGAAGACAGGAAGTGGGTTTCCATATCGCTCCGCCTGAATTTTAATCGGGCCGGGGCCCGACACAATCGGGAATACCTTCCCGCCGAGGAACACGTATCCTCGGCCGTGCGTTATTCACGAGATGCAGCGAAGTTAACGAGCGAGCTCGACGTAACCCGGCTGTAGAGGATCTCTTAGCAGGGATTTACAAGGATGTTGATGTAACCTGGGCGCAGGTACGGCTCGGGTATACCTTGCCTTAAATAATCATACGATCGAGGTCGACGCCGTTAGCCAAAGCGTCGAATCCCGCGAACTGCGCTCTGAATAATTCCATTCATCCATTAGACCTGCATAGACTCCTTAAGGTGACGCTCGAGCTTCGTCAAAACGCTTTAACGCTGCAGCTATCGCCGATTAAACCTCGTCCAATCGAGTTCCGGGTAGTTTCTGTTTGGTTTTGCGCTCTTCGGAGTTCGGTCGCAGTAGAATTCCGCTATTTTCCTGTCCTCTAACTTTCGTTTTACAATATTATTAGTCCTTTACTCGGCTGTACTCGTCTTCGAGCTTCCCGGGCTTCAAACGTCAATTACAACTCGCTACTTTGCTAGTCCTCGAACTTTTCCATCTTTTATTGTTAATCCTCCGTAAATTGCTCGTGCTTCCAAGATAAAACAGTATCATATCCATTCCCAAGGCTCACATATCAATCATAACTCTCGTAAAAATAGCTGTTCCCGATCCCCTAACCCTTGACTCCCAATTAACTCATCAAATCCGATCAGGAGCGTCAGTCCACTCTCGTTGAAGCAATTCTCCTCGGTTTCTTGGCTGTCGTCGGTAGTAAAGTTTCAGATGGAAGCGGTCGCGATGATGACGAAGTGTCGTCGGGTTCGTTGAGCGTTGCGGTGCGGTTCGGCCAGGTGAACGTGGCGCGTCTTGAACTCGATTAAAGGAACTGTCGCCGGGCTCGTAAAAGCTGCGCCCGCGTCGCCCGGAAAGATCCATGGCGCGTGTTCTCACATATAAGCTTTCGAGTACGCTGGTAATCTGGTCCGAGAGATACGGAACGTCATCCTATCGTGCATCACGGCATGGCTGCATGCCCGAAGTAAGCCTATTAGCGCGCGGGCTTATTAGAGGATGCCATCTGACCTAAATTCCGCGTTCCTATTGGCCAGAGGCGCAGCGACGCGCGGATAGACTTAATACGAATTTATGATAACGCTTCGGGGCTCGCAGCGCTCTGCTATGCCCGATAATCTTCCGCGGTAATGGCGAACGCGCTGCCTGAATGATTCTTGCCGCGAGCCCTTGTCTGCCTTGCGGCCTGATGGCCTGAAATCTGTCCCAGTCTTGCAACGTGGCCACGGAACGCTCGCTGGATGCTCGGCGAATTACCTGTGGTAGATATTTTCTGATACTGTATTTATTATAAATTTAAATACCAATGAATCTGCAGTGGCAAACGGAAGCTACTAATAAATGTATAGTAATACATCCGTAGCAACATATCCGTAACACTGATAAATCTGTAATCATAAATCTAAATAATGATTAGAGTCTAGTTCCCAAACTGAACGAATCCTAATTATTCATCAAAATTCAACTGTTTTCCCAATGCAACGCTGTAGTTTCCAATACTGTTATTCCCATGCACTTTTCAAAGTGACATTCACCCTTGAATTCTTCCCATCAGTCCCAAACATATCAATCGATCGATTCCTCCCTGATCCAACCACCAATCACAGCACTTAACCGTTTGGCTGCTGACGGACTTTTTCGGTCATATGCCAAAACTGCGGCACTAATTGCGTGTATGGGAAAAAATGGAAAACACTTTTCATACGACAAACTCACATTGCATTGCAACGACAAAAATTTTTAAAAATATCACATATTTACTTAAATTCGTTTTAATTCATTTTCTTGGCATAACGAAAGAGCGCTATCGCGCTCTTCGCAATTTCAGCAGGAATTTTGTCAGCAGTCAAACGGTTAAACACTTGCGTCTCAAATTAAACTCAACGCTTAAATCCAAAGAACAATCTCCCAGAAAATAAGCGTTTGCTACTATCCGCACGTCTACCCTCTTCATCCCGTGATTATCAGAAATGATTCTACATCGGAATTCCGCTCGTCCAGGAACGATTCCACGAGGAATTATCTTTCCTGGAAGTCGCACTTATTTTTACTTTAACCGTTTCCGCCGACTATTTACTCTGGCGCACGATATCAGACATGGAGTCCCAAGCCAACAATCTCCGCGCCGCGTATGTACGCGCCGACCTATCCTTTCCTAGCCGCCTGGATGTTTCGACACCGAGAGATATTTGAATCCCGTGCGCCGGCGATGCGATACGATACGATACGATACGATACGATACGATACGATACGATACGATACGATACGGCACGATACGAAGCGAACCGAGGAGAGCTCTGATCCCGTTAAATGGGACACGCGCGTGCACGCGGAGCGTTTCACCCCGGCGGAAGCTCTTTATTACCGTCGATGATCGATCGCTCGCTGCTTTCTACCTTAATTGATGTTACCTCGAGCCGCGTTCCGTTTGCTTTCTCCCTTTCGCCGTTTTCGGCATCAAAGTGACCCTTCGATCCGTCCGGCGCGGCGTTTAATGGACCGCCGTCTCTTGGCCCGTGATTCCGACCATTTCGGGGACTTCATCGTCGCGATCGGCCCTCCGATGACGTAATCTTCACCGTGACGGCCCCCTTCCCTCGTCGCGTAACTGTTACCGACGTTCGGAATTCGGTCAATGTGAACGCTATCATTGATGATTATGCGTTCGAGGAATCGGGGAAACTGGTGACGAAAGTATCGCGGCGAAGTGGGGTGTACGGTGGAAGGGATAGAATTGGTTAACCGTTTGCGCTCGAATAATGGCGACTCCGAGCTTTTATATTTGAATTCGAAAGATGCAAATGAATAATTTAATTGTTCAAATAACGAGAGGTAGATACGTGGTTTTCGTTTTTTCTTGTGTTTAAGACTTCGATACGTAATTCAATGTTTTCGTGGACAAGTTCTCATAAGTTTCGAAAAGTCCCGACCGCAAAGAGTTAAATGAGAAACATTGTAGAGAGGTATGGTAGTGGAAAGTAGCAAATGTAACAAAAGTGGAAGAAGGTTAATGTAGGAAAGTGTAGAGAAGTAGAGTAGTCGAGAAAAGTAAATCTAAACAAATATAACGAAGTAGAGGACGTCAAACGTATTAAATCCAAAGAAGTCTAACGAAGTGCAGTAGAATGCAACAGAAATTGCATTAACATAAGATACTTTCAGTTTCAACTTCGACGATCGATCTACAGAACAATCAAATTTAAATGATAGTAAATGAAAATTTATATTTAACCCTTTGCAGGCGGATGTCGGCATTTCTATAAGATGAAATATTCATATCTGGAAGACTAACTCGCGAACAAACGATTTAATTAAACAGGAAGAGGTCAGACCGTAGTTTCCTCTTCTATCAATTAATCAATTGATCTGTAATTTAGCTTTATATGTTGAAGGTTTTGCATGTTTCGAAGAATTTTCGTCCGCAAAGGGTTAAATCAGTTTCTCGCAGAAATAAGATTTGACGCAGAAAAATTTTGAGTATAATATTTAATGTTAAACTTCGAGTGATGCATTAATATGTGAAATATTTAAAAAAACAGCCTCTTTCTTCAATTTATGTACGATTTCTGAAGCCAGTTTCAAGAAGTGTTAACTACATTTCATCGGAAAGTGTTAGGTACTTTTGGCAGAAAACACTCGGAGTGCAAAGGGTTAATTGCCCCGCAAGTGAGTTTCCCTCGATAACATTAACGCAGACGGTCGTCGCGTTTCCTCGTTATTCCGCGATCGCGGGACCGTGGAATATTCGTCGCGGCATCGATCCGCTAGGTCAGTTTCCTCGGGACTCAGACGTGTTCCCAGCGTCAGCGCTGGGTCTGCAGGTACGGACGTTTTTTCGTATAATGAGGATCAACTCCTTGTAGACGACGAGATAGCGTCCCTTTCTCTCGGGTCGCACAAAGCGACGGATTGCTCCACTCGGCATAAATCTGACGGCATTTTTACGATTACCGATAATCCCGAGTGTCCCAAAGAACCGGGTAAAAGGGATCCGCTTTAAAAACGATGAAAAAGAATCCTGTTCCCGTGTCGCTGGGAGCTTCGCAGGAATGCGCCCTTTCAGCCGTCCTCCAAAGCGCTCCTTTCATCCTTAATCCCGTTGCGTAGGTGGAATTAACGTCTCTGATATACCTTCGAGATCACAGGCTTCAGCGGCAACTCCCGGAGGCCCTGGCCCGCGGATCGCACGGCTATCCGACGCTGCTCGGGCCCCTTGCAAAATCTAAATCACCTGCGCACGATTAATTACATGTTTCTTAATCGACTCTTTCAAGCTTTCAACTGTTACCTTCCACTCCGCTCTCCAAATGAAACGCAATTTAACTCTTTTCAAGGGTACACCGTTGCTTTCGCGAACTTAACACTTGGTCAAATTGGAAGTGTCCGAGACAGCTGCGGCTAAAGCGACTCGGGATCTCGTATCGATACGAACGAACCTTAAGCATACTCGAATTTACGGCTGTTTATCGTTGCAGATACTCCAGCGTTCGAAGTAAGATCAATCGAGCACCGAAGTAGATTCATTGCGTCAACAGTTTAAAATGTTGTAATGATTTGTATCGTGGAACTTCTTTTTGTACTTGATTCCCTAGCGAAACGTCAGTTAATTGGAAATACCGTGCACGGTTTATCGATTGGCCCACCGGAACTTCCGGAGGGTCGTTGGTCAATGGTTTACAGTGTAAAATCTCGTCGACGACGACGCGTTAATTGCTCGCGCATAATGCATCGACGTTGTTACACCTGCGCGAACGCACCTAGGAAACTGTAATCCCGTTCGTTAAGGTGGATCCGCAGTTGTTAGTGAACGTCGATCTTAAAACTTGTTACCGTGCTGTCCGGCGTAAGCCGATGGAGTTTCCGAACTTTCAGCGCCGCGCCTCCCTTAAGCCCCGCCGCCCTATTTACGGAATTCATGGTAATTCACACCTTTAGCGCGATAATGCTCGCTATCAGCCACTAATCGAAGATAAACGTTTCCATTAATTACCGACGCGACGAATAGCGGTATAATCATCCCTCTGCCATCTTGTACATTAGTAACCATATTCCCGTAATTATCTCCGACAAACTAACGATAATTAGAGACAAACCAAAAACGCGTCGATCACAAATTAACCCTCTGTAGGCTTATGTAACTTCGAAGTCACATATTAGTATATTGGCATCTCGTTGATTTATTTCGTTGTGCAGTCAAAGTGGTGAAATTGAGTAATCAGTTAACTTAGGCTTTTAAGTTTAATGTCGTTGTAATTTGAAAGTTAGAAGATATATTCGTTTGATGAAAGTATCGAAGCTATCGAATAATTAATAATAATTTTGTACTGCATAGGTTTTGTTATAAGTATGTACAAAAATTGTGCCCACAGAGGGTTAAATCATCTCCACTCTATAGTCGCATTTTCAAGTCAATATCAACCATACAGAAGCAATCAATACTCCATTTCACAATTCCACCCGAAACCTCCGTCGCTGTATCTTCATCAAAGTATCTTCAAGAATCCGAACACCGAAATTTCCCGTCCATCGCGATGAAAACCTGAAAATCTCCGCCGATCGAATCTCCTCGGAATCGCCAGAGATTCGATCTTCCAGCCGACATTCACGGCCGACTTCGCGTGCGCGTAGGTCGTTCGCGGCTCCGCCGAAACGTCGGCGGCGTTCCCGAGCCCGGAAACCGCGGGAGCCTCGAGCGGTTCCGGGCGGACGATCGGGAGTCGCCGTTCGAAATCTACATCCATAATCGCCGGTATGAAATTCAAATTGGACCTTTTGTGCCGGGTCTGGCGCGAACTTGCCGCGAACTTTTCCCCTGAAAGGGAACGCCGCGGAAAGTATGCGGCCGGCGGTACACTTCGCGGGCCGCATTCACCGCCGCGAACTCCGAATACTTGGGATACTTGAGCCACTTCTTGCGCATCCCCCCCGGGGGGATTATATAACGTCGGGCCGAACCGGGCCAGCGCGACGCGACGTCGATTTACAGTGCTTTTAGTCACGCTGCCAGCCGAACTCGGACAAAGGGATCAGTCCCGGCCGAAGATCGGGATGCGATCTTAATTGCATTAGTTGGAACGATTTTCGGCGCCGGGCTCTCTCCGCGGGATTTTCGCTTTTCGGCGTCTTCGTCCGACGAGTGGGTCGAAAACGCGGGGGATGGGTTATTGATCCCAGATCCGCGAGATTAACTTTGATTTAATCCTTTGTGAAAAGTTGGTTAGCGAGCAAGTGGATTCGCTCGGAGGAGGATCACGCTGGGTCCGGAATTTCTATTATTCTCCTCTAATGGCATTATCTTTCGCCGATTAGAGATAATGTTGTTGGAGTCACTGATAATGTGACATTCGCGAAGTTTCGTTTTATAGAATCGCGGAATTGTTATGGGTTTTTGCTGTTTCCTGGGGGAAATTGAGAGTTGGAGCTAACGTTTGAGTTTTTGAGAAGGAATTGTCGTTTAAATGTAATGTAAACGTTGAGAGATTACTAGATTGAAATGTTGATTTCTTCTAATGGCATTATTTACCGATTAGAAATAATACTGTTGGATTTATTGATAATATGAAATTAACGAAGTTTCGTTTTATGGAATATTGGAATTGTTGTAGATTTTTGTTGTTTACTGGGAGAAATTGAGAATTGGAGCTAACGTTTGAGTTTTTGAAAAGGAATTGTCAGTTAGATACAAGGCGATCGTTGAGAGGTTACTAGATCGAAATGTCAATTTCTTCTAATGGCATTATTTTTACTGATTAGAGATACTATTGTTGGATTCATTCATGATACGAAATTAACGAAGTTTCGTTTCATGGAATTTTGGAATTGTTACAGATTTTTGTTTACTGTAAGAAATTGAGAATTGTAGCTGACGTTTGAGTTCTTGAAAATGAATTGTCATTTAGATATAAGGCAAACGTTGATCACTAAAGTTGAAGTGTTTACCCTTTGCACTCCATAGGCTCGATTTCGCACAGAAAAATTTAGTATAATATTTAATGTTAAGTTTCGTGTGATGTTCATTAATATGTGAAGTATTAAAATAAAACAGCCTCTTCAATTTATATACGATTCGTGAAGCCAGTTTCAAGAAATGTTAATTACATCCCATCGGAAAGTGTCGGGTATTTCCGGTAGAAAACTCTCGGAGTGCAAAGGGTTAACTCCGACACAGTTGAATTCCTTCAATTCTTTGCTTCGCGCGACAGTTTATCAACGATCTTAATTTGATTACAGCCTGATTCACCGGGACACTAGGCCGGAGCCACTGATAAGGTGTTCGACGTTAAGGGAAGCAACGAGGCTGCCGTCCGCTCCGGACCACCGGAGCGAGGCGCGTCTGAGAACCGACCCGAAGGTGTTGGTGTTCGTGGAAACGCTGTACTCGATGCTCGGCAAAAACATCGCGGAACTGCTCGTCTCTAATCGAATCAAGTGAGTACAGACAAGCCGCAGATACCGTGCATTCAGGCTGCGGGCATTTCCGCGGCCGCGATAAGAGTTATCGTTTGTGGCACGCCTTCGCGCGGAAATTCGTAGATCACAGGAATTTCGTAATGATAAATATTTTGCTGTAACGTAAACAAGTTCAACTGCGCTCTGTATATTTCGCTATTAGTTTCTTGAAACAGAGAAAAAGGATTTCAACTGAAGAACCTTTGAAGTCGAATCTACCTAGAATCGACAGTTATAATCGAGACATTTAATTATGTGAACAGTAATGATGCATAGTTACTATTTAAAACGTTGACAATTAATGTAACATCCTATTGAAAAGAATTATTTTTAATAGCTAGGATTTCTATAAGTTCTTCAGAAAAGGTTAATCGATTACAATTGAATTTTCTGAATCACAGTGTATTTATTTAGAGAAGCTTGCTTACGTTACGACCTAATAATTTTACACATCGACGGTACGATTGCTGCGGGAACTCTTTGTTTTCCAATCGGCGACGCGATCGTCGACGTTCCCCGGCGCAGGAAAAAAGATACATTCATTTTTTCAGCGTTCCGCGGAAACACCGAGACCGGCGCGCTTCCTTTTTGCTCCTGTTTTTCGTATATTCCGCGGCGTTACCGCGATTACTCGTATCGCGGCGCGCGTTCCGACGCGAGACGCGAATTATTCCGTTGGGTTTTTTCTACCGCGATAGCTAGTCTGTTTTCCGATAGCTTGTTCCCGTGCTCGCGCGATACGCTGCTCCGGATCGAAGTTATTTTTTCGGGGATGATATTGTTGCACTTCAATCTTCTCTTATCGGAAACGATAAAATATATTATGATCAGAAAATAATGCTAGGAGAGACGATGAGAAAATAATACTGCCAATGCAAGAGATTAGATATTAGTCGCTTGTTTGATTTTAATACGAGAAATGGAACTGTCTGATTATTGGAGTGTTTCAAGTTTCTCTGGTAGATTATAATTAAGAAATAGAGTTAGAAATGACGTTAATACGAGAGATTAAGTCTACCTCTGTTCAACTTTAGCTCTTTTATACAGTAAAATTATAAACTTTTGTGTTTACCATTAACCTTTGTATACTGCGTGAATACGTGAAATATTGAAAGAAAGTAGCTTTGTTCCCTAATTTACGTGATTTCTTGATAAATTAATTTCGAAGGATCTTGTCTACGTCTACTTGGAAAGTATTGAATATTTCAAGTGAGAAACTTTCGAGTGCAAATGGTTAATACGCGAAATTCTGGAGCCTATTGAAATCTTTCAAAATCAATTATGAAATTGGTTCTATACTGTAACCATAAAACAAAGTTAAGAAAGATGATACGAACGCAGGAGGTTCGGTCTAGCCGCGTTTCTCTTTGATTTCCATGGAAGTGGAGCTGCCGGGAAATTGAAACATAAGAGGATATGTGGGACGCGAAAAGAGGCGACCGGTTTCCATCTCTAAAGATAGAAAATCAGACGGGCCGCTGATTACCTGGGAAAATCAAAGGCGGAAAGGAACCTTCAAAGTTCCTTCTAGAAATAGACACGTCTGTTTTATGATGGCGTCGCTAAACTAGGCCGCCGGGAGCAAAGTAGTCGGCGATTAACGGCAAAAGGGGCGGGCAATAAATCATAATCGTCTCTGCGCGATTATTATCGCGACGCGTTCTCAAAGGAGCCGGCCGATCGATCGTTAATAGAACGCAAACAGCCCGAGCCGATCGTCGCGGAGAAGAACGAGAAGACGTCCGCCATTATTCTAGTAATTCAAACGACCGGCCCGTTCTCCGTCACTTCCGCAAACTTTGCGCCTTCGTTTCGCCGAAAAAAAAGGAACTAAAAGAAAGAAAGAAAGAGAGAAAGAGAAGAAAAGGAAAGTGGAAGGAAGAATTATTCCTTCGAACGAAACGGCCGGGCCGGTGGCAACGGTTTCACGAAAACTGGGTCATTCGCGTTTAACTGGCAACGAGTCTACTTGAAGTCGTTTCACTTAATTGCGGCGAAATTGACGCGTGAATAGCTGCGCGTCTGGGTACGCTTGATTTTAATTCTGCTTGATTCTGATGATTATTGTGCAGATTCTGCTTTGCCTCGGATACGAGAGGTTTCTTCAGAAATCTGTCTCCGGTTCGCGTGCCGAGAATATCGTTACTTGTTGATCGTGTTTGATATCGTACGGATAAAAACAGATTAACCCTTTGAACTCTGTAGCCTCCAATATTGCATCAGTTATAATACTAAACATTTTAATGAATCTTAACACTAGAACTACCGTACCAGTCACAATGACTGGTTTCAGATTTCCTGTTTCATAGTCATTGATATCTTCAAAGCACTGAACATTCGAAATGATTTTGAAAGTAAATAGTTTCGCTTGAATACTATAATGAATGTCTTAAACCGAAAATAATCTATTACTATAATATTCATAGCGATTACATTTCAATCGTATCAAATGCTCGTAAAATTATTAGATCTTCCACATATCCAAATTTTGTACTAAGAAGGAAAATAAATGATCGAAGGAATATAGCATTCCTCATTTTCGCTAGGAATACTATAAGAATTAGTTGCAGTTGCTGATAGATTACGAAACAGTCTGGAGTGCTAAGGGTTAATGGTGATCGACGAAGGGATCGAAGATGGAAGTACGAGGCTCGGTTGACGTTTCGAAGTGGAATGTCTTCGGTTTTCGAAAGTCGCCAACGATAGATAATTAACGGAGGAAACGAAGGCGTGAATGAAGAGATTATACGGCTCCGGCCGGCTCGAAAGCGGCGGGAACGAAATTAATAACGCAAAAGTGACGGCAATAACAGTAACGCGAACGCTCGAGCGGGTTTCATTAAAATTACCCCCGCGGCGAGCCGGGAATTTCTTTTCTCGTTACGGCACACTTCGTTCTCATCTCGGAGCGCCGTGTCGAACAAACATTTTTATACTCCGCGGATGGAATACTAAAAGGAACCTCCTGCCCTTACGTTAATTAGAACGAAGGAGGGCGTATTCAGCTCTCCTGCGGCGTCTCAGGTACCTCGTTCCTGCGCGATTTCCGACATTTTTTCGTTGGAATAGCGATTCACCGGCGCGAACGCGGAGCAAAGCCGTTTCTCCTTGTTGTAACCATATAACCGAACCCATTGTTGACCCGTCAGGATCAATTTAAATAATTAATAAAATACAAGACCGTGGAAACTGATCACGCGTCGCATAACGTTCCTTGATTTATCTGCATCAACTCGACTTCACCTGCGATTTAGTCATTAAAATTTGAACATCGCATAACGTAATGATAGAATTAACCAGTAACAAGATTATTTAGCTAGTGAATGATCTGTCGATCATCCAGCGATCACTTATTCACCGGTAGATCGATCCATTCGCGACGTCCGCATTCGTTAGAAAGGTGAAAAATCAACGGAAAATGCTAATCGCGCGTAATATAACGGTTCAGTGGACACCAGATCGCACGCGGTATTTCCCGGGGAACCAGATTCTTGGATAATCACGCAATAATGACCGACTAATACGATACGATGGCCAAACTGCAGGGAATTAGTCGGATCAACGTCGGAGAACACGCAGTAGAACGGATAGAGACGGATAGGGGATACGATAACCAGCCCCCGTGAACCGGATGAGGCTTCATAGGTAGATAAAGTGACAGTCGGAGTATGACGCGGTGTCATGGAAAATGCACCTGTGTGCGTGTAACCGGAGAGGGTAAGCGAGCGTCGATTTGCGGAGCGGCTGCAACGCCGGACACGTTAACAACGATCCCCGTTAGAGGCTGCGCTGTATGTTTATGTAAATTCACAGTTTATTAACTGGGTCCCGCGGAAATGAGAATTAAATAGGTGTTTATAGGCACACCCCGTACAGCACGGCAGGTTAGGTTTCAATGGAGTCGCGTTTACGCGGCCGGCGCGATAAAGAACAATGGCGAGTGCGCCCCGTGCCAATTGTTTCTGAAGGGCACGCGATCCCGGCGTTCGAATCATTGTCGCGCGCTCAGTTTTCATTCGGAGTTATGATATTTTGTTACCGTTAATTAAACGACGCGGCAAAATTCCCCGTGAAATAGAATTATCCCCGATGTCTGACCATACGCGGGATCGTTCCACTTGCTCGTGCCCTTCGCGCGTTCACAGCGGTCCCGATTGTCCCGCCGGTACCCGTTGGTGATATTTTTGCGTTCAGCGTTTCCGTCTGATCGAATACAGGCTGATTCCACTTGCGTTCCAGCGAGGCGGAATTCACTGTACGTTCCATTTTGTTGTTACGATATTAGCTCGTGTTTCTGCCGCCGTTCTTGAATTTTAATCACCCCCCCGCGACACGAACGCGCACCAACTTCACACTGTAATTTAATATTTATCACCCACTGAACGTGTTCAGTATTTCGAGTTTAGTACCGCCGTCGTGAAACATTGGATTTATGAAACCGTATCGCTTCTCCATCCGAATAGAAAAAGGACGCCGAAATGTGTCGTTATACGAGTGTTACTCCACCTAATTCCGCAATATAGATCTCATATTCAAATGCTCCCAGTACTCTAGCAACAAGTCCCGCACTAAAGCCGCTAACCAGTGCGAATACAATTATTCGAAACGTGCACAGCGACACATTAAAACCTGCGATACTACCACTCTTAGACTCCTCGAAATTATTCTCTAAAAAACATTTATCACGATATTCTAACGTCATAGAGCATCGCAGCGCGATACAGAACATTTGTATATTTAAGCCCCGGAACTGGAAAGAACAACAAGTCGCAATTGCCGCGAAAACAGCTTCCATCTATTCCGATCCATGGATAGCGCGTCCATTGTGTTTTCCCCAAACTTCCCCGGCGCGGTGCTAGAGCCTCGCAGCCTATCGACAACACAACGCTCGTCGGAAAAAAAAACCGTTTCGTCGCCACGGGAGCGACAGAAACCGGCGGTCCGCGTGTTCGACGCTCGCGAGCGCGCCCCTGTGTCTGTCATCCGATAATCGGAAAGCCAACCGGCGCACCTGTCCGCCGGCGCGAGCGTGAAACCCGGGGTTCGCGACGGGAGCCGCCGTTGCCTCTCGTTTGCTTTATCCGGTGCAATTTCATAATCGATAATCGAGGCCACCGGAGGGAGGAGGCGTCGCTGGCCACTCGCCGGACCATCGTCCAGCTGTGTGTCGCGGCCAGCGCCGGGGGAATTTTGTTTTCGACGATCCCGAGCCGCGTTTCCGCGTGGAACGGGCGTGTTTGATTAAGTGACACTCGGCCTGGAAGATCTGGCCCGCTTTCGCGCGAATCTGTTTGCTAATGTCGATGACCGAGGCTGTTTGTCGAAGGGTTGCTTTTTGTTCCCTGTTTTCGCCGCTTTTCGAACGGTTTCCCCAGGACGGTGGGATACCTTTTGTCTGAATTTCGGCTGAAGCCTGGAAATCTCGAGTTTGCTTCTTCCGTTGTGGATTGATCGTTGACAGAGCGATCTAACGTAGATCTGTACATTGTATTGGAGACTAAGTGATGCGACTCTGAATATAGGCAGACGTACCTCGAAACTTAGTGTTTACTATAATAAATACTGTAATAAATAAAATTATATTATATATAACTTAGTATATTCCTTAGTATCGAACACTTATATCTATCATCGAATTAACCCTTTGCACTCGGGGGCGCCTTACAGTCACCTGATTCAACATAGCAAGCTTATGTGGGATTGGAACGATCTAAAAACAAGGCTTAAAATAATTTTGATTTAACTTTAACTTATAATTAATACTCGCAATACTCTCTCGATAACTTTCCAACTCGCAATTCTCAAAAAAGACTCCTTTCCTCGTGCATCCTTCCTAACTATAATCACTCACTCTCTCGGTCATTCACCTGTCGCTTATTCTTTGGATGACCGACAGCTGGTCGGCAGCCCTAACAACAGCTAGTGTTTCTTTATTCGTTCCTAACTGCCGACCTTAACTTCCTACATTTATAAAATTTTCAATTCAATAAACCTTGTGTAACGTATCAACACATGAAACGTCGAAGTAAAATAGCTCTCTCTTAATTTATAGATCAAATGTGTTGCGAAAGATATCGTTAACATTCAGTCAGAAAGTAACGAATATTTTCAGTGAAAAATATCGTCGAGCGCGAGGGGTTAATTACATACATTTATAGTTTCACATAACGAGATCCAACGGATTAAATGCATAAACGGCCCGGGCGTTGAGAATCTATCTCCGGAAAATCTGCGGGAACAGTTTTATCGGGAATAAAATTACCGCGGCGGCGAGCACCGCGTGCTCCATCGGATCCGCTCGGGTACCAGCTCCTTAATCCTCGCTCAGGTGGTAGCTAGTTTCAGTTGGTAAATATTATCCGAGGAAGCACAGTGGCGGCATTATTCCGGGATCCGTTGGCCGGATTCCAGAGCGCGGCGATATTTCTCCGCGGCCCGCGGGATCGTTCATAATTTCCCCCGTTCCCGGCGGAGTAACGTTATCCCCGCGACACGTGAATGGAATATAAATAAAAAAAAAAAAAAGAAAAAAACGCCCACCCGTCGGCCCGGTGGAAAATAAAAACGCGTGACGTATGCGTGTTCGGGCGTGGATCCCTCGTCGCGTCGGAAGCCGCGCCGGCGGATACATATTTATTTCGAACGGAAATCCGCGAAGTCCGGCCGCTGTCGGTCGTACGTCATGTCGCGCGGCGCGCAACGAACAACCGTCACCGACGGCAGACAGTTCGCGTGAAACGCGGACCCTCCCCGCTCCTGTATTTATGAAGCTACGCTCGGCGTCGCCGTCGGGCGATGGGAAGGGGTTGACGCGTGCCCGACACCCTTAATGACTTTCCGCCCTCCCGCAGGGACGCGGCTCGCCGTCGAAATCGCTGATCGGACGCGGAACCGGTTCCGACGGACGACGCTCTCGGTTCCGCGACGCCGCCCGCGCTGCGATCCTTTTACAGCCCTCCCTGAACTCTGTTGGGCAGTGACGCGGACGCATTTGAATGTTCATTGCTTGCGCTGGGGGATGGATTGAGATATAAGGAAATGGGGATAGATCTTTGTAGTTCGCAGTTTTGGTAACTTTGGACGATTAACCGGCAAGGCTGAAACAACGGATTCTAAAGCGACTCCTCCAGTAAAATTGATTACACGATATCTGTTGAGCCGTCGCGGCTCAATTCGTTCATATTTGCAAAACTAAGTCGCGGGCAGATGATTTAGTTACTCGGGCAGCAAGAGATTAATATATATTTTCTGTTATCGCTATTATTTAGGCAGTTAATATATTATTCACTTCATCTGTTGAAGATCTTGTACATTTCAAAGAATCTTCGTCCGCAAAGGGTTAAAACAGCGCTCCCTTCAATGAATTGAATATATAGCATAACGCCGAGTAATCTCTAAGCCTATCAAGCTTCCTCTTCATCGCTCGATCCCGCATAATGCAATAATACAGTAATTACAGTATTGTCAAATAGCAAATTACTGATCAAACATATCAAGAATCAGAAAATGAAACGATCATAAAACGGAAGAAACGAAAACTGAAAATAAATACGTTCCGATTCCTAGGATTAAAATATCACTCGCAAATCTACCCACGCGAATCACCTAAATGAAACTAAATACTCCCAGAACAAATTCACCGCAAAAATTCCAGCAGCCCTGGTCCCAAGAAATTAATGCTCCCCGCAATCAGTTGGACGGCGGGAAGTAAGTCCATCGCGCCGCGGGCGTCGCCAGACAGGTTGGATCACGATGATCGTTGTTCATTTGTTTCCCCCGGAGGCCGTGGGGCACGCGAGAATATCGCGAGCCGGAGGGTGGCGACGGCGAGGGATGGAAAAGGCGGAAAGGAGCGCGAAACACGGAGAGAGCTCGGATGAAACTTGTGCGTGCGTGGGTGCGCGGGTGCGTGCGGCGAGAGAAAAAGGAATAAAAGCGCGCGGAAAGGAGGGTCGATCGACGTTTCCACCCCCGGCGAGGCGGCGCGGAACGTTTACCCTCTGCCCGAGCCGCCCCGCGCCGTGTCGATGTCACCGGTAACGAGTGTCGTGGTGCGGCTGGCAGCATTAGTACCGGGGGATGCTAAAAAATAACGACGAAACGCTCGGCTGGGGGAGGCAGCGGACCGGAGGGGTGGTTTTCGCGCTCTCCGATCGATACCAGCTGATACATTGTTTCCGGATAAGAAGCCGGCGCGCGGTCCTCGCCTCCCCCGCGCCGATGCAACGCTGCGCTCCGCCCTGTCCGCGACACTTTTGATGCATCGCTGGGCGAACGTTTTGAAAAAAAGGGGTGCGCGCTTGATCGATGGCCCGTTGATGGAACGAATTATGCGCACGGTTTTCGGGGTTTTTAAGCGAACGGATTTCGAAGCCCTCGTTTTTGCTTGAGTTGTTGTTTGTCGTTTGGTTCTTGAGATTTGGGTTTATAGTGTAAGATCGGTAATTATCGAGTTGCATTAGTGATCTTAGGTATTGGAGTGTTTTATTGTTTTAGTGTTGTTTCAAGGGTTGGAATTGGTATTTTACAGGATTCGTTTAAATATCGAGGGTTCTGTTTGATCGGAAAGTTGTAGGGTTCGACGTAAATATACGATGCTTCTTTAATTGGCGGCGTTTGATCTTCCTAATCCATTAGCCGACGCCGGAATCACGCATTCATCCCACCACCGCGGTCGATTAAATCGTCGGGCAGCAACGAATCCGCTAATAGGTCAATCAGGATCGAAACAAATTACCGGCGAATGTCGAACAGATTAGGGCCCGCCCTCGCCAATTAGAGATCGTATTTTAAACTAATTCGGGGAAGGGTAACACGTGTCGGCTGGTGTACCGTCTGGTTTTCGCTTAATTATCCAGATAATCTATCCATCAGAAGTTCTGTTAATCGTACTTCCTATGTTCTCTCTCGAAATCTTCGAAATTTTACGATCAACGTATAAGTTGTCCATCGTTGAAGCATGTAAAATAAAGAAATAAATAATATCAACGACAAGCATTTAAATTCAAGCTGTCCAGACACAAAGTTTCGCTCGGATAAATTTCGCCGATGGTACCATGCAGCTGGAAGTTGTTAATTTGTTTCTGAAGCGGAACAATCCGTACGATACTGCCAGCAACGGACCATCCCGTAGACAAGAGACGCGGCGAACTATTAATAACCCGTAGAAAGGATGGAAGTCGTCTCGAACGCGGGAAACAATTACGACGCGAGAAACAGCCGGGAAATTCATCTCCTTCCGACGCTTGGAACCGAAATTGATGGAATCTGCTCGGCCAGTCCGAGCGCCGTAATAATTATCAGCATGCTCAATTACGCCGTTGCCGGGCCGCTCGCTCGTGAAATCTTTCGCTGGCTGACTCCCGCGATCGGCCTGTACTCCAGTTTTCCGCCGACGATCTTCCGCAACGAGATATATAATCTAATAACCGTTTTCCTCCCGAGAAACGCTGACACGATTAACCGGCAAGGCTGAAACAACGGATTCGCTTCATTCGATCGAGGTTGATCGTGCTCGTTTCGACGATCTCGGCTAAAGCGAGTCCTCGGTACCCAGTGAAATTTATTACACGATATCCTATTATATTTCATACCAGAGTATCAATAATTTCCTTACTGGAAGCCTCGTATTACTAAAAATCAATGGATAATCTAAATAGAATCGTAGATCGAATCTTTGAAAATTACTTTAAGCTTCGAAACTACTTCGAAAGTCATTTTGAATTATCACTTGTTGATGTTTCGACCTACTATAATTATTAGTGTAACAAAATATCAAATTATACAATATCCTATTATATTTCATACCAGTGTATCAATAATTTCCTTACTGGAAGCCTCGTATTACTAAAAATCAATGGATAATCTAAATAAAATCGTAGATCGAATCTTTGAAAATTATTTTAAGCTTCGAAACTACTTCGAAACATTTTGAATTGCTACTTGTTGATGTTTTGACCTCCTATAATTATTAGTGTAACAAAGTATCAAATTTAAATTACAGTAATATCGAGTATCATCTAAATTAATCCTCTGTCCTACAAATATCTAAATTTCAATTGGTTCGCGCAGTCTCCGAAAGATAACGATAGTTTCGATTGACTCTCGCGTCGAACCCGTCTTCCGTTTTCCCTTTCGGCGGCGGAGCATCCATCCTCCGCGATATTTCGCGACGCGAGGGTCCTCGTTGTGTCTCGCTGCGCGAGACGGCTTAATTGTGTGCGTGTTTCCGCGAAATTCACTCGCGGTTACGCGCTCCTCGCGCGACGGCGACGATCCCGCGCGGGGAAATCGCGTAATTAATACGCCTCCGAATCCCCGCTTCGCGAGGATCCTCGAGGAATGCGGTAGACAGATAATTCCGAAGTTCCATTGTCTCGTCGCCTTACAAAGAGGTCCGCTAATGGCGTCCACTTAATGGAGACGCCGCGAGATTTCTCCGGGAAAACAATAACTTTCCCGATACCGCTGGAGAAGAATTTCGGAAGACGTGCCGCTCGGATGAACTTCTTTTTTCACGAGGAAAGAACGCGCTTCTTCGGACAACTCGTTTTATTTTACGACGTACGTCACTTCGTGGAATGTACGAAGTGACTTATGTGGTTCGAATATATTAACGTTCGCAGATTTTACGTATGATCTTACGAATACGTGATTTTAACGAGAAGAAAGCGCACTTGTCGAGATAATTTATTTCACTCTAAGGTGAACGTTACTCTCGGAACGAGAAAGCTGGGATATCCGGTTTTAACCGAGGAAAATTATTCCTTGCGACGAATTTATTTTACTCGCGGTATATTCCGATTTTGAAGGTTCCGCGTATAAAAGTTGGGGAATATGCATGCGACGACGGAGGAATTCACGGAAGTTCGCGAAAAATCCAGCGGATTTCCTGCGCAAAAGGATCCTCCAATTTATACAGGATTCCCCGGAATCATAGGAATACAATTCAGCATAATCGGATCCCGGGGCGGTTAACAAGCGCGCGTAAAATCGATCCGGAAGCATCCTCCGATGGAAAAGTTCGTAACAATAAAAAAGGGTAAGATGTAGAGGGAACACGGTTATTCCGGACTGTAAAGCGGACAGTAAAAACGGGATGCAAATAAAACGTCGGGCAGTAAAAGCCGAACAAGCGGTGCGGAATTTTGAAGCGTCTCACGCGTGCGCGGGCGCTGACATGCTCGAGAATAATTGTCGAAGCACGAGGCGGGCCGTTTTGACGGATTTCTCGCTCGTAAACCGGCGTGAACGCCGGCCGATATCGTTAAACCCGAGACCGGCGCGAAAGTAGCTGGGGAATCACACTTTCCCGCGTCTCGGTCGGTGTATCAGTGTCCATTTTCATCGCGAGCGCGGTTGAGAGGAACACGAGATCGTCGGAAATCACGATAACCGGGCGAACGATCGGTGTCTTCGCTTAGCGAGAGGTCGAAGAGCAATGTGCCGAGTGTCTTCCAAAAACTACGGTATGGTTCGCGATGATTCTACAGAAAACACAGCTCGAAAGCGTAGAACGAAATTCTCTCGTCGGAATCTTCCTTTCGGCGATAACCAACTTGGAAAGTTGCGCGCGGAATGGCGTCTACCAGAAACGGCGAGCCACGAACGGACAAGTTAGCCAGTTTCTATCTGGCGGCGGGTGCAATCTTCAATCGCGATTATCTCGGAAACGAATTGTCGTAGGGGAAAACTTTCCGACTTGTTTTAACGCGCACGGCCGTTTCCTTTCCAGTAGAAGCACTTTGTATACACTCTCCGCTCGTTGCTGCTCCTTGTTCGACACGTTGCTCGAACAAATCGCTTGACTATAAGATTAACCCTTCGCCGCGCCGTTTCTTCTACACTCCTGCTCTCCGCAACTATTTTACTCGAATAATTCAATGGAAGAGACTTCTACGTGTACATCAAACAATAACAAAAGTGGCGCACTGTGCGACTCGTTACAGTGAATCGAAGGTACACTTTGTGTTCCTTGAGATCCGGCTCGAAGGATCTCTTGTTGTGGTGCACGAGGAATGTTAAATAAATAATCCGCGTGCACTATACGATGTATCAATATAATTGAAAGTATAACAAACTTAATAGCTGTACAAGGATAACAATGATTCGACGTATCGAAAGTTTCTCGTCCAGAATGCAAGAATGCAAGTGACCACGTAATATACAAGATTCTCGTCAATATTACAACGGTCACCGTGAGAAATCTCTGTCGTTCGTTCGTACGACGTTCGAGTGATCGAATCACGAATCGAGTGATCGTTTCTAATCGGTCGATTCTGATTTTTCGTCATCGGCAAGGTCGTTAGATGAAACGCCTCCAACGTAAAGGTCATCTTCAGTCGTGGCGTGGCGTATTCGGGAATTCCAAAAAATCCTGGTTTTGGAGCTGTTTTAAAAAGCAGGGCAATAAACTAGACTCTATTGTCCTATACCCGTTTGCATGTTCAGGCTTACAGTTTGAGCGGTTGTATCTATTACAGCGATTTACCTGTCACACTCCGACAGTAGACCCCTAAATAAAGTCTAAACACAAAAGTAACATTCACCTTAAACTCGAAAGAATAGAACTTAACTATTGATCTCCCAATTATAGTGATCCCGGACGAGCCCTCAAGTTTATAGTGGGGATATTATTATAGATATTGAAAAGGTGGATCTTCAGTAATCGAGAACTAGGAATAAATATATTGTTGCGCTGGGCGGGTCCTGGGGTGCTCGCCAGCAACATATTTATTTACAATGTTCTTTATACACTTATATTTACAATTTCATAGAAATATCACACAGTGTAGTCTATAGTTCGACACGTCTTTTCTCGTCAACGTTCGCTCGAAGACTACTTGTCTTCGTTTACTCTGACCAACTCCTTAGCGACCAGTTTATTTCATCCCCCTTCAGATCCTAAGGGTTGGTTCAGCCGTGCGTGCTGGAGGGACGAGTTCGATGTATCGCAACAATATGTATTTAATGAAATAAGGAAACAATACGGACAACACGTGAAAAGTACAACTCAATGCCACGAAGGCCAACACACAACTTCCCTCACAATCGTTTTTCTCACTCGCACTCATCGCAAGCACTCAGACGCACCCCTGAAAAGCTGGCCCCGCAGTCTTGGGTCCGTGACGTTGTGCAGGCCGCTTTTCCTCGTTTTACAGCCTTCACTCACACTCATTCTCACATTCACTCTTAAAAATACTTCAACCTACGCTAAAAATTCTAGATACCACACAATTGCATCCTCATTCCCCCAACGTTCCGATCCCATTATCGCCAACAGGTACTACCGATAAGCCTCGCGCGAAACAGTCAGCGAACTACCGCGTCGAAGTGTTAAAATCCGCGATCAGCCCGCGCCCCCCGCCGCGCAGCCCCGCCGATCGACCTCAAAGCCCCATTTGCAACGAAGAGGAAATCGAGAAGGCTCGGGGGCGCGCGAATCGAAAGACGGCCGCGTAAAGGGGATCAAGGCGATGGGGAAGCACGAGAAATTCATAAAGCCGTTCTTAAGCCGGCGCGGAACGTCAGTCAGTGACCTTTTCGCGTTTCAACGATCCGCCTTGGCCTCAAGAGGATTCCGGCCGGGAGTTCGTTCGTCGTGGCGGACGATGCCGCGGCCGAGAGTTCAAAGCTCCCACCCGGCAACCCCCTGGCCGCCCACGCTCCCCTCGAGCTCGAACCCTATCCACGCTCATCCACGTCGAATATTATACTCTTTTTGCCCGGCCACCCGGCCCTGGGACCTCCCACGACCCCTCCGCTTCCGAGTAGCCCTCTTATCGACCTCCATTCGACGCCCCGTCCCTTCGGTTCGACCTGGCGCGCCTATGGTGGACGAGCAACCGCGGACCTTTTTGTCTTTGACGGAAGATCCGGCTCCCCGGAGACTGGCTAACGGGATTTGTCAGTAACAACGATCGGGAATATAAACGGGAGCGTGGATCGAGCGACTTTGCTCGGGGAGAGACAACACCCGCAGCTGTTTGGACAGGGCTGCCGGTTGGCAGCCTTTTTTAGCAGCGCCATTTTCTTGTGGAATCGTTTGCGAGGCTCTGTGCAGAGCTGCGAGGGTGAACATTTGAATGTGAATTGTCGAATTGCAATTGTTTAAGGCTAACCTCGAGTATTTTGGAAGTTGGGATAGTTGGTGAAATGGACGGGGGAAATGATTTTCTAAGTTCTGGGTAGTTACATGTGTAATCTAGGTATTAGTTCGAATACATGGGGGAGTTGAGTAGTTACGTTGAATGCCGTGGGGTCACGAGTGACCCCCAACTAAATCGAATTATGATTCACTCGATTAAACGGTGACTGTTTGAATCAGTTCTATATTATTAGTAATGTTACCTCGTGCAGCGACGTTCAGCGACGTAAGCGTGCAATAACGATAGCACGATTCAATTCAATAATTCAATATCTTTCAACATTTCGCGTACTTTGATCAGTGAAATCGCGCGGCGTTCAACGTGTCAACACGTTGTGTTAATCAACCGAATTGAATTACTATAATTCATTCCATTAACGATGATTATTTGAAAACTTTTCTATGTTATAAGCAGTACAACTTAATGCGCTGACATTCAACGATTCAAACCTGTAATAATAACAACGTAATTCATAAGTTGATGTTACATTATCTTCATCTTCCATATTTGTCTCGACAAAATCGTGTCAACGTGTTAATGGTTTCGTCTATCTCGAATGTTTCATACTTAATATCATTTCCCCGAACGAGAAAGACGAAAACTTCGATAGTATCGACGAAGGAGAAATCTTTGAATATCGCAGGCGAAAGTGAAATTCTCGCAAATGGTATCGAACCATTCACGGTCCTCTTTGTCTTCGGCTAAAGATCATCTCCCCAGAATCCGGATAACGGGATTTGTCCCCGCCGTCGATCGAGAATATAAATTGAACCGCGACGCTCATTGGTTTACTTTGGCGGAGCTGTTTGACTTGGTCCGAGCTACTTTGGGTCCACGGATAGGGGATGGTCGAAATGTTATGCGGTGTGTAAGTTAATCCTCCGGGATAGCGTCGAGTCTTCCGGATGTTGTACTTCTCCCAGAGTCCGGAACACGATCGGACCATGATCAATATTTTCTTTCAATCGAATATTTCCGGGATTCGAAACTCTTCGACAGAACTCAAAGGAAACTTTATCCCGCAAATTACAACGTATCGCCGGGAATCGAATAAAATTCCGATCAGCGGTTTCGTGGTTCCTTCGAGCCGGGAAAGTGCTCGGCGAAAGTGTCTCTTCCCGAAAACGTAGCCCAAAGCGGAACCGTTCCAGCGCACCGCATTCCGCGAAGCACCGAGACCTCTCAAAGTATTAATACGCGACTACGAGTACACACGGAGAGTAGGACTCCGGCACTCCGCGTCCCGGCATTCAATGCTAATTCCCTCCATCCAGCAAGTTTCCCCGGAAATTTATTCCAACTGTATCAGCTTCAAGCTCCATTTGCAAGGTCAATTGGTACCCATTAAGACGTCAAGCAGCCCTTCCTCCGAGCGTTTACGATCGAAGTTCGCGAGGCTGCCTGGAAGCTACCATCGAGATTTTTGGGCTCGTACGTTCGCCGTACCGTTCCAACAAAAGACTTCGAAGTCGCAATATTAATCTTTTTCTCATAAGGATTCTTAAAAGCGCCGAAAACCATTTCCATAGAAAACCTAATCATCGACCTAAGTTCCAGGTAATAAGGAAACTGTTACATAATTGAATACTCCGCACAGCAACTTTCAATTCCAAAGTTGCCCAACTTTCTGCGTGTTCCATTTGTACTCGGCAAGACATGAATTTACCATATTTCAAAGCGAAGCCGTATCAACAAAGTTTCCCCGCCGTACGAAGTACGTATATTCCCAGTTGGCCCAAAAAGCGGCGAATAATTCACGGTCGAAGTAGCGGAATTATGCAACAAACATCCACCAACTCGTCTACGTCCGCGCAAAAATGTCCAGCGGCGAGTGTTTACAATCTAGAATCCGAAACTCCGGCCAATCGCGGCGAGTCCCGGCGGCGCGGCGGCGAGGCTCGCGTAGGGAAACGCGGAGATTTCCTCGGGAATGGGAACATAAAATTCCCGGTGTCCCGGTTCCATATTTTCCCGGGAGCTCGTATACCAGGCGCGGCGGGCAGAAATTTTTCCCGGGCACGTGGCGTCGCGGTTTCCTTCGTTTACGAGGCGCGCGAACCGTCGGAACTTCCCCGGGCCGAATTATTCGAGCCGGGAAACCGGGAAAAACGAGCGGGTCGCGGGGGTAAACACTGATTTAAGGATGGCACTTCGGAATTACTGGGTCGCCGTGCCGCTTAAGTGGGGGCTAACTTTTCCGATTTCGACCGGCTTAGGGAACTCGCTTCGGAAGAAGCTCGCCGGGTGTCGCGAGATTTTGTTTAATCGTGCTCCCCCGACGAGCAGTCCCGTCCGGGGCCGGTAATAAGTTGAACAGTTATGGCGGTCCGGGGGGAAAATTGTTAAGCTTTAGCGTTTATGGCTCTTTGAAGGATTTAGCGGCCATCTTGACGCCGTTAAGGCGGACTTCGCGACGGAGAGAAAGACGCGCCGGAGATACGGGAATAATTGAAACTAAAGGGACGAGCGCAGTGAACGTTACGGAGGAAGTTTTTAGAAGCGTTGCTAAACGAAATGAGGAATTTGATTCGATTGCTTGGAGATGGCTTTTGTATGATTCGATTATGTTCTTGATTGTGTAGGGTTAAAATTGAGGATGTAAAAATCTAGTTTTAACACTGTTCCTACCGCGAGCAAATCGCATCAGTAACAATGTTCAGATAGCATCTTGGTAACAAACGTCATATTTCCAACACTCATTTCGCATCTAACATACAGAAAATTAAATCTTTACGTTTACCATTCAAAATCGTAATGCATGTTTAATATAGGTGAAGCTGGCGAGATTCTTTTCTTGAATGCTATTTGTATCTTTCAGAGACAAATCGTATCATTTAACCAAGACCTAACCAAGACCTACTAACACTCCACGTATATTTATTCCTACCGCGACCAGTCAAATGACTGGTCTTTAGAGCAACTTATATTTTTTAATATAGAATGAAGATAACAGCTATTTTGACAGTATACTAATATAGTTTCTTTTATTTAGAAGTATATAATTTACATTTTATTCGTTTTCACCGCATTTTTTACAAATAGGTTTGTCGATGGTACGTTTCCCGCACACGTACTTTTTACATTTTAGACAGATTTTGTCTTATTGTTTCTGCAATATCTTATTTGGCATGGTTTCCGTTCGCGTGAACCTGTACTTGTATTTGTGACGGGTGTTGCATTTATCCCGGCTAAATCTAGGATATGGACAAATACCTGTAAAGGCCATCTCCGACATTTAGATTTTACCGATTTTACCGAGGCCGATAGGCGAGCGAGAACTGTAAACACCCTGAAAGGCACTTTTTGGCTAAAATCATTCCACAACTGCATTACCTTTCGTTTGTAACGACTTTATAGTTTCGGAATTGAATCTTTGACAGAATACTATTACAAAAAGATATAAATCGTTCTACAAATTGTTCTCAGAAGATAAACAATAAAAAAAGGAGTGAATATTGAAAAATGTTTTATATATTTTAGGAAAAGTCGTGAAGTATAAAGGCGATTCAATTACGTTGTCCATAGGAAATTCTAATCGAAATTTTAAAAACTCATTTGACTGGTCGCGGTAGTAATAGTGTTAATAACTATGGGAAAAGCGAGGAGCGATGATTTCTTTGATGACTTGCATGAAGATTTCTAGGATTCCTCTTTCGGTCGGCGAGTCGCTAATTAGAGAATGAAGTTCCGGGGATCGCGAAGTCTGGCCCGCGAAGCGCGACGTCAACCATAATTCGGGCTAACACTAATTTAAGCGCGATATTTCAATTCTAAGGTGACACGGAGAAATTACCTCGCCGGAGAAGCTGGTTAGATGGAAATTAAGTTCCACGCGAGTAGAACGTAGACCGCCGCGTCGTAAACGCGAATGAATTCGCCCGTGCTCGTGGTTCCACTTTTTTCTGCTTAAACCCCACCTACCGCCACTTCTTCATCGCCATCTTGATTTTCTTCCTCTCCGCCTTATACCCCGTATATATAAGAAACGGGCAACGTTTACGCAAAATCAACGCTGGCATTATTGCTACCTCCCTCAGCACTTTTTGAACGGTCTCCGGGAGAGAGAGAACTGGATATTAACTAATATCCTCGTTCCAGAGCCATCCTCGGAATTTTATTCTTCCGAGCGCAACGTTCTCAAATGACCTCGTTCCTCTGTCGAATATACTTCTAGAATTATTTCGAACTCTCTGATCATCAACTTTCGAAGATAATCTTATCGCGTATGAATTCTGAATGAGTGATCTAATATAAAACTCGGAAATTGGTAATACAATTTCCTAATTCTTAACGTGATCCTCTTAACAAACTTCTAAAGTAGAATTATTCAAATCTGAAAAGTATTAAATACAGTTACGTATCTGTACGATACAAAGATACGGAAGTATCTCAAATGATTTTGAAAATAGTTTCACTGAGATAATGACTGAGAAACCGGAGAATCTGTTACAATTTTCATAAGAATTACGTATTAATCGTATCGAACTCTTGGCAGATCCATCGTCGAAGGTTCGAAATAGAAGGAAATATTTAGAGGCCGCGAGATACTTAAAAATCGATGCTCCACGGGTGCCGCGGCGAAGATTTAGTAATGGTATCGACGTAAAACAAAATATTGCCGAAGAAACGTGGGGTCGGAACGAGCTCGGACGACAGTGAGTTACGATATTATGGGGCTCGCGTCTGCCATTTTGAGAAATGGGCCAATTTTTTAGCCCCGGGGACAATTTCCGAAAGTCGCCGATCCCCTTTCTATCGCCACCTTTTCGAAGATTTTCGCTCGGCCCTCTGCCGTCGACATTTATTCAGTCACGAATGAGCGACCCAGCCCGCTAACCCCGGAGAGCCAGTGCTCTTCAAAGGGTCGGACGGGAAGGGAAACGGGATAATAAGGTCCCGCCACGATCACATTCCGGAACAAGAGGATAGTTTCAACCCTGACCATTCACCGGCGCCGTTCGCCACCTCCGAAAGTAATTATCTTCCGTATCCGAGCACGCGTGGAACACTCGTCCCCGGTCGCTCCGCTCTCTCCTCCATTTCCGGGCCGAATGGGAAAAGAGAGCGCGGAGAAATAAAAGCAGGGGAACACGAAAAATGTTATTCAGCGCGTTCGAAGACTCGTCGCTGGCTCCCTGAAACCAGCGCGGCACTCGAAGTTGTTCATCGCGGCTCCGCAAATAAATACATCGAAAAGCAGAATGTAGTATTCATGCAATCTTGCCTGCAGCCTCCGAGTTTATGGACATGTGAAATTCATTCGCCGCGGTGAAATGTAATTTTACAAGTTCCCTGCTAAATTATACAACATCTTACTACTATATTTCCTTAACAACGACAGAATAATACATAAACCGGATCACTAAACGGCAAAACCTAATCCGATCAAATTAACACGTCGCGCGACTTCGTAGTGCAAAATCTACAAAATGGAGGAAATATTAAATCATCTGATTGAACTGCATTGTTATAACTGCACGTTCATCTAGCCGAATATCACCGCATTAGGCATTATTGATAATATAGAAATCTTCAAATAATCGTAGTATAACTGAGTGAACTATAGTAATTCGATTTGGGGGTCACCGGTGAAATTTCAACGTTAACTATTATCCAAACAATCCTATTATCAAGAACACTCAAAATCTAGCATACAACTAAAACAACCTACTCGTTCCATCCAGATACCAAGCTCCCAGAATCCTCGTCCCAAATTCAATCAATCGCCGTCCATTCTCTCATCCCAAGGATTCCTCGAGGATTCAAAAACTCGAGCCGGCTCTGTCCATATCATAAACTCGCCCGCGCCGAATGTCCGGGACAGAGGAAGCCTCGGCGAAGTTTCCCCTCGCCGAACTTTAACCGGAAGAAGTACGAGGGGCGGCCGGGGCTGACGGGAACTGTCGGAACCCCGCGGCCTGGCTGGCCCGCCGCTCCTCCAGGACTCTTCTTTTAGCCCGGAATCCCGGCTGTCCGATCCCGCGAGCTTTCCCCTCGCGATTGCCGCGCTCTCTTCCCTCCAAACTTTCCTCCCGCGATCGCGTTAGCCCGACGTTCGGCCGATAAGCATGCCGGGAGAGCGCGGAACTCTCGCCGGCCGGCCGGCCGACATGATTTATTCAGAAGCGCCGGCGACCGCGACGCGAGCATCGGAGCTATCGACAATAACGCTTCGCCGGGGACGAGTCCCGGCCTAGATTCCGCGCGGCCGGCCATTCTACGCGCGCGTTTTTTATGCATTGCCGGGGAATCCTTGAAAGTTAGCCGGCCCGCAACGGGGATTACCAAGAACAGATTAGTTTCCCGGCGACTCGCCGGTGAATCGTTGTTCGAGATTACTTTTTTCCCTGTTTTATTCGGAAGCTGGATGGCGGAGCTGTTTACCGAGGATCCGCGGGACGTCCTATTTAACGTTGGTCCCCGGGAACTTCCCGGGATTTCTGCTTCCGCGGGGAGGACGGACGATTCAGTGGAATAATGGTGTTTTCTATCGGACGCCGGTGAATCCGAGGATTATTCCCCGCTGGGACGGATGTGTGAGAGTTCGAGGCATTCGCGGTCGGGGAATCGACTGTCGGTCACTTGATTCGATGCAGGAATGTTATGAAGGGTTGTGTATAATATTAAGCTGTATATAATGCATCATGGAACATTCAGTTTCATCGTCAGTTTTAAAGAGTACCGTGGGTTTCATCGAAAAATGTTGAATATTTCTACTGGAGAACTTTCGAATACAAAGATTTAGTACGTTCACGGGTAGCTAAGGATCATCTTCTGGAAGCCTGAGTACTGATAGTTGTATTCTATATTTTTAAACATCCAGCAGTACGGAAGTTTCTGATTTATCAAGTAACAGCGATATAGTAGAGAAATCCTGGAATAATGCGAGACGTTCCATGCGAGACGCCCGGCGAGCGTCTGAATTCGTGAAAACATTCGAGAACAACTTGCAGGGATACCCGACACGGTGCACGCATCCCTGTAAATAAAATAGCAACGGTATCGTGGAATATTCAGCGACACCGTTGGAGGGACCAGACCCTTCTCGCAAATTTGCTCATCGAGAAAATGGGAGTCCCTAAATATTGCAGGTACACAAATGTCTCTGGTGGATAGGCTGTGTAGGCGCTCGCGAATAGGAGAAGGGCTGTCTAAGGGGCGAGTGTCTGTCCCATGGGGGCCCGGAATTTTCCTTCATGAATAATTCCCGGTGTCCCTTCGCGCGTTCGTTCTCATGAACGGCCGGAATGCGTTTCAGAAATCCAGAAGCCGACGTCTGGGTGTAAGAATAGCCCTAGCGTTCGATGTGTTTTCCTGGCTCGATTTCGTAAGGCTCTAGAGCTCCATTTTCTTCTCGGCAGGAATGAAATCGATAGAATATTCATTAATAGAAATCGTGAAATAAAAGACAAGTTCCTTTTTCAAAATATTTTTATCTAAATATTAAATTTTCGTTATATCTGAAGGTTATCTAATTTGGTGATTAATAAAAATGTTCCAGCTATCTTAGCTACTACAAAGGAGCACTGAAATCAATAGAATATCCATTAATAGAAATATTGTAGTAAAAGACAAGTTCCTTTTTCATAATATTTTTACCTAAATATTAAATTTTCATTATATCTGAAGATTTATCCAATTTGATTGATAAATAAAAGTCTTGAAAGTTCTAGTTATCTTAGCTACTACAAAGGAGCACTGAAATCAATAGAATATCCATTAATAGAAATATTGAAGTAAAAGACAAGTTCCTTTTTCAAAATATTTTTCCCTAAACATTAAATTTTCATTATATCTGAAGGTTTATCCAATTTGATTGATTAATAAAAATGTTGAAAGTTCCAGTTATCTTAGCTACTACAAAGGAATACTGAACTCGTCGACGCCTTCATTCATTTTACTTTTTCTGCATTTCCAACGTTCACCACTGTCAGCCACTTCACCGCTTCTTTCAACTATTCCTCAAAGCAATTAGGAACAAATTATGCATTCCCTTTGCCTCCAGACACTTCGCTGATCATCCTACTACAGATTATTCTACATGACTTCTTCACTCAGCTGTAAGTTGAGAAAAGACCTTCGTAATTAGTCTTGAATTTCCCGGGCAGAAAGTCAATCTAGCTTGTACCACGAAATCCCATAAAGTGCTTCGTCTATTCTTATATTTCCCCAGTAGTACTCTACATCATTCGGCCAGGTAGACTGTAGCGAAGCGTCGATCATGCTGCGTCGTTCCTGCGCGCAGTCTCATCGAAATTCGCTCGACGTACCGGTCCCCCCGGGGCCACGGGGGTGCAAATGGGCTTTAAGAGGGTTTATACACCTCCTCGCGCTAAAACATTGACGCGTTCCCGGTTCTTCTAGCTCGGCGGGCCATAGAGCCGCACAAATTTGTTTTTCGTTCTTTTCCACTGAACTTTCATACCCGGATACCCTTTTCTCGCCCGTGCTCTCCCTGCAACCAATCACACCTAAGAGCAAGCGTTCGCAAACTATAGATCACGAGTTCATTTTTGATGAGTGACGAAACAGTTCAGGATAAAAAAATCAAGAAGGTAAATTCAATCAATTCTACTTCGAGCCATATTTGCATCGATTTTAAAAATCAGTAGACCGAAGGATCCTTTTACTTTGTTAGATATCTAACCAGTTAACTGTGGAATTTAGTTAGAAAACCCTCTCGTTCAGCGCGCAATAAAATCGAAAAATGGAGCGTGTACTCGTCGAAGGACGAATGCACGTAGAGTATATTTTAATGAAAGATCAAAGTGAAACAAAGAATTACATGTTCATGTGAAGAAATAAAGAATTCATCGCTGAAAGAATTATCGTGTGAAGCTTTACAATGGCGTGTATACTCGTCAAACACAGAGCACAAAAACTAACGCAGTGAAACTATAAAATCTGATATCTAATGTTGAACTTTGCATAGCGACTCGATACGCGAGTTAATCGAATAAAATAGCTTCCTCGATGTTCAAAGAATATCGTCTCGAAAAATTTCTAGTGAGGAACTTCCGAGGGCAAACGGTTAATCACAGCGAATCTTATAAGCTCGCAAAGTATTATTAAGTTCATATGAAAGTAGATTTCAAAGGTATTCTACAAAAAAGTTCAGCAACGATTGCTATAGAATATATCTTACTTCCATTTCCGACGGATTTCTTTCTGCACGAGATATTCCGAGCATCCATTCGACCGTACACAAGGTGTTGTTCGTTAGCATCGCGCGTCACGCGTCGACTCGAATTTCCATGTTCGCCGAGAGCTGAATCTTCGCTAACAAGGACCACTGTGTTCGTTAACGAGTCGCCCACCGGGATCCACGGTTATTATTAATCCATCAAGACACACCGCCAGCTATCGATCAATCGCGTTGCCTGATCAACGGCCGATGCAAATCGTGCGTAGACGCGGAAACAGGAGTCGGAGCGGCCCAAAGCGTTCGCTAATCGATTCGACGTACCCGGGCGTAACGAAGGAAAGCTCGTCGACGTCGGTGTCGACGACGGTGCCGCGGGTACCAACGGGATAACGGGGTCGTCGTTTCGGGGGACGATTCTGAATCGATTCGGCGCCACGCCGCGCGACAATACCATTAATTCCACGTTCGTCCAAGACCCTTTCATCCGCGCCCGAATTTCATTAACTCCGCGCCGCGGCTGCGGACAACGCTGCGGGTGCTAATTCGTTGCCTCGCCGGCGGGGAATTTCGGAAGGGTTTTATCTTCGCACCTTTGTCGTTCGATTCACCGTCTCGTCGGGGAAGGAAATTCGAAAGAATTCGGGCTTGTTGACTGTGTAACACTGTTTCAACGGCAAACTGCTTGCAATTCGAGACGAACGTTTGAAATTTGAGTTTCGCTCGATGCGAGCTGAATATTTGTAATTTGGATTTTATTCGGTGTCAGCGGAATATTTGGAATTTGGATTTTATTCGATATCGGCTGAATATTTGACAGTTGGATTTTATTCGATATAAGCTGAATATTCGGAATTTCTGTTTCACTCGATATAGACTAAATGTTTGAAATTTGGATTTTCTTTCGGTACGAGTCAAGTGTTTGAAATTTGAAGTTTGTTTGATGCAATTTAAGGGTTGTTTGGATAATGCACGAAGATAGCAACTGGTTCATATTTCAATCGATATAGACTAAATATTTGAAATTTTGATTTTCCTTCGATACGAGCCAAGTATTTGAAATTTGAAGTTTATTTGGTTTTAATTTAAGGGTTCTTTGGATAATGCACGAAGATAGCAACTGGTTCATAGTGTTTCACTCGATATAAACTAAATGTTTGAAATTTGGATTTTCTTTCGATACGAGTCAAGTATTTGAAATTTGAATTTTATTCGATGGCAATTTAAGGGTTGCTTGGATAATGCACGAAGATAGCAACTGGTTCATAGTGTTTCACTCGATATAAACTAAATGTTTGAAATTTTGATTTTCTTTCGATACGAGTCAAATATTTGAAATTTGAATTTTATTCGATGCAATTTAAAGGTTGCTTGGATAATGCACGAAGACAGCAACCTACAAGAAAAAAGAAGGGAATCGACTTCTCATTAAAAGGGTTTTCCCTTATTACAAGCCGGGGGATCCTCCGACAACAGAGGGAACAAAATGGATCGCATTATTGGCGCAATTACCGTGACAATGCACCGCGCATTGCCGATGCAACGTTGCATAACGAAGCCCGTTCTATTTAGCATTCAATGAAGAGTATTACATCAAGGAGCCGCGACTCGAAAAGGTTTCGGTCGACGTACGTTTCCCGCTACCGTGGAACAATGGGCTTATTAGAATTATGTTGTTACACTGGTTCAGACTAGGCCAATCGGTCGTTCCCGTTTCTACACCTGAGAACCGCGGAGCTAATTCCGCGAACAATGAATCAAAATGTCGAGCGATCGCTGTTACGCAAAATATACTCGTACACGATCAATCTTCGCGGACTACGAGAAAACCATGGAAGGATTTAATTTCCTTGAAATTTCACAACCGGTGTACCATATACTAAAGTAAAAAAATGATTTCAGTAGATAACAAAATAATCAGAATGAAATAATAGGAACCTGAACCTATGTCGTCATAGAAGCTTCTAACGAATATAATTTAAAGTAATTTAATTCAAATTACAAGATATCTCTAAATACATTTTGCTATTAGAGATTTAATGGAAATTATTGGAACCTTGAAATATCTGGAAAATACCGATAGAAAACCATGGAAGGCTTTAATTTCCTTGAAATTTCATAACTAGTGTACCATATACTAAAGTAAAAAAATGATTTCAGTAGATAATACAAAATAATCAGAATGAAATAATAGAAACCTGAACCTATGTCGTCATAGAATCTTTTAACGAATATAATTTAAAGTAATTTAATTGAAATTACAAGATATCTCTAAATACATTGCCAGTGACAGAGATTTAATGGAAATTATTGGAACCTCGAAATATCTGGAAAACACCGATAGAAAATTTCGAATAAATTTTTCATCAAGCACCGTGAAGAATTTATTCGAAAGCGTACAGTTCGTTCCTCAGGAATCTCGCAGTGTTCCTCGCTGAACAGAGTTCGAGTCGGGCATTTGTCAACGTTGCAAAGCCCGCGCCCCTGCGTGGGCGAGCGCGCGATAAATTTGAAAAGCGCGCTCGCAATAAAGCATAAAGCGAACGGCCGCGCTGCCTTAATAAATAACGGACACACAATCGGACGACAAATCGAATGTTCATCCTTATGCACAACAAATTCATATGTCACGGCCGATGTATCCGAGCAATTAGTTTATCGCGTAAATAAAACAATGTGCCCGGCCGCGGACGAGAAATTACAGGCGCGCCGCGGCGCGCCGCGAACATTACAATATATGAATTTTACATAATTATAATATATTCGCATGAATTTCACCGGCCGCCGGGGAATATTCGTCGCAGGCTGCGCTTCCGCCCCCGGCGCGGCCGGGAAATGGAAAAATAAAGGAACCTATAGAAATTGGACGTAAATCAGCGCATCCGATGGGAAGATTAAAAAGCGGCGGTTGCAAAGAAGCAACTTTTAGCGTACCGCGTCCACGCTACTGAAGCAAAAATTCGAAAAAAAGCCCCGACGCACGGACGCGAACAGAAATTACGTCCAGCGGATTTTTTCGAAAATACTCGGACATTTAATATGGAAAATGGAAATAAGTTCCGTATAAAAATTTACATAATTCCAGCCTCTTGTGCACAACGCGGATCATTCAAAGTTGATGCATCGAAACATTTCCAAAGAAATAACCGAAAATCACGAATGGGATAATTCCAAATGAAGAGTCACGGCTGCGTGTAATTTTAGTTTTTAATTTCTCTTTATAATTAATGTCGCGTGTAATTATAGATGCCGCCGTCACGGGGTGACGTTCGATGCATCTCCATCGTCGAGGAAATATTGCCTTCATTTGCCGGTCCGGCGCGAAACGGGACGCGGGCACAAAATTTCGCCGGCACGAAAAATTAAAAAAAAAAAGAGAGGGAGGGGGGAAAAAATACACGAGAGCCGCTCGTAAATCTGCTTTTCCTCCCGGTTACGCTTCGGAATACGGGTATCGATTAGCTGTCCCCGGTCATCGGTACGAGCTATTCCTCATAACGGCCCTCGCGGCGGCGTTACGTGATTTGCATCATCGCCGATAAACGGGCGCCGGTGTGCGCGTCGATGGGGCCGATAACGTTTCAACGTGGCCCGAGACATCGCCGGACCCTTGGCCGATAATGGCTCGACAAACCGTAGATTTGGCAAACTTCGACGACAATGAATATCCGCGCGTTCCGATGTTTATCGCTCCGATCGGCCGGAACTGCGATGCAATTCTCGAAAAAAGGAGTTTCGAGTGAACGTCCGTGCACGTTGAAGGCTCAGTAAACTACAAGCGCAACGAAGATTTGAGGAAAGAGATGTCCAGATGATTTATCAATGTTTCTCGCTTCGGTGAACCGCGGATATAGAATTTTAGAAAATCGGTTCACGAAATGAGATTCGATAAAAAGCTCGGAGATTTCGCGACTCTTTTATTTCCCGGAGTTTTTCGTGCGTTCCTCTATCTTCGATTCGAGGCAGAAGTTAGATAATATTCTTTCATGAGTAGCAGCAGCGGACGCAGTTCTCACAGAGAGAGAGAAAAGGAATTTGGATAATAGATACCCGAGGTAGCGGAGAAATTCCAGGGAAAAACGAGATAAAGGAAGATTGGGAGATGTTTGTTGAACCACACGTGATTTATGGATCTGTTTGAGTTGCATTTAAGACGTTGGATGCCCACCCCGGTTTTTAAGATGGAATTCGACCAGAGACTCGGATAGTGGATTCCTGGGGGCATTGCGGAACTCAAACTCGGCCGGGGAAGTGGAAAGAAAAAGAAAGTGCTCGGATAGAACCTACGGTCGGAAGATGTTTGCCAGGCCACACGTGATTCATGGTTCTGTTTAAGTTGCGTTTAACGCGTTTGATATCCTCCTCCGTTCCTGAAAGGAAGATCGCCGCGGAATCGGTGTAGTTTGATTCGAACACGTTCCTCGAACCGCACGAAATTCTCACATCCCGTTTAACTTCGAACTCGTCCGCCACGACAGAAGAATACCCGAATCACGGCGAACGCAGAAATCATCTCCGGCCGCTCGTATTTATTACAGAAGCCCCTAAATTAGCGGTCGTTGATCACGGTCGCTTCCGGTATTTACGAGCGCCACAAATATCACCGCGAAGGAACAAGCAGAAAAATAGGGAAGAGGAATTCCCCCGAAATTCGGAATCCTCGCCGCGAACTTCTCTTCTTTGTGCCTCGTTGTTTTATGATCCCGATCCCCTTTTAATCTTCCGTAACCCACCCCTCCGGCGCGTCGCGTGGAACTCGCCATTTTTGTGTCTCGGGGAGGAGCGGGGAAACATCTTGGAGAACGGGGGTTGGAAGGAAAAGAAAAATAAGGGGAGAAAAGGGAACGGAGGAAAATCCGAGAGCATAAGGGAGTGGGTTTTATCGGCTCGCAGCTTTTTCCGCGGCGAGGAAAAACACACGCGAGGATTTTTACCGGCCGAGTCCGGCGCGACGGGGAACGGACGTTCCCCGGACAGCTTTTTCGTCGCGGGTGCTCCGGAAAATTACGGTCCCGCCGGAATAATTAAAGATTATTATCTGCTCGGGATTCTTTCAGCGTGCCCGGAAAGTATTCCCGGGAAGTTCCCCGTTCTTCACGCCAATTAATTTCCGCGGGATTGAACTGCACAGTTTTGTTATACCTTGCTGCGGAATTCGCCGGCGCACGGAGCGGAATTCTGTAACCCGGGTCGAATATTAAAACAGATAATCGCGATGGGCCGAGGCAATTGCAGCTTTCATTTCGCGAGTGGGATTTCTTTATTGTTTAGACTTTGATTTGGGAATGTCTGATGTGAAATTATCTGAATTATATTTTTTCGTCTTTGGCTCTTTGAAGATTCTTTGGAATGTACAGAACCTTCGATAGATCGAGCTAAATTATATATCAATTGCTCAATCAATAGAAAAAGAGGAAACTACGTGCTGATCTCTTGCTGTTCGATTAATTGAATCGTTTGCTCGCGACTTAGTGTTCCAAATAAACGTTTTATCTTGCCAAAATGGCAAGAAAAATAAATTTCTATTATCCTTTTTCGTCTTTAACTCTTTGAAGATTTTTTTAAATATACAAAACCTTCGATAGATCGAGCTAAATTATATATCAATTGCTTAATTAATAGAAAAAGAGGAAACTACGTGCTGATCTCTTGTTGTTTCACTAATTGAATCGTTTGTTCGTGACTCAGTGTTCCAAATAAACGTTCCATCTCTCCAAAATCGCAAGAAAAATTAATTTCTATTACTGAAAATCGAGAAGTAATCAAAGAGATGATTTAAACGATTTATCCGATTGAATCTTAAGATTGAAGGTTTTCATGTTTAGAAACAGATCATGAACAATCTCGTTCGCTTTCATGACTCTCAGATCACTGCGAATACTTTCATTTCCAACTAGTTCATCCTTTCTCCCGCAACAATGGAATAAATACGAATCGCGCGACAATGGACATACACGAATGGTCCTTCTGTGATCACAAAGGGCCGACTGCTACGGATCTTTTCGAATTAGATCCCGGTATCCCTTCCGACGATGTGCGGGACGTTTCGCATATAATTCGCGGCGGTCTCTCGGTCTTATCGGTGACCAACAGACGCTGCGCGACTCAATTCTCACGCAAATCTCCCGATTCTACGGGCAGGTCGGTTTCCAGTTGAAACATGGAGGTCAAACCTTCTGCAAACCTAAGATTATGGCTACTGTCTACAAGATACGCTGGTAACGATAACACGAGCGCTTCATTGATAAAATATTCAACATTCTACGCTAACCCTAAACCTGTTCTACTACAAACGATCTTCTGTCGTTGTCCCAAATCATTTTTCCAACATATATCCCCCTATCTTTCCAAAATTTCCAAACTTCCTCACGTTACGTAATCCTTTTACCCTTAGCAGTCGAGTCAGGCTCGACATTCTATTTTATTGCAACCTCTACCTGTTTCAACAATTTTTTCTATATTTGTATCACAATTGTACCATTTAAAGGTAATATTTCAATGACTCCCAAATATTCTTGAATAAATAAATAGAGCGTCATATTTGTAGTGATCCCGGACGAGCCCCCAAGTTTATAGGGCTACTATTATTATAGATACTGAAAATGTGGATCTTCAGTAAAAAGAGAATTAGGAATAAATATATATGTATTTAATGAGATAAAGAAACAATATGGACAACACGTAAAAATACAACTTAATACCACGAAGGCCAACACAGGACTCTATCACGCACAAAAATGTTCTCCGCTGTCTCTCACCAAAATGTCCTTCTCGCACGCATTCCCACTCGCTTTTAACACACACCCCCATTCGCTCTCTTTCTCACCCTTGCACCCTTCTCACTCGCATCTTTCGTCCACAGTCAAAATTCACGCAGTCGCGTACACGCTTTTCTCGCGGTCCAGTCGCTCGGTTCCAGACACTCTTCCTCGCATTCTTTCAGCCACTCGAGATTTTCTAAACGCAGTCACACTATTTTCCAATCATCCCGGCGCCGGTCCGTGGCAATACGACCTGGTCGCCCTTACGCACAACAAACCATTCATCCTACAATACTTCAACCTACGCTAAATAATTCTAGATACTACATACTAATCTGTAATTGAATGAACTAACGACGTGAACCTCAAAGTGAGAAACCCAGAGCACTCCGGACCGCAAAGTAACACAGCAAGATTCCACACAGCAGAACACATCTGTAAACAATCTAATATTAAATCATTCGATCGAATCGCTATTATTATCGCGCAATCATTCAGCTGAATATCCCCAATATTAGATAGCATTACGCGCAGTACAGAAATGTGCGCGAATGGTCGTTTAATTGAGTGAACTGCAATTCGATTTCGGGCAACCCCAAAACTTCACCGATACACACCGCACTCGCTCACACCTTGCCACCCCGTTACCAGTCTATATAATTGCCGCAAAGCGTCCAGACGCGTCATTAAAAACGAACAAAAGCCGAAGTTCAATGTCGACGGGTCCGCAGAGCGGAATATCGGCCGCGGATCCGTCAAAGGCGAATCGACCGGCGTCATTTGCCTCCGGACAAAGTGAATCCCCGGGTGGCGGCCGGATAGAGTCAGGGGAAAGAGGCCAGACTTCCAGGCGGCGTTAAATGACATTGACGAAATGATCTGGCCGAGGAGTGGCAGATCAATTCCCCTCGATGGCTCGGTTTCAGACGGAATTTCCCGGGCAACGGCTCGCGGCCGGCCGACTCGGCCCGCTCGCTCGCTCGCTCGCTCGCCCCGGATTTTATACGTCGGAGTTTTAAAAGGGTCGGGGGCTTTTTAGTCTCGCAAGCTTGCCGGCCGAGTCCGACCGTATTTTCTTATTCCCCTGCTCATCCCGCGCCATCCTTCTTCATTCCGGCGGGATACCTACTCCTGGAAATCCTCTTGACGAAGACTTTGCTCGTTTGCCCCGTCTAGCTCGGAGGCGAGCGAGCCGGCGAGCCTCCGCCGCCGCTCGAAGGACACTGCCAGCTAGGATGATAAGTCCTTTTCCGAGTGTTGGGAGTAAATCGTGTTTGCCCAGCTCGTCTACAACACTCCGCTGCCCGGAGGCCAGTCTTCCTCTTCGGTTCTTCTTATTTCTTGGTTCTTCTCCGCCTCGGGAACCGCTGGTTTTCTTAGATCTTTCTTCTTTGTTCCTTACCCATTTTCCTGGCATATTTGATCCATCTTCACTTTAGTTCCCGAATGATTCAGTGCTCTGTTGTAGGAGTTTCGGTGTTGTTCTTTGGCAAATTTTTCGAAGATGGGAGGGGATCGCTGTTTCCACTGCGGTGCTGGTTCAAGCTGTGTTTAAGTCTAGTCTGGAAATAATTCTTAAAGAATCTAGAATTTAACCATTTAGATGCTAAACAACTTTTGTGGATACCAGAAATGCGGAAGCGATTATGTGTATGCAAAAAGATTAATAAGAGTAATTATCTAATGAGATCACAAATATTGTATTACAAGAAAATATAAAAAAATAACATTTATTCAAATAAATTTACTTGCATAGTAAGAAAATTGTAATTGATAGTGATGAACAGAAGCACCTCCGCGTTCTCCGCAATTTTGGCGCAACGCAAGAAGAGCGCTACAGCGCTCCTCAGCGCTCAAACGGTTAAGCTAGTTAACAGTTACTAGATAGTACATCCGTTTACAATTAACCTGTAAATTAATAGTTACTAGATGCATCGGTTTACCATTAACCTGCTCTTACAAGATTCAGTTATTCAAGATCGAACTGTTTTCACGGAAAGCGTCTGAAATTCTGAGTTGATGCGATAACGCCTAAATTTCGAGAAGACGGCTCGGCAAAGTGGCAGGGAAGGAATCGGCTTGTTCCCGGATAATCCGATTCGCGAGGCGATTCACGCTGAACGATTCACGCACGCCGCTTGAATTTAAACGGGTCCGCCGAGTCGCGGGATCCGGCGCCTTCCTCCACGGAATTTTTGAACGTCGCGTTGCGCCGGCCGGGCTTCACGTGTTGTTTCTGTCGGGTATTATGACGGGACGCTGTTGTTCCTTTCAGCCTTTTTCGGGGAAAAGTTTCCCTTGAAAACAGAGCCTCGGACCGTGGGCCGGCCTTAAGCCCGTCCACGCGTTCCCCGAGTTTTCGTTGAAGATTCGAACGGACCCCGTTTCGCATCGAATACTGAATTAGCTTAAGAGTCGTTGAATCTTTCAGTGGACGTTGACTATTTGTTCCCGTTCTTATGGAAACGAACTTCGAAAACAATTTCTAAAGCTGTTGGTGCTTCATTCGCTGGGCGTCTGTTAACCCTTTGCGGACGAATGTCGACATTTCGGCGAGAAACTTTATATTCGTAACGCTAAGTCGCGAGAAAATTGAACTAGTCGAACAGCAGATCAGCACGTAGTTTCCTTTGTTCTATTAATTAAGCAATTGATATATAATTTAGCTCGATCTGTTGAAGGTTTTGTATATTCCAAAGAATCTTCAAAGAGTTAAAGACGAAAAAGGATAATAGAAATTTATTTTTCTTGCCATTTTGGTGAGATGAAGAGTTTGTTTGGAACACTAAGTCACGAGCAAACGATTCAATTAATCGAACAGCAAGAGATCAGCACGTAGTGTCCTTTTTTCTATTAATTAAGCAATTGATTTATAATTTAGCTCGATCTGCCGAAGGTTTTATATTTCAAAGAATCTTCGTCCGCAAAGGGTTAACTTGCCTCGTGTACTAATATTAAATGAATCGAATCAATCCATTGAATCAATTCAATTCACTTCCATTGATTCTATAATTCAGTTTGTATTACTGGAAAAGCGATGTAATAGATTTCTCTGAATAATAAACCTCAAGTAAGAATCAGGTTACAGTCAATACGATTCGCTGATCCAAGATTGCAGTTGATACTGCTGTTGACAGTTTGATTAAGCTCTTAGCTGTCGATTATTATACGATAGACGTCGCGATAGCTGGTAGATAACGCGTTATCGTTGGAAACGGGGCTTTACATTTAATTAGAGTGAAGATTCAAAGGTAAACTTCGGGCTTCAAATTTCCGGGAGTGCGTCTGTTTGGGGTGGGTCTAAATAATACGGAAGGAAATCGTAGAACCCGCTGTGGAACGAAGAAACAACGGTGAAACAGAGACACTCCGGGTAGAATGAAATTATTATTACGGTTCGGAACTGTTCCCGTTAGCGGCGCATATTTACCATGCTTTGGCATTAATAACTAGCTGCAGGTGAAAGTAGAGAAGTTCGAGGGAACTCCGGCGTGGCGTCGGCTAACGAAGTTCCGTGCTTCCCGATCTCCACGTCGCGTCGCGTCGTCTGCCGAAAGTTGCCGGAAAAGGAAAGGGAAACAAGTCCCGCCCGCCAGGAGGTACTAATTTCACTCGGATGTTTTTAATGAGTCGCTTTCGTGGATTTTCCGACGAATCGATTGTCCTCCAACCGGTAATACGAGTCGAATCGGAAACGAGAAGTATATATTCCACGATCGAACTTTTTAATTACTTCCATGTCATCGCGATAATTGAACTTTAAACGAAATCAAAAATTAAAGAATATAGATTTTTCAATTGAAGATCGGAAAATCAGAAATTAATCTTGATTTCTAACACCTAGTCGATAACGATTTAATTATATAGTATATCAATCTTTCATGCTACACGATTATAGCAGAAAATTCTACATTTCACAAGAATAATAACATACGAATCTCCACCCTCTTCCAATCGTGAATCGAAGCGATATCGCCCACCCCGAAATAACAAGAAACAAAGTGACAGAAATTGCGCCGTATTTCCCGCGGTATTATAAAAACATCGGTGCTCCGGTAATTTCAGTCGAATCCTCGGCCTCCTTTTAGACCGTCGAAGAGGGTGGGACACCATAAACGAGGAAAATCTGACCGCACGTAACTCGAGGATGCCAAATCAAGGGGAGCCCCGAAAATTATGAACTTGTTTTCTCGTCGCGGACCAATGGAGCTGGGGCTAGGGCGGCACACGTCGCGGACGAATTTACGATGCGAGTGCGATTCCTTTGGAACACGCCCCGCCGTTAAATTATTCCTCGTCCTGCTCGCCATCGTCTGATCGCAGGGACCCGAGTGTCTTGCCCGGAATGTTCCCCATGTTGTTTTCCAACGGCGGATCGATGTCGCTCGATCGTTTCGACCCGATTAAAAGAGGAACGACGGAGGAATTAAAAAGAGCTCGAGCCCGGCGGAAGATTAATCCGACGAGGACGTCGGCGCGTTAATTGTTCCGTAATGTCGCGCAGCCTCGAAGTGCGCCCGGGAACAATGGGACCTCTCCTTTGTGTTTTGCGTACGATCGGTCCGAAGATTTATTTGTCGCCGGCCGAGGGAGCGTCGAGAGGGATCCGCGACAGTTGTTTCTTTTTAGAGGCCGCGCGTGCTTCGAACACCTGGGGGGCGATTATTTCTCGCGTGTTTGCAGATGACGCGTCTGCAGTTGTTCCCGCTTTCCTTTTTCGTCCCTCCTTTCCGTCGCGTGCTTGACTGTTGTTACAGCGCGGAGCTTGATACAGTTGAATCGATCACCGAGACATCGGAAACTGAGACACCGAGGGAGCTGAGAGTTTTCGAAAATTCTAAGGGGACTCGATCGGACGATAAGAGTTTGAGATTGGTTAGCGAAGGAAAGGAAACCGGGATGAGATATAAAGGTAAAAAGATATTGAGATATTGAGACGTGGAGATATAGGAATACAGAAGCGTAGAAATAAAGAAACGGAGGATAGAGATACAGGGGTGGAAAACTAATAGAACAATTCCAATTCTCCGTGTTAGATCGCTTCCCTTCCCTTCCTTCCTTCGATTATACCTCGCGCTTTACTACCCGCGAACAGCGCAAGGATTCGGATGCAATTTAAAACAGCCCGCGTGTTTGTTTTCACCTACTAGACGCGTACGCGAGGCAGCGGGGAGGAAGGTGAATATAAAACGGCGAACGGAACTTTCCAATATCGCCGGCGAAACTGCGGAGGCCCCTAACACAGGAGAAGAATCGAGTTCCGAGGCGAAACGCGGAACTCCCGGGCGCTTTTCTAATATTAAGAGCCCCGGGAGCCGGCGACCCGCGAAACTCGGAATCGAAAAATCATTTTCCGGGCTTCCGTTACACAGTCCCGGGGCGTAAAGTTGTTCTACAATGCTAACAACGCGATGAAATATAAACGACCGCGCCGTACGCTGATCGCGCCGCCACTTCCGGCGTATATTATTCATCATCGCGCCGCCCGGTAATTGAATAAATTATCAATTAAACCCGGCGAAATTGGGAACGAGACTTCGGCCGGGCGGAGCAATTAAAAAGGCAAGCCCCCGAGACGATTTCAATTAAAAAGTACAGGTCAATCGGAACGATACGCGCCGCGACCCGGCGCGAAATTCCTCGGGCCGCGTCGGCACGGCGGCCGCCGTGTCCGTTGCCTGAGGAAATTGCGCCCGTTATTGTATGTAAATGTTTAATCGGCCGAATTAACGCGGTCGGCACTAATTAAAAGTCCGCTTTCCCGGCACGGCCATTAATATTTTCCGTTTCCCGGCCGGGACACGCTAACGCGTTCCACCGGCCGCCGGTGACTTGCGTGGAATCGATTACGCCGGCGCCCCGTTAAAATTACACGGCCCTTCCTCGTTAACGGCCTCTCTTTCACTCTCGGTTAATTGTTACTTGATCAACACCTCTCGCTTTCGGTGGCCCTCGGTTTACGATCGATCGCAGCTGAAATTCTCGATAACACGGCGAGCTTCTGAACCTTGCGTCTTTATTCGACGTTCCTTAAGTAAAAGTGAACATTAGAGACATCGAACTCTTCGTCGAAACGTTCATTAGCTCAACTACTTTCTTAGCGACTCACTGAGCGCAACAACATTATAAAATGAAAATACAATATAAAATGTTGAATAAGGTACTAACACATGAAACAGAAATAAAACAACTCTGTCCCATAATCGATGCAAGATGTTTCTTTATGTAAGTTGCAAATATCGTTAACATTTCGTCAGAAAATGAATTTTTGCAATAAAAAATATTGTCGAGCGCAAAGCGTTAAATTCTCTTCCATCTTCCTCGAACTCGAAGCAAAAACTCTGGACCCCTCATCGGAGCAGCCATCGCGTCTAGATCCGCGAAAAAACACGTCAACCGTGATTCAATTCTACAAATCACTCGAATCACTGAAACATCCGTTCCTAAAATTCTCAGGACAGACTCGCGATCGATTTTCCCGCGTTCACCCCATCGCGATCCCTACTTCCCTCGGAAATATTTCATCCACACCCGGCAACGCGTAGACCGGCGGCGCTAGTTAAAATCTTCCAGCAGCCCGCGCCGAGGTCGAGCGGCCGTTGCGCGCCACCCTTTCCGCGGCCGTCAATCGAAGCGTGAAGGGATGGAAGTGGCCACTCCAATCGAAGGATATAATCCGCGGGAAGGACGCTCGACCGGCGAACGCTGAATGCTAAACAGTCCTAATTGCGGTCAGGAGGTTTTCAATGGCTGCCGGCCGGGGGGCGGCGAAGAGGGGGGGATCCCGGCGCCTTTGAATCTCGCCGTGAAGGGGGCCAGGGGAGGGTGGATCCTCCGCGAGGATCGGAGCACACGCGGCCAATTGGCTCGCTGGGTCCGATCGCCGGCCAAGAACAAAAGAGCCATGCCCGGAGTTCGTTATGACAGTTCGTTAGCTCCGTAAATTGCCGGGCGGCCGTTAATGGGCGGTTGCCAATTATCGGACCGATTACTCCGCTGAATTAACCGGGCATTTCGTTCATTAGTTAACTACAATTTTCTGCCGTGACACGCGGCCGTCGCTGTACGGTGAACTGTTGATGGACTCGGGTCCTCGAGGAGGATTGAAAGAGCTTACAGGTGAACCGTTGATTTTAGAGGACGTCGCTTGCAGGTGTCCTCTGGTTTGCGTTCCCTAAGTCTCCGATTGGTTCCTATGATTTAGTGGAGTTGAGTTCCATGGGAGAGTTTGCTTTTGACAGGGTGGTCGAATGGAGTGGAGTTTTAGTCGATGTTTTGGGGTGTGTGTGGATATTGTCTGAAGTAGTTTTCATTATAATGTGGATCGTAGGTAGCAGAATCTAAGAGTAGCAGATGGAACGGTTAACCAACTGTGTTTGATGAGTATACACATCTTAAAATTCTTAACGGTACTTTTTCAACGATGGATTATTTATTTTTTGAGACGAACATGTAATTCTTCTTTGTCGCTTTTCGTTAGGATATATTTTAAGTGCATTTTCCCTGCATTTAAGGAGTATACGCTTCTTTAATTCTAAATTCTTCTAAATTCTTTATTTTTTCATATAAAGAAGAATTACATGTTTCGCTCTGATCTTTCATTAAAATATACTCTACGTGCATTCTTCCTTCGACGAGTGCACGCTGCATTTTTTTATTTTATTGCGCGCGGAGCGAGAGATTTTTCGAACTAAATTCCACAGTTAACAGGTGAAGGGCAGTTAACCCCTTGCCCTATGATTTATTTCTCAACTATGATGGATGCAACTACTTTATTATTAATTATTCATTAAGAAAAAGAACAAATTTAGGCATATTCTATATCAATGTTCGCTCCAAAGTATAATAATTGGTAATAGAATAATATTAACCAGTTAACTGTGTTTGACGAGTATACACGTCATCGTAAAGCTTGACATGGTACTAATTCTTTCAGCGATGAATTCTTTTTTTCACATAAACATTCTTTGTTTCGCTTTGATCTTTCATTAAAATACGTGCATTCGTCCTTCGACGAGTACACGCTCCATTTTTCATTTCATTGCGCGCGGAGCGAGAGGGTTTTCCAACTAAATTCCACAGTTAACCGGTTAAATATCTGACAAAGTAAAAGGATCCTTCAGTCTACTGATTTTTAAAATCGATGCAAATATGGCTCGAAGTAGAATTGATTGTAACACGAACGCTAGAGCACGGAGCCTAGAAGAGGAACGGCTGGACCGGGATTAAAGAGTTGACAAAGGCCGGCCTCATCAGCAAGACAACTGGTCGCCGGAGAAGATTACATCCCCGTTCGATAAAGACATCCAATTAGAAAATAAAATCACCTCCTTTTCCGAGCGAATAAACGCACCGTCGAGTCCGGTTTCCGTCGATACAGTGATTTCATCAGGCAGGGCGCCGAGTGAAAAGCGCGACGGAATAAAAGAGCCGTTGCACCGTTGCGGGGGGAACGGTCGCGGAGGTCCGAGCTGTTATTAAAACGAAAGTACTCGGCCAAGGGACGAAGCCCGCCGCGCGAAACGCGAGAGGTGCATTATACGTGTAATTGCTTTATTATTCTCGAAACAGTTTCAGATGCGGCACAAATGGGATTTCGATACGAAAGTGTCCTTGTTTTATCGTTCGAACAATAACGAACCCTCCCTCCTCCTCGCTCCGCTGTCGCTTCTCTTATCGATATTCCGTTTTTCCGCCTCCCCTTGTATTTATTACCGTTCCCGTTTTAAATATCGGATCGGGCGGGGTCGGAGGGGGCGCATTGAAATTGTCGCGACGTCCGTCGACGCCGCCGTCCGCGAGCTCGTCGAAATATTCGCGGGAACGCTGCGCGAGGGACGAACAGAGGCAAAGCGACGGAAGGGAACGCTGGTTCCAGTGATGCATAACCTTTTAAGTACAAAGGGTCGAGCGCGAGTCCGATTTCGGCTGCGGGTCGTACGAAAAAATTCTGCGGTAATCCTTTTACCATGGGAATTTGTTAAAGGTATTTATTTCAATGGAAAGGGACGAGGCAGTACGTTGGAAATAGTTTGCACAATTTGCGGAAGCTTTGCGAGGAAGTAGTAAAAAGTAACGTTTATTATTGGTAATAATTAGTTTATTTATTCTGTTCGTCTAACCTGCCTACGTCTGGTTTAAGTTTGTTAAAGGTGTTTGTTTTAATGAAAAATGTAATACGTGAGAAATAATTCGTAGAATTTGCGGAAATGTATTTTTGATAGAGGAGCAACTAAAACAATGTAGAATGCACGAGGAAGTATTAAAAAGTAACGTTTATTATTGGTAATAATTAGTTTATTTATTCTGTTCGTCTAACCTGCCTACGTCTGGTTTAAGTTTGTTAAAGGTGTTTGTTTTAATGAAAAATGTAATACGTGAGAAATTCGTAGAATTTGCGGAAGTGTATTTTTGATGGAAGAGCGTAAAGCAATGTGGAGTGCGCAAGGAAGTATTAAAAAGTAACGTTTATTACTGCTAATAATTAGTTGTTTTATTCTGTTCTAACCTTCTTACGTCTCGTTTAAATTTCGTTTAATTCACTCGCGAGACGGCATCAGGAGTTTCATTCGAGAGACAGTCTCTACAAACTGAACCGTTTACTTTCGTCGAAGAAGAAAGAGGCAAACTTTATATATTTATTACACAGTATTCGCAGCGACTAGCTCGCAGGTTGCCACTGGTTTATTCCGTTCCATCGGAACGCGTTCGCTGCGAGCGATGCTTGCTTTATTGCATAATCTCGCGAGCTGGGTAAAAACCGTCCGGAGGGGCAAGTTCGAGGAAAGTTTGTTGTCTCCTCTCGCGCCCTGTAATCCGCCTGCGACGTAACCCGGTTCGGGGGGCGGTAGCTCGTTGACACAGTGATACTGCTCGTAAATGTTTGAAGAATTCCTCCCCGTTGTGCCCGATTCCGGCCGAAGATTCCCGGATTACGAAATTTCATCCGTTTTATTGCGGATATTCGCGGAAACTATGTTCCCGCTCGATGGCGGAGACTATACGAACGGTCGATTAAACGGGTCTTAGAACATGGAAACTTGGCATTATAGACAATGGGATTGCTCTATGATTTAGACGATCGTTTCGACGTCTGCCGGGCTCGATTTCATCGGAACGATTGCGGATTGTAATTAACACGAGAGGATATAATGCATTTCGGAATATCGGGGAAATTGGAATTGAGCACGGATGTCGCGTTTGATTGATAAGACTGTTCCGCGCGCGAAACTTTCGGTCGTATCGAGTTTCGGGCGGAAGGTTATGGGACGTTAGGGTCGGGAGTTTTATCTAGCAAGTAAAATTAGGGAACTTATGGTACTTGCCGAGCGAGGAGCGCTCCTCCCATGGGAACACGTAGTTTTAGATCGTATCGTGACTAATAGCCCCCCGATCCCATCACACGAGACGCCTTAACGCGTTTTACGAGATACCTGAGTACACCAGATAACTTCGCAACTTTACAAGGAATTATGAAACATCGGGGATCGATACTTCGCCGTCGGTTTTTAAGGATCGCGGCTTAATGTTTCGTAGGGTGGCTGCGAAACATTCTTTAACGCGATTACCGGTTTCCCTTTCGAGGCTGGTGCACCAGCGAAGTGGCCCGGTGTAAAATGAATTTGAAACGTCGCTCGCGGTAATTCTAATCGAATCCGTCGAATTTCTTTCAGATACAAGCTGGAGGTCGCCGGCAAGTCGCTGCCGGTGCTGACGAACCTGGACAAAGGTCGGTACGGCGTGCTGATCTTCGAGAACCTAAACAAGTATCTGCAGATGGACAAATGGAACCGCGAGCTGCTGGATAAATACTGCAGGGAGTACTCCGTCGGCATCGTGGGCTTCGCGCCGTCCGGCGAGGAGAGTCTTGTCGGCGCGCAGCTGAAGGGCTTTCCTCTGTTCGTGCACACTAATCTTAGATTAAAGGTCAGTTCAGCAGGCATTGTCTAGACCCGAGATACCTCGTATATCTGCGAAACCATTTACACGGAGACCGCAACGCATTCCTCCATCTTTCCCACATAAATTAACAACTTTCCTATCGAGGATTCAGATCGACGAGCCTGTTCGGTATTAACTTCTAGCACTTGATCCCTGTCAGTTCTAATTATATATTATTCTTCATGTAATAATTGCTCCCTTCTTTCAGTTAATTACGAACGATACATCGCTTCTTTCGAGTGCAGTCACGAAAGAGATAGAGCAAAGTATACTGTTACTATAATTCTACATTTTTAACCGGTTAACTGCGTTTGACGAGTATACGCGTCGTCTTAAAGCTCGAAACGATACTAATTCTTTAAGCTATGAATTATTTATTTCTAATAAACGTGTAATTCTTTGTTTTAATTTTTCGTTAGTATATTACAGATTTGACCTACGTTTGACAAGTATATATTTGATTGATTTTATTGCGCGCAATGTAAAACTTCTGAAACTAAGTTCCACAGTTAGCAGGTTAATTGTAACAACTATAATCAGTTTAGTCCTAGAATATACTAGAAATACAACTAAACTGATTATAGTCGCTACAATTAACCTGTTAACTGTGGAATTTAGTTTCAGAAGTTTTACATTGCGCGCAATAAAATCAATCAAATATATACTTGTCAAACGTAGGTCAAATGCATCTGTAATATACTAACGAAAAATTAGAACAATTAGAATATACTAGAAATGCAAGCGACGCATTCGTCGCGTCCGCCGGTCCCTTTGTTCTCCCAAGACAACAGTCACCGAGCGTTAGAACCTCCGTCAGTTGTCGGAAAATAAATTTCGATAACGTCGGAATTTATACGACACCGGTAGACCCGCGCATTGGCAATCTCCGTTTCCGTGACGAAGCCGCCGGGCAGCCTTTATTTCACGAACGGATCGCTCGCGAAACCAACGACCCCGCGGCATTTTCGCCGCACCGCAATACGACAAATGCCTCTTAGGCGGGAAAGGCCGGCACGCCGAATCAATTTGCATATCGCGTGAGATCGCGCGTGCCCCCGCGCTCTGTGATTACCGCGGCATTACGCCCGGGATCTTTGTTCCGTTCGTTTCCTTTCGGGCGATCGTGCAAACGGTTTTTTCCCCCCGTTCCGAACGATTCACGTGAATCCCGCGACCCGCTCCGCCGCGGGGATGAAATATTTGTTTAACGACCGGCCCGCTGATAAACAGATCGCACGGATTTCATGCATTCTCCGGCGGACGCCGCGTGTATGGAACACGATGAAAGGAACGGCTTAACGAAGATTAATTGCTCGCCCCTGGCGTGTTTTTATTCTAACAACCCCTTCGGACCGGGGAAATAAATTTCTGTTTGGCCGGCGCCTTTCCGCGCGTACGGAGCATTTAAAGCTCCGTTTTCACGGCCGCTGATAGCGTTCGTTTAGCGGAGTTCTTAGAAGAATCCGTTTGGACCACTGAGAATTAACTCGACCCGGAACTACCGAGTAGCTTCATTAACCCCTTGGCGTATTCACTTTCGTTACTGAGTAATATTTTACTATCGACAATTTGTAAGAGATACAATGAAATTTTCCATTCTACTCGAGGTGGAAATTTCATTTGAAGATACATTGATAATAGCAAAATAGCTGTTTTTTTTAATGAATTTAATTTTTTAAATGAACAACAGTGATTCTTGTTAAATTAGTATAGAAATCTTCGTCGCGAGTCTCACTCGTCATTGCACGGCAAGGGGTTAACTTTCTCTGCGGGAACTCTGGGAACGTATGCGTTCAAATTCCGATAGATTTATATATTGAGCTTCCATATTGAATTAACTTCATTAGTAATTTGTCAAGCTATCTACACCTTTTGAATGATGAAATCCAGTAGTATGACGTTATCATTAGCAAAATATCATGAATATTTTAACTCAAAGAATTTTCGGCTCCAATATAAATATTTCCGTCGGCTCTGTTCTTTGTCTTTCCAAAAACAAACTGTGGAGGTTCGCGGTTTGTTTATTAAATATCGAATATTAAAATCCCATCCGACGCTCGGGCGTGCGACGCGGAAACGCTGCGCCGTTCACCGGTTCCCGGCTCTTTCCGACAACAGGCGTAATAGAATCGGAACAAGGGAACTAATTTCCGACTTTTGTCGGCTCGTTTCACTCGTCGCGTGTAAACCGACGGCCAGCGGAAAAAAATAGAGGGGCGGCGGGATCGAATAAACGGCGGGCATAGGAGAGCGGAGTCGACAATGTCCGAGAAAGTTCTCCAACGGCCGGCTAAATGAGATCGCGTCTTTCTCTGCCGCAGGATGCTCAGCTGAACGCGGCCTCCCCTATTCTCCGATTAACCAGATCCGGGGAAACAGCCTGGGGACCGCTTCCTGGCGGTGACTGGACCATTTTTCAGGCCAATCACAGCACCTACGAGCCGCTCGCGTGGGCGCACCGGGACAGCCTCGACTATCCGGCCAACAAGAGTCCTCTGGCGACCGTCATTCAGGTGAGAGTGGACTTACCGAGCTTTATGCCTTTAACCAACGGGTAACTAGAAAAATTCCATGGAATACAATCGAGGTGCCATAAGAGAGAAGAGAATGTTTTATTATGAATTAGAAGTGATATTCTCAATGGGTAATTAGACAAATTCCATGGAATATAATCAGAGTGCCATAACAGTAGTTTGGTAAAATATTTGAAATAGACATTGTATGAAAGAAATTAATCTCCAAAGAGGAGGAAATGCTTTATTATGAATTATAACTGATATTCTCAATGGGTAATTAGACAAATTGCGTGGAATATAATCAGGGTGCCATAAGAGAAGTTTGTAAAATATTTGAAATAGAGACATCATAATGAAAGAAATTAATCTCCAAAGAGGAGGAAATGTTTTATTATGAATTATAACTGATATTCTCAACGGGTAATTAGACAAATTCCATGGAATATAATCAGGGTGCCATAAGAGAAGTTGGGTGAAATATTTGAAATAGACATTGTATAAAAGAAATTAATCTCCAATGAGGAGGAGATGTTTTATTATGAATTATAACTGATACTCTCAAACTGTCAGTAGTAGAATGAAAATATAAGATAAATTTAGAAAGGTTTGAAGCATCAAGGTACAGTATGACGGAATATATTAGATTCCGGTGGTTGGAAGATAGGTACTTCGTTGTGAATAGAAAACGATCGTCCAAGTGTCACGCAGCGTGTCTAATAACTAAACGCCCCGACGATACTCATATTTCACTGATGCATCGGACATCAGTATTGTAACCTTATACAGTTTCGTTGCTTCGTTGCAGCAGGGAGACAAAGTTCTTTGACGATACCTGTCGATATAGGAATATTAATTACACGCTAGACGAGGGACGCGAGTATCGTTTCGCAAAGAAGAGCCACGCGTCAAGACTTCGCCGGCAGGTTTTCGACGCGACGACGCTTTGTTCGGAGCGACTGCGTAGTCGTTTCCCCCTGTTACTCGGATTATTAATTAATACCCTCGTTGTTAACGGACAAAGTGGCGGCGCGCGGTTCGTTTGATTAAACGCGCGATGCGTTCGTCGGGCGCGTTACGCTCGCGAAAATTTCGTTAACGAGCGACCCTTTTCGAACTTTCGCTCGCCAAAGGGCTTCGATCCCGGGGACTTGGACCCGTTAATTAACGGCCTTTTGTCTTCCAGCGGCGTGACAGTCAGCCGATTTTCCAGGCCTCGTTTGACACTGAATCGGCGGCGGCGGCGGAGCGGAATGGTATCCGCAACCGCGCGGCCGCGGTACGGCCTGCGGAGACGCGGACACGATGCCAAAACGCATCGCCGCTGTCGCCCCGTCGGTCGATTCGTTGACCGCCGTGCGGTGCTGCGTAGTGTCCGTGTATCCGGTTAATGGCAGTCTTGATTCCTAAATCGCGATGCGCTTAACGGGACAGCGGCGACCGGGGTTTACCGACTGGATTTTGTTTTTAATGTTTCGTTGCTTGGAATTTGAATATTTAAGAGTTTGCATATTCGGCAATTCTGAATATTTGAATAATTGAAATTTGAATAGCGAAACGTTTGCAATTTAGAGAATTTTGAACGTTTGAATAATTGAACGATTGAGTGATTGAATATTTGAATATTTGCAGTTTGACGATTGGAAATTCGAAATGTTCATTTATAAATGTTTACTCTTTGAAATCTTTCGTTTGCGAAAATTAATCAAACGATTGAATGATTGAATATTTGAATATTTGGAGTTTGACGATTGGAAATTCGAAATGTTAATTTAAAAATGTTTACTCTTTCAAATCTTTCTTTCGCAAAAATCAGTCAAACGATTGAATGATTGAATACTTGAATATTTGGAGTTTGACGATTCGAAATTCGAAATGTTAATTTAAAAATGTTTACTCTTCGAAATCTTTCTTTCGCGAAAATTAGCCAAACAAGTTCAGAAACAAAGAAAATTATCTTGCAGCAGTCGTCGACTGATTTTCAAAGCTTTTAAATCCGTGGATCGCAGAGGAACGCACAAGTATTGTAATCAATTCGGTGCAGCGGCAATAATTTCATATAATCGAAACTTCAGGGGATGGTGGTATCTCCTCGAGGCAGCTCGACTCGCGTGTTTCTTATTTTATCCTGCGAACTCCGGGGTTCCGGGAAACGAAAACAAATGTGAAGTTTCCGCGCGCGTACTCGGTTCTATCCTCATCCTGCGCGGCTAGAGTGCGTCTTGAATCTCCTGCGAAGAAATGAAGATGGAGGAGGGGAGATACGAGTACGTAGAAACTGCAGGCTGGTAACATATAGAGTAAACAAAGAGTACGAGAGGCTGAGGAATGGAACTAATGTAGAACAAATACTTAAGGATTCTTTGTATCTTCTCCGTGCGTCGGAGAGAACGAAAATAAACGCCGGCAGCGCGGAGGAATGAAGTTCCATCTCGAATTTCAAGTGGAAAACAGCGCGAGGTGATGGTAACAATAATATTGTAAATTTGCTGAAACACACGAAGCGGCATCATTCAATTTCTTCGAGAGGGAACGGATATGAAAATTCATGCTCTTATATTCTTCGCGTTCTTTCCTGCTCTATATTCTTCCCGGGGAATTCTACTCGAAGAAAAATGCAAAGAAGTTGATATTACATTTCGTGAATTTCCCTGCTAGATTGCTGGGAAAATATTGACTGTTCATGAGGCGCGTTAAACTCCGATATCTATTCTACTCGAATATATTCCTGGACACAAACAACGAGGGAATTTCTCGGAGATATTCCCGGTAATTTCTGTATATTCCCCGTTCTCCTTCAAATAATCATCACTTCCACATCCCCTGTTCGCTCAATCATAAATTCCTGAACCAATACCCTAACCTCCACCGGCGAACCCGGCGTACACAGTTATTCCCTTGGAATCGCGAGTCCTCGTAGAGTCAAGTGCCGCGAGGAATCGCATAATAAAGTCCCCGGTCGAATATGAAATCCGAATAAACGCGGGGGAGTACGTATCAGCGAGCAAGAATACCATTAAGAAGAAAAATGGTGGCGCTGCTGGCCGACTGCACGGTGGCGTCGGACTTAAAGCAACCGTATAAACAACACCGGCGGAGGGACAGGCGCGAACTAATGCAAATTAGGCAAGGGCGAGGGCGCAATAAAAAGGGGAAAGAATGGAGACAGCGAGAGATTGCGCGGGGAATATTAAGAAGAAGAAAAATGGACGGCGTAAACAGAGGTGGCTCGCGGCGGGGGGGATGAAGGGGAGGGCTGCGGAGTCTCGGGCCTGCTGCCGCGTCGGACTGGCCCGGAAAACTGAGGAGCCGACTGAAACAATCCGTAAAGCTGTTCCGCCCGGGCGTTTACATTCACGGAGGAATTCGCGATTGCGAGATTCCACGGCACTAAAGGCCCGGCCGGAAGCGAGCGCTCGCCGGATGGAGGAGCACGGACCGTGATCTATAGAACGCGAGAATGCGAACGCCTAGGCAGACAGCAGACAACCCGGGGCGGACACATCCGAATCCTTCGCGACGAAGGAGCGTCAGGCGGAGCGAACAGGAAATACACCCTTAATATAACAAACAGCTCAGACGTGATATCATCTGCCTGCGTTACCCGCGAGCGTTACCCGCGATGGATCCTCCATCTTTGCGACTGCCGGCACGCCGCAGCGAAATTTTTTATTAGATCCTCCCTCTGTTCGCTTCGAACGGTGGTTCGCGGCAATTTGACGGTGGCTTTTCGTGATTTGTTTCCAGGATTGTTACAGTTTATTTGGACTTCGTTGTACTTTGTATTTAAAATACGTAGAAATATCGAGACGAACGCTATATTAATTACATCATTGGAATTCATCGATATTCCAATCGAATTTCTACTAAGAGAATCTAAGTTCAGTACCACCAAACCATGTCAAAAGCGAGATATTAACCGTTTGGATGATGAACAACTTTTGTGGACATTTACCAAAAATGCGGAAGTGAATAAGTGTAGTTATCTAATGAGATCACATATATTGTGTTATTAAAAAAAAATATCAAAAAATACCATTTACTCGAATAAATTTAGTTTGATTTAATTCTTGAAAAACATAGTAATTACTCCGCAATTTTGGCTCAGCACTCAAACGGTTAATGTTGGTTTTGAAATCGTTTTTGTGATATGATCGCATTCGTTAGAGTTCGGTGATAGGACGTGGAGAGGATCTGTTGGCGTTTTGAAACTGAGTTTAAGGTTGTTGTTTTCTTTTAAGACAAAGTTTGTTGAACGTTGCGAACTTCTATTTTATTTAGAGTCTTCGATGTTCTGTTTAACGATTAGTAATAACGTAGGTTTAAGGAGCAGAAACCTTGTTCGAGACAATAAAAGATTTCCCCCGAAAAGAAGGTTCGCTCGAGACCGAGAACGAAGGGCGCCGAAAATTCCCATAACTCTCCCCTCCTCGGCGATCCAACGGTTTTCCCCGTTATTACACGGCCGACAAAGACGTAACGCGCGGAGCATGCGCATACTTCCGGCGAACAATCCAGACACGGTACTAGCGAAACGTACGGTTTAAACTCCCGCCACCGTCGGCCTTGATGAAATATTTTCAAACTACCGCGAGGGTAGGTCACCCGCTCTGTAACCGGCCCGGCCGCGTGACAAATTCTGGAAACTTGGGGCGCGGCGAATATTGCTACTTGGGAGACACTTGGGTACTTAAATTTAGGGTTCCCGGGTCCCCGGCAGCGGTCTGGCGGAAATAAATTCCGAAACTGTACAATCAGGATGGCGGTCAGGTAGGGGTTGCTTCAGCAGCTTCTGGCGGTGTCACGTAGGAAGCGAGACCGACCCGAAGTTCCGACAGTATCAAACTATAAGTTTCATCTGTAATCTCCCTACGCTCTCCGCGGAACGCTCGCGTGTCCGTGATATTCGTATCCCCTAAAAAACTAGTCCTTCGGCTAACTTTAGATCCCCCGTGCACGGATGAACGCGACAGAGCGGCGGCGAAGACGGTACAGCGAACGCGCGTACGTTTTTTCCCCCTGTAACTCGACTATTACTCAGCCATCAGATCGGTGAACCTCATCAGAACATGTCCGCCCACGGGCAGAGTCCCGCTTGATCCGCTCCACCGTTCCTTAGCCGAGCCGCCGTTCATCAAGGATGCGTTTCGCAGGCGCGAGGCGTGTCCTGGAAACAAAATAAATTGCCGGCTAGAATGGCGGCAAATGAAGCAGCTCGCACCGATGCCCATTAATCGAATGAACGAACGGCTGATTGGCTCCTGATTTAATTAACCGACTACCTGCGCGATCCGTGGATCCTCCGCGCGTGAGCTAGTCGGACGCCGCTCCGCGTAATGGGGTTATCAGCGAGATTATTATTGTTGTTTACTGCTAACAAGCTCCGTTCGTACCGGCCGGTTCAAAAGCTCGCCCCGATAGCCCCCGCCAATGACAATACAATTAACAAATTCACCGGAGTAACCGGGAGCCGCACGGGGTCGGGTCGATGCGTTCGATGCATTCGATGCGAGCGATAAGCTCCCGATAGTCGGTCAGCGTTCATTCGGCCCGCGACTTCGATCCAATCGAAGTTTTTCCGTCGGGCTCTCAAAGGACCACGGGAAACGACTCTTCCAGTTCCGATTTCGAACGACTTTCGGAGATTGCCACGCTGCTACCAGATCCCGTAGATACCAACTTTTAGATTGACTTTGCCCATTAACTTCGCTCCGCGGGCAACCTCTTTTTTTTCAGTTCACGTCTTTATTGCGGATCCGTGTATGTGTAATACAGGGTAAGTGCACAGAGAAGCAGGTAAGCTGGCATATATATATAGAGACCCTGTTTGCTGATTCCGAATTGTCCCCGCTGTTTCGAGAATTTTCAGAAGCAACTGGAAAAAGTAACTCCAGTTTGGAAGGCGCTCTTTGAGGCACTGGGTCAAGAGTCACTTTGTTATTATTCTTCTCGTTGATAAACTGCGGGTTTCGAGCCACTTTTTATAATGCTTTGCTCGGCATTGTTGCCTCTGAGGAAAGAGTACTGCAACGTTCAGAGTGGCTGCCGGTATCCGCGATATCTAAAAGATTGAAATTAACGAGTATCTCGCAATTCAGAGCTTCCTTCCGTTTCTCGGTGAATTCTCCGATGTTCTCTATTTACTTAATAACGACCGACGTACTCCTGTATCGCAACAGAATGAAATTACGCCAACGCTGGAACTACCGAACGAAGCAGATTGACCTATTCCTAAATCCTTTCTCAATTATCAACACGTTGAACGCCGCACGATTTCACGGAGCAAAATACACAAAATGGGAAAAGTATAATATCAAACCATTTCATTGAATTGCATTATTACATGTTCATCCAGCCGAATATCACTGCATTACGTAGTATTATTTATAATATAGAAATGTTTTCAAATAATCAACGTTTAATTGAATGAATTATAGCAGTTCGATTTGGTTTTTAACGTGTTAAAAAGATAACAGTCTTCGAGAAATTACAGTAATACCTAAAAGAATCATAATCCGACTGGAACATCAATCGCTGCGCTTTTAGACTTCCCATAGAGTCATTCGAAGCTGTCAATTCGTTAATATCGTCCTCTACGAAAGAGGAAAATAGGAACAAGAAGAATCGTCGATGGAAATTGTCGATGAAACCTTTTCCTCCGTATCGAGCAGCGTTGTCCCCGTTCGAGGGGGGACGTGTACGATTCCCGGTCGCGCTCTCGAATCGCAACGAGTTCAAGAGCGCCGCCGATCGCGCGAAAATTGAAGCCGACGTTCGAGCACCCTCGCCGAAGAAAATAGAGCTATTAGACGGCGCTATCGCGTATCGTCGGCCGCGTTAATGTAAAACGTCTTTGAAATTAACGCCGCGCTTACACACGGTGATCGATAAGCATCGGCGCGACGAGCCCGCGCTAGCCCATTAACGTTCGCGTGAGCCCGTTCGACGCGCCAGACGGGTGGAAAAGTAAAACGGGCTCGTCGCAATTCCACCTCGGCCAATAAACAATTCCCGTTTCACGTGACGACCGATCGACCCGTGATCGATGGTCTATTTACGTTTTACCCGCTCGTTTCTTTTTTCTTTTATTTTTGCCCGTGTTCCATAAAAATGACGTTAACGAGCTACGCGGGGAAGAAACATGCTCGCGCGCGCGGCAACGAACCGGTTGCTCGGCCGGCAGCCTTCTATAAAATTGTTTTTCGCGGGCGGTTTTGCGGCGGCTTGACGCGATATCGAATCTAAAATGAATTGCAATAATGCCGGCGAGGGAAAAGGTTTCATCTGCGGGGAAACTTGATTGAGAGCTTAACGAACCTAGTTCGAACCGCGACCGATCGTGAAATTACTATTTTTGCGATGTACCATTGAGAAGGAGGATTTGATTTCGACGGAAATTGACATTTCGGATCTTGTTTGATACGTGAGCTTTTATAAAATTGTTTTTGTTGATCGGGTTTGGAATAGCTTGAAGTGACGCTGAATCGATGGTGGATTGAATTAATATTCAGAATAAAGGAGGCTTAATTGGAGGTGAAATTAATTGAGACATTGACGGACGCAGATTGAACTGTGTCCTTTTATAAAATTGTTTTCGCCGGTCGTTCTTGCGGTGGCTCGCCGACATCGATTTTCGAATGTATTCCAATTATGTTGATAGAAGAAGGTTTGACTAGAGGTATAAATTGCTTGACACCGACGACGAGCATCGAAATGTGTCCGTTTAATACGGCGGTCGGTTTCCTCTGCCTCGACGGAAAATATCTGCTGAATCGCGTACAATCGGTTTCGGTTCGGTTCAGAATACCAATTAAACCACGGTTCCAGTGTTGGTACGATCAAACATAACTGTTCTCTGATCAGAGAGAAGCAGATTAGTGCACGCATTCCGGCAGCAACGCTTCAAACAATGGAATCCACCGCTAGAGTCGGTCCTCGACTTCTTTCGCAAATAAAGGGTGTTCCCGGGCTGTGCGATCCGGCTCGACGAGGAAATTCCGTGCACGATGAAAAAGGAATAGTTGAGCCACTCGGCGTTATAAAGAATTAGAACGAACGCATTGCCGAGTGGCCGTATTAAAATGTACGACTATTAACGGGAACAGCGGTATGTATAATTTATCCATTGTTTGCGTGTAGCCTTCTAATAAATCACTCCTCGGTCCTAATAACGGCTACGCAAAGTTCGTAATTCAATGAGACGAACGCCGCAATGTTCCTGCGCCGCTTTACAACCGGTGGATAATACTTTATCGAGAACAACTTTGGAAAATTGCAATCATAAATATTCCCCGGTAGAAAAAATCTTTAAGAAACCTGAAGTGTACTTCAAACTTTCGAAATTATCGCCTCGCTGCATATCTCTGCGTTCGCATTATTCAACCGCTCGCATGATATTTTATATCGAAACTTGCATCGACGCTTGACTCCATTATAGTTCGATAAATCATTCGAACGACCCGTTTAAGGATATTTGCGAATCATTAAAATTCTAATTACGCGTGATATAACGGTGATTCCGCGAAAAATCCCCCGGATACGAATATGTTGGGATAAAATTGAATCTTTTGACGCAGGGCAAAGGGTTAAAGCCCAATCATCCCCGATAATATTCGCCGGGATTATCCGCGAAATTTGCCCGGGTGTATTAAAACGGCGTTGCGTTATCGGTTCCTGATGGCCGGAACGGTCCGATCGGCGGTCGCTTTAATCCCGGAATCGAAAAAAAAGAGGGAAATAACGCCGGGGGAAGGCGGCGGCGGCGGCAATTCGAGCCAGATAAACCTAACGTCCTATCGGATTTGCATTACGCAGGATCACGGCAGATACGACGGGATCCAGAGGGTGTTCTTCGGCGGGGGGCTGCGTTTCTGGCTGCACAACCTGCTGCTGCTCGACTCCCTGTCCTACCTATCGCACGGCCAATTGAGCCTCAGCCTGAATCGCATGATCCTGGTGGACGTGGACGATATATTCGTCGGCGAGAAGGGCACCAGGCTGAGGAAGGACGACGTGATGGCGCTGCTGGCCACCCAGCAGAGGATCCAGGCGCTGGTGCCCGGCTTCAAGTTCAATCTGGGGTTTTCCGGGAAGTACTTCCATCATGGGACGGCGGAGGAGAATTTGGGGGACGACATGCTGCTGGAGAACGTCGACAGGTGCGTGTCATACAGATGTTACAGATTCAGGCAAAACGTCATTTGATGGTTCACCGTTAGCAACCTGGATACAGTTTTGTATCCAGAGCAGGGAGAATTTAGATCGGGAATTTCGAGGGATTGATCGAGAATTCAGTAACTTGGGGAATGCGATCGATGACTTCGCAAATGTGATTTTAAACTTTGGAATTTGGGGAATGCATAACTCAGTAAATCTGACCCGTTGCACTCGGGAGGTGACTCTCACCACTTGATTCGACGCAGGAAGATTATAAAATATGACATTTAACACTAGGTTTATGGAACGCGTCAAATTGACGCATACTGGATTTTAGAAATATTATTTTGTAAATGTTTACGCTGATTGATTGATGCGATCACATTGACATGTACCAGAATTACCTACTATCAAATCTCTAGTTTCCACAATCTAAATAAACGAGCATCAATTCTTTTAGGTATAATAGAATGAAGTGTACAATGAATGCCCGTGAACCTAGTGTTAATGTTGAACTTTGTGTAATGCCTCGATACGTGAAACATTGGAATGAATAGCTTTGTCCCTCAATACACTTCTAATTTCCCTTCGAGTTAATTTCAAAGAATATCGTCTTCGTCTCGTCAGAAAGTGTTAAATATTTCTAGTGAGAAACTTCCGAGTACAAAGGGTTAAACTTCTGTACTAGTTTGTGTTCTCGCGAGGATTCCATAAAACTGGGTTGGATCTTAACACATATACATAGAAAAACTCAGGTCTCATATTGTTATGTAATATATTTTAAATAAATAATCGATTCGAATTAAATTTTATACTTCTTTCAATGCTGCGGTAATTAGCGAAGTTGCATAGTGTCTTTATATAAAAACGAGATTCCTCATTACCGGTGCGCAATGTGTTAATTGTAATTGCTGTCGATCTGTAGGTTGATAACGAAGAGAAGGTTAAGTGAAAGGTAGTCTTAGAGAAATATTTATGAATATTGATATGTTGAAATAGTACGATTGTGAAATTTCAACATGTTCGTTTATTGTGTACTCTGTTATACGCGAATAATATTTGCATTGTTCGAATACGATGGAGATTACTGATGATCGTTCAGACGTGATAATTGGTTCAACGGTTGTTACTAATCTACAATTGAGATTCAGCTGATTATTATGAATTCTGATTAATAATTATAGAGATTAATTTGCTATCGTAGCAACGGTTGCGGTTTAGTCGTTAGTCTTAATGCGTAATCAGATTACGTTTCGCCGAATTCCGGCCCGTTCACGTGGAGCCGATAAAAGGTAACCGTGAAGTTCGGTTTCGAGGAGCTACGAGCCGCTCTCTCGACGATAAATAATCCTCTCGGCAGCCTCGCGAGCGGAGTAACCTGTTACGCGACTTTATCTTTCAATTAATTCACGTATTTCGCGTTGAACCGTGCCGCGGTATCCGAGTCCATATAAACTGTATTACCCGCGCGTTCATCGTGTAAGGGGCCCCTCATTGGTCGATCTCGTTCATTCAATCGTGATTATATGCGCCACAGCTCGAAAAAGGCTTCATAATATTCACGATCCCGAGGAGGACGGGAAATAAAAAACACCGCGATCTCTTCTCCTGTAATTGCTACTTCAGCTGTAATTAATACGAAAGCCGGAGCATCCGTTCCTATTTGTTTCAGCGGATCGGGAAAGCTTAACCCCTTGCGCTCCGAACTTCCTTCGCGTTTTTTCCTCGTTAACTCTGTATCACTGTGATGTTCGATTTGAAATGTATTTTAGAAAATAGTCGGTTCGCAGGAAGCTGTGTGAACAATCCTTTTCACTAATAATATTGAAAGTAACGTAGTAATATAATGTGTTTCAACGCTATTCCTACCGCGACCAGTCAAATGACTGGTCTTTAGCACAACTTATATTTTTTAATATAGAATGAAGATAATAAAGAATAAAAAAGGTGTGAATATTGAAAAATGTTTTATACGCATATTTTAGGAAAAGTCGTGAAGTGTAAAGACGATTCAATTGCGTTGTCTATGGGAAATTCCAATCGAAATTTTAAAAAGTCATTCGACTGGTCGCGATAGGAATAGTGTTAAAAATATCTCGACAAAGAAGCACGCCTGTGAATAAAACTGGTGTCGAGTCGCATTCGATATAGGTGCGCGAAGGGTGAATACTCGATCGTATCTTGAATTCCGAATGTCACAGATTGATTCGCGAGAAACGAAGTTGAAAACGAGGCTGCGCCGTTTTATCGGAATTTTGTAATACAAGTTTCGCGTAGCGTCGGGAATTAGCAGTTTTAGATGAACGCGCGTTCGAATGGGGGCGAACAATCGAGAAGTTCGAGGGGATTTTAAATATGCAACGAGGCCTCGCCTCTGAATTGCAGATTTACGTGGTTTTCGCACATGTGGAACCATCAGCAGCCCCACCTCTACGAGAATGTAACGCATCTGCAGCTGGACATGGCGTTGAACAAACAATTCGCGAAGGATCACGGGATCCCGACGGGAAGCGGGTACAGCGTAAGTCCACATCACTCCGGCGTTTATCCGGTCCACGAGGGGCTGTACGAGGCCTGGAAAAGAGTATGGAACATCAAAGTCACCAGCACAGAGGAGTATCCCCATCTGAGGCCCGCTCGTTTAAGACGCGGCTTCATTCATCGTAACATAATGGTAAGTGTGTCTATTAACGACCTACAGTCGTTCGTAATTTATCATTTCTTTCTGGAATATTTTAAATGGTTAATGTTACAGTTTTTAAAATTACTAACGCTGCAATATTTGGAGTTACCAATATCTAGGATGTCTAAAAATATCAATATTATAATATTTAGAGTTATCAATATCTACGATATCTAAAAATATCGTTATTACAATATTTAGAGTTAGCAATATCTACGATATCTAAAAATATCAATATTACAATATTTAAAATTACTAATGCTGCAGTATTTAAAGTTACCGATATTTACAATATCTAAAAATATCAATGTTACAATACTTAGAGTTACCAATATCTACGATATCTAAAAATATCAATATTAGAATATTTAAAGTTACCAATACTTGTAATATTTTAAATTACTAATGCTGCAATATTTAAAGTTACCAATACTTGCAGTATTTAACATTACCAATATCTACGACATCTAAGAATACCAATATTACAATATTTAAAATTACGAATGCTACAATATTCAAAATTACCAATATCTACGATATCTAAAAATATAAATATTAGAATATTTAAAGTTACCAATACTTGCAATATTTAAAATGACTAATGCTGCAATATTCAAAGTTACCAATACTCGCAGTATTGAACATTACCAATATCTACATCTAAGAATACCAACATCACAATATTTAAAATTACCAATGCTACAATATTCAAAATTACCAATACTCGTACTATTTAAAATTTCCAATATCTACGACATCTTACTCTAGAACACATAGTCGTAACAATCTTCAAATTACATTCCACGAAGACTTCCGAATTCATTCCGTCCAACGCTCTCCGATTAATCATCGATCGCCAACAGCTCTCCCATTTCCCCCGCAAAAAGAATCGCTCACTCCAGTTTCCCCTTTCATTCGAAAATTACCCCGTAACTAATAAAAGTCTGGATCTAATATTAATCCACGAAAAACCGATGAAACTTCGGAAAAATCCCGCTGCAGACGCGTCCGCGTCGCACCGGGAATACCGTGTTTCTTCCATCGAGTTTCGAGGACGGAAATCAATGTCCGACTGGAAAGAAGGGACGCTTAAACACTCGTCGAGCCGATAAGAACCATAAAACATTGATTTCCCCGGGGTGCGACAGAGCCCGCTTTCTTGTTTACCCGGGAAAATTAAATGATGAAACGGATACGTGACAATTTCCTTTCGTTCTCTGCGCGAAGGTACTACCGAGGCAGACCTGCGGCCTTTTCACACACACGATCTTCATCGATAAATACCCGGGCGGCCGGGACAAGCTGGACAAATTGATACAGGGCGGCGAGCTGTTCCAGACCATCGTTCACAATCCTGTAAGTAGACCGATCCCTTTGAACCGTTCCCATTCGTTTCGCTCGCCGGACATTCGGTACCTTGTCACGATCCTCCTTTACAGATCAATATTTTTATGACGCACATGTCGAATTACGGGAACGATCGTCTGGCGTTGTACACCTTCGAGTCGGTGATCAAGTTCATTCAATGCTGGACGAACTTGAGGCTGTCCAGCGCGCCGCCCCTCCAACTGGCTGAACGTTACTTTCAACTTTACCCGGAGGAGTCTGATCCTGTGTGGGGCGTAAGTTCTTCGATCGTTTTTTACTATTTCTGTATCACCTGCTGGAAGTATTTCAGAAAAGAGATGGACGAATTTGGGACTCGTTTCTGGGATAGTTTAGATTGCTAAGTATATCGCTGTTTGTTAATGCTAGTGGAATTGTAACGAAGCGAATATTAATGAATTTTAATTCATCAGATTGTCTAGATCAAGTGTAGAAAATAGTGTATTATCTATAGAGATATGATTTAGAAAATAATCTATGTAATCTAGAGAAATATCGTTTAAAATTGATAAACGATGCAACTCGTAGAAAGATTCAATCTCATAGGGAGAAGGCTTAGCCTCCATTCTCAAAGTTCCGCTTCGTTTTCCACGTCAGAATCCCTGTGACGATCAAAGGCACCAGAAGATCTGGTCGAGGAACAAAACCTGCGATCAGCTGCCGAGGTTCCTGGTAATCGGCCCCCAAAAAACCGGCACCACCGCTCTCTACACTTTCCTGTCCATTCACCCAGCAATAAGCAGCAACTTGCCGAGTCCGGACACGTTCGAAGAGATCCAGTTCTTTAATGGGAAAAATTATTACAAGGGCCTAGACTGGTAAGCGCGCCAACTGGAATCTTGAGCCATGTGCATCGAGTTGGTCGATTAATTTACTTGTCGCATGAAATATTAATATCGTTAAGTATATCTGATCGTACTCTCCGAAGATGAAACACTCTCATACTGTAATTTAACCCTTTGCACACGGATGGCGACTCAGTCGCCATTTTGAAACTATAAAATCTGATATTTAATGTTGAACTTGAAATATTCTAATAAAATAGCTTTCCTCAATGCACTTGTGATTTCCCTTCGAGTTAATTTCAAGGAATATCGTCTTCGCCCGGTGAGAAAATTTTAAAAATTAAACACTAGAGACTTCCGAGTGCAAAGGGTTGAAACTGTTAGCAACTTCGCGTGGGATCTCTGTATCGAATCGTTGCATCATTTTGTCCAGGTACATGAGCTTCTTTCCAGCGTCGAAGAACGAGAGTTCGCGGTACCTTTTCGAGAAGTCCGCTACGTATTTCGACGGAGAACTGGTGCCGCGGAGGGCTCACGCGCTGTTGCCCAAAGCGAAATTAATTACTATACTCCTATCGCCGGCGAGGCGAGCTTATTCTTGGTACCAGCATACGAGGGTCCACGGCGACGCGGTGGCCAACAATTACTCCTTTCACTCGGTGATCACCGCGAGCGATACTGCTCCGAAGCCTTTGCGTGACCTCAGGAATAGGTGAGTTCATTAAATGTCTACATTTCCTCTTCAATGAAGCTACCGCGTCCCATAAATGTTTCATCCGATGAATTCGTTTCCAAAAGAGGTTTGGATCAGACACCTATAGGACTGATTTCAATTCTTCGAACTTCTCGTTTCGTTGAACATTATTGTCATTCCCTTTCTTAAATTCGTAACATTCTAACGATTAAGAATTACGCAGCATCAGCTTTAATACTCGAAACAGCTGCACTCGACGAGTATCCTCGATACTTAACGCATTAAAGCCCAGCCGGAGTTACGAGCCACCGGCAGCTAATAAGTTAACGCGAGCAATGATATTGCCCAGCCGCGAAACGACCACAAAGGATAGAACTGAAATCTGAATTGCTAATGTAGATCGTAGACGCGATTTCGTAAGAGAGCGGGGTAGCGTAGATTACACCCTCTAAAATGTTAATTCGCCGGTACGGACGGATGTTAATGATCGCTCTTCTTGAATTGCAGATGTTTAAATCCTGGAAAATACGCTCAGCATCTAGAGCGATGGCTCTCCTATTACCCGCCTCAGCAGTTGCACATCATAGACGGCGAGCAACTGCGACAGAATCCCGTGGAGACGCTGCACGAGCTGCAAAGGTTCCTAAAGATCACGCCGGCGTTTAATTATTCGTCCCATCTGAGGTACGACCCGAAGAAGGGATTCTTTTGCCAGGTGACCAACGAGGATCGAACGAAATGCCTCGGGAAGAGCAAAGGCCGCCAGTACCCGCCGATGGAGGATAAGTCGTATAAATTGTTGCAGGCAAGTTGAGCCATTAACGGTGATACGTTCATTGTCCCGACCTGTTTCAATGAATCCATTCACTCCGGAAAGGTAAGTCCTTCGACCTGTCCTTGATACATGATTCATCCTCTGGATTCCTTGATCGTCCGGTACAATGTTTGCTTTCTCGTTTTATTATCTGTGTTTTCTGAAACTGGTGTTGATTAATCGATATTCAACGACGGTCTCTTTGGAAAATATAATTATAATCGTGTCACTAATAAAAGATAATTTCTTGAAATCTTCAATTTGGATCGTAACGATAAGAGTGGTTCAAAAGATTCAGTTCTGGGTAGCTAACTTCAATATCTCGATTGAAGCTAAAGAAAGATGGCTATCGTGACCTAAGGACGGTTGAGAAGAAATTCTAGATTTGAGTCGCTCAGAAGCCAATGCGTCTAGAAAATTGAGAAAATTAATGTTTTTCTGAAATTATTATACATATTCAGAATCTACAAAAAAGGGCCTCCTGACCTAGAAAACACGAAAAAACGATTGAATCCTTTAATAACTGAAAAGAGTACTATTTACTCCATTAAAATTTACAAAAATTAGAAAATATTAAAAGATGAATATAACCGCATTCACTTCTGAGCGTCTCATTTAATAAAGCGGACTATTCATGGTATAGCCATTTTAAGAAGACATTATCCAAGAAGAACTTCCATCAAACTCCAAGATACCCAAGTCTACCTATCCCAGCCTCCCTAAGAACCGTGAACGTATCGAAGTGATGACAAAGAAAAAAGAGTGTTTCTTTACGAGCTGCTCTATTTGCAGAGGTATTATCTGTCCCACAACACGGCCCTAGTTAAATTATTGAAGAGACTCGGACTTCGGACGATCCCGCAATGGCTGAAGGAGGACCTGACCGACACGGTGATGACCTAGCAAACGTCGATCATGTGAAACGACACCGTTTCGGCACTCCTCATCTCGACGGTGAACGAGATCCATCGTTTGCTAGCGGAAGATCTGTAAAATACATTTTGTAAAGTATATTGATCGCTCCACTGGACTCGAGATCCTCGACGGAAGGACCATTACAGGCCTAGATCCCAGTGGGCGGTTGGCCTAAAACCGATGGGGGAGCCTGCGAAACTAGTCACTAACAGAGAACGGTATCACGGTGACACGGCCGTGGCTGTCGATCGTTGTTAATAGCGCTATTATTAACGTTATATATTATTATCGTCATCGTTGCTCCCTCGGAGCAAATGATCGTTGAAAAGGAACAGGGACCGTCGACGGCCATCCTCGTCTTAGAAACTCAACTCGATCGCTCTAATCTTTACTACCACGGCGAAGAACAAAGGATTCCTAACTTCCGCCCGGAAATTGAATCCTCTATGGTGGCGCGTTTTATTTGATAAAATCAATATTTTGGTAACAAACGCAAACGAATAGAATTCAAGGGCTCGGAGACTTCGCTTATTCTGCGGCTCGAGTAGTAAAGAATAGACGACGGTGGACGAACTTCTGGACGATATTAAGGGGGCGAAGGTCCTGTGGGAAGTAACGATGACACACTGCGAGACGAGATCTGTCCAAATCGTGTTACAATGTTTGAAGAGATTTATTTCCTCACGAAAGTGATCCGCGAGATAGACGGAGCGTCGATGTTTGTTGGATCGACGCGATCCGCCAGTCCTTCACTCCTGGCACTAATCGCAGGATCGTTTCGCCGCGAGTAAGAGACCTCCGGGATTTCTTCGAGCTTCACTCCCGCCCACTTACCTCTCGGAGACACCGATGTACATTAATTCTAGCCGCGTAAGCGTATTTAAGGAAACGATAATGATGATTCTATGTATATTTTGACAATACTATTCTTGGTACCGGCGATGGGGGAGGACCGATGGAGAACTGTATGCAAATGGCCGAGTGAATGAGTGAGAGAAAGAATAGAGAGACACGTTTGTACATTCATGTATCGTACCATTTCGATGTGATCGTAGGTGTACCATAATGAAAAATTGACTTAACACGATGAAATTCGATGGGGCGATCTTACCGTTGGATCGTCAACCGCTGATCTTCACCATGCCGAGGTGGTAACTGCCTATTCGCAATTGTCGCCGTTGTCGCGTGCGAGGCGCGCGGACTACGGTTTCTAACGATACACCCTTGAGTTCCGTGGTAGGTGAATATATTCGTTGTTGATGGGGATCGATCGATTTTTCGAAACTTTAATACCTGATGTATTATATAGGGAGTCCCGTAGAGTCGCGAGTTTGCGAGGTAAATATCGTTGTACACGAGATAGTTTAATCGTGACGATCGTTTGTTGAATGCATATCAGTTACTATTGTCTTTGTTGAACCTTGTATACGATATATTAGCTACTTACGTATCTTTCCAGTCGATCGATGCCGGCCCGTCGAATTCGATCGATCAGTCCGCGCCGGTGTGTCGTCCTCGACGACCGATTTCCTTCGTGTCCTTCAAATCGAACGCGTCTCGGCTCGTTCGCGGGGCTAAGTTCAAAACCTGTCATATCAGAGAGTCGTTTCGAGCAAAGGAATCGCTGCACAAATCGTCTAGAACGGGAGCAGTAACGAACTTTCGAGAATCCGTCAATTTTGGGCCAAAGCTAGAGGCGAGTCGCTGAAGTTCTTCTCGATCGTTGTCTCGCCGACGATCGGAACCGTTTTTACACTTTTAAACGTCGTCGCGCGAACCGTTTCTCCTTCTCTTTTTTTTCCCCCTTTTTTTCTCGTTTTTCTCCTTCGTTACCCCTTTGTATATTTTATTTTCATTTTTATACTGCCGTTAAACTGTGTCACGTGACGGTTAACGAAATCATGTACAAAGTTCATTGTTAATATAATAAATAGTTAACGAGTAACAACGGATATCCACGTAAACTGAAGCGATTGATCTGTTTCGTCGAATCGTGCCATTTTACCAGTGTTGTATATACAGTTGTACTATTGTAATCGCGACGTCGGATCTCTAGAGTCAATATTCACGATTTTCGTTCGGTATGGCGGCGGCAACGACTGTCCGGTTTGCCGCCAGCTGACAATAATAATATTTGACAAAACGGAATCAGAAACGTCGGCCGAAGATTCTTCGTGGTCGCTGATCGATTGTATCGGCGATACTTTATCGTTGGCTCGTCGACACGATTCTCTTCGGACCCTATCCATTTTAATTCTGAACGGAAACTGCCTTGGAACATATGGAAATTGCAATTGATTTTCTATTCGATAAGATCAATTCGAACTTCTCGATTCTAACCGAGCTTATCGCGTGTGCTCGCAATCGTATGCGTTTCGTAAATGGAAATCTCTCTCGAAATCGTGACTCAATTCATCGATCGCACTCGTTATCAGTTGAAACGCGAGCCAACGATAAGGTGCTGCCAATACTCTGCGCGCGTATTAACGATTTTCAGTTTGACCGAGAATCGCGCAGAGTAGGAACTTTTTTTGGCTGTCCCCGGAGGCTGTCGTACAGGCAGAGAAATGAAAAGGGGACGGAGAAAGCTATCATTGTGCAAATAAGCGGGGGACACGTGTAAAATATGTGTACGACACTTTAATAGGACTTTTGATTATTTAACTTAAAAATTATTCTATTGTAAAATACTGTAATAACTGTATGAATAGTCGGTAAGTTCTAATAAAAGAAATGTTTAAAATCTTGAACCCATTACCATCCTTTCTCTATTCTTTCGTTGCGCCATCGTTTACAGTGGAACGTTACAACGAGGATATCAAAATTCCATTCAATTTTTCGCACTCGCTACGATTATCATCATCTCCATATTTATCATTTGAATATTTCAAAATACGAGCTACGCGGGCTGTTTCGTTTCCACCACTCTGCCCTTCTCGACGGCAGCGTCCTCGCCTTGGTACTTCATCGCGTGGATACCAACGCTCGGTCGCCTGGCAGAGTCCGACGTCGATCCCGGCTGGATATAAACGGGATCCTCGTCGGCGCGAAAAAGCCTCCGAAAGAAATTCCTCCGAGGAACCTCGAGAGTCTCCATCGCTCTGTTCGCCCTCGAATGATTCAAGTGTTCCGACCGGTTTCTAAGCAGACCCAAGCTTTCCAGCGAAATGAAGAAAGCATACATGACAATCGCGACAGTCGAGGCTACAGTGAGAAGGCAGATCGTCTGCCAGAAGAATTGCATCAAATTCGCCGTAACCTCTGCATTCCGGTCGATATCGAACAGAGGAGCCAAGAAGCTGCCCAAAAACGCGCAGGCGACGTGGGTAGCGGCGACGTTGCAATAATCCTCCAACGCGCTCTGGAACACCATTTTCGAGACCAAGAAGAAGACGATGCTCCCTATCGCGCCCAACGCTAGCGCTATCTCGGGCGAGTAGAAATCCGTTCCGGCCGATACCATCGCCAGACCAGCTACCGTGGCTTGGACGCATCTCATTACCGTCCAATGATTGAACTCCTCCCCGGTGAACACGAAATGGAAAGCTACGACCAGCACGCTGCACGAAGACGCGGCTAGCAAGTTGTTCAGATAGATGTGGCCGTCGGTTTTGCTTCCGAACCGGAGTTTCTCGTTCGACATGCTCAGACTCTAAACATTAGAACATCATTGGTTTCATTTAATCCCGTTACCATTATCATAAACAGATATAGGATCCATTCAGATTTTTAGAGAGCACGCTATTAACACGTTCGGATAATAAAAATTGTAATGAGCTGCAGAAATAAACTAGAATGCAGTGCTCCGAGCGTTAAAGTGCATAATAATTTCAAAAGATTAAAGCTGCATAGAATTAACCCTTAGCACTCCAGATGGTTTTGTAATTTATCAGCAACTGCAACTAATTTTTATGGTAAAATGCTATAACATTTCTTAAATCTTTCATTTTCCTTCTCAGCAAAATTTCGATGCGTGGAAAATCGAATTATTGTAGGGTAGTTTCTTTGATTCATTAAAATATTTGATATAACTGGTGCAGTATTGAAGCTTACAGAGTGCAAAGGGTTAAATGCATGATAATGTGACTTATTCTGAATGTTGCATTCGTGTCACTTCGCATCACAACGAAAATGAATGCTATAGCATTCACGTCCGCGAATGAATCATATTTTCTCCTTTCGCTAAGATATTTGGATTCACGCGGATTCACCTGGAGTCCAACGAATACCATCAGCTCACCAGCGAACACAGTGCCGGAGGTACCAGTGGCGATGCTAGCGTCATCTATAGCGCTCAACCGGAGGATCCTTCTTCCCAGCGCGACGCAGCCCATGAGCCCCGACAGCCCGCCGACCAGGTGAACGACTGTAGCTCCAGCGTAGTCCCTGAACCTGACCGCACTTCCGTTCAACAGGTTCTTCTTTATCCACCCTCCGGGCGTCCAGATCCAGTGGATCAAGAAGGGCTGCACCAAGCCAGCCAGCAGGAATCCCATCAGAAGATAACCGACGGTGTGCATCCTCCCGACGACGCCGGAGGTGCAAATGGCTGCCGCGATAACAACGAGCGACCAGCCAATTAAAGCTTCGTCCTTATCGACAGCCGCGTCGCCTATCCAATATCCTTCCCCTATCAATCCATTCCCGTCGCCATTGTAGGCGATCAGGTAACCGACCATGGCGTACGCCATCGTCGCCCAGCAAACGTCCACCACGTTCTGCAGCAGTATCAGGTTGACATTGTTCACCGGCACGCTACCGACGTGTATCAGCACGAAACCGACGCGCAGCAGGATCACCAGGACGACGCGGACGGAAGTCGCCGACGGTACGTGGAAAGTTAGACTGCCATTATGGTGCTCCGCTCGATCGTCGTCGTAGTAGGTATACTCGAACTCGTCTGGATGAGAGTTAACCATCCCCTTATCGGGCTATGAATCCACCCTGTTCAGGTTACTGTAGGTTAGAACAGATATCAAGGTTCCAGCATCGTAGCTGAACTTGGCTTTGAAGATAATTATCGACGATCGTCATCTTAACTGAATCCCATAGAAGAAACTTCATTCACACCTTCAGTTTACATACCAGTTACAAACAAATTTAACCCTACAGACGAATGCCGACATTACGAGACGAGATCATATTTATACCAAGTCGCAGACATGATTCAATTACTAGCGGCAGTAGTTCCCATTTTTCCTATTAATTAACCAACTGACAATTCAGCTTCCTCTGAATGTCTACATTTCAGTCTTCGCGAATGGTCGAAGCGACAAATTCTGAACATCCACTCTAAGTGTCATTCACCTCTGCCTCGAGTCCGGCTAAACCTCGACCGTCCACGGTGACAGCAACATCCGTTATCTCGGGTCGATCTACGAAACCGTGGACATCCGCAGTGTAACGATCGGCGAAATGCTGGTGCGTGATGCGCGCAGCGGCGATTCAAATATTGAATATGTGCGCGGGACTCGCCGGTCAGCGAGCCGATTGGCCGCGGCGCGGCGAACCAATGGCGGCGAACGAACCGCGGTTCGCGCATGTCACGCCATTGGTCGTCGCAAGGTCTGGGTCTCGAGCCGCAGGGACGAGCCGGCAAGTGATGCCGCCCGTCGTCGACGTAGGTAGTCGCTCGAAGACGGCCGTTGGTCCCCCAGTGTCAGGTGTCAGTGACTGGTGAGAGAGGCGAAACGTTTTCGCTGAGTGTCCGTTCGTTCTGTGCTTCCCGTGCCTGACAGAGGAGACGTGCCCGAAGAGGATGGCCGCGGTATCCTGCCGAGCGCTGTGCATCGTCCGATGGTACGAGGTGTCCCGCGTGCTGAGCGTTTCCTCCACCCTAGCCACAACAAAGAACTACCGAAACGTGAGTACTCCATCACCCATACAGCCTTACGTACAATTCGAAATTGCACCAACGGCGTTCCTCGCCTGTCAGAGTCGCCGCTTCCACGCTCCGTTTCACGGTACTGCTTGATACTGTGATACCGTTGCCTTTTTGATCGGATAATTTTCGCAACATACAGCGGATGATCTCTCGAATATCATCCGTACGAACAGGGGAATGGGTTCTCGTTTGGAGTACGTGAAAACAGGCACATCTCGACGCGTTCAGTCGTTATTGTGCTCGTGCCCCCTGGCTAGTCCCCCACTGTTCAGCATCTTCGACTGGGTTCCCCTCCTTTGTATCGCATTATCCCTTTCCCCCTATCATCTACATCTGGCTTCCAGTGGGGACCTTTTCGTAGGAGCACACAAGCAACAGGCACCCAAAAATACATCGGCGATCAGACGGAATTCTGCCCGCGGCTTTATCATTACCGCTGACTCGAATTCCATCGCTGCCCACGGTGCATGCGTAAACATGTATCTCCGACTGCAAACACGGTTACGCACCGTGGAACGAAACACCTCCATGTCCTCTAATTACACCCAGCTCCGTCTTCGTGCGAACTCGCGAGGCGTTTTCGTTTCGAATACGATCAACACTCGAAGGAAACACATTTTGCTAATTCAATTTGTACGGAATCGTTCCTTCGATTTCTTCGTTCTCGCCGATCTTTTCACCGTTCATCTTTCGCGATGAGTCGCCAATCGAATAACAGAACTGGGTGTGTTTCCCGACGTCGCCTCAGGCACGCGCTCCGGTTTTTCGGCCACGAACCGCGTGTGTCATAGTCGCGGTGCCGTTGCGAGAACTGTGAAGCGGCTCACGTGTAAATGTGCCTTGTCGCTGATTAAGTATCCGATTACCGGGAAGCCGTGCCCCGACCTTGGGAACGGGACTTAAATCGAAAGTGAGATTTATCGTATCGCTCTCCGAAATGAATTCGGCCTCAGCTAGACTGCGGCGAACAAATTATCGCTGCCGCGTGATAAGAGTTTATTATTTACCCAGCCCCTGTCCACGCGCCACGCTCTCGCGCATACCGCGTCCGCAGTACGCCCGTAATAATTACCATGACGAATTCTAATTGCGGAGCGTATGACGGGCGTATTTACATTGGGCCAGACGTCCGCCGGATGCGGCTAATACCTGGCCAACAGGTGAATTCCGATGCTTTTGGGTTATTGACTTCGGTTACGTGTGATTCAGGCATTTTTATTTCGGCGTACACTACAGTAAATATAGTGAATATAGTTACTTTAGTCGAAAGGCGAGTTAATCAGTATGAAAGGTCGAATTAAAAAACGCCTTCGAGTAGGAACATCGAATTTCACGCGGCAACTTTAAATGAACAACAAACTTTCGGAGCGGAATTATACGCTCTCAAGGGAATTTCAATGCCGGAAATTGTTATTTGACTGACGTCTGGCGGATTGTATCCCGGAACTCGGCGTTCCGAAGTTTCCGCGGCGCCTTAGAATTCCGCTAAATAGTTCGTTAGAGCTAAACGCGGATCGTGACTCGATTACTCGTTGCTATCGCCGTCAAAACGGAAAATGAACTTCCTTCCGACGTCGGCGGTGCGCGGTGGAATTATAGACCGAGGTTTATCGACGGGTCGCGTCGAAATCAGCAGCGAAACGGGCAATAGTTGCCCGACGACGGCTGTAACGTGAAGTCTGAGGAGGTCGACTTGATATCGCGTATCAAAGATACGCCGCCGAAATAATTGGGCGAGTCTTTCGCGGAAAATTGCGGTATCTCTCGATGGAGCCGAAACGTCGAAGTAATAAATGAGTCGCTTTCGCGTTCGGCGAACCGTAGATGATCCTTCGATCGAATCCCAGCGAGGAAGGCTCGCGAGCGAAGCTGCCGGAGATACTGGAAGAATTCATGGAATATTTTTGACGCCACGCGGCACAGATCGCGAAGGGAAATTGTATTTGAATATTGGATGAACAGTAAAATACGCGGAGAGGTTTACTCGAGCGAGGCATCGACGCGAATTACATTTTCATTTTCGAACGGTAAACAGCGGTATTGACCGAGGCCGAGCAAATAGAGGAGTTCCATTATTAAGTTGCCGCTCCTCTTCTAAAGGCGCGTCCAGATTTTCCTGCGGAGCCGGAATCACCGAACTTATCAGCTACGTACCGTCGAGGGGTTCCGCCGAATGGGCGACGACAGTTCGGGAGAAACTTTAGACCGACATCCGACACGAAATGGGCTCGCGTCCTTTTGGCCGCCTACCAAATCACACGAACAGCCAACGGTAATATCACATTCGTGGATCTCTTCACTTGCTAATAGAAATTGATTCCTCGTTTCACGGCTAGCAGGGAACACTGCGTTCTAACGTTACTTACTTGTAACTGGATTTACGACGGCATAGGATTCTCTGTGTTAACGCGACGTTATTAGATGACGATAATCCCGCGTTAATCGTCCGTGAAAGAGAAACTAATGGAGACTAATGTTCTTCCTTGGAAATTCAATTTAATTGGAATTAATGAGTTTAGCTCGTTCTGCATGTTCGATTGTGTAATAAAGGAGAATTCTTTGTGCAGTTCTTAAGGTGCCATTCAATAGGGACGTCGTTATAAGGATGAGGTTACTCTTCTTGTTTTATTCTGCGGTTGAACCCTTCTGTTACCTGAGCCCAGCAGGTAAAAAGTACTTCAGCAGAATTTTTAGCTTTGCAGTCGATATGAACGCAGCTCCGTGATATTGACCAGTCAATAGTAGTCGATGAAATTTATTATACCACACTTAGCGAAATTATTCTTTTACTTCTTGAAATTGCTAATGAGAATGCAAGGAATATGAAAATTACGAAAAAGAGAAAATTCAGCTTCATATTTGTTGGGCCTCTGGTGTTCTAGATACAGCACTATCCCATCGCGAGTGAAAAGATTGATAAATCCATCCTCTAGAGCCTCGGAGCATAGTCATAATGGCCGTCCGTCGACCATCTTGTTTCTCCGGGTCGACGTACAAATTAGGGTATCTGGCATGGAACGGATTAGATAGGATATTCGATAATCGTCCATCCGAGGGCCGGGAGTTCGAAGGCTGATACGAAAATTGGTCCACGGAGTGACCAATAAAGTAATACGTCCCGCTTCATGGGCGAGGATAAAAATATTATGGCACCATTTATCACGAGCGCCGTAATAGAAAAACGTCCCCGCTGCGTGTCTTCGCGGGTCCCTGGCGGCTCGTTCTTTTTACGAGGAATTACGCCATTTTTCTAAGGGCCGGTAGTTACATTGGTTTGCTTAATATTAAGTTGACGGTAGAAAAACGTACGCGAGGGCGCTGCGTTGAATATCTCCGAGCAGCTTCGAAGCGGACGAAATTTTTCAATTAAACTCGAACAAATCCGTGCACACACAACTTACTTTTCCCCCGAGTTTATCATACGAACCGTGCTCGATTGGATTAATTCTCGCGATCCTCGAGCTGTGAAGGAACTTTATTTCAAAGGAGTTAAACTTCCTCGGGTATTCATCGGAATCTAGGCCAGCGGTGCATTCTATCCGCGACGCTTGTTCAAAAATATCGACAGCATATTAACCAGCATCACACTGAAGGCTTCAATACCAAAGTTTCCTCTCGTTTCGGTAATTTCGTGTACAATTCGAGTGAATTAGCTGTTACACGGAGTAACAGGGTATTCGATATTATGCATTCACCGACTCGCGTTCAATCGTGTGATTAGTCATCCCTGTCCAATGATTAATCGCGTGCATGGCAAACAGTCTCAAGAGGTTCCCGATTAATGCAATTCGCCGGTGATAACAGAACACGTTCCGAATAATCGCGGCTCGATAATAGAAAACACATTCGATGTTAAATAACATCCTCCGACGCCGTCGACTAAACAGATTTATCATGTTTCCTTCTTCTCGCGATCTTATCGAAACCGCCATTCGTTGAACCGTCGCGACAGTTAATCGAACAGTATTTCCGATCGATCCGAGCCTCGTAGACGCAGCGAAACTAATGACACGTAATGCACTTCGGCGCTCTCCAGTTCCTCGCGTCGTTGCGTAATGGAACGATACGTCACGACCACGTGAATCGCATTCGTCATACCGATTGACTGCTGTAAGCGGCCGGGACATGTAAGTGTCTCGTACGTCGAGATCCCGGAATTCGCGCGGAATGATGCATGAGACGTCGCGCGTCGTATGATCGACGACAGACGTTACATCGCGAGCATCTAATACCGTCGTGCATCGCGTCCATCGCTGGGAATCGACGGAGCTTCGTCGGATCTTCAACCTACAGCGCGTTTCCACCTTCGTACCCTTCCGAACTGATTTGAATTACCACTGGCCCACTTTCCGCCGACTTCGATATCGAATTTGAATTGTAAAACACACTTTTAGAATTTACCCCGCCTCCCGGGCGGAAGTTGTACAACCACCGCGAAGAATGTTCATTAAATTCTGAGTTCCATTCGGATTCTCCGCGGCGCGCTAAGAGTCGCCGGGAAATGTATGTATGCAACGTCCGCACTGCAAAGTGCATCGCGCGTACACGTGACGAGGCGCTCGTACATTCGCGCCCGTATCCCCGTCACAAATCTACGGGTCGCGACACGGGGCAACCTATTCTGATCCGTCCGCGTTGGAACTTATTTCCCCGAGCCGCGACGCTGCGATTCATCGGTATCTAGGGCTCCGTCGCGTCCGTACCATTCGAGATGATTCATTCCGATCGAGCGAGTATCCTCTCGGCGATCCCCGGATATTACTCTCCCTCGCGCGGCTTTGTCTTCCGATCGAACGATACTGCATCGATCGCCGCTGGGTATAAATTATCCGACGCTGCACAGAAGCCTGCAGGTTCTGCGGGATGAACAGACTCGTCGGAATAGCGTCGTTAAACCTTGACTCGATTTCCGTTGAATTCTTCGAGTGATATCGGTCGCTATTTCAGTCGAGCGCCTGTATCATCGAGGAGCTAATTAATCTTGCGAGGCGAACGATGTTTTAAGCTAGACAGGTGAACCTTGATCTTTATTAAATTGTTATTGAAGCTTCGAGTTATTGATCTCTCTTGCGTTATTATTGAGTCGATTAATAATTTGTGGAATTTTCTGTATTACCGACGCGGGAGTAGGGATACTGCAGGAGGAATTAATTATTGCGCTGTTTAAAGATTCAGTGGCGAGTTTGAAATGGAATTGGATTCAGTCCAGATGAAGAGCAAGCTTGGTCCAGAACTTTTTATTCTTTCTTAAGTCTCGTTATAGTCTGCCTTGCTTCTCCGCTTCATTGAATTCACAATGATTCTCTATCGGTTCAGTTGCGCAGCGTTAGTCACAGTTAAGAATAGCGGTTTTTTCTTCAATTGAGATTAAATCTGTGGGGATTAATTGCTGAAGATTCTGTATCTACCGCTGGAATGGTTCTTCCACTGTGTCATCACTTCAGATTTTTGTTGAATCTATCGAGATGTATTACTTCTGTATCGGCGAAGTGAATTTTTCATGGTCCCCGAATGTCGTCGCTTTCCTTCGGTTCCTGGATTCATTACTCTCATGGTAAACTCGTTGGAACGTAATCGCATCGAAGTTCAAGCATTTCGTTCCAGCGGGATACCTTTCCATTTGTTAACCGGAACTTTTGGCGACTGTACAATCCAATAAATCGACTCCACTTCGTTCGGATTGCTGTTTCATAAGCCAGAAACCAGACGCGTCGAGCTATTCGTAGATATTCCATTTACTTGGAGAGCTCTCATTTCCTCGAGCACAGTAATGCTTCTTTACCGGTCGTTCCACTAAATCTAGTCTCAGTCCACTGATCTTTAAAAATCAAACATTCCCAAGAGACCTTAGAACAATTTGAAAAATCACCTTTTAGCACTACAGGTCTTGAATCATTAACTCGAAGATCATTGTTACTTCGAGACCACGAGAACCCAATGAATTCCATCTTATCCCACTTTCATGGACAGTTAAATGCGCATTAAACACGATTTATATTAGAGGCGAGAAGTTTTACGAGCCTAAGTTAAGGAGCTGATTAAACCCCAGTGAAACAAGAACAAAATAAACAAGACCGTCCTATCAGTGATCCGACGAGCCGGTACAACTGTTGCTATCATCGGTATGTCGAAATGTTGACAGTGTTAATTGCCGCGATAATCGAGGACCCGAGTGTACGAAATTCCCGGACCGATCGAGGCCAAGCACACGAGAAGCGACTCCGTCCGCATCGACCCCTGAAATTCGGTTAGTTAGCTCTGGTCTTTCAGGTGTGATAATGCCGCTCGTAGAACGAGGAACGACGTCGAGTGCGCGTTTTGTGACCCGGGAGTAGAATTAAAGGCGAGTGGCCCTCGGAGCTCCTCCGAACCCGCTTGAAAGATCTAGCACAAAACGTGCCTCGGCCGAGGGCAATTCTAACTCGTCTACCCCTGCGTCAACAAAGCGTTCCTTCGAAAAACACCATTTCGCTCCCTTATTTCTTTCCACTCGCACACGCCTTTTCCGGCAAATTTCGCAGCATCTACGATTCACTGAGTTTTAATGAGATTTCCTTGTTTCCCTGTTTTAACTCAATCCCAAGACTCTTCATCCTTTCAATTCGAATTTACTCAATTAAACTTTTTCCTTATAATACAGTATCAGATTCAAGATAAGATATCCCAAGAAGGATTAATTAAAGTGTCATTAAACAGAGTATTATCTCTGTCAACACTCCGGTTAATATACTTGGAATGACAGGATTCTTCGTAGAAACTTAAGAATCTCTATGATATATTCTCTAAAGGAAAACTTCTTACGCGCAAGACGAGACATTACGAATCCTGATTTTCCAGTTTCCATTTCATCAAGCTAATTTGTCCCCGCTGTGTGTAACGTCGACGAGTGGCGCTTCAGCGTGAAGTATGTTAATTCCAGACGTACAGCATGAAATTCTTCCTTCTTCCGCTAAATTTCCAACGATGAAGTGGTCCCGACGAGTGCGCCGGCGAAAGAAATCGCGCGTCAAGAGGTCAGAAATGCACTTTTCATTCGGACGAGCCGTCCGTTTACATACTCGCGTGCAATTACGCGGCCTAGTTCCGACTTTTCTACCGAGTTTGCGGACGCAAAGTGCGCCACCGGCGGCTGCGTCGCGGCGAAATCGGCTCGCCGTTCATCGGGCATTTTCACGAGTCCGCTCCCTCGACAGCGAAGCCTCCCCCTTCTCGGTCCCAGCCGTGTAATTAGGAAATTGAGCGGTGATTCAGCGGCTTAAGGGCTTCCGTGGAACGCGGCCGTCCAAGAAAAAGCGAACGTCGCCGATAAAGCGGGCGGGACCTTATCAAAGTTACTTCGTCATTCGAAAGAATGTTCCTCGGGGTTGAATATTATCCTCGTAAAGAAGCCGGCCGTAACGAGTGGCGGAATAAATTTCTTTCCAAAGTAGAGGGCTGTGTTATTTCCGTCATTTTATCGTGAACTTCTCCAGCGTACCCAGCGATAGCATAATTCCACGTCGATCGATGAAATGACCCAAATAATTACCGTGATAAGGACGGTTTACGATATCGCCGGGATCCGGCGACTGCGACGCGAACCGCGATCGACGGAACGGAAGACGATCCTGATCTGTTTGGCAATAGTTTCATTGAAAAAGTTTGCCAACTGGGTCTGCGCTGTTCGATGTTGATTTACGGGGATTTGCTCGGTGACCGCGTCTTCGGCTTCCAAGTGTTTCGTGGATCTTGGATACCGATACCTGGTATTATTATAGTACGTGTACTAACATTCGCTAGATATTACCATTAATAACTCGCAATCTATGGCGGAGCCATCGCTGGTGCCAAAATTCAGATTATCTCGCGACGGTTTGCCAAAAATATTCATTCGTTTAATAATCGTGAAGTTTTGCGTCGACTTTTTATCGATTCCGGATATAAATCGTGCGAGTCCGTCCAACGGAAGTGGATGTTGAAGGCGGACTGGAAACTGGGTCACGATAATTCAGCGGGATAATCGCGAGCGTCTGTTTTCTTTTCATTCCGGGGTAATCATAAGCAAACGCTCACCGCTTGTTAATATTTGGAATTATGTGAAATAACCGGATACGTCGGGGCTGAACGCGTTGATCGATCGTTCCATTTCTATGGGATTGATTAGCCCGTTCTCGGCAAACACATTCATTAATCTAGACCGGGATCGTAGTGCGTCCAACTCAATCATTCCAGCAAACACCGCCCATCCTTCTTCAAACATTCGCTCGCGGGCCAAGCACTAATCCGGGAACAGAGTTTTTCTTGTTGCCGTGTTGGCGCAGCCTGCGAAAAGATGTTCTTTCCTATTAAACCTCTCTCGGGCCAGCAAAGAACGAACGTAACGCGATTATTGCTCGAGTTTCTTCGTAACGAAACAAGCGTTTTTAGTGTTGCATTGTAATCTATTCAACATACTCTTCTACAACGACTTGACTCTTGTAATGTTGGAAACATAATGATAAATTCTCATCTGAATGAAGTATTTCAGTCGATATTCTAACAGAATGCAGAGAAGTGTTAAAGCTCTAGGTAAACATATAAATCATACAACTATTATCATCGCTATTAGCCCTGTAGACGAATTTTTTCAACTTTTAAACACTCCTGTAAAACTAAACTCTTAGGTACTAGGAAAACAAGGAAAATATATATTAACCCTTTGCACTCGAGAGGTGACTCTCAGTCACCACTTGATTTGATACAGCAAAACTACAAAATTGAATATTTAGTATTTTAAATGAAACTCTGTATTGCTATAGGAAATATTCAAATAAAATTACTTTGTAAAAAACTAATAAATTAGTAAACATAGCAGAACTATAAAATTGAATATTTAGTATTTTAAATGAAACTCTGTATTGCTTTAGGAAATATTTAAATAAAATTTCTTTGTAAAAAACTAATAAATTAGTAAACATAGCAGAACTATAAAATTGAATATTTAGTATTTTAAATGAAACTCTGTATTGCTATAGGAAATATTTAAATAAAATTTCTTTGTAAAAAACTAATAAATTAGTAAACATAGCAGAACTATAAAATTGAATATTTAGTATTTTAAATGAAACTCTGTATTGCTATAGGAAATATTCAAATAAAATTACTTTGTCGCTTAATTTATCTCTGAATTATCGTTAAATTAGTTTCAGTGTCGTCTCTATTTCATCAAAAAATGTTAAATATTTCCAGTGAAAAGCTTTCGCGTGCAAAGGGTTAATCCCTTGAATCGAGTAATCCAATTATTCGTTCGCATCTTCCGATCGCAACCGCCGAAGTCGCCATTGCGGTGTCCCGCGAAGCGCTAATAATAACAAGCTTCCGTATTATTATTACAGCTAGCCGACGAAAAAAGAGAACCGATTCTATATTTAACTCGGAGCTTAAAGTTGAAGGATCCTCCTACAGCTTCCTGGTACAATGTTCTGGTGACTTTCCCTCGGCTTCCAGGCGCCATTAGTCAGCGATACGCGACGAACGTTGCCAGCCAACGTTCCCCCGACAAATTAATTGCTCAGAAGAATCGGATGTCTGCTGTAGCAGCCTCTCGCAGCCGTCTGTTATCCGAGAATTAGTGCACACGCATGTCTGGCCCGCGCGTTGTTAGTGTTGTTACGGGGGTTGTCGGAGGGATACAGACTGCGGAGGCTGCGGTGGCGCCATGGGCATCGATCTGCTCCGCTGCGCGTCCCCTCGACCCCGAGACGCTCGCCCTGGAAGCACGGATAATTCTTATCTCGATGGAACTCGGGGCGGAACGATTTTTATTCTTATTCCAAACCCGCCTACGGCTAGCTTTTACACGCGAACGATTCGCCTCCCGCCGTGGTTTCGTCGCGTTTCCCTCTGAAGACGAAAACACGCGCGACAAATATTTGCCTCGCGACTCCACTGTATCGAACCGTTGTGCGCTTTGAAAAAATTTACGGTTCAAATGGATTTCGCGTGACGGCGAATTTGGGAGATAGTTGCGCTGCTGTGTTTTTAGACCTCTTTTATCGTTATTGTTCGCGATGCATTTCGTGGTAGATTTTATTCTTATTATGTTCGCTCCGTAAAAAATTTGGAAATTTCACGTTGATTTTCCAGCTTTTCTTTATTCGCTTCATAGATAATTCGAGACATGTTTCACGTTTTCTATGCTCCGTTCGCTCCGTATGAATGTTCATTTTAATGATAAATTTCTGTACGGTTGGATCATTTCGAAATATCGGTTGCTTTAATTATACTCGTTTGCTTATCGTTACCTCGCCATTAATACTAAGCAAATATTCTCCCAGGACTCCTGACCGCAGAGTTGGCGTCTGTTGTATCCACGTTACGCTCCTAATTAGGACAAGCAGGTGAAGCGTGTCCGATCGATATTCTTAAAATTATAGCCCATTTAAACCGACCGTTCCATTATCCACACCCCGCAACTCTGTCAGTGACGCGATCATGAATCCTCGGCTTGTCTCTACCCGATAATAACGACACGAGGCCGCAGCGCGCGCATTAAACTTCTCGCATGTCTTTGCGCGAAGTTTACCGCACGTGCTGCTCCAGATGATGGCGGATAACGAGTCCCGAAGTATACGTGCGGTTTTAACAATGCCGTGGCAGCGGCATACGCGATTCCTGATACTCCACACACGACCCGGTAAAATTTCAAAGAATCACCGGGGAAATCTGAAAATAAGGGTAGTGCAGCCGTTCGGAAGTCTTTTCGAATATTTTAAGACGCCCCGAAATGTTCCTCAATTTTCCTCAATTTTCCCTCGCTCTCATGCATCCGTATTTTCTCGTTTCGCTTTGATACCGTAATTTATAAAACACAATATCCGATAAATGATGCGGTTTCGTAAAAGGCTTTATTCGATGAAATCGCTTTAGCGGAGTATTGATTCCAATTTATAAACCCTGCGCCAGTAATTCATGCGCCGTGTATTATGTATTTTTCATAAGCATAACGAGTTCGCGTATCAATTCACCAAGGAAATAAAAATTTACTTTTATCGGCGGGCTTCGAGTAGCACTTTCCCGGCAACAGTGTTCCATTAAGCAACTTTTTTAATGCGAAACCGACGGCCTCGATCGGAGCGGACCGTAAAAGTTCAATTATATTACCGTTCTGTTGAATTAGCATGAAGAGGACCCGTCGCTAACGCGGAACCACCAAGTCGGTTTAACAGTTATTTTATTGCGTGGCTTGTCGGCGTGTAAAGGGATCCGGGTTTCAAAGGAACGTCGTGAATTGACTGAATCCACAAACGTTCCGCTCTGCAAATGTTGTTTCGAGGCTCAAACGTAATTTTCGCGAAAGTATGTAATTATTTTCGATCTCTACTCCCTGGAGATCCCGTTTGAAATTACAGTTATTGTAATTAAATTGAGCGAACTCCCTTTCGGTGTACAGAGAATAATCGCGGAATTGTAACGTTCGTTAGTGAAATTGAATATAATTTCCAATGTATCGTTTTCGCAAATTCACGTTGGAAATGCGATCTTATATTTCTATGAATACTCTGTATTCAGTATCTCGATGGCACTTCAGCTCGAAACATATTTAGCGAAGTTATTTTAAACTTCTGAAAAGAAATATCTACCGGGGTCTTTTCAGTCTACCTCGGGTTACATTTTAAACAAACATTCATCCTGCTCGGCGGAACTGCTCGATACAGAACGAGAGGTAAGGTATCGAACAATTTTTCCTCGCAAGAGTTTCCCCGTCTTTAAAACGTAATGCCTGAACACACTGAATCTCCGGTAGCTCGTTGGCCGGGATAGAGTTACGATTTACTTAAAAGTAGATTTCCTCGGGTAAATCTTCTGCTCGAAAGGTAATTTCCTTTTTACTCAGCCGGCGTATTGTTCACACTGTCGGAAGATCGGAAAACGATCACTCCGTAGGGATCGACGGATCCATCGTTACTAAGCTTGTCCACTTCTTTTTATGGTCGACCATTCTGTTCGATTCTGGTGAAACTTATGTCAGACATAGTTTTCAGGAAAATGTTTCACACGTGTTTTTTCTTATGGGCCAACATCCGGTTTCAACGAGTGAAAACACACCTCGAAGTAGAGGGTTGAAAGAATATTTTTAAATTATCTCTGAAGCTAGAGGACGTAGAAAAGAAATTTTCTTTAATTGTTCGCCTTAAAATGAACAATCTAGATTTCTTTTCTATGACCCATGGTTTCAGAGGAATTGTAGAAAATATACTTTCTACCCTCGATGTAAGGGAATGTTTTCACTCGTTCAAAATGGCTGTTGGCCGATAAGAAATATGCGTGACATGTTTTTCTGAGCACTATGTCTCGCATAAGTTTCATAAAATCGGCATGTGGCGGTTGAAAAGGTTCCCCGGTAGGATCGATGCTTCCCCACCCATTTAATCGATGACTCGAGGAAAGAATTCGCTAGGAAATTGAACAGTGATTCGAGGGAGGGGCCAATCATTTCCAGGCGTCGACGGAGTTCCCGAACTTCCGTGGAACACTTTGACCGGAGTTTTGAAAGCGTTTTAATATAGTTATTATCGCAGTGCTTTCCATCAGGTCTTCGGGGAACATCTCATTATTTTGTATTTGTTAAAGGGGAAAGATGTCTGAGCGAAGTTTCGGGGAACAATGAGAGTTAATGAGTATCTAAATAATTTCTGCAACGACGGCATTAACGAGTTGATCATTTCCCGTGCGAGAGTTGCATTTCGCGGAAGCGCATCGAGGAAAAAGGAGGTTGTTTATGAAAAGAAGATCATCGCGGGCATTTGATGTGCTCGTTAATGAGGGCGCCTCCCCAGGAGATCTATCGAGAGATTTGCGGAGGCGGAGGCGTCGAGAGCTGACTCAATAATTCATGGAGGACACTCGGTGCCGTGTCCAAACTGGGATCTCAATCATCTTCATAATGGAATTTGCTTCACACCTGAACGGGGCACTGGTAATTCCCTCGAAATTGCTAAAAATATCGATACTCGATATCTTCGATGCAATCAGTGCACACTGTCGTTCGCTTCTTCGCTCCGGATATTGCAGAATCTGATAGCTAGCATCCGAATGTTCTCTTACTTTTTAATCTGCGCCAGCTTGATACTTTAATACCTTCTCTGCGTTAAATAGCGGCAGAATTTCATTTAATTAACATGACGGACTGCAGCGTCGGACAACTTGTTTCAAATGTGCTTGCAACCGAACACGAGTATTTTACCGCCGTCATTGCTAATTGGGTATGATAAGTTTAACGAACCGAATGAAGTGAGAATTGAATGAATTTAAACTGGAACTGAACTAACAAGCAACCGCGAGTAGCGGGCGAAGCTAGACAACTCCGCGAAATGCACGACCGAACGACAGGTTGGCCGGCGATCTAATGAAATTACGATTGAAACGTGGACAGGGATGAAGTCTCGCAGGATGGGGGAAATTTATTCAGTCGCTGGTAAATGAAAGAAACCAATGGAACCATTTATTCGAGAAGGGAAAGAGAAAAATAAGGATTTTTATGGTGTCGAGGAAATTATTTCACAAGGCAATTTACCGTTTAATATCGCGGCCCGCGGAGCTGTTCTCGCTGGCTTCCGGTGCAGATATAATAAACCGTGAACGCGAAATTGCAAATAGGTTCTCGTTTTTGTTCGCCGCCTCCCCCCCCCCCCCGTTCCATTTTCATATTCTCCGTGAATGTTTCAAACGAATTCCGCGTGTTTAACGTCTGTCGCCTCTCCTGCCCGCTTTTACGTTGAATTAACGGCAGCTCGAAAGCCCGTTATCGACATTAAAAATGCAGCGACAGTGCGTGCTCGGTAATAAGAATTTGCAATGCTAGTTGACAATGCATTTATTAACACTTTATCCCGAGAATCCTTTGAATCGAGTATTTCCACTCTTCTTCTTGTCCCGAATCGTAATATCCCCATAAAAAGTCCAATCTACGGTAAAAAGATGCAAAGAAAGGCGACGATGATTGAAATTCAATGGAAATTCGTATCATTTACATGTATTATTGATTCCTAAATTAGTCTGTCGTAATTTACATCGATAAACAGAAGGAAACTCAAATTCACGTCAAAACTCGTACGTACGCGGTTCGACGCGGCAGAGGACACGCCATCATGTCGCTAGCGCTCGCCCGACAAAATGGCCGCGTCCCGCCCGAAGTTAGCGCGCGAGAAGCCTCCGGAAAATTATCAGCGACACGTCGGATCTTCTCGCGTATCTTCGCTCGATATTCCGAACCCACTAAAGAAACTACCGAGGCGGGTTTCAATTTAATCGCGTCACGATCTCCCGCGAGTGTCCTCCTTCTCGAGAAACGTGGTTGGGGGACTGCTGAAAAACCCCGGATACTTGGTAATGGTCTTGACAAGGGGAAGACGAGAGAAACTCTGGAGTCGCTGAATATCGAAGCCGATCCTACGGGGTGATTTTCGCGGGGAACTTTTATCGCCGGCTCCTTTTATAAACGGAAATAGTGATTCGTCTTCGGCGACGTGTTTCCGATAAAAGAGGGATCCGCGAACGATCACCGCGCGCAGCCGTGGGGCAACTTTGAGTCGTGTTACGAACAGAGTTAGGCAACATTCCTTTGTCCCGGGTTCAAACATCGGCCAGAAGACCTAATTTCCATAACAGCGTCCTCCGGGGCTGAGTGTTCCCTGAAATACGCTGAATACCCGGCGTTCCCGGCGAGTTTTACTACGGGCAGCTGACTCCTTTAATGTCCTCCGTTAGTTCGTTATTCCACACTGCCATTGCTATAATTCAGTGTCATTTGTTCGGTAATTGAATTTCATGAGGGGGAATTCATCGCTGACAGGGGATATTTTTGGAATACATTATTACCGTACTTCTTTAACAGAGAATTTTACAGTTTCATATGGATTTGTATATTTTATGTGTCGCGCTGTGCAGTTTCATTATTTCAGCGTCCAATGTCTCGAGTAATTTCGACGTGATTGCATGAAATTTCCACTATCTCTGGGGGATGCTGGTTTCGTTAATGTTGCTCGCTATAATTATGTCAGCGTCATTTATGCAGTGATCCAATTTCCCGAGGAAGAATTCACGGCAGAGGCATTGTATTCGAGATTTTTACCACTTAACGTATCACTTTATATAATTTAATGTGTCTTCCAGGGCATCCAATATCTCGAGTAATATTGCAAATGATTCCTGGAAATTTCCCCTAGCTCCGGGGGAAGAGTATTCCTCGATGGAAAAAATTGTCTACTTAGACTCATTTCCCGACCCTTCCGTATTGCATTACGTTCCTCGTTTGAATCCCAGATCCTCGCGGCAGATTGCAGTCGGCATTTAATCAGACCACTACGCCGCCGTGACTTCGCGACTGAAAATCACTCGCGTAACAACCCGTAGTGGTAGAGACACCGTGAAAATAGATGCAATTATTTCTACGGTTTAACGAGTCTCGCCGATGTCTAGACCCATCTAAATTCTCGCTGACTAAACTATATAAATATTTCTACGAAATACCTCGATCTCATTAAATTCAATATAATCGACTATTACCTAAAACATGAAAAGATGAGAAGTTAAGCACGATCTTCGAAAATCTGAATTAAATCCGCAACCGAAATGTTTCATCAAATTCCAGTGTCACGGTATTCCCGCATAAATTCTACACTTTCAAAGCACAAATTCCCCCGCGAGTGTTCGAGAAATATGGATCCGCTGCGATTGTATCAAATATCCGTGAGAGCACAGCAAAGCGCGGAGTTAAAAATATAATAACTGGTAGCCGCGTATCCGGTAGCTAGCGCAAGGGTCAAAGAGCGTCATAAGTTTCGCCGGCGCTTTGTGAGGCGGCCAAAAATCACGAGATAGAGCTCGCCTCGTCGAGAACTCTGCCCCGAAATTCTTCGGAGCGCCGGGAGCCGAGTCGTAAATCGCGCTTTACGATTCCGACGAATAATTCGCAGGCCGCGCGCGTTGTTATGATCGACGGACGACGGTGACCCACTTCGGTTTCGAAAACTTGGTCAACTTGGGACAAAAAAGGTACAGAGTTTTCCGCGTTGTATTCTATCGATCGACCCCGATCGCTGGGAAATCCATTGGAACCGGGCACAGTTTATAGCAGTTCGCCCGGCGCATTTGAAATTTCCCCGTATCTCTCGAAGCTCGGCCGTTCGACGGCGATAAGGAACACCGGACGCCCCGTCGAATCATTAAACGATGCAAGTTCGCCGTTTTGTAAAACCGCGGGCGAGGGAAAGTTACGATAACCAACGTACTTTTTCGCAACTTTTCGTTCTTTCGACATCGTCGCCAGCGACCGGATGTCCCAGTTGATTTTCCGAGTGTTCCGCTTTATGATTTCATTCGCAACCGGTCTCTCCAGTGTTCTTTTCCACAATATACCTATCTCCAAATTTACACCATAGGTTTTAAAACAACAGTTTGAAAAGAAAACGTTAAAAATAACCATTTTTGTCGCGCGCATTTAATTTGGAATCAGGTCGAATGATTTTACGGACCTCGCTTCGATTTCGAGCGTGCTGTCCGGTGAATTATTTAGTAAGGTTAATGCATACGGTTTTCCGTCGTGCACTGCGAAAAGCGGCTGCAGCGTATTAAATAGAGATTAACGTTGACGGGCGATAGACTGCGCGCATAACTCATGAAATTTCTGGTGTAAAGTTCTGTTGGTACAGCATTGGTCACCTCGTTTTGCTTGAAATATTATCTATTTGTTTGCTGTAAATGTCATATTAACGTGTTCAATTTAATAACGCTTTCTGTCTTATAAATTACTCGTTTTTAATTTAATAAAATGTGAAATACTATACAAGAAGTTACATCTTTCACCAATTTCTAATACAGGAAGTCTTCATTTTCTCGTTCACTCGTCTAAGCTTCCATCAAACCCTACTACACAAAATTATCTCCGTTTCTCGTGTCCATCTGTCTAAATCAAAGCGCGACAGAAATTCTTAATGCGACGAGCAAACAACGAGACGTGTTTGTCACTCCATAGAAGGTAGGAAAATCTGTTTATTCATGCTTGAATCGGGTCATTGTCAGTGATCAACGATCCACCACCGGACAGCTGTTAATCCGGCCTGTTGTTCCCCGGTGAAATTGGAAAAAGCTTTTACCGCAGCTCACTGAAACACGCGTTCCCTTACCGATGTTTACGCCAGACAGAATCGATTTCCTATCTGTAGCGCGGTAAACGAACCACTGAACGCGGTTCTGTTTCTTTTTACATTGTCACTGATCCACAAAGATCTTATTCGCTGGAAAAAATAGCAACGGTCCGCCCGTCGGGACGAGCGGGCCGGATATCTGTATTCGAACGACCGAGTACTGCGGAAATATTTTTGCTCGTCGGGGAAACTCCTTTGCGACCGGTCAAATACCGTTTCCGAGCGAATACGTTCACGGTAAGGAGAGCGCAAACGCTATTGACTTCGTCGGAAATTCGAGCAAACATCGCGCGGGCCTCGTGAAAGGGTGGAAATGAAGATTCATGAATCCTTTAATAAAACATTGGACTGAAAGTCACCGCTGGTTAATGAATATGTATGCTCTTGAGAGTATTAGGTCTCAGCCTCGTGGTAAGTACGCCTGCTAATTAAAGGACAAAAGTTTCGAGGTTTCTATGCATCCGAGATAAATATATTATGTATACGCAGTTCTATTTGCAGACGAGTTTTCCCTTCGCTCAATCGGAGTTCCAATGAAACCTTGATATGCTTTATCGATTTAACCTGTTAACCGTGGAATTTAATTTCAAAAATTTCCGACAATGCAGTGAAATCAGATAATAAAGTGTACACCCTTTCTAACGAGAAACTAATGCGAAACGAAGAATAATTGTATGTTTATCTGAAAAAATAAATAATTTAGCATTGAAAGAAGCAGTATTATTTTGATTTTACGTGTATACTCGTCGAGCACAGTTAACTGGTTGAAAAGTGGAAAATTCGTTGATCTCAGAGAACACGTTCCTGCGTTCGCGATATACCTATGATGACAGGAATAAATTGTTTAGATTAGAAAACGTGAAATTAGTTTTTCGTTTAGTTTATTAGTTAACTTCCACTGAAACTTTAATAAATGTTGAGCATTTAAAATGCGGGAGATTGATTAATCTCCGGAGATTAAGAACATTCCCACTCGAGTGGTACATTTAATTACTTGATTTCCACGAGATACGGTAAATCGTCTGATAACGCATTTTAATTATCCCGACAGCCCGCTCGCTGTCCTTGGAACCCTCCATTTTTCGGCGATAGCGTGGTCGCGAGCCTCACGACAGATCGTTGAACCGCGACGAGACCATTAGCCTCAGAATTATTTATTCCGCGACAGTTGCTCACGTGAGCGCCATTTCGGAGGGCCGAGAACCGTCTTGGCCGTCGACCAAGCGTCGAGTCATTCCTAACACGTGGACGACCGTCGTAAAATATGATACAAGATTTCCAATTGTGGTCACCGGCGACATCCTTCGGAATTTTCGTCGCGAGTCTATTCTTACCAGAGTCGGGAACAATGAATTATAAGAAAACCGCCCCACAGTCGAGCGAGTTTTGCTTCTGAAACGAGAAACGCCTTTGAAACCGCGTTCCTCGGTTTCCTCTGTTTTCCTCCATTTCCAACGCAGCTCGCGCACAATACTGTCAAACGAGGGACATTATCGTTGCGCGAGATTTCTTTTGACTAATTCTCGTTAGCCCCGGCATTTTAATTGCGAAACGTCGTTCCGCGTTGAGGGCGTTCATTTTACGCGATTTCGAACGAAGAATCGCTGACATTATTCAACGTCTGTTGTCGTATTCGTCTGACAATTGGGAACCGTCAACGGGACTGAAACAGATAAATGCAGCAGATTCGCGAATTTCTCGAAATCCTCTAACCGCTCATTTCAACGATCCCCCAGATATTTTCCCTGTAATTACCCGAGGGGATCTGTTTGCGGAGCGCACACCTACGCGCCGGTAAATATATATTTTATACGTATCGCGCGATAAATCGAGCGTGCAGCGTATTTCTGGCGGTGTTTAATTCTTCGAGGAAACTTCATTTCAAACGTCGCCCGAATTATTCCCCGAATGATACAATCGTCGCGTTGATATTGTTATTTACGTTCAACGCCGTGGCGAACAGTTTAATTGGATTCGGTAAATCACACTCGGATTCTGTGCCGACCGCGTCGAATTCCTCGTAAACCAATTTAGACGAGAAAACAGGGAGCGGCATGGAATCCCGTCGATAATCCGCTGTAACTGTTTTCTGGTCGACGGAATAATCCCAATTTCTGCGTGCAAACTTCGCGTAATCGAGTTCGAGAATGGATTCCCGGAGTTGACGCAACGTACGGAGGCTGCAGCTTGCAGTTCCCTATGCATTCTTGAGCGGTGTTTTAAAAAAAACAACGGCAAAAAAATCCTCGGGAAATTCGAACGCAAGCAGAGGAGCGCTGTGTAAAAATAACTTTGGTAAACGGAAAAAACGCCGAACGGAAATCGATTGAGCGGCGAGGGAAAGCCAAAGCAAGGAACCTGTCAAAGGCGAACGGCGGGAAAACTGAGGGAAATCATCGAGAGAACAGAAACTGCATTTTTCGATAACGGCTTTCACGGTGAACACACGTTGGCGTTGGTGTTGGACCTTTTGGTCGTTTACGAAGCTGTTCACTTACTTTGTGATTTAGTTGACGGTCCTTGAAAGATGCTCGCGTTATCAGTTAGAAATTGACTGGAACTGTAGAAATAATATTTTCCCAAGTGACAAAAAGTGATACATTTCTGATCAGAAATATTATTAGAAAATTACTTTTTGTCACTCGGGTATTGACACGTTTCTGGTAAGAAATATTATTGGAAAATGACCTTGTCACTTGGGTATCGATACGTTTCTGATCAGAAATATTATTGGAAAATGACTTCTTGTCACTTGGGTATTGATACGTTTCTGATCAGAAATATTATTAGAAAATTAATCTATCTATCTTTCGTAACTAGAGACTTCAAAGTACTGTCTCCTGAATTATTCTGAAGATAATCTCATGAATACGCTTTTAGTGATGATCTCTATTCAATCACTTGAAACAAGATCCTCAGTAATCGACACTGAATCCGAGCCTCTTGTCGCCTCCTCCATTATCCGTTCACTAAAACTTGAACATGGATCGCCTCCGAAGAATCTAAAATTCGAAATGAAGGCGCTCAATCAAGCTAATGGACCTCGTCCGCAATTTGATTCCTGCCATTACACCGAGGCGGAGCTCGAAATTACAACGCGGGCCGCAAAGTGAGTCAACGTCGAGGACGCTGAAACCAAGAACAATTAAATTTTCACGCCGGCTTCGCTATCCGTCCCGAGATTGTGATCCTGAATCCTTTAATCGCGTTACAGAGCCGCGGCGAAGTCGATAAGTTAAAAATGACACCGTTCAGCGAAACACTCCGCAAAGGATCCAGCAATCTTGTCTGAAGGGAAGCTGATCCTCTCGGAGACGATCCTCGGGGACATGTTCACTGAACTTCTCGGCTAAGACAGGAGTGCGCACTCTTGTTTAACCCAATTCTGGAGGCTCTTTCGCCGTTGCTGCGATAAGAGGACGTAATTCAAACACTTGTTACGCGTTTCCGAGGCCGCAAACGTCACCAGGCGACGCGGACAAAGGCTTGCATTAACTGTTCAAGCGCGAGGACCATCTCTGCGCTTGCGTAGGCGGACGAATGTCTGATTGTCAGCGGCTCTTGGTATCGCAGCCGACGTCGAACCACTTGAAACGTCATGATTTCGTTTAAATCGCACTCAGGAGTAAATCTCTGACTGAGAAGGCTGGGTTTGATTTATGATCCCAGTTGAAACATGGATTCCTACTTTTACGCGAATTCTGCTTCCCGATGGGGAGATTGGAAGTTTCTCGCGGCATACGGCAGTGGAAAAGCAGAAATCCATTAAGAATTTCATTTCGATATCTTTCTCCTGCAGATATTATCTATTAAATATTATTGTTATACTACATACTTCTAAGCTTTACTAAAATTCTATCGAAATTCTATGAAAATTAATATTGCATCCTTTGTCGAAGACCTTTGATAGTTACGAATATATAAATATTCATGGCTCTCCGGGAGGTCTTCGTTTGCCCGTCGTTCGATTCCTCGCTAGGACACGAATAACGCTGCAAGAGCTTTATGGCGTTCACGTACGGATTGATTTGCATATTTCTATAAACCCGATGTTTCTGGGACACGCTTCTCCATTCGATTCAGGCGTCGGTTTACGATGTCCGCCGAAACGCCCGACATCAAAACGGATACGCAGTGCGGTATCATTTCCGAGGGGCGGTTTCCAGTAAATAACGACACCTCGCGGCTTACATTTCGTGTAAAATTTTCACGCGACTCGATTCACGGTGTCGTTCGACTCGTCGGCCACCCCGATTCCCGGGCAATTAAGGGGTGTTAAAGATTGAGAAGAGAGAACTGGGCCGCCGACAGCGACACAAAGGCGGAATTCGGAGTATCCTGTGATTAATGAATCGCCTTTGAGTCGGGGATCTTTATTCCTGTAAACGTGAACGCACAATGGTGTCGCGACCCTGGCCGAACTCCAGTTTCAACGTGACCCTACGGTGACCCCGTATCCTGGATCCTCGCCAGACTCCCGACGTCTACATACGTTGCCTGTGAAGAGTTTATCCGCCCGAAAGTAATACTTTTCTTTCGCGATGCATTCCGAGGAACTGGTCTCGCCATTCCGTTGGTAAATTCACATTGTGCCGTTGAGGGGAAATTCGTATCGTCGTGTACGATCCTTGCTCGCAGTCGGAAAAAGAACAGTGAAAGCTATTGTCTGGAAGGATGTTGGAATTTATGAGGTAAATTAGAGGGTGATCGAAGAATTTAAGGATGAAATTAATTGTTGGTTGATTTAAGAATTTGAAAGTTAGGAATAATTTAAGAATGAATTCGTAGCAAAGGGTAATTTAAGAATGAACAAATTTATAACGAAGGAGAGATCAATAGTTCGAAGATTTTTCGGAGACAATTGGAATACACCGGCGGAATTCTCAATTTCGAGGGCGAATCTCCATCCCGTGGTTCGATTCTAAGTAAATTGAACATCGTGATTACATCTTCCGCTTTGACGTGAAACTTCGAAACCGAACGCGGGTGAATGTAATTGCGTCGTCTAAAATTTCGTTGCAGAAATTGCGATTCCCTTCGTGGTTTGTGTCGCGGCGGAATGCCGTAGCCGATGTTTGCTGTCCGCAGCGGTTCGCGTTAATTGAACGTAAATAGCAGGCGGAACGAGTAGCCAAGAAAAACAGCGAAGACTTTGGTATACTAGTATACTCGTGTCGTTTCGTTGTACCCCGTTTATGTAACTGTGTAAATATCGTGTAACCGTGTTTCGAATAATCCTCGCGCCCGTACACACACATATTTCAAGCGGGCACTGCCATGGAGGAATCTAGTAGACATTCGGCAAACAAAGGAGCAGATTGAAGATAACCTTTCGCGATACTCTGACACTTATTAATTCGTCTGCATTAGTATTATTCTTCTCCTGGAAAAAGATAGAACTTTCCGCTACTGCGCATTTTCCCCAACACTAACAAACTCCTTTTTACCTCGAATTAATGCCCGAAAAATCAACCGTAGAATGAAATAAATAAAGGAATGACATAAAAAAGGAAGCTGTGACAATCGAGAGACAATAAGTTACATTTCTAAATAAATTTCATTAAAATCCGTCCACTAGTTTCCGAGACTACCTTAAAACAGACGAGCAAACTCTCTTTCACAAAATTTTAGCGTAGACTATAAAAGGAAAATCCATCGACCTTACAGAATGAAAAGGCATGCTCCGTTGGATCAACAATACGTTCAATGCCTCGCTTTCCCATGTTTCAGGAAACATGGTGCAAAAGATGGTGGCACATCTCCCAGAGGAGTATTTCTGTTTCGACGAGCTCCTTCGCTCCGAGCTTAAGCCCGATTTTAGCGAAGGGGATGCAGGCTTCAGGAAGCTCGTCAAAGGAAACGAAGACATCGAGGCTATCGAAGGATAAGACGAACGAGAAGAGCCTGGTTCCTCAGGATCCTGGTGAGTAACACGGTAGAATAAGAAGATCCACGAGGCGACGTAGCGGCTGCGCAAACATCGTAAAGAATTCCCGTGGAATCGAATTTTCTTCGTTTAACGCGACGCCCGCGAATAGCTGGGGCCCTTTCGCATCTCAAAGAATGATAACGTATTCCGATAAATCGAGAAAACACCGGAATCATTTTAATTCTAATAGCACAGGTGCTGATTTGGTGTTTGCTCTATGAACAGCGTCGACTCGATTTGTTGCATGTTATATCGCTGTTATAGGCCGACTCTACAAGACCCATGAATAAATCAGCGAACGTGTTTCACGCTTTAACTCGAGTCGGTCGCAACTGTCTATAGATAGATCGTTATATTTAGGTTTACGTTACTCCGGTGTTATTGAAAAGTTCGCCGTGAGACGTGGACCAGCGCGCGCGTTAAAGTTTGCTGAGTTTTTAAGTAGCGTGAAACGTAGCTACGCGGAGCGTATTAATGGCGGCTCGTTTGCCGTTACAGCGGAAACTTGCGTCGTACAGTTTTCGTCGACCCGCTATCGTTCGGACGAAACGAAGTAGCTCAGGATTCTAATCACACCAAGTTTTCTTAATGAATATTTATTTTGTAGCCAGATAAGGACGACTTAAGTAACAACATGAGAACATACAATTGTCGAATGATCTTTCCTATTTTATGTACACTCCCCCCTCACACCTGCAAGATAGACCATCGTAAATTTTAATGTTTAAACTGCGGACGTTCGTGCGAACGCAACGATTCTTTTCAAATGAAATCGATAATCGAGGAAACAGATGCTACAGTCAAAGACTTGTTCAAATGGAAGATGCTTCGTGTTCATCGAGCTCTAAAACTTTCAAATTTCAAGCGATCGCGTCCACAGCGCACACATCGAATCCGCAGTCTATTAATCGACGAATCTACGATTAAAATATCCAAGTCGTTGCTGGGAAACCTCGATTGATAACTGTACAACTCTCCATCGGAACAACGACGGAACGGCATTCCCGAGTGGATCTCCCGGAAACAGAAAAGAAAACACCGGGGACCCTCGCTCGAGGATACGGAAAGCACTAGAAACTACCGACTCTCCTTTGGCAATCTCTCCCGATATCGTAACCGACTATATATTACAAGTTAGCCCGCTCAGGATGTCTCGGAACGCTGATTCTCCGCGGCGTTCAGGCTGTCCTCGAGCACCTCGAACTCCTCGAACTCCATTTTGCCGAAGTCGTCCGGCGTCCTCCAGTTGTTCTCGTTCACCTGCCACCTGGTCAGCGCGCTGCCTATGAATCTGCTCGGATAGGTGGACTTGGCGTCGTCTAATGGGCCAAGTTTGAAGTCCGCCTTGAACGCTGTCTTCCCGTCCTTGCTGTCCTCCTTTTTCGGCTCCAATCCGATCACGACGGGCGGCTCCCTCTTCGCTTCAACCTGGCCGGTCCTTTTTTCTTCTTGGGCCTCGTTCTCCTTCTCCTGCTTCTCGATCGTGGTGATCTCGATACTCGGCGTCTCCGCGATAGTGTACCTGCTCAGGTCGAGCGCTTTCTCTCTGTTCCGACATCTGAGATGATTCTCGACCAGTCTTCCGGTGAGCTCGAGCCTGCTGTCGCAAGAGTTGCTCTTCACCAGCCGGAACTTGACGTAGTCGTTCGATCTGTCGATGCACTTGAACCTGTTCTCGACGACCGGCGAGATTAGGGGTCCGTTGCTGGAGTTGACCACCTTGCCTCCGTAGTAGGTCACCGAGGTGCCGCATTCTCGGATCTTCTTGAGGACATCTTGCGAGACGTAATGGCTAGAACTGTGAGCCTCGTTGCTTTCATCCTCGTGGCAATCCACCTCTTCGTCCTCCGATGAGATGCACTGCACACCGCTGCCAGGATCAGTGTCAGGATAATCACTGGACACCCCGGAGCTCACGCTGCCGGAGTCCCAATTATGATGATGATGGTGATGGTGGTACCGATTCACTTTGTTCTTGGAGGACGATGAATCGCTTGGAGACGTGTGGCCGCTTCTAGCTTCGAAAGACTGAGCTAGGATCCTCGTCTTCGACTCGGAACGAGGACTATCTAGCTCGTCTTTGCCGCCTACTACCGAAGCGTTGGAGGATGTCGACTTCTCTAGGTTCTCGAAGAGTCTGGTGAGGTCCTTCGCTCTGCTGGAACATCTGAACCTAAAAGAAAGTTGCAGATCAATGTCTATCATTAGGATTCGCCAGGTGCTAGGTTATACCGATAGCTTCTCACCTGGATCCTTCGTGAATCTTTTCAGACATCTCGTCAAACCGATCGTCGATGCTGGTTAAGTCTTTCATACTGACGCTTTTCCTGTTCTTGCACTCCCTCGACAGCTCCGAATTATTCTTCATCTTCAATGTGTTCTCGAACATCCTTCTGACGTTCCGCACGGTATCCGGGTCAGGCAGTTCTTCGTCGATGAGCTCGCGGTTCACTCTGATCGGATGATAGAAGAAGTGCTTCTTGATAGTGGACTGTTTGGGGCTCTTCGGGTTGCCATCGGCGCTTTCGCAGTTCCTCTCGCGTCCCTCTGCGTCCGATTTCTTCTGGATCGCGCCCGCTATCTTGCACGTAGGCTCGGACCTTGCCTTCCCCATTGCGGTCGGCTTGCGCTCGATAGTCTCGGCACGTACGGGTTCAATGATAACAACGTTATTGTCCAGCAACAGCTCCTGAAACGAATATTCTCGCAGGTACTGCATCAGACCCTCGTACGTGACGTCTCCGCGACCGGCGTTATATATGTTCTTGCTGAACATGTTGGACTTCACGATCTTGTAGCGCACGTGGTCGAATTCTTGGCCGTCGTCCTGGTGGCACTCGATCGAGTCCACGCAGCTCCTCGATCTGGTCAGACTGCTGTGCCCCTTCTTAGAGTCGTTGCTTTCATTGGCCGAGGATTTGCCCGAGCACGTTTGATCCTCGTCGATGCCGTCGTCCACTGATCTCCTCCTCGTGTCGCTGCCCGATTCAGAGCCCAATCCTAAATCCGAGCTCTCGGATCTAGCCTCGAATCCCAGGCTGCCTTTCACAACACTGCAAGCCTTCCCCAGAATGCTGGAAGTCCCCTTGACGATCCTCTCGAACCTCCCCTCGTTCGGTTTGCTTTTGGAGCTCTCCTTGGACGTGGTCTTCTGCTCGAAGAAGTTCTTCGCGTTCTCCATGGCAGCGTTCGCGCCGTCCTTCTCCCGATTAATCGCCTGAAATCAATAATCCTCTGTAAGAACGAGCACGAGCCACCCGCATCTACGCGAATACCCCATTAAAACACGAAAGTCCAATTCCTCGTAGGAGCAACCGATCAACAACCCCCTACTTCGGTTTCACTAATCCTCGCACGAAGCAACTGAAGCGATCACGAGACTCACCTCCTCGTTCCCAGGATCATCAGCCCCGTCAGCCTTGCCATCCAATTTCACGTCCAAGCGATCCACGTCTCCTGCATCCTTCCGTTTCGCCTCCTCCATATCAATCTCCGTCGTTGATCGTCGGTGCCGCCGCTTCGTCACGTCGCTGTCGACGACTTTGAGCACCTGCGGCCTCCTCGACATGTCCTCTTGCTCTTCGGTGTCCGAGATCCAAATCGACTTGTAATCCTCTGCCTCCTCCACCTTGCGATCGTGTTGTCCCCCAGAGACGATCAGCGCGTTGGTTCCGCGGTTGTCCTCATCAGTCTCCGGCGATGTGGATCGTCGATCAGCGGCCGCGTCCCGGAAGCGATTTATCGGGCTGCCCTCGTCCTCCGAGCGTTGCTGCTGCTCCTGGTCCCGACCTGCTTCCGTTCTCGCGCGTTCCGCGTGCTCCTCTTCGTATTCCGACCGCTGCTCCGCGTCCTTGTCGTCTCTCCGGCGCCACTGTTCAAGCTCCGCCGCGTCTTCTTTACTCTCTCTGCTCCCTGTACATTTCTCCTCGTCGGTCGCGTTGCTCCTGGCCCGCTGCTCCTCGATTCCTCGCGCGCCGAGGTACTCGAGGGCTTTCAGCTTCTGGCTGCCGCTTCCCGGGCTGTCGCTCCCCTCGGCGAAATTGTTATTCCGCGCGTCCTCCTCGTCGAACTCGAGGCGCACGTTCGACAGGGGTAACAGATTCAGCACGTCGAAGTACTCTAGCTCGCCGTCGTCCTCGAACAGTATGCTGTCCAGGCTCCTGTGCTCCTTCCGCTTCCGTTTGACCTGGGGCAACGGTTTCCGGGTCAATGTGGCGGTCGCTGGTGGTTTAATTGGGGCTGTAGCCAGGGGATGAATCGGTGTTTAACGCAGCCGACCGTTTACTGCGGGGCGGGGTAATTTCACCCGGAACGAGGCAGTCGGGAGGAATGTGGACTTCGTTTAGCCTAATGGGTGGTTGCGGAGCGTGCCGGATGGGGTTGAACGAGAGTGACTCTTAGGGAAATGTCGTTTAACTTTCGCGTGTTTCGGGTTTCTTATGTGCACAGGCTGAGCACCGTGGAATCTGCGTCGCGTCTTTCATTTCGGAGAGTGGTTTAGATCGTGAATCGAAATATCGAAATAATCAGAAGGAACCGGGGCTGTAGAATTATGCTTCAATTCAATGGCTTTTCGAGCGGTAGAATTGTACCATTAGTTCACTGGGTCGATCTAATTCTGCAGATTCCAGGTAAATAGACACGGACATAGAGACTCTGATCAGTTACCATGGGGACTTCAGTCCACCATTATCCGCCAAATTTATAGCTATGAATAGCACTCGGTCAACGACGGTCGGCCCAATTACATTCCGAACGGGCGCTGTTTACCTGGGTATAGATGCAATCGATGCTCCGATTTCCCTCGATCGGCCAATTATCCTCGACGATGTCTACCAAGCCGCTGACCGTGTCCAGATCGTGGACGCTGTGATAACGCCTCGGCGACTCGGGCCAGTCGAGGATGTTCAAACGGTCGGGATCGCCTCGGCTGGGCCTCCCGTACGGCAACGGATCCGGGAAAGTCGCGAGTCCCGACGGGATCGAGTGCAGGCCGCAAGCGGATCGCGAGTATTGCGATTTCGCTTCGTTGAATCTCTCGTAGGAGTCCGAGAGGTGTTGCTGACTCTTCGAGAGCCTGGAAGAAGAGTCTGATCGATCAGAACGAGAAGAGTGCGTCGGTTTCGATCGATCTTCTAGTGATCAGTGGACAGCAGATTTTACGCGTTTATGAGTGTAGCATTCAGAATAGAGAAAGGCTTGTAGAAATGGAAAAATTGGGATCTCGAGGAACTCGGAGATTGTGAGATAGAAACGTTGGAAACTGGGAAAATTGTGATACTGAAGCATTGAGCAATCGGAAAAATGGAGAACTAAAATATTGGGTAATCGGGAAATTGGAAAACCGAAGCACTGAAAAATTCGAAAACCAGGGAACTGAAATATTGAAAGACCGGGCAACTGGAAAATTAAAGCCCGATACTTCGTTCTGGATTATTAAAATCAGAAGAAAAGAGAATTAGTTTCCGTCTACCTTGCGTTTCGTTAAACATTGAACATTTCATGACGCACAGCAAACGAAGTATTGTGAATACAGATTTTCGCGGCCATTTTCACGAGGAAGCAGCCTCTGAAATTTTTATTCGCTAAATATCCCCGGGCTCCGGGCGGAATTCGAATTCGCCGTCGCGGGAGGCGCGGCTGCATTATTAAAGCGGGTTTAACGTATCGAACTAGCTGCAACGAGCCGTGCAAAGAGCAACATGGATGCAAGAAACTTCCGCGGGCAACGGAAAATCTCTGACGGAGCCCGGGGTAACGAGTTTCCGCGAGTTTTCGAGAATTGCTCGATCAAGTTCGCGAGGATCCCCGTGACTTCCGTTCCGTCGGGACCGATTAAACCGAGCACAACGGCGTTTTAATGCATAGACAAATGGAGACCGTGCGGATCAAATTTCCCAAACAACGATCAAGCTAATTGCCGTTAGGCGGTATCGGATGGCGATATTTGTTCGCGCGGTAATTAAATTGCCAGCTTGTAACCCGGCCGATTGGGCTCGTAATTGTCGAACTTTACATCGGCGATCGCGTATAAAAATCCCCTCGTTACTCGGGAACCGCGTGGATCAAGCTATCGCGCGGGAATTGAGAAGCTTCGAGGGTCCTCATTACAATTTGCGGTTTCCGCGGGTGGTTCCGTGTCCCTGGAGGAACATTTCTTCCATTGAACGCGTACCTTTCGATAAACCATTCGATTTGATTCGATGTTTTAGCCATTCACCGGGCAAAGTGATTTAATCGACAAAATGGAAAATAAAATTTGAATTGGAAATCCGATGAAGTGTATTGGTAATGTTCGGAGATATTCGAAGAGTGGGGTTAATCGCATCGATTAACGAATGATTTATCCGCCGCGTTTATTCGCGGCACGTGTAACGTAATATTCTCCGATTTCGGTTACACGGCTCGAATAGAAATTATAAGGACAGGATTTTCGATTGACATTATTCGAACAGAGGGTTCCGGCTAATGGAAATGCGCGGAATGTATCGGAAATGAAATTGGTTTCACGTGGAAAAGTGGATCGAGGATATGGAACGTTGCTTGTTTTAATTCAATGCTCCGTCCCCCGCGCACGGATTCTACTAATTCGAATATGGCTAACGTCTGCCCGTTGTTTCGCGTTCCTATTTAAACCGCGGATATTACAGGGCTGTGTGTTTTTGAAAAATTGCTCGGTTCCAATCAATTTGCGTCGCGCCGTGAAAAATAAATAAATATGGAACCGCGGTGTCGCTTATATTTTGTAGCCAGCGGAAACAGTGAGTAATGGACAGACCGTGAGATAGCAGGTCCAACGAACGTGTGTAATTAATTGCGCCAAAAACAAAGCTTCGTGTATAAAATTCTATTGTTCATTGATGAATTTCGGTATAAAAATGATTATCCTCGTTTCTCGTGTCGCTGTTACGAATTATACTTTAACGACTAACATTCATTTTTATCGAATCAACAGACTATTTACGCAAGATATTTAAATTGCCTTTCCATGATGTCACGGTGTTTGTCCTTTTTCTATCTGTTTGATCGAAGACTAACGCAATCCTATGAGCTCATGGCAGCTCCTCGAGCTTCGTCGGAACTCACCTGTCCTTCAGCGAGTTTCTATCGATCAGCTTGGCCCTTGGTATCAACTGATGCCTCCTGGGCAAATCGAACGTCGATTGCCCGAGTCGGAAGTGGTGGGACTCTCGATCTTGTCGAGATTCGTCCTCGGATATCACCGCAAGGCTCCTCGTTCGCTTTAAGAGCTTCCTGCGGTCCTGCGTGGACTGCGCCGAATGGGCCTCGTGTCGTCCCCCTTCTCTGTAATTTCAGGAATTAACGGTTACAATCCTCGGATCCTCCAATTGAAATTGTTTCTATTGTAACTGACACAAATTTTAGACTCTTATCTGATACGACTATAAATAAATTAGAGAAATAAATTAAATAAATGTTCCATTTAATGGTACGTGGATATCTATTCGTTTATAACCGATTTCAATTTTTTGTATGTTTAAGTCGTTGTGGAGATTTTAGAATAGGAATGTTCATGAGACTTGCACTTGTATCAATAGTAGCTCGACAGTTAATGGTGTCGAGTTAGTTTTTATTGATAACAGCATCATAAACGTATGTTATTCCCAGGAATAACCTGAAAGTCAGCTGTCACTCTTGCGTCAATGAACTCGCTGGTCGCCCCAATTTGTCTAACAAGCAACAGGATTCCGAGGTCTAGTTAGCTGTCGCAGTCGGAAGAACAAATTCCTCGCGAAACCATTGAACTATTTCGTTGACCGTCATGCGCAAATGGAAACAGTTGATCGAACGACTAATCTGCGCACGGTAATTCACAGGAGAAAATAGAACCCCGCTGCACAATCACAGTTTCGGTCGCAGGAACGAAGGATCCAATAGCATCCAAAAAACACCGATGCAGTTTGTTACCTAGAAAAATAACTACTCCAATTCCCCACCCTCTAATTAATCTAGAGGGAATTCTGCGTGGAGTTCGTATTCGTTATCGAGAAACTCGATACATAGCTGTCGGTTCGTCAATGAAAAATTTTCGAACGCGAGATTTGAAAAGTTTGATATCTCTCGATTATAAAATTCCACAAATTCGACGTTTCTCAACGAGTAACTTCTGAAATTCGAATGTTCCCAACAAGAAATGTCTAAAATACGAATCTTCCTAATGAGAAACTTTTAATATTACACATTTCCAAGTTTCAACGTTCCCTAATAAGAAATCTGTAAAATGAATTATTTGAAATGACTTCTTCTGAGTTTCCTATTTATTTTAAACGCCGTGTTCTTTCATCTCCTCGGCGAAAGCTGGAAGTTTAACAAAAAACCTTATCTGACGTCGACGCCGGCAATCTCCTCGATCCGCCGACAAATTGAAACCGCTCCCGTGTAATCCTGCACGAGCGTTGAATTCGATTTGCTTTCGCCGCATCCACGACAACAGATTTACACGGGCGACCTTGCGCATTCCCCTTCGTGCATCGTATTCCTGCATGCGCCGTGATTTCCGCGACAGGATTATGAAATCCCCGCGCGGATTCACGGATCAGGCCTTCGTGCCGACGTCTCGTGCACGTCGGCGACACGGTAGCATTCATTATTGAAACACGATACTTCGAACAGTGCACCGTGGCAGCAGCGAGGTCCTTGGAATGCAACGCTAATGGCGCTCGGTGCTTCCGGCAATAACGAAACAATCGGAGATCTGTTTTATGCAGAGGAATTTTAAATATTACTCATCGATTTCGATCTACTTCTCGTTTCAAAGTCTCTTAACGAGGCTCTAAAATTAAATATCGTGTATCTCTTTTAACTACGGCCGAGTTTCCTGATTCTCTTGTCGACGAGAATCCTTTGCTCGATGTTGCTTGATTCTAGACTTCCTTTAAGATTGATCTTAACACATTGCGTACCGGTAACGAGAAATCTCGTTTTTATATAGACACTTAGCAACTTCGCTAATTACCACAGCATTGAAATAATATAAAATTTAATTCGAAATGATTGTCTATTTAAAATATATTACATAACAATGTGGTGTCTGAAAATTGCCATCCACACAATTCAGTTTTCTGAAAATTAGCCGGTACGCAGTGTTAAGGATAATGAATAACGATGGTCAACATGGAAAGGAATTTTCCTTTGGCATTTCGAGTAAAGTGTGTCTTTGAGTTTTGACATTGAAGAATTGTTAAGCATCAAATTTTGTAGTTATATATTATTTAATACAAGGAAGTATTATTAATGATATAGAAAGAATTTCGAACGACAAGACGTCTAAATTCTAAGTCTTTAAAAATTTGTTACAAAATTTTAGAAGACTGTTCCTTAAAAAGCTAGTAATTTGAAATGTTTTTTCATTGATTCTCGACGTCCCTTTCTTCCGTTCGAAGGCACCCATTACACGGTTGATGCTCTTAAATCCGCGCGAGGATCGCTCGTTCTTCCGTGGCTTTTATTCCGCGCACGATTCGCGTCGCGGCCGCGATCTGCATGAAAAATCGGCTCGCAGCACCGGTCCCGCATTTTCGCTGCGCGTAATTCGTCGACGAAGCAGTCAGACTTTTACAATATCTAATGGAGGGGAATATATATTCGCGCGGAATCCGCGAATAAATCGGGAATCGTTTGTCACGCGTTACGCGGATCATTTAACGGACGTGTACACCGACGATGACTACAGCGCGCCTCTCGTATTAACATCGGCACCGAACAAACGAGATCATTAGCTATTTTTTATACATCGAACGGTATTAATTCCTTTTTCCGTTCGACGAGATAGGAAATCGATCTCCTGGAACTGTGGCAAGCTTTATTTTAACCTCTGCTTTGGAAACGTTGGGCCGATTTATCGTGCCTCACGATTTTAAAAAAGTATTTTCAAATTATTGAGTTAGTTTCTGAGTTTCTAAGTTTCTAAATTTCTAAACGATAAATTTTAAAATTTTAAAATTAAATTTAATTTTAAATTAAATTTTAAAATTAAAATTAAACTACTAGGTTTAAAATTAGCTTTGCACTCAGAAGTTTCTCACTAGAAATATTTAACATTTTTTGCCGAGGCGAAGACGATATTCTTTGAAATTAACTCGAAGGGAAATCACAAGTATATTGAGGGACGCTGTTTTATTCCAATATTTCACGTACTGAGGCACTATACAAAGTTCAACATTAAATATCAGATTTTATAGTTTCACTGCGTCAAATCAAGTGGTGACTTAGAGTCACCTCTCGAGTGCAGAGGGTTAGATTCACTAAGTTATGAATTACATTTCCCAAATCCCAAAGTTTAAAATCACATTTGCCAAGGCATCGATCGCATTCCCCAAGTTAGTGAATTCTCGATCGATCCCTCGATGTTCTCGATCTAAATTCTCCCTAATTACATTCTTAATCGAGGGAAAAAGGTTTTCCGGCGAGGAGAAATCGAATATTCCGCGGAGCGGCAATCAATTCCGCATAATATCAGATTAACTGAATCTCATGTCGTGCATCCTCGTTTAATGCATCCTGTTTCCGCGGCGGCCGGCTCGTTTATGCTTTGGTGGCGTGCATCTAACAAGCCGGCTGTCTAATGACGACAGTTCGTAACCGTTTCTTGCGGGCATCGATAATTGATACATTATCGTACTTTTGCGGTAATAATGACGCGGCGAACCGCCGTCCGTACCGTGGTACCGGTCCTTAATCAACGAAGTGGTCACGCAACCGTCGCGCATTCGAGAAACCACGCCTTCGCGGATCTACTTCTACGCATGAACAAGTCGATTAGAATTAACGGGCATTCCTGTAATTTACACGACGAAAATAGACCGCGGAACGCTCGCGCAGGATGCGTTCTGTTAATTGTTTCCGTCGCCGTGGACGGCGAGGAGGAATAACCGATTGATACGTCAGATAGGCCGCGACACCTTTGCAAGCGACTTAAGTACCGTTTAATGCGGATTCTTAGGAGAACACCCGCTCCTCCGCTTTCTTCGTCGTTTTGTTAAATATTCATGATACAGAAATGAACCGCGTATCGCGTACGCGGTAGTTACACTCCGAAGATAAGCACCGCGAAGCATGCTAACGGCAATAAAATAAAAGCTTCACTGACATTTAATGAAACTCTTGTTTCGTCGGATCGCCGATTAACATCTTTATGCATAGATCGAATGTCCGATTAATTCTGTTTTACGCGGATGCATAATTAGGCGCTGGGCTTGACACGAACGTACTTACGCGACTAAGTGCAACGAATGGGAAAAAAGACATGGAGATTAGGGCAGAAATCGTAATAGATACGCGGAGAGTGCACGATTACACGAACTTCAGGTTTGGATGTGGTTTCTGTTTAGGAGACCAAATCGATGAATCAGAGATACGATTGAGTGGATGGAAAGAGGAGCGATTGCGATGATTCTTCGGTAATAAACTTCGATAATAATAAATAAACGGTGAAAACTTGATCCACTTTCCAGGTTAATTAGGCGAATAAGCTGCGTGACACCGGGACGGCTATCACATAATTCGTGTCGAGCCTGTTCCGTGACGAAATACGCAAACACAGGCGCTTGCCATTCGCATGCTAATGAGAATGGGTATTGGCTGCCGCAGGAAATATAAATGCTTATACCCGAAAGAAAAATATATTACATTTTTCCTTTTAATAACATTACTCGTAACTTCGCGACAGTTGAAGGTTTCATAGGTCAATATGACTTTCAGTTTCTCAAATTTTTCCACCGGCGAGCTTCCGAACTTCACAAAAGCATTCGATCACTCTGCTCCGCCTGCAACTCTAACTTTGCATCGCCCTCTGTGCATTTAATCTCCTTGACATACAAATAGCTTAATTATGCTTCTCAGTTTCTCGAATTTTTCAACTATCAAGCTTCCAAACTTCGCAAAAGTATTCCATCACTCCGCTTCACCTGCGATTCCAACTTTACATTTCCTTCTGTGCATTTGATCCCCTTGACATACAAATAGCCTAATTACCGAGGCGAAATCAACAACAGACTAATTCATTTGTTCCGTTTGAACGGGAGTTTACAGTAATGTATTCTGAAAGAAAACGAAATCGACTTCGCGTCCAGTTTTTCAGGTAATTAAGACAATTATTCGACGATGTCGATCTCTCGGCACGATTTTCCTTCGAATCGATAAGTATCCTTGACGGGGCGGGGCCGCAAAAAGAAATCAACCTCTCGGGCACGGCGGAACCGCGAATTTTTCCGCTCGAACGGCGCGCGACCGCACGTAAACGCGTCCTTTCGACCGGCTACGCGGATCCTCGAGGCCGGGATGCAAATCCTCGTCTCATTGTGTTCAGCTGAGCACGGCGAGTCGTTACGTAAGATTTTCGTCGAGCTATCCCGGCCACTTTAACGAGCCTTTTTCCGTGCCACGTGAACCGACCTCCGGTGTCGCTTTATTTTTTACTCGTCCCGCGGAAAACTTTTCCACTTTTGCCCGGCGTGCTGCTTCTCCGAGACGCAGGCCTTCGCAACTACCGAATACTCCGATCTCTCATTTCCTATTAAAACTTCGGGGTCCAAACAGCTGCCGACGCCATTTTGGAGGCAAGAGCTGGGAACGATGAATTCAGGGGAAATCCATATTTCTACCTTATTTTCCATTCCCCCTGGAACATTATTTTCCCTTTCATCTCGAGCTACCTCCAGGTATTGCAAGACTCCTGGCCTTTCGTTTTCTAATGAAACTTCTAGATTCTAGCAGCCGCTGACGCCATATTGGCAGCAAGAACCGATAATGAATTTTGGATGAACCTTACCTCATTTTCACCTCTGCAAAACCTTTTCGCTTTCGTCTCAAGCTAGTTTTTGGCACTCGAAAGAGAAGATTCTTCTTTTTCATAAAACTTTGAGACTCGAATGGTTGCCGCCATATTGGAAGCATGAAAATAGTGAACTCAGGATGAATCCTGATTTTGCATCATTGGTACTAGGGAATTATTTCTGCCCTCATATCGAGAAGAACGACAAGAAGACATCCTCTAATGCGGATTTCCCGGGGAATTAAATTTTCACGTGATAAACTTCGCACTGGAACTTTGGGAGCTGAAAGTTCGCGTCGTATTGGAGACTCGGCAGCTTCAGCGTTAATAAATTCATGATAAATCGTTGTCACCGTTCTTCGCATACAGAAGAGTGAATTAGAAGTTACCTCGTAGGCCTGAACTTGGCTGGCGCGATAAAAAGTTGTTTTCCTGGGCGGCGAATTACCCAAGAGAACCGATTTCTCCTTCCTTATCTTCCATCGATTATGCGGCTCGGTTCTGCATTAATAAATGATTTCCCAGATTTTCGTGATTACGATTACACGTGAAATTTCAGGAGTTTCCATTCCCTTCGTTCGCGAGGTGTTTCCGTTGCCGTCGAGCGAGGAGAAACGAAAAGTGAAACAGCCTGGGCAAATGGCGGCGTTCGGCGAAGGATGCAAATAGACATTTATTCGCCTTGTCTCTTCGAGGAAAAATGATTCACCGCGAGTTTGCCGGCGGTGACATTTCATTCGGACGGTGCTCGATCGTTGGTGACCGCTGCGAATCGATCAGCCGTGCAACCTCAAGTGGGAAAATTACAGCTGACGGTCTTATCCTATTTTTCGCGGTGCAGCGTTTAAAATCGACCGTGCTCGTACCACGTGGACCGTGAAAAACGCAGGGAACGTCTCGCCCCGTAATTCGAATCGCCTAATCGTTCACGCGCGATCAACGCGACCCAATTCCTCTCGGAAACATTGGCGCGCGAATCGATCTTATCGAGTGCATCGCTCGTGCGAGCGAGTTCCACTCACCTGATGGCCTTTTAATATTAAAAAACTTCTGTTACATATTACTAACGTAGAATCATTATCGCGATACTTCCTTCGATTCTTCGTTTCGTCGATAGAATTAATATTTCTCTACCAGACATTCGATTACTCCGTTAACTCCTGTCCAGTCGCGATTATCAATGATATTAACAATACCTTCCATCGGATGTTATATCAAATTAGATTAGGTCTCGCAGTATTAGACCTTATAATAGATTCCCAGTACCTGCAGCCAAGAGAAACGCAAATAGACCAATGTTTTCCAACTATCGAGCATGACTCGTTAAAGATGATCTCCACGGTCCATTCGTTCCATGGTCACTGATAAAATAACTGAGAAGTCTTTAATACCCAGGATCAAGCATGAAGACTTCCCTTCTCCCTCGCCTTTGTCCAGCTAATCCATGCGGAACTTCGGCCCGAAGTTTAAGCGATCCCCATAGGACCGAAACGAAGGAAAACGCAGCTGGTAAATGATGCATCGGCCCGATGAAATCTCGCGAGAGAAATTGAATACTCGAGTACCGCGTGTTCCGGCGCATGCAAATTATATGCACTAGGGCCTGCACTGCTTCGAACGAGTGTTTAACAGGTTCAACATCTGTCGCTCGACATTATAGGATTCCACTGATCTATAAATTATTCATCGATTGACTGCACAAAACGAAAATTAGGAAAACTTCATAAGCGAGAATTCCAATAAAATTAGACACTCGAGAAGTCAGTAACTTCGGCTTGTAAATATCTCGTATCACAGAACCTCCATCATCCGACATAATAGACAAATCCGTTTCGATGATCGATTCTTCAAATTACCGAGCAAGGAGAATCAAACGTACGATAATCGTCCCTTAAGATGACTGATATTCGCATAATCAACGTGCGTTCTAATCGCGCGATTTCACAACGCGAAATACACAAAATGAAGAGATTATAATATCCGACTATTCGATTGAATTGCGTTATCGTTACCTTGTCGAATGTCAGTCCGTTCGGTAACAGTACTTACAATTCAGAAGCGTATTCACGTGATCGCTCGATCGAGTGAATTGTAGTAATTCATCGGTGACCCCCGCGGCATTCTGCCCGTTAATAATCTCATGTACATGCAATCGAACGCGTCGCCGTTCTTCCTGCGACCGGCGGGCCCGTTAAAGCGTAGATACGAGCTTCCGGTCGATCGGTCGTCGATCATTGCACTCTCCCGTGTGCAGCCACAAAGGGGAAGGCCTGACCACCGTGCGCGGAGAAACGCGACGGGAATATCCTATGACACGAGCCGGAAGAAGTTCCGCGGTCTAAACAGTCTCTGTGCTCTCGTCGCTGGAAACTCGCCTCGTTCACGGGTCGAGGGAGTTCGAGCACGATGGTAGGTGTTCGACGACGCCTACTATTGCTTCGGAGGATGTAGGACTGGTTTCGACACTGCGGACGATAATTAGGGGGCCGCGGCGGGGAAGAAGCACTTTGTTCCCGGTGTTTGAGGACGACGGGAGGATCGCGCTGATGAAATCCCCTTGATACGTTTGATGAGCTATTGGAACCACTGAACAGTTCAATTAACTGAGTAGTTTGTGCCTTTTCGTATAAGTTAGAACGGTGATTGAAATTCTGATTGATCTATGCTTTGGTCCTTTGCGCTCGACAGGTGATTTGATCACTGGATTCGATGTAGCAAAATTCTAGTCTGAATTCTAGTCTTCAAATAAAGTAGCTTTGTTTCTTAACCTGTTAACTGTGGAATTTAGTTTGAAAAACCTCTCATTCTCCGTGCAATAAAATAAAAAAAGGAGCCGGTACTAGAGTATATTTTAACCCTTTGCACTCGAGAGGTGACTCAGTCACCATTTGATTTGATACAACAAAATTACAAAGTGTTATATATAATATTAGGTTTTGTACAATGCATCAATATGTGAAGTATTTATAAAATAGCTTCGCTTCTTAATTTACGTATGTTTTCTCACTAGTTCGTTTCAAATAATGTTTCATCGGAAAGTGTCGAATGTTTCTAGCGAAAAGCAAAACAAAGAATTACATGTGTATCTGAAAGAGTAAAGAATTCATCGTTGAAAGAATCAGTATCATTCCAAGCTTTAAGATGACGCGTGTACTCGTCAAACACAGTTGACTGGTTAATTTACTAGTTTCAAAGAATGTAGTTTACGTGTCATTGAGGATGAATATTTCTAGTGGAAAACTATCGGTTGCAAAAGGTTAGAGTATTCATTGGAAGACGAACCTGTTCAGCGATTTCTTAAGGAAGTATATCTCTTAGATAATACACTGGAAGGGGATATTCTTTTAACTGTGGCAATTTCGGTGTCAAAGTACGTTATGAATATTGTTTCTTTATATTCTTTTTGTGTGGTTACGAAATCCTTCGTGACATTATTATGTGGCAGAAATGGTACATGCAACCTGGATGTTACATCACATATCGCTAATCGCAGAGTGCGACTCGTTTACCTGTCGCGACACTTTCTATTCGGTCGATTGCCCTACGTAATTCCGTTCTGTAAGTGTGGGAAATTATCCAAAAGCGAGGTAACAAGCGAAATACCGAGAGCGATCGGTTTCCACCGGTTCCCTTCGTTTCCGCGTTAAAACACTTTTACCTCGCCGCACACCTTCCCTTTAATAGTCATTTATGCTGCCGGCGGTATGAATCGTAAAACATCCAATTATTCCGAACGGCGTGGCTCTCAAACGGCCGTCCGCGCGAGGAACAATTTCAATCTCGCAGTAATTAAGTTCCCATTCAATTATCCTCGGAACAAAATTTACCTGTTACCTGGCAGTTCAAAACAAATTTCAATACCGTGGCGCGTCGGTAGTTGATCGAATCCTGCAGCTGCCGGTAGCCGTGTCTAATTGAACCGATTCGTAATGTTCGCCGGATAAATGCCCCTTTAACAGAACCAGCTGACACACGAGAATCCTACGGGGCAATCAAGAGATTCCTCGAACCCTAAAAAGTAGTTAGGACATTGCTAGAATCCTAGAAAGTAGCCGAGAAATTATCAGAATCCTAGAAAGCAGTCAAGAAACTATTAGAATCCTAGAAAGTGGACAAGAAATCACTAGAAAATCCTACGAAGAAATCGGGGAATTACCAGAGTCCACGAAAGAAGCCAAGGAACTATTAGAATCCTATGAAAAAAAGGTGAAGAACTTAGAATCCTAAAAAGTAATTACTAGAATCCTGCAAAGTAATCGAGGAATTACCTCTAGAAAGTAGTCAAAAACTTATTAGAGTCCTAGTAATTATGAAATAACTGTAATTCCACGAAGAAACCAAGAAATTACCAGAGTCCCGCAGAGAAATCAAAGAAACAAGTCTCATGGTAAACCCAAAAGCTTTTCAGAGGAAACCAAGAAATTCGAAACTGTCCCAGGCTCCAAAGACCTTAATGAAAAAAGTGTTTCAAAAGGATGCTCCCTCGGTGGCTAAACTGAAAGCGAGTCCGAGTAATTTCTCGTCCTTGAATGAGCCGGTATACGGCGGACTGACGTCCGAGCGGCTTAATGGCGGTCGTTAACGCGAGTTACCAAGAAAGTGTGAATCAATGGTAATTGATTGTCGACTGGGAGATTTCAACAGGATAGATCTGCGCTGGTAGACGCCGTTGACGTCAATTCACCCGATTCTTTTCGCTCGGAGTCTCGGCCGACCTTCGCGCGGCCAGATTCGGATCGCTTACACTTTCAGCGGCAAAAACGGTGATTATATAATATTAAGAAAAAAAGAGAGGAAACGGTGACTAACGATAAGCGCAATCGAGTAGGAACAGCGTCGATTCATTCCGCGATATTAATAAACGCGGTGGAACAGCTTTTTGCATATAAGTTATATAATTCGCCCGATGAAGAGATCTCGAAGTGCGTGCAGCAACGTATTACTTTCCACTTTTGACGGAGATTTAGGGTAATTGGGGATCCGCAGATTAGCCGAACGCGTTGCAACAGGCCGTTTCGAACGGCCGTCGCCGTAGATCATCGGATAACGGGGCAATCTACCTCGAAAGAATCACAAACGCCGCACGGTTCGAATAAGCGAGCAACACCGCGAATTTTAAAACGTTCCCCGGGACAATCAAAACGTCACAGTGCGCATTATCGACGCTCGGATCAGCTGACAGCTAGAAATAACGCAGTGGGAAACGTTTAACCCAGTTTTCCTGTTCGAGATTATTATTCCTCGGTATGAAGAACTATCGGAAGGATTGAATCTTAAACGAACCGAATGCAAATTGAATCTTTTAGCTAATCCTGGTATATTATCAAGTTGATCCAAATATTCTCCCTCGGGTAATTCCAGAAATGAGACTTTCTTTAAACCCACCGTTTCTTCCTCAAGTTATAATGACCTAAAAAATTAATGAACCGTCTCTTACCCAAGTTCTCGTTGGACCTCCCCAGGGAGTAAAAGCTGCGGGATGGATGATCCGGGAGAAAAATCGTTCCGGCGATTTCTACGGAAACACTCGTGGTATCGGGCACTCACGTGAGCGCAAAAAGTACGATCGATCACTCTTCGAGCGGTCGACAAGTCCGGCCGAGATGAAGATTATCGGGAACCCCGTGGACCGTTCTTAATCCAGAAACGGCGCCGCGCCGGCTTTTCACTTTCTCGTTCGCGCATCGACTGGCGGATATCGCTTGTACCTGGCCGGCCGATCGCCACTGTGCACCTGTTCCCTCGACAGGACAACGTGTACCGTGTCTCCGCTCGATTGTCCATCTAGTAGTGGGAGTAGTACACCTTAGCCAGTCAGTGACGTCACCGATCTCCGGACTCGGAAGCACGGGAAGTTAAGGTTGCGGCTGTAGCGAACGCGTATTTGCTTTCTTGGCGAACTTCACGCAGGGATTAAAGTATCCCAAAGTGAATTCTCATTTTTCATTAATTGTTGGTTTCATTGCGATTGCTAAGGAATTGCTGTTTCCAGAGTATTAACCCTTTGCACTCGAGGAGCGCCTTACAGTCACCTAATTCGTCGCAGCAAATATAAAATTTTCAATTCGATGTTAAACCTTGTGTAATCAACACATGAAACATAAAAGTAAAATAGTTCTGTCTCTTAATTTATAGAAGATAGTCAATTGTGTTAGTTGCGAAAAATGTCGTTGATATTTAGTCAGAAAGTAATGAATACTTTTAATGAGAAATATCGTCGAATGCAAAGGGTTAATGTTGTTGCTAAGATGTCAGTGTAGTCTGCAAAGTAATACTGTAGGTACCAAGAAGATACCCTAGTTTCGAAAGCAATAGTGCAGTTTCCGAAGCAATCCCGCAGTTACCAAAACAATATTCCAGGTACCGAGGCAATACTGTAGCTCAAAGGGACCGAACCTATTAATCAGTCACAGTGATCAAACACGATTTGTTCCAAGCTTTCATCACAGTGAACTTCGACTTACACTATCCTTGTAGCATCAACTTTCTTTCAACAGTGGCAACCCCTCGATTTCTGAAATTTCTCCTGGGAATCGCGAATTAACGGGCGCGCAGCGCGCGCTGCGCCACGTTTCACCGGTTCCGAAATCCAATTTGCCGCGGATGGAAGTTCGTAATGAAGTTTCCGTGGGAATTCGCGGGGCTGCGATATCTGACGCTTATGTTTTATGGCAGCTCGGAGTTTCAGGACATTTCATGCGAAACATTTTTTCCATGATACGATAAACGTTTTGGGAATACCGATGCACGTTTAGAGTCTTCACTTTGGAAACGGTGAATTTTGTTAACGATACGCTAAGCAATTTACTAATCCGCTAATAGAGCTTCTTTAAATATTCTTAACCCCTTGACCTATGATTTCTTTCGCAACTATGATAAGACTACTTTGTCGTTAATAATTTAGTGGAAAAATGAGAAAAATTCTCGGTGTATCGTATGTATTTACTTGCTCTAAACTATAATAATTAATAAAAGAAAAGTAATATTTAATTCAAAAGAATTGAGTTATATTTATGTTTGTTATATTATCTCTGAAATCTTCAAGTCTGATACAATATTATAAGGCAAGAGGTTAATTTAACTCTCTATTACCTGGAATCGCTTTAAACCCACCAATTTTATAGTAATTCAAAAGTCTCCAGCATTCTATCGTCAAACTGGACATACGACTCTAGGATCCTCTGTGCTAGACCCATCTATTCAGCTCGTCAGCGTTAAATCTTGATTCGGAGTCCTCTTTTTCTTCCTCCTGCGAGCGTCACGATTTCCTTCCGTAATTGCTGAAAAATAAACGCGCTCCCCCGCGGAACAATGGCGTCGGGGGGACGTTATTATTCCGAGCAGCGAGGATGACGTGTCAGGGGCGTCCGGACAATGCTCAATGTCGAAGACCAGCGATGAGACTCGAAGGACTTAGATGAGTATCGGCCGGCGCGCGCTGGTGAAAAGCCGAGGGTCAAGTGGCAACGACCGTGTGCCATATTCGCCAGGATTTAACAAGGACCGGCTGACTTGGGGACAGTGACGAGCGATGAATGATCAAACGGACGATACAATGGACCCGTCCCCGACGGGAAATCCTATCGGACGCCTGCCGTTTTGCAGATATTAATCGACGGATTGTCTGGACGAAGGCCAATCATCGGCGATTACCAGTATCGACAGCGATGTTTATTCGTTGCGCAACTTTTACCGATGAGCAAAGATGTTTGATCGTTTCGACGCTTCAGGCCTTCGCGAAGATCATAGTTTCAGCTGGAAAGGCAGTCAGCGTAGTCTTCTCTGATTATAGAAATGTATACTGTAATTGTATAATATGAATTGAGAAATGCGAAGCAATACGATCGTTGCTTCTGTATGTCTAAACTGGGAATCAATGAAAATGAATGAAATTGGTTCTACAATAGAGAATTGGCCTTTTTGGTAATTACGAACAGTATCAAGCAATTGATTCGATTTTATTTCTCTATAACCGTGGAAGCAAATTTATTGAGATTTTAATTGATCTATGTTTTATTTTGCGTGTCGCAGCTCTATCTTTCGATAATCATGAAAGAGATCAGTTCTAGTGTCAAATATGAGAGGTGCCGTTCTACTCGCAAACCACTAGTTTCCCGGTAATCGGAAATATTGTTGAAGTATAAGTTGGTAATTGTATTTGACGACTGAGATCTCGGAAGAACGAAGAAAATAGACGCTGTTTGTTGATTCAGCGGACTCCGACGTCGATAACTGATTGGACAAATGAGCGATTAGAACGTACTCTGAAAGATGAGGAAATGTATGCGACCGGCTGAAGTTCATTTATGCTAATAACGGTCGCGGACGAGTGTTAATAAGTGTCGCATGGAAATCCCGCGCATGTCCGTGATCTTCTTAGAAAGCGCGGAAAATAATCTCCGAGATGTCACAGTCATCGACCATAAAAGTCACGCTTCGGTTTTATGCAAATTCAGACCTTCCGAGTGTTTTTATAACGATCGTCGATAATCGCTGATTTATTATATGTTTGTTATTTGCGAACCTCGATCTGAATTACGATGAATAAACGTCAACAACATCGCGATCCGATGCGCGCGAGATCTCGGCTGAAAGTCACAGAGCCATCCAATTTCCCAGTATTCGATGAGAAAGGAATTACCATTGTTCCCGGCTGCATTGTCCGTCGGCGACAGAACTACTTTTCATCCCCATTCGTTATTCATCAATCGAATCCTCTCGACGTCGCGAATTGTCGCTGCGGGAAACGTAACTTCTGCGCCGCGCACAGCTCGGAAACGATCTAATTCAGTGTCTCTCAACCTTTTTTGGATCAAGCACCACCTCGACGTATAAAAAACCTCAATATCCTTCCTCCAGCATCATAATAAATTCAAATCAAAAGGAGTTTAACATTAATACATGCAGCTATATCGCTGGTATCTTCTCGGTACATAGAAGTTGTCAATAATTTATTCCCACTAAATATAAATATTTTCTCCATTGCTCAGTAAAATATTCGAATTCCACTTTGGGAAACAGAATAATACGGTAGAACCTTGATTGTTTAAATTCTCGATTATTTAAATCGATTAGTGATGCTTTTGTTCGTCTGTCTAATTATCCAACGAATACAATGGTTATTGGAACCATTCCATTGGTACCATTAATTTGGATAGCTGAAGATCTACCATACTGTATTCCCAACAGCTGAGTGAGTATAGAAAATGAAAGAGACGTTGAGAGTAATAAACGAATATTAATATTAATATTGTTATGTACATTCTTAGAGGCACGCGACCACTTTTCCTTTCTCGCGAGGAACTGTTTGTCCCGGCGGCAACAGAATTAGCGGCGCGACGTGTTCGTGTCAAGGACGGCGCACACGGACCAGAACCAGTCCGCTTCTATATCCGTCACGTGCAGATTAATTCTTTCCCCGAACGGGTTGCCATTCCTGAAAAATCCATCGTTCGTTTTATCCGAGCACGCCGACCGTGACACGGTCCAGCCTGTCTAAAACCAACGGTCCGCTTAATTATTCAACCTTTTCCGGCTGCGCCTTGCGACACACGGCAGAAAAACTACGGAACACGGATAAATGAGACGCATTCAGTGATCGAACGGAATGCGTTGGATCAATTGGAAAGTTTTTTTCTCCCTCTTCCCTTTTATACGAGTCAGCGGAATGAAATTCTCTCGAATCAATTGTTTTCCATTCAGTTTTAAACGCTCCGGATCGGAGCAGCTTCTTTCCCGACATGGAAAATCACTGACGAATAATTTAACGATAATAACAATCTCATTAATGAAGACGTCAAATGGAAGCTGACAAACATGAGCATCAATTCTTTCGACTTCGAATTACGTACTCTCTCTTTATTGTCAATGATTCTGACTTAAAGTAAACATGGATATAGATGAAACGTACAATTCTCCTTTATTCCTATTAAATTACTAACAACAAACAGAATCGCTAATTCTATGGAGTACAGTTATAAAGTAAATCGCAGTACAGAGGTTCAGTAACGTCAGTCCAAGTGCATTTGCAAACGAAAACGGTCCATTTAAGCCAGAAATTCGACGCTGTTCACCAGCGCAAACGGGAAAATTCCATTTCCGTTGTGAAATCCACTTACGGGAGATTGCCGTAGCACCCTTAACCGAGCGAAAGAGCTCTAGGAGACTTCTCGCGGCGTCAAAGGTAGCCCCGTTCAATAATCAGAAGAACAAGAAGCCAGGCTAGCCCGACACCAGGAATTTCATTTTTCGTTTCACTCGCGCAGAAGGCGGCTGTCACGTGAGACCGCGAAGAAGAAAGTGACCGTGCTACCTTGGCCTAGGTACCACTTACACCGGAGTCACCTGGACACACGACGGCGCCGATACTTTCCTATCGAATCGGCCAGCCTTTTGTTTCGCTTGTTTCCCTTTGGGTCTCGCATTTCCTTTTCGCTTCGACGAGCATTTTTCCAGGGGGATCGGCGACGGAAAGGGAAACCGCGCCGATCCCGGTCTCCATGGCAATTTTTATTGAAAGAGAATCCCCCTACAAACGCGACGTATCCCCGGCATTTGTATTCGACGCGAGCCGGCCAGCCATTTTGTCGGCGCCCGGCGACGCGGCGGTAAAACCTTCTCCGGCCGATAACTGTTTTCGCATTGACGCGGTCGTAATGGCAGCCCCGGAACGACGTACGAGTAGAAACCGTCACTTTCATATCACGTGGAAGACCGTCGATTTTTATCTAGAAATTCAGTTCAATAGAAACAGAAATTTCGCTGAAAACGATCTGTTCGCTTCGAAAAGCGAATTTTATCAAGCTTCTATCCTGAAGGTGTTTAGTTTCAAGCTATGGATCTCGAAGAATGCTTTTCTCCAAATATTCAATAAACTGGTTAAAGGAACTGTTCGATTTCGCAGCCGTGGATTTTCCAGATGAGAATGGCCACTTTTCCAGAGAAACTCGATCGAAAGAGACAAGAAAACGGCGTTCACGTGTCTCGGAACGATTCACCCGGCGTTCCAGCTTGTATCGCACGCTTTCTCCGACGACTTAATGCGCGGCCCGACTTTTTTTCAATTTTCTCGGTCAAAGACGAGTCGGAAGGGAAACGGTAATCAAGCTTGTGACGTCGCTTTGACGTCCCTCGCGCGGAAAAACTCTTCCGGAGGACGACCGCCTCCCGCGGCGTCTAACTTCTTGCGCTGAACGGGAAACGGCGTCCGCAGCGAATTACCTTTTTCGTCGAGCTTCTTGCAAATCGTGAAGACGCCAGCGGGGATTACGTATAAAAATGAGCGACGCGACGAGAAAATGAAAACAGCGGTTGATAGGAAGACACTGATTAATTCTGTGCACGAGTCACGGTTGCAAATGTCTGTCGCGCGACTGAGGAACGAACGAAAAAAAGATCCCCGAACAACTTTATCCCCTCTTCGGTCCGCTTCCGATGAATCACGTTGCTGAGGGAACCGCCCCGTCCCCCGTTGGACAAACACGCGTGCGATTGAAACAACGAGCAACCCTCGTTCGCCGGGAAACTTGCTCGATTCACCTGGAATCCAGGTGAAATGATTCACAACTCCGGCCGGCACGGTTCCGCGCGGTGCAATTATACCGAACGCCGCGTTCCTGGTTAAACAATGCCCCCCCTGGCATGAAGTAGCGCCAATTATCTCTACTCCAGTGTTTCAATCATCCTGGAACACCGGTTAACGCGCTGTACGTCAGATTTCGCGGAGCGAAGCGGGCGTGACGCGGAAGATAACGATACCGGAAGGTCTCGCCGTTTTTTTATTGGGAAACTTCGCATCGGGACGGCAACAGAAGGCGAGCATGTTCGAAAGTTCGGCGCGCGCGATAACGAAATGTTGTTAAGTAACTCGGAATCCGACTTAATTCGAGATTAAGACAGAACTGGCACCGTAACAACGGAAATCGAAGGGTTTACGCCGCGGAAGAAGTTTGCAGCTTCTTTAATAGAACATCGGACTGTGCAATGGAACTGCGTTCGACATTCTTCGCGCGTTTGGCTCGCTGGATCTTAAGCGGGTCGTGTTACGTTCTTCATCGTGCAGACAAGTTTTCGCATAATTATCCTTTAATTGAATGAATCGCGGCAATTCGATTTGATGGAACAAAGGGAAGAGTTCGTCGCCGGGAAGTTCGGCGGAAAAACTTTTACGCATCCGCCAGGCGGACGGTATTAATTTAATGATTTTGTTATTCAGGTACAGGTAATTTTATCGATCTATCCGTAAACGGGTTTTCGTTTGGAACCTCCCAGGTTCGATCGCCGGAAGGAGCTTCCTCGTGTGCGTGCGTGCGTACGGCCGACGATCTATTCGAGCTTTATCATCGGAGAAATTAATTTCGTGAAAGTGATAAGTAACCCGAGCAGCACGTGTAACGTGACCCTGGGTCGTTGACGCCCGCTGCGCGTCGAGACCGATTGAAATCACTTTCGATTGGAGACCTCGAGCACCGGAAGAGATCGAGGAAGCTGCGGTGAGCAGACCGCGGACTGGAAAATTTTACCCGCGGATTGCCGATCGTTCGTCGCTACACGCGAATCGTCCGCAGTTTCGTCACTCGGACTGCGTTTTATTTATTTCTCGTTTACTTTCTTTTTTATCTGTGTTCTCTCTCCCTTCATCTTTTCTATTCGTATTATTCCTTCTTTAGTTTCTTTTTTATTTAATCGTGTATCGAGTTATCCGAAGAAACAGAGAAATTAGTCTTTTAATTTAATAAATTCTTAATTATTAATTGAAATATGCATCAGTTGCTTGTATGCATTTTTGCGTAGAATACAATGCAACATATAACTAATCACTCGAACGATTGATGTGCGATTGATAATAGATCCACTTCGTATTGAACTACCTAATAACTTTCACACTTTTCTATTACCTTCAAAGTCTGTCTACTTTCCTCTGAATTATTCATACGGCAGAAGGATTGTATTTATACAAATAAATCAAGCTCCTCGTCTGCAAGTTTCCTTTATAAATTCGGCCATTCGTACAGAAAATATTCGCCGGATTCCCCGCGCACGAACGTATTCCCCCGAAGCTTCGCGTCTGATCCCGCGAACGCGACAGGAAACAAAGAAATATTCGAGGAAACTTCGCGTGAGATTTATGTAACGAAACGAGCGCGGAAGGAAACTTCGTGCGCCGCTTCAAAATTGTGTTATCCTTTCCACAAAGGAAAAGAAAGACGAGATACGAAGGTAATCGTAACGTATGAACGACGGGACCGTTCTCGAGACGTCCCCGGGAATAGTGAAACGTCTACAATCGGACGACGGAGAATGATAAAAGGAACACACGGTAAAAATGAGGCGCGATCTCGATCTTCCAGAAAGCAGGATAATGAAACTGTTTTTCGATCGCACGCTCGAGCGGCGTCGCATCAAGGTAAAAGTAGAAAATGGAGACACGCGGGCACGAGCGAGCGCGATTCGTCGCGGATTGCCTGGGTCCCGGATTCCCGTATTCGATCGAGAAACTCGGACTCTTACCCAATGTGGTCATCAATTCTAATATTTCCACGCTTCGCGGATCCTCCTTTACGTAACGCGGCGGCCGCGGAACACGGGGAAAACGAGGGAAACACGGGGGGCACGAGCAAATACGCGAAAATGCGTTAGACGGCCGTAACGAGGGCTCATTATTACGTAAATGGAAATCTTCGGCCGACCGCAAATTGGTTCCGAAGGTAGTAAACGTTCCGCGGACGATCGATCCCGGCGGTTTTGTTTCGCCGCGGTCTCGTTCGAACGTCCATCCTTCGCGGGCCGAGGGTGAACACAATGGCGGCCGGTGGAAAGTTGTCTCGAGGAAACGAAAAATCGCGTGACGTCGGTTTTTTGCGAGTTTCCTGGGCAAAAAACGTGGAAAGCGGACGCCGGTTTGTTCCGCGCTTGGTTCGGGAAGGTCAGGAAAGAGGGACACGGGATGTTGCACAATGGCGCCGCGGTTCCTGTTCTCACAGGAGGCATTCCATGTAAACGGATGACGAGTCGAGCATCTGGGCTTTGCTCGGATTTTCCGAAGTTTCCCGTCGTTGATGGAGTAGTCGTGTTGGGTTTAAAGGTGGAATTGAAATAGCAACCCTTGCGCACTGTTCGATCCCTTACATCGCGATTTCTTTGACTATCCTGCTTGAAGCTTTGGTACGCTGAATAATTAACCGGAATGTAATAACTGATAATTAACTGAATATTCAAAAGAGAAAAATAGTATTTAATCTCGATTCAAATGGAGAAAACATATTTTGTTAATTTCCATTTCTAACCAAGAAAGTGAAATATACTAGTAATGCTGAGATTTATGTAATTATTATGCGCAATTATTATCTCTAACCAATTACGAAATTGGCCTAATCGAAGGCACAGAACTTCGCGTTCTATCGAAATTACAAATCGCATTACAAGCAGTAAAAGCAGAAAAATTGAGTAGAAAGTCTCGCGGATACTTTCAGCGCGCAAGAGAGACACCGGTGAAAAACGGCGCGCGGGCAGTTTCGTTTAACAATAATAATAACAACAACAATAATCATAACTTGTAAGAAACATACATGCGCGCGATGTGCCTCCGTAATTTGCCCGCGCTGATTATTTTCATTGTCAGTGGAACGATCTAAAGTTTCTTCATCCCGAATAACTCTTCTCCGGATTATGATAGCCGTCATGTTTCTTTTTCCATCTGTTTCGTTCTATCCTCCGTGTTTCTCTCTTTTGTTCTTTAACGGGCACGAAGAATTTAACGAGCGTGCAGAGATGCCTCGGAATTCGAATTTAAATTGATTCAATGAATATTTTATGAACGGTTGCGCGCCGAAGGAAAGAAATTCCTGGATTTAGACGCGGCGAAATCCAGATTCGTCTTTCGATCAGAAAAATCCGCCTCGTTTCCTGCTGGGAATAATCGTTTAACGGCCAACATGTCCGCCGATATCCGGCGCGAGGTTCCATCGATGGAAAAACTTCTGCCCTAAAAACCAATATACAATTTCCCCCCTACTTTCCCCGGCGAATCGGACCGTTCGATTGTTCGAAATTGTTCGCCAACTTTCGTTCGGCGCGGCTTTCGACGGTTCGAGGATCGTTTAAAAATAAGTATTACGGCGGTGTCGACTCGGGAACAGAATCATTCGAACGGAAAGCGATCGTAGTTTGCGAACGAAATCAGATAAGGAAACTGTTTCGTTTTCATTAGCTTTTTTCGTGCGATGAATTATCGCTCGAAGAAAAACTAATGTATTCCCCGTGTTGCTTAATCATATTGAAATGCATGCAAAATGATTCGAGCGAGGTGCTATTAGCGTGTCTTTTTTACAGACTCAATGACACCACTTTGTGTGCTCGCTGTTTTATTGTTTCCTTCGGGAACACGGTGTTTTAAGGTGCAAGCGTAAACACTGGAAAATTGAATGTCGAGTGCTCAGCCTTAAGTGTCCTCCAACTTAACGTGTTTCTGGAGCAAGGATGCTGATAACGCGACGAGCGAGAGTTTGGAGTTCTACTTGAGCACGTAATTTAGCGACAAGAAGCTTACGATGGTCGCAGAATTGCTGATGGATCGTTTGCCTAATATATCATCGCGTTATCCTAACGCGTCTCTATGGTTGCCGATGTCGCCGCGCCTGTTCGATAATTCCAGCGCCAATTGATCAAAGTGGATTTGTCGTTAATAAAATTATTAATCGAAATTCACAGGCTTAACGCGACAGGAATAACCTGTCAATAATTCAGTACATCATCTCTAATCAAATGCATCAATTACCCTAGTCCCCCATGCAAACTATAAAACCGCAATTAATGGATTCATATCTTAGTTCACTAATCAATGTATCATCCCCCAGTAAACCATCATTGTTCGTGAAAGAAGAAGCTCTCAGTGGTTCTAGCGTGAAAAAATATCCCTAAGGCCAGTCGAGAAATTCTCGAGAAAGTATTTCGACGATTAAATCCGTGTAATTAAAAAATACCTGGCGTTCTCGGCGAACTCCATTGTCACCTGGCAATAAACGATCTTCACCGCGAACATCTCGCACTGGCATCGTAACACGCGAACTTTCCGCGCTGCTTCAAACGCGGCTCGCACCAGAACAGAAACCGACTGTCCGACCCGAGCGAATTTCGATGCGACGCGACGCGACGCGACGTAGTGTCGTGGCCCTTTGTCCTGCACGCAGCTGCGTGTGTGCACATCAGGTAAAACGAACGGAGAGACGAGTTCCCGTCGAAACGGATATCCGGTGTTCCGCTGTGCCGGCCTCCGCCCCCTGCCCGTTCGTCCCTTCCGATTGTTACCGCGCAGCTCGCCGCGAATTCGCTTCGTTAATAACCATAGGCGTTCATTAATTCAGTCATTCATTGGATCTTTGTTCACCGATCTACGGGAAAGTGAACGTCGATGTCGCGTTCTGTGACATCATGGATTCGTTCGGTTGAGAATCGTTTCACGCGTACGTTCGATGGAAATGTTTTACTGTTCGGAATTTACCAGAAAAAGAAAGAAATTCTGTAGTATTGTGCACTAATTCAGATAAGGATCATTTTAACCCTTTCCTCGTCATTTTTTTCACGTGTACATTGGATAGAAATGTCTTACTGTTCGGAATTTACTAGAAAAAAAAAAGAAATTCTGTGATGTTATGGATTAATTCGGATGAGAACCGTTTCAACCCCTTGCCTCGCCGTTTCTTTCACGCGTACATTGGATGAAATGTTTTACTGCTCGGAATATACTAGAAAAAGAAGGAAATTCTTTGGTATTGTGCACTAATTCTGATAAGAATCATTTTAACCCTTTCCTCGTCGTTTCTTTCACGCGTACATTGGATAGAAATGTCTTACTGTTCGGAATTTACTAGAAAAAGAAAGAAATTCTGTGATATTATGGATTAATTCGGATGATAACCGTTTCGACTCCTTGCCTCGAGGTTTCTTTCACACCTACACTCGATAGAATTCATTTATTATTTATAATTCACTACAAAAAGCACAGTCCCCTATGGAATGACGAATTAATTCACCTAATCATTTTACGCTTTCCCTTATGACTTCTCTCGAATCTGTTCTCAACAAAATTATCTTATCCATAATTCACTAACCAAAGAAAAGTACTCCGCATGTACCCTAACACTCAACAATTAATAACAAAAAAATAATACTCAATTCGCACTGAAAAGAATGAAATGTATTCGTTTTATTCCGTTCGCAATCACTGCCGGTTTGATGCAATATCGCGAACCGACGGGTTAGTATCGTTATCCGCGCTCGACACGCGCGATCGAACAACACTAAATAACAGTCCGAAATTCAGTTCCATCGGGAATATGAAAACTAGGGGAATCGCGGCAAAGGCGCGACGCGCATCATTAATACGCGCGCAAGCAACTAGGCGAATTAAGCCTTCGAAAAATCAATTGCCCGCACGGCATCGAGACTGCACGGGAATTGTTCCGGCGGGGTTCGACGGGAAGTTAATGAACGTTTATCCGGCACACGCGCGACGTGGCGTAAAGTAGTTCGAGAGCTTTTTGTTTGCCGGCAATTAAAACGATAAATAAACGAAAAACCGTTCGCGCTTTTGCGCCGCGAGTTTTTATCCCAGCGAACGCGAACTATTCGACGCCGAAGGAAGTTGTTGCACCCGCTGTCCGGAACGACGGTCTGCTTTTCATTAAGCCGTGATTGCCTTAATTAATGCTCTCCCCATTACAGATACCTCATTCCGCAAATGACTTGTCACTCGACTACGGGTAGGCATACGATAAATCCGACGAAAAATACCGACGAACGCGTCTCGCCGGGAAGATCGTATTTCGAATCCGACGGGATGGTCGGCGAGATAGCCATCGGCAGCCGAGAACGAACAGTAGGATTTTAGTAAACACTTGGCGAACTCGTTAGCGGTATCGCGAATATGGAGATAGAAAATTTCTCGAGTTTCTAGGAGCGCCTAATTAGCGGAACTACGACACGCGCGCAATTTATGGAGATATCACGCCGACGGCTCGCGCGAACGATATCGAAAATCCTCGCGCGGAATCTGCCACGTTAGCGGGTTTACAATTCAAAATTCAAATCGACCCCCGTTCAGCGGGCTTTATCAATTAAGAAGAAAGTATTATTATCGTCTCCTTTAAACGGTGGCCGCGATTGGAATTTCGATTAGCCGGATTAACGTTTCTTTTTAAAACAGGATTCGTGATCTTTTTCATTTCGATTCGCCGCGGTTTCGGCCACCTTCGAATTTCGCGTCGGACTGAGCCGCATCGTTGACGCGCATGCGCTGGAAAATTATTTCAAATCGTATAGAACTTTCTTGGCAATTGTTCTTTTCCTGATGAAAGTTTCCTACCGATTTTCTCCTGAATGGAGGAAGAAAATTGGAAGAAACCCGTGTGTTCCGTACCAGCTTTAATTTCGTAACTCGATTCGACGTCGAGCATCGCAACTGCGCACGCGTTGTGGGTCGCCGACGCGCAAGTGTATAATCGCTTCCTTGATAAGTTAGTGTTCGAATGATTCTTGCCGTTGTTCGACTGGCTGTACACTGCTCAGACGGTAAGACTCATTTAAGCCCTGTGTACATATCGAATCTAAAAGCGAGACGCGCAAGGTCCCGACGATGATCGCGTAATTAGACCACAACCGCGTTAATAAGCGCAGCCTGACCGTAGCGATATCCCCCTAATTAACAATTAATCGTCTACTAATCACAAGGCATTATTTTGTTCGAACGGGACCGAATGGTTGCAATCCGAAGCCCCGTACGGTTTCCATAGCGGCAAAGAATTTATTAATTGCAAACGGAGGAATGCGAGTCGAGCGTCGAATCGATGCGCGTAGACTTGCTGGAGAATCGTTGTTAAACGTCTGAGCTCAAAACTCTCGAGTATCATCTTCGTTTCTAGCTAATCAGCGTTAAATGTCCTAGCTTCTAACTGTATTCTGAATAATCGAATTATACGATAGATCGAAAATATTAGAGAATCATTCCCGTTTCAGCTAATAAAATTCCATATCTTTCAAAGTATCTTTTATCAATAATTTATTAATAAATCCATAATCTCCAATAACCATCTTCTTTTCGTCCAATAAAACGTCTCATTAAACTCTTTTCGCTAATCCTTCAATGATTGATTTGACGAAGAAATTCGCATGTTAATTTCATCGCGAAGCCATTACTAATTTGTTGCCACCGATACACTCCGAACTTTTCGGCTAACGTCGTATAACACACGCTGCACGGCGAGCGTGTGGAATTATTTAGTGCGAAGCCTCGTAATTCTGCTCTCCCGGTAACTCTCGCACCCCCGCGCATTGTCCCGGCGGCGATAGTCGTGAAAATTCCTAGCGACGCGATAGGTTCCACCGAATAATAGAGGCATATGCCCGGGAATGGATGAACGTAATAATATCATCGCGAACGGGCATCATTGTATAGTTTTCTGCTCTAATATTTATGCACGCCGGTAGTTCCAGGCAATTTTTCGAGTTCATTAAAAATCTGGGCCACCACGAGGCCTCCTCCATTATCCCGCGATATAATTAACTTACGGCGCAGCTAATTTCTCTCGTGCCACGCGCCTCTTAATCGCCGGATCGAGCCGAACCTTTTTTCGAACGAGAACCCTCCTTTGTTTCCCAGACTACAACGGACACACACAGCGAATTATTCCTTTAGCGGAGAATTAATCGTCCGTGTTCGGAAGTCGAAACAATTAACTCTGTTTCCATAGATTTCTGTGGCAGAAATTGATCGGCGCTCGTATCGCGTTCAGTCGCGCAATGAATATTAATCGAATTAAGGGAGATTATCGTTGAATAAGATGATGGAGACTATATAATTAATCGATGGAAATTGTTAAATATTCCCGGCGGAGTATGGTCGAGTGTAAATCGAATAAAGAGCCTAGTGTTTAATAGAGAAGCCAGTGCGATTTGAATAAATATTATCTCATCTTCGTCTCATAAATTTCGATCTCATTTGAATTCTCAGGTGGAACATTGAAAGATTCCTGTTAATTGATTCACTGCAACTGGATCGTTTCCTTCATTAAGGAAACGCACCGAGGATATCATTCGCGACGAAACGAGCGTTTCAGTAAATTCCATCGAGGCACCGAGTTTAATGCGTGTTCCGCGCATTCGTTTGCAACAGATGTGCATAAATATTCACGACCTGCTTATGACCGAATCCTGCAGGCTTCCACGACACGACTCACCGATGGCATTTCTGTCGTTGCCTCTCGTGCACCCATAATGCGTCTCCAAGGGTATGGGTTCCGCTCTGTACTCCACCCATGATCGGTGACCCCTGAACGACGAGGCCTGTTGGAAATTTAAAGTGCGTAAGTCACCACTCGAGCGTCATCCGATCAATTGAAACTACAGTTTCAAAAGATTTCGAAGTCATTCCGTATTCAACACACTGGAACTATCGATTGCATAGAAATCTTAATTGGAAGTTATTGAAAGTATACAGATAATCTTTGAAATTATAGAATAGGGTTAATGATATGTAAACTAAAATACGAGTCAAACGTTGCATTGCACAATCTTATTTTTATAAAAGGTATACCGTACGATCAATTTTACTGCTCGGTGGTTCCGGTGTTTAATTAAAGAACATGGGGCGAAATGAATAATTAAAGAGTCTATCAATCTATTTAAATCGAGGAGCCAGGGAAACAATGTTCCTTTATTAAAATATAGTCGAGTGAAACGTAACGTGTACGCTCTTCCGGGTCGTAAAAAAGATTTATCGCCGGTGGTGTGCATGGGACAAGGATGAAAGAACGTTTGCGGTGAGTAAAGTGTAAGCAGAAGAAAAAAGTAGCGCGTGATAAATGATTTGTACATGCAGTCGTGGTGTAGCGTGCTTGGCACGGCGCAATGTCGCTTTATTTAGTGACGAAGCTTGTGCACAGGTGGCGCTGCGAGACGCCGCTTTCTCGCTAGTGGAAGTTGTCCGCTCAAGATATAAGACGCTGAGAGACATTCGACCTTATAGTTGAACTGGGAGTTGTTTCTACGTTAATTTTCTCTAGAAAGGGTCTTAGCCTTCGGTTTTGACCCACGTGAACTTTATATACAAACACAAATCATTACCACGTAATACAAACATCATATTAATCATAAGGATTATAGGAAATCAAAGATATTTTACCTTGTAAAATATTGTACTAAATTTTCTATTAATGATATTTCTCTAATAATACGTTTGATAATTAAATCTCACTCCAATGAACATAAATGAATATCCCCACGGAATTCGATATAATTGATGACACGATATAGCATCTACTCATTACCAGAAATCCCCCGACTATATCCGTCGAACACATTAATTATTATAGTCGGACATCACATGAATATTAATCAGAAATCAAAACGTCGAGAGCAATGCCATCAATCTCGAAATCCCACGGAATTAACACTAGGACTACCGTACCAATAAAAGTGACTGGTTTCAGTTTTGCTGTTTCGCAATTATTGATATCTTCGAAGCATTGAATATTCGAAATGATTGAAAATAGTTTCACTTGAATACTATAACGAGTGTCCGAAGAAACTGGAGATAATCTATTGTTACAATTTTTATAGGAATTACACATTAATCCATCAAAATCTGTATCGAAATTGAAATCTGTTGTATCGTGAAATTAGGAAAACCCCTCGTTTCTTCAATATCATTGTATTATTTGCTCCTTTAAATAAAGCTTCGACTAAAAGTTCCACTAGCAAGAGGAACAGAATCTGTAAAATAGCGTACTATTAAAATACCATTATATAATTATATTATTGAAACAAGAATCTATAGCAAACCTAAAATATCGGTAGTCCTAGTGTTAATCTCTACTAAAGCAAACGAAAGCGATATGTTAGAGAAACCTCTCAAGACTCCCAGCACCCCCGAAAAAAACCCTCTTAGCTCACTCGGCGTCTTCGCCCATAAACCCACATCCTCCCCGAATACACGAGAACCATCCCCCGTCCATCTGGATATTAAATTCATCCTCCACTCCAGGCACCACGTGTCACCGTGAAGCATCCTCCACCATTTCACCGAGGGCAGAAAATCCAATGTAGCCAGGAGGAACGCTCGCGCGCGCGTTAGATCGGCTAAATTATTCACCTACCCGTGGGGAGATCCCCGATCACTGGTCGTGCATCCTTGAATAGGTCGCGTCACGCGAACGATCGGTTTACCGGTGTCACCGAGCCCGACCGATGGCACGCGACTTCTCGCCAAGGAGGATCCCGCGGAACGTTTTCGGCTGGTAAGAGTTGATGACCCCGGCGAACACGGTTTACAACGCGCGCGCACAGCTCACTTATCGGTTGGCCAGGATCCAAAGGCAGACTGCCCGCCGGCCGGGAAAACTTCACCACCGCGAAACTTTTCACCGCCGGCTGGAAGAAGGGAGGACGACACCGCTGGCAAGGTGGTGGGCAGCTTCTTTGCCACTACCAGGCTCCGGCGCTTCCTCGCTCAAGCGGTCGGGAGCCGACGTGGGGGCGAGCTGTGAGAGCTACGCGCCGAAGACGGTTCCGCGCGACGGAAGGTTTTTTTCGACTTCTGCAACGAGATATTTGTGCTGTTCCCTTTTCATGTTTATAGTAATTTACGTTATTGAGTAGGAATTTCTGGATTTTAACCCTTACCGCTCCAGGTTGTTTTGTAATCTATCAGCAACTGTAACTGATTTTTATAGTAAAATGAGAAATGCTATGACATTTCTTCGATCTTTTATTTTCCTTCTCAATGCTAAATTTGGATGCGTGGAAAATATAATTTTATTAATTATTAAAATATTTAATATTACAACTGGTGCAATATCGGAGCCTACAGAGTTCAAAGGGTTAACCCTTTCACTCGGAAGTTTCTCGGTAGAAGTGTTTAATAGTTTTTGATGAGACGAAGAGGATTTCTTTGAAACTTGGAGGGAAATCGCGAGTAGACTGAGGAATAAAGATGTTTTATTCTAATGTTTTATGTATCGAGGCATTATACGAAGTTGAACGGTAAATATGAGTGTCAAGTGGTGGATGAGGGTGAAAGGGTTAATTCTATAAGTTTTGGAACGTTTTTGTTTGATGAAGACATTTTTAACGTTTCGTAGGTGTAGTACATTGATTTAGAACGATTGGATGTTTGTTGTTGAGATTCATTGTCGATGGTCTATTGTTTTGGAGAGTAATTGAAGATGTTAGTAATTTAAGGTAGTGATGACAGAATGATAACTGTTTGATATAGGGATAATGTAGGTAATAGAGATTGTTTAGTGTTTCAATGATACAATAGTGTTTGATATAACAGCGCTGTGATAGCTACTATTTGCTTTTGGTCTGTAGATTTCCGATCTTTCCATTGCAGTAATTAGTTTAGTTTGGAGGAACGTTATACATTAATTATGGAGAGTTAATGTGCCTGGTGTGCCGAGGAAACGATTGGAACCCACTAAGATCCCAACAAATAGCCAATAAAGCGACTTTCTCCGGATTATGCTGTGTCGGTCGAAATTCTGCCGACGACGCGTCGGTGCAATAACAATTCTTCATGGTTAAGCGCCCGAAATGTTCGCTGCGTTCGATTATTTATCAACGCGCCGGTGAACTTCTGCTATCTCTGTTCAACATTTGAGAACATTTGGGAGTGCGAAATTGAAGATGCGCAGGATACGGAAAAATATATGAAGTACTCCAGACGTACTACTTTTTTTATAATGTTTATTAGGAAAAATTCTATCGCAACTCTATTTTTTTATATATGTTCTTAGAAATCTGAACAAACCGTTGTTGACAGAATTAACAGTAGAACTACACAATTTCAGAATTTCATATTTTACAAGTACTTAAGTTATGAGTAATCCTAACCTAATTTTTTGTAATTTTATTCAAATATATGTGTTATCGTCGATTGCAAAATGAATTCGCGTGCTTGTACAGTTGCAGGAACAACAGATGCACCGAACAGCAATAAACATTGTTCGAATTTTTGATAGAAACGCTAATTGCTGGTAGTTCTAGCGTTAAATTCGTCGGAATCGCGCGACGAAGCGTCGATTGTGCAACCGTCGATCGCCGGGCCGGTTGTTGCTCGATCGCCAACCGGCATAACTCCTTCCGGCGTTCGTTTCACGGTATCGCGCGCTTTTCAAAAGCTGCCCGGTTTACACAAGCCCGGCATTCCTCTGATGAAAATCCGTTATTGCGGACGCCGACAGGAAAACCGTAATGGAAATCCCCATCCTTCTTCGCGTGAAGAAATATTGTAAAAAATACGCCGAACTAGGTTGTGAGGCGTGGATTGATTTCGCGAATCATTCCAGAGGCAGCTTCATGGAACGATACGTAGACTTTCCACGGCGTTCTCATAAAAATTTCCCTGCGTTCGACGTTTCGAATCGCAGTCGATGCAAAATGGCGGCGTTCCCGCGGAACTGGAATCGGGTGTAAAAGTATTCGCAAAAATTGCAATTATCTCGATACAACTGCTTGCAGAAATATCCCTGATGCTTTAACTACACCATTCGTTTCTCTTTTAGTCGTTTCATTGTTTACACTAATCGAGGATCGTCGACTAGCGATAAACCGTGAAATTCACGCGAGCCTCAAAGCATTTAACGACGAATCGTTGCGACAGGCGGTCGCTGGAGTAGCTTTTAGCGTAAACAACTTGAGAACATGTCAAAAATTAGGTAGCAGGGTCTACTAGACAGTAAGTAGCAGCTGATGCCACAGCTTCCGACCCATAATACCCGATGCTTCAGCCGAGAAAGGCTTCCGAGCGCCTCGAATTCTAGCGAGCGTCTCGTGAGCACCGGTACCGCTAACATAACTTTGATCCTTAGTACCTTTTCAGCCGGATCAAGTGAATCGCTTACGAGAGAGTCTATTAGCAGACTCATCCCCTAACATTCTACCCAGCTCTCATTGGACTCGTTCCTCGCATTTAAAATCTTCGCGGCAACTTCAACTTTCTAAGATCCACTCGAGATCAAAGTGGAAATTACGAACTGGATTCACCAGTCTAGACCGTTACAGATAAGATCTCTTTAAACTATTCAAAATCTTCAGCAGAGGTTGCTAATTTATATGGACACGACTCTTTTGCATACTAAAAAAGAAACTACCTGCTAATCTCCTGTTTTTCTACAGTTAAATGGTTTCCCTGCAACTTCCTGTTCTAGATCTTGAAATCTAGTGTCGCTGCTATGGCTACATTCGTGGTTACAGAGCGAAATAGTGTCACTATCGATCTCTCGTGCAATGTACCGAGCATTGGTTCAATTCTAGATGCACATACATGCGTGTATATGTACACGTATCTTCTTACGTGCATCCACATTTCGGCTGAGACCGAAGTTAATAACGAAGTACCTAACTTCGGTCGGTGAATCTACGGAAACGGGGAATTAGAGAAACGCGTATTGTACTTTAGTTAATCCCTTCCCCGAGAAAGGGAAGGGTCGAGTCGGCCGTTAACGAAATGAAATTCCGTTTCCGCGAATTCCGTGCGCGCGATGGTCGCACGATCGAGAGCTGGATCGCGTTAACCTGGTTAGCAGCCGTTTGATACGAGGAAGGTATTAGAGTGTGGAGACCGGAATGGGACGGCTGCGAGCATCTTTCCGTTGTAAGCAGAACGGAACCGAGCGCCGATCCGGCTGCGCGATCTCTCAAAATGCATCCGCGGGCATGTGAGCCGCGAACGCCGCTGTTTTTCAGCGTTAGCAGATAGACGAAATGATTACTACGTTGGAAGCAAATGCTATCGACGGGAAACAAATTATTGCTTTGGAAAGAAATATTATCGTACTAATTACATCTTAGCAACTAACTTTTATAGGATTCCTAGCGAAAATAAGAAATGCTATAATTTCTTCGATATTTTATTTTCCTCAGTGCAAAATTTAGATGTGTGAATCTAATAATCTTACGATAGTTTTTTTAAAGATTCATTGAAATATTTAATATTATAACTGGTGCAATATTGCGAAAATAAGAAATGCTATAATTTCTTCGATATTTTATTTTCCTTAGTGCAAAATTTGGATGTGTGAATCTAATAATCTTACGATAATTTTTTTAAAGATTCATTGAAATATTTAATATTGTAACTGGTGCAATATTGGAGAGTTCAAAGGGTTAATACGTTGGATGCCATCGGTGACTACCAAATGATTATGATTCGCTCGATGAAACATTTGAAAAGATTTATATATTATCAATAATATTACCTAGTGCAGTGGCATTTAATATAAACGTGTAATGACGATAATGTCGTTCAAATCAATAATTCAATATTATGTATTTTTCATTTCCTGTATTTGCTCCTGAAATCGTGCGGTATTCAACACGTCAATATTACTAGGTGACATGATTAAACTTCCTTCGGGATTAACTAGTTTAGCCACTAAACTGTAGTGGCATGTAATAGCTACCCTTCACGTGGAAACACCCCAAATTCAACGTCGCTAATTTCAGCTGCACGACTGCTGCAAGACGTACAATCTTCCTATCTCATCCTACGCGAGAGTAAACAGTAAATCAAGTAAAATACAAGATACGTTTACCTTGAAAGTGGCTTAAGTCCATTCTTCGAAAAAATCAATTTAACCGTTACAATGGTTAAAATTCTGAATAATCATCTCATTTCTTAATGGTCTCTTAATCTGTTTTAACACTATTACTACCGAAGGTGTCAGACACCTTTCGAAATTTCAACTAAAAATTACTCTCTCAGTTCAATCATTCCCTTCAATAGAATTTTGTACATTTCCTATACTTCATTTTATAATCCTCATTGGAAACGTGAGAAGTCAATGCAGAATATACGACCAAACTTGGAAAATAATTTCAAGTTAAAATTTCAGTGTCTGTCGACACCTCCGGTGGAAGCAGTGTTAAGCGAACTCGAGCCGCTTTCAAAATAAACGGTTCATTTAACATATTTTTCAACCTATGCTCCTTGAAACGTTGCCGCGAGCAACGGAATTTTTCAGGGAACTCGTTTACTTTCCATTGTTGCGGCAAGAACAACGAACGCAGTCTAATTGCTACTCGATACGCCCTCGTACAGAATTCCAGCTCGGTGCTTCGGCGAAGAGTCCGTTGACACAAAAGTTCGTTAAATCCCGTTCAGTGGCCGGGCCGCGGTAAAGCAAAGAAACCGGCGTGTCGCAGCGTTCTCGTCGTTGAAAATGTCCGACGCGGAGTTACCCGCTCCCATTCAGCCTTTACGGGTGTAGTAAAAGTCAGCGGCGATGGGAGGACGAGCGATCGTTCAGCGTCCGCCTCATCTCGGCAGTCTCGTTCCACGAGGCTACATAAAGAAGTCGCTGTTCCGGCTTTACGGCGCGGCTGGCAGTTGCCGTTGTTTGAAGAAGCGCGGAAATCCGACGTCACGGAATTGGGGAAGAGAAAAGGCCGGGCCAGGGGAATTGAATCGAGTTGACGGGAACGGAGACCAGCTTTTCCGCGGCATCCGGAAAAGAGGGAAGCCTCCGGCTGCCTCCGGCAAGGCGGACAGGCGAAAAGGCAATGTTACTTGTTGTCCGTTAACCTCTTGCGCTGGAGATTCGTTCAGAGGCTTGCCAGTTTTACGGGGGGAACTTCGTTTTTTAGCTGTTTCGTGTAGATGTGTAGATTAATCTTGTTCATTAATACGTTCCGTGCCGGGAACCATTGGGTATTGTCATTGCAAAATGAAGAATTTATTAAAAATGTATTATGCAGTCGATTATGGGCATCTTAATACTGTCTTAATAATTTATCTTAATAATTCTTTTTACTGCGATTTGTTTTAACGTTAAATTCGGTTCCCAATCGGCGAGAAACTGTACTGTGAAAGTTGCAATATTCTGTAATAGTTGTGTGGATAAACGATATTTATGTTTGCCATGGTTTAACAAAGTTCACCATAACATCCGTTCCTGATTATATACAAACGTCACATAAATATAATATTGAATATTTCAACTAAAATGTTTTATTTTAAACTAATATAGACATCATAAAAGAATTTTATGTGCGAGGATGCGACTCGCTCGATAGAGTAATGTTCAGCCAGGTATTTGTTAAATTAATTCCTAGAAAAATAAATTTATTGCTTTGCTGTGTTATGCATCTTAAATTATACACCCTTTCCTTGATAGTTATGATTTTTTGCATTATTTTAATCATTGTAAGACATACTCCATCTTGACATGAAAGTCTTTAAAAACGGTTTGGCACGGAACGTGTCAATTGTTGATTTGACGTGTCAATCAAAAGAAACAAAGCTATTTTATATGAGTATTTCACGTATCGATGCATTATAAAAAATTGAATGTATTACAATATTATATACAATTTGTAATTTTGTTATATCAAATCAAATGGCGACTCAGAGTCATCTCTCGAATGCAAGGGGTTAATAGTTCTGTATAGAATCAACAAGATTATCTGTATGCATCAGATGTCATTGGGAATTTTGGAAGAAACATTTTTCGATGTGCTGTCTTTCCAACGCAAGAGGTTAAATACGTTGACTGGCACGAAAATGTTGAAGATTTGTAATAGAATTGTAATGATTTGAATGATTTTAACACGTTGACGTAAATGGTTATCCAGTTCTCGAGTAGGTGCAAATGACAGTAATAGTTGTATATTCTTAGTATTATAAATAAAGATGGAATTCTCCGAGAATCAACTAATTAAAAAAAGTTGCTGTCGTCATCGACGATGTCGAAGTATCAACGTGTTAAGGTTGATAGTATTTATTCCCTTGTGGTAGAGATAAATGGCAGTAGAAGTAAGTATTGACGCCAGAACTATCAACTATCAGAATAATTAATTCTGTCATTCTTCGTTTACAATTATTGAGAAGACGACAGACGATTATCTGAGAAATTACTAATAATTTCAATACATGTACTTTTAAAGTTTACGAAAATTTAAAGAAGTGAACTCGATTGGTAGTTCTAGTGTCAGTGGTTTGATATAGTACATTAGACCGTTATCTAGTTGGTTTTCAATATTACAATTTTCTTATAATTATTTTCGAACAATTTGTATACCCTGATCGTTTATGATCACCGTGACGACCAATGTATCAATTAGCAACTTAAAATTCGTGTCGTCCGGAGAACGCTTTTTCTAGATGCTTCGAACGCGTTCGGTTCTCGGACGAAAGGATGATGAAAGGAGTTTACACTCTAGGCTACAAGAGCGTTGCAAGGAACACTCGAGTTAAAAAAGAGAAACTGCATCCGATTAGTCTGACCTGCTCGTTTCGATATCGAAAAGTAGCCCGACGCCAGCGTAGCGCCCGATTTGATGAATGGCTGTAGTGTTCGAGCAAGTCGCTGCTCCTCCGCGATCGACTTAAATTATCTCTTTAGTGCAAGAACCAATAGAAACATTCCACTCGCAAATAGTCTATTCAGTGATGCCTCAACCTTTTCATTCAACTTTCATTAAAACATCAATCCAGCTGACAAATAGATAGATCTCTGTTCCACTGTCTCCAAATCAAGAGCAAATATCATAGATCTATAAATTCACATCGAACGCGCAATATTTCGAATATTTCCTAATCCCGGTTCCCTTATTTACTTAATAAGCAAGCGAACCTTCAGAGAAATCCTTCTAGCAATCAATTTAGACATAGCACTAGCTCCATTCCCGGCGAACCGGTCGAATTGATAAATAGCTAGCGCCATAAATCTCTGTTCCGGAGTTGAAAAGAAGCACTCAGGCCTTATATCTTTCGCGAGGAAAGAACTGGCGGTCCGTTTTTCAACAGTCCTCGATGCCAATCTCAGTTTCAGAAGTCACAGTGACGTATAGACGGGGATTACCGAAGATCACGGTGCCGCTGCCGTCCAGGAACGAGCAGTGCGTGTTTACGCTGAAGCCAATAACCCACACGGTCGGCGACTTCGTCAAGATGCTGAGAAAGGAGGACCGCGGCATCGATCGTGCGATCGTGAGGACACTCGGTAAGCGTGCTCGTTACCATCGATAATAGAAATTACATCCAGCGGCGGGACGCCGGGCGACTTTTAACGCGATCACACGCCGCATTCGGGATTAATGGTTTCAGACGGCGTTAGAATAGGCTCCAGCAACACGATAGAAACGTTAATGGAGGAGGACTTCCAGCTGATTATAAACGACAAGGAGTACCTCGTTACGCCCCCTTTGCACCAGAGGCACACCTTGGTGAGTTCTTCAGGCGTGTATTAATCTGCCTGACCTGGTTTAATATTTAGAGCACGTGTACGGACGGGTTCGGTATTCCCGAGCGCGCATTTGCATCGCTGTTGCGTCGTTATCGCGTGCCCCGTCTACGCGCCGCTTTAACATTAAAACCATCGAATCACTGAATTTATAATCGCTTTTACACGAGTCTCCACTGTGCAGTTTTTAATGGTTTGCCTGTTTACGAAATTATTCTATGGTAAAGACCTTTTAGCTTTAGCTTAGTTCCTCTTTGTCCGCGAGTTTAGATGGGAAATCGAGTATAGAATTTTCGTTTCACCGAGTATTACTCCATTTCATCGAATGATTAAAATTATATTCGTTATTATTTTCTTATGAGAATCTCTAATTTGTACTTTTTAATAATTTGAATTTTTATAATATAATTTTATGGTAAAGATCTTTTAGCTTTAGCTTAGTTCCTCTTTGTCCGCGAGTTTAGATCAGAAATCGAGTGTAGAATTTTCGTTTCACCGAGTATTACTCCATTTCATCGCTTGATTAAAATTATATTCGTTATTATTTTCTTATGAGAATCTCTAATTTGTACTTTTTAATAATCTGCCTTTTTATAATATGATTCTACGATAAAGATCTTTTAGTTTTAGCTTATTTTCTTCGTTGTCCGCGAGTTTAGATCAGAAATCGAGCGTATACTTATTAACTTACTAACTTATTATAGAGCCGGGGAAGATGTTCTGTTAAATAAAGCACTTTTTATCAGTATTCTCGTTTGACCTTGCTCCGTCGCATTTTAGGAGAGCGTAGAGAAGCTGTCAGACGTGCAGATATTGGTCGGAGAACTGTACGAGGTGTTCCACGTTCGAGAACATTACGCGAGCATGGAGAAACAGGTGTTGGCCGAGTTGGAGGCTGTCAGACTGGAGTTAGAGCCGCTGGAACAGGTAAAGTCACTCGGTCGGGCGACAGAAATCTAATCCCTGCTGTTTCAACCCCGTCGCCGATCCACGGGGAAAGATTCGCCGTATATTCTGAAACCCGAGAATCTGTTGCTACAATTATCCGTGTAACGAAATATGCGGAGTCATTATAATTCCGCCTCTGCCGGAGCACACAAGAATGTTCATTAGCGCACTGAAAATTTTAGTATTTCAAACCCTTGCCCTAGAATTCACCATAAATTTCTGTGGCTATTGATAATTCGCTGGAAAAAGAATTTTCTGGTTGTTTGAAGTGTACAATTACCTTGAAGATAAATAGTAATTGTCAATATTAATAACTAATGGGAAAATAGTATTGCAATATTAATTATTGGTTTTTTTTATTGGAATAACGAATCAGTGTTCATTTAACTAAGACAATGAGTAAACACGTCTATTCGAAAATTAACAATGTCATAACATTTCTTAGATCTTTTATTTTCCTTCCCAGTAAAAAATTTGGATGTTTAAATCTAATAATCTTATGATAGGTTTTTTTAATGATTCATTAACACGTTGAATGCCATGGTCACCGGTGCGAGCAAATCGAATTACTATAATTCACTCCATTAAACGATGATTATTCGCAAACATTTCTATGTTATAAATAATGCTATCCATTACGGTGACATTCAGCTTGATGAACGTGCAATGATAATAATCCAATTTAGTCGAATGATTTAATATTGTATTATTTCCATTTTGTGTATTTTGCTCTATGAAACCGTGCGACGTTCAACGTGTTAAAATATTTAATATTATAACTGGTGCAATGTTGGAGCCTACGAAGTTCAAAGGGTTAATAATTGAAAAACACTATTTCACTTCCACATGTAATTCATTGCGTACTGGCAACGAGAAATCTCGTTTTTTATAAAGACACTTAGCTATGCAACTTTGCTATTTACCACAGTATTTAAAAAAATATTAAATTCGATTCGAATTGATTATCTGTTTAAAATATATTACATAACAACATATCTGAATTTTTGTATGTATATTCATATAAGTTGATCTCACTCAAAATTGCCATCGGCACAATTCAGTTTTCTGAATATCAGTACGCAATGTGGTAACAAACAACATTAACCTCCACTAAATCAATCCAAAAATCTGTATCACGTGTTCCAATCGTTATGTTCCAAAAGTTTTTTCAGATAAACATGTAATTCTTCTTTGTCTTGCTTTAGTCTTTCATTAAAATATACTCTAGCTGCATTTGTCCTGCGTTCGGCGAGTGCAGGCTCCATTTTTTTATTTCACTGCGCGCAGAACGAGAGGTTTTTCAAACTAAATTCCACAGTTAACAGATTAAAATTCTGCGTTTCCTTTTGTTCATTTAACCACTTGCGCTGGAAATTCAGAGATTTGGCAATGCGCGACGAATTTTGCTTATCTTACGCTGATATGTTGCTTTGGTCTTTCATTCGGCGAGTACACACTTCATTTTTTTATTTCACTGCACGCAGAACGAGAGGTTTTTCAAACTGAATTCCACAGTTAACAGGTTAATTGTAGAGGTTCTATTTTACTTCGACATCGAACCAGTTACAATCAAGTGCCCTCGCTGGAACAAGTGACAAAGAAGCCGTCGAACGTTTCCCAATAGGAAGAACAAGCGGCCGGTCGGCGACAGCGAACGTAAATCGATAGAAACATTCCCGATGGTATCTAAATTAAACGGAAGCTTAAGGAACCACGTTATTAGCATTCCGTAGCGTTAGAACGCGGCACGCGCGCGCATTATTCACCAAACAACGCGTACAGCGCCGCTGTTTTATCGCTCGTTTTCTCCTCGCCGGACGAATTAATTTTCCACGGAGTTCGCTTAATCATCGCGTTCGCCGCCGTTCGAACGCGGAGCAATTAACGCCGCCGCCCGACTCGCGATCACCGAAAACCGATTCACGCGTGTAATTATACAATACACAACGGCTCGTTTCTTTTTCGCTCGCATTCTCTTCTTCCATCCTTTCCCATCGCACGATCGATAATAACCGGACGGTTAATGGACGCGAAACGGCGGTGCTTAAGCGGCGTATCGCGGAATCGCCGATGCGTTTACAACCCTCGCGGAGTGAACGAACGACGCGATAAAGGCGGATAACGCTCGGGTTTTGTTTGTTATCGCGGCAGACTTTATCTCCCTTAACTTGACAGCTACCAGGTTCTTACCACGCTCAATGATGCACTGTATCGTAGAGCAGAATACAGGAAACGGGAAAAATTTGATGTTAACCCTTTGCACTCTGTAGGCTCCAATATGACACTGTTTATAGTATTAACCCTTTGCACTCGGAAGTATTTCGTTAGAAATATTTAACATTTTCTAACTAGACGCAGACGATATTCTTTCAAATTAACTCGAAGAAAAATTGCAGGTGAATTGAGAAACAAAGCTTTTTATCCCAATATTTCACACACTGATGCATTATGTACAGTTGAATATTGAATATCCAATTTTATAGTTTTAGAGTCACCTGTCGAGTGCAAAGGGTTAAATATTTTAATGAATAATCTTAGAACTATCCTAAGATTACTGGATCTTCTATACATCCAAATTTTGAATTAAGAAGGAAAATAAAGAAACCTAAGAGATCTTAGAATATAATATTTTCCATTCTTAAAAACGGCTTGCAGTTGGTAGATTACGAAATCGTCTAGAGTGCTAAGGTTTAAATTATTTAATTGAATTGTATTATTAAGAAAATCGTTTAATTGAAGGAACTATAGTAATTCCATTTGCCACTTTTCAATTTCGTTTTTACTAGTTTTTTAACGTTTCCTTGTAGAAACTATAAATCGATTTATGTTTCAGTCTCTGAATAATTTAGCAAACTGTAAAGAAAGAAATCAAAATGGGAAATTCGTTGAGCCACGAAGTAGTCCCAGTGGTAATAAGTCTGAAACATTCCTCTTCACTTTCTTTTTCTGCTTTCTCGTGATGATTTACCGTAGCAGTCGTGTACGATGCAACGAAAAAGTAACTCATTTCGTATTGGTGCATTCCTCTTGTGCTGCAAGCTCAGATGAAATAGTGAGGCAGTCTAAACTGGCGCGGCTGCGTTCGTAAAATGTAATTTTCCATGATGCTGATTTTCGTCGTCAACGATAACTTTCCGATGGCGACGCCGGTGCTGAGGGAAAGGGTACTTATTTCAAAGGATAATTAAGGGAAGAGCGCAGCGGCCAGCGAAATGAAACTGGAGTAATGGAAATTCATAACCAAGGGAACTTTCCAGGAAATGATAATCATAACGATAGTGGAAACATTGTAGACGTCCCCTTTTATTGTACCATAGAGTTCGAAATGGATAACGGTATAAAACCTTCCAATAACAATTAAGGAAACCCGAGTCAACGTTACCAAAGCTCTCCCGATAACTCCGAAAGGGTGAATTTTTGACCCTTTGCACTTCGAATGTGCATCAAAATTGTGAAATTTCGTATTCAACACGTTGAATGCCATGCCAAACCAAATCGAATTACTGTAATTCAATTAAATGACGATTATTTGAAAACATTTGTATATTATAAATATTGTTACCTAATGCGGTGACATTCAGCTAGATGAACGCGTAATAATAATTCAATTCAATCGAATGATTTAATATCATACCTTTTCCGTTTTGTGTAGTTCGTGAATTTTGTTTCGTGATTATAATAATATTTATGCAGTATGAAATTAATAAATATCAACATACGAACACAAATCAACGATGTATTCGATAGTTTCAATAATTTTATTGAAACGAATATATTTTGTAATTTTGAAATTATAATGACGTCGAACGTAAACGCCTGTGTGTACAGAAGTTTAAGTTGGTTAATTATTTAATGTCGTTTGTCATTTTGCAATTAAAAATTGAATACATCAATTTAACTCGGTATATTGATGCGTGAATTCAAAGTCAATAAAATACCAAGTTGGAAATAAAATACCATTGTTCCCCTTATTTTGCGAACAGATCCCTCGTTAAGTTAGTTTAACAGAAAATTAATCTATATCTCAAAAAAATAAGTTGAATATTTCTAGTGACAAATTTTCGGAGTGCAAAGGGTTAATTGTCGAACAACCGACGATCATAAGCGCAAAGCCCTGTTCCATGTTCTGTTACAGAAGCTACAGGAATTGGAAATCACAGCCGCCAGAAGGTCGAACATATTCACCTGGGTGTGCCTGGCCCTGATGTCGGTGCAATTCAGCGGTTTAGCCAGGCTAACTTGGTGGGAATACTCGTGGGACATAATGGAACCCGTCACCTACTTCGTAACTTATGGCACCACGATGGCTTGGTTCATCTACTTCGTTTTAACAAAACAAGTGAGTGTTTATTTGCAAATATTTACAGTGTTTCGTCTAACTTCGTCTCCAACAAAATCGGCAGAAAATGGTTGAATAGTGAAAGCAGAAACATTTCGGACAATAAAGTTAGACGAAACACTCTGTACCGCACGTTGCATGGAACCTGGCGCTCGTAAGCTTGTAGAAACAGTCGTTGGGTTCAGTGAATTATATATCACAACTGAGAAACTGTGTCAGCTAGGTTGCTGATTGTGTATTATTAGAGTATTTACAGTGTGACAAAGTATATTTAACGAAACGAGATTACACATTATACATACGATCGACCACGCGACTACGAGAAGGAACGCGTCTATAGTACCTGTAGTATTGATGGAATTCAAATATGTTTTATTTAAAAAAACATAGGAATAGATAATTGAATAAAATACAAATAAATAGAAACGATATAGCTCGCAGTGTACAGGTCTTTTCTCTTCTCAACGCAACTCTCTCCAAAATCTCTCGCCATCCGCACTTAACCTTTGCACTCGAGAGGTGACTCTCAGTCACCACTTGATTTGAGTGAAACTATAGAACTTAATATTTAATATTGAACTGTATATAATGCATCGGTGTGTGAAATATTGAGATGACATATATACGAATGGTTTTTGCCGGAGTTTTCTGGAGTAACCGTTTCAGTGAAATAATAAATTAACATTGCTGCGCAGGAATACATGCTGCCCGACGTGCTGAACAGACGACAGCTGATCGCCCTCCACAAAAAGGCCAGGCAGGTTGGTCTGGACATCAACCTCTACAACACCCTGAAGAACAGAGCCTACGAGTTAGAGAGCACCCTCAGAGTCATCCGCGGACCTCTGTACGAGCACCAGTCCCGCTTGGAGAAGTTGAGAAGGGAAAGATCAAGCTCGAGCAGTTCCAGATCACCGAGCTCTTCGCCTAGTCCTAGTCCTAGTCCTAGTCCGGAAAGGAGTCTTCCTAAGAGAGGGATCTTCCCGCGGAAGGACGCGCCCGATAAAGAAAATTCCACGGGGCCAGGGGTCAATCCGGCCTCGCCGCATAAAGGAACCAGGGATTAATCATCGAAGACGTCAATGGACCGGTTCTTTTGTTTCGTTCCTTTGTTTCTCGAAGAAGGCACGCACCAGGGTGTGTCCGCCTGTTGACACTTATCGTTGAAAGGGGATGCACGGTGACGAAAGGCGAGCGGAGTATTAAAAAGGGAACGATCGCTTTCACTCGCATGGAACAACCCAGCGGAATCGTCGACGGAGTCTTCCAAGTCGTACGACGACACTCCTAATCAACGACTACATGTATAATATGTATCTGCCCAATGCTCAATGTTGTTGACCTCTGTGCGTTTGGAAGATGACGAATGGGGATGTGTATATACCGCAGTTTTCTACATACTATGATTCACTACACGAGAATTGAGGGAATCGTCTTAGGCGACATTGGGGGACGACGATCCTCGGCAATGTCGACGGTGTGTGGTTGATCAGACATCGAATTTTTCATTGTTTTCATTTGCTAGGAGTTATCGACTATTCGAACGTGGTAGGTGAAATTGTAATCTAGGCGAGGTATCTTCAGGGTAACGATGGCTACCGATGTTTAGTTTAAGAGCTATTCCGAAATGTTCTCTCCCGTTAGTCTCGGACGACGCTTCGTAATAGTTAATCGAACGAGACGTAGGAAATTCCATTTCTGATGAACCACTCGGTAGATATACATACGTTTATGATTCATGCTGGTTGTACTTGTGATAAGTTCTTTTTTTTAGTTGTAATTTAATAATCACCCTTCTCACGAATCTCTCGCGAGCACGTACTTACGCGCGTTTCACCGACGATCGACGATCGATCCTCGGTGGATTTTCCTTTTACGACTTTGACCGCTTTACTCGTCGCGTGTATTATCGTGATATGTTTCCTGCGAATCGACACCCGATAGGCCGCATGTAAATATATCGTTTCCACGTCCGCGCGATCGACGAACCATTTTATTCGTTCAACTGACAAGGTGCGCTGTACTTAACGCGTTCCTCGACGAGCTGTCGCTTTTACTTATCGTTTCAGGGAAGTACAGATGTACTTAGCGAACAGCCATGAATATTTGTTGTTTTTTTTAGTGAATTTCTCTGACGAAGGTTACTCTGATTTAAACGTTGCTCTTCGCCGTTCACGGATACACGGATGTATTTAACCGTATCGTTCGTACACCCTGCCGGACGTTTTTACAATGTTACTATTAACGCTTGATTAACGCTGATAGAGAACGTCTCTCACACAGTCTAGATATTTATAACGATACTCGCTCCACTAACATCTTTTATCCCTATTGGTGGCGCACGATTTTAACGATTCGCGGTACGCCGTGCACCCAATAACGAATTTTCGACTTTAACACCCTTAACACTTAGGAATAAAAAACTATCGTTAACTACTTACTGCAACCTAGAGTATCATTCACGAAAGTATCTTAGGAGTAACATAGGAATATTTCTAGCCTGTTTAAGAACTTTCTCTCGCTTTCGGAAAAATCCCTTATCCGTCCGCTCGAATAGCTCCCATTGTACTCTACGACCTCGGGGAACCGACGTTTCACTTCCGAAAACCGTTTTACTCTTATCAAGATACCCGGTAATTTCGCGTAGCTGCTCGTTGCGTCGCAACGGCGGGATACACGTTTAACAAACGGATCATCGTTAGACCAGAAATTTCATGCATTTATATTACGCGAGACTGCACGAGTGAAAATGAATAACGTCGGTCGAATTCGGCGAAGCTTTCAGTTTGACTTTAACCGGATAAGTTCGTTTGTTCCGAACGGTCATCGACAGAAATGTAAATTTCCGATTGGCGGTCGGTTGTCATGGACATTGTCATTAATTTCTTTCATAAATAGATCACTCCGCTCAAACGATTTGGGAGAACGGCATTTCACGAGACACCGATGTACCGTACACTTAGAATCGTATTCGAAGAACAACTTCTGCTAGTCGGCTATGAAATAGGTAAACAGTCACGATTTCGTATGGATAGCGCGTTAGTGTCACCGGAGAATAGGCGAATCATTGTATACGAGGCTAAAGCACAATTTCAAGGGACTTTTTTTCGAGCACAGACATTTAATGCATGCCGCTTGATGTTGCATTCGGCGATCCAACCCCTTTCCGACAATCGCTTTTCCCGAGCTTCATTTGCGACCGAAGCAATCTAGTGCCAACGTTCACGTCGCAAAACAAAAGGAGAAGAGAGAAGGGAACGATCCTCGAAATTGTCGCGAATCAGTTCGAAGCTAATTGGGAAGAAGCAACGAGCGATGCAACGGGTGTCTCGACGATGAGTATTTTGTAAAATCGTCACTGAACAGTATAAAAGACAGGAAGCGACGAATGGTCTCAGGTTTCGAAACACTCGAACGACCTCAGCGAAGGATCAGTTGTATGGAATTTTTGAAAGTTTTCATTGATTTATTTTGAGACAGGCCAGAGAGATGTACGAAAATCGCGAAACAGTCGTTACTGTTCAGTGAACATTTAATTGGGACGTCTTTTAAAGAGACACCCGGTGTATGACGAGCAGAACACACGTGTATTGCTTCCTGGAGACGAATTTTCCTGTACTCGCAAACAACTGTTCTTTCCGACATATTTTTTATGATCTTTAAGAAAAAGATTTCGTATACACAAGTTTTTGTATATATACAAAGGATATATATATATATATATATATATATATATATATATATATATATATATATATATAGACATATTATATATATATATATATATATAGACATATTATATATCATATATATATATAAACGTATGGTTATTTTGTAAATGTTCTTGTTGCGCCGTTTCCTCGGAGCTTACGAACGAAACGCCTAAACTGCTCGTTGAGCAACGGACGACTTTCAAAACGTCTTTTATTCTTGGTTGGAAGGCATCGCTTTACTTGAAATCTCACGTGACGTCGCAGTTCAAATCGAACATCGTTGTTTCAACCGCACTGTTGTGTCTTTTTAATTGACAACGATCAACGACGACCCGACGTTCAACTGATATCCGACGAAATTAGAATGTGACTTATATCGATCAGGCATGTCGTTGAACAACGTGCGGACCCTGTTTAGTTAGGTGACGTTTCGAATTCAGAATGTTATCGCGCAAGGTTCGAAGTGTATGTATGCGTTTCCACTGCTCTTGAATTTGGAAAAAACGAACGAACGGACGATTCGGAGTGTAATTAAAACGGAAATTGTTTCGAATCTCAGTCGCCTGTACCGCGTACTCGCCACATGTACATATTACTCCCAACAAATGCATAAATGTTTATACAACCTTGAGTTGTGCTGTGATTTACGTCCATGTATCTAGTTATGCATACAAAAACGGTTGGAAAATAAAGTAAAACATATGAAACAAGTGACTCGTGATTTTTTCGATTGAATCCCAAAAGTTTCATTTTTATTCATTGTCACTTTTCAACCTCCTGACCTGCAATATCGTGTCCGGCTCGTGGTGAAAATTTTCAACTGAGTTTGACAGATCCGAGTGTTATTTATTGATGTTTTAATTTAAAGTAAATATTAATTTTTATCGCCAGTCGTTAAGCTTTTGAGTAAACGTAGATATATGACAGGTATCAACATTGTTTCCTTTTATAATAAATGGTTAGTGACTGAGCAGATTTAACAAAGGGTTAAAACTATTAACCCTTTGAACTCTGTAGGCTACAATATTTCACCAGTAACGATATTAAATATTTTAATGAATTTTAAGGAAACCACCTTAAGATTATTAGATCTTCCAAATATACAGTTTGTACTGAGAAGGGAATTCAAGGTCTAAGAAATGTTATAACATTGTTAATTTTCAGTAGGACTATCAAAATTGGTAGGAGTTGCTGACATATCACAAAACTATGTGCAGTGCTAAGGGTTAAAATAAAAAATAAATAAAACTATTAAAGGACGTTACTACAAAGGACTCTTTGTTCTATATTAATTAAGGGAAACATTCTTCAATATTCCCTTATGGTTTCTATAACAAAAACATTGTATACTTTTTCAATTTCTTCTTCCTTCTTCGACACAATTTTCCATGCTTATCTCCCTGTTACGATCCTGCAAGAATTATAAATTAATTGTTCCCTATGAATCAGTTCCTCAAAGCATAATCTCAGTGATATTCATAAATTTATAACATATTTGACAAAATGGACATTGACAGGATTATTTTAACGCTACGACATAATCGAAACTTTCGTCATAATGATAAAGATAATTGCGATATTCATTGATTCGCGCCGATGAAATCGGTACGTTTCCTGGAGCGCAGAAATGACGCGCCATCTAGCGGTGAAAGTTTTGGAGTGTTTCTCCCTATACCCGCAATGTGTAAGACAAGGACAGAGCTACTGTGCGACAAGGACAGAGAGAGGAATCTCTATGCCACCTCCTTCGAAAAAGCATCTCATTGGTCCCTGGTACCTACGCGCGAAGCATGACGAGTAAGGAGGTACCCGACAAGGACAGACACACATTTGCGCGGGAAAGAGAGAGACACACAATGGCGCCCGAAACAGATAGCGAACTCGATGCAAAATTCATTAATATCTGCGTTTGTACTAACGACTCGTCAACATTTCTGACTACAAAATGGAGAATGGACCTTTAGGTACAGTTCTACATCATTTTTCGTAGGATTTTCTTTCGTGTTAATTGTTTATTAATGGTTCTTTAAGACAATGTTCGGAGATCAGTTGAAAATATTTGACAGGGGCTCGGTGAATCATGAAATTGCTGACTTAATAGGCATAATTTCTGAACTTTGATTATTATAGACATTAGAGTGGAGTTATAGGAATGTTACAAAAATGACTATTGTTAACTTTTGGTTAGAATTGACGAGTTATTAATGATTTTTGCGAGAACAGAAGCAAAAGTGATCCCGCCATCTGTTATAGAAAAGCTCAAACTATTGGCTAATTAGTATAACAGGCGCCTTGCTAGATGGCGTCACTGATAATCCGCATGAACTCCCACATCGGTAATGTTTGTCTACCAGTTTCATCATTTTCCCACGGATGGCGCCACTGATATTCCGCATAAACACCCACATCGGTAACATTTGTTAAAGAGTTTCAGCGTTTTATCACGGATGGCGCCACAGTCGACCGCGTGAACTCCCATATCGGTAACATTTGTCTACCAGTTTGAGCGTTTTGCCACGGATGGCGCCACCTGTCAAAAGTACAGATTTTCGTAAGCAGATAATTCGTGCCGCTTTATGAGTTATATAGTATACCAAAAACGGAAAGAATTATTTGTCGTAGTGCGAAGCTTATACTGAAATGATTATCGAACACAATACTGAAATGAGAAGAAGATATTTCCACGGCTAATGATAGATGTCTTCTTTATCAAGTTTAAGGCTAACTTAAAAAAGACTTTTTTCTATCTTAACCCTTTATACTCGAGATGCGACTCAGTCGCCATTTGTCTTGATACATCAAAGTTACAAAGTTTGATGTACAATATTAAAGTTCATTTAATGTAATTATCCTTGAAACGTTAAAATAGAATAGTTGTATCCCTTGATTTCTATGTTATTTATATTAATGTTAGTTATGATGTTAGTTAGTTTATTGATATTTCATTAGAAAATTTATTGACAAAGAAGCAAAGGAGGTGAATCAAGAAAGAAATCCTTGATTCTTAAGAACTATGTTCCATATAAGTTTCATTAAAATCACTGTGTACTGATTGAAGAGGTTCCCTTGTGAGATTGAAAGAGAGTGTGATTGAATTTGAAAAATTTGGAATTTAGGTTATCGAATTTTAAAATGAAAAATATGAAATTAGATTGATTAAAGGGAAGAATGTGACAAAATCGAGATTGACTTGGAAACTGTCACAAGTCTCAATGATCAAATATTAATAAAAACATAACTTTTGAGCGATAACAATAGATTATTGGGTTATTAGTTCAACTATCAACAGTGGTGACATCGTCAGAAAACAATGCACGTAAGCACCCTCAAACTTTGATCTAATTCTAATAATGGCAATTTAAAGATGAACTTTCCAGAGTAATGTAAGTGGAAATACTACGCATTGGTCAGACAGAGGAACACACTCCTTCAGCAGCCTTAACCTACGATAAGAATTCTAGATATTACACTATACTTTTGATCTTTCTCATTCGTCGAAAGCTTCCAGCCTAAAACGTTCTTTAGTCATTTCGAAAATCGATTCTCTCAAAACAACGAATTGCAAGCTAAACATTCTTCGGCATCCTGAAACGGTTGCTCAGCGAACTTCACAGTTGTCACTATCTCTTCCGTTTAATGTCGCTGGGTAATCTTGCGTGTCACGTGTTCACCGGGTACACCCCATATATACTTGCACTCGCGTAGGCGAAGAGGAATCGTTCGCCTACGCGACTTTCCGCGTGTGTCGGAACACTGCTGGCTGAACCGTCGGTGTGACAGCGACTAGCACCTGGACGGAGAGCAGATACAAGGAACGTTTCTTCCCTATTTTCCCAATTTCAACAAAATTGTGCACCGAACAGTGACTATGTGCGAGAGTCGGCGTTCGGTAAGTTATTATGGGAACGGTTAGCGAAGTGGCTACCGGAAAGGGGAAATTCCCGAGGAATCATGAAGGAGTGAGTAGAAACTAACTTTCTGTTAACACTTTGACTGTAACCCGAATTTAGGCGACAGAATTTGTTACGTACACTTAACCCTTTGCGCTTCTATGTCGAATATGGGTCGACAGTAGATTTATTAAAAAATGTGACGTTTCTTAATTGTATTATGTTGATATATTTTAATGGTATTGGTACAAAGAATCTGTCACGCTGTTTGCTATTAACTAACTGTCTTTCGAAATATATTTCGATCCAATGTCTGTCTAATCGGGAAATGTTGAATATTTCTAGAGAAACTTTCGATTGCAAAGGGTTAAAAGTAGAGTATATACTCACCTCAGTACTTCGATACTATAGAAAAATTCGTACATCTTTTCTAAAACATATGGAAAGTATTGCGAGACATTTTAACCCTTTGAACTCTGTAGGCAATATAGCACCAGTTATATTGAATATTTGAATGAATCAAAGAAACTACCCTACAATTAGATTTTCCACACATCCAAATTTTGTACTGAGAAGGAAAATAAAAGATCGAAGGAATGTTATCGCATTTCTCATTTTCACTAGAGATACAATAAAAATTAGTTGCATACAATACTATCTAGAGTGCTAAGGGTTGAAAGTAAAACTCGTAATCAAAGAATGCCTGACTTTCAGCGAAGCTCAATATTTCTCTAATGTTCCAGAGACAAACAAGTTTGTAGGACATTGTTCCTCAAATATTCAGTTATTTTAACTGAAATTTTTAAAATCTCTAGATGATAGTCATAAAAACTCAATTTTCTTATTGTTGGTATGTTTATTTTGTTTTTCTATACTTTACAGATACTATTAATTCAAAAAATGTCTTATCTCGACGACTACTTTACTCGGAATAATTGATAAATGCTCGTTATTATTATTGCACACACGGTGTGCAACCGGTCTCGAACAGGTTAAGCAGCAACAATTTTTCAGTTAAGATAAAAGTTTTAAAATAGACCTTTGGCCGTTCAGGACAGTCGGATAGCACACTGCGTTGGATAATTCGAGTGCAGGCGATGTGTCTTCCATTTTCGCTCATCCACGCGTGTCTCCGTCCGGAAGCGTGGAACTTCTTCGCCGCCTATTGTGCGCAGCTCGGCCGAAGTTGGTCCGAAGTCTGGTGACTTCGGTAACTCGGATAGCTTCTAATGGCATCACCGGAACATCCTATTTACTTTGAGATTCCGGGACACTCGTTTGTTTAATCAACCGTGCTGCTGGAATATTCAATAACCCTACGTCTTCTCGAGAAGTGTTTACTTCGATCGAATTACCACCGTTTATCTTTTGCTCTTCTTCTCTGTTTCGAAGATCGACGTTGGGTACGTTCCATCGAGTCGTATAGAATCATAGAGGAAAGTATAGAAAGTATAGAAAGTATAGATCTCTCGATGATTTTGTGAATCTTTTGATTTTAATCAACTTACGATCAAAAATGTTTACTAGGAACGTTCGACACTTTCCGATGAAACAGACGACATTCGATACTAATGGGAAAACATACGTAAAAGAAATTATTTTATATAAATATTCTATATATTGATGCATTATACAAAACTCAGTATTACATATAACACTTTGTAACTTATATCATATCGAATGGTGACAGTCACCTCTCGAGTGCAATGGGTTAACTCCTAATCATGTGATAACCAACGAACACAAGACTTCTAACTCAACATAACACAAACCAATATAATTCATGGCACTAGTTCGAAATAGAAGACTAACCTATTATTCCAAAATAAACGTGCATTTACAATAAATACAGTAAAACTTCCTTTCTCGCGAATGATTAATGGCGAGACGAACGGGATAAGCGCACTCGCGAAGACAGTCGTGCAGCAGGGGGTTAATAAATCGAGTAAAGTGTCGCGTTTTCGAGATCCTCGGTTCCTCTCGAACTCGATTAAGACGCCGGTCCGAGATATAATTGCGGCGATTAAGAAAAACGCGAGGAAAACGCGCCACGCGCCAGAGGGATTCATCTTCCCTCGGTCCTCTTATCGTTAGCTTCCGTTTCCCGCGGGATGTTTGCCGACCCAGCTCTCAGTCTCGATTGAACAGCCACTACGGCGGTGTCCTTTTTTCTGTTTATTCAGGGAAAAAATTCTTCGGATCCCCGTAAAAGTTGTAGGTCGAATATTTTACAGTGAATCTGGGCTGGCGGCGAGGCAGCCTGGCACCCTCGCCCATAAATTCGGGATCTTTTTACGGCGGGGGTGGAAGCGAGAGGCACACAAGCCCCGCGAGTCTGCTTTGAATAAGGATAACCAGTGATCGATGGAGGAAAATTCTTGAAGCTTCCCTCTTATCGCTTTTCCGAGCTGCCGGCAGCGTTTTAAAAGCGTTCTATAGAATCTACACTTTGAAAAAATCGTCCGTCCACCACTGTACACGGTTCTCCATGCTATTGAGAGGTTCTCTGTGGGGAATGGTACCGTTGGAGGAAGACTTAAGGTCTAGTGGACCACCACGGAGGCGAGGAAGGTCTTCTGTGTGTTTGCTTATAGTTTCAATTGGTTACGTCTAAGTGTATAGCAGATTAGCACTATAAATGAATTGATTAATTAGGCCCGGATTTTTCTGACTAGACATTAGATAGTCTTCTAATACTCTTTAATTAATTTTTCTATCTAGACATTAGATAATCTTCTAATATTTTTTAATTCATTTTTCTGCCTAGACATTAGATAATCTTTTAATATTTTTTAATTCATTTTTCTGCCTAGACATTAGATAATCTTTTAATATTTTTTAATTAATTTTTCTGCCTAGACATTAGATAATTTTCTGATATTCTTTAATTAACTTTCTTCCTAGACATTAGATAATCTTCTGATATTCTTTATTTAACTTTCTGCCTAGACATTAGATAATCTTCTAACATTCTTTAATGAATTTTTCTGCCTAGACATTAGATAATCTTCTAATATCTTTTAATTAATTTTTCAGCATAGACATTAGATAATCTTCTAATATTCTTGGCAGCGCATAACACTCTGCCAAAGACAAGTATACTCGTCCTACTTTCAACATGTTACAACATACAGGCTTTTGAATTTTTCAAATTTCGAGTCGGGTCTTGCCTTCCCATTGCCAACGACGAGTATACTCGTCTTTGATTTTATGCATGTAAATGATCATGTATGCTAATATATGTGCTTTTACCAAGAAATAACAGAACTTTGCTAAACAATACCACTCAAAAAGACGAGTATACTCGTCCTTGGCAGCGAATGCGTTAACTATATAATGAACATCGTCAGTCTTACTCGCGTCTCGCTTGGTTTCCGTGTCGCCCGCGTTTTTCATTCGCAGTTCGGTCAATAATGCGATCCCAGCATCGGTAATGCTCGTTTCTCCTCGCTCCTGCGCAGTTTTAGTTTATAGCTGATCGGCTAAGACGCGAGGGGCTCGCTGCTGCATGTCGAAAGGATTTAGAAGTCGAGTCGTTTCCCAGTGGTCCTCGCGATCGTCCGCGGGAAGCGAATCTCCGAGGAGGAGCACGAACGGAGAAGAATTTCGGGCAAATAGCTCGCGAGGGATTACATCGGGGGGGCATCGAGAAATCTGGAACAACGTAAAGCCGGTTATAATGCGCGAGAGTACACGCGCGTCGATCCGGGGCCGGCCCGTAATTGAATTTCTGGCCGTACAATGGCCCACGGTTGTAATTCCCCGGGAAAAAGCTTCAAAGGATCATAATTTATAGCCTCGCCGCGGGACAGGCAAATTTTCGGGATATTCCCGGCGTCTCGTTAAATATGGCCGCGTTAAATTCGTTTTTCGCAGGCGTCCGTGTTTCGGCGGTCTGACCTCTAAATGTTATATTAATCTGTATACAAATCGGCGTGCAGCACTACTAATCCCGATAAATCCATTCCTTGATCGGTTCTGTCGGAATTGTACTTTGAATTATTTCATTATCGTTATAGATGAGAAATATTCAACCATTAGTGCAAATATTGAATATTTAATGATTTACTTACTATCTGATCGTATCCGAGTCAACCGATGACTGATGTTCCTGAATCGATCGATAACAATTATAAGACGTAGAATGGAAATATTTAACAGTCCGATTGAAACATTTACCAAATAACGTTTATAAAATTCAATCTGCGTCAAATTGACGCGTTCCGTAAACCTAGTGTTAAACCACTGCCCTATGAAACAACCAAGACCCTCTTAACACATTCTGGATCTCCATTTCCGGATATGACGAATATGCAATTAAAATGTACCATTTTACGGAAATACATAGTGTTTCGAATATATTTTTCGGCTACTCATTGATTAGACAAGCGAATGCAGCGGACGTTTGCGCTAAGTGGCCGATCGCCCATGCTTTAAATGTCTCTTAAGTCGCCGGCGCTCAACGTGTTAACACCCGCGTTAATTACAATCGACGACGAAACTTTCCAATTAATTCCCCGTTAAATTCGCGGTTCTGTTGTGTCAGGGACGGCTGAAATTCGCCGTTGGCCCGAGACGAAGCCGGCACGTGCACTTTAAGGATTATCGCTTGCACCGTGCTCCCCGAGAAATCTGCGTCGTACGTTCTCCCTTCCCTCCCTCTTCGTCTCCGTCGTTCTCCTCTTCTCCGGCCGTGTTTCATCCCCCGGGGACCGGCCATTAAAACATTTGTCACGCGTAACGAGACGCGAATAAAACGGTTCCGTTTCGCGTTCGACTGGGACCCGGTACCCGTGTTCCGCGCGCGCCGCGAGCAACTTTTCCTGAAATTATTAATAGGAGCCGCCGCCGCGGAAACTGGGCCACGAGCGGAGTTCCCCGGTTCCGCGCGATCCATTCACGTCGTTTTATTGCCAGACGTCGGCCAAGTTACGGACGGAATCGGCGAAACTCGTGATAAATATCCCGAGCGAGAATTTTAATCTTTCCTGCTCCGCGTTGAACACGTGGCCCGCGACGCGACGCGACGAGACGCGACGCGACGAGCCGCCTGAACGCTTCATTGACCGAGGAGAACGAGTGCCGCCGGAGGAATCGCGACGGGTAAGGGAGTTTATGAAACTTCCCGTTCGACGCTCGTGAAACCGTTTTAATGGCGAGACGGTTTAATCTCTGCTAATTGCGGGTTTATTCTTTCGCAAGTATCGGGAGCATGGGAGTTCCTTTGCTTCCGAGACAATTCGCTCGTTTGACGCGTCGGTCGCGGTGGTTTCTGGTAGTATGACGTTTGAGGAAATATTTTGTGAATTATATAATGGTAGTACTAGATTTGGAAGTTGATTTTTGTATCGCGGCATAGGATCGTGGTGGTTTCTGGTACTATGGAATTTGAGGAAATATTTTGTGAATTATATAATGGTAGTACCAGATGTAAAAAAGTCGATTTTTGTATCGCGGCATAGGGAAGGACGTTGAAACTGAATGGTCTATATTTTAGTACTAGGTTTATGGACAGTAGTTTAGCATTTTATTGCTCTAAATATTTTGTGAATTATATAATGGTAGTACCAGATGTAAAAAAGTTGATTTTTGTATCGCGGCATAGGGAAGAAGGTTGAAACTGAATGGTCTATATTTTAGTACTAGGTTTATGGACAGTAGTTTAGCATTTTATTGCTCTAAATATTTTGTGAATTATATAATGGTAGTGCTAGATTTGGAATTTGATTTTTGTATCGCGGCATAGGGAAGAAGGTTGAAACTGAATGGTCTATATTTTAGTACTAGGTTTATGGACAGTAGTTTAGCATTTTATTGCTCTAAATATTTTGTGAATTATATAATGGTAGTGCTAGATTTGGAATTTGATTTTTGTATCGCGGCATAGGGAAGAACGTTGAAACTGAATAGTCTATATTTTAGTACTAGGTTCATGGACAGTTTAGCATTTTATTTTTCTATGGAAAATTGATGTTTCTTTAGATTGTAGAAGTTTGAAAATAGACAATTAAATAAATAATTTCATTAAAGCATTGTAGGCAAAAGAGAATATCCCTTTTACGTCTGTTGCTTGGAAAACACAATTTCCTCGTCTCATTTCAATATAATAGTAAAATAGATACATTGTTATGTAATACAATAATAAAATTATTTTACAGAGATATATTGTTATGTAATATAGTAATAAAGTTGAGTTTTTTAATAGATATACAGTGATATAAGTTGATATCTCTGAAAATTGCCATCCGGACGATTTAGTTTTCCGAAAATTAGCCGCTTCGCGATGTGTTAATTATCGGTTCGGCTTGAACCGGCGAACGAAAAACGTGAGCGAACAATGATCGAGCGGTAAGGGAGGCACTCGATTAATCGGCACGTGGCATTATACCCGTAAATCGTAATGCGGCTATTAAACGTGCAAAATGCGTCCGTTAACGTCGATATCGGCGCGGAACACGCTCAGCGTGCGCCACGCGGCTCGTGTAAGCTGATTATACGAAATGTACGCGGGCTTGAACAGCATGCTTCATGGTTTTGAAGAGTCTATCGTTCCATTAGCTCCTCTCTCTCCGGTTACAGTGCTAATTGCGGGATTGCTGTCTCAACGTTTTAATTGGAGCATCTTTTACATGCGTTCCGCTGAAAAATCCGTGATTTGCGAGCTTGGCTGGGATTCATTCGTTATTTATAGACCGATCTTGCATCGTTGATTGTCATTTTTCATTTCTGCGTTCACATTATAAGGTTTGCTATATTTTATACATTCTGTTCCTCTTTCTAGTGTAACTTTTAGTCGAACGAAGCTTTATTTAAAGTAGGCAGATAATACAATGATATTGAAGAAACGAAGGATTTTCTTAATTTCACGACACAACGGATTTCAATTTAGATAGAAATTTTGATGGATTAACACTAGAACTACCGAGCGTTTAAAATGATTAATGTGTAATTCCTATAAAAATTGGAACAGTAGATTATTTCCAGTTTCTTGAGATATTCATTGTAGCATCTAAGTGAAACTGTTTATTCTCAAGATCAAATCGATTCAATGCTTTTAGAATATCAGTAATTGCGGAATAATTATATTTAATTCTTACCTTCTTAACACTAGAACTACCAGTCAAATTGCCTGGTTTCAATTTTTTGTTTCGTAATTAATGATCACTAGAACATCGAGGATTTGACAGGTTTAACATTATAATCCTACAGAAATTGTAGCAATAGATTTATTTTCTGTTTCTTCAATGCTGGTTATAGTATCAAAGTGAAACTACTTATTTTCTAAATGCTTTCGAATATTTAACTCTTTGCACTCGAGAGGTGACTCGCAGTCACCACTTGATTTGATACAGTAAAACTATGAAGTGGAATATTTGGTATTTTAAATGAAACTTTGTATCGCTATGTGAAATATTTAAATAAAATGGCTTTGTAGCTGAATTTATCTGTGAATTATCGTTAGATTGGTTTCAAACAATGTCGTCTATATCCCGTCGGAAAATATTGAATATTTCTAGTGAAAATCTTTCGAGCGCGAAGGGTTAATAGGCGTAGGACATCAATAATTGCGAAATAAACTGAAACGCGCCACTTTGACGACTGCGGTTCCAGTGTTTAAAAGGAATTCGTTCGGAATTTGACAAATGTCAGTTCGTTCGACGAATACCCGCACCACGAGGAAACTACAGTTTATTTCCGCGCGCACCTCGAAGTTGCCGAGCACTCGGTTTCCGAGGCAGCAGCCGTAGAACCAACATTTCTCTTTCTCCGCAGGAATCCGGCGTTCGATACGCAAGGCGATCGATGCTCGACGAGATGCGGATCGCGTGTAACTCGTCCCCGCGAATTCGTTCGAATCGACGTGTCGTTGAATTTTGATCGTTTTTATCGCGCGTCCGCCTGCGTCGTGCTCGATACGCCGTGGAATCGCGTATAAGCACGTGAACGCATAAAACGCGGCCCGATCGTATGCACCGCGAGTAAACGAAGCCCGCGCGTGTGCGACATAAGCGAAACGTACAGAACCTACACGTAAGCGTGAGAAATTCTTCCTGTAACATTTCCGCTTCATGTAACGGATAGAAAAGAGAATATACGTTTTCATTTCCAAAATTCTGCGCTTAACGCTCGAAGTGTTAACCGTTTGAGTGCTACAGGTCTTTACAACAAATCGAAAAAATTGTAAATAATGGGATCGTTCCGTTTTTCATGCCTAAGCACGCAATAAGAAAAATAAAAATAAATAGAAGGAAAATAAATAAATAAACTTCATTTGATTCTACGAACCGATAGTTAACCGTCTCAGGAATCTTTGCAAAAACACAAAAAAGTGATAAATAACGCGATCGTTCCATTTTCCATGCCTAAGCACGCAATAACAAAAGTAAAAATAAATAATTAGAAGGAAAACGAACGAATGAGCTTCATTTGATTCTACGAACCGATAGTTAACCGTCTCAGTGCCACGAATCTTTGCAAAAACCCTAAAAAATTGTAAATAACGCGATCGTTCCATTTTCCATGTCTAAGCACGCAATAACAAAAATGAAAATAAATGGTTAGAAGGAAAATAAATAAATAAGCTTCATTTGATTCCACGAACACAGATTGGCACTTTTAAGCAGTAACAGAGAAGCATGAAACGGTTAATCAAATTTTTTCATTTATCTTGATGTATAATTGATGAAAATTAAGCGTATGACATGTTCTTCATGTCAGTTATATGACGTATAATTAATTTTTATTCATGTTATCCCTGCTTAGAAACGGAAAAATAGAACGGTCGCAATATTTAGAATTTATTTATCCGAAAATAGAGAAGTCATGCAGTTTCTGAGTTGGAACAAGCGCGATCAAGCTTGACACTTTTCGACCGGGTTTTCTGAAAGATACGCGGCACACAAACGGTTAACGCGTTCCTGTGTTCGTGCGTATTCCAGCCGCGGCGACCAAGGCGCGGATTTTCTCGTCGCGGATAAGCGGGACGTGACTGCCGGCCTCCGTTTCGTCTCGTTCTATTTTTCTGGCAGTGTGTTCCGGCAGACTCGGCCGGAACGGTGCCGCGTACGACATCATCCCGTAACACGAAACGAGTTCCCGTCGCCGAGAGCTCGACAAACACCGATGCCACCGGCATATTGCGGCCCGATGCATCCGTCCGCGAACGCTGCGGCCAGAAACACGACACTGCGCGACTTCTCGGTGAAAATCTCGTTAAAATTGCACGCGCCCCGTCGCAAACGACGTCCGCGTGAAACGTGGCTGAGCAATTCCCGCGGAAACCGTTGTCTCGCGTTTAACCCTTAAAATATTAAATTACTAACTGTAACATTGGTATTGTCGACGCGAGATATTGGATATCAGAAAGAATACGAGGAAGTTGGATTTATTAAAATTTCACGCGTCCCAGAAGCGACGTCGCGTGAAACGTAGTTGAATAATCGTCGAGAAAATCGTTGTCCCTCGTTTAATCCTTAAAATATGAAATTATTAACTGGAACATTGATATTTAATACTCTAAGTTAATATTGCGAACGTGAGAATATTAGATATGAGCAAAAATACGATGAAATTGAATTTATTAAAATTTCACGCGTCCCAGAAGCGACGTCGCGTGAGACATACTTGAATAATTGTCGAGAAAACCGTTGTCTCGCGTTTGACCCTTAAAAAATCTCATTGAAAGCACCTTCGTTACATTCACAGTGGAACTCGAGTAAGTCTTGACTTGTCTTTCAACAGCACTGTCATGAGCAACGCTCTGACTGAGTCCCGAAAAGTTTCAAGTTACCAATTGTTGCATATTTTAGTAACATTCACGATAAATTACATTAATAAAATTTTCAGTTTTGTAAACGGTGCGAATAAAATACCAAACATAGATGCAGCGTTCAAAGTATAATCGGAAGCGTTTGTCTTGTTACGCGTCGCCCATAAAATCGAGAACGCTGGGAATTATCCTCGAAAAACGTAGTTTCGAATAATCTGCGTAAAGTCTGTTCCCCGTAATCCGCTTGGGAATAATTATTTGAATGATCGTAGAGTAGAATTCGACGCGTTTCTCTCGAAAACGTTTACACCAAAACGTTCAATGAGATTTCCTCGACATAGGCACCTCGAAATAATTGAAACTCAGTCTATCTGTCGAGTGATCCACTTAAAAATGACGAATTGCATTTAGAATGCTTCCTCGCAACGAAACTTCCTTGCGAGACGCTGAACAAGAAAAGCTTGAAATAATGGGATCGGTTTAACGACGATAATTGGAACGATCGTTGAAATTTCAGCTTCTGCTCGACGCGAGATTCGACGATTAAAAAGAGAAATGTTGTTTTTCACGAGAAAATCCAGCGTTGCTTTCTTCATTTCTGTTCCGTGTTGAAGTACAGATGCGCTGATAAGAAACTTACAACATATTTCTACGATAAAAATTCTTATATCACGTGCAAATGAATCTTATATCTGCCAGCGACAGATTTCATTCGTTCGCGATAGCAATGGAACAACATTAAAAAATCAGTGCAAATGATTCCATGGTAGATCACTTTCCAGTGTATCCGCAGCTTTACGAACGTACCGCGGACCCGATATTTCCTTGTTTTTGAAGATCCCGGGATTACAAACGCGCGGAGGGATCAGCGCGCGGTAATAGAGTGGTCGCGCGAGGATTTTTATCCTCCGTCCCATCGAAACGAACGCAGCTGCCGTGTAGTAACAAGAGAAACGGCGAGTCCGGTGGGAAGTAACGTACGATACGCGTGTGTAACGAGCGACGAAACGCCGAGCGAAAGTTATTATCCTGGCGAAGTGAATTTTCAAGGGAAAACGAACAGCGAAACGCGAGTGCGAGAATCGCTTAGGATTCCGTTGACGGTAGAATAACTGGATCAGAATGATCCATTTTAATCTGTTTGCTTCGTAATTATTCAGATCGTGGAAGTTTGCTCGTATAAAAGGATCGAGTAATTATATTTACTGATGCGTTGACTGCTGCGAGAAACATCAGCGTTTTATGTGTCACTAATCCTATAGCAAAGATAGAAAACCAAGAATTATTATTTTATATGAAAATTCTTATATTATCTAGTTACTTACGTTACGGAAAATTTGTATTAGAAATTAATTATCTTCCAAGTCATAATTACTTTCTTGTAATTTGAAAGCTGTGGTCAAAGTGTTAATATATAGTTTACAATAGAAATAAGATCTGAACGATTGTGTTCGGGTAAATGAAAAACAATTTATTCCGACTGCTGAGTACCTCTGATATTAAAAATACAATTGAAACAGCGTCTCCGCGAACGAATCGCGCATACGATTGTCCCGAATGCGTCGTTTGCCCTAATGCCCGTAAGACCGGGAATTTATCGGCGGCCATTAGTACGGGGCTCTCCGTTCGGCCTCTGCGCGACGCTAAATCAAGAAAGTAATTCCCCTAAAAACAATATACACCGGTTTACGCGGCTGGGATAATCGAGACGGGGCAGCAGGAGGTTCGATAACATTGTTTTCAGTTTGGAGAAAAACTCGTGAGAATCGTCTTTGGTATAGATTATTGGAGTTAATTAACTGTTCGCCGATTAGACGAGCTTCTTTCGTTACACTGTCGTTTCTGTTGGCGAGTCTGAGTTGACAGTTATTGTTATTAAGAATTCATTTGAATCAAATCTTTGCTATCTTTATTACATTTATTAAATATCTGGAAGAAGATTCTTAGGATCTTCTAGCAGAGAATTTTCTATTTGCTTTAGAGGAAGCAATGCAGTTATTAAAGAAATTGAAGGTGTTAGAGGATTTCCTTAACTATCATTGTAGTTCACCGATGATCAGAGCTTCCAAATTACTTGAAAAGATTTACGAGAAGACTGGTGTTCTGTTAACACATTTAGTAATACGAGTAATTAAAAATCGTAACTTAAATATCCGACTTTGGACAAAGATTAACTTAAGATATCAAGCCATAGATAATTCCAATAGCGTTTGCCTTCGTTATGAAGGAATAAGTAATATTATAGAAAATTATGGGAAACTCTCGTGGCGGTCAACGTGTTGATCATGCCTTCTCGTTTCCTTTTCTCCGCGATCGATCTCCCCGGCCAGTTTCCCCGTTTGATTTATCCAGCGTGGCCCATCGATCGCTCGTCGAACGAGGTCACGAAAGCAATCGGTTCCCGTCAGTCGCTTCCAGCTTCAACGCCCCGTCCGAAGTGTTTCTTTCCTCCTCGGTAAACAGACTGTTCATCACGATCGCTCATTTTTGCGTGTCTTTCCTTCCACGCGTATGTTTCTTACTGGAGCGCAGATGGTACGCGGAACAACCGGTCCAGGACTTTTTCGGCCGTGTCGAAGAAGTTCTCCGGAACGTCCTCGCAAGATGGTGGTCCGAGGAATGTATTTCGAAACGAGCGTCTCGGTAAAGTTGGAGTAAACAGTTTAGAATAAATTCCTTCGTTTGGTGTTGGTAACGTGAACACGGCGCGGAGTTGAATAATAACGTTTACAAAGGAAAGTTTCCATAGAGAATTTATATAGAAGAATTGAACTGATTATCTTAAATAAATAATTGAATAGTAATGACCGATTTATTTTAAACAAGTAACAATTCAGTAGAATTGAATTGGTTATTCTAAACAAATAATAAATGAATAGTAATGACCGATTTATTTTGAACAAATTTAGTAGAATTCTATTGATTATTCTAAATAATAATTTAACAGATTTTGATTTATTTCATAGAGATTTCCAAAGATCCCTTCGTTTGATCAGTGATACAATTTTGACATTGTTTGAACTAGATTTATTCGCGTGATCTTCGGATCGAAATATTTCCACGGTACAACCGTCAAAGAGTCGAGTACTCGAAATCAATATTTCCATGAAATCGGTCGAGTCAACATTTTTATCTATAGATAAATACTTATTCGCGCAGTTTCCAAGAAACAAGCACGGCGCGACGAGCAGAACTATTCCATCGTTTTTATGGTACGAGATGCCTGACAAAAGGGGATTCCGAGGACAGTCCGAGGCACAGTTGAACAACCCGACGGAACGCCGACGTTCGGTGGTCGTTTTTTATCCGCGCGTCTGATGGCCGGAATTTTTAGATCCAGTTTGTCGGCACGTACCACTTAAAGGGATAAATTTCGCGGAGTCGGTGCCGCGAATCGGAAGGAAAAGACAGGAGCCGGATCCCCGCGAACGACACGCTTAAAATCCACGCCACGTGCGACCCTTCGAGGTCGTCCGAGGTGGCGGCAGACGGGGCGGAGAATAAAACAGAGAGAGATGAAGGAGAGAGAGCGCGGGAGAATCGATCGAGCGTATTTTTCAGTAGTCGTTTACTTATTTATTTCAGTTAATTTAACACTCGAACCACCGAGCACTCGAACCTTTTAAAAATTCCTTTGTAACAGCTAAAAGCGAATTTATCGAGTTTTTTATTACTAAACTTCTTTAACCCCTTGTCCTAGCAACGAGTTAGACTCGTGGTGAAGATTTTCAACATGATTCAACAAATATATGTATTACTGAGTTCATTCGAAATCAAAGTAAATATTATTCCTCTGAAATCAACTATTACACTTAAAAGGAAATATAGGCATGACATACGCTTAGAATTTTTCTCTTTTTACAATATATTATTAATGAGAAAGTAGCCGTATCGACCAGAGTTGAGAAATATATCATAGGCCAAGGGGTTAATTATTATTAACATATTGCGCACCGGTAATTTTCGAAAAACTGAGTTGTGCGGATGGCGATTTTCAGTGAGATCAATTTATATCTTATATGTTGTGTATATATTTTAAATAGATAATGAATTTGAATCAAATTTAATATTTTTTTAAATACTGTGGTAATTAGCAAAGTTGTATGTTGATGTTATCTTATATAAAAACGGAGTGTCTGTGCCTTGGTAAAAGAAGACATTAGGAATTGATCATTTTGACACACTTGACAGTTCTAGTGTCAACATGGTAACAGTAACGATAATGTTATCATTGGTAAACAGTTAGGTACATAATTAATTCCTCCATAATAACATGATTGCTACATAATTAATAATTAAATAATTCTGACGAGATATTAGAATCAATTGCAGTGAATTTAAGTTCGTCGTAGTGATACACGTCAGAGTATGGTCAGACACGATGTATCTTACAGTACAGAGATCTTCTGATAGATTTTGGTGATTTTTCAAGGGTTTCTAGAGTACATTAGAATGCTGGGGAAATTTTAAAGATTTTTAGAATCTATTAATACACTCTGAGATCTTTTTAAAGTCTTTAAGGTGCATTTATGGATTTTGAGGGACTTTTCAAAGGTCTTGAATAACTTCTGTCGCTCATTTCTGGACTTTCGCTCCTCGAAGAATTAAAAGAACTTTTCAAATTTCTACTGTCATTTATAGACTATAGATTTCCTAAAAATGTCTCATAATTGAATATTATTAAAAAATAACATCCGAGAGGTGTGTGACCAAAGGATTCAGGCCAAATTATCTTGAAATTCATCACAGAAATAAGGCTAACCGATTTTTGACATTATTAATAGCTCAACGGACACTTGACGCCAGCTTAATTAATAATGGCCAACGAAGACAGTGTCCGATGGTAGCAAATTAAAATTAATATCCTCGCGTTGCTCTGGATTAACGAGGAAGAACTCCGGAGACCCGCGCCGCGTCCTCTCACAGTCGTGTATACAGGCATCGTAATTGCCAATGAGACTTACGATTAAAAGTTTCGGCGAAATCAATGGGAAAAGTTGGAGATCGTTCCCGAACGATTCGGATACCCCGTCGACGGGCGAAGGGGACAAACGATCGGAATTCATTATACGGAGTTCCCGGGAGATGTTCTTACGGATCGATCTAAAGCTGCAGACACACCGGCAAGAAGCTTGCGATATTTTCTTCAGCTCGACATTAACACTGAAACCATCGAGCAGTTCAATTAACTTTCCGAAATTTCTCTATAGAAACTCCAAGACTGCATCCATCGAGATCTCCATTGATTTACAATTCAGTTTGCGTATTGTTGAATCAATTTCTTGAATTTCTCAAAGATACATATGTTATTCTTTTAATAATTGCAAAAAGAAATCAGGAATGGGTCATTTTGACCCGTCTGGTAGGTTTAGTGTTAAAATACTAATTATTCAACTTTGTAGTTCTACTGTATCAAAGTGGCGATTGAGAATCACCTTTCGAGTGCAAAAGGTTAATATTCCGAAACAATTTACGAGAATCTCAGAGTAAACTGTTTATTATTTATCTATTCTTCCGAGAAATTTTATTTTAGTATCATATAATAATTATCTACTAATGACACGGAGAACTGTGAAGATTAATAATATCTAATACCGTGTCCTACAAATACAGAGGAACAATTTCTCAAAGAAACATCTATTATCTTCTTAATAATTTCAAAATGAGGACACCAGGAATTAATCGTTTTGACCTGTCTCGTAGTCTTACTGTAAAAAATCTAACGAATCTCTCGATAATCAACGCTGGGACTACCACATGATACTAAACACTTCACATTCATCCCTCTCTACAGTCCGAAAACACGAGAGAAATCTTCAAAGAATTATCAAAGCTAGAATCAGTGAAATCTCGACGAATCCACGCTTAAAATTCGTTGCCATTCGAAATCCGAATACTCCCCGACAATCCAGAAGCCTCTGGTTCCCTTGTCGTTCTGTGGCATCGTTTCTGGTCCCCTTTTCCCTTGTCGCGCTCGTTCCTCGCGATATTTGCATATCAAAGCGCCCGATCGGCGGATAGAGGGCGGAGGGCGGAGTCGGCCGACGGAAGAATAGGAAAAAGAAAATCGTAGAGAATCCTCGAACGAGCCGGCCCGGCGTTTTTCCGTTCGCCGCGTGTAAATTATGCCGGCGTCGGTGGTTTTACGCGGGACAGGCCGGAAATTAGAGAAATATCGCGATAGAAATTAAAAGCTGAGCGGGAGTGGGTCGGCGGGGGAAACGATCGTCGATTCCCAACCTCCCGCGACGGGTTTTCCAATAAACGGCCGCCGGTCCGGGCATCGATAACACGAACGGGCCGCGTGCTAATGAACCGTCCTCGCACGTGCGCAAACACACAGGCCCGTTCAGCTTCCGATTATTTTTTCCGCGACGGTTCTCGCCGCTGAACGCTCGAATTCGATTTTAACCGTTCGCGTTATAATTGTTTCCCTTACTCCAACTCTGATTTATTTCTTTCTGCTTCCGATACTTCGTGTCCGGCACGGAGAAGTGTATTTAACGCTACCGCGAGCAGTCAAATGACTGTTTTTAAAATTTCGATTAGAATTTTCTATAGAGAACGTAATTGAATCGCCTTTATACTTCACGACTTTTCCCTAAATATATGTGTAAAACATTTTTCAATATTCACACACTCGTATCGAACAATAATATTAATTTAATATTATATTATAACATTAATAATATTAATTTAATATTATATTACACTATTAATAATATTAATTTAATATTATATTATACTGCTAATAATATTAATTTAATATTATATTATATTAATAATATTATATTAATATTATTGTTCGATATGAGTGTGTAATATGAAAAAGTGCGAACGTTTAGTTTGCTAATGCTGTTGTAAATCTGAAGAGTTAGTACTGTGCTCCAGTAGCTTCTGACATAAATTGTATTACTAATTTTTTATTGTTACATTAATTTATTTTGTTCTGTAAACTATTCGCAGAGATTTTGATTCATCCAGTTGTATATGAGTTGCTCAGAAGCCAATGCGGTTTCCAGAAAAGGAAGATCGAGAGAATTAACGATTCGGCTTCTGATATTACGCAATATATTCAGAAGTTATAGAAAAGGGGCTTTCTGAACAAAAAAGGAACGAAGTGTAAATTCTTAATAACTAAAAAGAATATTATTAATTCCATTAAAATTTACAGAAATCAGAATGCATCAAAAAATCGACTTAACATTGGCTTCCGAATCTATCTTCAAACCTCTAATTTCCAGGATCTAAATGAAAGAACACCAAGTTTCGTAGGAACTGATAGAATTTAGTAGCCAATGAAATATCCCGCACAGGCAGGAAAATATTTCATAGGCAACGGAGATCGCGATCAGCGACGTGCGTCGACGCGACGATTTACGAGGGACGCTTTTTCGAGAGCAATAAGTTCCTTCGGGCTTATTAGACGCGCGGCGGTTCGCTCGATATCGGTTTAGGCTTGTAATTCTCGACGATCGGAAACGTTGGGAATAAATTGCGTTAGCTTAACGAGGTACGTTACACCGTCGGCCCCTGGGGAGCGGCGGGAACGGGTATCCGTTTCTCCTGGCGGGCTCGTATTTTACGTCGGCGTGTCCTGCGACCAGTCCTCAACGATCTGTTCGCGCGACTTTTCTCGTTTCTTCAGCTTTCTTCGCCCTTCGTGGCTCACGAAAATGTACCAATAAGGTAACTGATCAAATTGCTGCTGTCGATAGGCTTTAATGAAGACAGAGACCTTTATAACATCGGAATTAACCATCATCTGTAAAATTTTAGAATTTCTTCGTTTCTTACTTTGCACTCCAAGAGTTTCTCAGAAGAACAAATATAGTTTCTAATGAAACAGTCAACATTTGCTGAAATTAATTTAAACCCTTACAATATCGTGACGAGGCGAAGATTTCTAATATGGTTCAACAAACATAAATGTCGAGTTGCGTTAAGTTTAAATGAAACATTATTGTTGTTGTTAGCAGTTTCTATGGTTTATACTAAATCTAGACATAGAAAGGGAAGAGAATGTTCTCTTTTACTAGAGAATTATTAACGATAAATAGTTCTAACAAATGCTCTTACGAAATGAAATCATATGGCCTGCACTTAACGAGTATACACTTCATTATTTGATTTTATTGCGCGCACAATGAGAGATTTTTCAAATTAAACTCCACACTTGACTGGTTAATATAAGATGCTCGAGATTCTCGTGGCGGTGGACGTGTTAACACAAGAAAGAAAGAAAAGAAAGCAAGAATGGCGAGGGTGGCGAAGAATGGGAGGAAATATCGAAAGGGAGGAAATTCGAGCCGAATTAACCTGAGGTCACGAGGGGACAGGGATTGTTCTTGCATCGCAAGGGATGAGATTCGGCCCTTGGGGCGGTTAGGCGGCGGTGCGAGTGACTTTTGATTGTTTTCCGATATCACGGCTAACCGACTTCGAATGTCGAGCCCCGGGGCTCGAAGCGAAAAATAACGAGCAGCCAATTAACGTTCGTGGCGCGGCGTGGCCGGGGATTTAACGCTCGTTCGCGGTGCGGCGACGCCGGCCTTCCGATCCCTCGCATGATCGATACGATCGTACTTGGTCGTCTTTGATAATTATCCTTTGGCTCCTTTCGTTCGATGCTTCAGGATTCATTTTTAATAATAATATAGCGAGTGGTTGGGGTCGGAGTTGAAAATTGTGTGCTTGGTATATTTCGTTAATATAATATAAATATAATATAAATATAATATAAAGATAGTAATATATAAAAATAAAACAAGAACAGTAATTATTTGCACTCGAAAGTCTTTCACTGGAAATACTCAACATTTTTCGAAGAGATACAGACGACATTGTTTGAAACTAATTTAACTATATAAACTAATATAAAACTATATAAAACTATCCAGAACTGTATGAAACCATATAAAAAGGTGTAATACTATATAAAACTATATAAAACTATCCAGAACTGTATGAAACCATATAAAAAGGTGTAATACTATATAAAACTATATAAAACTGTATAAAATTGTACAAAGCTGTAAAAACTATATAAAACTATATAAAATGGTGTAATACTATATAAACCTATACAAAAAGGTGTAATGCTATACTATCTAATGCGAAAATTGTTACTACCTTCGAAACCAGTTAGAAATCCTGACATTGTTCAGCCAGCCGAGAATATTCGGCGAAAAATTTTCCAGGGTGGATTTTAAAGCGCCCACGAAGATGGCCGGTTCCCTGGGAGGAGATCGGTGTGATGTATGCTTGCCAGATATCCTCGCGAGTGTGTAGACATCGTAATTTCCGGGGCTCAGGGTGGATTCGCTGCTGTAATAACAGGACCTTTCTCGGCCGTCCACTCGGCCGGGCACCGCAACTTTATCCCCCGTGTTTGCGGAACGTTCGCGGTAATGGATTATATTCTACAGATGACAGTGCAATTATCGTAATTAAATATCTGCACTCGAGACGGCAGCAGAGAGTCCCTCGCGAGAAGAATTAAAAGAATCTTGAATCAGGAACGAAAGATTTTTCTTTGGAGTATTAAAGCCTGACAGCTGCATTATTTCAGTTGAATAATTATTGTATCTTAACCCTTTCGGTAAGACAGTCATTATTCTGGCGAGATCAAGGTTTTATATTGGGAATACTGCGAATAGATAATTGAATTATTCAAATAGCAAGATAGCACTCTTTTTCTCTAGCATATAAAGGTTCAATGTACATTCCAGGTTTATTGCGAAGGGTTCAGTGTTCAAAGGGTTAATATCATTAATCTCTTCAAAATAGTATATCACGAGAAAAGTAGACTGAAAGCTCAACCCTTAGCACTCCACATAGTTTTGTGATGTGTCAGCAACTCCTACTAATTTTGATAGTAGTCCTACTGAAAATTAGCAATGTTATAACATTTCTTAGACCTTTAATTCCCTTCTCAGTAGAAACTTTGTATATTTGGAAGATCTGATAATCTTAAGGTAGTTTTCTTAAAATTCATTAAAATATTTAATATTAGAACTGGTGCAATATTGGAGCCTACAGATTTGAAAGGGTTAAATGAAAAATTTTCGTGAAACCACTGTGAATGCCAAAATAGAAAATTTTCTATGTTTATCTTATAGTGTACAATTGAAATAAAATTTTTCTTCTGTAAATAGTCGAAAACAGCAGTCACTGTTACGCTGATAGTACTGAAAGACATCATTGAAACATAACGTTAGATAACTTAATTCTTCCTCTGAGAAATTGTCACTTATAACCGTTCCTACAAGTATTCTATAAATTTTCCACATTACGCTATCATTCTACGTATATTATTTCATTAATAATCGTTAAACGTCGCTTTTGGCGTTACTTCAAAGCAAACGCCTGCGCCATAAAAGGGAAGCGCCTTATTCCCACTCTTACTTTCAACGGTTTCCAGAAAAACGAACTCAAGGGGTTGAATTTAGATGTAGATTTAATTCGCTAACGGAAGCGGCACGTGGCGCGAACGGTTTCTTTAGCGGGATGCGCAGCGCCGGCGGCCGTATCGTTCAGTTTTATGCTGTTAAGTTAACCCGGCCGGCTGGCCCCCGTTGATCTCGTAAGCGTCGGCGTATCCATTCGAAATTTGCATTTCAAGTCGCGAGCTCCTTATCCCTCGGCCGCCAGGCCGCAACTTGATGAAATAAACCGGCGGGTTGCTTTCCCGCATACCGCTCGCGTCTTCGAATTCCTTGTACACCGGGTGGCTGTCGCAAAACTCTTAGCACGCCTCGATGAGCACGGGAACATTTGTCGATGCAGGATTAACGTTGGCTTTAACCTCTTGTCTTACACTCGTGACTAAGATGTCGAGCAGAATTCGGTAGACATACGTGCCACTCGATTTCCCGTGAATTCGAATTAATGGGAGTTAATAGAGTTGAATACATGTGTTAATTTATTTTGAACTGAAATTTAATTAATAGAATTTCATGAGTATGTAGTGCTTGATTCTTTTGAGGACAAGTTGGAGTAGGGAATACGAAGGAATATTGACAGGAAAACTACCAGTTCGGTCAAAATTAGACATTCCTGATGTCTTGTAATTATTAAAAAGATAGATGCTTCTCTGAGAAATTATTAGACACTATTCAGCAATGCGCAGTGTGAATTATAAATTAGGTAAAGTTTTGATAGACACAGTTTTGAAGTTTTTATAGAGGAATTTTAAGAAGTCAGTTTAGCTGCTCATAGTTTTAGTGTTAATTTCTTTGAATGTTTGATTGATATGAATGGATCATGTATTGTGTAAATAATACGTTTCCGAGTTACTAACTTTTGAAGCGCTCGGTTTATCATTGCGCCACGCAGACAGAAGCAGTTTGCATTCTGTTTGCAGAATTAAATTGAATTCGAGCGTAATCCGGCCACCGGTGATCATCGTTATTCCTAACGACCGAGGATATCAGTTCGAAACCAGGTCGCGGCAAGTAAATATCCCGAGTTTTCCGGCTTCGGGCCTTAATTGTGCCTCCCGTTATGCTTCCACCGATTTATCTTGAGATTAAGTTGTCTCCAGACGAAGAGGCGATCGCTGTTTTGGACGGAAGTCCCCCGGGTCCGCGAGTTTATCGAGCTATCGAGCGATCGGGGATACTGGGAACGCTCAAACGAGTTTTCTAACTCGATCTCCGGCTTGCTTCGACCGATAGCCACCTGTTGCGCAAAAATGTGCGTGCACCGCGCATTTGCATGGCGCCTTTGTCTCGTCCGCTGCACCGTTGCTGTTAGTCGGTTGCTTTTTATCGACTGCGCCGCCAGCGAAACGCGAATTCCGTCGATATTTTTAACGCATCGGTGGTCTTTGAATTTTAGATCTTCGCGGATCCAAGGTGCTTCGATGTTTGAATTAAGATTTTAGTGTATGGCCGGGTAGCTCAGGTTTTCTTATTAAAGTGAATTTGATTTGGAGATTTGAAGGTTTGAAGGTTTGAAGGTTTGAAGGTTTGAAGGTTTGGAGGTTTGGAATTTGGAGGTTTGAAGGTTTGAAAGTTTGAAAGTCTGAAGATTTGAAGATTTGAAGATTTGAAAATTTGAAGATTTGAAAGTTTGAAAGCTTGAAAGTTTGAAGGTTTGTAGATTTGAAGATTTGAAGATTAGAAGATTTGAAGATTAGAAGATTTGAAGATTTGAAGATTAGAAGATTTGAAGATTTGAAGATTTCAAGATTTCAAGATTTCAAGATTTCAAGATTTCAAGATTTCAAGATTTTAAGATTTGAAGATTTGAAGATTTGAAGATTTGAAGATTTGAAGATTTGAAGATTTCAAGATTTGAAGATTTCAAGATTTCAAGATTTCAAGATTTCAAGGTTTGTAGGTTTGCAGATTTGAAGATTTGAAGATTTGAAAGTTTGAAGGTTTGAATATTTGAAGACTGGAAGATTCGAGAATCTGAACATATAAAATCTCTATCGTCTCAATTAGAATTCCATCACTTCCACTATAAACCTTAATGTTTTTGGGAACTAATAGACTTCGAAATGACATAATTCAAGGCGCAAAAGACGAAAGTAGGCTACAGAACTTTGAAAGATGAAACTTTCTCTAGAGAGCCGACCAACGCCAGTTCTCCTTTGAAGGCAACGAACAAATTTTCAAGTTCATCCAAGTAAACCGAAATGGCAGTTTTTCCCCGACTGTATCCTCAATTTCCTTATTCCTTTCATTGAAATGAGTCCTCTAAGGGTTAACCAGCCACAAGCGGACTGTCGCGCGTTGTCCTCGGGGTTTAATCTCGCGTGTAATGCCGTCTCTAATTAGTGCACCACAGAATGACTAATCCCGGGAATCGCGCAGGGTATTGAGAGAGCGTGTGCGACGTGTCGGCGAAGGACGGCCGAGTTCACGGTCCTGCTCTCGAAATTCTCCGGACGAGCTTGCGACTCTATAGACGAACGACGAGTAATTTCCCGACGAATCGAAGACCTTGGCCGTACCTCCCAGTCATTTTCCAATAGAGAATTTCATCTCAGATCTTTAAAAACTGGCGAAACGTTCTTAATAACGTGCAAAAATTCCTCATCGAATATCGGAAAATGTAGAAGGAAGAATTTAAATCTACTCATTAATTCTTACCACTCGAACAATTCTTATGCTTCGAGTAATGAAACTTTCACCAATTATCTGGAAACAATTGAAACCAATCGCAATAGTATTTAACAATAAAATTCGAATTAATTTTTCTTAATAGCGATCGAGATTTGTTCAAACTACTACAAACTTTTTCAGAGGTTGGATTATTCATCAGTAAATACTAGGAAAGAAGGAATATGTATTAATCTATTATTATTCGAATAATTAAGTTATCCATTAACAGCTTTCCAGTTTAGATATTACTATTAAAGTGACGTTTGATGGTAAAGGATTAATTGTTGCTCAATATTATGTCAGATACGTTTCTCCTTCTGTCAGCAGTTTTTTCATCGAACATTCGAAAGAAAGGTTCGTTTCCACTGTGGTATATTGCGCCGTTGTCGATGGCGAACGTATCGACCCTCGAGCCCTCGCGAAAATTTATAATTCCACGGGGATGGCCCTCCTCCCGTGACGTTTATTAAATCCTTTATCGGGAACGTTGGCCCCTCACCCTCCGGCAACCGCGTTCGTTCCGTTATATTATTTTATGTGTCTGGAAAAGTGACGTAACTTTGTTGGTACATTGTGCTCCACCTAGCGCGCGGGCCATTTGTTAGAGGACACGCTCGAGTTGGGAATCGTGGGAATGTTCGTGAGACATTCCACGTTCGAATGACGGGGAAACGTTTGCGGGAAACCTGATACGATATATTTTCGATATTTTCATTCTTCGAGCTCTGGTTTCCCAGCGTTCGATGTACCACCGAGTGATTTACAATGTTTTGGGCTGTGTAATGTTCCTGGTTTAATAATTCTTCTTTAAAGAAAATTATATATTTTGGAAACTTTCAATGTTAATTATAATGTTTTGGTGAGTGCGATATTTATGATTTAAGGACAATTTCATTGAATTTTTTGGAACCAAGTTTCTATTTCAAATAGGAATTTCTAATTGATAATCTGAAGTTGAAATCCGCAGATGGGAAGCACTGTCTTCAAGAATTCCAGAAGTACAACATTGAAAATTGCAATCGAAGAAATTAGTTAGATCTTTGCTGCTCGAAAGTGCTTCGATGTTTGAATTAGGATTTTAAGGTGTGCGGGATAGTTCAGGTTTTCTTATTAAAGTGAATTCCATTCGGAGATTTGGAGATTTGAAGGTTTCGAGGCCCGAAGGTTTGAAGATTTGAAGATTTGAAGATTTGAAGACTTGACGATTTGAAGATTTGAAAGTTTGAAAGCTTGAAAGTTTGAAGGTTTGAAGGTTTGCAAATTTGAAAATTTGAAAATTTGAAAATTTGAATATTTGAAAGTTTTAAAGCTTGAAAGCTTAAAAGCTTGAAAGTTTGAAAGTTCGCAGATTTGAAGATTTGAAGATTTGAAGGTTTGAAGATTTGAAGATTTGAAGATTTGAAGGTTTGCAGATTTGAAGATTTGAAGAATTTCTAATTGATAATCTGAAGTTGAAAGATAAATCCACAGATGGGAAGCACAGTCTTCAAGAATTCCAGAAATACAACATTGAAAATTGCAATTGAAGAAATTAGTTACCTAACCAATGGAACATCGATACTTAGGTTTTCTATTTTCCAGCTTTCGGAAATCTAATATCTAGTTCACTTTCTCAAAAGAATTCCAACGCTCCAAAAAATCCTCGTTCGTGAAGGATTAATATACATAAACGCCATTTGCTCGATCCGCGCAGTGTCCCGAAGCGTCCGTCGCGCGATGGCGAGGAACATGCTCGCCGATCGGATCGAATCAACGAATCAATTAACGAGACCAGCGGGGGAAACTCGTTAAGCGATCGCGGCGAAACACGCACGCTCAATTAACCAACTTAATGGGGTTGACGTAAAATTATCATCCCAGCCGGATCGCGAACAAACGGACGAAAGTTCGTTCCTTGTTTATCGATCACGCGTGCCGCTGACACGAGCGCGGCCCTTAAATTACCGGTCGCCCGATAGTTCTGCGGACGATCGCGTTCCCCGAAAACTTTTCCGCAGCTCCGCGTCTGCGGGAACGATCGTCGCCGCATTCAGAGTCAAAACTAAAACCAATTTCCATCGGGCGACCCTTTTTCCGCCAATTGCAGCATAACCTCCGAACCTTTTTCATCGTCTTTGACGTTTCTGACGGGAAATTCTAGAAACTCGGATTACGATATGCTTTCGTGGGAACTTTCTTGTACCAGAAGATCGAATATATTGAAATTAAAGAACGAATGTTGGGAAAATTGAAAATAGTACTGTCTGACCAATGACTCTTGATTCTACTTGTGACCACGAATCCATACTAAACATCCTCTCTCACATATTCCAGCTTTAATTCGTTAAAGTGATTGTTTGGTCATTGATATTCACGTGAATATAATATAATATTTAATAATTAAATTAAGTTAATAGTATCTACAGCAAACAGATGAGATTTCTAATGAATAATCTATGTTCATAGAAACTAAGAGAATCTAGATCTTTGTCTTCGATTGTTATAACCAGAATGTTTCAGTAAAGAACAACCTTCTCTCTGATTACACAATACGATCACCGTGTTCCGGTGATTTTCAATAAACTATTCGGAACTCGGTAACTGCGAGACAAAGGGAACGGAAAATGAAATCAAGCGATAATCCATCGATGGACGGCTGACCGAGCGCGGACATAAGGACGGCAAGAGGAAATTGTCTTTAATCCGCGCGGATGTTTCCCGAAAGCGGTCACGTAGAGGATGGGAGACAATAAGGAATAGAATTAAAGGGAATGGGAGCGGGTTTCGCTGGTGATTTTCGGCGAGAGCCGGTGCTCCGCGCATCGATCCGCGAACGGGGGGAATTCCCTTTTCCGATAGGTTGGCTCAATTTATAGCGATTCGAGGCACAAAAGCATCGTCGAATTATCTCTCCCGTTGGAAACTGCGACAGCCTCGATATATACCTATCCGTTCCGGTCGAGGCTGTGGATGTATCCAGGCTTCCGTCTGGATGCGAGGCTCGCGAGAAAAATCGCCTCGTGTTTGTTCGCGCTCTAATCCGCCGACAAAGGAGAACGGCGCCTTTGAGAACGATCTCTGAGGATCTCTGAGAGCATAAAGTCGATTCAACTGATTTGTAATTTTATAGATCACGATATTTCATTCGTTTTGATAGATGCGATATTCAAATGATTTCTTCAACCTTTGCACTCACGACTTGGTTTCATACAGAACTATAAAATATATTTAATTTTATACTGCGTACATCAATTTGTAAAATATTGAAATAAAATAGCTTTGTTCCTCGATGTACGTTCTTCGAGTTAATTTCACGAAGCAACATTTTTATCTCACCATCGAATATTAAAATCTTTCTCTTGAAAAACTGTCGAGTGCAAAGGATTAATATTCTCCATGAGTCGAAACTGAGGAATATTTATGGAGTCAACAAATTTTACTCAATAAGATACATCATTCTAATTTCGTGTGAATACAAAGTTTCTTTAATTACATTACTACAGCATTATTTACTTACATTCTTATCTACCTGTTCAACCATTTCTTCATTCATTCAGTAACATCACTATTAAACCCGCACAATCGAGCAACAAATTTATTAAAAAATCATACTCAGAGAAGATCGTCCCTTTCTCCACTGAACAGAAACGACGAATATATCATTTCGAATTCGAATCCAAAAGGGACCTGAATTCTTTTAATGAATTTTAAAATACTCGACCACGACTACCTCTGCACTTGTTCGTCAGTGTGAACGAAGCCTAAGCTCGAGTCAGGCCTGACACGACGATGCGTCGCGGAATACGCTCGGCCACGCGTTGTCGAGCCGTAAAACGGAGTGTTATTGAAAACGTACGACGGGAACGAGCCGTCGCGTCGCGTATTCGGCAACAATACGCGAAACCCGGAACGGTTCTGCGCGCTCGCGGGTTCCGCGAGCGAGCGGAACGGCTCCGGCCATTTGTCATCGGGCCATCCTCGCTAATCCGTTCCGGACAGCATGACATCGAGCCCCCGCCGTTTCTGTTCGTTTTAAACGAGCGTTCCCTCGTCGATGCGCCGCCGCTCGGTACACGGGACGCCGTTTAACGTCGGCCCCGGCCCTTGGACTCCAATGAAATACACGCCCGGGCTGGTCCAGGCGTTATGTAACACCGTAAAGGCCCCTACACATTATGACGCATGTTGCCGATACTGCGGAGCCTCGATTATCCCACGCTAATTGCGTTTAGAAGTGTTGTGATGATCGAATTTCCCTGATAATCGAATGGCTTGTGTTGTAAGCGCATTATACGTGAATAATTCGAGTTTGCCACGGTATATGAACGCGTATTGCGTACGCATTTATCGGGGTTCGTATTATCAACGTTTCTGTAATGCCAGACCACGTATTTTTGATAGTTCTGTGCGAGTTCTATAGGTTTGAACTGTGTGCAGTGTAACTGTAGATGTTTTTTAAAGGTGAGTGTTTTAAAATTCTGTTTGGCGAACGTTAGGTGTTTTTACATTTTACGTTGTATAGTATTACGATAATGTTTTTAGGATAGTTTTTGGTGTATTGGCCTCCGTGGCATTGAGTTGTACTTTTTACGTGTTGTCCGTGTTGTTTCCATATTTTATTAAAATCATATATTTATTTCTAGTTCTCGATTACTCAAGATTCACTGTTTCATTATCTATAATATAGTAACACTACAATATATTTAACCCCTTGCCCTATAATAACGAGTGACACTCGTGGTGAAGATTTTCAACACGATTCAACAAATATATATATATTGCTCGGTTTATTCGAATTCAAAGTAAATATTATTCCTCTCTAAACAACCATTATACTTGAAAGGAAACATAGGCATAACACATGCTTAGGATTTTTCTCTTTTTCCAATAAATTATTAATGACAAAGTAGCCGTATCGATAAGAGTTGAGAAAGAAATCATATGCCCGTTTAAAGTTGTACGTGTTGTGTACGCGTTTTCTATTCGAAAATCTTATAGTGAAACCCGTACGTCGCACGCCGACTTAACTTTGTGCGAACTGTTTGGAAAGTGGACTGTATCTAATTACTTCAGTGAAAAATACTTTAGTGTTTATTTTTGGTTAGTTCAATAATAATCGTCAGCGGCGAGAGTATACAACGACGTCTACGTTCCGTCTCGTGTCTAGTTCAAAATTTTTCTTGTGTCTCTGTACCTTGCGTGGGTTTTATAAACCTTTTTTGGTAGGGGAGTACAAAATTTGTCCGAGTGGGACTCAACCGGTGATCCTGGAGGGGGTTGCCGATTGCAGCCCCCGGGTGACCCACGCAAGGGTCTTGAACGTTCTTGACACTGACCATAGCGAGTAATAAAACCAAGGATCGCCTCGACTTCTGGCAAACAGATGTAAGTTAAAGTTACGGTAAATCTAGAAACTGGCAAAACGTGCCGAAGCAGATACGACTAAATTATTGAAGTAATGGTACCTTGGGCTTTTATTTCTGCTATGGTAAAAAATATTCAGGGCTCCGATGTGCCTCGCAGAAGGTGTCGTCAATAACCCTCCTAAAGAGATTTAGTGACGCAACAGTACGTTTTCCGGAAACGCAGTGCTCGAAGCGTTGACGGTCACCGTGAATCAGAGAATAGTCCCTAGACTCGCGATGCTCCTCACTGATCGAGGTAGTCGAACGGCAGTTTCCCGGTTGCCGGAGACCAGACGTCGGCAGCGAAGTTTTATTTGGCTAGACTGGATGGCGCCCCGGCGCTCCGGCTTTTGGCCGTTATCGCGGAAGGGAGACGCTCTCTCGGCGAGCAACCGACAGAATTATTGGCAGCGTCGAGAGAGGGTGGCGGTTGGAAACATCGACGGAAGCAGCCGAGAAGGGATCAAGTCGGACAGATAAAACATTTATTGTTCAAAGGGGACGCGAAAGCGGCGAGCGACAGGGAAACGTCCTGCCAAGTATAATTGGACTCGAGGATTAAATCCATGATTGCCGAAGATTGAAACTGTCCTCGCGAACCGAGACGCCGATGCCTCCGAGAGGAGGGAACGAAGAAATGTTATTACACGAACGTCGGTTATGAATAATGAGTTATTCTTTCTTGGCACTCGAGTGTCAACACTTGGGCAACGGCTTAAAATGAACTAGTAAAACTGTAGCATGTTTCATTGACTCTGATTAATCATTTAATCGATTTCGTTGAAAACTTTGCTTTATGGAAGCAAGAAAAGTATTTGATGAATTGCGAATGAGTGTATTTTAACACTAGGTTTACGGAACGCGTCGAATTGACGCATATTGGATTTTAGAAATATTATTTTTTAAATGTTTACGCCGATTTTGATCAAATCTCCAGTTTCCACAATCTAAATAAACGAGCATCAATTCTTTTAGGAATAATAGAATGAAGTGTACAATAAATGCCCGTAAACCTAGTGTTAAGACTTGTTAAATAAGAATAGAAAACATTAATAAGATAGAAAGTTTCTGAGAGGAAAGTGGTAAGTCTCAATCAGTTCGCTAAATCAAGAGGAAATTCAAGTTTCGCCTCAGGTTTCAATTGTCGAGACTCGGCAAACTCGAAATTGATAAATCGGAATAATTAGCTAAGCATCTGCGATATAAGTAGTTCTCTACAAGTATTACATTATAGTCGCAACACCCTTCATAAGTGTTTCTCGAAAAGCAGTAATCTCACGGAAGGAGACAAAGAGGCGAGGGACAAAAAAGAATTACCCGCCCCACGGTTTCGTTCTGTCGCGTTTCAATGCGAGCGCCGCATCGTCGAGTGGTTCGCTGGAAATAGTGGCAAAGTGATTTCGCAGCGGCCAAACAAGGTCTATTTGACACCGGAAGGAGGACAGACTGACTGCGGAACAGAGGCAGGGAAAGAGAGACGCGAAAGACTTCCGTAAACTTGAACAATTTCTCAGCGCGTCCCAGTTTTCGCGTCTTCGTTTGTATTCGGGAACCCGCCGCGGAACTTGCGCCCGTTTTCAATGGGATTTCGATTGGTAGGTTCGTTTGCGAAAATCGATCCCCCTTCGAATTACCCCGCAGCATCGTACCTGATTTTTGTTCCTCGAAGTGTCGCGGATTCGTTCGATCGAACCTCGCGCCAGACGAATCGCCGACCGGTTTCGCCGGGAAAATCTTCCCGCGGGACGTTTCGTCTGCCGAGGAAAAGCGATCCATAATTCTGGTATATTTATCGCCGGATAATATTTATCATTCTCCCGCTCCGCAGACCGCGATCGTTTGTCCGCGTCCCTCCGTCCTCCCGCTACGCTCGTTTATCTTAACATTCGGTCCTCGACTTTCACCGCCGCGAGACTTCATTTTTCTCTCCTAATTTTCCTCCATTGTACCGGGACTTATCGCTGGGAGCCAACGGGACTTTCCACGGTGCTCCTCGTCTCCGGGGATTATTGTAGTTTTTCATCGGCTGGGAGGACCGATCGGGCTCTTTGACACTGGGTTTATTTATTGGAACTTTGTCAAGAACGTGCAACGTCGAAGGAATATTTAGCTTAAGACGTTCGCTGGCGTCGTTTATTTCGGCGACGGTCTCCTCGATTGCATCTTCGATCGAATAAATCTAAAGAAAATATTAGAAAAATGGAACTGAAACGAGTCGTTGAGTTCCTAAGTAGAATGTCGTAGTTTGTAATTTCGAATGACAATATCTATAGGATGAATTACGTTTCTATTATGTAAAATATAGTGACGCTGGTAGAGAATGTGTTAACTTCATGCAGTCTGATTTTTAATATGACCTTTCAGTGACTGATTCAGTTTCACTTAAATTTTTCAAATCGGAGCCAGTTTAGAATCGTCGAAACGAAACGGAGACCATTCGAAATCCAACTGAATTCGTCGAGGACTCTGTGATTTATTCTTCTGTTCGATAAGCTTATCGACGACCGATCTTACCGATGAATCGAAGGGGGCGAGAAGTGGCTGGAGGACACGGACGATTGATTCGAGAAAGGACCTCGTTAAGGGAGAGCCTCGAACCTCCTCGGGAAGGGATTTCCCGGCTAAGAACCGAGGAGTTTCCCGGATACACGGGGAAAGATTGTCGGAGAGAATCTCTCGGAGCATCGGGAACCAAAAACTGTCGCTGGAAGCAACAATTTGATCCGCGAGGGATTGTAGACGCGACTCCGAGCGGCGACAAGAAAAGAACGCTTTCGAAAGATGGGGGAGAGAAATCTCTGGAAGCAAAGATCTTTGTAGCATTCCACTTCATGTTGATGAGAAAAGAGAGATCGTCGATGAACCACTTTAGTTCTATTGACAGTTGAAGGAACAGAAGTGAACGGGGTAGTGATTATTAGATTTATAGATCACAAGTGCATCTCTGGACTAAAATAAATAAAGCAATTTTTCAGAGACAAAAGGATGAAACGCATGAAACCAACGATGATACTCTAAAGCAAAAACGTTTCCTTATGTTCTTCCTCCATCGTTATTTTTAAAATAAAAAACAGAAAAACTAAAGATTGCCTCGCTAGTTTCTTTCTATCCTCTCGATTCTGGAAACACAAAGACGATCTCCGTCTCAAACCAGATAAAAATCTCAGTCACTCAATCGAGGAGCAAACCTGGAAGCAAGGATGCTACCTGCGTCCTCTCAATGAAAACCAAAAAATGAAGAACAAAGAACCAATCGCCGAGAGCAAAAATCAGACGCCCGGAACATCGCGAAACTGTCGCGCATCGGCCGACAAGAAACTCGGTCCGCCCGGCAAGAAGTAAGAGCAGGATCCCAATAGAAAAAAAGGAGTCAGTCTAAATTCCGCGGATGCTCCCGAAACTCGAAACACAGGGACGATCGTCGAGAGCGTTAGCTGTTGGACGGAATCGTCGTCGTGTGGGTGCCGCGAGGAACACATCGTAGGAAATCAGGGAAAGAAAGCGTCGCCGAGGGTTGGCGACGGGCGGACAGGGTGGAAGGGTAGGCGGAGAGGGGCAGAGCGGAGCCGTTGGCGAAAGTCTGGCAGGAGCGCAAACTCGTTTTGAGGAGAGGAGGAAGAGAGAGGGAGAGACGGCGCCTCGATCCAGCTGGAAGAGGAAGAGGGGTGGACAGGCTAGGGGCTGGAAGGAGGCTCGGATGCGTCGCGAGTGGGGGTGGAATCGGGATTGGCTTTTCGCGAGCGTGAAACTCAGTAGTACGCTACCACCCACGCACGTAGTACGCACGTTCGCTCCACGTGTGCTCCGAGCCGACCGCCGATTTTCGATTTCCCAGCGAACGCAGTGGAGGAGGGGGCGAGAGAAGATCAAGGAGGATCTAGGCTAGTCCTGGTGCCAGGTGTCCTGTCGAGGCGAGGCGAGCTTCGGCGCGGATCCTCTTCGGAAAGTGACACTTCGAGTGTCTGAGTATCGTTTGAAGAGATCTGGAGATCTGGAGATCGCGACTGGATTCTGCAGGATCGGAAGACAACATCATAAGATACGATATTCCTTCGAGATCTATTTTTCGTCGCCCTTTTGCCGAGTGGGTTGCTATCCCCGGTGAGATCTGGTTGGTCGGTGGCCATTTCCGGTGGATGATCGATGGGCGACGCGAGGATCGACAGGGTGGCGCGGTAGATCTCTCGCGGCGATACGCCGCTGGGCCGTCGACGGAGGATCATCGCCTGGCACCAGGACGATCACCCGTGATCGAGGGGACAGGACGCGCGAGGCCCGCGCTCGATGAAGATCGAACCTGCGCCGTGCCGCGCCGGGCGAATGGATCGACGGGCTGCTCTCGATTAGTCCGCTCGCCGATACGACGCGCGTTTCGTCGACGGGATCGAAAATGAAGGTACAGTCCGGACGGGAAGCTTCGTGGACCGCGCTGGCGACGCTTGGTCGAGGGATCATCGCGACCGCGTGCTCCCGTGACTTCTGGCTGCTGTAAGGGCCACAGCCGGTGGATCCAGGTTCGGGACGTCTTCGACGAACACGTGAGTTCATTTCAATTCAAGCCTCTTCATTCGTGTACGCCGATTTGACGATGGTCTTTGCGGTTCGAAGGTTGCGCATTGAAATTTTGTAAGGACGCTTGGATGGTGGAGGGAGAATGTTAGATCTGTGTTTGAAGTAAATATTTTACAATTGCGAATATATACTTGTTTGAATATTACTTCCATAGTAACTCGTTTGTTACAATTTAGAATTGAAAGAATTAAGGGTAATGATAAACGCGTGTATACTGAATCAGTAGAACTTCGATGAGCTCTACTTTCATTTACTAACAATCGTAATAGCCGAATCGATTGTTCAAAAATTCATTGAATTTAATTAAATACGTCTAAACATGATTTAACTAAACGCAAGGTAGAAGATCTCGATGCAGTAATCACCAAGAACCCACGAGCGACGAGTTAACTCGTCTCCCCGGTTTACGGGTCAATAGGTCACCGCGTTTTAGTCGGCACGTTTCGATCGCGCGAATCAACGCGATTGTCCGTCAGCCGTGGAACCATCGAAAACCGTTGGCAGCTGGCAGCGGAGATTCCCCGGTTTATCTCCGGGCAGCGTTCAGCCCATTGAAAACGGGAAATTATGTATCGCGGTGCGTTGGATCGGCCCTCGACGCCGGATCGACCACTTTTGTTCGGTTAACGAGCGATTTTACGTGTAACCCGCCGCTCGGACGGATCGAGCACAAGCAGATTAACGGTATCGCGTTCGGCAACAATGGCGATTGAAGCATGCCCGCTAAATATGTCGAAGCGGAAGATGCTCGGCCGCGCAACAACAAATACGCTCGTTTCCCTCGTGTTTCCAAGCTGATAACCGATCCCGCGTGAACGCGGCTAATTAAATTAGCGATTTCAATTCGGTCGGATCAGTTATTCATCGTTGCTTCTCTCGCGTTTTTATATTCGCAACGCGGAAACATCGAATCGATCCCGAACGAACGGTGAAATGTAGATTTCGTGTTCCGCCGTTCGAAGAAAGAGGATTCGCGCGGATTCGGAGCATCTTCCCCTCGATCTCTCCTGCGCTTCCCTTCCGTACGCTGACCGTCGAAGCGGAAACGCGAGGAACTTCTCTTTCGGACACGTTTCACCGAGTGTTCCGGGCAAACTCGAGATACAAATGCGTTTTTAAACGGTACCTTCGACGTTTCGAGATCCCTCAGACGAACGGCACTTCCGCGAATCCCGGCTGAACGGAAGATAAACGGAACGCGAGCGTTTGTTACGTAAATCGAGCGAGTGTTGCTTGTTTTATCCACGAGTTAACTGCATATTGATGTTTAAACAGAACCGAGGGGAAGCACTCGAGGCTGCGAACGGATATTATTGAAACAGCTCGCGTCTTCGGTTTGCTTTTGAAATAAACTGTCGATGATAAATCGAGGAGTGTTTGTGTTTATTTATTACAGTTGGAATATTTGCTTTCATTTGCTGTTTTAATGTTTTATTAGAGTTCTTTGGGAAGGCGAAAAATCTGATGGAAACGCCGAGGCGAAGATCGGGATGATAGGATTCTAATAGTTCTCGGCAGTAGTCGTTACTGCGATTGCAACCGGAGAAAGCTCGCGTCTCCGCTCGAGAATTAATCTTATTATTACGTTCGCAGCACGACTAGACGGTATCCGACATAATCTATCGGTAACGAGAGAAACGTTGTGTGCGCGGCTCTCGCATCCTGCGAGTTCCGCAAACCTACCGATTAATTAATTCGCGGGCTTTGATATCGGCCAGAGATTGCTCCGGAGAAGCTCTCTAACTCCGCGCAAATAGCCTTTCGTCTAATGCGAAGTAGGGAAACGGCTCTAGTTTATCCTCGTTTATCCTTAAAATCAGGAAACGTTTCTCGATTGCTGGACCGGAAATTGTTTCTTCTATAATTGCTAAATTTATCTCTCAAACAGAATTCGATCGACTCTGAAACGAATATTTTTCAGATAATTAAAGAGGTTTTTCTTATCTTGCTATCGAAATGACGACGTTAATCTTTGATTTATATATTTGTTTCATTTATGTTGATCACCAATGTTTAAAATTGATCGACACGTTTCGTTAGAACAGAATTCGTTAGAATTCTTCGTTATATTCGCGTGTTCAATAGAATTTATTGCAATCTTCTACTATATTCGGATATCCAATAATTCATTGCAATTTTCCACTACATTCGCGTAATCAATAATTCATTACAATTTCCCAGTGCTCAGCCGTTCCTCCTAACGAACAAAAAATAGGTTAAGGCTCGAGCCGTATGAATATCGTGCCGCCTGAAAGTCGCTGGGAATTATGTAATACCCGCGGCTGGCAGGGATTCACGAACAATCGGAGCAAGGAACATCCGAGGACCCAGCGTTTCACTCTTCAGGAATGTAATCGAACGGAACGGCCGGAATGTCAGGTGCAAGACCGACACGGCCGGATATCGTGCGGTCGGGATGACGGGACGATTTTTGATAATTTTTCTTCGGTCGACGGAGACGTCGATCACGCAACACGAATAATGAAAAATGAGAGAGGGAAAGGAAGTGTCCGATTATCAATTCCCTTTCTATAGTCAACGTTTCTGTATCACTCTACAAATCAATTTTGCAATCATTTTTTAAATATTTTAGAAAACATTTTAGTATTTCCCTTGTGTATATAGTAAACATAATAAAGTCTAAATATAATGACTATGTACTACATTGCAAAATTAAGGAATCAGTGGATTAAAAGATTTCATTAAAAAATGTTTGATCTTAGAAACTGTAGAACTTTGTATTAAAAAGTTCCACAACTTTCTGTCTAGACTCATTGTAAAGCGTGAAGCTTCCACTTTCGTCATTTGTAAGTCATTTTTTCCTACGATGTTTGTCTTGTGTAACAACTGTAAAAGTGAGGATACTGTTTCATTGTCTAGATTACGTTCTACGTTTGACACTGAAAGTGTTAATTTTCATTCGAAACGAACGTCTCGAGACGAGAGGTCCGATTCAAAGGGCGATCCCTTCTCTCCTTTCAATCTTATCGCGTTTAATTGCGTTACGTTTCCGAGAGGCACGCTTCGAGTCGTTATTTCGTTACTCGAGAAGCAGAAACTTCTACGGAACCATCTGGTGAGCTACCTTCAAGGGTTGAAGTTGAAGTTACGGATCCGTAGAGCGCTCGAGTTCCTTTTAGAAATTAACTTCGGGCATAATATTGTCAATCTTCGGGTTTCCCGGTACGTACACCGTCGCCCTGAAGTTTCGAGACGGCACGGTATAATCGTGGAAAGACTTGCTGGCTGCTGAAGGAAGTGTGTTCCTCTGTCTGACCAATGCGCGGTATTTCCACTTACATTACTCTGGAAAGTTCATCCCTAAATTGCCATTATTAGAATTAGATCAAAGTTTGTGGGAGCTTACGTGCATTGTTTTCTGATGATGTTACCGTTGTTGATAGTTGAACTAATAATCCAATAATATATTGTTATCGCTGAAAGGTTATGTTATCTAAGATGACAAATGATTACTAGATTCTTGCTTCATATAAGTCGGATGCGGGTAGTATGTTTTGAAGTTAACACGTTGACTGCCACGAGAATCTAAAGTGTTTCGTATGTTACTTATCGTATTATGACAGAGCCTTTCATTATTTATACTACAGTAACACTATACAAACATTTCGTAACCAGTTTCGTTTCCTTCACCCGATTCCCGCGCGACAGTGCAAAAACTGAAGCAACCTAAGGGAAGAACGTTGTTCGAACCCTCGTCGGTGTGACGCGAAATCACGCGGACAGCGGGTTCCGTCGTTTCCTCGACAGCGTGAAACGACGGGAGTCAAAGGAGAGAAGGGTCGCGCGTTTTAAAGGGACGCCGCGAGTTCCGAAGCTCGACGGTTCGCCTTCTTCGGGGCTTTCTATCGAGAAATGTCGGTCGAACGGGGCTGAAAAGGTTGGCGGCGGCTGGGCTGATGTGGGTCGCATTATAAAACGGCCGCGGCCAGATACGGGCGACGGATATTACAGGCTTTCTGAGGGATGCGCGCCCTCTTCCCTCTCCTTTTTTCGATCGGACTCGATCGAATGTATCGGACGCACCCTTTTCGCGCCGATCGGTTGAATCACAGATGCATTCGAGGCGACATTAGCGTCATTTGTATTACGAACACGGTGACGTGCAATGTGTCAACCCTCTTCGTAGTACAAAATTCTCGAAATGGGAAATCTATAAGATTAACCCCTTGCACTTCAGAGGCGCCTCTAAGTTACCTAATGATTTGACACAGCAAAACTGTAAACTTTGATATTTAATAAACTTTGTATAATGCATCAATGTACGAAATATTGAAAGAATAGTTCTCGATGCATGTGAGATTTCTTAATTCAATCTAAGAAAATCTCTCTATCTCATTAGAAAATATTGAATGTTTCCGGTGAAAAATTTCTGGAGTGCAAAGGATGAAAATATTTCATTGAATTGCATTGTTATTATTGCACGTTCATAATCATGATTTAACCCTTTAAGATCTGCACATTTTTCTGGTGACAGTACTAGTTATAGAGCTATAGAGCAAAATACACCGAATGGATGAAAAACAATTTATTGAATCGTTTGATTGGATCATTTGATGTCACCGCATTGGTACGATAGTTTGTAAATTGTTAACAGAAGAGCATCTTGACCTTGAAAATGAGCTAGAATCCACATACGAATCACGAGCATCCATTAAAGACGCTTCCTCCTCAATGACGACGTCCGAAATCAAGTAAATAACGCCACTGCACGCGAACTCGCAAGGTCGTCGATGCAAATTTCCGCAATATTCAGGCTGGGTGGCGAAAATAGGCTGTCAGGGAACACGGGCCGCCCACGTGTCGCGATATCTACGCATGGCCGATCGCTAAGCGCGAAATAAATATGAAAGTTGTAGCCTGATTTATGACCGCCGAATTTCTTCGGTGATTTATGATCGGTCGGTCGGGCGAGGTTTATTCTCTATCTGGCGCGCGGCATGACGCGCGCACAGTGGTCGAGATTGTCGGAATAGGAAAAAGGAATCCGAAAATCATTCTTTTCCATTCATCGCGATACCATTTCCCAGATATAACTGTTTTCGAAACTGATATCGAATCGAAACGATAACGGTTATCAAAGTGATATGTAGGCGATGCAAGAACCACAATTGGAATTTATACGATTTAAATGTCTATTCTTCACGTTAAACGAGAATAAAATCGAATTGTTACAGTTGGATATTGAAATATTCCGGAATTTACATACAGAATAATCGTGGATTGTTCGTACGTAAGTTTCGATTTAATTTCGATTTATTCCGTTCTCGATTAATCCGATGTCAGGGGTCACCGTGCATTCGAGCAGAGCGCATTCGTTAATACCCGTATCCTTTTACCTTTAATCTTCGAGTTTTTCCACCTAATTGCGCAATCCGCGCCACTGTGTGACGCGGCGCGGCCCCTGTGTCCAGCTCCCGATGAAATTGTCAGTCGCGAACGGGGAATGGGGCTCGCTCGGATTAAATTTCTGCGAGCGATCTGCTACGGCCTTTTCCATCGGGATGGCCGCGCGTGGCTGCCCTCTCCGAGCTGAGTAAATATTTTGCAGGGCGTTCCGCGAAATGTCACGTTGAAATATCCATAAATGATTCCTCGAGTCGGCACGTGGCACGAATAATTCCTTCCATTGTTTCCCCTCGATGCTCGTTAATAGGTATTTATGATAATGTAATCGATATTTTCGTGCGCTCTCTATTACCCCCGTGACTATGCAAATTTATAGAGAAAACTGTCTGGCGAACGTTCGAATATTCGTGGCAAGTCGAAGGTATCGAACAATGGCCGGATGATTGTTACCGTTCTAATTAAAAATACCTATAATTCAAATTACATTCGCATATGTTTAAGCTGAATTCTAATTACATTTTATTTGACAATTTCTTCCACAATTTTATTATTAATACCAACCTTCAATATTATCAATTTTTAATCTTCAGTATTATTCATTTTCAATCATCAATATTTATATTCGATCTTCACTGTTAATAATTTTCAATCTTTGATAATATTAATTATGATCAATGATATTATTTCATCAAATATCGTCAGTATTGTCAATTTTCAATCTTCAGTGTTAATAATTTTCAGTGTTCGATATTAATTTTAAGAAATGAAATTACTTCATCGAGTCTCATGTATGAAACTGTAATATAAGTTCATAGTTTATTGCTTCCCAGTGAATTATTTACGGAAGAAAACGCATCGCGACGATGTTTATTCCTTCCAGCGGTGGAAACAATTTCCGCCGTGCCACGCTAGACATTGTTAAGTAGCTTGATTACCGTCCCGCCAGCCATTGTCAAGAAGCTCGATCCGTGTTCCCGACAATGCTTGGCGCAGCACCCGACGAAACGTCGGAAACTGTTCCCAGAGCAAATAAACTCGCGAGCTGCGTCGATAGGGGGAACAGGCGAACTCCAGAGCAACCTCGTCCACCCTTACGCGGGGGTTATTAACCGAATTACCGGCTATTTTCGTAATAAACAACCTCTGCTCGTTCGCTCGGTCCTAATTGGTGCTTGCAGAGATGGAGATCATTATGTATATGAGATTACCCTTGAAAAAACTGCATCTACTATCCGGCGATTCATAATTTCAATTTCGGATAAACGTTTACTGAGGCTTAAATCGTGGAGTACTTCACAATTAGATTATAGTGATTCCAAAATAAAACAATTTCAGGTTAAACGATAATCCACTCGCTTCATTAGGGGTACAATAAGTCTTCAAATTAACTAATTCGAGTTTCTCGTCTTTTCTCGGTGATTTTTATACTTGGTGTCTATAAATCCAAGATGGTAGAAGCTATACTTTTCAGTAATTACTACAGAAACAAACATATTCACATACAATATCATTTCACATACAAACTACCCTTAACAAGGCCATATAAAACGATGTAAAAGTATATAAAACAAGATATAGCGCCAAATAAAATCATGTAAATATAGACGAAACTGTACAAAACTATTCAAAACTGTATGCAACTATCTGAAACAATGTATAAAACCAAATGGAACCACATTCCCCTATTCAATATAAACAACCACAATTTTCCATCAACTCTATAACAAAACTGCTCGAAATTATACATAACTATCTAAAACAATGTATAAAACCAAATGGAACCACATTCCCCCATTCAATATCAAACAACCACAATTTTCCACCAACTCTATAACAAAATTGCTCGAAACTATACATAATTATCTAAAACGATGAATAAACCAAATGGAACCACATTCCCCCATTCAATATCAAACAACCACAATTTTCCATCAACTCTATAATAAATCTGCTCGAAACTATGCGCAACTATCTAAAACAATGTATAAAACCAAATGGAACCACATTCCCCAATTAAACATTAAACGACAATTTCCCATCGTCAACTCTACAACAAAACTGCTAGAAACTATACACAACTATCTAAAACAATGTATAAAACCAAATAGAACCACATTCCCCCATTCAATATCAAACACCCACAATTTTCCATCGACTCTATAACAAAACTGCTCGAAACTATACGCAACTATCTAACTATCTATCTATCTAAAACAATATATAAAACCAAATGGAACCACATTCCCCATTCAATATCAAACGGCAATTTCCCATCGTCAGCTCCATCAAATCCACTTCCCAGGATCGATATCCGAAAAGATAAATCTCCAAAGATCCATCGTGATCGGGATCTCGATTAAACAACAGCCCCCGCGTCCCCGGCCGATCGATATTTCCCATTTTACCGATTCGCCACGGTTATCCATTGTAGTTCCCCGAATACTGGCGTGGCTAGGAGGATTTACAGGATATCCACCGGTACACCGTTACGCGGACTCTATACAGCTCGCGCGGGGATTTGTGTTCGGTGGATAGTAGGTTGAAGGAAAGCCGGCCGAAGAAAAGCCGCCGGGAAAATGGCGAAAGCAGCCTCTCCGAGTGTGTGTGCGCGCGCGTGAATGCGAGCGTGTGTGCGATTCGACCGGCGCTACGGATAAGATCGAAGGAGCAGGATCGGCCGGCTCGGCCCCGATACGCTCTATATGCCTAATCGTATGCAAATCGCGGACTTTACGCTGTCGGCCCGCGGCCAGGATGCAGATAACGTCGATCCCACGGCCGGATAGAATCTGTCTGCGGATGGAAACGGGGTAAACAAGTCGGCGAAACGGAGGCGGACAGTGAATTTCCATGAAAATAGCCGGGAACGTCTTGATCCGACACGAGAACCTCGTCACGATTCGCTGAGACCGAGTCTCCTCGAAATTCGAGGCGCCTCCGAGATCCAGATCGAGATCTGGGAATAGACCCCGCTAATCGAAATTTGAATAACGTTGATACCTAACTTTAGGATACCGATTTTGTTGCTTCTTTCATGGGAGATGGAAATTTCTGCGGGTGAGATTGACATGAATTGGGTATGATGTTGTTTATTATTTTATGTTTGATATTTAATATATTATTTAGTATAACGTTTAGTATGTTTAGATCGAGATCTGGGAATAGACCCCGCTAATCGAAATTTAAATAACGTTGATACCTAACTTTAGGATACCGATTTTGTTGCTTCTTTCATGAGAAATGGAAGTTTCTGCGGGTAAGATTGAAATGAATTGGGATATGGTATTGTTTATTATTTTATGTTTGATATTTACTTTTGTTTAACGTAGTATTTAATGTGTTATTTAATATAACGTTTAGTATGTTTAGTGTTCGATATTATTTAATATTATTCAATACAAGTTTGCACGATTAAATTCATCGGAGCCAACGGAGATTGCAATGTAAATGTACACTGTAGGGTTTTTTTTTTATTTTTACACGTTTTAAACATGAAATCGGTAATCCGTCGAATTAACGGGCTCCGTGAATCCGGCAACGATTACTCTTTTCCATTCGGGACATTTGAATAGCCCTTTGAACGATTTAACGAATCGAATATTCCCCGTGGGATGCGTTCAGAGAAAGCTGGCTGTTCAATCGGGGAAAATCGCGGAACGATCCGCGATGCGTCTAATTAAGAGGAAGACGAGCATTTTGAAGCGGCGCGGAGTGGGTCGGGATCGATTGCGCAAACGTTGAACCTGCGGCGCGGCGCAAATACGAATATTATACAGAGGCGGAGTGGAGTTTAATATTGAAAGAGGAAGATTCGCTTGCCGGACACGTACCGGGTTTAGCGTCTGAGAATTTTCATGGGTGCCAGAGTGCCGCGATAAACGGCGGATTTTATTATCTGAGTCGGCGGCCCTCGATGTTATTGAAACTTTAATCAGATTCGGCTAATTAACGGCGACTGTCCCGTTAAATACGTTCAACAGGTACGCCGGACGATTCTTCTCCTCGTTGTTTAAGCCGGTTTTCTTTCACGGGAATATTCAAAAGGTGTGCCTTTATCAGGAATTGGCACGAACAAAATCTTTCGTTAACATTCATTTAGTCAACGCTATTTACGTTCAATGCAAAGCATTAGTATTAACACTTTCGCTGATATGGTTCAATGGACTGGAGTTTCGAAATGACTTGATTCTGGTTTTCTGTCATCGGCAAGGAGGTCGTTACACGAAACACACGCCTCCAACGTAACGGTCATCTTTAGTCGTGGCGTGATTCGGGAATTCCAAAAGATCCTGTTTTTGGCGCTGTTTTAAAATTATTACAATAAACTAAGACTACACCTATACCTGTCTGCACGTTAAGGTTTACAATTTTGAACGGTTGTATTTATTACAGCAATTTACCTGCCACAATCCGACTAGCAGTAAACCCCTAAATAAAGTCTAAACACACGGCAAAGGGTTAAAGAACGATCCTGTCACTAACAAGCTGTCGGTAGATTCGACAATCGAATCGACAGAATCCTATGGAATCGAAGCTCTTCCTGTCTAGGGTCGAGGACACTCAGGGTTCGAAAGGGCGAAATCGCCATGGGGGACTACCGGCTTCTTCCGACCCTTGTCTCCGAGATTTCACCGGTGAGATACGCCAATTATCAGACAATGGGATTCTGAAGCGTCTTTTCGGGATCCCCCTTCGACATTCCTGTTGCCATACGCGTGCCTGCGGTCGGTATTTGTCGGCCGAATCGACGAGACTCCGAAACCTCGACTCCCGAGATATTTCCAACCTGTCCTCGACGATACATATCGCGAATGAACGAAATTACGGCTCGACGTTTGCGTATCGTTTGCAGGGCCACGTTCGACCTTGAAATTCTCGGCTAGATAGTCGAAATTGTCGATTGATTATCAATATCGAGCTAATACACCTTCGTTACATTCACTGGAAAGTTCTATTGTTTTATTATAGGACAGTTTTTTTTTAACTATTGGTTGATTAGTATTTAGTGTAAAGTATGTTATTACCTTCTATTCGACATTATTACTCACGTTCGTATTAATATTTAGAGAAATTATTCTGTTAGGAATATTCTATCAATTTTTTGTGGTTTATATTTGGAAGCTTTGGATTAGTATTCGTTAACACTAAAACTACCAGACGGGTCAAAATGCTTTTTCTTGCAATTATTAAAAAGATAGACGTTTCTCTAAGAAATTATTAGAGAATTGAGTTGTAAATCGATTGATGTCTCGATATATGGAGATTCTATAGAGGAATTTCAAAAAGTCGATTTAACTGCTCGGTAGTTTCAGTGTTAACGAGTAATTATTCGTTTAATAATTTGCCGTAGCTCAGAAGCGAAGAAATAAACGACCGTTCGAGTTACACGATTCTTTTGTCGTTTGTTTCTCTGTTTTATCTCACCTTTAAATATTCGAGGGACCGTTCGACGCGCCAGAATTTGATTACATCGATAAACGAGCCAGGCCATCGCCACGTAAAATCGAGCGCGTTGTCGATCGACAGCGTATTTTCCGGGCCATCGATATTTCCTTCGGGACTCGGTCGATCGATCGACCGCAACGATGAGAGGCGTAACCGGCCGATACACCGAAGTTTCGCCCGGATATCTAATCCGAAAACTGTTTCGGCGGCGCGACGCTGATAATCCAAGTTCGACGAGCTGACAATCGAGCGTCGTGCCAACCGTGTTTCGATGTAACGCGGGATTTCTGTTCGACAACAGTGTCCCTGGGAATTAACTCTAAGTACACCCCTCCGGGGGAATTAAAGAATTCAAATCGTTAGTGTGACGTCGAATTAGATCGCATAGAAATTCTTTATCAAATCCCTTTTTGACCCTTTGCGGACGAATGTCGACATCTCCGCGAGATGAAAATTTCATATTTGAAAAACTAAGTCGCGGGCGAATGACTTGATTACTCGAACAAGAGATCAGTACGTAATTACCTTTTTTTTGTATATTAATCAAGCAATTGATAGGTAATTCAACTTCATCTGATGAAGGTTTCGTATATTTTATAGAATCTTTATAGAAAAGAAATTAGAAGAATCTTTATTTTTCTAAAGACAGTAAATTGGAAGACTTAGAACGGAAGTTCCTGCGTTAACTTTATGAAAATACTTTTTGTACCTTAATTTTTAAATAGATATATATTATGATATTTCTTTGTAACTGTAGATATGTTTACAAATTTGAATCTGTATGACATTTTGACAATAACGAAGCACTGTTTCATGCGGAATATCACATTAGTGACTTACACCACTGATTCTCAGTTCTCCAATTGACCATCGCCGAGCCCATAGTACTCTGCGGTCAGTTTTCAGTTTCAGGGCAGAGGGTGGCGGTCAAGCTGGCAGTGTACCCCTTCCTTCGCGATACATTAATACGCGAAAAGGGAAAGCATGCTCGGTCGCCGCTCTCTCTCCAGACCGCAAATTATATGATTTACCTCGAACTTCTAATTGGAGAGTTATTAACGAATAGTACAGTACGAGAACGTTGCTGCACCTGCTCGCGGAGGAATTTCTATCGGAGAGATAATTAATGAGTCTAACGGAATTTTCCTAATAGTTACAAACAAAATTTACAGATTCACGATCTAAATAAAAATCTTAATGAATCTATAATACGGTGGAAAAAGAAAAATAATGATAAAACTCGAGAAGCACTGATAATTAAATATACAACGTTATTTATTCAACTTATCGCTTAATAAAAGCCTTAACACATCGCGTATCGGCTACTTTTCAGAAAACTGAATTGCTTGGATGGAAATTTTCAGTGAGATCAACTTATATTGCTATACATACAAAAACTCAAATATCATATTGTTATGTAATGAATTTGTAATAGACAATCAATTTGAATTAAATTTCATATTCTTCTAAGTACTATAATAATTAGCAAAATTGCATAGCTATGTGTCTTTACCCTTTGTACTCGAAAGTTTTTCACTAGAGATATATTCAATATTCTCCGATAAGAATTCAATATTTCATATATTGATGCATCATACAAAGTTCAATATTATACAATATATAAGACTTTATAATTTTTCAAATAAAATCAAGTGGTGACTGAGTCTCCTGAGAGACTTTGAAACTAATTAATGGAAATCATGTATAAATTAAGGAAAGTTATTTTATTTCAATATTCCATGTACCGATGCATCATACAAAGCTTAATATTATATATAAGACTATAATTTTGCAAGTCAAATCAAGTGGTGACTGAGAGTCATCTCTCGAGTGCAAAGAGTGAACAATCATAACTTACCTATCCAAAAACTGTCGAATAAACCAATCACATTTTCGGAGAGTCCTCCCACTAAATTCACGATGCCTATATTTCATGCAAATCCGCAGCCATCTTCAACCGCTAAGAAATTTCATTTCGCCGCTCCGCCGTTGGAATAATATCGCTTTATTCCTTTGCCATTGAAATTCGCGTTTTTTATTCTTACCGACTCAGCCCCGTGGAATTTCGTCCAAGCTGTTCGCGGGAATTATTAGAATTCGATATCACGAATGGCGAGGGTCGCGGGGGCGGGGGTGGAATTTACATTTCATCCTCGCCGGTGTATTTTCGCCGAGAAAAGTGTCGCCCGCTCGGCCAGACGTCGCGTCGGCCCGGCATTAATTGAGTTTGCGGCGTCGGTACACGGGGACTTTCGCGTAACGCTCGCAGCAATATAAATTGATTCAATTTGCGTGCCACCACGGCTTCTCCCATTGCCGAAGAAAACGGCCGTCGAGCGTAATTTCGCGGCGGCCCCCGTGTATTTCCCCTCGAGGCTTTCCCGTGATTCCCCCTTCCGCTTCCCACGACGCGGACGCGTGGCCGAGCTTCGGTTACCAGCGAGTAAACCTCCGATCGTACGATTCTTGCCGGATGCAACGGCGTTTCCTGTAAATTACGCTCGATATCGCGGTTTTTCTAATTGGCACTATCTACCCTTTGCACTTGGATGTTTTTCATTAGAAATATTTTAACACTAGGTTCACGGAACGCGTCGAATTGACGCATATTGGATTTTAGAAATATTATTTTGTAAATGTTTACGCCGATTTTGATTGATGCGATCACACTGACGTGTACCCCAATCACCTACTATCGAATCTCCAGTTTCCACAATCTAAATAAACGAGCATCAATTCTTTTAGGAATAATAGAACGAAGTGTACAATAAATGCACGTAAATCTAATGTTTGTTAAGGCCACTTACAGCCTTAACGTTTCGTCCGACCCCTTAAAACCATCGTACCTTTTAGTTTGTATACACTTTTTATGTTTTCTAAGGCTTATTGTACATTTGCTAGTTTTTTCGGAATAATAGGAGTCTTCGTCCCGTTCACAACTTGCAATCGTCCTTACGGTATTACGAGAAGGGACCGTGGCAGCCATAAATCCCTGAACCCATAAGGCCCGCGATTATTGCTGTAGATTTTCTTTGCCTATTGTTTACATCTGGTGTCCAGTCACCAGTATTTTTAACTCTCTTGCCCGTCCGTTAGCATGTGTTTCTAAGGCCAAGCGTTTCTTGCTTTTTACCTGCCACGGTCGGCGATTGCAAACGGGACGAATTAGTTATTAACTTTAGCAACTAGGAAGACTAGAAGGGAAGGGACTGTGTCTCCCTTCCACAACCATTTCAGATCGAAAAGGGCCAACCAGAACGTCTTCACCCCCGCGAAGACGACATTGCGGAGGTGTCGTCGAAGACGATTCTGGGAGGCCCAGCGAGTGGAGAATAGCGAGTGGAGAATAGGGAGTCGAGAATAGCGAGTCGAGAATAGCGAGTCGAGAATAGCGAGTCGAGAATAGCGAGTCGAGAACAGCGAGTCGAGAATAGCGAGTCGAGAACAGCGAGTCGAGAATAGCGAGTCGAGAATAGCGAGTCGAGAATCATAGTTGAAAACAAATAGTCAACCAAGCAAATAGAAACATCGAACATATTTCGAGTCACTACACTGATTTTCACAAGTAAATACAGTCCACTTCACAAACCTAAAAATTCGCACAAAGTTAATTCGGCGTGCGAAGTACTAGTTTAACTACCGAACATAGTCGGTGGAAAACAAGGTACACGACAATGTTAACGTCTTCCGATGAGGTAGAGAGGATATTTTGTGAAACTAACACGATGAGAAATCACACTTAAATTGAGGGATAAAGCTATTTTGTTTAAATATTTCTCAAATTGATGCACTATACGAAGTTTAATATTAACCATTTGCACTCGAGAGGTGATTCTCGGTCACCATTTGATTTGATACAGCAAAACTATGAAGTTAAATATTTAGTATTTTAAATTAAACTTTGTATTGTTACGTGAAATATTCAAGTAAAATATATTTGTTGCTTAATTTATCTGTTAGATTAGGTTCAAACAACGTCGTCTGTATCTCGTCGGAAAATCTTGAATATTTTTAGTAAAAAACTTTCGAGTGCGAAGGGTTAAGTATCAAATTTTAGTTTTGCAATCTGTGAAACTATAAAATTTGATATTTAATATTGAACTGTGTATAATGCGGTGTATCAAATATTAGGATAGAAAAGCTTTGTTCCTCAATTTACTCGCGATTTCTCTTTGAGTTCGTTTAAAAGAATATCGTCTGTGTCCAGTTAGAAAATGTGGAATATTTCGTACGAAATACTTCCGGGAGCAACGGGTTAACAGACCGCACGATTTCATAGAGCAAAGTACACGAAATGGAGGAAACATAATATTGAATCGTTTGATTGGATCATTTAATGTCACCGCATTAGATAGTAGTATATATAATATAGAAATGTTTTCGGATAATCATCGATTAACCGAATGAACTATAGTAATTCGATTTGATTGGGAATCACCGGTGACCTCTATGGCAATCAACCTGTTAACCTTCGTATCACGCCTTCGTTCGTATAATGAACTGATGATAATTATTTATACAATCTTCGCATTCTTCAATTATCGAATACATTCTTCATAATAAAATAAGTAAAATAAAACGTAAGTTTGAAACTTTTATTCGACAAACCTGTTCTGCATAGATGCTAGAATTTCAAGTAGAGTTAGGATTAAAGTTCAGCATGATCTAAGTATTGTACTTATACTTTCTTGGAGAAGTTCAAGGATTTCACTGAATTATCACAAAAGAAATTCCAAAAGCATTGCATGGAATCGATGAGGCTTCCGTCGATCGCAGATGAATGTTCATAACTCGTTGCTCATTTGGTCGTTGGATCGACGGGAAAATTACGATGATGCTAGACGCCGCAACAAAAGAAAGTTCAACATGATCTAAGTATTGTATTTATACTTTCTTGGAGAAGTTCAAGGATTTCACTGAATTATCACAAAAGAAATTCCAAAAGAATTGCATGGAATCGATGAGGCTTCCGTCGATCGTAGATGAATGTTCATAACTCGTTGCTCATTTAGTCGTTGGATGGGCGGAAAAATTACGATGACTGGTGCTAGACGCCGGAACAAAAGGAGAACAGGAATATGGCGGGTATTTAAAACGGAAGTGTTAGAGAGAGGCGCCGAGTGCTTTTGTCGAGTACAGCGGGGGCGGTTGCCGGCACATCGATCCTCCGGTTGCAGTCTGGTAGGGCCGACCCTCGTGGTAGGGTGCACGCCGATGAGATAGCAGGAAATTGAATAGTGCTTTCACTTGATAGTGAGCCGAAGTGGCACTGTCACTACTATGCGCGAACGGTCCGTTCGGTTAAACGTCACGGGCCTCGCCGCGTCTGTGAACGATCTCCCACGTCGTTTGATCTTCATTTCCCTTCGCGCGATTCGCGCGACGCATTTCCGCCTCTTCTCCCTCGTGAATCGGAGAGTTCTCGTAGAAAACACTGTAAGTGCCAAATCTCACAAATGTTCTGCTAAACGTTGTATTGTAGCATTCGATTTAACGTTTTCTTTTCTAATGTATCGATGATACATGGAAATTGTGTTGCTGATAATTAGATTGTGGACCTTTATGCACATTGAAGTCTTTGAATAGACGATTGAGAAAGCAGAGAATTGTGATTGGAAATAATCTTTTCTATTGTGTACTACAGATACTACACATTGGAGATTTTATGTATGTCTTCGTGTTGCGTGGGATCTGTAACTGAGAATACTTGTATCGATAGTATTGGAGAATGACATGGTTACGACATAACCTTCAATTAAGTTAGGTAACCTTCTCCGTTCCGGAAAATTTGATGGCACTTATAAGGTTCTCTACGAACACCGTTCAACTATTTCACACGTGAAACGTTTCGTAATTTGTAAATAGGTAGTTTTAATATTCGATATTATGTACACGCGCTGCAATAAATGACGGTGTAAAGTTCCGTAGTTTGGTTAGCAATTTTTCAGCTAGTTAAATAGATATCAACATCACTGAATAAACCATCAAGTAACTTCAAGAACAGCGAAACAGCACTTATCTAAAAAAATGCCCAAAAATTCAAGTGCGCAACGTTCGAATCGCAAATTCTTCGCTCGCGAGCCGCGCACGAAACGATTCGAAAGCGGCTCCATTGGGCGCAATTACTCGGCGTAATTAACTCGCGCGTAGCGGCGAGTGTTTGCCGAAACTACTTTGTCAGGTCTGTTTCAACTGGCTCTCACTCGAGCCTCGTTGCAGTCGTTTCAAGCAACGCCATTAACCAGACTGCTTATCAACGGCGAACGAATCGCTTCTTTTTGCCTGTTATTGATTGCAGAGGTTAAAATGTCCGGGACGGAGGCTCATGGCGGCGATACGAGTCCCACGCGTCAGCCGAGGTAATTAAAAATTAATCCCTTTCAATTTACGCGTAGCTGGTCGTGCTTCTCGACGAGAAAAAAAAACGGAAACAAATTTTTAATTCTATCTCCCGCGAAATGTACACCGGCCGCGCACACCGGTAACTTCCCTCCGAACTTTCCGCGTTTCTTAATCCGTTTAGCACCTCTCGCTTTACCCCAGCGTCCGCCATTTTTCCTTCTCCGCTTCTCCTTTTTCGCGTTAACGCAGCGGGATATTTAATCGCGGCTAGACGTCTCTCTCGAGTTTCCCTGTTGCGCGTTCGCGCGGTTGACAAAGGACCGCGTTAATTAGAGTAACGAGATTGCCCGATGAAGCTTCGCTCTCGTTTCTTCTTCCCGATGTCGCGTTCCAGTTGTAATTCACGTCGGTGCCAAGTGAAACGGAAGTTGAAGAGTATTCGTGGGAAAGATTGTGAGTGCTAGTATCAGTATATTACGTTGAACGTTAAGTAATTATGTTATTTCTCAATGTTATCTGCATTATGGATGACTGCTGTTAATGACTATTTGCAAGAGAAAAAGTGCAATTGAATTGTATCTTATAGAATGAAACTAGAAACAGGTTTCTCAGTTTTGGCACTTAGTGTTAGGTGCTTGTGGACTATCTTTGAAGCAGAATATTATATATAATAAATAATACATTGTAATATTAAGTAAATACTAACATATTTGCGAGAAGAAAGTTGCATTTGAATTATATACTGCAGGAATGGGAAAAGGAAATTTCTCAGTTTTGGCACTGACAGCGTTTCCTGTGGAAGCTATTCAATTATCCAGGATTCGCGGAGACGATCTCTGCTCTGAAAGAACGCGCTAGTTGAATCGAGCTATTTAATTGGACAGCCAGATCCCTCAGAGACTCGGGGATATTAAGCAATCGACGCATGCTCGCCAATTATCGGCAATCCCGCTATTCAAAAACTACTTTTCGCGACGGAAACGACGCTCGCGACGATTTCTTTTTGCTTTCGAGCGAGCGACGAGTCGTTCTCTCGGCGATTTATCTTTGCATACCCTTTTAACTGCGATTCCAGGCAGACCAGAATTCACAGCGTCGGGTTGCCCGCACGAACGTCCCTGCTTCCGGAACCACCACCCACCGGAAGCGGCGCTCCGCCGCCGATACCGCGACGCCATTCCGCCGCACCTGCGGTAAGTCAACTCGATACAGCTTTTTCCTTGAACAAGGAATTTCTGTCGTCGAGGGAAAAGTGGGAACTTTCTGCGCCTTCTAATTTAATCAGAGTAATATAATAGAAAAATTGTAGTTCACCTGTGCGATGAAATTAGCGTTGTCTCGAATCGTCGCTGGAAAATTGAGTTATCTTCGTGATTCGTTTCGCAAATGTGATATCTTTAGTTTCTTGTACCAAACGATTTTATTTCTTTAAAATTGGCCTTTCGAATTACTGTTAGCGGCAAGTTGAAACTTTGCTAATCTATTTCCTTCGGCAGATTCTTTTGTCTTCTCTTATCGAGCGGTTCGGAAGTATTTGAAAAGCACAGCACCGTGATCCTTCAACCGTAGAACGTTGTTGATTTATTGTTACGCTGGATTATTGTGTATTAGATTAGCTTGGAAATTGTTCGCGACGGAACCGATAGTTCGCGCGGCGGAAGTTGCAAAGTATTCTCAGTGAAAGGGCACTCGGGTATCTCTTTGAGCCGCTCTCCTTCAGAAGCTGGTTTCTTTGGGAAGTTCGAGTAATCTCTGGCGTCTAAATCATAGGATGGTAAGGTCGGCCGGTGGTTAGCGGCGAACGGCGACACATCGCGAATTAACAACGACAGAGCGAGAAGCGATGGCGTAATCCTGGCAGGCACACTATTCATGGCTGCGAACGCGAGTAGATATTAAATCGAGCAGAAGCGACGAAATATGCTCATACGTGGACTCGGTCTAGTACGCGCGTAATTATCGAATAAATGAGGATCTAATTGGTCAACCGGTTGATTTTTAAAATACTGAACGCGTTCCGAGGACAAAGTGATTTTATAGAGAAGAAATTAACGTTGAAAGAGAACTATGTGATAAACAATATTTATATAACTACAATAAGGAAGAAAGTTTGCGATTGTAACAGAAGAGAATCAGCCTATAGAATTTGATTACTAATAAATTAGTAATTAGTAGTATTCAACTTAATAGATGTTAGCAACAGTACAGTAATATGGAAATATTGATGGACTATCCATTACCGTATATTACTATTCATTACTATAGAAACAAGAAAGTTTGCGATTGTAACAGGAGAGAATCAGCCTATAGAATTTGATTACTAATAAATTAGTAATTAGTAATATTCAACTTAATAGATGTTAGTAACAGTACAGTAATATGGAAATATCGATGGACTATCCATTACCGTATATTACTATTCATTGCTATAGAAACATCATAATAATAACATGCCATTATTAGATTATTCATTGTAATTCATTATTATTCATTCATAACAGCAACATCATCACACCACATCAACGCACTGAATCAAGGACTAACTTGTTGATGTAGGTAGCTCCTCCGCCAATCCCGCTGCGCCCCCCAGCGATCCCTAAGAGGCGGAAGAACGAGAAACCGATACCGATACAGCTGCCAGCGACACGCCAAGAGAGCCAATCGAACGGCGAACAGAAATCGACCGAGCCGAAGCCGATCAATTCTTCCTCGATCGGCGGCTGGGCCGACGACAACGAGAAGCTGGTCGACCTGGGTCCGTTCCGGTCTCAAGATCATCAGCGCACCCCCGATTACTCGCTGAGCTTCACCGGAAAGGAGGATACAGGCGAGTCGAGTGATTTCGTCGCGGACTTCGACAAGGCGAACTTCGAGGAGGGCTGCAAGCTCAGCCAGAAGTCGAGCTTCGAGGAGCTACAGAAGGCTTCCCGCGACCTCGAGAAGAGGCTGCACGAGAGGATCGTGAAGAGCGCCGAGACGAAGTTCAAAGATCATCAGGCCGCCAGGGACGAGCGTCAGAGGCAGGCCGAAACTGTGCACAGCGACACGAGGTAAGGGCGCGTTTATAATCCGACGGCGAAATTCGGTCAATATTTGGTCGACGCGGGCTTCCCGGCGGCACTCGATTCTCGATGATTCCTACCGAGTTGTCCGAGTCGGAACCGTGCGACGGCAGTCGCAAATTAACCCTGTTGTGTTGTAACGGCGAAGCCGTAACGGAGACTTCGCGCTGAGGTCGATTAACGATTGTTTGCTTCGTGATTGCAGATGTTGTTGGTTGTATATACAATTTAGCTTTTCTCTTGGGAATCTATCGAGGATAATGATTCTTGAGTTAATCTTAAGATGTTGAATGCCATGGTGACCCGAATCAGATCGGTATAATTCACTCGATTAAACGGTGATTATTTGGAAACATTTATATAAATAATATTACCTAGTGCAGTGATGTTCAATAAGATAAACGTGCAGTAATAATTGCATATCTCAATCCAATACTTTAAAATTGTATCTTCTATCATTTAGTGGAGTTTGCTCCGTGAAATCGTGCGGCATTCAACGTATTAAGAACAATGGACTGTCGAGATTTATGAAACTTGTTACTTTATATTGATTATTCGTGTGTCCTCGATTTCTGGATAGATGAGAGATTATAAGTGAAACTATAGGTGAATAAGCAACAAGATATTAGAGTTCCTGAAACTCATGTCTCTGTCGCTCGACAGAGATTCTATAGACAACATCAGCGGATATTAGGGCTATTCTGGAACATCCAGATGGCAAAGCAATCTCCTCGATGTCGTTGCAGGTTTAAAGTACTCCGGGAATAATTGATAAAAGCTGAAAGGCTGCGAGGTGCGCTGGCAGTTATCAATTCGGCGGCGAGTGAATTGATAAAGGGGGAAAGGGACCGACGGAGGGCGAGAAAGAAGTGAGATAAAAGAGCGATAGCGCGAACCTCGTCGACGTCAAAGCGCGCGGCACAGATTTCGCGCGTATTACCTAGCTCGCAGCCATTCATCGATCGTTGGCACTTTTTTTGACAGAGCCAAGGAGAGGAAGGGAGAAAAATCGACCGTGCGTCGATCGCCCGTAAAATGCATCCACGTCGCCGCTCGGCGGACCGAGCATTTTTTATTCGACCCTCGACCGCGTGTAATATTGTTCCTCTCCGGGGCCATTATACGTGACGAGGTTACGTCATCGGACCGTTGCTGGTAATTTCATTCCAGGCTCGCGGAACGACGCGGCAGCCGGAAATTTTTCCCATGAAAATCTGTCGTGTGAATCACGAGGGAATGCCAGGGAATCTTCGTTTTCTATTTCGATGCTCGTTTCCGGAATGTCGAGACATTTTTCATTGACTTTCCAGTGTTCTGGACCTTTTTGATTTCGACGATTAGAATCTTTTGTTTTGTAGATTGAAGGGGAAAGGAGAAACGCGTACGTTTAGGAGAAATATTATTCTCGCCTTTTCGAAGTACTTTGTTGAATATTTAAGGACTGAAGTCATTGATTGAGATTTGAACTACAAATAGATCAATAGAACATCACTAATAGTAATTTAAATAGAGTAAACCTCCACTTTCTTCGGCGACGAATAAATCTCGAATAAAATGGCCCGCGAAGAACAAAGATAAAATGGATTCTGAAGTAGGACAGAATTTGCATCGCATGTTTCTTTCGACAAAACGAAATTTCGGGTGAAATGATTCCATGGGAAGCTGAAGATAGAAAAGAGTCAGAATTGGTAGAACGAATTTCGTTCGCAGGGTAATTTGTTAAAACGCGTTCCCCGAGGAAATTAGCGTCGAGTTGAAGATCCTCGGGTAGTCGGAGGGTGCTTGAGCGCAGGTCGCGAGCGTGTTCCACGCTTGCCTCGAATTAGTAGCGTGATGCTGTTAGCTTGTTAAACGAAGCGTGAGTTTCGACTTTATCTAGACCGCTCGGCCGGGGGCGCGCCGTTCCGCTCTCGAAGTGGCCTGGCCCGGCAACCTGTTTTAATTCCCCGACGTTTACGTGCCCGTGTGCTTTAGTGCACGCCGAAGAAAGCGCCGAGATAAAAGCTCGTCTTCCGCGCGACGCGGGACTCCTGGGACTCTTTGCGAATCAGCGAAGCGGACGCGGAAACGTCGCGTCGCTTAGAAGCCGTCGAAATTATCGACGCATCAATCCGTGGGAAATTTATTTCAGTGGATATTTGGCACGGGAATTCTGTTGAACAGCGAAAATCGCAGTTGGGTTTGTTGTAGATTGATTAAATAATATTTTAACGCGCCGTTGAAGGGAAATGACAATTGTCTCGGGAATTGGTCGCTATTATTGAATATCATGAAACTCTTTCAGAATAATTCATAAGCGAAATTCTATCGAAATGATTCATGTATCAAATTCCTTCAAATGATAATTCATATGTGAAATTCTGCCGAAACGATAATTCATGTAACTAATTAAATTCTTCCAAATAATTTATATAATCAGTCAAATTCTTTTGAAGTGATTATTTCGGTACGAAATCTCACGAGAGATTTCGTTTAGTAATGCAGTTATATTCTTCTGTGTATGTTGATATAAACGAAAATATTTCTTCAGGTTCCAATGGAATTCCCGTTACCCTGTTTATCGAAGAGCCGACGAAACCATTCGGACCGTGAATCCACGGTCTAAAGATAATGTAATTTCGATCGCGGAGCAGGCTTCCAATCTCTTTGACAATTACCTCGATCAGTCCCCAGTACCAAAGAACACAAGAATCCGTTCGAGACCTTTATACAGAAGTTTCTGCTCTATTTCGTATGCAATTACCGGTGCCTGGCAAAAGTTCCCGGTAATGGAGAATATCAGGAGGGTAAAGGTAATTTAGTTACCGGGATTCTTCAGTCTCGTGTTATGTCGAAGTAACGTGCCTCCGGAATTCGAGACGCGTTCGGCGTTCTTCGTGCCCACGGAATTTATTCGCCGGAGGAATATTTCAAGAGAGCGGCATGGCTACGGGCTCCTCATCTTCCGACAATATTACAAAACCGTATTACACGTCTGCTGAAACTGTTGAAACAATCTCCGAGAAGATTAGGATCGCTCAACTGAGACACCAAGAACGTTACGATAAAATCGTACCATTTAAAGCTAAACCTAGCAGTTCAATCGACTTTCTGGAATTTTTCAATAGCAACTTCAAGAGCATCTATCGAGACTTCAATCGATTTATAATTCAGTGTACTGCTAAATCAATTTCTTCAATTCTCCGACAAACATCCGTTATCTTGTTAACGCAGTGAGTACCTTGAGAATTTCTAACGGAGAGATAATTAATGAACCTAACGGAATTTCCCTAACAGTTACAAATAAAATTCACAAATTCATGATCTAAATAAAAATCTTAATGAATCTATAACATGGTGAAAGAAGAAAAAGAATGATAAAACTCGAGAAGCACTAATAATTAAATATACGACCATGTACTCGAAACAGTTCTCTCCATTAACCAGAAACTGAGAAATCAAGATTCTTCTTAATAATTGCTCCACTATCTTTCTTATATCTCGTACATCCAACAAAATTCGGTTCGTTGGAAACGTCATGAAAGAAATCCACGTTTCTATAAAAAATAATGTCACCCGAGTTCGGATGACGTGGCAGTCGAAATGTTAATAAACACTTACTCCTTCCCTTAGATACCAATGCCACTTACGAAATAATTTCAAGAAAACTAGGCCATCTGCGATGTGCCCTATCAACGAAACTTCCAGCAATTTGGTAGCGCCGTCTCCTCTCGGTGGATACTTTTTTAATAAATCAGCTGACGCGGCGAGAGACGAACGGGGTTGTCAGGAGGTTAATTCGATCTGTGCGTCGTTCTTCCTCCGTTTCCCCTTCCCTCCGCCCCCGCTTCTTCCAAACTTCTTTTATCTGTCGTTACGACACCTGGCCCCGTTCGACAGGCTTCCATCGTCGAAGCTCGGCAAGCAGCAGCAGCAGCAGCAGCAGCAGCGAGACGGGTCGGAGGGCAATGAGGAGGCTGCGGACGGCGGAAAGTCTCGGGAAAAATTAGCCCCGTCCCGGAGGGAGGCCACGCACGAGGACGAGACGAAGTTCGCGGCGCTGCTGAGGTCGCGCCGCGAGGCGGAGAGGAGGTGCAAGTTTGAGGAGCTGCAGGCGGCCTCGAGGAAACTCGAGAGAAGGCTGCACGAGGAGGACGACAATAACCGGGCGATCAAGGAGAGGCCAGCTACCAGGTAGACGATTCACCGATAAGCGAGATAACGGCCCTTCAGACGATGAACCGGCGTAATTGAGCGCCGCATCGACGACGCTCCGCCGCGATCGTTATTTTCGATATTAACCCTTTGCGCGACGGCTATCAGTGCTCCCGGCGCAGCCGGCGAAAGGGTGCTTCAACTAGTTACACTGTCAACGGATTATCTCCTTTTGCTTTAGAGCAATCAATGTAGAGCTGACGCTTTCTATTACTATCATTATCGTGTAGATTATCTGATAGTCGACGCATTGTACGCCGGATAAATTTCAGCTACTAGACACGTGAAATATTGACACTTTCATCGATCAAACCGAAATTTGTAAGCTACGAGAAGGAATTTGATTTTGTAATTTCAGTTTGGATTGTGTTATTCATATATAATATGTTGCATTCATGAGAATTAGCAATTAAACGATAGAAAAATCCTGGATTATCGCAGGTCGGTGTGTTAACCCCACTCGAAAGTTTTTTGCTGGAAATATTCAAAATTTTTCGACGAGATACAGACGACGTTGTTTGAACCTAATCTAACGATTCACAGATAAATTAAGCAATAAAGATATTTTATTTGAATATTTCACGTAACAATGCAAAGTTTAATTTAATGTACTGATTATTTAACTTCATAGCTTTGCTGTATCAAATCAAATGGTGACTGAGAGTTACCTGTCGAGTGCAAAGGGTTAATATTATTGCCTTTTTAATAGAAAATGGTTTTCGTGGAGTATTGAGATTTATAAAGCATCGAAGATTCTTGGAGTAGACTACTGTTGCCAAAAATGCATACAGCGCAGAGGGTTATCCTCGTCCATCCCCGTTTCCGTAATGAGTTCGTCTAATAGATACAATACTAAAGTAATTAGCAAGAAGTAATTTTAAAGAACAACTTCTCTTCACGTGTTACCCGACTTGTCTTAGAAAGTATCTTGAAGCTCAAAGTCAGCAATCTCTATCGAAGAACATACCCTAACCTAACTTGCTACCGCAAACATGTTCCAAGTTAGAAGTACAATATCGGACAAAAGAAAGAACTTATACAGGTTGGAAATTATAAAGCGTTACAATCGAATATCTCCAAAAATATTGGAGATATATATAACTTTCATTTTTCCTGGTGAACACTCCAAGGTGAGGTGAAGGTCAACTTTCTGTTTTCAAATAGAATGATACCTTTTTTTATCCACAATCAAATAGTGCGTTTTAAGACGAATTCAACGACTATGACTCAAGGTGATGCAAGGTCGAACTTGCCGGGAAATGAAGAAAAGGTGTGATCGTTTTATTTGTACTTTAATTCGTGCCTTCGAACATTCACACCAAAACATAACATGTGTCAATGTATAATCAATATTTTCGGAGATATTCGACTGTAACGCTTTATAATCTCCACTCTGTACAACTATTTACTCCAGTTCGCGACGTTTGCGAGCGAGATAAGGGATATTTTCGATGATTCAGATATGAGGAGCTGCAGAGAGCCTCCCAGGATCTCGAAAGACGACTGCACGCGGATCACAAGTCCCAGGAGGCTGCGTCCCGCGGCAAATACGAGGCGGAGATGGACCGAGCGAGGTGCATTCTGCAGCACAACTTCAGGAAAGAGAAGAACTGCGCCGAGAAACTGGAGAAACTGCCGAAGGCAACGCAGACGAACCTTCCGCCGCCGCTCTGCGCGATCGCGCAGAGCCCCGTGCCGAAGCCGATCAGCGTCAGGCAGGACAGCAACGTGTCCTCGGACAGCTTCAGCCAGACCAGCTCGCCCAGCTACACCAGCAAGACAATGGAGGCACCCCTGTTGCCCCATAAATACGGCAAGGTTCCAGGTAAACGGTACTTCGGGAATTATCGATCAACGATCGACTCTCGTGGTAATTGCGAATACTCTCCTTTGTCAATTCGTAGCGTTTACTCTTCTTATTTGACTTTTCGTTTCGTTCGTGTAATACTTAGAAGAGATTAGACACTGCTTGAGTCTTGCTGCTGGTAGAGGTATAGACTGTTTCTCTTCGATGATCTTTGATATCGGAACGTTCGAATGTCTCGCGACGATATTGTACTTTGCATGTAGAACGCTGAATTGCTAGAGATCTTTAGATCTTATTTCGTAGAGACGATGTAGATTGTTGATTTAACACGTTGAGTGCCAACTAAATCGAATTACTATAGTTCGCTGAAACTATGATACGATGAAACGATGATTATTTGAAAGAATTTCTATATTATAAATAATGCTAACGCGGTGACGTTCAGCTAGAACGTGCGGTAATAATGAAGTGATTAAATATTCTTTTTCCATTTCGTGTAGTTTGCTATATGAAACCGCGCGGCATTTAACGTGTTAATGAGATAGTAGATTATTAGAGTAGCTTGTGAGAAGTAGATGATTTCAAGGATCGATCGATGGGAATAGTGACTGCACTAAAGGCTTGAGTTGATGGCTCTACGAAGAATAATGCAATGCGATGTTTGATGCTGTTTGAATCTCGATTTCACTGTAATATTAGGTGGAACCTTTGAGTTTGTTAACAAGCTGAATTTCGTTCGATATTCAGTTAGAATTTCCAAAGTGTGCCGATACTTCTCATAGTCATTGGAATATTCGGATCGTATTCAGTCCTGCTCTTCGATTATTCCCGTCGCCGAGGCGCGAGGCCGGTATCCATCAAAGATCGAATCGCGCCGCGTGAAAAGGAGCAAAGATTAAACTGGTTCCGCGAGAAATTGACACGTCAGCGGGCGATTAATCATCGCCCACGGCTATTCAGATTAATACGTTCCATTTAAAATCGACCGGGTTCATTACATGAACGAGAACGGCGCGAGAACTAGCGCGACGCAGATACCCAGGCGAATTTGTTTAAACCGTCGTCCGCTGTTCGTTTTACAAACGGTCAGCCGTCGGTGTTTATTTTCTTCGAGCTGCGAGCATTGTGATTGATGGATCCCCTTTTTTACTGAGCGTCCGGAAATAATCAGAAATAACAGAAACGTTTATGAAAGAGAGAAAAGGAACACTGTTAAAATTGAAGTCAAATATCTGATAATTTATTAACTGATAATATTAGAACGCTTTCAAAGTGATTGCATGAAATCGATTTTAAACGATTTCCTTCGGGATCAAACAATATCAGAAATCGCGCACGTTTGACAATGCACAGAGGTGAAATGCATGTTCTTTAATCTTAATTTTAATCCACCTCTGATCTTCGTGGGGCGTATAATTTTCGCGTGCCAGCTGCCAATCTAGTTGGGAGAACGTCTAATGAAATTCTTGGCGTGAATTATCAGACAGGGCGCTGGTGTCCGAGCCAGAGACGTCTGGCAGAACGATAACGAAGTCGACCAGCACGCCGGCCAGTCTTCAAGCCATCGTCAGGGTTCACGGGGGCAACAATGGCTCTCTGCATCATAAGGTAAATAGGAACGACCACTTAACCCTTTTGTACGTTACGTCGTTTACGCTTGATGTGCAACTGTTCAGGCTATGGTCACAACCTGTAGCTCCTTTGTGAATGCAATTAGGAAATAATATTAGGTAGATAGTAGATCTGATAATTTGAAACTGAAAATAAATTAAATAAACAAATGTTTAAATTGAAAATATTCATAGATTTATAGTAGATAGTATAGATGTACATTTAACCCTTAGCACTCCAGATGATTTTGTAATCTACTAACAACTCCAAGCCGTTTTTATAGTATCTCTAGCACAAATGAAAAATGTTATATTGTAACATCTCTTAGATTTCTTTATTTTCCTTCTTAGTACAAAATTTGGATGTGTAGAAGATCCAGCAATTTTAGGGGAGTTCTAAATTTATTCGTTAAAATATTTAATAGTATAAATGGTGTCATAATGGAGCCTACAGAGTGCAAAGGGTTAATATGCTGAAGATCTCTAAAGATCAAATTTATATTTATTAATTATAGCTTCAATATCTACAGATAATTGTAGATCTAATAATTTGGAACTGAAAATAAACTAAATAAGCAAATGTTTAAATTGAAAATATTTATAGATGCATAGTAGATAGTAGATATGTAGATTTAATATGCTGAAGATCTCTAAAGATCAAATTAATATTTACTAATTATAGCTTCTATATCTATTGATAATTGTAGATCTAATAATTTGGAACTGAAAATAAACTAAATAAACAAATGTTTAAATTGAAAATATTTATATATTCATAGTAGATAGTAGATGTGTAGATTTAATATGCTGAAGACTTCTAAAGACCAAATTTATATTTATTAATTGTAGCTTCAATATCTATTAATAATTAAAAATCTATGATCCAATAGATATTCATCTAAAGTTCTTCTCGAGATATTCACAGAACTGCATATTATTTGCAACTACAATAATGTGTCTGCATTTATCGATTATAAGTTTTCTCTTTTATTAACAAATACCCTTACGGTTAGAACGATCGAAAAGCTGTTCGTTCGCGGAATATCCGAAGTAAATGCCAGCAACAAAACGGAGGATACAGTATATAATCGCTGACTTCGACTTTATATCTCGATGATTCGTACCGGGTCCGATATTTTCGTTCTCCGAATCGCGACGACTATTCGCCGTTGCGGGACGGATTACGCGAACGCGCGCGTAAACACGGACGACGATTAATTCTTCTCGTTCGCCGGTATCGATTCCCCGTTCCTTTCTTCCGGCCACGTGGTTACGTAACACCGGTGCTGGCGGTATACAGGGCGTGTGCTGAACAAAGATTAACCCTTTGCGGACGAGAATTTCTAGAATCATTAAAAGTCTTTCTTACAGAACACTGAATTAAACGTCGAAATCTTATTAACCAGTTAACTGTGGAATTTAGTTGGAAGAATCTCTCGTTCTGCGCGCAATAAAATAAAAAAATTATGTCTTTCACACATTGACGATCTTGCTGCATTACGCCTATTAGATTGTTTCAAAATGTATCACTCTATACAGAACGATTAACAAACAAAATTGATGTACGTGTCAGCGTAAAATAGGTAAAAACAAAATTCATCGCGTGAGACATTGCCAAATCTCTGAATTCATTTCCAGCGCAAGTGGTTAAATGAACGAAGGAAAACGCAGAATTTTAACCAGTTAACTGTGGAATTTAGTTGGAAAAATCTCTCGTTCCGCGCGCAATAAAATGAAAAAACGGAGCGTGTACTCGTCGAACGCAGGACGAATGCGCGTAGAGTATATTTTAATGAAAGATCAAAGCGAGACAAAGAAGAATTACATGTTTATGTGAAAAAAATAAAGAATTCATCGCTGAAAGAATCAGTATCGTGTCAAGCTTTACGATGACGTGTATACTCGTCAAACACAGTTGACTGGTTAAAGTATATATAAAGTGTACATTATACTATCAAATAAGAACATTACATGCTTATTTAACACTAACCATACCGGCACTTTTCCCACCGCAACCAGTCAAATAACTTGCTACAGAATAAATAAATTGCTACATAATGAATACTTCAGGTGATCAATCATTTTTAGTGGAAATAGAAGCAAAAGGGAAGACAAATATTGAAATATAGGTTTATAGGATAATATAGAATTTGATATATAATTAAATGAACGAAAGGAAACGTATAATACTTCATAACTCGAACTACCGAGCACTGAAATTAATTTTGATACTTCTCTATAGAAACTTCAAGAGTGCATCTATTAAAACTTTAATTGATTCATTATTCAATTTGCATATTACCAAATCAATTTCTTTAATAACCCCCCGAGAATCTGCTATTTTTTTAATAATCGCGAAAAGAAGAAATCAGGAGTGGATCATTTTGTCAACACATTGCGTACCGTCTAATTTTCAGAAAACTGAATTGTCCGGCAATTTTCACTGAGGTCAACTTATATCACTGTACATAGAAAAACTCAGATATCATATTGTTATGTAATATATTTTAAATAGACAATCAATTGGAATTAAATTTTATATTTCTTCAATGTGGTAATTAACGAAGTTGCATAGCTAAGTGTCCTTATATAAAAACGAGATTTCTCGTTAGCGGTACGCAACGTGTTAAATGACTCACCCTGTACATGGACCTCGCGAGAAACGAGGATCAAGCGGTTTCCGCAAGGCTCGCATGCTCGGCCGAGCGGGGACGATTCCGAAGGCCAACATTGGCCGCGGAGCTTGTTGACACACGGCACACCGGGTTGAAACGAGATCCTCCGGCCGCCCACGAAATCACACGGAAGCCTTCGTTTATGCTTCCAGCTCTCGTACACATGGTCCGATGCTGGGACGATTGGGTTCCTCGTCGTGAACACTTCGGGCAACAATTAACTCTTCGAGGACGAATGTCGCAATATGGGCGGCACCAAAATAACATCCCTGGAATAGAGATTTTCAAGTAAATAGTCTGACCATGTGAACAACAACAGATCAGTGTAATTTTCCTGCGCACAGATTCAAAACTTCAATCATATTTATGGAAAATCTTAAAAATACTTTGAAAGATCTTCGTTCCAATAACAATTTTAAAATAAATATTCTAATCGTTTCAATCATGAAATATTGTTACAATTTTGTCTATATTTAAGACTTCAATTGAAAATTCAGATATCCAGGGAAAATATTCAAAATATTTTGAACAACCTTCGCCCGAATGAGAATTTTAAAATAAATATTCTAATCATTTCAATCATGAAATATTATTACAAACTTGTCTATGTTTAAGACTTTAATTGATAATTCAGATATCCAGGGAAAATATTCAAAATATTTTGAACAATCCCCGTCCGAATGAGAATTTAAAAAAATAAATAAAGTAATCATTTCAATAATAAAATATTATTACACACTTGAAAATTCAGATCTCTAGGAAAAATGTTCAAAATACTTTAAAAAATCTGTTCAATCGTTGGCAGTTTAAACCAGGAACCATCGAATCGATGGAAGTGTTCCTATTTCCTTATCGATACAGCCATGAACACGTTACGATTATGTTGTCGATTCCCCGGCATTCCTGGCGTATGAAAATATTTTCACGACGAATGAACTATAAATCCGCCGTTGTCAATGAAATATACAGTAGTCTCGTTTCGTTTGCAGTTTATTGAAAGCGTTCTGGCAACGATGGGGATAAAATTCCACTCGGTTTTCATTTCCACCGTGGAAACATGAATTTCCAAGCTGCCGCGAGCGCGCAGCCCCCTTAGCTGCTATCGCGGCTCCGTTGTAAACGTGCCTTTACGCGCTCGATATCAGCTCGACAACGGGAGCCCGTGTCGACCGATATCGTTGCGCCCGCGAACGCGTCCCGTTATTAACGTTAAAAATAGACCGCGATAATACGGAACGCCGGCCGGATGTAAACGGTTATGTCTCCCCGTTCGTTTAATTGCACCGCTTTTCCACGTTCCAGGCCGATTGCCCCGCGTCATTCGGAACGACTCTACCGTGCGATCGAACTAATTTATCCCGTATCACGGACCCGATTGTTCGGATATGTTTATTTGTTTTTTTTTTTTAAATAAATGCCGTGTATTTTCAGTGTATTAACACGTTGAACGCCATGAGGGTCACCGGTGACTTCCAACCAAATCGAGTTACTATGGTACATTCAACCGAACGATGATTATTTGAAAAGATTTTTATATTATAAATAATACTGCATAATACGGTGACGTTCGGCTAGATGAACGTGCAATAATAAGAATGCAATGCAATCGTAATGATTTAATATTGTATTTTTCCATTTTGTGTATTTTGCTTTGTGAAAAGGTGGCATTCAACGTGTTAACCCTTTGCACTTGAATGTTTTTCAGTGGAAATATTCAATATTTCGCGATGAGATGTAGACGATGTTCTTTGAAATTAATTAGTGAGGGAAGATATGTAAATTAAGGAGGAAAGTTATTTTATTTCAATATTCCACATATTGATGCATCGTACAAAGTTCAATATTATACAATATATAAGACTTGATGGAGTAATAATAATAGTAAAATTATTATATTAATGAAGATGCTAGAGGTAATGATTGATATCAATCATGTTTCTCGATTTTAATGATAAGACTGTTTAATAATCGGGTTGAAGCTGTTGCAAGTTGACGTCGAACGAAAATACGAGAAGTCGGTCTGATTAATCGTTGATTATTCTACTTGAAGTTTATGGGAGTTACGTTTTATGGAAATACGATGAGAACTTGATGTAATAAATCAGACGCTTGTTTTATTTTGTGAGAATATGTATGTTTTCGTGTTGATTTTCATCTCGTCTGACCAATCGTTGACTATTCTACTTGCACTTTGCTTTTATACTTACAAGAGACATGCAATCAGTTAATTTCCCTGGTGTACATCATGGAAACTAGTAAGATCAAACGATTTACTATACTGAAGTTTCACGTGAAGAATTATCGTCGCGTCTGATCAGTCGTTGGCTATTCTACTCGCAGTCTCGAGTTTTGTCTTGCAGGGAACACGTCGGAACATCAGTCGATTTTGATGGTACTTCGGTGAAAAGCAATTCTTACAAGAATATTTGTCACGTACTTGCTTAATAGGTTGTCGTTCATATTAGAGAGAATTGCTCTCGAAATTGAGAGATGGAAACATATGTATTTAATATCTCACGAGATTCTTAATATGATTTTCAGATCATCAGGGACATGACCGGCAGCCATTACGTTACCAATGGCAGACTGAGGTTCAGGTTCGTCCAGCTGTTCTTCAACGCGGTCGCGCTGTTGATCATTGCTGGTGGTCTCGCAGTGTACTTCAAATGTGAGTGGAAATTTTCTTCGAACAGTAAAGTCGTTTGAATCTATAGCTCCATCTGGAACCTGGCGTCTTACATAATCAAGACGATTTAACTTAACTTATAACTCATATCAGTCGTAACTCAAATTGAAGAAACAACTTTAACTACAACATTTCAAATTTCCTATTTCTGTAATCCTGCGTTCATCAAAACCACAATCTGTTCTAGTACAATCAATTTTCACAATTGTCTCGAATAAATTACAAATTCTTATCCACTAGAAATTTTTTGCTTCTTTATTTTCAAACTTGAAACTTGAAACCAGTAACTAGAACATTTCAAAGTTCCAATTTCCCATTTCTATAAATCTGCGTTCATCAAAACCACAATCTGTTCCATTACAATCAATCTTCACAATAGTCTCGAATAAATTCTCGCATAAATTACAAACTCTAGTTCACTAGAAACTCTTCCCTTCTTTATTTTCAACCTTATAACTTGAAACTAGTAACTAGAACATTTCAATTTTCCCATTTCCATAAACCTGTGTCCATGAAAAATCACAATCCATTCCAGGACAATTAATCTTCACAGTAGTCTCGAATAAATTCTCGAATAAAGTGCAAACTCTAGTCCACTAGAAATTCTTCCCTTCTTTATTTTCAAACTTGGAACTTGCAACCAGTAACTAGAACATTTTGAATTTCCCATTTCTATAAACCTGTGTCCATGAAAAACCACAATCTGTCCCAGTACAATTAATCTTCACAGCAGTCTCGAATAAATTCTCGAATAAATCAGAAATTCTTTCCGTCTTCGTTTTCAATATCCAAAAGCAAAGCGCGAATTAACCAAAATCATAGCAGAATTCATACTGTAAACACGAGTACTACAAACGACTGAATAACACTCGACGGAACTGAGACGTGACCGATACCGCGTACCCGTCTACAGCTATTCATTTTTGCCGCACGCGGTATTACTCGTCACCGAGGAAACGTGAACGCCGGTGACGTTAGGCGATGAGCAATGCACGAGCACGTAGAACCAGGAGCTTTGTGGTAGCGAAAGATCAATAGAGCTCCCCGGTGGTGGCCCGTGTGCTACTCGGTTTCAAACATCAACACCGACTTCGCGGCGATACGCGACACTCGTTGCCAGCAACTTCTCTCTCTTCAGGTTGCACTTTCGCGGCGGATCACCGTCGGATACACGTCGACCGATATAATTGCTTTCGTGATCGCGTTTTAATCGGTTTCGCTGCTCGTACTTATCGATAATTGCTACTCGACGGATCATTATTATCAGAGAAACGGACGACGCGACGGGAACCGGGAAGAGATCGGTCGCGAGAGATTACTGGTAATCATGGATTTTCGAAGATGATCTGGAAATTAATTTAATCGGTCCTGCAAATGTATCAGAACTGATGTAGACGCTGGAGGATAACAGTTACAGTGTTAATATGCAAAGTGATACAGGAACCTCAAATCTTATACTATTAATCTATTTTTTATTTCAATTTCAGACAAAATTGGATATAGTGTATAACAGAAAATACTAATTAGACGTAAATTGTAACGAGACACTCAAATGGTAGAATTGTCTTCATCCCTGAACCAAATGACTAATTTATTTTGTAAATTAGATTTCAAACTGATGAAATAGAGAACTATTTTTTATTTCAATTTCAGACGAAATTGAATATAGTGTATAACAGAAAATAATAATTAGACGTAAATTGTAACGAGACACTCAAATGGTAGAATTGTCTTCATCCCTGAACCAAATGACTAATTTATTTTGTAAATTAGATTTCAAACTGATGAAATAGAGAACTATTTTTTATTTCAATTTCAGACGAAATTGAATATAGTGTATAACAGAAAATAATAATTAGACGTAAATTGTAACGAGACACTCAAATGGTAGAATTGTCTTCATCCCTGAACCAAATGACTAATTTATTGTATAAATTAGATCTGGAACTAATGAAATGGACAACGATGCAATTCTACATAATGATAATGATTAATTTATATGATATGAAGTTTCGTATTTTCATGATAGTTACTGAGAATACAAATTTTGTACAATTATTATACTCCAGACAATAGGAAGGAGTCGTAGGCTCAGGATGAATTGGTAGCACCGGCAACGCGCAACCCTGTCGACAGGGGCTCGCCCGCAGAATTATTATTCGCGGCGCGGCGCGATCGTTAAGAGAGAAAATGTGGCTCGTTCGGTTGATTTAATGCCGGCGAATCGTTTTCACTCGGCGCTGCTCTACAGACCGTATTAGATAATCCGTGGACTAATTCTCGGACCATGGCCGACGTGTGTGCCCGTGTTACATAGTTGCACTGTAATTTATAGGTGTGAGTTGACCCCTTACATTACGAGGTCACCACTGGCGCGACTGTTTACAACGTTATTTTTAAACTAAATATTCGCACTTTAGTATTGTATACTTTTTACGAGCAGTCGTTTTATTAACACGCTCAAAATATTACAATTTTATTCGGTCCAATGAGTTTTCTAAGCGAAGTATCGAAAAAACTGGAACAAGTCATTAAGTTCCTAAATATAGCGTCGAAGCTTGTAACTTTAAATAACAATATCTATTAATAAGAATAAGATTAACCCTTTACACTCGAAAGTTTCTCACTAAAAGTATTCAACATTCTCCGATGAGAGACGATGTGCTTTGAAACTAATTAATGAGAAAACATATATAAATTAAGAACGAAAGTTACTTTATTTCAATATTTCATATATTGATGCATCATACAAAGTTCAGTATTATATAATATATGACTTTATAATTTTGCAAATCAAATCAAGTGGTGACTCAGAGTCACCTGAGAGACTTTGAAACTAATTAATGAGAAAACATATGAATTAAGAACGAAAGTTATTTTATTTCAATATTTCATATATTGATACACCATGTAAAGTTCAATATTATGTAATATATAAGATTTTATAATTTTTTAAATCAAATCTCTCGAGTGCAAAGGGTTAATTTAATTCGCTTTATGGAAAATATAATATTAATAGCGAACGTGTTAATAAAAGTGTAAACAACAAGTTCAATGAACCGCAAGTGATTCGTTTAAATTCAACGTAGTTTAAGATATCGAGGCATCGGTAGAAAAATCCAATCGAAGAACTGAGAAAACAATTATACCGCGAAGGGTTAATAGCCGAAGAAATCGTCGACAAGGAATTTTCCGAGCTTTCTCTTTCCTCATTCAATTGCTATTCTCGATTTCCAACGCTCGACCTTATTGCAGGACCGTTTAATTCCACTGCACCGTTGGAACAATTGTTACGATATTAACCCTTTGACTTATAACCTCGGAAGCCGGGCTCGGCGTTACACGTGGAGGTTTCAAATTGAATTTAATAGATATGAGAATGTAACTCGGCTCGCATCGATCGGTGGCAAATAGTATTTTGTAGTTACGAACGTCCCAACGTTTGCGCTGTGCGTATCCACGGTGAACAAGGAATTTACGATGCTGGGGAATTATTAGAAATAAAAGTATTGTAGTTCTTACTGGGAGAAGGAAACGCTGAGGTTCGTAAGAAAGATTTCACAATGTATTAAGCAAATAAAATCATTTTGTTCTCGGTTGAAATAAAGTACCTCTTGCTTATTAATTATACTTCAGTTCCATAATGAACCTAAACTGAGAGACAGATGGAATTTAATTTTCTAGCTAAATACAATTAAGTATTTTCTATGAGCATGATTGTGAAAGAGATAATTAGACAAGAGACTAATTTATTTATAGGAATTTTTGGTAGACAGTTTGGTACATTTAAAATCTTCAAGTAATTACATTAAAATAAGTTAAAATACATTAAAAGAGGCCTTGATCTTTTTATATAAAGGAAGGAAAGGAAATGAGGATTTTTAGTCCATACGTAAATTAAAAAACAAAGCTATTTTATATAAATGTTTCACATATTGATGCATTATACGAAACTTAATATTATATACAACACTTTGTAATTTTGTTATATCGAATCAAATCGTGACTGATAGTCACCTCCCGAGTGCAAAGGATTAAATATTTGTAGTGAGAAACTTCCGAGTGCAAAGGGTTAATAGGAACCTCAATCGGTTCGCAACGAAACGCGAGCACCGCTGCTCAGCTAAACGACAATTCCTTAATCGTGACCGCGAAACGACACCGAAAACGTTGAATAATTGGTCGCCGTGTATCCGAGGAGTCGCACCTGCGGCTGACACGTGGATTTCGAAAACACGTAGCGACAATGTCAAGCGCAGGTGGATGTTTCGCGCGTCTGAATCGCTCGAGGTCGGTCGCGCGCTTCTTGGGGACTGGTTATCTAATTGATCGGGTTATCTATTGTTATCTAAGTGACTCAGCGGATTAAATTTCCAATAATTCAGAAATAGATAGGACGCTTCGGGAACCCGTGCCTCGGAGTCTGATTTATCGCGCAGTATTCTACTTTCAATGATTTTTATTTAGATCATGAATTTCTGAATTTTGTTTGTAATTGTTAGGGAAATTCCGTTAGGTTAACTATCTCTCCGATAGAAATTCTCAAGGTATTCACTGTGTTAACAAGATAACGGATATTTGTCTGAGAATCGAAGAAATTGATTCAGTACACTGAATTACAAATCGATTGAAGTCTCGATAGATGCACTCTCGAAGTTGCTACGGAGAAATTTCGGAAAGTCTGTTAGGTTCAGTGTTAAATGGTACGATTTCATTGTAACGTTCACATTCTGAATGCAGCGTATCCGGTGACGGTGATACGGCTGGAGAACAAAACGATCTACACGAACATGATCACGATGACTGAACGTGCCCCTCGGGTGATCGAGGAGAAGAACCCGGCGCCTGGTGTCTGTCTGCCTATCATAGTAACCTTTTGCAAGTACCACAAGGTAAACTCCTCCCCCGCTTTCTATCGTAGTTCGGCTCCTTCGGAGCGATTCCCAATAAACTTGCGAGGAATTCGTTCACGAGATTCCCGAGATTCGTCGAATCGGGTTAAAACAGTTCCCGCGTCGCGGTTGTCGATGCTCTAAGAGTCGGACCGTCGCATACCAGACGGAGAACGTATATCGGTGAGCAATCCGTGGATTTAATATAATAAAACTGTACCTCGAAACTTTTGTCATCCTCGATCGCTTCTCGCGGTACTCGCGTTATCCGGTGTAATGTCACTCGATGGTGCTGTCTCGAAATAGATTAGTAATCTCCATTTAATCGATAATTTTAGAGTTTCGAATTTTTAATCATTGGTTCCGGAAAATTATTAACATGTTCTGTGCTACGGAAATTCTTGTTGTATTTTCTTTATGAACTGTATTGATTTTTTAACACGTTAAGCGCCAAAATCTTGATCGTTTTTCTATGGAGTTATTCTTTTGTAGTAAAAGGAACAGTTAATTATTTGGCGTTACAATCCTTGCATTAGACTATTATCAACTTAGTTTCGTTATTAACCATTTTCATTCGATATTAGTTATCTTGAATGTTACGATTGTTATCAAGTAATTTGGACATGTCAGTCATTGATGACATGGTCCTTAACGTGTTAAGTAAAATATTAATTTAAATATTAATTTTTATATATTTTGATATAGTTTCTTTGCTTTCGATGCTTTGTAACGTATACCGGTATTCTTGAGCATGTGTCTCTTGAAAATATTTTCTTACAATAATTGGTGTGTACCATATATGGCACACGTGACATTCAATGTTTTAAATAATTGTCGGTTGATAAAGAGCTAATGGTGAATGTGCGATCGTTGATTGGAGATAAGAGTAGGTAATCGTTTTTATTGAGAGGTTTCAGTTATTAGAATTTAAAGAATTTATAGATTTTGAAGAAGACTGCTTTTATTGGTGACCTAACATTCTAATGCGTTTGTATATACAAGTTTCGAGGAAGTCACAGAGATACTTCTCGTAAGAAACACGAGGGGAAAGTTATGAAGTACAGCGACAAGGATGAGGATGCCGGGAAAGGCTAATTGAAATTACCTTTAACATTAAGTAATCATAACTTCGGAAGAAACGTACAAAGAAGATCGTTATCTATGTAGAGATCGCTATTAGCCGGTGAATAGTTTAATAATATTTGAGAAGATCAAATACCGAAGTTAACGGTGAAATCGTTATGGAAATGTTCCAGCAGAGATTTCATTTATTTAATAATCGTATTAAAAGTTCAACCCTGTGGACTCTTTATCTCGACGTTAATATTATTGTCTTCTCAATCAATTATCCCTAGAAATTTTGTATTAAATATCAAATATTAAAATAAACAACTTTCATTCATAATTTAATAAAAAGCAAGGGTTAGCATGTTCACCGGCATGGTGACATTGTCCAGTCCTTTCAAACTAGTTGAAAACAATTGGAATAAAAATATTGATATCAAATGAATATGTTTAATAACACGAATACCTATATAAAATTATATCGTCAGAATTATACCAAATGGTTAAGAAAAATTCTTTCTACTCACCTGTGCTACAAAATAATAATTAATATAAAACATATAAGATTCTCATAAGAATTAGCTCGTGAAAAATATCAAAACTCTGCGAATTTTATGATCTTCCATGCTCCTCGTTTCGAAAGCAAAATATTCAAAATTATATTTCAATTGATTATACAGGGTGGAAATTATAAAGCGTTACAGTCGAATATCTCCGAAAATATTGATTATACGCAAAAATGTTTCAGACGAAAGTTATTCAATACCGAGGGCGGCATCATGTGGTGAAATTTTATTTTTCCTGGTGGACACCCCAAGCTGAGATGAAGGTCAAATTTCTTTTTTTAAATAGAATAATACATATTTTTTATCCGCCATCAAATAGTGCGTTTTAAGACGAATTCAACGACCTATTACTCAAGGTCATTCAAGGTCAAACATGCAGGGAAATGGAGAAAAGGTGTGATTCTCTTATTTCCTATCCATCCATTTAAAAAAAGAAAGTTGACCTTCACCTCACCTTGGAAAAATAAAAGTTCCACTACATGATGTCCCCCTCGGTATTGAACAACTTTCGTCTGAAACATTTTTGCGTATAATCAATATTTTCGGAGATATTCGACTGTAACGCTTTGTAATTTCCACCCTGTGTAAATAAAGTATATTGATGTTTATTTGGATCGTTTCACTTCCATATTTAACCGTTTGAGTGCTGAGAAGCGCTTTTCTTGTGTTGTGCCAAAATTGCGGAGTTTATTTAAGAAACTGTTTATCAGTATCAATTATAATTTTTTTACTATATTCTTCAAGAACTAAATCAAAGTAAATTTATTCAAATAAATGTTACTTTTTGATACTTTTTTGTAACAACACAGTATTTGTGATCTCATTAGATAACTACTCTTATTAATGTTTTTTACACACCCAATCACTTCCGCATTTTTGGTAAATATCCACAAAAGTTGTTCAGCATCCAAACGGTTAATTACGAAACAACAACCGGTGACACGAGATAGCTGCATGGAATTGCCGGTCAACAGTGCGTTAATTGAAGACCGGTCCCATTCACGTGTGTCGTCTGTTGTCAATCGCTTCAGATACCGTATAATTTCACCGTTTTCCCGAACTACCTGGGCGATTGCGGGCAACGTGACGCTCAACGCGAGCTCGAGCATTACGATTCCGTGATAGACGTCAGATGCTACGAATTGGCGGCCCTCTTCCTCTGTAGCGTTTTCGTGCCGAAATGCGGATCCCAGGGCCAGCTCGTGCGACCCTGTCGCAGCCTCTGTTTCCGTAAGTAATCATCGTGCAACGGTAATCGATCCACAGGACCTTTGATCAACCGTCCCGCGCATAGAGCGAATCATAATTGAGCAAACATGATTTATTTGTGAACCGTTTATACCGTGCAAAGGTGTTTGATGCCAACAGCTGAAACCACAGATGAATATTCAGTCGAACAAAATGAAATTTACGATGAAAATTCAGTTGATCTGCTTAACACTAATCGTACCGGATTTAACCAGTTAACTGTATAGTGATAAAGTATTATACGTTTTCTTCCTTTATTAAAACAATTCGGTGTTCTGAAAATTAGCCGGTACGCGATGTGTTGACACTAGAACTACCGAACGAATCAAAATGACCCGTTCCAGATTTCTTCTTTTCGCGATTATTAAAAAACTAGCAGATTCTCTGGGGAGTTATTAAAGAAATTGATTTGACAATATGCAAATTTGACAATATCAAATTTAAAAAGAAGACACTCAATCATAAATAAAAGATTGTAATAAACGTAACCTTCCGTCTCCAAGGAATATTAATCAATCTTTTATTTATGAATGTAGCTACCTGGAATTTCAAAGACAATGAAACTTTCCTCTGAATTTACCCAGAAACCAAGAGACGCTGCGGCTTTTTCTTGGACGTGTTCGGACTGAGTCTCCCTGAGTATCTGGAGTGCGAGCTGTTCCCTGAGAACTCGAATCCCGACGAGTGCGTGGGTCACCAGGAAGTTCTGGATGCTGCCCGGAGAGCGGAGAAGCCCGGTAAGTGGAACGACGGTCTCGATCTTGTCTTCTTCGATCGGTGGAACTGGAATTCTACTCGCATCGTTTGGTTTCCCTGACGCACGCTGATTCCTTCGCCGACACGTTATCCTGTGATGCTATTCACATTTCTCTGGTACTAGAAATTTGAAGGGTTCTATTGATTGCAATTGGAAACTTGTAAGGTTTATTTAATGCAGCTGCAGAATTTGAAATATTTAAGTCATTAAAGTTTGTAACGGCAAAGTTTGGATAGTTCTGTTTATTGCGAGTGCAAGATTTGAAGGGTTCTATTGATTGCAATTGGAAACTTGTAAGGTTTATTTAATGCAGCTGCAGAACTTGAAATATTTAAGTCATTAGAAGTTTGTAACGGCAAAGTTTGGATAGTTCTGTTTATTGCGAGTGCAAGATTTGAAGGGTTCACAATTCTCTAGTACTACTGTTTTGTCTTTCAAATAAAGAAAATTGAAAATCGATACTCGAGAATAACCTAATAACCAGTATCGACCTCCTAATTTGTGTATCTTTGAAATATTATTACCGTCACTTTTAAATTAATCAACTTTATCAAAAAAGTCAGAAATTATAGTGTAACATCCACTCTAATTATCGTTAAATTCAACGAACTGAGAATATTCACACTAAAACTACCGAACAGTGATTTATTTCTAACTTCTGATAGAAGTTAGAACAATAGGTTTCTTGAGATTCGAAAGGTCTCCCAGTTTTGTTTCTTCGCGATCTAATTTAAAATCTTCCGCGAGAACACCTAATTTAAATAAGCAGAATAAAAATTCTCAGGTGACTCGATTTTACGTGAACAGTATTTTTAACGTTAACGATTCTATTGAAATCGAGATAGTGTTGTTGAGATATTGTTCTTCCAAATTTTATAACGAATCTGGTTGTTAATTTTGAAAGCGGCTTAACTCTATTCTTGGTAAGAAAACTATTATTCACTTAATAATTGCCATTACTTTAATAGAAACTATAAATTCAACTCCTTTAGGTACACTTAAGCAGTATGACTCATTGGTATCCTGTACGTACATTTTTAATTGCATCGAAACACAAACCCTTAAATATCTCAATTCAAGTATAAACGAACATAGGCCACTTTCAAAATAAACTGCTCATACAATCATTTAAAAGAAGTAATAAAATCGGCGATCTGAGAATAAAACTAGCTCCCAAGTATTCACCTCGAAACATTTAATTCCTCGGTAAAACCGTGAAAATGTCTTCTTCCATTAAACGCTTAATTCACTCTAATCACTGCAATATATAGAGCTGCTAGTTTATTTCTATAGAAATTCGAGTCTGATTCTAAAAATGCTGTAAAAGGAAGAACATTTTCAGAGACGCTCGTATTCCTAAAAACTTTTCGACCATCCCGCGAAGGAAGCAGGAGCTTCGAGGAAACGATTGACCGACGTAGAAAGAACGCGACGGAAACGAAGAGCGTGTCATTCGAACGAATCGACCGAGCGCCGCGAATCAGTCATTACGATACGAGGCGATCGGTTCGAGACGAACGCGGCTCTTTGTCCGCCGGTCACGGGCGCTTCGTCATTCTCGTTCAAGGACTCGGCTGCCATTTATCCGGCTCCTTCAGCGGGGATAAGCCTACTGGATAAAGTCCGGGCATTTGATAAAGAGCTGGATAATCGTGGGATTAAAATAATCTCACCGGGACAGCCGGACGACGCGCGATGGAATACTTGCGCCCGAAAGCTGGCGAAACGTCGATTACGACGATTTCGTCTGACATTTTTGCTCCCCGGAATAGCTGAGTGTACGAAAACCGATGTACCAAGGTTTCTTTCGTTCGCAAAACGCTGCGGTTCGCTAAAAGGGAACATAACGTAACGACTTTCTCTCAGTTTTCCAAGTTATCTTGCGCTTATTAACCCTGCGGCTCTAGCGAGAAAGCATGCGCGGAAAATACGAACGAGCTGCATGCGTTCGGATGACTCCAATGATTAATCGCCGCGTTCGATGCACTTTCTCTTGCCGACGATGAATTCGATCAATCGAGAACCCCGTGCTGAACACTTTGTTACTCTTATGGTTGTCGGAACTGTCTTCGGTTTAAACGAACATTCGCTCCATTTAATTTACAACTAGAATCATTATTGTGGTATTAGTGGCATTTGAATATGTTTTATTTAAAAAATAACATAGATTGAATAAAATACAAATAAATAGAAACGATATAGCTCGCAGTGTACGGGTCTTTTCTCTTCTCAGGTCAACGCGACTCTCTACAAAATCTCTCGCCATCCGCATTTAACCCTTTGCACTCGAGAGGTGACTCAGTCACCACTTGATTTGATGCAGTGAAACTATAAAATTTGATATTTAATATTGAACTATGTATAATTCATCGGTGTGTGAAATATTGGGAAAAAGAGCTTTGTTTCTCAATTCACTCGTGATTTCTCTTTGAGTTCCTTTGACACTAGAACTACGTACCAATCAAAATGACTGGTTTCGATTCTTTTGTTTAGCAATTATTGATATCTTCGAAGCATTGAATATTCGAAATGAGTTTGAAAATAAATAGCTGCATTTGAGTACTATGAGTGTCTGAAGAAACTGAAAATAATCTATTGTTACAATTTTTGTGGCAGTTGCATATTGATCGTATTAAATGCTCGGTAGTTCTAGTGTTAAAGGACATCGTCTTTCTCTAGTTAGAAAATGTTAAATATAGCGAAATACTTCCTAGTGCAAATGGTTGATCGTTCACTCCACTACACTATTTATAATATTAAATATTTTCATGAGCAAAGTGCAATGATCTTATAGTTTCTTCAACTTGACTCATTCTTAATGAAGATTGCTCGAGTTGTTAGTTAATCAGTTTATGAAGTTCTAAGGATTAACGATTTCTATATACATTCATTTCAGAATTAAAGTAAAATTTATGAAATTGAATGGTTGAGTAAAGAATGTAAGACAGTGGAAGACATTTTATAAATTCATTAGATCTTCGGGAGTCGAAGATCGTCGAAGACGTAGGAGTGCGGAACAATCGGTTGGATGACTCTCCGTACGAGGGAAATAAATCTTCGTGGAATTCTAAAGGGGTGGAGTGGAAAAACGAAGGACCAAGGACTAGGGCTGCCGGAACAATGGGAACCGGAAATATTTATACGACTTCGACGATGATCTTTTGTTTAACCGCACTGCCAACGCCTTCGTCAGTTATACCGATTCACCGGAGCGAACCAGACCAATTGCCGACTAACCTCCTCCAAACCCGATATCCATTGTTTGCCTTCCCATCGGCGTTCACGACTCTTTTGTTCCGTTCGTTTGTTCCTCCCTCTTCGCGGAACGGTTTTTCCCCCTCATTGTTGACCGGCCTCCGCGATTCGGTTCTAACGCGGAATCAAGCCGTGTCGATTTCCCGATCGTTCCGAATCTAATGGCTGCGTTAAGGCACCCAGTTGCTGCACGAGCTTCTTCGCGATGATCGCCTGATTTATATGAATAATTTTCGAGAGAACCGAAGAATTCTTTCGTCGTCGCAAGTGAAGGACTTTGAAGGGTTTGTTCATTGCAAGTGGAAATCTTGGAACGATCTGTTTATTGCGAGTGCGAGATTTGAAGGGTTCTATTGACTGCAGTTGGAGACTTGGAAGGTTTATTCATTGCAGGTGCAGAACTTGAAATATTTAAGTCATTAGAAATTTTTAATGGCAAAATTTGGATGGGTTTGTTTATTACGAGTGCAAGATTTGAAGGGTTCTATTGGTTACAATTGGAGACTTGGAAGGTTTATTTATTGCAGGTGCAGAACTTGAAACATTTAAATCATTAGAAATTTTTAATGGCAAAATTTGGATCGTTTTGTTTATTGCGAGTGCGAGATTTGAAGGATTCTATTGGTTACAATTGGAGACTTGGAAGGTTTATTCAGTGCAGGTGCATAACTTGAAACATTTAAATCATTAGAAATTTTTAATGGCAAAATTTGGATCGTTCTGTTTATTGCGAGTGCGAGATTTGAAGGATTCTATTGGTTACAATTGGAGACTTGGAAGGTTTATTCAGTGCAGGTGCATAACTTGAAACATTTAAATCATTAGAAATTTTTAATGGCAAAATTTGGATCGTTCTGTTTATTGCGAGTGCGAGATTTGAAGGATTCTATTGGTTACAATTGGAGACTTGGAAGGTTTATTCAGTGCAGGTGCATAACTTGAAATATTTAAGTCATTAGAAATTTTTAATGGCAAAATTTGAATGTTTCTGTTTATTGCGAGTGCAAGATTTGAAGGGTTCTATTGATTGCAATTGGAGACTTGGAAGGTTTATTTATTGCAGGTGCAGAACTTGAAACATTTAAGTCATTAGAAATTTGTAATGGCAAAATTTGCATGGTCCTGTTCATTAGAATTACAAAATTTAGAAAGATCTCTTCATTGCAAAATAAGAAGCTAAAAACATGGGCAATAACGAAATAGTCTTCCAATTCTCCCTGTGTACAGCAAGTAACATTGATTTCCATTAAATTGTTCTAATTGCTATTATACGACGAGGGGTTAATTGTCCCGGTCCTGTTTATTGCTTCGTTCTCCCGGCTCCCCGGGACTCTCCGAGAGTGCTCGATTCGGTCATCGGAACCGTTGCGATATTATTCGCGATTGATCGGACCGATGACCGTAATTCGATACGTTTGTCCGTGTCGTTCGCTATCGATAGACTGGCTCGACCAAAAGAAAATTTTATACGGAATTAATTATTAAAACAGATTTCTAATGCAATTAATTACGAATCATTATTTGCACGAAACCAATAATGTTATAAAGCGATAATATCGCCCGGATAACAGATCGTGCGATTGCATTATCCAAACGTTTAATGGTTTCCTTTGGTTCCACTCGACAGATAAATCAGTAATTATGATTTCGCTGCTGGAATCAATCAACAGAAAACAATGTCCTTTTAATAACATTCACTTCAATAAAAAGTATTCCACTCTAAAGTCAGAGTTCAAATTTCATTGTCCTAATCGAATTAATTCGCTGAAACCCCTAATTCTCTTTGATTTCGTTCGTACAGTAGTATAGGTCCGGTTTGGTCAGACACACTGGTAAATTTATTACACCGAATACCAGGCGATTTATGCTTAACTCACACTGTTTAGTCAATCAAATACGCGATTCAAATATAATTCCAACCCTGAACTCTAATCTATAAGTTGAATACACTTCGAATGTGTCCTGATTACGCGTTCACTATTTTCGAAAGAAACTAACTTCTTCCAATCAACTTTTTCGTTTCACTATTCAACGTGTTAAACGATTAGCAGTCGAATCACGGGCGCAATTAACCGCGGAAAGTGTCGGCATCGATCCCGGCCAGTGCGGGCGACGCAATCGAGGATCGATCGGTGGCTAATAAACCGATTCATTTACGCTCGCGGTTAATTAAGAGTAAATTGCGCGCTGATTACGTGCTCGCTGCGATCGATACTACCTGGCTTCGACGAAAACGCCGCGTTGCCCCCTCGTTTCCGCGTGTTCGGCCTCGCTCCTCGCGTTCCGCCGACGATATTTTAAAAGCTGCTCCGCTTCTGAAACTCCCGCGCCGCCCAAGCCGAATTTACCGGCGCAGCGGCGGCCGAAAACGACACGGCCGACACGTTCCTCGGAGTTAATGGCCACTTCGACTCACGAATTTAGTACCACGCCGAGTGTTACCTTAACTCTTTCACTAAGTCGCCGTTTTCTGGTTTACATTCGAGCCGCTTTCTTCGGTTTAACGCTGCTCCCGGAGACGCATTACAAGCGCGTTTCCCTTTTAACAGTCAGAACTAGCTTCGAGGTTGGCATTTGGTAGTTATGAATTCACGAAGCTAGGGGAAAACGGAGACGTATTTGAACTAGTCAGTTTTTAATATGGAATTCAACTATGCGATCGAATAATGGAAGTGTTTGTCGTTTGACTGGGGTGTTACTTTTAGTTGCTCTCATTAGAAATTTGAAAGCCTCCGAAGTTAAATGCGAGAATATTTCATCCAATATTTTGTGAATTCAGTAAACTAGGAGGAATACGACGTGACAATTGCTCATGTTTACATATAGAATTCAATTATATGACTAAATACCAAAAAACTATGTTCTTTTAAATATACTATATTTTATTACAATCTTACTTGAACGAAAATTGTCTAAAGAAAATGAAAAACGAGAAACATATTTTTTCCAATATTTTGTGAATTCAGGAAACTAGAAGGAACAATACGCCCTGACAATTGCTCGTGTTTAAATATAGAATTCAATTATATGATTAAATACCAAACAATTTTGTTCCTTTAACTATACTATATTTTATTGCAATCTTACTTGAACGAAGATTGTCTAAAGAAAATGAAAAACGAGAAACATATTTCATCCAATATTTTGTGAATTGAAATACCAAAAAACTTCGTTCCATTAATGCCACTATTCTCAATTAAAATATTGCTCGAGCGAGAATTGACTAAGTAAAATAATTTTCCGTTGTTGCGCCGTTGTTGCAAAGGAACACCGATGTTATTAAAATTTCTCGAGTAGAAGAGTGCTGCCCATGAGGTCCGTACGAAATTTCAATGAAGAGAATGCCTCGGAATTATGTAAACGACCGGCATCGAGCGTGTGACGCCGGTACGCGAACGCGTATTGGTGTGCGCATCAGCTTACATTACGATTCCGCGTACCTGCGTGATACATCGCACGTGCCGCCGCTGATGGGACCTTAATTGCAAAATCTATATTAAATGATCAGGCGACGGGCAATTTTCCGCGCCGGGACGCTTTATGGAGCTCACCATCGACCGGCTGCACGTCTCGCACCGACGTCGTTAGACGTTTCCACACGTTCAGGCATTTATCAAACACGTGTGAACACGGGAACGATAACTTCGCGGCCGGAGAAGTTGATTCAGCGCGCGTGCAGTGACTTACTTCCAGTTCTTCGAACATTCTTTCATAAATTCTTGGGAATTCTCGAAATTTCTCTGTTAAGAAGGTTTACTGTCATGTAGGTTTAACGATGTTAGTAATATTATACTTTTTAGTCGATTTAATATGAGTGAATTATAGTAGTAAATGATAAATTTACGAATTAAGTGTCTGATATTAGTAAATTATCAATTTAACAATTAAATTTTTGATATTAGTAAACTATAAATTTACCAATTAAATGATCAATTTATCAATTAAATTTCTGATATTAGTAAACTATAGATTTAGCAATTAAATTTGTGATGTCAGTAAGTTATAGATTTACCAATTAAATTTCTGATATTAGTAAATTATAGATTTACCAATTGAGTTTCTGATATTAGTAAATTATAGATTTACCAATTAAATTTCTGATATTAGTAAATTATAGATTTACCAATTGAATTTCTGATATTAGTGAATTATAGATTTACCAATTAAATTTCTGATATTATTAAATTATAAATGTACCAATTAAATTTCTGATATTAGTAAATTATCAATTTACCAATTAAATTTCTGATATTAGCAAATTTGATACTTATATTGCATATCTAGCAATACTTTAACATTACTTTCATATTTATTTGTTATTTAACATGTGTATATACTTCACCAAGGTTCTCAACGAGTCTCGACGATATTTAATTCATTATCAGCGTATTCCCTGGTGCCGTTCTCCATAAAAAATTCCCTATTTAATTTTGGATATTTATCCCGCAATTATTTCGCACGTTCAAAGGGACACATGCGTGCCGCAGGCGGTCATAAAACGCGTTTGAGCTGCGCTAAATACTAAATGATCATAAACAATGCGGTTTAAATTCTCTTTTCGCCAGCGTGCGTTAACGAACCGATATTTATACGAATCTGTGACAAAATGCATATCTAAAATAAAAATGATTTATTTTAATCGTTGATTTTCTACGAAAAGCAACCACGAGACATAGATTTCGATTTAAATAACATTAACCAATACAAAAATCCAATGAAATATTTAATTTAATATAAATTTTCAAGAAAAACCTTATTCTCTCCTTTCCGACTTACTTTTTCTCATAGAATCGTTTTATATTCGATTGTATCGTTAGTTATGATTCACCCTGTATAAATCTTGTAGATAGTTCGAGAAAACTGCGAACGAACGGAAATTCGCGCGAAACGGATAGGAGTTTGAGCGTTAGGTGCGTCTGATACCTGTTTTCTTTACGCTGCGCAGTATGCACCAGCGGTTTCCAATGCGACAGCAACAGATGCATTCCGGTCGACTGGCGATGCGACGGTCATTTGGACTGTGCCGATCACAGCGACGAGATGGGCTGCGGGGACTGCAGCAACTCGTCGACGAGCACGGTGCTGAACACGAAAATCGTGAAGAAACCTATCCTCGCGAAGAGCAACGTCTCGAAGTCGCCTTGGTACTGCGGCGAGAGACGGTGCATGTCGTCCAGCCATTACTGCGATGGCGTGATGGATTGTCCGTGGGGCCAGGACGAACGTTTCTGCTGTAAGCGGAGCTTTGGACATATCCTATTCATTCACCAAATGAACTTCGCGAAGTGAAAAAGAAAGAGGAATAGAAATAATTAGGAAGAGTAAAAAGAAGAATAGAAGTAATTAGGAGAAGTATAAGATAAATAGAAGTAATTAGGAAAAGTAGAAAAAGGAATAGGAATAATTAGGGACAGTAGAAAAAGAAATAGAAATAATTGGGAAGAGTAGAAAGAGGAATAAAAATAATTAGGAAAAGTATAAAATAAATAGAAATAATTAAAGAAAGGTAGAAAAATAAATAGAAATAATTAGGAAAGGTAGGAAAATAAATAGAAATAATTAGGAAAAATAGAAAAGGGAATAAAAATATTTAGGAGAAGTATAAAATAAATAGAAATGATTAAAGAAAGGTAGAAAAATAAATAGAAATAATTTGAAAGAGTAGAAAAATAAATAGAAATAATTGAGAAGAGTAGAAAGAAGAATAGAAATAATTAGGAAAAGTAGAAAAATAAATAGAAATAATTAAAGAAAAAGGAAAAATATAAAGTGCGTTGAAATGATATGGGTACCTATATAAAAGAGCAATTAACGTTTTGCTACTACTATCTGAAAATATTTAATAAAAATCTGGTTACTGACTTTGACGTATGAACCGTTCTTACATTTTTCTCTTCACGTTCCAGTGAGGCTTAGCCAAAAGAATGGGGACGTAGGTGAGGGACGTCTGGAAGTTTTCCACGCGGAGGTCGGAAAGTTCATGCCGGCTTGCATCTCGCACTGGGAGCCGAACTCCGCCAAAACGATTTGCTCTATGCTGGGATACACGTAAGGATTTCTTCCTCGCATTTGCAACGATTCATCTTCCTTCTGAACATCACTTCCCTAAAATAAATCTTCAGGGACGTCGTCTCTCGTTTTCTTTATTCAAAGCGGGACGATGCATAATTCTGCATACATTTCCTCTTGAGCACGCCAAATCGATTAGTCGACACTAAAAATTCCAAAATGAAAACTTCCTTAATTTCAAGATCAAACTGCTGACAGAAAAATGTTTAAAACTAAATTCTCCAATAATGAACATCTTATACAAGGTGTCGGAACGAATATTTCCTAGTTAAAAAGTTAAACAGCTGAACTGGTATCATAAAACGAAAGCTTTCCGGCCACTGAACCATGAAGCAAAGTTCGAGCTGTCAGAGGCAGACAACCTGCTCGCGATATCAAATATCTGTTCTCCATTCTTCGAAGATCAAGTGTCCAACGCAGGACTTTCTGAAAGTGTATCTCCGAAACTGGTGTCGCGAGCAAGCCTTTCCTCTGTTTGTTCCAGAGTGACGAACTCGTCGACGTTGAAGACGCACGACATCAACATCACGCAGAGGGACAGCAACACGCCCCAGTCGAATCTGTTGAAGGAATTTCAGGAATGCATCACTGATCAGGCAGCTTATCCTACAGTCGAGCTCACGTGCTCGGAATACGGTAACATATTGTAGCATCTAGAATATTTATTGTAGGATGAATGGTTTGTTGTGCGTGCGTAAGGGCGACCATTTCTTAAAAGACATCTACAAAACAATGGAAAGTTTAGAACATTAAAATCGATTTATTTGTTTCTTGCAAAATATATGAAAACAAAGCTACTTACCACTTGTGTCTTCAATAATGGCATTGGTGAATTTTAACTTAAAATGAATTTTATATATTAATAGATTGTTATCAAAAATAGGAAATAATATTTTTGAATTCTTATAAGTATGAATTATTATTACAAATATGATTAGTTCATAAGAAATTCACCAGAATGAATGGCCACACAGGCAGAGAATTTAGTTCAATAATGACTCGATTAATAATTAAATAAGATGAAAATATAGATAAAATAATGAATCGAATGATTAAACGCATACTCGTTAATGACACAGCTTGTGGACGAAGGAAACCAGTTTATGGGAACTCAAAAGTGCAGACGAGGATCGTAGGCGGCGTCGAATCGGCGCCAGGTGATTGGCCATTTCTGGCTGCCTTATTAGGCGGACCTGAACAGATCTTCTACTGTGCTGGAGTCTTGATAGCCGATCAATGGGTTTTGACAGCGTCTCACTGCGTCGGGAAGTGAGTCCAACTTATTTTTATTATCCTTCGAACTCGTCCACTGAATAGATCGACTATGTATTTCGAAAATAGAAAGCAATTTTACGTATATATCCACCGGACTGTTCGAGCTTCTTGTTCCCAGCCACTCCGACGTAACTGGCTGGATGATTCAGTTGGGAATAACTAGGAGACACTCTCATACCTATTTTGGACAGAAGTTGAAGGTGAAGAGAGTGGTGCCTCACCCAAATTACAATATGGGCATCGCTAACGACAACGATGTGGCTCTATTTCAGGTAAACAATTTTTCTGTTCAACCTTTTGGAATCGAGAATCACTCTTGTTTGAGGAAGTACTACAGTATTATAAATAGCGAATAAAGTGAATAGACAGTGAAGTAAAGAGAATTAACCCTTTGCGGACGAGGATTCTCTAAAGTGTACAAAACCTTTTGTAGATTCTACCAAATCGCACATCGAATGCCTAAATAATATAGAATAAGGAAATTATGTACTGGATTGTTACTGTTTGAGTATTTGAATCATTTGTTTGCAACTTAATATTACAAACATGACAGTTTGATCTCGACAAAGTGTCGACATTCGTCTGCAAAGGGTTAAAGAGAAGTAATCTCTTACTAGCTGATTTAATTAATTCTGATTGATTATGTTTTTTAAAAAATATTATTTCCTTGGTGTTTGTCAGTTGGAGAAACCAGTTCAGTTTCACGATGACTTGAGACCAGTCTGTTTGCCATCGGCCGACACTCATCTCGTACCTGGAACGCTCTGCACTGTTATTGGCTGGGGCAAGAAGAATGACACCGATGGTACGTACTGTGCTTGTAGTCTTGGGTTCAACAGGATTTGAGTGATAGTTGAACCTTATAGCGTCCGAATACGAGCCTGCAGTGAACGAGGTACAGGTTCCAGTCTTGAACAGAGAGATCTGCAATTCCTGGTTCGCCTCCAGGGAGTCCAACGTGACCGATGGAATGATTTGCGCTGGGTATCCGGACGGTGGTAAAGACGCGTGTCAGGTATATTTTTGGAATTTTGTCTAGAAATTTGGCACTGTTTCAGTCTTGAACATCTTGAGTTCGAAGCTTGTTTAACCCTGAAGTTGTCAATATTTGAAATTTAATTTTAATTTAATAAAACGTTTTCATATCTTGAAGTAACTAAATTTGAAGCCTTTTATCATCACAAGCATTCCAAAAGTGATATATTTTCACATTTTTAAACATACAAACCTACAAACTTCTAAACCTCCAAACCTTGAAACTTTCAAACCTTCAAACCTTTAAAGTTTTAAACCTTCAAATTTTCAAATTTTCAAACTTTGTAACCTTGAAACCTTGAAACCTTGAAACTTTCAAACCTTCAAACCTTTAAACCTTCAAATTTAAAAATGTTCAAACTTTGAAACCTTGAAAGTTTGAAACCTTGAAGCTTTGAAACCTTGAAACCTTGAAACTTTCAAACCTCCAAACTTTCAAACCTTCAAACTTTCAATCCTTCAAACTTTGAGCCCTCTAAACCTTCAAACCTCCAAACCTTCAAACCTTTAAACTTTCAAATTTAAGAATTTTCAAACTTTGAAACCTTGAGACTTTGAAACTTTGAAACCTTGAAACTTTGAAACTTTGAAACTTTGAAACTTTGAAACCTTGAAACCTTGAAACTTTGAAACCTTGAAACCTTGAAAGTTTGAAACTTTCAAACCTCCAAACCTCCAAATCTGCAAACTTTCAAACTTTCACAACTCAATCGTCAACTACTTGTAAAATCTGTTGTTTCTTTCTCCAGACTGTTTACATCTAATGACCCTAAAAGCTATCACCTTCAATTCTATGCACCTTTCTAATCAACAGGGCGACTCTGGAGGTCCGTTGCTCTGCCCAGACGAGAACGACAGAGACAGATGGATCGTAGGTGGCATCGTAAGCTGGGGAATAAGGTGCGCCCACCCTAAATTGCCAGGAGTCTACGCCTATGTCCCGAAATACGTGCCATGGATTCGCAACGAAATGGCAACGCACTCCGACACAATTATGGGCTAATTGGCCCATCGAAAACCAGGTTGACATCGACCGGAAAGATTTGTAAAATCATCCGATCACTTGCTAATGACTAACTGAACGTAAGACTCGCAGATGCGTTAACTTAAGACAATAACTTTAACGACAATAACGTATGATATATATGTGCTAATTAAGCCGTACCGATATTTACGAAACTAATGACAATACGAATTGATCGAGATTCCAGCGGACGTGAACAAGAGAATTTTTCAACTCTCGGTTCTTAGTTAAGATAGAGATTCTGGGTCAGGTTTCTTCCTATCCGAGGATGTGTACCTTTTTACTATTCTTACTGAGACTACTGCAATCTTGTTGCAACGACAATAATACGACAATATCGAGAACAGTGTGCTCCAAAGATTCTTATACTATAGTCCGCAAGAAAGAATACTGATCTCCAGAATATACAGAAGCCTAGCTGCAAACAAGAATATCAAAGATTATGAAACATAATCAGAGAAATCAATTGTTCGGTCCTACGATCGCTAAAATAGCGATTGATCGATGTGATCGTAAGATCGACGCAAGACGGTCGACATAGAATTTAATAAAATCAAGATTCACCAGATTCAAGTACAATAACTACTGCAACAAGTATATAGATTCTTATGTTCAACTACCAGGCACCCATTTTGTAATGATTAATCAAATAGAATAAATCTGTGTCGATCGACTTACAAGAATCTTACGATAAGATCGAAGATTTTATTGATAGCAGAAATACAATAAAGTCGATGGGAATTGTAAGTTTTTAACCAGTCATTGAAAACTTCTAAAGGAGGCTCGAATGATTCGGATCTGCATAATCCCTGGTCCGATTAGTAAGAAACTTAATTAAGCGCTAATAAGCAGAGATGAATTAAGAGAGGACGCATTAAAATACTGTTAAACGGAAGTCGGGGCCCGCGGGTCGGACGAAAACCCGTCGAACAGTTCGCCCTCGCCGCCATTTTGTAGAAAGTCCGTTCACGCGAACGGGGGAAGCAGAAAACGATAGAAAACGGGACAAAAAAAAAATGAAAAAGAAATTGTCGTACCCACTGTTGGTAGCGAGACTTCCGAGGAAGCGGAGAACGGGAATTACTGCTGCGTACGTGGGTTTCCGCGAACAAAACGAAAATTCCGCATTTGATGCGACAAAAAACAATTTTTGTATCGCCGTCGGTTTTTTGGGGGAGTCGCGTACATGTGCCACCAAGTGGTCGAACAATCACGGTTCAAACGTTGTGCGTTCGATACTCATCGGCGTCGATGAGTTTTTCATTGTTTAAACGAACTCGTTAGCGGTTGGACAGAGGTCGAATGTATTTTCGGAGACGCCGACGAACACTTTAACACTTTCTTTCGCAACTCCGTTCGAATTGTTTTATCGTTGACAATTTACCAGAAGCGACAGAGAATTCTATGTTCTTTTCGCGTGTACGTTTACTGGAGGGATGAAGAATTCATGATAGAAAAATAATATTTGACGTCGACTCGAAGGAATAAATATTTGCTAATCTCTGGAGTCTTTGTCACGAGTCTGATACGATGTTACAATAGAAGGGATTAAAGAATTAAAATTTACTGAGATACGTTACAGTTCCGACGATTCGTTTTTGCAGAGGAAAATGTGGAAGTGACAGATTTTGTTGATCGACTAGAGAACAGTGAATTCTGTACGTGATTCAACGAACGCACACCCGGTGTAGGTGAAATGTGCATGTAATGCATCAGATGTATTTGTGTACTAATCGTAGGAGTTTTGAATAAGGATAGGTACGTAAGGGTTTACAGTGTTAAGAGTAATCGAGGTGTAACTAAGAATACCTGTGTGTTTCTTAATGTAATTGTAATTCTATGTCTAGAATATTCGTGTGTCAATTGTATACTGACACGAGGCACGTGGTGTGCGTATTTGTAAGCAGGGATATATATACCTACATATACATACGTATATTAATATTCATTGCGACAATACTTAACCGTATATAGCTAATTACTGGGCTGAGCAAACAGTATTACATCTTTCAATTAAAGAGACATTAATAGTAATTGTTTCCAAGAGAAACTTCGAATTATTTCATTCTATCTTGATTGCAATGATTATTTCACTGAAAATTTAATATGTACGTTAGCAGTAATTCGACAATTGATATACAGATAGAGAATTTTAACTCCATTTTGATTTTGTGAAAATTGCTCGGCTCTTAGGAGAGTTCGAAAAATATACGTACTAGCATGGTAATCACACGTTCGTGTCTCGATCACTTTCGTCGGAAGCGAACGACGGAAGTGCACGGGACACGATCGTTAGCATTAATCGAGCACTACGCTGCTTGTAGTTTCTCATTAGCGCACCTGCAAACCCTAGCTTAGGATTAGGAACATGTTGACTGAATTCTAGGGACAATACTCTGCACCAGCACTTTTTTGATCTGCACAGAAATGGTAATAGTTTTTAATGGGACGAGTATACTTTGTACGATGTATATTGTTTACGGGAACTAGGAGCCTTACTAATTGACTTAGACTTTTTCTAAGGGGTAAGAATAGCGGTATTGTTGGTCCAGACAATAATCTCTATCGTTTCCTGTCGCAGACGTTCTTCTTAGATTTCCGTCTCGGAGGCCGTTCTCCAGGTGAAAAATCGTTTTTCAACCCGAAACGATCGAACTCGATAATTATTCTTCGTAAAAGATCCTTCGCAGACTCGAGAATATTTTTCGAAGCCTTAGCAGCTTACGAACAAGAGTTTTTCTTTCTCCTCAAACCGCTTCGCAGAAGCTCGAAGCTTGTTAACCGTGAAACAATTAATTTCCTTCGAAGTGGGAGTTCTCCATGAAAAATGCTAGACGACAAATGTCTTCCTTAGTATCCAGACAACAGATAGTCGTAATCGAGGCGTAATGTAACTAATAATAACCGACAATACTGTGTGAACAGACAATAAATAATTTTAGGAAATGTTCCAAGACGGACAATAAAGGTAGCCAATAAGGTCTTAGAGTTAATCGATTAGCCGGTAAGGACTAACGTTTGCATGTGATTGTTACATAGTTCTCGTGCAATGATCGCTATCGTCGTTCTAAGTAGGAGTCCATGATTTGTGCGTGATTCTCGCGGAAAAGCGACGCGGGGAACATCTTCAGCCAGGTTACGTTACGATGCTCTAGGTTCTCCTTATATAGATGAGAAGAACGAGAACAATGATGCAAGCTTTCGAATACAGTTCGATCGATGCGATATTTTCCGTAGGTTCGGTTAGGTCGAGGGAAGCTTAGTCGAACGATCGAGAGAAAAACGAAATAAGGAGAGAGGTGTAGCCACAGCAAATCGGACAATCAGGAAAGCTAGAACGTTTCCGAGCGAGATATTTTTCTAAAGCGTTGAAATAACTTCAGAACAAAGCTGCTGATTCTGATTTCCCTTGAAAAATCACTTCTTCGCGACTGTTCCCGAACGTTTCGATTTTCCACTCGAAGCAGACGATGATTCTTGGATAGAGTGTACAAAATATGTACAAGGTGTCCCACTAACTCTATAAAAATAAGATATATATCTCCATTATTTTTCACAGTATTCAGATCTTGAAGAATAGTTAAAGGAAGAATTATTTACATAATATCCCTTCTAAATAACACCTCTAACATTTTACGTAGCGGGACACCTTGTATATATGTAATCCTGTGGAACGTAATTATAACGATAAAATAATGTTGAAACGATTCGTACGTTTCGTAGAGGGTTTCGTTCGTGCTTTCGTTGTCGAGGGAGGTTTCATTTTCCACGCGATAGACTTTTCTATATTTTTTTACGACGATCGATTTTAGGTACGCGTAGGGGAGAACGTTCTCGAGGTACGAGCACGGGTCTTTCGTTGTTTAGCAGATTATTTTCGGGAGTGTTTTTCTAACGCGAGACCGAGTTTACGAGTCAATACTTGTAGTCAATTTAGGAGTAGGCATTATTTCGCGTCTAGGGCTCGAGGGCTGTAATGTTTGTACATGTAAGTACGCGGAACCCTCGGGTTACCCGCTGCCATTCACTTTTCCCTGATTGGATTCTCGGTTTCGTTTCTCCTTCCTTTTCTTCCGATTCGATTCGTCAAAGAGCCGCGATACTGGCACAAGTCGACGGGAACTTTTAATTAATTTTCACGAGATCCCTTTGTCTCCTATTTTCTACACTCTTTTCACTCTTTCAGTTGTTTGATTTCTTCAGTTTCTTTAATGTAATCATTGTTTTTAACCCTCTGCACTCGGAAATTTTTCACTGGGTATATTTTAACATTTTCTGACGAGATACAGACAATATTTTGTGAAAGTCGAAGTCACATCGAGGAACGAAGTTATTTTATTTCAACATTTCTCAAATTGATGCATTGTTCAAAGTATAATATTAAATATCAAATTTTATGGTTTCACTGTATGAAGTCAAGGGGTGAGTCCCCTCGAGTGCAGAGGGTTAATTTAATTTGTTTCATTTCATTCATTTCTAAAATTTTCTTTTATTATCTGTCTTATTGGAAGAGTAACTGTTCTGTTAATCCCCTTAAAAAATCTAATCAATTCGAAGGTTCAATTAATCCATCGGCTTTCTCGTTTGACTCGAGGGCGACGCGAAAAGCTGCGCACAAAATAAAGGTGTCCCCAAGGGAGTCGCTCCTCTTCGGAAGATACTTGGTAACCGCATACCTACTCCTGTGAAGTCAATGTTGATTAGCGAGATAATAAGCTACGTGTATTCATTAAAACAGAGAACCTAACGATAAGAACGTTACACCGTAAGTTGTTTAAAAAATAGCGTGTATCACCGTAAAACGCGTTCGGATTCTGATCTCGAACGATTTATATAGGAATTTACGTGGATTCGAGGCGGAAGTTCGAAAGGGTAGAGTTCGGACATTAAAGACACCGCAATGTCGAGTGCGAACGAATCGAAGGTGAATTCGATTCGGAGATAATTCTACGGATCAAACAAATGATACTGAAACGTCGCCAGAGCATCAATACAATCTCCACTGAGCTTGATGAACGATTATCAATTATTTATCGATCGTGCTAGATCCAGAGCCGACGAAATTGTACGTCAATTCAGAGTCTAACGTTAGGGCTAGGTTCCTGTTCGCGCGTACGCGGGTTGGGGGTGAAACAAAAGTATTTTATTCAGTCTAACGATAAACGATTAGAGAGGGAAGGATTAAGCTTAATGTAATCTAGGTATACGTGTTCTGTGGTCCGGAATATAAATTCTCATCAGTTTCCCCTTGCTCTCTATAGACAGATTTCTACCTGAAACAGACAAACATTTTCAAACTTTAATTATTCCATCGAAAAGTTCGTTGTCCATCGATACTCCATCGAATAGCATCGGTTCGATTGAAATTTCTCAAATGATTTCCTTTTTCGTTCAAGATGCGACGCACGGTCGCGCGATTACTAATTAATCGAATAACCAAGATGAATGTGCGCACGCATAATTAGCCGCGTGTCGACGACGCATTTATACGCTACGTGTTTCGCTCCGCGTCCTATTCGACTGAACGGAATAATAGACAGAATATAAAGCGAGCAATCGATCCCGAGGGGACGAGAGGGAGTCTTTTCTTTCTCCTTCGCGGAGCTGTTGGTTCGTTTTGATTAATCGTGGAGTCGAATAAAACGCGGGGCCATTAAATGTGATTGCTTGTCGTGCCCGGCACAAATCCTAATCGTACAATCAGTGGTCGAGATACTATATCGTATATACATATACATATATACATATATTTAAAAAAAAACGAATAAAAAGAAAAAAACGAAGGGAAAAGGGATCGCTGATGTTTCAAGGGGGCGTCGATCGATCGATAATTGCGAGGTACATGTTATTCAGCGATCGAAGGTGTAGCCTGTACCGAAGTAAACCGTAAGCCGATGTTTGTATGTTGTATATGTTATGTATATGTACATATAATACGCGTAAACTGCAAATCTAGAGTAACTATTCGCTATTAAACGTAGGCACGTTCCAAAGACGTTCTGTGTCGCTGTGATTGGTACATAGACTCTAGGCAGTGTTCCACCGTTAGACGCGTAAATTAATTGTTAATCAGAGACGGGGACAGTCATCGCTGTCGAACGCGACATCGCACTCGTAATTCCACGTTTCTTCTTCGGTTCACTCTTTGGACTTCGTTCACACTGAAACTACCGAGCAGTTCGATTGACTTGAAATTCCTTTATAGAAACTCCAAGAGCGCATCTATTGAGACTCTAATTGATTTACAGTATTCGTGTTGGTTAATACTAGAATTACCAGGGTCAAAATGACTAATTCCTGAGTTCTTCTTTTAGAATTACAGCAAAGGTACAGATACTTCTTTAAGAAACGATTAAACGAGCTGATTTGGTAATAACTAAATTAAAATCTGAATAAATTCACGCTTATAGCTTTTATCAAATTTTGCGAGTACGGTTTAGGTTCTCGGTGGTTCTAGTGTTAATCAATTTCATAGAGAATCTATTGTCTTTCTGATGATTGCAAAGAGGAGACATTAAGAACGAGTGATTTTGTTGTATTTGATAGTTTTAGTGTTGAAGGTATAAAATACAGCGATGGTAATTACTAGACTGTGGACACGGATCTATAGAATACAAGAGAGTCTGTATTTTCAGAATAATGATTAGTATTTGTACTTTACATTCACCAGAACGAATCTTGTGGTTAACCAAAGAAACTTTTATTTTTTTATGATTTTTATAAAGTGGGAATTCGCAAAAAGATTCATAGTCTAGTATTTACTAAGGAGAGTCTTTGGTTATTATGATTTTCAAAGATTGCTGGAGATGAGAGAGGAAGGAGGTTGATTAAAGAGCTAGACTGAGATGTTGATAATTAGGTCACTGGAAGATTAGAGCAGAGAGAAATGAGAATTGTAGGTTGTCCAGGAGTTGAGAAGGGTCGTTAGAAGATAATAATCACTGAGACTTTAGAATACCGAATGAAGAAATCACTGGAAGCTTAGAATGCTGAAGTGTTCAGAGATTGATGCGGTTTGATAAAGGATTTGATTGGCATACTTTACGTTGAACGATCGGATTAGTTACGTGTTGAAATATTCAAGCATTCAGTTACTTGGTGTCTGAAAATAGAGGATCAAAACGTGATACGAAACAGCATGAAAAGATGTTTAATTCGTTGTCGATCGCATTGAACTCATGGTCAATTAAGAAGACACTGCTTTCGTGCTTAAGAAGCTTTAGAAAAACTTACGTTCTCTGATGTATAGGCGAGAGATAGCGACGTGGCCTCGAAGCTGATCTTAATCTAACGAAACACTTCGAAATCCAAGTAATCGATTAATCGATTAATTATTCATCCAATCCACTGGACCCGTGCACTCAATTTCTCCCCGACGCTCGGCTGTTTTAACAAAAGATCATCTTCGAGGCGACGCGGTAGATCTTCAATGCTTGCACTGCCTTTCCCATTTGTTGTCGTGACATATTAAACGGAGAAAAAGAAAGAGAAAACTCAAAAAATGACTGTCTCGCCTCTAGCACGGGACACCGCGACAAACAAACTGATGTAATTAACGAAACGATGTTGTTGCCCATACACGCATACAATGTATCGCTATCAACTATCCAGAGATACCTAACAAAGAGAGAATCGAGAATGAGAGTGGATGCGAGAGAGGGAGAAAGGGTGTGTGTGTGTGTGTGTGTGTGTGTGAGTGAGTGTCTACGTCTGTGAGAAAGAAAATCGAGGAGAAAAAAATATTCTCTATGTATATGGTAGTAATACGGGGAGGAAAATAATTTAAAACGAAACTCGCTCTTGCTGGCCGAGAGTTGTAGCGTGTCGATTAGCTGTATATCGAAATAAATATAAAAGTATATCTACCTGCGTGGTGTGTCGCGCGTACCCCAACGAAACAAAGAAAGAGAGAGAAAGGGAGAAATAGGGAGAGAGGGAAAAGAAGATAGTGAGAGAGAAAAATGTAAAAAAAGAGCGATTTAAAAAATTTATGGTGTCGAGATGTTCCGAGTGTGTTGCACGATAGAGAATTTATACTAGGAACGAGTATCGATCCTTTTTCGCGAACGACGTCTCTATAATGACGCCGCGAGAGAGCAAATTGAATTTCGATCTCGATGTTACGTTCAACTTGTTAATCGGATGCTAAAGGATCGAATATATACAGATTTGAATCGTGAGAGTTACTTAAATTGGTAAGCGAATTTGTCTTTGTCCATTGCTAAGAAATTCTGCATTGAACGGATCGTGGACGAATGAGAAGGAAATTAATGATTAGATTGTGAAGTAATATTGATAATACAATAATGGAATGATTAATGTTGATGATGAAGCTATGAGATAGAATGATATAATCGTGGATACGTGTAACGATGAAAAGAACGTTAATTAGAAGGTAACAGAGAAAATCGGGTATTAATGATGAGTTAATTTATTTAACCGATTAACAGGTTGACAGGAGAATATTCGTGTTAAGTTTGACTGTGTCGTGGACGAGTTTCTTCATTGCGCATCGATCCGAAGCGATCGACGTTTAGATAAACGGATCTTGTGCGTTTGTTCCGGGAGATTGGATACTGAGAGCCTGTCAGAGAAATATATTTTTGCAGATTGAAAGTTCGGCGACAGAGGAACAATAAAGTACAAAGGGACACACGAGACGGGTGGCAATAATTGGCGGAACTCGCACGAGACATATCCGGACATATCGTAGGGGGAAGAAAAAAACGAACAAGTAAATCGATGTAAGAGATCAGTGGCACAGTTGCAATCTGCAAAAATAATTTTTCGAGTGATTCCGGCACGGGATGCGAGAGCTGTGAGTTCGGGGGCGCGACAGAGAAGGTTCGGTACAAAGAACTATATTAAGAGATTTAAAAAGGGATTAAAAACTATGGATAAAGATGTGTCTGCTGTAAGAAGATATTATTATACGCAAGCAAAAACTATATATGATGAATATTGATATATGATATATTTATGGAAAATTCGTGTTGACAAATAAATTATGTATTGACAGTAACAAGCTGGTATGTTAATCTCCTAGTCTGTTCCAACTTCCGTCGTGCCGTTCCTTGTTGGTAATGTCTAAGAAATTTTGCGACTCGCGATGAACTGATAGTCAAATTTCAGAATCATTATTGTTCGCTGACATTCCCCATTTTTTGTTTCTTAACCGTTCGAGTGCTAGAAGCGCTATAGCGCTATGTTTTCCAAGAAATAAATCAAAGTAAATTTATTTGAATAAATGTTATTTTTTGCTATTTTTTTGTAATAACACAATATTTGTGATCTCATTGGAAAAGTACTCTTATTAATTTTTTTTGCATACACACCCAATCACTTCCGAATTTTTGGTAAATATCCACAAAAGTTATTTAGCATCCCAACGGTTATGTTCCCGTTACCACTGGTTACACGATGTATAAACATTTTACATTAACGATGAATTGCAAAAGTAGAAACTTCATGTCTTAAATTAGCTAGGATTTCAGTAAGCACAAACAGACTACCTCAAAGTTCTTCCATAAATTAAATGAGTTACTTAATTTTGTCTTAAATTTATGATAATACCTTCCACGCGATCGGTATTTACGAAGTCGATTCCATCCTCAGTGGGTAAGCTCGCCATGAAGTTAACGCCAGACGCGCCAGATGTCTCACAGTGCGTTATACCGATATCCCTATTTTCCAGGATGCGATAAAAAATGAAAATTATAATTACTAATTATAAACTAGGAGAATATAAATCTAACAAACTTCCAAAGGAATAAATATATCATCGTTTCAAGAGGCATTAAATAATAATCTCCATCCAAAGATGGCGTACATCGCGTAAAACTATCCTAATCCCTATTTTAACACAGTATAATAAAACATTCTTTAATTATTCCAACTATATCACAATTTCCTTCCAAAGTCTAACAGAATTTAAAGCCGGTACCTTCTCCGATCTCTCGATCCGCTAATCCAGTTTCCCCGGCCTCTAACTTACATCTCAATCGGATTCCAAGCGGAGAAAACCAAAGCCGAGCGTATCAATGTCGCTGCGAGTTTCGGTAATCCCGTCGCAAGTGAAAAAAGGGGAAAGGGGCTCTTGCAGGGTGTCGTTCTTCGAAAAAAACAGTATCACTGTAATCCAGGCCGGTGATTACACACCGTTCTGCCTTCGTATTCGAGGCGACGTCGATCTAGGGTGCCGGGATAAAGGGTTCCTTTCATCGTCCTTCGTGGACCGGGATAATGGAGCGAATCTCCGAGCGAACGATGCGAGCAGATCGGATTTGTCGCGATTCGAAACTTATCCGCGTAAAATCCTCGGGCCCGGACGAACTTCTCGCGTCGTTTCCACGATGAGGAGCCCGCTTTAAACTTCGCTTGGATAATTCTTCCTAATTGCGAACAAGTATTCAGTCTATAAAACTCGTGAACTAATTGTCTTTTATATACATACAGAGAACACGATTGTCTCCAATTCTACTGACCTTCTTTATTTTCCTTCGAATCTTCAACTCAGGACACAGCATTTCTGGAATCTTCAATATATTACATACAACTTCAAAAAATCGAATACATCTTACAAACCATCCACGATCCATAATTCAATAGAAACTACCAATCCCTTTCTTCCATCCCTCGGACAATAAATTCAAACGCTACGCATAAAATCATTTCACGCGTATTATTGCTGAATTCCTCGCAGAAAGACGAATAATCAGCGGACGAAGTCACGGGCGGGACATCGGATCGCGAAAAGCAACCCCTCGAGGCGTAGCCGATCGAGAAAGCGCCTCGGCCGGCGAGGAAAAAAGAAAACCGCCTCGCACGGTATCCAAAAACTCGTCGGGGAAACGCGCGGAAACAAGAAGAGAACGTACGCAGATTTATTCGTGCGAGCTCGGCCGCTTCCCCGAAGCGAGATCGGTGGTTGATTTAGTGTGCAGTAAAGGCGCGGCGGAAAATGCGTCGGAACCGAGAAATAAATGTTCTTAAGGAGCGTGCCAATAAATAACGGTTTATTAACGTACTAATGCCTCACGTGAAATTAACGGGAGTCGAGGCTCGAGCTGTCTCTCTCCCCCTCGCCCTTCCTCTCTCTCCGACCGTCTTCGTCGCTCTCTTTCTCTCTCTCCGTCTTTTTCATGCCTCCACCGGCTGCAAACCGGCGGCTTTTGGGGGGCAGGGGCGACGAAGCCGAGCGAAACAGGGGCCCCGCAAACTCCGAGTCTTAAATGAACGAACCGCACGCTGCGGTTCTAATTAAAACAAACACGATTATAAGTTTCAACTTGAATTTATAATCGCCGCTGCTCGCGCCCCCCCCCCCCCCTGTCCCCACGCCCCCTTCGTCAGCTCATGCCACGGCGGACCGTGTCTTTTAACGAGTTCGCGTCGACATTCGGCTGCGTTTTCTGCGACTTCGACCGCTAATATAATCTTAATTTTAGTTCGAACTCCGCGGGAACGTCCGGGCACGGAAAGATACGATATTAACGAGCGATTATAACTGAAATAGAGACTGAGGGGCCTTTGAAAATATTTTTCCGCTGTTGAAGACCGCGTGGATGTTTCCTGACGTTCGATTTGTTGCGAGATTACTTTAAACGTTTCTAGATGAGATGACACTTTGAAGTGTAAGGGACAAACTTTGGTCTGTTTTCTTGTTTCTTGTTTGTTGAAATTTTCTTTTTATGGCGTATGCATGTTGGAACTTGAAGGAATAAGACATTCTTGTTGAATTTTCTTGTATTCTTTGCTTCAACCCTTTGCGGACGAAAATTCTTCGAAACATGCAAAAGCTAAATTACATATGAGTCGCTTAATTAATAGAAGAAAAGGAAACTACGGTCTGATCTCTTGCTGTTCGACTAATTAAATCGTTTGTTCGCGAGTTAGTCTTCCAAATATGAATATTTCATCTTATCGAAATGCCGACATCCGTCCGCAAAGGGTTAATTCCCGAAAACTGTTGTCAAAGGATCGGTTAAAGGATCTTCTATCGCGCGAGCTGATCTGAAACGCATCGACCGTGTTGCCCCAGTGAATTATAATATTTTTATAAGGTCTAATGGCCGGAGAATGCAGTGCGGATATCAGCGAGGCTACTACCGAAGCCAGGAGCGATCCTACGATTATATCGATGTTTAGGCACCCGCTGGGTGATCCGTCTAATCCGGATTTAAACTCGCGCGCATACAGCTCGCAGCATCCACGTGCACGTATCTTGCCCTTCAATCGCGTGTCCCGTTGAATTTTCGACGAATATTCGATGCAAACTACGAGCCACCGTTTCTTTTTTCTCTCTCAGCGTCGCTACCAGTTCGACGAATAAAATAGAATAAATATCGCTGCCTTTTCCCGGCGAAAATAAAAAGAATTCAACATCGAAACTATTAACGAAACGATCGAAATCCTCAATTTCGATGTATCCGAATAAAATTGTTCGCCAACGAAAACGAACGAAGATTCCTGCATTTCATAGAAAAAGTAAAGAATTCAGCACCAGAAGTGTTAATAAAACGATCACAGCTTTTTCTCTCTGAATTTTGATGCAACGTCGTCGAATAAAATCGTTTTACGTGAGAAAAGGATAGAAATTGCGTTTCATTGCAAAGGTAAAAAGAATTCAGTATCGAAATGATTAATAAAACGAACGGAGGAATGTTCGTTCATTTGAACGGTGTTTCGTGTTCGAATGAATCGTCCTGTGGCAAAAAGCGGCGCTCTTTAATTACAAACTTATTATCGCCGGACAAACTTCCGCGCAAACGGGCCACGGTTTATTAATTTATCGCCGGGACGAGAAACGCCGGAAGGAAAGTTGCTCCTTTTAATTATTCCTTAATTAAAAGTCCACCGTTTCGTACCGGCCGCCCGGCCTCGCCGGATTAAGCGCCGCCCCGGTCCCGCTTGCGGACGTCGACGCCTCTTTCCTCGGGCCCTAGTCTCTCACTGTCTCTTTGTGCTTGCGGATTCTTCATTTCGCACCGCGCGAATTTCGTTAATCGGGTTAAGAGGCTCTCCAGGGATAAACCGAATTAAGACGTCGAAGGTCCTAGCATCTGTGCTACCGAATACTCGGTGTTACCAGTGCATTCTGTGATCCTAATGATTCAAAGGGTTCCCTTGGTCATAACTAGCCTAGCAGTAAGCTGATTTTCAGGCGACAATAATGGACGATGAAGTGGACGGGGAAAGGATTTGAAAGTGATGACAAAATGGAAAGAGTTTTTCAGAAATCGTCGACGACCACTCGTTGCTGGTTTCTACAGTAACGAAACATGCAGATTAAACGAATAATAACAACTACGATGTTCGATAAACGAAACAAACTAGAATATGCAATGGAAATAATAACAAACATTATATGAATATAAAAGCTGTTATTCATTTATTTTAATTGCGACAAATATTTGTATAAGAAAAATTTTAACCCTTCGAGGTGCCTCTCACTCGCTAATTGATTTCATACAGTAAAACTATAAAATTTGACACTTAATAAACTTCGTATAATGCATCGATTTGAGAAATATTCAAACAAAATAGCTTTGCCCCCCAATTTAAGTGTGATTTCTCGTCGAGTTTCACAAAATATCCTCTCTATCTCATCAGACGTTAAAATATTTCTAACGAAAAACTTGCGAGTACAAAGGGTTAATAACCATATACTTTGATTATTATATACAATCTACAGGATGAACTTCCAAAGGACAAATTAATTTGATTAACCCTACGTACCATGTCTAATTTCAGACACCTCTTTCGGCCACGCTATAAACAACGATCAATTTTACCGACACATCCACGTAAGTAGGTTGCCCGTTTCTTCGTGGCTGAAAATCAATAAACATTAGCGATACACATTGTGCCGTGACGAAGAGTTAAGAAAGAGGAGAGGATATCCTAGCGTGAATTCGATGACGGGGGATGCCGGCCGCAATTCGATTTTATCTAATGGCGGCACTTCCACGCGCCGGGGTTAATTGTTTCGACCTCAATGCCCGGCGTAACGAGTTCCGTTACAATACACCTAATTCCCGGCATCTAGATAAGGCTGTTATCCGGGATGATCGAGTTTGCCCGGGGTATATACTCGATTACCAGTCAATTGCCGCGATCGCTTCATCCAGCCCCGTGCTTCTCGTTTAATGCGCGCGGGGTGAATTCGCCGGCGCGCGTAAGGGGAGCCCGCATGAGTCGGCCCACGGAAAGTCTGTTTTGGAAACAGAATTATCAACGAAGCAAGCTGGTCATGAATTATTTATCAATTGTTCGGCGCTGCTCGCCATTTTTTTATTCTCTGTTAAACGAAAACTTGTCGAAGGGTTCCTTGATAGGGGTGCGAGGTGTAGACAAATGGCGCCTCTTGTATTTAATACTCTTGTTCTGATTCTCGAGTGGTCTTAAAACGAATGGAAATGGAAAGGAGGTTGAATATTTTGTTAAGTTAGGAGACTGGAACTCGAGAGGCTTCTAATAAATTCAATTTTTACAGTTTCGAGGGAGTGTTTCAAATTTTAAATGGGTTTTATATTGAGAGATTTTGATTTTTGAAGAATACTTTGGAGAATTTTGAAGGGTTTAGTTTATTTTTATGGAAGATTCTATGAAGTTTGGTGGGATGATTCTGTTCTGTTTACAACTGGTCGACGTGTGTTACGCGTAAATGCGGCGATGGTGGTTCGAGATCTTGTGTTTTCGTTTCGAAAATGGCCGTGAGATCGTTGCTTTCCTTTGCCCGGCTGATTGCCGTGGGAAGAGCGTGGGTTCGGCCGTGTCATGGAAAAACAATGGAGGCAAACGAGGCGAGACGGCGTCTCATCGTTTCACCGTGGAACGGCGGTGCGGAAAATTGCCTCGGAGAAGAAATCATCGCGATTCCACGGTGAAAACGACGGAGAGTGTTCAGTGGATCGAAGGAATCATCCGCAATCCTCGGCGCCTCGTTAGGCGATTGTTATTCTTGGGGGAATCTAGATGATTGCCGCGAATGCGGTCGATCTTTGTGGAATGACGCTTGACGTTGCATTACAAACACCAATACGAAACTTCCATTTAATAACGTACCTATCACTAACATCAGTGCTTTCCGCAATAAACACGTTGACGTATCTAAACATCATCTATAGCCAATACTCGTAAATGAATGTAAATGACGACAATGTCCTACATTCTTATAATAAATAAAATAATATAATAATCTTATTCTAAAAGTATGAAATCTTCGAACTCGCACAGAATAATTAACCAACTAATTAACAAAAAAGAAAAATTACCTCAACGTGGTCTACTTTGTCCTACTTTTATCTCAACAATAACTTAATAAAACTCTCCTACATTACTTCATATAGTAATTAATTTCTGCGTGTACCTTCTTTAAATATCATATACAATAACATCATTAGAACTAAATGAACAAGCTAGCTAAAAGGATAACAACGAAGTCAGCGATGACAGTAGCGACAGTTTCACCAAGACACCCTTTGAAATGGCACAATTTCAGGGCAATAACGTCTCCGCTGTTCTTTCACCGCAAAGTAGATACAGCCGGGCGATAAATTAAGAGCGTATCGATGCACGGGTGCAAGGCGAGGGTCAGCCTTAAAACAAACGTGTAATTTACCAGTGGCTAACCTGCTTTACCGGGGGCCAACCTCCGCAACTATAATACCTCGGAGGGTAATGGGTCGGCGGCGAAGGAGCCCTCGAGGATTATGATGGGTTATACTTCGGTAGGCGGAGAGGACTCCCGTTTAAGCAGTAATTAAGCCTCGCTCCGCCCTCGGTCACGCTTCTCCTGGACCGCGAAACTGGTCGGCGATGCTTCGACCCGTAAATTATCAGGAAACCCGAAACTCGGCCGTCGAGTCGACTCTGTCCGCGGGTAGGACCCTCCGTGAACCCTATCGCCGGAACGTTTCGTCGGGTTCGAGAAAGGAATTGCCAAGGAATTTACGCTATTATCGAGGATACCGGCCGATGGTACCATTAATCACACCTTGAACTAGATCTCCCGGTTCTCTGGATCTCGGAATAAAATGAGAAGCGTAGCGAACTATTCTCGGACGATTAAGATAAATGTTCCAACCTGAAACCTACGATCGCGAAATTTGTCGACGCTAATATTGCGAGGTGGTTTGAAATAATACTGGAGAAAGAATTGACTATCGAGATTATCATTTCCTTCTGTTCTAGAATAATACAGTTATTAATAACAGCTACAGTCTCAAATTCATTTTCATATCTATCGAATCAAATTACTTTACAATTCACAAGCAGAAGTATCAAAGAAACAATCATAGTGGATCCTAACCTCTCATCGTTCTAAACAAATTCGATTTAACTTGCGCTGGAAAGACATGCCAAAATTCTCAATTATGTCTTTCACACATTGACAATCCTGCTGCATTACGCCTATTAGATTGTTTCGAAATGTGTCACTCTACACAGAATGATCAACAAACAAAATTGGTGTACATAGCGTAAGATAGGTAAAAATGAAATTCATCGCGCGAGACATTGCCAAATCTCTGAGTTCATTTCCAGCGCAAGTGGTTGAAACGCGACAAATTCGAATCTTCGGATACGGTAAACGCAATCTCCGTTTCCTCGGAGCAAGGGACCGACCACTCAGCCGGAGAAATAAATCGCAGGCCCCGAATGACGAGAACGGAGCGAAACCGCCGCAGCCGAAAATGAAGCTCGGTTCCCCGAAAGTGTACCACGGGGCCCCGCGATTCGCCCGCTAATAAATTTATAATTCATTCAACGCCGCAGACCAACAAATTACGCGCGTCAACACAGAGGACGCCGGGAGGAGCCAGAAGAAGGAGTTAACGGGCCGGGGATCGGGGGTAGCGCGCTCGGTTCGATCGTATAAATCTCGCGTATTCGGCTGCGTGGCACGCCGTGACGGCCTCTAACGATATATTCTGATATAATTAAAACAATAAATAAGATGGCGTCCCACCGCGAGCGACGGGGGTCGAACTCTAGGCTACGTTTCTGCGTTCCGTCGCCAACCCCCGCGCCGCTCCTCGCCAGATCTCTTTCTCCCGCTCGTGCTTTCCAGAAATTACTTTTGCGCCCGAGGAGCCGTGGCTGTCGCGCACTTCCGGTCTAACTGGAGCGTCCCCCGGGACCCCTCGCGGAATTCGATGGTCGCTGGATACCGTCACGGTCGTTAACGGTTGACCGACAAACTTTTTCTGAGCTTCCATGTGCTCGATCGGTAAAGGTTGATGCGCTTCGGAAGGCGTTTCTTAACCCTTGTTTCTATAGAACAGAGAATAGTAATATAATTCAAGTTATACATAGTAAATGGAATTAGCTTCGTTTCAAGGTTTAGAGAAATTTAAGACGAAGGTGGAGTTACATTTTTGTAAAGGAAGTTCGTGTTTTCTAAATGCTCGTTGTGTTGTATTTCACTGATGTAATAAAGAAACTAGCGAAGAGAATGCACGGCTTTAACCCCTTCTCCTTTATTCCCTTCCTCCAGTCTGCCATTATTTTTTCGAACACCGTCTGGGCGCGCGTCCGTTGGTATGCCTGGTATTTTCTGTGGGATCGTAGGTCGCGGAGAAACAGTTGTCCTACGTGTAGATCCTCGAACACCTTGTCTTCGTATTTCATCCCCTATAATCCTTGCGCTTCGGACGAAATATTTGTAGAACAAGAAACTAGAGTATCCTTAAGAAATGCAATGTCGAATCTACTATTTTAATTCCACCCCCTTGATCATTAATCAATCCATACACCTCTTTCTCACTGTTAAAATTAAGTTTCTACTATCTACGTTCACATTACGTTTACTCATTATTTTTCAAAGATTCTTTATCCCCTATATTTCTCCTGATAGAACTCGTGACGATTAATTCTATTTTAATTCCACCCTCCTACTCAACCAATCAACCCATGCACCTCTTTCTCACTATTGAAATTAACTTTATACTATCTACGTTCACACTACGTTTACTCATTATTTTTCAAAGATTCTTTATCCCCTATCCTTCTCCCAATAGAACTCGTGACGATTCTCAAGGAACACGATATCAATTCCATTTTAATTCCACCCTCCTACTCCACCATTAATCAGCCCGTGCACCTCTTTCTCACTGTTGAAATTAACTTTATACTATCTACGTTCACTTTACGTTCGGTTCACTATTTTTCAAAGATTCTTTATTGTCCTATATTCTTCCTCTAATGGAGGAGCCTGGCTGGACGATACTTTACCTGTTCGGCACACGCGACCGTGGAGATTCCTATCTGGTCTTGATAAATTGCTGTCCCTACTCGTGGGCCCCACCTCCGTGCCCTCGGCCTCCCCCGCCCCCGTTCCTCGGGTGTTCCCCTGATCCGTGGTGTTCCCGCGCAGCGGCCGGCGCCCCCGAGCACCCGGTCTCACCTTAATATTAATTTGCCCCACCATTGTCCACTTTTATTACTCACATATCTTACCGGGTTCCTTGGTTTTGTTGCGCCACGGTTCCACCACGGTGTCCCGCTCGCGCGCGTCCTGTTTTCGGGGGTGCGCGCCCGCGCCTTTTCAACCTGCCAGAATGAATGGGCCATCCCGGGGGCGGGGGAGCGGCGGTGTTTCCTGCGGGGTTGTGTTTGGACTCGCTCCTTTCTATTTACCAACAACAAATATTTTCTGTTTCTGATCGCGCGGAGCAAATGGCCGTTCGTTCATCATTCGGGGTCCGCGTGATGGAATGGTGGAGGAAGGGAAGATAAATTCGCCGGCGAAGAAACTGGACGTCGAAGTTGGAAGGAATCTCGAGTCACCAAAGGCTTGATCCATTATTATGTCATTGTAATTTCTATTACTAAAACGAGACGAATTTGAAACAGTTTGTTAGAAATTATACTAAAACTTAGAAACTTTGCTTTTCATTGTACCAATCGACCATCTATTTATTATATCTTCATTACGCAGTCGACTGCTACCAACAATATTTAGCAAATTCAATAGAACGAAGATGACACGTCGAGTTGTCAAAAGCTTCCAAAGTATCTCGTGAAACTGACGTTCGAGTAACTATTACGCTTGCCCTTCCTGGAGGAATATCAAGAAAGAACTGGCTCCCTGAAGGCTGCCACGCAAACATTGAAATATAGCGGCATCCGTTCGGCCGAGAATTCCCCGGAAAATTGAAAAGGATGGCCCGGTCGTATCGGCCCTGCGGTCCAAAACGAAGCGCGCCGAAGGAGAATCTGCATCGAGCGCGCGATTCATAAATCATTCCGCGTAAGACCGCCGCGCGGCGTAGCAACATTCGACAGTGTCGGGGCTACCTGTTGCTGGGTCCCCGGTCGAGTCGCAATTTTTCATCGGATGCAAAACGGGGGTGGGAAGCTGGAGAACGGCGAAGGAGGAAGAATCTCGGCCACGCCTCGCCCCGGAGCGCGGCTCGATGACAAATTCTTCCGTGCACGGACAATCGCCGCGCAAATTGCGCCCGATTGTGCGCCGTGTCTCTCGAGTACGGAACGGCCGCCGCTCGAGGGTGGCTACCACGCCCGGCTACGTTCTCGAAGGATCTCGAGAGGGTGGCGATCTCTTTCGCGCGCCGTCCCCCAGAGACTCGTTAAAGCGTCGCCGTTTCGATTGTGCCCGCGGCGGAATCGAGCGACGAGTCACGGTGCGCTTCTCGGTAATTAACCCTTTCGCCGGGGCTCCGAAGGGGTGGACGGTCCACGCCCCGCGCAGGTAAAGAGTCTTGTAATGAGTTTTGGGGAATAGTTGGAGAAGTCGAATGTAAATGGAGAATAGAGCGAGGAGGTTCTTTTGTAGGTGTACTTCGGGGTTGCGGAGGAATTGAATAGGCTGTGGATCCTCGAGCGAATTTCTGTTTCCTTGGATCGTCGTTTATTTATTACAATTGCTGAGGCATCAGTTGTAAATGTTGTAAGAGGGTGTAATTGGAAGAGGATCGTCACAGGAAAGGCTAAGAATTATTGAATCTGCGAATGAGTCGTATTTCTAGGATTCTAAGCGAAAAGGAATTGCTCTCAGTTAAATTCATTCTGTACAGAAGTACCTACTTACGAACTTTTCGTCATGCGAACTGTATTCGTACCATGTTAACTTTTAGACAAACTTAATCTCGAACGAGCCGTGATGCTTTTATAATCTCGAGTTATACTATAACGGAAGCCTGGAACTAACGAAGTTCGCAAGTCGAGGTAGCACTGTATCTCGGAAACCATTAATTCCGCAAGAATATCTATAATTTGTCTGCCGATCCTAATGAGACATCGATTCCCTCTTCGAAGCAAGCGGTGTCTCTCCCCGAAGCAATAAGATCATATCAAAAAGGAATCCGGCCGGTAGCTTTAATGAACAACGCGTAGCGCGGAGTCCCTCCCGAAAGCTCGCAAAAAGCGAGCGCGTCCCGTAAGGTCCGTTACGGCCGGGACGTCTTTGAAAGCGGCGCCGACAAAAGGTAATACGACGTTATTAGGCTGTACGCGTCACGGTCGTCTGTTTTGCACCCCGTAAGCCGTGGAGTGGTGCGCGGCCCGTGGAATGGAGGGAGAACGTGTTGGAAGCTGATGGAGTACGAGGGGAGGGGAGGTTACGGTGTCCCATGGAGTGCGGCACCGGTGTGTCCTCCAAGGGTTTTCAGCACGGTGGGCCAACACCACGCCTTGACAAGTATATCGTGGAATTTAATATACCCGGCGGCCCTCGGGCCGAAAGGTGGTTCGCCGGAGGAGGAATACGCGGCGCCGACAAAAGCCGAATTCTTCCGGGGCCACGGAGCGGGAGAACGATAGTTCCGCGCTTTGTGCACGGGGGACAATGTTATCGTTTCGGTATTAACGGCGGGTCGCGCGCGGAATTCGTTACTAGGAGCTGGAGCCTGGGATTGGAGTATTAGATTCGGGGGATGACCTTTGACGCAGAGTTTCATGACTGTGAAACGAGATGTAGAATGGAATTTGATTTGAACTGATTAACCCTTTCGTTACGAACGCCGGATATAGACGGCATCCACTCGGTGACCTCTGTGTACCTCAGCGTGGTACAACGTGGTCAACGTGGTAATTGTATTTTTATTTATGATAACTGCAAAATCTCCAAATATGTTGTTATGTAACACTTAAAGAAGAGTACGATCCGGACACAATGCACCGTTCAGTGGCGTCACTCCAGCGGAGCGGACTGCCGAAACGAAAGGGTTAAAAATCTGTAGCTAACCAAAGGACATGAAACATGTTAACTGATTTTCTGTCTAATGCGCGAGGAAATTTAATTCCAGATCTTGAAGGCTATAGCTACTCCACAATTATTACTATGAGACTCCTATGTCTATAACTATCTAACTCTATCCGAGATTCCCAGTTCGGTTATCATTAACCAGAAAAGGTGATCGCGTGTAACGTCGAGAGGGCAGAAGAAGCTAAGTCCTCGATCGGAGCACGCGCGCAGAAGTGCCGTTGGAGTGGCGAAAACAGTCGTTGAGTTCGGAGGTGCGAGCAGAGTCGTTCTCCCCGGGCGGAAAGAAAGAACGACCGGATCAAAGGCGAGGAGAAGTCGAAGCGGCGAGGTCGAGGGGGTCGCCGGTCGTCCCCTCGCAAAAGGAACGCTCCACGAGCCGGGATCCCGTGAAAGTCGCCCCGTTCCGCGACTCTTAAACGCTCTTTCCCTCGATTGTTCCGGGGACTGGAACAATCGGAGGAGGCACCTGCGCCCGGCATCGAATTACTCCCCTTTCTGCACGGTAGCCGGGGCCGAAAAGTCGAACACCTGAGAAATAAGTCCGCTGGGGGGCAACAACGCCGGACCGACGGTGCCCGCCCCCTGTCTTCGGCCGGCGAGCGTTCATTGTGCCGCGCACCGGTATGAGAACGGAAGTGCAAATTATAGGTCCCCGGCCGGCGGAAGATTTTTCTCACGATCGGGCGACGCCGCGGGACAGCCAGCTCGCGTCGCCGTCGTGTTCAGCGTCGTCGTTTGCGCCGTCACGAGCAACCGGAGAATGAAATCGCGGATGAATGGAGGAAGTCCGTTCCTTTTTCCGTGCGACGTTCGCGCACGGACGCCGGTTGTTCGAGCCGCGAGACAATCGCGACGCGACCGTTGCGCTCGTTGGATGCCAAAGACCCCCCCGAACACCGGGGTTCTTCGAACCGTTGGAGTTCCGCGAGGAGCGGGCCGTTGCTCGACGAAGAAACGTGAACGCACGTGAACAGAATCGAACCGAGCCCCATTAGAGGCCGCGAATTAAGAGGCTACCGAGCTTGACGGGAGGATCGAGTTTTTGCACCGGGATCTAGGTGACGGGCTGTGATCGCTTGATCACCTGGCACGCTGGTCGCTGATGATCTTGTTAGGGTACGGTTGCGGAGCAGAGTCGGAGCGTCGAATAATAGCGATAAGGTGTTTGAACTTGCGTGAGTCGAAGATTAGCTTGCGAGGTTTCTTCGGTCGGTTCGGATTCGTTTGGAAACTTCTATGACTGGAAACGATAGGATTCTATGATTCGAATCGTTTGTGACGTAACTAGTATCCCGGTTGTCTTTGCAAGTTGAATTTGGGGCAAGCTGAACTACAAGCTGAAATTCAGTTACCTATAGGTTAGAAGCTTCACAAGATTTGTATAAGTCTAATTGTTCTCTGTTAGATTTCTTTTAGTCAAGAAATGATGAGATGAAGTTTCTATAACCGGAAGATCTTATGTTTCGTAAAGAAAGTTTGCATTCAAGGAAATGTTGAAGCTATGAAGATTGCCGATGGCAAGTGGTGCTAACGAGTTAATGGAGTCCTCTAAGGTTTCTTCGAACAATTAAAATCCACTTCAAGGCAGAAGTGGAGCTCTGAAGAGGTTGCGCCTGTAGGCGTCAAGTACTCAAGGGCCAGCCGTTAAGGCACTTGTTTCGACCGGGATACACTTATAACTAAGGAAACTCTGCAGGTGTAAAACGGTAGCCATAAACACGCTCGTCTCCGCTCGCGGTCGCCGTGAGATTCATGAAGATATCTCGGGTTACCCCGGCATTCCTCGGATATTATAAAGTATCCGATACGATCTCGAAGAGGAGCAATTATTCACGGTGAAGTATTTACTCGGCGACCACCGCGGAACGCTCGTCGCCCCGCTTTCTTTCAGCTCCATTGTCCTAAGACCCTGTTAGACCAATTTCCATTGAGCCTCGGCTAAAGCAGCTGCTCTTAGCCGTCACTCGAGCGTTGTTGCCCCACGTTTCGCCTATAAATTTGTAAATCTACGTCTACGCGGTGGCAGCGTATCGATTGTTCGCCATGAGAAGTGGCTCAACTTTCGTCTCTCAAAATCGAACACGTCAATCATTGGCTACAGCGGAGTATTGTTTCTTTCGAGAACTTTGATTTTCAATGATTGATTTCAGTATTGAAGTTCAAAAGAGAAAGAAGATATAAAATTAATCGAAGCATTCCGCGAAATTGTTACGTTCGCCGAGAGTTCTCAAAGTATATTTTTCGTATCGAATTAATGATCCTACCGCAGGATTACCTACTCCAAAAAAGTCAATTTTGAATAATTTATTTTAATACTGAAGGGTTAAGACAGAATGGAAAGCTAAGAGGAAGCGGCGAATACTACGAGAAAGCTTTGATCGTCATGGATCTCACCTTCGTCCTTCAAAACCGAATGCAAGGATTAACAATTAAGGAGAAAGATTCCTCATTTCGAGGATTGCAATGTTTATTAATTAATTTTAATATTGGTAAGCGTCGAGGCATTGAAAATAGAACGAGGAAACGAGGAACGAAGGTCCGTTGGGTCGCAACGAAACACGGTGAAGGATAATCAATGAGAGCGGACGATAATGTCCGGCCGACTAAGATGGCGTTGAGACAAGAAAACTACTCGGTGTAACGACCGTTAAAGAGGAAAAAAGGAAGCGGCTGGGAGTAGCTGGGCTTCCGATTGGCTGGCTCACCGCTGGGCGGGAACTCGACAATCGACTTTTGCAGTCTCGTGCTCTTTCACCCGTGGCCCAAGGATCAACTGCGAGGATGAACTAACTGGATCCTGCGGCAAGACATTCCGCGTGAACGGACGTACCTTGACGTCTCGTCTTAGCCGTTCCTCTCTATCGATGCGATTTAACTTGTCCAGTACATTGCATCCTTTCAGAAACAATCCTGCATCTATTCACCGAACGCAACGTTTTCCTTTCACAAATGACAAGAAACATTTACCAGACTACTGTCACCCTTTCCTCGAACATCACCTTTTACAACATTCAATAATTCAACGTTCAAAGGTAATAGTATCAGTTGAAATGAAATTCTAAAACTTACAAAACAGAAATACACAATTCCTCGTGAGAAGCGTTAGATCAACGATCGAAGCAGATCGTCGAAACCAGTTGGAAAGTGTATCGCAGTCACGATGAGCGCTATTCGACAGAATTTCAACGTTCGCAGCGGGTACCGGTAGATAACAAACAGCCGAATCAAGGATTTACGGGAGAGCCGAGTGTCTGGGTAACAGGGGCCGTCCGAAAATCGTATTGAATTCCCAGAAGGAATAATGGAATTCCATTGACGAGCGACTGGAATCGAAGCGGCCGGGCTAACGATACCGGGGACACACGCGGAACGAAACTGTCGATTATGACGACGATGATGGGACAAGCGGGAAGAAAATGGGGAAGAAAAAAGGGAGAGGATTGCGTGGAGCCCGTCCTGCGTCATCGACGATGCCGATTCGTCGCGACGATGCGATCCGCCGCGGCCGGTCCACTTTCGGCCTCCTTTGATGATACCTGGATTTCGGGCGTGGGGCACCGGAGAAAGAGGATCGATCCGTTGCACACGCGTGTGCGTGATCATTGCGTGATTGCGGGTACCGACAATGACAACAAGCGCCACGGGAGGCGTGACTTGGCGCGGCGAGGACGCGGTCCCCGGGCTCTTTAATGCGGACCCGCCGACAGGCCCAACGAGAGGAGACGGGGCCGCGCGTGGATCACGAAGACGCGACGCGACGCGACGGAACGTTATCGTCGACTTCGGGGACTGATGACAGCTGGTTGCGTAATGGGTCGGTGACTTTGATAGTTCGGATATCAACGCGAAACAGGAGGGAAAGAGTAAGTTGGTGAATGCATCAACCCTTTGCGAGCGAAGATTCTTCGAAACAGAAAATCTTTAACGTATGAATCTAAATTATGTATCAATTGCTTAATTAATAGAAAAAGAGGAAACTACGTGCCGATCTCTTGCTGTTCGAGTAATTGGATCATTTGACAACGACTTAGTACTCCAAATCTGAACATTTCATCTCACCGAAATGCCGATATCCGTCCGCAGAGGGTTAAAAGAATTGTGGAAAGAATATAATTGTGAGAATGATTAGATGACGTATGTGAATACTTTGGTGAGAAGTTATTAAAGATATTGGCGGTATGCGTTATGTAGTTGATTGATATTTTATTAAAGATAGCCTTGCAGTTTGTATGGAGAAATGAATTTAGTTGATTGGTGGTTTAAGCAGTGTTGGAGATTTAATTTGGTAATATATTGAGGTGAGACTTTTTATTTGATTCAAGTTATTATTCGCTTGTGATTATTCTTAGAAGGTATTGTAATTATTTGGTGAGAGGTTATTTGAGTTTGAATTGAACCATCTCGATTAGGATCGATGAGAAGACGATTAATCCGATTAGCGGTAGCAATTTCTGGAATTCAGTTTGATCACTTGATCCAATGTTCACGACATGAAAAATAGGTTATGGGAAGATTTAAGCTTCGAGCTCGTTTTGCTCGGTATCCACGGAACACAGCCAAGAATTTACGGTCTCCTTTATTGCCTCCCAACCGTGTTTCCTCCTCGACGAGACACACGTGGGAGGAAGGAGACAAAATAGTAAATTATTATCGAGCCTAGGCCGCAGTATCTCTTCTGCAACAATAATGTTAGACGTACGGCGCAGTATATAAGAAATTGCCACGTTGTTCGCCGTATATAACTCCCAATCCGGGAAAGATTGTACGAGCCTTTAAAATCTGGAAGGCTCCTCGCCGCTTGTTACGAAACACAAAGGAATATCTTAATCAAACGAATTATTCCTTACACCTCGCTCCTTCGAACTGTTGTTAAAGAACCGTTATCACGTTCTCGAAGATATTACTCCTTAAAAGAACACAGGTTTCTGATTCTCTTTTAAATTTTTTAATTCAATCTAGTAATTACTTTTCATTGTATCAACCCTTCGCGGACGAAGATACTTTGAAATATACGAAATATTCAGCGGATGAAGCTAAATTATATATCAATTACTTAAATGGCAGGAAAAACAAAAACTACGTGCTGATCTCTTGGCGTTTGAGTAATTAAATTATTTGTTTATGACTTAATCTTCGAAACTTGAAAACTTCATCTCGTTGAAGTGTCGACATTCGTCCGCAAAGGGTTAACATCGAAGAGATTGTTTTTATTCAATACTTTATTAGTGAAGTAACTTGTTGAATGAAGAAGAACTGCTAGATTGTTAATTACAATTGAGCCTTTCGATGCACGATAATCTAAGGAATTCTTAAGTAAATTGCTGTGCACGATCCGAGGTATTTTGAAGTAGACCACGTCCACGTTTCTACGGGAAATCGATTCTGGCCGGGACCACGATCCGTGATCGAGTGTCGATATTTCGACGGTTGAATGGGCGGCGCCGTTTGTGATCCTCATTAGCGGAGGGAATACCTACGGTGTATTTCTTCGAGCGGGTACGATGGAAAGAGAGAAAAAGAACGAAGGAGTCGCGGGCGGAGGGAGCGTATCAATTGTATCGGATCATTGTTGCTCGATGAAGGAGCAGATGAGTTTCGCTGAAAGATGCTTTTAGTCATTGTAGCCCACAGGGGGATGGATCGAAATGGGCCGGCCACGATCAATTCGGCGTTAGATAGAGACGGCCGTCTGGATCGCGAGGATCATTCTCCTTTCGATCGGGCGTCGATCGATTCGATAGAAAAACGAGCCGGCCGATGGGAGTTCTGTGTACCTTATCCTGGGTGACTCGTCAGGATAAGGAGTTGCTTGAAGATGAAAGAAAAATAGCGAGAAGACAGATGTGTTAATAGAACGTCAGAAACTTTAATGAATTCAGGGAATCATGGCTCTGTTTTATATTCGTAATCATGACAATTCTTTCGATTGAGTTATCGTATTAATGGATTCCAAGGAATCAACCCCTTGACGCTGCTCGTATAATATTCGACTATCGATAATTTAGAAGAAAAGCAGAAAAATTGTCCACTTTACTTCAAGTGGAAATTTCATTTGAAGATAATACACTGATAATAGCGAAATAGTTGCTTGCTTTGATCCGTCAATGAACATTGACTTTTGTTCGATTAATCTAGAAATCTTCATCACGAGTCTCACTCGTCATTGTGCAAGGGGTTAAGGAATATTCTGCTGACTACGATAAGTATCAGTTACACAGAAATTTGATACACCGATCCTAATGATCACTGACAACGAAGGAAAGAATTGCAATTTCCAATTCGCTTCGAAATCGATTTTCCCATTGTATGCAACAATAGAGTCGAGTGTTCCGCGTGGAACGACAGACTATTTCCACGTGTCAATCGGTGGCCGTGTTTCTGAAGTGAACTAGGTGTTGTCGCCAGTTGACGAAGCTTTCCTCTTCGAGTTGCACGCGCGAGGCAGCGCGTGCTGAGCGCGAGCAGGCGAGCGACCGCTTCAAGGAGTGTCCCGGGCCCCAGGAAACATCTGGCCTCGCACTCGGCCCGGAGTCGAGTAGATTCTCGAGCGAAGTGCCACTCGACGCGAGCGAACCGTCGAAATAAAGCGTTTTACGCGCTTTTGAGCTTCCTCGCGTATCCGACGACACGGAAGAGTCGAATCGTAGGAATGGCTGCGCCCGTTGTTCGCCGCCTCTCCACCGTGCACGCTTCACCCCGACGTTCCATCAACTTCGAGATGCCTAATAAACGTTTCACGGCTGCTCCGTGATTATTACTCGTCCCCGGAGTGATTAATCGTCGACACGCTCGGATATCGTGGCTAATGAAATTTTCGGTGTTCGCGGGGGAATCGTGTCTGAATATTGATTAGCGAAAATTGCGAGGGATCTATCGGCTAATCGTTTACGGTGAACCGTCCGCTCGCGGAGGATACGCTGATGATCGGAACCGTGAGACCGGCGTTCATGATTAATGGAAGATGTTAAGATTACTTCATGACGATTCAACGGAACATGTGTTCCATCTTGGTAAATCACTTCATTAGAATATTCCCCGGTATGTCATTAAACTCTCTATCCACGTGGAATCCCTTTTTCTTTTCGTTCCGGCGAATGCCTGTTGCAACGTCGAAATTGCAGTATGGAGAATTACCAAAGGAATGATTGCTTGACAAGCAGTGAGCTTCTAATATTTCATTGTAACAGAAACTTCGCTTCGTCGAACGTTTAGCGATCGAATGGATCTTGTTGGATCGAATATTCTTCGCAGAACCGAGAGGAACGAACACGCGTCGGGACGTTCCCGGTGCAGAAACCGTTCCTCGCCGGATCATGAAACCGTGCCGTGCCTGGATACCGGTGGGTTTATCGCGTGCGACGTTTTTCGGGGTGGCACGCGTGTCGGAGCCGTGTTTCGCGCGCGTGTGCGTGTGCCGACGCCAAGTGAATCGCAGCGACGTACAGAAGGGACCCCCCGCGAATGGGCGTTCATTGTCGCGGTTGCTTACGGGGGTTCGCGCCGTTTCAATGCGTCTACCCGGCCGTCTCGAGCGTGCCTCTCGCCGTGTTCTCCCTGTAATCCTCGCCGGCGATCCGGAAAAGGTTGGCGTCGAGCTCGTTCATTCGTTTCCCTTTTCGAACCGAATTCCTGGCTGAATCAACAACGTCTCGGGTCTGTTCGATCCAAGGAAGAATCATGATACGTACTCCCTTGTAACGGGTAAACAGAATTCTCGTGTGATGTTCAACAATCTTCGACATCACCATTTGCCACTGAGTAATGAAACATATTCGAGATCGGTAGTAAAACGAATCTATCGGGATTTTCGTTAATAAGATCGACTTTAAGACTCTTTCATTCCTTCTCGATCTGAATTCCTAGTAGAATTAAGAATATTATACTTTTGTATGTTCAAGGCGCATTCTATTGATTCTATAAGAGAATCTCAAAGTGTAGACTCTCGTAATCAGTAGATAGAACCGTGCAATTTGTCGCTCAGAGATCCAACGTTCTCTACATCGACGGTAAAGCGAAATTATCGAAAGTTTGGCGGACGAGAATTCATCCGAGCTTGGCGTATCGTGGCACGAAGAATCACGAGCGGAGGGCATATAAATCCATAGGGAAAGGCCGCGTCAATCAAATGACCAGTAGCAGACAGAGAGACCCCCCGCGAAGGGGGTACACGGTGGCCGTGGAGGAGGGAGGGGGCTCGTGGCGGGCGCCATTGTCGCGGTTCCTCGCGGGGGTTCCTCGCGATTGAATACCCTGTCGCCCTGGGAGGCACCGCGACGCCCGTTTTCGCTCTATAATTTTAACAGCCGAGTCGATGATTTCGTCTCTCCGTGAGCCCGCTCGCTCGCTCGCTCGCTCGCGCCGAATCTCTCTGTTATTTTCCTCTTTTTTTCTTCCACTTCTTTCCCCCCTGGCCGCGCTTTTTCGCTTTGCAACCGGGCACCGTTGCTCGCCAAACAACTGCCGGTCGGGCCACCTGGTTTGTTCTAAGCCGATCGAACAGAAAATCTCTTGGCGTTTCTTGGCCTCCGCTACTCCGCCAGCCAGAGTAGCCGAATTCAGCCGCTCCGTCGATCAAATTTTAACGAATGTCCCGTTTAACAGTACGCTTACACCGGAGCCGTGATACGCTCAAAGAGAAAGTAGCCGAGAGAGCTGTTTGTCGATCAGAAAACCGATAAAGTGTCTTTATTTCACGATTATACAGCAGAGCTACTATAGTCGCGTTATTTCAGTGAGTTGAACCTTTATAAATTGATCGATCATTGTCGAGGAGAATTAAGAATTCATTGCATTATCTGTATTGTCAATCTCTGAATGTATATCCATGGATCATTATCCTAACGCGACGTACCTAACGCAACCTAACCTAAAACTCGTACCCGGCGCGTAGCGTCCCAGTTCGCCGCGGTATCGCCGACAAGATGGCGGTGCGGCGAGCGCTCCACCCTCGCCGGCCGGCTGCCGATTAATTAGGGGTTAGTCCGTGCAGCGGCAGTATTGGCGGTAGGTTCGGTCGATCCGCGCACCGTCTCGAGAACCGTGAGCTTAGGGAGTCAGGGAGGTTTCGTTTAGCGATCATTACGCGTTTAGCACTCGTGTTTCCGCCCAGAGTCTGGGGCGCCCCCCTAGCGTGGCTGGAATAAAGTAAGGGAGCCGGAGGACCCCCCATCTCGCCTTTATACGCCACGGTGAACCAATGGGGCACCCGGTGTCGGGGCACTGTGCAATGGGACGCACAGAGAGTATGTGGGACACGGTGTTCTCCGTATGTCGTCCGGTCTACCCCCCACGTGCTCGATTCCGTAACTCACCCCCCTGATCCTGCGTGCTCCGCGTTCTGGATCTCGTCGGGCCGTGGCCTCTGTCGTTGGATCGACGGACTCGATCGTCGAAGTCAGGAATCGAAGTCGGAGAAGAATCGTTTTTCTGTGGACAGCGAATCGCGTGATCATGATCAACATGTTGAATGCCATGGGGGTCACCGGTCAACCCCGACCAAATCGAATTACTATTCAACCGACTAGACTATGATTATTTGTAAACATTTTTATATTATAGAAAATCCTACCTAATGCGCTGACATTCGATAAGGTAAACGTGTAATGAGAATAAAAGTATTTTGCTACGTGAAAGCATGCGGCATTCAACGTGTTAAATGAAATATTTGTGGTGGCATGTGCATTAGAGGGTTGCGTACTCGGGTTTCTTGTATTTGGCATTGGTATACAGTGTGACAAGGAAATATTCTGAATTTCTAGGATAGATGGTAGTCTGAAGCGTTGGAAAATTTTTAATGTCTTTAGAATTTATAGCGATCGATTGTCTCGCTTCTAGAGCTGTCGCATTGTACTTGGACATTCGTCGGAACTTTGTTTCGAGTTTTTCATTTAAAAGTTAATTCAGCAAGCTTGAAGTTTCTCGTTGCTTCGGGTTTTAATTCAAGTTACCCCGACGTCGCGTTTAACTCGAGAAACGCGGTGCAGTAAGACGAAGACAGCTAGGGAAAAGTTTCTGACAAACTAAGTCGGAGGACACAGTGTTTTTTAATTGAGAGATCGAAAATGAGGGGAAAAGGGATAGAAATGGTAGATACACACCGGACTCACGGGTGAAAGATAACCATTGTTTGACCGCACGCGGCGCAAACGCGGGCCGCTCGTAATCCCAAACAAATTTGCGGATTACACTCCCAGCATGAATTATTTAATCCCAGCACGGTCTCATTGGTTTAGTTAGTGACCCGTGGGGTTTTACAGAAGAGATCGCGCACGCCCGCTCACCACGAGGCCCTGTCTCATCCCTCCCATCCTTTCCGGCCGCTCTCCCGCCCTTCCGCTGAATTTCGCGTTCGTTCAGACGTTCTCGCGATAACGCGAGTTCGATTCGCTTCAGTTCACTGTAAACAAATGGAAGTAGAAAGATAAGACAGTACAAGTAGAAGTAGAGCAGAATAGTAGAAGAAATAAAAGTAATACAGTACAAGCAGAAGCAAATCGTAAGACCCGCGTTCCGACTTTCCAACGATTTATTATAGCGATCATTGGAATGATACAGAGCGAACTTGGCGTCAAGTAGCAAAATTACTGATTAACATTCATTGACTCCGTTGAACGTTAATCACCGTCTCATTTCGAACAAGCCTGGCCATTCGTTTGTCTTTACGCGAAACGATCGTTAACTCGTTCATCCGATTTCTACGAATCCAACGAATTCCATTGAACCGGAACGGTTCTCGTACCGGGTCCGCCGTGCGTCGTCGATGTTCCAGCCGCTCGCCGGGTCGTTCTTTCTCGAGGGGCCAGCCATTACTTCCCGTGGAACGTACGCGGTGCCTAGCCATTAAATTTTCGCCCCACATAATACGCGGGCCGATCATAAAATTCAGCGAAAAAAAGAGCGAGGCGACGGTTATTATTTACAGCGCGAGGACCCGCGAATCAAGATGTAAGCGTGGGCGACACGACGAGACACCGTCGCTCGAGAGGAAGCGAAAAAATGTCCCGGTCCACGGGAGTGAGCTCGTGCCTTTTTATACGTCCGCTGGTTAAACCTGCTAAAAGAGCGTCGCCATAAACGCCGATAAACGCGATCCCCGGAGATCGCGATCGAGCTGCGGGTATTTTCTCTTGGATCGATGATCTAACAACACCTGGCGGGAAGTGCCATTTCACTTCGATAATGATGTGTCCTTTTGGTAGCGATTAAACGAAGGAATACAGAGTTTAGCGGATGGGACTCGAGGAGAATTGATAGTGATAGAAAATTACTACTGTTCGATCAATTATTGGGCACCATGCTGTTCGCTAGTACCTAACTTTAATTATTTCCTTGAATCAAGAAGAATCAGTTTAGCAAGATTCAAGTGTTATCAATTGGAACATCGATGAGAAATTTTATTTCTATAATAAAATGTGAAGATTCATGGTTTCTTGAATTGAAATTCAATAGTTCGCCGTGAGTTTAACTCGTTATTGTAAGGCGAGAAGTTTTATGGTTTAAATTACTGTCGCAGTAATTTGTTTAATGGATACCGATAATGGTAGGCGAGGAAGAAGATCGGAGGTAACGTTTCAAAATAAGAACTGATAGTTTTTACCGAGGAATTTTTAGCTCGGGCGGAACACGTGCAGAAAAAGAGAGAAAGGGAGAGGGAGAGGATCGTTACGGTAATACGGACATATTCCTGGCGCCATTCGCTCGTAGCCAGGTTGGTTCGTCGTAACCGGTACGGCAGTTCATAATTTTCACGTCCCACGCCCTTATCTCGCGAAATAATCACACGCATCATGCCGATGCATAAATTATCGAACGGTGAAATATAACCCGGCCGGGAATGCGCGGGTATTTTGTCGATGTCGAGGGAAGGGGGACACCAATAACGCGACCTTTGATCTCTTGCCCGGCTGACACACCGAAACGAGACTAAATAAAAATTTAATAATAACAGAATACCGAAGACATTGATACCGAAAACAAGAAACCATCCAGCGTTGATATTTTCAAATAAATTAAAATCTATAACTACCCCTTCACCCTTCGCGGTCCGAAGTGCTGTTAGTTTCTCACTTTGAGGTTCACGTTGACGTTAGTTCATTCAATTACAGCGTAACGCTCTATTTATTTATTCAAGAATATTTGGGTGTCACTGAAATGTTACGTTTAAATGGTACAATTGTGATACTACAAATAAATATAGAAAAAATTGAAACAGGTAGAGGTCGCAATAAAATAGAATGTCGAGTCTAAGGGTTAACGATCAATATTCCAATAATACTCGTCTCATCGATAAGACACCGGAACTAACCACTAAAACTTTCAATATAATAAAACATTCAAATAAATACGAGTCTCCCAACTCTCAATGGTGACTCTCCAAATTCTATACAAATCCGTCCAATCCTAATTTCCCATCTAATTACTACCCCTTCATAAAACGTCCCTGCCAAGCGAATTCTCTGAAATTGAATTTCCCTCTGTCAAGTGAACCCTGTAAGAGACACTTCGGAGCGATAGGGTTGTCGAGAGGGAAAAGAGGCCAGAAAAAGGAACGGCAGGAAGCGCGCGGAGGACTGGAGGAAGGGTCAGGAGGAGGAGGATCGAATCGACAGCATTCCTCTGTCCGCGTACGCCACACCTTCGTCTCCCTCTACGGTGCGCGGCACGATCCCGTCCAGGATTTCGAGCCGGGGAATAAAAAGTGTAAGGTGGACGGTGGCCGAGGGCACGCGGAGTTATCAATGAACGAGATAAGGATCGTCGATGAACCGGCGGCGGCGGCTGGGCCACGGCGACACGGCGAGCGTGTCCGTGGAAGTGGCGAGGTAACCCGGCCCCCGACAACCCCCGTCCCTCATCGCCGCCGTCTAGACATTCTAAATTTGAATAATATTTTTATGAATGAGTGGACGCGCCATAAATCCCCGCGTGAATACTGTGGGACCGGCGTATGGTTCCTCGCAGCCACACAACGCACACTCCGCAGATGAAGGAAGAGAGGGACAGAGATCTGGAGAGAGAGAGAGAGAGAGAAAGGTGGTTGGAGACTGTTTATTAATGTCCCGGGATTAAATCCTCCTGGATCGAGCGTGTAACGGAATGACAAACAATGGGACGATAATCGAAGGGACGGAATTCGTGAAACGGAATCAGACTACGTGGACCTGCCTGTTGACACGAAGTTTTTGCGAGTTACCTTGGGAGAGTTAATTCCGTTTCAATGGGTGAGTAATTTAATTAGGTATTCGTGGTATTGGGATTGTGTTGTGTAAGTATAGCAGTGGTTGCGAAGTGTTTGTAAGTGAATTAGTGAAGTGTTGGAGTATGATTGAACTGAATGAGGTTGATGCAGGTTTCTAGGGAGAGGAATTCTTGAGGCTGCAAAGGGTTTATTATTCTTCTATAGGAAAGATGAGAGCTAGTAGAAGTAATTGTTAGTAATTACAGTTCTTTGTTACAGATCGTAACTTACTGTATTACCTCGTTACTATTGCACATTTTAACCTTCGAAAGTAAGAAGTCAGAGAAACTCTGACTTTATTCAAATTCGATCGACGGAAGCGGTCTCGCGCTGTTCGGGTAGAGATTCATTCGCGATGATTCATGGAAAGAGGCGCCATAAATATTCAAGCGCAATGATGGATTCGAGGCCGGACACGCGTGCTCTGTGTTCACCCCACAATGGTGGATCCCCGCGATCCGTGACTAATAGGCTTATTATTTTATATCGCCTCGCATTTGTTACCGATACCCGTGTATTTACCGGCCGCCTCTCGCCCGTGTGACGTGAATCGCCGTCTAAGTTTCCTTAATCGCGCGGAGAATGGGATTAGATATCTCGCGGTGATCGGTGAAACCCTCACCCCTAAGCGGCTTCCTCGTTTTCTACGGTGGCTGCCACACCCTGCGGATTTTCTACCGACAATGACCATTATCCCCTTATCGTAAAAGTTTCGATCCTGAAATCGATTCTTCCGACGTGCCTCCGGTGATCTTTAACCCTCCTGCTCTTTTTATTACTGTGTCGTATATCAAGAAACCAGCATACAAGATTATTTGACGGATTATTCGGGGTGAAATGCAGTTGGTTCTCTCGGCTAGTGAAATAAGATATTGGAACTTGTGTATAAATAATAATGCGTTTTTAATATAATGTGAATAACAATAGAATCTTATCGGGGACAAATATAACACTAGAACTACCGATCACTTAAGCTGATTACTTAAGCTAAGCCGATCGCTTAAGCTTTTACAAATTTCTTTATGAAAACCATAAGCGTTCATTGAGATTTCAACTGACCTGCACTTCAGTTTTGCTATTACTGAATTGGTTCCGTTAATAATTTTTCGTGGAAGTATCTGTACCTTTTCAGTAACTGTAAAAGAGGAAATCAGAAATAATCATTCTGGCTGATTTGGTAGTTCCAGTGATAAGGAGGTACGAAGTTTTCTCTAAAATATTGTTAAAATTATACTACTAGGTTCTTTATTTATTACTGCTTATGTTAATAAGCTCATGCTCCGAAAAGCTGTAAATTGGGTGTTTTTCAAATACAATCAAGTAGAAGAAACTAGATAACCAAAGGTAGTCGTCCAGACAGAACCAAAAGGAGCCAATTCTCAACAAACGCACCCCTTGCGAGCAGAGACCGTTGATCGCATTGAAATCCTGCGCCGTAACACGTTCCACGAAAAGCGGAGCAATTTTCGCGGTCCGGCCAAATTGGATTTTCCTTTTCCCACGTGTTCGCCATTGTCTCCGCTCGTTCCACGGCAACCGGAACGAAAGCCGCGCGCCCGTTGCGCCCGGAGAACCCGTGCCGGCCAAATGTTGCTCGCACGTTCGCTTTCGCCGGCTGCGAGTTACCTTCGAGGACGCTTCCTCCGAATCACCTCTGTGTTACTAACACTGTTCCCTCTAATACCGATGTCAACTCGTTCATTCAAACCTGCAGAAAATTTTCAAACATTCAACGTTTCACCTCGCAACAACAAAACCTACATAAACCAAGAACCTTTATTCCAAAACTTCACACATCGCATTACACAGTCCAACATTACACATAACCTCCAAATTCCCCTGCATCAACCCAATCGGTGAGAATCTAAGTTAGCAAACCGAGTGCAAAAAAACTCAAGGTGCGATCGAAATCAGTCTAAGCCGCCAATTTTCAAAAAGAACGCTGGCGGGAACACGGCGGACAGAGTTGACAGGGTGCAAGAGCAACGGAGGACGAAGGATCGCTGCGCCTGGTACAGAAAGACACAGAAGGACGAGCGCACAGAACGAGCGAGAAAGAGAGAGAGAGGCGAACGCGCAGGGAAAGAGCGAAGAGGACCGAGAAGGAGCGAGAAAGAGGGAGAGGGTTGGAGAACGGCGAGACAGAAGAAAGCAAGAGGAGAGGAACACATGTCGTTCGCTGTACCCCGCGGTGCCACGGGGTTCGATGCGTGGGATTCATATATTAAGCGCGAGGCACCGGGCCGAAACCCGGCGATGCGAACGGGAGGATAAGAAAAGGTCCGTGGCCGGGGCCGCGCCGGTGCCGCGCACGGGGTGGGACGGAGACGGAGACGTTCGCCGTGGCATGAGGACCCGGAGCCTCCGTCGGCCGGGAAGGAGGACGGCTGGCGAGGCGAACCAGAGACAGATGAACTAATGCTCGAAACCGCGGGGGGCGCGTGCTTTCGAGCGTCTAATGATTTAGCCGGTGCAACGACGCGCCGCGCCGGTGGTGCCACGGCACCGCTGATACACCCTGCCCGTAGGTACCCGGTGCCCCGGCCCGGGCGGCGCGTCGCCGCCACGCCGCCCGGTTATATCCCGGTGCCAGCGGAACGATCGCGAACGAGATTTTCAGCCCGGACGCCATTTATTTCGGGGAACTCGTGGATTAAGTACTACCGATTTCGGTGATCTCCGAGGGCTCGCGCTGGGGAGCGGCCCGTTTCCTCTTTGGAGCTGCCAGTGGAAGTTCAACTGTCGGGAGTTTGATGGAAGTTGAATAATTTGGAAATATTGGGAAGCAGTTTGATGTGGTATTGAGTTATGGACGATTGCAGTGGTAGTATGGAAGTTGAGCTTGAAGATAGGTTGATTGAGAGAATTAGGTGTCTATGGTATTGAGACGTTGGTGGCTGGGTTCGGTAGAAAGTGGGTATACAGAAGTCTCAGTTTTTGATTTTGTTGAGTTGCATTTTGGTAGATTGTAGTAGTCTTCGTAGCAAAAGGGGGAAAGGTCAGGTTGAAGGCAGACGGAGGATATTTTTCAAGTTCCTTTGAGACTGTTCCCTACAACCCCCTGTGATCGATGAACGACGCGGATCGATCGGACACGCCTCGATACGCGATCTCCTCACGATCGCCGGCGTGATCCTTGGATTATCCTCGAATCCACGGACGGACACGATACGATCGTGTCTGAAAGTAACAAGGTCACCAATCATCCCCTCCCGAGACTTCCGTGTGCTTTATGATCGCGGTCCGCGGCGAGCACGCGGTTATGCCCGTGTAAACGCGTTTCAATCTCGTGAGAAGATGTCATCGGCGTTTTACGCGGATGTCACATAAATTTCGGGATTATTTTCGTCGTTAGCAACCACCGCGCCGGCCGGTGCTGTACTCGGCTCACGATCTTATCGCGCTCGATCGCGTCGAGTTCGAAGGGCGTATCACGGTGCTGGGAATATTTCTTATTCGAGGAGAATGTTTCGACGACGGTGAAACGGACTTTTTTCCATTGCCATTGAGCTTCGATCGTTAAGACTCTGTAGAAGGGAAGATAAAGCGATTAGGGGATGCGATTGTAATTTTTTAGACGATCAACCTCTTTACTGTCCATAGAAATGTTCTCAGGATCCTCGAATTTTTCGATTGGTTCTCAGTGTTCGACATTTATTGATCAATCATTCTTCCTCTCATTATTTCCTCTCATTTTATTACTTCTCAATCTTCTCCTAAAATTACACCATCCAAATCATGCTATCAGCAGCATCAACGCGCAATCAGTTTCATTCCTGATCGCTTTCTGAATCTACTTCCCACGTTTCCCCCGTTCCCTCAACGAACATTCAACGTTGCCTCGCCCCCAAGCTCGGTGTCCACACTGAATAATTGAAACAACGAACCGTTTGACAAAAGGCGGTAAATTCCCCTGAAAAACATAATTAATACCCGGAGCACTCGGTCGCGTGAGCCGGCGTCGACGAGCCGCAAACAGAGCATTGAGATTTACAGGCGATTCCGAGGGTAAAAACGCGCGATCGCGATCGCGTGTGGTCGCCGCGGCGCGATCGCGGGGATCGAGAACGTTGATACGGGGTTCCTGACCCCGGCGCGCGCGATAAACCCCCACGAAAATCGTCGCGAGGGGGCGTGATCGCGAGCGGATCGATGATCGGGCCGCGGACGCGCGGAGGTGTCGGCGGAAAATCGATTTCGGTTTTCGAGTCACCGCTTAACGACTCCTCGATGACGGTGCGCCGCGCTGCCAGCGGAACGAGGAACCCTTTGATGATGAACGACCGCCGTGAAATTGAAATTTTTGGTGGCATCCCGCTGGAACACCGGGATGATCTTAATCATCGGACAATTATATCGTGGCCGGTTGTATTTACGTTTCGAGTTCGCCGATCGCTGGAAGAATGGAAAAAAGGATCGGTGATAATGCGATACTCCGCTGCGAAGGAGGGGTGGGGGGGGGGTGGGGGTAAAAAAAAAGAGGAAAGAGACTGCGCGATGTCCGGTTAAGTGTACGTGACTCGCGTCAATGCATCACGGGGGGAAATAATTGTACACGTGGACGCCGGCACGCACGTTCGACGTAAATTCTTCACGTGCGCAACACTCGCCGTAAATCGTCAGCAACACGCGGCTGCGAGCCCCCTTTTTTTCATCCGGCAACGTAAATTTCTTTCTTATCGGGAGTAATTTACGTCCGGCCGGCCGAAAAAAGGTTAACGCGACCGTGCAGCCTGCGCTTTTCCATTCTTCCGCCTCCCGTTCCCGCGAAGAAAAAGCAATTACCTGCCGAGGAGGGGCACCGTTTTTTCTCGTTCGGAATTTCTGCGGTGCAGCTTCTGCTCGTAGACCTCGGACGCTTCGCTTCGGCGAGTGCTGACGGATTTCGTGTTCTCACTGTTCCGCCCTCATCTTATCTAGAATTTCAACTATCTTTCCGAACAATCTCCGAGAATAAACTCTACAACCAACAGTAACAATTCATTTGACGATAGCATCAATATAGACTACTAAAAATTACTACTATTATATATACCCAATACAGTTTTCAGTAAGCGATGAACCATTCTCAAAATCCCTCTAATTTACAAGATTTCAAATCTAGTTGTCACAGGTTTTCGCATCACGGTTATACAGAATGGTAGCTAAATGAACGCAATAAACAATTGAGAGCTCCAGAAAAAAATGACCTTGCCGTCACCGCAAAAGGGGTGACCATATTGCACCGCGAGGGATGCGCGCGGGACCAAGCGAGGACAAAAAGAGGAAATAAAAACGACTCGGAGCCACCACGTGACACAGATCTCTAGACAAGACGGAGAGAGGGACTGTAAATCACGGTCTTGTAATAAGTCGTATATCACGATTTCCCTTTTTCCCTCGTTTTCCAGCGGGCAAGAGTCGCCTCCAGGCCGGAACAATGCGCACGACCAATATTGTTGAAGCACTGATCGAAGGGGCCCCAGTTTTCGCCCTCCTCCGTGCCCGAAGGGGTCCCCGTTGACCTCCCTTCGTCTTCTGTCCGCAAAAGGCCACGACACGCCGTCGAGTTTCACTTCCGCCGAGATATACGGCGCGCACAGTCCTCCGTTGGCGGCCGTAAGGGCCAAACACCATAAACTTTTATAGCCAGTAGTGGTTTCGTTGGATTTCCCTTCGCGATGATTTATGGTCTCGCGCCCAGTTCATTTCTTGCCCGGGGATGAAAATGCTGCTGCGAAAGTGTCCTTCCTCTTACGCGTCTTTTTTTCCCCGTTTCCTTTCTCTCTTCTCGCCCTCCTCCACCCCCTTGTCGCAGGCTATCCGGTTACCGGTACGGTTTCACCTCGAAACTGGGTACTGTGTCTTTTTTCCTTCCTCTGGATTAGAGAGAAATCCGAGCGGCGTGCGGGGGATGAAATCGAGTAAGGAGGGTTTGAATTAAGGGATTCGGTTAGCAGAGAGTTACGAATGTTATGGTTTCATTATTATTTATAGGAATAACTTCGTATTATTTATCTGGAGAACTTCATTTAGTTCTGATTATCCATTACTGTAAGACTAAGCGTTGTTCTCAGCGAATTGCTGTTTGTATAATTTCATTCCTGATTCTGAGTTACTCAACAATAGACACAAAATGTCCTACCAGCTGTTTCTTGACATATCTCTTATCAGAACGGAGGTAACCTCAGCTGACACATGAATTGTTTTATTTTATCCGAGACTAAATTAAAACAACACTCATTACTATTATACGAACATATCTATTGGAATGCTGTTTCCGAAATCTGACTCGATCCTCGTATTCGAATCGCTCACTGTTGTTTCCCGTCTTGTTCGAGTTTTCACGCGAAAATTCTGCAGGCGGGAAATAGATAGAAAATCGATAGGTTGGCGAAAGAGGGTAGAGAGGGTAGAGGTAGAGCGAGACGGAGAGGAGAGTGCCGTTGATGGATTACCCGGCGGTCGAATAAGTTTATTTTGCGGCGATTGCTGTTACGCCGCTTGTCCGCTCGTAATTACGTAGATATTCATGCTGCGATTTAATGGCATTATTCCCCTGCGCGCTTCTGCTTCGATTTACCCTCGCGGTATCTCGGCCTCATTACATCGATAAGTGTCGACCGAACGATATTTTATCCGCTATCGAGTCGGCGGACGTTCGCCCGCAGACGTTCCGCCATTTAATCGCGATCTCCTCGGTCCCGAGCCCGGTGTCGTGCAGACTTCTTCCTCGATTCTACGCTGAATTATAATGAGGCTCGCGCGGCTAATGGGCTAATCATTTCTCGATATAATTTGTTTCTCGTTTCCACCTTCCATTTTACGGTATACGAAGGTAACTTCTGTTCCTTACTATTCCAATCTGGGAGCTTATTACCGAACGATTCCCTTTTTTTCACTAACCCTAATGAGAAGCTAATTTGCAATAACCCTAATAGAAAAATATGCATACCACAGATTCCGTTTTCTTACACTTACTGAAATTTTATCTACAGATACGACTTCTCATTCACCAATCGCTTCACTTTCCCAAATATCTCAACTGATTCACGGTTACAATCCCTTCATGACAACAGTTCATTCAAAAGTCACTTAACCCTAACCTCTTAATTCTTCGCTCTATTCCATCCCTTATACCCCACTCTAACGTTTCTAATCCGGAAAGACTCCAGTCTCGTCGGCAGACTGGAGTGTCCTTAAACACAGACGTCAACGTTAGGAAAACACCTTGAAAAGGTGTTTAGCGACGATTCGGCCGGGAATCCTGCCGGCTAACCGATGAACAAGCGAACAGAGGGCAGGTCTCTCACGCGTGTCTCCAGGGAGTGAGCCTAGGCGTCCCGGTTGCGAGTAACTCGCAATAAATCGACAATGGGATCTTCCTCCTTTGCACGGGCCATTAACGGTGATTCCACGCCGGTGTCGGATGACTTTCGTCGGAGATCATTGTTGGCCAGCATCCTGGGTGGCTTCGTTTCTTGCGATCCGCGGAGGGCTGGCCGAAGTTCTCGCCCGGACAATGATCCTGGCCGTGCCTTTTTCCATCGATCTAGGCCCGGAGATCGTTACCTGGGCCGCCCCCGGTGTCTCTGCACCTCTTTTCACGGGCGACACATGACGCCGTGTTTTGGGTTCGGGTGTCCTGCCTGTTTTCACCGTTTTTCCACCCCGTGACTCGCCCTTTCCGCCGGGCCGGACATCGAACAGCCAGGTTCCTCGAGCTCTTCGCCTATATGTTCGAGACCGCACTGGGGGTTCCGGAGAATTGCACCGAAAGCTGCTCAATTTCTCGTCCTAACAGCCGCATAATGGACCCTCGCGCTCCCCGCGTCGCGATTCCGGATAATGGGGTTCGTGGCCTCGTGAATTTAGACGTTCCGAGGAAAGGAGATGTTTTGTCTGAATCGGACGGCCCTGGGAAATCCTCGAAGCATTCGTGCAGTCGAACATATTATTCCGAGGAAGCAAATTGGAAAATCGAGACTATTGCTGCATCTCTGAGTCTAGAAAAATTCAGTTTCTTCCATGTGGCAAATGAATTTTTAAATCTATGTAAAAGATTACATCAACCGAATCGCTTTATTTAACAAGTTGACATTCGGACATGAAAATTCCCTACAATCAAAACAATTTTCCTATTGGAAGCTGGAAATTCAATGTTCTCCAAAGGAATAGCTTCTCATGTTTACACAGATATAATAAAATTCGAATCCTAATTCAATTCTTAATTTACTAAATCTAATCTAAACAAGTTCCCTGTGTACTACATCTACAACACACACACACACACACACACATTCAGTCTTCCTAATTCGCGTCACGGTCGAATGGAGGCTTGATTTCTGAAACAGTGGTTCCTCGCGTCCGTGAAGGGGCGGCGGGGGAAACCGAAAGAAACTAACGCGCAATGGGTGGCTTGATTATAATAGAGGTATCATTCCGGTGAACGATACGCTTCCTCTTCCCTCGGATAATTGCAAATGGCGTCCCTTTTATGCCGGACGGTCGGCTGATCAAAGCCGCGGATAAATAAAAGATAATCATCTAATTATTCCATTCAAAACGGTCGGCTGCCGGCACTCGGCGCATCCTCGACAGCCGCGATTGCCTCTCTCTCCGGCCGGTCATTAAGATCTCGCCGATCGTATTCCCGATCTTTTCCACTCCCCCGTTTCGTACGAATCATTGTGACCAAGGCCGGCCCGGGGGGGCGCGACGCGTTAACGCCACAATGTGGCCGCACGCTTGTCCGAGTTCAATTGTAATCGAACCCCCTCGCTCGATAATTACCGCCGATCTCGTCTAATTTCTCCGACTGTCCGGATCGATCGCTTTCGCGCCGCCAGTCGCGGCCAATTCCGCCATCTTTCCTCTGATTAGCGCGCCATTGTCGGCGATCGAGAGTATCGCGCCTCGAGATCTTGACGAGGACACTCGGGACGAGATAATGACGCGATAATTAATATCAATTTTATTCTATGAAATATTGCGAACAGTTGTGTCTTAATATTTTTACGAAAGACACGAATTTCGTGAGTCGGATCATGAACATTGATGTTTTCATTCGAATATTTTTCAAACTTTTGTCAATTAGTGTTACTATATGCAGGATATGTTTCATTGAGAACTCGAATGATTCGAATAAATCGAGTAAATTTTTCCTCCGGCGGAACGGAGCAGGTTGTACTCCGGTTGATCCAGATTATCGTCGACGCGAGTTTATCAGTCACGCGTTCGGGAGGCTTATCTCCCGCCTAAAAGGACGCTAATTGGCATCGGGACGTGACATCGTGATTCCGAGACGTGAATGGCGATCTACCGTTCGACTACCTGTCACAAGGATCCGCGGACCGGAGGATCCGGTCACCGCTGGCGGAAAAAGAGGTCGAGAAAAAGGAGCAGAATCGAGAAGGCAGTAACGCGATCCATGGGGATAGGTGTGACCGGGAACGAGCACGGGTGAGACAGCGTGTCTCCTCCGATCCAGATAAGAATCTGTCACCGGCCGAGACTGGCTGGTACACTAATGCCAAACGACAAGATACTTACTACCAGATAAAATGCCGGGAAGTTCGACCAGTCATTCCCGATGCTGGGACACACTGTCGATCCCACTCGATCACCTGCCCACACCCGGCGAATCGGGTTCGACGTGGAACCCGATGAATTAAGTAAATTGTCAGGTGTTTTAGTATCAGTTTCTCCGATACATTGCTAGGTTAGAGTATCTGATACCCTAAAGTGAAAGGATAACATATCTAATAATATAAGAATTGGAAATTGGAGTCGAAGGAATGTATTTCTACGTTAAAATTCGAATTCTTTCAATTTCTAGCTTTGAAGCTTCAAGTTCTTCTCAACTATTCAAATCGAAAGAAATATAAATTATTATCCTTAATAAATTCAATTAATATCTATCTATTATTATAAATAAAATTAGCAATGGTCATCTATAGATTCACTGCATAAAATTCTAATCAAATAGTTAAAAGCAATATGTTTGATACAAGTTAACCTAGTTGTTCATTACGGCCCAATCAATTGTACCCAACAGATTTACTTATTGTCTTACATAAAACTGATTCATTATTCCATTATAAAAATCAACAATCATAATTCTGCATACAATACGATAAATTAAACAGTCCTCTCTTGGGTTTCAACTATAAAATAAACACTTTACTATCTAATGGAAATTAGTCTACCGATAATATAGTAGATCCAGCGGATGTCCCGGCGAATCACGTTCTGTCAGGCGAATATGAAACGAAGGCACAGGAGAGGATTCCATGGAAGCAGCGTGAATCGGGTCTGTTTCAGCGGCAGATTTCGACGGACGCGTCTATATCGAGGTGGGTCCAACTGGGTGAGTGGGTGACTGACTCTGGCATTGTCGTTCGGTAAGATATACGACTCTCCGTTCCCAGAAACAGTTTATATTCCGGCCGGAGGATGAGGCCTCGAGATCGTTACATGCCTACCTGACCCAAAAGATCCTGGTCGCCCGTTCGGAAGCGCTCATTTTTGGGATTCTGCGGCGAGTAGGCACTCGGTCAGGGACGCCTGCCTTCGCCGGATGCCTTCCCGATCAATTTCGAGAACTTACACCTCCTCGACGCGCGCGACTCCGCCCGCTCTCGGAATTTATAGCGTTTCACGATTCGACGGGACTGTTCGCGGGTTATTATTCTCCGAACGTCCGAGCGTCATTTAGGTATTTCTCCGGTCGCGGCGCTGTTCCCGGACGGTGTTCCTACGACTAGACAAACTGGATTTCCGAGGAACAACGAGGAATAAATTTCCTTTCGAACGGATTACTGATTTAATCTTCTTAGACACCTGGCGTGTACCTTGAAGATCGCTCTTGTACGAATGAACTGATGTTTTTGTATGGATAACACTAATAAATCTATTCCCCACGTGTCCTCTGTGTAATTTGAACGTATTCACTGTTACAAAATCAATCATAATTATAAATAATAAAGTAATACGAAAAGCTGTGACGAACATCCCATAAAACGGTTCCTCCATTTCACTAAATAATTAGTCCAAAGGTATCTAATTTTAACAATATTTTATTATCTTGTTATCTTATTTAACAGTTTTTTAATGTTCATTGGAACAGACGAAATTTTGTTGTTCCCTGCTTCCCGCGTCTTTTAGTGCTTCGAACGATTAACCCTGATTTAATATCCGATCGAATGTAAATTGCATCGAGGAATCTGCAGACGCATCGACCGGCCTCGCTCGGGACTCGTCATCGCGATCGGAATTCATCATCGAAGCCTATCGATCCAGCCAATTGCCGGGACAATTATTGCCGCGCCGGCCGCGTCTCGTCACCGTCCGTCTTCGCGATAAAGCCCCTGCTTTATCGCGGCGATCTGGAGGACGAAACGCGCCGCGCCGGGTGACAACGGTGACGCGCCACCCGGGGCGCGTTTTCTCGCGCGTAGGCGCGAACAATGTTAACGAGAGGGACACCGCGCGGTGAAAAAATTTACGCGGGCCCCGCGGCGATCCCTCACGCGGCTCGGCAAATTAATTTCGTCACGGTTCCCGTTTCCGCGAGCACTCTACGGGCGACGCGCAGTGATCTAAGTTGTACAATCAAGGGCAGAACGGTTGAACATTGAAGCTAGACGAGGACAAGTATCAGTGAATGATTCGTTTTTCGAATATATCGAACTTATACTAGTTACATTTCATTTAGAATGTGGCAATTTGTAGAAAATGTTTTAGTTAATAGGAAAGTGATTTAAGGATCTTGTAACTCGGAAAGTTTGTATCGTTAACTCAATAGATCACTTCATTTTTTAGATTTTTTAAAGAAATACAAACATTTCTTAGTATACCAGCTACTCCACGTTACTCTGAACTCGCAATGTGTCCAAATCAAATTTCCTTCTCAAAAAACAGAGCACAGTACCGAAATACTCACGAGCATCCCAGCAAGAGTCCGAGCGCTCAATTAAAAGGTCGAAAAACCGGGGATAATTCAGTGACGGAAAGAACTGCATCATCCGTGAAATAAAATACCGCCGCAGGTTCGAGCGCTCGTGGAATCCTCGAAACCCGGTGTTCCAAATCTTCCGCGTCACTCTCGAGGAAACGGTTTCGCAATCGAGGTGGCCCGAAATGACGGAAGCGTTCTCGACTCTCCGCGTTTCGACAAAACGCCGTGGCAATCGAGGTTTCAGCGAGTCGAGACGCTGCCGAACGAGAGACAGAGATGGAAGAGGCACGATGGGCAGAGGGGGTGGAGGAGAGGGCAACGGAACAGACCGTGAGGAGTTCTTTTGGGAGCATTCGGGACCTCTCGGCCATAAATAATGCCGAATGTTGGGCCCCCATAAGTCAGGTAGACTCGGTCCCCGCACGGAGACTATACGAGTCTATATAGAGAGGAGCTCGTCTCCTATCCGACTCCCCTCCTCTCTGTTCACCGGCGAGAGTCCTCTTTCCTCTTCGTTCTTCTCTTACTCGCGGCGAAAGGCCTGTTTGGGTACGGCGGTTTTCAGAGTCACGCCCTGGAAACAGTCGCGAGGGCGTAAAGGGAAAAGCCTGGCCCCTGTACAGGTGCGACGCGTATAGGTACGCGCATTTCGGAGTCGCGGACACGTCTTCATAATCATTTCAACCCTTACTGCAGGATTTTCTTTGGGAAGTTTAATTAATTTTGGTATTAAGAGATTGACTGCACGAACAACTTCAGAGTTTTGTGTTACTTATTCCTTTGTGGGAAAAATAGAAAGGAACAATTGTCGTCTATTTGATACATAATTATTAGATTACATCTTTATAATCTTTTCAACCCTTACTGCAGGATTTTCTTTGGGAAGTTTAACTTTGGTATTAAAAGATTGACTGCCACGAACAACTTCAGAGTTTTGTGTCACTTATTCCTTTGCGGGAAAAATAGAAAGGAACAATTGTCGTCTATTTAGTATACAATTATTAGATTACATCTTCATAATCTTTTCAACCCTTACTGCAGGATTTTCTTTGGGAAGTTTAACTTTGGTATTAAAAGATTGACTGCCACGAACAACTTCAGAGTTTTGTGTCACTTATTCCTTTGTGGGAAAAATAGAAAGGAACAATTGTCATCTATTTGATACATAATTATTAGATTACATCTTCATAATCTTTTCAACCGTTACTGCAGGATTTTCTTTGGGAAGTTTAATTAATTTTGGTATTAAGAGATTGACTGCACGAACAACTTCAGAGTTTTGTGTTACTTATTCCTTTGTGGGAAAAGTAGAAAGGAACAATTGTCATCTATTTGGTATACAATTGTTAGGATACACTGTGATCAAGTTATTCGCGTTATTAAGCATTTTCATTGAACGGTTATCTTATGAATTATAATTGTTTTCAAGTAATTTGAAATCTTCGGTCATCGGTGACCACCGTGATCAGTGTGTTAACAGGTTGTACTGAAGAAGTTTAATTACCTGTTTCATGTAGTAGAATTATGAAGTCGAGTGTGTAATGTTAAATCTTGCATAATTGATTAATATGTGGAACGTCGAAATTAAAAAACTTTGTTTCTTAATTGATGTACGCCTTTTTAGTTCGGAAGAATGTTTCATTGGAACATGTTGAATTATAGTGAACGATTTTTGAGTGTGAAGGATTAATAGAGAATATTTAAAGTTTAGGTACTATGAATTTAAAATCTAGAGACAACTGAGATACAGTACCTAGTTGTCAATGTTCGTTTTGCCTCACATTGTGTCTACGCAATGAAGATGATGCAAAGGAGTTTATTTTATTACGAGTATGTTTATTTTAATGGTAAAATGTGTATAATAGAGAACTAATTTTTTATTTCAATCCCTACGTCACAGACAGTACTGGCTTCCGTTGAATTGAGTGGTAAAAGGGGTAACCCCGATGGAAAATAGGGGAGGGTCCTTTCGAATCGGATTCGACACCTGCCCAAATGCGCGACCACTGAACTTTCCTTCCGCCTTTCTATCCGCGATCACGTGAAATATAAACAGACCGTAGATCATTCCGGGTGTAGGCTCGAACCTGGAATAATTTCTTGGACCTGCTCCACACCGCTGGCAATTCAATACCGTGTCGAGCTCGTAAATTCTGGGATTATTAATTGTCTGGGCCGACTCCCGGAGATATCAGATTAGCCGGGAGAACGGTTTCGGAATTCTTTTGTGGCGATTCGATTCGATTTCACCTTCCGTGGAGCGGAGAATTGCTTTAACTCTGGCAGATTTATGTCCGACTTGATATTTTATTGTTTAAACATTGGATCGACCGTGTTATTCCACGGTTGACCCTTGTGTCGAAACTTCATTCAATTTCTCCGCAGTTTTTCTCTTCAAATATCATTGGATTGTTATTGTTCCGCCTGAAATTGAAACTCGTCGGTCGCCTTGTATATCAATACGAAATTTATGGTTTCCCATTTTTAAAAAATTCTAACTCAGAGTATCGAGAAGCTGGAGCAAACGTTCTGACGTCATTTTCTTATCCATTCGCCGACTAAAAGCTTCAATTAAACCCTTCGCTCGTTCAATCGAGCCACCTCGATACCCGATCCCCGGGAATCGATTCAATATCGGCTACGATGCAGGGGAAGCGCGCGTTTACCGCGCAAGCCTCTGAAATATTTTCCGTGTCGCCGCAGTGGGAGCTCGGGGTCCAACGCCGCGGCAAAAGTGATTTTCTATAGCGCTCGGTATCGATAACATGGAACTAATGCCGTTCACTTGTTCGCCCCTCCACACGATACCGATCTTTATAGAAGCGATTATTACCGAGTATCGTACATCGATGCATTTACTCCGTCGCGTTAACGGCCGCGACAATTGTCCCGACGAGGGAAAAAAGGTGGTCGTGAACACGCGATCCGCGGGACGCAGCTGAATCGATCATCACATCGACGCCTGGGGAAATTTGGATATGGAAAAATGTCGGGGAAACGAAATACATCTGTCGATGCAAATATTCGTTTTATAATAGAGAAATTATGTTTCTCGTTAGGGGTAGAATTTTTATATCTCTAAATTAAGGTTATAACCATTTTGTCTTTCATTGATAGATTTTAGTTCATTAATACCTAGTTTATTCGAGAATCGAAGATTTCCACCTCAATTTTAACCCTTCGCTTCGGAAATTTTTCACTCTTAATATTTTGACACTTTCTAATCAGATAAACCACATGAACATTGAGGAACGTAGCTATTTTATTTCAATATTTCTCAAAACGATGCATTATACGAGGTATAATATTAAATATCAAATTTTATCGTTTTACTATATAAAATCAAATGACGAGTCACCTCTCAAGAAAGGGTTAACCAAAACGCATACACAAAACCTACCCCTTCGCAAAGCTCCAAAGAAAACACAGAATCCGCAAGCCACTTCGACAAAACTGTAACCACCGAAACCTCCCGGAAAATCCTCGACTTTCCGCGAAGATCGCTCTCGTCGATGTCCGAGCGGCTGATCTCGACGTCCGGTCGTTCGTTTTCGTTCTAAACGACGTTAATCGAATTCCCCCGAGTGCAAACTGGAATCCGGCGAATGAGGTGAAAAAGCGGCCGTCGCGCGGCCGACCTCAGCGATTTTGGTGCCCGCCGGTGTCAGTTTTTACCGGGAAACCGATGGGAGAGGAAGGCTCGGGGGTTCGCGTCCCCCGGCGCGCCGCGGAGATCAAGTTTTTTCGGGGCGCGCGGGGATATCGGGACCGTACGATTGTCGTCTCGCGTACGAACCGGCGGAGGCGCGCGGCTCGCGTGCGAAGAACCGGGGATGAACTTCCCCGAACTCATTGAATACCGGCTGACTTATGTCCCGGAGCACCTAAGGCACGTCCCCTACGTCATCCGCGGGACGGGATCACCGGGCGCAGGAAAAAGACGACGAGAAGAAGAAGAAGCGGCGGCGGCGGCGGCGGCGACAGCGGCGACGGCCCTGTCCCTTGCCCCCGTGTAAATATCTCCTTCGACGTACACCGTTTACCTACGTCGACGATCGTGAAATTAATGACGCGACGCCGTCCAGCCGCCTCTCCTCCGCCGATGAGAATTTTTCGGGCATCGTTTGCGCCGCGCTTCTTGCGGCTTCCGAAGCTCGACCAAGGAATACCTCGCTGAAGATTTTCTGGAAATCGTATATGGAGACACGCTCGTTACCTCGTATGATGCTCGACTGATTCCTCGCGCGCAAGAAACTGCCGGTTTCTGTTTTGCTAGGTAGCTTATCGGACTGCGGATCGGCTGCTCGTTGCGTGAGTTGAGAATAGGGAATGCTGGGAGGATAGTTTGTTACTGCTAGGAGATTCGGCGTGTACTCGAGTTCGTTTTGGTGTTTGAATACAGAGATTCGTTAGCTGTGTCAGTTTTAAGTTGAATCTTGAAAGTTTAGAGAATCTCCTTTCTTCGGAATTTGTAACGTTTGTGATCTATAGCAAGTAGGTTTAGAGAATAAGGTATTAAAAAACCTATCCTGAAACTTACAATCTCTTATCAAAGATTGTATAGGAATCCTCTCAGATTTATCCTACGAGACGACGATTTTCCAACGATGATCGGGTCGTCGACACTTCCGTCTCCGCAGCCGAGGATCGACGGGTTCGCGAAGATCGAGATCCTTGAACGAGCGGATCGGTCGCCGGCGCTGGTTCTTACGCGTTCCGGCCGAGCCGCTTTTCTTCGTGCGTGTTTTCTTGGTCCCCACTGGCCGATGTCCCCGTTCTACGTGCCTCACATTTTGCTACGTGAGTGATGACAGCACGTAGAGCAACGACTAGCAGGTGCGTACCATAACGTGCACAATTACGCGTCCCTCCCCCGCCCGCTCGTCTCTCCCGTCCGATAATTAATCACGATTAATAGCGGAGCCCGGGCGGAGCGAGGAGCGGGGAGCGGGGCCGGGATTTATTAATCAGCCGCGGACGATTACGTCCGTAAATCAAAGCCCGGGCCCGTCGTCTTTTTGCCCGGGAAACTTATGCGCCGGTATCTCTTCATTTATCCGCCGGCCGATTGCGTTTTTCGGGAGAGATTGGAGCCTCCGGTGCGCATCGAAAATGCAAAGTGGCCATTGTGCTCTGCCCCCCTAATTGTTCGCCGGGCATCGCAAAACGTGGACACCCCTGTCGAAGCATCGAATTGTTTATCGCCGCGAGCCTTTGCTTTATTATTTGGCGTCTTCCGTTTATTCGTGTCCCCTCGGTGGTCTTTTCTTCGACTATCCCACCCGAAGAAACGTCTCGCGGAGAACATTAATCCTTGAAATCCTCGTTCCCGCAGCTGTTCGCCTAATTAAAAGGTTTCCGCGGTGGATCTCCGCCGTGTTAGGGAATTTATGAGAACTAAGCCGTTCCATTCCAAATCGAACATTACTGTCCCCTATGCTTTACAATCGTTTTAATAAGATCGTTTCCCAGTTGGGTATCCTATCCTCTCGCCAAGTAACCGATCGATCAATCCGAACGACAGGTTGCCAACAACGCTACTTCCCAAATCAATCCGTCGCAAATAAACATTCTCCCGAAACGACGCTTCTCGAAACCTCCCGAAACCCTAACCCTTCTAAATCATCCTCAAAAAAGGGACCACAAATTCGTAGCACCGCAGTCATTCGCTCAACGATTCTACCTAAAAGAGAACTACGGAGGTATTCTTTCGAAAGTCAGCAGAAAGGGAACGAGGGTTAAAGCAAGAAACCAAAAGTGTCCCGTAGGTCCTCGGGGTCGCGCGCGTGACGTCTCAACTTTCTGTCGAACCGGAACCCACGGCGGTATTTGTTTGCCATTTACGCCCATTTAGAGCGGAACCCCGGGCGCGCGACTAGGGTTCAGCATCCCCGATAACGACGGAAACCGTCCTTTCATGCGCCGCGTTCCGTTTCCTCCGTGTATACGTGTGCGGCCATGAGCCCCGGGACCAGCCGTTTCCCGAATTTCCGTCGGTCCCGTCGAATGGACGCGGCGCATTCACTCGCTGCGACACTGGCCCGCTCGGAGAGGACTCTGCGACCCCCCGGCAGCTTTTGACGGATTCGTTTAGGTCGACAGAAATTCGCCACGCTTTTTCGACACGGACTCTTATATTCCCCGGCTTGTTCCAGCTAGGCCGCGTCTCCGGAACAACCGACGCTCACCCTCTTTCTCCTTCTTTCACCCTGTCCCGTCCTCCGTCCAGCTACAACGATTCGCTGGTTCCACTGGCAGATGCTCCGGAGAGGATAGGTTGATGGAAGAGTTATAAATTAGAGGCACCCCGGCATTGTCCGGCGAAGAAAACGTCTCGGTTTCCGTGCCGCCAAATATTTTCATCCTCGGAGACTGCGCTTTTCAACCGCCCATCCCTTGCCAGCGTTTCCTCGATCGACCACTGTCCGCGGCCGCCTTTTATTGGGCCTGTTCTCTGGACGCGATCAATGGCTTACTTCAGCGGCACGGGACATTGTCGCGCGGGAACGCGACTGTGTTGAGATGTTGTCAGGGTGGATGAGGATTTCTTTCCGATCCTCGAAGGAATTCGGTGGACTTCGGAGATGGGAATTTGGTTCAAACGCTTTTGGTGGGCGAGTTGTTATGTGGTGATTTTTTGAAGGTATATTCTATATTGTGTTGTTGATGTATGATACGATGCTGGAATAAATACAGAAGTCGAAATCTAAGCGGAAGATTCAGTAGAATTCAATTTACTCTCGATTCATCTTTGAAACTTTACAATTTATGCTTCACAGTTCGAACTTTGCGGTTTATATTCTACCTAGCTCAATATTCATTTGCAATTTATATTGAACATTCAAACGGAAAATTCTGTTTCGAGCAGCCAAGTTGAAGATTCCAGGATCCTCGAGTCTCGTAAAAGGCACACGTGCAACCACTGTCTCGGTTCACAGTTTTCCCCGCGCACAAATGTCTCATCGCGGTCGAAGGCGTTGCGTTACCATGTTTTTTCAGCGCCAGCGTGAAAGAAAGAAAGGGAAGCTCGTTCTTTTTAGTCTTCTTCGAAGGTCGACGCGCGTGTGGCGGAGGTTCCGCGTCTCATTGTGCCCGGTTTCCGCCATGTGCCCAACACACGCGTCCGCCGGCGTAAATAGGAAAGCGATTTTTCACGAGGAACGTAAACAGACGTCGTGAAATCGGCGGCAGTCGCACGGCATTCCGCAAACGGCACTTTCGGGAAGCTATTTGTGCTGGTCGAGCGTAGTCACCGGGGCAAGATTTATGTGCGACGTTTCGAGGACGAGCTACGGCGTCGAGCTTTCCATTTCCAGTGCTTTCCATTTGCTGTCCCAGTGACGCGCTGGAAACGCCGCCGCCGCAAAAAATTTCGGTTCGTTATGTTCGACGGTTGGTTTATTATCCGCTGAATCGGTCGATGCTGATCGAATCCTGGAGAATCGTTTTCGGAACGTGTGAAAATCGAATAAGAGATGAAAGCTATCAATGCGATCCTTAGATTATAGATACTCTGCGAGTAATAGATCTTCGTCGATTAGTTTCTACAGATTTCTTTCGTGGAAAGAGTTACAGGATTGACGTAAAGTGAACAGTATATTGTACATTTTAGTCGCTTAGAAGGCAATACGAATAAATAATATTCTTTCTGGTTATTAAAGAATTTATTCCTTCCTTTGTTTTTTCTAAATCAGACAGCCCTTCTATTATAGCTTCCAAATATGCAACATAATTTCAGAAGCATCAATTTTCTCAATTCTCGTTGTCTGAACTTCATTAGCTTCTGATTGACTCGCACTGCAATCGAATATACATTAAAATTCTTAGAAACTTATATTTACTGGAATGCATGAAATTCACGTCTAACGATTCACAAAAACCTGCGCATCCTCGTCTCAAAGGTCAACTCGACGTTTAAAGAACCAGGGCTAACTTTTCAAGATGCTCATTCCAAACGACAAAATGGATGTCTGAACGCGTAACGTGGAAACTTTACGTGTCGCGAGAAACTATAAAAGTGGAAGCGAAACGACTGTTATTCGACGTATCCTTCGTCGAGTCGATTTCAAGGGGGTGTCGGTGTCTGGCTCTCCCCTACGAGTGGGACACGGACGTTATTCGCGGTCTGCCGAACTTCGCCACCGAGATCAGCCCCTCCTGCCCCTATAAAACGTGCGAACGGCACTCGTTACATCGTGTTTGTAAAGTTTATAGGAGCCCGTGTGAGCTAGTGTGTTGGACACACCCACGCCACTCCCACTCGGCGTGAGCCCGGGCCTTCCTTCCGCTGGTTCCCGGTCCTGTTCGCAACCCTTCCGTGTCCGCCGATCCTGCGCGCCTTCCGCGAGGCTTCGAGAGTTATCGAGGGGCGCGACGACATTCGAACAGAGAATTTCCTGGTACGTACATTCCTCTTCATCTTCTCTTCCATTGTTCTCTTATTACCGAGCGAATCGCAAGGAGATCGAAAATTTCGCACATCGAAATCAACTTTAGGAACTTTAGAGTACTGATATCGCTAAATCTCTCATATATCAGCAAATCCTTCTAAATCCTGATAATTGAATCTTTCTAATTAAAAGCTCATACTTGACGTTTGCCTGGGAATTCAATTTCTTTCGTCTTCAAACTTCGAAAGTTCAGAATCTTCGGAATCGAAACGATGCAACGTTTCATCATAATCCTCAACAGTTTCAATTAATATCTATTATAATTCCATACACAGTTCGACAAGCAGGACATAACAGTCTCTCGTAGGAGAAATTTATAGATCCCCGTACGTCACGGCGTACATCGAAAATTAAGCGCACAGCGTAGCAGTTAATAACCGTTTCTCGGTGAAGGAAGAGACGGAAACGGGACCCGGGGATTGAACGGTACGATGATGAACGTAATTCCCTGGCCGATTTCAACATTGTTTCTAGCCTGGTTAATGGTAACCGGTGCCAGGACAAGTCATTATTTACGGCTGTTTGTGTGGGGACGCTAAAGAGAGAAGGATAGAGGCGTCCGGGAGACAAACCAAGCTCGTATTCAAATTAACGCCCGTGACCGCGACGCGACGCCATCCCTTGTACGTTCTATCCCCCCGCCGCCCCTCGCCGGGCCGTTGTGTTCGAGGTCTAGTGGTTTAAAGCGCATATAAAATATTGATCACGACCAATTAACTTCCAGGCAGAAGTCAGGACGGCCCGGGGGACAGAGACACTCAGGCATGTCTGACTTTCCTTTGTCCGAGCCATAAACTTTTGGAAAGTATACACCTGGAATTCACTTTCGACCGTTTAGCTTACCGATTCCCCGTCGTAAACGCTGTCGAAACTGATGTTCTCCGTGGACCTTGTTTCCCCGGAGGATGCTTTATTTACGACGTCCCTCCCCGTCCCGGTATTTTTATTATTTGCCCGAATATTATCATCGGCGATAAATTGCTGGTGAGATAATAATGCGACGCCGGGGGACAGATGTAATCCTTTCTCTTAATCGGGACGGCCACGGCCATTATCCGGACGCGACGCCACGAGACTCGTGCTCCAGGATCAAGTGAACCGGTGACGAACCAGGGAGGATGCGTCGTTAACCCTCTCGGGGTGCGACTTTCAAGTTGCTCCGACGTATCGATGTCTTGCTGACTTATTTAGTCGTTTAGCGCAAGATGACGAATGGGACTGAGTGATTAATTAGTTCAAGCTGTTACGTACGCCGCTGTAACTCGAAAGTTACGAAGATCCATCACTGGTGTATTTGTATAATTATTATTCTTCACTATTGCAGTTACTTAAACTTCTACAGCTCAAGATTTCTACTTTACGATTTCTTAATTTCTTATTAAACTTAATCTTCTATGAAGCTTCTTGGATTATCTTGATCGGAATACGGTAATATCGAAGTGCAATATAGATCGGAGATTATCGATTCACGATCAGAAGCTACATTATACACTGACTGATGTATTAATTTCCGCATCTTGATTATCGCGCTCCCTCGCCCACGACAATTAATACACACTATCGCCGGGTTTCTCGAGCGATCATCGACGTACCATCTTAGAGACGATAAGGCAAAACGGTGCGCCGAGTCAGCGACTCGAACGTCCAATTATCGGTGCAGGATCATCGTCCCGAAGGCGGACGCGTCGAAGAACGCGGTACCTGTGCTCTCTCGCCGACGCAACGCGCCACCGAATTTACGATCAAACAAAAAGCACGCGGCAATAAAGGTGACAAAATATTTCCATCGGAAAGTATTTACGACGAGGCTATATTTCAAGCAGCCTCCGCCTTCCTCTCTTTCTCCGGTCCACGGTATCTGCGAGGAAAGCTGCGCGGCATTGTTCCCGGCCACCGAATCGACTATTTATTGGTACCCGTGAAGCTGAAGTACGTAAATCTTACGGAGCGGCTTCGATCCTCGTAATTTGTTCCGCAACGTCGTTTCCGCGCGGGATTTGCGAGCGATCGACGCGAATCGCGGCATCGGTGGCGCGGTGGCTTTTCTTTCGAATCAGTTTCCGTAAGTTTGAATTTCTTTCTTTCGTTCCTTCCAATATGGCTCTTCGATGTTCTTTATTCATTTTGTTAGGTACAGTATTGACTAAATCCCAAACGTTTCACAGAAAATGAAGATATCTCGCTCGAAAAAGGATATTTCACAATTGGGTAATCAACCACATCGAAATTTATTTCATTCAATCGAAAGCAGTGATAACTTCTAACAAAGCCTCACATATAATATTAACACTAAAACTACCGAGCAGTTAAACTAACTTTTCTAATTCCTCTGTGCATCTCCTGAGACTATGATCTACAATTCAGTTTGCGTATTGCTAAATCAATTTCTTTAACAACTGCTCAAAGATCTGTCAGCTTTCGAATCATAGCAAAAAGAAAAAATCTTTTGGTACTAAGCATCAACATGTGAAATACTGAAATAAAATAACGATTAATCAACAGTTACTACACTACTCAATTTCCCAATACTCGAGGAAGAAAAATCTGCGTCATCCTCGCAGCATACCAAACCGAAGAAGAACAATTTATCCTCGAACACCGAAATCCAACGTTGAATACAACAAACGCTAGTTCAGCAAGGACGCGAGGATTCCGGCGAGCGCGCAGGCAGCCCGAATCGTTTCAAACTATGGAGACGTCTAGTACATTACGCGCGGGACGGAATCGTAAAGGGTTGATTTTAGTGGCGCGACGTTCCCTTCGTTCCGGAATACCGAAGCAGGGCGGAGGGGCGAAGAGGGCAAGCGGGGCCGATGGTTGTTCAAGACGTCCTGCCTTGAACCTCGGTCCGGCGCGCTCGGGATTAGAAGAGAACGCGGGCCCGCCGCGTAATTCTTTAATTGCACCGGCTAATTGGCTCTGAGTGGCGCCACGGTGCCACGGGACATCGTCGATGACAATTATTCCGCGATAGGGGGACCGACCGTAAATTGCCGCGGCATTTTTATCGTTCCTTTAGCCTGGGCCGTTTCCCCGGTTCTCGCTGCCGGCCCGTGTTTCTTGCGTCTCTCGGAGCGTGTGCGAGCTGGCGGCGAGAGAGAGAGGGACCGGTCACTCCGGCACGGCTCTAACCGCGCGTAATTTATCGTTCTTCGGAGACGGGACGAATTTACTAATTGAAATTAAGGCGGCCCGCGGCTGACCACGGCTCCGCCGACGGCTTTTTCTCGGTGCCCCAGCCGCGGACAGTTGTTTGCGGCTGTTTGGTCTATTAGGATCGCGAGGATCGTGTAAATTGCGATCCCGATACGCGATCTTGCCGTTCCGCGTGGTGGCAGCTCGTTGACCCTTTGTGAACCGAGATTTTTTGGGAATATTGAAATCCTTTGCTTCGAACGTTGGATTAGGTATCGAGGTTTCGAATACTTGTAAATGAGGAAAGTAGGTGGTGATTTTTTGTCGTTTCGAATGAGAACTGTATAGAAAATTAATTAGGTATTGAATTCTTGAGCGTTTGAATGCGAGGAATGTATATAGTTTTCTGCTTTTAGGCTTTGAATTCTTTAATTGCCATTGCACTCCTTCGATTCTAGGTGTGAGCGTACTGTGACCAATAAGTAGACTCTTCGTTTAACTCATAGTAGACTGGAAATGAACCCCGAAGACAGGGAACGGAGGAGTTTGGAATTCGAAGTCACTCACGTATGAAATTCCTCGATCGCCGTTGAGTACGTGGAAGTCCACAAATTCTCTTAATAAAGTGAGCAAAGCGTCGGTACCCCGAACGCGAGGCTTGTGCTGGGAGGTTCGAACTCGATTTAACGAACACGTATACCGTTAACTCCGTTACGCGGTCGAAACGCGGCGCTGTTTTTCCGTTACCGGTTATTCATCGTTCAGAGTTAACGCGCGCTTGCAGTGGATGCAGAACTCCTTTCTCTTCCAATAAACTTTTAACGATGAAAAAATTCCGCCTGTACGGTTTGCGAATATGAAATCGTAAAACAAGGGGTTGAGCAAGCCGCAACGCGATCGAACCTAAATGAAATTTCCTAAAGGCAGCGCAGTCCTTTCTCGTTCCCCTGAAAAATCGATCGAGTTGCCATTGTTTCTTATGGGTAACAAATTGGTTCCTCGTAATCATACGAAATCGATCAATCATCCATCGGTATCCGTAGTTATCGGAGTACCACCCTAGCAAAAGAATCTTCTTCAGCTTTCCCGAAAACTTGCAGAGCATGAATTTCCCAAAAACATACAGAGCATCGATTCCTCAAAAACTTACAGACCATCAATTTCTCAAAAATTTACAGAAGATTATCTTGAGATTACAACCCTACCAAAATTATTAATTCTTCCAAAATCGAAGTACCACCCTAGCAAAAGAATCTTCTTTAGCTTTCCCGAAAACTTACAGAGCATCAATTTCTCGAAAACTTACAGAGCATCAATTCCTCGAAAACTTACAGAGCATCAATTTCCCTCCTAAAAACTTACAGAGCATCAATTTCGCTCCTAAAAACTTACAGAGCATCAATTTCGCTCCCAAAAACTTACAGAACATTATCTTGAGATTAAAACCCTTCCAAAATTATTAATTCTTCCAAAATCCTGCCGCTCTAACTGCGCCATCGGTATTCAGCACGGAAAGGGTTAAAGAGCCACCGATAACCCGCGACGAGAAATTCATCAAAGCCGCCCAGCCTTTGGCCTCGTTGAAGGGGCCACAGTCTTGGTAACTTTTGGTACGCGTCTGACAGAAGATCGCGTCCGTAGAATATCCATAATGACAAACCGTCCCTCGCGAACGATCGGTTCAGGGCCGTGGCCAATGTTATAAATGCATCGACGGGTGCAAGAGGAGCAGGGCGAAAGGGGTGGGGCAGGGGGGAGCGGAAACGAAGAGGGGCCCGGTCGAAAGGATCTATCGATAGCCGATATTCCTGGCTGCGTTTCGTAGACCGCGACCGCCTCGGCAAGATCGATTTGCGTCGAGACAGTTCGAGAACGCGAGATGGATGGGCCAGAGCACGAAATCTATTAGTCATCACCCACACGGCTATCGACTCTCCTGCTTCATCTCTCCCGCCGTTCCACGTTCCCCTGTCGACGGTGCAGACAGGTACGTCCGATCGCGGCGCGTCATTGCGGCCGACCAATCGCGACGCGCGTCTCTATGCACCGTGGAATGTTAATGCATTCATAGACGAGGCGCGTGGGCGCGCGCCGCGGAACGCGCTAAGAGGAAACGATACCTTTTCCTCGGCAGTATCGCGAAATTTCGAGGATGGAAGTTATCAGGTCGAAACGTTCGGGGAAACTGTAGCTAGACTCGAAGGCGTTCAAACGCTGGATTTATGGTAGTATCAGTTCGAAGGTATCTAACGTGAATTTGGTAGAAGTTTACGACTTTGATTAATTATAGAGATACATATCTTAATTCTCTGTTTTCGAAGCATTCGTTTCTAAGATCCATACGAGTAGAAACTTATTCTAAGGACAATATAATAAAGTACGATAAATGTATGGTCAGAGTAAAAATGTTTGCAATACAACGTGTTCGTCCAACTGTGTTCTTTCATGTGTAATATAGCGTCAAAGGGACATCTGAATCACTTTTCCCATTGAATTTCTACGAGTTTCCTTGGCGGTAATGAAAAATTTGCAGAGGTGCGACTTCGCGGAGCATGTTTATTACCTCCATCGATGGTGAGAACCAAGAGAGTTTCGCGTGTTCTTAGGTAGACCGAAGATAGATGCGCGGACCGTCATTGAACGCATGCGGCGGCGTGCGCAGAGATTGCACGTAGAGAAAGAAACGACGCGAAATGAGCCAGTTAGCCGGCTAGATTGCGTCGGATGTTCCGGAACGAGCGACGAACGACGCAGAGGGGCATGGATGCCTACTCTCGTCGGAGTTGCTCACTTCCCGCCACTCGGGAGCACTTCAAGTCCATTCACTCAATTCATTTTCATCTCCGATTCGCCGTCCGTCCTGCCTCCTCTGTTCTCTCATTAGCGGGCTTTCCGGTGGCCCCGAGACTGCGCGCGCGAGACGAGATTCTTCCTAAGAAAATTAGCACTCGTTTCCGTCCGCCATCGGAAGGCCGATAGCGACTATTCGATTTGGGATTAATGGAACGTGTTCGGTGGCGTGCGCATCCGACAACGATGTCTCAGGTGATCTTGTTTTCCAGTGAAGGAACTCGATTATTAATGGAAAGGATGCTAATTGGTCTAATAACCACTTCGACTCCCATGTCAACGTTGAATTTATAGTAATGTTTCTGTTGTAATTAGGGGAAATTGTTTTTCCAGCTGTGAAGAAGCTAGGCTGGACATTCAACGTTTCTGATTTCATCGTTTTATAGAGCCAGACGTTAAGATTAGTTTCATAAGAATTTTGTTTCTTTTGTTCTCTAGATGGTTTTCTTCTTTTGATTGCCTAGAATCTAGAGACTGGAGGCAACGTTCGACATTTCCATTTCCATCGTGAATTAATAGCGACGAAGGTGCTTGATTCTCCTATGAATTGATTGGTCTCAATCCTCTTGATTGGTAATTGGCCCGACGTCGAAGATGCACGAACCGTTCCCGTTATTATGCAAGTTAGGAAAGGCCGCGGACAATTCAGAATCGTTCCTGCGGCGACGCGTCCTCTTTGCAGTAGGACGTGCGCGCGGCTTTAATGCTCCTGGTCTGATTGAGTGCACTCTTCTTTGTTGTACCAATCGACCCAATATCTCTCGTTCTTGATTCGCCAGACACAAAGGATCGCCAACGATACGGGATCACAGACGCACGGCCGGACGTTTTATTAAAAATCATCGAGTCATTGTGCCGTCCGTTCACGAGCCTGTCGCTCGCGGTATCGCGCAACAATGCGAATCTCGAGACGATTAAATCCCGACTCGGCGCGCGAACAATTAAGTTCCACGGAATACCGTCTTGACCCTTTCGAAACGTACTTTTCTTTATTGCCTTTAAAAAGGGACGCGGAATCCCATTAACCCTGTACAATGAAATTAATCGGCCCGACAGGAGCCCCTTGGGAAATAAAACGCAGACTCGCGAGGTACGTGCAACGTGTCACAACATCTCGCGTTCAACAATAGTATCGATTTCTCTATCTCGACACGTCATCGACTAATACGGCAGGATCTTCTATATCTCTTAACGACGCATTATCCTCCAATATCTTCAGTTTCTCTTTTACCTCTCATTTTCTCTATACTCCAGTTGTACATACCTCTCCATACCTCTCAAATCGTCACTTATTATTTCAAACTTCCACGTCTCACAAACATTTTCACCAGAAAAGTCTAATACTCTTTAAAGTAATTTAAATCTACAATCGGAGACCTATGTGAAACAAATTTCACAGGACATCCTCTGTTTCAAGGGAAGAGGAAGACGGTACACAGTCGTTCGAAACGATTGACCGGGTTTACGATCGTCGGCGGGAACACGGGGACAGACGAGCGGAACGTGATTTGCATAATTAAGTTAATTACGAAGAGGACATTCGTTTCGGGGTGGCTGTCACCGCGGGCCGGAGGAACAGAGGAAGGGGCCTATCTCGCATCTTCGCTCGTAATGAGCGTTCGGTTACAAGATCAGCCCTCTTGTCTCCGGCGGAGATCTCGACGACGAGACCGGGCCGACGACAGGGGCGTGCACGAGGTGGTTCTACGTGACCAAGATGTCGAAAATGAGCGCGGGGCGTGGCGCTCGCCGATGAGTTACGGGGCACCCTTTTGTCTTAGAACCACGGATCCCGGTAATTACGATCATCCCCATTTTTTAACTGTCCCGTGGGCTCGTGTCGGGGAACGGACGAGACCACGACGGGGCGCTGGACCGTGCTCCACCCCCGTCCGAGACACCAGCATTTTTTTCAGTAATTAATAAGACACCCTGTTTTACATATGGAAATGCGCGGTGGATCAGAATTTTGACAACCCGAATACAACCCTCGTATAAGAGGGTTCGAGATATGGAGAATGATAATATTTTCTATGAATCATTGTTTTAATGTATATCTAGAATGATGGAATTAATAATTAAATATTTAAAGAAGAACAAAAGGACAGGGAACTTTGTGAGAGTCGGTATCCCGCACTGACGTCATTCCTGAAAGATCAGCATAAAAAGTCTGTTTTTCCCGGAAACATTATTCCGTGATTTTCATAGGGGCGAGTTAATCGGGAAATCTTGAATCCGCAGGAAAGAAAAAAGAGAGGAGCAGAAAAAAGGAAAAGAGAATGCGACGAGGGAAAACGTATGGACGCAACACACCTACGCGGCCGTGTTCGGGTCAAGGGATGGCCCAGGGGATGTTGCATCTGCTGCTCACACTGGGGGGTGAGCACGATCATTTTTTAGGGGTAAGGCTGGGGGTAAGTCGCCTAACGAATCGTTTTTGTTCGCGGGCCGGACAAATATCGACACAAATAAAAATAAAGTAGACAGCAGACAACCCTCGCCCTCCCCCGTTTCACATTTACCTGCATTGTGCCGTGTTCTCATTGGCCACGGTACGGGAATCACTAATATATTTATTAATTGATCCATTGTGGACGTAATAAGAATTTATCGACGTTGCATCGGTCGCTTGCCATTGCATTTATCTTCTATACGTTCGTTAAGGGATGATGTCAATTTACGGGCCATAGAGGAACGGAGGAACTATTGATTTCGCAATACGAGGGTACTAATATCACTGGCAATAGTATCGTTCCCTTTGGAATTGGTAACGATCCTCGTATCATTCGAGAAAATTGGACGATTGCCTAAAGGGGTGAATGGTCTTGCATTCGTGCTCTTGTATCTTGCTTAAAGATTCGTTAATCGATTTGTGAATTTATAAATAAAACGAGGATACCAACGGGTCCAATATTACAAATTTCATTATCATATTCGGTAATAATAAACGATTCGTCTTTTTATAAAGGAAAGGTTACCAAGTGTACACAAAGGTTCAATTTCCCAGAACAAACGAATAACAATTTCCCCTTAATAAAGGGGTTAATTCCGTCGATGGGTCGAATAACAGTCAGGAGTTGATTTTGCAACGACATGTCGAGGGCGTTTTGATTCCCGGTCCCAGCTAATGCGTCGTAAAACGTCCGGCGAGTGACAACACGCGCCGGAGAGAGCGTAGTTGTAAATTCTCTCGTAAAATTATGCCGCCGCGACGTGCTGAACTATAAATATTAATGCTTCCCAAAAACGGTTTTCCTCTTTGCCTTCGTTCTCCTCGTTTTTTTTTTCTTTCACCTCTCCTCCCCCGTCACGGACCCCCTTCGCCGGCGTCCACGGGGAACGCGAGTCGTAAATCAAGCCGCTAGAAGGAGGTTGTCAGCGAAAAATACGGCGGATAAAGGCGGCTGGGGGTAAGAGTTTGTTTTAGATGCCAGGAACCCCTTTCGCGTCCCGAGAAACATTGCTCTCGGCTGCGGCGACTTCCTTCGAACGTTTCGAGGATCGATGGGGTTCCCCGGGAACCACCACCTTCCCCTCTGTCGCAATTATTTCGACCAACAATGGACATATGTTGATCCCTTCTACCGAACAGATTCACTTTAACGTTCGAAACATTCCTACAATAGCTTCCCTCGACGAAAGAAACGCCTTAACGGGGTGGTTTCCACGATAAAATTCACTAATAACCGTCTTATCTTTTATCTCGAACAACGATGTAGACCAATTTTCCTATATTCCAACTAAATAACCATTGAAATCCAATAAACAGATAGATAACCTGTTATTCCTAGAACAACTTCGAGCAGACGATCGAAAGATATAAACGAACTTCATTTTCTGACTGAAGTTTCACGATGTTCCCTTGTTCCTCTCTCCCCTTCGATGTTTTTGATAGATCTCTATGAGCAACGAACATAACGACAGCCAATCTAGGTGTGACCAGAGGAACGGGGCCGCAATATAGAAAAATCGCGCGGCAACGAATCGCCGGACATTTATCGAGGCTGAATGTCGACAAATGTTCTACCCGGACTCGATTTCTCTTCCACGTTCCTGGAAAATGGGAGGAGATATTTCATTGTTCCTGACAGTGCGCGCTCGCAGACTGCCGGTTCAGTTCCTCTCCTCCTCCACGGTCGTTTCCATCGGCGATGGTCGGCGCAGAGACAGAGAAGGGAAGGAAAAAAATAAATTTTATTCTCATATTCCGAAGATTTTTCATTTTCCACTAGGACTGGTCTCGTGGAGCCTATGAAGGGTCCCGGGACAGTGTCTCCGACATTTTCGTCGGCGATCGTCCTCATAGATACCCATCGACACTATTATCTCGGCTTGCATCGCTCGTAGAAATCTTATCTCTCAGCCACCTTTAGCCGCCCACCAGCTCTGTCATGTGCACCTCGCCTGCCTTTGATCCTGGCTTCCATCTTGCTCGGAGGTGACTCTGGGTTACGTATTTATCACGCATATAGTTGCTTTTCTGTGATAAATTCCTCAAGACTGTTGCCGGCTGCGTTAATAAAACGTGGAGTTTCAACTTTTGAATAAGTTTTCTCGTATAATATATCATAAGTATATTCAGTTCAGAACATGTAAGAACTACTTTCGATATTTCACAATAATAAGAATATAGTATTTCATAAGGTAGATGTGTATCTTCATTATTTTCTCCAATCCTTTAATATCAAACATTTATCACACTCAATGCCAAATCTCAAAAATCCTTCAATAACAACTTACCAAAGATAAAATATCCCACTAAATATTCGTAACCAAGGGATATGCTAACTTCGCCAGAAAAGTGACAAACATCTCCAAATGCCATTATTTCCACCGCGTCCCTTTCACTTTAGCAGTGCTTCCACTCGACAGTATTTTGCACCTGCGGCAAACCAGGTAAAGCGACACGAGGGAGGAATATTGAAGAAGTCGCCACGAGGAGAGGACCGGTCACTATTGAGACCGGCCGACAGAGAGGATCGTCATGTCCCTAATGACTTCGAGACAAGATCTAGGATCCGGATCGGTTCCAATGTCTTTCCATCTAACCGCGGGATCTACAAAAGTTTTGCGTGTCGGCCCCCTTTGGTCCCTCGTGGTCCGCACGGCTGTTCGCCGGGGAAACGCGCGCTCTCGCCGGATCGTAACAAGACTTTAGTGGCCCGTAAATTCCGTCGACATTTCCAATTATGTGGGTTTTCGCGCAGGGACCCCGGTGGCCACCGGTTACCCGTGTTTTCGTGTGTTCACGCACCGAAACAGACACGGCCCCCACCCCCTATCCCTTGTTTTACGAGCTCGAACCGACTCTCTTTCTCCCGCGCGGCCGCCGCCGCGTTCAGTTCGCCTCCGAGCAACCTCTCCGAACGTTTTGCAATAGTTCCGCGGCTCGTTATCCGCCGGATTGCGGAAGCGCGCGCGAATTTCACGTTTTCATGGGCGTAATTTCGATCGGACGTTAAGACGGGGGGCGCGTTAAGTACCGAAAGCGTTCGCTGTTACGTTAACAGCGAGGCGGCGAAGGAACTCGATGCTTTCCGATGCGTTTATCGCCGCCGCGCGCAACTTTACCGCGCGATATTAAGGCAAATTTGATTGAACTCGAGAGCGTCGAGCTTCTAAACAGGGAATCCAAATTACTGGGATTCCCGTCGCTGTTAGAACTGCTAAGAATTTTATGGCCCTTCGAGAACAGCTTTGTGTTCATGTTAAATCCCGGAATTGTGTATTCGGAAGACAGTTTCATGACAATTTTATGGAAACCCAAAAATTCAGGAACATACAGGAATGCTTCACCTGCTGACTATTTAAGGGTGTAAACATAAGGTTTCCCCGAAATGGCAGAAATGGATTATCCGAGACGGACGGACTTTAGTATTATATTGTTAGCTAGGCCGCACAATAAAAATGACGGTCGAATTCGGTTCGAAACGGAGAAGAAAAGGTCGGCCTGTTCGTGCAGGGTTTAATGGACGCGCGCACACGCGCTGCCTAGGACTGTGTGCGACGCGAGCGCCCTGTCGTGCTGTTAGTAAGCGACAGAAGGTGGATGGAAAGCATCATTCAGAAATGTACCTCCTAAGTGCACGAAGGAGCCACGAGTCCAGCTTTATGATAGTTATTAATATCGAATAGTCAGCCACCGTGCCCATTACGGACATAATGGGACGCAATTTTTTCCCGCGACAATGAGGCACCCCGTTAAACACTCGATGCGCCGGCATTATTCACGCGTATGATTAAGCTTTGTTAATATATCCGATGGCAGGACGTGGAACAAGAGGAGGACACGCGGAACACGTGAAACAAAGCCGGGCACCGGTTCGAACGTGTACCGGGAGGCTATCACGAGCGAAATTGTAAATCGCCTGTCAGCCGGCGCGACAAATCAAAAAAATGCTAGCCGAACGGTTTTAACTGTGTCAAACGTTACTCGAGAGCTATGGGTCAACCGTACAGCTCGAAAATTGTTGTTTCCAGTGACTGCAACTTGAGATTTAAATAAAAGAATGGTAGTCGATGGATTTGAACTCTGTCAAACGTTATTCGGATACTATAGTTGAACTGTGGAGTTCGGAAATCGTTTCAAATAATTGCAGCTAGATATTTAAATAGAAGAATATTAGTCGATTGATTTTAACTGCGTGGAACGTTGCTCGGAAACTATAATCTGTCAAAACTAAGAGTTCCATTGTTCTATTGTTGTTCGAAATGACGGAAACTTAAACTGAAAATAATTATAGTATCAACCTATTCATTCATGAAGCTATTGACATTTACGATGCCGTACAAAGATTCTTCGAAATCTGGTCATTTTTATCTAAAGGGTGACCACTTTTAATAAGATCTTCGGGTGATTAAAGCTGAAGGTATACGATCATAAAAATTAGTATTCCAAGAAGTGAACAATAGAATTTTCATTTCTACAGTACGACTTTCTGACCTGGGCTGCCCTTTTTTGTAATGATTCGTACAATTTCTGTGTTCAGTTTCGAACTGTCGTTCCGAAAACAGAAGCGAGCTGTCACTCGGTTGGCAGTTTCCAGGGAAAACCTATTGCGGCGCAGGTACGTTTGAATAGACAATTTCCGCAACCGGTTTTCAGCCAGACCACATTCATTTTCATTAGACCAGTATTGGAAGTCCGTTTGTTGCTCGAGAATATTAGACCCACACAGGAACCGTAAATAACCTGCCGACGCAGGTAAGCAACAGTCGTACCACGAGTGCAGGTATATAGTACAAAGATCGATGGCTGACAATGAGTAATCCTAATTTTATTACCGTTAATTAGAAATAATCTTACTTTTTATTGCCGTAAGGCAAACAAGTATATACTCGACTTCCAATAAAACTGTTTTCAGGACGGTTTAAGCGAATTGTCGTCTGTTAAGACAACAAACAAAGAAATTATTTCAGTCCTGAGAAACAACTGCTGTAGTAGCCTAAGTATCTACAAAGACAAAGGGATTATTTCTTGAAGTATTAATGGTGAATGTAATATATGAATCCTGAGAAATTACACTACCATTATAGTTCCAGTCTTTTTCATACTAGTTTCAACCGTTTCGACTTTATTCTCGGCTTTAAGAATTTATACTTTGTACATAGAAATAATAGTAAACTGGCACAATCGTCTAGTATAGTAGTATACAATTAGTTTTACCTAGGTTGACTTAATCTGCGACGAAGTGTTTGCAATTAACGAACACTTAATTCTTCTATTATCCCTCGAATGTGCAATGTGATTTCAATTTGGAAACGGCCTTCGATCATGCGAGGAAATTTCCATTATTACCTACAGACAAAAGACGGTTATTAACTAAAAATACATCAAGACTTCAAGCAAGAGAATATATGAAGGATATAATGAACATATCTGTAAAGAGTCGAAACTCTCAGGTATAAATCCTAAATAAAATAAACGGATTAAATAAATTGCAATAACAGTATCCCCCGCGTCATTGACAAAACGAACATAGTGTTTCTCATGTTTGGTCGTTCTACCCTAATTCTATATTATCGGTGCCATAACGTTCCACGGTACGAATCTGAATTTGTCGTAGACGTTCAATGAAAGACAGTTCCGAGAAAATCGGATTTCCCTTCCTAGGAAAGGGTTGTACTCGCAGAAACTATGCTTCCAGGTTCCGAGCAGTAATTCGTTTATTGCCGTATAAAGGCAAGCCAGCTAAGATCAGCCGGATTAGGACCATTGATTTTCGTTATTCGCGAGAACAACACTAATCGCTCTAAGAACAAACAAACGTGTCCGTATTTCCTGGAAATTTACCTGCTTCGAACGGCACCGATACCGACCGATCTGCCTGTGAGCAGGTGTAACCTCTCCCATGGATATTCCCGATCGCACGATTAATTTCTCCGTCGACGATTAGATTCGACGCGATGGGGAATACACGCCTCGTCGATTTTCTTTTTCGCCTCGGGACGCTCGAAAAACCTGCGAGAGGATCGCTGGATATTGATCGAGAGGGAGCACGCGGGAGATGGACTAACGATCGGAGGTACGAAACCGTGTACCGTAATTAATTAACGAGGATGAACTTTCGCGAGGATTTAGAAAGATCAAACAGCTGACTCGCGAATGAATTTTACTGTTACACCGACGCTTTATTAATCAACAGTTCGACAAGAGGAAATTTATGCTCGTTCCGAGACCGTGTTTCCTGTGAACATTGAACTTGGGGCGTGGCGCGAAGTATTCAGAAAATTAACGAACCGCATAATTCAGCGCACACGTACTATCTGCCGATAGAAGATTCAGTTTTGATAAAATTTTCGTTCATACAAGGTGGAGGCTAATTACGTTTAAGCTTAAAACCGATCATTACGTGTAATAATGAATTGCTTCGCGCGGTGATTGGATAATCGAGATAACGTATCGCCGATTCCGATTGCGTTCAATATTAACGAGACACTGTCGCGGAGCTAATGCAGCGGAAGCAGACCACGCCAGAAGGGATGGCGATAAATCAGACGATTTCAGAGCTCCCAGTGAATAAACGATGGCGCGAACAATTTCGACGGTGAATTATCGAAGTATTTAATTCATCGATAAGTTGCCGCGCCGCTTCTTCCGTGTTCCCGGAGGTTCTCGAAGTTTTCGCGGCGTCCCGGCAGGTTCCAACGCGGAAGCGAACGCAGGAAAAAGCTCGTACGAACGCCGCGAACGTCGTCGGTTATTAATCGAAGCTGGAAGTGAGTAAACTCGGTTAATTGGATAAGTAAACTCCGAATGGATGCTCGCGTGATTACGCCTATCCAGTTTTCGAGCGGTTTTCGAACGTCAACCGAAGAAATTTCCACCTCGTTTCCCCGGTGTAATTTATAAACGAGAGGTTCGCGTGACTCGAGGACTTTCCGCTTGGCTTAATATTTTTCCGCTAACCGAGCGGCTCTCGCGTCATCCTCCGGCCGCGCCGACCGGAAAAACCGTGACGGATCGCTATCACGGAATGTTACGACACTCTTCTTCTTAATATTATGATCGCGCCGATACTTAAGGTTAACCCGTTCCCAAGCGCTATCCTTCCGAGTTCGTCCCTCGAGCCGCGGTAATTGCGCTTGGGCAGGCTCGCGTGTCCGATAATCGCGTAATCCGTAGACTAAAGGTGATTTTCGGGGATTTTGCGATTAGCTCCGGGTACAAGTGGCGTGATTCGAGTTGGCGATCCTTGTTGACCCGTGGGACAATGCTCGTTTCTTGCTCCGTATAATTGTGTTTACTATAATTCGAAAATCTTATTGAAGAATCTTCTTATACACTAGAAATTCTGCCTGTTGCCACAGGTAAGAAACCTTTCATTCCAAGATGTTACAATTTCTATTCAAAGTGTTAACAGATTACAGGAATTTTCACGTTAATACTACGACAACCGGGCAACCAAATCAATTGTCTATAATTCTCCGATACAAATTCTAAAGATAATTATTGAAACTCCATTTCACTTATATCTCAATGTACACGTTACAAAATGAATATAGTCTATAAATCCTCTGCAAAAATGATCAAAGCCTCAAAAACCATAAAACCCAAAACCTAGTTCACGCGTGCTCCAAAACATCGAACTCGAAGATCCACCCTGTTTATCCAAGGGCTGAAACCCTCGATTCAGGGTGCCTACTGCAGGCTCTGCGAGCATCGACGTCGCGACGCCCGTCCTCCTTTGATAGGCGTCCACTAGTGGGAGTGGTCGCGACATGCGCGGTGCTCGGCACGCCGCCCACGGGACCAGATTCTCATTGGCGGGAGGCACGAAGGGGCCGACCCGCTGGTCGACTCGTCGGCTGTCGGTTCGTCGTGACGGTGGTGCCATCGTCGCCAATGGAACGCTGGTATCCGGCAGGGAACACTCGCCAGTGGCGGAGTCAGTGGTACCGAGCGCGGTGATTCAGCTGCGTCCGTGGTGGGGGCTGGAGGGGTGGTTCCCTAGGGATCGAGCGAGCGGTTCGCCGGGGACGCACGAGGTCGGCCGAACGACCGCCAGGCCGTTCCAGGTGCCGAGGAGAAAGCGAGAGAGAAGAGAAGGGAGCGGCGTGGCGGAGCCCGTGGGCCCGAGCGAGAGGGGGAGCCCGGCAAACGGGACAAAGAGAGAGGGCAAGGCTCGTAAACGCCGAAATCGGCCGAGTTGCTCCTCGGCGGGAGCCCAGTCCTTACTCTCAGTCCCGCTGTGAACGCAGGAACGAACACTACGGATGTTTCACCCTCCCTGTACAAACGGTGCGTTGGAGACGTTGACGTGAGTCGTGACACCGGCCGTCATCGTTGTCGGCGTCGTCGTGGTCATCCACCGGACGCCTCTAACCGACCCGGCGATCGTTTCCGAGAACTGGTGCTACGCGCGACTACGTTCGAGTATACGAAAACGGGTTCTCCGACGGGAAACGGTAATCGAAATTCCCGCAGCCAGTGAGGAAGTCCACAAAGAGGATAGAAACTTTGCCGAGTGAACACGCGTGATTTTCGAGCGAACCTTCGTCGGGGATCGAGGAACCTAAGTGAGCGGATCGCAGGTGTCCGTTCAAGGATACTTGTCCTGGGGCTAACGCAGGAATTTAGAACGCGTACGGACGGTGAACGTTTTAGCAGTGAACTCGAGCAGTGTCTTTGCTTAGAGACAGTGTCAGTCAGTGATTGCGAAGTGCGCGGCGTTTACCGTGCTGCAAACAGTCATCCCCTAACCTTGGGGCTGTCGCGCGAGAGAGACATGTCCGCGCGTCTGCGTGCCTGGTGATAATAACACTCTGGTAGAGTATATACCATAGTCGATCACGATGATGAACGCTTTCCTGGACGGTGTGTCCTCGCACCCTCACCACCTGGCCAACCTGGGTATTAAACTGTCGCCTGGTGGCGGTGGTGCTGCGGGAGGATCCACGGATGCCGGGGCTGGCGTTCAACCGGCGCCCGGCGAGGCACCGTCACAACAGCATCACCATTTTCACCCCCAAGGATACCCGCCTCATCATCCCCATCCAGCGTCGCACATGGCGCCGCACATGGGCCACCACATGAGCCATCATCCCGGGTACGCGGCTAGAGATTTCCTCCTACGACGGGAGCACGAGTTCAACGCGACAGCGAACCCTACCACCCCCGAGAGCGGATTGGGACTCTTCACCCCGTTGCACCACGATGGAACAGCGGCCACCATGCAACAGTTCCCTCATCATCCGAGCCAGCACCCGCTTGCCGCGAGTCACTATCCCGGACACTACCCCCAGGACTCTAGATTACCACCCCATCACCAATATCTTGGAGCACCGCACCTAACGCCAGCTTCCATCCACCACCAGCAGCATCCAGCAGTTAGCCATCCGAGCCACCACCCCCACGGCGCGTTCCTCAGGTACATGAGAAGCAACGGAGCCGCCAGTGGAGGTGGCAACGGTGGCGGCGTCGCCGGCGGACAACGCCAGGAGATGTCCTGTATGTGGGTTGATCAGGATGCCCCAGGTCCCGGAAGGAAGCTGTGCGGCAAACTCTTTAACTCCCTCCATGATATTGTGACGCACCTTACCGTAGAACACGTGGGCGGACCCGAGTGCACCACGCACGCGTGCTTCTGGCAAGGGTGCTCGCGGAACGGCAGGGCGTTCAAGGCCAAATACAAGCTCGTCAATCACATCAGGGTGCACACCGGCGAGAAACCGTTCCCGTGCCCGTTCCCTGGATGCGGCAAGGTGTTCGCTAGGTCCGAGAACCTTAAGATTCACAAGAGGACGCATACCGGTGAGTAACTATCCCTTTACGTTGAATAAGTCTGTGCTCGGAAGTTATGTCGAATCTGTGGATCCGTTTTCTTTTGTTTTGCGTCCGGTTTAGAGAATAGCGATAAGGTTTGTTGAACTACAGGTCGATAGTCATGGAAAATTTGGAGTTATGAATATATATTATTCCGTCGAGATAGCTTATATCGAGACGTAGAACGATGGAAGTTAGATTAGGGGTTGAATCGGTCTAGAACCAGGTTCATCTGTTGACAATGAATGAAAAGAATCCCAAGAATCAAGTCTTTAAAGGCTGCGTCTAGAAACATAGACACTAACCTAAACCTCCCGCAACGTCTGCCAGCTGCAAATCGATTCACAGTATCCTCCAAAGATCTCAGCCGAGCTCCAAAACCACAAACCATTCCACAACGACCTCGCGATCAGGTCCAAGACAACTCATAATCTCCCCGTCTCATCAACTTCTCCAGCGGCCGTCTCTCCAGCTCGCGATATCTTCTTTCAAGCAGCCAGCGAAGAATGCCGCAAGAATTCCCCCGAACTCGCGCCCGGTGCTCGTTTGAACCCTGTCACTCGCTGATCTGAATCAGCCCGCACCGGCCGCGTTTCCACGAACGAGCGAGTAACATCCGGAAACTTGGCCAGGCCCTGAACTATTCCTAGGACCCTCTAGCTTCAGGTATCCTCCCCGCCTTCTTCGGGACGGGCCGCGACGAATCCCGCGCTATGAATCATCGCGCCGTTAAATACCGTCCCGGGGCCCGGTCGCTCGATTAATTTCGGGCACGGTGACCCGCGCCAGCGCGCGCCAACCGTGAGGATCCCGGCCGAAGAGCAGCAATAATCCGCCGGGCCGAATTCGCTCGATTTCCGCGCGGCGTGGAGGGGTTGCTCGGGGGATGCATAAATAATAGGGCGCGGGGGAACGGTTGTCCACCGTCGCCGTGTTTCCCTTCCCCCTCCGCCGCTCTGCCCCCCCTCGCCCGGACGATCGGTGTCCCCGTGCGCGTCCTCCTTCCCGCGGGCCCCCGTCCAGTTTTCATCCACGAAACGCCCCCGGCGCCTCGAGCCGTTTCAATATAATGAACCGGCTGTTTACGATGACAAGAATTTTTCGGGGCGCAATTAAGAAATTACCGGGCCATATATCGTACCGTTTTATGCCCGCGTCCCCGTGGACAATGTATTCACGTGCTTATACGTGGAACGAGACTGGATCCAGCGAGGAAGGGAGAAACGGAGAGGAGAGGAGGAGTTTGAGGCCCAGCGGCGCGCGTTCCCGATCGACCGGGCCCCGACGGATAGACGCCAGGCGTCCGGGCCCGCGGAGATTCTACCGTTCGGGCACCGGTTGCTGGGGTTCCATCCCGCGGAGTCACTACTAATTTCACCGTGTAGTTTTATTGCCAGCTGTTCGGTCCTCGGTCGCGCGCGCAATCGAAAGAGGGGGAGGGTTCCTTTATTTTCTGGTCGCTTTTCAATTTCTCTTCCTACGGTTTTCGGTTGAAAGAGAACTCGGAGAACCGGAGATCGAGCTGGTTAGAGGGTTCAGTTTGACGAAAGAGGTTTCCTTAGTCCTTTGTAATCGGAATCTTTCTTCGTTAGGTGTATTCAATATTTCCTAATGAAACGTTAATGGTTCTTTTCGGAATACAAATGTAATACGCGAAGAGATGGAATTGTTATATTTCGTCATCTCATTTGAAACTGGATCGTACCAAGTGACTGTAACTTGCCTATCGACTGCACAGGGTTAGTTTCTCTTCGCATTTCAATTTCTACTGCTCCGTTTCTTTGATAAGACGGAATTTGAAAGACTAGAGATCGAGTTAGCTAAAGCGATTCAGTTTTAATGAAATAGAGGAATTTTGTCGCGTTTCTGTTCGATTTTCGATACTTCTTCCTTGGTTCCTGAGCGAAAATATAGGGAGGTTTTTTTATTTTCTATTTAATATTCAATTTCTATTCCCCATTTCTCCGTTGAAGAAGTCAAAGTGCTAGCTAGCGATCCTGCTAGAGCGATTCCGTTTTAACTGCGACCGTAAAAACGAGGGACGCGTAAATCCATTAGCGGCGTACATCTGTCGCTCTTTGCGCGTTCTCTCGCGGGGACGTTAAACGACAGTGTTTAGCGACGCGATGCAGCTCGCCGTTTCGATTTGCATTTCTATGGTTTCCCGCGCGCCGGTGCCCGGCACTCGAACGACAGAGAGCAGCGGAGAGATTGTACGGTTTCTGCTTTACAAGGTAGTTACACGGTAGATAGCGTCGCGGAAAATGGAGGCGACGTATCCGCCGGTGATCTATAGCCTCGGGTTTTAATAACGTCTGTAATCAATATAAATCAGCGGCCGCGAGAGGCATGGACGCGCTCGTTTCCTTCTTCTTCGCGATGATCTCTGGCCGGGGAACGCGATCTTGCATCGCGGATTCGAGCGCGGCCGACGGTTCCGGATCCTCCGCGTTTCCGTTCACACGGACCGTCATCCAGCCATCCTTTGTTATGTTAACGCCGGCCGCGAAAAATTCGCGAGCGTGTAGTAGTCTTTTTAAATTAAAACTCTCGTAAACCATAGGAGACGTTTCAAACGGTAATAGTAACAATTCATTCTTTCCTGTAACTTGATTATAAAAGAAACAAGGGGGAAGTGAAAATGGAAACAAGCTAAAAGATAATGGGTTACCAAGAGGAATAGAAAATCTCCATCATTGGTTGACGATTCGTTAACAACTGGATACCCGATTACTCATTTTTATAGTTTCTTTGACACAATTTGTTATATTTTCTTCCTCTATTAAGAAATTTAGTGATTGTTCTGTGTAATCAGTGAGTTTATAAGGGATGACGAGGTTTGTCGGATGTTGTTAGTTTCCAGATTGCTTCTTTACTTACTAGGAAATTGCTGAACGTTGAAAGAATCGCACGAGATGTTTATCAATATTTAAAAGCAGCGTATTATTCGAACGCGTAAATGATTTTATTGACAAAGTATTGAGGCCGGTGGTCGTCGACAGTCGAATCAATTAAAATCCATTTAGCAACGTGTCGGTGAACGAACGAGACCCTCTAGCAACCCCTTTCTGGATAAATTGGCGTTTTCAAAAAAGCGCTCCACGCACGGCTTGACGCATTGTTTCCGGGCGTTCCCCGTTCACGCGCCCGTACGCTCACGATGCCCCTTTATTGCCTCTCCTCTCTCCCACTTTCTCCGCCACCCTCTTTTCCAGCATTCCCGAGACGCACAATGGCGATTCGACAGGAATTCTTTGTTTTATTGGAAAGCCGAGGACAAATATTTTGGCTCGGCCGAATTAACCGGTGTTCAGTGACAGCCTACGTGCTCGAAAAATATGTCCCAACGTCCGTGCAAAATTCCTTGCCTCGTCGTTACATTAGAAATAAAATATAGACGAAACTTATATTGACTAATGAACTTGATAGACCTATGCTCCAATCATAAGTAATCGAAGAAAAATGGTCGATCTCTTATCAGAGAATAGATCCATACCACACTATGAAAACAAAGTTTAAACAGTTTCGAGTAAAATTTCGGAATTTCAGAATTCTTCATTAAATTACAGAATTTCTGTGATCTTCAAATATCCAAGTCCTCTAATTTAGCAACATTCTACGATATCTCTAATCAACCTCGAACCTTCTACTCTCGTCTCCCATCGTCGATTTTATCCTCGAATATTTGTGCTTCATACAACGAAGTACAAAACTGAACACACTCGTTCATTCCCAAAATGTCAGGCTCCGCACTGAAAGTGTTAATCCGCAGATGCGACCCGCCTGTAACGGCGTTAGCCATTAGGCATAAATTGATATGCATTATAAAGAGACCGGCCACCCTTCCCCCTCCGACAGAACACGAGGATGAGACGCATAGAAAAGAGAAGTGAAAGGAAAAAGAATCGGGAAGAACGGGAAGCTTGTAACACGTCCGGGCGATCGTCGCATGTGCGTCGCTCGCGCGACCCGTTGACGATTGGTCGGGATTGACAATGGTTTCACCCCACGGCCAGCGCCATTGGTCAGGATTTTCGGAGGGTTAGAGGCGCGGAGAATAAGGGGATGATACGGGATGAGTCGACGGGGGTTGTTGTGGAATAAGCGTTAAGTAGGGGCGAGCGGTGTCGGGAGGAAGACAGAGAAAGGGGAGCAGCGCGGGTAAATGGCTTCTCCGGTGGCGAAACCGACCGATTGAAAATTTTCCTCCCGCCGTTCGGTGTCGTTCAGCGTGAGAAACGCGACCGATAGTTTGTAATAAATAAGCTTCCACCCTCCATGGAAGCATACTTCTCTTTGGAGAGATAATTATTCCCGGTACACTCTTGTGTTTTCGACGAGAAACTTTCGTGTTCTAAATTCAAGCATTATACTTAACGTTTCGATATTCCGAATATAGTTTTTGCTAAAAATCGTGATAACATAGATTTTACGTGATAACTTGTGTTGTGCCAAAATTGCGGAGAGCGCGGAGGCGCTTCTGTTTATCAGTATCAATTATAGTTTTCTTACTATGTTTTTCAAGGAATAAATCAAAGTAAATTTATTCGAATAAAAGTTTTTTTTTGATATTCGTTTGTAATAAAACAATATTTCTGATCGTATTTTTGGTAAATATCCACAAAAGTTGTTTAGCATCCAAACGGTTAGATAGAGAGAAATTTAGGAAATAAAGTGAAAGTGTTGGCTAGCGTATGAAGATTTTAATAGAAATGCTATAGAAGTTGTATGTAAGAAATAATATGACAGATTATAAGACAAGACTTCCTGTAGGAAAGTTGTCAAGTCGTTGAATGGCGAAGTACGTTATAATGAATGATAGAGAGTGGAACAAATGAATCACGGGATATAGTGATTTAACAAGTATTGGATAGTAAATCATGGAAGATTACGTGTTTCGACGGGAAGAATGGTGGAAAAAGTAGAATATGGAGTGACACAGGAAGCGAAAGAAAGAAGGGGTCTGGAGGGGAAAAACGAGGAAACAGTGCCAGGAAGTGAGAGACGATATTTGCTCGGCGAGCCACCGCCAGGAAATCGACGACGATCGACAATGCCGTAAAGCTCCGGAGTCCGTTCCGGGGAACATTGTAAGTCTCCGGGTAACTAATGGCGGCGGGCAGTGCGATCGGAATCGAGATGCATGATCGGATTTATGCGAGACCAATATGGAGAGCCGTGGCATTATTGCGATAAGCCAGTGACGTCGACAGAAACACGGTGAAGCCGCGCTTGAAATCGGCTCTCCGCGTTCGAGGCTTACAAATTATTCCGTTGACAAAGTTTTTCCGTTTGTAACGCCGTTCATGTGCAATTGAGAGATATTTCAGAATTTGAAGATTTAGACTCGAAAATTCAGACGCGAAATTTCGAAAGCTCGGAAGTTTGATAATTAAGAGGTTTGAATAGTTGAAAGTTGAGAAATACGAGAATCCGAAAATTCTTACATTTGGAGGTTTGCGAATTTAGAAATGGAGAGATTTGGAGATTAGAATATTCGAAAATTTCAATATTTCGGAATTCCATAACTTGAATGTTTGTAAGTTTATAGTCTGCATCGCTTGAAATTTCGAAAGTTCGCGTCTCAGATGAGTAAATCGATTTTGAAGCATAAAAGAATACAATGATCGTCACGGTACACGAAATCAGTATCGCTCGCAAGATTGTCGTATCGACGACTTATCGAAATCTCTTCGTTGGGAAGATCGATCGAATGACAGAGCTCGCGCAGCTCGATCCGATCGAGGGCCACCGATTCGAAGATAAAACCGCGTCGAAGATGCGGCTCACTCGAACCGACGGACAACAACGCGCGCAATATTCCTCGCGGTCCCGGGCATGATCGATCGTCGAGTACCTTTAACGTCGCCACACGTTAAGTTTCGACACGCCCGGCCATTATGGAATTGTTCGATACTTTCAATTATCTCTTTCGTAAATCGACATCGCGAGGTCGCGGTGCTCGGTCAAACTGTTCCGCTTTTATCGGCCACGAAAGTTCGAAACGCCGGGTGAAGACTTTCTCAAACGAAAGTCCGGCCCAATTTACTATCCACCGTTAAATATTCATAACTCGGTTCTGTCGTTAAAACCGTCTATTCAATATTCAAAATCCAACTAGAATCATTAACATTTTTTCACGATGAAGTCAGCACTCTCAGAAACGTCAACAATAAACCTACATTATGAAGACGTACGCAACAATCAATTCAAAAAACAAAATTCCAATCTTCCTATACACTAATTAACCTCCAAAACAGTCGTCCAATTACTAAATACTTCTCAGCAATCTCAACATCTACATATCAAAACGAAGCTTAATAATATTCCTCCAACAGTTCCAAGACAATTAACCATTTCCCCTAGAATCACAGAAGCCACGATGCTTCTTGCTTGCAGTTGCTTGAAACAAAATCCATTAAAACACTCAATCTTCACCTTCTAAAAGCCAATTAACCCATCACGCTCCTATGTCGAGCGTGACTCGACATCAGTATTATACAGGTGTGATTCTTTGTCAAGATATTTTCCAAAGAAATTATTACTTTCAATATTATTAGTAAGAAGAATCCTTCACACAGGTCCCTACAAACTATTTTTTAAAATGCATTTTAAATAGAGTATCGCGATACAGAATTATCGAGGAAAAAATGTAAAAGAAATTCAGAGTGCGAAATTAAGAACCGTCGCGTTAGTATTAATCGACGGTTAATTAACCGTGACGATCGCTCCAGAAGATGAAGAAGAAAATCACGATTTTTCGTTGACGAGTAAGAGCTCCCGTATGAATTGTCACCGCGGGAAGCTGGAGTGGAAGAGCCCTAGGATAAGCCTGCGGGTCGATAAGGACGAGACGGGTCCTTCGCGCCTGCACCTCGAAAACCAGCCGCCAATAAAAAACCACCCCTGGTTCCTGTTTATGCCGCGGCTTTGTTATTTCACCGCCCACACCTTCATCGATCGCAGCCGGTCCGCTCATCTTCGGCGCGGAAACGCGCGTGTCCCCCCGCGGAATTGTGACAACGGCCACGTTCGAGTCCGCGTAATTTATTCCGCGGCTCGAAATAACCGCGTTGAAAATAATTAAACGGTCGGCCGAGTTTATACCCGGCCGTTCCGCGCTCCGAAAGCTGTCAGGTAAATTTCGCCGGCGGGAATGTTCCCGTGTAAACGGCGCGGTGTTCTCTCGCCTAGCTTCTACTATTTGGCAGGCGTTTCAGGATTCTCGGCGCTGCCATTTCGTAAAATATATTCGATCGGACGAATAAACGTCTGCCGTGGCAGTTATTTATACGCTGAACAGAGGAAAATATTGTTCAGGTTGCAGGGGATGGAATGGAACCGTGCTGTTTGTATCGACAACGCTGGCGTATTAACACTGTGGGACTTTGTCGGATCGTTCGATTTCTGGTGCATCGTTTGCAATTTGGGAACTGAGAGGATTTGTTGTTTCGGTGTTCGTTATTCATAAGGAACAGAACAGTCTTCATTAGTTGCCTTCGTTATTGACGAACCTCTGATTATAATCGAAGCGATTCGATCACGAGAAACTGATCTATAATCGGATTATTAACTACGTTTCAATATCTCTGTAATTAATACTACGCGATTAAGTTCTCTAGTAATCGTACTAATATCTAGATCGTTTTTCGTTGACGTGTGAATAAAGCAATCATCTAAGAAATGACGAAAGAAATTGTTTGAACAATACGCAAACTAACTTTCGAGTGATAGAAATCTCGATTGATGCACTCTTGGGGTTTCTGTGGAACAATTTTGAGAAGTCAACTCGACTGCTTGGTAGTTCTAGTGTTGAGAGGATAATTCTAAAGATTTTCAAGATTCGGAGATGTCTGATAATAAGGCGGAAGACACTTTGTGTCTGTTTGCTTCCTCCGCGCGATCGCAGGATTTGCAGATCCTGGTGGCGCGCGGTAGCCGGCCACTGGTAGTCGCGAGACGAGGTCATTAAAAGAGGATTCATGCCTTCGAAATCAGCGGCGCTCTGTTCTTGGTGCACCACGAGGGCCCTCGGGCCAGCCCCGGGACAGGGTATATTATTTGAAACTGATTTAGACTGAAAGATTTGTTGCAAAAGCAAGCTGCCGGGGCGAGAGCAGTGGGCTGGCACGTTGCCCCTGGCACTCTTTCGGACCATCGTAACCGTCCGGCGCGGCGTGCTCTCCTCTCGCCGTTCCGGAACGTGGTGGCTCGCCCTTCAACCTGTCGATGAATCCTGTCCACGATTGCGGCTCGAAAGTCGGACATCTATATCACGCCAATGGTGATCGAACGGCGGAATTAACCGTTGAACTCGAAACTACTCCGAAAATAACTGTTCGACCTTGTGCACTGTATATTGTTCTAGGATTTTATTTCTCTGGTTTCCATATCAATTATCTTCCTAGATTATTCCTAATCATCTTAATTCTAATTTTGATATCCACTTTTCTAGATTGAACTCTATGTATACATTGGATTATGTTCAGATAAATTGTACGAAGATCTTTCTAACGAAATATTTCTTAATTTTCCTGGTTGTTTAAGAACTACGGTGATCCTAAACAATGAGGATACATAAAAATTCCCAGTCCCGTTTCCACCGAAATCAAGCTGTTCGATCAAGTTCCATTGAAGCGCGGGAGGAAATTGTTAACGGGGGATGACGAGACGCGGCTACGCAACAATGTTAATCGTTTTCCAGGAGATAAACGACGAGCGGGAGAGGGAGATGCCTCGTTAATGAACACAGATCACAAGGAACGTCGTTCTCCCATCGGTTGAAGCCGGAAGCGGCTGTTGATACAGTTAATGGCGCGCGTCGGGCTTGATAGACAAGCAATGGCGATCGAAGCGAGAGGGAAACGACGACGACACCGTTCGCCGCGAGTCCCGCGAACCCGAGGCCTGATAATAGACGACCGCACGATTGGCTTCTACAAAAACAGAACCGGTTAATTATCGCGCGGATTCACACCCCGCCTCGGAGCAGCCGTTGCCTGCTACTCTCGGCCAGTCAGCTGAAAAAATAACGAGGCCACGCGTTTCCTCGCGCACCCCCGGCTTATCGATCACCGAGCTGCAGCGTTTCCTTTCGGTGTTTCATTGCTGGATGCTTCCGCGCCGGGAAACACCGCAATGGAATCTTTAATTAGCTCCGTGGAATAAAAGATCTACGGGTAATTAGGCTCCGGCACGTTCGTCGCAACAGCTGGGACATGTTTGAAAATTTGTAAGGGGTGAAATGAGATTTTTGGAGCAGTTGTAGGATGCTCGAGCGTGAAATTTGCATATTTGGAAGAGATGACAATTGAAATTTCTTTAGTCTATGAATAGAATACATTGTTTGAAATACTTTTGAACGGTAGACATGTTGAATTGCAATTTAGTAGTTAAAGGGATGAAAATTGAATTGAGAAAGTTTGCCTGGTATCATGCTGAAAATGCAGGTGTTAGGAATTTAATCGAAGGGATGAATGTTGAATTAACGGACGATTGATTTGCGGTAGCCTATTCGTTGACAAAGTTACGAACTTTCTAGTTTTCCCGCAAGTCACTTGACTATCCGCGATTACGATGCGCGTGGGGAGGACCTTGCATGGACGCGCGGTCAGGTCCCCGAGGCCATGCTGAATGAACGGGCCGCGAGACGGTGAACGTGACAAACAGGTTTCTCATTAACGCCGCGGTTTGACGAGGAGCCTTCGAAACCGCGCGACGCTAATTGCGAGCTAACGCGACACGCGGCTACCAGAGGTCCGACGCGGAAACATTAGACCCCCATATCGCGAGAGTTAATTGAAGAGAAAACGGACATGTCGATGCCTTTTCTTCTATCAATCGAACGGTACCTTTTTCTATCGATATTACGCGCGGAAATGTTTCGAACGATTAATTGGCGTATAATAACAAGTGAAACTCGTGAAAATTTCTAATTTAATTTCTATTATTCCACGTAATCACATTCCACATAATCACATTCTCATAAATTATTAATCATGAAATAAACTTGACGAATATAGTCGCGAAGAAAATCGTGTAGTACAGGGTTGAGGGAGCAACTGAAGACAATCGAGACTGCTCTTCGAATAGACACGAGAACAGATCCCGAAGAGGATCTGTTAATAATCAGGAATCTTTACAGCGCCGGCAGGAAGTATTATTTTACCGTGGCGGTGAGAAATCGACTGGAGTTCAGGCGAAAAGCGGATTAAATCTGGCTCGGAGCACGCGTAATCTGTTATCACGGGTGGTTTTCACCGACTGACGCAAATGCGTAGGTGCAACGGAGACGCGTCGGGAAACAACGCCGGGCACGGGGCGAACGGGGGCGGAAAAAGAAATCAAACATTTCTGGTTATCCTCCGCGGGATGGGCCGTTCGACAAGAAAATAACTCCGGATCTCTCCCTCCCGCTTTTTCTCGTCCCTCTCTGTTCCGTCCGATTCGATCGTTCGACGCGTTCGTGGCTGGCGCGGATTGTGGGCGCGCCGACTGCTCGGGAAATAGTGACGGAGAAATTAAACTTAAGCTGCTAAGTGACCGTGTGTTATTCTGTTTGCAACCGGCCGCGTTACCGTCCTCGAAAAAGTCTGCTCGCCGCTTGACGCCGATAATCGTCGGCCCGCTTCTGTTAACACGTGATATTTTTTTCTGTGGGCTGCTAGGATCGCCGGGAACTCGGCTATGCCAAAAATGAGAACGAAAGGTGATTTTCAAGGATATGTTCTTTGAAACTGCTGAACTAGATTTTCTACTTTCTTTCTAGTTTTTGTTGATGTTTTCTAACTTTGAGGGGTTGGGACTTTGAGGGGTTGGGACTTTGAGGGGTTGGGACTTTGAGGGGTTGGGACTTTGAGGGGTTAGAACTTTGAGAGGTTGGAACTTTGAGAGGTTGGAACTTTGAAGATTTGGAACTTAGAAGATTTGAAACTTTGAAGATTTGAAACTTTGAAGATTTGAAGCTTTGAAGATTTGAAGCTTTGAAGATTTGAAGCTTTAAAGATATGAAGCTTTGAAAATTTGAAACTTTGAAGATTTGAAGCTTCGAAACTTAAAAAACTTTTTACTTGAAACATTTGAAAATTCATGTTTCCTATTTAAAATTCCCACATTTCTTTTCACTCGTGCCATGCACTCACTGCCCTACATTACAACATAGACCGACATTCAGCTTCCTTTTTTATTCTCCATGTTCACTTTCCATACCATATTCCCATTGATTTCCGTTTCTCGAAATTCTTGCGGCGGGTAACCGAACACGGGGTAAATCACTCGGTTGCCACTGCTTGGCCGGTAGCCTCACGGAATAATGCGCTTCTCGCCGGGGCGCGCGCTGAAGACGTCCTCGCGGCACAATGACGATCATCGAGAAAATATCGAGTGTCCGTAACACTATACGTTTCGGTGCGGTTTAAATGCCAGCAGCATCGACGAGCCAAGGTAGGAAAGAGAGCGAGAGGGAGAGAGAGAGAGAGAGGAGGAGGAGAAAAAGGGAATCAGCGTGTCCGTGTGCACACAGGATTCCACTTGCCTGCCAAGGGGCGGGGAAGATCTTTACTCTCACTCTTTCTCCTGGACCACGCGCTTCTTTCGCGCGTACCCCATTGCCTCGAGGCATCAGGCATATCCGGGGATCATCCAGTCCGCGAGAACTTCCGAACTATTCCAACCAGGAGTGGAGAATAGGCGTATCGCTTACGCGAACAGTGTACAAAGCTTTTGTACCTTTTTTTTATCTCCTCCTTGTAGACACTCTTGTACAAAGGTGTACACTTCTTTCTCTCAGTGTCTCTTTTCTTATCTTCCCTCGCTCTCAATCTCTACTCTCTTATTTTCCCTCTGTATCAATCTCTTCTTTCGCATCTTCTCTCTCCCAGTCTCTCTTCTCTTTATCTGCTTTCTCAACTTCTCTCTCAATCTCAGCTTCCCCATCTTCCCTCGTTCCACGACGTCAGCGTACCCCGAAATCGGAGCATCTCGTCAACCACAGCGCACACCTCCAAGAGTAGGTGGATCGTTTTCGTTCTCGAAAGAGGCGCGTCGCTCCGCCTCTGTCCCGCGGTGCTTTCGTTTAGCCCCCGGTGCCGTCGGGGCATCATCGATCCACGATCGAAAGCGCGTCGTTTCATCGGGAATCGGGCGTCGATGGGTGTCAAAGGTCAACGTCAGACCCGTTCCCCCGTCATCGTGGTTTGTCACTGGCCAGCCGTTTTTCCCACACTGTGTTGCGTTCGTCAAATCTCCCCGGAGACGTGGAAGTGGAACAAGAAGAAAACGAAGCAGAAGAAGAAGAGGAAGGGTCGAGGCGGTTGTCTCCGTGGTCTGGTAGGAAAGGTCGAAAAAAGGAGGGAGAGGTAAATAAAAAAGAGGAACAGCGGCGAGAGTGGGGGAGCAGATACCGGGGAAAGAGAGTGAAAGGAGGAGCGAGGGAGAGGAGCGGAGAAAACAAAACGGAATTGCGGCCTAGCTGCGGTGGATGATTTAGGGGGCGAGGGTCGCGGGTCGAGACCGGGCTCTGGAATGCTGGACCCTCTTCTCTCCTCCTCTCGCGGACCACTCTCGTCGTCTTTCTCCCTCCCTCGCCTCCAACGGCGACCCTCCTACTCCTCGTTTCCCTCCGCGTTTGGAATCGCTGGCGGAGGAGGATAAAATGATAAGGGACAAGGATAACAGATAGGACATTTACATAGGTCGTTAGTGGCGGGCGCGCGCGGAGACCATTTCACGTGTGGGTACTCGGCCTCTCTCGATCTTCTTTTCCCTAGTATTCTGATACTCGCTGTTCCTCTTTCGTTGCTTTTGGCACGGATTTCAATGGTCTGCGACCTATATTTTGTGATGAAGGCGGGACCTCGATTAACTGGGTCGCTGGTCTCTTGCTCGTGTAGGATCTAATTGGGACATTGTATTCTGGAATATATGTCTACAATCGAATTTTCTGAACGTCTGAAAGATCTTTTTCTTAAGTTTTCATTTATCCGGTGTTCGCTGAATGGAAGCGGGTAATAGAGGTTCTACTGTAACTACTATACTGAAATTAATTAGGTATCTTGCAGAAGTGTCATACAATACAGTTTTTCTATTTGAGAGAAAACGAGCTTCTATAATCTATGTTATCGTACTCTCCTGGATTTTCCAATTGCGAATGATCGACGTTCGTTTTTGTGAAATTTCTCTCGAAAAAACGATCGAAATTCAAGGCGGCCGGCGCAGACTCGTCGCACACGAATTCCCGGTTCGCATCGCGACGCGGACCGTCAAGAACCGGAGTTCAGTAGAACAGGGATAATTCCCGTGAGACCAGGCGGCCAGGAATACCACGAATATATCGAGAAGGGCATCCGTGGAATGCCACGAATCTAGTTCGTAAAGAACACGCTTATCTAGATCGCAGCCGGGGACGAATTATTGCCGGGGGCCGGATCAATTATGTAAGTAGTCGACGCCGGGCATAATTTGTCGTCCGAACGGGCCATACGGGGTTTATCGTTTAATTAATTTCGCAACCGGATCGAACGATGTATCGAGCCTCACGAAATCTTTTTTTCTCGGCCATTCCGTCTGTAATGACGCTACGTGATTCAAATCTCGGGTTTAATCATCTAGACTCCTTATTTTCTCCAATCTCTGCGGCATCTTTCCGCTGCAATTACGAAGTCGATATATTTATATAACATTTTCTCAGCAGAAAATTGTTTCGAACCAGGTGAAAACAAAATGGGTATTCACAGTTCGCGCGGTCATCGATTAAATTCCAAGGGTTTGATCGAGGAAGACACTCGAAGAAGAGAAACCGAACCTGGTGCCTTCTGTCCCACGGGATCTCCGTGTAGGACTGACCTGCGGGTCTCGTCAAAAAACCGTAGGAACACCGGGACGTCAGGAGTCGAGGCTGCCCTCGACCGCCGCGTCGTATTCTAATTTAATTTCGTAACCCGACGCCGCGCGCCCCTCGGACGTAGAAATTATCAGGGACCGCATTCTAATTTTCTCGTACGAGATTCTGACACGATCCTTGACGCGAACGGTCGAAGGATCGTCCGTTTGGGTTCAAAGGATTGAGCAACGTACGGATTGAACACCGACGACTGCTCGAGCGTCGATTTTTTCGATGGGAGTCGAAGGAAAACGTTGATTCTTGAAATGATTTATACATATTACAGAACAAGCATCTAAATTGTCGAAGCAATCTCGGACAGTCTAAATTTTCCACTTGTCGCTAAGAAAATTCAATATTAATCTGTACCAAAAGCTGTCGCCAAAATTCGAGCGACACGGTCAAGTTGTTAGACGGTGTTTCGAAACTAATAATTGTTGAGCACGTGATAACGATCTAACGAGATCGTACACATGTTCGAGCGACACGGCACGGTGTTTGCTAGCCGCGTTGCGAGGATTTATGGCCCGTCGCCGCACAATGAGTAGAATGGGTTGTTAGCAAAGCGCAAGAATCAGTCGACGCCGCGTATAGATGCCGCAGATTGCGTATTGTTCGCGGCTAATTAGGATGCTTTGCCCGGAGAACGGCGAGGCGCGTTGCGCGGCGTGCCACGGGGATCGAAGCTCTCGCAGCTGGTTCGTGCGAAACTCGCGGGGGAATTGTGAAAGATACCGGGAACGGGAGCCGATGTGGGATGTCCCAACCGATTCCTGCGGGTACGCTTCGCTCGCGTTCCTTGGTGCTCGGGATTTTTTCGGAATCCATCGTGATGCCTGAATAAATTAGCTTTGATCGTGATTGTTGATGAATCAATTAGTTATCTAATTTTTCTGGATTGATCATTGCTTTTAATAGTTATTTGGCTACTTTTTTAATAGTTTTTAAAATGTTGCGTCGGTTTTTCATTCGTTTATATGTTTCTTTCTATTCCCGTTTTATAATTATTGCACTATACAATATTACTCAACACACGACGGATTTTTATGGATTACGAGATACAAAAATCTCAGATAGAAACCTCAAACGAATCACATTCAGTTTCCTTTTTTATTTCCCACATTCGTTTCATAATATATTTTTATTGATGAGAACGCGAATTTGCATGAAGTTTCGCGGTTCATTTATTCCGTGTTTATTACACTGTATGTTTGATGTTTTAATTCGATTATTTTAGAATTGCAAATTCGATTTACCTTTCCCTTCAGGCCACCGCGGTCGGATACCGCGCGAGGGTAGACGTAACAGTATAAGGAACAGCTTTCCATGTTTAAGATCACGGAAGCATCGATCACTCGGGGCAGTAAAAACACTTAAAGCGACTATCGAAAGACGGAGAGCGAAAAGTCTCGATAAATAAAATTCCAGCGTGAAACGACTGGCGGACACGCCAACGGCGTATCAACGACGGCGAGGCTCGTGTCGAACCTTACGCGAATAAATGAAAAGCCTGTGGGGAGGTTGTCACGAAACTTCCGTGTTCCTTGCCGGTGTCTCCTTTTTCTCGTAATTATCTCCTATTCGATCGAGCCATTCTTTTTATTTAATTAACCAACGCCTGACGTTCCATCGTCAACAATATTTTTCACACTTTAACCGCCCTTCCCGCTATATATTCGTGTCACAATTCCACGGTTTCGAAAAATGATTATCACGTAAATCAACTGTATTTAACATCCACGTTTCGTTAGTCAAAAACAGTTTCCCATCCACTATTCAAAAACGCTTAGCGCTCCGATCAGATAAGCATCCATCAAACAAAAAGAACAAAAAGCAACGAATCTCACGGTTGGTTTCCCGAGTGCTAAACGGTCGGAAAATCACCAGGATAATTAACTGCTAAATCAAGAACACCTTCGTATTCACGATAATATCGTGTAAACGACCATTTCCAAGAATAATTAATCCTCATTCGGAAGAAACAGACAGCAGGCAGATTGGATAACTCCGGGGAAACATGCTGAATAGCCCGATCCCATTTGGATTGTCAACTATTTATATTATCAATTGTTCCCGATGACACACTGAATCTTCCACAGAAGCCTACTTAACTATACTCTTCTCCTATACATTGACTTTATTAAATATATTCCCTTTTGTTAGGGTACTAACCTATTGCGTTCAAAAGACGTGTCACGCGCGTCAAGATTGCTTTTGTTCCAAAATTACCGATGACATCTTGACACATCGATAGTCTTGTCGCATTACATACTAGATTATTTTACAACGTACCACTCTACACGAAATGACGAATAAACAAGGTTAATGTACACACCCGCCTAAAGTAGAAAAAAGACAAAATTCTTCGCACGAGACTCTGCCGAATCTCTGAATTCATTTCCAGCGCGAGAAGTTAATGATATTCGTGATGTAACGATTCATTCGAAAACAAGTGCACCACCTCTTCCGACTAAGCGTATCCTAGTGAGAAAGAAACGAATCGCGCCGCGTCCGCGTTATATTTACGGAGAATCGTCCCGGGGCCCTATCTCTAATGGTTTCGATGCGGTCGGACGCGCGCGTACCTGTCCGGTCCGGTGCGTGTGCACGCGTGCACAGCTATCCCTCATGCGTTCTCTCGCGTGTTCGCCCCGCGCGTCGATGCACGCACACAAGTCGGCCCTATCATTGCCAACGTGCAGAGCACGGTGATGGCGAAGAAGGAAGGGGGTGGATCGGGCCCAGGGTGGGGGGGAGCAGGCCACGCACACGGCCAGCGCGCACGGGCGTGAATTATGCCTCGCGCGAGATGTCAAATTGCTCGCCATATCGTAAAATATACAACTCCTCGCGCTGTGGGAAACATTATGTTCTCTCTCTCCCCCCCACTGGCCCGCGACGGGCCCGAGGAGGGCCCCGTCGGACCGATCCTCTTCCTCTCCCCCATTCGTTCGACGATTGGGCCCCCTTTCCGCCACGGACCAGGGCCGGCCCGCGTCCTTCAACCCCCAGGCGCGACCCGAATCGTCGCAAAATTTTGCTTCGCGTTTATTAACACTAGAACTACCAGACGAGTCAAAATCATCAATTCCACGCTTCTTTTACAATTATTGTAAAGGTACAGACGCTTATTTAAGAAATGATTAGAGGAGATGATTTAGCAGTACCTAAACTGAAATATAAACTGATTGAAATCTTAATAAATTCACGCTTGTGACTTTTATAAAGACATTTTGCGAATACGATTTAAGTGCTCGGTAGTTCTAGTGTTAAGGAGGATAATGAAAGTTTATCATCGATTTTAGGATAAATGCAGCGTTAGGTAAATGCAGGATTGAAGGAAATGTTGCAGTGATTGCTTTGGAGGAATAATTGATCTATATGTGAATTCAAGTTTTTGGAAATATAATGAGAGAATTAGAACTGGGATATATGGTGGTATTTTATGAGTAATATTGTGAAAAGTTTGCACTCTTTCTCCAGTTTTTAAGAATTTTCCGTAATGATTGAACCATGGTAGAACAAAACGATGTTCTGACAGCGTTACGTAGTGATTATCCTATTACTCTGTACGGAATAACAAGGATCTACAGTCGTTAAGAGTAGATTCCTGACTATTTTCTAGAAATACTTTTGTTGGATTCCGGATTGAGGAATTTAAACGCAACTTGTTAGAGAGGCTCGAAGGTTTTTATTCGTAAGCGGTAAGTTCCGCACGCAAGTACGAACTACAGAGAACTGACTCGCTGGTTAAAAATGGTAATATATATACTACTGGAAATGGTCGGCATAAGGGTAGAGTGCAAAAGGGGCAAGATGAGTAATCGGGTACGGGAAGCTAGCTGGTTAGGAATTTGGAATCTATGAGTCAGGATGTTTTTCGCAGGATGATTTGTCGTGTTTGTCGCGGGGCGATACAATATCTAAGGTATCGGTAGGTTAGTCATGCAACACCTCCCCCCTTGTAGTCCAAAAATTATAATTTTTGGAGGAGGATCTTAATGATCTAGAATTATTAATTTAACTAATAATGCGATTTAAGAAAAGATATTGTAACTTACAATTAAATATTGGAGCCTACTCTAATTATGCAGAATCTTATATATATAAGCTTAAATTACATATTATAAAGATGAATGCGTTAACATGATATTACATATATATGTACTGAGGTAGTTTGATGATGAGGGATAAATGTGTTAATATAATATGATATTACATATATAAGTGTACAAATTTGATAACGAAAAGTTGACATGGACTGTCGTTACTAGCAATTGATGGTTACGAATAATTGTACGGGTTCTGTGATTACAAAGGGGTTGAACTTTTCCGCGTTCGTGGTCCAACCTTGGGTCGTAGATTGTATGAGTTGGTTCTGGATTGAGGCTGGTCAGTGGTCCTCTCCTCGCTGATGTTAGTAGGCGTTGTTTGTTCTTCGGAACATTGTACCCCTCCACGCCTTTCAAACAGGACCATGTCATTGGAATGGTCCCTGTGTTCGCTATGATTGCTTGCATCGAAGTTACAGTGAACAAAATTTTTAATTATTGGTGGCACAATTTCCCCTGTTCTGGGGCTCCTGGTGAAGCAGCAGAGGCGCTTGAGCAAGTTCCAACAGCCAAGCCAGCGACAGCAATTTCCAACGAGGATGAGGATTAGAATGGCAGCTACTACTCCTAGTGTTATCGTGTACCAACTAGTGTGGGTAACGATAAATGGCTCCTTCAGACGATGAGTTAGTAGTCCGTCGAGTTCACTGAGTTTTTTGCTGTTGAACTTTAATTCGTTTAAATCGATATTTGTAAGTTTTATAGGTTTCAAGGGTGCTGCCGCTTTATGGTGTAAATAATCTGTTGCTAGAATACAGCAGTCGTCTTCAGTTAAGTTGATTCGAGGAACGTAATGACTGATGTTTTTATTTACATAGCTTGTGGGTTCCAACGAATATATCATGGTATACCCCTTACAACCACTGTGTAACTGTATCAAACCAGTTTGTTTTAGAACAATGTCTTCCATGTGATCAGTGTTGCTCTCACCACAGATGATTGTCAGTGTGGTCGGCTTGTGTAGGGTATACAGCCACTGGTTGCTTCCGATGTAGTTCCATATCTCCATTTCGGCACTTATTGTTTTCGTCGTGCAGTCCTGTGGAATTTGCCTTACGTGCGGTGACAGCAGCAGGACCTCGCAGATGGACTCTTCTGTGGTTCTGGCTGAGTCTACGTTGCTACACACGTACTTCCCTTCCAGATATTCAACGCAGTCTCTCAAATCCGACAGGACGGCGAAGTTGGATTTTTGTTGGGAGAGGAGTAGGTACGGGTTTTGAGGTGTAATGAACGAGAAGACAGAGGTGTTATGATGTTGGATGGGTAGTGGAATCAGGTTGTACAGATCAAAATTTGTTCTTTTTACGAGTGGTAGTTTTATAACAAATACTACGAGTTCGTTTATCGTAATGCTGTGAAGTTTCATTAATTTGTATATCTTGGGTAAATTCTTGTAGGTCGGTGTGATTATTAACTCAAATTCACCTTTGTAATTAATCAGCTCTTCGCAAAGATCCTTTGGAGTTATTAAGAATGGAGAGATTATATTGTGATTTCCCAAGTTAATAGATTCTATGTTTTTATCAAAGTGATCTGAAACTTGAACGCATAGGGAAAGTAAGGTGGCCACTTGTTCCATAATAGTTGCTTCTAACGAGAGGTTTAATATGTAGTTATCTGTTTCTGACATATACTTATTAATTAGTTGCATATTGTTGTTCAAGGTGTCTTCTGTAAGTTTTAAAGATTGAATCGAATTATTAAGATTTTTTATAGTGCTCGAAACTATCTGTATCTGAGATTTTAATAGAGTTTGGGTTTGTCTATTATCGTTTAGTAAGGCTTTTATGCTATCGGAATAATATTTGGCGTCGTCAGCGTCTGGGGTGCCGATTAGCCAATTTAAAATGTAAGAAGCTCCATTGATTAATCCACGTCGTTTACGCTGCTTTACATCACGTCCTATTAATCCGTTAAGTATTTTTTTCTTGTCATCGATATTTTGTAATTCATTTTGAACAGACTGTAGGGTTTGCTCGCAAAGAGACTTTTGTTGTTTCGATACTACGACTTCTTTTAATAGTAGCTTACAAATTTCTTGTGATTTAGAAAAATGGAAATCTAAAAGAGCTTTCGCTTGAGATAGATAAGTCATATTGACGTATGTTATGAGGTGTAGTTCGGTGTTCGAGATTTTCGCTTCTCCTAACTTTCTATAAAAAATTCCACTCGTGTCAGTGAGGGGTGTATTGATGTACGGAGCTTCGGAGATGGTATTAGGAATTAGAGGAAGGAGTAGCAGTAGGATTGTCGAAATCATCTGGAACATAACGTTTAAGAAGGTTGGAGTGATAAGTAGTTCTTCTTTTTCCTATTTGAAGTTCTACTGTGTTGTTAGGATGTATTTGTGTGACCTTGAATGGACCCTTGAAATTGGGCGATAATTTTTTACTAAGTCCTACCTTGTTTCGTTTCTCGTATATACATACGAGATCATTGACTTTAAATTTTGTCGGGTTAATTTTTTTATCGTACTGTTCTTTACTCTTATTTTTGGAGTTAATTAGATTTTCCCTTGCTGTTTTGAAAGAAGTGTTTAATTTATTTTGTAATGAACGGATGTAGTCGTCATAGGTATAGTGGAATTCTGGTTCCTTCAGTATGGAAGAGGGTAGATATGCTTTTCGTCCAAAAAGAAGTTCGTATGGTGTTAGGTTAGTGGATCTGTGAATTGAAGTATTATAACTAAAGGTTGCGAATGAAATGTATTCGTCCCAGTCTGTTTGATTGGCTTTTATGTAGTGTTTTAAATAATCTTTTAGTGTTAAATGGTATCTTTCTAGACCTCCATTGGTTTGGGGGTGATATGGGCTGGTGCAGATATGTTTTGTTTTTAATAAATTTCCTAGGTCCCTTATTAATTCGGACATAAAATCTGGGCCTTGGTCTGTCAAGAAAGTTTGTGGTATTCCAAATTGGGTAAATATATTCATCAATGATTTTGCAATAGTTAAAGACTCATGATTTGGAATGGCTTTGGCAAAACAAAATTTTGTCAGATCGTCTTGTGCAGTAAGGATGAATCTATTCCCGTTCTCGGTGAGTGGTAATGGCCCTACAATATCTATGGCTAATTTCTCAAAAGGCTTTTCAGCTGTTGTAGTTATTTCCATAGGTTGCTTAATAGGCTTAAAATTTGTTTTGTTCATTTGACATGAGTGACACGACTGAATATACTTCCTTATGTCTGATTTTATAGATGGCCAAAAATATTGCTCCTTAATTCTTGCATAAGTTTTATTGAAGCCGTAGTGTCCCGCTAGTTTACTATCATGATTTTCTTTTAGGATCTTTTGTATTTCCTCTGGTGTTCGCGGATTAATTCTTTCAGATGGGAACAATCGGATTTCATTGTTAGGAAATATGAATTTTAGCATTTCACATAGTTGATCTAATTTGATATTACTATATTTCTTATGATTGGGAGGAATGAGAATGAATTTCTGAGTTTTTATTAACGATTTCAATTTCAAGAGGCACTCAAATATATTTTTATACTCTAGTCTATCAAAAGGTGAGTTCAGAGGATATAGAAAATAGAAAGTTTGCTTTTTATTTTGAACTTTAGACAATCCATTTAGTTCTGGTTTGAGATTTTCTATGCTAAATTTCGACTGTACGTAGTTTAAGTATTGATTGTTCTCATGAAGATCTTGGGACCAAAATACTGCTATAGGATCAGTAAGTGATGCTAGGGTTCCTCCTTCGAATTCATAAGATATAGGATTTTGATTCGTGTAATGATATTTGATAAAGTCGTTGTAGGATGGAACTTGTTGTGTACTTATATTTATCGAATTTTGAGTGACGAGTCGAGATAGAGCGTCTGCGTTTGAGTTGGAGGTGCCTGGTTTGTGTTTTATCGTATACTGGTATTCTTCTAATCTAAGCCGCCATCTGACTAATTTTGACGATGGATTTTTACAATTGAAAAGCCACTGGAGTGGACGATGATCGGTATAGATGATGAATTCTCTGCCGAATAAATAAGGTCGAAAGTGTTCTACGGAGTTGACAATTGCTAGTAGTTCCTTTTCTGTAGTCGAATAATTACGTTCCGAATTATTTAAAGTTCGTGAATAATAAGCGATTGGAAGATCTTGACCGTTGTTAATTTGAGAAAGTACCGCGCCTATACCGACGTTGGATGCATCTGTGGCAAGGATGAATTGTTTTGAAAAATCGGGGTATTGCAAGATCGGTTTACTGATTAGTTTTTCTTTTAAAGTTTCGACCGATTTTTCCTGTTCTTCACTCCAGACAAATGGCACGTCCTTTTTGAGTAACTGAGTTAGGGGTTTTGCTAACGTAGCGAAATTTGAAATAAATTTTCTATAGTACCCTATCATACCCAAGAACATTTTAACTTCTTTTTGGTTGCGCAGTTTTGAGATCTTTTGCAGGCTGTCTACTTTCTTTGGGTTCGGCTGTACACCCTTGTCGGAAATTAAGTGACCTAAATATTCGCATGACTTTTTTAAAAAATCGCATTTACTTGGTTGTAATTTTAAGTTATTTTCTCGAAGTCTAAGAAATACGTTTTTCAACTTGCGATTGTGATCATCTAAGTTAGATCCATAGATGACAAAATCATCTATATATACGAAGCATTGTGTACTATTTAAACCCGTTAGAACGTTGTTCATGACCCTTTGAAAGTGGGCCGGGGCATTCTTAAGACCAAAGGGCATTCGAGTAAACTCATAATGCCCATTTGGCGTTGAAAACGCTGTTTTTTGACTATCTCTAGGATCTATTGGAATCTGATGAAATCCATTTGATAGATCTAGAATGCTAAAATACTGTGCGTGTCCTAGTTGATCAAGAATGTCCTCGATGTTTGGTAGTGGGTAGGCGTCGCCTATCGTTTTTTCATTGAGCTTTCGATAATCTATTACTATTCGCCACCTTTTTCCTCCGGCTGAATCTGGTTTTTTGGGGACAACCCAGAGTGGGCTGGACCAAGGACTGGTAGATGGTTTAATGATGCCATGATCTAACATTTTCTCAATCTGCTTGTCTACCTCGTTCTTATGGATTTGAGGGTACCGGTAAAGTTTTGCATGTATAGGTATTTCATTGGTTGTGGGAATCGTGTGAGGGTCTACTGTCGCTCGACTTAATAGGTCCGTCGGTAAATGGAATATGTCATGAAATTTAGTGCAGATTTCCTTGATGGATTGGGCCTCTTCCGCATTTAGGTGATCCAGTCGTAAATTCTCATTTAATGCTCGTAATCTGGTTTCAGTGAAATTTGATTCTTGATTTGCGGCTAAACTATAAATAAAGGAATGACTGGGAATTGGCTCGATAAAAAATTTAGGCATATCGATCACTTGTGATTTACAAGAAGTGTTAATTATTGTTGTCAAGGCAGTACCATCATCGCGTACCCGAACAATCGAATGAGGTATTAGGAGAGAGTCGTCGTTATTTAATTTGCGCGCAGTTATCGTCCCCGTTTGTAGTTGCTGGGGGTTTAATATCCTTATTGGAATTACCGTTTCGGTTCGAGCATTAATTCTAATTATATCAATGGATTTCTGAAGAGTGTTTTGACATAAGGGTATAGGAAGTGGTATATTTCTTAGCGACATGGTCATTTTTAAGTAATCAATTGCTGCTTTGTGAGTTTTTAGGAAGTCGTGACCTACCAAGCCATCGAAAGGGATGTTATTGGGGGAATCAATTACTTGGAATTTTCCACAAATTTTCCTGCCCTTAATGTTTAAAGAAAGTTCGGTTTCTCCCAGAGTTTGAATAGAAACGTTTGGCGCGATCCCGTTTAATATAGTAGAATTATCGTTATTAACATCATATCTAGATATACTGTGTGCTTTGATTAGAGAAATGGCAGCACCCGTGTCAACAAGAAATTTTAGGAGTTTATCGGGGCTGTTAGAATTGTCTGATTCGAAGAGTATGGCTAATTGGTCGTTATTAGGTAGGAACGAACTCGAAGAATTTATCGTGTACTCATGAGATTGAATTCTGTCGTCGCTTCTTCCACCAAATTCGGGGGTTTCGGTGGATAATATGCCTGACGAAAATTTCCAGTTTGAGAGTTTCCTGACACGGTATTATGTAACTCGGTCGTATTCGGTATATCTATATTGGAAGTGAGTGGGTTTTGTTGTTGATACCTAACATCTCGCGAGTGATTATTAAGAGAATTTGGATTCTGTTGGTAAGTACGAAAATTGCTAGAATTTGGTTGGTTTCGATATGTGTAGGAATTATTAGGATTTGGTCGATGAAGATATGAGTTATTAGAATTTGGATATTGTCGGTTTGTTTGAAAATTGTTAGGATTTGACTGGCGAGGAGATCCATTATTTTGTCTTGAATTGTTATATTCCCGCTTTCTACATTCTTCTATACTGTGGCCGAAATTTTTGCAATACCTACACTGTTTCATACTACTGGACGCGTTGTTCCGGTTCGATTGAGTGAAGTTGATCGTTTTACTAGGGTGTGGTTTTTGTCTCCCTAAATAGCAGTCGTTAGTATTGTGATTTGATTTATTACAAATTCTACAACGTTGAAAGTTATCGTATCTCATGCGTAACGCTTTCTCTTCTGCCAAAGCTGCCGTAAAAGCACTATTAATATTGGGGAAGTCGCGGTATCTCAACATTTGAGATATTTGTGGGTGAGAATGATACACGAAACGATTGAGAGTCATTTCATTTACCATCGCTACTCGTCCTGCTAATGTGTTAACCTCACAGTCTGTTGAATGAATAGTTCCTAAAATTCTCGATTGAAGTTCCTCTAACTTTTGGTAAAATTGGGAAACGTTCTCGTTACGGCTTTGTTGAATTGAGTTCAACTCCTCCATAAGTTGTTCTAGAGATTTCTTATCTTGGTATAGATTTAACAATAGTTCAGAAATTTCTTCCCACGTAGTGAGATTACAGTGTATGTCAATCTGATCTCGGGCTTTACCCTCGATCTTATTTTTTACAAATAATAAAAGGACTGGCTTTTGCGAAGGGCTAGCTAATTCAAACACGGCGTCGACTTGTTTAATAAACGAACGTAGCTTTGTTCTGTCGCCATCGAATTCTTTTGGCAACAGCCTTATTAAATGATCCAAAGATATTGCTACTGAGGAAGTGATATTTGTGTTAACGTCATTATTTAGGGACATTTTTGTATAAGAGGATGGGATTATAAGTCGGAAATTGAAAAATAATACGTTGAGAATATCTGGAGTTCAGTACTTACGATGCGACGGTACGGTTTCTTCCTTCCGAAGAGAGACTGCAACTCACAATGGTGCTGGAGCCACAAGGAATCCAGAAGATACGACCAGTTGTGTATGTTGAGCTTCGGGACGAGTCTCTTCTTTTCTTGTTGTTCCGATGTAACCGATGAAAATCAGCACCCTTTCGTCAGTGAGACAGTGACTGTCCAAATGCAACTGAGTGAAAGGCCGTCAGAACAATCCCACTTCTGACACCAAATTTGTGTTGGATTCCGGATTGAGGAATTTAAACGCAACTTGTTAGAGAGGCTCGAAGGTTTTTATTCGTAAGCGGTAAGTTCCGCACGCAAGTACGAACTACAGAGAACTGACTCGCTGGTTAAAAATGGTAATATATATACTACTGGAAATGGTCGGCATAAGGGTAGAGTGCAAAAGGGGCAAGATGAGTAATCGGGTACGGGAAGCTAGCTGGTTAGGAATTTGGAATCTATGAGTCAGGATGTTTTTCGCAGGATGATTTGTCGTGTTTGTCGCGGGGCGATACAATATCTAAGGTATCGGTAGGTTAGTCATGCAACACTTTTTTATAAGTCACTCCCGTGTAAGACTCTATCGATCGGAATTAATCAGAGAAGAATTCGATCAGGAAGATCGAATATATCCCGAGTTTCTATTAACGTTCCGCGAGCGCGCGAGGATAATTGTTTCCGGATGATTATCCGATCTATCCGGCTCTCTGGATAGGCTATTAGCGCTCGTCCGAGTTTGTATCGTTCTATTGACGCGTTCCTCGCGTTACGCTCCCAATTACCTCGTGAGAATGGATCGACCGGGAGGGGGAACGCTGTTCGAGAGACAGATTGCATCTTAATTAAAAGGCTAAAGGACGCCGGTTGGTAGTCGCAGAGGACGATCAAGAGAGAGAAGAGAATCGCGGCCTCCATAGGAATCGATTCTGTTCGCAGCTATGTGCATCAAATTTATTTTATTATTCACCCTACATGTCCTATAAAAAAGGAAGAACTTCCTTTCTACAAAATTCTCGAAAATATATATGCAATCATTTAATCGTCAAACTTCAATATGCAAATTTTGATCACTGCATATAAGAAATATACAACAGAAACGGAAAACGAAGTTAGATATGTACATAACAGCTAAAAGCGTAGAAGTTCCTGGGCCATCAATCGATAATAATTAGATATAATTTGAAGTTGCAACACTGAAAACATGGAACAGTGTTCACTGCATTGATCAGTACCAAACCGAACTAATAATCTTCGCGACGAGCCTCCCCGTCATTAAATGGGGTTAATAGTCGGTCGATAATGCAGCTGCAGGGGCTACAACGCGTCCGCTGGAACGCGATCTGATTTAGCAATCTTTTCGCCACGCCCTGTGTCTAATCGTTAAGGAAGGGAGGGAGGACCTGGGGCCCTGTTCATTAATAAGCCTGACACTGGCCCACACACGAAAACGAGCCGGAGTGCCACGTCAACGGGGAAAGAGCGGTCGCCCTCTCGAGGATCCTCTCTCGCGGACCTAGTGTACACGCGCGACCCAGGCGGACGAGGGGAAAGAGGGGAGGGAAGGGCCGAGGCGGGCACCAAAACGTTCGTCGACGGATTCAGGATCGGGACGTGGTCGCAACGAAAACGTCGAATCATCGGCCGTCAATAAATACCGATCGATCTTGCGCCAGCATCTATTAATGACTAAACGTCGGCTAACCAAATTAACCGTGACTAAAGTGCGTTTAATTCGGCGTTCCAGGGTCGCTCGCTGCATTGTTTCCGATAGCGACGGATAACTCCGATAAGATACGTTCCTCTTCCCTGAACTGAATCGCGGAACTGTTGTTCAACTCCGAGACACAATATTTTATATACGATCGTGTCTAAAGTTCTCGGTGTCTAATGTAAATAATGTCTGCTGATGGAACTAATTGGATAATTAATAAGTTTCCTTTGATAGACGTATTTTCAAGTTTTAACACACTCGAACAGTGATTACCATTTGATTAAACATATATTTTATAACCCTATGTATTATATTTTATAACTCTAAGAGTCAATATTTAATTTCGTGTAATGCACCAACGCGTGGAATATTGAAATACAGTTCTTAAATTATGAAACACTGTTTACGAGATAAAAAGTATCAACGGTATTTCATCAGAAAATAATGAGTACAATGGAGAATATTGTCGAGTACAAAAAGTTAACACGAATAGTACAGCAAGCCACCCTAATCTCGATATCGATCGAATCCCTTTTGCCAGCAATATAAAAGAACTACCCCTAAGGGTTAAAAACAGATTTCACAGCGACCGTTTATAAATTGAGCCTCCCCTTGCGCGTAGCAACGTGTCAAAGTATTTTCTTCCTAACGAACCACAATAATATCGTCGAACGAGCGGACCAAGGAAATCATAATCGGTTAAAATGATCGACAAAGGGTTTCTAGTTCGAATCGAATTCCCAGGACGTCACTGTTGAGCATCTCTACACGACGTCTTCCAGACAAGTCCTGCGAGGATGATTTAAAACGACTAGCCGAGCCATCGCGCTAATCCCTCGAGTTACAGGGAGACTGACAAGAGATATCCTGGTCACTGTTTCCGGTACCTTAAGTGGATTTAATCCTGTCCGACGCGTAGGTAAGGAACCTCGCGTCTCTCCGAGGACACTCGATAAAGCGCGAAGGCGCGCGCTCGCTACTTGGTAACACGATGCATCATCTCCCACCCCTTTTGCTCTCGTTAGTCCCTCCCCGCGGCGACCTCGACGGTCTTTATACTCCCTCGAGCCATCCACGAGGTTTCCCCCGCTTAATCCTTGCCGCGCGTAAATCATCGACTTCCTCCTCGACGCCTCAGAGGGTACTCCAACTCATCTTTGCTTGCGAACACCGGCGAATCGAAAGTTTTCCGAGGAGTTCTTCGATCTGAGAGTAAAGATATAAATACACTAGCAAGAGACTCGGGATATCTTCCTCTGACAGTCTTAGTGACTCTAATGATGTATGTAAACGTATTTTATATTGTAGGAAGTTCAATTCGCAATGGTAATAAAATAAAACGAAGTAGAAGCGCAAACTCTGCAAGGTACAAAAACGATACTAATTATTTGCGATAGATAAATGATTCTTCTCTAAATCTAAACAAGCTCAAATATAGCTTTTAACGTGGATAACTTCATAGAAAAAGTGAAACATATGCGATCACTTGATAACTGCATTGCTCGATACAAAAAATGCCGATCGAATGTTAGGGCTCCATCGCCGAAATCACGAACGTGTCGAGTGAGGATTCAGCGATGACAGAAGGCGCTCGGCAGAGCCGCGGGAAGGCGGCGATATTAAATTCGAAGTGGAATATACAAAGAGGACAGCTACACAACAAGAGCCCGGTGAACGGAGGCTGCGCCGAGGGCTGTAGGGCTAGAAGAGGGACTAAGTAGCCGTGTACTAGCACGCGGTGCGCCGGCACTCGAAACACAATTCGTTCCGGTTCTCGAAACCTGAAATGCTAATCTGCCGACGTTTCCTTTTGACCGATTACTCCCTCTTATCCCGTCGCTCTCCATATTCCGCTCTCTTTTTCTGGGCTCTCGCTCGTCGCCGGTGAAAAGTTCACGATCGGCGTCGCAACCTTTTCGCCGACACGGATCGAGAACGAAAAGTTCCTTTCGGAAAAATCCTCGAGGGCCGGACAATGGGCGTCCTAACAAGCAAAACCGTTCGGCCGTCTTCCTCTTTCCTGAATGCGTCCTTCTCCCGTTGTGGCTCTTCTGCCGTTTAGCACCGGTGCACAAAGATGCAACAAAGCGAGGGAGCGAACGGCGACCCTCTTTTCGTTTCTCTTTAAGGGAGGGAGAGACGGTCCGGCGAAATCTGTTTGCTGTTTTCTCCCGCGGCCCGTGCAAAAGTTGACGAGACTTTCAGTGGCCCTTGAACACGAGGGGGGGAGAAAGGGCGCGGGCCGCGCCTAATACTTCGCCCGTGAATGCCCGGCCCTCGAGGGCCCTCTTTCCTCTTTCTCTCGAGTGTCGCCCGTGTTTGTGTACCTGCGCGTTCGAGGGGCACGCTCCGATATTGGCGTTCGACTGGTTTCCAAACCGTTTACCAGCGGATCTACGGCTAGATGGATCTCAACGATACGGGACGAGCCGGCGAGTAACTTTTGCACTTTCCGAGGGTACGGAGAAGCTTATTCGCGGAGAAAACTTTTTTCATGGGATACAGGGTCGGTTTTTTCTTTGTAGTCGAGATTATGTGGTGGTACTAAGATCGAAGAGCTTAGATGATTTTGGTGACTATGGTGGTAGTAAATTTATGTGGAACTACCATTTGTTTTGATCCTAGGTCTGCTCTACGATGGTTAGTTCTTATATATGAGAGATCGACGAGATCTTCGAAAGATCTTCAGAGAATAAGTAAACCAAGTTAAAGGTACAAAAAGACAGATGTTGAAAATAATACCACAATTCACCCTTTCTCGTTTCAAGAACCGTTCACTGACTCCAAAACCGTAGGAGTTATTCAGGTGGTTTGTAAACTCACCCTCCGCGCACAAAGAGAACTGAGAGAAAGTCCATCTCCGATACCGGAGAACGTCAAAATCGACCATTCTCTGACGAGCCGTCCCCCGGGACAAACCTCTCGGTTTCCATTTCGCCGAGGATCCGTTTCCAAGGGGTAGATACCGAAGGCGGGAGAGGGGTTCGAGGATAGGAGGGCAGGGTGCCCCTTTCGCGGCGAGGACATTCAATTATGTTAGATCGGTGCAAAGATAGCCGGCGCCGTGACAACTATATACGCGCGGGTCAGTGTCCAAAAAAATGCCACCTTCCACGAATAAATAACGCGCGCTTTGCATACGGGGAGATACGCCAGGGCCGTACGCGGTAGCTGAGGTGAAGGCTTTTTTCGTTGCCGTCGAAAAAAAGCGCAAAGAAAAGGGGGAAAAGAGAGAACGGGAAGGCTGCCGGTTCGACGTGTCCATTCCGAGGATCGCTACCATGCCCCCGTCTGACCCGAAATTCCGATCGAAGTATCAATTTCCGTGTAATCAACTCCGCGGCTAGAGAGCCGACCGGTGAAACCCTAGTCCTCCCACGGCGGAGGACGGTTTTCTGTTTTCACGCGGCCCGAAACGGGAGGACCGCGCGCACGGTCCCCGACCCTGGTAACTCTAGATGGGCATACCGTGGACCCATGGCGCCCCTATCTTTTATGCCGGCAGTTTCTGAAAATCTCCGAGTTTGATCTGGCTCTCGCCGGTGTTCGCCGCGTACGGACGCGTCCTCCCTACGCGTGTATACGGAGAGACCGGGAGAGAGGATCCTCTCGGCGAGGAAAGGTGGAAAGAGAGAAGAGAATGGAAGGACGGGAGAGTCGGGATGGGAAGATTAGTTGCCAGCGACAGCAGCAACCGCAGCAGCAACACGTGTGCTCCGCGGACGGAGTTTACATAAACACGTATAAACGTCGTGTAAACCGACGCGAGAGAAAGAGACGCCGGAGAAAGAGGGGAGGGAGAGAGGTAGAGAGTCCCTGGACCAGGTCCCGAGCAACGGTAGCATCCGGACTCAGATAACGGGCAAGGATATACGACTCTAAACTGCACCTACGTGCAGGACACTGGGCTACCGAATTTTCGAGAAATCAAGATCCCATGGCGATTTTTCAGAACGACCGGAGAAGTGTCTCGCAGGAAATCCTGCGGGATCTAGTGGCTCCTAGTTCCTATTCGAAGAGGTGCGGTTTCTATACCGCGATCGATCCTCTGTCGTTTGAGAATTATTGCATCCGAGGGTGGCTATACCTTGGAAAGGCTTCCTCGTATACTCGAGCCAGTCGGGATCCAGATCCGCTGCGATTTTCCAACCCCTTTCGATGATCTATCGGGGTGAAACGGCTGAGTTGGGTCTCTGTGGAACTTGTTGGGATATATTTTTATCTTATCTTGAAATTCTTGAATTACCGTTTGACTTTGTAATGGGGAGAGCTTCGATGGACGCTTTATCCGTGTGAGAACACAGAAAATGGAATGGGTTCATTTAAGATTATTGTCTTGAGGATTTGTGGAAAGAATTTAGAAAAGTGTATCATAGAATTCTATAAAATAATAGAACCTTGTGTAGCTTCCTTGTGCAGTAATTTAGCTGAGACACCTAGGTGTCTATTGAAGTACAGACTTCCTTGTCATTTTCCTTTTATAAGAAACTGCAATCTTTTTATTGTACTATGATAGTATCAAGTACGAGATACACAGACACGTATCGCGAGTGGCTCGAAGCAGGCAGAACATAGAAGAGAACGGTAGGAACGGGCAAACACTCGAATTACCAGGGAAAGGAAACATCTGCCAATGGCGCTCTCCCTTTTCGTAGCCAACATGGCGGAATGATCGGCGCATCAACCGGTAGTTACGTTTACCCACGGATTTGCGGTTCTTTTTTTCGCCCGTGTTCCTTTTCCCCACGCCTCGACTTTTTCGAACGAATTTTTCCGCGAAGCTCTCCCTTTTCGCCCCTTCCCTGTTTACGGAACCACCGCCGCGGAAGCGTGCTTCCAGCCCCGCTGGCCGCATCCTTGATTCCTCGGCTTTGTCCGGGCAGGTTCACGCGGCTTTCGCCAGACGCCCGTGTAAACTTTGCTCTTACCGTGGAAATCCTGACCATAAATATTCCGAAAAGAATTTTCTGCTTGGCAAGAACTGAAACGAAAGTGTAGTCGATTTTTCATTCTGGAGTTGATAAATTCAATTCTAGTCATAAACTACCAGAATCGAAGTATCTTACACAAATATTCAACGTATTTATATTTTTGTAGATAAATATTCAACAATATTCGCGTTAATAGATATTTAACCTTAGCAAGCTTCCGCATAAGATTCTTCTAAAGCAGTAGTATTAGTATAAAATCTAAAAATCACCGATCCAATTACCGCAACGATCAGGATCAGAAAATCCGCGGGAAAAATGAAATGGCAAGCCTCGAAGGGGCTGTGCGTATCAAAAGCGCGGAGTGGCATCGCGAAAGGCGCTAGTCGTGGCGCAATGAATCCCGCGTAGCAGACACTTCCATTTTCGGGCACGCGATGATTATCCAATCACGACCGGCCGTCCGGGGCACCGATTCTAATTCCAGCCGTTGCCTCCGACCCGCTGTTCGTGCAGCTTTCATTAAATCGCGACGTTCACGTTTCGATCCCGCTTTTATCCCGCCACGGAAAGCTCATCGATCATAAGCGGCGATCGTCCGATCTCTCCTAGCCTTTCCATACCTCCCTCTCCGAGCCTATCTCTGCCTCGATCTCGACTTTTGCCACACGAGGACAAAAATCACCACCGGCACGAGTGGAACAAGGAGAAGAAGCGAAGGGGGGGCGAGAAAAACGAAGAGATAGAAGGAGACGGTGCAATCAATTTACAAAACGCGAGCCTCCCGGGGACCTCTTGTCTAGATCCAATATCTCGGGGTCCTAATCCGTGCCAAGATCGATCCCCGGCTACGTTTTCGGATCTTATCGATGCCCGGCCTGGAATCGACGCGCGACTATCCACTGACATTGTTGTTTAGGGGGATGATTTCTCGGTTTTCACTAATGCCGAACGTATAACAAGAAAATTATCCACACGAGAACCCGTCGATAATAGAGGGGACGGGCCTGAACGAGATCTAGCCCGGACACCCTGGAGATAGAGGGTAGCCGGTGGAAAGCTTTCCCAAAGGGTGGGGAGAATTCGGTTTTCCGGCACGGCTCGCAACAATGTCCGATGGCCTCGGACCTGGTGTCCTCCTCGAGTATAATGGTCGCGAAAAATCATCCGTTATCCTTCGACGAACGGAAAGCGAGAGAGGCGAAGCCCCGAACGCCGGCACAATGGCGTACGCCCATATATCACTCCGGAGGTTTCCCGAAAACTGCGGCTCAATGAGACTCCTACTAAGAGGCATTCAAGGCAAGATGGAATTCTAGATTGCTTTTATAGTGCGCCTCCTCAAGGTGCAAGCCGAGACACACCGGTTCGAAACCGGACGGAAGTGTATCGATAATAAATCTTCCTCCGTGGCCGCGCATTGTACAAGCAAATATCTTTTAAAGCAGCTCGTTCTCGTTCGGGATCGGACTAATTCCGACTTTACGATCAGAGATCATCCGACGGAGGGTCTGTTAATTCAATTGTGCGAAGGAAACGTTTCGATGATTGTGTTCCCGCGAATTAACGCCTCGCCGGGGCCTTTGTTGCGAGAACAATGCCTTATTACCGGGACATTCTCCGCGGTAAGTGAGAAGAGGAGGAAATGGTTTCCTTAGGATCGTCTTAATTAATTGAAACATTAATATCAAAGTCATGGCTGGGTGTTAAGTGTTCGCTCGGTGTCTTCCGAATTACATACCCTATTTCCTAGAGACTCTAGATTTTGTTCAGGAAAACGCGAAACCTACGCGTCGCGAATTGAAGCGTTTACTCCAAAGTGGAACAAAAGAAGAATCACTTAGGATTCGGTTTAAATTACATTTCTCCTTTTACGTTTCATTATGAACAGAAATACCAGAGAAAGATCAGTTTAGACTCCAAATTTATAAGAACAGCGATCTCCAAATGCCACGATCGTTGTCGTTACTATGTCGACGAAACAATGTTACGTTCCATAATTTCTCGTCGCTGATTCGGCGGTTACGAAGCGTATTCCTCCGGCGGATCTCGTTGTTTTCTATTTTCCGTGGTCAGGTCCGTGGGTCCCGGAGCGGGCGCACGGATTGAAACGCACACGCGTCCGCGCATGTGCTCCTCATTCTCTTCGATCCCGGCCGTAGCCAAAACGATTATAATAACTATTTTATCCGGCGCGGATCTGGGCCATTGTGCCTCCCCATTCTGAAAGTCATAACACGGTGCCTACGCTGCCCTTCGGGAACTGCTCTTCGGGGCTCCCTTTTGGCTCCGCGCTCACTGCGCTATAAACCCGGCGCACCATGAATCTCGAGTTTATATACGCGTCTCTGCGGCCTCTCTCCCCTTGTGCTCGCTCTCTCGCAGTTCTCCCGGTCTCTCCCTTCACGAACACATCGTCTCGGCGCGCACACCGACCAGCAACTGTGTTTCGAATTTGTATGGACGTATTATGCCGGGCCGTCTTCGATGGAAGATGACGCGGGCAATATCGTTGATACCCGGCGAGATTGAATCTCGCGGGGAAATTGGGCGGATCGAGGGAAATGGAATTCGTAGGTTTCGTTGAACAGGAGTTTCATCGTTTGGTTAAGCCTTTGTATGAATAATTTGTAGGAGTCAAATGCAGGACTCGTTTTCTAATTAACAATAAAGCTACTTGCAATTTTTTTAAATTGGAACAATACGCTTCTTGAGATTTGAAGGGTGTCCTAGACTTGTAGCTGAGCAAATGCAATTTAAATGAAAGGCTATCGCAAAAACGTCTTTATAATTGAAATACTTGTACAATAAAAATTCTGTTAATTTGACTCGTTCGGTAGTGTTGAACCTTTGAATTTTAATCACAATTTTCGATTCGACTCGATCGGAGTTAAGTCTGTAATTCTTAAATATTGAACTCTTTCCTCTCGTATAAAATAGTAGATCGATGCATCCATTCTGACGAACGAATAAAATTCCAATGAAATTCAAGCGTGAGGCGCGACAAGAAATTCAAAGAACATGATACAACAATTCAACGGAAGATACTCTCATAAAATTCAGTTTGCCAACGGACGTTCTCTGTACCTTCGATCGCAGGAATCATCGCCATAACTCGTTCCTCCGGGAAGCGTGAGATACGCGTTCGAGTCTGGATCCCCGCGCGAAATTCCCTCGGAATCCTTCGGCCGGGTTCGAACTTCCATCCGAGTCGAGCCTCACCGACAGAGGAATCCTCCGTGCGCGGACAGGTAAAGGAGAAAGAGGAAGAGAGAAAGTAGGGACGGGTTCGAACTGAAATTTTCAATTCTCCAAACGTTGTATCCCTTGGAGATTTTCAAAACTCGAAATTCGCTGACAATTCTGGTTTCAGTAAAGGAAAATCCAACAATATACAGAAATATCTAATTCACATTTCTATTTAAAGGCTCTTTAACATTCATACTGCGAACGATGCTTCATCCATTGACTTTGTACCTTTCTCAATCTCAACTTCAATATTTTCAAATGCAGAAAATAACTGCCAAACTTCGAATCCTCGAAGCATTCTTCGGTTTCACGAGGTTTCAAAGTTTCAACGTTTCGAGTAACCCATCCCCAAGAGAGAAAAGATTCGCTCTCCCCGTATCACGCGTGTATCGAGGCGTCTTCGTATAGGGGTACGGTGCACGCACACGCGTCCGTCGCCTCGCACACGACCGTCGCCGGCAATATTTCACAGCATATTGTTGCCATCTGCACACGCAACCCCGAGAGACAGAGAGAGAGAAAGAGAGAGAGCGAGGGAGAGCTGAGCGCGCGCACGACAGAACGCCGGGACGTAGGAGAGACGCGAGAGCGAGGCTTTTATTTATCTGCTATTTATTTGCCAACGTGCTCGCTACCGGAGTGGTCCTCGGCCGGGCTCACGACCCTGCCGGGGACAGATTTGAAAAGTTATTAATCGTCCCGTTTTCGGTAGAAGGAGAGACGCGCGAGCGGAGCCCCGGCTCTCTCAACTGGCGAATCTCCTTTTGTGCCGTGGGGCTGGGATAACCAGGCGTCGTTGGCACCTCGGGGCTCGCTAACCCTCGTCCTCGATTGGCTAGAGAGAAGAGGGTTCCTCTCAAGGAGGTGCGAATCGGTGGGTGGAGATTCAGAGGATCGAACAGGGAAGATCGGAGAATAGAACAATCTCCGTATCGGCCTATTGTTTTGTTATCGATTGAATTCGAAGGATGCTTTGTCGTGGAATAGTTTATTCCAAGATTTCATAATTAGAGATGAATATGGTCGAGTTGTATAGGGTGTTACATACTGATAGAAAATTAAGTAGTCGGGTATTCATGTGTACTAGGAGTTAATTGTCAGTGAAAGATTCTAAAGGGATCGAATTTACTTGAGAAATTCGGAAATCGAGAAACTCATTCAGTTCTTGTATCAATGAATCAAACTTTTGAGAAAAATTTCGTAACACGATCCTCCCAGAGATTCTCATTCATCTTTCCAGAGGCGAGGGAGCTTCTAAAAGTCGGGAAAGGAGTCGTTGGATCTAATTTAGTGGACGGCGAGCGGAATTTTCTCGACATGGTCAGGCGGCGTGTTGAACGCGGCGCGGCGTGTCCATCGCAAATTGGCCGGAGCGGTGAAACCTCTCCGCGCCGGTAGCCAACGGGAGAATTTGAAGCATAGTCATGTGAAACGTCAGATAAGCGGCGCGACACCGCGCGCGTACCGCTATCTTTCCAGGTTCATAAATATTTAAGACGCCTTCTTACGACGGGGCCTGCCATAAGCGCCCGCAGTCCACGTCCGAGCGATTTAAATATAATCTGTGTCGCGGCGATACGTCACGGGAACATGGCAATGTTATCGCGCTTTTCACACGTGAGATGAATAACGGCGCGGCAGCACGGCGCGCGCTGCGAAAACTCGCCACGCTTCTTTGTCGCCATTCGCGCGCTGACTTTCCATCGAGCGATACGCCGCGGATCGACATTCAAAACTCGAACCGCCGCCGTTCGTTATCGGCCGCCGAGAAAAAGACGCCAACCGGCAACGCGTAACGATCGTGATTAGCAAATAGAAGAAAAGGAACTGCCGAATAGACTCCGAAACCGTTTAGTTTCGCTAATCGAAACAAGCGACGAGGTTTCGAACGGTACATTCCATTTTTAATATATCCGAGTGAACACTTATCTATGGGGACACTGTTACTGAATCAACCACGTTGAACTTCGGTTTTATCGTTTCTTTTGTTCAACATCATACCCGTTCTAACCTAATAACTTTCTCAGTACGTTTATTTTAATCGTTCTACATTCGAGTATCTAATACTACACGGTATTCACTATGACAGACGATACATCGAAAATTCACCGATGCCATCTCGATCCGAAGACTTTAAAGTTTCGTTCAATCGTCGACTCCAAGCGGACCGATCCATCGAGAAACCTCCGGTAATAAAGATCCCCGGGCGTAAAGAGGAACAATATGGCAGGAAAATCCTGGCGACGGTAAAACCTTCTCTCGAACACTCCGTGGAACCCATTCCACGGAGCCTGGTCCTCGTTTTTACGTTCCGCTAACGCGGATCTCAAATCCGCAGCCGCGACTGTCGCCCCCCTTCTCCCTTGGTCACGGATAAGAGAGTTGAAGGACCGAGAAGGAGAGAAAAAGTGCAACGGAAAGGAACACGGAGATAAGGAGCGAGAAAAAGAGCAATGGAGAGAGAAGCACAGTGAAAGAGAATGAACGAGAAGGAAATAGAGCAGCGGAGAGAGACACGGATTATAAGAGAGCGGGAGAAAAGGAGTAACTGGGAGAGACACGGAAAGAGAGAGAGAGATAGGGAGAGGAGGGCGAAGTTGGCCACCATTTTCCCCATAAAAAATCCGCCAAGTTTGCGCTTCCTGTTCGCGCGTCTCCGCACTTCTCGGCGAGAGAGCGCCAGTAGGAAGTCCCGGAAAAGGGTGTCTACGCGGAGCTAGATGGGGTGGGGGTTGGTGTGAGCCGACGGTAAAATATATTCCAGTCAACTTCCGGTGGAAATAAATAAGAGTCACGCCACACGGTCTCGTTGCGCCCCGACGACGGCGGCCATTCGTGTGCAGGGGAGCTTATCTCTCGATATCTCTGCTCCTCGCCCTAGGCGGAGAGGAGAGCCACTACGGATAGAGAGCGTATGGAGGGGCGAGTGGGGACGGAGAGAGAGAGAGAGAGAGAGAGAGAAAGTGTGTGTGTGCCGGAGAGAAAATGTTCCACCAGTGCTCATCAAGATATCCGGAAATCACGATGGAACGATCCGCGATACGATGTAATCGCGTACGGGACGCCTATTGTAGCGCCGCGAGTCGCCGCGGTTTTTCCACCTATGCCCCGAGGAAAATATTCTTCCTGTTCGTTTCTCAACGACCCCGGGCCTTTTCCCGCTGCGTATCGCTACTTTCCACCGTGATAATTAGCACACACGTACACACCGCGAACAAGAATGCTTCCGGTAGGAAACACGACCCAAGAAGCGAGAAAGGTGAAATTAATTACACGCCGTAACAGATGTCAAGCGTCTTATTCGATTTTATTTATCGTTCCCTTTGTTGCCCATTTGTCTCTTGCCCCGTGCGCTCGATACGGAACGACTGATTTCGGAATGGATATTCCGAGGTCGAGATATCAGGCGTCAAGTAATTCCGAAGTGGGATAGTTTCGTTTAGAAATCGTTCTCGTTCGGGATGTTATGAAGCGATTAACTTAGAAGAATATGATTAACTTCACTTCGAGTTGTGTTAAAAGTATCTGCCGTTTAATCTACTAAACGGTGCGCACGTGTAATCAGTTCTTTAGCAATGCGTTCCGAAGCGAACATTACACGAAGTAACATGTCAACGCGTGTCAACGCGTGCACCGGCGTCTTTTGTACGCACGCCGGTGTTTGTTGATTATTTTTGAACGGCGATTGTTCGGTAACGGCGAGCATAGATCAACGTCCACGTTTCTATCCGCTGATTCGCCGGCCACGGCGCTGCGTGTACCGCTTTTCAATTATCGCTGTGTAACGCGCGTGTAATTGTACGTCTCAATTACAACGCCATTAATTCCCGTCCCCGGTTTTTCCTTTTCTTTTCCAGGAGAGAAGCCGTTCAAGTGCGAGTACTCCGGCTGCGAGAGGCGGTTCGCGAACAGCAGCGACCGCAAGAAGCACAGTCACGTCCACACGTCGGACAAGCCGTACAATTGTCGGGTTTCCGGCTGTGACAAGTCCTACACCCATCCCAGCTCGTTGCGCAAGCATATGAAGGTACGTTCGTTTCCAAATGATTGCACGCTATCGAATAATTCGCGGTTCGCCCATCCCCTCTCCTTCATTCTTCGTTATTATACTTTGAATACAGATTTTTAGGGATTAACACCTCGCCTTGTGATCCCTTTCGCAGCTACGTTGATCAAAGTGATTTAATCATTAACAATTAGGTAGACTACAGATGAAAGCTGGATTAATGGAAAGTCTGTTCCTTTGTAACTAATCTTCAATTAGTTTTTTTATTGGAAATTGAACACTGCAGTAGTAACTATCAGTCCTCTATATCAATGAAACCCGAAAACTACTAGATAAACTAAACGACGAATACGAGACATGAACGCAAAGCAACTTCTATAACGTCTACATTGTGCAAAAGCAGTTAGAAAAACCCACGACCGCGTAACAGCGCATCATCATTTAATTCAGCCATTAAAGGTTCAACCGCCCGGAGCCAAATGCGCGCGTTGAATCTTACGCAATTATCCTCGTTCACGCGATCTTCCCGGCGTTTCCCTCCCACGAATTAACCTGCGAGCCGCGTTTTCCATGGTATCGCACTCGCGCACCGTATCGTTGGCTAGCGGCGTGTTTTCCGGCGTATATCGTTTCACGCCAGGCGCAAGAGGAACGTAGGTACCTACGCTAGGTAGACACGGGTAGGAGAGAGCGGTCAGCGGACAGTAGAAAAAGAGTTGTGGGAAGATATACACTCGGTTCCCCGGTTAGGCGTCCCGGGCGCAAGGTTCATGCACGAACGGCCACGGAATCTTAATAGGAAATTATCTGTGGCAACAACGAGTGGCGACCGGACAGCGGAGCGCAGAAACCGTCCAAAAGGCAACTCCCGAGATACGTGCGCGATAGGTTCTCCTGTTCGTATAGGGGATGGGCGGGGGGAGAGAGCGTGCGGCTTTCGCTTCTCCACGCTTTTCGCCGGGCAACCGTGATTCGCGGAAGGCAGTCGTCGAGATTTGCTCACTGAATTATGAACGAAGAGGAACCCGGGACCACGGCGCGCGGGGACAGGAAACTACGGAGCCTTGATCTCTCCTCTCCCCCGGCTCTATCTCGCTCTCCGCACCCTCTGGCCTCCTCTCCGTGATCCTCCGGGTGCTCCTTCGGTTCAGCCAACGCGGCGACGCGCTCGTTTTGCTCGTGATTCCACCTTGATCTCCGAAGCGATAACTTACGACGATCAAACACACAACTAGCCCCGCGCCGCGTTTTTTCGTTCGGTTACAAGACGCGACGGCCGAGACACGCGCGCGCCGACCGTGGATCATCCCCCGCGAATGTAATTCCGGGCCCGGCCGAGCGGAAAAGTAAATTAAAAACGCGCCGGAAGGATTTACGGGAGGATCTGCCACGGGATTTAACCGGTTAACGTTTGACGAGTGTGCGTGGTGTCTTGGAACCCGGATTTGGTAAGTTCGTCGTGTGCAAATGATCGTTTGCTCTGAAAATATGAGAGCGGGATAAATCTCAATTGGTATGCTTCATCTGTAGGCATTAGTATTAAAACTGCAGTGCTCGAGGTTCATATTGAATATTCATTAAGATATCTTTGAAATGTCAAACCAGGTGTTATAGCACACTTACTGCTTGATTTTGATCGTAAGAGACTTTCAAACCTAAATACCAACAGCTTTAAGAAATCTACACGTTCCGCGGATCCTTTCATCCGTGAGTCTTTCCCGATTCACCGGATTCCAGTCGCTAAAGCTCTCCCCAGAAACTCCTCCCCCTGGAACAGTATCAACCCGGTGGTTCCCAGTGCAAGGGGGTAACGAAAAATAATCTGACGCTAGGCTCCGCCTCTTGTTTCCAGGTGCACGGCATGACCCTGGGCGAGGGCAAGATAGGAGGGGGCTACGAGAGCGAGGGTGAAGAGAGCAGCAGCAGCGGGGGTAGCTTGTCGGTGACCGGGCACACGGAGTCCCCGCAGCCGCCTCCAGTCGTGCCGACGACGACCACGGCCAATCCACCGTCGAGCCATCCGTCGACTCGCGGTCCCGAGCTGACGGAGTGGTACGTCTGCCAGCCGCCGACCGTCGGTCCCCAGCACAGTCCTCTGCCGGGGCCTCCGCCGCCCCATCACCTAGGACCCCATCACTTCAATCCGCTGATGCATCACCAAGCGACCGCCTACTAGTCCCCGAACTAGTCGACCCTAGGGGAGAGAGATGATTCCGCGTACGATGATAGTTCGCGTCGGGTAAGGAACTGTGATCTAGGAGCAAGAGGAGCTAATGTTCGGGACAATCACCCGGCTTCGATGACTCGGCTGCGACGACCGGCGGCAACGTGTTCTCCGTACTTCTGTGGGACGGTGATTTCCACTGGAACACACCCTGAGAAGATTGATCTGAAGAGTTCTTTAATCGCTGGAGGATTGGATATTAAAGATCGAAGATCAACAGGCTGCCAAGAGAAGAACAAGAAGAGGATTGCGCTTCAGTGTAGGACTTCGAGAACTTAGGCACGGTGACATCCGATCAGGAACGAACGGGGAATTAGAGGTTAGGGTACTCGAGCGACCAAAGGTAGACCGGAATCGAGACTTAATTAGACTGCGGTTAGTATATTTATTGTTTCACGTTGGAATTCAGTTGATTGGTCGACGCTCGGCTTCCGGGGGCGCGAAGCGGGGACGCGGCGGTGGTATCGAAGCACGGGACACGGGAGAAACCAAATAAGAAAGTTACCTCGGATCGAGGCGGCGCGCCGGGGCGGCGGGACTGTAAATACGATTAACGTAGATCATCATCGTGCCGCGATTTTCGGAAAAAATCGCAACGGGCCGCGACCTCGCGTTTCTTTCTCGATCCTCTCGCTGCCGGTCGCGTTTGAACCGATCGCGCACCGACCGCTCGTTAATCGTTCCTCCGGGGCCGGCCACGACCGATCTAGGCTCGCGTCTCGCTTGCTGCAGCGGATCCGATTCGAAGCGTGAAACGACCGGCCGGCGAGCGGCCGAGGAAACGCGATCGGCTTCCGCGCGCGGGGATGATCGAGGTTGGGTTACACGCACGACGAGGCGTCATTGTAAATATAATTAATAGGCGATGTTATCGAAGCGGTGAATTAAAGGGTTGCCGGGGAACGTCCGGGGGAAAAGGAGACGTTCCGCGTTTGTAAGATATGAATTACGGATTTCTTTCTGATGTGTGATATCCTGTAAATAAGAGAGAAAAAAGAAAAGAAAGAAGGGAGAGAGAAAGAGAGAGAAAGAGAGAGAGAGAGAGAATGTATGTGTGTGCGTCTGCGTGTGGATGAAAGAGAGAAAGAGAAAGAGAGTGATAGGGTGGGACAGACCACGGCGATTCTAACATTATTGTAATAATTATTATTTCCGTTGTGTATAATGCTTGGGGTTGCCGGAGGAGCGTAGACGGCTCCCGATCCACGAGACCATGCCTGTATCATATTATAATATTTGTTTTGCAAAAAAGATCCCGAAATATATTGACGATGCAGTATATTAGAGAACTGTGACTGATTTATTTGACGCGTCGACCACCTATTCCTGTTGTCTCGGTGTCCGGCAAAAAAGGGGATTTAATTACGAGGACTATTCGTCGGGGATATTAAGATGCGTATTTTATTGGTGGCAGCGGCCTCTCCGGGATCTGTTTGCCTGCATTTATTTTCTTCGTCTTTTTTCCTTTGTCTTTTTCCTTTTTTCCCTTTTTTTGTTATTTGTCTCAGTCCATTTTCCTTTTTGTTTCCCTGTTCCGCGCGACCCCCGCCCCGCTGAACCCCGGCCAGGATACGATTCATAAATATACGATTTTAATGTCGTATAATTGATTATTGAAAAGCTGGCCCGGGACGATGACAATGCTGCACGCGAAGGACCTCCAAGGACCGTGGACGACCTTTTTCGTACTGCGGAGGCGGCTGGGATACTTTATACTTGTATTGTAACGGAATTTATGAACGATCGAGATAATAAAATGCGACGAGGAATTCGGCCGGGCCGCAGTTTCGGGTGAATATCGGCCGACTAAGCATCTCCGTTGATCCCGGCCCCGAGATTACGTCGTATCAATAAATAATAACTTTAACGTGTGGAAATTAACGTTCGTTTTATTGCGCGCCGCGTATTCCGGTCTTTACGAGGGAGAGAGAGAGGAAGACCACGCCAGTGTTCTGTGTAGAGTTTTTAGTGTTCCGCGGAGATATTTCTGATCGTTTCCTGCGCGACCACCAAATATACCTGACGTCGGCGGTCGATCCCTTCAGAATGTCTCGGGAACGTAGGATTTGTCTTAGCGAATCGTAGGAACAACTGTCGGGTTGAATAAGTTACTTTGAACTCGTTTAGCGATTCTGAACGAAGTGGTTCTGCAACTCCGCAGGCCGAAGTTCTTCTAAGCTAACCACAACTGTTCGTGGCTACTTAAATCATTCAACTCAACGGAAGCTACCTTCAGCTTCACTCGTCTCAGCAATTAATCTCATAAGAGTAACAAAAAGTTCGTCGCTTCATGGGAGACTCTGAACTCAATCCAATAACCAACTAACCGATCGAAGTAATCATTCTTTTCCCGTTCCCCTTCGGTGCGATCAATAATCATAAATCAAGCAGTGGCCACAGTACTACCGGCAAAAATATAAAAGGCAGAAAAGAAGTCGAAACAAGCATTCGACCAATCGTTCTGCCTGATCGTCAGATCTCTCCGGCGCATCTCCGCGTCGTCAGAAAATCCGAAAGACCGAGCAAACGGTGGAATAATAGGTATGCTCGCGCGCAGGCTCCGAGATTCCTAGGCGAGATTATAAAAACAGTTTCCCCGCGGTATTATAAATATCTTCGCGGGGACGGGTGGGTCCTTATTAAACGGGCCCTCGAACGTAAGGAGCGTCCTCCTCCGGTATCGAGCGGCTCGGGGAGGGAATAAAAAAAGTCGAGCAAGAAAGGGGGAACGCGCCACACACACACACACACACACACACACATACAAGTGCTCACGCATGAAACGTATAAATATACACGCGATGCCACACACGTACACGGTTAGGAAGAGAGGTTTGTCTGGCATGGCGCCACAATGTGTCTAGGCACCTACGCGAGCGGGGACGAGGCGGGGAGGGCGGGGAGAGCAGAGATAGGCATCGGGATCGGAGGAGTGGACGATGGCCGGGCCATTTTATTGCTCGATAAGCAGATGAATTCGTCAGATAATTTCACTGGCCCGGATGCAGATGATTTTATTAGCTGGTACACCGTGCACACGCGCGCGCGGCCAGGGAGAGGAATTTTTCAGTGCCGGACACGATTGAGATGACACACGCGGGGCCCCGGATGAGAGATCTCCTCGGGCCGATAAAGGGATGCTAGTAGATCTCTCTTGGTGTCTTTGCACCGCCTCGCCTTTGATCGATCATTTTCCCCTGGTTTTTGTGCGGCGGACCGCCACTTTCTCTTTCTCTTTTCGTCTCGGGTGTCCGTGGATAGAGTGGTCCATAGACGTCGAAGACTTTTAACATTGATTGCGTTCCAAATTTACGTGGACTGATAATCTGTCTGGTGAGGTATAATAGCGAGTATCTAGATTTTTCTTTGGGTCTTTGCTATTTGTCTTCAGATTTACTAGCTTTTTTCTAATTTATGTATAACGAACCACTCATCTCTTTCCCTTTCTTTGTTATATATCCATGGATAATCTACGGACACATCAAAGTTGTCTGAAGTCCATTCCAAATCCTCATGGTCCAAGAATCCTTCGTCCAATAAAGTGACACTAGCAGATTCCTTTTGTCTTTGCGTAGCCTAGCTTGATCCATCATGCTGCCCCTATTTTTTGTGCATCGAACCTCTTTCTCTTCCTGCCTCGCGTGTCTACGAGAGATTAGAACAGTCCACGGACGCATTAAACTGCTCCAAGATCTCGTATCCAGAATCCGCACGGACCGCAGCGGCGTTTCTCTTCGGCGAGATTCGTTACAGCATATCCGGGGTCCAAATCGAGCTCGCCGGGCCCTAGGAACGCGAATATCAACCGCAACCGTGGCTCGATGTCCGGGCCAGGGACCATCCAATCAGTCAAGTCGGTCCGCAATCAAACTCTCTAGTCCTCTTTCTTGCTCTGCCTCTCGCCGTCCGTCGTTTCAGCCGAAATCACGACGGCAGCCGGACCTTCGTCAGAGAACGCCGAATAAATATCGTTCCGGCGCGAATAGGAGAAACGAGAAATGAAGGGGAGAAGCGGGAGGAAAGAAGGGTTGAGGTCTCTGTGGCGGAGATTCCATCGTATGGTGTGTGCCGACGCGAAAAAATAATTCCGTCGCTGGACGCGTCCTTTTGTCTTCGCCTTCCACCCGGTTTTTCTCTTTTTTCAACTCTCTCTCTATCTGTCTCTCTCGCTCTCTGTCTTTTTTCCCTACCTTTCTGCCCCCCCATTTTCATCCGCTCATAAAGCCGGGATTCATATTAAAGGGCACGACACTATAATTAATGCCGGACGGTCACGAAAGACCGAGAGGTGATGCGCTCGCTGGATTTCGCGGAGCAACGGGCCTGCGGTCCGCACATGCGTCCGCGTTACACGCTTGCACGCATGACGCGTGCCGCGAACCTACCCTTGACCGCGGTGCGCGTGCTACGTTGAAGCCCAGGACACGCGAGAACCGTCGCAATTACGGGGGTAATTAGTTGGAAGTTTGCGGAGTTGTAATTGCCCGCGAGGATACCGTAATTATCTTTGTACCCTTCGTTATTTGACGCTGCGTGTTGCCCAGTGATTTGAATAGTGCTTCGCTCTTAGTGTCGAGTATCGCTTCTTCTTCAGTATTTATTGTTGACGTTATCACGAAACAATTTCAGTTTTATCCTTCTAATGCACATTCTAATTGAGGGACATGAGAGTTTGCGAAACTTATTTGCAAATTTTATAAACTATGTTACGGTGATGGTAATCTTGCGTGAACAAGTAGCACTTTAAAGTATCTCGACGACTCGAAGTGCCGTGCGCATACATCGTAAATATTATTTTTGAACGATTTATGCCTTATGAATATGCATTTTGATTCGTTTCACTCTTCATAATTACACGTCTGCGTACAGTGTAGCAAACGTTGCAGTTTCAACCGTGGTAGTCCCCGGGAATCAAAGCTGCTGAATCTCCTATCGTTCAGGTTACCAAATCACATAAATTCCTCAGCATAACTCGACGGCATGCGAGCGAAATTCATTCCGTGGAACAGAAGGAAATGTGCGCGCGCCGCGCTACAAATTCGCGAGAGTGAAAAAACTCGCCGCCGCAACGGAAACTTGTATTCAGCTCGCGGAACGCGTTCGGATACATAAATCCGCGCCGTAAACCTTACAATGTAGAGACGGTGTCGACTAAAAATCAGCTACCCGGAGGGAAATCGAATCGCGACGCGACGGACGTGGGAGTATCCGTCCCGTGACAGGCCGTCATCTATACCGGTAGCGAGGGGCCGCGAGATCGTTCATAGGAACGCTTGCGTAACGAGTGACAAGCCGCGAGTCAAGAATTTATCGGCGAAGCTCGAAGATAGACGAGACTCGGCGGAGATTTACAACGTCAATGGGAAACGGACGGTATCGGGAAACAGTCTTAACCCTTCCAGTGACTTACATCACATCGAAGGCCTGCAGCTGCGTGCTTAATTATTTCCAACTAACGAACACACTAGACAATACAGTCGTTGTTGTAAAATTGAAATAAATCATTGCAAGGTAATAAATCTTCCTATCGAACTCGAATGATTATATTTTCGTCGTTCCAAAATTCATTACTAGAAGATTGAAAATCCAGAATTGGAAAAGTGTAATCCATCATTCCTCAAACCGAAACGAAAGAAGATCAATGGCAGCGTTCAATATTGTTCGGCGAAATTTTCGCAATCGAAGACCCGTGGTACTCGAACGGTCAAGACCGGCACAAAGAAAAAGGGCGCACAAGAAGCGTGAAGGAGTGCAGAAGAAGAAGAAGAGGCGAGGTGAATGGAAATCGAAAGAAGAGAGCAGGTCCCGAGGATCGTTAGCCCCGTCGGGGCACGATCGGCGACGCCACTTCCGCAGAAACGACGTAAAACGATGTAAGAGGATTAAAACGCCGCGGGCCGATTGGCTTCCATTACCGGCCCCGTCCGGACTGTAAATCCTCCATAAAGCTATTGATAAATCACGCAACATCGCGCGCGAGCGCGAGCTGCGGGCACGAGCAGCGCGACTCGCCTTAACGATCTCCTCGCCGTAGTTCTTCTCGTGGGTTACGAAAACGCCAACAAAAGCCTCACCACCGTCAGTCTTTTTACCTCGTTTTAATGGAAACCGGCCGTAACTGGCGGGGACCGGGAGTCTTAACGGGAAACCGGGCTGCGTCTAGAACCGGCCGCCGGACGTATTTACGAGGTTAAGGGCCGGCACCGGGATTAATAAGGGAAACGAAGCCGGGAACGGAACGGAACGGATCGCGAGCTCGAACGATTTTAATCGATTAACGAACGGTCCGATCGTCCGCTCCATTAATTTAGCCCGTGGCGGTCGTTGCGCGGCTATGCCGGTCCGGTTCCCTTTCTCGTTTCGGTCCCGCGAATATCGATCGATCGGTTATTACCGGTTCCGCGGCGGCTGTTAAATCCCGCCGCGAGAAGCGATTGATAAATCACGGGGAACATTGTAGGTTCGCGCGTTCCAGCCTCGCAGCAGCGCGGATTAAAAACCGGAGGATGTTGCGGTTTTATTTTCGCGCGGCTTTTTTTCCCCTCGCGTTCCTTTTTTCCGGCTGTTTTTTTTTTCCTCCCTTTTCCTTCCTTTTTTTTTGTACTCTTCGAGCGTCGCGCGGCGATAAATCGTCGCCGGCGAACGGTGCGCCCGCTGAAGAATCGCGCGCCGTCCCCGCGAATAAATTACTCTATTGATGGTTTCATAAATAACACAATTGTGGGCATCCGGCCGGCGGAGATTTATCGGTATTGCGGCCACTGAAAACCGAGCATTTACCCGAAGAGTTGCAAACTCTACGGCGACGCGACGCGACAGGACGCGGCGGCCATTTTTACGCGGGCAAGGACGCGGCGAAGCGACGACGCTTCTCATCGGAGTCCTCGAAATTACTTTAATTCCGGACTTATTTTAACCATGAATTATAATGTATCGGGACGGTGCCTCGCGTCCGAATATTCTTTTCGCGTTGATCCCCATGCAATAAATCACTGCAATCCTTACGCGACCCTGCGTTGTACCTTGACGCTTCCTTGGAAATGCACGCTAATCCTTGGTACTTCGGAAAATGAATACTTCGATTACCTTTTCCTACTGAAGATATTTACGACGAATCCAACGAACTACGAGCAAATTTAATAAGGTTCCATCTTGCGTAAAATGACTTAGCCTCGCAAAGTCAACTTCCATATTTCAAAATCTCCACGAACTTTTCTCTAACAACCTCAAACATCCACAGACCTTCAGCCAAGAGAACACAGAAACAGAGACTCTTTCTAATTTGAATATCTTCCCAACTGCTCCCGAAAGAAGATACATTTTTCGCCTCGCAGAAAGGTTTCACCTGGCCTCTCCTCGCCAAGGAACATTATTGTGTATCGATTACTCGTCCAGTACCGTCCCGTCGTTCGATAAAGCATTTCGAAGACGATCGTGGCGGCCGGTGTTAAAAGGTTAAGGGCTGCTCCCGCGAAGTGAAACTGTGTCGTGTATTTCGAAGCCGGAACGCGGCGCTCCGTTCAATGAATAATACCTCGGTGCGCGGGAGGGAGACAACGGGCACTCGCGATGCACATGTACTCCTTGCCGGGCGCGCTCCTCCGTCCGCGTCGGGCCCGAAGGATCCGCGGGAGGATGGTGTGCGTGCGCCCGGGTATGATCTACGGGGGTTATTACAACGGCAGCAAGCCACGACGTCGAGTGCTTACCGGGAATACAGAGCCTCTCTCTACTCTTTGGCCCCTGCCACGATATAACATCCTCGCCCCCGCCGTCCTACCAGAAATCGTTCAAGTAAATACAAGGCAGCCGACTGCTGCATTCGCCAACTGCATGTCCGCGGCTGCGAGGAGAAACGCCGCGCGTCTCCGTTTTCGAAAATCCGAATACGCGCGCTAACACTCTCCGAAGTGTTCGTTCTTCGCAGTAAATCTTGCGTCGTTTGATTTAGTTACTGTTTAATAGGACACTTCGATCGTTTGTTCGAGAATATTTGTGAAGCAATGTGGTAATCGTTGTGGCAGTTGAAATGAAATTGAAAGTTGTAGATGTTGACACTGATTTATAGTAATTCGTTGCACGGAAATATGTAAAAGAGAATTTTATCGTTCTGTGCGAAACGAATTTCAAGTAAGTTAGGAAACGGAAACTGGAATATTTACCGTGGGACAAGTTTCGAAGCGCGTGTTCGAAAACTATCTTAATTCGATAAGACAAGGTAAGTACCCGCATAACTCTACATTAACAATAGAAACTTACTATCGTGTGTTCATTCACGACCGATCGTTGGATGATTCCTCGTCGGAAGCGACGATGAAGATGAAACTTCATTTACCCCCGTTCTACGCGTTCGCGCGCGATTAAATCGCGTACCCATCGCGGTAACAGCGTGAAACGGGGGTCGGGCGATAACGGGGGTCGAATGAAACATCATCGAACCGGATGACCTGACTCGAATATTGCGATGGTCCTTACCAATAACCGGAATTGCACCGACCCGCTGTGAGTAGTTTTCGTTATTCGACCGTGAAGTATTATCGCGAAGGAGGATAAATGGAGGCAGGCCGCGTGGAACAGGAATAAAAGAGGAGGGCCAGACGAACATTTACCCGTCTGCTCCGATCCGACGAATGGGAGGAACGGAGGCAGAGGGACAGAGGAAGAGGAAGAGAGAGGGAGGAACGAGAGTCGAATGAGAATGAGAGCCGGAAAGTGCAATTTGTAGTCGCTCTCATTTGTCACTGTATCCCCCTCCCGCCGCCGTTTCACCCCTCGCCACCTCCCTCTTTCCGTCGTTCCCTCCTTCTCTCTGTCTCTATTTTTTTCCCCTCCGCCGAGACTCTTCTTTCTGCCTTGACGCGAACGCGTACAGGTACTCCCACTTTCTCCTCTCTCGCTCTCACCGGTTTCCGACCGCTGCCACGTTTCTCGCATCGTTCCTCTTCCACCGCGTCCCGCATCCGCGCAGACGCGGGGAATCTCGCGAGATAATACCCTGATAAGGGATTTATAAATCCACTCTATGCAAAACACACGCGCATCTGTCAGCCCCGTTGGAACGATCCTCGTGATTAGCTCCGGCCGTACTACAAGTATCCGCGTCGCTCGCGCCTCTCTCTTTTTCAAAGGTGCGCGCAATAAGAAAAATTCCTATCGAGATCCGGCGAGCAGGAATTCTCTTCTAAACGATTCACGCTTGTAGCATTCTCAACTTCGGAGCGGTTGGTCGAATGTTTAAAATAAAATATTGGATTCAAACTAACGTTTAATCGTTCCACTCGCTTGCTCTTGCGTAAGGATTCGTACGTTCGTATTGGTATCAATGAATTTTCGTAATTCTTGTAGACCTGTTTTCTTGTATACTATACATCTTAAAATTAGAAGCCTCTCGTTTACATTAAACAAACTCTCCCAATATTTTCGTGTTTGCTTTCGATCAACCCGTTAACACCTCGCTGTAACAAGTAACTCGCGTATTCCTGTGGAAGCTACAATCCCGAAGATACCTGTAACAATATACAATTTCCTCGCGCGAAAGATTCGCAGGAATTCCCCGAGACTAATACTATTTGTTTTGTATTTCAAGAATTTCCTGTTCTAAAAGAATAACTCCTCTATTCGTTCGACCAACCATCGATGCTTCCAGAGTGAAGTGAACAGCGCGATGCGCGAAGGGAACAAATTGTCGCGATTTCGAGTGGCAACGTCGAACGTTTTCGCGTCGAACGGCGATCGTAATGACTTCATAAAAACCGACGGGGACGTTCTCGGAACGTCGACGGTCCTCGTGATCGGGGCCCGCTCCGGACCATTACCGGGGCCTAGGAGAAGGTGTGCGACCTAGGTGGAACAGTCGAAAGGCGTATTCCGGTATATTAACACGTAACACATCAAAGAGCACGTCACACGGGCACACCTGCGCCACACTCCCCGTTCCCGGGGCAGCACACGCTTTATACGGTTATTTATGCCCTGTAAAAGGTTCTGTTTTCGACTCACGGGGCCCCGAGTGGAAACCGAAACTGCCCGTCCCGTTCACGTGGCCCGGTTATAAACGTCCGCGTAAATTCGAGGCTGGTTAGAGATCGTAAAGTGGCCGGATACGCCCGATATGGCCGGTGGCTTGCCACAGAAAATCATAAAGTCTCCGAGCCGCTGGCACGATCGTCCTCGGGGAAAACGAGGGAGCTCTCTTCGGGCCCGCGGCCGGAGACTATCGCGGGGTTACCGGCGAGACTTTCCTCTATCGGCCGTTCTGTCACCTGAATTTCGGGTGACATAACTTTCTGCATAGGTACGGGGATGCATTTTCGCGAGGAATATATTCAGCGAATAAGAAATCGGGATCTATGGGGTTTAAGATGGTTAAGTGGGATCATAAAGGATCTTAATTTTGTAGCTTCTGTTTTGTTGAGAAGTTTCTTTTTCCTTCTCGCGTTTGCTTTATAATTTATGGAGTTATCCAAGGTTATGTTTTGAAATATAATAGATTAATGTATATTGCGATTGAAGTTGATAAGATTGAAATTAAATAAAATATGGAATGCAAAGTAATATAAGAAAATATAGAGAACAGAGTGGAAGGAGTAAGCATGAGTGAAAGATGGTGGCCAAAGCGCTCATAGATCGCGGCACCGTTAAAAATTCGCAAGGGGAAGAGCATGGGGAACGGTAGCGCGGCAGAAAATAGGTCAATCGTCCGACGGTTCGGGTTTTTGTCGCGACGAGAAAAGGATCCCTGGCCGGTAGATATCTCGATTAGATTTAGACGCAGACTTGCGAGGGTGGTGGTCCCCTCACCCCCGTCCCCGGATCTCCTGACGCAGCGACGCGTTGCCTGCCACAACACCGGCCCGTCTGCTCTTATTATTATAAATTATTTATTTGCATTTCCAAATGATCCTTGAAGAATCACGGTATTATGCTAATGCGGAGATTAACATATAGGGAGGCCCGGCGCGATATTTCAACTCGCCTCCACCATTTGGACTGTGGGAGTCTAGCCACTTCGGTGTTTGATCTCCGGGCAGGACTCGAAAGAAAGGCGCGCGGCCCAGGGATATTTTATCATTTCTCCTCGTAACAAAAAAGAAAAGGGAACAAAACGACGAAGGGAAAAAGGAAGAGATCCAGAAGAAAAAGGAAAGAAACCGAAAGGAGAAATGATTCCGTACTGCCTGCCGAGGGAATTCCTGCGGGCCGAGCCGGGAGAGGAACAATGCTTTCCTCGCCGAAGGGAATCCTTTGGCGATCGATCGAGAGAGAACCCGACCCGACTGCACCTTTAAACGCCCGGCCAGCATCGTTAAACGTCTATCCTAGTAATTGGATCCTCTTAATTATCGCGGATTCGACGCGTAACCCGAATGGATCCCTTTAACTAACATCTTAGTGCCAGGATGTCAAATGTCGCAATCTTGCGTAGAATACTAGCCAACTAGCGATTCCTCCTTCGTAACTTCACGCTTTATTCACTGCTCATGATCGTAGCTATATGCTCACTAACTACCAACTCAATTGATTGTAAATTAAAATCAAAATGTAAGGAAATCATTACGTCGTTCTAACCTCACTTGGAAACAATGTAATTTGAATAGGCTATGAGAAGCTTTAACAATCGGAATCTGATTAATAAACTTCCCATAAATGTCACGTGAAATGCTAAGCACCTGTTGGCAAGTAGTCAATCGACGAATTTCATGAATCCTATCCTAATCCTTTCCCTTCTGTTAATTAATACACGTTAAATCCAACCCAGACACAGAGCAATCGCAGGATTACTCACTCGCCAAATTACCAACAACAAAACACTCCTATCAGCCACAGTTTCGGAAAAGATCCCAGCAAGGGATGAAGCCCCGTTCCCAGTCCGGATGTACGTCAACCGTCCGAACATTGTAATCTTTCGCTAATATATTACGGCACGGTTGGCGGGCAGTAATTTTCGCGTAGCTGGTCGGCCCCGGCCGGTGCCGGATCTCGGGCCCAGGACCCGAGTGGGAGAAAGAGAGAGCGGTCTTAAACGACTTAACCAAACGTAATTAACGTTGGCCTATCATTATGTGGTAGCGGGGCCACACCCTCGTCACATTATATGTTTATAAATCAGGCAGGAACGGCGAATAAAAAACACGACGGAAATCGAGTGTTGTCCGGGGGCGCCTGCGCTCTCCGCCGCCGCCGCCGCCGCCGCTGGTATCGCCGCCCCCACCATCGACGTCGACCGGGGGACGTCCCGGGCCCCGGGTCCCCGGTCCGTGGCGAGCAGGTAGAGGAATTCTTATGCTAATGATTTTATGATCGTGGAAATGAATGCTCGTCATATTTTTTTAATCGCCTGGGTTTCCACGTAGCCGCGAGCCACGGCGCGGCCGGCCGGGCAGAAACCGTTCCTGTCTCTCGACTGCCTACTTTATGCCCAACCGTTCCTCTCGTTTCTTTTTTCCCTCCTCTCTTTTTCTCCGCTCCCGCCTTTTCTTCGTCTCCCTCTCTCCTTTCTCTTCCTCCTTTATCCCCGTTGTTACACAGTCTTACGGGGCCCCGTGCACCACCCCACCCTCCACCCTCCCGTGTCCCATGCGCGCGCCAATAATCGTAAAGTAACCCCGGAACGGACAAGTTTCAGCGGTCCCGCCGCGGTGGCTTCACCGAAAACGCCGCGGCTCCGTTGAGCCGCGTAATTGAATATCGGCCGCGTTTCAACGACACCGTAATTAACCCTTCGCGGTCCACGGCGTCCTCGGTTTTTCGCTGTGAATCGACGGCGTTGTTTAATTCGATTACGGTTTCGCGCGAAGCTTTAATCGTTTATTCGGAGACACTTGGGATGTAAACGATGGTTTCGTACGATGTAATAGCGGCACGAGAAATAATGGTAGTGGGAATTGACGGAATAAGGAGATATTGGAATGATGTTGATCGTCGAGTTCGCTTGTGTGTAGGATCGCAAAGGTTTAACGCTTTTCGGATTTTCTTAGTTTCCTTTCGTTCGGCTGCCTTTTCTTTTTTCCGTGCTCGAGGGAGGAAGGAATTCATCCGGGAACCCAGCCGCGAGGATACGAGCGGTTTACGGGAAAGCTGGCGCGCTCGTCGAGCAGCGTGTAATTAATAGTAATCTAGATCGGGGGTAACGAACGCGCACGCGCGCTCGCGCAAGAGATTCATTTCCATATCGGACGCATCTTCGCTCTCTCTACCCTCTTGCATCGATGGTCTTTCGAGTTTACTAGGGAATCCTTGATAAAGAGAAACTCGGGTTTTCTGTTTGTTGGCGTCTTTAATGGGCTAGCGAATGGACTAATTAGATGGGGAACACGATTAGGGAATCGAATATAAAGTGTGCAACACGATAACGAATAACTAATTACTGTAATATAAGATCTATGTATAATCAAAAGCTTGGAATTGTGTATTTAACCAGAAGCTAATCAGCAACTTTTCCTTCGCAAGCATTATAGTTCATTCAATGAAAAAAGAATTCTCTAATAAACCTGCCAAAGTCAAAAATTACCACATTACGGACTACAATCTTTCAAAATGATTCAAAAACATAGAACATCGATGGAACAACGAAAGCAAAGACTGATCCAAGGAACGTAATAAAGTCAGGACACTTGTCACACTAGTACAAGAGTGGTATATACATTTTCCTCGAAAATAAATTTTCTACGTTTTACGAACGGTCGTTGGTAGCCGCGAGTGAGACGTTAGGGGGAACTGGCGGTGCACCAAGATGCGGCCGCGCCGCGGAACACGCATTATGAGGTAACAATTACATTGTGTTCGCGCGAACCGCGTATGTAAATGCGCGGCCGACGTGGACAGCGCGTATAAAAGGTGCTCGCGCAACCACCGACACTCACACAGCCGTGCACGACGGGGCAGGTGTACTAACAGCTGAGTCCAACCACCCACACACACGTACAGACAAATACAAACACCTAGACCGAACTCCGACACCTTGATGGATACGAACGTGTCCCTGTTTCGCGGTGCCTTGCGCAAGCTGCACCTCCACTGTTTTCCTCCTTTTAACGAGGCCCCGGTATAACGTAATCCTTGAAAGTCCATTGTGGTCTGGCCCAACGGTGTACAGATCCGAACGGATCGTTCGCGGCGACTGTTAAGCTCGATTCACACTAACGGCCAACGGTAGTTTGGTTGCAGTTAGTCATGATCAAGGCTCTAACCGAGCTATGGAATTCAATCGATTAAAACAATCAAATATAAAGCAGTCAATGTACGTTTCATTCGAGTTTGTTAGCTTGAGAAAGGAATAATATTTTGTAAATATGTGTCCTCTATTAATTGCTCTTTGTCTATGTTCCTTTTTGACCCTCAATCGTTTGTAATTGGAGATCAGATAAAATCCAATCGAAAGTACTGTCTTTGATCGCCAGTAAACTGGAACAACGATCAACGGGTTTCGATTTCACTCTATTATAAGCCTACTCCGCGTAGTTTATAAATAGACGTTATCACTAGACCGTGGATTTTTGTATATTTATGGGCAATTTCATAATGCGAACTTGTATAGACTGCACGTGATACTAACGATCATGACCGATTATAACTTGCAGCGTTCATCGCTAGTAATTGCTAGTGTGAACCAGCTCTTAGCCTCCGCGAGCCGATTCGAATCAATCACAGGCGGTTTAAACTTTATCCGCGGGGTTCACTTGGTTCCGTGACAATGATCGAGCGCAGACCACGCGATCCCGATCGGCGGAATTAATAATAAGATAATGGATCCCGCGATCGTCTTCCAAGTGTTCGTACGGTGTTATTTAACCCACTGTTCTGTTCATGGAATAGTTACATTCGTGCTGTTACAATGAAAGTACGCCGAGATCGAGTTCGAGATTGTTAACGAAACGCGTCGGTTTATGATTGTATTGAAGCATACGGAAAGAGATTAAGGCGATTTATTTATAAGTGGCTGCGAGATGAAATAATGGCTGGAGTTATCTGTTTTAGGTGAAACTGACAGGGGTTGGATGGATGAATTGATATATCAGCCCATAATCGAAGGGAACAATGAGAAATCATGTTTCTCACGAGTCCCGACTATCTTAGAAGCTAAACGGTTACATCGAGTAACAGATTTCACTCGAATACTGTGCACGATTATCTTTCTTGTTAATTAAATAGAATAATTAATCGCCGTTATTCAGAGGATATTCCTATAAAATCCGTAATTGCGAAAGGAAGCATAAATAGAAACCATAAATCTAGCCAGGAAAAAAGATACGAACACAAACGCGTTGGACTCGTAAAAAAAACAATTAGTTCAAGACGACAGCGTTTGTTCTCAATTAAACAGAGAGACTCCTTTTTATTCTCAGTGTAAAAGAGGAATATCGTTGCTCGCAATTCAAGAAAGGGAACTGTCCCAGCGACCGTTTGCGAGCGATCGAATACATTAAGACCGTCCCGTCGAAGTAACACCGGGAAAAATCGTTAGTCCGTCATCCGTAGATAGAATCACAGGGAAACGCGGGTCACCGATAGCGACGCGACTCGTTAACTGCGTGATATACAACTTCCTCCTCGAATCGAGCGGCTATCTACTCGCTCGCGTTTCTTTATGTATCGCCGAAACGAAGCGAACAGAACGAAGTGAAACCGAGAAAAAGTAACGCGAAACGAAGAGAGAAAGGGGGAAAGAGGGAGAGAGAGAGAAAAAAACCGAGAAACCACGTATCACTCTTCCGGATTTCGCATCGGTGCACCGACGCAACTGGCGAGCGTGTGTGGTGGCGAGATAAGAGCGCGAAATCCTTGAGCAGGTGGGGCCGACAGGTCAGGAACGTGAAACGCTTTTAGGACGATTGTATTGCACATGCTCGGCGAGCATTTTTACGCGGGTTATATAGGTCGAAATTAGCATCCCCCGGCTTTAATTGTGCGGCGAACACCCGCCCGCCGCCTCCGCTTCGCACGGCGCTCACGGTAACACGCGCACCTTTGTTGCCCCGGAGGGAAAAGCGTCCGTCCGCGCGTGGAAATGCGGGTCAAGTCTTCGAGAACGCGAGACCCATGTGAACAGGTCCTCTTCCAGATTCTTTGGCCCACTGAAGCTTGAATGACGACCGCGGATCTTGACTTTCATCGTGACACGTGAATTTTTACAATGAAAACTAACGTTGGCGTCAACGAAAATGGATAATAACTTCGTATTGTTTTAAAAACGAAGGATCTATCGATCTATTGAACTATCCAACCATCTAGGTATTCAGCTATCTAATCATTCAACTATCCAACTATCTATGTAATCGAGTATTTAATTATTCAAGTATCCAATTATCTAGACACCCAACTGTACAACTATCTTACTGTCATTTATCGATAACAAGAATGCATAAATCATCGAAGTTATCCTCCTCAAAAGTTTCCAATTTTCATGAAGATAAGATTCACGCCTGCGTGGGACGTTAACACCACGCGTCGCCTAGCGTCGCTGTTCTCGGCAATTCCAAGTCAAATCCCCCGAAGAATCGAGACCGCAAGGGTTCACGTCCGTGAGAATGGTAACCATGGCGGATGCAGTTCCGAAGAGGACGTCCGATTGGGCGGAACGCCGTGGCCGACGAAGGTGTATTTCGTCGGATCGAGGAAAAAACAAGCGCGACGAGCGGAGATCTCGCCGCCGCGCTGGGATGAAACAACAATCTAATCGCGGCCGCCATTTTGTTTCTGCCTACCGGAGCAGTAGTTGATATATGATCCCATTGGCTACCAAGCTGTTTGGTTCCCAGCTCTGTACCGGATGGCAGGCTCGACCTGAACCTTATGGTGGTTGCTATATAGCCATAAGCCGGACTCTCTTCGGTTGCTCTGGCAATTAAAATTCTTTTCCTCCCGCCATGGTTGCTCCTGCTCCTTCTTCTTCTTCTTCTTCTTCTTCTCCTCTTCTTCTGCTTCCTCTTCTGCTGCTTCTTCTTCTTCTTCCACTTCGTCGTCCTCTTCCACGATGGTCGGGTCCGCTTACAGGTTCTCCGATTCTTTCTTCATCTCCTTCGTGCTTTCCCATCGTCGTCCCCCGCGGCCACCGCCCGTCCCTCGCCCTACCCCACCGAGACTCGTCTGTCTCTCATCTACCGGTCCTTCATTCCCTCCCCCCTCGCAACCTCGTCATCGTACACCTTTCCTCTTTCTCATCATCTCTCGTTGCGCGGCAGAAGATACGCGTAGCAATTAAAACTGGCCGACCGGGCCCGGACGTTTACACGATCCTTAACTGCTGGTAGCGCAAAGGGGTTAAGGGAACTGACGTGACCGGCTTAAGTAGCCGGTCAAGGGAAACGGGTGATTATACGAAATGTCCGGCGCTGCGGTTCCCGTGCCGCGGGAGTAAGGAACAGTGGACGCGGTGGCACGGTGGATCGGGGATCGTGGGGTTCGCTAACGATTCGCGGCGAAAAACACGTGTGCGATAAATCGGATTAAGGTAACGGCGTCGTAACGCCGCGGTTCGAGTTCGTTTAATTCTCCTTTCGCGGTGAAACCGGGGTTTTCTTCCCCGGCTGCGACGAACAATCGACCTTTTCCTCCGGGTGGCTCTTTAATTGGCGCCCGCGTTCATAAAATGGAGTGTTCGCCGTCTTCTGGATGCTTGACTCGAATAGATTCGCCTAACTAACTAGAGGCAGTCGATTTCATCTAAGAATATCGAGCGCTCGTCGAACGTCGATTCGTTCCGCAAGAAAAGAACTCGGTTCGTACGGTTACCAATGCTGATACATCGCCGCAAAAAGAATCCTGTCGCTACACGATGTCAAAGTATAAAGAAATCGCAAGCAACTCGAAGAACGTGATTACCATCGACGGTGAAGAATCATCCTGCAGTACGACCTGATCGAAAAAACAAATTTATGAAACGCGACGAATCGAACACGTTGGAATAAGAATTCATCTCCATTCGGAGAACTCACGAGTCCGAGCAACGCTGATGTAGATCCATTAAGCATGCACGACCACGGGGTTTACAGCAATTACAGTCCATCGATAAACCAACCGATTCCCTTTGCGGCCGACTAATTGATAATAAAAATCGGGCGGGACAGGCGCGTCGCTAATTGCGCTCTTTATTTATAATCAGCCGAAATTCCGTTCGAATCGCGGCGTCCCCGGAATCGGGTCGGCCCGATTATCACCGGGACGGATCGCGCTGTCCTCGCGTCCGATTCGCCGCGCGATAACGGCGCGGGTCGTAAATTGGTGGAACGATTCCGCCGGGCGGTCGGTCGGTCGGAATTGCGAAACGAAATCCGCACACGTACTCCGCGGTTCACGCGTGTGCGCTCGACCCATTTCGCCGCGCTACGTGACGCACGGGGAAACGCTTTTATCGCGGATCAATCGGCTGTGCTCCGCGAGTAAGGCGTACGAACGCTCGAGGAGCAGGTGAACCCTCGCCTCGCCACGGCGCTGGCTGACCCGGAGGCCTACACGGTTTATTCGTTTCGCAGTTGCCAACGTGCCGGTAATGATCGTTGCGCGGGGAGACGCGTCGCTTTCGATGCCGATCAATATTTTCCCGTCGAGTTACGGATGCTCGGCCCGTCGTAAAGCAGGTGAGATTAAACGATTTTCGCTTTTTATCCGGCTATTCCACTCGCCGTCGTGTTCCTTTGACTGACTGGGCCTGATGCACTGTCACTTCGTTCCTCTATCTCCGGTTGTTCCTTTATTTGCTCGATTCTTTCGATTATCGAGATCGAGGCAAGGAGCAGGTGGACGTTTTCGGCGAGGTTAGGTGACTGCCAGCGACTAATTGCCGTAACCCTCGCTTCCACGTGGACTCAGCATTCCCGGAATGCCTGGCAGTGCTGATACGCGGCCGATTACGGATGAATAAAATAACCCGGCAATCGTTCCACGCATTCCTCGGCCGCGGCCGGTGACAGATGGCTCTTTACCTGCCTTGACAAATTGCCCCGCTCCCCTTCCGTCTCTTGTTCTTCGCGTTTCTTTGGCCTGGCCTTCCGTGTCGCGCCGAGGGCTCCGCGACTGGTAACACACTGCTCGCAGTGGTCTAGATTGTTGGATTAGAAGAATGACATTCTGAAAGTAGCTTTTTGATTGACGACAATGCTGGCTTCTATGTGTACTTGCATTCTAAAGCCGGTGTAAGGAAAAGTGCATAGAATTATAGTAGCTTTACAATAGGATCATTCTACAGTAGAATTATATCAGAATAATTCGTAATTTGCTAATATATCCATAATTATATACGATTCACTTGCCACTATCATTGATCATTATCCACTTCATCCTATCGAGCCAGCTAGCCTATCTTACCCTCTATAAAAGAATCCTCCCGGAGTTCCAAAACAATTTCTAAACATTGCATACCGAGTGTACCAAATCTGTCGGCTACTCTACTTGGGACCGTCGAACGAGATCATTATCATGGTTATTACCATAATCGCGGGGACCGTACGGCCGGCGAGCGTACTCAAAGGCCTATCGCACGACACGCGAGCGAGAGCAGCCGGACAAAGAGAAGTTACTAATTTCGAGCGAGTCTATATTTGGGGTCTCTCGCGTGTGCGCTTCACCTCTGGCTCCGGCCCCGGTGTGTCTTTTTTGCTTTTTCTTTTAATATCGTCGCCGGGGCCCCAGACTCCATAATATGCGAGGTCCGTGGCTATATGCGAGGCTGGGGGCCCCGTTGCTTGTCGGCCGTGGGTATAGGAATATACAGGTACCGGGGCCTTAACCGTCGCTACGGTCGCTAAAGCTAAGCTGTGTATGCATGTTCGGTGCATAAATAAGGAGCACAGCTCGGGAGGCATTAAATCACGGTGCGGTGATCGCGTGTGTGCGCTTGCTAGCTTGCTCGCTCGCTCGCTCGTGCACGTTCGAGCCCGAGCCTCTCGGACCACGGGATGGATAAGGAAGAGAGAAAAGAAAACGGGAGAAGAAGAAAGCCGGAGAAAAGGAACCGGGGAGAAAGGCTCGGCGAAGAGCGAAAAATCGGCGAGGAACAAAAGACGCGCGGATGGGAATAAAGACGAGAAGAAAGGGGAATGTGTTGCCTAATAAAGATGAGCGTATAGGAACGAGAAACTAAAGAGAATGAGGAAAGAGGAAAATGTGCAAGGAAAGAGAGTAAAGATAAGAGAAAGATGAAGAGGAAAATGAAGAGAGAGAAACGAAGACAGAAAGAGGAAGAGAAACGTAGGAAAAGTAAATGGAAAAAGGGAAACATAGAGCACGAAAAAGGGAAAGAAAAGTAGAAGAAAGGAAGAAAGAGTGAGACAAGCAGGTGGTCGAAGCGACGAAACCGTGGGCCCCTTCTCGGGCTTACGGCGTTACGTTCGCGGTCGCGCTCGGGTTCGCCTCGGCCGCGCACCCCCGCCGAGCCAATATGCCCCTCGCATCAACGGTTGCCCACCGTTCCTGAGTAGACCCGCGATTATGCTCTGTACATGGGTAAACATATAGGAAGGAAGGTTCATCGTGGCCGAGGTGTACCCGGGTCTTCTCCCTTGGTCGATCAACGGCCGCCACGGTCCGTCTATTCCGGGCATCTGCAATTAAGTCGTACAGCGTTAAAGCTCTACCCACTTCGCGCCGTTGACAACGCCATTTTTCGCGGATCCCTCTCGCCGACTCTTGTCGCCGGTCAAGGGTAAACGCGTAGGGCCGCGAACTTTATTAACCGGCTTGATCACTCGCTTCGCGCCGGGAAAACTCGCGGAAAACACGAGGACAGGAGAGGACGTCGAGATAAATTTTCCACGGGTTTCCTTCGATTCACCGCTGCACGATTGAAGACTTAAATCTTTCAGCTTCGGAGACAGCTGTGACTGGTTTGATAAGCGATCCGCGCGTACAGATGGGAAATTATGGAAACGGTTGAGGAAAGTATGAAATTTCGTTTCCTCGAATCATATTTTAACCACCTGTAAGATTTCTCTAACGAGATGGGAAGATTAAATCTATTCTATCGTTCCCTGGCCAACGGGTTTCCGTATTTTACAGGTGGAACTGTGAAAGCTGAAGAATATTCGTGATTCCGAGACTAATGAGATTCCTGTGGAACAATGAAATCGGTTGCTCTTTACAGAAAAGTGCGGAGAGCGAACGGGGAAGATTTTATTCGAGAAAACATTTCGCGCGCGACAACTTAACTCAAGCTGCAAATCGGAGAGGAAGGTGGAAGAACGGGTGATCGTGATTACCAGGTAAATTCGTATCGGGTAAGAAAGGCAGCGCGTAAACTGGGGTGGGAAGGGGAGAGGGAACGAAGCCGTCGAGGCAGAGCTCGTATCCAAAAAGCGCCTCGCACAATCTATCACGCGCAAAGAGCGCAGCAAGAAGTGAGGTTAGGAATGTTAATGTGGGCAGCGGGAGCAGGCTGCCAGTGCGCATGCGCCACCCCCCGCGGAGCCAATCACCGCCCGAGAAATGGTAGCCGCGTCCGGAGTCAGCTCGTCGGGCACCATAACCTCGGGAAGATGGAAGAAGAATCTTAGGGCAGAACTTGATCTTCTCCCTTTTTCCCTCTGCCTGCCTCTTGTCCCCCCGCCCCCCGATCCTCTTCCTCTTTTTCTGTCTAGATCGTTCCTCGTCTTCGAAGACAAAGACATCCGACAGAAAAATATCGCGTTGGACCGACTTCGCTCCCTTTCCACCCGTCTCCGCGAAGTCCGTGTTGGGACATGGTCCCTTAACTTCGGGAAGTCCGAAGTCAAGACGGAGTGTCCTTCGCCGGGAACACTTGTTTTCTCCCGGTCCCCTGTTTGCCTGTACCGCTCCACCTCTTTCCTGCGCCCGCCTGCCAACGACGAAGGCACGAGCTAAGAAGCCGTCGAAGAAACGACGAAGAAGAAGAAGGAGGAACGAAGAGACGGGCGGGGAGCAGGGAGAAGGGGGTCAGGCAAAGAGAACCCGGCCACCCCAAGAACGGAGTAACCGGCTGATTGCGTCCGAGCCGCGTAAATCTTGTTGATGGAAATTGTCCGCGGACCTTCAGTTTGTTCGGCGATTACTTCCTGCGGAGAACGCGTTCGCCGGTAGCCGGGGCCCCCTTTCTTTCTCTCCTCGGCCCCGTCCCCAGCCCCTTCCTCAACCCCCCAGCCGGCAAGCTATCTCCGTCTAAGAATCCTCTTTCCTCGCGGACGCCGAGATTAATGAGCACGCCGCTCGGTACTTTTAATTCGAAAGACCGAGTGCAAATAAGTACCGCCATCCGTCTTGCCCGCCAATTACCACTAAGCAGTTCCCTCCCCCTCTGCCCTGACGGAGGCGCTTCGTGGCCCGAACGGATTCGCGTGGTAGCCGGCAGGAACCGTGTTTAGTCCGAGCAACCGCCTAGCACGTATGCGCGGGATCTATCACGGGGATTGATCGATTCCTCTCGGTGTTCGGTAGCGCGTAGCGAAGATAAACCCCGACAGTGTCGGTGCTTCTTCAGCTTGGAACGCTGGGTGGTTCCTTCCGACTCCTTCGACGAACGGTTTGACGCGGATATTTTCTCGATGTTGGTTTTTTCGACGTTCTCGATGTTACAACTGGGTCTTAGGCCTTGTCACCAGGCGGTTAATTTTGGATCTAGGACCACTGAACGCATCGAAATCACTCATTCCGAGTTCCTTCTTTTATAAATACTGAGAAGACAGGAACACTTTTGCTCAGAAATTTTTAGATAAACTTGTTTGACGCTAAGCGAGTTAGAATGTTAACGATTCCATTCTTATAATCCAAATAAAAATACAAGAAAGAATCAGTTCGTCTACTTGAAGCTTCGAACGTTAAATGCCTTCTCCAGTGAAGACAGCTTCTCGAAGCAACCGGGCAAGGGATCTTCGCCAATAATCTTCGGTTATGTACGGCTTTCGGCGGCGAAGATTCCCGAACGGCTCGGGAATCACCCGGTACTCCCGTCCGATATAAAAGTGTCTGTACGCGTACGGTTCCAGTGAAGGTAAATGGTCGCTGACGCGCGGCCAATCATCCCCCGTGAGCGACCGGTCGACGGACAAATAACGCGCTTCCGCCCACGCACGGGGCCCCACGAACTGTCTAAAAGCGGAGACGCGCGAGCGAGCGGACGGCGAGAGAGCGAGAGGTCGTTCATACGGGCCGGAGATCCCAAATTAGAGGAATGTCTGATTTACATCCCGAGATATCTCGGATGAAGCTATAAATAATTTCGGTGGTGGAATGTTAATGTGGCCCTAGGCCTCGAACCGAACGAACGGTCCTCCGCCGGACCCCCCGCCAAACGCAAACGTCCAGTCGACCTTTAAAGAGATACTGCCACGGCTCTTGGTCTTTCCGACGCAGGATGAATGTTTTAAACGACAATCGTTTCCTGCCCGCGGTGCTTCGGTACTCGTCGACGACGTTCGAACCTCTGCTGACGGTGTTCACCGGGTTCCGAGAACCTGACGCGTGTAATATCTTTATTACACGCAACTTTCGCAAGACACTAACTCGAGAATCTTCTCAGGAAGGTGGATGCAAGAAGATCCTGGAGAACTTCGTTTGGTCGAGGTTTATTACGATTTTCGGAGAGACTAAACTAAACCAAATTTCTGTTTCTTCGTTAACGTTTCCCAGTGAGTTGTAGGCGAAACTGGACTAAAAGAGTACCTATTCAAACTGGTAACGATGTAAACAATTTCTTGCACTTTATCACGACGAAATAGAGGTTCGAGCTTACAAAGCTACGTCTTCTCTGTCTGAAATGTAGCTCCGATCTATACTCTAAAGAAGTCCGATATCATCGTCGCTGAACCTGGTCCGATCATGCCTCTTGAAACAGGTAAAGGCTGTGGGAGATGTATACCTATCGACTGTGAGACAGAAGCGGAGGAATCGAGACGGGGGTGGTTGAAGTGTCGCGGCGAAGGGGGCGGGATGGGAAGGGGGGCTAGGTCAGAGGGAGGATCGAGCTGTCAGAGGCAGAGACGTTCGGGGATGGCCCCCATCCTCGTCCTCATTCTCGTCGTCTGTAATCGCGGGGGCGGCAACGTAGTCCTGTCTCCGACAGGATCACACCGTCACCGAACTGCTACTGTTACCCCACACGTACATATAACAATGCACGCTTACTCCGGGACCGTCCTCTATGCCGGGCTGCCAGGCAACGTGGACTGCCAATCTCGTCCGCCTAACGCGAAATCAAGTCAGAAATTGTCCCATTGTATAACGTGCAGCCTCTTCGACCCAGCCAGATGTCTCGAGATGCTTCTGAAGCGTCGGTCCTTTTTCGGAAGGTAGGTTAAAAGGTTAGAAAAGTCTGATGGGAAGCGGAAAAGAGTAAATAATAGACTTTAAACGTATAGTTCTTTGCCAGAGGAAATATAAATAGGTTCCGACTTAATTGACTGATCAGTGGAAAATTTATCGTCTAAGAAACTAGGCGATGGAGAAGAGAACGTCAAGAATACAGATGATGAAGAATTGAAAGCTTCCCTTTAGAGAATATCGATACTCTAAATCACAACTTACAGTTAACAACAATATTACCACTTATCTTCCTTCACCTTCGTCTCGCGAACTGTTCATCTTTCCTTCACCGATTCACCTGCTGCGATCTTATCGACACTGCAACCGCCAACGTGTAACTTCGACGGAATTCTCGAAGTTAAAACTTGAAAAGTACCTCGTAAACACTTGGTCTCGGTTCGCTTCGTTTCTGTGCCAGCAGCGGGCCCGTAATCGTATCACCGATAAAGCCGTGCTCGGATTCGAGTGTCACCAGAGGAAACGTTGTCCTCTACGCGCGCGAGCATGCCGCGGATCGATTAACCCGATGCTGGATTAATCGCGATCCACCGGGCGAGTTTCTAGTAGCTAAGAGCTTTCTACCGTAGGAATGATACATGCCCGCGTTGTAATTACCGGGGCGAAACAGAACACCCGTGCCTATCGATCCTGACGTTAGAAATATCGTCGAAAGTAACTCGATCCGGGGTAAGAGATAAATAATAAGTCCACCGTGCCGGTGGACAGTCAGAGAAATGGCCCGTGTCCCGCTCCCTGGTAATAGCTCCAGTCGATTAACCTTGCCTTCTAATACACTGGTACTCCGGTTACGTTTCATCTATCAAACCGGTGGTGAATTTAGAGGCTGGGAGATACCGGCCGCGTCGTAACTCATCGGTACGCAAATGGAGCTACCGGCGCCATTAACACCTTTCTACTAATGAATCGACCGGGGAAAAAGCTTGCCCCGTACGCGAATCAACGATCGACTTCGTTACTTTCTACTGAGATTCGTTACGCTGATGAGGATCTTTGTGGCACAATCACAAATTAGGGGCAACTTCCTCGTGCGGAACTCTTCAGGGTATCTGTCCGAGGCTTTTTAAAAGATATGACTTTATTTCTTAATGTCTAGGTATATAACATTCAACTTTCTTCGATGAAATTTACGAGACTCTCTAGTCACTATTCTTCAATATCTTAGCACAAGATATTCTAGAACACCGGCATTTCCGCACGAAAATGTTTCATTTTTCTACTAACAAATTATACATTCAATTGACTTGTTCTTCCTCTGTGTCTATGTCGATTTGTAACATTTGCTTGTCCTCATTTCTGATGCTATTTAAGATGCAGAACGTTTCTTTCGGGGTATTGTAAAATGTCGGAAAGTGAGAGGAAAAAATACGGAGACGTTGAACGTCGGAAATCGTGAATCGGAGGCCGATGATCGCGACGGTCGCCGGCCAGCGTAATTTCGGCATCGATCATTGGGCGGGACGACGACGCGACAGTGCAAAATCGTCGGCGCTGTAAACGTCCACGCGCGACGCCGCAAAAAATCAAGACGGAGAGAGGGTGAGTGGGCCACACCAAGACCACGAGAAATATACTTTATTCATTCGCGGGGGCCCGGGGTAATGTTTCAGCGGCGGTGTATAGAGATGCCAATAAATATGTCGCCGGCGGCATGCAATATGTATGTCAGCGTCTGCCAATCCGCGGATAAGTCGTGCGGGTCCCAATTCTTCTTCTCGTGGGGAGAAGAAGAAGGCACGCTCCTCGCTCCCGCCATGCGGATCTTTTATTTATTTATTAATACGTCAACGGAAGTAGCTCTTTCATAAACATAGACATAAACTCGAGGAAAAAGAAGAAAATGATATAATAATAAAAGAAACTGTGAAGGAAATAAGTACACTTTTTAAAGATATAAATTTCTGTCGTCAATAGTACCTAGCTGTCAGCAATGAAAAATGTGATTCATAATCAATAATTGCTATTTGTAATGAAAGCGTCTAATTGTTTACTCGTACTGCGGTTTGACAAATTTTCCCTATGTTTTCAAACTAACAGCCTGAACTTCATTAAATAAGTGAGCTTTAGTTACTGACCTTTTTCATACAAATTTTCGTGATAGCTGTTGTTTTCAATCCCTACCTTCCCGTGCTGTCTTCGTCCTCTTCCCCATGTTCTTTCCTTCCTGTCTGTGGCTAGCCAGCGCAAAAAGCGACTCGATACCCGGAGTTGCGCGCGACTCGGTTCCCCGACGTATTGAGACGAAACGCGCCGGCACTGGGCACCGATGATCGATATTGAAGAGGATCCTCGAGGATCGACGAGTCTGATCGGCCGTCCACCGGCACAGTGACTCGTTATCCCGCGTCTCTTGACGTATGTCGCTCGTCATTCACTTAAATGTTCTTTCACCTTGTATCGTGGGGTGAGTTTTACAATCTTTCACATATTTCGCATTTTTCACTGTTAAGAATGACCTATAGTAACAAAGAAATCAATCGAGGCAATTAAATTTACGTCATGCTATGTCTTCCAGTAAATTTTCTTCACTCGTGTTTCGAAGTACACCGCATGCAACACAAGCGCAAGGTTGAGAAAGAGACAAGAAAATTTTTCGACGAACTCGGTTCCACCCTCTGGCCACCGGTTACAAAGCGATTCCCGTATAAGTTTCGAATCCTTCAAGTTCAAACTCCTCCCTCTTCCTTGATCCGCTTATAAGGGACTGTCGGGGCTCGATCGAACGCGGCGAAGTTGATTTTTGGACGAATTTAACAAGGATCCGCGTGGAGACGATTAACGAGGAAGTGTACACCAATGTCCCGGTAAAGGCATCGCGATAAGAAAGGAGAAAGTAACGTTTAAATAATCGGGCGGGGGACGGTGATCGCGCAGCGACAGGCTTAAGGTCCTTTTTGCCGCGTGTTGAGGAGACGAGGCGCATCGGGTGGTCGCCGATCGCGACGGATAGACGTCCGAACGGCCGGCAAAACATCGCTCGATCGAACGTATTAACGATCTCATCAATAAAGCTTTCCCCCGCGTGTCCCGGCCGGACGGCGAGGCGGAAGGGCCGCGGTAGCAAGAAAAATCGCCAATTTGTTGAATGCGCCGGCCATAATTCTGCGAGAAAAACCGGTGGACGCGTCTGCGTTTCGTATGCGCGCCATCTTGGGGCCCCGGTGGACACGGAATGCTCAGCCCCGTCCCGCGTCGCGAATATACCCGCGAGCGGGCAACGACGAGTCCCCGTTTTCGGCGTGGAACGAGTCGCGCGAATCGAATCCGAGCCGACAAACCTTGTTTTTCCCGTAACGAACGCTTCGCGACGCGGATATTTATCACTTGGGACACGACGCTTTCTGGAAAATCGTTTCGTAATTAGAGTCGCGGCGCGCGACTAACGGAATTGCCGATTTAATCGTTTCGGTACTAAATACTTTACCAACTATGGTGTAGCTTAATGTTGTAGAACTTCGAAAAAGATATAAATTTCTGTAGTTTTATGGTTCTGTCGTTCAATGGTTGCATGGTTCCGTAGTTCTATAGTTCCATAATTCTATAGTTCTATAGTTTTATAGTTCTATAGTTCTACAGTTCTATAATTCTATAGTTCTATAGTTCTATAATTCTATATTTCTATAATTCTATGATTCTACAGTTCTATCGTTCTACGGTTTCATACTTCCATAATTCTACAGTTCTACAGCTTTGCAGTTCTACAGTTCTACAGTTCTACAGTTCTACAGTTCTACAGTTCTACAGTTCTACAGTTCTACAGATCTATCAACACAATAGTCATTATTCCCTAAATCAAAACTTTATAAGTAGATCGAACAGTTCAAGAAAATCTCTTTGATTAGAGGAAACTGTTCGATAATTACAAGTACTGATGCATAACAATTAATTCAAAGGGAATATCGAAAGGAACGACGCGAGCGGACGATTCAACCAGCCTCGGAAACCGACTAGAACCTATTTAAGTCCGGGCAAGAAAGAGAAGACGAGAGGGAGAGAGCGAGCGAACCGGTTGAACTTAATTGACGCTAGGCAGATGCATACTTGCTTTTACCGTGTTTGTAACCATATCAATTCGACTCGAGCCGCTACGCAAACAAACCGCGCCACGTATTTCGGGATGTTGACTCAGGGCGAAAAAATACGCGGCAGAGAAACACGCGCGCCAACCGCGGAACACCGACGCACCTTGCCCGGCTCCGTTCAGAGGATTCGGGTTCTCGATTCTCGAGCAATACGCCTTTCTCTCTCGCGTTTTCGGAGATCGCGAACCAACGAATAAGAAATTCATATTAAAAATTGATTTCACGAAAACTTTCAACTTCAAAGTAAATATTCTCTGAATATCTCAGAAACTAAGGTTGAGTTGCAACAACAAATACAAGAAAAAGTTTCTTTCTAGAAAAAGCGACCATTTTCTCTACAGATATCAAGAATACATTAAACGATCAATGTTTCCCAGCCATCCATCGCTTTAACAAGAATAGAAATGTTAATCGCAACGTTACAAATAGAAACAACGGATTCACCTCGAGTCTCTAATTCGAAATTCCTTTCCTGGAGATAGGATCCCGGGATCGAAGACATTGTCCGAGACAAACGGAACGAACTTCGTAACGAACGGCCGCGTTAAAATCCGCGATTTACAAGGGACGGTCGAGCGAACACGCGGAAACGAACTCCGATAAACAACCCCGACGATTCCCTTACACTCGAGTGTTTATTGTTTAATAATCGTCCCCCCGCCGCCCCTGTCCAATAATGATCTCGATAGAACCGGATTATACGTTATCGAACGGCCCCTCGGCTTTTCGCTCGGAGTCGCACGTGCGCGCGATTCGATCGCAGATTTCCGGCGATAAAAGGAGAGAAAAACGAGCGGAGAGGGAGGAGGAGGAGCATAAAGGAAGAGCTCTATACGGTGCACTCGTATATCACGGATAGGACGTCGCAATAATATCTAGTCGCTTCCGATTGTGCGTGCACGGGGCTCGTAAACGGCTCGCCGCGGCGTGGGCGAGCACGCGTGTCCGCTCGGCGACAAAAACGCACGCCTCGAATTATCGGGCCGACCCATTCCGCGACTCTTTTATCCCCGGCCGATCGGCCAACACCGATTTCCGGAATCGGCGAACGACCGACGGTCGATAAACCTGGCGTGCTTCGGTTACGGATGAGCTGCGAATAATACGGAGAATAACGGAGTACGTATCGCGGTGATCACGCCACGGTCGTATTGGTTCGCGTATCGAGATGCTACGTCACGCTTTCAGTGAGTAGTTTCAAGATTAATTTCTTTCGAGTAACTATATTTGTTGAGAAATTAGGTTTCTTTGAGTCGGATCATGTATACGCGCGGTGAATGTAAATTAATCCTTTTGTGCCTCGAATTGCGGTGTTGAATAGTAAATTTTTGTAATCGATGGTAAGAAAGGCTTTGTTTATTCTTTTTACTCATACTTCGTTACGTATCTGCAATTTTTTATTAGATCTCTCTCTACGTTTTGACTCTGTATTGGTTTATAAATACTGAAGCGTATTCTATTCTCTCTCCGTCGGCGATTATAGGGAATTCAACGTGAAATGAAAACGAATCCTACGGGAATCTGTAAAATTTTATAAAATAAGACGCATCGAATTCGATAAACCCTTGAGAAGTTAGAATTAGATGCACCGCGAGTTCTTTTCCCGTTTCGATTACGTCTTAGATATCGTCTTTCGGGTTGAAAAAAAAAATAAAAGATGCAGTAACGATGATAACCGAAGGCATGAGTGCGGTTTATTCTAGCGTCGCAGCGTTCGGCGGACTATAACTACCCGTTACAGTGCAGAGAGAGGGTGCACGGGGGAAACACGATACAGGGAGAGCGGGAGAGACTATGATTTACACTGTTACTGCCGTGGTTCCTGCGATACCCTTTGTCCTTGTACGGTGGATTCGCGCCTCGACGTGCCGCCTAACGCGCGACTCGTGGAAAATAGGGGACGAGAGACCGCGCGGAATCGCGTGATTGTTTGCATTATTTATGACGATCTCGCTTCGACGATGTACATCCGATATTATCCTCTCTTCGAGTTACTCGGCGCCACGTTAACGGGCCTCCCCAATGCGACAATAAAAAGAACTGAGTCGATTTTCGATCATTTTCTTTCGTAGAGGACTACATTAAACGTATCGAACCGATGTGTCAGTTTCGAACTAATCGATTCAATTAACGTTCCCATCGTTGCGAATATATTTACGACAGAATAACAGGTTTTCCCGCCTGAATTCTTATTATCTCAAGCACGACGACGAGAGAATGTTAAAAAATTCAAACTTTTCATATTGACACCTCTCAAAAATTCAGAATTCAAACACTTGAGATTTTAAAGACTTCCAATCAATCGAAGCTAATACTCTTAAAACCTAAACTTTGAAAAATTCACAATTCAGATCTAAAATTGTCTCGTCGCGCCGCTCGATCGATTCTCAGCCGTTCGAATTCTCGAAAGTCTCCGCGTCGAAGCGCTCGATCGACTCTCAGCTTGGCGAACATTGAAAAAAACTAAAGTTAACCGAGTCGGGAAACAACTCTCGCGCCGTAGCAAGTAGAAGTCTTTTCGGATAACAACGCATCCCCATCACGCGACGCGACGGCGACGGCTACCAGGGATATTTCGATGTCGCGTCCGTCGCGATGAAAAGTGGTAAGCTAATGCTCGTTATCGCCGGGCCCGATTCTTAAACCGGAGGGTTTATCGGCGTGGCGCATCGGTCCGGTGAGAACCCGCAACCGCGCGCAATTACGGAAACTCCGGCCGCGGAGACGATATCCGCCCGCGGCGCGAATAAAATACGGCGAATCGTAAAGTCCCGCGCGCCGTTTATATTACCGCGGCGATGCTCGCTCGCGACTCGTGCGCGCGGGCGCGGGAGGACAATCCACTTTCGAAAATTAATCCGCGAGCGGACAACGCACGGCAGCTGCGTGCCGTGTCCCGCCACGGTGCCTGCGCGGAGATTACCGATGAAATACAGGCGAGCGGGGACATCGAAGAGACGCGTTTCGAAAGAGGAAGACAGGGCCGAGCCGTTAATCGATAGAGAAAACCGCGGCAGGATTTTTCATCGGGGAATTATTCACGATGAAGTCCTCAAATTTGCATACATTCCGGGACGCGCGTGCGTTGCGCGCCTGATCTACCGTACGGTTCATTCATGAATGCGACGGATCGCCGATTTGCCACGGGGATCTTTATTTTACCGCGCGAAAGAACAGCGGGGGGGACGCGCGGATGTTTTTGAATGATTTCGCGTTAGGGATGGGTCTGAAGGTGAATTCGAAATTCGCGGGATTCGAATGTAAAACTTTGTGAGGCTTTCAGGCTTTCGATATTCTTGGAGTAGTTTGATTTTGCGAGAAGAGTATTGTATTTGGATGACTACACCGGAATGTAAACGGAAATGTAAATATGTAGAAGAATGTGATTCAGATCCTTGTGTAGGAATGCTAATGTATCAAGTTTATATGTGTCGATTTTATATCTCTGTTTACTTTAGTTTCAAATGTTTGGTGTCATGAAAGAAGTGCAATGTTTCAAGTTCTCGAAATTTGAAAGATTCTTGGGCTTCGTAAAGTTTCCATGTTTCAAGTAGCTCATCCCTGATTTGTATGTATCTCCTCCGAGAGCGAGAGGATTATTCGCGAAAGGGGGAAGCGGATTCGAGGTAATCGATTGTACTTACTCACGAGTAATCGAGAAGGAAATCGTGCACGAAACACGCGGCCCGTCGTACGATCGCTTTGGGGCGGGGTAGCGGGGAATGAATGTGTCAGAAGCAGCCCCCGGGGTCTAATTATGAGTTTGCACAGAGGGTTGGTTAGTCGGCTCCGCGGCGCGCTGCGAAGAACCCTATTGACTCATTGACCGAAATATCTTCATTGAGCGACGCATGTGAATTAATTATTCCGTCGACCTTTTTGCCATCGTATGCACATATATATATATTTTTTTTTAGTTCTTATTCGACTCTTTCTCGTTCAACCCCTTGCGCACGTAACTCGAACGCAGACTCTGTAGATTCCACCCCTCAAGAATATCCCCTTTGTGTTAATATTTGTATGGTTGGAAGAAAAAGCAAGATATACTTTTGAAAGATCCTTTCTCCGGATGTTAATGGGTGCATAGGAAATGAATGCTGCACTTTCTGTCAATCCTTAAACACCAGCGTAATAGGACACCTGTAAGAAATAATATGTACACGCATAGAAACTAAATTTTCTTTGACTCTGTATGTGAAATTTCATTTATAAGAGATGAAAAGAGCAAAGTTCATTAAAACCTCGTACAATCTCCATCGCTATTCTTAGTGAAAAATCTGCAGTCGTGTTGTAATGATTTTCTTAGGTTATATGAAATACATGAATTCTCGTGAAATTTTACGATTTTCTACTGAGCGATCGAAAACAGAGAGATTTATGTTTGACGCGAGACATTGTGGACAGATCGGTTCCTCGATCCTCCGGAGGATCGAGGGTCGTTAGGATCTCGTTGCGCTCGGCAAATAAAGGATGCGTTGCGTGGAATAACGCAAAAGGTAGAAAAGAAGGTGGGCATGGGTCAGGAGTCGGCGGAAAGTTCGGGCCCGGGCAATATCTCGCGGCGTGGACGGACAAAAAGGGACACAATGCCGAGGGCAGGATCGATTCTCCTCGGTCGAGAGGATCACGGCCGGGTGGACGAGGCGGAGGGCCGAGGTTGTCTTGCGTAGGAGAGGGCACCGGGCCACATTGTTGTTGAAACGATGCTCACCGACGGGCTTCGGGAAACAACGAGCCACCGGTCTCCAAAGAAGCGTAATTAATCACTTTTTCTTGCGTAAGAAGCAGTGGTTTGAGAGGAGGGAAAAGAGAAGGGGACAATAGAGACAGAGAAGATCGAAGAATCATGATTGCCGTATTTCAAGAATTTTCTAATTTTTAACTGAAAAACGTTCCATACCGAAGAATCATATATCACGAATTAAAACCGATAAACTAACTCCGCTTCATCCAAACACAGAATATTGAAATACTCAAGCATTACCTTCCCAAGTTCAACGATCACACCGACCAAACATATATAAAACAATTCTCTTTCATCTAGAACAATTTACTAAAAGGCGAACGCCTCTTGTTCCAAGGCCTTAGCGATCAACACGTGCAAGCGACCATCATACGAACCCGAACTATTAAGGGTGTTCACACTGCAGTTCTCAATTTTTCTTCATAATCCAACAGGGACCGTACAGAAGGTTGTTTATCGGTGCAATATTCGAAGAAACGGAGGGTGGGAAGCTGTGAGAAGGTCGAAGAAAGTTCTTGAGCGAAGATCGTGGAAGAGAGAAGGAGAGGAGCGAGGAGGCCAGGCAGCCGGTTTGGAAGGCAGGGCGCGGACATGCGGGCCGCGAGAGTGACGGATGGCCACATCGCATTTCGCGGCTCCATATCTCCCCGATTTCGCGGGTGTAATTCCCGTAAAGTCGTTTCGGGACCCTGTTTCGCAGCCAGTGTAGCCGCCGCCGCCGCACAGGAACCGCTCTTCCTTCATCGTTCACCCGCGCCTCCGACCCCCACCCCTCCCTCCTCGCTCCGGCTGTCCGCCTATTTTCTTTTCCCTTGATTTCTGTCCGCGGTCGCCGGCTTTTTATTGGCCGGCGTGCATACCATTAGCCGCCGAACGTTAACAGGCCCGACGACCTCTAGCTTCGTCGGTAATTACCGGATCATAGCCGAAAACCACGGGGAACGGTCACGAGAGAGCCGCCAGCCTTCGCGGACGATGATGCCCTCGTCGTGGGAACCCGGGACACGGGACGCCCGCGTTCCCCCACGGGACTTATTAGGTTACCGGGTTCCTCTCGTAGAGCAACGTATGTATTTAGTCGCCTTCGTTGAAGGATGTATGGTGAATTCGGAGCGGGGACGAAGTCGATGTCTTCTGAGAGGGTTAGGAGGTCTTCCGGAAACTTTGGAAGATGGTAACTTTGAAATACGAGTCTGTATTTTCAAATTTGGAACAGGTTGTTGGGATTATTGAATTCTGAGTGACTTTTCTTTTATGTAATTCGATCGGTCAATTTGAGGTAATTGTGATTTAATTGTTCTTTGGAAGTATAGACCCTAACTTCGAGCATAGCAAATGTTCAGATGTCCATTGAAATTTTTCATTGGAAAATTCAATACTTTCACAGATATTAGGTAGCTCGTGATAGTGATAGCTCCCGAGAATACCATGGAGAGGTTGAAGTCGTTGCTTCAGGGATTAAGAGATCGATAAGAAGCGCGCGATCGAGCGGACTCGAAGATGGTCCTGCCCGAAGGAGGACACCTATCGCGTCGAGCCGTCTAATTTGATCGACCGCGGTCGATTCGCGGTTAAACGATACGGTAAATCATGCGCGGAAGCCGGGCGCGAACGTTCGACGGCAGTAGGACGGGAGATCGCGGCGCGATCGGGGGGCGGAGGAGCAAAAGGAGGAGGAGATGAGACGCGCAGGTGGAGGAAAAGGAGGAGGAGGAGGATATTCGAGCGCGCGCGATCTCGCACTTAGCGAGCTTTGATTTATGAAGCGATGACGTTTTAAATGAATGTCCCGAGGTACGGATCGTAACGCGATCTGGCCACACACCATGCGTGTTCCCGCGCGATATCGCTCGTAATATCTCTTTTACGTCGTGTAAGGGCCCGAAATGAATATAAAGTCTTTGTCGCTCCAAATTTATACGATGATAATAAAATTAGCGAACGTAGCGGCGAAGTTACAGGAGGACAGCATCCTTCGTCGGCGTCCTCGTCGGCGTTGGCGGACGACGAGAGCCATTGGAGAACATCTTTCATACCGACGCACAAAAGTGCGCGCCGTAATAAACGTCCGGGACTCGCGGCGCGCGTTCGCGAAGATCATAGATACGATTCAACGGGAACGTTTAACGCTAGACGATTCCTTCGCGCCGCGATTCGGCAGTTTTGCGATTTGACCACTTCGCGATTCGACAGTTTCGCGGTTCCATCGTCTTACGATTGGTCAATTCTCATCAATTTTCAGGATATCAAGGAACGAAAGAATTCACAGTGACGTAGTGTTCAGTGTTTCAGGTGTTTCAGCAAAAACTCATTAAGCCGACCCCCACGGAGCCCTTTGGCCTAGACAAAACTGACGATCCTCTGATGATCCTGATCCTGGTAGACAGGCTGGAGCCTTCCTCGGCCGGCGGATTCCTGGAACACCATCGACTCTCCGCGCAACTCCGTCTACCTGGACAGGTGCGCGCGTTGGTTCCAAGCCTAGGGCAAGATTCGGTCCTGCTGCTCTCCGGGTGTCAGAAAGCGTATCCCCTGAGTTATTGGGTTTCTCGAGTTCCAGCGTTGCTCGGACGCCTAATGATTTCCTCTTCTTCTCTTTTCCATCCTCTATTTTTCGATGTTTCCTTCTTTTTCTTTTGTTTCTCCCAGTTTCGTGACGATCGTCAACGACGGAGACGTGTTCCGGGGCCGTGCCGCGTAAAAACGTTCCCCCGACCGGGATCACACCGTGCGAACCGTCTCACCTTTGCACCTTCTGTCCTTTGTTAACCCCGTCCGCGAAACCTCATCCTCCTCCCGCCGACCACCCCCGCCAACCTCGAGGACCGATCTTATCGCGCGTACGAATGTATCTTCGAGTCGATCTACGACTCGGCCAGATAACTTTCTATTATCGTGATCGGCCGGTTAAGGCACGTTGCCCCATGAATCACGAACTCGCATGGATCTCGCCCGCTCTACGCGCGAGGTACTCGTCCCCGTGACTTCTTTCGCTCGTGGAAACGGGACTTTGGTCATTCTTGCCGTCGTTGTGCAGCTGTTCTACCCTTAGCTGCTGGTAGGTATCCCATATTAACACTTGATGGTGTCTCATGCTGACTTCCTAGGACGCGGCACGTACATTTACGTCCTCGTGCGTGTGATTTTATTGAGTTTCTTCGAAAATGGAAACAAAGATGGAGCGAAGGCAACTCTTAAGTGTTAAATTAACATCTGTTACTCTCCCGTGTTGTCTTGCAGCGTGAAATTTCTTAGAAGAAGCAAATCTATCGGAGATACGCGTCTCGAATGATATTCTCCTTTCCGTTTTCTTTTCTCGATCAGTAAGGACGGCTCAGTTGCCTGACCAACAACGGAGAGAATAGTATTCCCGAAATCGCTATCCGTTCCGCGGCGACCGATGAAAAATGTCTGCCGGTGCGATGATAAACGAGCACGAGCTCATAAACGGCCGAATGATACACTCACCAGGGCTCATTGTCCGAGTAAGTTTTCAGGTGGTTCCCGGCTATTGTCGGCGGTGTCGGTTCGCATTGTTGCTGCGCTGCCGCTAGATGAGACGGTCGAAAAATCTTCCGAGGTCCAGCGGAAAAGAAAAGACGGGGGTGAGAACGAGGAAGACCGTGTAGAAAGAGAAGAAGAGGAAGAAGAGGAAGGAAAGGGGGCTTGTTCGGGCGTTGGGACAATGCGGTTTCGTTACACGATCCTGGAAACTTCAGCTCGGCTGAATTTCCCCTGATCCTCGGGGATCTCGGAATGACAATGACTCCTCTGGACGCGATCCGATTTTTGTCCACCGATTAGCCAATTTACTCGGCCGCTCGTTATGCTTCACGCTTTCTAAAAGTTGTTCTGCTCCGACGCTTTCGCGGCGATTTCTCGCGATCGACACGGTCAAAGGAACCAGAAACAGAGGAGGTGAAGATATGGAAACAGAGAAAGATAGATCAAAAGGAAATCTGCATTGATCTCCCACTTGTATTGTCAACGTCTTATCTTCCGACTTCTTTACCTACTTTTCCTCTTCTTATAGACAATAAATATAGAAAATAAATTTGTTATTCCATACGGGAAATGCTCGACTGTTAAGTAAACAAGGGAACTTTCCATCGCCAGTATACACGCGTATTCGGAAGTAGAAAAGGCGCGATTGCACCCGCGCCTCGTCCGAAGTCCCCCTTCCATCCCTTAACGTCGTTCCCTTCCCGCGGCGGTCGTCATTGTTTCATTGTGTTATAAACGCATTGCGTGTGCTTAGTGCGTGAGGCGAGGGTGTATCGATTGCCCCGCCCCCTGCTGCGTAGCCATGACGACACACCCTATCCTATCTAACCCCTAGCCTAACCTCCAACTTCTACGTTTCACCCCTGCGCTCGGGCGAACCCTCTCTCGACCGTCGTCGGCCAAACACGCTTTTCTCTTCCTCCTCTCCTCCTTCGCCGCCCGCTTCGCCGTCCACCACCAGCTCTCCCCCCTCCTCCCACACCGCACCACCACGCAACAGCAGCAAAGTCCTCGAAGAGGATAGAGGACGAGGTTGACGCTGTCCAAGGAAGCCTCTGTCGTCGCTTCAAGGGAACAAGCGACCCGTCACGACCTCCTTGTTGTTGTAACCTGTCATCTTTCTTGGTCACAGGGTGGATACGCTGGGAACACACCCCGGGCAAAAGGACGCGAGTCGATAACCGGCCGGATCTCGTATCGAACCCACGAATACAGAGCTTTGACGGTAATATCTTCTTTGAAAGATTCGTAACCTGACTGGAAACGATATTCGCCGGGAGCTCGAATATTGGGTAATCAATTTACTTTGCTTTTGTTCTCAGTAGGTACACAGCGATTTGAAAACTACTTGGCAGCGATACTTGAAGTACCTGTCATCCGCTTTGCAATTGAGTATCGCTGAATGAAGAACAAGTTGTAGGAGTGTTATACACAAAAGTCGAAGTATCGTAATTGGGAATTAGAATTCGACAGCTGTACGATGTTTGAAATATTATTGACTTTTGTCGAAGCAATCGAGCATCGTTCGACGGAGCGTAATGAAATAGGAAGACTTCGCTGAGAAGTCGAAGTATTCTAATGTCAATCTGAAAGTCGTCTTTTATCATTAGGATGCGAACTGTTCGAGCTACCCTCGCATTACGAAAGATTGTTGCAGTTTACTTTCGCAGATGGATTCGTTAGATTAGCTTCTTCCCCGGGTTTCTTTTTCGTCTCGTTGTCGTGTCGTAATTACGGGGTGTGTTCTCGGGGTCATTCGTCGGAGATAAGGGGACACCATCTTCAGATGTTATCCGCGGTCACCCGCGGCGCACCGAAAGTATTGGCAGAGCGTTTTACAAATAGAAATGATTGCCGAGAGGCCTAGGGATGACAAACTACGCGCGGAACACCTCTCGCCCCGAAGACAATGGACCCAGCCCGCAAGAAGACTCCCGTTGCCGAGTGACGGGGTAACCGATCTGTCGCAGCGGTACGCCTCACCTTAATCGACCCCGCGGCAAAGCTGCCGCGCTATTAATTACCGGAAGCTCCGCATTCACGCGTGACTCGGGTGATTTCTCCTGGCGCCTTCGCTCGCGAGACACTCAGCAAAACCGCATCCTTCTCGCTCCGTTCCTCGCTTGTTTCCCTGTAAGATATAAACAATTCGTTGACTTAATACAATTTCGATTGCCATCGATACAATCCCGAAAAAACAATTTTCATTATTTCACTTTACTTTCTGCTTTAAAAGGTGATAAAATTACTTAAATATCACAGCATCAAAAATAATAATCCAATCCCCGGATCTCTCCCACTGATTTGACACCAATTAACGATTAACCGTTTTAGATCTCAACACATTTAGCAACCCTCAATTCCCATTATTTCCAGTATCTGTTCAATATCTCTTGAACATCTCAAAGACCCACAGAGCCCAGTAAAATATCCCTTTCCATCTCCGAAAAACAAACGAAATCGTCGAAAAGCCAGAAAGATCAGTTGCGCAGTCTCGCGACCCTCTTTTCACCGGGAAGATCGTGACGCGTGAGAAAATAGGAGGCCCGAAACCCGAGAAAAACGTTTTCGCAGAAGCGTGCCCGTCCGTCCTCTCCAGCCTCTATCCGTTCGTCGCGTCGGAGGATGCTCGGTTCCGTCCCGAAAACCGCAGTTCCCGGAAAAATCATCGTGCATCTCGTGCCCGGCGAAAATTTTCGGCCCCCAGAAGGGCCCGGCGGAGCGCGGGTCCTCTTGGGTCCCTCCACCAGCACAATACGTCTCATTATGTTATCCGCGCATCTCTCGACACGGCCATTTATCATTCCTCCGCCCGTATACCGATATATCGATCCCTCTCCTTGCGTGTGTAAAACTCCGGGGCCCGTGGAGAGTCCGCTGGTCCTTTAGGGCCCTACTCCCCCCTCCTTCTCTGCCGCTCCCCCTTCCATCGCCGCCTTTCTCTTTCTCTCTCTCGCTCTTCGACCCCCTCTCCTTTGTCTACGTAGTGGCGGCCGCTGGTCCCTGTCGAAAGGAACGCGCGCGTGGAAAACAATCGGGGCCTGGTGATCGTGCGAACGATAGAAGGATCGCTTATGAATATTGTATCGCGAAGAAGAGAGAGAGAGAAAGAGAGATACGGCCCGAAAATAACGATCCGTTGGGAAGATCGACGTATGCAAATCCGTCGGTGAAACGAATCGTTCTTTCCACCGTCGGCCGATCGCGTCCGCTGTCGGACCCGCTGGAAAGCCGGACCGTCGTTCACGCTAGCTGACCAAGTGGACCGGGAATCGACCGCGATAATTGAAGTATCCTGGTGGGTGGTCCTGCGGCTGTGTAACACGTAATTTCGACGATTCGACGCGAGAGCTGAGCACACAGTTCTCAATCGCTTCTTTATACGTCGCTACCTTGTCGTCTCTTTTCTACAGAACACGGTAGCAGTCTTGCGTGAACCCGTCTAGCGACAAGACACGGTTCAGATGAGACGGTTTTGCCGTCGCCTACTGCTTATCAGCTCGTATAATGGACGCTGATGTGCTTATAATTAAATCTCCACTCGTGCATAATATGGTAGCCAGCTCGTTCCGACTCATTTTGTCACGGTTTACCGAACTTGTTACCGAGTGGTTTTTAAATGAACGCAGGCCAGGCGCTCCACTTTTGTCTTCGTTGGTATCGTATCTGTATATAGAAACCGTGGATAGTGGTCTGAGAAAATGATTATACGAACGAAAATCTAGTTACGCGAACTATATAAATCGTGTAACTTCGACCAGCGGATATCAGCGTTTGGTAGAGTTTCATTACTCAAGTGGACTAGTTTGAGTTATTCCTCGATAGGATGCACCTACTACATATCATTTTTAAATACTGAGTCTACTGTATTTCATTCTATAGTACCGAATTCCACTGCGTCCCGTTCAAATCGCGCCAACTTTCATCTCAGAGTTCACGTAATCATCCTTTGAACCGAGTACCGTAACGTAAGTCCTGCCGCGTCTAGCACTGCAGCCACCAAGCAATTACAGTTACTCGCTCAGAACGTCTCATGCAAATTAGAACAATACGTTTCTCGAGATCCGAAGCTCTTACTCTTGTATCGAGTTCACTGAATTTATTTCGCAATCCCTCCCAGAATCGTCCTCATAACTGTACTACCCGCAAAACGAAAATTCTGAAATGGGTGGATCTGACCTGTCCGGTAGTTGCAGTGCTAGATACTTACGCGAGGAAGCAAAATGGCGACGCGTCGCGTCGCGTCGTAGACGCGGAGATTGACTTCTCGAGCGCGAAGGAGATAACGGAAAGGCAACGGGGGTGAGGATCTCGTTACGGTATCGTTCCGCGGGTAACCTAACCGGTACAAGTGATCAAAACACAGTCGGTTCGCGCCACTTATTATTCATGAATCGCGGCCGTTGCTCGCTAATGTGTCTGGGTGCTTGCTGCCCGTAGTCGCTCTGCAAAACGCGTATACTCGGCCGCACGGGCTCGCACACAGGTCAACGCGGCGCGGCAACACGCACGTGGGTGGGCGTATATGCAGGCAAATATGTGCGCGCAAATGAGAGACGAGCAGAAGTAGAGGAGACGATCGTCTCGGACGGGCCTGATCTTCTACGGACGCGCGTACACATGGGAAAGAAAAATCATCCATCACGTTCGAGGCTATCCGAGGCAGCGACCGGGACGGCCGATGTTTTAGGCATCGGTTCTCTATGGACTCCCGTCAGAAAATTGATGAGCGTTTTTGACTAATTTATTACGCCGGGGAAACCGCACGAAATTCATAATGATCCGCGGCCCCGATCCGGAGATACGCTATTCTTCGCTTTTATGCGGGACGATGAGAAAGAAAGGGGGTTAGGAACTTTGTGGCTAGGACGCGATCAACAGGAAACTTCTAATGAACGTGTCGAGGAACGAATATTTTGGGAGCTGAGAAAGACTCACTGAGTAATCAGAGAATCACCGCAGTATCCAAGGATTTTAACCAAACAGAGAAATTCCAAGTATGAACTCAACAAAGTTCATTAGACCGCTTCTCTTTCATCCAGCTATCTACCCTCCAAGCTCGAAACCCTCCGCGCGCCACCCTGTATATAGTTTACGCCCTCGAAGTCCTCTGTTCAGCAACGCGCGCTCTCGTTCTTCTTTTACTCTATTCCTCGTTTCACCGGACGTAAAATCCCCGAGACCGTTTCGTTCCAGGAATAGTCCCGAGCCGAGATCCCGAAGAAAATTTCCCCGCCGTTTATGCCCGAGAGAAAGAGGTAACGCCGAACGGTCTCAACGGCGTCCCGACAGTTTCAGTTAATACTCCTGCATTCTTGGTGATCGCGGAGACCGTTTCGACAACGACGACGACGACGACGACGAGAAGGGAAACAGGAGAAAAAAGAAGCAGCCTTCGAGGAGCCGCGGGTAGGTGCCGTCGAAGCGGAGATCCTTCTCCGGTGCGGATCATCGAATTAGAGGCATCCTCTCTCCCCAGGGTAACGCGGCGTAACACCCGGACGAGCACTGAGAAGAGCGGTGGCCCGATCCGTGTTTACAACGGAATTCAAAAGGCTCATCCAACTGCAGAGCTTAATTAATAAACCCGCGATCTTATCGGGCGCAGCAAGACACGCATATCCTCCCTACCGTAAGCGCGCGCCGTCTCCGCGCGTATAGGTATTACCTACGTGCTGCGTATCTACCAACACGCCTTACTCGGCCCGGGACATCCCCGGAGCCGCGGCGGAGAGGTGGCGCGGGAATTTTTGAATCGGCCGGTCGGCCGGTCGGCTGGCCGGGTCCGAGTGGCTCTCGCGAGCGTGAAAAATGACGCAATTTTCGCGGCACGCCTCCCATCGCGAGCCTGAATCTCACGTATAAAGGCGCCTATTAGGCATACCCGCCGTCGTCCTGCGAGCGTACCCGGCCGTTGTACCCGACTTGAGCGGAGCTCGGTAATACTTGACGAAATGAATGTTTGAAATAGTATTTAAATATCTTAGATTCTCTTCGGGTTGAATAAAGTAGGGTTTTCAGTGGGATGGAAAACTTCGGTGAATAAAGTATTTTCGATTGGATAATCAGGATTAGAAAATAGAATGTTCTGTTTACGAAATTGTAAGAATTATTTGATAGAAGCAGGGCTGTCGTGGAATCTTGATTATCTGGTTTAATTGGGCAAATATCAGTGCAGGTGAATCGAGGTGTATGTTCTGAGGTGTCATTTAAGTTGAAGTTATTGAGTTTGTGGATGACCGAGATTCTAGGTGATACAGATCGCGAGATATTGTGACTCGATTCATCGAGATCCTACTTGGTATTCAAACCTGTCCACTTAGAATGCCAGTTATTCAAGGATGCTGCATTTCGAACAATTGTTTCTAGGAATAATTTAGGATTAACTAAGCTGTTGCTTAATAGTATATTCAATGAAAGTGCTGTTAAAATAGTATTTTGCCCACCACCGTGTGTAGCCAGGTCAGGTATGTAGTCGCGGGGCGAGCGGGCCCTGTGCAACGACGGAGCTAAGTGAAAGAGACAGATGGAGGTGAGGGTGCGTTTGAACATCTGCCGGTGATGTACCCCTTGATGTCGATCAATTACACAGGCGTGTACGGACGGCATGAATGCATGCACGGAGATAGAGGACTCCACCTTATCCATGCCATCGTCGCGATCGCAACGAAAAGACGCTATATCCAATGTAGCTGATCGTTAACACGATCAGTGTCAACCGTAACATTTCGTAAATGAAAAAACACGTTTACTTTACCAACCCTTCGATAAGATAGAAACTTCGTAAGAAAAAATTGGTTATGAAAGCTAGAAGTAGAAGCTGCACATTTCACAACCAGCTAAGACAGAATATTGTACGATTTTTTTTTACAAAGTTGCAGGAGTTCAAAGATCGGCAATCTTTCGATCACAATGTGATTCTTTAGTTTTATACTTTTGTATTAGATGAATGAGATTATCGAACTTCACTTCCTTTCCAAGGAGACCGAGCAAGTTAGATCCCAGAAGATAGATATTCGAATCGCGAAGAACCCGGATAATCGAGTTTTCTTCGCGGTACTCGTGTAAATCCAAAGAAAAGTCGATCGCGGTCGGGTAGACGAATGGAAGCTCGATTAAGAGAGTGCCGAGATCCGCTTCTCGGAGGATCCACCAGCCGTGCGATCGTTGAATCGCGCTGATCTACCGCGAGAGGCTCCACCTAACCGAGGATCCCGCGCGCAGGGTAGGATTCTCGCCTCTCCTCCGATTGGTCGACACGTGGCCCGCCATTGTTTCATTCACGCCTGTTGCACGTTTCTCGTTTATCTCGTTCAGACGCTGCTCTCCGGCTGGTTCGAGCGTGTTCCACGGCCGCGTGATACCATCGTCCCGAGTCGTTTTCTCTTGTACACATACACAGTAAGAGCCGATTTAAAGGTACTCCAATTAATACTAATTCGACATAACGCGGTTTCTTCTAAATCCTAGATGATCTCCGAATTGACCCGCTTGTTCAACTTAACAGCTCTAAATTATTCAAGCCTGAAATTTCGAAATTCTCCTAAGCCAATAATTTCAAATTCTAAAACCTTCAGTTTCTCAATTAATATAAAAGTAACTTAAAATTAAATTAAACCTCTTTATTCTTAATCAAATGTTTCCTATTTATTGTACTACTGATATGTATAATTTAATTTTCTAAATAAAAGACCGAGTAACTCCATATAGGTTCATTCATCATTTCTAAAAGTAAAACAATCCATTTTACAGATAATCAGCGTTAACGAGGATACGTCCGTGCGACGGAGAAAGCTTGATCGTCTAGAATGAGCAAGAGAAACAGCGGGAAAGGAAGAGAGGTAGGTGAAAAGAGACAGAGAGACAGGTAAAGGAACGGAGAAAGAGAAACGGGACGGTAGGAAAATAAAGAAATCCTTGTAATCCTGGAAAGCTAAGCCGACAAGGAGGAGGATGATCCTGACGGCGTACACGGGGAAAGGTTCCTTTCGGGTCCCGAGAACAAACAGCCGCGAAGTCAAGCCGAACCACTCGAGCGAACTGCGCGCGCGGGTACATAAAGGACCAACAATGCAGGACGATACACAGCTGGCTTGTAAAACACAGAGATCCTGTGAAGATACAAGAATGCCCCGGCTACCGCATACCTCGGGGTGGTCTCGTTGTAGCCTCGATGTTTTTCACGAGACTGCTGCCTTCCGTGAATTCTTTTCCCTCGGAGGGCTGGCCCTTAATCGTCTTTCGCGTCGACGAATCGAGGAAAAGCCTCGTTGAATATTCCTCTCGTTAAGACAGAGAGGAGAACGAATTTGATTAGCGAGTGAATCACGTTGGTTCGCCTAACTGAACCATTCATTTGTCAAAGTGATAATCTTCGCTAATGAAAAGTAGAGAAGGCGACATGCGCATGAAGAACCAATCAATTATTTAGATAGTAAAATTTGGAGTTAACTATTTACTATTTTTTGCAACTATATTTCCTTCTAGACGCGTAATGACACTAAATTTTTCTACTTTTCATTTTGAGGAGTTAAACGCTAGTTAACCGTCGCATAAAGAATAATAAGTGACTGTGAAATGCAGCAGTTTGGGATCTCTGCAGGGATATAAAATTTCATCGACTGTCAACCGGTTCAATCGTTGAACTGATTTATACCGGGTATACACGTTGAAACGAGCAGGGCGATTAAAACGTTCGCGGCAAGCATAACCAGATTATCTTCGATTTAAAAAGTCCCATTGGACACGAGAAATTCCACCCCATCGGTCGGGGGTTAATAACATACCGGCTGTACTCTAGTTAGGTAACTTAATTTTACGACGCGCCGTAAACACAGATACAGATTTTTCCGCGGTAATCGGCGAAAACTGGAACTATAAAGGAATTTGTATTGCACTGTCGATACTCCTGTCGAGCTCCAAATAAGATGAAAATTTCAATAAAATCTAGCAAATCCAGAATGTCCAGAAAATCTATGCACTGCGCGAACGCATAAAATCCGCAGTCTAGAAATTACTAGAATATTGGTTAAATTCCCGCAAGAATTATGCGCTAATTATTTTACTCGGGTAACTATCTCTAGAAGAATCTACATAAACGATTGAAATTTCCTTCGAGCGAATTACACTTCCTACGAACATCGACTTGACGAAGACAATTGACCATTTAACTCCGCTCGACTCTGCATTTGCTCCGCAAAACATAAAAACCAAGAAAATCTTATTTCTTAATATATTTTATCTACATTAGTATGAAAACTGCAATGTTCAACGACCACGTCCAATTTTTCTTGAAACACGTTTGAAGTGTTGCCGAGCGAAAGCAAAACGTCGCGGCACACTCGTTTCTTGCTTTTAATTGCGCATACCGCGAGAGACTTTTCAAACTAAATTCCACAGTTAACAGGTTAAGTCCGCAGATATATCGATCGATTAACCGCGGAACAGCAGCACGTGCAGTGGTCGCTGTAACGATTCCGTTCCGGGAATTGCTGGATAATTGTCGCATTCCGCGATCAATGGGGCGCTGTGGACTGGTTGTTCGTCGTGCTTACGATCCCGTTAAAGGGAACGCGTTGCACCGTCATCGCGATCATCCCGCCGGAAAATCGGGGACCAGGATCATTCTTCGCCGCGGTGACAAAGTCGTCGCGCGTCGGAGCAACCCTGTCGGGCTTGGCGCGCTTAATCCGCAGAAGTAACAAACAAAAATCTCGAGAGCGCGGGGTGAAAAGCGAGCCCAAGGGTCGGAGAAAACTCGGATGATCGGTTACTCGGCTCGAAAAGGCTTTTCACGGGTGCCCGATGTTCCCTAGACGGCTAATCCGACGGTGAATAACGCTAAATCGGTTGCACGCCGTCGAATCAACGACAGAATGAGTGGTCGCGGTAATTCCGACGAGTCTAATCTTCTTAGGAAGGTTTGCCGAAACTCGCTGCCGATCGGCGGTGGTTAACAGGTTCCCTTGGAATCTCGCGTTACACCCACTTCCAGCGTTTCAATACGAATTTTCGAAGATCTCTTCGTTTGTTCGTGAGTATTTGGAATAAAAAAGAATTGAAAATAACGTTGAACAAAGGATTCGTGTAGTTGTTCGAAGGACTTCTCATCTTCGAGATAGCTTGTTTCGTTTTATCGAGTTGTAGAGTAGAAACTTGACAAGTGAACACTCGATTTGTACAAGTTTTATGAAGGTTTTGAGTTATGTAAAAATTGTGAGTTGTGAAGGAGTTAAAGTACACACGAAACACAAGTATTCCGAGTAACGTGGTTTCTGTATTTCGTGTTGCAAAGGTTTTTATAGCAGAGTGGAATAAAGACAGTTTACGAGTTATAGAGGCTCGATTTATCGAGGTGCAACTGTATATCAGAAAATAAGCAATGCCCGACGCATCCCCTAAAAATCGTGGAACGAGGAATCTCTCGGTGGTCCGCGGTGGCGCGGCTCGGGTGCCGTTCTGTCTCCGGATCCTCCTACTTTCCTGCTCAGCGCTCTTATCCCGGACCTGATCTCCGCCATTCCGCGTCTCCTAACGTGTACATACATACGTACACCGACAAAGTGACAAGTTTTATCGGGACCGGTAGATCTCGATAGCGGGATGATGTATACGCGTGGGCGTGGCACCGGCGACGACCAAATTATAGTCCTGCGATGGACGCGGGGATGCCAGAAACATTGGGCACCGGGACGAGAGCAAGCTGGACCTAACCACCCTTTCGTCCCCCGTCCCACTTTCCCGTTTCCCTTGAAGATGTGGCCCTATTTTTCGGCCCATCGTTCCTCACCATTATTCGGCGACAGGTGTTTGTTCTAAGGGTCACGATTTTCCGTGGAAATGTTGCGTTTCCGTAAACTTAATGGTGAAGCTTAGAGTTAAGCAACGGAATCGAAGGGCTATAACAAATTAATATAGCACAGCGACTAGAGATGCTGCATAATCAAAAGGCTTTTATTATTGATCTTCTCAAAGGTGGCAATCAATCAAGAAAAAATTAAGATATGACAGTTTCGCGTCAAACAATGCAAAGAATAGTTTATATTACTAAGAAAAGTGTGCCAAGAATCGTGGCAATTTTTTGAACAGAGACTGTAGGTCGTAACGACACACTAATATTTAATAGTGCATCATTCCGTTCTAGATTTTCGATTCACGAGAGAAAACAGGAACGACGGTTTAAGAGTAAACTTATTTCAAGTATAGTTACGTCTAAAGTAACATTAAACATTGAAAAAACGACTCGTACATTTTTCATGTCGAACGGATGTGCCGTAGATTTCGAAGATCGTTCGAGTTTCGCGAAAGACAGCGGCTCGGGGGTAACGCAAGGGATAAATTGCGAAAGTGTCGTGTTAACGCAACGCCCAGCGAAAAATCGGTTAACGATCAACGAGAGATTCCTCGTTACTCGTTTAGCATCGTTTCGCCATTGCCATCGGCGTCGAATGGCCATCGTTCAGTCCGCTGCCAGAAGCAGACGCGACACAAAAACCAGCCAGCCTTGCCGCTCCTCTCTCGATGACGTACCTTTCATCGCGGCTGTCCGCGCAAAGGAAACCCGGTGACATTTCATCGCTGAGGCGTTCGAGCGAGTGTCCCCGCGGCCGCTTAATATCCCCGCGATTAAATTATCCGCGAACGTAATGGCGCGCGTAAAACCACCCCTCGAACAATAAACATCATCCGCGAGTCTTCATTCGTTAAACAGGAATTAAACGTTCAACCCCTTAACTGGCGAGGTGGATCCTAATGTACTTGTTTATTTTTATTTGATAACGCGGATCCCGGCTAGAATTGATCGCACGATAAATGTAAACAGATCATTGTTTGTTCGAAATGTTCCGTAGGAATTTCAGTGATAGGTCTCGTTAGATCTTTTGCCGACTGTTCCTCAGTTATCAATTTTTTTCATAAAACACTTGACGTAATAATTCTCATTCTCCCTCTATTTTCTGCAAATTCTTATAAATTTCTAAAGATAAAAGAAAAAGAAAATTTCATTAGAAATCAAACGCTCTTGGAACTTCAGAATAAATAGCTATTGCTGATGCCTACTCCTGGAGTAGTTAATGAAACTTGAAAGTTTTCTAACAACTCTTTGTATTGTTTTAGTAGTTCGCGTCGATTTTTCTATTTTCCTTGATTCCACTTCGAGAAGTATAATAACGTGGAAGTATTCTACAGTGCTCCGATATTCTTAGAAGCGTTCCAAGCGAATGCAACCGAGAAAGGAGAAGTGAATACATCGTTCGACGACCACGATCAGCTAAAAAGTAATTAAAGTGCAGAACCCGCGTCCGACTCTTTAGTTAAAAGGTTTACCGTCTTGCAACCGCGTCGGCAACCGCTGCCATGACAGGAAGATGCAACCTCCGCGGCCTCTGACACGCGTTACATCGCCGTACCACGGTATCAACCTGTCAAAAGATGTTACAGGGTGTGAAGCGCACAGTACCACGCACACACACGAGCCCACGGACGCTTACACGCCCGTATTAATGCACCAGGTGACCCTCTTCAAAGCGAACCACGCCTAGTTAGCCACCATTGTGCACCGTCGGACTTTATGAACTGGAAACGAATGATCGCGGCCCATGACAACTTGATCGTTACACCGAGTTTCTACGGTTCGGATCCTCCAGCTTTTCGGGGAAAAGAAGTACGCGCGAGGCCACGCGTGTGTCCCCGCCACTTGTATCGCCGGGATATATGGGAACGGGACGCGCGTAATCCCCCAGAGGCGCTACCCTTAATCCCGATTTCACGGGATCGGGTCGTGGCTCGTAAATTTGAATAATCGCGCGGGTAACGCGCCACCGAGATTTTTCACCGTTGAGAAATTGAGAAGTCGCGGAGAGATGCTCGGGAAATGTTTCGGTTTTCATTTCGATTGTATATTCTACGTTGAATTTTTTATCAACTCGAAATTAATAAAATTATATTATATTAATAGAATCATTATCAAAATGAAGAAGAACAACGTTGTAGAAATGTTTCGTTCGAATTTTCACATCTTCTTCGATACAAGAAACTTTGTTAAACTTGAAGATTCTAAAGGAAGAATGATATAATATGATTGAAAACGCGATCGAACGAAGGGTTAGTATCTAATAATCGTTGTGCGGAGGCTGAAGATAGTTTCAATCTCCGCGAGGTCTAATATACGACATTCTATCCGATTATACGCGATGTAATCCCGCGTGTCAAGCGGCGTGATTAAGTGCGGAATATTCGGCGTTGACCCGCCGCGATTTTAATTCATCGTCGAGGTGCCACGTGCTCCCGTCGCCCGCTCCCCGTTCCCTGCCCCAATCCCGACACGCGGAATCAAAGGTATTAGGACGCGATTCTGCGTTTCTGGTTGTCCGCAGGCCGCACACGAGGTCCGTGTCCTAAGCAAATAGAATCGGAAGCCACCGGCAAACATATGTAAAGCCGCTCGTTCAACTCGGAAAGCCATTTATACGGTGACACGTGCGCGGACTCGATCGCGTTTGAATTAATGACCGGTTCGCGTCACGATCAAATATTTACCGAAAAGAATAAATCGAGCCCGACCGTGAAAAACGGTCGTGATTCGTGGATTTCTATTTTTCCCTGAACGTTGACTTCTGCCAACGAAAGAGTGCGAAAGATTATTCTGTTTGTAACTGTCGAAGCCTTCTTTTCAGTATTCGAAACTGATGAAATTTTTAAGTTTCAACACCCTCGTTTTTCTAATTTACTGATTATGATTTAGTTAGAAATCTTGAAAACGATTTAATTTAGAAAGTTATCGAAATTTGTTTGAATGTTTTGACTCTTCTTTCGAGATCACTCGGAAGATCGTTTTCTCGCGTTTGGCGTTTGAAACTCGAGGGCGAAAAGATCTTGAGAAACTACCCCTTTCCACGTTGAAGTTTAATCAAACGTAGGAATCATTATTTCATATCGTCGCGCTATAATTCGAGTGGTTACGTAGGTAGCACGTGCGGCTGATCCCCGGGCGTCATTGCGGCCGCGTTAATATCGAAAGTATGACCGAGGGTGAACGATAAATGAAGAAGAGGGTGGCTGGGTCCGGGTGAGAACACCCGTAACACCGGAACACGATTCTGTTTTTAATTAAATTACGAATGATCGACTGCTCCGCTTTCACCGCCCTCCATTGTGCGGCAAGTCAACGAAGTCAACACCTTTCAGCAATATATACGGAGAGTCGCAAAATCGAAATTTCAAATATTCAAATCCCCTTTAACTTTTCAAGCAGATGAACAATTATATAACATTCAACTCTCAATGTACAATTCCTTTTCCAAGAGTAAACCTAAGAAAATATGCTATATTGAAAACTATTCTCGGTTAAGGTTAAGTATAATATTCAGCTGTTACTAAATGTCCTCTAAAAAGATTGTTCCATTTCACTTAACAATAGCTCTAAAACAGAACGTTTAATTTTACCAGTACTCCCATAATTCATCCAATGTGCGGCTCAATTATCCATGCACCTTGGCGTCGCGTCGCACTCGAGGGAACAGAAACGAAGGAATCCCGAGAGAATTTCGTTCCCTCGAAAATATGCAGCCGTTTTTCCAGCATGTGGAACGATATAAAACCGACGGAGAGAACCGACGGAGTTTTCGTGCGCCGAGCAATAACGTGATCGCGTCGGAGGCGGAGCAGCGTGAAAGTATCCGGAGGGCACCCCGCCCATTAAACACGAACCTGTCGTGGAAAGAGGTAACGAATCCCCGTCGGATCGCCGTCGATCTTTTACGTAAATCTTCCTCCGCCGTCCCCCCACCCCGCCCCGAATCCGTGGATTCCGATACACGCACGACGCGGTGAATATAAATTCGAGCGTGGTTTACTTTTATCTAATTATTCTGTCGTAACTCACCGGCCTAACGAGAGGCCCGGCTCTCGTGAAAGAGTTTCCAGAGTTGAACCGATACTTTTCGTCCTCTTTGGAGAACGCTCGGCGCGCTCACCGTACGGGCTTCCATTTACCGCGATCATTATCTTGTCAATTGACGACGCGAGTCGTATCTTGTTTATTAATCGTTCGTGAATGTTCGTGCAAATATTTATATATTTATATGTACCCTTTTTACACTCATTTTACGGACTGGTTTGCCACAGCTGACACATCAGGAAATTGTTTATCCCGATGGGAGTCCCATTCGCCGATGAAGAGGGTAAAATGACTTTGTTTAAATATTACAAAGCAGTGGAATAGCTCCTTTGAAGCAAACAGCGTTTCGTTGTGGAATTTGCAAATGGAAAATTGTAACGTTTAACGGCTATGAGGTAGGAATCTGTGAAAGTCTTATTGGATCGATTATTGGGTCTACTGTTAGAATTTTCTACTCTTCCAGTTTTCATCAGTTCGAATTCAAAAACTAGAGGAATAGGATTATCTTGATCGATGAAGAAACAAATCCGTACAAAGCGACGTCCTTTCCAGAACATTCAATGTTCATTGGGAACCGTTGAAAGGACACTCGATAGATCTCTTACTTTCTTTCGAATAAAGCCATCGGTCCCCTTAAAGTTCTCCCATTTATAAAAATTTGCAGAATCGATGAGGCACCATTATCCGAACCTTTCTAAAGGTTATTTCAAGGATACACCATTTTATGCAGTATACATGTTCTATAGAGCAAAGCTGCGCTTGTAATAATAAAGTAAAACACGTTCTATAATGTTTCTTTAATTACCCAGTGAAAGGGAAATTTTCAAAATCAATGTATACTATTGTATCACTTTCCTTTCCTTTTTGTTCCGACGAGTTAGCCGATTTGTCCAATGAGCAGTTCAATTCTCTTTTAGTCTGAACTAGCCTTTAGTAGCGCGAGTCCGTCGCAGATATCGCGTAATTAATCACGCGTAGCTGTGCGGCGGCGTCTCCTTAAATAATCCTCGAAGGGAGGGATCGAAGATCGGTTGGGGATCAGATGCAAATCAGATTCATTAGCGTTAAGCCGGTCGCGCGGGGGTGGAGGGCGGAGCCGCCGCCGGCGAACCCTTCGACGTAAACACCGTGTCAACCTCCGACCCGGCTACCCGAGGGTTGTTATTGCGCGGTTACCCCCTCCACAATTCCGTGACATTCGTTTCCTTGGTGAATACGCGCGCAACCCTCTCGAGATTCTTGTTTCACGGTCGCCATCGTCTCGCGAACGTACAACCAAAAACTTAAAAGCAGGTTCCTTTAATTTATAACTCGATGAATATCTTTTAAGTTTTCCTGAAACCTTCGACTAACTTTTCCAGCTATCGACAAGTGATCTGAAAATTTTCATAGACAGCTGCGAATATAGTTTAACTGTGAATTAAATTAATTTAATCTTAACTTTAATTTTAATTGCGAAAGTATCGTCCTTTCGTAGATGTGGCAAAGAAACAGTGGAGTATTTCCTGGGAAATTAATTATAATATTGCTTCCATTGTGCTTCAAAAGAAATAAAATTCGTTATATATATACTGTAGCTCATTATTGTATCTGTGTTTACACAGAATCGAATAAAAACTGTGTTATGAATAGTGTTTGTCATCCGAACGTCCACGCAGAACTACCACGCACCCAAATACGTTTCGTCATATTCCGTTGTTTACCTTTCCTTTTCATTCGCCGCAATATAACACAGAACATCGTACAACGGCAGGGTCATGACGATTTAGAGGATGATCGATATCGATTATTACCGCCGGGAGAGAATACAAACACCGCGAGGGTGAGGATATCGACACTTTCCCCTAGAAACCGTACCGTACCCTCGGGATTACGGGGATTACCAGAAAAAAGACTGAATCATTTCCAACCATCGTACGTTCACGTTCAAACGCGTTTCATAGCGTATCGCTGGTTAATCGTCCAGCCTTTAGAAGGTCGTTATCACGCGTTCGCTAATCGGCTTACCGATTCTATTAACTGTAAACACAAATTTTCTTATTCAGTCCACTAATGCATTACAAAATTTCCGTAACTACCAGCACAAAGTATCTTCGCTATTCTTCCTTCCTAAGAAAACAAAACTCAATTTGTACCTGCAAGCGTAATCTCCGTGAAAGTTAAACACAATACTTCGTCGATTGATTTAAAAGTCTTCCGAATTTAAAATTTTACAGAAGAACAGTCTTTGATGTTCAATCACTAAAAAATCTCATAAACATTTCCCCAACTGTGGTGGACAAGTGCCTCGATTACCGAGGAATCCGCGATTCAAACTGAAGGTAAACAATCCGATAATTTCCGGTTCGGCAACGGAACGGAGGTAGCGCGTGATGGAATGACCAAGTTTTTCCCCGGGTTTGCTAAACGATCCGCGTCAATTATGCGAAACTGGCGTAATGAAAGCCTGCCGGCTCTGTGGAGACCAGTCGAAAACAAACTCTGAAAGGATCCACGTTCAGCCGAGGCAACCCCTAATCAAGTCCCGTTTAATAAAACGCCCGAGCTTCACCCCCGTCCCCTAAACTCTCTCCGTTTCACCGTGGCTCCCGGCTAATCTGACTTTGATTAAACTTTTAGCGACACCTAAAAGCGTGCCGCCCGATAGAACGCGCCTCGTACACGCGTCCCCGATACTCCGGGGCGGTGACTAGAGGCGACGACCGAGCCCCCGGCCCCGTTCGTGTAAGTCGATTTTTATTACGTCCCGGCGCATACATTACACGGCATCGGCGGAGACACGCGGTAATGGGCTTATCGACGCCACGGGATTACGGTAATAAACTTCCGGGGACCCGGAACCGCGCGAGAACCGTCGACTCGACGCGATACTGGTGACACTCTCGAAACGTCTGTTTTTGTTTTCTGCAAGCGTTGATTCGATTGACGACCATTTCTGTCAATCAGCAGTGAATTTTTGTTCATGCTTGGGTAAGAGCAATATAAAAGAGATGCAACCCAACGATTCACAGTTATTAAAATGATGTTACATTGCCACTTGAATTTGTGTGCAGCGGTTGTTGTATTTAATGCTTCTTATTAATGTTTGATTGTTTAACGTTGAATTAGGGGTAGTAAATTAAGAGTACTGTTGCCTCACGTTTGAAATAGATGAATGTTTTTGTTGTAGAAAATGTGGGGCAATTTAAAAATTATGTTATATATGTGGAATTCTATTTGCAAATTGCAGTTACTGAACATGTCTAAATAATTCTGGGCGCTTCACTTGGGAATATTAATGAATACATTGGAAAAAATGAATTGCTTCGAGAGCTGTTTAAATACCAAGCGGCGCCATCCATGGCAAAGCACTGAAACTGCTGGACACACGTTATCGACGGGAGAGATCACTTTGAAAAATGTCATCGTCTGTGATAAAATACTAAAATTGATGGATAAATGTCAGATACTTAAAGTGAAATCTTAAGAGTTATTTACTTCTCAATTTGTTTCACATTACTTATTATCTTTTATTCTACTTCTATTTCTATTCACTGTTTCCCATTCTTAATACAATTATTTTCTATAGCTTCTATTTCCTCACTCTTTATTATCATTAATACTCATTATCTTAGACATATATTGAATTGTAATATAAGGTGATTCTTGTTATATCCAACCACAGACTTACGATATGCATTTTTCTGTCTACTGTTCTGAAATACCGACACTATCAAAAATGCCCCGATGCATCAGCGGACTCTACCTAAATCACGGTCAACTACTGAACTACGCCAATGCCCTTTTAAATTTCACTACAGTCGAAATAGTTAAATTCGCATAACTCATCCCCACTCTTTCGCGCCAATCAGTCCCTCGAGCTCGACGAAGTCTTATCACAATAGGCAAGGATAGAGAATAGATACAATGAAAAAAAGGAAACAGACACACATCAATAGGATGCCATGACTGTGAAAAGTAAATATCCAATGCAAAAAATTTCAGTTTTCAATAATTTTAGTCCTATTGTTGTAATTTTAATATCAATGGATAGTCGAGACTCTTCCGATTAAATCCAGCTTAAACAAGGCGCAAATGAGACTACTTTTACCGGTTTAATACAAATGACAAGTTTAAATATATGAATGCTTCAAATCTTCGAATCTTAGCAATCAATCGATGTCACAGTTATGAAAATAAGGTGAAAATTACTGACAATGAAATTTCCTATCTTGTATGTTTATCTTTCTTTACTTGCGGTATAACTTTGGAGTATTTAATCCCAACCATTTATTTCTTCACTTCGCCGAGTCGTGTTCAAGTCAGTTCTCAAAAGACAACTTGTAACCTTTCCTGAGGTCCCTGAGTTTTGTGAAATGTGAGGAGTATCGCTGTATATAAGACTCTAACATAAAAAGTGTGTGTTTTAGGAAGCCAACTTTTACAGCGTTAACGGCACTAAAAATTATATTCTTAAATTTGGAGAATTAGGTTTGTATGAATTTCATTCAAGAATTGGGTCGTCAAAATTCAAATACTAGATCTTAATCAAAATCAAAATATAATATAATATTAATCCTTTGCACTTGAAAGATGACCTTCTGAAATATATATATTGAAATAAAATAGCTTTATTTCTTAATGTATGTGTGATTTCTTTTCGAGTTAGATTCATAAAATATCTCTAATTAAAATATTTCTAATGAAAATCATTCAAAGGTAAAGGATTAAGTCTGCTTACTTACCAGAGATGTTTCAGTAGTATAGGTCTGCCACATCACCGACAGCTGCTTCAGTCGCTGCTATCCTTCTTGCACTTCCTTTCAAAGCACTCGAAACTCCATTCCGGCTCTAAAGCTAAGAGTCTGTATCAGTGAAGAATGGCCGTTCTGTAATGAAGATATTATAAAAAATTGTAAGTATGCAATTCAACATTATAAATCAAAGTTCGATCAATTCAGAATATTATCTTGTTAAATAAAATTCTTATACGAGGATTACGAACAAAGAAACGTATCGAAGTAGAATCAAATTGTTCGTTGATCTCGTATCATTCCCTACTGATCTACCAATATATCAAAGAATTTCAATTACCATTTATGAGAAACACTGTGGTGAAACGTCAGTTTAGGAAAAAAGGAATCAATGTGCACTGTTAACACTCGTTACTACCTGAAACAGAAAACAGTCAAAGTGAAATTGACTTAGTGGGAAGAGTTGTTTGGACCAGGTCCCAAAAGGTCCTAGCCTAATCCTTGCACTTTTCGGATAGCTAATTACCTAAGAAAGCAGCAACTGTGAAAGGATCTTCACTCCTAGACCCACAGTACCAAGAAACCGCCAGAGATGTTTTTTTGTGCACCAAATTGTTGAAAACAGTAGCTCTCTGAAACCGCAACCAAAACTATAGACCCAGTTCCAGCTATTGGCAGTTACCTGCAAGATGATTAACAAATTTAGTGAGAAAGTAAGATTTAGTTATAAATGTTATTATTGAATATTGAACAATAAGAAAAATATTATAGAAGTTAAAAATATTTGGTTCATTTATATTTCATATTTATAAAATAATTTTGTCCAGAATGTTTCAAATTTTAAAAAACCGTACTTGAAAAGATTATAACATATGAATTCGTCTTTAGAAATCCTTTGATAAGACCCATCAAAAAGTAGGCGACAGATTAACAAACAAGTATTTAGTATACGCCTCTCACGTTAGTTCAATCGGCCTTAGGTGTAAAAGCAAATGCACAGGGGCAAAGGGGACTCTTCCATTCACGACGCTCGAACCGCCCCAACTTTCAACGCATGGTCATTATTGGCGCGCGCCGAGTCCCGAGCGTCGTGAGTGGAAGAGTCCCCTTGCCTATGTGCAGTTTGAAACCAAATGCCGATGAAGGTAAGGTAAGGGGCGGAGTATAACGAACACAGAATTAAATAGAGGATTGCGTATGAAGAATTGAAACCGCCGGTGCAATGGAAGCAACCGTCGAGAAGGAATTTGACCGCAAGACGTTCTTAAGCCGGTCAACACAACATTGAATTTCGTCAAAGTCCTTCCGACGGTTCAGCAGGTCTAGTATTGTAAACAAAAAAGAATAAACTTTCCGAACAAGTTCAGGCAAATACTTCTTAGATGGGAGACAAGTTCCAGCAGAAAGTGTAAGCAGACGTTCCAGAGTTGAGCAACTAAAGATGCATCTCAATCCTTATTGAAATTATGAATAATTTCGAGTAACTGGAAATATGCCGTGATATTAGCTTTCAAGAATTCTCTAAAAATCGCAACTACGTAATCAATGAATAAAAAATCTGATGTAATTGTGCAATAAAGACAAATATTTCGATAGGAATGATTCATTTCACTTACGAAATTCAAGCGTGGAAACAGTGGCGCCATCTATGTAAGCATGCTGAAGCCGCTAACAATTTAATAACATCGCGATACAAACACGAAATCCGCACAGATATTTTTCCAATAAGATTTTCTGTTGATTCAGATTGAAATCGTTGATCATCTTATCCTTCGTCGACTTTAAAACATAATCTTCTATCAGCTACTTTAAAGTTTCGATATATTAGCGTACTACCGATAGAACGATCAGCTACTGAACCACACAAGCCTGCAAAAGTCAGAAGTATATGTCAAATATCAAAAGACTGATGCTAGATCTTCTACTTTACAAAGGATACAATCCAACTGTGATAGCTAAAATCTCATTTCAAAACGTTTCATGTAATGAGACTACAGTCTAAGTCTACAATCATTCGCTAGGTATGATCCTTCACAGAGAATAGTCTGTCAAAGATAATACGGATTAGCCGGATCAAAGTACTTGAGGTTGTTAAGATTGCAGAACCAAAGAGCTGAATAGAACACGGTTTTACAGGTGAAATATTAAATTTACAAGGAACTACATTAAAAACAACTGGACCTAACCAAGTGTGATCTACTTACCCGTTTTTCCTAACCTATTAAGGAGCGGCTAACAATCGTAATATATATCGATCTATTTTACTACGTATCCTCGTTTTTGAGATTGAAACCTAAATAAAGGAAACCATCCCTCGACGATCCATGTCATTTTCTTTCAATTTAGCTATAACTCAATGTATCTCACGTTAGATGATGGAAGTCCTTCTTCTTTAGCCTGCAATAAGTGTCGAAAACAATACTAGGGTGGCAGATCGCTGTTTTCCTTCTTGATCTTAGAGGTCACGTCAGTAGTTGCACTTTTGTTTAGTGGTACCCATGATTGTCTCTAGGAAAGATGAATAAGAGGAAGGAGGATTATCACTTGAGAGAGAGAAAGTGCTAGTTTGCTACACATACCATGATGATCGAGTCGCGACAATCGATGCATGAATTGTTCTAGAATGTTCTGGGATGTTTTAATCCCGCCACTTTAATTAGTTAGAACCGTATCAAATGTAATGAAAAGTTGATTTCAGTATTTTGCTATAAAATAATTCTATATGTGTGCAATTAACAAATCATTTAAAAACAAAGTATTATCTTCAGAAAATTAAAAATTGTTAATTTATTGGAACGTGACGTCACATATCGCGATTTTCACGCATGCTCAGAAGCCTGGGCCTTCCCCCACTCCAACGGTTCGTTACCGGTTGAAGACGCGACCGGCGTCATTCTTTTCTGGACGACTGAAGGGGTTGGACGTATTTTGAAATTCCGCGAATTAATTATTCTCCATACTTAAAATTTTGTGTGGCGTCTATCGGGCATCCTCCTGTTGCTGTCCCATCCTGAGCTTCTCAACCGTCGTTTGGTAATATTTCTACTGCTTTCTTTTTGTTTTAACACTTTTTCGTACACATTTTTGATTTTGTCATATATTTTTCGCGAAATTCGAGATTTAGTAATTGCGTGAAACAATAACGGCCACATGGCGTGCTTCAGTTAAAATTTTCCGATTTGCTTCAATACAATTCAGCTAAATAATTCGGTTTTGATGTTAATAGGTAAATTTTTTAATAGAATTTTACTTGATAATCATTTTAATTCGGGTGCTGTTATATTTTTCAAAAAATTTGATTTATCCTTTGACGTCTGTCGGTTATTCTCTTTTTGTCGGTTTATTCCAGTTTTTCAATCATTGTTTGTTAACGTTTACGTTGATTTCTTTTTGTTTTAACACTTTTTCGTACACATTTTTGATTTTGTCATATATTTTTCGCGAAACTCGAGATTCTGTAACTGCGTAAAAGTGTAACGGCCGTTATGGCGTCCATCAGTTCAAATTTCCCGATTTGCTTCACTTTATAATTCAGTTAAATAATTCGATTTCGGTGATAATAAGTAACTTTTTGAATCGAATTTTATTTGGAAATGATTTTAATTCGGGTGCAATTATTATTTTCAAAAAATTTATTTGATTTATCCTTTGGCGTCTGTCGGTTATTCTCTTTTTGCCGGTTTATTCCAGTTTTTCAATCATTGTTTGTTAACGTTCACGTTGATTTCTTTTTGTTTTAACACTTTTTCGTACACATTTTTGATTTTGTCATATATTTTTCGCGAAAATCGAGATTCTGTAACTGCGTAAAAGAGTAACGGCTGTTATGGCGTCCATCAGTTCAAATTTCCCGATTTGCTTCACTTTAAAATTCAGTTAAATAATTCGATTTCGGTGATAATAAGTAACTTTTTGAATCGAATTTTATTTGGAAATGATTTTAATTCGGGTGCTATTATTATTTTCAAAAAATTTATTTGATTTTTCCCTTGGCGTCTATCCGTCATTCTCTTTTTGCCGGTTTATTTCATTTCGCGAAATTCGGGAGTTAATAACTGCGTAAGAAACGTAACGGCCATTATGGCGTCCATCAGTTCAAATTTCCCGATTTGCTTCAATTTACAATTTAGTTAAATAATTCAATTTCGGTGTTAAGAACTAAATTCTTGAATCGAATTCAACTTGGCAGTGATTTTAACGCGAGTACCATTATTATTTTAACAGAATTAATATAATTTCTGTTGTATGGTCTGTTTCAGAGTTCTGATCGACATTCATTGCGGATGCAAAGCCGTCACGTAACGACGCCATTGAACACCTCAAGGAAATCTGACTGACACGTATCACATTTGGGTATCATTGGGTTATTTATTTATTTATTCATTGGTTTCTAATATTAACTTCATTTTCTTCAGATATTGAAATTAAACGTATTTGCACTTCTTTGTACTTCGGTCGCTAGATTATCTCTAATTTAATAATTTCAACTTGCAATTTTTTATTAACAATTAAATTTATCAACATTTTCGGCTGCAAGCTTTATTATTTAAACTTTTCTACATTTGACATGCTCATCGAAGCATATATAAATAAAGTAACATTGTTAATTACAAACTTTTAGAATATCGAGCAATATTTCCGGGTAACGCGCGGCGTAATAGAAGCCAAGATCCCCCCCCCCCCCCCCCCGTCTAATCGTTTTTTACAGGCATTTGAGACTTCAGGGAGCGAAGTCAGTAGAGTCAGTGTTGCTACGTACCGATAGACATATTATGTTTCAAATATATACAGAGTATAGAAGCTTTCAGTAATTTTCCGTTTATGTAACTGGTGTAGGGCATTCGGTAGTAGAGTCAGTGTTTTTTCGCGATGTATGTCAAATTGTTTCTAGAGCACCGTGGCTCTAAGTTTTTATACCTGCCGCATTAGAGTCACATTTGTTCGCCGGAAATTATTCTCGGTCGCGATAAATATAGTTTTTTTTTTAATTTTTTTTTTTTGACGAATGGAAGTGACCGTTGACGCGGAATTAGAGTCACTGTATCGAGGAAGAGGACAACTTTTGGGTGCTGTTCCCGTTTTATTTGGGTAGGTTCCTTTTGATTTTGTTTCTATAATTATAGTTAATTAGTATTTAATATTAATTATTAATTAACTATTCGTATTAAACTATTAGTTATCAATTATTTATTTATTAATATTGTCCATTGCTTACTGTCCAATTATTTATTTATTAATATTGTTTACTGTTTACTGTTCAATTATTTATTTATTATTTATTACTTATTATTAATTGTTTACTGTTTATTATTTATTGCTTATTACTTGTTATTTAATATTTACTATTTATTGTTTATTAGTTATTATTTATTTGTTTAAAATTTTTTTAATGAAAATTTATTGCTACTCTTTTTAATTAATTTTAACGCATTGTTTTCTTTTTTATTCCAGGTGACAGCTTATTTTACTGAAGCAGTTGACTGCCGCAGCTCGTAGGATGGGCATCTGGCGCCGTTGTTGGTGGATCAGTGTAAGTGTTACCTTACATTACCAATAAATAATTCCAGTTTTTGCAAAATTATTATTTATTTAGGATTAAGCTATAAACAGTTTCTTATTTTTCTGTGTTTTTTTCATTTTTAGTTTGCTGCTATTGATCCCCTTCGACGTCCATCGGTTCCGTGAGTACACAAAAAGAGGAACAAAACCTCATGTTCAAATCATTTCTTTTTTTTTTTTGTTTTGTTTAATACTTCTGGTCACTTATGTCGTAGGACGAAAGGTCCAATTGCGACACAGGTAACTGGTTGTTCTGTCATTTTATTCTGTGAGCACAATGAACGCAGGTATGCCAAGCGTACCTGTGAGTAGTAACATTTAACTCTTAGACAGGCAGGAATCTTCTTGTATATCGTGGTTTTTAAGTATCGACTGTTTTTAAATTAAAGGAAGCTGAAGTCTTCCATAAATGATTAAATGAAAATTGAATAGCATTAAAATAACTTTAAATAATTGTTAAATTTAAATGTCAAATGAAATATTTGAGAGTATATATTGATACGTTGATTGCATCAATAAATTCAATCTAGCTTTTTCCCTATTTTTAATGATAATAACTGAATAATATTTTTTCTATTAAAGTTCGTTAAATGATATGAATATATTAGAGACAAAGTGCAAGAAGATAATTCGCGACGGGTAGATCCTTGAGTCAAAGCAACAGGTTTGCCTCATTGTAGTATGTTTTACAAAATGTGCTTTGATTAGAGGATCGCCCGAGGGTTTTTAAAGAATTCCATTATTAATCAATTGCACTCGAATGTTTTTCACTATAAATCTTCAACACTTTCTGATGGAACATATACCACATTTTTTAAACTAATTTATTGAGAAATCACGCATAAACTGAGAATCAAAGATATTTTATTTCAATTTCTGATGAGATATAGACAATTTTTTAAACTAATTTATTAAGAATCATGCATAAATTGAGAAACAAAGATATTTTATTTCAATATTTCATATACTGATGCTTTTTACAGAATTTAATGTTAAATATTGAACTTTATGATTTTGCTGTATCAAATTAAATGCTGACTAAGAGTCACCTGTCGAGTGCAAAGGGTTAAGTGAATTCCAGTCCGTTAAAACACTAACAAATACTTGGTTTTTAGTTAGGCTTTTTCAGGTTTCTTATTCCGTGTTCATTGCTCAAGTCCTCTCACGTGCCCAGGTGCTACTTGGGAGGGTGAGAGCAATGGGTACGATGAAATATATTACAATTAAAAACGTTTGGCGACTGATGACGTTTAGTGTATCGTGCACGACGTAATTTCCACTTTGTATGTGTGGTTAGGCAGTGGCATTGCGTCGGAATTTTGACAATAACATTAAAATAATATTCAAAGAAGAATATTATTCAATTGGAATAATTAACAACTTGATTTCATAAATACCATATAACAGTAATTTCAGAATACAATATTGTTCAATTGGAATAATTAACAACTTGATTTCATAAGTACCATATAACAATAATTTCAGAATACAATGTATAATACACATAATATAATATAATATAATATTAACTTCATACTTAAATAATATCAATAATAGTCAGTCATAGTATATTTGAATTAAATCAGTTCGCAATGGTCACTAGCGTTATCAGTCGGTTCCAGGAAATGGTACGTACCCTTAGAGTGTGTTTGTTGATTGACGCTCAGGTGTCGGAGGCGTCCCGGGACGTCTCCCTAGGTGTTAGGCTAATATTGCGCCTGGGTGTATGAATGAGAACCGTGGAGTGATGTGTGTTGGCGAGAATGCGTTTGCATTTTTTTTAAATATAGGGCTAGGTAGGACAGGTAACTTACCTTCTGGTGTGTGTGCTTTAATTATAAGTAGGCAGGGGCCGGGGCTGGCTACTACCTTTTCTCTTCGGGTAGGCCCCCCTTTCGCGGTGGTGGTCAGCTACTGGAAAAACTTGTGGAGTTAATTCGAGGTTGGCCCAAACGGAGAATGCCGTTTGCTGCTAGCACCGATTTAAACTCTTCAAGTTTTAGGGTTTCTGTGGGCTAGCTTCCGCGGTCGCGGTCGCGTTCGCGATTTCGGTTAGGGCCTCGAAACGTTGCGCAACTTGCTCATTGCACAAACGGTGAACGATAACGATAGGAGTAGTCATTGTCTGTTGACTAACGAGCAAGTGTAGGGTTTCAGATATGTGGCGGACCGCAGAAGAAAAGAAGAGGCTATATGCTGAAGAGGCCCAGACAAATGTCGTTCAAGAGGGCAACTATTAATGACGCTCCATCACGTATGCGATTGGGCGTCATTCTTGTTACTACATTGTCATTGTGCTCACTATTGTATTATCGTCTTAATATTTTTCATTTATTTATTACTTATCAATTGTTGTTTACTTTTTATTTTAGGTTTATTTTCATGTATTTCTTATATTTTCATTTCTTTTTGTTTATTTCTAATTCTTTTTTTTTGTTTCCTAGGTTGGCCTTCTGCCACCTTATTTCTTATGAGGGCAGATCGCAGTTTTTAATTAGTGTGGCGAACAAAATGATTACGGTTTAAGTAATTATACAATTACAGTTTGAATTTTGGTCTTGTAAGTGAAGTAGAGTTAACTTTCAATGTATATAAAATTTTGAACTTCCAGTTATTACATGATTTACTGATTTTCTGAATAAAGATATAAATATGACGCCATTGAACAAAACGAACAGTAAGAAGAATATGTTCATGATTTCATTATAGAAACGCGTATTTCGTTTACAAATTTTTATCAAATGATATAAATCCTAAATTTAATATTCCAATGAAGTAATCAATGTCTCAAGATTTAAGCCAAATCTCAATTGCTTTTAATCCATACTTTAGATTAGTTGAAATAATAGAGAGTAATTTATCCAGTAACTAAAACGTATATTTCATATACATATCTATATACAATACTTTAAACTGTTAACTGAATATTGTAATGAAATAATTAATCTTCAATCATTTGAGTCCTCACAAAATTCTTTTTAATCCATGTTACAGCTTAATTAACCAGATTTAGAATATTGCAATTCTTCTATAACTTGAGGTGGTCTGTTATTCAATGTTCACTATCAAATAGTTCTACAAAATCACAAGAGATAGATTAAATCTCAGTGTGAAACTTAATCAAACATAAAATAAAATTAACGTATGATAGAACCGACTGCAGAATGGGAAATGCAACAGTCAAGAAGCATTTGACTCTCGAGCAATTTTGTTCTTGTATCGCGTAACGTATGATTGAAACCAATGCGTAACCAGTACATTCAATTTAATATAGTGGAGAAAACGTATTGGCTCGTTCTCACAGGCGCATGTTATAGCAGTTAGCGTAATACCACGGTGTACGTTGCTACGTTCAATTACCCCGCTCCCACTTGTCGCGATTTGCAGTTCCGTCCTGGAACTTGTGTACCGCAGATCGCATGAAAACGGTACCGTTTGCAAAAAGAAGACGTATTAAGTTACGTCACCTGCGACGGTATCGGCACCGAGTTTGTCCATCGCAATTAGATGGGCATCGACGTGTCGTGCTATCCGCGGAGTCTACACAGTAGAGTCTGGAACGTAGCGGCGTGCAGCCTTTGCCATTTGATGGTGTGTGAGCGTTAAATGCACGAGAACCTGCTAATGCGTTTCAGGGCATGTACAGTGTATTTCGAAGGTACTGGTTCCCTCGCGCCGATATTAAAGTAGAGTCAATACCACTTACAGTGGAAGAAGAAACACGTGGTGGTACCTTGTCGCCCTAAAAAAAAAAGACAATGGTGTTGCCACGTTGTCGATTAATTGCTCGGTGAGTTTAATGTGGATTGAGTGTTGCGAAACGCATTTTGCTGTTGGACATGGTGAACACTTGACTTTCGTACAAGTTGTTTGAGAAATTTCGATTGCTATTTTATTATTTAAGGGGAAGTGAATGTTACCAACAATGACCCCAATGTTTTCGTAAATGAATGTTGTGCTTCATGATGGGATTGTCTGCAGAGGGTCGTAACGGTTAAACGGTCTCTTGTACAATTGCTTATATCAAACCGTAATTCAATATCGCACAGAATGGATTAAGACTTAATCCCTAACTTTATTAAGCACGAAATATAATTCATATATGATAATATCGAGCGTACGTCGAGTAAAGCGAGAATCAGGAAAAATGGTCAAACGTGTTTTAGCTGCCAATGCAGAAAACAAATACTGATTTCAGACTGTAGTGATTTAGTAATGTTGTGGTGGTTGTTAAATTTCAAACTTCGTCAAATATAAAATGAAATTATATATCGTAGAACAGACCGCAGAATGGGAAATGCAAGAGTCAAGAAGCATTCGACTCTCGAGCAATTTTGGTCTTGTATCGCGTGACGTATTATTGAAACCAATGCGGAACCAGTACATTCAGTTTAATATAGTGGAGAAAACGTATTGGCTCGTTCTCACAGGCGCATGTTATAGCAGTTAGCGCAATACCACGGTGTACGTTGCTACGTTCAATTACCCCGCTCCCACATGTCGCGATTTGCAGTTCCGTCCTGGAACTTGTGTACCGCAGATCGCATGAAAACGGTACCGTTTGCAAAAAGAAGACGTATTAAGTTACGTCACCTGCGACGGTATCGGCACCGAGTTTGTCCATCGCAATTAGATGGGCATCGACGTGTCGTGCTATCCGCGGAGTCTACACAGTAGAGTCTGGAACGTAGCGGCGTGCAGCCTTTGCCATTTGATGGTGTGTGAGCGTTAAATGCACGAGAACCTGCTAATGCGTTTCAGGGCATGTACAGTGTATTTCGAAGGTACTGGTTCCCTCGCGCCGATATTAAAGTAGAGTCAATACCACTTACAGTGGAAGAAGAAACACGTGGTGGTACCTTGTCGCCCTAAAAAAAAAAGACAATGGTGTTGCCACGTTGTCGATTAATTGCTCGGTGAGTTTAATGTGGATTGAGTGTTGCGAAACGCATTTTGCTGTTGGACATGGTGAACACTTGACTTTCGTACAAGTTGTTTGAGAAATTTCGATTGCTATTTTATTATTTAAGGGGAAGTGAATGTTACCAACAATGACCCCAATGTTTTCGTAAATGAATGTTGTGCTTCATGATGGGATTGTCTGCAGAGGGTCGTAACGGTTAAACGGTCTCTTGTACAATTGCTTATATCAAACCGTAATTCAATATCGCACAGAATGGATTAAGACTTAATCCCTAACTTTATTAAGCACGAAATATAATTCATATATGATAATATCGAGCGTACGTCGAGTAAAGCGAGAATCAGGAAAAATGGTCAAACGTGTTTTAGCTGCCAATGCAGAAAACAAATACTGATTTCAGACTGTAGTGATTTAGTAATGTTGTGGTGGTTGTTAAATTTCAAACTTCGTCAAATATAAAATGAAATTATATATCGTAGAACAGACCGCAGAATGGGAAATGCAAGAGTCAAGAAGCATTCGACTCTCGAGCAATTTTGGTCTTGTATCGCGTGACGTATTATTGAAACCAATGCGGAACCAGTACATTCAGTTTAATATAGTGGAGAAAACGTATTGGCTCGTTCTCACAGGCGCATGTTATAGCAGTTAGCGTAATACCACGGTGTACGTTGCTACGTTCAATTACCCCGCTCCCACTTGTCGCGATTTGCAGTTCCGTCCTGGAACTTGTGTACCGCAGATCGCATGAAAACGGTACCGTTTGCAAAAAGAAGACGTATTAAGTTACGTCACCTGCGACGGTATCGGCACCGAGTTTGTCCATCGCAATTAGATGGGCATCGACGTGTCGTGCTATCCGCGGAGTCTACACAGTAGAGTCTGGAACGTAGCGGCGTGCAGCCTTTGCCATTTGATGGTGTGTGAGCGTTAAATGTACGAGAACCTGCTAATGCGTTTCAGGGCATGTACAGTGTATTTCGAAGGTACTGGTTCCCTCGCGCCGATATTAAAGTAGAGTCAATACCACTTACAGTGGAAGAAGAAACACGTGGTGGTACCTTGTCGCCCTAAAAAAAAAAGACAATGGTGTTGCCACGTTGTCGATTAATTGCTCGGTGAGTTTAATGTGGATTGAGTGTTGCGAAACGCATTTTGCTGTTGGACATGGTGAACACTTGACTTTCGTACAAGTTGTTTGAGAAATTTCGATTGCTATTTTATTATTTAAGGGGAAGTGAATGTTACCAACAATGACCCCAATGTTTTCGTAAATGAATGTTGTGCTTCATGATGGGATTGTCTGCAGAGGGTCGTAACGGTTAAACGGTCTCTTGTACAATTGCTTATATCAAACCGTAATTCAATATCGCACAGAATGGATTAAGACTTAATCCCTAACTTTATTAAGCACGAAATATAATTCATATATGATAATATCGAGCGTACGTCGAGTAAAGCGAGAATCAGGAAAAATGGTCAAACGTGTTTTAGCTGCCAATGCAGAAAACAAATACTGATTTCAGACTGTAGTGATTTAGTAATGTTGTGGTGGTTGTTAAATTTCAAACTTCGTCAAATATAAAATGAAATTATATATCGTAGAACAGACCGCAGAATGGGAAATGCAAGAGTCAAGAAGCATTCGACTCTCGAGCAATTTTGGTCTTGTATCGCGTGACGTATTATTGAAACCAATGCGGAACCAGTACATTCAGTTTAATATAGTGGAGAAAACGTATTGGCTCGTTCTCACAGGCGCATGTTATAGCAGTTAGCGCAATACCACGGTGTACGTTGCTACGTTCAATTACCCCGCTCCCACATGTCGCGATTTGCAGTTCCGTCCTGGAACTTGTGTACCGCAGATCGCATGAAAACGGTACCGTTTGCAAAAAGAAGACGTATTAAGTTACGTCACCTGCGACGGTATCGGCACCGAGTTTGTCCATCGCAATTAGATGGGCATCGACGTGTCGTGCTATCCGCGGAGTCTACACAGTAGAGTCTGGAACGTAGCGGCGTGCAGCCTTTGCCATTTGATGGTGTGTGAGCGTTAAATGCACGAGAACCTGCTAATGCGTTTCAGGGCATGTACAGTGTATTTCGAAGGTACTGGTTCCCTCGCGCCGATATTAAAGTAGAGTCAATACCACTTACAGTGGAAGAAGAAACACGTGGTGGTACCTTGTCGCCCTAAAAAAAAAAGACAATGGTGTTGCCACGTTGTCGATTAATTGCTCGGTGAGTTTAATGTGGATTGAGTGTTGCGAAACGCATTTTGCTGTTGGACATGGTGAACACTTGACTTTCGTACAAGTTGTTTGAGAAATTTCGATTGCTATTTTATTATTTAAGGGGAAGTGAATGTTACCAACAATGACCCCAATGTTTTCGTAAATGAATGTTGTGCTTCATGATGGGATTGTCTGCAGAGGGTCGTAACGGTTAAACGGTCTCTTGTACAATTGCTTATATCAAACCGTAATTCAATATCGCACAGAATGGATTAAGACTTAATCCCTAACTTTATTAAGCACGAAATATAATTCATATATGATAATATCGAGCGTACGTCGAGTAAAGCGAGAATCAGGAAAAATGGTCAAACGTGTTTTAGCTGCCAATGCAGAAAACAAATACTGATTTCAGACTGTAGTGATTTAGTAATGTTGTGGTGGTTGTTAAATTTCAAACTTCGTCAAATATAAAATGAAATTATATATCGTAGAACAGACCGCAGAATGGGAAATGCAAGAGTCAAGAAGCATTCGACTCTCGAGCAATTTTGGTCTTGTATCGCGTGACGTATTATTGAAACCAATGCGGAACCAGTACATTCAGTTTAATATAGTGGAGAAAACGTATTGGCTCGTTCTCACAGGCGCATGTTATAGCAGTTAGCGCAATACCACGGTGTACGTTGCTACGTTCAATTACCCCGCTCCCACATGTCGCGATTTGCAGTTCCGTCCTGGAACTTGTGTACCGCAGATCGCATGAAAACGGTACCGTTTGCAAAAAGAAGACGTATTAAGTTACGTCACCTGCGACGGTACCGGCACCGAGTTTGTCCATCGCAATTAGATGGGCATCGACGTGTCGTGCTATCCGCGGAGTCTACACAGTAGAGTCTGGAACGTAGCGGCGTGCAACCTTAGCCATTTGATGGTGTGTGAGCGTTAAATGCACGGGAACCTGCTAATGCGTTTCACGGCATGCATAGTGTTTTTCGAAGGTACTGGTTCCCTCGCGACGATATTAAAGTAGAGTCAGTACCACTTACAGTGGAAGATGAAACACGTGGTGGTACCTTGTCGCCCTAAAAAAAAAAAGACAATGGTGTTGCCACGTTGTCGATTAATTGCTCGGTGAGTTTAATGTGGATTGAGTGTTGCGAAACGCATTTTGCTGTTGGACATGGTGAACACTTGACTTTCGTACAAGTTGTTTGAGAAATTTCGATTGCTATTTTATTATTTAAGGGGAAGTGAATGTTACCAACAATGACCCCAATGTTTTCGTAAATGAATGTTGTGCTTCATGATGGAATTGTCTGCAGAGGGTCGTAACGGTTAAACGGTCTCTTGTACAATTGCTTATATCAAACCGTAATTCAATATCGCACAGAATGGATTAAGACTTAATCCCTAACTTTATTAAGCACGAAATATAATTCATATATGATAATATCGAGCGTACGTCGAGTAAAGCGAGAATCAGGAAAAATATTCAAACGTATTATAGCTGCCAATGCAGAAAACAAATGCTGATTTTATACTGTAGTGATCTAGTCATGTTGTGGTGGTTGTTAAATTTCAAACTTCGTCAAATATAAAATGAAATTATATATCGTAGAATAGACTGCAGAATGAGGAATGCAACAGTCAAGAAGCATTCGATTCTCGAGCAATTTTGGTCTTGTATCGCGTAACGTATGATTGAAACCAACGCGGAACCAGTACGTTCAGTTTAATATAGCGGAGAAAACGTATTGGCTCGTTCTCACAGGCGCATGTTAAAGCAGTTAGCGCAATACCACGGTGTACGTTGCTACGTTCAATTACCCCGCTCCCGCATGTCGCGATTTGCAGTTCCATCCTGGAACTTGTGTACCGTGGATCGCATGAAAACGGTACCGTTTGCAAAAAGAAGACGTATTAAGTTACGTCACCTGCGACGGTACCGGCACCGAGATTGTCCATCGCAATTAGATGGGCATCGACGTGTCGTGCTATCCGCGGAGTCTACACAGTAGAGTCTGGAACGTAGCGGCGTGCAGCCTTTGCCATTTGATGGTGTGTGAGCGTTAAATGCACGAGAACCTGCTAATGCGTTTCAGGGCATGTACAGTGTTTTTCGAAGGTACTGGTTCCCTCGCGTCGATATTAAAGTAGAGTCAGTACCACTTATAGTGGAAGATGAAACATGTGGTGGTACCATGTCGCCCTAAAAAAAAAAGACAATGGTGTTGCCACGTTGTCGATTAATTGCTCGGTGAGTTTAATGTGGATTGGGTTTTGCGAAACGCATTTTGCTGTTGGACATGGTGGATATTTGACGTTCATACAAGTTGTATGTGAAATTTTCTTTGCAGTTTTGCAATGAAAATTGAAGCAAATGGTATTAGCAATGACCACAATTTTTCTTAAATGAAAGTTGTACTTTTAAATGGAAAAGTCTGTAAAGCATGATTTTTTTGGAATTGATTTTTTAAGAATTATTCTGCATACAGTTCATCACGAGGTTACTCTAATGTATAATACATATAATAATCATGAGAGAATTAGTTACTGGAATAAATTTTCTGTAGCTCCAAGTGCTAAGTTTCGATTACTTTTTGAGTTCAAAGTTTCAGTGTGAGAGACCCTACGTTTGAAGCATCAAATTCTAGATTTCTGATATATATTTTTTATACGAGTTTGTTGATTGTTGATACATACCTTTGCACTGTTCGTTTTGCTAAACGTGCTATTATGAAGCGTGTTCCACTGTGTATTAAACAAGACTGATTGTAAATTGTATATTTTTCATTATTGTTGTGACTTTGAAGTGCCTTGTTTTCTGTAGTGTTGCGAAATGTCAATGCCCAACTTATTGTTAAAAGTATGTCTAAACCATAACAGCCAATGGCTAAATATGGAGATTGATCATAGCCAAATTGGCTGACGACGTTAGAGTACCTTCCATCCATAATCCTCCTAATCCTTCTCCCCAGTGTTGCGTATAAAAAGATACAGGTGCCCGGTATTTTCTTGTTTTCCTGTATTAATTATTATATCATATTTTAATAATATTTCACAAATTAATAATTTTATATATTAATAAATTAGTGTCGCGATCAATGATGCACCGTTCGTGTTTTTTTTTTGTTATTGCTCCCTATCGGTTCAACACAGTATCAGCACTTATCCCTGAGATATTGCTCGAAAGTAAAATAAATTATAAAAAATATTTGATGATATTTACTGTAATATATAACTGTAATTCGATTGTTCATATTGATAGTTAAATTCCTGAAATCGTTACAAATCCATTTCTATTTTTCACGATTAAAACATTTAGTTCTCAATACAGTAAAATGCAAATACTTTAATTTGAACATCTGAAATTCCTTTGACGTTCATTATTTGATTTTGAAATAAAATATATAACGTATAATAAATTGTTAGTATTAATAATTGAACGTAAATGTGAGAAATAGTTACAAGTACAAGTTCAGAATGAAAAGTTCAATGATTTCTCAATATTCAGATTCATAACGAGTTGTTGAGTTTCTAACTTCAAGGATCTATTCCTCTTGAATTTTGCATTGAAATTGAATAAACTCATTGCTTAAATTTGATTGTCCATATCTAGTATATTTATGTGCTACTAATTAGTTTCTTTTCAGCTATTAATCGAATAGAAAGTTTTCTGCTTGTTAGGTATTCATTTCTGGTGCCAAGGAAAATGAGCCTGTGCTAAGATGAAAGTGTAAATAAATGTAATAATATGATGGAGAATCTGTCAATGGTAAGAAGCCAGAAACACATTTTGAATTGAATCTAAAAATATATATATACAATACTATTTAATTCTTTGCGTTTTTGTTTCAGGATAGGCGTTCCAATTAGGAAAGAAGTTCTGATGGAAATAGAAGAAGGAAATTGAAGTACAACTTAAGGAGGAGGCAATTACAATAAAATCGTAGGAGCGAATCAATTATGGTATAAATCAAAAAGAGGAGAGGTATATTATTTAATTGTGTATTATTTTCAGGTGATTATATCGTTTGTGTATTATTTTCAGGTGTCTATATTGTTTGTGTCTTTTTTCAGGTGTTTATATTCTTTGTGTATTATTTTCAGGTGTTTATATTGTTTCTGTATTATTTTCAGGTGTATAACCAATTCAATTCCCTTTTCAGCTAGGTATCATCGTGGGATATCAACAGTTAACATGAATATTCAGTCTATACATGTATATATACATGTATACATAGATTACACACATTAGAATACCATGCATGGTTAGGTAGGAGGTTTATTGGGCTTAGAAGCTCAAAGGTTCATGAACAAAGTTTAGGAATTAATACAATATTGTATATTTTATGTTGTTCTGCTTCTCGTACAATGCATTGTTTCTTTCTTTCACAGTTGTACTTGTTACTAATTATATTATTTTGTGCGTAACGAATTTTGTTCCCTTTCCAGCTAGGTAACTTCGTGGGACAGCATCAACACAACGCAATACATATGTAAACACGTGTTAAAATACCATGGTTAGGTAGGGAATTTATTGAGCTTTAGAAGCTCAAAGGTTCATGAACCTTGGGGAATTGCTAGTAACAGGTATTTATATTTAGGATACTATTATATAGTGTTATATTAGGTACTATTATAGGTAGGTTAATATTGGGCCGGGTAGGTTCGTGCAAAGCAGCTCCTTCTGTAATGCATTTGATTAGCAAATGTGTTCCAGACGGAGATGCTTAATTTTCAAAATTTGTTAATTTGGGGTTCAGTCCAAATTTTTATTTATATTCCGCTAGGGTGGGCCGATTGCAGAACATGAGGGTGGGCGGGTCTCGTCGCAGCAACCTCCTCGTGGTGAGACCTGGGTCGGAATTTTCCTTGGAATAGGATATTGTTCTTTTCAAAATTGATATTCTATACCAAGGATTATGCCCGTGCGAATAGCTGCGAAAAATTTAATGTTCTGCAATCGATGTTAATTTTTGTTGTAGTTTCTGTTTCAGAGATCGGACTGAAGTTCATGGAGAATAATCTCACCCCGTTCTGTAATAACGTCCTTCACAACGTCCATCGCAATTTCAAAGGAGCCTGGTAACAGTTCATAATGAACGTATTTGAGTGCTGTTTATTTATACTCTTACTAGAATCAGGTATTTGAATGCATATAATTACTAGTCTTTCAATTATGTAGCATTGAAAATCTCACATGATTAAATTCGTTTTTATTATAGGATAAAGTATAAAAACAGGGAAGTTCGCAGAGAATGTAGTGAAAGGATAATCGGAAGTCCCGAGACGCTTACATAGTCCGTAGTTTATTCATCATGGGATTCATCACGGTACCATGTAGACTTCCAACCCACAACCCGCCAAACGCGTAACTGCAACACATCTCAACTTATGGGATCCCAACCTAGCATGCCTAAGTAGTTAGATCCACCATTTGGTCGAACGCAGCAATGCGTAGAATCCCAGTTGGCTGGAACCCCAACCTTGCATGCCTGAGTGTGTAGTAGTTAGATCTGTATGACCCCATCCATGCATGCCTACATACGTAGTTAAATCCGCCATTTGGTCGAACGCAGCAATGCGTAGAATCCCAGTTGGCTGGAATCCCAACGCATGCCTAGTAGTTAGATCCTCCATTTGGTTGAGCGCAGCAATGCGCATAATTGCCCACTTGGAGGGAACCACCCTAATCTTGCATGTCTATGTAGTTAGAACCTCCATGTGGTTGAGCGCAGCAATGCGCATAATTGCCCACTTGGCTGGAATCCCAGACTTGTGTAGTTAGATCCGCCACTTGGTCGAGCGCAAAAATCTCAATTGGTTTGAATGATCGCCGATTGGTCGAGCGCATAATCTCACTTGGCGGAGAACTTGCATGCCCTAGTAGTTAGATCTGCCCAATTGGTTGAACGTAAATCTCAATTGGGTAGGGCGCGGCCACTGTAGTTAGAAACCAACATTCCCATATTAGTTGAGATGTTCAAACTAACTGCTTTACCGCTGCTTTTACTAACTCCTCCACAATAGAAACCTAACACAAACTCGCAACATCGCAATTACTAACCACCTAACACGGGGCTTATTAGAAATCGTAGTATCGCTGGGCACAACTAACCTCATAATAGACTACTAACAAAATATCGTCGTATCATGGGTAGAACTAACAATATTAACAAACTAACTGGGAGTAGTCGTAGTACTGGTGTCGTCGCGGCCGCGGTAGTGTAGTTAGAAAGGGTTCCTAACATGCTGAAACATATAGCGATGTAAGTGGCGTTTCCTAAGTGTCATGCAGCCTGTCATCAGAATTGGACTCTCCACACATGTTGAAGGAAACTATGATTCTAGGTTTCACGAATTCTGTTTCAGCATTAAACCTGGTATTGTCCAGTCCCCTTTTACAGCACTATTTTGTCCTAGTAGTGTCATTTTGGGTCTTCAGTTTGAAGGTTTAGTCGCTCAATTCGTTGGTTTCTGCTCAGTTTGTTGTATGATATAATCGCGTAAACTAGGGATTGTGAATGTTCGATGAACTTTTGTTATTCGTACTGTTAACTTTAACAGGGGTTGCGTTTAGTTTCGGAAATTTTTAGAATCATAAGGGTCTGTACGGTGCATTATTTTCGTTGTCAGCGGAGGTGGTGGACAAGTTGCGAAATGTAGATGTAAAACTAATTCGTCATTCAATATTAAAATATTCATTTCGGTCATTAGTTGGAAGATTCCTTATAGACTGATATTGACTGTACCTAAGGTACCATAAAGTTTTATGTTATGAGGAGTTTTAGTCTGTAGAAATAGAGTCACCTGCCCATTGTTTGATATTGTTTGTTGTTTGAAAGACAGATTTAATGCGGTGTTTTTGATAAATTATTGTTTCTAATTTTTCGGTAAATATTCTATTACTAATATTAAAATTATTTATAGTTTTGGGAAATTTTATTTATCCCATTTAATGATTATGAGTTTATCAAGGTATTTAATTCTCGAGTTTTGCCGAGGACAACCTTTCCTACGTTTAAGCCATGTTTTTGTACCTTGATCACCATTTTCAAGTTAAATAATATCCGCGTCGTATACTATAAAACATCAGGCTACTATCGAGTAACAGATTTGATTGGTAACCAGATTAGAAATCGGCTAATTTCTATCATTAATCTTTGCAGGTAAAAAGACGAGCGCACGTTACAAATGCTGTGTCATTATCCTGCGACGGAGAACACATTCTTGGCCATTGTTGTTGACGCTGCTTCATCATCGGTTTGGATGGACCGGATATATACTGCGGGGGCCTTGGTTACGAGCTCGATACGCATTATTGCCGCCCGACCTTAATTTTACAAATAATCGCAGGAATATTCGGTAATTGGGCGTTTTTGTACTGGTTTGCAAAAATGGTAAACGCCGTTATGATCCTGATCTTGATATATGTTGTTATTGTCTGTGTTCTGTTCATTCAGAACGTTAAAGGTTTTAGTAGTGTGTGTTGATTCAAATGTTATGAAGGATTAAAGTTTCGCATTGCGGAATAAATTTTAGTCTTTATTCTCATTTGTTGAAGTTGTGTTCCTTATAATATGTATACTTGAAAGTTAGTTGGATAATAATGATTACTGTTAGTTAGTCTGTAAAAGCCTCTCTAATGCAAATCTTTGTTATCCGATGAAAACTTCATTTACACATATTATATGAAACATAATATCAATCAATGAAAATGATGACGGTAATTTCAGCTGCGTGTGAAGCTTTCATACGTCATAAAATTTGTGTCGATTGTCACTGCTAAAAAATTTGAAGTCCGGGGTGTGCAGAGCTTTGACGTTAATAATATATATGGAAATCAAGGTTGTACGATGGTTACTATTTTTTTGGAATAAGTATAGACATTCCTTATTCCCGGCCATTCTTGGACGAATATCTGGAAAACTAAGTCCGAGTTGCAGTAATAGTTGTAGGGGAAAGCTTAGAATTAAGTCTCTCACAATATGTATTTCGAGATTATTCAAATTCTTGCGGAATCAGTGTTGTAAATAATCGTCAAAAATATTTTCCGTTTCATGATAATGATACGGTACGTTGAACGTAATTCCGTTTTTTCACCTTCAATGGTTAATGTTAAAAATTGTACGGTTTAGAATCTGGATACTTTCATTTGTTACATGTATAATATTCTGCATGTTTTATTGCATCAATCGTGTCGATTTGTTTACCTCGGCGATGGCGTGAGAGCTATAAGAATAGGTGTGGATGTTGGATTGTTTATCTTTAGTAATGCCCGAAAATTATTCATTATCTTCCTAAAATTATAATTATTCAATGGTATAAATGCTATTTTCTAAATTGTAAATAAGGTTTTTATTGATAATAAAATATTTATCAAAAGATGAATAACATTAGTTTAGAGAAACCATTGTGTTGGAAATGTCGATTAGATAATGAACAATGTTATTCAATTGGTAGATATTTTATTTCGGCGGAGTCAACGCCTTTATAACGAAAGGTTTATGGTTTTCTTCGTACGTTTGATATCCATTTATAATGAAGGTTCCAATTAATTTGCGGGGTGCCTATTTTGATACTGCGTGGCCAATTAATTTTGCGTTTGCTGTTTGTTACTTGTTGATCGTCTTCTCTGATTACGCGAATAATGTATTGTATGAAACTTTGATACTGAAACTTTTTTAAATTAGATACTCCCTTGGGTAAGTCTAACAATATGGGTAATGGATGTTTATGGGACATTTTGTGTTCTTTGTTTAAACGTTGGTGTCACACAGCAAACTGAATGGAATCCACAGGGTTGACTTACTGACCTCTTAAGCTGAAGTGTCAAAATGGTACTTTAGGGGCAAAATGGGGCTATAGAAGAGAACTGACCGATCGAAGGCTTAATGTTAAAGTAGGACCGTGAAACTGTAGGAGTCGTTGTTTATTTCAATGTGTGCAGTGGGCTTGACTCCGGTGGCAGGTTTTATGGGACCTAGGGGCCGTTGTTTGCATCGCCGCATGTCCAGCGTGTGAGGCCCTTAACACATTGCGTACCAGAAACGGAACATCTCGCTTTTATTTAAACCTATCTTTGTAACTTTGCTAACTACCATACTATTTACAAAATGATTAAATTTTATTAGAAGTGATCACTTGTTTAATACTCATGAAATAATAATAAGATCTTTGAATATTTTTCACATAGTAATATATTACGAACTTATAAGTTGATCTTATTAAAAAATCAGCTGGTTTTCTAAGAATTAATCAGTACGCATTGTGTTAACTCATTCGCTTACTTTACCTTTCCCGCTTTATTCTAACACTGTCGCCTTCACTTGCTTTATTTTTCACGCTTTATTCTAACGCTTTCGCTTTCACTTCCTTTATCTTTATCTTTCACGCTTCACATCCATTCTCATCCGCTTTCTCGTTTTTTCGGTAACTCTTTCTCTCACTCTCTCACGCACTTCTTTTGTTTTTCTAGAAGCAAGTAAATTGTAATAATAAATACTTACAATCCTTTTTCCTTTTACTGTTATTTCCTTTCTTTAAGAATTTTACAAGAATTAAGTATTTGAATATACATTCAATTACATAGTATTGAGAATATTATATTGAGAATATTTGTATTTGCCACTGTTCTCGTGGGATTTTTTGAGAATCTACTCTTCTTTTGTTTTGCACTCAGGTAAAATAAACTCATTATTCAAATTTGACTGCATTTCTTTACTGCTACTAATCGAATAGATTGTTTTTTGTTTCAGGCTATGTATTTATACATATAAAAACATATATTGAAAAGAATGGAGGGAACATGTTAAGTCAGAATATTATTTATCATACGTTGAATGTCGATTCGTATTTATTTTATCTAATTGTCTATTTGTTTTACTCGTATATTTGTGTTAATTGTGTATTTGTTTCAATTGTATGTTTGTTCTATTGTGTCTTATTTTCAGGTGTCTATATTATTTCATGATATAAATTATTTTGTGTATAACCAATTCAATTCCCTTTTCAGATAGGTATCATCGTGAAATATCAACAGTAAACATGAATATTCATGTATATATACATGTATAGAGTACACAGATTAGAATGCCATGCATGGTTAGGTAGGGGATTTATTGGGCTTTAGAAGCTCAAAGGTTCATGAACAAAGTTTAGGAATTAATATAATATTGTATATTTTATGTTGCTCTGTTTCTTGTGTAATGTTTCTTTATTTCATGGTTTGACTTCTTATGTGATTTTTGTCTAATTATGTGATTATATTATTTATATTAATATTATTACTAATTATGCTCATATTATGATAATTGATATTCATATTGTTACTAATTATATTATGTTGTGTGAAACATATTTTGTTCCCCTTCCAGCTAGGTATCTTCGTGGGACAGCATTGACACAACGCAATACATATGTAAACACGTATTAAAATACCATGGTTAAGTAGGGAATTTATTAGGATTTAGAAGCTCAAAGGTTCATGAACATTTGAGAATTAATATTCAAATTTAAATTGAAACATTTAAAGATGATGAATAGTTATATTTATGTTAGTAATAGGTATTAATATTTAGGATACTATTATATAGTATTATATTAGGTACTATCATAGGTAGGTTAATATTCGGCCGGGTAGGTTCGTGCTAAGCAGCTCCTTCTGTAATGCATTTGATTAGCAAATGTGTTCCAGACGGAGACGCTTAATTTTGTAAATTTATTAATTTGGGAATTAGTTGAAATTTTTATTTGAATTCCGTTAGGGTGGGCCGATTGCAGAACATGAGGGTGGGCGGGTCTCTGATCGCAGCAACCTCCTCGTGGTGAGACCTGGGTCGGTATTTTCCTTGGAGTAGAATATTGTTTTTTTCAGCATTAATATTCTATACCAAGGATTATGCCGTGCGAATAGCTGCGAAAAATGTGATGTTTCCCACGCAAAAATTCTTCACGGTGTATACGAAATTCCTTGTCGTACTCAATATATGACCCTCTGCATACTAAGAATATAATTATCTTAAATTACATATTCTGATCTTCAATTTGACATCCCAGAAGTGAACATAAAAATTTGGGTACAGTTGATTTTAGTTTTCGAGGTAGATCGCATTCAATTACAATTTCGAATGTGTCCACATTATTTTTTTTTAACCAGATAATTTTCATATTGAACTATATATTCTAGGATTCAATTTCATTAGTGCGTTTTTAACTCTGTTGTTTCTTCGCAACGTTATACAGAAAATTATATTGTCTGCGGCGTGTGTCTCTGGGAATTATCTTACGGCTTTTGTAAAAGTTCGCACTTGTTGTGGCGCCACTTTATTCAAGCCCTTAATACCCTGTAGTTATGTTTTATGTGTCGGTAACTGTTAATACTGTGGTCGGTAACTGTTAATACTGTCGTAGGTAACTGTAAATACTGTGGTCGGTAACTGTTAATACTATCGTTGGTAACTGTTAATACTGTCGTAGGTAACTGTAAATACTGTGGTCGGTAACTGTTAATACTATCGTTGGTAACTGTTAATACTGTCGTCGGTAACTACGATATTTCAAAACGTAGTCTTCATCGATATTTCAGAACGTAGTCTTCATCGATATTTCAGAACAGTACACGGAAGATAGCGTCGTGTGCAATGTCTAAATACATCTTAAGTCTGTAGTCATGTGCTGTATTTACGTTCCATCCTTATTTCAATGATTAATTTCTGAATTAACCTATATTCATTAGAGATTGTAGTCATTTTAGTTTTCTCTTATATTATATTGATGCTAGTGCATTCCACAGTGTTACAGTGTGATACGTCAAAAATAAGCATTTATAATATTGGATGTAAATTAATTGAATAAATTTTATACATAATGTCAATAGATTTAGGTTTCGTGGAAAAATGTGACGCATGGCGTTTGGAAAGTAGATTCTTTCCCAGTAAAGTTGGTGGCAAGCCGGCATGGCTTAATTTAAAAAATATCCCAGGCGAGAAAGAACTTCAATGCGAATATTGTCATGAACCTTGTATATTTTTATGTCAAATATACGCTCCTTATGAAAATAAGGAGGATGCATTTCATAGGACTATATATGTTTTTGTATGTAGAAAACCGGAATGTTGCAAATTAAATGAAAATGGAAACTTGAAGGTTTTCAGAGCTCAGTTACCAAGATTAAATGAATTTTATCCACCTGTACCTCCTGTAGAGGAACATGATTGGAGGACAGATATCAGTATGTGTTTCCAAAAAATTTAATGTACATGTCAATGAATTAGCAAAGGTATTTTGAGTAATTTATGATATTGAAATTTCATGTGCATTAAATTAAATGTCCCCAGGTACAAGCAAATGGGTAAAAACATGCCATGTATGTGGAATATATGCACCTACTCACTGTTCCAAATGTAAACTTATAAATTATTGTTGTCGTACCCATCAAATTTTTGATTGGAAATGTGGTCACAAAGAGTCTTGTGGTACAAATAAGCAACCAACAAAAAACAGTAAATTTTTATTTCCTGAATATGAAATAGTAATAGAATCAGAGGATGATAAAGAATGTAATAATGAAAATAATGCTGAGAAAGAGGAAGAAGAGATTAGGACATATAAAAAGATGGTAGATGAAGGTGAAGCTGGAACTTTTCAAAATGAAGATGTACAAAATGAATTATTAAGTATGTGCAATCAGAAGGAAGATGAGGTATTTTCTGAATTTCGTTTAACTATTGACAAAGATCCAGATCAAATTCTACGGTAAACTTTAAATTGCTTAGTAAAATATGTTCAACAAATATACTTTTAATATAAAATATAATTTTTATGGTAACAGATATGACAGAGGAGGAAAAGTTCTATACATTTCTGAAGAAAATCAAATTAATGAAATACCAAAATGTTCTGAATGTGATCAAGAGAGGCAATTTGAATTTCAAGTAATACAATAATATAAAACTTTAGTTGTTTTAAAAAAAAAACTAGTGTTTACAACTAATGAATAATTATTTTTAGATTATGCCCCAATTATTAAATTTCCTTGAATTAGAAAATGCACTTAAATGTATTGATTGGGGTATTTTAGCAATATTCACATGTACAAACTCATGTACATCCGAAAATGGATACAGTGCAGAATATATATGGAAGCAAGACATCACAGAAACCAATTCTGACAATGCTTCATAAATAAAACACTCTTTTTATAGTTTCACAATAAAATGATTACATTGATAAAAACAATTTGTTTTATATGCTAATCCTATAATACATAAAATATAAAATATAGATTACATGAAATGTAAATTCATTTGCATAATTTTATGGTAGATATTGCGGAATCATTCACATTTTGATTATTAAATAATCTGTATTTTTTTTTAAATATACAGGAAGCTGCCATTTATAAAATCTGTTTTCCGTATGTCAAACATTACTAGGGATTTTATTTTGGTGAAAGCATGAATCATAGAAAACATTCGTCATAAGCGATTAATTTTTATTGTATAAATTAATGAGTTATTTTTGAAGAAAAAATTCTTAAATTTACAATTATTCGCTATACGGGCACGAAAGAATCAATGAAATAATTCTAGAAGTATAAGTGAAACCAATTTGAAACTAAGGTTGGTAGGTCTTATCCAATGGAGTATCACAAAAGTTTTGCAGCTTGGCTATCGTTTCATACAAAACAGATTACTTCAAGTAATTATACGATCGCGAGTTGATACATATGATATACAATTTAATGTTGATTTAGTTTTCCTACACTTGAAATTAAATGTTATTTTTTTCGGTTGCTGTGTATCTAATGAAATCTCCGGTATAGAATAACCCATCAATCATAAGTAAGTACTTATAGCAATTATATATTTTACGAAAAACATTTCTAGGTTAGATGGAATGGATCTTGTTTAATAAAGGGCGCAGTTGATTATAAATATTCAGAAGCTTGTGACCACTTTTGCCACGATCGTTGGGAGAATTCAGACGGAAAATATCTACCCTGAGTGAGGTGCTACTAATTCATTACATTCTTCGAATATTGCATTTTTCTGACTTTCCTAAATATCCATAATACTCGTTTGGATATAACTTAAATCAACTGTACCCTAACCAGATTTATATAAACGAAAAAAAAAGGCAATGCTTTGATGATCCAACAAGATTTACCATGAGATATCATTTAATGATTAAATAAAATTTTTAATGGTAAAGAAGTATGCAGAATTAAAGGTATCAAACTTTCATTACGAAAAGATTTTTGCTTGTATTGTTTACACTTCAAAATTGAACTGGAATAATGGAGAAATTGATGGTAATTAACCAGCTAAAAGGGATACTAACAAATTTTCCAAGGAACATAAAGTTTTCCTTTGCATATGGATCTGCTGCATTTAAGCAGTTGAATAATGAGTCCAACAATATGTTGGATCTTATTTTTGTTGTTCGTAATGTAAAACAGTGGCATGCAGAAAATTTAGAACTTAATCCAGACCATTATGCTCAGCCCTTAAAGCTGTTTGGGCATAGGGCAATTGCTAATGTACAAGAAAATTGGGGTGCTAAAATATATTATAATACATTGGTTAAAATGATGGAAGGATATACTATCAAATATGGAGTAATTTCTGAAGTTTCATTAATAGAAGATTTATTAGATTGGAATGATTTGTACTTGGCAGGAAGATTACACAAACCAGTTAAAGTATTGGTGGAGCCAAATGGACAATCTCAGCTGCCTACGGCTTTAGTGCAAAATTTACATTCAGCTGTGCATGCAGCACTTTTACTGCTACCACAACACTTTACAGAAGTTGATTTCTATAAAACTATAGCCGCTTTGTCTTATAACGGCGATTTTAGAATGATTTTTGGTGAAAACAAAGATAAAATCAATAACATTGTATTGCCACAACTAAGACAGTTTAGACAGTTGTATAGCCCAATCTTACAGCATTTTGAAAATTATGTGGATATTCCAAAGTTAGATCAAATGGCTGTCACCTGCCACCAAGATACAAGTCCAGCTACAAAGATACATCACTTGAATCAATTACCTAGAACACCACAGATTAAACTTGTTAGATCATGGTCACAGGGCCCAAGATCGAAGGATACAGAAGATTGTTTACGTGCAATTGCATACGATCCAGAATGCGATGAAATGTTAGAAGAATCCTTGAAAAAAATAGTGTGGAGATCCAGTGTTACACAAAGTTTGAAGGGGATTTTCACTGCTGGGCTTGTGAAATCTATTAAGTATAGCGGATCAAAAATAATGAAGATGTTCCAATCAACTCCACAGAATGATAATTCGCTTCCAAAAGCAAAGTCAAATTAAAATTAATTAGAAACAGTGAAGCATCGGGCATAGCTGAAGGAAACTAACAAGCGCATAGAGTAGTAATTACATCCCTTTTAGTTATACTTTAATTCTGTCATATGTACAATTGTTCACACAAGATATATTTCAAATAAACTAGTCTAGTCGAAACGTGACTACTTCTTTTTAGGTATTGTTTAATGCCCTACTGTTTTAAAATATTTTTACAAAACGATCTATAATGTTCTCGAGTTTGTTACTTATTCTGGCTAGTATAAAAATTAACTAACTAAAATGAGCAATCGCTATGTTCATTCTTCCGACGAATCATTATGTATATGCTACAGTTTATGTTTGTCGAAAATGAAATTTATGCTACTTTCCAGCGACTAATTAAATATTGACAACAATGGATTCTGATTCCGAGAGTCAAGACAGCGACGATGGGCGACGATTTCGTTTCGAAGCAACCCGAAAAGATAACGTGCGACCAGAACCGAAATTTGGGAAACGTACAAGGTCGAAGTCCGAACACAAATCTGATTACGACGATGCAGATTACAAAGACAGAAAAGACAAATCCAAGCACGACAGTAGAAGAGAGCACAGATCCTCCAAAGAGCGAGAAACAGAGGACAGGGATCTCAGACATGTTTCCAAGCATTCGAAGCATATTCATGAATTGAAAGGTTCTAGACGCGAGAGCAGTAAAGAAGGGAAAGACTATAAAAGTACAAGAGACGTTAGCGTGGACTCTAGAACGTTCGGTTTGTCTTCGAAGCAAAAGACAAGAGACACAAAGCAGCACAGAAGTCGAGATCAGAGCGAGCATAGGAAGCACAGGTCTCAAGATCGATCACACAGTAGAAACGAGGATGATAGATCGTCACAGAACGACAAGTATAGGAACAAATCACACGAACAGAAATACAAGCACCGTTCTCGCGATAGAAGCTATCAGTCACACAGACAGAGATCGTCTGATCGTGGTAAATCTCGAGGGGAATTCGAGAAGCAGAACTCGCATAAGAGAACACTGACGAAAGAGGATGCGGATCAGCAATTGCAGGAGTTCTCCTCGCCCAAGAATGCGGAGCACAACCGCAGCGACAACGAATTACCGGCGACGAGAGATCTATCGAGTGAGAGTCAGGGATACAAGGAATTAGATTTGTCTGAATTCGACGTTCTGTCCGAAACGGACGAGAACATGTCCGACGACTCTGATGCGAAAGATAGGTGTTCATTTTCAAGGTATCACAAGACGAAAACGAAAAAGAGAATTTCGAACGACGAACATGAGAATTCAAAGAAGAAACAAGCGACAGAAAACGAACACTCGGACAGCTCCCCTAAGGTAAATGCAAGGAAGGGTGATCCGTCGTATGGTTCCAGTAATAATAATCCTGGTGCCATTTCAGATTCCGCATTTGGTGACGCGTCGTCTATGTTAACGGAATCAATCATGGATAATTGCACGAACGATCTTGACAAAAGTCCCAATCTCGACGCAAGAGAAAAGACGATGACGACCGATTCGAATAGTAAACTGGAAAAGTCGAGCTCTGGCGAAACAACTTCCTTGCACCTTAGTAATTGCGATTCTCCAGAGCCCGCGAAACTATCGTCTTCTGAAGAAGACACGACTTACGGTCCGGTTCTACCGCCGCAACTGATGACTGATCACGCCACTACTGCGAAATCAGCGAAACACGCGAGCTTCATAGGACCTTGTTTACCAGAGAATTATGTGCAAGAGGATACCGAGAGACTCGAGGCTGACGCGGAAGATCAGATTAACGAAAATGATTCCGACGAAGATTCAACGATCATTTTTGGCCCAGCTTTACCGCCGCATCTGCTAGAACAAAAGCACAGTAACGGAACAGAAGCGAAACTTATAGGTCCCGCTCCTCCAAGCGCGATTAAACCCTCCAACAACGAACAAACAGAGCAATCAGATTCTGAGAACGAAGACGCGATTGGTCCTTTGCCGGCCGATCATCCAGCATTGAGGAGCAGTTACGTGTACAGGCAATTGGAGCACAGAGCGCAACAAATTAAAAGTAAACAAATGAACGAGGTAAGCTTCATTAGAATTTGTACGATGGTCCAGTGAAAGATATTTAATGATCGATAATATTTTAGGATAGCAATACTTTGAATCAACGGGAAGAATGGATGACGGAATTGCCACCAGCACAGATCAGCAACCTACAGTTGGGGCCACGAAAGTTCCGCGTTAGGTCAGGTCCAGATATGTCTGATAGATCGTGTTGGACGGACACTCCAGCTAAGAAAGCTGAAAAACAGAGGCAAAAAGTTAGCGTGTCATAATTTTGTTGGCACCATTTTCGTAGATACACTTCGCTTAATGCTAACAACCCGCTTCTGTTTTAGGAAGAAAAAGAGTTCTACAGTTGTCAGAAGTCCTCCTCGAAATCTCCTGAAAAGAGTCTTGAAGCTGAAGCCGGGAAAAACAAAAGGCGTGAGAAATCGCTTTTGGAAATGCACCAGAGCAAGCTTCAAAAGAAGAAGAAGGTATTATGTCTATTTTATGGATATCAAGTTTTATGTGTTTCAATGGCAATAAAATATAAATTTCAGAAGGAAGAAAAGGAAGTTAAGTTGACTGGACAGACTGTTAGAAGACCGTTCGACAGAGATTTAGACTTGCAGGTAAATAGATTCGATCAAGCGCAAAAGAGTGCTATCATAAACAAAGCACGGTGTCTTGACGATAGGTTTTCTCGTGGAAAGATCTAATAATTTCGTAGGAAGTTCATAAGACTTAATAAATAATTGAGTTTTGCGAAACTTATAATGGTAATTTGGCTCACAGTAAGCGATATCGCTAATGAGTGCCTTGAACTATAAATAATATAGATCAATCTTCGTTTAAGATTGGGTCGAATTTGATTTTTGTTCTGTTATGATTTTTTAAAAGATTTGTATCGTCCCATTTGTTCACTGCTCAACTATTTCATCGATTGTTGATTGTTAACCATGTAAAATGTTAACCTCTCAAGAATATCAATTCTTCCATCATGTACATTTTTAAGTGAATCTGACATAATCACCCTAAATATGTATAAAGAAATACATACATAACTTTTTTTTATTGATTTTTCTGATAATTATTGTACCAGAAATCTGTATTATGTATATACATTGTAGTATTGAACTGTATCCTCTGTAAATGACTGTTCTTCGTATCTGCGATGTGTATATACATGTAACATTTGTCTACTGTATTATAAAACATTGTAATTCAGGAACTGTTTTAAGTGGAAATACGGAATCATAAAGACGTACATTCTATGTACAGACACTGAAAAACAACATACGCTTTTCTTCTTATGTTATTGTGTCACAGACTCAATTTTATCTGTGATAGCTAAAAAAAAACTATGTCAATGTACTATGTTTATTGCCCAATATAAGAGTTACGATTGCACCATACGTGCTTTAAATATACTTTTTAAAAAAATTATTATACACGTTCAATGTGTTTAACAAATCAAATAAGATCTTTTACTCACTTCCCGAATATGGAAAATATCATTTTGTTCGCAAGAAAAACAATGAAAATCTTGGCAAAACATTGCATGTTTGTTCCTTTTAAAAAAGAGCTAGAACCATAAAATTTTGAAAATACAGTTTACAAACGAACGTGAACATTGAAACCTAATGATTCTTCACCTATAATTTAATTCTCGAAGACGGTAGAAATTCTGCAACACGAAAATCGATGTACCCGCGAGCTGACATTTAATTGAATTTAAATTTAGCGCTTGTACCGCGTGAACAAGCACGTCCGGCAGAGCTCTGTCAGATAGGTAGTTCCGTGAGAAAATCGAGGAAAAAGATATACATATATCTATGACATCCGCGTGACTTCAGTGATCGGGTTGCGAAAAAATTCCTTTAAAGTACTACCGAGCCGCATACATTATTCCCATATTATTTACGAATAACCGAGTAATTATCGTGTCAGTATTTATGAATGAAGCACCCTTCGACGGTGGTGAATCTGACATTTCCTTGTGAACTGTACTCGATGGTTTAATCAACGTCGCAGTCGATCTCGCATTGTCATACGGAATCTACGTATTGTTGGCAAGATTCGCAACCATCACGGTCCGAATCGCTACCATAATTTCCAAATCGAGAAAGACGGAGGGAAAAAGGGAGGGTGCAAATGACACGCGACTGTATGAATGGTGTGCATCTTGTTGCACACTAGTGATACACCGATAAATTACGTCCGTTTTAGATGTACATGTGTATGCATATGCACAGGCGTTACGAACCAACCGAACGTTCCTTGCGCGTCATACGCAGCGTTTTCGTCTGAATGAGAAACAAGAGAAGTGTAACAGCAGTACGTATGCAAATTATCTTTACATACGCGACAATCTTTATTGTTGATACAGTAGATTTTCAGGGTTAGAACCGTGACAATTTTTCTCGTTACTCATACCTCTTGTGTGTGTGGTCTGTGCGTGCGTGTATGTGATTGTAGATGTGTGAAAGAGTGAGTGTTCGTGCGTGCATGCGTGCGCGCGTGGTGCACGTTTACTTGTGTATGCACGTCACTTTTATTCAACCTGATTGATTCACATTAAAAGATTCATTATTGTTGTTCTGTTCGTTCGTCGATGTGTCAAACTTAGTATATCGAGACACGGCAACTTCTCAAAATAACCGAGACAGGTACGATGCCTGTACTTCTTGTTTACAATTGTTTATTTAGCAATTAAATGACGTAGTTGTCCCCGCAACGTTTTATAATAGGCATTAAGTATGAAATTTTAACTGTGCCACTTTTCACGCGTCGTGCATCTCCGTTCGACATGTATTTACTCGGGCTGAATTAAACATTGCCGTACAGGTTACGTATAAATTTTTTTGCCACGGTGAGAAAGTCGAACGTGCAACATTGGAAATAATGAAATTGTACAAATTATTTGCCACTCTTTCGAATATGGACACCGAACGTTTTGTCATAGACAAATTTCCTGACTGTTATCTGCAAATGTGTAACAAAGAACAACATGAACTTTAAGACTACATCTTAACATTGGTCGAAACAGGGAATATTCTAAATTGAAATTGTTTAACAATAACGGTTTTTTATCTTTCTATTAAGAAGTCTATCCGTGCACCTATTGTTAAAATGTTATTACTAATTCTTAATTGGAAAAGTATGTACATACATAGATTAGATACTATAGTGTAGACTAAAATGTAGATAAAATTATATCATCTGCTTTTACAGGACATTGTTACATGGGTACATTTGTGTCTACCATCTGAATGTTATGTATAATGAGTTGCTCAAAGGAACTTTTAGTGGAATATTAAACTTGACAGGACGGTGGATATTTCCAATATTTTAAAACATGAGACAGTGTTGCTTGAACCACCAAATCCAGCTATGGCTTATGTTTCTTATCTTTTGCATTGTGTGCAGCAGAGCAGATATTTTAGTATTTTCTGCAGCTGCAAGGCATCAGATCGAGGAAGAATTTAGAGACATGCCTGCTAGATTTGGTGGTTTAATACCATCTGAAGGGATTAAGGTATATATCGCTTATATTATTTGATTTAAGATCATTATAATTATAATTAATTATAATCAGTCCATTCAAGGTTATTTTGGTACAACTGATGATACAAATAATATCATATTTAAACAAAGTAGGAAACAATTTGAACTTTACAACATTTTACATTTATTTTGTGTAGTATTTTATATAAGCTTGATCAACTGTCGACTAAATTGTACAGTGTATTTAAGGAAAGTTTGCATCAAAGGTTATGTTAAATTTCGTTAGGGTATGGTAGTGTACGCAGATCCACCTACAGCATGCCATGAAATACAGGGTCCTCCAAATACTACCAATTACAATGGTAATTGGATAGCTTTAATTGCTCGCTATAATTGTAGTTTTGAAATAAAAGTTCGAATGGCACAAAAAGCTGGATATGATGCTGCAATTATACACAACGTGAACAGTAACGAATTAGGTAAATATGTTCATTAAATGTACCATGAGAGTAATGAATATATATTTCTAACTATAATAATATTAATACATTTCCAATTATTCTAATACTTTATATTCTGTTTTAGATCCGATGTCAGCAAAGGATCCTATAGGGATTTTGATACCATCTGTATTTGTCAGTGAGATTACAGGACTAATTATTAAAGAAAATTATTTATACGACGATTTGTATTTTGTACTCATTAACGACGATACACCTTTTAATATTACACATCTACTTCTGCCTTTTGCTATTGTTGTTGGGATATGTTTTCTAGTCATGGTTATCTTTATGGTGAGATCGTACAAGAAAAATATCAAACCATTAGTGAGTTGATTACGTTTTCAGAAGCATATCCAAAATGCTTACCTTTCAATCACAGGTTGTTAGATGCATCAAGGATAGGAGACGGCAGAGGAGGCATAGGTTGCCCAATTCGAGCCTGAAAAAAATTCCTACGCACAAATATACGAAAGGTGACCCGTACGAGACATGTGCAATTTGTTTAGACGATTACATAGAAGGAGAAAAATTACGTGTTTTACCTTGTGCTCATGGTCAGTGATCAAATACAAACTTAACAGTAACGAAACTCAAAGAAAAAAAAAAACCGAGTCTAACGAAAACATTATTTTCAGCTTACCATACAAAGTGTATTGACCCCTGGCTGACAAAAAACCGTCGGGTGTGCCCAGTTTGCAAACGGAAAGTCTTCGCCGCGAACGAACAAGTTGTTACTGACGATAGTGATTCGGATGCCGATGATACGACACCTTTGTTTCGTGACGGTCACCAAGGTATCAAAATCACGTTTCGCATGTGCATTCGATCGTTGCCAGTACGAAGAAAAACGAAAAATGAATATTCTATTAGGCACTCAGGGTGGTACGTTTTCGTTGTTGAGGGAGAGTCCCCTTAGGCGTGCCCTAACATCACGCTCTAGGAACAGGCAGGAAAGGTACGCTCAGCATCATTCGAGCAGCAGCAGCTCCGATTCCGAGGTATCCTCCGTTTTGTCCGACGACGGAGCTAGCGTAAGTGCCGGAGAACCGTCTAATGGAATAGTTTTCGTGGTTTCGGATACCCACAGCATTAACGGTGAGTGTTTCACGTTTCTCTCTAACCCTTTCGCTGTGAACCAAACAGAGTAACCGGTAAAAACTAGTAAAAAATCAAAGTTCGATGTTCATACGTGAAATACATTGGATCTATTCGACCCAAATTTGAATTCTCTCGAAACTCATGGAACGTTTCAAGAAACAATATGTTTCCTCGTGAATTAGGATAAACCGAGGCGAATCGTAGCCTATTTGATAATAAAGAATAAAAATAAGCACTCGTTGATAAAAAAAATGTTAAACAACACCTTTCTCTTATAAGTGAGAAGAGAATGACATGTATAATTTTCAATAAAAATATTCGATTCATATTACTCCGATTCGTCTCGGTTCACACTGATTGTCCATCGATCGTGATCGAAAGCAGAGAAAGGGTTAATAGTCGAAGGCGATGAACAAAGAAACGGCGTGAACATGCTTGACAATTTAATACCAGGCGAGCTGTCGGAGCTGGAATGTTCTGTGAGCAGCACCAAGCCGCACACTGTGAATTTGTATACGGATGCTCAACAGGTTCCAGCGCCAGTCGTCCAGGTACCCACGAGTCGTAGCGCGCGTGCCGTGGTCAACGCGCACGCGACGAACGCGACCGGGTCCGCTGCACCAGCCGAGAACGACATCGCGACCGCGAGCACCGCGGATTCGGAGAGAAACGACGTTTCCGCGTAAGGTCCTGCTGTTAGGTTCATCTTTTACTACCCTCCGTAAGATCTCCGTTTGTCTGTCTTGAATAAGATCGATACACGTTACTGCAAGGTATTACGTTTTATTTAGACCTGGCATCGATTGCTAGAGATACGCGTAATCGTGGAACGGAAGAGCATTTTTGTTTTTTTTTAGTACTACCGAAAGATACGTTTTTATTCGGAGGAACGTTCCGGGCGAGAAGCTGTCGAGGAGAGTCTATTATAAAAAGATTGATCTCTTCGTCTCGCGTTCATTGGCTCTTCAAGCATTTCTTTTCACGTCGTTTGTTTTATATTATGGAAGTAAATGGAATTCTGTTACAGAGAACGATCGGCCGTTGTTTTATTCATAAGGATCACTGTTAACCCAATCAGCTTACTTTCATTAAAGATCGCTTCGAACGCATGAGAAACTGTTACTTGATAGTTAAGACTGCGAATTATTTTCTAGGCATGTAGCCGGCCGACGTAATGCTTCGAGCAGTGAGAAGCCTGTTCGAAATGTTATTTCACTCGGTCCCGGTATTCACAGCTACTTATGGCCTACGTATTTTATGTTTGCACACAATTACTCGTTTCGCATACAGTTATCTTCCCTTTATTCAGTTACCAGTGTAATAAATACAGTTCTGTTTTTTTCTTTTCTCTTCTTTTCTTTTGTTTCTTTTCTCTCTCTCTTTTTTTCTCTTTATTTTATTAAGCGTACGATTAGATATTCTTCGAACAATTGAATATCTTCAGCTATTCCATTAATGATAAATGACGATCGGTGGTAATATATCCGTAATATACATAAAGCATACCTTCACGATACAGTTCGCGATCAACTTGTAAATATTCTTTGTTGCTATATATACATATATATATAAAACTTTGAAAGACCAAAAAAAAGAATACAAGAAAATGGTAACCTCCCTAGCGCAGAGCCTCCATAAGACTTAACGGGTGGACAACAATGTTACGAAGTCCGAATAATTTTTAACGTTTAGGTGTTGCGTCGACGAAGTTGGATCTTGTAGGTTTAAGTTCCGCGAAACGCGACACCGACGATGAAATAAATGTTATATCTTTCGCCCGGCAGACAATGAGATTCGTCGTTGCTGCAACGACGTGCATCCTCGAAATGACCCGCTGTCGAACCTTCCAAAAGGAGAGGGGAAAAAGAAAAAGAAACAGAAATAAAGGAATATTCAGAAATGTTTTCATACTTCGTATAAAGAATCGTTGCTTTCTGCACGGATTCTGTACATTTATAATAAGTGTAGTCGATACTAGTGTTCACTGTCGTTTCCTAATTGTGGACGGGCGTGCGAGTGTTCCGTGACGGGACTCGCGTGCACGAGGCGTAAAAGGCAACGGTATCGGGCGATTAAATTTCGTGCAGATTAAACGGGTGACGTTTCCGTCACGTTGTTGTTTGGTCATTGTTAATACGGAGAGAGAAACAGAAAATAGAAAGGAGCCACTTGGGAAGTATGGAAACCGGAAGGAAGGTTGTATAAAAACTGTGTAAATAGAGTATGAGAGGATACAATTGTTGCGTGTGTATATGTATATATATATATGTATATGTATGTATATTGTACAATATCGGAGATTTAATTTTTACTCGATCAATAACAGCCGCGTCTGAATCGAGGAGAATTCAGGCCCGCTAATGTTTCATCGTTTAACGTTAGGTGTACTGTCCAAATAAAAATAAAAGATATTTATATTTTGTATTTTACATTATGCTGCTGATGTCCTTGAGCGATAACGTCAACGATACGCTCGACGCTGTTCCGCGACAAAGGTGAAAACGATACGTACTGGAAACTTTGAATTCCGCGTCGCGCGAATCGGAAGAAGAGCAGCGAATCCGAGTTGCTTCTATTGTTTGTCTGCGAGTCGAGTACCTATCCGGGTTACCAGTTTTTATTGAACATGTGGGAACGTCAGAGTCTCGCGAAAGATTATTCTTGATCGTTCACGCGGCAGCGAGCGTAATAACAAGATCGCCGGCGGGGCTCTTAGAGTGCTTCGCATCTGCTTGAAAGATAAACACGTTGACCTTCCGTTGATTTATCCGACTATTTTTTGCCGGGTGCAACGATGTTCCGCGTTGACGATCAATAGGAGACGCGTCGCTTCGCGGATCAACGAGATCCGTTCTTTAACCCTGCATCACTGTAATCTCGACGAGATTATCTAAGAATTTTACTCTCGCGAATACTTCCTATCATACAAAAATTACAAAGGAACATAACTTTGGCACTTCTCCAAATTAATGAGACTAGGAATGAGACAGTTGTATCAACGTATTTGCGATCGTGCATAATTTCTCAAAGTGCTGATCAAATACAGAACTATAAACAATACACGATAGAACTACGTTCCTAATACTTAGCTCCAGATATTGATAACATAAGAATACATTACCATCACTTTCCTAAATCAATTAAAATTCTCTATCTACGTAACCGGTCTCAACTAACAAGAGATTAGTGATTCAGGGTTAATCGATTTCAGAACACTCATTCATCGTTGACCAGGAGGAGAAAGACTACATGATCCCGTATCGATCGGAGTTCGAACCTGGTGAAAAACGAAAGGACAGAAGAGAGGAAAGGGGGCGACCTGTAAGAAAGTTCTGCGGTTGCACGGAGGGAAGAGGCAGCATGTCCCGTGGAGAGAGAGCGAGAGTGGCCGCGCGTGACGGCACAATGCCGTTTGAATTCGACTCCTCGTCGCGTAGAGAAAATCGCTCGAAGACAGGGCCGCGATGTCGAGGGAAAGATCGTGCCTCGGTTCTCGTACGGTTCGGCCTCTCTAGCGTGCCCCGAGCACGGCCTCTCTCGTCCTCTCCACCTTCGCTATCGCAGCAACCCCGATTCTCTTTTCCACCCGCCACCGTTCGAGGATCTTTTTCGCCCGTCCTCTCGATCGCTTCTCTCTCTTGCTCTTCTCTGGTCATTCGCGTACAGTCGTCGTCACGACGAAGGTCGTAAATTGACACATTACGCATCAGATGTATACTGTTGGCAATCTGTCTAGTACCTATCCATTCATTCGCATGAAATATTTTTGTTTATTGTTTTAACTCCACGAGAATTTCTAGCGTTTTCGTATGACGTTACTTAGGTATCGTAACAAATGCAAGTGGAATTATTGCTTAGCTGCCTATGTGACTAAATGTTTTGATACATGAATGTTCTTCGAATTGTTTTTAAGTCATTTCGACGCTTACTGGTGAGCACCGTTAAAATTGTTGGTCAACGTAAAAATCATTGACGTTAAATATTTCGTTTCAAGGAATATCTTCGAATTAGTTAAAAAATCTTTAGTAGTAACTGACATTGCAGGGCCTAGAATAAAAAATGCCAATCACAGTAACCAGTCTTGAGGAGACTATTCTTTTCAGTTCGTTCGTTCCGTTGAAACATTTTTGCTTCCGACCGATTTTACGAGCCCGTTACTACGTCGCTACGACCGTACTCCCGCACACAACCGTTCGATTTTTTCCGCCTCGTCTTTTCTCGTTTCCTTTCCGTTCTATTTTTCCTCTTCCCCGTTTGAAAGCGATACACTTATCGAATCGTAAATACCCGTTCTACGTTGTGTTCAAAGATCGTTCACCGATAGATAGCCGCGCGGCGCGTCCTCGAGAGTCGCACGTTAATTATCTGCAAACGAAACCGGAATCTTTGTCCCTTGGAGTCCCCAGTTCCCTCCGCGCGACGGTTATTGTGCGAACGATCGGCCTTTGCCGAGCGAATCGATCGTTATCTACGCGACACGAAGGAAAGACGCGTTCGTCCTTCCCGGAACAATAGACCGTAAACTCGGGAAAGCGAGATACCGATGACTCAGTTTGCGATGAGTAACCTGCAGCGAACGGGAGACAGAGAGAGAGAGAGAGATCGTCGAATCGAAGATACGTTGATTATCTGCGAGCCGATCAATGGAAATTAAGATGCGCCCGAACGACGAAGAAGATCCCTGTGTATGGTTTGCATGCGACCGCGACGATAACGCTCTCGCGTAACCGCGGAGGAAAACAACGGTTACGCAATCCTCTCGGCGTGCCGTTTGGAAAACAAGTTTTTACTTCGACGTCGCGCGCGTTGCAATTACCGGGAGCCGCGGGATTCAAAACACGAGGGCGCGCGCCGGTAATGCGTTCACTGCCATAGCGGTCGTTGATGACCGATGGCTCTGGATTACTCGAGAACAATTACAACGTGTAATTGTGATGTTGGGTAAAATTATTTAACGACGCAAACAGGTTGTTATCACGTTACGCGCGTTATGCAAGGATCGCAACGCCGAATAATTCATCTTTGTCCGTGTTTATCTTTGCCGCAAAGCGTTACGTAAAACGCTCAAGATTTTCGTGGCAGTTAACGCATTAATCAGCGATCCTCGAGCAACGCGTGCAAGCGGACAGTCCGTCAAAGTGACGAATCGCATACGAAACGCGACCTAATTCCGCGATATCGCGCGGAACGAACGACGTGTTTCTTCTTTTCACGTCTCCTCCGACGCGCGTCGCCGTTCCGCCTTCGCGTCCCGTGAAAGCGACACCCGAGGTCTCCGCCTATTGTCCGCGGCGCTTCAATTGTTACGTTCGCTTTCGAATTTTTAGCCGGAGCGGGACCGAGATCTTCGCCAGAGGCTCGCGCTCATGCACGGTCGGTCGGCGGAAATTCATGCGCGAGATAGGGACGCTCCTCGGCGTATCAGTGTTTCGAGGGAACGTTATCGGCGGGACATGCGTAAGTATTGTAAAGTAAAATTAGAATTTGCGGGACGGAGAATTAACGGTCGATAACACTTTGGTGACAGGTGGTGATCTAGGAATTGGTGCACCATGGACTGCCTAGAATTTTGAGAGGAACAACTTGTCACTAGTGAGCTTGTGGAGTTTCGACGTAAGTTGGGGATCGCATAAGGGAGGGTACGTGTGTATGATTGTATCGGAGATTGATTAAAGATTATCGATGATCTGACGATTGATGTGTCTGCTAATTATAAAATTTGTTTGAGCATGTAGATCTGCCTGGAATTTAAGCGCAATGAAAGAGTACGGTGAAGAGGAGGTGGGAGAAGAAAAGATGATGAAGTATCAGCAGCGGTGAAAGCGGCGAGGGAGATTTAGGGGGTTACCAGCGCGGCTTGACCGAGTAACAATCAAATAGGCTAGTCGTCCGCGTGACTAACCCGTTACCGCTGCTGCAGCTGCTCGCGAATTATCGATTCGCGAAAATTTCCCTTCGTCCATGGACATGCGCGATCGCGGGGAGCGCGCGCGCTCGTGTCCGCGGCAACGCTCTCGACCCCGAGAGATCACCGGAGGGAAAAGCAGAGAACACGCAACGAGAGACGTCCTTGGTGTAGGATACGCCTTCGCGCGTATGCGTATAATACCGATGCGCAAGAAACCGCTCTACGGACACCTAACACGGTACATGCGCTTTGCATCTTTTTAACGTTGGCCTGCGAAAGACGTGGCGCAAAACACTTCCGGCCGATCGCGCTCGTCGCCGACGGAATTCGCTTTCGGCGGAACTCCGTTCGAAGCCCGTGCTAGCTGCATCTATTGCGGCAACCGCACGCTGGTTCAAACGGCTTCGTTGTATCTCGCGTTTAAATGCCTCGTACGTTTGTATTTGAATTGCAAACGCGAGGTCTGGCAGGAATAGTTGCGCTCTGACAACGTTTTTGAATCTGGGGATGTTTTATATAACGTTTCCCGTGTAATGGATGCTTTGGGCTCAGGGGATGCTGCAGGATATTAAGAGACTCATGGATCGCGTTTAGGGGCGCGTTTAAACTTTGATTCATCCCCTCGGCTCTTTAACGTCCTTCCACCTGTCTCCTTAATTAGACAGAGGTGTGCTTCCCCCAGTAGCCTTATAGAATTAGATGGATGTATTTAAACGAGGGTACTTCTGAATATTCCGCTCCCTTCTACTTTGTTCGCCTTCCCTCAAACTTCGAACCTTAACGATCCCCCGTACCCAACACTTAAAATATACCCAAGAGTCATCCTTTTCTTACCTTACCCAGTTAACTGCAGTAAGGATTCGGAGCCTGGAGTTACAGGAGAACGACGTTAAACGCATGCACGCGATGCTGCGAAAGGGCTAGACTCTAGCCGGTAGAGCAACGATCGAGCGAGCAAGCGAGTAGGCTGCAGGGGGCAGGTGGCCGATCGTCGTGGCAAGCAATTACAGCTACTTTTCCACTCGAGATCTCGATGGTATTAGGTCGGCGAAGAACCGAGGCGCGAAGTCGTGCCCGAGGGGTGGCTCGATCTCGTGGCTCTTTCTCAGCCTCTCGACCTCTCTCGCGGCTCGATCGAAGCCGACGGCGTGTAACCGTCGTCGACGGTGTGTCGCGCGAACGGAGGACCCCTAACCCGGGGAGAGAGAGACCCAGACGCGAGAGATGTATTCGGGTCGTTCGTCGAACGACGTTCGAGGTCGGCCGCGGGACCCGGCGTCCTCGACGTAGCATATATTTGAAGCTGGCCGATTTTCGTGCGCCGTCGATGACGAGGATCGGCCGAGCAGCAGCGATCCACGAGGGGCGGACATCAGCGGCGAGGAAGACAGAGACTTCCGTGAGGATCGAGACGGGCCGCGACGTGGGAATCGTTCGAGGGTGGACTCTCGCGGAGGATATATCGGGGTGGGGTTTCACGGCAGCGAGAGAGATAGAGTGAGTTAGGGGGGAGGGGACCGGGGGTGGGGAGACACGACGGAGTTTCGTCGTGGTGGACGTCGCTGGTGGAGGAGGCAGAGCGAGCGACGAGCGCTCTGCGTGGGGCAGAAGGCGACCGGCAGCGTGTGTACCGTTGTTTTTAGCGAGGAGAGACGAGCTGGCGGAGAAGGGCAGTAGTCGCGGGAAAGTAAAGGAGAAACGCGTAGAAGGAGTGGGCGAGAAAGACAGAGGGAAAGAGAGATCAGGGGTACATCTAGCAGCCGAAAAGCAAGCTAGGATGATGATAGAAAGGGACACTTTGTAGAATGAGTATGAAGGACAGAGAGGAGGCGAGAGAAGGAGTGTCGTAGCGGGTGGCAAGGGCGCCGAGTCAACCGCGAGGTAGGGGCGAGCAAGGCGAAGGGTAGTATCGAGACGAAGGGTAGCGGGCACCGCGGAGGTGGCGAGGCAACCCGGACGCAGCGACGGGAAAAAGGAAGATGGCGGTTCGAATGCTTCGGGGTGTCGCACGACGAAGTTTCGACGCGTACGAAATTCGAAGTAGAACCACCCCTTATCATCCTCTTTAGCTGGACATCGCTAAACTTCCCTCGCGGTTCTGAAATCTTCGACTGACTCGATCAGTCGCGCTAGGGGGTAGCGCGCGCGCTGCCCGCGTTCCACGCGAGGACGAAGAGTTCTCGGAAAAGGAGGAACGCCGATGTAGGGAAAGAGGGTGGGTGGAAGGAAGGCAGAGCGCTCGCGCGTGCGGAGGCTTTCTCCCTTGCGGAAGAGAGCCGCCGATGATTACGATTGCCGTGGATCCACGCACCGGAGGGGGACGGATGGACTCGGGATGACGAGGAGGGAATGAGAAAGCTATGACGCGAGGGGATGGGTTAGGGGTGGCACGGCAATGGATGCTGGAGAAAGGGAGCGAGATAGGGGATAGGCTGCGCGGAGCAGAGAGCTGTAGGGGTGAAAAGTAGCGGGAGACGTGTACGTCGAAGCGAGATAAAAAGAACGGGGCTGAAAGGAAGGGTTGGTCGGAGGTCCCGGTGGGGGGATCGGCAGATTGCGCGCGCGCGCGCGTGTTTGTGTGTGTGGACGCGGGTGTATGTGGGGCGAGAGAGAGCGTGCGTGCGCGCGCGCGCTGCCGCTGGCAGAGTTGGAAAGACAGAAAGGCCGTGAGGGAACCCGAAGGCGCGACCGAAGTTTCCGTGGTCTCGCGAAGAGGAGGGACGACACCTCTCGCGGTACGCCCGTTTGATTGCTGCCCGTTGCGACCGATCCGCGCGCAGTTGCTGGTGCGCGTTTACACGGGGTCGGCGTGTCTCCTTTCCCGTGGTGTAGCGTGTCCACGCGCCCCCTCCGAGAAGTGTTTATATGTGCGTGTGTGCGTGGCTCGTCGGCGGACGTTCGTACGCCGCGTCGCAGGACGTCATCCTGTTGTTGTTCGCAGCACGACGGTGGTAAACGGCTGAGATAGCGGGCGGCGGGGGTGAGAGGAGATCATCGGCGGTCGGCGGCTGGCGTGTGTGCCTCGCCTCTCTCGCGCGGATAGATAGAGGATCGTCGTCGTCGGCTGTCCCGCGGAAAAACCGCGACGGAGAAAATCGGGAAACGGTGGTGGTGGCGGTGGTGGAGGAGAGAGAGAGGAGCAACGGCGGTGGCGGCGGTGGCGGCGGCAGCAGCGGCCACAGAGGGGAAGAGAAACCGTAGAGAGCGGGGAAAGGGAGGAATCGCCGGAAAAACCGAGCCGAGTCACGGATCTCGTGCGACGTTGGGGACGTTCGTCGGTGGCACGGGGGCGCGAAAAGTGGATTCGTCGGGCAACCCCCTTTTTCGTACGTCGCGGACACCGCGCCCCGTCGTCCCTTTCGTCCGATCGTTTCGCGACCGTTATTATTTCTTCTCCGCTTGAACGCGGAGTGAATCCTTCTTCTCGCTCTCTGTTTCTCTCTCTCTCTCTCGCTCTCTCGCGCTCTCTCGCGCTCTCCCTCCCTCTCTTCTCTTTCTATCTCTATCCGTCTCTCTCTCTCTCTCTCTCTCTCTCTCTCTCTCTCTCTCTCTCTCTCTCTCTCTCTCTCTCTCTCTCTCTCTCTCTCTCTTCTCTCTCTCTCTCTCTCTCTCTCTCTCTCTCTCTCTCTCTCTCTCTCGCTCGCACCCTTTTCCCTTGCGTCTACTGCAACACGGAGAGAACCAGCCAGCCGCGCGTCAGTCGATCCTCCGCGTATACACGGAATTCCAGCGAGGATGATGCTACTGTGTGCCTGACAATCGCTGCGTAGCGGTGGAGACGCGCGCGCGTGTGTGTGTCGAAATCCCGTCCGACGCTGGGCTTCCGCGGCGGGTTCTGGCCTCCTGCCGGGGGAGAGGAAGCTTTCCTCGAGCGAGCCGAGAGACGAGGAGAGCGTGTGCGGAGGAGAGTCGACGCGACCGAAACGAAACGACACGGTACGGTACGAAACGAGACTGGACGAAACGGTGCGGGACTGAAACGGAACGCGGTCCGGAAGGTGCGCCATCGTTCTGATCGAACGGTGTGTCACGAGGAGCAACGGATTTCGGGGACGGGACCCGAGGGTCGTTCGTCGCGCGGACAGGCCCGATCTAAGTAAAACGTCTTCGGAAGGCCAACGGTCGACCGATTGGATGCGTGATCCGTCCGTTTGGTGGTTCGTTCAGTGTGTCGTTCGTCGGAACTGCCAGTTCGAGTGGAATCGTCGAGTTCCCTAGGAGGGAACGGTTGATCCGCAGCGACCGGAAAGTCTGGATCGATCCGTCGAAGGAAACCCCGCGGATCGTCCGGTGCGCGGCTCAGGAGAGCCATCAGCGTTCGGTTTAGGGTATCGCTGTTCGGGAGCTCGACAGCTCGGAGATTCGGCTGGTACAAGGGATTGGAACGGTGCTCTTGTTACCGTCTACCGTTCGCGGAGTCCCCGTCACGGAGTAGAGGAGCCGTGCGCGCGCTCGGCCGCGCGCGCGCGCTCTCCCGCGCGGATCCTGGTGCGCGGTACCATCGCCGAGGGTAACTCTATAACCTCACTTTCCCTTGGAACGAAGGGATTCGGCTGGTCCTCGTATTCCCGAGTTACGTCCAAGGGAGACAGAGAGAAAAAGAGAAGACCGGAAGGCAAGTGGAGAGCAAGACCAACCGAGTGGAGCATCGAGATCACTGAGACGAGAATTGGAATCGGGGATAGACAGTGGAGGACGCGGAGGTTGATAGCGACGCGCACAAGACGGGGTTGAAGCTCGGTATCCAGCGGGGGAGCAACGAGATCGCGACGAGATCGCAACGAGGTCAGCGATAGGAAAGGCCAGGCGGTGGAGCCGATTTCGCGACGGAAGGTGGGTAACTCGGCTGGCTACCCGTGCCCACTTATCGAGCGGGTGTGTCCATGAAGTCGACGCAATGGCAACGAGCGAGCGAAACGTTGCCGGTGTCCCGTAGACCGTCAACGTTCACCCCGTACGTGCCGTCATCGCCGCCGTCGCCCGCGTCTACGTCGTGTGCGTTGGCACGGTGGGACGCGTTGCCGCGTCGCCGGCGAGCGTGATCATCGACGACGGCCGGAGGGTACGAAGCAAAGGGCGTCTAGGATGCAGCATGAACCTCGGTGCCCCGTCGTTGGAGCTGGTGAGCTTCGGAAGGGGGATCACGGTGTCCAGGTGCTTTCGCCGGTCGAGAGGTCTCGGGTACCCGTCGTCCTCGGCACGGGCAGCGTCGCCGGCTTCGTCGCCGTCGCCGTCACCGTCAGCAGCAGCGCTGCCGGCGCAGCGGCAGCGAGTGTCGTGGTGCTCGCGCTGCTCACCGTCCTCCTGGTCGCACGGTCTGCGGAGAGCTGCCGTTGCCGGGGTGTCCGTGGATCCGCGACGGTCCCGGAAGAAGAAGTGGCGGCCGCGTGGCTGCAGCGAAACGCCTGGTGCCATCGGGATCGGTGGTTGCGGGACCGGGCCGCCTTCGTCGTCGGTCAGGATCGTTGCGCGGGGAACGAGGCAAGGTTCGACGGTCGCCGCGCGGACGGTTGTTGTCGCAGCGTCGCCGAGGCTGTTGGTGCACGAGACGAGGAGGTGCTGGTGGTGCAGGTGGCGCGGCCGAAGGAAGAGGAGAAAGCGGCGGACCGTCGGCGTCGGAGGAGGCGGTGGCACGAGGGCCTCGAGTGCGTCGAGTACCGCTGCGCGGTCGCGCCGTTGTTGTTGTTGCCGTTGCTGTCGTTGCCACGCGAGTTGGCCCACGGCCTCGGTTCCGTCGCGGCCACCGTCGCGTTCGAGCTCGCGACGTCTCGCGGTACCGCCGCGCGGACCATCCTCCTCGCGTGTCGTACGGACGACAACCGCCGGGGAGATCGTCATCGAGGAGGTCGCCTGCTACAGGGGGACTTCTAAGGGCCCCGCCGACCCGGGCCGCTCGGACAGTTGTCACCTGGCTATCGGCTCCGGGATATCTACGAGCGGGGCTGACATCATTCACGAGCCGTCTCGAGAGGAAGATCGTCTCGACCGTCCGCGAGAGGAACCCGACGGACCTGTCGCCGCTGTCCACGTCCGCTCCACGGACGTCGTTTCGTCGTGCCCGGTGTGCCGGCCGCGCGTGGCGCAACAACGCGTTCCGACGCGTCGAGACTTGTTCCGGCGGGTTCGCGCGACGGAACCATCACCGACGAGACGGTCCAAGTTCAAAGTACACGAAACGACACGGCGTCCCGCGGCGGCGTTATCGGCTCGTCGTCACCGGCGCGAGATCATCCTTCAGCAGCACCGTCACCCAGACGTCGCCGATTCCGTCGAAAGCGTCGAGAACGTCGAGGGAACGAGACCACCGAGGATCGACGCGATCACGGTCCTTGCCGCGACAGACACGGGATCGGGAACGGGAAGGATCGAGAGGCAGCAGCAGACCACGCACGGGGCGGAAATCGGCCTCGAGCTTTTCTGGCAGCGATGCGGTACCTCCTGCAACCGGACGACGAGCAGCAGCAGCAGCACGCACGCGATCGCAGCCAGCCAGAGTTGCGCGAGTCCAGTTCCGGGAATCGTCGGGATCGTCCTCGGCACCGGCTGCGGCCGCGGCTTCTTCGACATCGTCACCGGCACCGGCGGAAGAGCTGCGCGCCGCCGAGAACCAGCGGCAAGAGGATCGTCGGCGGGTCGGTCAGCAAGATCGGGGACGATCCACGGGACGAAACAAATCGGGGGACGCTAACGTTCCCCAGCTCGTGCCCATGCTGCTCGATCCACCCGGTTTCACGGGACCACCACCACCCACGTCGAGTGATCGGCGCTATAGAGGACACGCGGATCTCTCCTCATCGACGAGTCCGTCCCCGACGACGGACGAACCTTCGCCGGCTGCTCGTCGCTCCGACGATACCGAAGGGAGACCCTCGTCCAGCGATCGTTGCCGCGACGGCGGCGGCAGCGTCGCCGTCGTCGCTGAGACCGGAAACGCCACTGCCTTTAACGTTTCTTTCGATTCTGTTTCTCTCAGCGTGGCGAGAAACGTCGCGAGAAACGTCGTGCCGGGGAGCGACGAACGGCGACGATCGAGGTCACGGTCCTCTCGCCGCGGACCCAAGAACACGAAGAAGAAGAAGAAGAGGAGAAGGAATTCGTCGACGAGACGGGACGAAGATCGAGCGGGATCCGTGCACGAGGAATCCACCGAGTCTCCCGGACGTGTTCCCGTCGAGAGCGTTCCTTCCGTCGACGCGTTCGCTTACACTGCCTACAACAACAACCACAACAACAACAACAACAAGAACAACAACAGCATCAGAAGTGACAACAGCGACAACATCAACAACGCCACGAGAGAAGCTAGAAGCGACGTCCGCGAGCCGCGTCGCGAGATCGAACGCGTCGTTTCCGACGGGGACGCGTCGGACTTTCGTCAGGACGTCGCGCGTCGGGTGGACGGTGCACGCGGTGAGGTGTTGCGGCAAGATCGCGAGAACGAACGTTGTTACCCGGCTGGGAGGAGTGTTCGAGCCCGTTTCCGCTGCGGGCGACCAGAGAATTGCGAGAGCGTCTACACTGCCCGGTTCCAGGAGCCGATTACCAATGAAAAGCGTCCGCCCAAGGACGATGAGCTCGCGACCAGCGGGGTGCCCGTCAAGCTGTTCGGCAACCGTGGCCGCAGTTACGGTCTGCTGTTCGTCTTGTACCTGCTTGCCTGGCCGCTCGCCTGTTCGACCAATCCCTCCGGCCAGTTTGCCTCGAGATTCGCCCAGAATCCATCCCTCGGCGCCGCCGACGAGCAACCCCGGCACAACGTCACGCAGATTTCGTCCCTGTTGTCGTCGGGCGTGCCCTACCAGCCGCGACAGCAGTCACCGCAGCAACAGCGTCTCGACAGAGAACGATACGTCCAGGACAGCACGGTGTCGTTGCGCGAGAACGAGAACGAGAAGAAGAAGAGGAGCGAGCATCGTCGTCATGGGCGACGGGATGCTCAGCAACAACAACAACAACAACAACAACAACAACAACAGCAACAACAACAGCAGCAGCAGAGTCGAGCGAATGAACAACGAGAGACGAGTAGCGAAACGGATCATTCGTATCAGAGTCATCAGCCGGATCAGCCCGAGACGATGCATCCTTACAACGAATACAGCTGGGAGGTGAACCAAATAAACCCTTGGTTATCGGCCTGCGACCTGGCGGGTCCAGCGCCGGCCGATCTTCAGGGTAGCTGCGGTCCACCGGAGGTGCCGAAGAACTGCCCGGCCCCGTGCCCTCGACCCCCGGCGACCAGCAGGAGCAACGGGGGCGACACCGAGTTCCACGAGGTGATCGGGAAGGTCGAGGTCGCCGGCAGGGTGGGCGGCGACGCGGCGAACGGGGACGAACGGACGACGGGACACGAGGAGGTGGGCGTACGGACCGCTCCGGAACAGTGCCTTTTTTATCTCGAGGAGTCGCATAAGAGGGACGTCTGTCGGGATGATTTTGGCCGGAGCAGTACGCGAAGTTTTTTAACCCCGAGGGAGAATCGATATTGGTTCATGAGCGGTTTGCGTCTGCGGCACTGCTGCGAGCACGCGGTGGTCAACGCCCTGGCACCCGGCAAGGGCGGCCCGCTCGAAAACGTGGTAAACGGTGGCCAGAAGTGCGCCGATGCCCTGGACAAGCTGTTGCTCGTCGACGCGTTAGCCGCGAGGCTGCATTGTGAATTCGAGGAAGTGCTGGCGCGTTACGACTGCGCCCAGCCCTATTCGGTCATCTTCAACTGCACCCATTGCAAGGTAAGGGGGCCCAGCGAATAGCTTCCCTGTAGATGTGTCTTGGTATTGGAATGATTCTGGACTGTAGATTTTCATGCGCTCGTAGAGCTTCTTCAGGTTTTCGTTCGTTCAGACGGGTGGCAGGTTAGTATTCGAAGATCGGTGAATGTTGAGTAATTTTTGCACTGAAGAAGTTATGTATCTACATTTGCAGACAAATCCGCAGTCTTGGTTAATTGTACGTGAACGTCGTTACCGCGGTGGACGATGTTTCTATAAAATCTGTTGCTGAAAAAATCTAGTATTCCGACGTCGTAATTCACGGTACATCGGTGCATTAAATAACCGTAGATACATCGTTCCCGATAAGAATCGGGACTGATGAAACGCCGTAATCTCTCCGCGACAAAACATCCACGCCGAAATTCCTGGCACGAATCTATCAATAAAATCTCCATTCAATATTCCGATGTCTCCATTCACAACTAAAAACACTAAAAGCGCCGTGCGCTGTCCGTAAAACTCCCGGGCCGCAGCTGACATAAATCAACAAAAAAATTTTACTATCGGCGAATCGTGATGTTTTTATAGAACGCTCGTCCACTACGTACCGGTAATATAGCAATTTACGATATAATTTATTTCACTGTTACGGTCCACTCCGGCGACCTCCGGCGCGCATGAATAAATTCGCGTTAAAAGCCGTAAAGCGGTCTTCAAGGGGTTACCACCCCCCCGGTTCCAGTTGAAGTATTCGCCGATTTTACCTAGAGTGAATCTTATCCGACGAAGCTGAGAAGCTGTGGGTGCCCGATACGAGACGTCGATTCGTCGCAATTTCCTCTTCCACTTGTCCAACTCGCCGGCACTCTTCCGTCGGCGATGCCGTCGTTATTATCGAGTTTGAATAGTCTCGCCGTCTCGTAACTCCCGTTCCGCGGCGATACGCTTATGCCTAGGAATGAATGTCCCGAGTTGATTCTCCCCCCGTCCTCCGAGCGATTCTCCCATAGGGACCCGCCGGCTGATCGCGGGCGTCGATTCCTCGATCGTTAACCGTGTAAACGAGCCATTGTTTCCACCGGCGGATGAACTCGTTCGAAAGAATTCGCGACAAATTACAGGCCGGAGAGAAACGAAGCAGTTGGCTGGCGGGTTCGAATCGGAATCAAAGCTTTTGTTTCGCCGCGAGAGATCCACCGGCGAGCGCCGGAGCTTGCCAAGCGGCGGCGACGACTTAGCGATGCGCCCCGGGCGCGACGACCCCTTCAGCAATCAACGCTAATAAGCGTTTCGGACGGCGGATCCTGCAATTAGGAACGGATTCAATGCGACTTCTTTCGCCACCCCTGTTGCCAGCCCCGCGCGTCGCGCTTTCGTTCCCGAGGCGATTGCTCGAGGAGGCTTGCCAAGAAACTCCTTTGTCCCGCGCCGCGGAGTGTTTCGACCTTGCGGAAATTCCTCGCACGTACGATCCCGCCTCGTCTGGCCCCCCTCCGCTCGCGAATTCTGCGCCCCCGGCGACATCACGAACGAAACCGGGACGAGATTCGATGATCACGAATCGGGAGCACGCGTCGCTGATTAATCGCTTGGGCTCCTTGGGTTTGCTGTTCCAATTCGTAACGAGCGAGGGATGGCGCGCGGATCGCCGCGCGGATGTTTTTATTGATAATCGGCTGGTGGAATATTGTTTCGCTTTCCGTGCACAGGTGGTTCCGGGGAAATACGTACAATTTGATTGAATAAATAGAACATTCGTTTAGATTTATTCAAGTTTCCTGATGTTGATTAAAGGGAACATTAAGAGAATCCTTCAGACAATCTCCACTGTATAAATTAATTACACGTTTGATACTATCATTCTTACTACCACGGACGATTGAAATTTGCGCAAATATTCCTCTCGAACACTGCCTATAATATCGAATTTTCGCAATGTATGTTTCTTAAACGTTCCTCAATCCGTCGTTCGATTGCAAGCAAATTCAAGCGGAGGGATTAACCGACTGATCGCGAATTTCCACAACGAATTGGCGTTAAGCCGAACGTCTAAGCGACGTTGCCGTTGCGACTCGTAACGGGGACGAGGATAGCCGTCCGTTGATACCTTGCGGGCGATACTTTCTATCGGTTATCGAACCGGCGTAATAGAGGGAGAAAACCCTGTCTCGTTACCCGGCAATTTATCGGGCAATCTCGGTCGCGTCGGCGGAACTTGCGAGACGGGGGAGGGTTGGGCGGGCGGCGAAAAAAATGAATTGTTAATTGCCCGCCGGGCAATTGTTCGTACGTAGGCGGGGCGGATGCTGGTGGATGGTTTATGATGGAGTTGCTCGTAACGCTTGTACCCGGAAGATACTCGATTCGGGCGGCAAGTGGCCGCGGCGCGAGCTCGCGCGGATCATTTTCAGATTGCCGTATTATCGGCGCTTGAGGTTCGAGCGTGAAGTGTTTTCGAGCGGATCGCGTGGACAGAAATTTCGCGGAAGAAGAGCCGCTAGACTGATGCCAACTCGAGCGGGATATCGATTAAAACGATTAGCACGTCGGCCAACCCCGTTCGTTCCATTTGCGGTTCGAGAGGGTTAATGCGGAATTCAGATCGCGGTGTTTTATACGCGAGCCTCGGCTCCTTACACGGTTTCGTCTTTGATTCTCGATTTTCCGGTGACTTAACGGCAATGTTACTGTTGTCACTATCGGTGGTGATAATTGTCTTTCAAATATTTATGTTCTCCCGCATTCGCAGTAGAAACGCTTAGAGGTAAAATTCGTGGGGAATAATTAGTAGAATTATTCATTGATGAAAAGAGGAAGTTGGCTAATTAAGTTGTGGAAGTAGGACTTGGTCGATTTTAGTATTAATGTTATTCTGAATATTTTGACTTTTAACTTTGAATTTAAACGTCTATTCTGTCCTGTAAAAGTGTTATGAAAGTAACAACCATAAGACTTGCAAACTGTCCACAAGCCTCCCTCCGCTAATTACCATTTGATATATTCAATCGAATCAAGAACTAAGTAGTATCCGCGAACCAACTTCACTTGCCAGATTTTTTTCAACATTTCACGTCGATTATTAAGAACACTGAAATAACGTCTTCATTTATCTCTATTGTACTCGGGTCCACCGGCAGCGCAACATAAACTCATCAATCCAACTGAAAACAAAGACCCGAGAAGCTACACGACAACAGAGACAACGGTATTCCTTCGCGGCGCCATTTTTCACCGTCACAAAACGCGTCGGTTTAAAACCCCTCAACCATAAACCGAGCACTCAAAGCCGCGTGTACCGCTTGGAAACCGTTCAAGAGCGGTAATTTTCGCGATTGCTCGAAGCCGGCGAGACCGAGACGGCGAATTAATTATTCCGGAAGACGGTGGAGGCGAGGCGAAAACCGCGTAGGAAACGAGGTCCCGTTCGGGGAAACGGGTTCCGCGCGCGTAGGTAACCCGCCCGTTTATCGTCGGAAGTTGTTAAAAGACACTGGGAAACGGTCATCGGTTCAACATAGGTACCGTCTGTAGCTCGCGAGTTGACGAGCGAAAGGTATCCGAGTCTGATCGGTCAACTCTCCTCTGTCCTCGTCTAAATTTCGCTACCAATTAATTATTCATCGACGCGATTACGCGTAATCAATAATTACAGACCCCTTTTATAGTAGAAAGATGACTTAATATCTAATGGAACGGTACATTGGGCCAAAAGTCTCTTTCAAGTTTATACTGCTAATTACCCTAGCTGTATGGAATATCGAATCAGTGATAGAAAATAGTACGAATAATGAAATAATGCAATAGAGAATTCTATGAGAAAAGATAAAAACTAACCGATCAGATCCGCATTCCTCAGCTTAGCCATCAAGTGATCTAGCAGCACCCTTGTGCCGTCCCGTTCGCCATCTCTCGAGCAACAGACGGTACCTCGAACTGGACATCGATTCTGCACCAGGGAACGGACGGTTTGTTTGCGCTCGGGAATGGCAAGTGCTGGCGTGTTCGGTTGCTAGCCTGGGTCCTGCGCTCAGCTTTCCTGCATCTACCCCGATCGCGTTCCAGCCGGCAAGAATACGGCCGTTGATTGTTCGGATTACAAGTTTGCCGAGCAATTCATTTACCCCGTTGAAAGTGGGAAGAAGTTGCCGGCTCGTTTAACGAAGCGTCTCTTCTCCCGTCTCTCTTTGCTTCCGTCCGCTCCGGGCCAGTGGAACTGAATCGCCGGCCAAAGGAGATGGAGCCGTTAACGAGACTTTTCGCCGGAATTCGATCAGGATTTCGGGGTTTGATCTCCGTGAAAAAAAAGCCGTGTGCCGAGCCTCTAATCGAGATCATTTCGCCGCCGCCGCCGCCGCCGCGCCGCGGCAGGCTCTCTCTCTCTTTCTCTCTCTCTCTCTCTCTCTCCCTCTCGTTGCTGCAGCAGCAGCAACCCGCCCCGCTTCCAGCGCCAATAATCGCCGTCGTCGTTGTACGTTGTGCCCCTGGCCAGATACCGATCGATCGATACCTTCCCCGTTGCATAATAAATCGGATAAACTCTGTTAAAAGGTTCCGTTGATGGCGCGCGCCGAATAAACGGACGCGCGAGCGCGATTTCGATTCGACTCGCCTTTCACGTTCGATTTTGTGTTTCGTCGCGCGCCTTTTGTATACGATTCTGCTGGTTCCATTGGAATTTTTGGAGATTGAGCGGTCGGGACAGTGTGCTCGGTTTATTGTAAACGCGACGCGTGAACTGTGCTTTATTGGGATTTGTAACCGATCTTAATGCAGCTCTGGTTAGTAAGTTGCCCCGATAGGGGTTGCGAATTTAGTTTTATGAATATCATTCGATGTACGCGTAGTTACGAATGTTCAGTTATAATTGATGCTATTAACCAACGAATGCTAAACGGACGCGGAAGTTTTCTTCCCAGATAATGATTAAAACCAAGAAGACTGTTGGGGGCAGTCGCTAAAGAAAATAACGAGGATCATTATCGTGACGTCCCGGAGGGGTTTATTGCCTCGCATTCAATGCTAACACGATCAAGGTTCACTGCGAAGTAGAAAAAGAAAATGGCGGGTCCCGAATTGGTGGTTTACGGTTCATAAATTGCGATTACTGGTGCAGGTCTATATCGAAGTCCCGCGGGCGTGTCCGCGAGTGTACGATCGCGCTTCGAGGCACTCCTCGGTAATGGCTGGTCGCTCATTCCTATCGGTTCTCGTTAATTTCGGAAAAATAACCGATCGCCGCGGCCCGCACCGTTCATCCCGCTAATTAGGCCTTAAGTTCTCGACGCTGGCTCGCTAATACGGTTGGGACACGCGGAATCAAAGGAGATCGGATCAAAGCGTGCAGCTTCATTAATCTCTGTACCTAATCAGGGAACGAGGGGATACAATTGTTTACAGGGGACACACTGATTGCTCTATCCGGTCGGAACCGGCGCGCGACACGCTCTGCGGGGATAACGGTGTCCAAGGGTCCAGGACCGTGTTCCAGTTAGCCAGGTCGTCTTGGGACCGTTAACCTGTTAGCCGGCTGATTTCTCGATCGCGAATGTTCGTGCGGCCGCGATTAATCCGGAATTATAATGATCCGCGGGGATTCGTTCGACGACAATTGTAATTACAGTCTGCACAATTTAGCGCCTTAATCGATCGTTCGATTTGGGACGGACTTCAGATTACACCGATCGGTGTGGGATTAGTATTCGATTTTTTATGTATTAACCTATCGATGCACAGCTTTTTCCGGGATCGGAAACGTTTTTCTTTAGTACGTCAAGCGCTAAAATCTTGAGGGTTTTTCTGTAGAATTATTCTTTTGTAACGAAGAAAAGCAGGAACAATTATTAATTATTTATTATCAACTCAGTTACGATTGTTTTCTAGTTATTCAGAAGTGTCAGTGGCTACCATCGCGCTTAACGCGTTGATGTTCGTTCGATGATATAAAAAATTAGATGAAAATGTAGTACTGTCGTCAAAGGGTTAGGGGAACTTGTATTTTGTAGATGCGGTTAAGAGGATTGCCGTGTGTATTGAAAGATAAAAGATTCTTATGTGGCTTAAACGTAATGTCGCGGAAGTGAAATATTTACCTTGGAAGATGGCGGATGTAATATTACGGGAGTGGTTCTTAAGGGTTAAAGTACTCAGCGGCTGCTGCTTCCTGTCAAGACTTCTCATCTACATCTAGAAGTTCGCTATACCTGTAAATTAGAAACTTGAATGATACGAATCGATATACTACATGTGCGTGCATAAAATATATGTAGATTGTAAACGGAAAGTAGCAACACTCGTCTTCAACGGGATGCTCTAACTGGTTAATACTACAAATCGGTTTGACCAGTTAGAGGTAAGATAGTCCCTAGAAACGGAGAGTTGGGAGACGCTCCAGAAGACAGCCACGTGACGTTACTTCGCTAAAATTTTCTACAAAGTGTCAGAGTCTCATTTCGAAATTAGTCCAAAAGTTTACTAGTTTATTAGTTACATACGAACAACATGATATTCATCCTGTCATCAGCTGCAACGCTATAAAATGCAAAATACGCGATACCTCTCATAAAAGCATCAGTAATCTCCAAATACCTTTCCAAAGGATGTTCCAAAATTCATTTGCTTCACCATATCACACCATGCAACAGTGAAAACATTATTCCCGTCATCTTCCAAGATTTTAAAACTCTTTTTATACGCGATCAAGATTAACATAACAATCAACGGGGAAGTCCAAAAATGATGAGAAGATACAGTCGACTACGAGTACGACGAGTTTATTCGTCCTCCTTCCGGTGAACAGGTTAATCTCGAATCACCGTATTCTCGAGCTTATCGTTCGCCGAGCGCGCGATGGGGGTGGCTCTTGTCGCGCGCGCGACGACGTCGGATTTTCGGAGCCGTTTCCCCGACGTTATCCCCGGGAAAATGCAGTCTCGTCGCGGAACGATTTTTCCGGCGATTTATTCGTCGTCGTTTTTCCACGGCTGAAATATTAGCGGCGAATCTCTCGCAGGGGCGTAGGAGACGGTAGAGCGAGAGGAGAACGGGACGCGCGGAGGGTCGGGGAATTTTGGTTAACCGCGTAATGGATCGAATTCCTTCGCCGCTTGGCGGGCCCCGCGTATACAGGGTGAACCGTCTGAATAACTCTTGAATTATGCGTTGCTTGAATTATTATCGCTCGGAACGCGCGCGATCGACATCGATCATTTTTCGAAATTATACGACCATAGACGGGTATCGTGTGTACAAAATTCTTGACGTACAAAAGAGAATGTTCCTCCAATTATTCGTTAATTAATATTACTCATTATTAACAGATTCTCGAGTTCCATATTTCCTCTTAATTTTGCAGTAAAATAGAAGCGGCGATCATTTAAGGAACCTTCCTTCGAATCTGGAACTTTCGATTGGTTCGATTACTACGAAGAATAACTTTATTTTCCAATATCGCACAAATTTATAGCTATCGATGATTAGTGCTTTCTCAGTAAAGGAATACCAAATGGAAGTTTGACATTTTGTGCAGTTGAAATTAATAACGATCAAATAAAAAGCAACAATAAGACAATAGATCGCAATATTTTCCAGTCACTTCATTTTTCTCTAAGCTCTGTTTCCATGGAGACTTCACTTTTGAATATCCTTCATCTTACGAACTTCATAATGTTTATTCAGAATTATTCTAACCGATAGTCTCCTTAATGATACGCGTGAAATGGTTCACCCGGTATGCTCCTCGGTACACGGAATTCACGAGCGATTCCGTCTGCCGTGAAACCGCGCGTCGCCTCCTCTGATCTTCGGGGACCGTCGTCGGGCACGCGCGCGTTACGGTTCGACAGTGAAATTCGCTCGCGGCCGATGATCGTCGCGGCCGCGGGGTTCTGGCGAACGTGTATGCGGAACCCTCCCGTTCCGCCGTAATTGTTTCCGGTGGTTCGCATCCGACGCTCTCGTCGACGCGCGTAAACCTGTCTTCGCGACGCGTGAGCTCGCGTAATCGAGTTGCACGCCGGGGGATCCGATAAAATCTCGGCCGAGCGCGCGAGGGAAACACTCGTCCCCGTTTTACGCCACGGTTAATCGAGTTTATTAATTATCGCCGGCGGCGCGTTCGCGCGTAGCGTAATCATTTATTTGTCTATTCATTTATTTACACCGGCAGCCGGTTTGGATTACGCCGGATCACTGGAACGGGAGCGATGTAACGAGATAATTGCGCCGCGACGCGCGATCGAAACTCCTCGCGGATGCTTCGGATTCTTTGCAATATGATCCTATGGATTCTACTGCGACCGCTTCCCGGTGCATATCTGTGATACTACAAATGTCTGATGCGCCCGTTCAATCGTGAATATCTCTCCTTTGATGTTATCAATATTAAAATCAACTACCCTATAGCATCATTAGTAACTACCATCGACCTCAATACTTTCAAGAAAAGATTGACCGTTACAGTGGCCAAATTTCAGCTCTAGACATTCATGATATCAAAGTTTCTTCGTCACTTAGAACTTTTATATATCCAAAACCAAACGATCATTCCCAAGCAGCCATCCAAAATCCCAATACTCATCCAGATTCAAACCAAAATACAGAACTCTCACAACCAAAGCACACCTCCCCTATTTCCTATCCCTAGAAATCTTCGCGCTTGCTAGTTAATCTTTACCATAGTTCGTCCCTTCCACCCTCGTGTTTTGTGAATCCTTCCGAGGAAACAATTACAGCAGCGATCCGTCGTGGGATCGATCGATCGGAGGAGGCGCGAGAAGTTTGCGGCGGACGGATCGTGAATCGCGTCGCGGAAAGCAGGCGAGCGAGCCGTAACATCGGCGCGATTATCAACTTACGTGGGTGTAAGGGCGGGCCTGTGTGTACGTGGCTCGGGCCGGCCGGGCGGGCGGGATCCGGTGCAGGTGCACCGGATAGGTGGAGTATGACCGGCGCAGTTTCAGTTGCAGTCGCAGCCTGTCGCAGCCAGCCGGTCATCGCTTCTGTTCCCTTAACGGTCCTCGTACGTATATACGTGCGAGCGAGTATTTATACGGGAGCGCATCGCCGGAGACAGATGCACGGGAAATCCTAGCCTTGCAACCCCCTGCTCGCGCGCATTGTCCTCTCTTATCCTAAAACGGCGCGGGAGCCGGGATCGTTTGTTCGCCGCGAATGAGGATCGTCTATGGGATTTCGCTGGCTGGGAAGTCTCTTCCGCTACGTTGAGTTTTTGGTGGCGAACGCCGCCATATCGGCGACATTGGGCTTCCACGTTCAAAATAGAATGTTGGGTGAAAGTAATTTAATGCTGGAACTACTAGGCCGGTTGGAATTATGAGTTTACGACGGGTTGTCGTATTTAAAATAGAATGGTGCATAGTAGTAGTTCAATGTTAGAGCTACCTTAGGGTTCGGAATGGTACCTGGTCGAACTTTTGCGTCTAAAATGGAATATTGCGTGGAAATGATCTAAGATTAGAACTGGTAGGTCGAAAGGGACTGTTTGCGGTCGGCTTCGCGGCTGAAATAGAACGTGTAGGAATAATTTGATGCGGTTATTAGGGGATGGAGAAAAATTATCGCCGGTTTCTAGTTTTAATGGAGGACCGTGCGCGGACTGATACGTGGATCGGTGGAAATTGATTTTAGCGTTTCCTCGGTGAACTTTAATTGATGCGCCTCTGATAAATAATTAAAATTTGCAGTTTTTCATGATTCCAGTTTCAATATCGTACAGTATTATCTGCACGTGAGAAAGAAAAGTTGAAAACGTTAATGAGCTCACGGGTTCGAACGAGAACCAGTTTGCGGTTCGCGAGGGGCCGAGTTTACGCGCGCGTCGACCGGTTTAACGATTAAACGTCGGGGATAGTTAGCTGCGGAACTCCTGGCTTGTGCCTGCGCGAGCAGTCAGCTTTGGATAGAACTTGGGGGAGCATTGGATTCAGGTTTTTCACGAGTACAATGATTATCGCCGGCTAACTTCGACGAAGTTGATTATTGCTAGACTGTAGGATTTTTATTCGTTGAAGTTTCTATTTTTAGAGCTGAACTCTCTCAAAGTGGAGTAGAACAGCATTTGATTTTCCTTGTAGAAACAAAGAACTCGCTTAAATATTTCATTCTGTCGAATACAGATTATAAAATCTGTCTCATCTACTTTCGATTGTACAGCCTAATATCGTCGACACTGCAAGTAGAATGCTCAAGCAATAGTCACACACCTGATTCTTCTAATACTTTGTAACTTCTTTCACTGAACCGTCTACAATCTCAGCTTCTACTATTAAAATTCTATCTTAAACGTCCCTGATTCAAGCTTAAACACATGAAATGACTGCCTCAAACAATCATGTATACCCTAAACCGAATATTTAAATTCGATCTCACTAGGAACTCAGTCTGCCACGAAAAAAAATTTGATCCCGCAATTTCAACTTACTTTTGCACGAGAAACCACCTGGTTCCCCGGCTGGCGCACGGAATTGTCCGCAGCTCTCTGTGTTCGCCGGAGAGCGAAGGATCGGGTCGCATGCGAGTACGTTTCGTTTTCGGGAGCAAGCGTCTCGTATTTCGAGTCGAATGTGGAATTTCATTCGGGCGACAACACAGGTACCGAGTCGAAAACAAGAAAGACAGGCAATAGAAAAGGCGAGAGGGCTAGAGAGCTCGGTGGAAAAACGTTTTGTCGTTCCCGGCTGAAAGAGAAAGGCCGTAGACGCGAGGAAAGCGAATAATTTAGTCGAATATCCCCGAGGGTAGACTCGAAGCTGCGAAAGAGGCTGGGAAAAGGTGGAGCAAGTGTACGCCGCGGCACCGTTAAGATTACGTTCGCTATTATCGAGAAACTTTTCCTCGACGCAGTATATTTCTGCTTTCCTCTTGCTTCTCGTCCTGCCTCTTCTTCGTCTTAACCTCTTTATACCTGATTTTTATATAAAATTATGTTCACTTATCTTACAACGGGGGAACACCATTCGTTGCACCTGTAGAGACATAATTTCGAATACAATGGCAGTACAGTGGTTGTCTGATAGAAACAGGCTCAAAGCAAGTGTGCAGGATAGTCCCAGGCAAATTGGATCATCTCCTGTACCCCACGGAAAATATAAAAATATTTAAACATTACTAATAAACATCGAAAAGGCATTTCATATATTTCTTTTGCAGATAAGAAACGGTGAACGTGAAATATGATTTACTGGATTTTTATATCGATTCTCCCTGTAAACCGATTTCTCTTGATCCACTCTGCACATGGTCGTCTGTCGCGGTTTTAATATTTTGCCAGATATGGAAGTAGCGAGACAATGTACATTGTAATGTGCGTCAGGCGTGGTGGGGCTAATTCTTCCGATAAACACTGAATCTCTCCGCGGTCATGAAAACGAGGTCACAGCGACGGCGGGGGGGTAGGAGTATCGGATCGAGAAGACACACGGGAAGACGAGGTCCTCAGCTGCGAGGAGAGCACCGAATTTTCGACGCGAGAACAGGATATTCCGCCGCGGTGAGAAGTATCAAATTTTCGCTGCGAGAGCAGCCTGTCCGTCGAGCGTGAAACATCAAATTTTAGACGTGAAAACGGATTCGTCGTTTCTTCGCGCGACGTATTAAATTTTAGATTCGAGAATGGGGTCGTCGTTCCGAATTTTATGCCCGGGAAATGGGGTCATTGTTTCCTATGCGGTGTACTTGATTTTAGATACCGCGATGGACTCTGTTGCGCGGCGAGCATTCGATTTAGGGTGAGAACGGATTCAATGTTATCCGTGTGGAGTATTAAATTTTCCTCTGGAAAATGAGGTCGTTGTCTCGTACGTGCAGCACTTCGTTTTATAGGTGAGAATGGGCTCTCCCTCGCGCCGAGTATTAAATTTTCTATTCAAAAAAGGATTTATTCGGTTTAAGCGTAACAAATCTTGCGCTCTGATACGAGACATTTTATTCGCGTTTGAACAATCAAATTTGATATTAAACAATACACAAGAAACAAACTCTCGTAATATCTTTATGTTCAACGGTGACTTCACCTCAAATCAATATGTTTACCCTACAAATGATCCGAAGCTTTCACATTAAAACCATCGCATTCCATATTAAAAGCTAAAATCACTAATTCACTCTGAGAATATCAAAGCTCAAAATGAAAACCATTAAATCACGGTGCAGCCAAATTCCAATCCGAAAACCTACATCGCTTCGCTGAAATGAACTCACCGAATTCCTTATGTCGAGAACAAGATTTCCATTTGAAAGTACCGCTGAAACTATCCCCGCGCGCGAAGCCAAGTAATAAATGAATCAGCGTGGAGAAAAAGCGAATCGAATCAACGTTTCGGACAACGATTATTACGAGTGCGCGACGTGTGTACGCAGTTGCGAGCTGTCCGATGCAGCATACGGCCACTCCTCTTCCACGTCCGGTGACGTATACCTACACACATGCACGTATATACTCGCACACAGGTATATCCACGTCGGTGGTGCGGCGGTACGGTCGGCGCTGGTATTCGCGTGTATATGTGTGAGTTGCATCCGCGCGCAGATATTACCCGATGACACGGCCCCTCGTCTGGAACGCGACGTCGGCGGACACTTCGGATAATTGGTAACAAACTATGAGCGTGAATGCGAGTCGGCCGTGTCGGGAACCGTGCCATATTATCGCGATGAACCCGCTCTTTCGCGGCCGGGGCCCTCTCTCCTCCGGCTTCCGACGCAACAGAAACTCCATTCCACTTTTGTCACCGGCGCGTTTTCCTCTTCCTCTTTCGCGACCGTTTCCCGTCGATTCAACGCCGCCCGGCCGCAATTCCGCGGGCCGCGATCGGTCAACATTCAGACCGAAACGGACGTGTCCCTTTCTCTTCTTCGCCGCTACGCCGATCGATAGACTTCCGGCTGATACCTTTCGCGACCGTTTCCTCCCTGGCTCCCGGAGACGATTCACTCGGCTGGATGGCGTCTCGCAATTCCACGCCGGAATCCGACGATATTCTCGTGAACAGGACGGGTTTGTTTCGCCGATCGTTGGATTGATTATCCTTTTAACGACTACGCCGTTGAAGTTTGCCGATGGGGAATAGTTTGATGTTTAGATACGATATTCAGAGTATACTTTGTTTTATGCATCGAGGTTATTGATAGGGTTTGGTTGATATCTTCGGAAAGTTGGAGAAATTGATCTGCAAATTGTTAACGCGACAGTCTGTACAGTTCTGTGGATTGTCATTAATCTTGTGTCGCTCGAGAAACTTCTTTGGTACTTGTATCTGAGAGAAAGGTACAGAATTAATGTAAAATATAGAATTCTCAAGGTAAAGAAATGTTCTTTGATTCTCTATGAATCAATAGTTTTCACTCTTCACGGTCGGAGATACTTTGAAACGTACAAAACCTTCGATAGATGAAGCTAAATTATATATCAATTGCCTAATTAATAGAAAAAAAAGGAAAATAAGTGCTCTCTTGCTGTTCGAGTAATTGAATCATTTATTTGCGATTTAGTCTTCCAATTACGAAAATTTCGTCTCGCCGAAATGTCGACATTCGTCCGCAAAGGGTTAACGTTCCGATGTATTCTAGTTTCACAAAGAAAATTGCATGTGTTGTTAAAAGAAATGATATAGATATCATTGAAATAGAGGAAATGGTGGTGTTAGATATTCGCGAGCTCGAAATGGAAACCTCGGATGATAACTAACCGTCTTTCGACGTGATAAGGATGGCCGTGGCATCGGTAACGTCGTCACGACGATACGCCGGGTACGAGATCCCATATCCGACGCAATTTCGTTCGATTCCATTACCTGTCCGCGATTCCCCCTAATTTCGACGGGATTCTCAGTGCTCGGTGTCCGTCGCGAAGACGTTCCGTCGCCGGAAATACGAATCGAACGGCAGCCACAACGATTTCCTCGCCCCGACGACACGCGACCGCGTTTATTGGAGCTTCGGGAAGCTTTGACGACACCTAGTCGGGCTTCGCCTGTTCGTTTAACGACGATCTCAAGAAAGTAATGACCGAACTGCCTGGGTACATGCAAATCTAAACTTCGTGGCCAAGAATCGGGCAGTAGTAAAAGTAAGATGCTTCTGTTTAACTTGAATACCATTCGGAGATATAATAAACTTAGAGAATATTATTCAGTAAAATTCATTTCTTCTGTGGTTGGCTTAAATAGATTCAAGGAACTGTCAAAAACGAATGAAATTTTACCGTAGTTCCGGTTTTATCATCTCCTCGAGATTTCTAGAAACGATAAGTGCATAAAGACTCGTTTATATCATTGATACAGTTTATGGCAAAAGTTATTGAATTGGAATCCAGTAAACCGAGTATTTCCATAAAATTTTATAGACGTTTAATATTCTTCTTATTCTAGCAGAAAAATACCCGGATAGTATTCTTCTCTTAACACGTTGATTTACGTTTTCAAATGGGATATAAACGTAATTTCAATCCTGTTGCTTTGATATTTGTACGTTAGTACATATCATTAGTCATCATGAAAAGGATCTCTTTCCATTTCAATTATATCAATAAGTATACCGTAATTACTTCAAGCAGACGACTCAAGTTAATAGCGTCACCGACGATCTAAAGTCGACAAGAGGAATTTGCGACAGTCAAAGTGTTAATTCCCGTATCCATCGATTGATCCTCAAATACGTGAACTCGCATAAAGATCCTCAGCCCGTTAATGACCGAATCGAACGTCGCGCTCTCGTCTGCGTCGTTTTACGGACCCGTCGAGCGTCGAGCCGCGGCTCTCGATTTACGAGCGCCGAGCCGCGGATCCGCGAACCGTCCGACTGTAATTTACGGGATGTTGCGCCCGAAGAAAGTGAAGAAATCAAAGCGGAGGATTTCCCGTGGCTAAGTTCCATTTTATCTTCCCCGAAGTGTGCCGACGCGGATCCCTGAAGTTGAAACGCCGGATTACTGCGCGCCCCGCGGCCGTGTGCACCACTTTCGAAAACTTTTCAACCTGTCTTTCATTATATCCTTAACCCTGCCTCGTTCTTCGAGGATTTTTTTTTCAACCCGATCGCGCCATCATTCTTTTCCAACACGGTTTCATTCCGTTTGGTTCAATTTACAGAAATTGCCGTTTGTTTTGAAAATATATTCAATCTTCCCAAAACTACGAGAAAATTAACACGTTCAGTGCCACGTGTACCACATGTGGTACACGTTAATTTTTGTAAGAAAATATTTTTAAGAGACACATGGTCAAGAATAGCTGTATATATTACAAAGCACCGAAAACATCGAGAAACGATATCAAAATATATAAAATTAAAAGAAAACTTGAATATAACAATATTTTATTTAAAAAATCAATACAGTTCGTAAGCAAAATACGACCAAAATTTCATTATTCATTGTCTAACATATTCTCGAAGTGTATGAGAATATTATTTAATGTTTCTATCTTCCAAGAAAGTTTCGAACATCGAATCAACTGAGAATCGCTGGAAGTTGTAAATATTTCGTTATACGTATTACATTTATATTATAATTCTAATGTAACGCGTAAACCAGTTGCAACGATTTTTCAAATCCTGTGAACTTCAACTGTTCCGGATCCCTGAAGAAACCATCGGATTTATTATCCCCCGTAAATTCCAGCCAGACATTAATCTTCCTCGTCCAATATTTCTTTCTCGATTTCACAAAGAAACTGATTACTTTTTACGATTGCGTGTACCATACTGTAGACGTTGCCGGATTTTCCGTTCGCGCGTTGCCTCTGATTCGACCAGCAGCCGGGTTTCCCGGGGAATTTTCCTCGCTCATTACACGGCTCGTTTGCCGGGATATCCTTCGGCGATTTACACCGCGCCACATTGCCGAACAATCGGGTGACGTACCGGCGATTATGGAATTGACAAATTGCGCCCTAATTACCTCCGGATAGCGTCGGGCGGCGGTGAACTTTCCACCGAAAATCCGTCCGCAGTACCGCGTGGAAATTGTTTCGCCATGATTTTCCATGTGCGATCGCTGGGAGACGTCTTTCAACCGCGGGAACGCGGAGGAAGACGTAAGCTGTTCGGATTACAGCTTGTCACCGGGTATATGGAACATTTAGGAACCCGTGCGATTTTTGTTTACCCGAGTACAGTAAAGCTCCGCTCGATCCACCTCGTTCATCCCATGAAAACCTCGTATATAGAATTCTGATTATCTACAATACAAATTCCAGAATTTTCGATACGAATGTTTGGATCGAAAAAAGGACATCGTATCACTGTGATACTATATTTCAGTCGTTCTATTATCATTTCTAGCGTTAGAATGTTTTGCGAAGAATAGGATTAAAAATAGGAAATAATAAAGTAGTAATTTAGTCATCGGATAGGTCGTGTTTAATAATTAAATTGAATTAATGCAGCTGGAGTATAACGGAGAGGAATTCACGTTTAGTTGAAGTAAATAATTCATTGTTGAGGAGATTAGGATTATTTTAGGCTTTAAGATGGCGTGTATTCTCGTCAGACGCAGTTAACTGGTTAAAAGAGTAGTTATAGTGCCTGAGCGGATCCGTCGTGCTGCACAGAGACACTCGTAGATACCTTATTCTATATAAGAATGCTTCGTCTGAACGGAACCGTAACAATTCCGTGTCTGATTGGATAATATAAATCGACCTTTACCCAAGTGTCTCATAAGTAACAGCTCTAGTTCCGATTGGTTCGTCGCCGGAGGCGCTCCTCTCACGGATGGCGAATTAATGAACGAAATTGACGTCAGAGAGGACCGTCAGAGCGTTCCTCGATATTCCAGGTAAAAATAAGCGACGTTATTTCGGCCGACGATTGGCGGGCAGGTCGCGGCCGGAAGAGCGATCCGGGTTGACGGTGGAAGGGACAAAGGACTGCCGGCAAGCTGGAATCGCGTTCGATTCCGAACCTCGTAGCCGTCGACCGAATTTCGTATCGCATTTTCGAATCTGTTACGTTCGTTAACGCGATTTTCGTATCGCACGAAGAACAGAAACGCGAAATTTGCGGAAACTATTTAATCGGGCACACTGTCGCGTTTGGCTCGTTTATCTCGTCGATTCATCGAGGGCATTGTTAACGATTAATTACCCCGTAAAAGGAAAGGCAATTTTATTTCCTCGATAGCAAAACTTCTCGCGGCAACGATAAAGTTGAAATGTAGATACGGTTTTATAGATCAAGTCCGGTCTTCAAAAAGAAGTTACTCTAAAAATGTGTCGAATGCACGGTCTGATCACTGCTGACCGTTTCCACTGAACATAGTCGGCGGACTGCGGGTGTTCATACATATTCAGCGATTTACGGATTAATTTGCATAAAGCGAAAGTAGAGGGAACTTTAAAAATTGAATAAAACGTGCCACGCGAATATCATTATGCGCGATGACTTCTGGCACGAATTAAATGATGTTTCTATCTTAACTCCAACGGAAGAAGGAACCTGGAGTACCTGTTTTTCACTGACCCAGTAATTCCAATATTGAATTCCCCCAATCACTCTATTTTACATTCCATGCATTTATACGTCTCACGAACATATCCAATCTACAGTCTGCCTATTCCATAGAAGTAGAAACAGCCAGCAATGACCGGACACGCGTCCGCTGTCGGACAGAGTATCACGCGCATTCACGGGGAATCGATTTTCCCGAGCTTCGACAAATATTATCCCGCTCGCCTAATTTATTTTTCTACAAGGTGCGCCGGAATATCATTGGCATCGTTAGGGCCGCACCCCGTGCACAAAGGAACACGTTCGAGCCGCGCGGCTCCCAGAAATTAACGTTTACGTTCGGGAACGGTGCGTGCCGTTGCGGACGAGCGTGGAATTCGGATGGGATAGTGTCGAGGATCTGGGAATTCGGTACGAGTGGAAAAGAAAACCACGGCGATCGTGCCTGGAACGGAGATAGATGGAGAGCGAGGGGCGGTGGGACGAGAGTCAGAGAGACTGAGAGAGAGAGAGAGATAGTGGGAACGTGCCGGGGGTGGACGAAAGGGATGGCCGAGGAGAGGGGATTCGGTCGGAGGGCAAAAGGGGTGGGAGGATGCAAGGTGCAATCAATAGCGAGATTGCCCTCGCTCGGTAGCTACTCAACGCCAATAGAGGAACGTTATAGAGACGGGCGTGTAGAGCTGTCACGATTGCAGATTCACCAGATTTTCGGCTAGACCTGGACCGATTCTTAGATGCAACGCGTTCAGCCTCGTAACATTTTCGGAAAAGTCCTAACAAGCTCGCTGATCGTTGGAGTATCGAAGACACATTGATCTTCATCCTTGGACTCTTGACACATTTTTCGAATGAGTTTCCGGTGAAACTTCTGCAGCTTTCGGGGAGAATTAAGGGGATGAAAGGTTGAAATTTTCACTGTGATAAGAGAATAATTATTATAGGGAAGTGTCGTTTGGAAGTTAAGGAAATTTGATTTGGAAGTTAGGAACGGAGCTTCGAAAAGTGAATGCTTCTGATTGAATTATTATTTCAGCCTTATTTTGTCTGTCATAATAGTATATCAATATTTTCTATCAATTAAATATTCATTCTGCCTTATACGACTCTAATCTACAACTTCTCGCTTTTGCCGTAGAATAACCTACAATTACCGTTACAAATTCTCCGCTGCGAACGCAAACAGAACGAATTTCGCTTCTCGCTGCATATCTTGCACCCTTCCGACCCCTGATACGTTTGATCCGGTGGTAAATTTCGCAGCGAAGTTTACACCAACTTCGAAACACAAATAGAATCCGCGACTCCGATCGCCGAATGGCCGCCCAGGAAACGAGTCCGAGAGTGAGCTCGATACAAGGGACCATTCTCCTCTATCTCGAGGATAGATTCTCCGTGCCCCGGTCACTGCCACTCCATTGGCCAGTGTCGCATAGATTTCCGTTCGTCCTCGGAATAGTCGTAATCCGTGTCCAGAGCTTTCCGCTTTTATCGCGCCACCATCTTCGCTTCGAGCCGAGGCCCGAAAGTGAAATTACATTTTATCGGATAGACTCGCGCGCGCGAGAGACCAATACGGTGCCCTCCCTCCTTCGCAAGATCGCGTCCGGGTTAAACGAATCGATCATTTATGCTGCGCCCTTCGACCCCTTCGTTCCTTAAATATCGAGCCACGGAACTTCTCTCAAAAATCTTGTCCTATCACTTGAATCGTGTTAGTCAGATATCGGTGCATCGTTAACTCTGTTGAAATTGTTTAACTTTCAATTCGATTTCCACTGGTTTTTGTTAAAGTATGTAATAATAAAGTTACTTCGATAGAAATTAGATTACTACAATAGGAACGTGAAAATTTCAATGTACCTTTGCACGTTTCATTTTATGATCCATACGTTTTATTAATTGAAAGAGTATTCATTCGATCATTCTAACAAGGTAATACTATTCCAATAATTTATCCTCAATTATTAACTGTACAAATTTGGTACGTATAAATATGTAACTTCGCTCGCATTCGTGTACCTCGTGTACGGTTTGGCGTGAAAAACTAAAGCTACACTCGTCAATTTACCGCAGGTCAATATCTTTCACTGTATCATTTAAACAAGTGGTATTTTATGAAACATATTTGCTCGATCAAACTTTCCATTAATGAACATTCGTAACGTTCCATTTACGGTGTGCTTCCAACATCCAGTCACCAAGATCCATGGAATGCATACCGAATATTTTCGTAAGAGCCGTCCTCCATCAAAGTTTCCTCGAAATCTTCTAATTTCGCATCGGTATACATCTCCCAGTCGAACAAGAACTTCGTTGCGGAGCCAGCAGGCGGTTCAACCATCGATTAAATCCTTCTGATTTCAGTCGTTTATCAAGACTCTTAAGCTTCCTTCCGAGATAATGCGAAACGTTCCGTTTCCCGGCGGTGCCAGTCTTTTTTCTACGGCCACGGGTATTCGTCACCGGGCTCCTCCCGACTTGTTCGCGTTTAACCGCGGCGGGTTCCCGTTCATTTGAAATTGTAATGCAGCCGGGGGAATTCATTCGCGGCGAGTCACGGACTCCATATTTCACGCGTTCCGTCGCGGGATCTGTCTTCCCGGTGTATCGGGCACAGATTACCGGGTTCTCTTCATATTCCGTTGTTTCCACTGGCAGATGAGCAAACGCCGGACCTAGTTCGGTCGATTTCCAAGCCGAGGATGCTTCATTTTTAGACCTGCAACCGCGTAATTGCTGCCGGCGGAACAACTCTGAAGTGGCGGGCGATACCCATTGTAGGTGAAAAGCACTGAAAATTGCTTTTCGCCGCAGGAAATCGGACCGTGCCTCTTACGGCTGTAAGCAGTGGCCTCGCACCGCTTGCATAATAAGCCTGCGTCTTTACCCGTCTTCTTTAACTATTGATCTAATGAGCGCGGGCCATGGAATTTCGGCACGTAACGAAGTTCAGTCACATTCTATATGATAGAAGGTACATTGTGTTCTACTTCTAGCAAACTATTTAATTACTCTTACCAAAGCGAACCCACGAAACATCGAACAATGCGTCCTAAGTCCAAGTTTATAATTATAATGCCTATAGAATACTTTAGACATACTCTAATTCATATTTCTCAGTTGCATTTCGAACAATGTCAACGAACAAATGCCCAATCGTTCAAAAATACTCGCAACAGTAACCGAGCCGGAAGAAACAGACCAGCAATGCTTTATTAGATAGCTACCATAACTGCGACCAGCCACTTCACAGGGGCTAAAAATGATGAACCGCGGCCCGCTGCCGAATTCCGAGCGCCTGACACGCAAAAAAATTCCGTTCGCCGGTCCGTTCTTATCGCGGGTGTCGTTACAGGGCTGTCCCGACGATGGCGTGTGTTTGGAACTTTTTACCGTGTTACGTTGGGGGGCCCGTCGCATCGAAAAACCGTCTCCGGGGCGAGTTCGCGTGTAAAATCAGGCTTAGCTGCCACTTGGTGGTCGGCCCGGCCCGAGTACCTATTATTCTACCCTCCACTTCACCGTTACGAGTGCTCGAGAATCGTGCTGCACAGGCTCCTTTCCGTGTCAAGATTTTGTGGAACTTAAGCGAAACACACAGCCCGCCCCGAGCGCGCCTCGGAATTTTCCGCCGTTCCCATGACTCAGCCCTCTTTTCCGCCTTTCTCTCATTACGTTCTCTCACCGGTTCCGCTCCTCTGTCCGCCCTTCGCCGCGATTCGCCGCGTAAACCGGACGCGTATCGCGGCAAACTAAACGCTCAGCGTAGAAGCTTCAAAGACGACAGTCACGCGTGATCATCCCCGGATTTCGGTGTCCGCGATTGTTTTCTAGTAGATAGAGCGTTCCCTCTTGTTTGGCTAAGATTTCGTGACATTAGGTGTGTCGGACGCTCTATTTTAAGAAAACAATCGAATTGTCTCTAATTGCAATAATCGATAGGAATTCTCCCCTATAAAGATTGACAACAAAAATATACCACAATACTCTGCCAAGAATCCACAGAATCATATTCCACGAACGATAGAAATACCCACACCACCCCTAGCTTCGCAAACTTCAAACCGTGACTTCTCCGAAATGTAATTACTGGGAATACGAAGCTCACCGGTATTAATCATCATTCCTCCTTCCTCCACCGACGAAAGAAAATCACACGTACTCTCCCATCGCCGACGCAGGCCAACCGAAAATAAAACCACTCGATAAAGACCAAGAATAAAACAGGGGTACGAAGCAATACTATAGATAGAAAATCGCGAGAAAAGAGAAACATAAATTGATTAGCCGTGAGTCCTGCGGGAAGCGGTGTCCCCGGGGGGCCTAGGGCGAATCCGCCATCGCGTTCGCGATTCGACGGGGTCGAAATAGACAGACGTCGAACGGTTCGGCCCGGCTCCTTATAACTCGACTGGATTGCGGCAGAAACGGAACGGGGCCGCGCGCGGAAGGGTTTCGCGGGGGGTCGTGGGGGAGGCGCGGAAATTCTGGAGAAAACAACCGTCCTGACCCATATACTGCTCCGGGATCGAAAAGTACGGGAGGAATACTCTCCAGGCGCGGCGCGTTCGCTCGCCGACGTTCATCTTTCCCGCTGCCCGCCTTTATTTTTAACATTCCGCTTTATACATTATATTTTCCGCGTCGCGGGCTCTGCGTCCAATCCGGCTGCACGCCAGAAATACTTCTCCTTCCCCGCGCGTTACCGTCTAATCCGATTAAGCCCTCGGGATACGGACTCTCCTCTGCCTCGGAGGGCAACCGGTTTCGATTCGCTGTTACGTTCGATTCTAACTCTCGCGAGCGACGCGAAAAATTTCAGCATAATTTGTGTCTCGGAACGAATTCCCAGCCCCTCTCGCAAATTGTTTCTCATTACGACGTCGACGGATGCTCCGCGGAAATGACGTTCGCGGTGGATACGCTCGCTTTTGTTATTCCCGTCGACCCTTAATTGGCGGAGTGGTGTGTCTTTTCAGGCCTCGTTTTTTTATTCATGTAATGATATCTTCCTCGCCGGGGGATGGTGGTCTTCCATGCGGGCGCGCGGATTTTTCCGCGCTGGTTTGTGGAAATTGGGTGTGCGGAGAAGTGTAGTTTTGTTGATCTTCTCGTGATGATTTTAGAGCTTGTTTCGGGGAAGCGGAGTTAGGGTTGTTCAGCTTAATTGGAGTTTTATCTCCTCTTTTGAGCACTTATTTCTGGTTCACGCTGGAATTCACGGGATTGTCTTGCAACCGTGATTCGTTTCTCCGTTGTGTGAGTTATCTTTCCGTTAATGAATCGTGGTTGGTCGGTACGGAGTACGTTTTGTATTATTTATTCCAACCTTTAATCAGCGAGACGACCGTTTCCAGGTACCATTTTATATTTTCGCGATAATTACATTTTGATCGTGATCTCGAAACTGTAATCAGAAGTGAATCCTGGCCGAGGGTTACTATCACATTCCTCTTTGTCGGATTAGAAGCTCAAGGTAGAACATCGTTCTCCCTGATAATGCAATCTAGCCAGCGATACGATTCCCGTTTACGAAAATTGCCTTAATTTTTCCTCCCTCCTTCCCTCTCCGTTTCTCTCGTCTACGCTTCCTACGCTCACCATTCATCATGGAGAGGAAATCGTGATCGTGTTCGTCCGTGTGTCTGTGTGTGCGAGCCCTGAAGTTCCTGAATCGATAACCCCGGCGCTCGCCTAAAGTATCGAAGGATGTAGAAGATATTCGGCGGGGGTGTGCGTACGTTCCCGGATCCCGCGGGTAGGGAATAAAAAGTCGTGGCAGTTTTGTGGACGCGCAGTGAATTTCAGGAGAATTTTACTCGCGAATTACGGACGTTGAACGAGACGAGTTTCTTAATCCTTAAACCAGCAATTACTTTTCCTCCTTGGAATCAGGTTATTAAGTTGACTAACCTTTAAGCTATCAATTATTTCTTCTTAAATTCGAGTAGCTTTTTATATATTTTCTTTTGTTCTACTACGTTTCTACCCCGTATTTAATTTTTATGATTTATTTCTTCTCTTCGTGAATTAATGGTTACCGTATAAAATTTAATTCGACTCTTGTATTCACACGTTTACGCGATTAATGCTCTATCACATATGCCGAGGAAATATATAATTTTGTTAGACAGAGGGAAGAGGGTTGAACATAATATATTTCACTGTCTTCCAATCTTTCCAGTATAATGTAAGGGGTGTGGAGTTCAAAAGCAGGGGGCAACAGTCTGCGCAAATAAGATCGCCTTGAGGTCCATAGTATATGATTTTTTACAACTTCATGGGACAAATGTGTCCCGTTGATAGTCTAAGGGTTGGAGATACTTTTGTAATACGGGGGAAAAGGTCTCTGGAACTATTCAACCCCATCCTTTACAGTATCAAGTCAGGCACTCGTTTAAATCATATACATAAGGGACTTTCACTAACAAAAGTTCCTGAAGGAAAAACGAAATATAATTACAAAATTCGTTTATTTAACCTTGCCACGTTGTTTAACACTTATTAACTCATCAAAACTCCTATGCAGTCGAAACAGTTTTCTTAATAAACCAGAAACTATAGTCTAGATTCTTCGTAACGATCACACTACTGTCTTCCTTATATCTCGTACATCTAATAAAACATAGTTCGATACGTCAAGAAAATAAATATTCAGGATTACGTTAAAAATGGTAACGTAACGATCAAAGTGTGAATCACTTTTTCATTTTTGAACGCCATTCCATTTGTTGAGAAAGACTAAGCACACTCTATCCTCGTTTTGCCCAAGATAATATAGTTTCGAGAATACTATGAGAAACTTTGTCACTAGTCTATCCGTTCTCATTTTCTTTTAATAAGTTCTCAGATGTACATTTAATTCGAGAGACACAACAGTGTTAACAGTGATGCCCACCTAGGTAGGCGCGCGGTCAGAGAGCTGTAGGTGACGAGATACCGTGGATTCTTCATCCTTATTTCGATATCCACCCTCGTTTCCGCATACCCGGCCACATTATCTGGCCCGTTTATCTTCCCCCGTCCAAATTGCAGCCCTCTTACGCTCGTACGATTTTTATCGACGACTCTGTAGGAAGCAGTCGCGGAGACCCTGGCACAAGACAAATCATCGGATAAGAGTTGCCCGGATTGCTCGATAAACCCGCCATGCGAAACAAACACAGCAGACCGTCGTTATAACCGGGGACGCTTATTAAAAGAGGATTCGCAGCGCCATTAGGCGGTATCTGATTGCGTTTACTTGATCGGAAAAGTCTAACCGGATCTTTTTCCCTTAATGAAAGAAAATGAAATCAGTTTTTGCCATTGAGAGCTGTTCGTTAATTAAACGGGGATGGGGTTAAGTGTGCCCATTAGCGACCAGCCGTTTTATTTTATTTTATTCCGTTGAAAGTTGCACGCTGTCGCTTTAAACTTCCGAACGGTTTGATATGGAGGGAATTTGAATTTCATTCTACGGACAAGTGGCACACAATGTTTAAACTTTTACGGGATCGTTAGCATTAACGTACACAGCTGTAGAAAATTGATAAGATCATATATGTTCAATTCGTTCGAGCATTAAACCGTTCGGAATCCTTTCGCTCGAATGAATTTCCATTTTTCTCGAAGAGTTCCCTCGAATTCCTAATATCCAAAATAAAACGCACGGTTCGTTATCGAGATTAAAAATCCTTCCGTCGTATCTCGGAACAGGCCGTTCGTTTCTCTTCTTCCGGTAGGTGATACCAGTCGGCGCGTATCTCGCTAACGATTCGTCGCGAAGAATGCCCGTTCCGATTTCAATTTCGCGTCCATCGATCTCGCTCGATCCCCTGCTCTTTTCTTCCGATCATCCCTATCCTCCGCCGGAAGGATCATTTCTTTGGACGAGAGTCCTCTGCGGAACACAGAGAAGAATTCGCGGGACGATGACTCCCCGCCGTTCGATTCGGGGAAACTCTTCAAAGCTGTGCACGAATCGTCCCCGAAAAAGAAAAGGAGATAGGGAATCTCGGGGCCGAAGGACGGATACGAAACACCGGAGAAGCGGGCGCGAAAGAGACGGGGCGAAAGGGGATCGAAGAGGAACGACGGAGGAGGACCCGTTCCATGTGGATGGAACACGGATCAATATCGCGGACGTTGAAGCATCCTTCGGTTAGACTCCTTCGATTCGATGCGAAAGAACGGATTCGACGTCGGGACAAGCTATACCGGTATCCGGTTTCGCATCCGAGGAATCGTTTCCCGCAATTTGCGTTCCTTCTTCCTGCTTCCTGTCAATCTTGGCCACCGTCTCACGATGTAGTCGATGGGGATTTATATTTCAATGGCTGATTCCGATTCCTGCATTTATCGATATTGTTATTGGGGATAATTATGTCGCTTTTAATGCTGTTGATGGTTTATTGATATGGTAATTGTAAGTACGGAGGAAAAGGGGTGAAATTGTCTTGGGTACAATAAGGAATTAGTTGCTTTAACGCTAGAACTACCATTCCAGTCAGAATGATTAGTTTCAATTTTTTTGTTTTGGAATTATTGATATCTTAAAAGCATTGAATATCTGAGATGATCTTGAAAATACTATAATGAATACTATAATGAATGTTTGAAGAAACCGAAAATAATTTATTGCTACAATTTTTATAGGCATTACGTATTAATCGTTTCAAATCCGCGGTAGTTCTAGTGTTAAGTTGGATTGGGTTTAGTTTCTGAGATTCGGTAGGATTGTTGAAATGAAAACTATATTTTGAAGATTGGAAGATTTATTGGTATCATTGTCGGAGGTTTAGAAATAGGTGTTTAATTGTAAAAGGTACGTTTTTGGAAATAAGTGTTCGAATGTTTCGATGATATGACAGTTTCAATGTGTAACAGTGGCTAGCAGATGATACTTTTGTACTTCTGTCTTCTGTGTTTCTTAAGTAATTACATTATTTCTTGTTCCCGTCAGTTCTATCGCTATTTGGCGAAATAGTGGGGAATTATACATCGTCGTCGGTTGAGGACATAAAGCGCGGGTCGTGTTCTTTTTGGAGGAACGGTAACCGAATATTTTACTAATATGGCAGTTGTAATGGATGTGAGACGGGGAAATAGAGGTGGAATTTTCGTCCTAAACCTGATAGAGGATTCATCAATAAGACCACCTAACGGACCATTCCTCAGACGAAGGATATCAAATGTTTTCCTTTTTCCTTCTGGATTCCTTGAGTAATTGTTCTGTTCCTGAGAGCAGTAGATACTCTGACCAGTGATCCATGAAAGTCTTAATGGGATTACCTACATCAGCTAAATCAATCGAAGATCATATTAACGTTGAAAAGTATTTATAACGAAAATTATTTAACACATTTACTATCAAACAAGCGGCCACAAAGGTGATTAGTTTAACCGAACCTCAAAAGAATCAAAATCTTCCACAGCAATAACTTAATATCACAAACGTATAAAAACGTCTTCAAACAACCTGCAATAAAGACATAAACCAACACATCTAATTACATAGAAAGTAACTAATTGCACAGGGTTTAATTCAAAGCACGTACAAAATACCCCCTTCTTCCAATCACGATTTAAAAAATTCAAGGATCCATTTTAATAATCCCCAAAAAACTTAACGATCTCGCTTATTACGTTACTCTTTCTCTCTCGTTCGAAGTTTCCTGCGGATTGTACGCAGCGCACCGTATCAGCGGGTGTTATCGAACTCCGAAACATAGAGGAGAATCCCGCTACCTTTTTCCTTTGTTTCTGGAGCCTTGATTCGCGATTGGCACGATTCCACGGAGCTATCTTCTTTGAGGGGTCGCGCGGGGGCCGGGCTGGCGTTTCTAACGACGCGACGAACGAGACGAAACGCGACGCGAACGGTTCCGCGACACAACGCAGGTGCTTAACGACGCGAGAACCGAAGAAAAGGTTCGTCGCCGTGTGTCGGTGTAAAGTTCGAGCAGGAACGACGGGTACAGCCGGTGTATATCCGTTCGAAAGCGTTTCTATGGAAACGCGGGGAATTCTTTTCACGGCGTGGCGCGTTTCCGTCCGCGATCGTTTCGTTAACGATGTCTCGATCGATCGACACGGGGAACCGTCGACGACGACGACGACGACGACCTTACCCCCGTCACCGAGCAGACACTCTTTTCTTCTCTCGCCGTGGATAGCGGCCACGAGCGGCAACGGAGAGGTAAAAAGTAACACGCCGAGAGGAGAGGCGCGTTAACGCGCGGCCGCTTCTCGTTTCCCTTTCGAAGCGGCGCGTAACCGACCAGAACGATTTTACAATGGCCCGCGGGGGTATCAAAGCGATTAAGTATTTGATTACGCGAACCGTTGGTGTTTGAAAGGACCAAAGGGTTGTGGTTTTTCGTTTCGAAAGTTCCAGTGGCTTGGAAACTTGGGACTGGTGGATGCAGCAAGCGATTCCTTTCAAACTTTTCATCTCGGTATCGTGGAAGTTGCTATTATCGTGTTAGGTCAATCGTGGATCCCTGGGAATTGGATTAATAAATTCATTCTATTCTTTTCGGCGGATTTTTCAAAGTTCTTCTCCGTTCAGTGTTTCTTGGGGGTTTGGTTATGGGATCCAGGAACAGACTACTCGTAACTTTTTATTTGAACAAATGGCATAATTGTTTTAATCTCTTTTTATTGACGCTGAAAGGTAGATTTAGATATTTCTACAACGAACGCTGTAATTGAATACAAGGATTTGCTCTCGAAACGCATGAAACTTCCTCGAACTGGCATTTGATGGGTCGTTTCGTTAAATCCATTCGCGAAATTCGAGTACTATGTTCGTTCTTTCGCGATTACTCAAATCACGAGGACACTTTCATCTGGAATTATTAACCCAGATATTCCCAAATATTTGTTCCCGGTGTCGTCTGTGCTCGCCGTCTAAAATGGAGCGTATTAATTAAATTCTCGCGTGACCGGTGGATGTGTAACCGGCGCGAACGATAAGGGAACGTTCTTCGTGTTTCGAGCTCGGGAGGAACCAGAGATTCACGGAGTCTGCTCCGTAAACAATATCAGCCGCGGTCCCATGCGACGCAGAATGTTCCGCAGATCGATACAGCGAAATAAAGCAGAAAGAGGAAAAAGTTTTAATACGATATACGAACCGCCTCCTCTTTCACCCTTGCTCCCTCGCCGCGAGGATTCCCGTGGTTCTCTCGGCTCCGGGAATTCCTACGATGTCGTTCGTACCGTACGTCGTCTTCTCGCTCCGATAAAATCGTTCCCGAGCCCGTCGTTCGCGAACAACAACGGGAAAACCGAGGTTTCCGATGAATTTTGAGTTTCGATCCGGGAGCAGGGATTTGCCGGTGCTTGCACGCGGAACAGCGGCACGTAAATCTGATCAGAGGAGCTATTTGTCTTTGATGGAGTTCCTTTTCACCTTCCGATGCGTTGCTTTGGTGTCATTGGATTCCTTCTTTCTTTAGTTCTCTCGTTTGTAATTCTGTTGCTCGTTAAAAGTAAATTATCTTCGTTCAGTTCGCGAGAAGTACGCTCTGTTTATATTCCTTTTCTTTGCGTCACTTTCTATTCTCATTTACATGAGAGATGAATACACAAGTATAACGTAAATCAATGATTTTATATTTTTCACTTCCTTCCCTCTCGCAATTATTATTACACTGCACGCTAAACGTCGTTCCTTCAAATATATAAACATCTACGCTCTACAAAATCCCCGCAGTAGTTTAATTCCAACCCCCGTTCACTTAATTACCTGCCAGCCGCACCCGAAATTTTACGCATTCACGTCCTCCAAAACCAAGACTCCGAGCAAACACTTCCGACCTTAATAATCTTCTTGTTCCGTTTCAACTTCGCCGAAAGCTCCCAACAAAACCAAATTTCTCTCTCTGCGCACGTATCCGGAGAAAAATCCGCTAACGACAGACTACGTTACAAACACCGCAAAAACCTCTGAAATTCCATCAAACCTCTTGCCTCTCCTCCGTTCTACCTCCTTCCGCAGTTCCTTAGTTTACTTACAACTCGACCGGTTAATGTTCCGGGGATTTTACGCGTCCGCGTAACGCGAGACACGTTTCTGTGGCAGAGGGAACGAGAAAGGAAGACGTATCCCGTTGAAAACGAGGGGTAGCGCCGACATGATTTCCCCGGGACGCGTAAAAGAGGGCAAGAACGAGAGGGGCGAGCGAAGGGGTGGAAAAGAGACGACCGTAACTGGTCGCGGGGATCGACGATACAAGGGGTGCCTGGGGAGTCCTGGACCATACGGCCCCGCAGCCGCGTTCCCTCGCGTCCTCCTAAAAATTAGAAACTTTTCCCTCCCTCGGCCGGCGGGGCGGGACCGGCTGGCCGTCTGAAATTCGCCTCGGTCGCGAACCCCGTCCGTTCGTCCGTCTGTTCGCCCCCCACCCCTCATAAGAGAAATCTTTCGCGACAGTTGCTCCGATTTTGCTTGGCCGACGACAGAACTCGAACCCCTCATTTATTCCGTCTAATCCGTGCACCAACTTTTCTTATCACTCTTCTAACTCTCCGCCCCTGCTGTTTCTGTCCGCTTCAACCCTCATAAGCCGCGGATCTGAATTTCAAGAGTCCTCTCGGTGCACGTAGCTTCGTTGGAAATGTGGATTCGATCGAAGACGAGCTTCTGTTATGATAATTGTCTTCGTCCTGTTGTCGTAGGGAGTATTTTTATCCTTACGTTGCTTTGTGATCCTTTTTATTGGGTTGATAGGGGTTGCTTTGTCGCCGGTGATCTTCGAGTGCCGAAGGAAATTCTGTATTCAGTTGGAAGAGCGAGATTTTTGTAGTGGCCGGGAACAGTGTTTTGTTTCAATCGATGAGTGAACTTCTTTTCCTACGTATCTTTGCGTTTGCGCTGGGGACTCGGTGCTAATGAAGTCTTAGGTAGGATGGTATCAGATAATGAAAGTTCTAAGTTATAGGTCCTACGTTCGACATTCTCGATAAATTTACTTGTACACCGAATATACGTCTTCTCTTGCCAGAAAATTATTACCAAATAAAGCAACTTTCGCGGACCTATTAAATCATGGAGCGAGGATAAATCATTTTATTTGCATCCCTGTATCTCACGTTTTAGCTTGAACGTTCCCGAAGATTTGTAAACGGGGTCGTTAATAACCGCAAAGTGAGATGTGACCTTTATAAAAAGAGAAAAAGAAGAGGCGCTGCGAATGAACGAATTGAACGAAGATGGGACACTTTGTCTGTCGTCCGGAATCTATAGCGTGGCACCGGACGAACGAGAAACGAGGGACCGGAATGAAAAAGAGTTCGTTGTTCTTCCCGTGGTTACTATCGCGGGCGAACCTGATCGATGGCAGCTTACGCGTCCACCACCCTTCACCGGGGGTGTTATTTTCCTCGGGTTAACATCGACGCCGCGCCATAGATCTTCCCCGGATTGTCCACTTTTTCCGCGTCCTCCTTTTTCCCTCCGTTCCCGTCCTTCCAATATCCCCCCACTCTCGCTCGCATCATCGTACAAATGAATTTTCACCGCTAGATATACGGAGTGATAAAGGAAAAAAGGATTCAAGACTGTACCAGTAAATAGTGTCCACTAAACAAAGAGAAAGGAGACTTTATAAACGCGCGCCGGGGAATTAATCTTTACAACCCACGTTTATTAAGAATTCCTCTAAACCTTCCCTCCTGACTTTTCAATTTTCCAGTGCTAGAATTTTTCCAGTCTTCCATTTAACGTATAATTTTCTTCCCCTCTTTCCCACGCATCGAAATATTCGCAATTAGTTCTCTACGCTACGCTGAAATATATTCATTACTATTTTGTATTTTATATCTTTCATCGTTTTCTAACAAATTCTCTATTAATTATTTAACTAATAATAATCTTCCTTACTCGACAGACTAAAAACTCAGTGACTTCGCTTCTATGAACATAAAATTTCATTCGACTAAATTATTCGATCTGACTGTAACATCTTACTATATATTTCGCACAGCTCGACCAAAGTAATTCCGGGAAGCCTGGAACTACTAAGGGTTGAACAAGGAGACAAAAAGCGGGGAAAGGGATACTTTAACGGAAGGATTGGTTTTCCAGAAAATCGAATATAAATAGGTCTCCCTTTCTCGTCTGTGTTCCTCGACTGTATTCTATATTGTTTGCGCAATAAAAACGTATAAGGTACGCCCTGTCGGTCGCGTATCGATTTTATTTGGCCACCGGGGGGAAAATGACGCGCGCTCCAAGGTATTTTCGCCGGTGACTGGAGACCGAACGGAACGACGGAAATCCGCGAAAGTGCTCGGTTATATTTAGTCCCGGTAACATCCATCTCGATTCTGTTTCGTTCCCCGGCGATACGCCGGCTGCGACGCGATTCTTCATGAATATTCGAATACTTCGATCCGGAAATAACGTGAGCGGCCATCGGGCCGCGGGTTTGCGATCCCTCGGGCTCGGGTCGGCCAACGAGAAATCCGATCGCGTGTTTATTCGGACGCGCGAAGCCTCGCGATCTGCGTTCCCCGAACTGTTCTCCGGCGTCCTCCAAGAAGGAAATTACAGTTTCCGCGGAAAAATTCGATTCATTAACCATTCGCGGTCGGGAACTTCTGAAACTTCTGAAAACTCTTTGTAGAAAAGCTGAATTATACATTGAAGCCTTAAGTGCTGGAAAAGTTATTTATCTAAAGTTGGTTACTACAAAAGTTGGTGACCTTAAATGCTGCTTGTTATTCGAATAATTAAATCGTTCGTTTGCGGTGTTTAATGTTGGATATCGGAGCTTGAAATCAATATTACAGTGAATCCTGTCGACAGCTGTGTTATTAGAATCATTGAGCGTTATCTGGGTTGTCCTTTGAAAAAGTAATATGGAAATAATCGTTATAGGGGATGTAGTAAAAATTAGAAACTCTCGTGGCGAGATAACAAGGAATCTTGTAAAGAAGTTTTTATGTGCATCGTGCAAGATATTAGAAAAATGGATCGACGTTATGAAAATATTCGTGAGGCGCCAGTCTGGATGAAACATAGACGATCGGGCGTCTTGAAAGTTTCTTCCGGTAACGAGCGAAAGGGTACACGTAAATCAAGGCTGCACGCTTTACTCGAATTTTCGTGCGCCGCGCCGTAGCGTGTACGCGAACCACGGCGGAATAAGCAAAGAGAGAGGTAGAGGGGGATGAAAACGTGAGACGGGGTTGGGGGTTGGTTTTCTCGCGCTGGAAATCCATCGTCGGCCGCTCTCGAGCGCGCAGTCTCGTAAAGCGAACGGATCGCGGAGTTTCGAATTCCTAATGAACTCGAACGCGTTGCAATTGCGACTCCTGAATCGAGTGCTGTCCTCGTATTCGTATTCCTGCACGGTATTCCGGCAATTCGCGGGGGTAGCAAACGATTTTTGGCATCGCGCGCCTCTTCCACCCTTAATTCGTCAATTATTCAACTTCTCCCGAGTGTAGTTACCCAATTCCTACATTTCTGTGCTGATAGGTGCTCGAATACTGCGAGCTCTAGTATTAATTATTCCTAAACAGCAAGTAATCAAATATTTACCAAATATACACCGAAATATCCATCTTCGTATCAACGCCCCCTCGAAATGACCGTTAACCTTGTAATCAACGCGTTCTCCAAAATCAATCTATACAACTGAATCATCGAATCACCTCAAGCTTCGCATCGAAACATTCACACATTTTCTCGAATTATCTCTGGTAAACCTGATTACACGACCAGCAAAAACCAGCCCAGTCTCCGTTCCTCCCATTCACCCTCCGCGAACGTTCTCGCAATTCATCTCCGTTCGTTATTTCGCCGGTTCGTTAATATCTTTACACGACTGCCCTGGAATTCCATTAAAAACTCCCTACACGCGGGAAGTTGCACGACGGGAATCGGTCGTGCCACAAAAGGGGACAACTCGATTGAAACTTTCCGGGCCCAAGCCGCGCGACTGCGAGCGTACACCGTGCACGGAATTCGAACGTGAAATTCGATCGGAAACTCGGACGGGACGGTGTTGTAAGCGGCGTTTAATGGATTGGAAACGGGATATCTTCTCGTTGCGCAGCGCGGGGGCGGCGAGACGGTCGCGTGACGGATCTCCAGATCGATCCCGATCGAAACTGCGACGGCGGTGGCCGGCTTTGATGGGGACAACTTTTCCTTTCTCGTCGAACGTCCCCCTTTGTTTCGCGTTATCCCGGTCCGCGTCGCGCCTGGTTGGCAGCACGCCAGTCTCGGTGGGAGGAACGGTTTTCGGCCGATTGTCGGCGGAACGGGATCCGAGCGGCCGGACCCGGTTGACCCCGGCGTGATCGCTGACCGCCCGACTACTCCCCGTGGGACCGGTTTTTACGGGGAACTGCAGCCAGGAAAGCACCGCGCCGAGATAAGAGCACGGTGATCTATTAACCTTTTTACGGCCGATAGAAAACGCGACTACGAGTCGTAAGGGCCGGATAAAAAGGGCGGAACGACCAACCCGACGTCCAGTCGCCTTCTTCCGCTTCTTCTCCGGGACACGGGAATCGGGGATTGGAAAGTTTGTTTCGACCGACCGGTCGTTCCGGAATTTTCTGTCGGTTTTATACTTCGCACGGTTGTCTTGCGCCTGAGACTTTACTTCGGGCTTCTTGCGGTGTTTTCGTGACCCTGTTGGACTGTGACTGAGATTTTGAGCGCGCGTGCGGTGAGCTGTTGGATGTGTCCGTTTTTATTTCGCGAATGTGTGGTAGGGATTCATGCAGTGATGTTCGTCGAAAAGCTTGGGAGACGCAGTGCACTTGGAGATAGTTGTGATCGAAATGTTAATTTAGTGGAAGAGGATGATTGAGTTTAGACACTGAAACTTTGTAACTCTCAATTTAGATTATATTTAACTCTACACGAGAAAAGGTTCGGAATCTCGAGCGACGCGTCTGAAGAGTACGATCAGGTCCTCGTGATTATCGTTTTCCTTCGTCTCTGGTTGTTCTCGTTGTTATTCTCACATACTCTCATACTTTCCCTCGTATTAGCGATAAATATTGATATAGAATATTGCTTCATTGAACGGAGGGGAATAATCATCGGTGTTGTTTGCTACAGCGAAGACGGACTGCCCGACTGAAATGAAAAACGAGAGAATTGCCGAGACATAAAATGTAAATCGAATGACGAGTTAACTCGTCCTCACCGTAAAACCGGTGAACATCCAGCGGGAACTTTTCATTTTCAGCCGCGGGGTCGGGATATCGGAGATTCTCGAGTCTCTTTGTCGTCCGGTGAAATTCATTGCAGCTCGTATTTACAGCGTAATACGGAAGTTTAATAAGCGGACGCGTTTACCGCCTGCATATACCTACGGCTCGTCGTTTGGCGCGAACGCGTTCGTTTAATAGCCGGGCGTACGCGCGACTCCTGGTTCAACCACCGGCCCGAATAAAATCAAACGAGGCTCTCTCGCGTTCTACCCCGTTCCGCCCCGCGCCCTTTTTTCCGATACGTTCGCCGCGTTTCCGCTCGCAGCACTTTCCGCGGAACCAACGTGAAAATACTGGAAGAATAATCATTTGCCCGCCGTTTAATCCGTAATCAGGATAATTTAAAAAAGCTGGGAAATTGCAGACTTTCTAACGCATGGAATAGTGCTTCGCTTAATTTCATTCATTTACTGCCGGGATCTTTGGGAATATATTCTCTGAAAGTAGTACGCGCGAAAATTGATAATACTATACCTGGATCGAAGGTTCGACCTGATTTAGAATAGAAAAACAGTTCATCGGAACTCAAAGTAAATCAACAGTCAAAATCAACAAGATTCAAATTGCAATCTTTCGATCGCAACCTTCTTACGTACGTAAATTCTTCTAACATTCCTATCTCTTGTTCCTCCAACAATCATTCGCAACGTTCCACTCCGAGATTAATTAATACTATAAATAACGCTAACGCTATCATCACTGTTATTCCCTCCCTTATCGAAGAATCGAATAGCGCAACCCTTCCCTCTCTCGCAGCCCTCTCACCCTCGAAATTTCTTTCCCGCACCCTCGAGATCCAAGCTGATTGAAGGAGCAAGGCCGGGGAAATGAAATTTCGTCGCCGGAATCGACGAAACGTCGACAGCAGGGAAAAAGCGGGCGAGCGGTTTCGCGGCTCGCGTCTAAACCGGAATCTCCCCGTCCCGGAACGATTAAAGCGATTCAGCGGCGACGGCGCGCGGCTGCCGGGATATAACCGTTCGTTAATTAGAACGTAACGGGACGCGCGGACTGCATGGAACACCGAGGGGGAACATTGTGTTCTCGAGACACACTTTACCGCGCTTTGTCTCAAGTTATTCGAGCCTTTGTGCGGCCCGGGGAAGCGACACTTGCCAGCGGCTGTCTTCCGAGCAATTGTCTCTCGGTAACGAGTAGTGGCCCTATCGAAGCGCGAGTTCCCGTCTCTCCTTTCGCGCCGCGAACCGTCGAATTCGAGACGCGGCACTTCGTCGACGGGGCTTCGACGGCGAAACCGGTCCGTCGTCGCGAAGTCGGTCCGTTGATACGAGGAATGTTTCCTGAACTTCTCGTGCTAGTGGATCACTTGAAGGAACTCGGCTGATCGATCAGTTTTCACTTTTTCTCTGCCAGGTTTCTGTTGATTTTAGATTCCAATTCTTTTGTTCTCTTCTCAATCGTTAATGGTGTATTCGTTGGTATGGTTCTACGTGATCAATCGAAACTATAAAATTAACTGGAAAGACTATTGTCTGTGTGTCGTTCCCTTAGACATCGAGTCGTCTCTCAACTGTACGTCTTTGTCTGCTCCTGCTTGTTTTTTGGTTAAGTTTTTAATTGGACTTAGATTACCAGTTTATCTAGGTTTTAATTGATTGGATATTTTTGAGTTTCTTTAGAGTGGGTTTGGAGTGAGATTCTTTTAATGGAGTAGTATTGGATTCGAAGGGATTGTCGAGGAATGAGAATGTGAATGAATTCGAGGAGAATAAGTTTAGAAATTAGTGAAACGTGTAGTACAACGATGCTTTCGAAGAGAGATGCACGGAATTCAGAGCGAAATGTAAAATACGTAGCTGCACGATGCGAAATTTCTGCAATTTGCTGAGGAGTAAGAAAAATAGAATAGGGTAAAAGTTCGTGGAAAATTCAGAGCATTGAAATAAATCTACTGCAACGGGGAGAATGGTGCTATTCAATGATGCCGAGCATTGAAGAGGACAACAATTGGCTTACATCATTTGACATTAATACAATTTTAATAAGCTACAGGAAATATTATCAAATAATAACTATAACGTTTCGCTTCAAGCGAACTTTAATATTTCACTCTTTTGTAACAAGTTCGACAGCCAGCGGGGTCCGTTCCTTTTTACTTCAATTTTTCAACGCGGATTTATGTGAACATTTAGCACGGCTCATTCACTTTCGTAGTCCACTTTTCTCGACTATAAACTCGGGCAGCAGCGCTGCGAATCGAGGGGCGGTGACTGTGCAAAGAAATTTTTGGAAACTTGGGGACGGCGCGGAGGAGAGTGTTCCCAGAGGGGATGTGGGTCCTGCTAGTCAGAATATTGGCACCCCCTTTGGGGGATACGTGCCTAATCACGCTTGTCACTTATTGGATAGGGGCTCACGCATGTGCGACACACGTGTCACGCATAAATTGCCGTTCAAAAATACCCGATCGCTATATTGCGGACTCTTATGCGTTTATAACGCTCCTCGGCACGAGCAGCGTTGTAGAACGAAGATTTCAATAAAGTCGAACGCAGCTGATGAACACACGAAGCGCTAAAAACTACGCTCATCCTTACTTTATTGTTTTCTAAATTAATTTTCTTACCTCGTGTCCGATGATTTCTTTTATAGCTGCCATTGCAGCTGTTTTATGAATAATGGACACCTGTATTAAATAAAAAAGAAAATCTACGTTCGTTTTATTCGGTTCAACGATAAATTTTTTATAGAATAAAAATAGTATCTCATTCGATGAGATCAATTTTCATTCGAGACTTCCGAAATATTTCAAAATTGAACTACCAACCGTATCGAAAATATTTCTAATTTTATACTGCCCAATATCGCTAGACTGAAGACAAAGCTGAATCCTGCGCACGATCGGAACCCGATAATCCCACGTGTCTGTCCGAGAAAACGCGCTTTCACGCGTCGAGAACGATGGTCGTTCCTTTGGAAAAGCTTACGTTACGCGTTACACGGTCCGCCGGAAGGTCGGAATTAAGTGGACGTTTTAAAAAAGCCGTCGGAAAAGTTTCGAAGCTCTCGGTCACTTTAAACGTCACTTGGTCAATAATGGAACAATCCGATTGAATTGCGGAGGACGAATCCCCATGGAAAACGATCAAACGTATTCCCGAAGGAAGGCAAATATCCGGTCGAATTTGAGGAAATAAATAACACATCGCTGAAAAAAGTGGCATTATTTCGGGTTTAGCGGTGACGTGTACCCGTAAACTAGTTGAACGATCGGCGCACGAGTCTCGTCGAAATTTTTATCGTCCAGTATCATTTATCTCCGTTCGCCCGTAATCTCGCTATTCATTATCTGCCGCGTTTTCAGCGGATTGCGCGATGGGGGTTGGAGCGCGCGGCGCGTTCGTCGACGGCGACGAAAGCAGGTCCGTTAATGTACCGATGGAACCACCGAACGAACGCGCTCGGGGAATATTCGCCCGGAAAATCCTCGACCCGGCCGCTTTCATTTTCTGGAGCGAAACTAATTGGACCAGGGTTCACGGCGCGGCCAACGATATCGAAAACTTTGATGTTTGAACTGCGGTGGGACCACGACCCGTCCCGTTAACGAAATCCGTGTCGCTGCGGAGCCGACGAGTGCTGAAACCTCCGGGCCGCATAGTCGATCCGGGGACGAATAAATCGATCGTGCCTGGAGCCGAGGTTTTTTTTCATCTGGATCGTCCTTTTCCATTGAAACACGCGAATGAGTATAATTAGAAATTTTTGCGGAATTCCTAGCGATGGTTTAGGGGAAGTAATGTTTCAGAGATTATTAGGGAATTGGTGTTTCAGGGGAATAGGAGAACGGAGAGGAGAGCGAAGAGAGAAGGGAGAGGTTTCGTAATTAATATTAGAACTTCCTGCTGATTAAAAGTGACCCTTTCTGATTTTCTAGTTGTAGACTCATTAGGAATTCATTAAACAAATTGATTTACTGGTATCTGCAGCAGCGCATAGGTTCGTATCTCAACGAATATTCTAATTTAATGTTTCTAGAGAAAATAGATCACTTTGACTCGTCAGTACTTCTACGTTTAAAGTTGAAATTTAATATCCTTAGGTTTAAGAGATTCCAGTAAAAATCCTTACTCATGGATTCTTCTCCCGCGTTGTTTTGAGAGATGACTGATTTATGATGTCTTCGATTGTATATCGCATTCCCCCCGCGAATCACATCCTGGCGAAAGCCAAACGACCGCCGGGAACATTCGAAGGTTCGCATTTTCCGCCGGCGGAATTCTCGCGGCACGGACGAAATTTCCTCTCGTGCGTATATGATCGATGGGGGACGGTTTACGGGCGACGTTTCATGGGAAGTGAACGATTTTGATTCTCCGTGAATTCGTGGGGAGCGGATATTAGCCCGAGAAGGGAGTGAACGGGGACGGGGAATAGGGGTTGAAGGACGCGGCGGAAAAACGCGGTGCTCGTTGCGTACGAGTTACATTACAGCGTTTGCTAAAATATTCATCGTTATCGCCCGTTGAGCGCGAAAGAAATGGCAAGCCGATGAATTAATAAGGGAATAAGTAAGATAATGAAGCAGCAAGTTAACCGTAAGCACACATAAGGCGAGATTGAGCGAGTAAACGCTGTTATTAACCCCTTGCGGTCGAACGGCGTCTATGAAGCGCCACTCGAAATTACCGTATTAGATAAAAAGTTATTTTCCTGATAAGGAACAGCTCGCTGCTCTATTTCGCGTTAACGTCTATTGTTATCGTTTGATTACAACAGCTTTATTGAAACGCATCACAGAGATGGATAACGATAGAAATAAGTCTTTACAAACGGCAGCTCAGCAGCTTTAAATTGCTGCTAAACGAAGTTCAAACTCTAAAATTCTCAATCCAATAAAATCGATTTTCTTAAGAACCCTAATAGAATCAGGAAACCTACAAATTCTTCTGCTTACGAACCTCAATAGGCAAGCACCACCTGAAAGTCAGAAGCCAATGCATGATCAGTATCATTACTCGAACCTCTGAAAACACTGTCCCAATATGAATATCCTACATATCCCCCGTTCCCACGAAGTCCCGAAGACGTCCGCAAAAACCGACCCAAATTCCAAATACACTGAACCCGAAAATCACGAAACTCTCCTATCGGCAGCGAAATCAACCCTTCGATTCCTCGCAGCCAACGAGAATCCTCGAATCGATTCTCGATTCCCGAGCGTATTGAAGAGCACACGCGTGTCGCGCGGTGGCGTGGGGTGGTAGGTTAAGAAGTCGAAGGACGCGAAGGGATTCGATCGTGGGAAAAGAGGGAAGAGACTTGCCCGCGGCAAGGGCAGGGATTAGGAAGTGCGGGAGGAAGATATCGGGGAGAGCCAGACCGGGTTCCGGCGCGGCCTAGGCCGAAGAAGTGAGGCGTAGGAGGACCGTCGGAGGTTGGATTCAGGAGGAGGTAGGATTTGGGGTAGCACCGGCGGGGTGGTGGACGGGGGTGGAACGGATATGGGCCAGGTAACCGGGTCACCGTGACCGAGGGCATTGCTTTTGCAACCGCGAACCACCGACAGCGCCACCCCGTCCGCGCGAGCCCTCTCTTTCCCTCCTCTTCCTGTTCCAACCCTTGCACCCCCCTTTTCATCGTTCCTGTCCCCCTCCTTCTGGCCCCTGCCCCGGTACCCTTGTTTCAAGCTCTCTCCCACCGAGCCAGCCCCTGGTGCACCTCTCTCTCTCCCTCCTGCTCACTCCTCCATCGGCACTCCGCCACTCGATACGACGCGCGAACAACAGTTCCACCTCCACGAACCTCCAATAGGCATCCACTACTTTGTTCCTCGGTGTGTTCCGCCGACGCGTCGCGACTCTCTCAACCCCCTTGGTACTCTCTGCCGGTTGCTGATTCTCTTTTCTTCTTATTTTCTTCTTTTACTACTTGGTTCTGCTTCTTCTTCTTCTTTCGGTATTCTCCTGGAGATGTATTTTCCCGTTGCCCCTTTCGGGCAGGGTACTTTCCTTGATTCGGAGATTGAAACTGTTACGAGCAACCGTTCCGCTGTGTTGTGTATCGGCTCTGGTTGAGGGAGTTACGAGAACCGGAAGGACGTGTGTAACTGTTATTGATGTATCGATATTGCATTGGGTCAGTAACTGGTACTTTTGGTTCTCTATTGGTTGCGCTTTGTGACAGCCGAGGATGATCGTCGTGGAACTGGGAACTGTTATGGAATCGGTATGATGTTCGATGTAGCATTTTGAAGAATTGAAATCGGAACTGAGGGATACTTTCTTCTCGTCGGAGTTTCAGGGATTTCACCTTATCTACAGCGATATTAATCATATTGCAACGTTATATTTATAAGAGATCTACTAGTCGAAAGGGACTGTCTCCATGAATCTAGTTTTTATGGGGTCATTCCTGAAAACCAGAATTTGCATAAAGTCCCGCAGTTTAATCACGACTGTTTTCAATTCCCGTGACACTCGGCCGCGATACACGGGCCAGAAGGGGGTGGCAGGCGAGCACAGGTTAGGGGATGCGGAGATACAACGTTCGACGGAATTTTCGTCCTAGGTACTGAATCCCTGCCGGCAGACCGGACGATCCTTGAATATGAGTTAACGAAGCTATTCGGGGGAACGTGGTTTCTCGGCCGCGGCGGGCCACCCCCGATGCTCCCGTTTTTTTCCCTTTTTCGAACGCGGCGTCGTTCGAGTCCGGGGAACGGGACCAGTCTCGAATGGAACGGTCCACTTGACCGCGTCCGCCGCCCCTCCCGGCGGACGAAAGTATTCGATCGAAGGCAGTAAGTGTCTCGTGAAAGGTAATAGAATGAAATCGTCTCTGGCGGAATATTAATTTCGAAGAGGAACGATTTGTTTGCATGGGAACGAGACAATTGAATGTTCGGGAGGCTTTCATTTAGCGTTGACAAGATTTTCGGAAAATCCCCGTTGTTGTCTTTGCTCGAAGTATTTTCAGGATTTTAATACTTCGATGGATCCCTTTGAATAAATGTTTCATTGAACATACTATTTGTTACGAAAGAAACACGATACATTGATAAACTCATACTGGAATAAACAAAGCTCTATCGATCCGGTTCTAACAATTACTTATAAACAACAGTACAAATCACGGTCTTTACATGTGCAGTTTCTGCAGGGAATATCTCAATGAAAATCTTAGTAACAAAAAACGTGCTCGGAAATTGTTCGACGCACGTCCGAGGCATTTTCCATTTTTAGTAGGAATTATAAAATAATTTTCTTGTTGATCGCGTTAACAATTTCGGTGGAGCGAACGGCGCAAGGGGTAGCGGATACTGTGCGCGTGAATAGGCTAGGGGTCGGCGGAAGAAAAAGAAGGCAAGGGCGAAAGAGGAACCGGAGAACGTGCTCGCTCGCGATCTCTCGAGGTAAAGAGCTCGCGAGGGAAGCGAGTATTAATAAGAGAACCACCTACTCGTTTCCGCGCGGTATTGTGCAAACCGCGTTCTTTTCTGCCGCTAATGCGCGCACGTGTGTCTCTCCCTTTTGCCCTCTGTCCTCTCTCTCCGACGTGTTTCCCTCCCATCGAGACACGCTGATCGTTTCGAAACGAACGGGGGGGGGGCAGAGAGAAAGAGAGTGACAAAGAGGAAGGAGGGGGTGCTTCGAACATAATGGGAGCCGCTGCTCTCTTTCGCAATTAACGATCGTTCCTCGTTGACCCGTATTTTGGTAATACGACTCCGCCTCCATTTTTGTTAGACCGTTTTCGATGAATATCGAATTCCGCGTCCGGCTCATCGCGCCGCGGAGACCGATTTTTACACGGTCAAGTTCCGCGTATCCACGTGTTCCCGTCGTCCTTCGATCGATCGATCCAGTTTGGTTCTTCGTTAATTCCCCTCGAACCATGTAAAAGACTAGAATATAGAGTGTACAAGGATCACTCGAAAATTGTCCGTTAAATCTAGAATTTTATATAGTATATTTGATAGCGGTGCAGAGCATTAAATAATGAACTTCCTGCAATGAACAGTGGCAATGAAATTACCTTGACAATCGAATCCCGGTTAAATTGGAAATTTCTGCGAAAGTTCGTACGTATCTTTAATCTACAATGATTAAATCATACTCTGCTTTAGGATTAATCGTTTAATAATAATTGTTCCATCGATAAACAATATTTCACGGCGTTCACTGCACATCGTTTGACTGCTCGCACTCCGAGTGTAACGATTTCCATTGTCCGCTTCGGTAAACGTTGGAAGACTCGCGTACCTTGCAGCGGGAGCAGTGGTAACACGCTCCGAGCAATTCTCACCTGTCGCGACTCCGCGCGGATTCGTCGCTAAAACGTTCACGGGTCTCTGCATTTGCCCGTTTAATTCAGTATACCGTCGTAACGCACGACGGAACTCGCTCAGTTTGCAACGGGCCTAAAAGTTTCGGGCTCGTCGCGTCGACGACGTTGCGGGCAAAACTGCAGGCGAACTGTGGCTCTCTGTACCATCGTCTCTCTATTTCTCACCCCTTTTCCCTTCCCTTTCTCTCGTCACCCTTCCTCTTGTCACTCTTTCATCAATTCTCACCTACCTTGTTTCCTCTTTCCCTCCCTCATCGCTAACTCTCTCCTTTCTATTTTTTCTATACCACACCCTCTCTGTTTCTCTTTCTTTCACTGATTACCATCTATCCTGTTCCTTCTTTCTCTACCTCATCGTTAACTCTCTCCTTTCTATTCTTTCTATTTCACACCCTCCCTATTTCTCTTTCTTTCCTCAATCTCCCTATTACCTCTCACCTTTCTCCTCCCTCTCCTTTCGTCGTCATACATTTTCTCCTTTATGTTTTCTCTATCTGACCCTTTCCCTCATTATCATCCCCTCCCCCATTCCTCTCTCTGATCTTCAGTTCTTCCTTCCTGTTCCACTCTCCTTCATTAACAGCCTTTATTTCTCCTTCCTCTTTCTAACCACCATTTTTCACTGTTCTCTCTTTAGCCTTTTCTCGCAGCTCTCCCTCTCTCTCTCTCTCTCTCTCCTTATTCCCAACCCACCCAGGTCGCAGGTAATTAATCCGGCGCGCGCGGGAGGCAAGTATGGCACTGGGGCGGCCTCGAAAGCGCGTTTATGACCGGGAGCGCGACGTAAACGAGAGGGCGCGCCGGGACCGAGGGCTGCGGTTTCCGGCTCCGTGAGCACCATTTGAAAATTCCCAACGGGGAAATTGGCACGTACACGGGACTAATTCTCGAATTCCGCGGCGGCGTCTTTGTATCGCGGTGCAGCGGGACCAGCGAACGAGCGATCGGTTAACTCGCGCGAGCACCTCAACCACGTCAATCTCCCGCGAGCTACGACGCTCGGAACTTCTCGTCCGGCGGGAGAGGGGGCACGAATAATGATGATTAATTCGATACCGGTACTTTGATACAAACGACTCATCGAGAGCAATGAAGCTGACGCAGTCGGTGTAACCTATTTAACCGGGAAACGCGCCGGAGAAAAATTCCTCTGCGGTCAGAGGAACGTCCTCGAGCACCTTGGCTCCGAGTGAACTGATTAAAAGGCTGCGGTTTTTCGAATACATTTTTCTTGGAGATTTCTTCTCGGTCTTCTTCTTTTTTGGGAGCTTAGGTGTTAATCTTGGTGCTCTGGGAATGGCTGTGGTGTTCCGAATTATTTTGAGAATTGCAAATGATGTAGGTTTAACACTTTGCAGTCCTGCGTTTGGATTGATTGGAAAAGAGATGAAAATTTAGTTGCTAAGTCGCTTTTAATAATTCTGTTATATTTATAATATGATTATGTTAGATGTAAGGATAACTTTAATGTTTCTTAAATGGTCTTGAGTTAATTATTGAAAGAGCTCCCATTATTCCTTACATTTGTTAGAATCGGCCAATTTTTGTGCCCATAAATGGGCATGTCGTCCTACACTGCTTCAACGAATGCGAACGTTAAAAGTAGTAAAGCTATGGAAGAATTCCGATAAAGAAATGAAGAAAGCTACTGTACAAGGAAAGTGCATAAAGTTGCAGAATGAAAAAAAGAAGCCTAGAGTACAAATTAACCACTTAACGTACGGCTTTGTTCCATCGGGTACACGATTCATGAATTTCAAATCCCCTTTCAAAGTTTATTCCATCTGATTATCAACTTCAAATTGGCACTGCTCCCGTTCGTTACCGTGCAAGGTTTCCACGTTCTCCCAATAATTAAAACGCACCCCTAAATTTCGTTGAATTTAATTACAGGAAAGAGAACGGTACAGTTTCGCCTTACGCATCGGGAGATCGGATCGGAACCTTGATTTCGCTATCCCCGCGGAGACGTATCAGTCTAAACTAATCCGTCGATTAATTTACCGAACTCGATCGAATCCGACGATTAATTCACCAAACCGGAGCCAACATTCCGAATTATCCTATCCGATTCAAATTCCTCGCCGCGATAGCGGACATTACGTCGCGTACGTGTCAAGGGACGAAAATCCATGGATCGATGCTGCGATTAGCAGGCGGCGGTGGACGGTTGACGTTTAAAACCGCCGAATCACGTGCTACAAACACTCGTCGAATTAAACGGTGCACAAGCGAGGCGGATAGAGAGGGAGAGAAAGATCGCGCGAGAACGTTCGCTCGCTCGTTACAAAAGAATCGCTCGCGCAAAGAGCATTGCTAATTTCGAGGCTGCTCTCGTCGTCTTTGATCTCGACGACCCGACTCGGACAAAGGATTACCCGGGCGCATATTCTGAAAGAGGGATAAATTAATGTCACGAATCCGGAGCGAACAATGACGGGCCGAATTACGAGCGCGGTTGCATGGGTGTGTTCCTCTCTGCCCTCTTTCTCTCTCTCCGTCGCTCTTTCCATCTTTTTTCCGCTCGCCTACGCGGCGGCTAAACGCGAAAACACGCCTAGGCACCGATACACAACGACTCGCGAGAGCCTGCGCGCGCGCTCCTCGCGCGGCGAGGAAAGTGGAACGAGAGAAAGAAAAGAATTTCGAAGCCGATACGCATTAGTCCCGGTGAAAAGAAATTAACGCGGTCCATCACCGGGATGAAACGCGACTCGCGTCGCTGGGAAACGAGCAGGCAGTTCTGCTGGAAGAATATTATTATTGTCGTTAACGCGGCGCTCGCGAGATTGCGACGTGCAGAATGAGAAATAAGGTTGAGTAAATTCTTGGGTTTTTCTAGGTGGGAAGTGTTAGAGATTGTAATAGCGGTGAAACAGATTGCGACTGGACTGTATTAACAGAACTAACATTTCGAGGGAGAGTTTCGAAAAATAAGGATGAGGTGAAGATAATGTCAGCTTTTAGGAATTTTAAAAGGTTCACTGTCGAAATGTTATTTCATTTTTATCAAGAATCTATTACTTCTTATTCCGTGCACTTGTTGGAAGTGCATAGAATTCGCAGTTTAATTGTCATAGCAACAAACGGGGCGCTTTGGAAGTGGCATAGTTAGGATTCGCTGCTATAAATCTCTCATCTAATGAACTCCTGACGCGTTTTGATCCTCCTTGCCTCCGCTCCAGAGATAAATTACATTATATAAGGATAATAACGAATAAGCTCGTGGGAGCAAACAACGCGAAGAACTCAGATTCGAGTCCTGAATGGACCCGTCGTCGGAGATTTAGGCTCGCTGAATGTAATCAGCGAGGATAGCCGACGAGATCCGAGGATCAGCATCGCATAAGCCGCGTCCTTTGAGACGAAATATCCCGAAGTTCCGCTGGCATAACTACTTTCATCAGGGATGAAATGACTCATTGATAATTGTCAGTATCGTCGGTGAATTGGTGAGTCATTGGACGCACGCGTCGAGATATTTCTTCCGCAAGGATTCAGCTCCCACCCTGAACCAATGATGACTAGCTGTTGACCTCTTCCAACCCTTGTCAGTCCCTTGCCAACTGTACTTCTAGTAGTATAGCTCTCAACGTTGAATAAAATTACATTCATTTGATAAATCTTTTATTATACCGACTCGTAGATTATAGAAACTGCAATAAGTGCATCGAATCAGCAGTTTGCTTATGGGACTTTTGTCAAACTATTACCTAAGACACTCATCGTGAAAAGACTACCTTAATGACGGAAATACCGGCTTGCCTTGGGCCTAGGTTTCTCTAAGCTGTCACGAATCCTCTAACACTGCCACCCTAAAGTTTGAACACTCCAAGGGTCGTAACCGTGGATAGTAAACTCACTCTAGGACCGAGTCGAATCTCGAAAGGCCGCGTGGCCACTTTTCTCAGTGAGTTTACGCTCAGGCTATTAACACTTTGAGAGCCCAGCACCCCATAGAATACCCATAGGGTTGCAACCCTCTCCTTCGCGAAATTAAACCGGTGGAAGCTCGGTCGTTCTAATCACCTGTCGCGCGTTCTCTTCGCTTCTGGCGTTTTCCCGCCTTGCTTAACTCAATTTCATTAAAAATTTTATTACGCGCCGTAGCTGCGAAGTTACTTTCCAGCTAGACAGAATATTCAACTTGCATTCTAGGGGCGTGTAAAAGAATTTTAACGAAGTATACGGAACGTAATGAACGGCATTTAATCGCGCCGACTTGTGTTTCGCTCGTTGAAATTCTATCATACAAATTGAGGAATTTATCTGAAACACTCTACAACAACTGCATATTCATCAGCAACCATAATCCACCAGCCGCGAGCGTTCGATCGAAAGCCTCTCGCAACTATAAAAATCTCCTCGCACAAATCCCCAAAGCAAGAAAAGCCGATCGTCGATTCCAAAGAAAATTTCTATCCAAAAATCCCCTTAGCACAGTCAGCCTCTCCCTCGCAACCGGCGAACCATCTCCGCGTGGCAGTCGCTCACGAGGAACGTGTTCCCAACAGCCGGGACCATAAAATTTTACCGGTTGCCCGGAATTTACGCGGAGTTTCCCGGTCATGGCTCTCCCTCTCCCGTGGAGTCCCAAAGGCGACCGGCAGGAGGGTTGGATTCTTCGAGGCGGGCGGCATCCCGGCAGCGGGGAAAGGCTAACGACGCCCGGAGTCTCGGGACGAGAGAATTACAGGAGGAAATCGGGAAATGACGTATCGTTTGAGAGGCAGCCCCGGCTCCATTATAGCGATCCGAGTAAAAGAATGGCGGGGCGGTAGCTGGGGGGCGAGAGGAGAGCGCGGCTGGCATGGAAGAAGGATCGCGAGGGCGCGTGCACCGGTTGGGGCTTGGTTGCTGCGAGGGACCAAGGGGGTGGACTCAGAAGGCTCGTGGGCGAGGTAGCTACGGCGGGGCGAGCAGGAGGTTGGGCGAAGCAGAGGGGGAGAGGGTGCCGCATCTGCCTAGCTCGAACGCGGATACTCGGCGGAGGCTGGAGAGAATTGGGTCAGCCAACTTGGAGTGTACTTCAGGTGTAGCTACCTATCTACCTATCTGCCAACCTACTACCCACCCTTTCTCGCGTCCTTACCGAAGAATCCGTTCCCTTTCTTTCCTCGTTAGCTGCTCGTAGGCCGACCGTATCCCTTCGTCCCTTGGACCTCCGAGGGGAAAGAGGATCCATCGAACCGAAACTTTTTCACGGCTCGGTTCGTGCTCTATCTTCGAACTTGCGCCCCCTCTCTGTCTTTCTCTTCGCCGCCGTCCCCCTTGTGTTCGACGGTGGCGGGAGGGGGATGGTTGAGCGGAGTCGTTGTGCCTCGCGGGACCAAAATGGGGCGCCTGGTAATCGATACCGTCGCAACTAACAGGTACGAGATTCAATGTCCCGCGGACACGCGTGTCCGCCTGGCCCAAGCATCTCAGGTCCCTCAACGAACGCCGGATGTCCCGATGGAAACGGGACTTTTCCACCCCTGTTTTATCTTCCGGTCGTCCGGGCGACCGACCGACTATCGCCTTCCGCCGTGCCGACATCTGCGTCGAACGCGAGAATATCCGGGTTCCCTGTGTTTTATCGGCGTCGGCGGGTTCTTTATTAGCAATGCTGAGTGGCGGGATTACGGAGCGCGGGGACGCAGGGGTGGCTCCCCTTCAACCTCGCGGACAACAGGGTCGTAAACGATAGTTCCTAACTGCGGCGTCTCTAACGACCATGAAATCACCCGGGCTCGGCGTCGTTCGAGTTTCCTGCTCGCTGCTCGCGTCTCCAGATACAACGGCCCGCGAAATGAAAAGCAAATAGGCTAGCGCGAGCCTTCGGGAAAGCGGCCGGAGGGGTTGGGGGCTGCGGCAGTAACTGGATCGCGTGTTCTGATGCGTTTATGTGGAAGAAACATGTTTGAATGTATAGCCGGATCGTGGTCAATGTTGACTTTGGTTCGATGACGATGGGTTAATCATCTGCATGCAGAGCGTTCCGTAATTCGATTGACTTTGCGTGTAGAGTCGTGCTTAATCACTGTGGTCGTCAGGAATTTTAGAATATCCGTAAATTTTCTCCCTTGTAAATTACATCTTCACATTCTCCAAAGCTCCACTTTCAAAATAACAAACCGTCCGTTCCTAATGCTAATCGACTACGTAGTGGAACACTGCTCGGAGCACAAAGAATTCAAATCACTGGCAAACTAACTTTTCTGTTTAACAATCTCCCCGGAGCGTACCAACGAAATTCCATTTTTCATAAAGCCCCGCAGTCTACTTATTACAGTTCCAGCAGTACCAAATCCCCCGTTCATCCCCCGACCATCTTTTTCCCTTCTTTCCCTCGTGGCCGTGTGTTGACCGTACGCGACCGGCGTTCTCGCTCAAGTGGTCGAGGTCGAAGCCATCCAGGTCCCATTGTGGTCGCGAAGGAGATTCGCGGGGCTCAGCGTTTCTCTCCGAAGCCGTCGCCGCCGCCGCAGGCTATCACACCGGTTCGCGGATTCGGTTGGCAACGTCGCGCGTTCCCCAGCCCACCGAAACGAAAAAAAGTTCGTTCGGGGGCGCATCAGGCTGGAAACTGCTCGACGTTGCGGGGCTCGTATTCGATTACGAGGCAACGTTTAGCGGAGCGGTTTCGCGTGCCAGCGTTCACGGGATACCGGCGGTGAATGGCTGCCGAGAGCGCTGATTCGATTCACGGGAGGAGGACGCTTGTCCAGGATCCATCATAGTGTTGAATTTTTAACATTCTCGGTTTCACGTTCCGCGCGAAGAGGAAGATAATCATTTATGATCTGGGAAGACGCGAAAATACTTGTTCTCGAATGAGTGAATGTTTTAACCCTTAGCACTACAGATGGTTTTGTAATGTATCAGTAACTGCAACTAATTTTCATAGCATCTCTAGTGAAAATGAAAAATGCGATTCTTTCAATCTTTTATTTTCCTTCTCAGTACAAAATTTGGATGTATGGAAAATCTAATAATTTTGGGGTAGTTTCATTAAGATTCATTAAAATATTTAATATTATAACTAGTGCAATAGTGGAGCCTACAGAGTTCAAAGGGTTAAATCAGCGCTGAGCATCTAGAACCAGCTGGTATCTAATAACGATGATCCACTTGGACCTCCTCTTACTATATTTTACTCTTCCCGTATCTGTTTCATTGATAGATAATTGTGAATCGAATTATCTTGAGTTTCTAGTATTGCATTCGTTGCAGCTTGCAAAGAATATTAAAACTCTCGATATTGCTCCATGATAAGAGAAAGGTTGCTCATCTTTGGACTCATCCTGAAACAAATTCTCAATCCTTATATTTTCATATTCCACCACATCTCTGACAATCATTCTACAGAAGAATCAAGGGTCGAAACTTTTTCTGCCTTCTCGGCAATCCCACGGGGTCAAAGGTTCTCCGAAACGAGCATAATGCCTGCGGTTCCATGAACGTATCTTTCGGCTGCTCTCCGTCTAACCTTAGCCCTGGCTTTTCTTTCCTTTCGATGCGCTCTTCGCGGTGTACGCGGAAAATTTAATAAAGCCTGGCTAAAAAGAAGGAGGGATGGGAGAGGGAACCGGAGAGAGTACAGAGGGTAAGGTGCCGGAGGATAACTCGCCTCGGTGGATAAAACGTCCCTCCTACAACCGGAGCGTAATTATAACGCGGTCCTGGAGGTTGCGCGCGGTTGCGGGCAAGGTAACATTTATAGGATATGTAGGTCAGCTACTGACACGCCTTATTGCCTCCTCCGACCCGATCACCCCAAATAGACCTCCGAAAACGAAGTAAGGACGAAACGGCCGTGATCGCAGTACACTCACTCTCTCTCTCTCTCTCTCTCTCTGTCTCTCTTCCCCCCTCTCTCTTTCGCCCCTATGCTTCCAATCGCGGTTTCCTGACACCGCGAGTAAAACGCCGATTACACGAGGCTGGATTACTCGTCGTTAGAGCCTTCAGTTTACCGGCAACTTGTGATCTATAGTTTGTCTAGCAATGATACACGCGAATGCATAGGTTGGAGTGTGGTGGACACTGTTGCTGTCAATTGACTAGGAATTTTATGCATTTATCGTGGACATGGTTGTGTAATGGTTAACAAAGGTAAAGATTCGATGCAAACAGTATAATGGGATTTTTATTTTGATTCCAGTTTCTGTGAATTGACGTGAGAAATGTTGCATTGGTGCGAGAGTCGATGTTGATTTCATTGGAGAATTGTGTTACAGTTGAATCTTTGTAACTCGAAGCCTTTTGTTCCGCCGTGAAATTCGAGTGATCGATGTTCGTTTGTATTGTGAATGAAGGATTTTGATTTTTCTCCTCTGTCGGAAGATATCTAACGTTTGTCTTCTCTGTTTTAGGAGGCGTATAGAAAATGGGTGTGCAGCTCCCTGGTGCCTTACTTTGCTCATGGGGGACCGCTGGACTCGGACACCTCGGGAACGAGCTGGACCGGAAGCAGACTCAGGCCTTGTCGGTCCTTCTGCCAATCTGTGGAGCAACGTTGTCCTTACTTGCTTCCCGGTGATCGTGCCCCCGCGTACCCCACGCAATACGCCGGCGAACCCACTTTTCTTTGCAGAGGTAAATCGTGACATTGACCTGTGACGATTCGTTTCCGCAACGTATCGATACGTAAAAGAATAAAATCATACAGAGAAGAACCGATAAAAATGACAGAATCCACGTCGTAAATCGTGATAATTCCGAGGGTAGAAACATTCTTTGGCACCCTCTCGAGAAAATGGAAGAGAACGATTCCTGTAACTGCCAAATGTAATTAACAAGCAGTAAAACGAGTGCACAAAGATTGCAATATTAATTATTCCATCGAAAACTCGAAATCCATCGAGCCGTCGATTCAACAAGAATCTCTTAATCTCTTAAATAATTTCTACAATTATTCAACCCCTGAGTCACGAAAAATTACTCGACACTCAACTTCCCTTTGAATATTGCAATTCTGATGCACTCTGCAGAACACTCGATCAAATAATTCCGTTGAAAAATGTTGAGGAAAAATATCATTTCGAACGGGATCGTTCGTTATACGCATTCTCTTTGATCCCGCACGAATTTCCGGCGGGTTTCGTTAGTAGAGCAACTGCGAATCGCGAAAGAGAGAAAGAGTGAGGGAGAGAGAGGAGCTCGTTGGAAAACGAAATCGTTTCAGATCCAAACATCCCTGAAACCGGAGAGCAAGCCGCGAGAGCGTTGCACAGCAGCGACGAGGACGAATGCTGTTTCCGGGTGTGCTCCGAGGAGAGGCCAGGATCGGGAATCTGCGCGAACTGCACGGATCGGGAGCCACGGAAACGCGGCCGAATCCACGATCCTCCGACGGCGCCCTACTGCGAGATTAATCCTATTCAACCGGCCTCCACGGGTACGTGTCTTATCCTCCTCCGGGAGTTAGCGACTAACACGAATCCGCTCCGCGAGAATGCTAATCGGGAAAGGCTGGTCCTCTTCAGAACAACTACGCTCGGCCTTTCCTTAATACAGGTTCCTTAGCTTACGAGGAAAAAATCAACCTTTCACACTCCGTTGATTCTGCTAGCAGGGTATCTCATAATTAGACTACGTGGTCTCATGCAAATGGAACATTCGCGTGGACCAGTCCGCAAAAATTAGATTGAAAGAAATCTTTTCCTTTTCTAAGGAATATGAAGATTTTGTTAAGCATTATTAAAAATTTCATTATGCCGAGTTCTTCGAATAATTAGATATAGTTTCATTAAAAAAATGGAGTAGGGAGTTTGTGGAAATGCAATTGTTTGTATAAAATATATGAATATTTGTTGTTCCTAACGGATATGGAATTGAAACACTCGTAGTTTGGTTGTTTAAATAGACTGACTGTTAAATAGTTGATGTCGATCGATCAGGTATGTCCCAGCTGGTCTCCGCAAGTCCTGTAACGCTGATCAAGCAGGTCGTATCGTCTGGCGAAGCAGGCTAGATGGTTTTCAGAGGAGTTAGTAGGACAGAACGGATATTCTCTTCTTTTCCTGTCGATGTAACCTTCTTCCTCCAACGATTGTTCCCGATTTTCGTTACCCTCCTTCCTGTAGAATGCCAAGAGAAAGACCTTAAGGCTGTTCTGACCCCTCGCTGCTGACTCCGCCCTGAAAGCCTCTACTCTACGCTAGGTAAAACGAACTAGTTTCGTTGAATAGAATGATGAAAAGGAACTGAGCAACTCGCTAGGGTAATTTATAAGTGACTTGCTATCGCTCTACTGGACCTAATTTCCAAAGTTTCGCTCATTCAACGCTGCTATCTTCATTCTTCTGTAGCCTTAGCTTTTCAAATGACTTGCCAAACTCGGAAGCAGTCTCCCGTTAGGGGATACTGCTCGGACATGTTTCCTTCGAAAGACAAACATTCGGAAATTATTCAATCAGAATAATCTACATTCGTGAAATGTACAAATCTACAAATGATAATAAATGTTCCTGAAAAAGTGTCGAAGCGAACGTCACGAAAATGAATTTCTCCGTTCGCGAACCGCGCCCAGAGCTCGATCAACGGAAATAAAAAAAAACGTCTCGAGTCTCCCTCGAACGAAGACCGTCTCCCAAAATTCACCAAGAGCTCCGTGGAAACGGGTTAGACACCCCTAATCGATGAAAACAATTAAACACCCCTTGCTGGCAGCCAAGCCAGCTGCCGCTTCGCTGGCGAAATCCGCGGTATCCGAAGTCCAGCCGAACGGTCGGGAGAGGAATTTTATCTCGTACGTTTCCGCTTCGTCACCCCGCTGGGAACAATGAATTTTTCAATTAACCCTCCCCCGCGGCAGAGATATCGACGAGCCTGCAGCCCATCGAACTCTCTGCAGCCCACCCGAAAAAAGACAAACTACCCGCCGAGAATCTCCCTAAACGCTTTTAATCCTCATTGCCCCTAATACCAGGTGACAAGTACCCTGGCGGCGCGGATGGCAGCAGCGTAGACGGCGAAGAAACGGAGGACTCGTCGCGAATCCCGAGCTACGTGGTCCCACAGCAACCGCCTGGGAACTCCTTGTGTGGCAGCGGCGGGGTTGGTTCGATACCAAGCGTCTCGTCGTCGGGTCGGCGATCGGCTTCCGTCGTTCCGCGAGCGGTCTGGCTTTGCTCGATCCTAGCCAGCCTCTTCGGGAAACCTTCAGCCTTCGCCTGGCTACCGAGGTTTCTTCTCCGGTTACTGGTCACCGTGCTCGGCATCATCAGCAGCGGCAGCAACGACGTTTGGGACATCAGCGCTGGAAGCAAGCCCGAAAAAACGGGCCGGCTGCCGGGAGGCCTTGCCGCCTGGCTGCACCGTCGCCCCGCCGGCAGAGTAAGTTACGTCAGCGTGCGTCATGGTGCGAAGTGGATGCTCGAAAAGTGGGTGATGGTCGAACGCCGGTGCCGCCGGCCTCGGTTCTACTGGTGGTGGTGTTGTTGGTGGTGGTGGAGGAGGGTAACGGCGGGCGAGGATCGCGCGCGACGCGGTCGATCCAACGACCGCGCGACCCGCTCGGGGACGAACCGTGGGAGTCCCGTTCATCAGCCAGCGACGCCGGTGTCGTCGCGCGACTCCCCGTGGTTTTTTACGCGGGTCCGTCTACGGACGAGAGATCTCGCGGTTCAGTGCCGGTTGCGATGGTGGTGGTGGTGGCGTTGGCGGTGGCGGTGGTTGTACCGATGGTGGAGGTCACGGTGGAAGCTGTGGGTCGGGTCCAACGCCTGGGCAGCTGGGAACGATGGCCGCGGGAAGGAACATCGTCGAGCATCTCGGGCCAGAAATCGGGGAAGAGGACGGAGAAGAGGAAAGAGGAGTTTAGGGGATGATTTCTGGCGTTCCCCGGCGTCCAGGCGGCGCTACCGGTTACCCTCGAGGAAGGACCCGCCATAGGGTGGTCGGGGTGCAACGCGAACGCGTGAAACGCAGGTATTTTCTATCGACAACCGAAGGCTCCCCGCTAACGGCGAGCGACTTCGGGTATTACCTTCCAGGATTACCGCAACCCTCGAGAAAGGGTCGCAAGTGGAGATCGAATTGCGCGGCGCACCGCGCGAAGGTCCAACCGGGGGTGTTGCGCATGAAGAACGTTGAAGAGGAACGTCGGGATATATGTCGGATACGTTCTTGCCAGGGAGAGAGGACGGAGAACGCGTCGACGAACAAACCGTGAAACATGTATCGAATAAAATGAGCAAGAGGATTAGGGATATAAAGGAGATATGGAATTTTGATCGAAGGGAGGAACAACAGTGGCGCGTCGACGGCTCGAGTCCGGAGACGCCGAGGAGAGCGAGACGAGAAAAACCGTAACGTCTGTAGCGAATAATAATGAATAACAATAATACAATAATAATTAATAAATTATAAATATTAACGATGATAACGATGCTGACGATGAAGATGATTATGATGGTGATGATAATGATGACGATGGCGGTGATGCATGATTATGATTATGATTATGATTATGATGATGATGATAATGATGATGGTGACGATGAAGACAAGATGGGCAGGAGGTTTTTGATTGATGAAGAGTACGAGGATGACGACCGATGATATCGCACGTGGTCATCGGACGATGACGGTCACACGATGGCGGGAGAATAATGAATAAATAATAAATAGCTAACGAATAATAATAATGATTAATGAAATAAATAAATAACGATTAAATAATGGAGTAACGATGATGATAAACGATAAAGTAACGTTAACGTAATAACAAAACAAAAAAAACGATAGAATGACTACGATACAACTTACTTATTCCACATTCGGTGCGTCGCATACGTACGACACAGGACACACGTATATATATGAACACGAACAGGTACACATACAGATACACGTACACGCACACGCAAACACATATACGCAACCGTATACGTACAGAGAACACGAGAAAACACACGCATTAACGCAGAATTATTAATTAATACGAAAGAAAAAAATTAGCTGTGCGGATGAGCGAGTGAATCGCGTGCACGTGTAGAATGTGCGAAAGAAAATTGAAGAACGACAGAGAGCGGTATAGGGTGAAAAAGGGGTGGAGAAAATGGGAAAACGAACGCCTGTAATTAAACGAAAAAAAAAAACATACGATCTACGCAAAAAAGCAAGCACCCGTTCGCGTATAAGGCATTAACGATTAACCGAGAGACAACATTAAAAGAGATGAAAAAATGTACACTCACGTACTTAAACACGCACACGCACACACACGCATACCGTACACATTACACACTCACATACATACAGGTAAAAGTTGTAGGTAAATAGTCTTTTGGTCGTGACAGGGAGGAAAGGGAAGAACGGACAGGAAGAAACGAAGAAGACGTCGAGAGGGAGCGCGAAAGAGAAGAGAGCACGGAGCGAGAATTTGCGAGGTTTGAGAGACGCGAGAATAATGATTAAAAAAAAAAACACGACATTATCGAGGTATAATATGTGTTCGTATAGACATTACAATAAATAAATAACTATTATATTAACATAGACGTGTAACGGTACGAACTAAACAGGAAAACGCGAGCGAGAGAGTGTCAGAGAGAAAGAGCGAGCTGAATGAAAGGTGTAGACGGGAAAACGGGGGAGAAGGGAACGAAAGGGTTAAGTCGAGTGTTTGCAAATGCCGAAGCGAGAATGAGAGAGCGTGGAGAGCGCGTTGGTGAGTCGTCGAATAAAGGAAGGAGGATGCGAGTCGCAGCTGATCGATTTTTTTATAGAGAAACTAAATAATCCGGCGAAGTGTCGCGGGGTGTAGCCGGTGCAAACGGATTCTTTTTTCCGAAAACTCTTCTCCATACGGTTCGCGTGGCTTCGAATCCGCGAACCCGAGGTTTCTCGCGACGACGGGACAAAGGGGATCCTAAATGTTGAGGAATGAAAGTGGAAAAGAATGAGGAAAAAAATCGTTTCTCGCGCTCGCGTCGTATTCGTCCGCCGTCAGGAGCAATAATTAACCCTCGGAACCAGCCTCGCGCTGGATGGACGCTAAATCGGTTGTAATCTATAACAAAGATTCCCTTACACTTCCTACAAAATCAATTTTTATATACGAGTGTCAGTTCTTTCGTATCTCTCTTCGTTTTCATCTTTCCAACAAGGAGAGTATCGTACTCCTACGTTCTACTCGTAGATTATAAAAATATTTATTCTTAAGTGATTCGGTGTCCATCGGCGAAAGGTTGACCACGTTTTCTCGCCTTTTTGTAATAGATTCCCCGTTAAAAGCGATGTCCACGTGTTGTAAAGAATTTAACGGAGACAGCGCTACTGCTCCGTGTCCATCCGCCATTTCATTCGAGCGACATCTTGTCGGCTCGATGTCCGGGAGATAAAGATGAATTCGAGTTACTTTATAATCGACTAATTCTCGGTTCGACCTAATTTACAAGGAACCCATTCCTCTTCACTTTAAACGCTAGAACTACCGTGCCAGTCAAGAGCTATAGTTCCGATACTCTTGTCGCGCAGTCGCTCAAATGATTTCCAAAATTACTCCACTGTGCACCGCGATGAATAGACATCAACAGAGGCTTGGAGAAATGTCCTCTTATAATCCTTATTATATCAATCGCATTAAATACTCGGTAGCTCTAGCGTTAAGCGTTCGTCGCGGAATTATCTGGGGATGGTACGTGACACGGGGTGGTAGAGGGCGAGAGGCGAAGCCACGAAGACGCTGGTGCGGGGAATAAAAGCGAGCAGCGAAAAAGGGGAGAAAGAACGTTGCAGTGTAGAGTAAAAAAAATACACGAGAGTGAAAGAGAGAGAGAGAGCGAGAGAGCACGCACGTGAGAAAAAAAGCATGAAAGAGAGAAAGAGAGAAATTAGTCGTTGTTGTCGCCGTAATTGCGGGAAATCGCGGACGAGATGCAGGGCGTGTCTCGAGGAGAGAGAGTGAGAGATAGAGAGAGAGAGAGAAAAAGAGTGCCAGCCGTGTACACGTATATAGAGTGTCGCAGGTAACACGTGCACGCGCACACGCACCACGTATACAATACTTTGGTTAGGGAGCGCGTGGTGTCGCGGTCGGTGAGAACACGCGCGCGGATGACGACTAAGAGGCGGAGGAGGATGCGATGGAGCCGCGGGTCGCGCCGCGTGTGCGTTTAATTACGTTGTTATACATTGTCCAATGCATAATTGTTACCGATTTACATTTATAAGACGAATGAGAGACGCGGAGCGGGGTGATGCGGGGGGTCGAAAGGCGAGGACGCGAGCGAGTGATGCGAGAGTGAACGAGAGAGCGTGTTCGTGTGCGTGGAAGGGGTGGAAACGGGAAGACGACGAGAGTTGTCGGGGCGGAATGGGAGAAGATGCGTAGACCAGCCGTGCAGAGGCTGGTGAAACCACGTATAAATATTATAAATATATAAATATACGAATAGATACTGTAAAACGTAACCGAGCGTGGAAGAGTGACACGAGGGCGGGGGAGACCGGGGCTTGAGAGTGGCATGTATGCGCGATTATATGTAAATATATATATGTATTTATATATGTATACGCGCACACACGTAAACGTACATATAACCAGCCATGTATGGACCTGCGTTCGAAGAGGAAGATGCAGCGCGTGCGTGTGTGCGAGACAGGGTGAGAGGGGGTGAACGATGAAGGAATGGATCTAGGGTGTTTGGGATCGATTTGCGCGCGAATTTTACGATTCAGGTGAAAGCTGTTTGGAATTGAGCCGACAGGGAGAAAGGTTTTCTGGGTGTGCTAGGAGAGTGACAGAGAAAGGGTCGAGCGAATGGGCGAGAGAATGACAGAGAAGAATGTTTAGACAATTTTGGAGAATGCGGTGAGTGAGGTTTGTTCTTTTGTTCTTCACGGTATGCGCCTTCTCGTTGCCCTCCCCTGAAACCTGAAAGCAAATCATGTTCGTTTTTTACTTTGAAGACTGCAAACCCGTACTGCTAGGCACAACCCTCGCAACACCAGAAAACTGTCCCATAACGAAGCTAACTGGTTGTAGAGCTGCACAAGTGATCCGATTAGGAAAAGTTCAACGATTGGTAAATTTCTTAGAAAATTTCAATCTCGATGGTTTGAATCGATGAAATGTTTCTTTGTATCTTCCGAGTCCACCATATATTTTCCATACTTTCCGCGTGATCAACATATTATCAGAATTAAATGTTTCACTCGAGTGCTCCGCTTCACAATGAATTGACATAGTTCCCATGCCAAAAATTCGGTAGACCGAGCACCAAATTCTAATCTATCTCGCAGCCCCTAATCATTAATCCTAGCCCCACCCCCGTTCCGCACGCTCCTGTCGAATTTCCCCACGAAGTATTATACTGAATAATTTTCTCGATCGTTCGCCCCTTTCCCGACGCTCTCCGTTCCGCCTTTTGCCCTTGCCGGTTCGCGCCCCATTCCCACCGGCAAACCCCCGTCCCTTTTTTCTCCCGTCCGCAATTCATCCGTTCGAAACCGACTAATCGATAACGCGCTTTTCCTGCCGAGTCCTCCGGCCCGCGGAATTCTCAATCGCGAATCGATAACGTCGCCGCGATATCATCCCCTCGCGGCCGCGGTGTACACCACGGATATTATTCTCATCGGCGGAAATCGTTGAAAACTCGACGAACGGGGGTCGACCGGGCATCGGGAAATCCGTGGAAACCGTCGATCGACGCGCCCGTGTCCTCCCATTCGCGGGAAATTTCATTTCTCGCGCGGAAAGCTCGCGAGCACACTCCTCGCCGATATTATTCTCGAGTAGAAAAGCAAATAATAAGGTCGGGACGGGTTAAAGCGCGCGATAATATCGCCGCCGGGCCGGAGGGGGTTGAAATACCGGCTGCCCGAGGCAACCAGTTTCTTTGATCTCCCACTTTTTACGATCGTTGCTGAAAATTAATCTCGCTCGGTGCTCTTTCTCTCTCTTTCTCCCTCTCTTTCCCTCTCCGCGCGACCCTTCCGACGTTCCGTTCCCCTTCTTCCCGCCCCCGCGGAAACGATTCGACGGCGACACCCCAGGAAAATCCGCGGCCCGCGACTCGAGCACGTCCCTGGTAAAAGGGAATTAACACTAGAACTACTACACCCATAGGAATCACTGGCTCTCGATTTTTTATTTCACGATTACCGGAATTACCGTGGTGTCTGTGTTCGATGTTGCTTGAGAGAATGTTTTCGTGTATACTTAGGAGATCTCTTGTAACCCTTGTGAGAAGTTGTATGCGATTTATTACGAATACTAGGTAGTGTTCTGCTGTTAATTGCCTGTGTAACCTGTCCTCCGATTATCTTCCTCCCCCTTCCTATCGACATCTGAAACTCTGTCCTTCCGAAAACACGTTGTTAACGTATAATACAAATTTCTAAGGGACAACGTAACCACAAAGCTAAGAATAAGGGTACATCCACTTTTTTAACCTCTCCCGCCCCAATTTAACCGCAGGAAAGTACAATTACAAAATTCCTCAATCGAAGACTTCTTAACCAATAACTGCCCCGGAGACAAGAGTTGAGTCACGTGTTTTCCATTGCCCAAATAATCGGGAACAAACCAAAACCCCTTTCGATCGGCAGCCATCATTAGGCCAGCCACCCAGCCAGCCAGCAAGCCAGCCAGCCAGCCAGCCAGCCAGCCAGCCAGCCAGCCAGCCAGCCAGTCGGCACCGGAATGTCCCCAGGTGTTTTTCTCCCGTTTCCCTCTCTCGACGGATCTCGGACCACGGAATCGACGTCCCTTGAAATAATAACGCTGACGCGGTATATGTTTCGCGGAGAGTACGTTTCTGTAGGGAGAAAGGGGGGACAGAGCGTATCCACTAAGAGGAAAAAGGGAAAAAGGAGGCAGACGGCAGCAGGCTGTCGGCCAAAGGGGAAGTTTCGAGGAGGCGAGTTTGAAGCGTTGCTTGGGTTTCGGCCGAGGCAGTCAGGATGGGGCGGGGGTGAGCGAAGAGAAAGGGAGAGAGATCGAGCGAGTCCTGCAGGAGAGGAGCGCCAGAGAAAACGTGTACGTGCGACGAAGAGAGTAAGGTGGAGGGGGAAGGAAAAGGAAGAGGATATGTGTGTGTGGGTGTTCGAGGGAAAGACAGGTATACATGTATATACTATATCTATATATGTGTGTGTATATATATATATATATATATATATAATATATATACGTACATATATATGTTTATATGTATAGTATATATAGACAAGAGAAAGAGAGAGAGAGAGGGAGAGTGAGCGAGAGAGGTGGGCGGGGGAGAACGAAAGAGAGGCGAGAGGACTAGACTACGTATTGATCTCGCAAGTCTCCCGACGTACAAAGTCCGCATAAAACAGGCCAGCGTCGGCGACGTCGACGTGGACGGCGGGTATTCGAATCAGTGCCCGGCGAGTTTTCGATGAAATCGTCGGCCGAGGAAATCGGCGTCGAGTTTGCTCGAAAACGACGGTTGTTGGATGTCCACGAGTGTAATTTCTTCGTTTCACGCGTGTCCTGTGGAGGATTCGTGCTGCCCAATCGATTGAATGGATCGAAGATATGGAATAGGGGAAATGAGGAGACGGAGATGTAACAGCGGTCATTTTTGAAAGTCTTTTCCTTCGTTTGATGCGTTCGATGGTTCGGTTACCGGAATTGTTATAAATTGCTAAAGGAAATTCACTGGATATGAAATTACTGGATTGTTCTATTCGCTGAAATTCAATTAAAAGGAAATTATCAGATACCGAACATTACTGTTTACCGTTTCGAAGATTAACATTTTTGGAAACTGGTTTGCGAATATAATTGTCATTGATGCCGATGGATATTGGTCAAGACATCCTCGATCGTACAGAAATCGCTGGTTTTAAAAGACTAAACGATCTACCGGCAGTTGAAGCGTTACGTCTCGTTCGTTCGGGCGCGTTCTCGATCGATCGCGTCGTCTCGATCTCACTCCCTCCCTTCCTCCCTCCTACCCCGCAAAAGAGATTCATCAGGAAATCGTTCGAAGTCGACCGTAGGTCCGTGCGCGATTTCAGGTACAGCGAACAGGGAAATTGTGAGACGGAGCAACTGACACGCGAGTGCGTGGGTGTGAGTGTGCACGCATGAACGACGCGAAAAAGACACACAGAACGAATGGGGATGCGTGAGAGGGAGAGAAAGGGAGCGAGCGTGTGACTCGGGGTGAGAAAGGGAGAGAGAGAAAGAGTAAAAAGAGCCACTGCCTTAGCGACAGCAGGATCCGTACTAGAAACAAGGCCTTAGAAAGTAACAAATCAGAAACATAATTAGAGTTTAAGTAAGTCTGTTGTTGTTAAAACGAAAAAAAAATGCAAGATAAAAAAGAGAGATAAAACGGTACTTAGAGGAGAAAAAAAAAACACAAACGCCGCAGGAGGACAAATGATATGTTGACGTATTGTAAAACTACTTAGCCGTTGTACGATATTTAAGCGCGTAACGTAACGTATAAATAAAAAACTAAAAAATAAAAATAAAATAAAACACTTAACCCCTCGTGCCCGCAATTCAGTAGGCGCGTGGACGACGCGGCCACGTGCGTAGGAAAAAAACTTTACCGTAGGATTTATTAAACGTCGTCGCTTGTCGCAAAAAATGAAAAAAAAACGAGAAGAGGAGGGAAAAACAGAAACCACGTTGAGTGAACGAGTAAACGAGGAGGAGGAGGAGGAGGAGGAGGAGGAGGAGGAGGTGGTGGAGGTTTGAAGGAGTGTAAACGAGACCGCGAGTCGCGGCCGGAGAACTTTGAAGCAAAACGGTAAAAGAGGGAACGAGTGAACGGACAAAAGATTTCGAGGAGAAGGCGAAAAAAAAAGAAAATCATGGGGGAGCGAACAGAAATTTAACCGCGAACAGAGACAGAGAGAGGAAAGACATGCGTGAGAGGGAGAGGCAGAGGGCAAACGCGAAGGAACGAGTTAAGAAGCGAGGAAAAAAGGGGGACGAAGGAAAAGTGGGGAAGCCCGAAAGAACGCGTTGCTCGTGTGTCGCGTTGGCCGCGAGAGTGTGAACGGTGCCCGCGAATATTTTTCATCTTGAAACCCTCGATTTTGTTTTTCTGCTCTTGCCTTACCGAACGAACAAAAGGAAAAAAAAAAAATATACCGTCGCGCGAGATCGAAGGGTGTGACACGCGAGTGTGCGAGGAGAACGGGGTGGAACGTAACGAACGAGGGTGGGGGTGGAGCAGGATCAGTCGATCAGTCGTTGATCCACGGAACAGAAGCGAAGAGCCCGGTGAGAGTAAAAGACGACGCGTTCGATCGAGAATTAAGGGAGATCTTCGATGGCGCGTCGAACGATACACGTCAACACCCATCCGACACACCGTGGACATTATACACGCACACGTGTACACACGCAGACACAGAGTAAGACCGGGGAGGACACTCGAGAAAATGGAGAAAAAAAACTAAACACTAAACGACTTTGAAATCCGATGTTAGAGCGTAGAGCGTACGTACCGTAAGCTGTCGACATTTATACTATGAACTATGAGTAAAAAAAGAGAAAAAGAGAAAACAAAGAAACTTGTAGCGATCATTGTGAACATAGTTAATAGTATAGATTAGTTAACCGCACTAATTGTACCGAACAAAGTGGAGAGTACATTTTAATTATCAAGGAGTAATCGTCGGGGGATCTTCGTTCGGCGTAGGTGCGTGTACGGTTTTCCGGGTTGCGAATCGCGCGTGTCGGTCGGGAACTGGGAAGAACGAGGTTCAAGTAAAAGAGGGAAACGAAACCGAAAAGGAAGGGAGTTGAGTCTATTACGCGAAAAGCGGGAAGAGGCGAGCGGAGAGAGTTTATCTCTTCTTTTCGTCAACGATACCGATCTTTCGAAGGATCAATGAAGCGTTCGTAACGAATCAGCGCGGCACTCTCGAGAAACAGGATTCTGTTCGCATGGAGAAACGAGATCTATGATCTATCGAGTCCTTATCACGATCTGTCGCCCAGGTGATTAGTGGACGGCGGATTTTATCCAATCAGAATTCATACAGATGCATAGGGTGTAACGTAGATTTAAGATTGTTATTACTTTATTATGAATTTACTAAGATTCTTAAGAGAAGAACTTCGTCTCTTCTCAATCCTTGTTTCTTCGCGTCACCTCGGAAGATTCTTATTCTGCATAAAGATCCGCTGTCTGATAACGAATCACTGAAGGTACTCTAAACACTCCGAACGCACCAACTGCGTCCTCATTCCTTTCTATCGCCTTCCATTTCCATTTATTTCGACACTTTTCACGAATCAGTACCATCATTGTCGATCTTGAAACTCATGAACAACGTGTTCGAGACATATTCCAGTCTTCCCCGAGTCTAACGATCGAAGGCAACCGATCTCAATAGTTCTCGAAATGGGACGCATAATGGAAAAAAAACACTCCTAAGACGCAATAATAATAATATTTGTTTAACGGGTTACAAAAAGAACCCTTTGGCGTACGATACAAATATCCAGCGTGGACGAGGGACGGGAGTGTAATTGATTGGCCAATTAAATCACGTTCGCGTGCACGTGACCGGTGCGGATTAAATATCGAGGTCGTAGTCGCGTCGCTGGCCCCTGCCACCCTTCTTCCTCGCCCTGTCCTGGTTCTATCTCTCTCCTCCCCCCCCCCCCCCCCCCATCGCACTCTCTCTCTCTCTCTCTCTCTCTCTCTCTCTCTCTCTCTCTCTCTCTCGTTCTCTGTCTCTCGTTCTCTCTCAGCAACTTGTGTCCCACGGCGTCGTCGACGACGACGTTCGACTTCGCTCGAGCAACTTTGCCCGCCAGCGACCCGACCGATCGTTACTCTCGCGCAAAATCGGCCGTCCCGCACCAGCCCGGAACCGGAGACCCGAGGAGCTCTTGCTCTTGGGTCGAATGGTTCTCGCTGTTCAAGATTTCGAGTGGCAGAGAGGGTTTTCTCTTTAAGATAATTGTATTTTCAGGAGAAAGGGTAGTTTATTCTGCAACCAGAAGACACTGGAAGTTCGTATTTTATTTTGCGAGAGGTCTCCTCGTTGGTACGTCGTTGAACCCCTCAATTAACTCCTCGATGATACTTAGCATGAAATGATATTTAGCGATATCCTTCCTCTAAGCTCACGTGAACCTTCCGTTCGGCCGAATTAAATACCGTTTCTAGGACGTTCTGTTATTAGTATGTCAAGGGGGTGACGTGTTTAATATTAATGGTGGGCTGCAATTACTTCAGAAATTAGTGATAATGAAAATGAACAGTGCAACGGACAAGTGACGCCCGGAGAACGAATCTGACACGATCAAACGACGGGCTGAACCTATCAGAGTAGACAGCGATATCAGCGAAACGACAGAATAATTTATCCTGAATGCAGTTTATACCCGGAAGTCTGAATAGCGAGAACTGATTCGGAGTTTCTCTCTTTTCTCCAGCGAAACGGCCAGCGAAGCTATCCAGGCTAGGCTCGCGCGCGCGTCGCGCTCAGAAACGAATGACTAGGTCGGTTTAGTCGTTATTGACGGTCGGCTAGTCGTTAATTAATTAGGTTATCGATTCGATCCGGTTGCATCGAACCGTCGCCGGTTCAAGGGTCGCTCTCTCGTCGCTCGTAGAAAGTGGCGGCCCCGTCGGTTCGCGTCGTCTGTGCACACGTGATCCGACGCGAGGCACACGCGTGCCTCCGCGCGGACACGTGCCGCGCTTTCATCCCGCCGCTACTCGATCCACTTTTCTCTCTACCCCCGTTTGTACCTGCCTCGAGCCTCGACCATCTTTTCCAGTTAATCCGGTAACCGATGAAGCTCCAAACAATCTGGAGAAACTACACGCGAATGTACAGTATACAATAGTATCCTGGTAGCAAACTTTTCGCTCCAGTCATTTCAGGAGTGCCTTCGATCGCTGAAGTTGATAAATTGAATGGACGTTATGCAAACGATTGTCGAAATATCTAGAGACAAATTCCTGCAATACACTCCAAAATGACACTTTTAATTAAAGCATTTTGGTAGTTAGGTTCAGAGTTAGAGGATTCGGATTGAATCACTATTCTCGGCTTCATAGATTGAAAAGCACCCTCGAAATGATAAATTCGACTGAAACATTTTGCTGCCGGGGCGCTATACTACACACGGCAGATTATACACTTACCTCCTATGCAATAAAATGCAAACCAATGGCACCAATATTATAAGTTTGTATTCTACTGTACGAGAAACTTCGTGGTCGTTGAAAGTCACGAAGTCGAAGACACCCCGAGTCGTTTCGCTTCGGAAATCGGAGTCTCCCCATTCGCGATTCACGGGACGAGAATTTCTATTATTATTTTTATCGGAAAGAGCCGCTGCATCGCGCGTGGTCCTTTTCAAACGGAACGCCGACAGGAAGAAAGGAATCGGTTTCGTGGAACGCGGCACGCCCCGAACTTTCGAATTGGATAGGATTCACCGGAAAATTAAACCTCTACTTCTGGAGGACCCGGCGACCGGCTTCGCGGTCTTCTATCCTTGTCCTCGAGTCACCGATATCGTTCTTCTATCTGTAATCGAACCACCCCCCTCGAATCCACCAACGAATTCCTTTTTCGTCTTCATTCCCCTTTCTTCATCTTCTTCGCTGATCATCTTGAAACTCCGTTAATCAACGAGAGAATTAAAATCATAATTGTGAGCCAAGTAGAAAGCAGAGAACAATGATCCAATAGTTCACGTTAAATTGTAAAATCCCACTAACGACTTGACGATGAAATTTCAAGAAATTCAACAAACTCGATTAACCGATTTGCCCAATGAGCGGCTCAACTGATAATGGAATCTAAGTTTCCCTTTTGCTCCGGGTTCCAGCGGAGAGTCCGCGCTGCTTGAATTTACGAACCAACGTGTCCAGGACAGTCTTAACACTTTGCGGCAGCTTTGGAATTCCTGACGTTCCCGAGAAACGAACGTGACGCGCGGAATTTCCGAGTCCCTTTCGAGTCTCCTTCGCATCTTTTCCGAGTCTCTTTCGAGTCTCTTTCAAGTTTCGTCCGAGCAAACATACGCGGCTTTCAAGAAACTAATCGACGATTTTGGTATTCCGTAAAAAAAATATAAAAATATTGAAGCCATTGAGATGCAGTTTGAAGTGGCTCGCAGGAATACTCTTAAAGCTTCGCCACATCGATCAGATCTTCCTAAGAACTTTCAAGTAATGGAGGAACCTTTGTTGCTGCTCCATCCGCGGTCGATGAAAATCCGATAATGCGTGTTTGTCGAGGATTAAACTACCGCATCAGTCAACATACCCAATATTTGCCCTGACTTCTAAGGTATCTTCAAGAGAATCAGTGCGAGATGCTTGTCTCGTCGTCTTCAAAGGTTCCTTTTCCGCGATCCGTTGAAACTGTCCGTCTCATTCGCGGCGAAACCGTGTCATCGAGATCGTACGCTTAACGTTCCCTTTCTTTTCTTTTTTCTCACAGTTTCCCGGTGTTCGTCGGCCTCTGTCCGATCGATCTCTTCCTCGCCCGCTTTTCCACCGCGGAAAGTCAGCCTCGCGCTTGATCGTTCGCAGCGACCGACCGCGCCTCGCGAACGTTTCGTTCGGCCGGGATTATTCGTCGAAGGGGCGGGGGATGAAAGGGGCGGGAACGGTAGGTTTCTAATAATTGTCGAGCAATACCCGTTACGCGTTTCGGAGATTCGTCCACCGCGACCGCCGAACCAATCGCGAAACATTCGATGATGATCGCGTCGCAGGAAAGGAACTCAGCGCGTCGCGTAAGCGTTTATATAGGACACGATATACAGCAGCCACACTGACACGGAGAGACACAGGGACACGTAACACGGATCGTCAGACAGGAGACGCGAAAGAGGAAAACAAAAAAAATAATAAGTTAAATAAATTTCTAGTTTAAGAGCGCGCGCGCGAACGAGAGACAGGGCGAGAGGGAGAGAGCGCGTTGATAGACACGAGTGCGATGAGAGGGCGGATTTTGCGTGTGTGTCCGTCGTGTGCGTGGGTCGTGTGCGTGGGACGCGTGCGTGTGCGTGTGCTTGCGGGGGAGGGGTGACCGAGACGAGAGAAACTACAGAGAGAAAAAGTGTGAGAAGAAGGGCGAGAGAGCGAGAGAGAGAGAGAGAGAGATAGAGAGAGGGCGAGAGAGGTAGAGAGTTTGAGAGGGAACGAGAGAAAGGGTAGCTTGCGGAAAAGAGGATTATTAGGGTTCCGTCTTTTGAGTGTTGGAGAATGTTCATTTGTAATTGTTTAAATCTAACGAGAAATGTACTGTAAAACTATAAGTACTATAGGCACTAAAAATATATCATTTGTTGACATGAAAAAATAAAAAAACCTGAGTCACGTGACGTTTTATTCGCTGGCGTCTCCCATCTGTCCAGTCGCCTTCTTCCCGCATGGTCGTGCTAACGAAGACGAAATGATTCTATTACGTCCAGCTTCGCTTGATCGAAGCCTACGTCGAGATGACGAGCAGTCGGCCCTCTTACCTTTGCCCCAGGTAAGTGGATAACGTGTCGGTTCAGGTAAATATAGTCGCCGGCAGGAAGGACTCGGCAATCCGGCGAGCCGGTCGCGTCGTTAAGAATAAATCGTCGGGACGGATTTGAATGAAAAATTTATTCGTGACGCGCGTGTTTTTATGTACAGCGATAAGAATATAGAGCGCGCGTCATCGCTAACTCTGCTCTCTGAAAATAGACGTTGCAATTCCTTTTCTCTCCGCGGTTCCGGGAGGCTGGGTCGTTCTCCCGATCGTCGACAATTCGACCGCGCGGACCTTTACGCGTTCATTTGAAGGCGCAACATTGCACAGGAGGCGAAAAGTACACGAAGTGTCCGGAGTATCGTGATTCTACTTCGTTAATTATATTCTTAAAGACTTGAATACGCATAAAGATCCGCGGATAGCTGTTAAAGCGACGCGGTAAATGAGTCACTGCGTGGATTCCGCGCGTGTTCGAAAACAATCGCGCAAAATCCTCTTAACCTGTCGGCCGGATATGGACGGGTCGGCTCGCGCTTGATTATATTTGCCGAACGATCCGTCATTGTCCCATTCATCAGCCCCGAAACACTCGCGACCAGTCGCTTCGAAATGCATAACGCGTGTCCGTCGCGTTCCTCGGGATGTACGACGCGTGTAATGCTTTTCCAAGTTCCTCGATCGTCCTCTTTTAACAGGTGAACAAGTCAATTCCACTGGTACGCGTCGAAGGAACCGATCTCGGATGGCGAAACGCGGATAAATGTGTCTCTGTAAATTGAAAATGAACTTCTTAACCGCCGAGACAGTTCAACGCAGCCCCGATTGTTATTGGAGCGCGTGCTGGTGCTGTTGTTGCTGTTGCTGCTGCTTCTGCGTCGCCTTGGTCGGCTGACTCTCCGGAGACGGCGACGGTTGTTTCTTCTTTTCCTCTTCCTTCTCCTTGACCGAAGGTGGCGGCAACGTGTTCAGCAAACCTCATTAAAAGGAAGAATGTACATATTAAATATTCACTGGAGAACTGAAAACAGTCGACGGAATAACGAAGTTACTCACCAACGGTCTCGCCTTTGAGGGAGGTTCCTGTAACCGCAAAGAAGAAACTGAAATTTTCCAAGCAACCTTCTGAATTCGGAATCGATGCTCGGTCTTGTCGACCGGACTTACCGTTACCCCGATACTTGTTCAACTGTTGATAAACCTGTTTCATCCTTTCGATATTGATCCTCGAGCTCTTACTGTGGTTCACCATGGGCAACGAGTAGTCTTGCCCGATGATGCACTTGGCGGCACGTTGCACGCTGAGCGGGGCGTTCCATGGCTCGTGGATGTATCTCGTAGGAATGTTCTTTAGCACCGGTAAGTAGCGTCTAATGTCGCAGAAAAGTTGGCGAAAGTTGCGACAAGAACGAGGAAGGATGATCGAAAACATGGTTATAATGAAATATTTACCTGATGTAGTCGCCATTTGGATCAGCTTTCCTGCCGAATCTCACGGGACAGTAACAATGGAAGAATTGTTGGAAGAAGGAGCTGCACGACAGCCACATCCACATTCCTGCGTTGACCGACCAGTCCGCGTCCAGTAGGAGCTCATCGAAGACCTTGAAGAACGTGCATTTTATTCCTTCATATGTTAACAAGATTTCGATGACGGCAACAATCTTGCACAGGAGGAAGATAGCAAGGCAAGATCAGGATCTTGGTTTATTCGATGATCGATCACTCAGTTACTAGATTTTACCTTCATCCCTTCTTCCCAGGAAATCCAAAGGTCTCCTCTGGTAAGGAAGCAGGCGACAGCGTGCCTGGCCAAATGGTGGATCCAGCCCTCCTCTCTCAGCTGCGTCATGATCGCGTCGATCCACGGGAATCCAGTCTGTCCCTGTTCGAGAAACACGGTTAATAGGAATGATTCCGATGCGCGCGGAATGTATTCGGTTCACTCACGTTTGCCCACTTGGCGAGAGCCTCGACGTTCTTGTCCCAGGGAATCTGCACGCAGATCGGGTTCCCCTGCATCCGGTCGAAGTTCGGATTCTTGGTGGCGGCGCAGTAAAAGAATTCGCGCCAGAGAAGCTGGCCGTGCAACGAGAGCGGAGGCACCGCTTTCTTTATCTGCAAGAGGAAACGTGTTGGACGGTACTTCCGAAGAAATTGAAAGTACTCAGTGGATCAGTTCGACAACGATGACTTCACCGGAGTCTGCGAATAGTCCTACATCTCCGGGAAGTCGATTTTTGTTCCAGCAAGTCCAAGCTACACTCTTAATTTCACAGATGTCAAGAAACTATGTTTACCTTTTTATATAGATCAGTGAGCTGATAATAGAACAGCCTCGTGCTCAGGCAACCGAATCTCAAGTAAGGCGACAGACCCGTCTGACTGGGCAGCAAGGATTGCGGAGTCATTTTCGGCCTGCCAAAACTGGCCACCCAAGCCTTCCTCTCAAGGTGACGGCCCAGTCGCGCCAACGCCTCGCTCTCACCCCCGACCCAGACGGGCGGTCGAAGTCCTTCCGTGTCGAAACCTACCGGCAATCGAAACAACTCGCTTTTCGTCCTGCTTGGAAGACATTCTCTCGCGGATCAGCCTTTGCTAGAAACTTCCCGTTTTACGATTGGGCCCGATGTAGCCTCTACCGAACTATCGGTTATCGACGAACGAGTACGAAGAATCTCGTAATTCCTGTATCACAACGGAGAATCAAGCTGCGCTGGTCAAGCGAGCGCAAAATCTTACCGAGCTCCTCAAGGGTCGGTACACCGTAATGATCGTCGTGGTCCTCCTTCAGAGGTGTGTAAGCTGATCCGACGCAAACGGATGTGACGGTCTGCACCGGCGGTTCCGGTGGGTCCATGCCAGCGACGACGTTTTGAAATTGATGATACGTCAACGGCGGCTTGCCCCCGTTCTTCTCGATGATCCTGAAAGCCACCGTAACCCGGGCGTTAAGCTTCACCGCTGCGCCAAGCGAACCGGTAGCTAACCCGGGGACCGGTCTAATCGAACAAAGTTGCATGGACTCACTCGTCCAGCTTGTAGAGCGTGTGCGAGACCTTTTGGACCACCGAGATACCGAGTTCGTTGCACAACGCGGAGATGTTGTGGTCCCGCACGCGGCCGAAGGGCTCCGGGTCCTCCTCGAAGGTCAGGTTCGTCGTGCCCCATTCCTTGAACAGTTTCGGCAGAGCGTCCGCCGGTTGTCCGCGTATCACGAACAGCCTCGAGTTCAGTTTCCTGAGGGAGCAGTCGAGGTCCTCCAGACATTGTAGCAAGAACCTGGAAAGACGAGACATTTTTCGGGGTGTTCTTTCGGGTAGCTTCTTATCCTCTAGCTCGACATCCTCAGATTGAAAAACCAAAGATCGATCGATACATCGAGGATCTCACCTCCATTTATTGATGCCGACGTTCGTACTGCCAGCGAACCATGGATCCAACACGAAGACACATCGGAAGGTGGACGCGCCTGCCAGACCCTCCCTCAATGAAGGATTATCGTGCAGTCTTAGACCCCTGCGGAACCAGTGGACCGTGTGTTTCTGTCCCTCCGCGCGGATCCCTACTTCCGGATTTATATCCCTGTTCCGGCTGCCCGTCATCTTATCCTCCGCCTTCTCCTCACCCTCGTCCTCCTCCTCCTCCTCGTCCGCCACCCGTGCCTCCGTCACTTTTGCTGCTTCTTCGCGACCCGGAAAGCGTCTTTCACGTCTTGTCGAACACCGGTCTTTTCTCCTTCTATCTACCTGTCCTTCGTCTCCTCCAGCGACACGATCACGCTCGGTCGTTCAATCCGAAGAACGCATCTGACCGTTGACTTCGCTCCCCCCGCTTGTTCGAGTTCCCTTCCCTTTTCTCGTTAAGAATGGTCCTATCCAGTGTCCTGTCAAGCGACCGCGTTCTTTCCTCCGGCTGCCTCCCAGGAGAGATCCGATATGCAGCGTCTTCTCTTCGTGGCCGGAGTCCGCGACCTTGGGCCCGAACGTGCACCCTCAGAGCACCGTCATTCTGACGAATCGATTCTGCCGAGCGGAGAGAACGGTGGTCGGTTTTTAGGTCATCAAGGTCGGGACCGAGCTCGATCGATCTACCGTTCCCGCGATTCAATCTTTTCCCGCTGTTTATGGAAAAGAGAAGAGGGAGGGAACAAGAAGGAACCAGCGTCTCCCGAGGATCATCCGTCTAGCGGCGATTCGAGTCGCGCGCGCGACAGTGATCGAGATTGTTCGTTGGACTTGACGAAGTGACCTGACGTCCGGGGTTCTGTGTGAAATAACAGCGAAGAAGGAACACGACGAATTGCTTTATAATCTCGAAATTAAGAAGTGCAGTCTTTAAATGGGTGGAACTGCGGTCTTGATGGATGATGACGTTTTAAGCGAGGAGAACAATGGTACCGATAAAAGCACCATTAATTCAAGGATACTCATCGTAGATGTAAGGATATCCTTATCATAGAAACGTTGGTTAGAACAAGAAACTCGATTACCGAGTTTAGAAAATTGACCAGAGAGACGGGATTGCTTGGCTGCGCTCCGAGGGTCATCGATATTCTACGGTGCAAGGGCCAGGGAGGTAAATTTCGCATGAAAATTCCACTGATCTGTACGTGACTCGCCCTGCGAGACCAATTCAATTTACAAGATTATCCTTTATCTTCCGGATCCTCTGGTTCTCGGTGCACGCAGGCAAAGAAAGGAGCCGCGACATCGATCGAGACGAATCCTCGCCGCAAATACAGCGAATTACCGAGCTGTGTTTGAACTACTCCGCTTATCGTACTCCGAAGGCTGATCCGTCGGTGGATGTTCTACTGCGCGCGGCCCGTTCTCCCTTAACTCTACGCCTGACTTAGCACCGACTACTCTACTACTATGCTCACGGATTAGCCTGTCCTTGGCGAGTGTCCAGTTTACTGACGTTCACTCGCGAGGTGTAACTTCTTTTTTGGTTAGACGTTAAATAGCATAACACGAATGAATGATAAATAACATAAAAGATATTAATAAAAACCCAATTAATTACTGTGGAAGCGCATTAATCGCCTTGCCTTGTGATAACGAGTCAAGAAAATCGTGAACGCTTCGAATTGAATTTAATGAACTCGAATATCCTCCGGTTCGTATCTTTTTGATTGGAAATTATTAATAACAAAGTTTCCTAATCAATCTGGAAACAATACTGGATAACAAATAGAATAATAGTAGTTTAGCGGTAGTCTAGGAATAAGTCACAATGCGGGGAGTTCTAATAGACTTTCTCTGAGTCCTTTTCAATCAACTTGTGGATCCAATTTCTTCAAAAGAACCATTCGGATTCGTTTCATCTACGATTGCCACGAACAACCGTGAAAGACCGTTCCGAAACGGAGAATAAAACGCGCCGGCCGTGGTAGGCAAACAATACGGTTCCGGGTCTGGTTTTTTTATTTTCGTCCAACTTCGTTAGCTGCAGATTAATTCCAGGTCGATTCACGTAACTATACGCTTACCATTCACCCTCTATGCTGACTGAATATAAATGCGTGTTATATAATTTATATATATATAAAATTATGTATACAAATCATATATATGTATATATGATTCTACGACCGCCTCAGTCCCCCGAAGCGAATCGTTCAACCTTCCATTTTTCCTACTCATTTTCGTTCCCACTCGGAAAATAAAAGCCCACCGATTCGAATCTCCCGCTCGTTTCAAAGTTGCAAATCGTCCGCCGCGCAACCCGACCGGCGCAGCTACGCAACGCGGTTCTGCGCGAAGGGAAATGAAAGAAAAGAAAGGAAATTCATCTAGGGTAATCGAATGGTAATGAGAAATAGCTTTCCCGTCTGATTTGCGTGAATTGGCTGACGTATTTAACACGAGTGATTCGCGCAAAGCGTGTCTACGAATTTGCGTCTCCTGCCGAGACACCCCGCGCGGCTTGTTTACTTAACCTAGTAAGTATACACGCCTGACTGACCCCCAGCGTCGAAGATAATTCGCAGAGACGTCGTCCGGCGACCAAGCTTTGTAATTATTTGAGGAATAATACGATCGAACCGGCCGCAGCTTCGTGACGATCAAGAGAAAAATATCGGGCAGCGGCGACGGGAACAGCAGCTCATCGTCCGATGAAACTTTCCCGGACTCAAGTAAGTTCGATTGAAGCTTTCGATTGAACAGATCCGTATTTCGTTTTCCCCGAATTTACACGAACTTTAGAATTCGAAAACTTATGGCAATGGCAGGTCGGTTTCATCGGTCATACGAAACGTTCCAATCATTGTCTGTTCAACTCGACTGCGGATCACGTGGTATCAAGAATGTAGCATAAGAGCGGAATGTACACGTGAAGTTTTGTAACCCTGATCGACTTTGTTTATCGTATTTTCTTCTTCTTCTGGATTAGATTATGTACGTCCTCGAAAGGTATAAAATTATTCGAAAAGGACAGATATATGTATAGAGAATTGGAAACAAAGTAATGAGAAGTCTGTCACGTGATCAGATAAGACGCCATTGTTGTAGCTTGCTTTAATCTATAATTGAACGGACAATGCTCGCGTTTGTTCAAGAGTTTTCCTACATTTGGTAGAGTACTTCATTGCAAACTGTTCGAGCAGATCGAACTGATCTAGAGCTTTAACGATATCACTATAAATTAAGTTTGTTCAGACAAACAGCAACCGATTTTCCACGACGAATCAGCCTTCCTGCCGGAATTCTATGTCGTCTACCTTTCAAATTAAGTTCCCCAAAGTATCAATCCTTTCCGAATAGCAAATAGAACGGCTAGATTAGACCTGTAGTAAAAAAATGGCGACTGGAAGCACTACTAGGTAGATTCTGGAGGAAAACATGTAAACGCGGATCGATATTGCGACCCACGCGAACGTGGACTGAGGGAATTAAACTTTTCAATCGTCGAACTAGCTTGAAAAACTGTAAAACTGAAAATCGTCTCGATATGATTCTAAGAAACTAATTATCTTAAACGAGTCGAGTTAAACTTTCGTTGCTACGTTGTAGCAATATCGACAGTGCGTATGCATTAGGCTAACCTGTCGATTGTATGATCATTACAGATTCTAAATTGATGAATACTATTGATTATATGATCATTATAGATTGCAAGTCGATAAACATCACCGATTCAACGCCAGCACGCGATTCTTCTAACGTTAATCGGTACTGCGCCCTGCACGATTTAACTCGTCGGTCACCGTAGACCAACGGCGACGGACATACCTTGTTGCAATTTATTGCGCGGCCACGGATACGAACAGATAACGACACACTGACTCAGTGACCCGCTGACATAATCACATTTCTTCTGATAGATCATGACGTAACTATTACGACTCGGTGTTGCATCTCGATCGTTGCTCGGCCGATAAAACAGCCCGTTGCGCTGCCCTAATCGATTATATCGTTCACTCTTTACACTCGTATACCGAAATCCATCGTACAATGAGTCGACTCGTTTGTTCGTTTGTCGTCGCGTTTTCATTCTGTTTTCCATTCTGTCTTTTTTTAATTCAGCCTGCAGCTCTTGCATTTTACCGCGACCGTGATGGGTACAGTCAGATTGGAAAGTTCTTCCATCAAACTGTTCGCAGGAGTTGGTCCAAAAAATACAGCCTCGCAACGAAGAAGAACATAGATGTAGTAACTGGCATGTTAATTGCGCGAAATACCAAATGACAATTCGAAATTCCGAATACTAGCGGATCGACGTTTTTAAGCATACGTTGACTCACTTTTCGCGGTCGCTGTGAATGCGAACTTTGTTGCACGTGCGTTTATCGCGTCAATATCTTAATCATGTTAATTTTATTCATCTCGATTTATGCGAGTGTTTACGATCGGGAAGTCGACTTGTTAACGAGCTAAAAGTCGAGGAATTGGATTCTCTTGTGATTATGAAATACCATTCGCCGTCGGTTAATCGCGCGGGTTCTCAATCTGCGGACTTCAACCGTTAAGTACTAAACAGTAAGTACTAAATTAAAATTATACTCGAAAGAAGCTGTATTTAATACGGCTTTCTTCGACGAATCAACTCAATAGACTCTTCGACCAATTCTCATTAATGCACTAAGAAGAAAGAACATGTCTGAGGTCATTATAAGACCACGTTCATTTTAAGGTTTAAATTTGAATACATCAAAAGTTAAACAACATCTCTTAAGGAAATAATAGTAACAACGAAATGCCGAAAGATCAGGAATATTTATGCAATTAAAGACACTGCGTACGCCGTGTGAGCGGTATCCAGGTATCGATGGAACTTAAAATCGTTTTAAAAACTTCGAGCAACAATCGAGTTCCTAAAAGCGAATTTGCTGTGGTTCTTAGTTGATCGGCACCTTTAAGACATTATTTCAAAGAAAAATAAGAAAATGATCGGTAACGATGTTTTAGTACTTCCCTAAAATGCAAAAACTACCCTCAACCAAACAGAAAATAACTAAGCAAATCCAACGACGCCAAAAACATATAGACACGATTGAGGAATTCCAAAGGCAGCAACAGGGTTAGCAACGAAGCCTAAGAGACGTATGTACAAAACGTCCCATTCAACTAAGCCAAACCATATCTTTCAACCTAAACCCATCAATTGAAAACCAATTACAATTTGTGATTCTCGCAGAGATTAAAAACTACCGCAACCGATACGCTAAAAGCCACAAGCCGTACAAGAAAGACAACAGCAATTTAATTTCCGAGATGCACCGACAAAGGTTGATGAATTTATTTGCCACCCCGCCTCATTGCACAGCATTCAATATCAACTCGCCGTACTTCTTCCGTCTCCAACTGTTCGAAAGATACAGCTCGCCCCAATTGCGTGGGACACCTTGTATATCGCGGACCGAGCCGTTCGCGGGCACAAGAGTTTCGCAATGATTACTCACGTGGCACCTTTCCCGTGGCCGAGGTTCTACGCGCCGCACGGTTCCGTCGTCCTCACCTCGCTACGAGCTGTTCCTCTGCTAACCGTGGCACTCGATCGTTCAAACGATCGACGGACTGGCAGGAATCGTCGAAGCGACGGTCATCTAGCCGGAAGACGCGTGGGGCACCTAGGGCTGCGGCATGAAACCAGCGTGCGAGTCCCATCAACGAGGACGATCCCGCGGCACGGTCTTCAGGACTCGCTCTTGTTGCGATCAGAAAAATGGACGATGGGACCACGCGGATGTAGCAGGAAGTTTGGAAAGAAGACAGAAAAAAGGTGGTGAAAGACGTCCGGGGGTGGTTCTCGCGAATCGATCCTCGGATCAGCAAGCGGCGAGGGAGTCGTCGCTGCCAGCTTCGAAACTCGTGCACGCCGACGTATACTTACGGTCGCGCGGGAACAAGGACATTCCATCCGATAGCCGGCCAAACTGGACGCAGTTCTTTGGCTGTCGATGCGGACAGGGCCGCTTATCGCGAAAGTAATCACGCACACGGGGAAGAGGAGTCGAGTACGCACTGGATAGAAGAGACACTCACGTGCACCGTGCGGCAGCTCTATTCATTAGCACACGGTAGCTAGGGCTATCAAATGGATAGGTTGGATAGGTCAAGCTTCGGAGCGACCTCCGCTCTGTCCTCAGCGATGCTTCATAGACGTAATCCAGGAGGCGCGCACACACGCAGGCACACTCCGCACGCGGGTAATCGCAGCGTGCACCGCGAGACAGACACTGCGCTGGGCTCGGTCTTCTTCGCCGCGCAAAACGATCACGTCGGCGGTACCATCGTCTCGGGTCGTGGGCGACCCGCGCTCCCTTTCACGCACACGCTCCAGCAGTATTCGAATCGACGGCTCTTCCGCGGATCGTCGCGATCGCTGGCGATGGATTTGGAGAACTGACGGGTCGCTTTTCCGATTTTCGTCGACACGGGAAACGCGGCGCGACTTGGGGGAACGGTTGCTCGCAATATGCGAACGCGCAACATGAAAGCGAGCATGTGGGGAAGGAGAGGCGCAGCTAGTAAGAGCGAGGGGAACGCGAGCCACGCCGAGTGCAACGTGACCACGGCACCGCGTACCTTCCAATTGGCCTACTCGATCACGTGGTTACACGGTCACGTTGCAACCGCCGTGGTTCTCGTCTTACGCGCCTCTCTGTCCCCTCGTCTATCTTACCCTCTCCGCTGTCTCTCCTCCGTTCCTCCTCTTCCGCACGGTCTTTTTTTACTTTCTTCGGTAATTACGGTTAACGAAGGAGATGCGTGGAACTCGAGATAGCTTTTCCACGAGATCGGGATCTGCTTCGTAGCTCGCGGGTACTCTTCACGGAAGTTCGGAGCGATCGACGGTCTCCGTTCGTTATACAATTCTTTGGTTTACGATTTCTGTCGCAACTGCGCGAGAACTGCGTACGATACGAAGGATTTCCGGGATCATTGGGAATCTATGTTTACTGATAGTGGGAAGATAAGGCTCGACGTTGAAACATAGAGAACAAAGTGTGCTTCTTGCAATATTTATTACCATTCTCTATCGTAATGCTATTTTCCCAATCGCATTCTTAGAAACTTGAATTTCCATAAAGATCCACAGTCGAGTGCCAAACATCACGGGGAAAGTGGCGTGCACACGTCGTCCCATTACTTCGCCGTTCCCCGCGCAACAGGCTGCCTGTGTCGCAATTACTCTCGCCGAGGCTCGCCAGATCCCCGCGCCATAAAATTCCAGTTTTTGTCTAGCCGGCTCGGCGGTACAGGTTTGAAAGTCCACAATGAAAGATTTGGAAGCGCGCAAAGAGCACCCGTGCACCGGCGAACTGTCTCTATCTCTCTATTGCATGCTCACGCACACACGCGCGCACGACTCGCTCCATGAAACCGTGTGTTTCAATCGGTCTCCAATTTTTCCGCATTCTTCGCCGCGATTTCGTTGGCGCGCCACGATAGGGTTTGCACGAAACGCAACCGTCGGAACCGCTTCGCGTTACGTAAGTCCGTTACACCAGGCCTATGCCTATGCAATACCCTTGACCGAATTGCCGCTCGCGCGAACATACGGCGCGTTATCGTTCTTTCAGCGTGCGATTCACGGTGACGTAACGCGGCGTAGCTGAGCGAGCGCTGACACGACCGATCATCGAGGAAGATCCTAACTCGAACGCGCTACAGGATTATGGTCTTGCTGGAATATGTCTGCCAAGCAGGGTAGCGAAATCGTTTTAATCGGTTGACGGGCAAACGTGCTCGCGATTCTCCGTTAACCGTGGAATTTAGTTTGAAAGTCTCTTATGGGGTGTACAATTCAACTCAAGTAACACGTATACTGATCCTACGCGTTTAACTGGTGAATGAAGTTGCCAGCTGATTGTTACAGTCGAATTCAGTTTACTATTTCCTGTTTCCTTTGGAAGAGAGTAAATCGGGTTCAACTCGAAAAGAACAAGTGGCATCTTCGTGTTTGACCCGTCATTGCAAGGCCAGGGGTTAAAAAACGTTAGTAGACTGGGAAGAGGGGAAAGATGCTTCCCTTATCCTGCCCCCTTCTTCTCTCGAATCCCGCAGGTACGTAGACCTGAGCCAGCACCAATGAAGACCCTTCATGTAGTTCGGGTCCTAAATAGTTGCGACGACCAAATCGACGGTGCAGTAGACGTTCGTTTGTGACACAGAGTCCTTGCACGTTTCACAACAGGTCATTGGTCGGCTGATCTGTTTCGTGCAGTCTAGTTTCCTCGCTCAACGCATGTCCGGTCGCCATTTTAGTAGATTTCACGTAGATATTCTTTCCAAGAGAAACCTCTTTATTTGGGAAACAGTCGATTTTGCTTCGGTTTCAAGGAACGAATATCATTTGTGCACCGAAACGACGAATCGAACGACGAATTCTCGGCATTCTGGACGTCTGTTGAAAAGAAAACAGCAGGTTCGCGCTCCGCGTCGCGTCTACCAACCGAGCAAACAAGTGTTTCGTGAAACGACTGTCGTTACTTCTCCGCGACTCGCTAGTTCTTCGAATGCATCTGACGCGAGGGTGAGACGCATCGAACGTGGGTGACACCGAGTGACAGTTTTCAACGAGTTCTATAAATCGGCGAGGATCACGGCCGTCGTCGTGAGATTATCAAACCATGGGAGGGTAGTGATAAGACATGTCGGGGAATAGTTACAGTTTTTATTTAGTAGTTCTCACATATAAAACATACCAGAAAAAGAGCCACGTCTTTCCCGATACATTCCTTTCTTATTGCAAACCGTGCAACGTATATAAAAAATGACTTCTTTCCTAAATTCCGTGTTACGCGAGATTTCGTTATTCCTCTGTTTGTTTTTTTTTCGCTTTTTCGATTTTTCCTTTTTTTGTCCTTTAAACTCGCCCCCTCGATCTCGAGCTTAGACCCTAGGTCGAAATTATACTTACACCCCCGCGTCGCTCCACGATAATACATTGTTAATCTGACGTTGTCTTATAATATAGTCAATCTATACGTAAATATCTTCTCTATACATTCGTACAACTTGCAAATTCACTTCAACCTTTTACATTTTTCTCGCTCCCTTCTTTCCTCCCCTTTTTTGTTTCTTGTTGTCCTCTCCACGAAGCTCTACGCTCGTCGACCGACGATTCGCACCGTCGACGCGTGCTCGTGGAACTGCCGCCGTCGAAACAATTTCAAATGTTACAAATATACGTTTCCCGCTATCGAACGTACGATACGCTATGTCTCGGTCAACTATTATACGTTATCTGTAGTCATCCTATTCGTATAAAATGAGAAAACAGAAGAAAAAGAAAGGCTATTGCTATTGGCGGAGCGAAGGGCAGGCCTCGGAGTTGACGGGTCGAAGAACTCGCCGCCCGACCGGTGAATCCCATGGGATCGTTTCGTGTTCTCGAGTCACATTCGCCGGGGTCCGACGGGAGTCTCCGCGGCTCGTCGGTAGATCAGCTTGTGCTCCGTCAATGGTCTATTAATTCGTTCACGGCTATAAATGTACGATCTACATTTAAATAACAATCAGTAGACTCCAACACGCTCGAACAAAATATTGTTTTATGGCTGCGATGGCGCGCGATCGGTTCCCGTGTGTTCGCGAATGACAGCTCGCCGATGAACTGCGATCGAGTGAATCGTAGCGGAGAAAATGGAAGGAAAAAGACTTCGAACGTTCACCTTCGAATAAAAAAAAAAAAAAAAAAAAAAAAACAAAACGAAGATCAATCGTGTTCCACGCGATAATCGATATTTCCCGTTCAGCTTCTTTGTACTTTCTTTTCTCGAATGAAAATTTCCGGTGAATCAAAGACTTCGAATCGTGTTTCATTTATCGTGTTTCTCTTTTCCCTTTTCTCGAGATTTCGAAGGGCAGTTCATCGGGAGCACCGAGATTCCGGAGATCCCGAAACGGAACCGTGTTTCTGGCTTCTGAAGGCAGAGGTCACGGCACGGAAAGCATCGCCGAGAGCTGGGGGGGTGGAGGCAACGAGGAAATCGCAACGCGTCGTCACGGTGTTCCCGCGGGAAACGTTCCGAAGCTTCGTAATCCCGTTTCTCCCGTTCATAGTTTCGATTTTCCTTTTTCTTGTCCCCCTTGCCGCGCACTTAACGCTAAATATTATTACGAAAACGATTGGAAGCGTTATAGATTCGTCATGCGAGGCGACTCTGTAAAAAAATATACCTGTCTATACGGTGTGTGTTCGATCAGCGAATCGAAAAGAGTGCGCGCATGTTTCTAAGATGAAATGGTAAACAAAGCGTGTGCCGGCGAGCGTCGATTACTGCGAGTGCACGCTTGCGCGTCGATCGTTCGTTCGCTTCTCTAATTTATCAGGTTGAATCGTAAATAACTTCCGTTGCTTTCTGTTTCTTAATAGTTTCGACGGCTCGAGAACCGTTGCAACGGTTAATATTAATCGATCGCCGTATTTTGCATCGCCGTCGAATTGAAATTTTACCGGATTCCCAGCGTTAAGCGTTACTGAAATTTGTAGGCTAGTAATTTTTCGATGGCCACGGCGGAATTCGTTTATGACCCAACCTAATAACTGTACGTTGAATTCCTTTGATCGTAGCACGATGTCGAAGGCCGCTAGAAATGTAACCACGCGCACGGTATATATCCGCCGCGAAACGGGTTCTTTGCTATTTCTCGCTTTCTCGAAAATCAAACGAGAACGAGACGAAAAATGGTACACAAGGGTCACGCGATCGTTTCGAAAACGAACCACCTGTTTTCACTTTTCATTAAACCGTATTCCATAATGTCGGGATAAAACGATAAAATACTGTTGCACGCTTCGATCGTGTTGAAACGAAGTAATTTTTAAAGCTATGACTTCAACGTTGAGAATTTATACTGTGCACCGCGGCGCACCGTCTCGATTAAGAAAATTTCGAGAAATAATGTATAGAGAACCGAGTAGAAAAGTTCGCGGGGAAAATTCTCGACTTCCGGATATAATCGTCGCGGAGGATTGCATCATCAAGAATAGCGAAGTTGAATCGAGAAAAGAGCTATTGCGAAACACATGCGTTTTATATACGTTTGAGAAACAACTGTCTGTAACGTTCTGGTAATTACCTGTCGCGCGCCGTGTTCCTTTTTCGTTTTTCACTGTCGCAGTAACATATCCAGGTACATATTTGATGCCACGCAAATAATTCGATTAAGATACAATTAAAGTTATTGTACAAGAAGAAATTCAAACCTTGGTAATTCGCTTTTCCATCTTTCGTTTCTTTCGTTTCTTTTTGTTTTGTTTTGTTTTTTACAATTTATAGGAACATCCGTTTGGAGGGTTCGCAGTTTAGATGTAATGACGAATGTAGAATCTTGGCTTTATTTCACGCGCTTCGAAGGCCTGCCGCGTTTCTTAGCCTCTGTGCTCACGGTAAGATTGAGGGTTGTCGATGATTTGGCAGTATGCGAGTCGATTGTTTTCTGTACACCACGGCCGACGTCGATTTTGTATAAGTCTAACTGGACAGATTCGCTCTCGATGGCTCTTCTGGATCGTCTGGTACGACCGGCTATTCTCTCCATCTCGTCGAATTTCGCTTGCAGTCTTTGCGCCAACTCGAAGTCTTCCCTTTCTTGTATAACCAGTCGCTCCATTCTCTCCTGCTCCTTGATTATCTCCTCGTCCGAAAGAACATTCCTCCCCGTGTTGATCACCGTTCCGTTACCATCATTATTCCCCGTAACGTTCTCTTGCAGTTCGCTGCACGACTCCGAGGAATTGTAATTTCCGTCGTCCGCGTTCCCGAACATCGCGTCCTGTTCGCTGTTCACGGAAGAGCTGTTCGCGTGCCCGGATTTCCGCGCGGTTCTTCTTAATCCAAAATTGGTCACATTGCAATTCGAACTAACGGACGCGTCACTTTTCTCGGAGCTCTCCGTGCTGGACTGCTTCGATCGGCATACTCTTCGCTGTTTCGATTTCGAGAAATTGCTTCTCACGTATTTCGATCTACTCCTCTTTTGCACCATAACAGGAACGTCGTCCGTCACGTTGTATTCGAGATCCTCTTTCCTGCACAATCTCTTCCTGGTGTTCTTCTTCACGATCGTATCAGATTCCAGATTCAACGAAGAGATCCCGTTCGGATCCTTCTTGTCCGCGTTCGTCCTTCTCCTCTTTATTCTCTCCGCGATATTTTCCATCGTGATGTTGTTCTCCACTTGCATCTCGAAATCCTCGTCGCACGGCGAACTCAACTTCACAGAAGCGGACGACGACGTTGAGTTTCTCGCTTCGGTTTCGTCCGCGTACTTCGTATTCCTAACGTCCTTTTTTGACCACAGGTTTCTTTGACGCTTCGACTTGCACACCATTCCGTTTCTCACATGAGACTTCCACACTTTTTGTATTTTATCCATGTCCATTTGCTCCTCCAACGTCAACTTTTTACCGACTTTAGTACCATTAATTGTTCTGTTCGTGACTTTCGCGTAATTTTTATTAGTGTCGAACGACACCTCCGACGCGAAGTCCAGTTTATGCGCATTGTCGTGTGTTTGAACTTTCGTTAATTTCTTGGGAATAATTTGTGGCTGATTATAGGACGTTGAAGGTTTCTGCTCGACGCACTCCGTATCTTCCTTACGCGCCTCTTTCTCTTTGAAACACTGCTGCTTACTTTTACCTGCAAGTAACTACGTGTGAGTAAAGATATGTGGGATTTCGTTGGAATTTCGTCGTATTGTTAGGGTTGACGTACCTCGAAATGCACTCCATGAACAACCGATAATTCGTTTTAAGTGTGCCTGAGCAGGAGGTTTTGGTATCACATTAGACATTCTTTTTAATACAGGAACAACTCTAATTAATTTCGGATCTATTTGTCTTCCGTCTAAAATATAATGGGGTTATAAGTAAATATTAGTGAATATACAGAATCGATGGCAATCGCTTTTGTATAGGGAAAATAAGAGTTGAACCTGTGGACATTTTTAATGGCGTTCTCGGCATAGCCTTGATAGGTTTGAAATGGTGAATTTCTTGATTGATACTATCGTGACTATCCGCGCTTTCAGCGCTTCCCGTTCTTTCGTCATCATCGCCCAAGGTCATACATACTTCCACTCCTAAACTTTTCTTCTTGCTATTTACAACATCATTTGGTACATGTAATTCCTCCTTGCTTCGGGTACCATATATTTTCAAAGACACCTTTGTTGTTTCTGTAGGACAGTCCGAGGTACAAGGTTCCATAATTTTTGTTGCTGCATGATGCTTCAAAGTTCTAGTAACAGCATTATATATAGGTATTTGTTTCTGACAACAAAATTTATTCGTACTATCATTGGATTCATTCGATAAGTCATTATTTTTTACATTAGAAGCATGCCTATCTACATGTATTTTAGATATAAGTGCAATATTCTGTCTCCTTAACCCTGAGCCATCTTGATATTCTACTGGAGTCTCCTTTTCACATTCAGAAGTGTGAAATTGCAATCTATACGGATTTACGTCTATCATAGTAACAGCATTAAATTTTGATGTTTGCAAAGAACTACTAGACGTGCTAGGATAATCATTGTAACATTTGCTGACATCTTTATGCTTCTCTACAATTTGTTTTTTTACTAGTGATTTGGCAAGCAGTTGATCTTGAGCCAATTGAGCCATTTGTTGCTGTTGCTCTTCTTCCTGAATTTTGCGAATCAAAGCCTCACTGGCCATCTGTTCAGCCTTTCGTTGGCATTGTCTTTCCTCTTCAGCCATCTGAAGTTGTACTTCATATTCTCTACGAATTTCTCCAGCTGCACTGAGTATTTTATTAGCAGCAGCAAACTCTATATAAAAAGAAAATATCCATATATTTACATTAAACCAATCTAACACATATGACACTTTATAAATAGATTTCATTAAATCATAATTAACTAGCAATGATGTATGTAAACAAAACGTTTCCATAATTGTTTATAAACATCAAATGCATTGAAACAACCAAATTTTACATTTCTTTTTGTCACTTCACAAGTCACAAAATTACACTTGTACAAAATTATTAATTTAATTAATTTACTAATACACATGTGACAATAAGTGTTGCACGAAACCTTAAAATACATACTTTTCTAAATTTACTAGTATGTCACAAATTGACCATTCTGACTTTGCCGATGAATTTAAATATTAATGAATTTTAATGTTGCATTGTAAGGCATAAGTCTACATGGGTTGTCACTAATTCATATGTGACGTTCACATACATTTATAAATCTCTACGTATACGTGTATTCTGCTGACAGAGGTTATGTTACGTTTGTTTATCTCCTGCGATAAGAAACTCACCAGCATCCAATTCGATGTCTTTGTCGTCGCCGTTATATTTGTCCTGAACTTCTTTTGAGAATTTCGTTCGGATGAGTTCCCAGAGACCGTTGTTAACTAGTGTTTCGGTCTTGGTCGCCGTACGTAGCCAAGAACCAACTCGTATTCGACAGAGAGGACAGCTTAGGCTATTGTGTTCAAAAGTACCTTTCAGGCATCGTAAACATAAACTGTGTGTGCACGGTAACGTTACTGGCTCGATCAAGATGCTACGGCACACTGGACATATCAGATCTCGAAGACTAATGTCCACCGACGGTTGTGACAAAGAAATATCAAACAATTTTGACGTTCGCTTCAAATACGTCGCCATCTTCCCATCATTCCTTGAAGAAGCATAACAGCTACTGCCACCATAGCGGGAACCGTGGTTCTCTCGCTAGACAGTAGATTGATGATCGGGCCAATCTAAATCTAATTCTGCCCAAATGAATCGACACTTCTTTCACGTAATGTCTATAGTTTAACCACCGTATGAAATAACCGTCCACCCCACTCCGATCAACTGAGAGTTACGAGTGAAAATAGGAGCTGTCTCTTATAGTATGACACCGAATGATGCATAATATATTATAAAAAAGATAAAGAAAACTGTATAAATTGTGGCAAAACATGTATCCCAATAATAACAGACTGTCGGTCCAATTGCCCTGAGTCATGGTATTTGTAATTTATATTAAACTTTTTTATATCTCCTTAATTATGGAAATACCACATTAAAACAGACTAGTGACAACATCTATGACAAAATGCCAAAGGTACAATTCAATTTCTATTATAACTTTGATAATAGATGGCTCTGTGCTATCAATCGAATACCAGTTTCATTCTGACTTCGATGCGAAAAATATAAAATACCACTATTAAACTTTGCAAGACAGCGTATACAGTACAATACAATGAATATTTACTATAACAAACGGCACCGAAACCGAATACTAAATAATTTGTTCAAACCGTAGATACGACGTATCGTCTTACAACTGTTAAAACATTCATAATATTGTAATAATACAAATGTCAAAATGATTTAATGCAGGGGTATTCAACTGAATGCTGGCAAGCTCCATAGTAACTTTTTCCTCACGGAAAACTACCCTCTCCAGATCTACTTTTGCTGTTGTTTGTGAACACAACATAGAACTGCTTACATACACAATCTCGAACAGTTCCTAAAGTAGTAGCATTGTTCACGAGATCTCTGAAAGGAATGCGAGTCTCATTGGTCAGGTTTCATCTTTTCCCATCCTATTTTCGATACTAATTTGCTGTTGGTTAATATGTTACACTTAGTCGATCAAAACCGTAAAGAAAATCCCTAGCGAGAGACCCCTCTTGCCCTTGTTACGACCCAGGGCTCTACTCGTGAACAACGACCTTACTCATTAGGGGAACCATTGATTAGAGTTACTAGCTTGAGTGGCAGCAATTTAACATCTTCGTTTTAATTGCGGGTTGTTGTTCTCGAGATGTACCCCGCGACGACAGGGTGATAAGAGATCTCTCGCTAGGGATTTTATTTATGATTTTGATCAGTTACGTGTAATCGTATTAACGAATGCAAGTTAATATCGAAAATGAGATGGAAAAGATGAAAGTTGACCAATGAGAGACGCATTCGTTTCAGGGCTTATCTCTTCGTGGTACATATAAATCAGGGGTGTCTAACTGAATCCCCATAATCTAGTAACTCGCGAACAGCATTCCCCTACTACTACTACTTTAGGAGTTGCCCGAGACTGTGTATGCATGCGGTTCTGTATATTGTTCAATACGACAGGTAAAAGTATACATATCGAAAAGATAACTTTTCGCGAAGAGAATGTTACTATGGTAATACAAGTTCAACCTAGTAATTAGCTGAACCGTAGTGTAATTACTTCGATCGTTTATAGAAGTGAGGAAAGTTTGGATTGAGTATACCATATGTACAGAGCATAATAAAATAGAAGATGTTGGTACTACACCATAAATGTGAAAAAAAACCGTTGACTTTAGCTCGTGATTGGTAGAAGTCATCAGTGACATAAATTTAACCAATCAGAAATTAGAAGTATCTTACTAGATATTTTGATTTCAAAGATTTGTATAATTGGAATAAATACTGTTGCAAAGTATTTAAAAGTGAAATTCAAATGTTGAAATTCATTCGAGTCATTTATCGTTCCGTGTTCGAGGTGACTGGAGCTATTGCAAGGACGGAGAGGATTGATATACTTTGATAGATAAATTACGCTGATTCGGAACAATATAATTTTCGATTCGTTGTCGAACATCTTTGCGATTTACATATTTATTCTCATTTTGTTCTCTTATCGAGTGAATTAGATACCATGTCAGGAAAGAGAAAAAGTACGTACTTACACATTAATTACTATATTAATTACTTACGTATTACTTTTACATTCTACCTGTTACGAAATGAAGTGCAGAGAAGAATAAATTATCTTTAAAAAGTAATATGTTTCACTCCGTTTGTCAGATTTATCAATGTTTGTATTACCGATTTACATTATTCATTTCTGCACATTGGCATTCGCTTCGATGTTATTTTATATTTGCAATATACAGTAATGTACATTAATGTACAATATATTTATTTTATAAAATACAGTCGCAAGTCAAACTATCAAAGCATTATCGTTTAACAACATATATTATTTTCATCAATATAATCTATAGAATAATACAATTATTTAAATACTTGTATCCATTAAATACTTTTTCTTACAGCTTACAAAATTTGCTTTTTATCTGGGTATACCGTTAATATTGTTACGAACTATGTACGTGTCGAAAAAAACTGAGGAGAAGTTATAATTTCAAATTGTAAACATAACACATTTTATCGGGGTCACGAATCATTTCGTACACAGCAAGCCGAACGTTACATTCTATTTACAAGACTTTTCGTAAATAGCGAACCGAACGTTGAGGTCAATTTACGAAATATTTCGTGTACAATTTCAAACCAAAGGTTGAGGTCGGGTTATAAGTACAAATACGCGAGTACTCGATATTTGGGGTTCGGCTGGGAAAAATTCGGGCGGATTTGAGAGGGTTCGATTAGGCGTCCGTGGTGAGTGCATCAATGCAGTGACCCTCGCTTAAATTTTAAAAATGTCAGGCACCAGCATTAAAATTCTCGCGAGGAGGGAAGCCTTTTACTCCCCGAATTGACTCGAGACAGTGATATCGATACAATGAGCGGAAGCGGGACGGACACAGTTCGTTGGGTATCGAGGGTCAAAACACGGGACTTCAAAGCGATGCTGCACGGGTCAAGTTTAAGACGTTGAACGCCGCATAATTTCATAGAACAAAATACACAAAATGGAAAAAATATAATATTAAGTCATTTGATTGAATTGCATTATTATTATTACATGTTCACCTAGCTGAACGTCACCGCATTAGTTAATAATATTTATAATATAGAAATGTTTTGAAATCAACGTTTAATTGAATGAACTATAGTAATTCGATTTGGTTGGGAGTCACCGGTGACCCCCACGGCATTCAACGTGTTAAACATACGATAAATGTAGTATCGGCGAATTGTTGAAATTTTTCTGGTTAAAATGAGCCCGAACACGACGTGAACCGGAGTAGTTTTACCGATTTAATGTAATTAACGAAATTAAAGATACATTTCCTCTAAATCAATAAAACTGGACTAATTTACGTCATGTTTGGAGTCATTTTAATCGGAAGAATCTCAATAAACTACTGAGACGGAACTATAGGGAATTTTATTTTCTATCGTTACGCCTTGCTTCACCGCGTTCAGTCTCGCTTCCGACCTTAGTTATTGCCGCGCGCCAATAACGACAATGCGTAGAAAGCTAAGGTGGCCTGAGCATTACGAGTAGAAGAATCCCCTTGCTCCTATGCAGTTGTGAACCTTACGCTATGCAGTGAGGCATTTGCGCTGCAAAGCTGGCCAAAAGGTCAGATTTTATTTTCGAGTAAAATGAATAATATCTCTTGTCCCTGTACTCTTGATTAGTTATAAAAGCAAACTGTAACATTGTTTCTTCAAAAATACCGATATTTAGAATAAAAAATTTGGTTTGTAAAGGTATGTAAAGTAAATTTCTAACATTTTTTTTCTTTATGGTTTTTACGAACCAAGTATGATTCTGATTTCCGTAAAACGAAATCGAAATAGTAATTGAAAACTGTTTTTCTCCACAAAACTACTCTCTGGATTTTATGTATCTTAACATTTAGACATTACTTTATATAATTATTGAAAAATTTGCTTGCCCAGAGCTGCCCAGGCTACATACTTTTAACATTTTAGCATAATTTAAGGGGCATTCTAGTGTAATGGGTCGAAAAAAATCAGATTGCTCTACACATATCA